>NC_137459.1:177740603-180532242 GCF_964235325.1 Thermobia domestica
TGTATACCCTTCCAAACTACGCATATGATGCACAACAAATGAGTATTGAAATTATCATTGTTCTTTCGTTTGTCTTAAACTAGAAAATCGGTTAATTTGTGTTTGGCAGTAAGGAGATATGAGCCCAAATTCAGTCACGTCATCCGTGTCAACTTGCCCCATGCGCGGGGGTGGTTGGCACAGTGCGGGGTACTTTGACATAGTTTCAAAGCAGTAAAACTTTTATTTCGTAACCATACTAACATACATTACTGGAACTATTATAAGTGTAAATGATAAATTGGCAGTTCAAAGTTATGAAAGCAACATAAAATGCAAAAATAGATGAGCACATATTGAAATAACATTAAAACTACAGCAGTTTAACACCAATTGAAACTAATCGCTTTTACAAACTTGATCCTTGGAAGTATTATAAATGTAAGCACAGAAAAAAAATGTACAGTTAATGTAAGAATACCACATTGCAGACAAACTGATACAATTTTAAATAACATTTTAAAATATTATAATTTAACATCAATAGAATTGACCATTTTTACAAATTAGACATTAGGAGATATTATGAATTTAATCTCAGAAAACAAAATACACAATTGTTGTAGGAACAAGCCATTTCAGAAATACATTGATTACATTGGCATCGTTAAAAATATAATGATGTGGTTTAGAAATAGACATCAAAAGTTAACATCAACCAAAATGTGCATGCCATACAGGGTTTAATCACTCAAATGGTCCGTAGAATTACAGTTTTGACAAACATAGAAATCCCCTCCATCAACTCGAGCTTCGTATGCCCAATTCTTGCAGGTGGAACCACACCATTTCTTTTCAGGCTTGCTGTGTGGGAAACCTATCAACACATACAAGACAAACGGCATCCTATTCTTCAGACAAGGAGTCCAACTGCTTTTGCTGGTTTACTTTCTTATTCATATCGGAGGGAAATAAGTTTCCGTTTTCGTGCCTATTATTTTTTTTTTTTATCTTCCAAAGTTGAAAGATGGAGTATCATATACAATTGCAGAGCTACGCCTTTGGGTCGTGGAGTTCGATTGTTCATTTCATTTGTGGGCTGCTTTCAGTAAAGATCTAATATATTCGAGAGGCGACCCTTGTTGTTGTTCAGTTTCTGCAATGTTGATTTCATACTCTGAGAATAAGAGACGTAATATGAAATTTCACTGTAATAAGGTGCATCTCAGGTGCAGGTTATACTGCTTCTGCGGTTTACGAAAATGGGCGTAATGTCTCACGTAGGAATCATTAAATGTATCAGGATTGAATTGCATGATACATATAGACCTAAATCCAGCTTGTATGTTTTTATCAGTTGCCGCTGAAAGTAAAGATGTCTTGACTACTTCAGAAATGTGGTACAACCAGGATTATTAAACATTAAATAATCAAAATATAAGTTTTTAAATTTCTTTGGAGACCACGGACTATTCCAACATGAACATACTAATACATATATATATAATTAAGTGTAAAGTACATATAGACTTTGCACTATTCTTATTTTGTGTGCGTAGTAGTTTAAGTCAAGATTGAATGACTTGTCCGATTTTACACCTGATTTACTGGTATCATGAGTGTCGAAATACTGTTAAGTTGGATTGATATACTGTATGAAACTTGATATTATTCCGTCTGTCATTGAAAAATATGCTGTAATAATATGCATATAAAAGTATACTACAACATTTGGAGTTAGTGCAAGAGACACATTCATATTTCAAGCCAATAGTAATAATAATACAACAATAGCATCATGTAGTTTTCTTTAGACTAAAAAATAAAAGCAAAGCTGAAACAATATGTCTGTTTCTTTACATTTTTTCTTTTCCTTTTTAAATCTACCTTTTGAAACACTAAACTGGAGAGGAAATTCTAGCTTTAAAATATTAATAAAGCTACCGCAAATACAATAGAAATATTTTATTCGAAACATTATTTAATCAGTAATCTGACTACGGTCGGAAAGAGTGACTTATTTCCTTGTATACCAGAAATTCGTAACACATTCCTCATCAGCAGTTGTTAGAAATACTTTTCAGAAGTAAGATAATTGTCACCTTAGCTACAAAACGCCATAGAAGAATCTTTTGATGACAATCAGATATCTTAAGACAGATAATTGAATGTTCTGATGACAGTGATAAAGATCTTCTTTTTACTCAAGACGACTATTCAGAAACACTTTTGGATTTAGGTGAAAACGTGGATGAAAGAAAGGTAACGAGCGAAAGAAAATGATGGAATAAGAAAACGAAAGAACCGTTTAACGGTTTAAATGACAGAATAAGGAAACGAACTTTGTTAACAACCAAATAGAAAACGGTAGTACTCTTATTATAAGAGATAAAGAAATGCGCTATAAGGCAAGCTCTAAAATTTATGTAGAACGATATCAAAATCTACCCAGTACTTCTAATCAAGATGTTATACGCAGTCAAAATCTCTTTAGTCAAATTCTAGATATTAGTTTCGAGAAAGAAACGAACGACTTGGTTCATGAAGGGATAAAAAGAGAGGAAACAAATATGTTACAAGAAAGGTACAGCAACAAAGAAAAGATGCCCGAAACACAGGAAGAAAATACACAACAAAATCAGGAAAAGTAATGAAGAAAAACTACGTAACCGTTAGGAACATAGAGAATGAAGGCTAGTGAAATAATACAAGACGAATTCAGAGTTGTACAACACAAAGATTTTTGGAATATGGGAAGTTTCTACAAACGGGTTTTATATATTTTCAATTTAGTCGATATTCAGGATAATACACAAGAATACGGATAAATGATCTTGATAAACACTGATTTAGACAGACCACTGTAAAGCAAAATTTAAGTATAAATGGAAAACTTGAGGGAAGTTGTAAATTATGTTTTATGGAAACATTAGGTAAATGGACAACAGAAACAGAGAAAATAGAAGACATATTATCTTCATACCGACTTTCGAGAATCAAAATACTCGAAAAAATCTGACAAAACGTAATTAATAAGTCACTTTGGTGTCAGTGTGGTGATATTTTGTTGAGCCCTGAAATGTCTTTTTCTTTATCCGAACAGTGTGTATTCATTTATCCCTTTTTCATTTATATTAAAGTTTGTATTACACATTATATTATACACTTAAAGTAGTGTATATGCTTTACAGTTGTACATTATATCTCCAAGTTTGTGTGCATACGATGCAAAAAGAAATCAATTTTGCAAAGGCTATAGTTGTACAACGAGACAAAAATAATCAGTGTAAACAATTTAGAATATAAGGAAAGTTCTAATCTACAAGTACCATTGTACCAATATTGTGATATGTCTTAAATATGATATGCAGCTTCCTCCTAAAGGATAGTGCTCGTTTATAGTATTCGTGTGTTCAGTGACGTTAAAGTTTTAGTGGATTATTTTTCAAGTTTATGTTACACTACCAAAGAACTTCCGAATAGTGCAAGGAATAATGATATATAGAGTGATAACTTACTTAGAACAAATCACTTGCGAACGTATTTTACATATGTCAAAATATAAAGAAATTCATAGCAACATACAGAACGACAATTTATATTTTAAAAGATACGTACATAATAAATCTGATTGTGTAGAATTCAGTCAGTTAAGTTTTATAAAAGCGTTATTATTATTATTATTATTATTATTATTATTATTATTATTATTATTATTATTATTATTATTATTATTATTATTATTATTATTATTATTATTATTGCTTAAGTACTGTACTAGTTTGAATGTTGTTTAAAGATAATTTTTATGAAAGACATATGGATATGTCTTTCATATCATCGAAATATACTTAAGTAAACCGATCGAAACAAAAGAAGCATTCCGTAAACCGTACCTCAAATCTTGTGTGAAGTAAGATAAGTAGCATTACTTTTCGTGTAAAGTCGGATAAGTCCAAGATTCAATTGCAGTAGATTTCTTAATTATTGTGTAAATGTCGAAATAAGTTTCAAATTGTCGAGATATAGGCGTAAAATCGTTATTCTTGTATCAAAATAACAATAAAACCAAATAAAATTACTATGGCTTCATTTGAGGATTTACTGCGAGTTTTTTTTCAAAATTACAAATTCATTTTTTTCAGTGCTTTTCCTGAGTTACCCGTCTTCGCACACGCACACCAGATATATATGTTGCAATGAACTCTAGAAAACAAAATATGGTGGAATTTTATTTCCTGTAGTGGGTACAGCTAATGCCAATGTCACAACCTCACCTCTGTCAGCTGAAGCAAATTTTCCAAGTTACCATTTTTTTTAGAAGCTAAGCTAACAAACACTCTATCTGGGTTTCGGACAATAGTGCCACCTATCTCATCCATATTACATATTTCACTAGGCCTCAATTTGTAACGAGTGGAGACAGTTTTAAAGTTTAAAAACAACGAAAAGTTTTTTTTCTTGTTAAAAATTTGTGCTAAGCTTGACGCTTCCGGTGTTCATATGGAAACATAGTTGTGTAACAGAAAATTAGAAAACCAATCTGAGCCTGTTTGTTCATATTCACACCGCTTGTCAATCACTGCAATATTTAGTAACTTAGCATACCGAAAAGCAAATTTACGCTTTTCTTTTGGAGTTATACCAAAGGTAGTATAGGCGGCTTTCATCAAATATTGTTTAAACTCCTTTTCTTATTCTTCTGAAAATACCATTCTATGTTTAATAATAAAAAGAAGCAAGTATGCAGGTTACAGGAGTTTAGTCAGTACAACAAAATCCTCAAGACAAATTAATAGTCTTTTAGTATTTAAAACGCTACAGAAAATTTAATGCAATCATGTGCGGATGCTGACTGACACGCGTGTAAACGAGCTCCACGGCTTTTGTCAACTAGCTGCGTCTTCTGACTTTTAATAGCCATGTCCCTGTAGTAAAAACACAAAATGCTATCTAACAATTTCAATGTTACAAAATTAAACAAATGCATATATTTTACCTAAGCCTTATAACAGGATTCAAAATAAAACAATTGCCTTACATAGCATGAGAACCAAGAGGTTAAAAATTTAGTTCCTCCCCGAAAAACAGTTTTCTTTCTTCTGCTCGAGCGCTTTAGTACTGATCACCATGCAAATTTCTCAGTAAGTGTGTCTGGTAAAAGCGCTTCTAAGATGGCGTAGTCATCATTACCAACCTTATATAAAATATTTTCTGTGCACTGTGTCAATCTACACGTGTGTCAGAAATTCCTGGTCTCATCTACAGTTCTTCTTGTTCGGAATATTGTGTGAGCCGAATGCTGAGTGACACTATATATACACATAAGTTCAACCGCTTGTTATTCATGTTGCCTAACAACCTCAGAAATGACCTTGAAAAGTGCAACTGATTAATCAAAATGTCTGGCGTTCTGCTACATAATAACGCTAATATTTCCATTGAGGGGCGTTTTGACTTCATTTTACAGATTTTCATGGAGGAAATGCGGGGAAGGGACGCTTTTTTAGGACACAAAATGTATATACTAAGGACATAGCCACGAGAGAGCTCTTCATTTTTTTACGAATTTAATCAATAGTGTAGTGCCTCCAATACAAATCTAAGTAATGATTCGAATTCCACTGTCGAATGATTCTAATTTAGCAAGGGGCCCAATCTCATATAACCTCTAAGCTGAATGTAAAGTTAAATACAAATCAGTCAATCAATCAATCAGTCAATAGAAAATACATTTATCAATGATGTTTGATGTATATTTCTTAGTGTGTGTTATTTTATTCAGAATTATTAATGTATATATTTGTTTTACTTATGCATTATATTTTAAAAAAAGCTTGTGGTTCTTGGTTTCATCTACATCAACTGGAGTGAAATGGAAAATCACAGCAAAGCTTAAACTATAGGACATCGATGCATCATAATTATAATTTGAATCACTTCGCGATATCGTTCGAGGTTTAAAATGCACTAAATTCTCTTATTAATAATAAATAATGATCTCTGTATTAAACATATGTATTCCTTTCTGCAACCGTACATTCAACTAGTGCCATTCCTACACTTGGTGTAATAATATAATTTAATTCTGCTACTGTCAGCAATCTTCTGTAGACTAATTATCAATTATTTTAAATTTTTCTAGATAGCTAAACTTCCCCTCATATATGACTAAAACAATACAAATTTTGTTTTCAAAGCAATTGACCAATGTCGCTGCATTTGAGGAGTTATTAAATAAACCATAAGAAAAGCCTTGAATTTATGCATTAAAATACTTTTGCAGATAAATAATTTTCCAATATCTAAAGATATGTGTAACTCAACTGTGGAACGGTGTATCATTTTCTGTCTTGAATCTATCTGTACAGCCATAAGCTGCACTAAAAACTGAGATCTTTCTTTCTCTAGAGGAACCTCATTCATAGTGCACAATGTCATACAAGCGGGCTTTTGTCATATGCTAGTGTGGTGGAATTTTATTTCCTGTAGTGGGTACAGCTAATGCCAATGTCACAACCTCACCTCTGTCAGCTGGAAATTGATTAGCGCTTTTACAGCGTCAATTGTGCGCCTAGTGCCCCTAGTAACTGCATGTCAATTTCAGAAGTATACTGCATTTTATGTGTGGCTAAATAAATACTTTCGTACCCCTTCGTGTCTAACTGGTTACCACGCGTACTTTTTGGATGCGCAGTTGAGGTTTGGATTGCCGTTCAGGTGATCGTCTCCAATGCAAATCTAAGTTGTAGTTTGAACTCCACTCCAGGGGGGGCGCGGTGGCTCAGTGGTAGAGCGTTCACCTCTGGTGCTAGGGGTCCCGTGTTCGAGCCCACCCCCCGCCAAGTGAACCTTGTGGTGGACAAACACCGTGTGCGTGGCTTTTCTCGGGGTTCTCCCGTTTCCTCCCACTTTCTTCATTCCACCATTTCATTCATTACTCATCATCATCGTCTCCTTTAGCCTAACCGGCATAACCGTGGGACGTAAAACTCAAATATTTCATTTCATTTTTTTTCCACTCCAGGGGCTGTCAACCCAAGACCCATTTTTGTTTAATATTGTTAAAATTAAATGATAACACAGAAATAATACAGAATGCATAATGATTTAGAAATACTACTTATAGCTATTAAAGATGTAGTGAAGATTGTGGGTATGCACCTCGTTCTCAAATAATCAATTTCCATACCAAATATTAAGTCATAAGCTTGATAAGAAACTGAGTACGCCCCAAAATCTGAATATCCCAAAAGCATTGACTAGTTGAATTAATACTGTATCGCACTTACGGGGTTACAAAGGAAGTTACAGGTTTTCTACTACCTTATCTTGTTGTGTAAATGTCTTTGTTTTGTACAAGTCAAAAATGTTTAACGAAATTTTCGCAGTTGCGCAAATGTATATATGCATTTTGAACTGTCGTAAAAAATACATTATAAAAAACAGCGTACAATATTAATTTTCTGGAAAAAGTAAGGCTACTGTAAAATAAAAAGAAGTAAGTGTATTGTACTTTCTGACTCAACTAAATGTTCCAAATGGCTGTTAAAGTAGATGGAATGTTCAAAATAGTGGCCTTCAGCACCAATACATTTCTGGGTACGAGTTTCGACTACTACTGTTCTTTGCACTAAAGTTTCCAATGGGGCTTCTGCCCCTTCTGCCCACGCCGTTCAAATATCATCCTAAAGTGTACACGTTACGCGTTTTACGACAGTACACCTCATCGTTTGCTATGTCCCACAATAAAAGAAATGAATGGCGTAAAATCTGGAGAGCGTATAAGAAACCTAATTTGTTTCATGTGTCGTTTCTATTGGTCGGGTACGTCTTGACCCTGGTACGTTTGTACATCCACATGCAAATGCGGCGGAACAGTATCTTGTTGGTAATACGAGTAAAGCCTGTCACTGTCGTACATTGTACGAATAGCAGAGAAAATGGAAACAGAAGTAAGTGTTATGTACCCTCCTCCACTTACAGTATCTTTAAAACGGAAAGGACCAGTGAGTACCTTGTACACCAGGAACGTTTGGAGTTTTTTCAACAGTAATGTGAAAATTATCTTATTAAGTACACACAATTATGCATGCTAACAGTTTCACTAGGCTTAAGTTGTGTTTCATCCGACAAAACAATGTTACCTATAAATTCTAGTTCATGTGTAACCATATCCTGAAGTTATTCACAAAATTGAATTTTGTAATCTGGATCTGGGTCGTCGTCGCTTATTTGCAGCACCAACCTCGGCATACATACTTAATTGTAAGAGCAGGTAATTCATTCTGCCATTTCATTCATTACTATATGTATAATCTGTGTAATCTGGATCTGGGTCGTCGTCGCTTATTTGCAGCACCAACCTCGGAATACATACTTAATTGTAAGAGCAGGTAATTCATTCCATTAGTAAATTATGTCCACCTCAAACAGAAGAGTCTCATAGATACATCACTATACCATATGCTACTAAAATTAAGTATATGCAACTAATAACAACATTACAACCATCTGTGCAAAACTTATTGAACATTCTTGTAACTTGTCCTAATCCTATAAAAAAAATAAATTCTTAGTACAAGCTTACAGTGAACGGTAGCAGTTAATCTAATATTTTGATTGCGTTAGTACAATTAAATGTTATGCTCTACGTTTAAAAGTTATGTTTATATGAGAATATGATGCATTCTAAATTGTTTATTTCTGTTTATTTCATTTTCCGCCTTGAAAATTCTACGTTCACGGTTTCATCAAGAGCTACATTATTGCAATTACTGGTTCAAATAATATATATTCAAAATATATACATATAGTAATACTAAACTAAAAGTGTATTTTAAAAAACAATATTAATTGTACCTTGATTTATATATTTCGGCATTCAAGTAAATTTTAATATTGATATTATACAGAAATATCAAACTGAATGTATTCCTCTAAACTATAGAAAATATGTCTATGTAACAGAAACCTGAGGTGATCTTTAAACTGCAATTTTGACATATGTTTGACGTAATTTGGCAATTATATAGTTTTATTTCTATGTTTTGTAACCAATTTTGATTTTTTGTTAAACGGATTTTTTTTTCTATATAAATATGATTGATTGTTCTAGTGTTGTATTGGTGTAGGTCCGAACTGAGTTAAAAGTTTGTTTTATTCATATTGTTGAATGATGTTGTTTCGAGAATATATATACACAGCAATGGTAATATTTTTGGTTTCTGAAGCAGTGATCTACTTGTGTAGAAAACGGAACTGAGAGCATTATTCATAATATTTTATTCTGCATTGTAAATACTTTTATCGCATGACAGATATTATCCAGAAAATGATTCTGTACGATATGGTCGACTCGATCAAGCCGATATGAGTTGTATTCAATGTTAGAATCTTACTAAGTGGACGTATAAGGTAGATCCTCGACAATTTCTTCAACGAATCATTATTAGTATTGCCAGCACTATAGTATAGAACTTGTGGGATTACCGATCAATTATGTTTCTTTGAAGTATATATAATGAAAAGAGGAATGAAACTGAAATCAAAGCTTATTGGAAAACAAATATTCTTGAAACAATTTCTCATCCATTCATTTGTTGCCTTTATTGCATTACATATCATAACGAAAATCAAAGAAAATAACTAATTTTAAAACTTTTGATCAACATAATGTTAAATATTAAATTGAAATCATTCCTTACCCCCATCTTTATAATTCTGATATATTACTGTGTTGTAAATTTGTTCCAACAGAACGAAATTAATGGTTTCGACACTAGCTTATCTCCATCGCAAGTAATGTTTGCGTTTAATTTCTCGTCTTTGCGCATTTCACATCGGTGTTTCCCCAGTGATTGATATCACTGAATATTGTGTTTTTAATAATAGATCTTCCGGAGAGTCCAGAGCACACATCCAAAAATGGACAATATCGAAGCTCGAAAGTGGGAGTATTAATGATCAACAAGGGAACATCCTTCAATTAGCATTACAAATGTCTAAAACGCGCTTTCAAAGCTCGTTCATTCGCAGCAACAACGCATAAAGTTATAGTTGGTTACACATGTTTAAATATTAACATAACATGCTAATAAAGCACAAAATGGAACAAATATACAAAATTAAAGTCCAATATGTATGATGGTGGCATTGCTAATATTACTTCAGTTCAATGAATAGAGGGATGCACATGACTAACAAAATGTCTTTACACTTTTAGTTGAAATAACTAATATAACCGCAATGAAATGGAAATATGCTAGTAACATGTATCTTAGAATAGCTGTAAATAAAACGTTGAATGAATTTAAATATTTCAAGTGCAAATAAAGTCAATATATCATTATTTCCAATGCTTTGTCACTAAAGATCATGCTACATAAGCGCCTATAGGAAAAGCGTGAGATAAAACTTTGAATTTCACAAGGGAATTAGCAGAAGTGGCACGCCAAGATCTGCATGCGTAATATTTCGTTGGGAAGGTCACACACAGCAAACTACATATGTGGAATATCTTGCTTGTCTGTAGAGGAATGGAGTCTGTAGAGGGTGTGGCGACCATTTGAAGATCAGAAAAAAGGCACGCTCTGATATACCAGAAAACGTGGACAAAATAGGAAGCAATGACGTAATTACTTGAATACATGGCGTGTATATATAGGTTTAAAAAGTAGCCGAATACGACTCTGATATCAAATGTTCACAAACCAAAATAGCGGATCCAACATGGTGGATACACATTAGGAAAAAAGCAAACTATGGATCCGAAATTGGGTGTATAGATATATTCAACATCGCTATGTATGAATCGGATACCAAAAGTGTAAAATTCAAAATGGCGCATCCAAGATTCCAAACAAAATACAAACGCTGCTATGGAACTGAAACATTGCAATAGCAGTGAAAATGTGCGCGTTTTTAAGTGACACTATGCGTTATGCTTAGACAACTGTATTTCTGGTTTCACATTATGTCATTTACACTTGTAGCTTCTAGGTATGCACTGCTATGAGTAAGATGCGTATAAGAGGATGAGGGAAATAATGTAGAATGAATAATGATAATAGTAGAGGTCAAAGGAACAGGAATAACACAAGCAGCTTTTACGATAAAATACATAAGAACATGTAATGCAGGATTCTTTGTTCGCAGTTAGGCAAATGGCAAAGACAAATTAATGTTTTGACAACTTGAAATAGAACGTATGGTAATTTAAAACCAGCTTTCTACCAGGCATACCTAAACAAGGGGAGCTAAAGTGTCGTCTGAAATTGATTCAAAATGAGGCTATGAATTTTCAGGACATGTTCCCGCCTGTCAGCAGTGCTTCGTTTCCTGTAAGGAAGGCATATTCAGAAAATCACTCCACTGATGGAAGCAAAGCACATCCAGTGATTGCATGAAAGCAGTGGAACCTGGTAAAATTATTTTTAACGTAACCGCAACGCTGTTATCTTGGTAGAGTGCCTCTTACATTTGAGTACTCCAGGCATCGGCAATAAGAACTGCTTTCTTTGCTGGAAACCCCTCTACGTAAGGTTTGATGACATTACGGAATAAGTCGCCAACCAGTTCCTTGTTTATCTTCCCGGACTGCGAGCATCCAATGACAAAATTCTAGTAATTGGGAAGTATTATGTTGGGAGGAAACTGACCCCAAACTCTTGCAAGCAAACAAATATTGGAGATAACAACTGACCTCTATAAATAGAACAGGCTGTATAGTGTACGAATGTGTGCAGGTATTTAACTGCGGAACTAATGCTGTTATTTTTTCACCTGTGTGCGATAATGTGCTGTTCGATAGTAAAATATAATTAAACCCGGATTGGTCGGTATTCAAAATCTGATTTCGACCAAAGTTTGGGTAAGTGGTATCCACAAAATCGAGATGAATTTCAATGCCCTGATCGACAATGTTTTCGGTTTCGAGAGACTTATTTATAGATGTGAAAACACACATTCTTCTGGATGAAAAAAGAAACCGTTTCTTAAATGTTTGAATCCAAATATGTGGAGTTTTAAATCCTGCCACACCAATAAGCTTGGCCTCATAGAAGGCCGACCGTCGAATCGTTTTTTTCGTGAACTAATATCCCTCGCTCTCGAAATAGAATGAACTGTTGCAAGCAGTATTTGGTCACCAACGACTACTTTTCACGCTGTATTCCCTGCTAGTCAACATATTTTTGACATCTACGTAAGTACGTGTGACTATTTATTTTGGGATACTGTCCCCTGATGCTGGAAGACAACCATTGCTTGTAGTATTTCTGCGCCTTTAAGATACGTTGTGCATAGTCCAAAGCTATAAAAGTATTTACAGAAGCCTGCGATTGTTCTGAAGCATTCATGTTGTCATAAATTACACCAATGTCGTCAGTATTGAAAGCATCATCACTGTGTATTTCGTGACTCATTTCGTAATCTAATTGATCCCCATTTTCCATCGAATTGACCATAGAAACTATTCTCTCTACAAATTGTATCTCTTTCCGAGATGGATTTCCATTCAGGAGATGGATTATATTTTAGGCTAAAACAGTCATATTCAACTGTTTTTTTTTTATTTTACCCTTAACCATATTCCTTCAAGTCAAAGGAGCTCCTTCGTGGCTAAGCGGTTAGCGTACGCGCCTTTGGCGTGGGAGACCCGGGTTCGATTCCCGGCGGGAGCTCATGTGGTTCGGATTCCACGTTAATCAGTAGGTCCACGTCTCATATAGCCTCGCTGCTGAAAGGGACGCTAAACTAAAATCAACTCAACTCCTTCAAGTCAAATGTGTGCTCCAAGTTTAAACTATCCTTAATTCAAATCGTATGTATATATAATGATTTTTTTTGTTATGAGTTAACAGTTAAATGATCTAGTTCGAGAATATGTAAGAGAACCATACCACAAATTTAATAAAACAGTTATTTCAAATGTTTAGTAAACCTACAAAAAAAAGTATAGTCCAGGTGGAATACCATTGAGCTTAATAGTACCAAACTGAACGACATTGACGCATTTTAAAGTAAAATGAAGGTCATGGAAGAATTAATCAGGATAACTCTAATAAAATCCACAGATGCGATATTAACTATCACAAATGTGCATGGGCTGAGAGAACACAATGTGTACGTACCATGTAAAATATATCGTATAAAACGTGAATCTTTTATTAAAACATAATCAACAGGAATATTAACAATGTCAAAAGATGGAATATCTAAGTTCAATGTTTTGATCAACAATGGTAAAACGACAGGACATACGTGATTGGTTAACTTTCTTCAGCTCTCTTCTTTTTCAGCTTCAAATTCACAACTTGTAACGTGCATGCACGACATGTTGGTTTGAGGTATCTGACCACTTAAAGTCACTCATCTTTAATTCAGGACTCCAAGAATAAAAACGTTACATGTTTCAACTTTAAAGCTGAAAAAATGGGAAGTCGAGAAGAGTCAACCTGCTCGCCAGTGCTTTAAACTACTAACTTAAATAGAAGCACATATGGACTTTGTCGTATAATTTGCTCATACATGCGTGATCGTATTTTGTTTTAAACAGTGACAAACGTGCCATAAGTTGCAGTGACCAGAAGTGTCAAATGTGTCAGAAGTCAAACTAAAATAAATACAAATTAGAGCAATATATTATCTTCGAAAGTTAATACATCATGCTGAACGCATTGTTTTATTACTTCTTTTTTCTCAGTATGTAAGTATAGCATGTTTCCAAATTTGAATGTGTGGTTCTCTCGATTCCCTCTATACGTGGTGATATACGGGGTTATGCCAAGTAAATTGTTATTATTATTATTATTATTATTATTATTATTATTATTATTATTATTATTATTATTATTATTATTATTATTATTACAAAATCAGGTAATGCAAACATATAAAAATTTGATGTAGCGTAGCCACATTTATCATTAGTTTCAACAGCTCAACATGCTACAGTGAAAGCTGTTTTTGCTAACCATTGCCAGTTACACAGCAAAGTGGCCAACTTAGGCAGGGGTCAACTTCTAGAAAATATGTGATTAAAAAGGAAAACATATTATAGACCGTAGTAAGCATTTCTCATGGAGTTACCAATTATTATTTATAAGTATTTTATTTTATGAACAATGAATATTTTTCTGCAATATTAAAACAACCACAAAATAAATATTTGTCTTAGTTGATCATTAGCACAATATGTTCTAGTTGTGTATGCAATTTCAACCTGTTAATTAGCTTCTAGATACTACGACACATTTTTTCTCATCTACCTATGTCGATATTGTGGTGACTAAATTGATTAATTTGTTCTAAATTTCCTGCAAGCTTCCGTAAGTGAACAGGATTCAAAGACGTGACAGAGAAAGAAGTGGATCTATCTGGAGTTCTGGACTAAACCACGATTGTTTTCTTACAGTAAGCAGCATCAACGAAAATGTTAATGACAGTAGTATATTGATATACTTACGGACAAAAGTCACAAAAACAGTAAAGAGTACTATTACTTGTTGCATTTTTTTGTATATATATATATATATTCCTTGCAATTGACAAGTTTTTTTTTTTCTTTTTCTTCTTTCGGTTTACTGGCCTCCTGGAACAGACACTACTAAAATGTGTTATCAAAGGGTTTCTAAGAAATAAGAATCACGTGGGTGTCCAACACACACAGAATAATTTAATATTACTTTAATAGGAGCAGCGTTGCTTTAATACGACAAAGTTCCAGGATAGACGTATGACCAACTTACAAAGAAATAACTAATGTGTTACCTATTAAAACGTGCTAGTGCTACAAGAAATATGACAACATAGACAGATGGCCAAATTGGAGACGTGGCCGAGTTGAGATGTTTCACTGTAGTTATCTTCTTAAGACTATTAATTTATGTATCAGTCTTCTGTCCCTTTTCTGTGCAGAATTGATTCACATTTTTTAAAGAATATGTGTCATTTATCTGGCATTAACAAACATTGTGTTACCATCAGAGCGGCAACAAACTTATCGTCTTGGTTCATAGCACAAATACCCAGCGAATTTGTCTAACGAAGTATTAACCTCACCGTATGTGCATTAACAATATGATTGGTATCGAGCAATACAATGGAGACTTGCTCGTAGGTTATCACCAGAGCAACACTGTTATCGGTTTGTCTGATATATAGGAGGATAATACTTAAAATTGACAGTCGATTTAACACTGCTTAGTTGAACGAAGGACGATATCAAACGGCGGGGAATTTCGAACACTCGAATTTTCAGGAAGTGGCAATGATATCAAGTAAACTTGAAAGGAATTAATTCCACACGTATGACCTATATGTATATATACATATATACAATTTCGATGTGTGTAATAACATTTTGTTACTGAAATTGGTGAATATCGACCCAATAATGTGTAACATTATCTCGACGTTGTTCTTCTTTGTTCAGATGGGAAGTCGAAAATTCGATTCAAGTACCAAGTGAGTAATGTCGAGCGACAAGGGTGTGTCCTGTTCAGATTTTACTCAATATGCAATATCGGCATTGAGCTTCTTGACTTGAGTCCTTCTAAACTGCTGTACTGATTTGGATTATTTTTGGAATGTAACAGTACCACGGACAGGCACGTTATTTTGTACTGTTGCTTTTTCCAAGGGGTGCATAGTAAGCGGGTAAAGAAGGTTCATTTTTTTTAATGCAGTTACTCACGATACCATCAAGTTCAGTATATAAATTCCTCACTAGAATTCAGGGAATACAAGACTTTTTTTTTGTTGTTGTTGTTGAAAATTTACGTTTCAAGGAGAGAGGGGTATTTATTATATATGAGTGTAACGATGTTGGCGGCCGACTTATCCTTGCCTTTTACACTAGTTGAGTTGATTTTGAGTTTAACGTCCCGTTCAGCAGCAAGGCTATATGAGACGTGGACCTACTGATTAACGTGGAATCCGAACCACATGAGCTCCCGCCGGGAATCGAACCCGGGACTCCCACGCCAAAAGCGCGTACGCTAACCGCTTAGCCACGGAGGAGCTCGCCTTTTACACTAGATATGATAATATTGGTATCTTAGGTTTTTAAACTTTATCCGAATGGAGAAGAAACTGGGTCAAATTGGGAATGGGTGACATGTAATAATATTCGCAAATTACGTATATTAATGTCTAATTCATAGATTTCAAGATCACTGTGATGAATAGTGCCACCTTCGATGGCCTTTCAAACCAAAGGTTAGTCCCCATAAGCATTGAGGTGAGAACGGATGTGGGTTGGAAGGGCTGGGAATACAAATTTTTATTATTACACTTTCACTGAAATGCTAATACTTCGCATATAGGTATTCTTAGGTATTCTCTAAGTCCGAATAACTGGCATTACAGTTAATATATATACAAGATAAAAAGTAACGAAAACATGAAAGAAAGGAAAAATGAGAAATAATTTCTGGAAATTAACACAATCAATGCTCAAGAATTTTGTTGTTCATAACCCAAAGCTCTCCTCCAACTTTTATCACTATAATCCTGCTCATGGTAGTTGAGGAAGAGTCTGGAAGCCCATGTAATTAAGAAACTAAATGCATAAAATAAAAACCAATAGGATACAGATGTTGCCTCCGGACCAGGGAATATAGAATTTTCAATTAAATTAACCTTGACGATGTTTCACCACATCTCCTGCTCATAGTTTCAAGGCTTTACACAATCACCGGAAATGAATGCTTCTCTTGTTTCGTTCGTTGACTTTAACACGAATTGTTATCACTGCCCAAAGTGTACGCCATGGTCGTTGTGAAACATCTGCTCTCTTTAATTATTTCCATTTATAATTACTAAAACCATTATTCAACATTTTATAAAGAAGACTTCTGACAGCGAATATATATACATATTCGTTTTTGTACAGAACTGCTGCATTATATTATTATGTTAATTTAATTACTAATCTGGAGTAAAAGTAAATAAGGAATACTTACTTTTCACTTACTTGATTCACTTACTCAATACAATATACACTTTCTTGATACAATTTCTTCACTCATACTCCAGACTATTTTCTTTTTGCTTAGCATTTTTTTTTCATTGTCATATCTAATACAGTTGAATAAATTATAGTTTCAAGGCGTACGCGTTACATAAGCGTCATATTCTCATTCAGAGACAATGGTCTTAAGACGTTTCATATATAGATGTTTCCAAACTGTGGAAATGATAAAAAAAAAATTTATATTTCCCTGATTGCTTAATCCAGTAACGCCCAATTTCTAACTCATCGCGGTCCATAACCAAATAATATTCTAACTTATTAACAATGTCTCACTCCGCCCTACACACATGCACACGCACACACACTTACACGCTGATAAGGGAACATCTTATATTGATAGTAGCATTGCCCAATCAAACAATGGACAATCGATAGAGGAGTGAAGAAAAGTGAGAAATTCAAAGTTTAACGGACCCACACCAAGAAATACAAAAGATACAGAGGAGAGAAGGATCTAGAGTCATGCGAAGATAGCAATGTAGAAGATACACTGACACGGAAAGAATTTCAAAATGATTAAAGTAATCAAAATGACATTTACACAACAGTATAGTAAGCAAACATTTTGCCCACAGCCATGCTCAATAGCATCATATGTAATGCAGTGCGGCCAACGGAGCACAAAATTAAGTTTTGTTAAATGGCACGGAACACAAATTATAACATCTATAAAATCTAATTATGAGTAGAATCATACCTGTGAAGTCTTTATGTAAAGTGCTGCCAACGTTTGAGGATATGCCTACATGAATTCCTATATGAATCTTGGATGTAGAAGAGTACATACAGGACAATATTTGAACTAGTTAAAACCAAAATATGAGACCGCAAACAAGAATATAGTCACTGAAGTATAAAAATGTTAGAATAGTACCAAAACGTTAGGTAAAGGAAAGTGTTAGAATAGTACCAAAACACAACACATACGCTGAAATGATCCTGTGGTATGTAGGCTCGCTGCGGGCGCATATGTTCGATTTCCGACTGGAGGGTTCTGCAACATAGTAGTAGTTGGAATCCTACACTAAGTTAGACGCATGGCCGGATCTAGGGAGGTCAATTCGGAGCATTTGCAAAGAGGCGCAACTGGTTGAAAGTATGTAGGGGGCGCCATTTTGATGCACAATTGGGAAGAAGGGAGGCAGCGATACGTCTTTGCCCCTGGCGAAATTTCCTAGATTCGAACCTGGTGATATGTCTTGCACGACCTTAGCTCGTTTAAAACGTGAACAGTAGGAATTCATATATGCCTATAATCAAACGTTGGCAACACTGTACATCAAGAAATCGCAGATATGGTTCTACTCCTAATTAGATTTTATAGATGTTATAATTTGTGTTCCGTGCCATTTAACAAAATTTCATTTTGTGCTCAGTTAGCAACACTGCATTACATATGATGTTATTGAGCATGTCTGTGGGTACAATGTTTGCTTACTATACTATTGTGTAAATGTCATTTTGATTGCTTTGGTCATTTCGAAGTTCTTTCTCTGTCAGTGTTTCTTTTACATTGCTATCTTCGCATGATTCTAGATACTTCTTTATTCTGTATCTCCTGTGTTTCTGGGTGTCGGCTCGTAAAATTTCGGATTTCTCACTTTTCTTTGCTCCTCTATTGAATGCATACTGTTTTGTTGGACGATTATACAATCAATATAAGATGTTCCCTTGTGAGACCAGGGTTTGCTGAATATGCGTAAGGTATAATAGTTTTGTTGTATTTTCCGTATCCTCCTTCTCGATTAATTTGTCTGGGCTAATTAAGCCTAAAGTACATACACTTGAAAGCAACTGCACAAAATTTGCATTTACTAAAAATCGGCCCGGTCCCAATCGTGCAAAATGGATTTTAGAACCAAAACGTTATCAAAATATTTTCAAAATTAAAAAATCAACTTTTGCATCAGGTAGTTTTTGTGGGGAACTACACACTTCATGTTACACTCGAAGTTAAAATTTAAAAGAAAAAAGTGAGGATCATCGCTTTCTTGTGAGGACTACACTTTCTCACTCCAACTTAAATAAATAAATAAATAAAAAACTCAATCATGTTATGTTGCAGTAATAGAACAAAATATGAAGAAAATTATGTTTCAAAACAACTCTAAAAACTAATCCCTAAAGTAAAGTATTTCTTGTGTACTTTTTTCAGGACAAATGAGTTATTACATATTGTAATTCTAGTAATTATTTATTTACGAAATGCGTTTGAGTCATTTTTGATAAAATCGTCTAAAGAATCAACCTCAATGATAAACTATCTTTTGTGATCTTTTCTCATGCTGTATCGTCAGGTTGTTAATGAAATATGAACAAGACTTACTAACTCATTTCTGACAAAGTCATCCGAAAAAAAATAGAACTTCGCCTGGGGAGTAAACTATTACTTGTGAATGTTTTCATGACAAACGGATTATATCATCTTGTCAGGTTATTAACGAAACATTTATTTTTGAAATATGATTAAAATCGCCTGAATTGGTTTTCAGAAAATCGTAATTATTATTATTATTATTATTATTATTATTATTATTATTATTATTATTAATAATAATAATAATAATAATAATAATAATAATAATAATAATAATAATAATAATAATAATAATAATAATAATAATAATAATAATAATAACTAGCAAGAATAAACTACTCTTTTGCTTTTCTTCTTAGAAGAATGATTTATACTATATTATAAGCTATTAGTTGAACATTGATTTATGACATACGGACCAAATAGTTAGAGCTGTTTTCGAGGGAAGAAAAAAAAAAAACAAGTTTTGATTTCCTACTCTTATTCTTGAGGATAAGAAGAAACTTCGAAAACACAAACAATCCCTAGAAAGTATTATGAAAAATTTAAGTTTTAAATTTGATGCGGATACGAGGTTGATCAGTACAGCATCTGCCAAGTGGAACATTTACAGCCATTGTCAAATATCTGAACACACTGTTGATTTTGTTTTTTCATAATTTTCCAAATAAATTACACTGTATGCATACAAAATCATGTTCATAGGACTCATTATTGAAAATGAACAACGCTGTCTATATAATGATAACAAAAACCAGTGGTCTTGTTGATAGCCAGACAAATTCTTTGAGGAAAACTGTTTGGCAATAAACAGGTAACTAATGAACATACAACTAACGTCACGCTTTCTTATTTGATAATGCATCGTCTCAGCATCACCTACAGGTGTGTATATGAACTCTTGTCATTAGAAGTCTCTTTGCTTCAACGAACAGTTGTGTATGCGCTATTCAGTTTTGACGTAATATGGTCAAAACTGGATGCAAATCTCTGCTTATGATCATATATATATATTTTTTTTTCATTCCCGTGAACCGTTGAATAGTGTGAAAACATGTAAATGCTATAAAATGAGAAGGATAAACTGTTAATTAATAGACGAAGCACGTGTTCAAATGGTTATTTTGAGAAAATAGAGTAATTCTCTGCGAAAAAAAAAATCGATGAGTGATCGGGCAGAGCAATGGGTCGGGTTTTTGAAAGATACTCACAAAGTGGTGTGTAAATATTACACGGAAACGCATTGTTCCCGTTAACAACTTCTCTTAAAAAAAGTTCACTGGAAAAAAAGCAAATGGTATATGCGTTTATCGCTTCAGGAAAAAAAGAAGAAGAACTATTGAAGAAACATTTCCAAACGGTATCAAATATGATGGTAGCACAGCGCCTTCAGATCTGTGTTGGGGGTAGGATTGCGGTAAAGAAACCATTCCTTCAAACAGGAGACATTATAAAAATATACTTCTGCGTCAAATAATAATAATAATAATAATAATAATAATAATAATAATAATAATAATAATAATAATAATAATAATAATAATAATAATAATAAAAATAATAATAATAATAATAATAATAATAATAATAATAATAATAATAATAATAATAATAATAATAATAATAATAATAATAATAAAGATTTGAACGGCAAATAATGGAAGATACACTCCTGAGCAACGAATCTAAATTCCAACTATTTACCTTCCAATGATAGAAATGTGTGTGTCGTTGACCCTGAGAGCGCTTTCATCCGGAACGTGTAATAAGTAGTGTCATTGTTTGGGATGCTTTACAGACTATCAAGTTGATAAGTTAGTTTTTTTTTTCTATTTTTTATGAATAATTGACAAAAACGTGTTTCTGAACGTTTAAGTGAGGCATGCAACTACATCAGGAACACTGGTTTGGGACAGTAAGTTTGTACATTGTTCCAATCAATGCAGTCGTTATGCGCAATGTAAAGAAGACGTTTGCTTACATCAGTAGCAAATGAAATACTCACAACAGTCACCGGATTTATTAGCCATAGAGCTCCTGTAAGATGAACTTCCTTAACTTCCTTAAGAAGAATCCTTAAATAGATGCCAATAAGTAGTGAAGATCTTTGAAGTGCTCTTCAAAGCTGTAACGAAGGCACATAGCTTCGCAAAACTTGAATAAATTAATCAAACAAATGCCTGAAATTTGTAAATCTCTTATCAAGGCAAACGGTCGATATTTCATTGAACACAAACATATTAAATAAATCTGTCTCAGTGGAAATAGAACCTTACATTTTACTTTATTTATATGACCATTAATTTTTAGTTTACAGAAGAAGTCGAACAAATTGGGTTTTCTATTGGCGTATGTATATTTTGGAAAATTCTGTAAAATCCGCAATGTATTCAGACTTTTGACAATGATTGTACATCAGGACGAACAGGCAGAGGGGCATCAAAAAATGTTTGTTTGTTTGCTTGTTTTCAGTTCGCAGGGGCCATGAGCCGTGTAAAACCGTTAAAATTTCGAATTTATTTTTTTCCTCGATCGAAATACTTTCTTCTCTCCTATCGTCGCTCGAATGTAAAAAGGAAAAAAAAATATACATCATTTATTCTATTACTGGACCAGATCTAGCCCGTGAGCCTCAATTTCGCCATCATCGGTTTGAACAAATATTTAGTAAAATTGTTTTGCATAAAAATAACTCAGTCGGCAATTTACATTGCATGGCCGATAGCTCAAGGACCAACAGCCTGCACACGCTGCTTGGTAGGCTAAAATTTACAATTATGCTAAGTTTGATCCACATTGGATAAATTTGGCTAAGCGTATTATTATTATTATTATTATTATTATTATTATTATTATTATTCAAAATTGTAATATCTCAAATTTCAATGTCCAACTTGGATACCAAAACCCTACACATGATAATATATCAAAGCTTGTAATATATATAGCTGGTCAGTGTATATAATCATGTCAAAATTAACCAGGAGCGTACGAACTCGCTTATTTTTCTTCTCTTTCCTAAAAGAAAGAAGATGACCCCTAATAGATAGTACATAATGAATGAACCAAAAGCCTGAAAACCATACTATTTACACAAAGAAACATCAGGTCAAGTTGCGCGTAAAGTTAGATCCAAATCTGATGAGTTTTCCAGAACTAGTGCGATATTAGTGTCCCTGCATTTTCAGAAATAAATAAATAAATAAATAAATAAATTAATTAATTAATTAATTAAATAAAAAATAAATAGATAAAAATAAACTAAAAGGAAGAACAGGCAAATACATATTCTACGTTCATACATTGTATTTTTTTAAAAAAATTCGAAATCCAAGGGGACGCGTAAAAGGTTCAGAATATCAACTATTTTAATTATCCAAGAAAATGTGCATTGTTAAATACCTAAGCCAACTAAACTATTGTAATTCTATGAAAAAAAAAATAATAATATGCAGTAGACTTTATTTTAAGGTAGCATTTAACAATACCGCGAACAAATTGTCACTAGTTGTATAAAAAATAAGCCATCCGTATCATGAAAAATTTCATGAGTAACATTTGAGTGGCATTCAAGCTGCGTAACGCAGTCAGTGACAATAGATTAGCATCAAAACAGCGAACGGACATTTAAGCTTTGAAGAGTGGGAGCATGTTCTTAAGTGATACTCGAAGTTTTGAGGATGTTGCTGCGATTCAGAGACAGTGAACACGTGAATATGGGACTGATCCATCTTGAAGAGTAATAATTGCATGTCTACGAGACAAATGCTAGGAACATGAAGCACTGTATGATGTGCGGAAAGACCGGTCAGAGCTGCCTCGCATGGCTACAAGTGCTGAATTTTCATTTGCGGTCCTGGAATTATTTCATCGCTCATTACAAAACTATTCGAGGAAAGGGTCACTTTAGAACAACCCAAATGCCAGCTGTGTTACTGAAGAAAGGTGAGTTACTTGGCTGGTGCAACAGCTAAGTGACGATGACAAAAGATTGCAGAATACAATTTTGTGAATGTGTTCAGGAAATGGTTACAGTGAACGGGGATTTGCGGGTAGTATTGTTTGGTAGGAAGCACAATTCGATGTTAATCGAATTGTCAATAGGTACAGTACACTTGTGTGCACTTGATTGAAGGTAATTCCCGCATACCCGTTTAAAAGGCTGCGAATTAGCCTGGTGTAAATATGTAGTGCGGTTTATCTTATAGGGGACTCATTAGACCTTTGCATTTTAGCGGTAATGTAACTAGAAAAGAGTACCTAACAATGTTTGGTGACTTCATTGCCCTGTCTTTCATGTAGTGTACAGCAATAATAGGTTTAATTACCAACAGGATGTTGGCCCGCGGCACAAACACAGATATGTGCTAGCAATTCAAGATATATCAAGCCAGTATAAAGCCCAGGGGACCAATCGAGTATCCTGTACACTCTCCAGACTTTATGCTGTTCGATTAGTTTATCTTATTATGGAGCTCAGGAAAGGATGAGATGTACCGTCGTTATCGACGTAACTTGGACATGTTTTGGGATCAGATTCAAGTAGTGTAAACTTAAATATCATTAGACACAATAGTGCAAAGTACGGGAGCAGTCGTAATTGATATTCAGAAATATATCAACGCTAAAAGGTCATAAATTTGAACTTATAGCCTTACTTCTTCCAGAAAGTTAACATTGCAGATTAAAAAAAAAAAAAAACATATTTTCTACGACATTTCAAAATGTATATACTTTCTTGACACATTTGTTATACATATTACTTATATATCCTATTGTATACTATAATACACTACTTATATAGCGAATCCGCCGAACTATTCTGGTGTAAACAATTGCCTAAAAAACTATTACGTTTTTTTTTTCGAGGATCCATCTTCACGCGTTCCTGTGGAGTTCATCAGAGCATACTGTTTGTGACCGCGGGGCTACTTTTTCTCCATGTTGTGTCATCGCAAGAAATGTCACAATAGAACGGCTTACGGTGAGCTGATTCATCACTTTTGGCTGAAATACACTATTGATATTTTTCTCAGCTATGTGTGCGGAATATCTCAGATTGAAGTCATAAAGAAAAGAATCACTCTTATTTGCATGTTCTTCATATGCACTTTATTACGAACATGTCCAACAACATGTGCACTCCTGACAGTCTGGGTACAACAGCTTCGTTTCGAATATGCATGGAGTGTGTAACGTCGTATTCGTGACAGTGGTTAATTCATTGATTGCATTACATATAAAGGTAACCAAGAAAGTTCTCTCACTTTTTCACCCACCAACTTCAAACATCGATATGTCACCTACGGCACACTGTACCTGGAAAATAAAAAAAAAAATAGCGTCCATGAGCATCGACGACCATCTCCCAACGTTCTGGGAGGCCACGGACTCCATCGCGGTAGAATTTTAGAATTTATTGGGCCGTGAAACGAAGAAAGTATCAAGTGCATTTTCCACCTCTACTAGGGATTTGAACTGGCGTTCTCTAAGGTGATTGTCCAAGGAATGGAACATGTGACAATCTAACGTTGCAATGTCCAGGAAGACTGCGGATGCAATACTGTTTCCCATCCAAGGCGTAGAATGGTGTCCAGGATCACCCTGGCCACATGGGACTTAGCGTTGTCCTGTAACAGGAGGACCCTTTTTTGATTCAGAAGTTCTGGGTCCAGAGCTTTGAGTTTCTCTTGAACACAGCTCAACTGCGGACAGTACACAGTTTCATTGATACTCTGACCAGTCCCCAATGCACGATCCCGCGAGCAGTCCACCAAATATACAGGATGAACTTCTTCTGGTGCAGTGCTAGTTTCGGCTGTTTTAGTACCAGTTCATGAGATGCTAACCATTGATGACAGAGCCATGGAGCTTCATACAGGACTCATTTCTCATTACATATCAACACCCTGTCCAAAAATTACTCCTTCCTCAGACGTGACAGCAAAGAAATACAGGTATGTGCTCGCAATACCTTCTGGCTCGAAGTCAAATCATGTGGGGCTCATCGACATAACTTGTAGTGCCTCCCAAGTAGATGGAAGTGGTGCTGAATAGTTTTCTTTTTCACTCACATTGAATTGTAGTCCTAGTTCCTCACATATCGGGCCACTGTTTGCCTCAATTGCTGAATGAAGATCTTCATTTTGTACATGTGCTGGTCTTCCGGTACGTGGTGCTTCTTCGAGTATTTCGTCACTGTCCTTAAACTTGTTAAGCAACTGCTGGACTGTCCACGTAGTAACGACACCCTCACCAAAGGCATTGCATATATCCCCCCTCCCGCCCCAGAGGTGTTTGACCCCAGTATGAAATCGTACAGCATACAAGCCCTTATGATGCTGTGCGGAGGTCCCATGTTCACTTTGTCCTTACGCAAGTTCACTGTGTAATTGAATTGTCACAACCAAATACTTTGTTGGACATAACCACACCAACAACTGACCTTCGCCTTATCTCTATTCGCATTCAACTCAGGGTGTGAGGGCCAATGCAACAAAGACCTCCACAAAAAGCGACATAATTTTGTTTGCTATATTTATAGTTTGATATTGCACCAAAAGTAAATTTGGACTTTTCAAACTTACAAACCCAATATGATAGTTCTGTTATAAACATTCGTTATGTTTCTTCTAATATACCTAATTTTATGAATGTATGTCTTCCAAATGAAATGAAATACACAACAACTTCTTAGTAGTTCAAGTAAACGATTGTAAGATAAACATTCTCGAATATGAGTAAACAAATACTAAAGACTGCAACGATTTTATTAAATTACTTCAACATTTCAGTTCCCTTTCCTGTCGGATATACCTTGTTTATGAATTTGTTCTATATGCGTAGTGTAAAAGATTAGAAAATCCATTCGAATTTTGGAATGGAGAAGTTTTTTCTTCCTTTTTTATTTCCTTTCTTCAGGAACATAAAAGTAAACTTCATAGATACGAATGCTTTTCCAGGTTTCAATTTGAATCGTGTTTATCACGTGCAATTCTGTAACTTTATGTGTTAATGGAAAAGTTTTAGTGACATCCTTTGCGAAGTTTATATGCCGGGTTTACTGCAAATTATTCTTTGTTGAAAAAGTTTTGAACGTTCTATGTTACTCATCTCGCTACTTACGTTTTATTTATTCCAAATAAGCAAAGGCTAACGTATAATAGAAATCCGAACTTTTATTTTTATTTACATATTTTACTTATAAAAATAATATATATATATATATATATATATATATATATATATATATATATATATATATATATATATATATATATATAATGTAGAATATTTCAGCAACTTCGTCTGCTATATCAAACTCCCTAAAATATCAGTTCTTGAATATAGCACACGAAGTAGGATAGAAGAAGGAAATGAAGTATGAAACTGATAAACTATCACAGTCTCTAAGAGTTTCAAACACAATCTTTCTTTCTTAAGTGTAGTTTGAAACCTACGTTCAACAATTGCAGGGCAAAGTTTTGTGAGGTAGCAAACCACAATTCCTTATACAATTCCTTTTAAAAAATCCACGAAGATTTCAATGCGTACCTTGCATCACATTACAAAAATCTAGATAAATGGAGACAAAAATCTATATATTAACAATGAGAAGTCGGGAAAATCCAGTCTCACACGAAACAAAGTATAAGTAAATATATGTTCTAACTATTTTTTTCTTTATTTAGCTCTTTTTCTGGTCTCTTTCTCGAAGAATAACTTTTCCAAGAACGCTGATTCCATTTTTTTACGTCTCTCAGCTACGTGTGTAGGTTAGAGAAGATGAATAATTAACAGAAAACATGACTATGAAAGGATATTGATAGAATGTATTGAGACGAAACTAGTGAACTTTGAGAAAACCCGCAGACACTATATAGTCCACCACAAATTCTCATGGACTGAGATGGAATCAGGAACCCTTCGCACAAAATGTGAGCTTTCTACATATAGGTCACCGTGTCCCTCTGATTCTAATTGCTGCAGCCATCCAGTGTGTTAGCCAACTATCTGGTCAACATTAGAAAAACATTATCCATTTTAAATAATACTGCAACACTGTCACTCATTTCAGTTATAATTGCCACCTGGAAATGGTTGGGATTTACTCACAATCTTTCAAATAATTTCAAGCGAAATGAATTGATCTGTGCAGAGAATTAAACTATATAGAATTCACAATAAAACTTCAGCATGATTTGGCTAAACAAAATGGTGATTTTGATTTTCACGAACGTTCAAAACTACACTGGAACTAACAGTCTATATGCATATTCAAATAACAGTACCAAGAACATTTTTTTTTTAAAGGTGTCAAGTTAATCCACGCTGTACACACCCGGAAGCATATGAGGCGCTGCTGTAAAATTCATACACAAGCTAGAAGAAGCACTGGTTGAATGATAGAATTGTACTGTTTTAGAGAACGTATCTTTGTATGTGCAAATGTAAATTTTCAAATTAATAACGACGTCCTTATTGAGTTTTAAATGAACTGATTATGTGTTCCAACGAACAAATGTTACGACCATCGAAAAGAGATCTGACATCAAACTTTTGTTCCAACAAGGAAAGTTAACAAAACAAATTCATGAAGAAAACAGACAAAAAAATACAAGAATCTCCTCTGTCATATGTAGTGGTGAAGTGGATGGCGCAGTTTAAATGTGCCGACTTTTCAAAAGATAATGTTCCACGTGCAGAAAACAACAACAACAAAAAAAATGTGGCTGTCCCTAAAATCGTGGAGGAAATTCATGTCATTATTTTTAAAAGTCAGAATCTTAACAAAACGTGTGGCACAGATTGTGGGCATTTATCAGGAACACGTAGGTGGTATAATTCAAAATGACTTGGGTATACACAGATTCTCAGTAAAATGGGTTCCCAAAAATATGTCAGCAGATCAAAAGTGAAAGAAAAAGAGAATTAAGGGAATTAATCTTCCATTTTGACCCCACCGCAGAGTCAAGAATAGTGAACGACACATTGATACCCTTCGCATCAAGAAATTGCGACAGCTAATGCCGTGCAGTAAGGCCACCCAGTATACACGTTATTATCCCACAATCGTGTCAGATAAAGATACCCCTTATCTCTCCTCCCTTCTTCTCTCCTACACTAAAATTAGCTAACAACATGAGCGCAATTCTAATTTCAAACTACACATGTATTGGTTTCGACAAAATCAAATAATAAAACCAAGACGAAAAAAAAAATCATAAGTTGATGTAGTGAGAAACTGAAACATACACAATGGAAAATTGAAAAAAATGAATGTTTCTTACACAGAGATTTAAAAAATGAGGCAGAGAGAGAGAGAATGAGATAAGATGAAAAAAGAAGAAGAAAAATAAAAGGGAGAACATATAAAAATGTGGAATTCAAACGTGGTAAGAAAAGAACATAACATTATAAAGTTCCGTTTTCAGAAATCCGACAGTAATATAGAAATAACCTTTGTTTTTACATATTTTTCAGAACTATTCGAATATATAGAGGATGCTTTAAACACCCATTATGCCATTTTCATAATATATAGCATACTCAATTTCCAGTAGAACTTTATATCTCTGAGACACATGTAGGATAATGTCAAAATTTTAACGTACATGCTTTGTTTCTGCGTGGTTCGATTGCAAATTCGGTAGTGTTCATTCGACGTAATGATCCAAATTACATTTTAATATACCTAATATACAGCGTTGGTCATGTCCTCCATTTCAGACTACTAATGCAAACTGAACAAAAAAAAAAGAAAAAGAAAAATGAAAAAAAGAAAGAAAGAAAGATAAAATTGAATAGTGTTATTTTACTGCTAAATTTCTATCAGACATACCCTATATTAAAAGCCCATACTGTATCGTAATGAAAAGTTACAAATGTTCGAAAGGAAAAGTTAATGTTCCTCATAGATGTAACATGTTTCAAATTTCAACGTGAATAAAACACGGTGAATTATAGGATGGGAACAAATTTGGATGGAACTATCATAAATAAAATTTTGTTATCAAATAGCCAATTGGGTTACCATTTCTAGTCTTTTCCGAAGAGGTATCTGTTCCGAACATCCAGCATTGATTTAGTCTCTTCCGGATAAAACGTAATTTACACAGCTAGAAGGAACAGACTAAGAGCTCGAACGGATCATCATGTCAGTCGGATGATGTTGGTTAGGTTGTAGACCACCACTTGGTTGAGGATTCAAATCCGTAGTGACCCGTTACTTCGACTGAGACTCGGTATCCCAGAGGATAAAAAAGAGATTTTACTTATTTTCTTGCGTTTAAACAGTATTTTTGTTAGAGATGTAAGGACTCGGGATGTTATCCCTAGAGCACGAAAAAAAAAAAAAACACGAAGCAGAAGTTTTCAGTTCCCACTATTGCTCCGTTTTAACTTTTAAACATGAAATGTGTATATATGTGTGTGTGTGTGTGTGTGTGTGTGAAAGAGAAATGGGAAGAAGTGAAAGATGCAAACACAGGATAGGGAAACATCAAGAAAGAGAGAGAAGGAGTCACGAATATAAATATGAAACATACTTATCGTTGCAGTGTATGATGTACAGCGGGGGATACTTCTAAATGGTACACCTTAGCTGTAAATCTCCATATGGCTGTACCATTTAGAAGTGTCCACCGCTGTACAACGCACATACTGTTTACTCGAACTATCGGCAGTGATGCCTTGTAAGTTCTCCATCAGAAAATTAATCTCTGTTTACAGCCATTATTTTATGCGAAAGAAAATCATACTGCCTGATGAGGAATCGCACCAATATTTTCCATTTGCAAGCCTAGCACGCTAACACTACGCCAGCGATTGCTTTAGCCAAACGTTGTTTAACAAATGGTGTAATGTTTTTTTTTTCTGAGGACGATAACACGAAACGTGTATACTGTAGATCAATGATGTCTTTGGAATGTCCTGGTAATTCCCTTGCCCTTTCCCAACCAACATTCGTAAATCGTTTCTATCATGATACAGGTGTTTGCTTTCACATTCTTATGTATTGCTTGTCCAGTATGATAAGTCAATTCCTCTGAATCACTTTGTAAGAAATATCTTTAGCGTTGACAGGATTTGAACCTATGTTAAATAGTTGTATTATTCATAAGGCCATTACGTTACCCCTACACTGTCATGCCACCTGAAATTACAAGCCAAATATTACTTATTTTAGCCCTGATCTTTGCAACGAACCGGCTTCTTCCTGTAACGTTATTTGCACCAAAGTGGACAACGAAATTCATTTATTCGACGGCCTAGAGACACATTAGCGCCCACTAATAAAGGCAAAATGTAGAATCCAGGACAAAATAGAGAAATAAAACGTATTTTGCAGTAATTTCGCAGTGCGAGTTCAAAAGTACGTAAATAATAATAATAATAATAATAATAATAATAATAATAATAATAATAATAATAATAATAATAATAATAATAATAATAATAATAATAATAATAATAATAACCTATATTATAAAATTCAAAGTAACTATGTTTGTGGCTCCTAATCTCTTGAACCACTCGACCGATCTCGATCAAATTCTCAACATTGATAAGGTTCGGGTCTGGGAAGCTTTTTTGTCATTTCATTATAACGGTAGAACTTAGTGGAGGATCAGGGGAGGAGGGTTGATATATAAAAAGGGATAAAACGTGATAGCTATTGAACCACCAGACCGATCTCTATCAAACTTTCAACATAGATAAAGTTCGGATATGGGACGACTTTTATCATTTCAGTTTTACGGTGCAACGTAGGGGCCGGTGAGATGGATATATATGTAAAAAAAAAAAAATAATAATAATAATAATAATAATAATAATTAATGTGTCTGTCTTTGTGATTTCATCACTCTTGAATCACCCGACTGATCTTGATTAAATTTCCAACATAGATGAGGTTCAGGCCTAAGATTTTTTTTTTTTATATTCACTTTGACGATATAACTTAGGGTTGAGGGAAGGGAGGAGTTAAAAAGAATAAATAAAACTTGGTAACTCGTTATACAAAGGATCAATCTCGATCAAATTTTTAACATAGGTGAGTTTTGGACTTGAGATGATTTTCATTTCACTTTCACGGGAAAACTTGAGAAAGGAATGGGAGAGGGAGATATATAAAAATAAATAAAACTTAATAACTCTTGAACCACCAAAATAATCTCTATCAAATTTTCAACCTAGATGAAGTTTGAACTTGATATGGTTTCTATCATATAACTTTGATGGAGTAACTTGAGAGATGAAGAGGGGGCGACATTTAAAAAAGAACGAGAAATGACCTGTATTAGTGGCGAATCTATAATTTTTGGAGTCGCTGAGATTAACAGTGATACATCTGATGCTGTTTAAATCCAAATTCAACACTGCAACTTGGAGGATAATTCTAGTAAACAGTATGTGCGTTGTACATCATACACTGCAATGATAAGTATGTTTCATATTTATATTCGTGACTCCTTCTCTCTCTTTCTTGATGTTTCCCTATCCTGTGTTTGCATCTTTCACTTCTTCCCATTTCTCTTTCACTCACACACACACACACACATACACATTTCATTTTTAAAAATTAAAACGGAGCAATAGTGCGAACTGAAAACTTCTGCGTCGTGTTTCTTTTCGTACTCTAGGGATAACATCCCGAGTCCTTACATCTCTAACAGAAATACTGTTTAAACGCAAGAAAATAAGTAAAATCTCTTTTTTATCCTCTGGGATACCGAGTCTCAGTCGAAGTACCGGGTCACTACGGATTTGAATCCTCAACCAAGTGGTGGTCTACAACCTAACCAACATCATCCGACTGACATGATGATCCGTTCGAGCTCTTAGTCTGTTCCTTCTAGCTGTGTAAATTACGTTTTATCCGGAAGAGACTAAATCAATGCTGGATGTTCGGAACAGATACCTCTTCGGAAAAGACTAGAAATGGTAACCCAATTGGCTATTTGAAAACAAAATTTTATTTATGATAGTTCCATCCAAATTTGTTCCCATCCTATAATTCAACGTGTTTTATTCACGTTGAAATTTGAAACATGTTACATCTATGAGGAACATTAACTTTTCCTTTCGAACATTTGTAACTTTTCATTACGATACAGTATGGGCTTTTAATATAGGGTATGTCTGATAGAAATTTAGCAGTAAAATAACACTATTCAATTTTATCTTTCTTTCTTTCTTTTTTTCATTTTTCTTTTTCTTTTTTTTTTTTTTGTTCAGTTTGCATTAGTAGTCTGAAATGGAGGACATGACCAACGCTGTATATTAGGTATATTAAAATGTAATTTGGATCATTACGTCGAATGAACACTACCGAATTTGCAATCGAACCACGCGGAAACAAAGCATGTGTGTTACACTTTTGACATTATCTTAGGTGTGTCTCGGAGATATACAGTTCTACTGGAAGTTGAGTATGCTATCCATGTGAATATGACATAATAGGCGTTTAAAGTATGTTCTACATATTCTAATAGTTCTGAAAAATATGTAAAAACAAACGTTATTTCTATATTACTGTTGGATTTCTGGAAACGAAACTTTATAATGTTAGGTTCCTTTTCTTACTACGTTTGAATTCCACAGTTTTATCTGTTCTCCCTTTTATTTTTCTTCTTATTTTTTCATATTATCTCATTCTCTCTCTCTCTCTCTCTCTCTCTCTCTCTCACTCACTCTCTGCCTTATTTTTGAATCTCTGTATTATAGACATCCATGGTTTCAAATGTTATTTGTGTCTGTTTAAGTTTCTCCCTACATCAGCTTATGATTCTTGTTTCGTCTCGGTTTTATTATTTCATTTTATCGAAACTAATACATGTGTAGTTTGAAATTAGAATTGCGCTCATGTCGTTAGATAATTTTAGTATGGAAGAGAAGAAAGGAGGAGAGAGAGAGAGAGGGTATCTTTACCTGACACGACTATGGAATAAGAATTGTATATTGAGTGGCCTAACTGCACGGCGTTAACTGTCGCATCTTTTTATGCGGAGTGCACCATTACGATCCTGTAACGAAACAATAGTCAATGGAGTAGCTACACCCAGGTTCGCCTGTCCTGGGAAGTTCAAGAGAAAAACGTTGGCTGGAAAACAATGTTTGCAACATTCTTCTGGGTAAGAATGGAGCCGTACTCATAGACTATGCCCAAGGGTCAGATATTTCATACATAGTATTACTCTGCCTTACTCACAAAACTCAAAGACATTTTGCAAGTACAACATGTAACGTGCTGTTAATAAGCTTCGTCATGGGCCGCTGGTTTTAGAACCAGGATAACTATTGCATATTATGAGACTAGACATTAATCGTAAATGCTTAAGGAAAAATGATATAGATAATTAATTCTCAGTTAAAAAAAATAGGAAAATTTGAATAACTGATTAAGAATGAGCCGTAGTTCTACGAACTTACTAGTCGAGTCTGATTGAAATATCGCTCTACTAATTTACTTTATTAGGTATTTGGGGACTCGGTAAATGAAAGATTTTATATATGTTTTCAATAATTTATAACAATAAATTCGACAACCTTGACATACGAGAACATTATCTGAACAGAAGTAACAAAGTAGGACGTAACGATCTTCGCTTAGCCAATTAAGCAATACAATATACACGTCAAAAAGCGTTAAAAGGACTAATTTCAATAGCAATAATGAATTAACGAATAATTTAACTATTTATAATTTAAAGAACATTGGCATTCTGATACGATTCTAATAATATATATATCGTATATGAAACTGTGATATAATTCACGTATAGTACAAAATTTGACACTCACCTAATTTAGTAATTATACCATACTGCATTCATCTCTCTTATGAAAATTTATAACACATCTCTATGTAACTCTATGTAATTTATATTGCATTACTTCAACTTATGAATAACCAGATTTCTTGAAATTTATAAACCTTCATTCACTTTTGAACATATAAGCTTAAAAATCGTATAACAATCATGAAATATGTAATATCTAAGCAAGATCATAGAAACTCTGGACATATATGTTGTCAATTTTTATACTTTCCTTCAAACGACTTTAACGTGCGTAAGACACGCATTTCAAGGTCTCATGATTCAAAATATTTCCACAAGATGGACTATAATAGATCGTAAGTTCGGGTGGGTGTGCATAACCTCCAGGTTGCATATACTAATTTTTTTTAAGTAGTAAAGTTACCGCACGCAATAAACACTGTGGAAATTTGAAACGAAATAATAATAATAATAATAATAATAATAATAATAATAATAATAATAATAATAATAATAATAATAATAATAATAATAATAATAATAATAATGACTTCAGGAAAATTCTTCTGTCCATCGGGCATTGCAAGCACAATTGGCATTGCATGATATATTGCTTCAATGTCTAGATCATCCCACTTACTCTCCAAATGTATCTCCGCCAGATTATTTCAATTCCCTCAAAGAATTAAAATCACTCCACTTTGGATCTGATTAGGAGATGATTAGTACTACTTAATAGTGGTGCAAGAAACAGTCTTCAGATTTTTTTTATCTGTTCTGCAAAAATTTGAGCACTATTCAAGGATTTAACTTCATGGGAGTATGTAGAATAACTGTAAAATTTCATCATTCCACGTACACTCTTTCTGGGTTGGGCTTTGTACTTTTCAGCAGTCTCTCGTTCACATATACACTATATATATATATATATATATATATATATATATATATATATATATATATATATATATATATATATATATATATATATATAATGATATAATTCCTAAACCATAGTGTGAGGAATTAACTCTCTTGTTCTCAGCTAGTTCTGAACTCATTATTCGTTCCAATTACCACGTCTTTTTCTTTCTATTATGCTGCCAATATGTCTTGAGCCGTGGCAAAAATGCGAACTAAAGCTCACACCCCGACACGCCCACTCGTTGAGCCAATAAGGGTTCAGCAGCTGCTAAGCGAGAGAGCCTTAGCGAAAGAGAGTGGAATTCTTCAGCCGATTGCAGCGCCGGACAAGGAAGACTAGGTGTCAAGTCAATGTGGTATATTTATAACATTTGTTTTCGTCCCATATTCTGCACAGCGCTTCCTCAGTTTTCTAACATCTTGTGGATTTTATTTTAAGATTTCACAAAAAAGCATCATACCATCTGCAAATTGTATACCTCTAATCATTCTGCCTCCTACTAAAATGTTATCTTCATTTTGTAGGCTCTTTTTCACTATCTCTTTTAGACAGGTATTAAAAAATGTTGGCGGGAGACAGCATCCCTGTCAAACTTCCCCTCCAATTGCAATTTCTTATGTCATTTTTTTTCCTATTCTAATATTTCCTTTTGGTTCATATATAAGTTTCTTATCTGTCTTTGATATTTTCATTCCAAGCTAACTTTCTTTTAGAACTCTCAACATAAAGTCCCAATTCCCATGGTCAGAAGGCTTCTTTTTTTTTTAGCTCAATTAATAGACCATAAAACTCTTTCTCTTTTTTCTATAATCTTTTCACCAATCGCCGTTAATAATCCGATTGCATTTCATGTACTTTTACCTCGTCTAAACCCGAACTGTTCCTTCTAAATTTGTTTAATTTGCTCTTCTATACATCCTTCTGTCTGGGATGTAGTGCATATATCTCTGTTTATTAGAATATTATCAGAACTGAAATACTTATAAGGAAGTTCCAAAATCATCAACATTTAAAATGCTCTATTCAATTATCAAGAGCATGAACACGCACACGGCACGTGTTCAAGTAAGCTTTCTGTGAGACAAAAGAATGTATTCGTTCTTCCTAGCGGCTTAAATTAGGACGCAAATGTGCCACTAAGCGTGCACAGAAGACGCGCTGGGAAAATAGTCTGTACTTCATTCGTAATAAACATGTAAAGCAAAAGGGGACTATGTCCGTCATTAGTCGTACTAAACATTAAATCCACGAGGGACATAGCCCGTCGATCATCCGGGAAGTGTTAGGTTAAATACATTTCGTGCATCGTGATAAAGGATGTGATAATGCTCAAAGAACTATACAGAGAACAAGGAGCTTTACGGTTCCAGGCCTCTTGGAAATATTGTGAAATGAAATCTCTCAGTTTAACGTCCCACGATCATGCCATTTAGGCTAAGGAAAATGGATCATTGACGCAAGTCAGTGGTACTAGAAGAGTTGGTGGAAAGAGAACACGAGAAGAAGCGGGAGTTTTTGAGAAATTCTACGGACACAGCGATGCCCACCACAAAGTTACTTGTCCGGGGATCGAACCAGGGATTCAAGCATCAGAAGTATGCGCTCTACCACTCTACCAGTGTCCCTGTGCCGATCTCTTCGAGAAAGAATGTATTTTGTGTACGCCAATCATTGAAGTCATGATCAAGATGTTAATATAGTTTTAGACAAATTAGAGTTTTGTTTAAAAGAGTTTGTTTTTAATACGTAGAAAACACCTTGAAATCTAGCAGATTGCAACAGAATAACATTAATTAATAATTGTATTAAAATATTTTAGATGTAGGTCTCAATGAATGTATAATCATGTCCAAAATTATTTTGGCTTGTCTATAAATATGTTGTTATAGGAATACAATTTGATCTATTTCTAATAATGTTAGTATGTAAATGTAATCGGCAAAGTCGTGTATGTAGTAAATTTCATGTCAAAAGAGCAGTAAATAAGAACAATAAAACGAAAATAAAGCTTTGTTGTCCATTTAGCAACATTTTGTTTTACTTATTCTAATTTTCTTATATATATATATATATATATATATATATATATATATATATATATATATATATATATATATATATATATATATATATATTTCCTATGAAATTTAGCACAAATATACATTTCCCGATTGTCCACATAGTGTCAGTATTAAAGGTACCCTGCAAAATTATTATCGAATTATTTTCTTACAAGAAGACAGTTATAGATATGTGACAATCATTTTGGACATGAGTCTACATATACAGTATTACAAAGTATTTTCGATTTATAATAGGAACACATACATCCATTGCTATTTCCATCAAATTGCTCGTACTTGTTATTTGATCTCTGCAAAACAATCAAATAACAATCCAGAATCAATAATAGAATGAGAGATTGGAGATCATTTAGCGAGAAATCCATGGAGTGCATATTTATTTTTTTCATTATATCTCCTGAGATACGTGTACACAACATCGTTGATTTGGTGAATTGTCATATAGCTGTGTTTATACTCTTGAAATACGTTATAACGGCACGCCAACAATACATACATGTTGATTATCTTTACGAATATGTAAAGATTTGGGCTCGAGATTGCTCTGCTAAATATTTAAAACTGGAATAACAGTATATAATATGTGAAAAATAAAATAATAATTGTTTTCACTTATGAAAATTCACATCTAGTTCTACTTTGTTTTTAAATTGTATTTAGCAAGAAAAAATGCGATTTTTTTTCCTAGCTTAGATGCTAACGTATCAATCAAATCAGAAATTCGCAAAACATGATTTGTGAAAAGTCATGTTGAGTATAGAGCTACTAGATACAAAATACTTACATCGTCGCATAAATAAACTTCATCATGACATGAAAGGGACACCTATTTCAAGTGTTAGAAAAAAGAAAAAAAACGTCTCAATGATAAGTAAGTAGAAAAACCATCTAGATACATTTCATTATGCGTTTCAGAGATAAATGGATTCCCTTTTGATTAAATTTTAGCAACTTTGTATGCTGATATCCGGATGGACTATATATATCTTATATCTCTGGATTTATATGCCTTATATTTAGACAATATTTTTAGTTAAATATAATTTAAAATCTGAGAGTTAATTATAGTTTTAAATTATATATAGTGCATGTCATTAACCATATCATTCATTGTTGTCATACTAGAGTCGTCGTCAATAACTTCATGAGGTATATTTTAGTATCGACTTCACCTCAATAAGTGTTATGGTCTCGTATAGCATTATGTTTCTTCTGGGAGAGGAGTTACGAAGAAATGTTTTCATTATTATTATTATTATTATTATTATTATTATTATTATTATTATTATTATTATTATTATTATTTCTCGAAAACCAAACAACTGATTTTACACTTTTGCACATCACTCTGTCCAACTCGATAAATTCTATTGATTAATATGTATCATCTTTGAATATTTATTTTTCGTTAATCACTAATAATAACATACAGGGTTAGTCAAAATTATGTTAACACTGAATGGATATACCACTTGGAGGAAAAATAAATAATGTATTCCATTAAGATGTATCATTTTGTAAGATTCATTTTTGGCATGTCAATGTATTGAATTGTGTTGTTGCGTAGTTTTGTTTTGTAACATATTCAATCTCTTTCGTTTCAGTTGACACACAATGGTTCACCAATTAACACTGGATCAAAGATTTGTAGCAAGCCTAATGAAAGTGTACGGTTCACCCACTCTGGTAAGTGAAAAGTTTACACATCGATTTGCACGTGATCCACCAAGCCGTTCAACAGTGTGCCGCATCTACGATAAGTTTGTGGCTACAGGATTGGTAGTAGACAGCTATAGAAGCAATGCAGTACGTCCAAGATCAGGACGATGTTAACAAATCATTGCTGTTTTACATGAAGCTGTATTTCGTAGTCCTTTCTAATCAAGTGTTTAATGTAGTTTGGCAACAGGAATACATAAAAAGCGTAGCGCGTCTTGAAACTCGATCTTGGACCGAGACCGTACTACATCGAAGTCATTCAAGCTTTAATGTTGGTGCAGAAACGTAAGCGCGTGGAATGCTGTCAGATTTGACCAATACGCAGCAAGATATGAATCCACGTAACGACATTCAGATATGAAGCCACTTTACACATCATTGGGTTGGCGAACAGACATAACACGATTTTCTGGGACACCAAAGACCTACGGGTTCTTCGGGAACATGAACATGACTCCCTCAAAATAAATCAAAGTAAATGTTTGATGCGCTGTAACCGTCGCTGGAGTAATTGGACCCTACTTCTTTGACAGACAAACATTAACTACAGACGTGTACTTACGGACGTTAAAGCAGTACACCCTTGATGACCTACCACTAGAAATTCATCGTGCAGGGCACTTCCAACCAAATGGCGCTCCACCGCTTTGCCGCTCCACCGCGCTGACCAAGACAATATCCTGACTTAACACCATGCGATTTCTGGTTATTGGGTATGGCAAAAGAGCGCGTTCACAGTACGAAATTTCGTGACATTAATGACCTAAAGAGCCGTACATCATCCATTCACCTCGAAATGTAGGCACGTGCTTTAAATGAAACTGTTCGTCGCTGTTTTCTTCTTTTTTTTATGTGTTGAACATAATGGTGAACAGGTTGAGGCGACTTCAGAGTGAGTTGGGGGGTGCGGTGGCTCAGTGGTATGGCGTTCACTTCCCGTACTTGGTGTGTCTGGTTCGATCCCAGCTCGCGCTATATGGACTTTGTGGAGGACTAACACAATGCTTGGGGTTCTTCCGTTTCCTCCCATTTTCTTCATTCCACCATTCCATTCATTTCTCATAATCACAGTCTTCTTTAGCCTAACCGGCATATCCGTGGGACGTAAAACTCAAAGATTTCATTTAACAGATTTTCTGAGTGAGTTCGCAGATATTTAACACTTACAGTAGGTGTGTCATATCGGAGACATTTACTTGCAGTATATCATATCAGAGACATTATTTCGTATATAGATATATGCACAGTTTGAATACTTTTTTTTTTCATTCTGTGTGAACATAATTTTGACAATCCCTGCATAATTTTTATTTAACCATTTATACCCGAGCAGCAAAAGTGTCACATACTGGAATAAAAATAATATGAATACAGAAATTTCCACTTTTAGTTCCAACGGTTATATCCTTTAAGCTAAAAGAGACAGATGACTGATAAAGGTAAATATTTACGAAATTGGTGCATTGAAAATGTGGAAGGCCATATGGTAACTCAGAGGAAATCTACGAACACGATGTTTACTACCACAAACTGAATTGTCTTCTGATTGAAACAGGGACTCGTAGAGCTAGACGTGAGCACTGAACCATCGTGGTCCATAATAATAATAATAATAATAATAATAATAATAATAATAATAATAATAATAATAATAATAATAATAATAATAATAATAATAATAATAATAATAATAATACATTATTTTTGTTTCACAGTGCGAAACTACAACACACTTACAAACTATAGGAATCCAATACCAAAGTAGGGGCGCGGTGGTTCAGAGGTACAGCGTGTGGTCCTTGGTTCGATCCCAGCTTGTACCAAGTGATATTTCGGGTGGAAAACACCGTGTGCATGTTTTTTTTTTGGGGGGAGAGGGTTCTTCCGTTTTCTCTTTCTTCATTTCACAATTAATTCATTTCTTATTATCACCGTCTCCTTTAGCCTAGCCGGAATAACTGTGGGAGGTAAAGTTTAAAGATTTCCAATACTCAAACTTGAAGTAGTACATTTGCAACTGCATGCTGCAATAGAGGAATAGCATCAAACATGGAGCCTATTCCGCGTACACTAAGTCTATTTCAAAAAAAATAATAATAAAATAAAATAAAATAAAATAAAAGAAGAGGAAATAAATAAATAAAATCGGTCGCTATGTGTTTTCGCTCTATTAATATTAATACTGGAAGTAGTAATTGATGTCTATTCATTCCAGTCGCAATAAAAGTAAAAAATAAATAAATAAATAAATAAAAGAAACTCCATATAACGAAACATATATTTTTTTATTCATTGTGCGATCAGCGTTAAACCGAGAAATTGTAGATTTTTCACCATTTCCGGTTTCTATAGATATATACATGAAAGTCCAGACAAAACTCATTATTGGGATGGTGAATGTGTTACATTTTATATTTTCTCCCCACAGAAATAAGTATTAAAACCGAAAGTACTAGTACACTCCAACCAGTTCCAGTTTTGACGTAGTATTGTGGGTGGTGATTGTACTATTCTTTTTAAACACTGAACCGATTTGCTGAAAACAGTTCGTCGCTGTTTATCGCCGTTTATGTTCAGTGACTATCAACGCTAAAACCAGAAACAGTTTATTTCAACCACCTCTGGCCTAAATAAAGGATTAACGGAGAAGATGGACTATATTCTTTGGACGTTGAATCGATTTGCACAAAACCGTTTCTGGATATATCTTACATGTTTTACTCTATGGAACTCAATATGGAAACCGGAAATACTAGTAAATTTCAACTTCTTTTTTGTTTCTCTTGGATTGTTGTAGTTGGAGATGTTATGTTCCCTTAAGAAGTTGAATCGAATGTGTTTACGGGGAAAATGAAACCGGAAATATCTAATTACAAACACTTCCGGTTTGAATAAGATGCTGACGGAGAAGGTACAACTTTGCAACCTATTCTTAGGATGCTAAATCAATTGAAGAAAAAAAATGATTCATAATATTCTACGTTTTTACTCATAAGATATCGTCACACAGACGGACGGATGTAGGAATGGACATCGCCGTTCTATAAGGCTGCCGATACTTACGCACAGCATAGTTTGGATGTCTAATTATATGTATGTATGTATGCATATATCTGTGGTGAGTTCTTAACATTGTCATAAACAGAAACATGATGATTGCAGTCTGATTCCATAACGATCTGCGCAAAATTTGTATTTTGCAACGGAATGCAGTAATGGATCAATAAACTATAACTGTTATTACGAAACTCGCAAAATAAATAAAAAAAAAATGTTACGTTGACGCAAATGGGTACGCAATAATACCCTTTGTTTGTTTTAGTATTTGAAATTATTTCCCATACCTGAAAATGTCACGTACCGCCATAGATAATCTTGATGGGCTACACTGCTATTTGTCCTGTAGACGTAGCTCTAACAGTTATCGTTTATTTCGAACCACGGGAAATAACTTAAGCGAAAAATTGTTAGTTATTCGGAAATGACGAATGCTGTGGACGCTTCAGGTTAAGCGAATTTTTTTTCTTGCTTTCGACCCTTGTCGCTCACTTGAAAAAAACTTTTTTTTTATCGCACGGGAATATGCTAAATGCTGAATGGGTTATTTTGATTCTAAGAATTTATTCTCTATCATGAGTGATCATTATACTGAGCACTTCTCATATTTATGCATCTGAAAACCAGCTCATCCTCACATGTTACTTCGGGCAATATGTTATATTGGTGCATTACGTCATAATCATATGCATTACGCAAATTCCAAGTTTCCTTCTTAAATAGTTCGTCAGTCAGAATACCTTATTTTATATAGAGGGAATAACTGTTTAAAGAAATATACCAAATAGACTATATACCGGTCCGATCTTCTTACTGGTTAACTGGACATAAACACTAAATGTTAACCTTCTGTAACTGGAGTTTTATACTCTGCTGAGGGTAAAAATAAATAAATTTAGAAATCAAGTGAAGAACAGTAAGAGTTACCCAGGTGCGGACGTTGATTTGATGAAAGTGAACTCTGACTAAAGAAAAAAAACGGTGGTAGCGCCAAGCAAAAGATGGAACGCAATCAAGCTAAGAAGAGATGAAAATATGAACAGGGAAATTGCAGCTGCGACAGATGAAGAGACGTCTAAGGTGGCTTTAGCGGGTAATGACTTCTACTGGAGGTGGGAAGCCACGAAAGCAGAGATTGCAAAAGCAGCCCACGAGCACATAGGAAGAGCAACAAATATCTAATACAAATCCTGGATAACAAGCGACATATTGGAAATGATGGAGGAAAGAAGACAGTTCAAGGTAGCAAACAAAGAAGAGGAATACAGAAGGTGCAGCAATCACATAAACAGAGAAGTAGAAAAAAGCCAGAGAAAACTGGATAGACAACTTGTGCAAGGAAATTGAGGAAAATATAGTCAAAGGCAATACAAAAACGGCATATAGAAAGTTTAGAAAACAGTTCGGTGACAAAAAGAAAACAAAAAAAAAACGCACATGCGTTATCATAGGCAAGGACTAGACAGCGTAATAGGAGCAGGTAAAAAAAAATGGAAGGAACACATTAAACAACTCTACAAATGAGACAGAATGAACGAAGAAGTTATAGAGAAGGAATAAGACGTCGATAAAAATGAGCTAGGGCCATCAATTTTACAGTGCGAATTTGAAAATGCTTTGTTAAAAATACGGCATGGTAAAGCCCTAGGAATAAACCAAATACCAACGGAAGTAATTAATAATCTTGGAAGAGCAACAAACAAGAGACTACTTAATCTTATCAATGAATTGCATATCTCGAGAAAAATACCAATAGGCTTCAAGAAATTAAAAATAAAACATATTGGTCCCTATTTCGAAGAGAAAAGGCGCACATAAATACGAAGAGAACAGCACCTTAAGTTTGCTTTCCCATGCATTAACAATGCTGTGGAATATTATCGCACAACGATATAGAAAGGAAAATCAAAGAACGGCTATCGAAGGATCAGTTTGGATTCAGAAGAAAGATGGGAACAAGGTAAAACAATACTGAGTCTACGGTTGATCATGAAACAGCACAACAGAATAAACAATCTAATTGTAATTGCATTTCTAAATATTGAAAAAGCTTTCGACAGCGTAGATTGGAATATCATGTTCAAAGCGTTGAAAAATATCAAAGTGGATTACAGAGACAGAAGAGCAATATACTAACGTTAAAGGAACCAGACAGATGTTATAGGAAGAGATCAGAAGGAAGCAAGAATAAGTAGAGGAGTAAGGCAAGGACGTGAACTTTCAACTCTCCTGTTGAGCATCTATACATAAGAGGCTATGAAAGAATTCTTTGATAAAAACGAGAAAGACGTAAAAGTTAATGACCATGTTTTCAGCACTATAATGTTTGCTGATGACGTAGCACTGATAGCAGAGAACGAAAAGGACTTGCAGGAAGCACTTTCAAACTTCAACGACCAACTGGGAAACACATGCAGAATGGAGATAAATAAGAACAAAACCAAAGTGATAAAAGTGCACTAGAGCAGGACAGGAAAGGGCAAACGCATGGTTAGATGCAGATAAAATCGAAAACGTTAAGACGTTCCCTTATTTAGGAAGTCTAATGTCCTCCGACGCAGGAGCGTCATTTCAAATTTCGCTTGAGGGAGGCAAGAGCACCGCCGACATAAGACTTACACATTTTGTACTAAGTAGACAATCGATTAAGGTGTATGTATTCCTCAAACACTTGGGGAGGCAATTGTCCCCTTCTTCCCCCTAAATGACGCCCCTGCTCCGACGGAATAAGTGAAAAAGACGTAAGTTCCAGGATAGCGTAGGCTAAACAAGCATTCAATAGGAAAAGAGGACTGCTAACATCAAGAAATGTGTTATTGGACGCTCGTAAACCACTGATTAAGACCCTGGTATGGAACGTGGCGCTTTACGGATCAGAGACCTGGACATTCAGAAAAGCTTAAATATCCAAGCTAGAACCATTTGATATGTGGTGTTGCAACAGCTGGCATATCATGAACCGAAAGGAAAAGGAATGAAGACGTACTAAAAGAAAACAGGTCATTAAGATAATAGGAAAAAATAAGAAATATAATGATTGGTCATCTTAATCGACACTCCGATTGGATCGCCATGCTGATAGAGCGAGATGCAGAAGGAAAACCAGGAAGAGGAAGGCCAAGAATATAATATATAGATACAGTTACGAAGAAGAAACCTTGTCGAAGTATAAATCTGCTCTCCCAAGGGACAGAAAAGTTCTAAATTTCCCATGCTGCTCACCGACCTATGGTTGAGGTGAACAAAATATTGCTATTTCTAGTATTCTCACTAGAACCATTTATAAGGTATGTGATGAAAATTAGTTTGATTTCCAATTTGTTAGTCTTGAAAGGGAAAAAAAGAGTGATAAACTGAACAAGTTCTCAAAGTATGCTGACTTGTGAGAAGAACTGGAAAACAAAGAGCGATATATTCACTATTAGTTGGATGCCAAGAAATATGACTCCGAAATGTAAATTTTCCGGCAGAGAATTTTGAACTTTAAAATTTAATGTAAATCTCTCTCTCTCTCAAACACACAAAATGTTTTTCACTTTCAACGCTAGTAAAGTAACTAAATAATTGTGTTCTTGATTACAACCATAAACTAAATATGAATTTTCATGATATATTCAATTTCAAAGTCATATTGTGAAAAATGAATAGATTTTTGAGTTACATCCCTTGATATTCAAGCGGTCCAATTACAAATTCTATTATCGTAATTAAATAACATAGCTAATGGCATACTAAAACATACTTTATTGTCTGTAACTGGACTTACTTTTAAGTTCATGAATTTTATGGTGATAAATTGAAAGAAGGACAGATGAATTAGATTATCAAAAAGAACTTGAGATCCGTATCAAAGGACTTTCGAAATAATGCTTGTATTAATAACTCTAGTTTCTTCACTTTTTTTTTTCAAAGTTATAAGAAGTAAAAGCGATGCTCACACACGTCAAAGCAAGGAAATAACTTTGTCAACTCCTCCAATACGAAAGTATTGCTTAAAACTTTGCGTTATTGCCACCCGGGCACAACTCTTCGTAATTGGTTTCGTTAGGGAGAAGAGGATGAAATATGAGCACAGACAATCTGCTACGATATACGTTACAAGTGTCACAACGACTGTTCTAAGAAGTTTCTTAATGACTTCCTCTATGTGAGACTGAAAGCTGATTATGATTGAAAAATGTCGTAAAATGTAAGTCTAGAAAGTTGTGCAGACAATGGCTTTGTGCTGAAAAAGCAAAATGAAGACATTTTATTTCTCACCAAACAAACGCATTAATCTAATTTCAGCAATATCATATTGATCTCTACATACAAAGTTGCAGAAAGGTATACAAATTTTCTAGAGATTCATTCAACAATAGTGAAATACGCATATATGTGGTAATCGGCAGCTTACATGCATACGCAAATAGTCAAAGCATTTTGACGATGTTTGTTTATCTTCTTTCACAATTCCTAGTATCTAAAATGATCTAGACACTTCTTATTTTACAGAGTTTACAAGTTCTTAAGATATAGATACTGTTGTTATATTATCCAGGATCAGATAGGACAAGTTATTTCCTTAAACAATGGAAAGAGAATTCAAAACGCATACTCTTAAGATTACCTGAATAAAAGTTAAATAAGATATGGAAAATGAAGTTTTCTGAAGTTTATCTCTCCATGTTTTAATGTAGATTCGCTACTTTTGGATATAATTTACATTGAATACTGACCACACCATGTTTTTTTTCAATACAACTTTTAATTCTTCTTTTATTATTTTACTAACCTAAGTGTACGGCTCCGCACTGGAAGAATGAAGTTTATGCAAAATGTTGGAAAATAGAAGATCTGACTAGAGCAAATAATGGCCAATGTGAACCTCCAGTGATGCCAATGTTAATTTCAGGGTCAGTTGACATATGCACCGTCTTCGTTGTTGCGCTTGTACACACACACACACACACACACACACACACACACACAAATACACAAAGCAAAATAGCTGCGTAGAATATATAACGGTAAGCAACGCTTTTGGCGTTTTCCCAGTCAATTACAAAAGCAGACAGCATGTATGTCCTTGCCTAAACTTAAATTTCATGAGGACTGTCACCAACCAGCTTTTCAAGCATAGGTTGGTGGACAATATGAATAATATTTAAAACATTTTCCGCTGTCGGTAGGATGGTTTAATGAATTTATACACCCTCTTCTCCCTAATCGCATCAATATATTTCTTTCTTGGTCTTCCCCTTCCCTGTTTTTATATCTCCAATAATACGCTGATGCAGCATGAGTGTCGAAGAAGCTGACCGCTCATGAAGTATTGTATTTTGTCGATTGTGTGCACGTCACTTTTAGTAATCAGCTTTGCGACACCGGAAACGATGGATTCGACACTAGTATCGACCGTTTCCGATTATCCTGCCTATTGGAGTGGTAGGGGTGCCTTACCCTCAATGATTTTTTCTCTTTTCAATGTAAATCATATGTGTATGTTAACTTTTATAAAATAATGAGTTTGCGTACAGAATTTAATATTTTTAATGTGACCCCGTTAGATAATATATTTTGGAATACATTTTAAACCATGTTATCCACTTCCACCGCCTCTTTATTTAGTACACCCACAGACTATTTAAATAACCTAACGTCTCTTACATAGTACGGTCTCTCCGACGAAGTTAGGTAGACGCATGTTAAGCCGACGGTGTGGATTTGTATACTAAACAACAGCGCTATATTTGTATAGGGTGTCTCATCTAAACTTATAACCTGGAAAATTTCCGAAATGACAAAAATGTGATAAATCTACTTACGCAAGAATGTACCCATATCAGAGGCCTATACAATTATGTGAACAACAAGTGCCCCCAGAGGTGCCATCATAGGGTCCTGGGGGCCAACTTAAAAATTGTAAATAGAAATCTCCGGTTTTAATTGCAGATTCTAAATGTGCGATCGAAAATACACAAATATTACTTAAATTAAATCTCGTTATTCTACTAGAATGCACTGTAATTACAAAAAAAATGAACATTATCGTACGTACGTCACCTAACTCTGCGAACTGAAATATTTACGAAGTGACGAAAAATGTGACAAATCTAGCTACACAAGAATGCACCCATGTCAAGGGCCCATAAAATTTTATGAACAAGAAGTGCCCCTAATGATCCCTTCATGGTGCTCCGTCGGACAACTTGAAAAATTTAAATGAAAATCTATATTTTTATTGCAGATTCTGATTCTTCTATCTAAAATACGTAACTTTTACTTGAAGTACTTTTCGTTGTTCACCCAGATGGCACTGTAATCAAAAAAATAAATAAATATCATTGTACATTACCTGGAATTGATAATAAACTAAATACCTCGAAAAATACACGTGCAATTAAAAAGCATGAAAGGCATGTCCATAAAGAAAAACTTAGCATAAAGCAAAGTTCCTTTCATTTACACTTCAATGCATCAGTGGTAAACCCTATGATGAACGATGTGAAAACGAAGGAACAATGCAAATCCTGCTAAACGATGCGAAAAGAACCGTTTTGTTCTTTGAAAAAAAAAGAAAAGAAAAGAAAACTTCCCTAGAAGTGTAAAGTTCAAGTAGACCAATGTGTTCGTTAAATATCAAGTTAGACGGACAAGTTAAGAAAAATCATTATTTCACACTAACGCGTGAAAGAACAAATGACGAAAGATATTTCACAGGAGAACAAATTTACAAAATGTGGATAAAGCACAAATAAACAATTGATATACAGGACTTCCCGATTTTAAAGGTTAATAACTCACAATGACATGCGGCTTATGTTAAATGACAGAAAACTCACAAAGTTTTTTTGTCTGTTTGTTTGTTTATAGTCACAAACGTGTTATGTTCAATATAAGTGTTGTTTGTAATTCAACATATATGAATCTGTTAGTATAATTCTTGGCACACTCTTTTCAACATCCCAGAGTCATTGGATGCAGCCGCGTTCTCACAGTTCAGTTACATTGTTATGGAGTGGTGACTGATACATTTGCATTTAATATAACCCTAACTTGTTGAACACTAACTACAGTCCTTTGACATGGAATTCCAGAATTGAAAAAAAAAGTTATCCTGTATTCGTTTCCTGTTATCTTGATTTACTGTTACAATAGCTGCAGAATGCGTAACTACGCATCAGCTTTACCAGCTGCGTACTGTCTTACCGATTTGATTTTTAAAACTCCATTAACGTGAGTTCCCTTGCCTCTTATGCTGTGGTTGTCTACAAAATTTATAGATTAACAAAATGAACTCACATTATGAGCTCAAACTGCGCACCTTTCATGGTCTGACAGTGAAGAATTCAATGGTAAAAGTAAAATGCTACATTCCTGATTACGTCCAGTTCAATAAGTCCAACTTCATCAATAATTATTTGATGAAGATTATCCTAAGTGGTTAGCATTGTTTGCTATACTGGGATTTTTATATGGCACCAGAGAAAAATAGTCTAGTGGCGATAAATGAGGGAAACAGAGAACGAGATGGACACTCAATATCGCCTCTTTTGCCAATCCTTTGTTGAGAAAATTCCGTGTTAAGAAATTACCGAATACTTACATTCTAGTGCGGTAATGCACCATCTTGCCGGAACTATCTATGGGTAAAATTGTCTTCTACAGTGTATCTGATTCCTGGAACTACTTGATTTCGAAGCATCTCCTCATACATTTTAGAAATCAAATTGTCATTAATAAAAAGAGACCAATTGTAGTATTGTTTAGCACTGCTACCCAGATATTCAAGTTTTCAGGATGTTGAGTATTTATTTCAAAGGACCAGTAAGATTGCTGTCAAATGATAATCTGTAATTATATATGTTAATGTAACCGGTTAGGTGGAACGTGGCTTCATCCGACAACACAATGCTGGTAAGAAAAGTACTATCATCGTTAATTTATTTCATCATATCTTCAGAAAAGTCTAAATGACAACCAAAGTCACCATCATTCAGCTGGTGTATCAAATAAATTTTGTATGGGCGGGACTTCATTTTCTTCAGCATTCTATTCGCAGACATGTGACTAATGTCATGTATGTCATGTTGTTCAGCAGCTTTACGAATGTCAAGGTGAGAGTTTTCACGAATGTCAAGGTGAGAGTTTTCAACAAACGACTGCAACGTCAAGCTGTTTCCCACCGATTTTGGTGGACCAGGAATGTTACAGTTTTCTTCACGCGTTTTACGATGAGCTCGACAGTAGATCTCGAAATGAGATTATGTGTATCGTTTTTTTTTTTTTTTCGTTAAATTTTACTGTTACTTCGACAATTAATCTTTGGCGATTGCCCCATCCTCTTATTGTTGAGAGTGTAAGAATTTTACTTTCATACAAACCAGTTGAAATATATGAGCCTGAGTGCTCACAGGTTTTCTGTAATATTGATTACTACTAACAACATATAATGACTTCTACGTTGTTGGACTTTAATCTACAATCAGCCATAAATATTTACAAAGCATGTCATAAGGATGACGCATACGTATATTTAATGCGCAAATGTTTATTCCACTAATTTTACAGGAACATATTTGCACTCCTTTCTAATGTATATTAGATTTACTGATCAACTTTACATGTTCACATTTAATTTCACTTCTCAGATGGAATTATATTCAGTTTCAAAACAAATCGTAATTATAAATCTCTACATAACCGTAACAGCAAATTGATAATGTCCATTTAAACTTTAATAGGTGAATCGATCAGCATTACGTGCTCACTTTACTTTTACCTCTCAGGTATAACCACATGGTCTATATTCAAATCAAATCATCATTACTCATATCTGCATAACCATGATAAAAATGAATAACTTAATTATTTTTTTCTTGACACTATGTCCGATTACTTAATTGAAACTTCATATCCCAACGGACAGTTGGCATTAACCCACTTTCACAGTATCCACAATCTCACAGAAAAATATCAGATCTTGAAGAATAGTATTACAAACGTGTTCATAACTTTATTTGTTCACAAGACTCAGCAACAGCATCACACTACCTTTCCAGTTCTTGATCCAGCTTTTTATTTATCAATCTCAGGTAGCACATGATGATATTATTATTATTATTATTATTATTATTATTATTATTATTATTATTATTATTATTATTATTATTATTATTATTGCGATTAATGTGTTATCTAGGAGGATAACGAAAAAGTACTTAAATTTAAAGTTGCGTGTTTTTGGTCGCAGAATCCGAATCTGTGATAAAAGTAGGGTTTTTCCATTTGAAATTTTTGGGAGATGAAGGCAACTCCATTTTGTTAGTTCAATAGACATTTTAAAAGTATTTGACACGTATTTAAATTGCAAGTGCATTTCTCGAGATATTTAGTTTACCATCAGCCTCAGGTGATGTACGATGATACAAACTTTTTGTGGTTATAGTGTCATCTAGTAGGATAACGGAAAAAAGTACTTTAAGTAACGTTTGGGTATTTTCGGTCGCAGAGTCCGAACCTGCAATACAAATAGGGGGATTCGCTATGATGGGAACCCCTGGGTGCACTTGTTGTTCACATATTTTATAGGCCTCTAACATGGGTACATTCTTGTGTAAATAGTTTTTTTTTTACGTTTTTTGTCATTTCAGGTCACAAAGTTACGTTTGTGTGTGTGTGTGTGTGTGAGAGAGAGAGAGATTTTATTGTTATTTGCATGACTATATTGTGATCATCCACGGCTCTGGTCGCGAGACCATTGCAATCTCCCATACCTATGCTTTGCAGTCAGCGGAAGCCATGGGAACGGACGCAATCCTACTGTGCACCGTTATGCCAGACGACGTTAAGCTGCTCATAGTGACACTGGGCACTGTGCAATAGCCTCCATTGCTTGCAACATTGCATGAGATGTGACTTTCTGTTCCGCCTGACCCACACATACAAGCTATCTGTCCTGTTATATGACTGTTATATGACGCAGTCGTAGGAACCTAGTGTTTCGCTATTTAGTGTTTTCAAGGATCTGTGAAGCTCATACGGACTGCATTGTGGCCCCAATCTGTCTAATACGACCACCAATGTCCTGGCAGAATATACAACTTTCGCGATACTCTACTATTCGTCTCCGTTAAAAAAAATCGAAACCTGCTGGAAGTACTGCCATATTCAATTGTATTGTATTGTATTGTGTTGCGTTATATTTATTTACTCCATTTGAAACCAAGATACATTTGATATTTGGAGGGTTCAGACGGTCCTCTTTCTCGTTCCTAATACACTTGAAAAAAGGAAACATGCTACACTATTTAATACACATTATTGCAAATAATCTGCTACACTGTAATATACTTTATCCACCAGGAATCTCTTGAATTTCTTTTTAAAAACATATATTTTCTTCATCTTTTATTTCTCTGGGCAGCTTATTGTAAATTTGTACTCCCACATGGATTGGGCCTTCCTGTACTAATGTTAGTTTTGTAAAATGTTTTTTTTTTTTTTATTTTGCAATCTGGTACTATACACGTGGCTTATTTCCGTCTTTCAATTTTGCTGCACAGATTGCAGTTTCGTATACATACATATATGGTAAGGTAAGGATGTGGTGCTGTTTAAATTTATCTTTGCATGATGTTCTCATGTGTAGACCAAATATTATCCGCATTGCTTGCTTCTGTTTCATGAAAACTGCTTTGCTGCTTGAAGATTTGCCCCAGAAAATAATGCCGTAATTTAATATAGGGTGTATAAGCCCGTGGTATACTTGGATCAAAGTTTTATTGTTTAACGTTTCTTTTAGTATCCTGAGTGCATAAAGTCTGGAATTTAATTTTACTATTATTTATTTTACGTGAGTTTCCCCAGTTAGATTTTCATTTATATTTAGTCCTAAAAATTTAATTTCATGGCTGAAATCTAGTTTTAGATCAGTCAATTTATTTTTGGTTACTTTTATTTTTGTGTTTTGTTTTGTGCGGAAAAGTAGGTATTTTGTATTTGTGTTGTTTGTGCATAAGCCGTTACTTTCGAACCATTTTTTGGCTTGATCTAATACTCTATATGTGTTATTCCTTAGCTCATTTATGGTTTTACCTTCCACAATTACGCTTGTGTCGTCTGAATATAAAATCACTTCAAAATTCTACAATATTCCAGGGAAATCATTTATATACAATAGGAATAGGATTGGACCTAATATTGAGCCCTGAGGCACGCCGTTGCGGACTTGTCTTGGGTTTGATAAATATGTTTTTACATTTCCATTTTGAATGTGGGTAACTTCAACTGCTTGCGCCCTACCCTGTAAATAGGTTTCCAACAGCTGAAACACCTTCCTCCTTATGCCATAATGCTCAAGTTTTCGTAAGTGTATCTTGTGTTTTACGAGATCGAAAGCTTTTCTTAAATCATAGGAAATGCCTAAAATTAGTATTTTATAATTTAACCCTTTTAGTATGTTTTTTATAAGCGTACATGTTGCCATAGTTGTGTTTTTCTCAGTTACAAAACCATGTTGTTCATGGCATAGTATCTGTTGTTTGTTCAAGAAATTTATTAGTCTCGTTTTAATTAGTTTCTGAGATATTTTATTTATTGGGTGTAAGAGTGATATCGGTTTGTAATTTTGTATTAATGTTCTGTCTCCCTGTTTAAAGATCGGTTTTATTTTAGCTTCTTTTAATTTGTTGGATATTTTCTTGTATTGAGACTTTCATTGAATAGGTATGTGAGTATTGGTACTAATTTTCGGCTGTTCTGGTTGATTATTTTAATTGGAATTTCGTCGCTTGTAGCTTTATTTGGGTTTAGTCTATTTATTTCATAAAATACCTCATGTTCTATTATCGGCATGAGAAACATAGTTTTGCATGTCCTAGGTTTAAAATTTCTTAATAGTTCATTAGCCTTTTCGCTATCTTGCGTCTTATTGGTTAATTTCAAAATGAAAATGAAATCTTTGAGTTTTGCGTCCCACGGTTATGCCGGTTAGGCTAAAGGAGACGGTGATGATGAGTAATGAATGAAATGGTTGAATGAAGAAAGTGGGAGGAAACGGGAGAACCCGAGAAAACCCACGCACGCGGTGTTTGTCCACCACAAAGTTCACTTGGCAGGGGCTGGGATCGAACCCGGGACCCCAGCACCATTTGGTTAATTTATCTGCAATATCGATGAAGTAGTCATTAAATATTTCTGATATTTGGTCAGGATCCGTGATCTGTGTCTGATTGACACAAAGACTAATATTGTTTTGTGTACGTTTATTTTTCCTTCGTGTATTTTGATTAACTTCCTCCACAATGTTTTTGTTTTGGCATTTGTTGTCATTATTTTGTTTTTGTAGTAACCTTGTCTAATATTACACACTTTTTTGTATTGATTTATAAATTTTGTATTGATTTATTTAGTGTTTTATTTCATGTTTGTTGAGAGTTTTTCAGTAAGCGTTTTTTATTCTACTGAGTTTCTTAACTTCTGGTGTCACACAATTTTTTTAGTGTTTTTGTGTTATGTTTTTATTATTTTCGGGAAGGATGCGTCAAAAATACAGTGAATCCGATCAAAAAAAGGCGTTATATTTTTGGTCAGTTGTGGATTTGTTATACACGTCCACCCATGTTTCGTTTGTTACTAATCTCATAAACTTCTCTTTGTCTTAGGCTGTAGTTTCTGATTATGCGTGTTTCGTGTGTATTTTCAATTTTTTGTTGTGTTTCTATTTACATCATCTGGCATTTGTGAGCAGATAGACCATCAATTATATCGTATTTGATGTCATATTTTATATTAGTAAATACATTGTCAATAGCCGTTTTTGAGTGCATGGTTATTCTTGTGGGTTTATTTATGATATATGTTATGTTATACGTGTTTAGAAGAATAATTGTGTGTCCTTTTTCTGGGCAGTTCTTTTTTTTTTTTTTTTTTTTTTTTTTTAGCAAATCTATGTTGAAATCTCCGCATGCTATATTTTTTATGTATATCCCGTATGCCCTCTAGAAACAATTTGAGTGAATTAAAGAAGGTGTCAAGAGATCTCCGTTGGCTACGATATACTACAGCGTTATTAAATTTAACTTTTCTGTAGTAATGACTGCGCATTCATAACCGAACCCTGTACCTGGCATGTATATATATATATATTTTTTAACATCTTGCGTCGCGTTTTCTACGACTAGGATTACTGATACTCCCCTGCTGTTTATTTCCCTACAAAAGTGACTAACTACTTCATAGTTTTGTATTTTTATTTGTTCAATGTTGTCTTTTGTTAACCAATTTTCGGTCAGGCACATGATTTGTCTTTATCTGACTTTTATTTCGAATAGTTGGAGCATATTTGTGCTAAATTACACACACACAAACACACAAAGTGTAGGACCGAAAGTGAGCCCTGCTGCAGCAGGACAATACAAAATCGCAATCGGCTCGAATAAACCAAATGAACTTGATATCATCGACTGGTGCTAAACGCGGCATATACTTTTTACATTTCCTCTTATGATCACAAACTGTTTCTTGTATCGACGTGGGATAGAGAAACGGCAGGAAGGGGGTGCATACAGTTCAGCACGAGAGGCAATATTTTAAATGGGTTCATTATACTGTAATAAATATACGCGTGTTGAGCACAATAACAATGCAAAACTTATGACTCTTCCATATCGAATATCAACATCAATCATATACGTATTAGATGAAAGTGGCCTACCGTAACACTTAGCGTGCCTTGTGAGACGCGGTGTGGCCTTTGATTAGCTTTACCTTAATTTGCAAGTTTTGATGCATTTCTTATTCTCTAAGAGAGCAAGATACCCCCACTGCACGCCCAGCACGAAGTTCTGAGTGCTTATGAATTAATCTACTAGTTGAAGCAATCCTGCGAGCCGGTCAGGCCATCCCATGTTATGCAGGCATGGCAACCTAGAGTTATATGGCAAGCTCATCTCCTGTCCATGCTCGCCGTCACCCAGTTTCTTGGGAAAAGCTCACATAAAGTATCGAATCCCAGGGTATGACAACAACCCAGAAGAGTCCAATCCGACCCGGGAGCCCTAGGCATGTCCGAGGAGGCTTTTCCAATCCCGACCCTGCCTACGTCTATACATTCATTGTAGCTATCGTCGTTCGCGTAGAGATACCGCTCAGAAGTCGAAATACTCTGCGTATTTCAACCCGCAATGGTACGTGTTAAGTCACCTATTGATTTTGATGCCGGTTCCTTTTCTTGTAGAGTTTGTTCCTTTCTACTGGAATCTGAAGACGTTATCCAAATATCTTTCCCCAGTACCCGTTCACTTCCCTGCAGCCAGTAAACTGACATCCCCCTTCAGTAGGATTGTAGAAGCAATACGGAATTTACTCTAATGATGGTAGAGGTACGCCATACATTGCCAGAGCCAATGACTGATGTATACCATTTGCCAGCAGACATATTCATTTGGGAATCGGGAACCTTCCCTGGTAGACTTGCTCAAGCAATACGAACTTATCTATCTTTAATGTGTTTAGGTACCACGTACATGTTGTAACTAAGATACATTCCGAAATCAATTGTAAATGTAGTCCACTATTGAGAAGGAACGCCACGCCCTCCCTCGGTAGGGTGGTTCACGAAATACGGAATTTCCTCTATTTACGGAAGAGGTACACCGTACATTGCCAAGCCTTATGGTTGATGTATAATGTCTCACTTTAAATGTAATGGCCGTTTCAGAGCGGCGGCTGCCCTGGTAGAGTTGCAGGTCTTGCATTTAGTAAGATACTAGAAGAGCATGGGACGAAGGATTGTCACTACTTTATTTAGCCTTGAGGTACAAGTGTGCGTTAGGATACGAATATCCCATTTCAGATCCAATAGCACACACAAAACGCTCCTTGATGGCAATTCCTACATCAAACTTCCGATGGGGATTGAATCTATCACCCTGGACACACCACTACTCCTATTTCAAATATGTTCGTGTACCACGCAGCCTTGTCTTCAAAGTCCAAGGACACGACCTAGTTGCCCATGTCAGAGGAATTCCGCCTCCGCCGATAGGGACCGCAGTTCTGAACACTTTCCTCGATGAGATCGCTACAAGGCCGGATCCAAGGGCTCAAGTTAGTCGACCATTTCAGAAGATAGCTGAACGCTCATCTCCGCCGGTAGGTTGTTATCCGCTTTTACCCACTGTTTCGTAAGGCAGACAGTTTTATGCTGCGGGCATGCTAGATTGCAACGTGTTTCCACGCACTTCTGCGTTACAATCCCCCTTCAGCTATGTACTGTCACAATGTATGGCGTAGGGGCCATTAACGTGTATACTAATTTATAAATTCTTCACGCAGTGGGGGATCCTTTGTTCTTATTATTATTTATTTATAGTTTTATTTTTGTGACTTTGTATTACAAGCCACTTTCAAAAAGAAACAATAACTATCTAAAACAATTATACCTATCTCGTCTAAATAATGACAAATCTTATTATTTATATAAGTGTATGATATAATTGTTTAGATGAAAGAAGGATTAGATAAAATGATTTAAGATATTCATTCTACAGAAACAACGAATATTCATGACTTCCAGAAAGAGCTTATGACTCTTTTTATTATTATTATTATTGAGTTGTAATAACTTTGCTTCTTTGTAAGCATGTAGCAGATAAGTAACTAATGTTTTCGTTGTGGAGAGAGCTAAAACTCGACACTATTTTAAGATTGTATAGGAAAGAGTCGATTGATTGATTTATGTATCAATCCTCCGCAAACGCAATCATTAATCATAAAGCGTAGGAAAATAGTTGTTTACATCATTTGAAATGAATTATTCTTATTAATCATACTTGTTTAGACTAAATGAATTGTATCACCAAGTAGTCAAACCCGCAGGTTGTACACATTTTAGTGTGATTTAATTATACGTATATTATTATTATTATTATTATTATTATTATTATTATTATTATTATTATTATTATTATTATTATTCGATTGATAAAAGCTCAATTTGAGTTAGGCCTATATAATAATTAATATCTTACTATGTGTTAGGTTATTTTCATAAGCTATAATATACTTGATGTGAAGTTAAACCATAAAACAACTGTAAATGTAGATTTTCAAATGCAAATAGGCCTTAATAGGTTTATCTTAAATCTTGGTTTAAAGCAAGACATCTTAAAGGTGCTTCTCATCAGAGATCCCACTTTCTTGAAGAAAGTAAAATGTTTTTTTTTTTTTTTTTTTTTTTTTTACGGCGAAAATAAAAGAAAATGAAACATGAAATGTTACTGTGGAGCTTCTTGATTTCTAACTTCCGCTTATTTACTTGTTTTTAGTTGACTTTTGCTCTTAAACCCTGTAGAAAGGAAAAGTTTCAAGAAAGAGACGGAGATGATGAAAACAATATCTGGAAAAGTTTGTCACCACCAGCAGAGATATTCCACAAGAAAGTCTCTGAAGGAGATCCAAAGTTACACTTATTCCCAGTTATGTTTCAGAACAAAGTTTCAGCACGGCTTTAGATATGAAAGACACGACAAGAAGGATTTAAGGTATTATAGTCCATCACCAACACGGCCATTTCATCCTAGCATCATCATGCTTAGGATAGTAATGTCAAATATTAGAGAGGGAAAAAATGGAATTTGCCTGTAGATAATTTCTTAAAAAAATAATAAAAAAATAAAGAAAGAAAGAAGGAAAATTGTAAGAGCTGTTAATTAAGATCAATAACGTTAACTTATTAATTATTTCATGTGTTTCTTTTCGGGTCTTATGCTGTTCTGAGGAAGAAGAACACATGCATTAATAACTATTGCAAAATGACCAACTTTAAATAATATTAACTTTACCAAGAGCTGTAAAATATGTAGTACACTCTTAATTTTTATAATAAGAATATCTACATATTGATTAAGTCCTCGCACAAAAAGAATGAATAAATATAGAGCGAAGAAAAGAAGTAATCCACTTTTGGGAGAGAGTTATATATATTCAAATAAACTCGTCGGTAATATTTTAGACACATAAGGTAAATTTCTTGGAACTGAAACTCGCGAAAAGCTAGGAGTATCCAGGTAATATAAGATGATCAACATATATATACATATATATATATATATATATATATATATATATATATATATATATATATATATATATATATATATATATATATATATATATATATATATATATATATTAAGGCTCCATAGCACAAAACTATGGGACCCACCGTAGTCGGGTCAAGACTTCACTTAGGAACTAATATGTATGATATCCAATAATACATGTTTCAGAATCCTAAGGTACTCACACAACAATTTTCAAAGAGGGAGCTTGTCTATGTGCGTTTAGTCGGAATTACTCACTAACTACCTCTATAAAAATTGTTGCGAAAGTACCACAGGATTCTGAAACTTGGGTATTTGAATAGGGCACATACTAGTTCCTAAGTAAAGTATTGACCCTACTAGGGAGGTCCCATAGTTTTGGAGCTATCGATATTTAAACTTTATTTTTTTTTTTTCATGTTTTCGGTAGCTTATACCTCCAAGAGGAAGCATTTGTGCACCCAGGATTGTCCATACTTTTTGTCTTATTTTGGGGTCAGGAATTACCTCCCAAACGTTGTTGATGTTGATTTGAAACACCCTGTATATATATAATTTCGAAATCAAATTCAAGACAATCAAAAATTGCCTTCTAAACTGGATTCAAATGGATGCCACTAACTTCCAACTGAATACTATACTTTTTTTGCTAATGATTTAGTGCTGAAACAGTTTACTTTCACTAACCGATTTATTTACAGAATAAGATAAGAACTATCATTTGGGCGGAATGCATTTTTAAAATAATATTGCACGAGTATCCTGGTCCCGCAAGTATTGCATTAAAGACTAATCCAATATTACGCATAAAAATATAATGTTATTACGAATTAGAAATATGCTTCTAAAAAATATACAAGCACCTAAAGATGCTAGCTATCTTAAAGAAAATAGAAGTTACGAACCATGTTTCGACCATATTGATGATTGACCATATGTCACTTTCCACCATATTGATTACTTATGCATTTCACATACTGCAGGCATATCTGTTCAAAGATTGCTGGATGTGTCCATACCACTCGATGCAGTAGGAATCCTCCATCCATTGTAAAAAACGAATTGGTTGTAAGATGTATTTATAAGGTCCTAACTCCTGCAGAACGCTTACGGATGCTGACTTATTCCTTTCCGCTGAACCATCGAAAAGTGCACGTGATTTATCAGCCAGCTCGTACTTTAAGTAAACTGCTAGCTCCTCTTCACTGTGTACAACGCACAGAAGGCAATGGAAAAGCTGGTTTGGATTTACTTCAACGGATATGTCTTTTTATCTTATTCGTTCTTGCTACACTTGCAAGTGACTGAACCTTATCTCTTTGCTCGAGATGAACGTCACTGAAGCGCTCACCCACAATGAATTAGTGGTGTGTACACTGCACTCATGAGCATTATCACAGATGACGGTTTCATCAGCAAGCAATATGGTATATAATGAAACAAGGAGATCTGAATGCAGTTCGAATGGGCTATGAGTTACGAGCCAACCCACTAGCTTTTCGACGTCCTTTTCGTCTCTGGTCGTTCGCGAAGTTCTACATGTTGCTCAGAAGTTCCGGAATACATGTAACTAAAATCTATTCGCCTCAATAATATTCAATGTAGCTGGCATTGCAGACACCCAACGAGCAATCGCTCGTTCAGATAGCCCCCGTCCGTGTGTCAATTCTCCAACAGTTTTCATAGTTCGCATAAGTATTTGGTCAATGACCATACCTGCCCAAACACTGACCAAAATTTATCCTCTAATATCTTCTAATACTGAAATAGCCTAGGGTGGCGAATCGTTCGAATTCTGAGGTTGTCATGATTTCTTATAATTTCATAATTTGCTGAAGGTAAATGTGAGTAAACATTGTGTAATTTAAGTGTCCAATAACGTGCAAATACGAAATCATAAATTTTATGAAGTATAGGTAGAGTTCTCAGTCACTAGAGCGTTCTGCTCTAATAAAAAGACGCATAACGTTGACCATTTGGAAGTACTGCAATCACAATTTGACAAAAAGACTAGATAAGGAAACTTCTAGTTTGACGTATAACAGCGTGGAAGATTCAATCAAGCATTCATACGTGCAAACTGTTTTCAACGAAATGTTTCCTTCGAGTTGATCATTGAGTAATGTCTTGGGTTGTTGAATGAAGTCGGAATCGTTCTTCAGATCTTTTAGGAGAACGATTGTCAAGGACTTGCGTGAAGAAGTGCGCCCGAAGGGCTCGAGCGTAAGCATGACCTGTCATCATATGAACCACGATATTTGTGGAGTAAATAGATTCCCAAAGTTCTTCTAAATCACTTCCAGCCATAATGTTTCCCACAGAGCCCATAAAAGACATGAGCAGGTGGAAACCTCTAAGAAGCAAAACTGCACATGATAGCGGACTGTCTTTTTCAGTAGTTGAAACTATGTAAAATGCCTTTGCGTCAAGTGGTTGATCAAACGTTACTACACACGACTATAGATGCTTTTGCTTGCATGAATCCACGGCATAAAGAAGACAAGTGTAGATCGTGGTAGGATTTGACGGTGCAAGGTTGACAAATGAAAGGGGCAGTACAGATAATGTCTCGTATTTCTGTGGTAAATATATTTAAAAGAACCGTGTTACCCACTATTCTTGCGGTTGTACTTTCACACTCATCTTATATACCTATAGATTTAAAAACAATAATTTTAGGAATGATCCGAAAAATGGATCAAAAGATTGCGATCTTGCCCAAGAATTTTACGAATGATCAAAAAAATGCATCAAAAGATTGCGTTCTTGGCCAAGAATTAATTTTTGGATCAGGGGCCACAAAAGTTTGGAACGGCTCCTAAATCGAGTTTTCGTACTTTTCTAGGGAATACGCACATCATACTGAGTTGGCCGAGAGTTTGGGTTTGGCTACAATATATGTAGTTCACTATATATAAGGCCTACAAGAAAATGTTTGATACAATGAAATTTACTGAATTTGGTGGATCAGGGGCCACAAAATTTTTGAAGGTTCCTTAAATCGAGTTTTCATATTATTTTTCGGAATAAGCACATCATACTGAGTAAATTGTTAGTTTTGGTTTGGTTTGGTTACACTATATATATATATATATATATATATATATATATATATATATATATATATATATATAGTTCTCAAAATATGGGGTGTACAAGAAAATGTTTCATTCAATGAAATATATTGTTTTTTTTTTTTTTTTTTTTGAGAAGAGACCACAAAATTTTTGAACGGCTTCTAAATCAAGTTTTTTTTTTTTTTTTTTTTTTGCGGAATCAGAACATCATACTGAGTAAATTGTTAATTTTGGTTTGGATATACTATATATAGTTCTCAAAACATGGGGCGTACAAGAAAATGTTTGATTCCATGAAATATATTGAATTTTTTGGATCAGGGGCCACAATTTTTGAACGGCCTCTAAATCAAGGTTTCATTTTTTTTTTTTTTTTTACGGAATAAGCACATCATACTGAGTAAATTGTCAGTTTTGGCTTGACTACACTATATGCAGTTCTGCACATATTAGGCGTACAAGACAATGTTTGATTCAATGAAATATTTGAATTTTGTGGATCACGGTCAATAAAATTTTTAAACGGCCCCTAAATCTAGTTTTCTTTCTTTTTTCTTTGGTTTTACGGAATAAGCACATCATACTGAGTTAAACGATAGTTTTGGTTTGTCTACACTATTTGTATATCTCGAGATATAAGGCCTATAAGAAAATTATTGCCTGAAATATATTGGATCTTTTGATCCAAAAATACAAGCTGGAAGGAGAAATCGGGATAAAAATAATCTTTAAGGAATGTTTTGTATAAGAGCTATACCAATGCGAAACATAAAACCCAAGATGGCGGGGGTTTCTCAATATGGCAGGTTTTCCCCAAAATGGATGCTTTGAGACTTTCAGTACGTTAATTTGATCACTTCCCATGAAATTTCCACCAATTATCAGCGTATTTTTCGAAATATCCGGGTCAAACACTAGTTTATATTCCTTTAGATGCAGCACCAATAATGACAATAGCCACCATATTGGTTGACGCGAACCTTGGAACAGCGGGAACTTTCGGGCTTTGGGAATGTTGGTTTGGATCTTGCCAGCCAAGTTACTAAAATTAACTAATTTTGTATAGGTTTCACTAATCTTTTACTCGTACGGACTGGTTTTTAACCCCTACAACATCATAATACATTTAATAAGAGAATATGGCATGCTGCACATAAAATTGAATGTCTCCGTTAGAGATACAGCAATGTAACTTGGCTCGTTAGAAAGATATTGAAACGGTGAATACGGATTAGCTCAAGAAATTTTATATTATATGTAGTTGTTTCTAAGTTATTTACAGTTAAATCTAAAAAAAAAAAAAAAAAAAAAAAAAAACGAAAATGCACATTATTTTCAATTTGAGGTCCTTTATTTGAAAGCAGCGTCAATGTAACACAAGTAGCCATTCTGAATAACAATTTCCTATGTGTTTTCAAGAAAATGACGAGAAAACAAAGTTCCTATCTTGAAATGCAGAGTAGATTTAACGTTTTAAAATTTAAGGAATGAATTCGGTCGGAGGCCATATTTATGACGTCATATCTCGATTTCCCCAAGCTGGATTTCATGAGACTTTTGGTGGGTTGATTAGGATAACGTTGTGAACATCTCCACCAAGTTTCAGCATGTTTATCAAAATGTCCGGGTTCGGCCATTTTTCTTTTTTATGTCTCTTTTTTGTCTAATTTTCCTGAACTATGATGCTGTTCAAGTCAAACTTTAGCCCCCATCCTATTGGAGGAGGCGGGTAAAATGTCATGTCCACAATGGCCAATATTAATGTCGAATCCGTAATTTTCGAGATCACTGAGATCAATAGTAACAATCCCGACGCCATTCAAATACGACTTTAGGACCATAGTCATCGAAATTGTGGAGAGGTGAAATAGACCATGACGAAAATTAACGATATATGGTTGAATCCATAGTTTTCGAGACAGCCAAGCTCATTGATGGTAGTCCTATTGACATTTAAGTCACTTTAGGCAAAAACGAACACATCAGCTGCCTGAAAATTGACACGTACCTAGGTATAAGGGGTTGGTCTTCCTTATTTGCTTATAGCATTTTACTCATATTGAAAGGGACAACGCCGAAGGAGTTCCCCTTCTTTATGTATGTATTCCACTAATTTCTTGATTTGATTTTCTGTTTAGCGTCCCTCTCACGTGGGTTTCGAACCAAATTAGCTCCACCGGGAATCAAATCTGGGTCTCCCACGCAATAGGTGCGTACACTAGCCGCTTAGCCACGATGGAGGCCGTCCATTTATTTATTTGGATTCAAAAGGAGGGCACGATGGCTCAGTGGTAGAGTGCTAATCTCTTGTGCGTGCGGTTTCTGGTTCAATCTCCCTCCAAGTAAGTTTGTGGTGGACAACATCGTTTTGGTAGGTTTCCTGGAGTGATCCAGTTTCATTTCATATATTCATTCCATCAGAAATTCCATATACATTCACTTACCGTAGTCATTCATTTTCCTTAGCCTATTGGGCATAATCTTGGGACGTTATAAAGAAAGATTCCGTTTCTTTCTTTTTCTTTCTTTCTTTTTTTTTTTACTTTTGTGTATTACATAAACATTATTATCCAAGTGCGAAATATATACAGGGTGGGCCATTTTAATCAATCCACGGAAATATCTGAAAAATGATAAAACATAGAAGAAATTTTTGAAGTGCACGTTATATATTGCTAAGGTAGAAAACCAATTCCTCCAAAAGTACCCCTCTCTGCCCCCCCCCCCCGTAAATGGGGGTAACGGGGGAAAACTTTGAAATGTCAAATGGGAACATGGGTCGAGTAATATCTCGTTCAAAAGGTCTTGGAAAACTAAGTAACGCTGTACCAAAAGATGTTTCATATTGTGCACCAGTTTCAAAATGGCCGCCATGATATGGTTCGGGAACTCCAGTACACGTAGTATGAGAACCATGGAAGATAAATGAATGGAACAAAATTGAAATCCGTAAATATCATAGGGAATATCGAATGGTGTGATCCCTGAGATCCCAGTGGCCTTCCTAAAGGGGTCTTGAGGGCTAACTTCAAAATTTCAAATAGTAACATGGGTCGAGTGGTACCTCGTTCGATAAATCTTGCAAAACTAAACATATTGCAAGAGAAAACGATTGAGGTGAAATGGCAGTGTTCTCAAAAGGCCGCCGAAACATAGTATCCGTGTCAGAGAAAAGGTTTAGTACCCGTCGTATGAAAGCGATTGGAGATAAATCAACAGAAGAAAAACTGGAGAAGCTAACTGACGTAAGGCACATCGAGAGGTGTTGCCAAGGGACAACTGAAAGGTATCAGGGGCCAACTTGAAAATTTCAAATAGCAACTTGAAGCGAGTAACATCACGTTGCATAGACAAATTAATATCAAACAGCTTCTGTAAGAAAATTTTCGACATGAGACACCGTTTTCAAAATGATCGCCAAGACATAGTGACTGTGTCTAAGAAAACGTCTAGTGCCCATAGTATGAATACGGCTAGACATAAATGAAAATAACGAAAATTAATAGGAAAACCACGGAGGCGTTCCAAGGCTTGAGAATAATACAACGGAGATAAAAATATTAGAGTAAAATTGAAATAATGTATAGAGTAAAATCCATGTCCTGCAAAATAATATTTTCCTGTGCTCTGTATGTGAGCGGGGTGGAAAGTAACAGTGAAAGTTCAAATGAGAACTCTACTTTAATTCGCAAATTAATGCTACCTTACAAATAGGTATGGTGTGGTTGAAACATTTGTTCGTAAGGATGATTCTGTAGTGACTTAAAAAGTTGAAATTTTATTTGAATGGTAACGCATGTCTGTGTGGCTGAGTATGATTTGATGCGAAAACAGAACGAACCTTATACGAAAGAAGTTGTCGAATAATACAGTTCCTGGAACTTACAAACGTGTGAATTTGCTAATCTCCGTCGCCACAGAAACTTTTATGCAATGCGTGCTGGTTCAGAAAGCATTTCGGGGATATACGTACACCGTTTCGTCCCTCAAGCTCACAATGTGACATGAGTGCTAATAGTTAATCAAAATGTAACTGTGGCCATCCGCATTAACTCAGTGCACCAATTTTCTATCCATGAAGTCTGCCTTCCAAACAGCATTGGGTAGGTCAAGCGTACACCCGAACCGTTGTCCGGTCGGACATTGAAATTTTGAAGTTAGCCCACAAGACCCCTTCAGGGAGGCCACTGGGATCACAGGGATTACATCATTCGATATGCCCTATGATATTTACATATTTCAATTTTGTTCCATTCATTTACCTTCCATATTTTTCATACTATGAGTACTGGAGTTTCCGAACTACATCATGGCGGCCATTTTGAAGCTGGCGCACAATATGAAACATATTTTGGTACAGCGTTACTTGGTTTTCCAAGACCTTTCGAACGAGGTATTACTCGACCCATGTTCCCATTTGACATTTCAAAGTTACCCCCCGTTGCCCCATTTAGGGGGGCGGGGAGGGGTACTTTTGACGGAATTGTTTTTCCCCCTTAGCAATATATAACATGTACTTCAAAAATGTCTTCTATGTTTTATCATTTTTCAGATATTTCCGTGGATTGATTAAAATGGCCCACCCTGTATACATATATATATATATATATATATATATATATATATATATATATATATATATATATATATATATATATATATATATATATATGTATATGTATGTATATATACAGATGGTGATCAGAAAAATGGAAACACCTGAACGAAATTGCAACTTACCAGATTAATATGGTGTCGGGCCACCTTTCGCCTTCAGAACAGCCTTGATGCGACATGGGATTGAGGCATAGAGGTCGTGAATGGTAGCAAGTGGAATTTTACACCATTCCTCGTACAGGGCATCGGCCAGTTCTGTGAGAGAGAATGGAGGTGGAAATCGTCGCCGGAGTCGTGTTTCCAAGATGGACCACAAATGTTCAATTATGTCGAGATCTGGGGATTGGGCGGGCCAGGGGAGGTGTTGAACTTCATCCCAATGTTCCCCAAACCACGCTGCAACAACGCCAGCTGTGTGAATGGGTACATTATCATCCTGGAAGATGGCGTCATTGTCCGGGAACAACATCCGCACCATAAAATGCAAGTGGTCTCCTAAAATTGCGTCATAATCATTGACAGTGATTCGTCCGCTAAGTGTGACCACAGGACCCAATGAAAACCATGATATGGCGGCCCACAGCATCACCGAACCACCGCCATGTTTCACAGTTGGGCGGAGACACTGCAGATCATAAGCTTCTTTGGGCGTTCTCCACACATAAACACGGTCCGTGGTTGGGAATAGGGTGAAGAATGACTCATCCGACCATATCACACGTTTCCAGTCCTCAACGGTCCAAGTTGCATTGTCGCGGCACCATTTGCGGCGGCGAAAGCGTTATGGTCTCTGATGAGCGGTTTGGCCCGTGCAACACGACCCCGTAAGTTCATGTCATGTAATTCGCGGCGGACTGTGATTGTCGAAACAGGGTGGGGAGGTGCTGAGATTGAGTTCCTCCGTCACTTGCTCCGCAGTGGCACGACAATTCTGCGTGACAATGCGCTTTAATACCCGGCGTGACCTGTCACTCATGATTTTCTTCCACCCACTGTTCCGCTTCCCCAATGTGATTTTCCCGTGTGCTGTGTAGGCCGTCATCACCTTCGACACTGTCCCACGCGACACACCTAACACAGTAGCCACTGCCGTCACACTCACTCCACATAACCGCGCACCAACAATTTGCCCTCTTTGAAAATCAGAGAGGTCTACCATTTTACACTACCTCCGTCTGCTGCAGCCACTGGACACTGCTGTTCCACTGCGCCTGACGTAGTATGGAGACCGACCTAACACACCACCACCAGCGGTTCGCGCTACGGGCACCACGACACCACTGGCATCCCATTCTTCTGACGTGTTGCCAACTACAGGTGTTTCCATTTTTCTGACCACCTTCTGTATATATATATATATATATATATATATATATATATATATATATATATATATATATATATATATATATATAGTGATTCAAAACAACACTGACAACATTTGGGAGATGATTCCTTACACCAAAATAAGACAAAAAAAAACTATAGATCAACTTTGGTTATAGCCTACAGGAAACATGAAAGAAATGAACTTTGAAGGTCCATAGCTCCAAAACTATGGAACCTACCGTAGTCGGGTCAAGACTTCAGTTAGGAACTAATATGTGAACTACCCAGAAACACATTCTTCAGAATCCTAAGGTACTGATGAAGCCATTTTTAAAGAGGGAGTTTGGCTACGGACATATAATTTGAAGTACTCTCCAACTACCTCTATAAACATTGTTGTGCGAGTACCGCAGGATTCTGTAACTTGGATATTTGGATAGGGCGCATACAAGTTTCTAAGTGAAGTCTTGTCTCGACTACGGTAGGTCCCATAGTATTGGAACTATGAACCTTTAAAGTTCATTTTTTTTATGTTTTCCGCAGGCTATAACTACGAAAGGAAGCAATTGTGCATCCAAGTTGGTCTATACTTTTGTCTTATCTTGGTATCAGGAATCACTTCCCAAACTTTGTCGGTGTTGTTCTGAAACATCCTATATATATATATATATATATATATATATATATATATATATATATATATATATATATATATATATATATAGAAGGTTCCCCAGGAGGAAGGGGTAATACTTCGGAAATGGTAGTATGGGAAAAAAAAAATTCATATCAACATGGGTCCTAATCTCAACGGTTTGAAAGCTACATGTAGTGAACCATTTTTTTTTTACTTTATGTTGTTTATTGCTTATCCAGTGTTTTTTTTTTCTACGGAGGTGAGACCTAGCGGATTTAAAAGATGAAGGAATTGCCTTTGCAATGCTATATAATAGGTGGCAGTGTTGTTTTCGGGATAGTAATTATTGAAGCATATATAAGGCCTTGTCTAACGTTTTGAGCTGAGATCATCAGTCCCTATATAATAACATGGTGAACTTCTTTCCAAAATATTATGCAAACTGTTTGTCTTATGCAGCTGAAAATTTCTCCAGATGTTAACCTACCCCTATACTACATGTTCACCTTTTTATTTTTAAACTAGCTCTTATAGTTCATTATTGTTACTTTTTACAATGAAATGTGACAACGCTAGAAACAACATTCAGGTATTACAGAATCAGCAGGGTTTGATTTCCTACTTGTGGAGGTGAAGACATAGACACGCTCTCCTGATCCATTCACACCATTGTTCCTCACTGATCTTCAGAAGGTTGGTAGGGGGGGGGGGACAAGTTACGAAATAACAAAAGATCGTACATCCAATAATGTGGAGAATGGATATCTTCAAAGTTACGTTAATTGACAATCTGATTATATGATTCGGAAAAAGAAAGGGTTGCGGAAGGCAAGACTGGCTGTTGTAAGAATTCAACGTTATCTACCTACACAACTTTTTACATGTGTTTTATAACAAGACTTGTCAAACAGGGTGAACTTTCCCTATTTTCATTTTTCAACCATTTTTGATCATAAATCATGACTTTTGCGAGGTGAAAAAAGGAGACACGACAGAAAGAACACAAAATTATTGTAAAATCATTATCATCAATATTTTGAATTCCAAAATAAGAAATGTTACTTTAAAAAATAAAACATAACTTTAAAAGAAATATCTGGGAAGATGAAAATGGCATTTTAGGCGTGTGCGTAACAGTAATATACAAAATAAATAAATATATATTACAATACTTTTGAGGATCTAGATCATTTGGACCAGATATTGGTATTCCAAAGGTAAACAAATTAAATAATTTTTATTTGATTTTGACTGAAAACGTGATTTACAGAATTATATATATATATATATATATATATATATATATATATATATATATATATATATATGTGTGTGTGTGTGTGTGTGTATGTGTGTGTGTGTGTGTGTATGTTACATAGTATGTTGATTAAGTTTCCTGACCAACGTTACGTTACTTCTTAGGAATCTACAATTGCGTCATTTTTGAACAAAGATACTTTTTTTCTTGTTTTCCCTGTGTACTTCATAACACTTCATAATTTTAGAGAAAAATACCTGGTAATGTGTATCATTTCTACTCTTCTGATTTATATAAAGAATCAGTTACCGGTTGGTCACAAACTGGCATTATTATTTTCCGCTGAGAAATCTTATCAAACTCTGAATCAAATTTCGCCGACACATGAAACGTAAAGTGGAATGATCACAAATTGCACGGAATCAATAAGAATATATCCACAGAAAACTATATTGGTCCATATATCCACATTCGTGCATACTTCTATTTTGTAGTTGACCATCCAATATAACAGATTTGTTGATGATTTGCGGATGAAACATCGCAACCAAAATCTCACGGCCCACAGTCTCGGCTGGCAAAAATCTCGCGGACCAAAATCTCACATAAAGAAAATTTTGCCGGACGAAATCTAGCCTGGCCAGATCCTCGCGGGATGAAACTTAGCCATTTAAAATCTCGCAGGATCAAACCTTGCAGTAGCGATTTCTTCTGTAAAGAATGATTAAAATATATGTTTAAAATATTCACTGTACACTTGGAAAATAATAATAATATGAATAAATTACAAGACAGAACATAAGTGATTTTAGTAATTTTTAAAAGAGGAAAATAAAGATATGTAAGTAGTTACTTCCCTTCCTATTAACACTTGCGTCGAAAATAGGTCTTTACATTTCACGCTCACCATATAATTTAATTAAATATAGACAAAACAAGAATAGATGGCCACTTATTATTTATTTTTTTTTGGGAGGGGGGGAAATTTTTGGATAAAACCTGCTAACTTAGAAACGAAGAACTTATTTATGTAGGCTTATAACTTGTAACTCATGTAACTGAGAAACAACACTAAAAAGTTTGTTCCATCACCATGATATTGTTCTATATGAAAAATGCAATGAACATACGTATAAAGTAAAATTGTGAAGAGTAACTTGCATTTATGGAGTAAAAATTATGAAGAATATGTTTTGATCAGTTGCGTATTTGGAGCCAATCGGGCTAATACCCCCAGAAATAATTTCATTACTACGTTTTCGCATCATGCGTACCACACAAATGATGGTACGAAAGCAATGAAGAACAATATCTACGTTTAAACTATCCAAGTCATTACATAATTTACTCCAATAATAAATATGGTTTATATGTTCTTATATCACACTATTCGTGGAACAAGCGTGACGCGGAACGATTGTGAAAACTTCTAGTTGAAATTAAGATAAAAATAAGATATTTTTTTAACATGAATTAACAAAATGGAGCAATAACATTTCGAGACAAGAGCGAAAAAAGTCTTCAAGGATCGAGACGAGACGAGACCTATTAAACTTAGGAGACGAGGCGAGAAAACCATACGTCTCGTCTCGTCTCAAGAGGAACATTATCTGAACGAAGTAGATATCATTATTGCTTGTTGTAACTAGCTGGCAGATGTCGGTGCATTTTTTGCATGAATAATCAATTTTATGGCATATCAATTTCCAAGCATATCATCAATCTGTTCGCTATTATTGGGTATTGGCCAATAATAGAACGCTGCAGAATGCATTAGGTTTTTATTTAGAAATGAAATGACATCTTTCAGTTTCACGTCCCATGGTTATACCGGATATGCTAAAAGAGACTGTGATGATGAGAATGAACTAAATGCTGTAATGAATAAAGTGGGAAAAACGAGAGAACCCCAAGAAAACCCACACACATGGCATTTGTCCACCACAAAGCTGAAATCGAACCTGCGACCCCATATACCAGAGGTGAGCACTCTACCACTGAGTCACCGTGGTTCCCGTTATCCTTCAGGGCATAACAACTGATGCAAAAGAATTCTTGAAATTCTCTGTAAAAATTAAAAATAGAGGGTCTCTATTCGGGCAGTCAAATTTGTAAAAAATAAAAATAGAGAGAGAAGTATGGGTGGTTGCTCGGAGCGACAAATTTTGTAAAAGTAGAAAAGGAATGAGAGATGTTGGGTTTTGGGTTCTTGTTCAGGGTGCCACAATTGCTATTATGTGCACCATCATTGAAGTCTCCGTTCTTTGAACTAAAATGGTCTATGACTCGATGAACACTGATTTCACGGTTTGGGAATCTATCTCCCCATGGTATCTCAGGGTTTAGGGAAACAGAGCGTGATAGGACTGACTCGTTAGCAGTCTGCCTCAACCAGTAGGTCAACTGGTGGGCACTCAGGACTTCGGTCTGGCCGCGCAGTGGGCGTATCCCACTCCGTCAGAGAATGGGGGTTACATCGCTTTGGCGAGTCAGAATTAGGGGCCAAATTCTGACGGTGCACCATGTGCACGCGCATACAATAGCGTATAGAGGAACTACGGGCGAGGTGCGTTACATTCGCGCGGAACCCGTCCATCAAATAGACCGAACGGTCGCGGGCATGCTCCCCATGCATGCAACTAAGCGTGGACCAGTAGACCACTAGCATCAAAGTGTTGCATTGTTATGTTCTCAATGATTTTGCTTTGTAGATATTGATTTTAAATATATATATATATATATATATATATATATATATATATATATATATATATATATATATATATATATATATATATTTGGTCTGGGAATTAATTCGTGCGGTTGGTACGCACACATTGAAGCTGTAGTACAAACACAAAATACATAAATACCTTAAGAAAAATATTGTCCATCGCTAGCCACCACTTTCGCCCATCTGTCAGGCAATGTACGGATTCCGTGGCGAAAGAAGTCCTCATCCTTGGAAGCGATCCAGTCAGAGACCCATGTTTCGATATCTTCTGAAGAAGTAAACCGCTGTCCAATCAAATCGTTGTTCATGCAATCGAACAAGTAGTAGTCCGAAGGAGCAACGTCTGGTGAATACGGCGGGTGGGGTAAAACTTCCCATCCGACATTTTCTAAATAGGTTTTGACCGGTTTTGCGACATGTGGGCGAGCGTTATCATGTTGAACAATAAGTTTATCATGTCTGTTCTCCCATTCTGGTCGTGTTCTGGCCAGAGCTTGCTTCAAACGCATTAATTGTCGTCGATAACGTTCTCCATTCATAGTTTCACCCGGTTGCAGCAGCTCATAGTACACCACACCTTTCATATCCCACCATATGCACAGCATAACCTTTGCACAGTGAATATCTCGTTTTGGTTGTGATGGACCTGGTTCACCTGGTTTCACCCAGGCCTTTTTTCGTTTAGGGTTCTCGTAATGGATCCACTTCTCATCACCCGTAATAATTCGATGCAGAAACCCCTTTCTGCTCTGTCGTTGAAGCAGCAATTCGCAAATGGTTTTTCGTCTTTCAACGTCTCTGTCTTTCAATTCATGTGGAACCCAATGTGACATCTTTTGAATCATTCCCATGGCTTTCAAGCGTTTGGAGACTGTTGTTTGATCAACGCCTAATGCTGCTGCAAGTTGTTCCTGCGTTTGACACGAATCCTGCTCGAGCAATGCTGTCAATTCTTCGTCTTGAAATTTTTTTGGCTGTCCAGCTCGCTCTTGGTCTGCCAAGCCGAAATCACCACTTCTAAACCGTGCAAACCACTTCTGACACGTTCGCTCAGCTAGAGCATGGTCACCATACACTTCCACCAAAATACGATGACTTTCAGTCGCACTTTTCTGCATGTTAAAGTAATGCAGCAGGACACCCCGCAAAAACACTTTATCAGGCACAAATTGCGCCATGTTCACTTAATACAAACTGGTGTTGTTGACTGTTTAATCCACTGCCCTATACTACGAACGATACGCGATGACAGGGGTTTGCAACACATGTGTGGATACACGGAACTGTGGGACGCTCCGTTCGTTGCGCCATCTCTTGTCCACCCGCACGAATTAATTAATAGACCATATATATATATATATATATATATATATATATATATATATATGTGTGTGTGTGTGTGTGTGTAGTATGATAAACTTGCAGTTATACATAATTTTCCAAGAATTGTGTTATATATTTTAAATTATGCGTTATGCTTTATTTTCTCAAATTATGCTTTTAAAATTAGTTTCTTCTGGACCCTTAAATAACAAAAAATATGTTCAAGTTACCAACCATTTGTCTAAATTGCTATTATGCTTTTTATGCTTTTGGGTTGCTCTAACGATAAGATATATCGAGAAGCAGTTTTTTGGAATCCATTCAGCACCCCAAGAATAGGTTCCGTGTCCGTCTCCTCCAACAACCTTATATTTAAACCGTAAGTTGTAACAATCGACCACAACCAGTTTCAACATTAATGGCCATAAATCAAGGACGGAAATAGCTAGCGACGAGAGGATTTCGGAAATCGATTCTCAGAGTTGGCGTGGGTCAATGGAAACTTGACCCACGACCCACTGACCTACCACCCCCGTGACCCACGACCCACGACCCAGCGTGACCCACCACCCACCGTTACCCACTCTGACCCACGACCCACCGTGACCCACTCTGAACCACGATCCACCGTGACCCACTCTGACCCACCATGACCCACCACCCACTGTGACCTATTCTGACTAACCAAAATCCATCGTCATCAACTCTAAACACGATCCACGGCCTCTTCTGTACTGACTAAAGAGTTTACAATTGAAATAAAACAAGACAGTAAAATTGTCACTAATCGGAGTTTGAATTTCTAGTCAATCGCTCAAGCACCACTCTGTTAGAATAACGGTGGATCTGACCTTTATGATATAAAATGGTAAAGTTTTTGTTAGTGAGGAAATTGAAATAGTTCGAGATGGGGGGAAATTAGTGTGTGTAGTTAGCCCATAATATACTTGTACTAAGAGAGTATTCTTGCAAGTGAACGCATTCCAAAAGAAACTTCTATTCGCAGGAAAATACCCCTGTACAATATAGAAAAAGGTTATGGTTTCTCACTTCACAATATTTTTCTCACAAAAAACTTGAAAAATCAGTTTTTCATAGTTTATAAAGGTGCTCGGGTACCCTATGTGAGAGCATCTTCATAAAGTATGCTCATAATTGCAATTTGTGTAATCACTAAAACACCACGTTAAATTTAAGTTACAAATATGCATAATTGCAATTATTATGAATATTTATTCAAAGTAGTTTACCTAAAGCAAAGAAGAAACTTACTAAAAAAATAGGTATAAAGTTGAATAACACAAATAAGCCATTAGTAATACAAGCATACATTTTCTGTAACTACTAATTTTCCACCTTAAAACAAATCTGAAATCGGGTTTATTTCCTGTTGGTAACTTTTTCGTGGTAAATCATCCGCAGCGGAATGATGTCCATCCTTCAGCCAAGAAATAACTAGCTCGTCTACTTTGAGCTTGTCTAGCGGTGGGCCATTAACATTGATGAACAACAAGCTAGACAATGTTTCAGCACTTAGTCTATTTCTAATATCAGTCATCTGTAAATTCATAAGGGGAAATCCCCGCTCGCACTCTGTCGTGGAACTTGAAAATACTTCTACCCGATTTCTGCAACTCCTCATCGACCATCTGCTTGTTACACTTAAGTCTGATAGCGACTTTTCTTAGTCAGTTTTGAAATACTCAGCAAGAAGTATAATCTCTCTATCACCATACAACATATTTTCCATATCGACCATGTCAGTTGGCAATGTCGACTCATGGAGAACAGAAACTTAATCTACCACGCCTTTGATAGGGAATCTTGTGAATAAATTATCAATTAAAGCCTGATAAACTGATGATTTCTTATTTGTTTATAAATTTAATTTTTGTAATTACACATGAAGGTTTGATGCCATTACCAAGTTCCCTCCCCCGTCTAGAAAGCGAAAGGGAACGAGGTTCCTGGAGTGTTCAGAGGTGAATGGGAATTTCCCTCCTTCTTCCCCTTCAATTACCACACTGCTGTTTGCCATGTGCCAAATTACGATGAATTTCAATTAAATTATCATACTATAATTATTTCCTTGTTGAATTATCAATACTTTTCAGAGGAAAAAAGGATGAAATTTGAAAGTTCCAAATCAAGGTTAGTAGACCAACGTAAAGGGAAAAAAAAATGTAAAAATTTCCATATAATTATGCGTACAATCCAAACTTAAAATTTCAGTGTAATTAAGCTTAGAGTACAAATTTTATGCCTATTTTAGCACATTTTTCTTTTTGGGTTGATTGCCCTGTGCTGTAAGCGCTCCATATAATAAACATAAGCTTCAGCAATTATTATAGTAGAAAGCAATGAATATATGAAGCCAAGCACGGTATTTTTTGTTTCTGATTTTTTTTCTTAAATAACATCGATCGTTTTCGATCATTTTTACAAACCAACTCACTACCAATTTTCCATATATAGAAAGTGCCCTCCCCCCAAATAAAGGATAATTTTTAAAAAATGCTAGGACACATTATGTTTATTTTCAATAAACAGTTAATGCACTGAATTTTAGCTTTGTAAGTTTAACGGTTTGCGAGATACTCATTTCTTTTTCGCAAAAATTCGGATCCTCTCTATCTCCTTAGGATATTATGCGTTATAATAAAAGCAATATAACATCCCAGTTTGGATTAAGGCCTAACTATATACCAAAAATAATTTCATTTGACTTTGCAATTTGACCGTGATGATCAGGTACACATAGTTACATTCAATTGTTTATATAATAATTTATATATTACAGTGATTCAAAAATTTATTTTTTCCAGTAGTTAGCTCCTCTAAAAAATCAGATCTCGAAAGCCAAGTAGTAGTACACGTCCTATTGCTATTATTACAATTAAAAATATCAATATCCAAAAGTCTTGAAGTTCTTTTTTCACTTGGTTAGATATACTCACCTCAGGTAAGTAGACAAAAACAAAGTGGAAAAGGAAGGGAAATGGTCTTGGAAGTAAAACGAAGACAAATTTACCAGTCTTCAGAAGATACTGTCTACAATGCAGTGAGCAGAGAGGGTCGGTAGATCATACTGAGTCGGTGGGTCGCAGTGGATCATGGTGGGTGGTGGGTCGCAGTGGGCCATTGCGGGTGGTGGGTCGCACTGGGTCATGGTGGGAGGTGGGTCACAGTGGGTTACATGCTGATGACCCACGACCCACTGACCCACTCAGAAAACTTGACCCACTTGACCCACTGAGCCACTCCATCTCTGGATTCAATGTCAAGAAAATTTACCCCCTCTGCCCCTGTCTGACTACTAAAACAGGTAGTCGTAGAAATTTACTACTATTTCCGGTTTCAATATTGATTTTCGTAGAGCAAAAACTGCCAGAGAGCTCGAGAAGTATTCAGAAATTCAAAAAAAGTCTCAAGAATAAGTTTCCTTTCTTCCCTTAACCCTGTATTGAAATCAGAAATGGTAGGAATAAACCGTTTTCGGTTTTAACATTGATCGCCATAAAACTAAATTGGTAGTAAATAGCGACTGTTTTCGAAAATCGATTGAGCATCTCAAGAAAAATACTATCTTCACGTATCTCTCTCTACTGAAACCGGAAATGGTAAAAACAATTTCACTCTTCCAGTTTCAATATTGATCCACATAGCTCCATACAACTCCCTCAGGCCTATATGGATAGCATACGCGTCTTTGGCGCGGGAGACCCGGGTCCGATTTCCGGTGGGAACTCGTGTGGTTCGTATTCCCTCGTTCTAGGTCCACGTCTCATATAGCCTCGCTGCTGAACGGTACGCTAAGCTGGAATCAAACTAAAACCGAATCCATAGCTCCATAGAGCAAAATCGATAAGTGATATTAAGAAGCATTTTTTAAAAATTGTTATTGATGTTCACCCACGATTTTCTTCTGTCCCTCCAGGCGAATATCGCCAGGATAATGTACTACCCACATATGCTCTGCCTGATTCCCACATTTCCCTGCCTTTGTTATTAATGTTTCTGAAAAAAATCGCCTTTCGGCTCCACCTGACATTTCGTTTTATAAAATAAATATTAATTAATACATTTAAATTTACTCGTCAGATTTGTGTGTGTGTCTAACACATCAGCGGTCTATTTCTCAAAACTACTCGTCTTGTAACGTTTTTTGAGAACCCATCAAATATCATGAAGTAGAAATACTAGAATAATAGAAAAATTCATTTCTAAGTACTATTGCTGACATTTTTAATTTGCTGCCTTTTTACACAAGTGTAAAATATTTGATTTTGAGAAGTTTCTCATTTGTATTACAAGACTAGTAGTTTTGAGACAAACTGTAGTCACAAGTTTGATTTAAAAAAAGATAAGAATTGATTCTGGATGCTATTCAGAACGCAGATATGTAAATAAAATATACATAGTAAAAGAATCGTAAGGACGGTTCTTTATTTTTACTTATTTCTAGATTTATTAGACAATTTTGATAAGAATATTCCTAACAGACATTAAGTACCAGCATTTAGTATATCCTCCGTTTTTCGTAAGACTTCCCCTTGATCTATTTGGTCTAGGAATTAATTCGTGCGGGTGGACAAGAGATGGCGCAACGAACGGAGCGTCCCACAGTTCCGTGTATCCACACATGTGTTGCAAACCCCTGTCATCGCGTATCGTTCGTAGTATAGGGCAGTGGATTAAAGCGTCAACAACACCAGTTTGTAGTTAAGTGAACATGGCGCAATTTGTGCCTGATAAAGTGTTTTTGTGGGGTGTCCTGCTGCATTACTTTAACATGCAGAAAAGTGCGACTGAAAGTCATCGTATTTTGGTGGAAGTGTATGGTGACCATGCTCTAGCTGAGCGAACGTGTCAGAAGTGGTTTGCACGGTTTAGAAGTGGTGATTTCGGCTTGGCAGACCAAGAGCGAGCTGGACAGCCAAAAAAAATTTCAAGACGAAGAATTGACAGCATTGCTCGAGCAGGATTCGTGTCAAACGCAGGAACAACTTGCAGCAGCATTAGGCGTTGATCAAACAACAGTCTCCAAACGCTTGAAAGCCATGGGAATGATTCAAAAGATGTCACATTGGGTTCCACATGAATTGAAAGACAGAGACGTTGAAAGACGAAAAACCATTTGCGAATTGCTGATTCAACGACAGAGAAGAAAGGGGTTTCTGCATCGAATTATTACGGGTGATGAGAAGTGAATCCATTACGAGAACCCTAAACGAAAAAAGGCCTGGGTGAAACCAGGTGAACCAGGTCCATCACAACCAAAACGAGATATTCACTGTGCAAAGGTTATGTTGTGCATATGGTGGGATATGAAAGGTGTGGTGTACTATGAGCTGCTGCAACCGGGTGAAACTATGAATGGAGAACGTTATCGACGACAATTAATGCGTTTGAAGCAAGCTCTGGCCAGAACACGACCAGAATGGGAGAACAGACATGATAAACTTATTGTTCAACATGATAACGCTCGCCCACATGTCGCAAAACCGGTCAAAACCTATTTAGAAAATGTCGGATGGGAAGTTTTACCCCACCCGCCGTATTCACCAGACGTTGCTCCTTCGGACTACTACTTGTTCGATTGCATGAACAACGATTTGATTGGACAGCGGTTTACTTCTTCAGAAGATATCGAAACATGGGTCTCTGACTGGATCGCTTCCAAGGATGAGGACTTCTTTCCCCACGGAATCCGTACATTGCCTGACAGATGGGCGAAAGTGGTGGCTAGCGATGGACAATATTTTTCTTAAGGTATTTATGTATTTTGTGTTTGTACTACAGCTTCAATGTGTGCGTACCAACTGCACGAATTAATTCCTAGACCAAATATATGTAAACTTTTGTCAGTTGATGCAACAAATAAGTGAGTTTGCTCTACGCTACACAGTTCGAAACTAATTTTATAAGAAGAACAGACTTCCCTCACTTGAAAACAACATAGACAGATTTTCTGAAACTTTCGTACGTTGTTAGCTGCAATATGCCTGTACAGGTAACTATTAGCAGATATGTTTACGTAGAATCAAGAAAATCTTTACGATCTATGAAGAGAGAAAAAAACTGACTTTGCTCTTATCTGCTGTCAATCTGCATTCCATCTGTTTCTTTTTCTCCGCGGACACGCACGTGACCTAGCTGTGGCAGAGAAGGAAAGAAATCTACTTGGTTAGCTTCCTATCTGCTGTTCTACACTGTTGCAAAATGCAGCCAATATCTTAGAAAACTTTTAAATGGAAGAACATTAATTTCTAATTAGCGCTCTCTAATATTACCTTAGCAAGAAAAAGTAACGGTGAACATGAAATATTAATACTAACAAACATTTGGCCGAATTTTGAACTGTATAAAATAAATTGTTTTCATAAAGTTTTGGAAAGAAATATGCCATGTTATTACATAGGAAAATCCTATCACATTCCGTGTGTTGGATAAAATCTTAAGAATCAGTGTTGCTATCCAATGGATTTAAATAACCTTAACTTTCCCAAATTTCCCTCAATAGCTTCTCTTCCAAAGACAACACTGCCATATGTTGCATATCTTTGGAAAGGCCATTCCATCACCTTTAAATCCGCTGTGGCAGTGTTGTCTTGTCCTCTCTGTAGAAAAAAATAAACGGGAATAGTGGAGTGGATTTTAGTTTAGCGTTCCTTTCAGCAGCGAGGCTATATGAGACGTGGACCTACTGATTAACGTGGAATCCGAACCACATGAGCTCCCGCCGGGAATCGAACCCGGGTCTCCCACGCCAAAGGCGCGTGCGCTAACCGCTTAGCCACGAGGGAGCTCTAAAGGGGAATAATACGTAATATAAGGTTAAAAATAGTTCACAACCTGTAGCTATCAAACCGTTGAGATTAGGACCCATGTTCATATGAAACTTTCTACTTAGAATCACCAGTACTACCATTTCCCAAAGTATTACTTTTTCCTCCTGGGACACCCGGTATATATATATATATATATATATATATATATATATATATATATATATATAGAGAGAGAGAGAGAGAGAGAGAGAGAGAGAGAGAGAGAGAGAGAGAGAGAGAGAGGGGGGGGAGGTAAGAAACTGAGAATACCTCAGAGGACTGGAATTCAAAAACAAAGCAACGTAGAGAGTACGGTTTAGAACATGGCACTTGAAGTCATACCTGCTCGAGTGAAAAATGCATTTTTCAAACCTTCGCACAGTGTGACATTTTAATGATCTAGGATGACAAAATCCATTTTTCCAAGTTATTAATATGCATATAACTGTTATTTATTTCAATAATACAATGACCACAGTTTATCAAAACAACATTTGTTTCCAATTCTGTCATTTAATTTAGCCTATAGATAAGCCCAAACTTGTCGGAACATCTGCTCAGTGGTTTCCGCAGTGCGCGTTCGAAAATATGTGATGCGACTTCGCTTGCCCTGTGTGGATCAGAAGATTTGTGTAACAGCAAAATGAAACTGGGGGTGTATTGGTGGTCATATTACATCTGTTCTGAATTGTAGTGTTTCGCTTCAAAACATTTTGTTCGTTCTGAAAAAAAAAGGAACGGAAAACTATGAGTGTTAAACACACAATTATATTGAAATGTAAAAAAAGCTTTAAGTTTTAGTATATTATTCCACATTATTCCAGTGTTAAATTGTATGTAAGTTATTGCTAAGAATTCAGACTTTTCAAAAGTGAAAAGAGTTGCTGCGCAAATTTACGCACTTAAAGGATTTTGGTTTTTAATTACAATGACGCTACAAATTCCCTGTCACACTTTATTTGAGATATGGGTACATAACTCAAGTTCGACGAGATTAATACCTTACTGACGCATGTTGAGGGATCAGTTGGCTACTCCCCACTATCTGATGATGATTTATAATCTATGAAGGCGCCACTTAGGACTTTTAGTCACAAACTTGAAGTGAGGTGGAAGACAGCATCAAGATATCTCGAACGTTTTCTGCAAAATAATTCCTCCTGGCTTGAAGGAAGTCTTCAATTCCCTGACCTCATGACATTGCAGCCTAGTGCATCCCAAGGTCATGTTGGAAGGCCACACAAATTCTTCAGTCACTGCAGCCGAAAGTCAAAGAAACGTAGAGTGAAGATTCTCATTGAAGAAACGAGCCATGAGGAACTTTCGTTGGCCATTTAACTAAAACTTATACAAAAAGGAAAGAAGGATTCTGCTTCAATTGTGAGTGAACTTCCCAAGTGCCTCTCCCCAAAGATGAACTAGGATGAAGAAATTTCCTCTTGTATTCTTCCTATTGGCGAGCTTTCGGAGGAAGAACAAGAGATCACAAATAAATACCACAGGTAATACAGGGAATTCTTAACGAGGAATACATCGAGAACTAATACAAATAATGATCTGCTCCACAGACTTCTCATTATCTCTGATCCAGTCATTGGAAGTTACCGATTTCCTCCAAAAACAAAACACAGTCGTATCAACAGAGAGGTACTTGTTTTATTGTACGAGCCTTCTTTGCACACTTCCAACGAACATCGATCTTCATCGGCCAGCTAACTCAGCAGTAGCGGCTCAGAAGGTAATGTGTGAAGAATTTATAAGTCAACATAATGTTTGACTGTCCAAATAGTTTTATAGTCCAAATTATGTTATTTTTTTGTGTTGTGTTACATTTATATAAAGTGGAATATGTGATAAATGAAAACACAAGAAAGAAACAATGAATATTGAACAAAAATAATGAGAAACAGGAAATCAAAAAATAGTCAGCATACTAATGTTTCTTTGTTTGTTTATTGTTTCTTTGTTCTATTCTCAGCCTGTTTCTTTTTTATTCTCAATTATGCGAGTCCACTTTGCATGACGAACTTTGTGCATTCCTTTTTCTTTTGTAATAAAAAAATAATAAATTATAAATTAATAAAATGAGAAAATAAATTGAATGGCTTAAACTAATAAGGTATCATGTCAAAAAAAGAATAGCAGTCTCGCCTCATCCTGTTGAGGTTTCAAAAAAGGAAAGAAGAAATAAAGAAACGAAATAAAAGAAAACAAGTAGCAGAGAGAGAACAAATTGGTAAGAGGCAGTTGCGTCTGCCATGAATAAGACAAAAAGAACTTGGCCAAGGCAGGGGGAAGTAGAATCTAAAAAAAAATAATGTTTCCATGCTTTATTTCAGTAACTAATGGTCATTACTGTTTTTTACAATCAACTTTCCTCTCGTTGTCGTATTTATGTATGTGAACAACCCTTTCTTCCTTTTTATTTAACGTGTGTCTACGAAAGTTGTTATTGTTGCCGTGGATTTGTTATTACTTCTATTTTTCTTTTTTTTTTAAATATAAGGTTCAATAGAATGGGTTCAGTTATTTCTACTACTGTCTGTACTCCAGAAACGTATCTTGCGTCAATTTAATGTGACATATTCTTGATATAATAATTTTCTCCTCCTAGATTGGCAAAATGTCACACCGTGCTACGCAAGACATGTGAAAGGTATTCCTTGAAGTAACTTACAAATTTCATATAACCTGGCAAGTAATCCCCATGTCCCTTTGGGGAATCCCTCGCACACATCTTGCGGAGGTTTGAAACATACATTTTTCAAGCAAGCAGGTACGACTTCGAGCGTTATGTTCTAAACCACACTCTCTACGTTTTTTTTTTTTTTTTAATTACAGCCCCTTGAAGTTCATTTTTCCATGCTTTCGGCACTTTATACCGCCGAACCTATCCCTCACTGACCAAAGTACCACAGGACTTTTTTTTTTTTTTTTTTTTGCTGGTTTCGGTGTCGGGAATCAGCTCCCGAAGTTCGTTCAAATGGTTTCTTACCATCCTGTATATGCATGCATAAGTAATCCGCTTTCTCCTTAGAGGTAAAATTCTCGCTAACGCTGGGATACATATTCGTTTGTTTTTAATGAGGAGTTTATGTACACAGTTTTATATTTAAAAAAACGAAAAAAAATTCGTAGGGTATTAGACCTTTGGCATACATATTGAACCTCCGTTTGGATTAACAACTCACGTTTATCAAACAATTTCAGTAAAATGTTCGATTATTTGCTTCGTTTAAAGCTTCATAGCGCTGATTTTAGTATATATGTAATCAGTATTATAAAGTTCTATAAGTTAATGTTAAAAAGTAGTGGAGTTTTGTTCTGACGAGGTTCGGGTTTCTGACTGTTGTTGGCCCAGCAAGATTTGATACGCGAGATTTTGGTTGGATGGTAAGGTTTTAACCAGACGAGGTTTTGGCCCAGGTGGTTTTGGGTGGTGAAGTTTCGGTCACGCATGGTTCTTAGCGGTGAAGTTTTGACCACGCAAGATTTTGGTACGTGGACTTCTTGTGGGTCAGTGTTTCGGCTGCGAATACTTGATAGGGATGAAACTGAAACATGTATGCAAATGGCGTGGGTGGATCAGTATAGTGAAATGGTTCCAGATGTATCTTGGGGCGTCTGTAGGTATCCCCAAGATACATTAATTCCTCACGATTCAAGCATCAACTCTCATTGGTTGATGAGAAATGACGCAAAATCGGAAAAGTGGAATTAATTTATTTCTCAACAATGACTTGACCGACTTTGTTCAAACTTCGATGTATATAAGGGCTTCGTTTGAAAAATTTAACAGCTGCAACCGACCGTTTCCCACCTCAAAAAAAAAAAAAAAAAAAAAAAAGAAAAAAGCTTCAATATTTTGAGACTCTCTTCACCGATGATGGTCTGCGAGCACAATTATGAAAAAATAGTTATCGCTTTATCTCTACAATCTCAAACACAAACACATGTATATATATATATATATAAAATCAAAATTTTATCACGGGGTAAGCCATGGTCAAAATTAGCCAAAACCAACCATACTACCCCTATAAAAGAGCAAGTGCAAAAAGAAGAACTATTGATATAGCTTTAGAACATTTGCTAAATGAATGAATGTAAAGTCACACCTTAGCAACTTCCAACTCACTTCGGCTCCATTTGATGGCCTGTGGCGTCCCCATCCCCATTTTGAGTCAAAGTGAAACTGTTGATATTGGTGTTTATTTCATACGAATCAATCAGCCTGAACATGAATATGAAGTTAAAATTTTCATTAGACCCCCGTAAGTATCCCACTTGAGGATGCCTAAAGTTTCAGTGTGAGAGTTCATATAAAAAAAAAAAATCAATGCTACCTATACCTACGATGTCCAACTAAAGTTAAATAACCTCAGCTGGAAAGAGAGTAACCATCAACAACAACATAATGTAATGCAACCTTTGTTGTAGTGTCTCTCATAGGTCCTGAGAGAGGGGAGGGGATAATAAGTAGAGCAGTGAAAAACTGTAACATTTGAATAAAAGGTACATTTCATCCAAGACATAGAAAAAAAATACAAACGGAAAGTAAGTTATATGTAAGAAGTTCAAGTATTTCAATGTGTGAAACAAATACGAATGAAAGGAACATTGTAGCACGTACTTCATTCATTGTCACTGTTTTTATTTATGACCAAACAAATGTTGTCGTGATTGAATATTTTGCTCTATATCTGTGCTGGTTTTGGGATCCTTGACAAATATCTTCCATAATTTAAGCAATAAATAATGGGTGCAACTTAGGAGCAAGAACCAACTGTTCGCAAACTATTTGGACAGTCGCAACAATATATAAAGACACTTTTGTAACCTTCTGTATTTGGTTTTATATGCATTGTATGTCTTGCTTTGCGCATGTGTTGAATACACTGTCGTTTTCAATACCTTCTCGTTATTATTTAACATACTGCATATTAATATTATCTCTTTCATCCAACATTTCAACAAAATAACATATTGTTTGTTCATATTGGAACGATCTACAAAACAACCCTTTCAAATATGTTTCAGTTGTTCAAAAAAAAAAAAAATCCTGAATATCCTGTGAAGAAATAGATGTAAATGGAAGTTCTCTTGTTCGCAGTGACTTCTGTTCAATAAATGCAGCAAAAGTGTTTTTATTTCCTGAAGTTTTCGCAGATTTCATGATTGAGGTAAATGTGGAGTGTTTTCACTTTCTGTCACGTATGGAGAATTGCTTGTGTAGAGAACTAGCAATTCTATAATACGGACCTATACTAGCTATCATTTCTTTGTCAAATATTTCATCCAACATACGATACTTTTCTTTCAGCATACCATGCGTAGCTTCAACTGTCCAACGAGTTCTTGTGACAAATCTGGTATTATTTGCCAATGCAGTGGAAATTGTGACTTTTTGTCTTTAAATGCAGGCATACGAACTTCATAACCTTTGTTCTCAATATGTTTTACAGGGTCTATATTTTAATCCATTGGCTACTAATTTACTAATGCAAAACGTACAATTCTCATGTAGATGGGAGGTCTTGCCCCCCAAGAAAAAAACCGCACCAGACGCTCCTAGCTGTCATTATTCCTTTCTTCGCGACAAATTCACACAATCACACAGATTCATTGTTTCGTGTTTGTTTTAAAGTGATAAGGGTGTTCATTCCGAAATAAATTGTAAATATCAACCGTTTCACTATATTCCAAACTAGGGATGGGGGCGCCACAGGTCATCAAATGGGGCTTCAGTGAATTTGGCACTCCAGGTGTGATTTGTCATTCATTCACGTAGCAAATATGCTAAAGCTACATCAATAGTTCTTATTATTGAATTTGCTCTTTTGTAGGTGTGGTACGGTCGATTTTGGCTAATTTTGGCATACCAGTGATACAAATTTGAAAAAAAAATAATGTGATTGTAGGGTTAAAGCTACATCAAAAATTTATTTTATTTTATTTTTTTTATTTTTTTTTTTTATAATTGTGCTCGCAGACCATCATAGGTCAAAAGGGGTTCAAAATATTGAATAGATTTTTTTGAGGGAGGAAATGGTCAGTGAGAGCTGTTAAATTTTTCAGACAAAGCCCTTGTATACACCTATGCATACATCCAACATTGAACAAAATCGATCAAGCCATTGTTGAGAAATAAATTAATTCCACTTTTCCCGATTTTGCGTCATGTCTCACGAACCAATGAGAGTTGAGGTTTGAAACGAGAGAGAGTAATGTATCTTGGGAATACCTGCATACCACCCACTTGTCGTCCCAAGATTCATCTGGGGCCATTTCACTATACTTACCCACCCATGCCCTTTGCATAATTTCAACGTAAAGTGTTCGAGGCATCTAACCTGCAAACGGGTTAAATATTGGGGGTGCAGTATATCTGCACAATCAATTTGTTTATATGCACATCTTATCCACTTACGATTTTTTTCGGTTGATAAAATTATATTTAAAAAAAAAAATCTAAAGTACAAATATGTATATGATCACCTTGTGTACAAGGCATTTATGCAACTAGTGGTACCTTAAACTTTAGAAGCAAACATTCATTTTTAAGTTAAAGAATTTCTGCGCTTATCTCTTGATCGATCTCAATGCCAAAGAACAAAACTGATTCTTCAGCCTGCAAGGAAATGCATGAAAGGCTTCATTAAAAAAAAAAAAAAAGTTTCACTAAAGCAATTCCATATAGTTAGAGGTCAATTCGTACTTCGCAGTGATTTTAAGTCCCAGTGATGACCCCATTTGGAAACGTCAAATGAAACACATATTCTAAATGTGAAGTCGGATTACTTGTAACACAATTTTCGTTTAAGATTTATAAAACTTAAATAAATACGTAAAGTACGAATTCAGTCATTTGTCTCTGACTATTTCTTAAGTATCAAATAAAATGTGCAATACAATATATTAGTAAAGAAAATCAATTAAGTTTTACATTTTTTTTTATGTAAAATTTGCTTTTTTTCCTGAAACTGATGTCAGTGCAACCCCTTCTGGATCGGCCATAACTCTAGATAATAGACATGTTCGGAAATGTGAAACTTGAAATAAAATACTTCATATAGCAGCACTTTTTTTTAAAGTAAGTTATAGCAAACAATTGTTTTCCTTATAATTTTATGCATACACACAAACTTTCAACATGAAGTTGATTTCAATATTCCGTTATTTATTTACTGGAGACGAATTCTGATGACACATAACGGGGATATTTCTTAAAAATCACAAACTAAAGATACAACCAGTCATTGAAATGTAATAATTGTATGTAAGCACCTTGATACAGGGAAACAGATGTCCATGTGAATATTGAGTTGAATGTTACACGTTGGTTCCAATAACGACAAACACTGAATCCTTCATATACATATATCCCCATACACAAATTTTAAAGAGGAAACTACTTAGAGGCGGTTCTTGAGGAGAGGAAAGTCACACTATTAAAAATAAAATTTTGACGCTTGAAATTAAAGTAATATAGGCTATATGATGTATTAATTGTGGTACACAACAATTGGCGCATTAAAAAAGTTGATTTTAGTTTCAAGTTGAAAAAAGAAAGCTTTAACTTTTATCAATCTGACTTCCTCCTCTAGAATCAATATAACTTGAAGTTGAAACTAATAAAATTATTTCGATCTTTGAAAGATTTTTGCTTATTTTGATCATGCATTTGTATAGTATATTGAATACAAATACACATCGTACACGAAAACGCTTTAAACCGTTTCTTATGCGTTAAGAATCAACTCTAGACTTGTATTTCTTTCCAGACTTCAGCCCCTAATTTGATAGGCCATCGTGGCTCACGCCGAACATATTTATCGGTACTATAATCTCCCCTGGAAATTTCCATTTTGATTTATGAGAATCGTTAACGCGTTTCTGCTCGCAAATCGCGTTTGGGATCAGCTTTACCTGCGTAACGAATAGTGATCGTGGTGACACCGGGAAGCGATTTGGGACTCAGAACTGGCCATATGTCTCTCCCCTCTCTTACCATCTTCGAAGGCACAGTGCGATACTTGATTACTCTTGTGATTTATCTGTTACTTTAAGCTTCCTATTACAGAGGAGATCGAATGGGTAGGAAACTGCAAAAGAGGAGAAGTAAACCTTACAATCTCTTGCTCTGGGATTAGTTTGGTCGCTGCAAAAAGATGTTATACATCTATTGTCCATCTCTCGCTCCCTCTGAGGTGTTATCATTTAAATGTCAAAAGCGTAAACTTACGCTTTATGGATAGTTCACCATCCGAAAATGCAGTTTGCTAGGTAGAATAAGTTCATTGCCAAGTCATAGTTATTAGATAATTTGAATTTTCTTCAATTCAGAAGTATGCTATAGCTTGGAAGTAACATTTTCATCCACTAATCGATATTTAATGTGCGGTTCTATGGTCAGCGTACGTACCCTTGTCTTGAACAACCCGAATTCGATTCCCGCTGGGAGTTCATACACTTTGGATCTCACATAAAGCTGTAGATCCACGTAAATTCAGGATCGGTGCTGAAATGGACGTTAAACTTCAATCCAATCATCAATGAAAATCAGTTGTGATTATCTGGTAAAAGGTTTACTGATATTACTAATGTATGCAAAAAAAATCAACAGTAAGATCTTGATAATTCAATATTATTTTTAATGTTAGTATGGATATATTAAAGTTTTTACAGTTTAAAACCGGTCTTTCTTAAAATAATGATTGATCGAGTTTTACCCCTCCAGCAATTCAAACTGGAAAGTCGAAGAATTGTAAAACAGAGTACGTTGAAAAAAATGTAAACCCTAAAATATGAAATGTAAACCCTAAACAGTCACTCCTCAGCTGTAATTCCCAGCATTGAATTTTTGAAACTTAACCACAGTTGTTGCAAAAAATGGAAACAAATCGTTGTCACTTCGTTTTTTCTATGCGACGCTGTTATTAGAAAATTTTATCAGCATGACTCTGATCTTGAATTTTTTCCATTTAACAAATTCCCGTGTATAGAAAAAAATAATAAAAAATAATGTTATTCGCATAATGTTGTCTAATCAGGAATTAAGGGAAACCATGTCAATTAATTTACTACATTAATCTTTAAGAAAAATGCGAAGGAAACATTATTATCCGAATGAAAATATACCAGTAAGGAATATGAATAACTCGAGAACCAATAGTGATATAAGTGTCCGAAATGCTTCAGTAATAACTACAACATAACTTGGTTTAATTTAATAAATGAAAAGGAGAAAGCTTAGTGCGACGGATCGTATGTTCTATTTGATTTATCTTTAACTGCAGGGGTTGGGCAAAACATTCTAAAACGTTCGCAAAAGTGTAAAAATTATACCTATTATGGTGTGAACCTTCTTTTGCGTTCAAAACAGCTTGGATAGGACGTGGAATGAACGTATACAGCTCCTGAATCGTGACGTGTTGAATTGTGTACCATTGTTCCTCCAAAACATGTTCCAGTTCCTTAAGGGAAGCTGGTGGAGGGTAATGAGACCGAACACGCCTTTCTAACTCAGACCACAATGGCTCAATGATGTTCAGATTTGGCGATTTTGGGGCACAGGGGAGGTGTGATAGCTCCTGGTCATGCTCCTCAAACCATGATTTCACTGCTTTTGCTGCGTGACAAGGTGCTAAACCATCTTGGTAGATGCCATCAACATCAGGGAACAATATTTGGGCCATGGGTAGAATCTGGTACTCCAAAATGGCCACCATACGCCTTAACATTCATCATTCCATGTAAGGCTATGATGGAACCTGCAGAAAACTACGATATCACTGCCCATACTGTAACAGAACCACACCCATGCTTTACAGTTGGGAGCATACATTCTGGATCATAGGCCTGCGACGGTGTTCTCCATACGTAAACACGACCGGTTGTTGGAAACAAGGTGAAGGTAGATTCATCGGACCACATTACGTGTTTCCACTGCTCATGAGTCTACGAATTGTGGTCCTTGCACCACTCGATACGCCTCTTAACATTTGCTGTTATGACCAGATTAGGTGTTTGGCGATAGCGGTCCTGCCATGAATTTTCATTTTATGAAGTTGTCGCACTGTTTTCGATGAAACCGGGTTGTGTAGGCCGGAATTGAATTCAGACGTCATTTTCGTTACAGTGGTCTTCTTTTAAGCTGCTACAATCCGTTTTAATGCACTCCAGTCCCTATGTGACAGGATTGTCTTTCGACCACTGTTGTGCTTTGCAGACGTCGTTTACCCATGAATTGTGAATGCCCTCGTGACATTGCACACAGTATCTTTCGATACTCCCACAATATTCGCCACTGTTGCCACTGAAGCTACAACCAAACGGGCACCAACGATCATGTCTCTTTGGAAGTCTGTCAGGTCGTCCATTTTACCGCACCACAGGTGAACTGGTTACTGCTGACGGAAAAGGAAGGTGCACATGACACATTGAAAACAAACAAACAAACAAACAAAAAACTATCAGCAACCGCAACACTTGTTGTACAGTGGAGGGCCAAACTTGCGTGTCCTTTATGAAGTGTTTTTATATTATTTTGTCTAGCCCTGCATGTGTTTTAAATAATAAAGAGTATTATGCATACAAAAGTGGTATTAAAAGCCCTTGCAAAATCATCTTGCCTAGGTTAAGCTAAAGCAATTTATTGGTAATTGAGGTGAGAAAATGAAAAAAAAAATAAAGGCTAATAAATAAAATTATAATATCACGAATTACTTAAAACATACTTCAATAAATACAATGTCTTTATAGGAAGTTTCTTAGCAATCTAAGTATAACAGATGTGTTAACTGTGTACTTTTTTAAACATGCAAATACTACTACTACTACTACTACTACTACTACCACCACTACTACTACTAATACTACTGCTGCTACTACTACTACTACTACTACTACTACTACTACTACTACTACTACTACTACTACTACTACTACTAATAATAATAATAATAATAATAATAATAGTAATAATAATAATTAGGGCTCGGAAGTTGAACACCTAAACATGTCCTAAAAAGGACATTTAAAAAGACCTAAAGATATCTAAAAACGGACCTAAAACTGGAAAAAAGACGTAAAACTAAGGCCCAATTTAAGTAAAATTACATATTTAATGAATATAATGCTCAAGAAATACAAGCTTTTAGTAGGTTAACGGTCTGTGTTTCTTCCACAAACTGAAGCACAAACTAAAATAAGAAAACTTCTCCCACCTTGCTCGAAGAAATTGTTACGCCTCATTATCTGACTTGTGATTGTTGCAGATCTGGTCTTACCAGTCCAGTCGCTGAAGAATGTCTTACCTTTTGAATTTTCTTTAATAAAGAAAATACGTTTAAGAGTTGGTTGTGATTCGAGTTAATGTCGAATAAATTTATTGTCTGAAGATGAAGTACAAAAAAAAAAGACGTTAAGACCTATGAAAAGCTTAAAAAGACCAATAAACGAAAGACACCGCCGAAAAAGGCAAAAAAAAAGGACAAATAAAATCCATTTTCTGGCTTACAATAACCCAAAATGAACATATATTATGCTAAGCCTCTTCGGGCACTCGTAAAAAGAGGATTTTTCCTCATCTTCCGGGCCCTAATAATAATAATAATAATAATAATAATAATAATAACATTATATTATTAGTTCATGTATACATTTCTTATGAGTCTTCTACCTTTCCACTCCAGACCAACCTTCTTTAGAACTCTCATAATCAATTACCAGTTCGTCCTGTCAAAAGCCATTTTCTAGATCAATAAATACAGCATACACCTCTTTTATGTTTATTTGTAAACTGTTTCCCGATTACTAGTAATTAGAAAAATGAGTCACTAGTGGCTTTACTTCTTCTATCCCGAGCTATTGTCGCAAACTTTTTTTTTTAATTTGTTCTTCCACACAACCTTCTCTCCAGTATTCAAATCATTTTTTTCTGCATATAACGTGTGCTCCATACAACATTCCCTGCTGTATATATATATATATATATATATATATATATATATATATATATATATATATATATATATATATATATATATATATATATATCCATGCATACATGTGTGTGCATGTGTATACTTACGAAATGAAATACTAATTCTTCGTACGGAAAGACAGGTTTATTCAAAATATTCGAGTGCCCTTCTTCCTTCGGAAACGAATTTCAATGAAAGTGTAATGATATATTTCCAAAAGATAATCTACTTCGGCATAAATTTTGAAGCACCGTACACTAGGGTGTCTCTTATATAAGGTAATTTCGTGTTATGGTACGCACACCCGCGAAGTATATTCTATGTGGCCGTAAACATGCATTAGCATAATAGCATCTTCCTTCGCGAACGTTAACCCGTGCCGACTTGAGAACAAAGTCATAAAATGACGTTTCCATATTATAATATAGAATATTCAACCGTGATAACGGAGAAACCAAAAGAGACAGAGAAACGAAACCTTGCACGAAGCAACCAGATAAAGGAAGACGCCTGCCCACGTATTGGCGAACATCGCAGGATGAACACTGTTGCCAGCTTAAGAGAAAGTTATGTCTCTAAATCGAATGACCTAAATTGGATATCGTCATTGGAAACAATGAAAATAAAGACAAAAGTGGTGGTAATCGCAGATGAGTGTTGTAAACTTTTCAAGATATAACCTGAAACATTTGTTAAATACAAACGTCGTTCGTGCACACAGGGAGTGAGGTACTAAAGTTTTGTACACCTTAAATTAAGTATTCTCAAAAACTGTTTACGCTGATTCCAAGTCTATAAGGGTCCGTTGAACGATGTTATCATCAACAGAGGAGAAAAGTTGAATTTGGAAAAGCTACAATAACTCGGAAATGGTCACTAGTACAGTATGGCTTAAAACCTATCATGCAAGGCGGTAGAGCATGAAAAACTGTACTGTGGTTATGTGAGATCGATAGGTCACATATTCAGCATCTTTCTAAAGCTGAAAAGTGCGGTTTGTGAAAGAGCAACGCTTCGTGCGCCAACTGCGTTTGTATTTAACACATGTTTCACGTCATTTCTCGGAAAGTTTGCAACAATGATCTGCGTTTACCATATCTTTTGTATTTATGTTCATTGTTGGTTCTAATGATAATATCCAATTTAGGTCATTCGATTTGCACAAACATAACTTTCTCCTGGATTGGCAACTTTCTGGCGATGCTCATCAATATATGGGCAGGGGGGGATTCCTTCACTGTTCGCCTTTTCCCCTTTCGCCTTTGAACCTCTAGCAAAGAAATTTGCATGTAAAACCTGTTATCGCTGTTCATCTTGATGTAAGGCGGAACGGGAAATCTCGATGTGAAATTTCCCGTTTCGCCTTACGAAGGTAATGTTGGTAGGTTTGCAAATGCATTTATAGATACAATTTGATTTGTTTATTCATATAACAAAACAAGAAGTACAGAACATCTACACAAGATGCTATGTATCTTCCATATGTATGCAATGAGCAACAGCATATAAGTATTGCACTTGTGCAACCAGTTAGGAAAATCAGAGTATCACGGGGGATGATTAATTTCATTTTTAAAAAAATAATTTAACGTATTAGCATTGTTCATTAAAAAAAAATAATTTTATGTTCAAAATTTCTTCATCTGCTGTAGGCAGGGGATGGGTCCTGGGAGTTCAAACCCCTCCCCGAAAACCTGATGTCTCCCTTTTTTTTTGTAAATTTTGTATATTTTTAGGGGCGATATAACAAATGTTAAGTTTGCGTGTTACTTGCCACGGTGTTACTTGCCACTATTGGAATTTCGTGTTACTTGCCACGGTTACCTTATCGCATATTTATCTATCTATGACAGCGTGTCAGTTGCCACGCACCTGCATCTAGATTTGACCTTGAGGGGGTGGGAGTAATTTCCCAAGCAATTTTCAAAGCAAGGCAATCACCTGAAACACAAGAAACAAACCAAATTTCTGATTTAAGAAATAGGAACCTTGCTACATTTATGCGTGTCACAAAACTCACACGAAATACAAGGAACAAAACAAGATTCTGAAGAATGGAGTATTCTTGCAAATCTACACAAACAATTGATGTTCTTCAGTGATTCGAGCGCTCATTATGCGCCTGAAAGCATGGAAGAAACGCAATGATTTATATATTACATCACAATCGATCAATACTCCTAGGCGGTTCCAATATGAACCTTGTCACTTGTATTCCGTGCACGTCGCACGTCATAATAATTATGATTGTGTCACAAAACTCACACGAAATACAAGAAACAAAACAAGACTCTAAGACTCTGATGAAAGTAGTATTCTTGCAAATCTATGCAAACAATTGAAGTTCTGTAATTCGAGCGCTCATTTTGCCGCCTGAAAGCATGGAAGAAACGCAATGATTTATATATTACATCGCAATCGATCCATACTCCTAGGCGGTTCCAATAGGAACCTTGTCACTTGTATTCCGTGCACGTTGCGCGTCATAATAATTATGATTGTGTCACAAAACTCACACGAAATACAGGAAACAAAACAAGACTCTAAGACTCTGATGAAAGTAGTATTCTTGCAAATCTATGCAAACAATTGAAGTTCTGTAATTTGAGCGCTCATTTTGCCGCCTGAAAGCATGGAAGAAACGCAATGATTTATATATTACATCGCAATCGATCCATACTCCTAGGCGGTTCCAATAGGAACCTTGTCACTTGTATTCCGTGCACGTTGCACGTCATAATAATTATGATTGTGTCACAAAACTCACACGAAATATAAGAAACAAAACAAGGCTCTAAGACTCTGATGAAAGTAGTATTCTTGCAAATCTATGCAAACAATTGAAGTTCTGTAATTCGAGCGCTCATTTTGCCGCCTGAAAGCATGGAAGAAACGCAATGATTTATATATTACATCGCAATCGATCCATACTCCTAGGCGGTTCCAATAGGAACCTTGTCACTTGTATTCCGTGCGCGTCGCACGTCATGATAATTATAAGCATTAATTATTTACTAAATCCAACAGCATGTCGCCTTTCTTCTTAATCAACTATTCCAATTTTTGTATGTAACTCAAACTTCTGATACATTTTTTTAAATCACAGCCTCTTCTCAGATTCTCGAGAATTCGTTGTATCCTCTCGTCAAGCTTTATGGAAGATACTTTCCTTCTCTTTTGTGGTATACCTTGCACTTGGTGTCTCGTAAAGGCATGAAAACTAAATTTAGCGTCTTCCTTCAGCACCTTTACCAAAGTAAGTATGTGCGGCGAACGTTTAGATATTGTAGCGTTCAATTTGTGGTTCCATCCTTCCACTACATTGTTGGTTCTGTGTCTCTCAGCACTGCAATTCCAAGTACTTCTTTTAATGGCAGGATTTTCTAGCCACTGTCCGACAAAATAATCATTAAAGGCTTCAACCTTGGTTCCAGGTGGGCAGTCCTCCATAATAAGTAGCCACCTATCATCAATATACTCTAGGGGTATTAGGGCCAATGCAGCACACATCCGGATATGTCGACGCACCTCCTCGTTATTAGTGTAGTCTTCTACAAGGCCAAGACTTTGCACTTTTCTCCATATGCTCTGGGCGAAGTGAAAGTTACAACCTGATATTTCAGTGTGTGGAAATGTAGCGTGAAGTGCATTCATTGCTGCAGTTTCATAATCTAATTTGCACACTTTTGGGTACTTCTCTCCAACCCAAACTTTAAGAAAAGAGAACAGGTGATTGTAGGTGACCTCCATTTTATCTGGTAGCAAAGCATACATAACAGGTACAACTGGCGTAGTCTCATGTACGCTCCCGATGTCTGCATGTACCGTGTACAGCTGTGCAAAGTGTTTGGGGCAACTCTTAAAAGTTCCATCAAAAAACCACTGTTCACTGTTCCCCAGTGCGTCCCTGAGACCCTCGTATGCAAAACAAAGAATTCGTTGCCCGTCTTCCAACTTGTCATATTGCAAAAACGAAGTGCCATCTTCAAACAGGAGAAAATCATCTGGAAAACATATATTGCTTGGTGTAGGTGTGCCCTGATTGATACCCAAAGATTCCCTTCTCGTTTTGTTGAGATTACCTTTCCTATTGCTGTACAAAGGAATTGCAGTGACCAGATCCAATCCCTGATTTATCGGTACAGCCATTTCCTCTTGGAAGATCATACACACAGGCGTTAGGATTTCTTCCCGTGCCCTCTTCTTGCAATTTGCGAGGCGCTTTCGTATCTCGCAAGCCGCCACGTCCGGAATGCATGTGTGGTCATGCTGCACTGTAGCAATTTCACCTACTGTCGTAACTGAACCCGGACACGTAGATTTCTTTCTGTTCACACACAGCTGAAAAATGAGACCACAATAAGAAACACCGACCTTTAAAAACATTTAAATTTACATTTAAAAGCAATAACAGTAGAAAGAGTCTACGGACGTTGCATACGAATAATAAAGGCACAACTCGCAACTGGAATTACATTGTTCATTTGCAGATTTTTGTGTGCGTTGTGTACTAATTTTTATTAATAATTAGACTTCGGATCGATGTGCACTAAAAAACGGCAAAATATGCATGCAAATATGCGTTAAAAATAATGAAAATATGCACTGAAAATATGCAAATATGCACTAAAAAGGATAATTATGCATCAATCAAAATCTAAAGTTAGCGAGAAATTTTATTATATTTAGAGAAAAAGATTTTTTTTTTTATTTGATTTCAGTTTAGCGTTCCGTTCAGCAGCGAGGCTATATTAGACGTGGAATCCGAACCACATGAGCTCCCGCCGGGAATCGAACCTAGGTCTCTAGAGAAAAAGAGTTGTATTACTTGAACTACATATACTTGGTGTACAACTATGATGCATTCATGCTACAAAAGACAACTATATAGTTTTCGGTATATTCTAGCAAAGCTTGCATTTGTCAGTCAAAGTATTACTGTACATTGAAAATGTTCCTTCCGTGTCACGGGTCGTTAAGAGACAGTATTTCAAAGAAGCAATGTTACTTGCCGATAAATCTGTAATTCGTGTATCATTGTTCCCAGGAACACTTTATTTGCATTAGACAAGAATTTTATGTCAGGTTTTTTCGCGTCTATTGACTGTGCTTTTCGAAAATATGTTTGTCCGATTGGTCTTGGCGGAGTCTGTTTCGTTATTGAATCAAACAGCTCAAGTGCACTACATAGTCCTAATCATCGCTCTTCTCATCTCGTTATGATCTTTGAAATTAAACTGAAATGAGTATTGATAAACGCAAGTTCGCTTTTAATGTTTTCAATATCTATGGCTTCTTGAATACATTTGGTTTCTTCGGGTTCAAACAGCTCAGTATGTGAAATTGAAATACATCTCCCCCCCCATACACATAAAACTTCCAGTGAACAAAAAAGTCTACATACATTTTACAAGGCCAAGACAAAAAGTAGATGATATGTCATTCTTCAGCGCTCCTCCATGTACTTTTGGCTCCCTTTGATCTATTGTGTATATTATGTTCATTGTTCTATGTTTCTAGACCAGCTAGAAAATAGTTATTGGTTTGGAAATTACTATATAAATTGCACTTCGTTCAAAAAGTTGCACGGCATCTAGGGCCTTATATGGCGCTAGACTATAGGTTAAATGCGTAGAGTAACCAGTAAACGAAGACTTTTACAGACAACGTAGTTCATATACCTAACCTCTCACAGAATGTCTAAAATTTTTCTAAACGTTGCATTCCGGAACTTGAAAATTTCCGTTAAAAAGTATATTTTAACATCCGTTGTTCGCAACACAGGTTCCGACTAATCAAAAAAAAATGTTTTTTTTTTTTTACCTTTAAATTCATGGGACCGTGAAATATTTCCGTTTAGTAAGGGGCCTTTCTACTGTACTAAAAGCCTGCATTCAAAACTTTATATTCTTGTTTAAAAGAAAATAAATCCACTTCAAATTACTTGTTGTATCCAATTATGTGTTAATCCTAGAATATTTTCTTCTAGCGTAACATTGTCCGTTAAAAACAGTAAGAATTTACAATGTATGATATTGATACTTTAAATGGAATAAACTGATTTGAGCGAGACGTGGAGCACGAATGGGAAGAAGGTAAAGTTATCGAAAATATAACAGAAGACTTAGTAGGAAAGTTACGTTTCGAGAGACTGAGGTGCATATCAAAGCAACAGAAACTTATATTTAAATAATGTCATAAACTCCTTAAAGGAAAACTCGGTAACTTATCTCAAAAAGTAACTACTGCGACAAGTTTTAGATTTTGTAAAGCAAATATTAATTAATTGTAGAGCATATTTTCAAAAGAGTTGTTCGTTTCTTCCCGAAAAAAAAAATTAAATGATTTTTTTGGAATGATCTCTGCCGAGTATACAAAAAAAAAAAGCCACAACTGGGTTGTTTCATACTTGTAGAACTCCTTACCAGACTTGAAGCTGTTATGGAAATATAAGAAGCCCAAAAAATAGGGCTCTGCTGAAGTATAAGCTTTTGCTGTCGAACAATATGGAAATGTCCTCTTCTGAAAACAAGCATACTTAGTTTGAAAATATTACTTGTTTAACACACACTTTGCAAAATATGTTTTCTCCTTGAATTGTTAACGTCTCTCGACCTCAATCCATTGTTTCGGAGGGTCCATTAATTGTACACCTCACGAGGGAGGTATAATATATTACACCTTCAAATTTCAATTTTAACTAGCTCTCAGAATTTTGTCCATTTTTGTCTATCCAAGAAAAAAATTTGTATCATTTAAATAAACGACGGAAGGCCATTTCAAAATTTGGGCTACTTCGATCACCTGTCGTACGACATCTCCAAATTCGCATTTTAAATTGTTCAGAATTTTGACCGGTTTTTGTACATTGGTGAACCACGAAGGATTATTTTTACAATTGAAATAAACGAGAGAGGGCCATTTGAAATTTTGGCCACATCGATCACCTGTAGTGCGACATCTTCAAATTCAAATTTTACAAGCTTAGAATTTTGTCCAATTTTTTACATTCTTGAATCACCAACAAAAAGATATATACCATCCAAATGAACGAGGGAGATTCATTTCAAAATTTGGCTACTTCGATCACCTGTAGTGAGACATATTCAAACTCGAATTTTAATTAGGGGACGTGGCGGCTCAGTGATAGAGCGTTCACCTCTGGTGCTTGGGGTCCCGGGTTCAATCCCAAGTGAACTTTGTGGTGGACAAACACCGTGTGCGTGGGTTTCCTCGGGGTTAAGGATGCGCACGAGACAAGTCAAGACAGAACTTTTTCTGACAAAATTCAAGTCGAGACACAGCTTTTCCAATAGAGAAATATACATTTTTCGAGTCGAGACATCGCTTTTACAGCACATTTTCGAGACGAGGCAGCCTCAAATCTTGTCTCGTGCTCATCCCTACTCGGGGTTCTCCCGTTTCCTCCCACTTTCTTCATTCCACCATTTTCATTCATTACTCATCATCACCGCCTCCTTTAGCCTACCCGGCATAACCGTGAGACTTAAAACTCAAAGATTTCATTTCACTTTTTCGAGTCTTAATTAGCTTAGAATTTTATTGAATATTTGAAAATATTTTTACCACCAGGAAAAAAATTCGGATAATTCAAATAAACCAGGGACGGACATTTAAAAAATTGGCCACTTCGTTCACCTGTAGTAAAACATTTCAAATTTGAATTTTAACTAGCTTGATGGTAAAAACTCTACAAGAAACAGTGAAAATTCTAAGCTAGTTAGAATTAGAATTTAAAGATGTTACACTACTGGTGAACGAAGTGGCCAAAATTTTGAAATGACTCTCCTTTGTTAATTTGAGCGTACAAAATTTTTTCTTGATAGTACAAAAATGTACAAAAAATGATAAAATCTTGAGATAATCAAAATTCGAAATGAAAATGAAATGAAATCTTTAAGTTTTACGTCCCACGGTTATGCCGGTTAGATTAAAGGAGACGGTGAAGATGAGAAATGAATGAAATGGTGGAACGAAGAAAGTGGGAGGAAACGGGAGAACCCCTAGAAAACCCACGAGTACGTTTTTTGTCCACCACAAAGTCCACACTAATTAAAATTGGAATTTGGAAATGTCACACTACAGGTGATCGAAGTAGCCAAACTTTGAAATGACCTTCCTCGTTTATTTGGATGGTACAAAATGTTTTGTTTGTGGTACAAGGATTGGAAAAAAAAATCTAAGCTTGTTAAAACGTGAATTTGAGTATGTCACACTGATCGATGTGGCCATAATTTCAAATGGCCCTCCCTCGTTTATTTCAATTTTACATAATTTTTCTTGGTGGTACAAAAATGTACTAAAATCGGACAAAATTATGAGCTATTTAATATTCAGACTTTGAACATGTCACACTACAGGTGATTGAAGTGGCCAAATCTTGAAGTAGGCCTCCCTCGTTTATTTGAATGGTACAACAAATTTTCTTGGGTGAACAAAAATGGACAAAAACTGGACAAAATTGTGAACTAGTTAAATTTCAAATTTAAAGATATCTCAACACAGGTGAACGAAGTGGCCTAATTTTGAAATGGTCCTCCCTCTATTAATAATATATTTCACTTCTGTTTACAGTGGCGTAGTGAGCCCCCTTCCCCCCGCAAAGTAAAGAGAAGGGACTCTGGTTGTAAAGTCTATGGTTATGGCGACAATGATAAAAATACCTTTTGGCCAGGGACGTACCAGGGGGTGGGTCCTGAGGGTCCGGACACCCACCCACCCCGAAATTTCGACTTTTGTGTAAATTTAGCCAAATTTTAGGGGCAATTTTAGGAGTTTTAATATAAAATACCCTCATATTGAGTTTGGACCCCTCCCGAAATAAATTCCTGCGTACGCTACTGCTTTCTTCCAAGCCTACAGGCGGATTTAATCAAGTGTATCAAAGTATCAAATACATTTAGTGACGATCAATAAGAAGTTCAAACAATCAAAAAAGCAACTCAATAGGCACTGCCATAATTAAAAAAAAACGAACAATTAATATCAAGCTCTTCTGCTACTAAATTTGAACTTGTTTAAAATAGCCAAGAAAATACGAACAATACTAAAACAGCCAATTTAATTGTCTAAAATAATCGAAGTATTTGGCAACAATAAGTGCGATTCACAGAGCATGTATATAAAATACAACATGACAAACTGACGTCCAGGAGTCGAAAAAGGCCGGCATGCAAGAACTGAAAGACGGTGAACTGTACAAAGAAAAAACACACTAAAATATTATATATACATACCCATGTTGTCGATTTAATGTTCTTTCTCTGCAAGTGGTACTGAAATCCTTCGTGCAGTAAAAGGGGTTTGCCCTTTGACGTAGTTGAAAACTCCATTACGCTCACAAGAAATTAATCCACACAAGATAATCACAAAACTAATGTTACATTTCAGCACAAACCTTAGCTTTTATAGTCTTTCTGAAGATCAAGTTCAGATGTTCAAGTTGTTTGTGTCCTCGTTTCCTCACCCCCTCCCCTCTCAAAAGCAGGTGCAGGTGCTCAGGTAATTAGGGAATTACTCACACCCCTTCAAGGTCAAATCACATGCAGGTGCGTGGCAACTGACACGCTGTCATAGATAGATAAATATGCGATAAGGTAACCGTGGCAAGTAACACGAAATTCCAATAGTGGCAAGTACCACCGTGGCAAGTAACACGCAACGAATGTTAATACCATTTGTCCTTATATTGTATTTGGACACCTTACCCCGAAATTAATTCCTGATCACGTTCCTGCTATAAGTATTAAACAAGTTTAATAAACATACAACAAGTGAACCTCATTTGGCAGGATATGATTTGGAGGGCCATTCCCAATTCCTCTCACCGGCTACTCCTGTATATATCGCTATTGTAAGTTCCTTGTTGCTCCTTTTTTTTCTGTAATGTTAACTTTACCAAAAAAACTATCCTTCCTTTGGGTTGCGGAAGAGTTTTCTCCAACTAAGTATAGTCGTACACTTTCTGCTTGAAATATTTTACACACTATTGAACATTGGGCTCCAACTGTTTGATGGCTGGGAAGTTTTGTGAGTCGGAGTTTCTGCAAAAATATTTTCATTACGCAATAAATGAAACATGACTATGAGAATTACGATTTTAATTTGTCCGTTTTCTTTACCCATAAACAGTGAGCCTTGGCGAGCATTCTTTTACACTCCTCACAACTTTGCTACACTCCTGATCCGAGTTAGGTTGTTTCAGAAATGCTGCATTTATATTTCTATTTCTGTAGACAGAATAAACGATTGTCATTGAGCTTAAGAATATAAAGTACACTCATGTCCAAAATTATTGTCGCATATCTATAAATGTGTTGTTGTAGGAACATAATTTGATAACGAATTCGCCCCGTATTTCTTATAATGCTAGTATGTGTATAATCTTCAAAGACATGCATGTGACAAATTTCATGTCAAAAGAACAGTAAATAAGAACAATAAAATGAAAATAAAACTTTCTTGTCCATTTAGCAACATTTTGTTTTATTCATTCCAGTTTTCGTATTTATAACTCTTTACCTATGAAATTTGCTACAAATATACATTTCCCAATTACATACATAGTTTCAGTATTAAAAGTACCCTGCAAGATCATTACCAAATTATATTCTTACAAGAAGACAGTTATGGATATGTGGCAATCATTTTGGATATGAGTGTATATGTAAGTTGGATAGTGTTAAAAGTGATTCTACTGTTCTTAGATACAACGAAACGAAAAAAAAATCGGTAAAGCGAAATGATAAACGGAAAGGTGAATTTAAGAAAGTGTCGACAGATCCGAAGCAAATACGTTTGTATGAACCTGCGGGTCGAAACAAAAAGGGAATATTCGTGTCGCCAACTGACCCAAAATATGATCCTGAAAAAGATTTTGTAGAATAAAAATAAATTCATGTTATAATAATCTGCATATAAATTATACGTACAAAAACAAGACTCTTACACACACCAGGATTTGTAGGACTATATTTATGTCATTTTTCTTTTTCTTTCTTGTTTGTGATTAGGTATAACGTTGTTCCCGTGAATTGCAGTAGGTCGTCGAAAATCCGGATTCGTGGGTCAAAATTTTGATGGCGGGTCAAAGTTCACCAATCCACCCTGCCATCCGATCATTAACTCTTAAGTCCTGAGATTCAACTCATTACATTGTTACCTTTTTTTTTCCAGTGAAACCTGTTTCTTTACAGTTTCTCAGTATTCTTTTCTTGAACATTTTAATTACATTTATATATGCTCAAAACGGCTACCAATATGTGAAAATCATTGTAAGGCGAAATGGGAATTCCCGTTTCGCCTTTCGATGACAAATCAATAAGTATCAATTTTTGATTGACGTTTTCTCGGATAAGAATCATAAGGCAAAACGAGAAAAGACGAAAAATGAAGATATGAGGTAGGTGTCCTCCTTTCTCTATTTGCTTCGTGCAAAGTTTCGTTTCCCTGTCTCTTTTTGTTTCGTTGTTATCATGATGTGACATTCTGAATTATATTATAAAATCGAAATTTTATCTCATGATTTGGTCGTCAAGTCGGCACGGGTTAATGTTCTCGTAGAGAGCTGCTATTTTGCTAGTGCCTGCTTACGGTCACATGGAATGCATTTCGCGGGTTTGTGTCTTGTAACACGAAATTACCTTATATAAGGGACACGATACCATACACCCTAGAACACTCCATTTAATCCAAGTAACATGATAAACACCGAGTTTGAGCTGTGTAAAAACTGTCCCAAAAGTCATTTCAAACAAATTAATCGGCTTTTCCAACTCTAAAAGCAATATATTCAACACTGCTTCCGTCATTTTGCACACTTTATTTTTATCCCTCCTCAATTCTCATTCCGGGGCTTAACTTACACTTAAAATGCATTGAGAGTGTCACTATTTATCTAAGCGATACCTAGAAATATGGATTCGACACTAATACCTTACGTTTCCGATTATTTTTACATATCAGCCCCTTCTTCACCACACACATAGGTTGGTAGGGATGCCTTACCCCTAGATTAAACCAAAGTTTTTAAGTCATCGGAAATGTCACCAGTCAACATAATATATATATTATATATTATTATATATATTATATATAATATATATATAATATATATATTATTATATATATATATTATAACGAGATACTTTGTATCGGCTCATAATTACATATATCTCGGGCAGAAAGTGCTTTTACTCAAGCACTATACCTGTTATAATGTTAATTAAAAATAATAAAAGAAGAATGTTTTAATATATAAGAAATATACATTATTGTCTAGTTGGTTGCTATGTCGTTGTTTATAGATACTCAGTTAACATGTTTGATTGCAAGTCGGTTTGTGTGAATATACATTAAAAGGGAATCAAAGAATAAATTATTTAATATTCATCATGGACTTGTAATTTCAGTAGAAAAGGTGAGCATACTCGTGAATATAACTTCAGAAGATATTTTAAGGTGAAAACGATTATTGCCACTAAAGATATAACTGAACCAGGGTTAACGACTACCTTTGGTGAGTCGTTGTAAAATTTTTGGTTTACCTCACCCGGGATTCTTGTAAATTCATATCCCGAAGTCTAAGTAATTTACCTTAGTAAGAAGGTTCATGAATACGAACTCAACTATTCTTAGAAGTGGTAGAGTAATTACAAGAAAAATCATGATTGGTGAGACAGTAGAGAATGAAACTGTTGATGATGCTAACAAAGGGCAGAATATAGCTCCTATTGAACCCGGAATGTTGACATTAGAAGACAGAATTCTACTAGCATTACAGCGACAGGAACAACGACTAGAACAAAATTTAACTCAGATGTCCAAAGAGTTAAAACAAACGGTACAGCAAAAATCCGAAGAATTGAATGGACGATTAGAAACACAGTATGAAGAATTGAATGGACGATTAGAGAGACAGCATGAAGAATTGGGTAGGCAGTTAGAACAAATAGATCAAAAGTCCGAAGAAGCGAAACAATCTGTAATACAAGCTGTGACAGACATCACGTTACAATTCGACGAGAAGTTAAAAAGATTATCTGAAGATTGCAAGGATAATTACAATCATGTAATCCAAGAAGTTAATATTGTAAAAAAAGATTTTGAAGTAATAGAATCTTCTGTTCGTCAGCAAAAGATTCAGGTGACAGATAATTCTAACCAAATACGTGCAAATGCACAATTGATATCTACCTTACAGGAAGAAATTAGGACGTTACAGATTAAAGACAATGCATACAACAACAACATTGTTACTGATCGTTTGGAGTTCCCTCATCCACAAGTGATGCCCTCGCATTCACCCGAAGCAGATCGACAAGGACCTTGCGTTATCTCTTCTTCAAGTAACTCATCCGATGAGGATATTATTTTGGAAAGAATTCAACCAAGGAATACAGATGGGCGGAAAAGAGATGGTGGAACCACACATAACGCAGTAGGTAGAAATTTTCACTCAACACGAACACGAAACGGTGAAAGAAATGTAAAGTTAAGTGTAAAAATGAGCGAAATACGTGCTATGAGTAAGTTTAGTGGTAGATGTAATGAAAATGCTACTTCTTTCCTAGAAAAATTTCAGGACGAATGCAGTATAATGTGTATAGATAAATCTCAATATATGAAACTAATCCCTCATTTATTACTTCCACCGTGTTCTTTATGGTTTAAAGCGGTACGGGAACACGTCAACACATATGAGGAATTCAAGGCAGCGCTGATTGCAAATTATGAGAATGACTTTCTACTTGCAAACAGAGACGCTACGATTAGAAATCAACCTTTTAATCCTCGCTTGCACAAATCTGTTGTTGATTTTGTTGTGAATACGTATAATGAATTAAAAATCGTAAATCCACTACAATCTGAATCTAGAGTGATTGCATCTATTCGAAATCTACTACCGTTTAAATTACAACAAATCCTGTTTTCTACGCAATGCATGAGTTTTAATCATCTATTGATGCTTGTTCAATGTTATGAAACTCAATACCAGGCACAGAATCATCAAGCAGGAGTAGGCAAAATTAAAAACAATTCAGATAACTTTAGATCAGTACCAGTCCGGAATCTACATATCCGTAATGTAGACGATACGGAACATAACCTAAATCGAGTAAATTTAAACAATCAGAACAATCAGAATAGGCAAAGATATGATGGGAACACACCTAACCTAACTAATTGTGACAATAATTATGTCAGACCATTTAACCAAAGTAGATTCAAAAACAGACGAAATACATGGCGAAATTCTAGAAATACTGTAAACTACATTGATAGACGTAACCGTAGTTCAAGAGATGACACTTCGTATCAAAATCAAAATAATGACACAATTCCTGTACAGAATAATAATGCGGGACATAATCATGATTGTGCGGTACAATGTACTTTATTAGAACCATATACGAGTATGAATCTAAACTGATTGCAGTTGATGTGGTAGGGGTTAAATCCATATCAGCTATTGATTCTTATGAATATTTATGTGTGAAAATAAATTTAATTCCTTCTTTTCGTTCACTTGAACATAGATTATTATATCTACCATACGGGAAGATGTTAATGTTGTTACTGATTAAAAACAAAGATTATTTATATTATATTGATTTATGTTGAAACTTTATTGTCAAAGATTATATTCAGTAGAAGGTTCATTCTATTAAGCTAATTATCCGACGACTGTACTCATGTGTCACCTTATATGATACTTGGATAAGATTATTTTGTATCATGACGCCTTGCTGATATGATGTATTCTTTAAAATACCATCTTACGTAATTGTGATATAATGCGCCCTGGAAAGAGCAAACATTTTTTTCCATGACCGTTTTTAATGATGAATGAAATCGTTGATCATTGTAATTTGTGTTTTAAAATGTAATTATCTCTTACGCTTTTGATTTCGCATCCTTCGTTGATTGTATTAGTAAGCGACGACATTTTTAATGATAAAAGATAAATAATAATGGAATAAAAGTTTTATTATAAATGCATTTATATGAAGGAAACTTAATGAAGTTATATATAAGGGGCGATCAAAATGTAAAGAATAGCACTAGTCTTATGTCATTATTATAAACGGACCAGTGGTTCTTAAATATAAAAGTCAAGCTCCCTTGTAACTTTTATATTTAGTCCCTTTATCGGGCGACATTTTATATAACGAGATACTTTGTATCGGCTCATAATTACATATATCTCGGGCAGAAAGTGCTTTTACTCAAGCACTATACCTGTTATAATGTTAATTAAAAATAATAAAAGAAGAATGTTTTAATATATAAGAAATATACATTATTGTCTAGTTGGTTGCTATGTCGTTGTTTATAGATACTCAGTTAACATGTTTGATTGCAAGTCGGTTTGTGTGAATATACATTAAAAGGGAATCAAAGAATAAATTATTTAATATTCATCATGGACTTGTAATTTCAGTAGAAAAGGTGAGCATACTAGTGAATATAACTTCAGAAGATATTTTAAGGTGAAAACGATTATTGCCACTAAAGATATAACTGAACCAGGGTTAACGACTACCTTTGGTGAGTCGTTGTAATATATATATATATATATATATATATATATATATATATATATATATATATATATATATATATATATATATATATATACATGTTGTTTCAAAAGAACACTGACAACGTTTGGGAGGTGACTCCGGAAGCCAAGATAAGACAAAAACATATAGACCAACTTGGGCACAAAAATGCTTCCTTTCAGAGTTATAGGCTGCCGAAAACATGAAAAAGTGAACTTTAAAGGTCCATGGCTACACTACTATGGGACCTACCATAATCGGGCCAAGAATTTATTCAGGAACTAGTATGTGCCCTATCCAAATATCCATGACTCAGAATCCTGCGATACTTCCGCAACAATTTTTACGGAGGTGTTTGGTGAGTACTTCAAATTACATGCCGGCAGCAAATATCCCTCAAAAAAATAGTTGGGGAAGTACAGCTGGATTCTGAAACATGGATATTTGGGTAGGGCACATACTAGTTCCTAAATAAACTATTGACCCGACTACAGTAGGCCCCATAGTATTGGAGCTATGGACACTTAAAATTCATTTTTTTTCATGTTTTCAGTAACCTACAACTCCGAAAGGAAGTATTTGTTCACCCAAGTTGGTCTATACTCTTTGTCTTATCTTGGCTTCCGGAATACCTCCCAAACGTTATCGGTGTTGTTATGAAACACCTTGTATATATAGACCGTGGAGCATGGAACCTTCGTAGCTGCGGCAATTGACCTGCCAATAATGACATCATACCTATGATGACGAAGGTGTTTAGTCAGCATAGCACATTTTAAACAGTTAATAATTAATTATATTCTAGATCGAAATTCAGGGAAAACTATATATTTGTTTGCAACTAGATACGTCTGAGTTGCAGATTAAGAACAGCTGTTTCAATCCCGTCTCCTGAAGAAACCAAGGCAGATAGAAACATGAAACTTTTTGTGACCTTCAAGGGACATAAAAGGCAACATTATGTTGATATGGAGAACTCCCCATGAGGTGCACTCAAGGGTGTTACGCGGTAACTACAAAATTTTAAATAGCAACCCCCATCATGTGGTATCGCGTTTGAAAGGGAATTACGTGAAGAGACCAATTTTGGAAACTACATACCGCAAGCGTTTCCCTATCCATCATGGCGGCCGTCCCTAAGTACCGTCGAAGTACCAGTAGTTTCCCCTCTAACCCTCTTAGGCAACCCCCATGGGGATTTTCCTTATCAGCATTATGTTGTCTTTTCTCCCTTGAAGGTTACGAAAGGTTTCATGTTTCTATCTGACTTGGTTTCTTTAGGAGACAGGCCTTAGTGTTATGCGTGGAACGTACTTCGACCGTACTTACGGATGGCCGCCATGATGGACAGAAACATGCTAGCGACGTGTAGTTTCCAAACTTGGTCTCTACACGTGTTTGGCTTTAAAACGAGATACCATATGGTTTGGATTGCTATTTAAAATTTTGTAGTTACCCCCGTAACGGTTTGAGTACAAAACATCGCGGCCAGATCCTCGCGGAGCCAAAACCTCGCCTGGCGAAAACCTTACGGGCCAAAATCTCACGGGGCCAAAACCTCGCGGGCCAAAATCTCGCCGGGCCAAAACCTCGCCTTGCCAAAACCTCTTCTTCCAAAACCTTGCGCCCCAAAATATCACCATACCCGAAATCTCGCGTGATCAAAATCTCGTTGTAATGATCTCGCGGCACAGAATCTCGGCTGGTCTAAATTAAGCGAGACGTAGTGTCGCCTGGGAAGAAATGTCGTCATGATAAAACCTCTTCACGACGATTTCTTCAATGTAGAATGTTCTATATATTACTATGTGTATATATTTAGTAATAATAGATAATTACATTAGAAAAAATGACAAGAAAAATTCTAACGCATGCTTTGGAATATATATATATATATATATATATATATATATATATATATATATATATATATATATATATATATATATATATATATATATAAATTAAATGACTATGTTTGTTACATTATACCTCTTGAGCCATCCTACCGATGTCAATCAAATTTTCAACATAGATGAGGTTCGAGCCTAGGATGTCTTTAATAATTCCACTTTGTCGGCACAACAAAAGGGAGGGGGAGTGGGATATATATATATATATATATATATATATATATATATATATATATATATAGCCGTAGCTAGAGATTTCGGCGCCCGTGGCGAAGTATAACTCGGCGCCCCTACTCTCACCGAATTAGTCTCAGAAGCGACAGTCCTATTAGCGACAGGAACTGTTATCTGTCCTATGAGCGACCGGTTCATTTACATTGAGATGATGGAAGATGATATGATTCCATCTCGTAAAGTATGTTTGCCTCTAGCGTTATTAGCGCCCGAACAACCTTGGTATGAAATATGTACGTGCCAGTGATACTGTTCGTCAAATATATTTTTCCTCTATTGTGAGTGCAAATAAAACTTATTTTAATTTTGAGTTAGATTTGACATAAAACATATCAAATAACTTAACGAGACAACAGGGATAATTCCATGAAAAGTATATTCTTATATAATTATTGAAAATCCAGTTGTAATATTCTCTTTCTTCAAAAGCTCTATTTTCTGTACTTAATTTGATTCAAATCTAATTACTCACAAAGCCCAGTAATATATTTTATTTTGGAAAACTTAAACGTGTAACAGTTTCGCAGTGAATAAAATTTAAAAAAAAAGTCAATGACAAAAGACAGTTTTTGAGTTCCCTTACATCTGATTGGCTATTTTCAACCAATCCCATCAATTACAATGCAGTTTACTCTAAACAATCCAAAAGGTAAACAAACTCTTTAAACTACCTTCTCCCTATTGTAAGCTACTAAAACGTAAACTAATTGCTTAATTTGCCTTCCTACCTTGCTTTGACTTATACATAAAAGTTGCCGTGTAGGAATCTGAAATAGTACCTTATAACCAGACGAACTCTTACGTCCTGCGAGAGATTTGTAACTTGTGTAATAATTTCTTCGAATACACTGTGTTTTTAGATTTCTTTGATATCCTCAAGTGGTGAAGACCCTCTTTCCATGGGCGCCCGATGGGAAGGCAGGGGTTGCCCCCCTGGCTCACAAAAATGTATACGTAATATAGCAAACCACATATATTAAATATCAGATATACCAGACGTGATACAGCAAGCATGGAGATGCCCTTCCCTAGAAAATTTTCTTCGGGCGCCCCTACCTCTTTCTGATTTCTTTCTTATGCCATAAACATTAAATCTAAACTTATGTTTCGTATAATTTTAACATGATGTTTTTAATTATATTAGACTCATAGACAAAGGCGGAACTACTCTAAGTATTTAGTTAGTTTTTCCCTAGATATAGTCAATGTGTTCATAGAAATTAATTCAAAAATATAATATTAGGAAAAACGTATAAAAGATTGTTAATGTAATGAGAGCATTCTCACGTATTAAATTCAGGTAGAGCGAAATTTTTCATAGTACATTTTGTTAGGTTCTAAATCACAATAGCATGAAACAAGTTAAAGAAGAGAGAACCTTATCTTCTTCCATTATCTTAGTATGAACGAATCGGTGACTCATAGGGCAGTTAACAGATCGAATCGGTCGCTCATAGGACAGTTAAAGTTCCTGTCGCTAATAGGACTGTCGCAATTGGGAAGACACCACTCTCACCACACCAAGCTCTTCCTTCCTTTTTTATTTTTACTTATAAGGAAACCAGCAGATATTGTTATACTACACTGAAGTTTTATTAAGCTGCAGACGAGTTTTGGCCCACAAGGTTTGGGCGGCGAGGTTATGGCCACGCGATGTTTTGGGTGGTGAGATTTTGCCCTGGCGAGATTTTAGGTGGCGAGATTTTGGGCGGCGAGGTTTTCGCCGGCGAGATTTTGGGCGGCGATGTTTCGGCCGCGAGGTTTTGTCTGTATCCATTTGATGTCCCTTGAAGGTTACGAAAGGTTTCATGTTTCTACCTACCTTGGTTTGTTCAGGAGATGGGCCTTAGTGTTATTCGTGGAACGCACTGTATATCTTATCATAACTATATATAAAACTACATGAGCTAACCTAAATTGCTGAGCACTTTTTGTAGGGTTGCAATGATTGAATTTGGCATGATTATTGCCTTCCTGAACTGACCGACAGGAAAATTGCAAAAAGTGAATATTCTTAATTTTTAAGGGGTCTAAAGAAGGGATAAAGAATGTCCCCATGTTATTTAAATGGGCTCTTTTAGGACTTATAAGCTCTGCTTATCCACATGGCCAAGCTGCAGAATCCTGCGGTATTTCCGCAACATTTTTATAGGGGTAGTTGGTGAGTACTTCAAGTTATATGCCCTTAGCCAAACTCCTTCGGCAAAAATTATTGCGTGGGTACCTTAGGATTTTGAAACATGTATTTTTGGATAGTGCACATATTACTTCCCAAGTGAAGTCTTGACCCAACTAAGCTAGGTCCCATGGTCTTGGAGCTATGGACCTTTAAGTTCCAATTTTTCATGTTTTCGACAGCCTATAAGGAAGCATTTGTGAACCGAGGTTGGTCTATACTTGTTGTTTAATCTTGGTGTCAGGAATCACCTCCCATACTTTGTCGGTATTATTTTCAAACACCCTGTATATAAATGACCAATATTAGTGTCAAATTTAAACTTGTTGGGGTCACTGAGATGAACAACGGCACTTATGGTGCCGTGGCCCGCAACATGGGGTGGAGGGGGGATATATAAAAAATAATTTAAAATAACAAATATCAAGGAGCGCTTTAGTAATACTAAAATGTGAAAGACGTATCTAGTTGTAAAAAGTACATAGTTTTCCGTGACTTTTGATCTAGAATATAATTAATTACTAATTGCTTAAAATTTGCTATGTTGACTAAACACCTTCGTCATCATAGGTATGATGTCATTATTGGCAGGTCAATTGTCGCAGCTATGAAGCTTCCATGCTCCATGGTCATACCCTAACTTCGTCTGTACTTACATACGATTTTCCTGATATCGTCTATTAATTGAAGTCTCCTTTGCCCTCTCCTTCCCATTCCTACCACAGTTTCTTCTTAGCCAATGTCACAAGTTTCTTTTTCTCTTCTTTATATAATCTGAAATTATTATCTCCTCCGGCACTATTTCTAAGAACCCCTCGTTAGTTTCTCGATCGACCCAGCAAATTTTCTCCATTTTTCTCCAAACCTACATTTTAAAGCTTCCACCAGTTTTCTTTATCAATTCTGCATAATATCTATATTTCTGACCCATACAGTACAATACTCTACACAAAACATTTTATGAGTCCTTTGCTCAACTTTTTATTTAAAATCCTACAAAATAGTATTATCTTCCTCTTAAAGGCTTATTTCGCCATTCTTATCCTTGTTTTCATTTCTCGTTCACATTCCATGACATCACTAGTAATAATAGCCAGGTATCGAAAACTAGTCACCTGCTCTATTTTCTCCCCTGCTACTTCTATATTTGATCCCGACCGCTTCGTTCGAATTACCATGACCATTTTTTAATTGTTTTCATTGCATATTCTTCAAAGACTTTCCTCAATCTTTCTAATATCTTATATATATATATATATATATATATATATATATATATATATATATATATATATATATATATATATAGGTAGATAGATAGATAGATACTAAATATTGTTGAGGAGAAACAGTGTCAAGGTCAAACAACCCTTTCGAAGTGCAATTTTGTATGTCATTTTCTCCTCTATTCTAACACTTAATTGTTGGCTCACAGATAACTTTCTTACAAGTCTTCCATTTTTTTTTCATTCCAACCTAACGTTATTTAGAACTTCCAATAGCAATTCCTAATTCACGCGATCAAAAGCCTCTTAATAATCAAATTACATATTTTAGGCTCATACCGCTCCTGAATACCCAATATATATATATATATATATATATATATATATATATATATATATATATATATATATATATATATATATATAATTCACTATACAAATAGACGTCCGAGCGACCATCCCCGTGAGAAAATTTTGGACCTAGGAACGTTCCCTGGGGGCATAAACCGGTCTAAACTAGTATGTTGCTATGCTGGAATAATGTAGTATGCTCTTGGCCGCCTACCAGATGTAGAAACAAGATGAAACATGTTTTTCTCTCTTCTTCTTCTTCTTCTCGTCTTATATTGGGTAGCTATTTTGGACCCCCGCCGCTCCTGCGAAGAACGCAACCGATGTAGCCTTGGTCCTATTCCAACTGAAACGCCTGTAGGCTGTGAACTGAAGCTGTGACATTGAATGATCGAAGATTCCCAGCAGACTGTATGAAATTTATTCTTTGGTGGAATTGGTCTTAGTTGCTAAGGTGAATATCATATTTCATGAAACGTAGTATGATAATTCTTATATGCAGGTTCCCTCATAGATATTGAATGTCCTTCGTTTCCACGAAGAACTGAAGCATCAACACCATCAAAATGTAGCATTGATCGTATTCCCATAGAGATGCCTGTATAAACCGATGAAACTCGACTTTCCCAAGTCTTGAGTGAATAGTTTGTTATTTGGGGTCCATTCAGCATCATCTAAGAACGGAAAATGCTCATAGCATTTCATAATGTTTTGACAAAGTAAGATGAAAATATGTATATTCAAGTCCCACACTGTCCTTGTGTTCCACGTGAAAGGTGTTTTGTGAATAACGACATCAACGAAAACTATAATATATGATTATGTTTGTATTGAAGCCGTGATGAGATATTGTTTTTTTTTTCGAAACACATTCCCATAGAAAACGATGACTAGTAATCAAAGTCACTTATGCAGAGAACCCAAAGATCAAATTATGTCAATGTACTTGGAAGTTAGTATAGCCTTGAGGTCTCACGAGAAATTGGATGTGGTTAATGCGAAGAACGCATATTGAAGACAAGTTTGAAATATGAATAATGCTTTGACTAATATTTCAGAGCCATTTTTTTAAAAAACCTGAATAACATGAGAACGTAATTACATCTTATATTCCATAGAATAAACCTCCGATTCATGTTATGACATGTTTTGTCGATGGTAATCACGTGTGTCTGTGTGTGTGTCTGTGACGAAAGCTTGATAGAATAGATGTAATTCATAAGTGATACAGTGTACATGTGTGTGCAGTGTCTCGTCCTCCAGTGAAGTCAATATCCGAAGTCAGTTGCAACATTTATTAAAATAGGTAAGTAAAAACCTTGAAATATTAATAGTAAATAAATAATGTATTTCTAAAATGTTACGTCCCATCAATAAGCCTGAAGCATTAAAATGCATATTATATCTTCGTTTAACTACAAAGAGTTCGAGAGATATGTTCCTGGTAATGATAATGAATTCTAACGTTTAAAAAAGACGCATAGAAGGCTACCAAGGTTAGTTCCTTCTTTTCGCTGTATAATGGGTTCAGTGACATGGATATCTTGTGTAGTGTGAATAGCAAGAGATAAAATTACAGAGTATGTGTATGCATATTTCGTATTTCAATTTTGTTCTCAGCCGTCGTGCGTTAAATCGTTCAGAGAGTTTTGCAAAACAGACGCTGAACACGAAATGGAAAGAATCATCACTGTCTGCATGTTAAAAATATTAATAGGAATGAAGATATGTGCGTTTTAGCCATTGATAATAACATATGATAGCTTTAAAATAAAAGTGCATATCTGAATATCTATCTGAGTGTATGCGGTCTAGGGGTCAGACAAGTGAGCCAAAAATTCATCAAAATTTGGTAATGGTCTCAGAACCAAGACGAAGAGAAGATATGTGTGTTTTAGCCATTGATAATATCATATGATAGCTTTAAATAAAAGTGTATATCTGCCTGTTTGTCTGTATGTGATCTGCTGGGATCAGACAAGGGAGCCGAAAGTTACCAAAATTCGACCATGGTCTTAGACAAAGACGAAACGTTTTGGGGGGTAAACTCGAATTCACGTTACTTTTAAAGTTATCCCTCCACTCCATGAGTTAAGGAACACTCCTAATAGGGGTGGATTATCGATACATGTAAACATAATTCAAAATGCTCGATATTGGTGTCAAATCCGTAGTTTTCGGGGTCGCTGTGATTAGTGAGGAAACTCCGAACACATCAGTTCATCGTCTATGGGGGATGGCAGTGGGTGTGTCCGCCAGATGTGTTATCGAGTCATGAAAAATAATTCAAAATGTTCAATATTAGTGTGAAACCCGTAGTTTCCGCGGTCGCTGTGATCAGTGAAGAAACTCCGAACATATCAGCTCATCATGTATGAAAGGGTTGGAGTGGAGGTTCACTAAAGGGTGATATCAAGACACGTAAATATTCAAAATGATCGATATTAATGTCAAATCCATAGTTTTCGAGGACGCTGTGTTCAGTGATGAAGCTTCGATCACATTAGCACATCATCTATGTGGTGTTGGAATGCGAGTCCCCAGAGGAGTGAAGTGAATGTCCCTTACTTTAAGACAAGTGAATGGTGATGGAATAAAATGAAAAACGAGAGAGTACATCGAGAAAAGTCACAGATACGATGCTGTCCACCACAAAGCTATTCGTTCGGTGACCGAACCAGGGACCCTATCATAGATATCATAGATAAATACACTTTATTATTGAGAGACAGTGCCCTCGTAAGAGACACGTGAAATCTTTTAGTTAAAATCTCATAAATATGTCTTCCCTCCCCCTTACGTTCAGGGGGCATATGATTAAGGCAAGTGGGGACACATACAGTGACGGCTTCCAGGTGAAAGCCAATAGCATCATTTCGTTAAGTTTTAGAGAAGGAAGCAGGGAACAGATGTAGATTAAGTTTATTTCCTACTCGTAGGGCACGGTGGCTCAGGGATAGACCACAGTGTTTACATCTATTGCATGTAGGGCTAAAAGTTCCAAGTGATAGACGGACAAATTCTTCTCCGATGGAGCAACTGCTCTGCTCGCATACGCAATTGGCACCAATTCAGCATCCGGCTCATCTGTAGCTGGTTGTTTGGCTACACAGGCCAAACCTTTCTTGCAAGCATCTGTAAATATGTGCAGCTCTCTTTCAGGCTTGTAGGCCATTAAAGTTGGACTTTCCAAAATCGCATTCTTTAATGCTTCGAAGGTATGCTGCTGTTCAGAACCCCAAGTAAATTCTTCGTCACGCCTCATCAATTTCTGTAGTGGGTGCGCTATCTGCGCAAAGTCCTTGACATACCTTCTCAGAAAAGAACAAACACCGAGAAAACTCTTCAAGTTCTTCTTTGTCCTTGGGCGTTGGTAGTCCTTGATCGTGTCCAGCATCCGGTCAGAGATCTGTAAACCATATTTCGAAAGTTTATGGCCTAAAACCACCATAGAGTGATGTGCTATTTTCGTCTTCTAGGGTGACAATTTTAACCCACGTTCTCGAAGTTTTTGGAAGAGGATGGTGCACCAGTGTATCATCTCGTCCACAGTAGAGGCCACTACATAAAAATCGTCAATGTAATACATTATATTCGAACTCGGGACGCCTGCGAGAGTCAATTTCACTAATCTATTCAAAGCAGCTGCCGAGGTTACATGGCCCATAGGCAGAACTTGGTAAACATAACTCGAAGCACCTGGTACGGAGAATCCTGTACACTCCTGACTCTCTTTTGTGATTGGAATTTGAAAGAATCCCTGTTTCATGTCACTAGAAGTGTAAAGAAGACGTCCCGCCATGCGAGCAAGCAAGTCATCAATCGATGGCGTCGCAAAGTTCGAGGGGAGAGATTGCCCATTGAGATGGCGCAAATCTGATACAAATCTGAACTGTCCATTGCGTTTTTTCACTAAAAGAATAGGGTGGTTCCATGGAGACGTCTGCTCACGAATCGTTCCTTGTCTTAGCATAGTATCCAGCTGTTGTTTGAGGACTTCACGTAGGTGGTAAGGTACTAAATAAGGTGTTTTGTTTACTGGCGTGGGGTTGGAAAGTCGTATGTCATGCTTAAAACCACGGGCGAGTCCCACATCGTCTTCCGACCAACTCCAAACATCGGCAAACTGGTGAATTAGGTCGTAAAAACGCTCCCGGTCTTTTGGAGACAAATCTGGGTTGACATCTACTCTTTGCGGGTCACACATCTTTCTAGACTGTTCCAACTTCTCTGGAGACGGTAAAGATTCTTCTGACGCTGTCAATGTCCTTTTTTCTGGATCATCGGGTACTTCCTCGAACTCCTCTGCATCGCCTATCTTCGTTCCTTGGCGCAACTTCACGGTGTTGACGGTGGGATTCGTTACAAACACCACTGGGAACTCACAATCTACTATTAACCTCCGGATAAAAATTCCCAACATTTCCTCTATACGCTGAGATGGTAACAGTAACGCCTTTTTCCCCGTAATGTCCCAACAGGAACGTAACTTCACTAAAGTGTGCGAACGAGGTGGTAAAACGGTATTCTCTAAGACTCTAAAAATAGCTCTAGATTCCCGAGCGATTCTCGCTGTTAATATTTCAGATAAGTTGACCTCTAAATTCCTAGGTGGTACAAAGTCAAATTTTGCTCATCATAACTTAAGATGGCTTTATGTTTTTCTAAGAAGTCCGCACCAACCAAAGGACCATAATCAAAATTCGGGATTATCCTAAAAACGTGAGTAAAACACCTGTTGCCAAGGAAAAATTTCAACAAGGCAATTTCGGATACTTGAATGCTTTTTTCCCGTAACTCCCTTCAATCTGGTGTTAAGACGAAAACGTCTTGCGTTCTTCGGAACGAGATTCTCCCCGAGACAACTTATTTGGCTACCAGAATCTATCATGATCTTAACTTGCTGACCATCTAAAAGGGCCGAAACATGTGGCAAGTCGTTAGAAGATACAATGGGGACTATAACGCACCTCCGAGCAGATTCGTCCCTGTCATCTACTCTGTTTTTGAGTTTAAAGACGCCCTACAGTAGCGTGCAATATGGTTTGGCATGTTACATTTATAACAGACAATAGGACCCTTACTAGGAGTCGAACCCTGGGTCTGTGAAGAGGATTGCGTGGAAGAACCTGAATTGTTTTTATTATTGTTGTTATTATTGTTTCTACGGTTTTGACGATTATCACTTCTCTCGTTATTACCCTGACCTACATTCCTTTGCTGACTTTTCTTATTTTGTGCATAATCGCTACCTTGATTGTCATCATTTGAGGTTAACGCGGATATCTGAAGAGTCATTTTAGCTAATTGCTGTTGCAAGTCATTCATTTGATCACTAATTGCCTTAGTCTGTTCTTTCTGAGCTGTAGCTGACTGAACAAAATTCTCTTGCCTGTACAGCGGACTTTGAACTGCTGACTCCGCACTTCTACATAACTGACTATCAACTTGGCTTGGCGGAAGCACTGACGAATGCAAGACCGCAGAATTCTTTTTAAAGAATTTTTCCAACTCTTTTCTCTTGAGTAATAGCCGAGTCTTTTCTTCCACTACTAAATCACCCAATAACGCAGATACCGTATTATATTCTTTACGAATGACGACCTTGAAAAAGTCGGGCAATAACCCTTCTATGATCAGTTGTATTTGTTTTCTCTCAGGTGCGTTAGGATCTGCTCTCAGAATGAGATCCTGTTTTGCATATACATAATCAACGACTGACTCATCATCGCCCTGTTCCCGTCCTCGCATTTGGACCTCTGACAACTGAGGAACCAAATTATCCTTAAACGCTGTTATTAACGCCTGTTTAAATTGCTCATAAGACAACTGAGCAAAATCCGGCTTTCTCTCTATAGATGTAAACCATGATTCAGCTGGACCCCTAAGCAAATTCCCAAGTACAAGCTTCCGTCTCATCCCATCCCAACCATTGATGTCAGCAATAGATTCATATTTACGCACAAAACGTTCCACGTCTTCCCCTAATCTAGCGTAGAAAGGTTCTGGTCTTACTATGGTATTAAAAATAGCCAACGGTTGGTTATCGCCTTCTGACGCCATGTCTAAACTGGGCTTCTCAAGGGTAACTTCCAAAGAATCGGGAGAAATATCGGATAAGACCTCAGAAAATTCTAACTTTTTCCGAAGCTGGTCTAAATAATTTCTGGTAAACTTAGCCGATACAGGGGACGAACAAGCCGCTGGATCGAGATAAATCGTGTCACTAAGATTTAAGAAGTCATCACCCGGTACTAAAAATTCGTCAACAAGACGTCGCAACATATACACAAAAAATGAACTAAAATGGGCACTAGTTTAACGAAATACACAGTGTACATATATAACTACTTAAGTCTAAATAACACATGCAAAAACTTAGAGGGAGGAAGAGAGATAACAGAATGTCTTAAAGTACAAGAGGTATTTGGGGTTTCTCCACCACTCTTCAAAGGATTGAAGAGAAAAGAAAAAAAGTCTTGCGAATAAGAAAAGAAAAAAAATAAACTAATAGCGTTTGAGAAGCGTAATACAGAGAGGGTGGGGGAGGGGTAGCGGTGGTGAAAATGATTAGAAAAAAAAACTTAATTGAAAAGTTGTAAAGAAGAAACCAGTATATCCACCATTTTACGGGGGGCAAGGAACAATTACTGATAAAAGATCAGCATCTCCGCCATTTTACGGGGGGGGGGGGGGGAGAATAAAGTAGAAATTACTAAGAAAGAACGAGCATCTCTACCATTTTACGGGAGCTTAATTTGAAAAGTATTTTCAAAGAAAGCTGTGTCGTCAAAGTGAGATTCTTGGGATGTTTCTCAAGGGTAGAACGGGTCCTGGGACCGGACGACACCCGTCTGATTTTAAAAGAAATAAAAATAAGAATTTTAGCTTTTTCTGGAGAGAGTGATGGTAGGAGAGAGGTGAGGAAGAGAAAGGAAGAAAACTGACGTCACAGCACCTGTAGCTTCATCTTCTCTGCTGGGCTTCCTCCTGTTGTTCGCCTGGTGTTCAATATGTCGGGTACCGAATTATAAACTCTTCGGTTTGTTTTCCAAATTACTCCCGAAGTGCTCGATTGACTGCCGTGCACTCCCCGGACCGACTCCGTTGACTGTCTTTTGATAACTTCGCGACTATAGTCCTCGATGACCGACTCCAAAGTGTCCAAGCGACTCCAAAGGTTCCGTGAGACTTCGAAGGCTCCGTGTCTCTCCAAAGGCTCCGTGTGACTCCCTGTTTCCGGGATGGAGGGAGTATTTAAAGACCAACATCTTCTGGTAATCCTGCTGACTCCAGACACGTGTAGATGAGATGTTTTCGTCCCAACAGGTACTCATGACGTCAGAGATGGACAGATAGTTGGGAAAGTAGCTCTCTCAGCTTTATTACATAAAATACACATTGACATAATACATTATATAACATAAACAAACACTTCCACGATTTAGCCACGAAAACACAAAATTACGGAAGAGAAACGTAGACTAAATTCTCAGACATACATGAATTTCATAAACTAAGACATCCGAATAACTAGCGTTCTTCGACACATAAGAGATGGCTTTATGAAATTAGGAAAAAAGAAAAAAAAATAATCTCACAACACCGAAGATAAGTCTGAAGATGTCTTAAAGAATAAATGATTTTGTGGGATATCAACGAAAGTCAATAAATATTAGTCTCTTCACACATGGTGTCCTTCGTTCGGTTCGTCTTATCTCGATTCTCGGAATAGTGTATGTCCATTCTTGAAGTAACAATTGCTCTGTAGACTGAATCTTATACGCAATTTTCTTACTCTGTGTTTATAGTCTCTGTAGGTATTTTTATAGCAAAGCTTTTATAATTGCTTCTGCATATCCTAAAAGTTAGTTTATTATATGCGTTACTGTTCGTTGATATTCGGTTATTTTTATTAAGAGAGTGCCACTGAGAAAACTCACGAATACGATGTTGTCCATCACAAATTTACTTGCTTGTGGTCGAACCAAGGACCCTAATCACCAGAGATAGGCACACTATATCATTCAGACAGTCTGCCCCGGAAGGGAGAGATGAAATCTTTCAGTTTAATGTAACACAAATATACCCCTTTATGCTGAGGGGACACACACAATGACGGCTTTCAGGGGAAAAGTCAATAATGGTAAGTTCGATCTCTCGTAAGTAAGTTTATGCTGCTGTAATGCCGTATGAGTATGTCCTTTCGCTAAACCAACAATGCTTAAAGCAAGTGAGAGAGGAAACGGGAATACTCTGTATTATAATGTAGAAAATGACTGATATCACTATTGAATACAGGTTGCTGAGACCGATGCTGAAACTCCACATGCATCCATTGCATTCTTCTACCGTAGGGAATAGGGATAGCGGGATATGTAACACGGTGGATATTTTTCGGGGTCGCTGAGATCAGTGGTGAAACTCTGGAAGAATAATAAAAAAAAACACGTACAAAACGTTGGTTCATCACACAATATACTTGAAGCAAAATGTGAACATACAATTGGTAATCTTTTGCATACTCATATATTCTTTTAAAGTACTTATTTCCTTATTATATATATATATATATATATATATATATATTCTGCTTTACATACATACTTATATATCCTGTATAAATACTTACATATACATATGGGAAAATATCCTTCCTGAAATACTTATTTACATAGAGGATTACCAACAGATGCAATCGCACAAGAAGAAGAAGAAGAAGAAGAAGAAATACATGTAGTTAATGCAATTAGCAGAAGAAAAAGAGATGATCACCAGTGCCAAAGGAGGAGGAGGAGGAGAATAATAATAATAATAATAATAATAATAATAATAATAATAATAATAATAATAAGAAGAAGAAGAAGAAGAAGAAGAAGAAAAATATGCAATTAATTAAATTCAACTTACAGAAGAAGAAAAGAAGGTGAAGAAGAAGAGAAATATAAAGAAGTATTAGAACTATTAGAAGATGGAGGAAATACAATGATAAAACAAGAAGAGGAAAATGAAGCATCCGTCTATATTGAGAAAAAGTAAAAAATGGTTACAAGAAAAAAGAAGAATTACAAGAAGACTTCGAAGAAATGACAAACGAGGAAGAGGTGCTAAATCTTACGTTTTCCCAGATAGCAGAAGAGGCTTGCAATTAGGGAGAGAAGAATACAGAAGAAGAAGGATTTTACGAAAATTAAGTACAAAACTCGCTTAACAATTTATTTTCCAATCTTGGAAAAGAAGAGGAAGAAGAATTATATCAATCATTTATGGAAATATTAGCAGAGGCTAATAGTGAACATGAAGAAATAGAAGTCGATTTAGACGAAATAAAAAGGAGAAAGGCTGAATTGCTTTCTGAATTTCAAGGAAAACGAAAACACAATGTACAAGTTGGATTTGGAAGTAACAGTCGTAAGCATTCTAACAATAGACTTCATATAATAGAAGAACGTAGAAGACAGTATAGAAGATACAACATGGAGGGTACAATGCTAAGAATCCGTTTAGGCTTCTGCGTGCAGATGAGGATCCTTTTACGCAATTCAAACCAGTTTAGTGGCTCTAATAGATTATTTGTTACGTAATATGAACCAACATGATTACGCAGGAATAACAATCACAAATGAAAGAGAACGACATCGCCCATTTTTGTTATTGTTCAGAGAAGCAAGGAATCTCTCAGTACAGGTGTTGTGAACGAGTTATGAGAGTACTGCAAAGAAATGCGGCTTTTCTTATAAATGAAGATTGTATAGTGAATTTTCATCATGTATGAATGCCAAGAGAACAATGTCCTTTGAGACAATACATTATGAATACCAATGAATATGTAAAGGAAAACCAGGGTATTGTTACAATTAAGAACAAAGCTACAAGATGATTAGCTGCAATCGTCGTTGCCATAGGATTAAGAAAACACAAGTGGAGAAACCAAACCGAATACAGAAAACACGTATAACAATATAAATATATAACAGAAAAAGAAGCAGAAGATATGCGTAAAGCAGCCGGTGTAGATCTCAGACATAGTTGTGGAATTCCCGAATTTCGTAAATTTCTATAACATTTAAACGATTATAAAATCACAGTGTATAGGTGATTTTCAGGAAGTGATGTCATATTTGAAGCGCCACCGATTGATAATGAGAGAACATCCTTAAATTTACTTTTCATAGGTAATCATTACGACGTCATTGAAAGCTTTATAGCATGTTTTAGCTGCAGTTATTATTGCGAAAGTTGTCACAAGAAATATATATAAAAAAAACATGAACATTTGAAACATTGTACAGCTGTATGTTATCGATGTCATCAGAGGCTACCATGTGATTTTAAAGAAGGCCATATTATTTGCAATGATTGCAATCGAGAATTTTATGGTCAGTCTTGCCACGAATATCACAAGTCTGCTTGGTATCAGAACGGAAAGCCTTTATGTTCAATTGTGCAATTGTGTGCCTGGTATTTGAAAATTTATGTTGTGAAATAAAAAGGATCACACGTATGTGGAGAAACGTGTTGCAACATTTGCTATACTACAGTACCACCTAATCGTGAATGTTACATGAAAGTGTATGAAAGAAAATAAAAAAAGTCAATCAAAAGATTATCACGGAGAAGAAAGATATGATTGTGCGGTATGATATTGAATGTACACAAGATACGAAAATAGAAGAAGAGGACGCAAACATATATGAACATACACCTAATGTCTTGGTTAGTCAACATGCATGTTACCGTTGTTATGAAGATAACAACATGAATAATGATTGTATCTTTTGAAAAAAAACTAGAAAATATATTTGATGAAGAAAATGTAATAGAAGACTTTCTGATACACCTACAAAAACGACGACCAAATATTAACACAATAAAATGCATTTCACACAACTGAAAAGGCTATGATGCAGATTTCATCACTAAAATCGTGATTGAGAAGATGAATTGGACGTCAGAAGTGATCATGAATGGGGCGAAAATTCTATCTCGTAAGAAAAACTAAGAAATTTCAAATTCGTCGCCCCACTATTTATTTGCCTGGAGATTCAAATATTCCCAGCATTGAAGAAGTATTAGTTAAGTATTCTTCCTCCAAAAGCTCTCTTCCATCCAGTACTCCCTTATAAATCAAATGATAGATTAATGTTTCCGCTTTGTCGTACATGTTGTGATGAATTAAATCAGACACTTGTAATCACAGTGATGAAGACCGAATTCTACATGATACAGAGGCAGTAAGAGAAGTATTGGAAAAATGATACAAAATAATGGATATTGATGAAATTTTGGCTTATGATGTTCAATTATTAAGAAACAAAAAGGGGCAGCTTATTTGCAGAATGCATAAACACCTTCCTGAAAGCAAAAAACGGAAGCTAGTTGTTGGCCATCATGGTGTGGAACAGATGAGCTAAAGGAGAAGTACATACAGCATACAGCCTAAATGAAGGAATACGTCTGGATGTAAAGAAAATTAAACATAATCCAGCGCTTAGGAGTTTAGCTAATTTAATGTTAAACTCGTTTTGGGGAAAATTTGTCAACGTGAGAACATGTGTCATGTAAGCATCATTAATGATCCCAAGGAATTATGTGATAAATAAACATCCCATGATATAGACATACATCAAATATTTCCAGTAAATGATATGTTGTATTTATATTGGCAATACACAGACGAAGTTAATATTTCACTACCAACAGTAAACGTTGCCTTAGCGGCATACACAATAGCACAAGCAAGATTGGAATTGTACCAGTATTTAAAACAACTACAAGAAAGAGTATTGTTTTTTCATACTGATTCAGTAATTTATACTCAAAAATCTGGTGAAAGTACAATTCCAACTGGTGACTTTTTAGATGATTTAACAAATGAATTATTCGAATGTGGCAAAGAGGCATATATATCTCAAAATATGTATCAGCTGGACCGAAGAATTATGCGTCATGTATTTTTGATCCCAGTACGAAGAAGGATAAGCAAAATAAGAGGCTTTTCATTAAACTATGAATCTTCTAAGCACCTAAATTTTGATGTACTGAATAAAACGATAGTAGATAATGAAGAGGAGGCAGAAGAAGAAGAAGAATCTCTACCCACAGAAGTCAAAATTACAAATGAGAAAAAAACTTGCTACAGGAAAGATCATACTATCGTTAGCATGCCCGAAACAAAAGCATATAAGGTGAATTATATAAAACGATGTAGAATTCTAAATCCATATGATAGTCTTCCATATGGATACACTCCTTCCAGCAAAATAAGAAGAAAAAATTAATACGGTCCTTATAAATATACGGATGAAGAGAGAATTTTCATTGCTCTTAACATGAATACGATGTAGAAACATCATTTCCATGTATTGTTGCCGGACCAAGGCGATGTAGATAAACTTCCTTTGTAATATGATTCCTGTTTAATATATCACGTATGGTTAATACATCGTTTCGTCATATTTATTAGAACCATGCAGAGTGACAAAATGCCTAAAGAGACATTTCGACGAAAGTACAATTTATTGAAGGATTATCTGAAACAAAATATTTTTTTTTACCTGAAACTGGACATCATCTTATTATTATTGACGATCATATGTGTAAAGTGAACCGCAAAATAGTTTATTTCTTTACAAAGGGTCCTCATCATAAAAATCTTAGTGTACTATTTATTACACAAACATATTTCATCAGGGAAAAGGAAGCAGAGATATGAGTTTGAATTGTTCTTATCTCGTATTATTTAAAACTCCAAGAGATAAATCACAAATTAAACATATGAGCTAACTCCTGAGAATCCAAAATTTCTCCAAAAAAAGCTTCAATGATGCATAGTTACCACATGGATATTTATTTATTGATTTAAAACAGGATACACCAGATGAACTTCGTTTTCAAACAAATATCTTTCCTGATGATATTTTTCATTACGTTTATGCTCCAACGAAATAAAAGAAGAAGAAGAAGAAGTGCTTATAATGCTAGTTTATACTGTGATTGTTCATTCTGTCAATGTGTCTCCAAGAGTAAAACACGGAGATCTTCTTCGTACGCTGAGCAATCAAATCCTAATTTACGTAAAACTATAGTGGGAAATGCAGACTCTTCAGTGATTCGTAGTATTGGCGGATGTGGTTATAATGTATTAAAAGGGAACGTACCTGTTACGAAGACACAGTAAGCAAGATAAAAGCGATACAAGAGGACGCTTCGATATCATGTGAACAAAGGAAACTCCATCGAAAAGAAGAAGAAGCATGTATTAGTGCAACAGGGTGGATTCCTACCGGCATTATTAGAACCTATTTTAAGTGGTACATTATCAAGTTTACTATTCCGTTAGTGCAATGGAACACGCAATTTTAGTTCCACCTAAAGTTCTTAATCGTATACAAACACCAGAATCATTATCATCGTCAGCCCTGGAGAAACGTGAATCCAGTTTGGATCAAGAAATGCAATACATTTTACATTCATCTTCTCTTAATGATGAAAAAAGTGGAATCAACATAATAATGTTCTTCAAAAATATTTACGAAGACAAGAAGAACCTGCGACACTTTCGATTACGTCAACTAAATCAGAGAAGTCTGAAGTAGAAGAAGAAATATAGTTATCTATACCCAAAATGTTTCGTAAAATAGCTGAATTACTACTGTATAGAATGAAACATGATTATAATATCACGTGGAATAATAAAAGAACGGTTTACATCAAAGGTGATAAACTAGAATTATTTCACATTGTAGATATAATTTGTGATGTGTCGCGACCACAAAAACACATAAATCGACCTGGATGAGAACGATTTTGTAATTATTTATCTTCTAATAACACACCTCAAGAACTTATTGGAAATCCAAGACATTTGTCATATATTTTAAGACGAACTAAAACATCACCAGTAGCATCATCGTTAAGGCAATAATACCTCTTAAAACGTTTGCAGAAGACGAAGAAGAAGAAGCAGAAAAAGATGAAGAAAATGAAAAAGTAGTATCTCCTATAAGGAAAAGGAAACGTGCGTGCAAACGTTTAGTATGGACAAGATGGAAACCTTAAACCAACAGTTAAGCAGCATTTACTACAATCCTTCATATCTTGCTTCGTTTTCTACTGCTAAAAAATTGTGGATAGCTACAAAGAAGAATATTTCTATACACTGTCTAAGAAAATGGTTACTGAAGCAAAGAACATATACGTTACACAAACCAGTACTTCGTCGTTTTTGAAGAGATTTCTATGTAGTGAATAACATTGATGATGAGTGGGAAAGTGATAGTAATGATCTTCAATCTGTTCATAATTGTAATGACAGATATAGTTATATTCTTACAGTGATAGATGTGTTCAGTCTATATGCCTGGGCTCTGCCATTAAAATCTAAAAGTGCAAATGATGTCTTAAAAGCATTATTTTTTTTTCAAAGACAGAGATCCAATTACATTCTGAACAGATAAAGGAGGTGAGTTCACTAATAAAATAATACAGAAGTATTTGAAGGAAACCAAATTAAGCATATTACAACTAAAAATCCTGATATAAGGGCTAGTGTTGTAGAGTGTTATAACAGAACTCTAAAAGAAAAAAAATGTGGAAGTACTTCAGAAAGTATCAATCGTATAATTATGTAAATATATTACCTCTTCTTGTGAAATCATACAATGAACCCCATTAGGAAGTCGAGGTCGGAAAAGGGGATTGCCGCTGTCGAGGATGGTAGGCCGCCGGAAGCAGCTAGCACCCGTCCGCGGCGGCACGATTTTGTTTAAAGTTGCCGACCTTCTGCCGAGGCGCAAACGGTCGAAAATCGTTAAATAAAATGACCTTTGACAACTCTTTGCCAACTCTTTCCGACCCTCTGCCGACTCCTTATTCCGGCCTCATTCCAACGGCGGCGCCGGCGCATTTAATGCTCGTTTCCGGCTTTTTGCCGACTGCTCAGCAAGGCAACTATTCGTTGCGGTCAAAAATCGTGCTGAAAGATGGCGGTGTCTGGCGCCGCCAGTCCGACCTCGGCACTTGTTCTGCATGGACAAATTGCCCGACTCTAGGTGGCAGGTTAATTCGATCATTAAGATGTCACCTGCAATTTTTTTCCAAAATAACCTATTACAAGTATGGCATAATCAGTATGGTACTAAAATGACGAAGAAGAACAACAACAAAAAGAAGAATCCAGATTTCTCAAAACATCTTAAGATTGGTGATACAGTACGAATTAGTAAAACTAAACGTATATTTGATAAAGGATACACGCAAAACTGTACTTAGAAAATATTTAAAATGGTGAAGATAATACTTAGAGATCCACTTGTTTATGAAATAGAAGATTTAAAGAAAGAGCCACTAGATTGATTATTTCATAAAGATGAATTACAACCTATGACGTTATCAAAAACGTTTTACATAGATAAATTCATACACACAACAAGAAAAGGTAGCAGGAAAGAATATCTTGTTCATTGGAAAGGATATCCATCTTATTTCGATTCCTGGATGCCTGCATCACCCGTAATGACGATCAAAAAGTACAATGGAACCTGGTTGAGATTTTTACATCACGCATCGCAGTAATATTAGTGTGCAATAATTTCCTGTAAACACCTTAACATCATTCACTACTAAACCTCATCAAAGAATGGAATTCCGTGAAATGGGGGAAGTGGCTGTTGTTGTGATTCATTATTCACATTCAATTTTAAAAACTAATGAACGAAATAACATTTTTTTACAAACTTGCAACAAGTGATGAATGGAAATCTGTAACTATTCCTGTACATTGCTATACTGACATTTCAGAATTGATGAAGATAATTAATTCGCACAACAGGTCCACACATTTACATATTTCCTTCATTCGTGACAGTAATACCTGTTTTATACGACGTCTTCATAAAGACGTAGGTGTGGACGTTGTATTATCACCAAGTGTTAGTGCGAAGTTCGAATTTGATCCAAACGTTGCTTTAAATGATATGCAACAATGCCAAATAATTCCGAATTTACGTTTAAGACTTTCATCTACAATGTATGTATATTGTGATATAATTCAATCCGTATTTGCTGGAGATGCAGTAGCCCTATTATTGTGTATCATAAATATGAATCCTGTGAATCATACATCTGGAAGTAGTGCTATATATTTTTTTAATCCTAAACATCATGTGCCTATATAAAAGAGACATTTTGAACATATCAAAATAGATATAAGAGATAGTACAGGCTCTCCACTGGTATTTAATTTCTAAAGAGTATACGCTGAACTACATTTTCGACCAGTGCACTCACATCAACAAATATGAATAATCCATATTATCAAATTACAATATTATCAAGAAACAAGCTCTTTCTGGAACTGGAAACGTTTATGTTGGATCACCTTATCAAGTTGGACATTGTATCAAGTTTCCTTGGAAGATTACTTCGTTCTGTCATGCCATTAGTAAAACAAGCAGGTAAAAGAATAGGAAATTAATTATTAAAATCTGGAGCAAACGTTACGACGGCATCGTCGATAAAAAAAACTATTAACGAATCTTTTCATCAACGAATGGGTGAAGCGAGGTCTATCTTGCAAGAAAAAGCTAAAAAAAACTGAAAAAATATGCTAGGATCTGTATATCAGCGAAGGAAAAGAATAATTACACATTATTCCATCTTTAACTCTTCCTCATTACACATCATTAATCGGAAGAAGAAATAAAAAGGCAAAAGGAAACGTTCACAGAAAACAAAGAAAAATCAGTCTTATAAGAAGAGTAAATTATCACACGATATATTAGATTAAATCTTCGTCATCATCATGGATTCCTTACATCATCAATCCTGGGAGTGTGTAAAAAGTGAACTAGATATTTGTTTCTACAAAACCAACGCAAACCAGCATATTAGATAATCATGATGTTACATATAAACCAATCAGTTCACTAGCTGATAAAGCACCGATAGAATTTTTCATTCCAGGAACAAGTGATGAATACAAAGATATACCACATACTCTCCTTTACATTAAAGCTCAAAACGTTAAGCCCGATGGATCAGCATTTGGTGAAAGTAATAAAGCTGTGGCTCCTACTAATGACTTTTTAAAATTCTATGTTCGGTGAGGTGGAAGTGAATTTAAATAACAAACTGATTTCATTTCCAACTCATAATCATCCATATCGATCATACATCGAAAAACGGTTAAATTATGATGATTGTGCTAAAAATACTCATCTTTAATATGCATTCTGGTTTTAAGATACTGCTGGACGTATGGATGCAACATCTAGTAGTAATAGAGGGTTTCAACAACGTTATGAATTAACAAAGAAGCAGTGCAAAATTCGGCATCCTTGGACATCATTATGATATTTTTAATCAGGATAAATTTTTAATCGAAGGAGTAGAATTACGCATCAAGTTAATTCCTGCAAATCCAAACTTTAGTCTCATCGCTAGGGATTCGTCTGTTGAGGCTAAAGTGAATGTTTTAGACGCTGCTTTACATATTAAAAAGATTGATGTTAGTCATACAGTAAAACTAGCACATAACAAGCTTCCACAATCAGCAACCGCCAAATATTCTCTCACAAAAGTGCAAATGAAGTAATTTGTCATTCCAAAAGATCTTTAATCGAAAACAATCGATAATCTATTTACGGGAGTATTACCAACTTGAGTGATTGTGGCGTTTTCTCGAAATGATGACTACAGGAACGATAACCTCAAATCCATTTCATTTCAAACATATTGACATCAATTTATTCTCATTATACAACTATGGAAAAATTGTACATTCAAAACCTTTACAACCAAATTTCGAAAACAACATATATGTTTCTTCATATCACACCCTATTCTGTGGATGAGGTGTTCACTTTTCCAAGCATGGCAACAAAATTCCTCGCCTTGACTTTCCTCAAGGATACACTATCTTTGTTTTCGACATTACGCAAGATGGAGAAACCAGCGATCTGCAGCATTGGAATCTCATACGGAATGGATGTGTTCGTGTGGAAGTTCATTTTAAGCACCAGCACCTGTCTCATGTATCACATATGGCGAGTTCCGGTCACTCTTAGAAGTGGATCATCAGAGGAACATTATAGATTTTTAAAGGTAAGTTATTATTATTTAAATACCGCAACATAATTGTACACGTCTGCATTTTATACACGATGACCTCTACACTAGATTTAGTACATGCACTTCAAACAAATTCTTTATTTCAAAATCATTACGTTTGCGTATTTATAGCGAACGAATTACCAACGCATGTTCCATTATCTGCAGCTATAATCATAAATACAGATCCAGCTAGTAAAATCGGTACCCATTGGGTATCCGTATATATTAATACTGATGGGCGTGCCCACTACTTCGATATATTTGGATTTCCTCCATATGTAATGCAAGATATTCAGTTTCTACGTAGAAATTCACTTTTTTTATACATTTAATAAACAAATTCAAAGTGTGAAATCTTCCCTCTGTGGTCATTATTCATACCTATTCCTTTGCTTTAAAGCTAAAGGAAAATCCTTAAACGATTTTCATTATACCTTCTCACCCACCAGCAAAAAATGATCTTAGATTATTATATCTATTACTATAGGTAATAATTTCCCCTTTTTCTTTTGTATACATATTATCATGTCTTCATTATTATGATTGTTATTGCTTCTTCTTCGTTTGTTTTGGATAATTTATGTTATAGATAAAAGGGCCATCTGGAAAGTGATACCCGTTTGCGCCGCATGAAGCGCTGACGACTCGGGGAGCCGCTGGGCAAGGTCAAGCCGCGTCAGTGGCTTGTCTGTCTGCTCTGTGCGAGGTTGCGTGATGATATCAGTGCCTGTGTTGTGTCTGTGCTCGTTTATAATGATTAAAAGAATTGAGAACCCTGCCAGTTGTGAAGTGGGGACAGTGATTAAATTTTTTAATGCACGAAACGTTCTACCTTGTGAAATTCATCGCCAATTAAAGGAGGTGCATGGAGACAAGGTGATGGACGAGTCGTCTGTTCGGCGCTGGTGTCGCAACTTCAACCTGGGGAGGGGGAGTACACACGACAAGAAGCGTTCATGGAGACCATATGTCATTACAGACGAACTGCTGAGGTCAGTAGACGAATGCGTGAGGAACGATCGGCGCGTCACAAATGATGAACTCTGTGAACATTTTTCTAATGTGTCTCGAACAATTGTTCATGAAATTGTCAAAGACCATCTGCATTATTCAAAAATCTGTGCAAGGTGGGTCCCTCGCATGCTCACAGATGAGCACAAAACCAAGCGTATGACTGTAGCACTGACGTTTCTGGGACGTTATTCCGATGAAGGAGAGTATTTCCTGAATTGCATCATTACAGGAGACTAAACATGAGTTTGTTATGCATCACCTGAAAGCAAACGACAGTCCATGGAGTGGCATCACGCTCATTTACCAACCAAACCAAAAAAAAAAAAAAAACAAGACAGTTCCATCCACCAGGAACCTCAATGCAACCATATTCTGGGATCGACGAGCTGTACTGCTCATTGATTTTATGGCTCGTGGAAACACAATTAATGCTAATGCCTATTGTGAAACATTAAATAAATTACGGCAGGCAATACAAAATCGACGGCGCGGTCTGTGTCTACAGGTGTCATTCTTCTTCATGACAATGCCAGGCCCCATGCAGCTGCGAAAGCACAACAACTTCTGCAGCAATTCAAGTGAGAAACCTCCGATCATCCACCGTATAGCCCGGACTTGGCCACTTCATCTCTTTACAAAACTTAAAGACTTTCTGGCTTGAAAAAGATTTGACAGCGATGAAGAACTTAAGCGAGGCGTGAATACGTATCTCAATACGCTTTCGGCGGAGGACTATGAAGCTGGAATACAAAAATTCGTCACATGGTATGACAAATGCCTTAGTTTGCTTGGTGATTATGTGAAGAAGTAGTGTAAGGTATACTCTTTCCAATAAAAAATGTGTATATTTGTTAATATGTACTACTGTGTCTTTATTGCACAAACGGGTACCACTTTCCGGATTGACCTCGTAAAATAAACCTTAAATTATATCTATTACTGTTGGTAGTCATTCTCCTTCTTCTTTGTTATAATGTGTTTTGTATACATATTACCATTTCTTCGTTTGTTTTATTTGTTCATGATTATAGATAAGATTAATTTTAAGTTATGTTGTTTTTATTTTTTCATTTCAGAGAATAAAAGATCATCAGCGTGTGTATGGACAGCATCGTTTTACAGTATACTTCTAGCTACGTTCCATCATCAACAGCAGCATCATCGTCATATATATCATCTGTGGAGTCATCACCAAATGGAAACTTAAAGATTACTATTATACTGTGTGTGTGTAAAAAGTGTCTTTATTAAATAATTCGCAGAGCGGACATGAAGAAAGAACTGTTTAAAGACGTTTTTTTTTAAAACAAGATGTACTATGATTACCATTTTTTTCTTTTGTAAATATTATTATCACCAATAAATACTTTGTACGTTTTGTTTTTGAAAACAAATGATTTATTTATTATTTTCTTCCATTTCCTAATAAATGTGTTTTATAATCAATTACGTAATTATAAAAAAAATATTTCATAAAACATATTTTGTACCTTTTTAAAACTCATTGAATTAAAGAATGTCATACTATGTTTTAAAAATAATTTAGAAATGATTTTTTTTAATTCAGTGATGTAGTCATATAAATAAATAAATAATAATAATAATAATAATGAATTCAAATGCTTAACCAGTTATTCTTTCGTAAATTAAAACAAGTGTGTGAATTCAGTATTATTATTATTATTATTACTATGATAGGACTTTGATTTAAATTTTAATATCAATTATTTTAAAGATTTTTTTTTAAATTAAAAAGTCATATCATACTTAAGAATGAGCTCTATAATAATAATAAATACAAATACGAACTTTTTCTTTTTTTTATCAAATATGTTACGTATGTGAAATCATTATTAGTATTATATATAGTACTTATAGTATAGAAGGAAAAACATGAAAGGATTTTCTTATCATAAAAAATAGTACATTAATTAAAAAAATCCTCTCATATTGAGTGTATGAAGCGAACACAAAACACACAATTATTTCTATTTAAAACATTTTAGTTTCACTATATCTTTACATGAAAAAAAAAACAAATCCAATTTTATTCTTTATGAACAGACGTCCACTTCGTCAATACCGCAGGTTGAGTATCGGTTTCCCCCACCATGACTGTGTTTGCACGCTATCAAATAAATCACCCATAATTGAATATATGAGTTTCTGGTTGCAAAATACTTTCATTTCCAATTTTAATATTTCATCATCAATGTTGGCATCACTGTTTTTATCAAAAGGTTACTTGGAAAACTGATGTTCATTCCATTAATTATACTCTGTTCATCCACACATGTATGGATTCTGGCAAGTCCTTTGCATGTAAGACACTGCGGTTGTACATGATTGCAAATAGTATACGTACACAAATCAAAATATTCACGTAACACAACACTGCAAACTTTACTGTTTTTCACAGCATGTTCAATGCATGGCAATATTTCCAAGAAATAAAGCCAATCACTTGAAGTTAAGAACACAATGTTTCGAGGAGCATGAAGTTTTTCTTTCTTCTCTAACATAACTATTTTTTCACCCATTAGTTTTCGCACCACCAGTTTGTTATTCCGTTCAAGAGATTTTATAAACTTGGACTTGTATCTTCCCCTTGAGAGCTTAAATAGTCCGAAACAAACGGGGCCAAATGTACAAGTTTCTCCCACTTTGCCAAATTTAACTTCACTCCAAACACAAGTCCTTTACCAACATGAATCACTGGCTCTAATGTATCACTATGCAGTCCAATACAAATTAATTTGCTTTTCATTAAATTGAGTCCATATTCAACATTTAACAAGTATTCTTTGTTAGTAACCATAGTTGATAAAGAAGCACTCAAAGACATGTTACTTCAGTAGCTGGTCAACACAGAATAACGCCACTATGCATACAGGTGTCTGTGCAATGTGCATGCATGCATGAATGGGGGACGAAGAGGAAATATTCATGTTTCATCTTATTTATACATGCCACCATACCCTTACGATGAAGATACCAATTCAGTAAATTCAATATCATACATGTTACGTCCAGATAAATTAATCTTCATTAATTTATATGTTAAACATACATTTACACTTTGTAAATGCATTAATAATGTGCCATTATCTGCTTCCAATTTTTCAATACAGCATTATGGTAAAATCAATTTTTCGCCTCCTTCAAATGTCACACGTGCCTTCCTGTCATATATCGTCGTATTATCTTACAGTTTGCAATACAAAATGGTACGCTAATCTCCAAATCTCCCATTTTTGTAAAGAGTACCAATGATGGCATATTAAGCTTATCTAATAAATTCAATGATGTTGCCATCTTTAATTTCACGTTTCTTCCTTCGCAACAGCTGCCACTGGAATGATCTCACAAACACATACGTTCCACTTACTCTTCGGAGGAGGGGCGGGGGTCCAAAATAAGTGTTCAATACCCAACGAGAAGAAGAAGAAGAAGAAGAAAAGTATGTTTCATCTTGTTTCTACATCCGCTAGGCGTCCAAGAGCATATTACCTTATTCCGCCATAGCAACATACTAGTTTAGGCCGATTTAGGCCCCCGAGGAACTTTCCCACGACCAAAATTTTCCCATGGGGATGGTAGCCTGGACTATACAGACAAACTGTAAGAGACGATTCATCACTTCAAAATAAGGTAGTTCATATGAACTTATGGGAAAAAGTTATTTTTTTTTTCGAGCTAGGGTTGTCCAAATCATGTCATATATAGATTAAAGTACGGGTTATATCGAACACAGGGAATCATGATTTGGCGGTCCACATCAAATTAAATAAAGCAGTTCTACATCATGTATATATATATATATATATAAACTAAAGGTTCCAAGTGTTCCTTTACAGGGCATAATTCCAAGACATGCTTCCAACATAATTCTCAGTTATTTCGTGACTTAAATGGGGGTCCAAATTAGCCAAAGGTTGAGTATTGTCAGCAGTAAACACGGGTTGCGTAGCATTAAACACGGAAGTCGGAAATATTAACTCCACCTTTTCTCGTATTGCGAGTAAAGTGTGCAGTATGTTTTGTATCACACTTATATGTCTAATAAGGTGAAATATAGCATGAAATAACAAACACTTGGCAGCACGTGTTATCCAGATCACTTTGAACAGTGGAGCTATTGATCTCTAACATTTCCGACTTACCCAATTCCGTGTTTACTGCTCTCAAGGCTTTCGTTTCGACTACTTTGAACCCAAATTTAACTCAAAGTATATTTGAGAAATCGTTTTGGAGCATGTCTAGGAATTGGGCTCTGTAGGGAATCCCATGCGCATGCATTGGACATTGTTGAAATACTCACTTTGAAAAAAACGTATATGTGACTTAATTTACATTGATATGGGCCACCACCAACCATCGGCTTATAGTGTTCCAAATATTGTGTGTTGCAACGTATTTTTTTCATGCTTTTGGGTGGCCCTAGCTCTGAAACTATGCGCGTTTCCCACACAAGTTAATATAAAATCCCCCTCCTTATCTTGATATATATAAACATAAAGAAACAAATCTATATGATTGCATTTGCTATAACTGTAATTAGAATTTTATTCACTTCTGTTTGTTATAAATAATGAAACTAAAATAAAATGGTACGAAATGCGCGTATTATACTAACAGTAAGTATAAATGCATACATTTGCAACTGCACTTACCTGTCTCAAATGAGGCATCGAAACACAGATGTCCTCTTTTAGCTTTCCCACTGTGACCTGGAGGCCTCATAACAACTCGAGTCACATTTCCCAAGCCACCTTCATTTTCACTGTCGTCACTGTCTGAAAGAGAAAGCAACACCCATGACTAAGACTGTCTCTACCAATTCACTAAGCATAGTACATTTTGACGTGTTCCCCCCACCATTTCCCATTGCCAAGATATATCACCCAGACACCCGCATAAACCGTCTTACCTATATAGACTACACAGTTCCTAATTTTCCGCATCGCCGAAAAGAAGATATATGGAAATGGAACAATAGAGGAGGATAGCAAATATATCAAACAAATTTCCATTTCGTTCTTCTTCTTACGTTAGTTTCCCTATGTAGATTTGTGGGTTACACTTTAATGCTGAAGGAAATAAAACTAGAAAATCTACTTAGGAAGAAAAGAAGTTACACTTTTGAACAAAAGTGTTGTTACTAGTTGATATTACTCATCTTAAGATCAAATACAGTACACCATGGATTTGATCTTAAACGAATTCCCATAATAGAGTGTATAAAAGAATAGCAAGTATAAACATTGCTAGAGACTATAATATAACTCATATTGCTAGCCATAATGCAGTAATTGGCTTTATTATAAATATTATATTGAATCAATTAAGAATAGTGTTTTTTGAAACGGTTTTGGAATTAATTCTGAACGCATTTGCTTCATTTAATATTTGTCTGATATCTAATGGAATATAACTTTGTCACAATTTACTACTCAACACATGCTTAGTGGATATATCAAAAGTATACACGAAGGCTCAGTGATAGAGCGCTCACCTTTGGCGCGTGGGATACTTAGTTCAATCCCAGCCCCCGCCAAGTGGACTTTGTGGTAAACGAATAATGCATGCATGGATTTTCTCGGAGTTAGCCCATTTCTTCCCACTTTTGTCATTCCACACTGAGAAGAAACGTATGCGGCGTACGCAAAAACGTAGGTTGCATGCGTAAATCCTGTATTGTTCGAACTTAACCTACAGCAAACGTATAAGTGAAAAAGTATAGTTTATACATACTCCCCGCATAAATGTCCCAGATAAATGTACTTGGCGCACAAACGAAAGAATTGCATATAGGTGGTCAGTATATCGGATACAGATAGACGGAAGTAGCATACAGCAGACATATGTAACATACATATACGTATATAGAATACGGAAGACTGTTAGAAATCAGACAATGACATGACGTAACATCTAAGGACAGTGCCTATGTAGCATATATATAATGTATGTTTCATATTGATTTCTGTAGTAAATGCAAGGATTCCGTATATTTGCGCAATATACCATTGTCCGGATAACGGATTATTCTCAGTACACCATTGTCATCCAACTCACTATTATTGTCTCCCGTAATCTCGGTGCATAAATCGGGACGTTAAAGTCAAAAGTAGCATAAACGTAATATAAAATATGCTTTAGAGAAGAGACACTTGGTCGAACAAAAGTGTAAAAGCTTTTTCCGGCCAGCCATCCTGAGTGAGGTTTTCCTGTGTTTTTTTCATTTACAAATGGCAAATGCCGGGGTGGTACTTAGCAAGCATGTTCCAGGCCGCTTCCTTCTTTACCCAATCCTTTCTTCTTTCTCTTTACCGGATATCATTTCCTTTATTTTCTTTTCTCGGTTAGTGTGATCGCCGAGGGACGTCATTCTTCATACGTGATGGGCCAACATGGCCAAAGATGTCGAAAGCAGAGAAATATATAATCCCTAATACCCTTTAGACAAGATGAAAAACTGATAATAAAAATGCTTTATGAAATTATATATATATATATATATATATATATATATATATATATATATATATATATATATACAGTATATGAAGTCAGGTATAATATGTATCAATTAACTTCTGAAAATATGCACACTCGAATACTCCTAACTACCAGGATCGTTTTCAATATGTGTCTTTTTAAGGCTTGTTTCAAACATATTATTATTATTATTATTATTATTATTATTATTATTATTATTAATAATAATAATAATAATAATAATAATAATAATAATAATAATATTGTAAAAAAAGCTGCCAGAGCAAGAAAAGAGTCAAAAAATGTTCCCCATTCAGAAGGCTATTTTCTTCCCGTGAGAATGTTTTGACTCCTCGTGGCTATAGTAGGTCAAACTGGTGATCTACAATTTATTTTGTCACTTCTTCCTCTTGTTTTTAGCGTTTATTGTATTGTTTAAATGCTTATCAGTTCACTTGCGAGAAAGTGTCGTAGTCGAAGGTTGGACTCCTTGTAGAAATTATATTAAAATAAATAAAAGAATTATCATGGAAACAAGGTTTGAGTTGGATTCTGATTTTTTTTTTTTTTTTTTTAAATTGCGGTTCTGAAATTAAAAAATCGCAGACATTTGCTGATACAATACATGTTGGTTATCAGTCTGCGTGCAACTTTTAATCGTTCAGCATGAGTTTTACGGGAAGAAAAAGGACATCATTTGGAGCAAATTTATTAAAGTAACTCAAACTCCATCACATAAGAAAACGACCGTACGAGCTCGTTGTAAAACCTTTAAGAAATAAATAGTTGGCTTAGTTCAAAGAATGAAGAGCCATTATGAAAAATGCAAAGCTTTGAAAAAAACTGTACAGCCAAACAGATGGTAGAAGTGTTGACCCGAAAATTGCTTCTGATGATTCTAACGTCAGTGATCTGGTTGAAGTGCAACCGAGAACTTCAGGTAATAATTAATTTCGTATCATCAATCTCTTATCATTATATTATGAACATTTTATGTAATCCCCCTCCCTTGCCAATGTTCTAAAATTTCTTTAAAAAAATAAAAAAAATACACTCGGGCACAGCTTGTATTGAAGGGATCAAGCGAGAAAACGCAAGACATGGCAGTGACCAGCGTAACTATCCCTTAAAGCGTGATACTTTTTGTCGCTCCATTGTCGAACGTCAGTGAGGTTCCTGACACAACTTAATCTACATGTGTTCGTCTGTATGTATGCATTTACCATGCTACAGCGTAAATTTTCGGTCTTTTAACATTAAATTTTGAGGTAAAGGCACAGATGTCCGGCATTTGCTGTATAGACTTTGACTGCGATCCGACATAAAATTTCAAAATTAGTGGTTCGAATCCCACTTTAAACAATAATTGCAGTATCGCTGTTGCGTTTTCGTTATATAAGCGCTCCAGGGGGCGGTGGCGCTCATGGTCCCACGTCATTATGTTATTGTAGATGTTGCTGATGTTTCCGTCGTCTGCAAGTTATAATACTCTAATGTAAGGTGTAGAAAGTGCACGTGGTTGTCGTTTATAAGCAGAGACACAAGTAAAATATTTTTAACACAATTACTTGTTGGGTGTTTGTAAGCACAAGCATATGGTATTACATAATATTGTAAAAGTGTCCTTTAGCTCATCTTGAAATTTCAGGAATTTTAGGAATCGCTAAGACGCGTATTCAATTAGAGTTTATAATGTAGAGTTTATATTCTCAATCTAGTATTCATAAATTAAGGAGTTTGGGATATTATATTTAAAAACAATAAAACGTAAAACCAATTTTATCTTACATAACTTGTTCTTAAAAATAAATTAAATAATGAAATGCATTCTGAAATGCTTTCCTTTTAAAAAAATGAAAAAGGCAGTGAAAAGTAAAAAGTAAATACAAATCTTGATAAGAAGTATGAAGTCAATCTGCAGGATAAATGCATTATATGATCCATGGAATTTCAAAAGCAATTCTGCTAATGATGCATTTGAACATAGAGTTGCATTGTTGCAGGCAGATGGTATATTCCCAGTTTTAAAACACCATCACTATTCATCATTCATTTGAATTGATAATTAACACACACACACACACACACACACATATATATATATATATATATATATATATATATATATATATAAGAGAGAGAGATAGATAGATAGATATAGATATATATATAGATAGATAGATAGATAGATAGATAGATAGATAGATAGATATATAGATAGATAGATAGATAGATAGATAGATAGATAGATAGATAGATAGATAGATAGATAGATAGATAGATAGATAGATAGATAGATAGATAGATAGATAGATATAGATAGATATCCGGTATTGTAAAATAAGTGTTACAACTCTTGGGAGGCGACTCCTGCCACTGAGACAAGAAAAGAAGTTATCTTCAACTTTCGGCTATCGAACATCGTTTCGGATCTAAAATGTGCCGAAAGCGTGAGAAAATGGCTTTCGGACTCCAATAGTTCGGGAACTATCCAACGTAAAGAGGGCGGGAAAAATCACTGAAGAAGTCATACCTGCTGTATTGAATTTTGCATGTTTCACAATCCTATCATGCACGCTCAAGGGATTGCAAAAGGAACGTAGGGAGTCCCGGATAATCTGCCAAATGAAAATTAGTCTAAATGGATATGAATTGATAGGGTTTCTACCAGGTAACAATTATTCATTTTTATTAACTCGATATCTGAAACAAATACAAAATGGCGGACATCTTCATGCCCGTTGTGTGTGGTTGGCTGGTTGTATAATCGCCAGGTACGGATGCTGGCCAACAGTGACGTACTGAGTATTAAGTGTAACGAATTTGTAGTCAAATGCTCTAGAAAGACATCTGGAGTGTCGGCAGAACACAACAAATGAAGCAATGTGATTCACATGTGTGGAAACAATTAACGAAAAATGCCCAGAAATGCACTTATACTAATTAAACGTGAGTTCAAAGCATCGGAAGTGTAAGGATTAGCGTCAAGAACATGAAATCCATTGCCAATTCACCAATAATATTCGCTCGAACCGATGCAATATGATGTGCACGGTTGCATGCCAATAATGATGCAATAACTCAGGCCAACTTGAAATTTTGCAAGGGGACTCACCAATTAACTACGTAAACTAAATGAATGTCACTAGTGGGATCACATGATCAATATTGAAATGTGGCCAATGTGTGTGTTTATATCGACATATAGCTAATGGACAAACGTCGACATGTCTGACTACTGCTGGGACAGCGTCGCACGTGCGAAAAATATGAAAATAACTACTCAGGTTTTGAATTTGAGGCCGTGGTTTCCCAGTATGATTGCAAACTGTGACCACGCGAACGAAAGCGAGCGCTCTAGCCCTGAGGCTTCGAGGGATCCTCGCTTTCTCTGTATTCATTTCTTTGAGTAGTACCCACTTTGCTTGGCAAGCGCTCTTGTACAACCTCCCGACATGCATGTGTGTTTCATTTTGTTACTCCTACTGCACAGTTGTAAACAATCAGAGCTTTAAGACGTTTCTTCCTATTTCTCATGTCATTTTATTTTCCATCTGTATGGTGTTCCAGCAGTAGTGTTACATGAGTCAAATTGGTTTATTTTCGTCTTTGTCTTGACATGTGCACTGTGTGTAAGATACGAATTTCTAGAGGTATTTTCCTATATTTCGAGTACATCATATGTCCCAGAAGACGTGGGACATGATACAAGTTTGTTATTTTCACGCTGTATCAGAATATGAACCACGGGTTAAGATATATATTATTATATGTGTCGACTGTGGAACAATGTCCCAAAAGAAGAGGGAGATTGATACAATCGTGTTCTAGTTACGTTCTATCAAACAATGCACCAGATGCAATAGCGGAATGTACAACGTTATTTTCCTAGTTTTCGCACGTGGGACGCTGTCCCAGCAGTGGACATGTTGACATTTGCCCATTAGCTACATGTGGATATCAATACACACATGGGCCACATTTCAATATCGATCATGCGATCACACTAGTGACATTCATTTAGTTTACCCAGTTTCTTAGTGAGTCCCCTTGCACAATTTCAAGTTAGCCTCAGTTGTTGCATCCATATTGGTATGCAACCGTGCACAACATATTGCCTCAGTTTGAGGGAATGTTATTAGTGAATTGGCAATGGATCTCATGTTCTTGACGCTAATCCTTACATTTCCGACGCTTTGAACTCACGTATACTGAGTATGTTGCATTTATGGGCATTTTTTGTTAATTGTTTCCACACATTTGAATCACATTGCTTCATTTATTGTGTTCTAGCGACACTCCAGATGTCTTTTTAGAGCATTTGAGTTCAAACTCGCTACACTTAATACTCAGAACGTTACTGTTGGCCAGCATCCGTACCTGGTGATTATGCAACCACACACAATGGGCATGAAAGTGTCCGCCATTTTGTATTTGTTTCAGATACCGACTTAATACAAATGAATGATTGTTACCTGATAGAAACCCTATCAATTCATATCCATTTAGACTAATTTTCATTTGGCAGATTATCCGGGACTCCCTACGTTTCTGTGGGGAATCCCTTGCGCGTGCATGGTAGGATTGTGAAACATGCAAAATTCAATACAGCAGTTATGACTTCTTCAGTGATTTTTTCCCCGCCCTCTTTACGTCGGATAGTTTCCGAACTATTGAGTCCGAAAGTCATTTTCCCACGCTTTCGGCACCTTCTAGATCCGAAACGATGTCCGATAGCTGAAAGTTCAAGAGAGCTTTTATTCTTGTCTCAGTGGCATGAATCACCTCCAAAGAGTTGTAACACTTATTTTGCAAAACTCGATATATATATATATATATATATATATATATATATATATGTATATAAAGAGAGAGAGAGAGAGTCATTTTACTATTTTAAGAGTAGCAATACTATTGATATTTATAAAATTTTACTGCAAAATTAGAAACGGAAAGAGTAATTGAAATGTTTTTAATATACCGCATACTGTTTGTATTACTCTTTTAGGCTTCTATACAAAACTTGTCAATAATGTTTGCTGCAACACACAATATCGATACAGCGGAAAAAAGGAATTGAAACTGCTAACGTCATATTCAAAAATAGACTCCATATTATTACTATATATATAATGTTAAGACATCAGATATGTTGTAGTGGAAGTGAAAATATACGCATTATATGGAGAAAACCAGCAGATAGATTTGTTCTTTGCGCGAGAAAAAAAAAAAAAAACAGATGTATGGATCAATTTTAATAGTATATACACACTTGTTTTCCTGGTTGCAAGTTATTTGCTTTTGCAACTTTTTTTTTCCTGCAGTTACGTAAATTCTCACATAACCGCTACTAAATAACTTTTGCTAAGTATAAAAATCGAATCAGATCGTTTAAGCGCAACCGCATAGCAGTAGATTCCTTGAAATTTATGGAATTCGTTAGGCAAAAACTTACATCGATTTCTGCCACTCCGAAATCCATTATTTTTGAGAAGTGATTTTTTTTTCTAGTCGAAACAAATTGTCTATATGCACACCAAACAGTAAAAAAAAAATCTTCCTTTTTCGTATAAATTGTTACAAACTTCTTTTTTTATTTTTCTCCCAAAATCATCCTAAAAGTATCTCGCCTATCTGGAAACCTAAAGCTGATCGACTTCTTACATGGGCTACTCATATTCTGTGTGTCAAACGATATATAGTGCACAATTTTATTTAATTTATACCCAGTGTTTCAAACTAAATCGACAATAACAATAAAGGATTTAGGATTTAGATTTCTGGACTTTCGGCATTATGGTCATTTAGCCCGTCACGTTTGAGGGATGACGTCCCTCGTCAAGCACACTATCCTGGAAGAGGTAAGGAAGAAAGTATTGAGGAAGGAATGAAACGGCCGGGGACCTGGGACCCTGGAATTTGAGTGGTATGAATGAGGAAAACCCAGGAAAACCTCATTCAGGGTGGTACGCCTGAGGAAAACATTTTTCACTTTTTCTACCAGGTGCCCCACGAAGAATCGAACAGAATAATAGTAAAACAATAATAATAATAGTAGTAATGATAATAAAGCCCCTTAAATGTTTTCCAAAGTCTGAAAAAAGAATGCCCTAACTGACATGTGTACATTCTTCCTTTTTAGTTTCCACGCATCACAATGTCAGAAACGAATTCTCTCGTGGTAATATAGTTAGCGGACACGTCTTTAGTATGGAAGACCCAGGAAAAGTGCTAAGGCATATTCGCGTTCTTGCAAGTCACATTTCGCAAACCTCTATCATGTCCTCAACGTAGGACAAAATGTGCACAACATTTCGAATTCCTACATCGAACAGTTTCGGATGTTTAACGAATGTCGAATAAAATGTTCAAATATACCTTATTTCCATCAGGTGTCGCAATCCTTAAACCTTCCTATCTTCAACCTAAGATTCAAGCAGAATATTTGTAAGCATTTCAGTTTCCTTCGAATAACTGTTTCGTATATATTAGAAAATTAAATAATAACTTCAAGTTATATTCTCCTCTTAGATGTCACATGTAAATTTCCGTTTCATTCCCAACTCATAGCTTAATAGAAACACTTGAACAAAAATAAATGTGCTATACTCATCAGTTTCAACAATATTATCAACGGTAATTAAATATTTGAAGTTCTTTTTGCCCCTTAAATACATATTTCGCAGAGGATAATATTATCCTTTCTCTAGGCTAGAGCTGTAATGAAAACATCTACACAAAATTTCACATTCAGAGGGTATACTCATCAAACAGGTCCGGAGATTATATTCATAATTATATGTGTTGATAAACTACAGAATTCCGTTTTATGTAGTTTCATATTCATTTTCGTTTTACATGTATATATACATTCTTTTTCTCAAGGAAAATTATATTATTGTTTAAATTGAAAGGAACATTCAATAGAACAACGAAAAAAAGTCATTGAGTACATTTTCCTACACCATACATTACTTATGTATGTACCTAAATAAGCGTATCACGAAGACAGTCTCTGGTCTACGAACTTGCATACAGACTCAAAGCCATTAACTCTGGAACAGTTGGTTAACCTCTTACAATTATGTTCCAGAATGTGACAAGTGTACGTCGGTGTTGCAAGTGGGGAAGTAGTAACTATCGAAGGGGACAAGCGACCACTTTTTGTTTAAAAAGAGACTCTGGGGGATTGGCGTTTAAAATTAAATCTCTCCCGATACCAAGAACGTATTTTCAAATAAATTTCGACTCTCCAAGTAACAATTTGCAGTAGAGACTAATGTTTGAGGATCAGATGTGTCGGCTGCAATGGAAAAATCAATTCCATAGAACTAGTAATTGTAGCTGACAAAATTTATTTGAATTCAGTTACTCCGAACTCTGTTTGAGTGTAGGTTCTCGAACAATTGCCAAACTAATCTATCACAAAGCTGATTCCCACGCTCCTGTTATATATTGTTAACAACCACAGCACAGATATAATCCAGTTGTATTTTGTTCTTCTTTGCGTATCTACCCTATACCGTGACGAATATATCTGATAAGTATAGTCCGCCGTCTCCATTTTCTGTTTGTTTCACTTTCTTTACTCCTCAGGTAGGTTTTCCATAAACTTATTTCCAACTTTTTAAGTGATATAACTTTCAACTATTTATCCTTGTAAATCTGCCCTTACAACTTTTGCAACACAGTTTTTTTAAAGTAAAATTTATTTAAAATACTGATTTCCAAACTGTTCGTATTGCATAACGTATCATACACAAATTTGTAAAGGAATATAAAATGAAATATATAATATTTTTTTTAGTTTGTCGATTACTTTCTAAGCTGTTAAGAAGGATATTTTGGGAACCTAATCTAATATTATCATCTATTTGACAAATACTAATAAAGCTAATAAAGCTAACTAATACTTCGCCCTAACCTAAACTATAGGCCTAATTTAATTATGTTATAATGCATAATTAGACTATATCATAGTATTATTGAAAATCTTAGTTCAATATTTACTATGTTTTGAGGTATTATGTCAAAAATATTTGCAGAAGCTGATTACTTACATCATGTAAATAAAATGAATTTATGATTGTTTTTACTCTGTCAGTCTCTGTTGGTAGTATATGAAGCTTTAATTATTGTTCCTACATACTAATTTTATTTTTTTAAAAGTTAAGAAGGTTAGTGGGTTTTGCAAAATGAAATAAACGAAATAAGTAAGATATACATGCATATAGAAAACAACAAAATAAAATAAAATAAAAAGAGAAATAAGTAGAGTCGTAAGAAATCCTTCTTTATTTACTTATTTATTTATTTATTTATTTATTTTTTGTTCAAAATTGATCTTTATTTTCTATTTGAACAGTATTTTCTGTCAACTCCTGTGATCTAGAAATTCGATTGTGAATAATTAAGGTACCCAAAACATACATTACATAATATATCACACGCTGATAAACAAACCAAAGTCTATCATCATGGCAAATTTTATTTCAATCAATGGGCTTTATTTATGGGTTTCTACTTTGTACAATGTGGTGCAAAATTTAAAGCTCATAAATCGGGAGCTATGCGCTTGTACAGCGGGGGACACTTCTAAATGGTACACCTTAGCCGTAAATCTCCATATGGCTGTACCATTTAGAAGTGTCCCCCGCTGTACATGATACATCACACCATTATAAAGCACATCAAGGTCTACCGCCATACCACATTTAATCCCGATCGGATGATAATCATACATATATGTTGTTGTTGGTGATGTTTAAATACGCAAAATTTGACTATCGATAACTCGGGAGCGTATGCCTGCACAAAATAATATTTCATGCACTTTTTCAGTAGGTGAAGTTCTACCAGTACGACAAGTTTGATCCTGATCTAATGAACTCGGTGTATATTTTATTTCTTTGATGTAAACTTTGAAAGTTCATAACTCGGGAACCATAAATTTGTAGAACAAAGTATTTCGCAATTATATAAAAAGAGATTAGCTACCACCATGATCCCGATCAGGTGATTTCGGATGAACACGAACGACATATGATCATTGAGTTTTGTGAACATAGTCAAATGAAATACAATAAAAATAATTTTGATTAAAATAAATCATTTAACTTATTTCAAATTTGTCATAATTTAACTGTAATGTGCGATCATTTGGACTATTTTTTTTAAATAATCATTAAATTGCATTAACACTACACCGGTAGAAAAAACAAAATCAAATGCACCATCCAAAATATTAAGCGTTCTCGCTCTAATTTCTTAAACTAAATATTGTTGTGCTGCAGTTATTCATGACATTTTCTTGTAAAGTCCTAACAAAATGAAGCGTTTTTGTAAAACTTCGAGTAAATAAAACTCACCCTCAAATGTAAACCACAACCCGCGGATATTTTTTATCATAAGACATTAATTATACTATATGTTAGGGATATTAACGAAATATATTTACAAAAATAAATATAAACAAAATCGCATAAATCATAATTCACAAAACTGTACAAATGAACTCATCTCAAATAGAGATCCTCAAAGAACTGATTGATACAGCATTATATCATTATTAATGTAATATATGTTTACGAAATATGCACAAAATCGCCTGAGTCGTTTTCGAGAAAATTCCGCCGTGGATCAGTGGTAGAGCGTTCACCTCTATTGCGTGGGGTCTCGGGTTCGATCCAAGCTCCCGCCAAGTGAACTTTGTGGTGGACAAACACCGCGTAAGTGGGTTTTCTTGAGGTTCTCCCGTTTCCTCCCACTTTCTTCATTCCACCATTTCATTCATTATTCATAATCACTGTCTCCTTTAGCCTAACCGGCATTAACGTGGGACGTAAAACTTACAGATTTCATTTCATTTCAATTTTTTTTTTCGTTTTCGAGAAAATCGTCCGAAAAATGATTCACCTTAAATTAAAATATTCCTCGTAGATTTTTTTTTATCGAGCTTTAATATTGAATTTTCATAGTTGAGAAGTCTACTATAGTCTCAAATACACGAAACACTTTTTCTTTTATATATATAATTGAAGTACCATATTGGCTTTGAGTTAATACAGTTTTAGAAAATATCTTCCCTACTAGTGATATTGGGTGATGTGCTGTAAATAAATCAATTAAACAATCAAAAATATTACACAAGATTGGAAAGAATGCAACACTTCAAACAATGTTCGGAATTCCGTCAGATGTAATAAATCAAACTCTTTGTGACCCATTACAGACTAAATTGCCTGAACAAAGTGTGTGTTAAATAAAAGTAAAGCTAAATTTGAAAATTTTGAAGCTTAATACGATTAGAATAGAATAATTGAAAACAGTTCAGGATTGCCTACCAAACCTTGTATTAAATTCTTAGCATAAAATTATACTACATTATGTGGAAGAGAGGGCATGCACTTATAGGAGTGCATATATATTAATGCAAAGAGATAGAAGAATGTCAAAAGCAGATAGTACTCATTAATTTAACTCCGGTTATAACACAAATAGCAAACATAATCTCGGTGGTATTGATCCATTCTGCAACGACATTTCAATGTAAATGATTGCAAGGCCTCTACGTACAAATGAATAAGCACAATAAATTCTATTGTAATAGTAGTGCTGTTAACAATTGTGGAAAATGCACGTATAAATATCATGGAAGCTTGTTTGAACGGTTCATTTAATTGCCTCAACATGATATGTTTGTAATGCGTCACAGAACGAAAAAAAAAGTTAATATATCCAGTACTGTATAATGGTAACAAGCCCATAGAAGCAAAGCTTGCACATTCTGAATAACTGCAGTTAGCATACAAATTTTTAAAGTAGAACATGTGTAGAATGCTAAATGTTCTCGTAAAATTTTATTTAATATATATATATATATATATATATATATATATATATATATATATATATATATATATATATATATATATATATATATGCATAAAATAGCGTATCAGTGGAAAATACACCTATTTTGATAAATTAATCGCACAGATTGTGTTTGGCATCTTTCTGAATATTATCATCTTATTTGGTTCAAACCAATTATTGCAACTTAATTTAACAATGTACAAGCATTAATCCATACATTTTAAACTTTAAAACCGGAAGCAAAAACTCAAAGTTTCATTTTGTCGTGAAATACATCTCCTTTGAATGACAGTATTAATCAATTCAAACAGCAATAATTATATTGAATCTTTTACTACTTCTGACATAAATGTAAGCTATTAAATGCGATAAATACAATAAACTATCAAATTCTATATAAAAGAACCGCGTATAGGGTTGAAATATTTATTAAAACAACTTAGCCCTGCAAGGATAATGAGCTGTATAAGTAGGTGATTGCTATTTACTTACGGATAAAATTACATTTTAAAGTACTATAGTAATAGTAACAGTTTCAATAATAGTAATCCAAATAAAATAATACCAACTATGTATACTAGCAAAGTGCCCATTCCTCGCACAGTAAGAGATTGGATTAACGGAAAATAATTGAAGTGTGACCGTTTACCTTGAAACGCACTTATAGCTTCTAAACAGATCGATAAAAGCCACTGAAAGTTTGTACAATGCAAATACTGACAGGGAAAAGAAACAATGATATACTCCGCAATGCGATCATACTAAAAGTTTTGCTGGCCGAATGCAATGTTTTATTTGTTCTTTAAATGGCACAGCGTCAGGATGTTGCGTATCTCTAAATTGTATGCTAAAAGATAGTGTATAATAAAACTTCTATTGCTTGGTTTTACGAACTAGAGACTCTAACTGGGGAAGGTCGCTAACTGCTATTCTGACTTCACATCGATACCATGCTCAATCTACTCGTTTTTGCATATGAAACAATTACAGAATTGGATAAATCCTCGATCGCAAGCGTGTTTGAATTACGAGGGTTAAAGTTAAAAATTGAACAGATTTTGCAAAAGGTTTGAAGTAACAATAATTGTGATACACGCTTCATTTTGGTATTGGGGGTTTCCTTGGGTACCCAACACAGAGGTGAGGTCAAAATGTACGCCTTTTGCAAGAAAAGTGCACTTATCAGGAAGAAGGTGAAGGGGAATAGTGTCTTACAACTTGTAAATTAACTTATGTTTGGCACACCGGGTCGATAGCCTGATAAAATGTATTTGCCACCCCCATTCCACTGTATTGTTATTCAAACATCACTTTCTTATGTTGCCACCTTCAAAGTAAACAATGGCATTTGTCTCCGAAACGCCACTGAACTGACGTGAACGGGACTCTAAACCCAGTCGACCTTTGCTAATCATTGTGGAATACAGTGTCTCAATATCTCATCCCTAGCTTTCTTTATTTTTTTAAAAAAACTTCCAACGAATTTAAATGCCGATTGTCGGAAAATACTGGTCAAACTTCAGGGAAATTTTACGACATTCGATGATAAATGTGACAAAAAAAGTAAGCAACCGGCTATCGACAATGTATGCAAACATCGGTTTTCTCCCTTCACCTCCACCCTGATAAGTGCCCATATCCCCCTATACCAAAAATGAAGCGTGTATCCTAATAAATTGTTACTTCAAACCTTTTGCAAAATCCGTTCAGTTTGAGCTTTAACGTTCGTAATTCAAACACGCTTGCTATCGAGGATTTCCGCGTTTGCGCAATTATTTCATATGTAAAATCGAGTCGATTGAGTATAGTATCGATATTGAGTCAGTAACATCTAGCGATCTTCCCTAGTAAGTATTACAAACTTTCAAATGTTGGAGGTATTTACAACCATAATAGCACAACTGAAATGCAGGGTGAATGCACATCCAATACGCCTTAGTGAGATATAAACACATTTACAAAGGATTGGAAATTTGATTTTTTTCAAAGGATATTTTTTTTAAAAAAGCATGCTTAAATAACTACCACATTTAATCACGTAATTAGTTTTCAATGCACGCAAATATAATACTACATATCACAATAATTTGGTATCTCAAACCTTCCTGAACATAAGATAAACATTGACAAAATCAGCAACACTGCTTAAATGTTGCAATTACAAGAATTTGGAATTAGAGCTACCAAGTACTATGGTAATATTATTAAAGCAAATATAAACCGCAATAATAATCAACACTAGGGTGTGAGTCTTTGTTACACAAGGCTTTGGTTAAATTCTCAGAAAAAAAAAGCATTAAAATTTGAACACATTATTGTATTTCCTATACCATCTCCATGTCTCATTGCCTTGATGTTGAAAATAGACGCTTCACCTCATCAAAAATGCATTTCATCCAATTATACTTTGTGTTCACAAATTAATAGTCCATTGTCTTTGAGTTTCCAAAACGTGGTTGTGAGAGTTTATTGAATTAATAAATGTCTCTAAACATTCAATACACGCCAAACATCGAGACGAATATGTAACATTCAGCGACTACTTTTTCTTCTAATGTAAAATTATTTTTGTATAATTGTCGCAAAATAAATAAAAGGAAACGTTTGCCAACACACACACACACACACACACACACACACACACGTACACAAAGAAATATCCTTTTCTGTGTTTATATCTGATTAAGTTTATGCTAATTTTAAATTGCATTGAAACGTTAGAATGAATTATATCCCTCCAATCTATGACCAATTTCTAAGTAATACAATAAGCATTCGGCCAGTCTCTGATGGGAAACCTTGAACATTTTTTCCAGGAATATGAAAAGCGAAACGACGTAGGCAAAAGACTAGTGTTGTTCGTAGAATTTAGAAAAAAAAATAATAAAATCACACTGACGTAATTACTGCATGCATCAATGCACATTAACTTTTGTCGATTGTGTTGCATTTGTTTTGCACATGCATCTAGTGTATCTTAAGTGAAGGTGCAACTCATTGTATTTTTTTTTTCTTGTGCTCTGTTTGATCTCAAAACAGATCATCATTTTTCTACCCTGGCCACGATTTCGAAAAATTTTCTCCAGCTCGACTCAGAACTCGACTCGAATTTGACTCCAGTTTCGAGTCGAGTCGAGCTAAAACGAACCAAATCGAGCTAAATTCTGTGTGTAGTTTCAAGCACTTTCTTCATGTATCCTACATAAACAATATAATTATTATCAATGACACTTACTACAATACTACAACCTATTATTATTATTATTATTATTATTATTATTATTATTATTATTATTATTATTATTATAACAATACCGTGTACAAACATGAAAGTTAGGTGGTTTGCATCTGAATACGAAAAACTAGTTGACTGCTGACCTCGGTAGTCGTGAAGTCTAGGAATCTAGAGGTCGTTCACGAGGTACCGGCACTGGGTTTGAATTCCGGAGGAACAAGTATCCGGCTCGAGCCAAAAATTGTTAAAACGTAGACGGCGCCGGCCAAACATGTTGAAAACTGCTCGGCTCGGGTTTAGGATTGTCAACGGCAAGAGCGGCTCGGCTCACAGATCATTCACTATTGAGCTGAGCCAACAACTCACCCAATCGAGACGGCTCGAACCGAAACAACCGAGCTGATGGCTCACCCCAACCGAGTCGGCTCGAGCCGATAGCTCAGCTGAGCCAAGTCGGTGCCTCATCTCAACCGAGCCGGCTCGAGCTGTTCTCTCAGTTGAACCGAGCTTCTGCTTCAGCTGAAAACTTCGACCGTGCAGGTCTCAGACTTGGTGGTAATAACTACAGTATATACTTATACTGGTGTTCACGACATTTGAGACTGTCTCGTAATAAAAATCAATTGCCATTTTGTTAATCGAGACGAGACGAGGTGCGAGCAATGTCTCTTAAAATACCTCTGCAATACTAATAATTAACCACCAATTATCGTTTAAATACTGTTTTTTCCACTTTTTTATTAAGTATTACCTTTCAAATCAATATTACAAGACATATACTCATCACGAACCCTTTTAAGAGAAATTATCACATTATCTTTACTATATTCGATCAGCTTCTAGAATCTTTCTATTTCATCCTCTTTCTTTTATTTCTTTTTGCTTCAACGATATGTGTCTAATTTCATAAAAAAATTCAGCCTTTTAATACATAACAAATAACAGATTCTGAGACTGTTTAAAACCCATAACACTGTCCCATCTAATGAGCAAAATTAAAAATACTCCCCATTACTGTTAACATTTCTCATAGCTTTCGCTTTCCAGTCTAATCAGGCAATGATTTAAAAACGAGTTAAAACTAACTAAACGAGCGAGCCATTTATAAAACTCGACTCGATTGAAACTCGAACTTTAAACTGGGACTTGGCTCGAAACTCGACTCGATAATATTACCTTTGACTTGACTCGAAACTAGACTCGAATTCGCTTCAAGTTTCGAGTCGAGTCATGTTTTAGTTCGACTCGTGGCCATCCCTGCTTATATCATGGTTTGGTGTGGCATATGGAACACGTAGATCATTGGACCCTTATTCATTTCAGGTGCCTAAATCGTGTCCGATATCTGGACGTGTTGCAGGAGTTGTTGTTTCCGTTGCTTCTCCACCCTTGCCGGGACATTTTCAGCAATATGGTGCCCCACCGCACTATGCGCTGCATGAGCAGGAATGTTTGGATCTGCATTTTCCTGGACGTTGGATCGGTCGCCAAGGCCCTGTGGAGTGGCCAGCCCGGTCGACGGACCTCACTTCCTAGGATTTTCTTTTTATGGGGACTCTTAAAACACCTGGTGTATCAGGAGTTGATTCGGGATGCTGCACACCTACAGGGACATATTCACGCTGTCTGTGATAGTATCATCCCCGCTGGGTTGTTACGGGTTCAGCAGGACTTAATTAAGAAACTTCGGTTGTGTGTTGCAATGGACGGGCAACACGTGGAGCACATCCTGTAGCTGGGACTTTGGGGAGTCGTAACTTTGGAACGGGGTATTATAACGAATTTCTGCTTGCGGGACTGCATTGCCCTGCAAAGAAACAGTGGTAATTGATGTGTCACATGCCTACTTTCCCATTTGAAAAAAAAAACTTGGATCCAAGATGGCAGCCATTCACCACGCATGCATCATCATTAGCTCTTTTACCCAAGTCCGCCCTCCTCTAGTCAGATTTTCTATAATCATGATTGTTTCCAAAATAATCCACTGTACTAAGACTTATGGACCGCCCTGTATATTTTTGATTATAGTCTACTTGCGGAACATTTTTTAGACTCCCAAACTATACTATGCATACATGTGGAAAATCTCAAAGAACAGCTATGTTCGTCTGCCGACAAGCCAGAGCAAAAAACGGTAAGAGATATCAAGTACCGTTTTCCGCGTTCGATTCAGCGTCCCAAGACTATATTTCATCTCTTCCGTTAACCCTTTATTCAAATTGATATCAGTTCAAATTACAAATTTTGAGTTTCAACATTTATGACTGAATAATGTAGTGACGATATAACGTAGATCGCGACAAGCGGTTTTCAGCAGTCGACTCAGGGTCTTAAGAAAGTATACCATCGCAACAAGTAACACTTAATCGAAACAGAAAGTGGTTGAAATGTACCACTAATTCCGGTTTCAATACTGATTTCCGTAGAGCATAAACTGTAGGAGATATCAAGAAGCGGTTTTTGCAACTGAATTAGCTTCCTAAGAGTAGGTTCTATTTTATCCTTAATTCTCTATTAAAATCGGAGGTGATTCAAAATAACGATTTCCGGTATCAATATTCATCACTTTTTAACAAAATCAGCAAGAGATAGTTAGTACTGTTTTTTGATATGAACTCGGCGTCTTAAGAACACATTATATCTTTAGTATTATTAGTAGGTTGGAACCAGTAGCTATATATATATATATATATATATATATATATGTATATATATATATATACTGCTTCAAATCTGATTATTGAATTCGCATAGTTTGGAAATCTATCTAGGTGCTACAGTTTCACATTCTCTATGAGTGTGGTGAAACGAAACTCACTTGTATTGTCATTACTTTCGTGATAAAAAACGATGACGAATCACTCAAGTGACCGCTTCATCAGGAATCAGGAAATTCAGCATATAAACTTTTCATTAAGAATAAGGAAGCACGTGTTTCAGTGATTTCGAAAATTAAGCTCCTAAAGATGAAAATAGGTATATCTAAAAAAAAAATCCCTCTATTCAATCAAAAATTTCGATATAGGTTCTCTCAAGTTGAAGACCTGGGATTCGGTGTGTATACTTATAATTTAAAGTAAGGATACACGCATTGGAGCGTTTCTGAAAATTACGTTTCTATTGGGGAAAACGTGGCAATGTCGATAATATTGAAATTTTCGTTTATTTATTTACAAAGTGCCAAATGTGAGGGTGCGCTTAATTTTGAGGCCTGACATTTGGTATACAAATTTGTACATTAAAAATGAATATATGTTTCACCGTTTTCAAGACTTCTGCTTCTAAGTAGAAAAATCTAAGTAATTTATGTAATATACAAATTTCCCTTTCTTTATTGGGAAAGCGACCAACATGAGAATTTGCTTGAGTTGAAGATGTAAAAATCAGTATGCAAATTAATAAATAAAATTAGGGAAACCTACATTTCATCCTCTGTGAAAAGTATGTTTCTAAAGATTGAAAGGTGAATCTTCATAATATTAAGATTTCCCACTACGCATCGAGAAAGTAGTTAATGGAATTATTGTCTTAAGTTAGATGCGTCAAACACGTTATATAAATACTTAATTAAAAAATAAGGGGGACGCATATTTCAGCGTTTTGAAAGATTCCTCTCCTTAAATGGATAAGATAGGCAATTTGTTTTATAAAAAAAAATCAAATTTATTCACTCGTATATGCCCAGTTCATGATAGTATACGCATCTAGAAACGATACATTTGAACATATATCTATCTTGCTATGAGAACGACAATAAGGATTTTTTTTTTAAATTAATGTTAAGGATGTAAAGAGGTTTCAAATATATTGGCAGTATTAGAATATCACACGAATTCTTAACTTATGCGTCATATCACTAAAAAAAAAATATCATTTTAATTAAAGGAAGTACCTTAAGAAGGGTAGGGATTTTAAAACAAATGCAAAAAGTAGAGTATATGACGAGACTCACAATATGAGGAGATTAAACTACTATATAAAATCTTCAATACAACTAAGTGGACATGTGACCCAACATTTTCTAAAATTGTGGCTTTAACCCTTGTGTATTATCATGAAAAACGAAACATATGAGATACTATGGGGTCCCATTGAGACCCCAATTAAAATTAAGTAATTATTGGTGTTTCGTTCAAAATTTTTATACAGATACATTTCAGAAAAAAAAATGCTTTATTGCATTGCACTACAACTCATACTGTCATCTTCGATATCATTGAAATCATCGTCATTTTCAATAGAAAAGAAATATTTAACAACTTCGTCATCAGATAACAGGTGCAACTACAACCCAGAATAGCAACGTCGTGTCATCTTCTTGGAGTTATTGTTTAAAGTAACGTGCTTTGCCCTTTAAAACTAGACACTTTGCTAATCGCAAGCTGTTCAAAAATATAAACAGGTTTCAAGATGTATATTGCTTCAAACTGTAATCTAAGGGAAAAAAAGAGACAAGGTCACATACAACGTAGCGTAACGTAGAAAAAAAATCTAACTATACTCCCAACTTACTTTACTATGTCAATAATGAAGTAATTTTGGGGAACAGTATTTTAGCAATTGCGACCATATATCAAGCTTTATGCAAGCAACTAATTTTGCTCGTTTGATAAGTAGAAACGAAAAAAAAAACATGCTTATTTACATTTAATCCTTTTACCACCCCAGTGGTAAACAAATACTTTTTTATATATAAATAAGATAAAATCTGACTAAAGAATATACTAAGAATATGCAATAAATAATAGCGTTATTTTCTTAAATTAACGCTTTCATTTATTAAATAGTATATACTTTGGCCAGATTTTTACTTTTATTTATACAAGAAGTTTCAAAGCATGGACGAGTGACATTATGCATATACATATATGTAACAACAAAACAACATCAAATGATATCCTATGTTCAATATATTACATATACACCGTGGAGAAAATACAATAACAAACTTTTAGAACCTCACGCTCATTTAAGAAATATGCTGAATTAAATATCTCCGGTGTTCCAAAAGGACCCCAAGGAAGTACACATGGGTAAAGGAGAGAAAAAAGATACAACTTCCATAATTTTTCGATACAATGAAATTGGCGTTCTCTCTTGTTTGTGATCGCATAACGGAAAACGGCTTAATAGTTTGCAGTGAATTTTGGAACAGAGTTAATACCTATCTCATGGACTCTCATCACACCATATTCATTAAAGGACGTATAATAAGAGGAGTAGAAAATATATAATTGCATGTTTAAGTTTTACGTCCTACAGTTATGCCGGCCAGACAAAACAGGGATGATGAAAAATGAATGAAATGGTGGAATGAAGAAAGGGGAAGTAAACGGGATAACTCCGAGAACCCCCCCATATAGTGTTTCATAACACAAAACTCAGAGCGAGCTGAGATCGAACCAAAGACCTACATGACCTGCCCACCTGAGCACACTAGATTGAATGTCCTTCACAATGTTTGGTAAATATCATAAATTATGAAGCTTCTAGTTATAAAGTTTCCTCCATTTTCCATTCCCGTTCCTCTTGGGTCCGAATAATCGTCTCAGGATTTCATTCTCAAACACTTTCAGTGTTCTTTCTTCCCTCAGAGTAACCGAACAAGTTTCCCAACCATACAGAAACATAGGCATGCTTATTTGTATATATATATATATATATATATACTTTTCAAAAATTTAAGCTCTCTCCCCCATAAGATAAGAATTACCATCAAAATGTAATATTAAAAGTATAGGTAAACTCAAGTGCTAAGTCTTAATAAATAAATAGAATTACTAAACAGTTTCTCACTTTCACCATTTTGTGAAAGTACGGTACAACGATACAATGATTAACTATTTTATAATTTACTTCAATTATATATTTACAAACATAAGATTATAATATGCTGGGCGGCACATTTCAAATATTATTATTATTATTATTATTATTATTATTATTATTATTATTATTAGAGGAATTTATATATCGAATTACAACTTTCAAACGTGAGATAATCCTAAGAACTCTACAGTATTTTTTGGCGTAAATTGTTAACCCTACGTATCCTGTAAGGGATGCATTTCAATCAAAGTATCATTATAACAACCTATTTCAAAGTAGACATATTTCAATATTATTTCCCAAAATGCATTGTGGACAGCTGTAGGATTGTATACGGAACAAACATTCAAATTAACATTCAATATAAACTAAATACATGGAAGTGCGTCGGGACCGGAATACGGCAAATTATGGATGTGTTAAATTTTAAATAGTATTTTTGATAAAGTGGATAGTTTCAAATATCTAGGATCAATATTAACAGAGAAAAATCATATTCAAGGAGAAAATAAATGTCGACTAAAAGCAGGGAATTCGTGGTACTATTCGGTTCAAAATCTCTTGTCGTCGCGAATTCTGTCGAGGAATTTAAAGCTTAAAATATACAAAACGATAACCATGCCAGTTGTTCTGTATGGCTGCGAAACATGGTCGCTTAGTCTGAGGGAAGAACATAAACTGAAAGTATTTGAGAACAAGATCCTGAGACGAATAATCGTACCCAAGAGGAACGGGAATGGTGAATGGTGGAAACTTCATAACGAGGAAGTAGTAATGGAGATACTCTGCCTAACTCTCGATTATCGAATTTTGGGTCCCCATGGACCATAGTGAATGAATCAGGGATGCTTTGGCCCGGGATTGCGTCACATTTTGAAATTTTGCTTATGCTTATTCAGGGGCCATGCACGTTGGTGTAAATGAGTCAGAGGTACCTTGGCCCTGCTATGACGTCATTGAATTGGGAGTATTGGATCAGAGGTCATGATGATTGTTTAAAATTACTAAAAAATATGGTCTTGATGATTCATTACGTTATGAAATAGTACAGGTTTACAAATGCTTTTTTTTTCGTTCCCTTTTATGGCATAAAATTTGGAGATTGTTATATCTTTGATGAGATGGACTAACACTGGTGCAAATGAAATCTTTAGTTTTACGTCCCACGCTTAAGCCATTTAGGCTAAAGAAGACGGTGACGATGAGAAATGAATGAAAGTGTGGGAGAAAATTGGAGCATAATGTTGCCCACCACAAAACTATTTTCGTGGAGTTTGAACCAGGGACCACATACAGCAGAGGTGAACGCTCTACCACTGAGCCACCGCACCTCTACTGGTATGATTGAATTAGAGGTAGTTGGTTTGAGCTAATATGTTCGTTTAACGTCACTGAACTGGGACTTTTAGTTTGTATGTTATGATGTTTTTTTCGTTCCCTTTTATGGGTATAAAATTACTAAAACAAGGTTTGATCTCCTTCTTGATGACCTATTACATTATGAATTAGTAGACCCCAGTAATAGTATAAATTAGTATTAGTATTAATATGAAACTCGAAAACTTTTGAGTTCCTTTGTGGCTAACCGGTTAGCGTATGCGCGTTTAACGTGGGAGACCAGAGTTCGATTCCCGAAAGGAGCTCATGCGGTTCGGATTTCACGTTAATTAGTAGGTTTTATTTTCGCTGCTGAACTTTGGGAGGAATACTTGATTTTTTGGATGTTACCCCTTTGATGAGATGGAATAACACTGGTGCAAATGAAATATTTAGTTTTACGTCCCAGGATTACGTTAAAGGAAACGGTGACGATGAGAAAGGAATGAAAGTATGGGAGAAAAATGGAGCATAATCTTGCCCACCACAAAACTTCTTTCGCGGGGTTTGAACCAGGGACCCCATACAGCAGAGATGAACGCTCTACCACTGAGCCACCACGTCCCTTACTGGTGCGAATGAAGTAGAGGTATTTGGTTTGAGCTAATGTGTTAGTTTGGCGTCGGGCTGACCCTATTTCACTTTTGGGACCCACATGGACCATAGCGAATGAGTTAGAGATGTTTCAGTTCGGGATTGCATTACCTATTGAAATTTTGCTTATGTTTACTCAGGGGGCAGGGGTTACTCAGGACATATAAGATTACCTTGATTTACATCAGGAGTTGGGGGGCGGGAGGGAAGTATCGGACCTCGTTCCCTTTGATGATTATTTATTTTGGAGCCTTATTACGTTATATGGAGGCGTATTTAAAATTATTTCCTTAAATTTGATAAGTACTTTGTGATCCACTTTGTTCCGTTTCAGGGGTGAACATGGATACCCTGCAATCGTTCCGAGTTCGATTCTTGGTGCTAGTTTAGGAAATGTTGAATTTAACGTCCCCAGCGAAAACGATGGTGATGAGAAATGATAGGACGAAACAGGAAAAAACATGTTCCCTTTTAGAGGTACAAAATTGCCAAAATATAAACGTAAGCAATACGTTGTACCACGTGTTTGGTCTTTTGGCCCAATTTATTCTCTTGGATGAGGTCCTATTACCTTATATAGTTATATGGGCGTATACAGGGGTTCATTATCTTTCATAAGATATGGGTATATTTGTGCACTCCTTTAAAATTTGGGTGGAGTACTTTGGCCCACATCCTTCATTTTTGGAAATTGCCCAATTTAAACATTTGGTATAATAGTATAAGATCCTAATACATATTATTATAAATTTCGGTGGTCCACCTCGTTCCCTGTTAGGGGCACAAAATTATCAAATTTTACTGCAACCACGTGCTTGGTATTTGGCTCATTTCATCACCTTGGATGAAGTCCTATTACCTTATATAGTTATATGGACGTATATAGATGTACATTTCCTATTATAAGACATAGGTACATTTGTGCACCCCTTTAAAATTTGGGAGGAGTACCATAGGCCACCCCTTAAATTTTGGAAATTTTCCAGTTTAAGTATTCGGTATTATACTACTGGACTCTAATATGTATCATGATAAATTTGGTTGGTTCACTTCGTTCTGTTTTAGGGGTACAAAATTGCCAAAATATAAACATAAGCAATATGATGTACCACGTGTTTGTTTTTTTGATCCAATTTATCCTCTTGGATGAGGACCTATTACCTTATATGGTTATATAGTTACGTATAGGGGTATATTCCCTATCATAAGACATAGGTACATTTGTGCACCCCTTGAAATTTTAGGGAATGGTACCTTGGCCCACTCCTTAAATTTTAGAAATTGCCCAACCACGTGTTTGGTCTTTTGGCCCAATTTATTCTCTTGGATGATGTCCTATTACATTATATGGCTATATGGTTATATATAGGAGTCTATGCCCTATCATAAGTCATAGGTACATTTGTGCACACCTTTAAAAATTTATGAGGGGTACCCTGGCCTACTCCTTAAATTTTTAAAATCGCCCAATTTAAACATTTGGTATAATAGTATATAACCCTAATATAGATCACTATAATACCCCTATGCACTTCTCTTAAGCTTTTTGATAAGAGAGAACCACGATACTTTAATGTTACCTTTTTGGCCTTGGTGTTAGTTCGTGTAATTTATATCTTCAATAACATTGACGGTTTAGTTAAAATCATCTCAAAATATTTTAGCCAAAATTTTTCAGTGAGTGCAAAGAGGGAATTGTTTCACGGTTAACCGCCAAACGTCATCCGGTTTTTAACTATTCGATTAAAAATTATCGGTTTTAACTATTCGATTAACAAATAAACGGTTTTTAACTATTCGATTAAATTTTTAGTCCACTAATTTCCAGTTATTACAAAAGTTCAAGTGAAAATTTGAAACTAAATTTTTCGAACTCAATTTTTTCAAATCAAAATTATTCAAACTGAAATTTTCGAATTAAAAACAAACTAAACTTTTCGAACAAAAAAGTTGAAATCAATATTTTCGAATTCAAATTTTCAAACAAGAGAAATCAAACTGAAATTTTCGAATTATAAACATCGAACCAAAATTTCCGAACAAAAATTTGAAATAAAACTTTTCGAATTCAACTTTTCAAACCAAACAATTTCACACTGAAATATTTTAAACTAGAAATTATAAACTAAAATTTTCGAATCAAAACATTTCAACCCAATTTTTAGAACTAGAAAGTTGAAACTAAAATTTTCGAACAAAAAAATGAAATAAAACTTTTCGAATTCAAATTTTTCAAACCACACAATTTCACACTGAAATTTTTGAACTAGAAATTTTAAATTAAAATTTTCGAAAAATGAAATCAAAATTTTCGAACCAAAATATTTCAGTCTAAATTTTTGAACTAGAAAGTTGAAACTAAAATTTTCGAATTCAAATATTTGAAACCAATATTTGAAAAAATTTTGAATTATTTCTTTTGTTCGAAATTTTAACTTTCAGTTCGACAATTTTGGTATGAAATTTTAGGTCCAAAAATTTCCTTTGAAAATTTCATTATAAAATTTTTTTAGTTCGAAAACAGGTTGAAACTTTTAATTCGAAAATTTTAGTTTCCACTTTCTAGTTCTAAAATTTGGATTGAAATGTTTTGGTTCGAAAATTTTGATTCCATTTTTCGAAAAATTTTAGCTTAAAAATTCTAGTTCAAAAATTTCAGTGTGAAACTGTTTGGTTTCAAAAATTTGAATTCGAAACTTTTAGTTTCAACTTTCTAGTTCAAAAATTTGGACTGAAATGTTTTGGTTCGAAAATTTTAATTTCATTTTTCGAAAATTTTAATTTAAAATTTCTAGTTCAAAAATTTCAGTGTAAAATTGTGTGGTTTGAAAAATTTGAATTCGAAAAGTTTTATTTCATTTTTTTTTGTTCGAAAATTTTAGTTTCAACTTTCTAGTTCTAAAAATTGGGTTGAAATGTGTTGATTCGAAATTTTAGTTTAGAATTTCTAGTTTAAAATATTTCAATGTGAAATTGTTTGGTTTGAAAAGTTGAATTCGAAAAGTTTTATTTCAAATTTGTGTTCGGAAATTTTGGTTCGATGCTTATAATTGGAAAATTTCAGTTTGATTTCTTTTGTTTGAAAATTTGAATTCGAAAATATTGATTTCAACTTTTTTGTTCGAAAAGTTTAGTTTGTTTTTAATTCGAAAATTTCAGTTTGAATATTTTTGATTTGAAAAATTTGAGTTCGAAAAATTTAGTTTCAAATTTTCACTTGAACTTTTGTAATAACTGGAAATTAGTGGACTAAAAATTTAATCGAATAGTTAAAAACCGTTTATTTGTTAATCGAATAGTTAAAAACCGGATGACGTTTGGCGGTTAGCCGTGAAACAATTCCCTCTTTGCACTCACTGAAAAATTTTGGCTAAAACATTTTGAGATGATTTTAACTAAACCGTCAATGTTATTGAAGATATAAATTACACGAACTAACACCAAGACCAAAAAGGTAACCTTAAAGTATCGTGGTTCTCTCTTATCAAAAAGCTTAAGAGAAGTGCATAGGGGTATTATAGTGATCTATATTAGGGTTATATACTATTATACCAAATGTTTAAATTGGGCGATTTTAAAAATTTAAGGAGTAGGCCAGGGTACCCCTCATAAATTTTTAAAGGTGTGCACAAATGTACCTATGACTTATGATAGGGCATAGACTCCTATATATAATCATATAGCCATATAATGTAATAGGACATCATCCAAGAGAATAAATTGGGCCAAAAGACCAAACACGTGGTTGGGCAATTTCTAAAATTTAAGGAGTGGGCCAAGGTACCATTTCAAAAATTTCAAGGGGTGCACAAATGTATCTATGTCTTATGATAGGGAATAGACCCCTATACATAACTATATAAACATATAAGGTAATAGGTCCTCATCCAAGAGGATAAATTGGATCAAAAAAACAAACACGTGGTACATCATATTGCTTATGTTTATATTTTGGCAATTTTGTACCCCTAAAACGGAAAGAAGTGAACCAACCAAATTTATCATGATACATATTAGAGTCCATTAGTATAATACTGAATGCTTAAACTGGAAAATTTCCAAAATTTAAGGGGTGGGCTATGATACTCCTCCCAAATTTTAAAGGGGGGCACAAATGTACCTATGTCTTATAATAGGAAATGTACATCTGTATACGTCCATATAACTATATAAGGTAATAGGACCTCATCCAAGGTGATAAAATGAGCCAAAATACCAAACACATGGTTGCAGTAAAATTTGATAATTTTGTGCCCCTAAAAGGAAACGAGGTGGACCACCCAAATTTATAATAATATGTACTAGGGTCCTATACTATTATACCAAATGTTTAAATTGGGCAATTTCCAAAATTGAAACGTGTGGGCCAAAGTACTCCACCCAAATTTTAAAGGGGTGCACAAATATAACCATACCTTTTGAAAGATAACGAACCCCTGTATACTCCCATATAACTATATAAGGTAATAGGACCTCATCCAAGAGAATAAATTGGGCCAAAAGACCAAACACGTGGTACAACGTATTGCTTACGTTTATATTTTGGCAATGTTGTACCCCTAAAAGGGAACATGTTTTCCCCTGTTTCGTCCTATCATTTCTCATCACCATCGTTTTCGCTGGGGACGTTAAATTCAACATTTCCTAAACTAGCACTAAGAATCGAACTCGGAACGATTGCAAGGTATCCATGTTCACCCCTGAAACGGAACAAAGTGGATCACAAAGTACTTATCAAATTTAAGGAAATAATTTTAAATACGCCTCCATATAACGTAATAAGGCTCCAAAATAAATAATCATCAAAGGGAACGAGGTCCGATACTTCCCTCCCGCCCCCCAACTCCTGATGTAAATCAAGGTAATCTTATGTGTCCTGAGTAACCCCTGCCCCCTGAGTAAACATAAGCAAAATTTCAATAGGTAATGCAATCCCGAACCAAAACATCTCTAACACATTCGCTATGGTCTATGTGGGTCCCAAAAGTGAAATAGGGTCAGCCCGACGCCAAACTAACACATTAGCTCAAACCAAATACCTCTACTTCATTCGCACCAGTAAGGGACGTGGTGGCTCAGTGGTAGAGCGTTCATCTCTGCTGTATGGGGTCCCTGGTTCAAACCCCGCGAAAGAAGTTTTGTGGTGGGCAAGATTATGCTCCATTTTTCTCCCATACTTTCATTCCTTTCTCATCGTCACCGTTTCCTTTAACCTAATCGTGGGACGTAAAACTAAATATTTCATTTGCACCAGTGTTATTCCATCTCATCAAAGGGGTAACATCCAAAAAATCAAATATTCCTCCCAAAGTTCAGCAGCGAAAATAAAACCTACTAATTAACGTGAAATCCGAACCGCATGAGCTCCTTCCGGGAATCGAACTCTGGTCTCCCACGTTAAAGGCGCATACGCTAACCGGTTAGCCACAAAGGAACTCAAAAGTTTTCGAGTTTCATATTAATACTAATACTAATTTATACTATTACTGGGGTCTACTAATTCATAATGTAATAGGTCATCAAGAAAGAGATCAAACCTTGTTTTAGTAATTTTATACCCATAAAAGGGAACGAAAAAAAAATCATAACATACAAACTAAAAGTCCCAGTTCAGTGACGTTAAACGAACATATTAGTTCAAACCAACTACCTCTAATTCAATCATACCAGTAGAGGTTCGGTGGCTCAGTGGTAGAGCGTTCACTTCTGCTGTATGTGGTCCCTGGTTCAAACTCCACGAAAATAGTTTTGTGGTGGGCAACACTATGCTTCAATTTTCTCCCACACTTTCATTCATTTCTCATCGTCACCGTCTTCTTTAGCCTAAATGGCTTAAGCGTGGGACGTAAAACTAAAGATTTCATTTGCACCAGTGTTAGTCCATCTCATCAAAGATATAACAATCTCCAAATTTTATGCCATAAAAGGGAACGAAAAAAAAAGCATTTGTAAACCTGTACTATTTCATAACGTAATGAATCATCAAGACCATATTTTTTAGTAATTTTAAAGAATCATCATGACCTCTGATGCAATACTCCCAATTCAATGACGTCATAGCAGGGCCAAGGTACCTCTGACTCATTTACACCAACGTGCATGGCCCCTGAATAAGCATAAGCAAAATTTCAATAGGTGACGCAATCCCGGGCCAAAGCATCCCTGATTCATTCACTATGGTCCATGGGGACCCAAAATTGGATAATCGAGAGTTAGGCAGAGTATCCTCATTACTACTGAGGAACTACATAATTTATATGGTTTACCCAACATTGTTAGGGTCGTCAAGTCTAGAAGGCTTAGGGGGCGGGTCATGTAGCTAAAATGGAAGAAAGTAGAAACGCTTTCAAAATCTTGAGTGGAAGGCCAATCGGGAAACGACCATTAGGAAGACCTAGGCGCAGATGGGAGGACAATATTAAGATGGATCTCGCAGAGATTGGAATACAAACTAGGAACTGGATGCAGTTAGCTAAGAATAGAAGTCAGTATAGAGCTTTTTTGAACGCGGCATTGAACCTCCGGGTTCCGTGGGCCATAGAATTTGTTAGTTTTAGTTATAATGCGTAAGAAGTAAGATAATACTAAGGCCCATGTATACTTCGAGAACTGTAATAAATAAACCTTCAGATATTATTTTCCACTGACCTAGCATAGACTAAATAGTTCCTACAACCTAAGACTGAAGTCGTTGGAAAGAGTTACGTATTCGAAGAGAATAGTTCTTTCAACATAAAGAGTGAGTTTGGAGAAGAAAATTCGAGATATGTCATCTCAACATGCTCGCAACAGTTTCCACAACTTTCAGCAAACACATGCCAACTTATTTCTTTTTTCTTCTCAAACACCGTCTCTTGCGTCTTGTGCAGATAAATGACCCACAACAGTTATCTGAGCAACGGCACGTTCTTGCACATCTTTAAGGAAGGTTGAAAAACCTCCTTCAGAAGCAACTAATGGTGATAATATGAACGAAATTTACAGATTAACTTAATTTGGAGATTGCTACAATGTTTATTGTTTACTGGTTAAGACAAGGAAGTTCTGAACTTCCAAAGTGACGATAATAATTGCAACTTTTTTTTTTTTTTTTTTGATAAAAGCGCACATTACCTTGAGTTGTAGGAAGAATGTAAGACAAACTGCAAACTGCAAGAATGGCATCTACCATGATTTTATTTTCTTCGTTCTCAATCAGTGATGAATTACAGTTTAACAATTTGGATGCATTCTATTTTGAACTTTATAGTGATTATATTGTTAATGTGCGCGTCTTTTGCGCGGGATATCCTGATATATTCATAGTTATAAGTCATATAGTTTGGATCTCATGTTAAACTGCAGGTCACTGTCTCATATAGCCTTGAAGCTGAAAGGGACGCTAAACTAAAATAAATCAAAATATTATATTTATTACACGTTTAATGTATTTCTTCAAAATGAAGGTGGGCCAAATAATTAAATCAGCTATATAATTAAAAGCTCTGAATAACACTGAACTAAAAGTATGTATGTTCTAGTTAAATCAAGGGCCTTTTTTTATTTTAATAAGATTACTTGTTGTGAAATGTAGCGTATTTACACCTTCGTTTGTGGCATTTTAATTCTCTCAATACTGATGTTAATATATATACTGATCACCGTTTGAATTAGAGACACACGCTTAATAAAGTGTATCACCACCTTACGCTCTGATAAAGGTGACTACCCGCTGCGGCATGGATTCCACGAAGTTCGCGAAATGTTCTTGTGGCATCTCAATCCACGTCTGCTGCAGTCTCCCACAGTATGCAGGTTGATCCGAAGAGCGTCCACAGCCCGAAGGCGTAATTCAATGGCGTCCCAGATATGTTCGATGAGATTGAGGCCCGGTGACCATGATGGCCAGATAAGTGTGTTAGATCAGAGGAGTGCTCACCAAACTAGTCTGCTGCCATTCTAGAACGGTGGGCCAGCACATTATTCTGTTGAAAAATGAGGTCACCATCCGGACGTTGCGGCCTACCATATGACAGGACATGGTCATCCAGAACACCACAGTGGCGTTCATCTGTGTGGGACCGTGTCGCACGTGTTAGGGGACCCATCTCAATCCACGTGGATATGCCCCAGATGAGAATACCATTACCACCACCCTGAACAGTTCCCTGCTGGCATGATGCATCCAAAGCCTCGTGTGTTTTGCGAAGCATTTGTTCCCGTCCATCGGCATGTATCAATGTGAAATGTGACTCATCTATCCAGGCAAACTTTCTGCATACTTCCACGGTCCAGTGATGGTGATCGTTTGCCCATGCTAGGCGATGTTTTTTTGTGTTGTGCGTTTAGAAGAGGTACTCGCGTGGGCCCATTGCTTCTGTAAACGATGGCGAGTAGGTGGTTGTCGATTGTGGGGCTGGTAACACGGCTTGGTTGTCCTGCATTGAATTTCTCCGTAATATGACGCACTGTGGCCCTTCTTCCGACTGTTACGATGCGGGCCAGTCGGCGCCTACCCGTCATCAACATGCCCCTGACCGCTGCAGTTTGCCAATGTGGATGCCGTTTTATCGGGTAGACACTCACGATATGCCCTTGACACAGTTGCGTTTGAAAATCAGAATTCCGCATCACTTCCGAAATCGAGCCGCCCGGTCATCTGGCCCCTACTATTTGACCAAGGTGAAATATACTCAGGTTCTTCGTCTTGTCCATTGCATACTGCACTGGTACGGATATCGACAAAGGAAGCACACAACAGCCAGTACGCGCGCGATGCATTTCGTTCGCATGCACTAATGGAGCCTCTGGGGAGCGGTTTCTGCAACTGTCCTGCAGTTTCTAATTCAACTTGTGATCAGTGCATATCTCTTGGGGAACTTCTCGTAGACCACTGGGCAGATCTCGATGGATTTTGGTACATGACTGGACCATAGCTTATCTTCGGTTTTTGTAGTGCTATTTCGGTTAAAATATGTATTCTTATTGGGATGGATATTCAAAATTTATGCGAAAAAATATAATCTTATCATGCTCTCAACTTATGGAGATGACATTTACTTTACTAATCAATGTATCAAATTTGTCCGCAAACTCTTTCCACGTCTTCAGCTCGATTTGTGTGTGTCTGAGCCTAGCTTATGTTTTAGTACAGTTTCTGCGAAAAGAGGCGAAGACGTGGAGATGACGTGTAAAGATAAACGAAATCGATCGATATTAGGATTCAATCCATAGTTTTTCGGGATTGTTGTTAATAACATTCCCGACGTCACTGAATTTCAACTTCAACCCTATTGATGGGGGCTGGGGTGGGAAGAGGGTAGTAGCATCAAAAGGAATAGGAAACGCTCGGTATTCGTGTTCAATCTATGAGATGAATAGTGGTGTAAAATACCTGTCGTAGAAACGGACAATTTTATTAACGTTGCACATGAGATATTACCTTGTTTCTGTATACGTAATATTGAAAATCATTAAGTATGGAATATACATGCGTATACGGTAACTGCAAATAAAATCCAGCCAACCCAATAAGGTTTTCATCTATGATCGTGGCAAACTATGTTGTTGGCGATAATTCGCTTGGCAATAATATTTATTGTGATTACATTGCACAGTGTTTACTTTAATTACAATTGCAATATCATAATGTACATTAGCATGTGCAACACATTCGTTTCGAAATGAATTATTGTGCATTGATGCTCTCATTAATCACGTTAATATAATTTTATTATATCAAAAGGAAAAAAAAAGATAATTCCTACGAATAATACTAACCTTATGTCTGAGTCCTTTCTCTTTCAATATTTTTGGATATTTTTTATGACACAATTTGAGGTTTTCATCACATACTAATCTGACTGCTTTAAAATGAGCTACAATTTCGAGATGGAGGGGAGGGGAGGGTAGAATACGAAAATGAAATTACCCGTCGAAAAGTAATTTAAAATAGTGTAATTTAGCTAATGTATATATATATATATATATATATATATATATATATATATATATATATATATATATATATATATATATCAAAAACACCGACAACATTTGGGAGCCGATTCCTGACACCAAAATAAGACAACAAGTATAGACCAACCTGGGTGCACAAATGCTTCCTTTAGGAGTTATAGGCTGCCAAATACATGAAACGTGAACTCTGAAGATCCATAGCTCCAGAACTAAGGGGAATACTGTAGTCGGGTCAAGACTTCACTAAAATATGCGTGCTACCCAAAAATACATGTTTCAGAATCCTAAGGTACTCATGCAGTATTTTTTATAGAGGCAGTTTGGCTACGGGTATATAATTTGAAATGTTCCAACCACTCTATAAAAAATATTGCCGAAATACCGCATGATTCTGAAACATGGATATTTGGTTAGAACACATACTAGTTCCTAAATGAAATATTGGGTCGACTGTTGTAGGTCACATAGTATTGGAGTTATGGACCTCTAAAATTTATTTTTTCATGTTTTCGGCTGCCTATAGCTCTGACAGGTAGCAACACAGTGGGAGTAAGACACCACATCACAGGGGTGGCGTGTTAACTTCGCTAGAACACCCATCAGAGTTGCCCGCATTCTCATTTTCTTCTTGGTATAGCCCTGGAGGTGAATTAAGTGATGTTCTTTGCAATATACGCAATGCTGGAAATGGTTTCCCAAGTACATAGTTGCTTTTGACGGATTAACCCTCTTACACTAACCCGCACCTCGGTGAATACTTCATTTAGTTTGTATTTATCATATTGCTGTTATCGTTCAATAAGTACCGTGAAGTTTCTTCTTGAATACCACGCTTCCTATAGTTGAAATCACTGTGCCATATGTCACATGTTGTGATGGGGAAAAAACGGGAAAATATTTTTGTTTTTTTTTTCCCTGGGTTTAAAAACTTTTTTTTTATTTTTGGGAAAATATGAGGGTCTTTTCAGGTAACGACGAGAAAAAATATATATATATATTATGCGCATTTATTTCTGTTTATAGGTATACCTCCCTTGACATGGAGAAAATGCATGTTCTTTCGTAACATAATAATACATTTTAAATAAATTTTACTATTTCACGAAAATTAAGAAATATTTCTCCGGACTTACCACTTGCGATGCTTCTGAAATTAATCATATATATTTAAATACAACACACAAAACAAAAATAGTAGCCAATGGACGTACCACGTTTCCGAGTCAAACTAACAGTAAGTATCATTCAATTTAACTTAACCTAAGCCAAATAATATTTGTTTGAAATTAGGGAACACCAAGTATATTGTTTGTAAAGTTTGTAATTGTGCATTGAGTGATGAAGTCCACTGTATCATAAAGTTGCTTAATGACTTGTAAATAATGATTATGAGGACTAGCTATGGACTTTTGACCACAAATGTCAGTAGTTCCGGATTAGACTTGAAAAGTAGTGGCTGGCTGGCCCGCACTGCCATAACTTCTCGCTAGGTCAATTTAAATTACTTTGGTTTTTAGTAGGAAATAGCAAAAGAACTCAAACTTTTGTTAATATAAATATATTTTTCCATATTACAAAAATGAATATTTTATTTATTCATTTATTTAGAAAACAACACCGCTGGCTTAATGCCTAATTATAGTGTCGTATAATACATGCATAGACATATATACATTTACCCGTACAATTGATCAATTCACTTCGAGTGTCAGATACTCGGTAATAATCCTGTTTCTAAATACATGTTCTGACATACTGAATATATCTAACACATCAGTTTTATGACTTAATTCATTGTAGGAGTCATACATTCTCCACAGCGGAGATTAACTGAGAATATTTGTCCGTGCCCTTTCACAGAAAAAATATACCAGTATTCCCGCTCTTGTTCTGCCTGTTGGATCGCTCAGATATATTTTCGTGAGTAGCTCTGGACAGTCAATTTTATTATTTAATACTTTATATAAAAATAGTAAATCAAATATATTTCGTCGATTCGTCAATGTTAGGAAATTCAAACTCCTTACTAAGTCCACGTAGGGAATATGTGTGGGATAGAAAGCTGTTTTCTTGTACGTAAGCATTTTTAGAAATGTAAATTGTATGTTTTCTATTGCTTGTAAATATTTATTCACATTCGGTGTCCAAATAACGCACGCATATTCTAATCGGGACTTTACGTACAAATTATAAAGTTTAATGAATGCTGACTCGTTTCTAAACACTTTACCCATTCTATAGATAAAAAACGAGGTTTCTGAATGCAGCGTAATATATTGCATCGATGTGATGAGAGAATGCCAATTTTGAATCAAAAATTACTCCTAAATATTTAATTGAATTTGGTTTACACAGAGGTGTATGCCATTAATTATATACGGATAATTGATGGGAGTTTCTTTCCTTGAGAACGATAAAGACTTGCATTTAGAGATATTCAATGAAAGTTTCTTTTTGTCATACCATTGTCCAACACCCTGTAAATCCTGCTCGAGTTGTGTGCAGTCATCTATTGTGCTTATTTTAGAATATAATTTGAGATCATCGGCAAACAACAGAAAGTTAGAGTTTTTAACATAGGTTGAAATATCATTAATTACAAGAAGAAATAATAGCGGACCTAAATGGGATCCTTGAGGAACGCCTGATAATGCGGTAAGTTTCGTGGTAGTATATCCCTTGTAAGAGACAGCTTGCTCTAGATTGCACAAGTAGGAAGCGAAGTACTCTATTGCTCGTTTAGAAAAATTGAAAGATACCAACTTCTGTAGTAGCACGTCATGGTCAACTCTGTCAAAAGCCTTACTGAAATCCGTATAAATGACGTCCACTCGACCGCCTTTGTCTAATTCTCTTGCTATGTAATCCGTTACTATTGCTAGATTGGTTGTTGCGGATTTATTCCTCAAAAATCCGTGTTGATGTTCAGATATGACAGGCTTTACATGGTTTAAAATTCTGTTGTATTATATGGTTTCAAGAACTTTGCGAAAGGGAGATAGGATGGCTACGGGTCTGAAGTTATTTATTTCATTCCTGTTTCCAGATTTAGGAATAGGGCAAGTGTGACCTTCTTTCAATTTATTCGGGAATATATTGGTTTTAATGGATTAAAGATAATATGGAGTGGATGCTTGAATATATCTAAACAGCCCTTCACCACATACGGTGGAATGCCATCTATACTACAAGATGTTTTAGATTTCAACGCTTTAATAGCCTGCTCAATTTCCTCTAATTCCATTTCCTTCATATGAAAAGTGTCTAATATACTGCATTCCGAATTATTTGTTATTAGATAATCCGTGTCGTATTTAGCGGGTACACTATTTTATGTTGACTGAAAATAATGCGCGAATGCCTGAGAAATTGCTTTGTTATATTTTAACTTGTTACCATTATATGTTAGAGAATCTGACGAAAGAAGCTTCGTTTTATTTTTAATAAAATACCAGAACTGCCGTGGGTCTTTTCCTACAGTAAATTCAGAATGTGAAATAAATGTCTTGTACGCTCTCGAAATTTCTGATTTAATATATTTTTCGTAGTTTCAGGAACTGATCACGATGGTATGAAATATTATTTAGCCCCTCTTTCCACTTTTTACGATGGTAAGATTTCCGTTTGATTTTTTTTTATTATATCATAGGTAAGCCAGCACGGATAACTGGCATTGACGATCTCAGCTGGACTTTCGATTATGATAATTAGGTTAGGTTAGGTTGTCTTGTTTTGGTTAACGGTGCATAGCTAGTGAACCGTTGCATAGCAGTCGATTATGATGTAAATTTTTGTAAGGATCAAAAAAGTGGGCTACCAGACGCATAAAACGGTAAGAATTATATAATTGTCTTATGTACGAGGGGTAAAGTATCACTAAATCACATTTATCACGTTATATGAAAATGTATTTTTAAGCAAAATACACTTACACCTGATACAAACCTGATATGTAAGTAAAGTGGACTAGTTTTCTTTACCCTTCCGTAAACTTTGATTCTGAAAACTTTTTCTTATGAACAAAATATGCGCTTACCGTTTCTCTTACCGTACCGTCATGCTATCCATAAAATAATGAATCTCGCTCTATTTTGCTTGTCTCTCTCTCTTGACTCTCTTGAGCTTCCCACAAAGCTATGATTAGAGATTGTCTTTATTGCGGGTCTAACTCCATTAACTGTGGTAATGCAGTTCCACTCGAAATGCGCACTGACAGTGTACTAGAATTTACAGATTGGTAGTCTAGTATTTGTATTTGTCTCTTGGTTTTGAATAGGCCTACTAAATAGAGATGTACGCTTCCGGCCAGTTTGGAGGAGATTTTTCTTTACGTTTTGTGGACACTTGTAGAACCTTAATATGTGGGCTGACATTTTCTCCACATTTGGAACTCTGTAGGTTTTTTTTTTTTTTTTTTTTTGGCAGAATTTACATTTCGCCGATTTATTTCCTTTCTCTGTGTACGCTTTCCAGATATCGCCTGTACGTCGTCCCATCCTTAGAGCTAAGCGTTTATCAAATATCAGAAATAGAAAAGACACTGACTATTCAGCCGAACTTTTCCCTCTTGCGTAAGTGAATAACGTTGCCAGCGTCACCAGATTCAAAGAATTTAAGTGACTAAAATTGACGTAGGTTACACTGGCAAAGATTCTGAAACTTAAAATCAATAAACGTCAACTAAAAATAACACACTTTTGCTTCATTAAACCTTTTAAAGAATGTCTTTTTTTAAAAGTAAATTATATACTTTCAGTCAAGCAGCTACAGCATCATCCTTATTTATCCTAGGATCATGGTTTGTACCCTATTCTCTTTAGAATAGAACGACCTTTAAACGGTTTCGTTTACATTTCCCTATTCTGTCGTGAGGCATGAAATTTTGAGAGAAATTGGGATTTTTTTCTGATTTTTATTTTAAATTTTGAGCCCCTCTGGACCCCGTGTGTTAACGCACGGATCTTAAAATCAACAGAAAAGTACTAAGGGGTGTACTAAATGTGTACAAAATTTCAAGCTTCTATCTTCAATAGTAAGGACGGGGAAAATATTTAGCAATGAGCTACGAACATCCCGACAATGCCTCAGATGACCCCAAATGACATTAATGTAATATAAAAAAATCCTGAGACATATCTATTTATCATAGAGTAATATTTTGTACCTCATTATTTTCAGAATGGAATAGCCCTTCAAACGGTACTTCTCACATGAGCCTATTATGTTCGCAAGGAGAAAAAGTTTGATGGAAATGTGGATTTTTGGTGAAATCCCTTACTTCTTAGCTTGGGCCCCTCTGTGTTAACGCATAGATATAAAAAATCACTGAAAATACTAAGTGATATATTGAATGTGTGTGTACAAAGTTTCAAGTCTCTATCTTGAAAAGTAAGGTAAAAAAATGCCAATGTTCTAATAATATCCCCACAATACCCGAGATTCCAGTATAAAACAGAATCTCAGGTAAAATTTTCCTTAGACATCCCTATTTAATTTAGTATCATGGTTCGTACATCATTCTCTTCAGAATATAACATTCTTTCAAACGGTACGTTTCACATGTCTCCATCATGTAACTGAGATAAGAAAATCGCGAAAAAAGTTTTTTGTTTAAAAGAATCCCTTTTTTTACCTATTTTGGCACCCTGGACCCACTTATGTTAGCAAAGAGATCTGAAACAAATCTCAAAAATACTACGGAATGCACTGAATGCTGTGCAAAATTTCAATCTTTAGGTGAAATATTTGGGGTACCCACCAAAAATAATAGAAATAGGCCGAACAAAAATCCCTTTGTTTCAAGTTATGACGTCATCACGCCCTATGTCTCAACGCAGGAATGCGTGACAGAATACGTAACGTATTCTAGAATGCTTCCAGGCTTCAAAAGAAAACAAATACGTAGTAAGAAGCTTTATTAGAACCTTTTTAATCGAATAATGAAGATACTACAATATCGTATAAAAACATACGGTGTAATTTAAAAGGGTTAATAAAAACCCATTTTAGGGTGGAAAAATACGATTTCGGAAAAACCTTGGTATGAAACCCAAAATATATATTCCCCCCCCCCCCCCCGCCCATCTCTAGTCACATGAAATTAGTTCTATGCCTGAAATGTTAGTCCACCCTCACAACTCTGAAGTTTTGTTGGTTCAGTATGTTCCTGCAATTCTTAGTTTAACAACGTTTAGCATGTGTTAAAATATGACCGTTATGCTCACATATGACTAACAGGAATGTAGTAACCTTTGTCCAGCTCGATCATTTTTCGTCATTCGTACCAAGGCCACCTTTAAAGTGGAAACAAAGTCATTTACCTCAGATTATGTTGTCATAGACAAACATACCTACATTTATACGTCACACACCTCTGATTTGCACTTCTCATCATTAAGCACAAGCTTACTTGTTAAGACTCAGAGGACAATCACACTAATTGTATGCACATGAATAATAAATGGTGCTTTTCCTTGTAATCTGATCAGATTCTTTTTATAAAAAAGAAAGAAAATAATGAGGCTTTCACTGTTCTACATACCCAGTATTCTTCTTATACCTATACCGGCAATATATGTAAATTTCGATGTATGAACACGCTAACGGCGACTTCTTCTTTTTTTTTTTTCGAAACACTCATATGTGCGTCTATCTTGCTTCCATATTTCATTAAAGCTAAGTATACATTGACGTGTGTCTCCGTCCGTAGCGTATTTATGTAAACTAACAGTAATTCATTTCATGCACTTGGTGTGAATCGAAGAATGTAACCCCATGAAAGCAGTCAATTTCAAGTCTATCCAATGTTCGAGCAGGAAGGGCAAGAAGTATGGCTTAAAACTGCCAACTGCTTTCATAATTGCTGTTTGCTGGAGGGTGGTTTTCCTCAATGGCGCGTCTTATGACCTCAAAAATTTTATCCTGTGGCGGGCGGACCTTAAGTGATCTTCAACACTTTTACAACCTGCACGATGTTTTTGGATCCAGCGAGTTGATGTACTGCGGTTCACTGCACCTTCCCGTTTTGCATGATAAATGTTTTCGGTTCCTTCCGCAGCGTGATGCCCAAGTTGAAATTCATGCAATAATAATTCATGTATAAGATATTGTTGAATATTCATTATCACTGCTACTAAAAGTAATTGAATATAGTGACGGAGTGGCGACTTCTGTGTTAAATAGTCCGCTTGTCGCACAACATTCAGTTTGACCTTGCACTTACAACCTACCACTGTGTATGCATCGGCTTGCTGTTTGGGTTGTGGGAATATTGCAAGATTTGTGACTCATAGTTGTAGTACAATTACAAATTAAGCCATTTTAATTTAAACATAACTAGCTGGCACCCGTGTTCGTTTGTTTCTATTGTTAATCCGACCGATAATGTAAGGAAAACTTTTCAAAAATAAGCATTGGCTATAAATTAGCAAAGATTTTGAAAATGAATGTGCATATATGTGCAATTGAGCGTGTGCAAACAACTTATTTTGTTAAAAGTTTATCATTTTTCGCACTATTATCCGATTTTGTTTTGAGATTTCAAATAAAGCTATTTTTTTTTTTTTTTTTTTGTAACACGAAATGCATTTTAACTTTCAGACAATATCATTTCAGTAGACTATTTCCCCTTTCAATACGTTGTTTCGTAATTGTCGAAGTTCATGATACGAGTAGATTTGGAAGCGCATCCTCAGAAACAACTTAACCACCCCCAACGAGTACTAATTGAGAAACATAAGAGAAAAATCAGGTGTAGATTGATATTATAAAAAAAAATAATAATGGTTGTTTTCTTTACGTATATAAAGTTGCAAATGATGTTGCCCTTACAATTCGGAAGAAAACATTAATAATGAAGGTGTATTGTATGCAATAAACTACATTTAATTGCTAAGCACAGGAGGAAACTAACTGCAAAGGTTCTTCTGATTGAGCAAGTCATGAAAATATATCTAGAAGATTTTCTACCGTTCATGTTCACTTCGAAGATTTTTAGGCAAAAATTCTACCCAAATTCAACTTTGAAGATATATGGCCCTCGTATCTTAGAGGAGAAAAACATTGGAGATCTAGAAAACGGAATAAAGAAAAAGTAATGAGAAATAAACGAATGAGTGAGAGAAAGAAATGAGACATCGGCAAGATTTAAGATAATCTTATTTTCGTTTCAACCATTTCAACCTTTATAGTAGGGACACCAGAGGAAAGGGAAAAAAAGATTTAATTTAGATGTGCAGCTAAGAAATTTTAAAGATGGCTACTTCTTTAAAGAGATGCTAATCTAGTTTAATTGATTTAGGTCGCTTCCTCAAGTGAGAATGCGTAACACGCCTTACCCTAAAATTAGGAGTGTAATACATGCACCTTGAAACCCCGTCCACACTTGTATCGCTCATCGAGTGAAAAATAGTGCAATATTGATTCAGAAAAAAAGTGTAGGATTTTTTTTATATATACACTTTGTTAAATATTGTTTGATTTGTTTCTGACAAATATCTAGGACACGCATTAACTATGTCATGTTTATTTTAATTGTATGAATATTCATATTTATTTATATTACAAGAATAAGTCATAAGTTTGCAACCCGAACAGCAGGCGTGTTCGTACACCATGATCGATACAAGGATAAACTGTCCAAATATATATTGTGACAAGCGGACTATTTAACATGGAATATGTCATTTCGTCACTATATTCAGTCAGTTTCTAGTAGCAATGACGATGAGTGCTCAACAACGTCTGAGACGCGAACTGTTGCTGCGTGACTTCGAACTTGGGCAAAATGCTGCTCCAGCAACCTAAAACATTTATCATGCGAAACGAACATCAACTCGTTAGTTAAAAAAAAAAAAAAAAAAAAAAAAAAAAAAACTTGGTGAAGGTTGTGAAAATGAAAATCACACCAGGACTGGCCGCCCAAGGGTCACAACTTCTGAAGTCACACGTCACATTATTTGAGGAAAAAAACGATCTACCAGGACACGATAATTGTCAAGTCAACTCGGCATGTCTCAATCCACTGTAGTGCGTGACCTTTATGAACTCGAGGAAACATCCAGGACCTGCCACATTGTGCCGCATGATTTGAGCCCTGCTCCGGCCCAGAACAGAGTGAATTTGTGGAGACTACTGCTAGGAAATCCTCATGATATGGGTTTCCTAAATCGGATTGTCACATGCGATGTAAAACGGTCAATCTTCTGAAATCAAAAAAAATGCAGAAACAGTGGTTCAGTAATTGTCTTATTTCACAACCGGTCGTCAAACAGTGCCGTTACGAGCATAAAGTCATGCTATATATATGATGGAACTACAAAGAGTAATTCATTTCTTGTTCGTGCTCATCAGTAGCACCACCGATGTCAACTTTCCTCTCAACAGTTAGAGTGGATGAATGTTGCGCTACGCAAAGAAAATATCTTGCATCAGTAAACTTAGAACGCGCCCTGCTGCAACAGGATAACACAAAATTACACTCGGCTCAAAAATGGAACCAAAAATTCAGTAACTAAATGGCATCTAGCTGATGTCACATCCAGCACATAGTCATGATCTATCCCATTTGTATTACTACCTGCTTCTGTTCTTGACGTACTTCCTGAAATCATGATGAAGCTTCACCAACCAGCAAGAGACGGAAGCGGCATCCATTGACTTGTTTTCACCTAAGGATAAGGTGTAGCATGGAATCGAGAAACTGGCAGAAAGGTGGCTGCAGACAATCGAACACGATGGTTTATAATTTGTATGTTAACCCGATTTTATGATACTGTAATAAATGCAGACATATTGTGTACCAGAATATTGCAAGACTTACTACTAATCCTTGTAATAACTTGGAAAAATTTGTGAACTCGCACTCAAAAGAAGAGAAGGGGAAATTGTACTAATATCATACACTTATTTTGAACCGTTGGATGTATAAATATGAAATGAGATACGCATAAACATGTATGCAGTTTTAACTTCTAAGAGCATAAACTTTTATACGTTATTTGCGCGGGCTAAATGTGAATGAGTGCGTAGTGAGTTGGGGCATTTTATTATTAGTATGTGTCATTTTTAAGTTGCTGATATGTGCCACGAACTTTCATTTTTTTTTTGTTTGTTTGTTTTCTGCATACCTTGTTCACTTATTTAAATGCTAGAGTAATCTCAATGACAAAAAAAGTGTGTCGCCACATAATTGTTTGATCTCTTGATATAAGTTTTGATCTGTCAGATAAAATGACATAATATGCTGTATATTATAGATTTATTATATATATATATATATATATATATATATATATATATATATATATATATATATATATATCAATTAGAAACCTATCAATCACTTGCATTCGTTCAATGTGGATGACACAATAACAAGGAGGTTTTTCGTGACTGATAGATGTAGTTTTTGAACCCTTGTGCGTTTTCGTTTTCTAAAACAAAAATAAATAAAATGAAAAAAAAATCCTACTTTCAGAGCAATCATATGAGGAGAATTAAGAATAATTCGTTTTGGAGAACACATATTTTAATTTGAATTGTATATTTAATACCCTCAAAATCTTGAAGTTTCGGGAGCAAAATGGAGAGGCAAAACTAATTTTATAAAAGACTTGTGAGTGTAAGAAACTACGGAACTGAGATTGTGAATTTATCACAAACTAAGGAACTGAGTACAATAAAGAACAACAAGCAAAGCATATGTCATTGTATTCATCAAACACTAAAATACCGAGTATGAAAAACAACATAAACGACGTCTTCGGCGTTGTTCCCGTAAATTCCTGAACCAGCTAACATACTCGTGCCTGCCTAACCTTGGGTATAAATGTCATAGTGATTGGTATGCAATAGCTAAGCGATCCCCAAAACACAATAATTAATGATTAATCCCGATGGATACAAGGTAATATCGGTCATTAAAAACATTTTCTCTCTCATCCGTCGCCATCTCCCATACGATGGGGACTGAATTCGAACATTAATGGTATATAGAGTGTGATTATTAATTTCAGAGACCCGATAAACTATACATTTGACACTAATATTGATTTTTTCGATTGTTTTTGCATATCACCAATTTTCATCCTTTAGGGACGGTAATTTCGGGCTGAACATGAACTTACGCGTCACAAAAGTGTCACTATTCACCTTAGCGACCCCATAAACTAAGGATTAAAACTGATATCGACAGTTTATTATTATTATTATTATTATTATTATTATTATTATTATTATTATTATTATTATTATTATTACACGTTCTCGGGCCCACCCTTTAGGGACCTAGGGTGTTTCGTCTACACTGAGAGCAGAATTTGAGCTTAAATGACATCGAAACACTCACCAATTAGCTTAGGGTTTCAGATAGCATTTGGCACAACACTGACATAAGCATTTGTCGATTATTGTACATGTTACTTTTCCTCCCCAGGTTGAACAGATGAAGGAAGATGCTGAATTTGGACTTAAGATGAATCACAAGTGTCACAATTCACTTCAGCGACCCTGAAAACTAAGAATTTGACATAATATTGTCACATTTGATTACTGCTATAAGTCAGTCCTCCCACTGCCCGTGGGAGTGATGTAGAGGTTTTGACTTCACTGGCCGTTGAATTTGAACTTAAAGTACCGCAACTGTCACCAACCAAATTAGGGAGCCCGAAAACTATGGATTATACACTAATACCTAGGTATTGATTGATTTCTATTAATTCCTTATGTCACAATTTTAATCTATACAGATTTCTAATGGAGGATGAACTTGGACTTAAACGGCATTTGAAGTGCCTCTATTTATATAAACCATCATTGGAACTATGAATTTGACATTAATATTGGTCGTATTCGATGGTTTTTGTATGTTTCCACCGAGTCTCCCCTAGGTGTGATACAGGGATTTTACCCGTACTGTGTGCTTAACTTGCACTTAAAGAACAACAACTGCACTTTCTAAACAACACCGACAACGTTTGTTAGGTAATTCCTGACACCAATTAAGACAAAAAGTATATAGACCAACCTGTGTGCACAAATGCTTCCTTTTGGAGTTATGGGCTGCTGAAAACATGAAAAAAAAGGGAATTTAAAGGCCCACAGCTCAAAAACTATGGGACCTACGTAGGTGGGTCAAGGCTTCACTTAGGAACTAATATGTGTCCTATACAAAAATAAATGTTTCAGAATCCTAAGGTACTCATGCAACATTTTTTAAAGAGAGAGTTTGGCTAAGGGATATTATTTGAAATACTCACCAACTACTTCTATAAAAACTGTTGCAGAAGTGCCGCAGGATTCTAAAACATGGATATTTGGATGGAACACATACTAGTTCTTAAGCGAAGTCTTGTCCCGATTAGGGTAGGTCCCATAGTATTAGAACAATGGCCCTTTAAAGTTCATTTTCTCACGTTTTCGGCAACCTATAACTCCGAAAGGAAGCATTTGTGCACCCAGGTTGGTCTATAATATTTGCCTTAAGGTAGACCGGGGTACGTTGATACAGGGTATAAGTTGATACACTGCTTCTTACGTCATAGTGCGCGCCCGCAGCTTCATTGTTTTCCAGAAGAAGAAACACTGTACAGGCGCCATCTGTTTGAGTCTGACATTCGTTCACGTTGCGTTGAAGTGCTGGTGTTATTAAGCAAAAATTGTTTTTGATAACCCGGAGTAAATTTTTTTGTTCTCACATCGTGTGACTTCAGCTTCTGGAGCCTAGGCATTGGCGACCGACTGGCGTGGGAACTTATTGGACCATTCAAAGGTAAGGTATTTTTATTCTTGTTGATTGTTTTCATGAGCATATTTCTTGCGTATTACGTTACAAGTAAGATGGTGTCATTTGGGGCAGGTTGATACGTTTAAAATGAGGCAAGTTGATACGGTGTATCAACTTACCCCAACCAGTGTTTAATTTTTCCTTTCTTTTTTTCAGCAGAAGATGGTTCGGAATTATGTGAAGAAAACGAAGAGAGGAGAAATTCCATTTGAGACATTTGAAAGAGCATACGCCGATATGAAAGAAGGGAAATTATCATTGAGGGGGGCTGCTAAGACCTACGGTATTGACAAAATGACTTTACTAAGGTACAAAACGAAAAGGGAAAATAAACCTGTTGCTCGAGTCGGCTATTCTAAACATCGATAAGTCCTTACAGATGATCTTGAAGTTCAGCTGAAAGAGTATGTACTTCACTGCTCAAAGTTATTTTATGGGTTATGTCCTAAAGATGTTCGTCGTTTGGCCTATGAATTAGCAGTCGCGAATAACCTTAACATTCCAGACACTTGGAAAACTACGAAGTTAGCAACATGTGAATGGTTTACAGCTTATATGAAAAGGCACTCCACGCTTTCCCTAAGATCTCCTGAAGCAACAAGTCTTAGCCGCGCCACTAGTTTCAACAAGCACAGTGTTGGGATTTTTTTTGCAAATTTAAAAAAGTTTTAGATCAGTATCAGTTTTCACCAGAAGATTTTTGGAATGTTGATGAGACGGCTGTGCAAACAGTCCAAAAGCCAGCCAAAATAGTGGCTGGAAAAGGTTCTCGTTAAGTGGGTAGGGTGACGTCGGCAGAGCGGGGATCAACAGTGACAATGGCCATTGCTGTTAACGCTATTGGAAATTCAGTTCCGCCAATGTTTATTTTCCCCCGGGTTTTCTACAAGGACTATTTCGTTAGCAGTGGACCTCCTGGATGCATTGGGACAGCATATCCATCCGGGTGGATGACTGGAGAGACATTTTTGTTATTTGTGCAACACTTTCATAAGCACGTGAAGTCTACAAAAGAACGCCCTTGTTTGCTTCTTTTGGATAACCACGAATCTCACCTATCCGTAAGTGTTGTAAACTTCTGTAAGGACAATGGTATTATATTATTGTCATTCCCACCACACACATCACATCCTTACAACCATTAGATATAACAGTCTTCGGGCCTTTTAAAATATACTATTTCGCTGCAGTGGACAATTGGATGACAAACAATTCTGGAAAGACAGTGACAATCTATGACATTCCAGGTATTGTGAATGCTGCTCTTCCTTCCGCTCTAACGCAGAAAAATATTTTATCTGGCTTCAAGGCTTCCGGGATAGCACCATTCAATCCCGAAGTGTTCAGTGATGATGATTTTCTGTCATCTTCAGTAACTAATCGCGAAGCTAATGCTGGCACAAATACTATTAAAAATGTTCGTGAGAGTTCTCATCAATCAACATCCACAAACATGAATCTAATGGAAAACACGGCTTTAGAAAAACAATTTGAAGCTGTTCCTTCCACCAGCAGTGCAAAAGACAACGTTGAGGTATCGAATAGGCCAACTTCAGTAGGCCTAAGTCCTCAAGATATTCGACCATATCCAAAGGCCACTGAACGCTCAGTGAAAGGAAGAAACAGACAACGTATGACATCATCCATTCTTACATCAACTCCAGAGCTGGCTAGATTGGAAAATAAATCTCGCGAAAGAAAAGTTAAAAAGCAAAGCAAGGCAACAGCAAGGAAAAATTTATCAAAGTTGTTAGAGAGCCCTAAGAAGAAAGGTAAAGGGAGTGGTTTCACACAAAATAGAAGTGAGAGAAAACGTTTAAATCAACATGACGATTCAACAGACACAGATGAAGACGAAGATTGCTTGTGTTTGAGGTGTCTTGAGCCTTTCTCTGTTTCTAAGCCAGGGGAGAAATGGATTCAGTGCATTTCGTGTAAACAGTGGGCTCATCTCAAATGTGGAGAAGACAGTCCAACATACATGTGCCTTCACTGTATCTCAGGTTTGGAAGTTTCATCCACCGACAGTGAGGAGAAATAATCTGTTGTTTATAAAGACTGAGTGAGGAAGTAGCTAGATCCATTTCACGAATGTTAAAACTGTCGTCAAATAACTTTCAAATATTTCTACTTTTATTTAGTTTTAGTATTTTTATATAAAAATATTTTGTTATGAAAAGTAGTAAACAGAATATAGCCAACAGATGTTTTATAAAGACTGATTCAGAAAGGAGCTAGGTCCGTTTCACGACTGCTGAAACTGTTGTCAAATAGGGTTACTTTTATTTAGTTTTAGTATCTTTATATAAAAAATATTTTGTTATGAAAAGTAGTAAACAGAATATAGCCTACAGCTGTTTTATAAGGACTGAGTGATAAAGTAGCTAGGTCTATCTCACGACTGTCGTTAAAACTATAATAGAAAATTAAATTTCGAATAGGGATACTCTTATTTAGTTTTAGTATTATATATAGATATATGTTGTTATGAAAAGTATAAAACATAATATACAGTTCAGATAATATAATAGCCTATGTCATGAAATGCTGTTGGTTTAATTTTTTTGTCGCTACCTGAACTTATATTTTTCTAAATGATATTCTGGAAACACTGAAATTTCTACGGATGGCAACACAGAAAATTATTATTTTTTTCTTAACTTTTCTGGTTTGAACATCATTAGGCATATCCATGTTTGAGGTAAGTTACATTTCATCACCTCCTTTCGTTTGTGAGAAACAGGATAAAGGAAAATGGCAAATTTGTATATTCCTTTTCACCTGCCCCGCTTAAATTCAACAATCCACCATAGATTTTACTAGACAGTTCATCTTTCTTTTTTGATATTCAGTCACAAACATTTTAAATTCTCAAAAGCTCATAATTATGTTTGGATTATGATTAGTATATACAAATATCGTTAATATATAGCAATGTATCAACGAGCCCCATGAACTGTACCAACTTGCCCCGCTATTGAGGTAAATTGATACGTTGCGACTTATCAAACAAAAATTGTTTCTATGTTTCAAGGAATTTGGTGTAAGGTTAGATGTCAGGCTTTTTGAAAAGCCTAAGTATGAAGCTATAATTTGTGTGTACTTGAAGGTTTGTAATATGATTAGTATAAATTACAAAAAATCCGAAAGTGTAAACTGTATCAATTTACCCCGGTCTCCCCTATCTTGGTGTCAGAAATCACCTAACAAATATTGTCGGTGTTGTTTGGAAACACCCTGTATATAAGATGAGAAGTAGGTAGAGATTCCGTCTTATCATACAGAGTCCTGCAACAATTGTTTTTTTTCGCAATACTAACTTTTATTTCTTCCGATAATTTGTCAGAAAACATGGAAATATTAACCAAGTCAAATATTAGCCAAGGGGTACCGTAGGTCAGACTGGAGAAGAGCTTTTTTGTTGTTGTTGTACTTATTTCTTTATCAAAAACGTTACATTTCCCAGCAGCATCTTTCGAATGCAGCAAGCCATTGATGAGGCAGATACTGGTCCTTCTATCTAATTTGGTACATGCAACGATGTCCCACGCTTAATAAATGCTTATTTGTTTTTTACTTGTAAAGTAAAACAAGACCTTGATGTTTTCTTAATGTACAGTTTGAAGGTTAATCTATAGTTTTGGACATCCAATGAGCATAATGCATTACTCCAGTAGAAGTTTCAGTGGATATCTGAACATTAACAATATTAATTTAACCAACTCCATACAATAATTTCTAGGTAGGTTTTATTTATTTTAACGCAATAATTAATACGTGCATGGCAGCAGATTGCAAGTACTCCTTTTCAGAAATAAAAACATCCAATACTAGAATAATCATCTCGAGCAACTGAGTTCCACGATTCTTCGAGCGTTTTGAACAGTAGGGTTACCGGTGCATTGGAAAAACCTAGTTGTAACATAAAGACCACTGATAATAATTTTTAGAACGAGTAGTGACATGCCAGATACAGTGTTTTTTTTCAATTTTATTTTTAGGCTCCATGGTTTCACCCTACGGTTAAAGTTATAGTGTCAGAGCTCATTCCATTTATTTTCATCTAGATTAATTTTCTTTAAATAACTTCATAAACTATAATTCAAGTATTTTGTTCTGTGCCGGATCAGAGTTTTGGAACTCCAAGTATTCTTTTCTTCTTCATCTGCACAACAAACTATTGCTGATAATCTATCTATTTTTTTTTCAAGCATAATATATAATTTAAAATTTGGCCGTCCAAGTGAACGGCAATTAATGTTTTACCATCAAAATTCGATTTTAGTTCTTCAGCAAAACTTCACCGTGGTTCCTCTCATTTCCCTGGAAACTAGAGAATGATTGCATATTTTTACTACAAAAGTACAATACTTCGATATTAAATATATATACATTCCTGAACACTCTCTTCCTCTAATTCCAGGACGTTAATATTTTTTTTTCGTGCATTATATTATATTATCGGATGATACCCAGGATATAGACTTATTTTTTTTTTGACCGCCCTATTGTAGGTAGGAACGTAAAATTTGGACAAAATGTCATTTTTGACATCAAATCAACGGGTAAGGATTGCTTTTAATATTTATCGAACGGGGATTATCTGGAGGTTCAAATGTTCTTCCAAGAGTAGTGTATCTCACGAATCCCCGAAGTTAAAGAAATTAAATTTGGCATGTGAACTCGTCATTAAAAATAAAGGATAACTTTTTTCAGCATTTTCAAAAATTCTGTTTCTACGGGGAAGCGAAAGGAAAGATTTCTGAAACATTTGCATTTGTCTTTGTTTCATAAGGAAAAGCCACATGTGAGGATACATTTAAGGTATATACCTTAATTCGGCATATCAATTCTTCATTAAAAATTACGGAAAACATGTTTCACCATTTTCGAAAACTTCACTTCTAAGGAGGTAAAAGGAGATTATTTCTGTAATAATCAAATTTTCCTTTCTTTACTAAGACATTATCCGTTTCGAAAATTTGTTTCTTTTGGAGATGTGAAATTCAGCGATGTTTTACATTAATTTATTAAAATACTTTTTTTAACACACACATACATACATACACACACACACACACACACACATATATATATATATATATATATATATATATATATATATATATATATCGCCTGTAATATTACGGGCTTGGCGAATTTAGAAATTAGTGCTCAATTATGTCACCCAAAATCAATGGTAGGTGATGTAACCCTGATCTGGAAACGTCACGGTGTCACTAGTGTCCCTAAACGGCCAGGACGGCCCAAGAAATTCACAGACAGGGAACGAGGAGTGCTGAAACGTGTGGTATCTAGCAATCGCAGTCAAACTGCATCTCCCATCCAGCACGAGTTCCATCGAGCAAATTAGTTTCACTGAACACTGTCAGAACAGAACTGCATGCACTTGGTTTCCATGGTAGATGAGCTGCCCACAAGCCACATATCACTCCAACGAACAAAGCCAGGATGTTGGCATGGTGCAAGGGTCATCGAAATTGGACCCTAGGCAATGGAAACATGTGTTATGAAGTGATGAATCACACTACATGTGTTTCATGTCAGATGGTTGAGTGTGGATGTGTAGACAACCCGGGGGAACGCTTATTACCAGATTGCATTGTGTCAACAGTGAAACTTGGTGATGGTGGTGTAACGGTGTGAGGTGCATTTTGCTGGTTCAGTTTAGGTCCGCTTGCTGTTGTGCCTGCTAACATGACGAGTGCAAATTATTTGGACATTTTGGACAATTCAGTGCTTTCTGCATTGTGGAAATTATTTGGAATGGGTTGATGTTACTATTAGGATGATAATGCCCCTTCGCATAAAGCTGCCAATATTACAATATGGTATGACGAGAACAATGTACTTCGACTCCACTAGCCTGCTCAATCGCCTGATTTAAACCCCTTGGGACATATGTGGGATGAATTGGAGCGGCGTTATGGTCCAGAACAACCCGCTCAAATTAGTAATTTCGAAAATCTGGTGCTGAGTGAAACGGACACAAAATAAGTATGTTTAAGGTTTTAAAAATATGGGTTCATTTTGTATCATAACTAGAGATGCAAACAAGCCGGTTTTTTTGAGTCGATGTTTTTTGCACATAAAAAGCCGCCTTTTTTGAAAAGAAAAACGAGAATTTTGGAAATGTTGGCTTTTTTTTCGTTTTCATGACTTTTCTATTTAAATAGATTTCTTACAGTATACTCAAATGTTAAATAAGATTTCATGACCTAAATGTTATATTTCGCTCTGGAATTCAACGTCATGATGGATGGAACACATGTTTTATGAATTAAAGTAAACATAAAGTACGTACTATTTGAGGGCAACTGTAGAAGATATTTAACTTTATTTTATTTCTTTTATTTTCTACATCATTTCTTTTTAGTCATCCGCGTTTCATTTCCTATAGATTAGTAGGCATACTCTAGCTTCTAGCACATAAGTTAAACTTTTTTTTTTCAATATACCCATCAGAGCGTACATTTGTCAGTATATCTGTCAAAGCGTACTTCCACATTCTTGCTATACTGTAGCTGTGCAATGATTTAGCAATAATCTTCCGGATACAAACTTGAATGCCATTTTATACAAATAATCAGTAGCGGATGTAGAAAAGTATTTTGGGATGTGTTTCTCTGCTTAATGTTTTTTTTTCTAAAATTTCCTAATTTTTATTTGGGAGTTTATGAGTACAAGCATAACTAGTATTTCGTTTTGTTTGTATATCCAGCAATAACCTTCCCGATACAACCTTGAAGACCATTTTATACTGATAATCAGTGGCGGATTTAGAAAAGTATTTTAGGAGGGTTTTTTTTCTGATTAATGTTTATTTTTTCTAAAAATACCTTTTTTTTATTTGAGAAGAGCTTGAAGTTTATAAATAAAGGCATAACAAATATTTCGTTTGTTTTAGAAATTCTGTAATTTCGGGGTACAAGCTTCACCCGTAAAACATCCCCACCCTAACCCCCTTAGAAAATCCGTCACTGTTGATAATTAGTAATAACAACGGTTTAAAAACGATAAGAAAGGAAGTCGGCCAGAACTCACAGTACACGCATTATCTCTACATTCACAGATACAATTAAGAAAAAGTTTTGTCAAAATAGTCGAATGCGGAGTTGAATCCCGGACTTCCCAATAGAAGCGCAGAAGCTAACCACTCACTCATGGTTGTTGTGCATTAATGATGAGTGCAAGAGTCTTGCATTCAAGACCAAGACCAAGACCAGGAATCCCGATGCAAGACCAAGACCAAGACTAAGGGGTGCAAGACCAAGACCATACCTGCAAGACCAAGACCAAGACTCTTGCGCAAGAGTCTTGCACAAGTACCGTCTCAGTGGTAGAGCGTTCACCTTTGCTACTGGGGTCCCTGGTTCGATCCCAGCTTGCACCATGTGAGATTTCTTGGTGGATAGAGATCGTGTGCTTAAGTTTTCTCGGGGTTTCCCGTTTCACCCTACTTTCTTCATCCCACTATTTCATTCATTTCTCATCATCACCATCTTCCTTAGCGTTAGTGCATAATCGTGGCTGTAAAGCTAGATACTACATCATTTCAAAACATATTAGTGGTGTTCTTTTTCTATAACTAAACAGAAATGTAGTATTCAACACCAGTAATTCAGTACACCATAGGTGCGTAGTACAAAAGTAAGGTATTGGCTCCAATGATCCAGCATCTGTTAGAAATGTTTAAAGTGTGCTCAAAAAATTAATATCGAAATAACATTTTCATGACATTGACAAAAACTTGTGCATGTGACCAGAAGTTTAATTTCATGGACGGGTGTTTATACGTTGAATAATTGTTTATCATTATAACTTTTAGCCTCCTCAGGTGTATGACACACGAGGATTGAGCGATATAACATTATATAACAATAAATAATCCATATTCACAAGTGAAAGTGATTTTGTACTATTATTTCAAATAACTTGGAGTTTGATGTTGTCTTTTTGTATTTCTAGTAGGGTATATAGGTCAAAAGTATTTGTATAAATTGAGATTAAACAAAAGACAAAAGACAGTTGAGTCGTTTTCAGTTTTTACTTAAGTTATATTAAAATATTAACAGGTTTGATTATAATCGTTATTATTTTAATTTTCTCTCTCCTTTTTCGCCAATATTGCTAACATATCATCATCATAGCTATTCTGCCATTATTGGCAGGTCACTTGTTGCAACTCAGAAGCTTCGATATACGGTGGTCCTCAGCTAGTCTCTTCGCCTTGACGTAGCAAATTTCTGTTTTAATACTTTTCTTCAACTACAGTCTCCTTTGCCCCCTCCCTCTCTTTCTCTCCACCATATCCTCTAGCATGTCCCTCATAATAAAGTTCCCCCTCAGCCAATGTCCCAACCAGTTCCTTTTCCTCCTCTTAATTACATCTAAAATTCTTCTTTTCTCCCCTACTGCTACTATTTCTAACACCTTCTCATTCATTTTCCGTTCAACCGAGGTAATTCTCACCTTTTATCGAAAGCTTCCAATATTTTTTTCATTACTTTTGCGTAATGTCCATGTTTCTGTTCCATAGAGTACATATTGTAATAAGTAAAATACAATCTCAGTATTTAATTGGAAGTTTGTTCTATACAAATATTAGATAATTTTGGTTGAAAATAAAAAATATCTGATGCCTTTAGAGTGTAAAGTAATTTAGCAATTTATGGTATTTCAGTAATCTGTCCCGTCTTGATTTTCTCTTATGCGTCTCCCCTATTTGAAAACCAGTGGAGTATGGAATATGTTTAAAAAAAAATATTTAAAAAATAACGTTGTAATTTATCTTATAAGTAGTGAAACATGGAGACCCATTGAAAAAAATAAAGGTTATCACCTATGTTGTATACTATCATAATACTTACACGAAGGTAAACTATATTTCATTTAGAAACATACATTGTATTTCCGTTATTATTGACGCATTGTAGAAGTTATCCATAGTAAAATTTGCGTATAAAAAGCATAAGATTTCTTGAAAGCGGGACTTGCAAGACTCTTGCAGCAAGACCAAGACCAAGACCAAAGGTTCCAATTCAAGACCAAGACCAAGACTGGATGTCAAGACCAAGATCAAGACCAAGACCACCCGGGTCTTGGTCTTGCATTTGCTCATCACTAGTTGTGCTTAACTTAAATATATTCTCTCTACCTATATATAGCCTATGGACTTCGAAGGTTCAATGCCGCGTTCACAAAAGCTCTCCACTGACTTCAATCCTTAGCCAACTGGATCCAGTTGTTACTTTCTATTTGTATTTCTGCGAGATCCATTTTAGTATTGCCCTCCCATCTGCTCCTAAGTCTTCCTAATGGACGTTTTCCGATTGGATTTCCAGTTAAAACTTTGAAAGCGTTCCTACCTCCTTCCATTCTGGCTGCATGACCTGCCCACCTGAGCCTCCTAAACTTGATGACCGTAACGATGTTTGGTAAACCGTATAATTATGCAGTTTTTCGTTACGAAGTTTCCCTCATTCCCGTTCCTCTTGGGTCCGAATATTCGTCTCAGGATTTTATTTTCAAATACTTTCAATCTGCGTTCTTCCCTCAAGCGACCATGTTTCACAACCACAAAACACAACCGGTGTAATTATCGTTTTCTATATTTTAAGCTTTAAATTTCTCGACCGAAGTCGCAACGACAAAATACTTTGAACTGAATAATAACACGAATTTCCTGATTTCAGTCGACATTCAATTTCTTTGTGGATATGATTTTGGTCTGGTGATATTGATCCCAGATATTTGAAAGTATCCACCTTGTCGAAAGTATTATTTGATATTTTAACGCATCCATAATTTGCCATATTACGATCCCGGTGAATTTCCATGTATTTAGTTTTCTCTGCATTTACTTCTAAACCAATGTCGCTGGAAGCGTTTAATAGGGACTCTGCATTTCTTTCTATTGTTCTTCTATCATCCCCCATTAAATTTACATAATCAGCATACGCCGTAACATGGTGAATACAATTCAGCTCTAGGGCCTGGTTGCTATCTTTAATTTTCCTTATAGCGTACTCCGGAACAAAGCTGAATAATAATGGCGATAAGGCATCTTCTTATTTCAGGCCATTCTCGACGTGGAAGCTCATGGACAAGATATTTTTTCTGCTCGGACTTTACTCTGGGATTCATTTAAACATATTTTAATTAATCTAACTAGCTTTTTCAGTATTCCGAATTCTATAAGAATGTTGCACAATGTGTCCCTCCTATCCAAGTCGTATGCCTTTTTAAAACCAATAAATAGTTGACGTACTGAGTAGTATATTTCCATTTCTTTTCGAGCATTTATCGAATAGTAAATATCTGGTCGATAGTTGATCAATTTCCCTAAATCCACGCTGATAATCTCCAATAATTTCATCTGCGTATGGAATCAATCTTGTTAATAGAATGTTAAGAGAAATACCTCGATAATTATTACATTCAATTTTGTCGCTTTCTTGTGAATTGGAACAGTGATCGATTCTTTCCACTCTTCTTAAATATATTCTATAGTTTCTTTCTTTTTTTTTTAAGTTCGTAATTATATGTTGGATTCCTGTCGTTAAAAATTCAGAAACCTTCAGGACTGGGTAAACCGTGATGGTGGCTATAAGTCTAGGAAACCACACGATCAGATGAACAGTCTATTACGCATATGATCCATTAACGGAAAATTTGGTATTTTACCGATTCTGAACAAGCTTAAGGAACAGTCAGTGCATTATAAAATCCGGAATTTTACCGATTTTGCAGATTCCAAGCACCTGATAGGTGGTAACATTGTTACGTATGTGATCAATGAGTGAAAAAATGTTCGAAATATCCATACAATGTATATAAAATTTAAAACTTAAAAATTTCAAGAATATAGAGAACCACCTGAAACCAAGCTCTTGATGTGCAGTTTTTAAGATTATCATATAAATATATCTCTCTCATGTTTTATTTTTTTTGTTTCAAAAAGAGGGTGTGTGATAACTTGAAGTAAAAATACTACATACAATTTTGCTTATTTGTGTCTTTTTTTAAAGTACTTATTTTTGTGCATAAGAAGTTAAAAATTATATATATATATATATATATATATATATATATATATATATATATATATATATATATATATGTGTGTGTGTGTGTGTGTATATGTATATGTATGTATGTATGTATATATTGGTTAATCTTTTGGAATTCATAATGTAAATATGTTAAGAATTTTAAAAAAAAATATTTTTGAAATTCATAGTTTATTTTAGAGATTCTATATTATTATCCACATCAACCACTAATCATATGAGTTCTTGTGCTGTAGAGAAGCGAAACAAAGTCTGCTTTATCAATTAAAAGCAAAATTTTGAAGAAAAAAAAGCCCAAAACTTCCCAAGCAAAACAGCGAAGCAGAAAAAAAATGAGTTTTTTTTTTCAAAAAAGACGTTTTTTTTCGAGCCCTTGCATCTCTAATCATAACTAAACTTGATCGAGTCACAATGCTGTGATCATCTTGCTATTACCTAGACATAATTGATACTTTAGTCATATCGAATGAAAGTGAAATAATATATTCTCAGAAGTCGAAAATCCTGTGCTAATCTGTTTTACTTTAAAAAAAAAAAGAAAAAAAGTAAGTAAATAAATAACTTCTTCACTAAATATCCTCTGTAATACATTTCTTTGAATATTATTTAACCTTCGGGTATTATCATGGGTTGCATTGCATTGCCTTCTCAGAAGAATACAGGCCAGACCACAATGCTCTTCGCTATTTTTTTTTTTTTTTTTTTTTGGAAACGTCAGGTTTTCTCTAGCTAACTATTAACACAACAGATAAGGTTGGCATCATTGCTTTCTTATTTTTGTGATATAAAATTGTAATAAATATTAGAAACGCAAGAGCGGTGGAAGTGTTGCCAGGTGCCAGAAAGTTAACCAGATGTAAATAGCATGGCTAAATGTGACAAAAAATAATATTTTTAAATGTTAATATCACTAGCTAACTCTAGTCCTAATGCAGTATTTCAGCCTGTCCCAACTGCATCGCCCTATTTTCATTTCGCGATGGTAAATTAATGTATGTGCATTTCTTTCTTTTCCAGATGCAATACAGTAGAATAAACACCAGACTTTTGTTAGAAATTTGTCGATCCCATAAATCTCGCCAGGTGTGGTGGTGGCAGCAGGAACAGTGAAATAGCGACCAACGCAGGTAGTGTGGTGGTATGCAGAGCTTGGTTCAATTGTCGCAGTGCAACGACGATTCCTCCAGGAATACCAGAGAGAACCCCCTAATGCGAAAACAATTCGAGTATGGAAACAATTTCCTGGCAACTGGTTCAGTGGCTAGAAAGCACGGTGTTGGTCGCAAAAGTGTATCAGAAGACAATGTGCCGCGCATTTAATAAACATTTCAAAGAAGTCCGCGTAAGTCCATTCGTAGAACCTCGCAAAAATTGGGGATATCTAAATTAACTCTCCATACATTTGTGCGTAAACGCCTGAAGTTGTAAGCTTGTAAACGTACGAAGTGCAAATACTGCAAGCATAGGTAAATTCAAGTGGGACACCCTGTATATATATAAACTGTATTAGGATTATATATTATACATTATACCGAAATATCCATGAATAATAACATACTTATATTAATATATCGATTCATTAGCTCCCGACATAAGTAAACGGGAACTCGTAGTTTCACACCAGGTGCATGTGTATGTGTGTGTTGTTTTTAATTACTCAGTAACTAGAGACTACTGGCCGAATGTGAACGAAATTTGATTGGCAAATATCCCATGGCCATATTAATATAAAATACTATATTTAGTGGCCGGGTTCGGTTAGGGACAGGCTCGGCTTGGCTTGGCTTCATCTTATATATGGTATTTTATTTGTCGGTAACTACTGGCCGGACATGAACGAAATTCAGTAGGCAATAGCCCAGCGTGTAACACCTAACGACAGTTATATGGGATATTCAGACTTGACCAGGGACAACCTCGACTTGGCAACAGATGCTACATTTCACACCTTTGCAAGCCAGAAGTTTATGAGTTCGGATCACCTCGGTTTCTATTTGCATCCATTGTTACTATATATATATATATATATATATATATATATATATATATATATATATATATATATAAGACCTTCAGTTTAAAGGGGAATCTGAACCAAACAACTTTTGCACCGGGAATCGAACGTGTAGCATAATGCACCAAAGACGCTAGACCAGTGTTGAGGGAAAATGCGACACATAACATATTGAAAACTCAATTTCTTAAGTAAACATTCTGAATGATAGCTATAAATAGAATCCTTAAATAAGTGTTTTCACCACACGCGTTGCAAAGTTATTATTGTATTGCCATAGTGTAGAGATACGTTACTTTGAGTAAATAGGTGATGACAACGCATAATTTTAATCAAGTCTTCAAGTGTAAATAGCAGCAAAGAATACTTTGATATTGGTATAGTCTGAACATAATACTCCCCATCTAAAAACTCATTCAAAGCATCCAAATGCTTTTAATTGAAATGATACGTATCTCCAGTTTAGTGTTGCGTTAGCAGATAAGCTTTGTGTCTACATATAACATGCACGCAGTTGATTCAATGACATGAGTGCTATTGCGTGGTAATGAAAACGACGGATGAAGTGCGCAGCTAATCGTATGAACGACGAGTTGCAACCATGAATCAGTAACGTACTCGTTATCACGCATCGTGCAGCAACAGTCACACCGTTCTCAACCAATAACCATATATCATTTACACTTGAAGTCAATTCATTTCTCAGTCTCCCTTATGGAAGCCTCCGTTCGTTCAAACTATGCAATCCTTGCCTTCAGGCTAGAAAGAGGATTTGGATAGTTCCAGCTTACAACTTATCTTCTACTTTAAATAGGTGTTCCTTGATTAAAATTAAAAACTTTCATTGATAATACCTAATTTCAAAGATAAAATATCACCAGATATGAAATGTATGGTTATGTTTGCATTTTAAACCTAACTTAGGGTAAAATATTTTTTTCTATCCATAGAAAAAAATACTTCTGTATATTCAAACCGTGTAGAAATTGTGTTGAATGGTAACTATAAATAGTATTTTATTCCTTTTATAGTGAATACGTTGCAGTTTCTTTCCTTTTTCAAGTAATCTTCCACTTATAGTGTCTACTGACGTTTGAGGTAACAATACATTCCAAAGCTGAATATAGCAGACTTTGTAGAGCATAATATTTCAAGTAGTAGGACTTGCGAAAAAAAATGCAGCCTGTAAAAGCACCGTTAACAATTTTATTTAGAATAACTAAATAATATAATTAAATCGTTTCACGTGAGTGGGAATTCGGAATGTTTTCTACTTTTATATACTAAGAAGAATATCCCTGATTCAATAACATTAGTATATATTATAATATATACCACGGACTTATTTGTATTTTAAATTCAAAATTTGCAAGTGAATTTAGAATGTATATGTTAAACTATAGCAAATGAACTAAAACATAAATTTAGTATTTCGTTCCTTTTCATTTACACTAAAAGGACAACAAAAATTATCCATACTGATTATGAATAACTACTGAAAGGAAGGACAAACGAAATATAAACAAATTCAGCTTAATTGAATGTCCAACAAGAAATGTGTTGCATGTTCGAAATTTCGTTGTTCGAATTTCCCAATTTTGAACTTACAGTACTGTATATATTGAAAATATTTGGAATTTAATATTAGAGTCTATATTTATTTTTCTCTCTTGCATTTTAAGTGGCGTTAGGGATATACTATAGAAAAAATTATGAAGGTATTCGTAATCTACGTATGAATATGTGAGTATATATAAGCCTAACAAAATAAGTATGGACGATAACTTTATGATGCATTGATGTCTTTGCTTAGCACATGCTTCAATTATTTTGCATGTAACAGTAATGAATTATTTAGATGCATTATTATTATTATTATTATTATTATTATTATTATTATTATTATTATTATTATTATTATTGTGCACTAGCATTTTTTATTATTTTGTGCTTTCCAGCGCTTTTGTTGAGATCTTAACCTTATTTTTTCAACTTCCGAGTTTTCTTTGAGTCTCATCTCCTAAAAATGATTCCACATCAGAACAAAGTAACTCACAATAATAATAATAATAATAATAATAATAATAATAATAATAATAATAATAATAATAATAATAATAATAATAATAATAATTAATGGTGAATTAAGCAAACTTCTTTTTTCAAATGTTCAGAAGTAAATACTTCTGTCCGATCAGACAATGTGTTCTTGTATACCCAGCCACAAACGTATCTCCTCCTTAAGTGCTCTAATTCCATTACTTGGGGTCCAGTTAATTTGCAGTTGTGAGAACGCTGGTCACGAGAATAATCCCATTTAACACGTTAGCTGCCATGTGGGTCCGATCGGATCTACTGGAGTGATCTAAGAAAATGTTCTTGTAGGTCCGATCATTTTCTTAGATCACTCCAGTAGGTCCGATCGGACCCACAATTTCTAATTCGTCGAATTGACGTTAGAGTACTTGTATTGTAAAATCATGTCTCTACTGCTAATGAACTGTAGTGTTTTTATCACACATGTAGGTTTTGGTGTTTGATATTGATTATTAACGCTACTAGGGGCGCTAAATACCAAGTAACAAGCACTGTTGCTTTTGTAGACCCGATAGGACCTATGTGTTGCATTTCAGTGACATGTTAAAAAGTTTAACAATGGATTCATTATTTATTCTAATTTATTTTCACAAGATGTCAGTGTCCCTGTCATTTGCTGAATTTTCAGAAAAGTCTAGATCACTACACTTCTATTACTAATGAGATCGAGTTCTGCACATATTTCTTCGTGTTTCATTGCACAAAGATATTACTTATTAGCACTAAAAGCAAGATGAATATATCCACACTTCTCACTTCTGCACATGTAGTAATAAACAAATAACTTTCTAACAGAGATGCCAGTTCAACTGTAATTTATCCCCTTGTCCATAAACAAAATATGCACACGTAGGTCCGATCGGACCCCCAATTTTTATGCACGCGGATTCAATACCTTGCCTTAGATTATGTTTCAATATTAATATTATGTTTAAAAAATATAAACAAAACAAGAATATTGTACATAAGTACGCTTGGCACTCTACCGGTGAACAACAAAATTCACCATTGGCAGCTAACGTGTTAAGATGTCACTTTACCTTTCTACTTAGAAGAAGGGCTAAACAAAATGCATTACTGTTATCAGCTAACAAATCTTTATATTCCATTTCTTGTTGTCATAAAATAATAATTCTATCTGTAAATCCATAAACGTAATAATATTGTAAAGGTAGAGCAATTATTCTACAGGGGAATTTGGACTTTCCTATCACCTTTTATTATAAAAAGTCTTCTTCAATACAAAATTATACAATAAGTAGTTCCTCTAATATATATTGGGTAAGATAAAAAAAAGGAATCCGGTGACCAAGCATCGTGGGCTTTTGCAGGTGAGGTTCTCCCGGTGACCAAGCGTCGTGGGAGGGGTTAAGCTTGTATGATTATATGTCTCTCCCTCGGTGACCAGACGTCATGAGAGAGAGGAAAGGAACTCGGTGACCAAGCGTCGTGGGCTTAGGGATAGTTCTCTCGGAGACCAAGGTCGTGAGAGGGGTTTTGGTGGTTCGATCAACCTGGGCAGATTGATGCTCGATGGTGCGTGCTGCTCTCTTTTATCCTGGAGTCTCGGCTGCCATCGATGATCTCCGCCTTGCCGACTGCTGGCGAATGTGGGCGACTCCTCTTTTGGTCGGTGGACTGGGTGTTTGTCCAGATGAAGGAAACAAAAGGCGACAAATTTTAAAATAATTGCTTCCAGTAAGAATTGTTCAATTGTATCTGCGGTGATGCTATTAACAGCTTTCGTCACTAAATAACGAGTGCTTGTTTCAGTGGCAACTAAAACGTATTTTGGTTTTCCTTCTTCATGTGGACAAGGTCCCAAACTGTCAAACATCCATCGTTCTCCTATGAGGCCTAGTGGGTGATGAAGGAGTTCCCCCTTGTGGCTATTTCGGGAGTTTCTTTAGAAGTTGACACTCTCTGCAGTTCTTGATTCTAAATGCTACATACGATTTCATGTTTGGAATGTAGTACTTATGAAGGACAGTCTTATATGTCTTCGAAAATCCTAAATGAGGCGCTGACGGGTCTTTGTGAATATACTCGAACCAATGACCTGCCAAACTTTTCGGAATACACAATAGATAAATTAATCCAAGTTTTGGATCTTTTTGTGTACGATACAGTAGGTTGTCTTTTAAGTGAAAATACTTAGCTGCTCTCATGGTAAAACTTTTCGTCGGTTCTCTCATTTCCAAAACTGTTATTATGTCAGCGTACGCGTCATCTTTGCGCTGTTCTTCCCGTAGGTTCTTCATAGTTCCTGGTTGTTGTATTTGAAAAATGGGTTCTTCTAAAGAATTGGATCTGTATGCATGTAAATCCTCGGTTACCTGACGTGGGTCAGTGGGTCTTGGACTATCATTGCTATTTTGTTCTGAGCGGCTGATAATATCGGCCGGGTGCTTCCTTATTTCAATATGGTAGATGTCAAAATTATAGTCGTCTAAGAAAAGTCTATAGCGTGTGTATTTTCCTATCCTGTCAGGGTGCGCACTCAGAGAAGTTAGACATTTTGCGTCTGTAAACAATTTAAATTTACGATTAAGTAGGAAATATCTGAATTTACGCAGAGCATAAATAATAGTGTATATTTCTTTTTGTCAGACTGAACTTTTGGTTTCGTCTTTTGTAAGGCGACGGCTGCAATACGAAACAATTCTTTCTTCGTTAGTTTTGGGGTTATAACAGGCTAATAAGCCTCCTAACTGATGTGAGGACGTAGCTATGTAAAGCCTTATCTCTAGTTTTTCGTCGAAATGGTATAGAGATTGGGCATTCAAAATGTCTTCTTTAAGCTTCTCAAATAATTCGTTGTGTTTTTCGGTCCATTTGAATATAGCATTTTTAGTAAAGAGCTGTTGAAACTGTTCTACCTTGATCGTGAAGTCCTTAATATAACTCCAAAGATAAGCGCAAAGGCCTATAAAGCTCTTAAGTATCTGTTTAGTGGCCGGCTTCTTGAATTTCTTGATCTTATTTGTTATTTTCGGTGAGATGCTTATCTTTTCTTCGGATACAAGAAATCCTAATATTGGGAGTTATCAATATAGCAAGTGCGTCTTCTTCGGATTGGCTCTAAAGTCATGCTTCCGACTGGTGGCGAATGTGGGTGACTCCTCTTCGGGTCCTTCATCTGCGTTGTTTTGTTTACTATTAGCACGTGTTAGTACACATGGTTATCGCATGTTATCGGGACATGCGGAACCTTTCAATATTATTGCGTTCATGTGTAAACTTAAGAAACATCTGACATACTCTATATATTTTTTGTTACTATGAATACCTTCGACTATGTTACTTTTTCTTTCCATTGTGGTAATAATAATAATAATAATAATAATAATAATAATAATAATAATAATAATAATAATAATAATAATATAATAATAAATGCATAACGTAATCACAATACCAATTACATAAACATTATCTTCCTATTCAGAAAAAAATGCTATTTACCACAACGGGATTTGAACCAAAGTAGCTGAAATGGGAGTTTCCTGGTTTCGCTTTTTTTTTAACAAATCGCCCTCACCGGAGTATTGTTCGCCACTGGTACATCATGCCCTTTCCACATATTCCAAACACTACAGGAACACGAACACAGAAATACCGAGGACAATTAAAATTCTGACATGGTCTTCAGAGGAATTCGAACCCCTAATGGATTGCGCCTCATGATCAGAATCCGAACGCCCGGGATTACTCGGATAGTGCCACCCGCTCAATTTGCCACAAACTCCTCATATGAATATAAGAAAATAAACTAGTAGTTATGGAACATAAACTTAGAACTGTCTATTTCTACACGTCAATTCCTACAATTCAAAGAATGTGAAAATAATTCGTCGTCTTTTCTTCTTTGGAATTTAGAAGTTATGGTAAAGGCGAAATGTAATGTAAATCGGGACCATCTCTGCAATCGATGACAAGCGCCGTAACTTAGATTCTTTTCTGGGGGGAACATTAATAAGCTTATTTGGGCCAATTAGAAAAAAGTTGATTTTCTAATTATTGGACCCCCTCTCTCCAACATTCTATTAAATCTTTATGGGTCCCCCTGAGCCTGTGGGTCCTCCCGCACTGCAATGTCTGCGGTTCCATTAATTACTCCCTGGTCCCGTTCCACACATAACAAAATTATTAAGGAAACAATATTGATAAATCTCAAAGCCATGCGAATAGATATCACTGAAATGGATCCATGATTCATTTCTGTTCTATTTACCTTTTGTGTGCTGTTTTGTTTATGTAATGTAGCGACTCTATTTGGTGCTTCATTTCTAATGTCATGTTCGTATCGTATATGAAGTAAGAAAATTTTGTCTCAAAATGGGCTCCCTCAAACGGCGGAGAAATTCCCTGGGGTGGGGCAGTTGCTCCCCTACAAGTTACGGCTCGGCCGATGACAGAGGTTCAACTTGAAGAACATTTCGTGATATTTTCCTCATTGTGCAACGACTATATAAGTGGTTTTTGAGTTAAACAATGAAATCTCGAGTAAGTCATTAAGACACTCACACAAGTTGCTTATATTGTCTTATTTATATTTTAATTTATATTTTGTTTATATTTGTTTGTTTTTGTTATATTTGAGTATCTTGTTTATATTTTTCCATGAAACGACTTTAACTAGGTATTAATTTGGGTGGAAGTTTAAATTGCGCGGTAGGTGAGTGATTAGCGTATTGAACTTCTATTTGGTGGACCCGGGTTCGAATCCTGGCCAGGCTGAATCTTTTTCAAGTGTTTCTGCTTCAATTTCAATTTCAAGGCATGCTCAGTGTAGCAAGCAAGACCTTCTCTTCTCCAGAAAGAAAAAAAGATGTTGGAATGAGGAGAATTGGAGAAGGTCTCTCAATGGAGGCAATTATTTACTAACTTATTTCCAGCAGTTGTTCTAGATTTGATATTTTCAGCTACTTTCAAGCATTTTCTGATTCATATGTCATCAGTGTTTTTATTTCTTTGAATATACAGTATATAATGAAAACTATATCACATACACAGCAATATTGAGATTAACATATGATGTTCATTGGACAACACGCTCTGAACCATAGAGATTCATCTTAGAATGGTGAACTGTTTCGTTAGTCACCTACTTTACAATTTTACCTGGATAAACACCTGGATCAGGGCTACCAACTGCTGTCAGTGCCGATAAAAGTTACGTGTAAGTTGGGTTGCATCTGTCTAGGCGTTCTCACAACTGCAAATTACCTGGATCATAAGTAATGGAATTAGAGCACCTAAGTGGGGGAGATACTTTTGTGGCTGGATGTACGCAGAGGAACTTCTTTCTAAGTCGCAGGAAGTAGTCGGAACATACTTCAGGAAGTGAAGTGAGAAATATACATAACAGAGTTAGTTGTTTTCCATAAGAATGCTGCTTACTATCAACAAGCTGTTTTAACTTAGGTTCCTTTCAGTCACTGCGCCAAAAGTTTCTTCGAACTGTCTGTCCCACATCTCTTACAGCAGCCAGTTTCCAGCATCATCACATATATCCGTGGTTTCCAGTAGAGAAAGCCAAATAGTTTCAAATTTATTTATGCTTGCACTATTCCAACCAAAGTTACTCTTCATGAATGCCATATCAGGGGCACTTAGTCGAAAAAGTGTATGACGCTTTTCCAGGCCAGCCACCCTGAATGAGGTTTTGTTGGGCTTTGCTCATTCCTGCCAGGCAAATGCCGGAGTGGTACCTAACTTATAATTCCCCGGCCGCTTCCTTCATCTCAATCCTTTATTCCTTTCTTTTCCCGAATACTGTGCTCACCGAGGGACGTCATCCCTCAAAATTGACGGGCTAACATGGTCATAGATACTGAAAGCTCAGAAATCTCTATGCTAAGCAATGCCATATCGTTAGCAAGTTTGAGGTCCTTGCAGACATTTTAAATCATGCGTACCTGTAGAACCGAGTCCACAGAAAATGAGACAAGTACAGATTTGATTTCTTCAAAATGTTCGTTGTGAACCTGACTTGCCCGATCAAGTGTCTTATTTAGTAAGAACAGGTTTCAAATGAAGTGGCACGTCTAGTGTTATTTCTTGTACACTTGCATACGCTGATATGCCTTAAAAAAACTTTTTAGTTTAAGAAATAATTTGGTTGACATCTGGAAACTTGACTCTCACCTTATCAGCAACGCGTTGAAAATTATTTACCATAGAAGTGTAGTGGATCAAGTTAACGTAAAACACTTACAGTGTCGTAGTAGTTCCTAACATGTATGACGCACTGCCTGTATACATACTTACAAAGAACTCTCTATCTTATTGTATGTCATCGTGATACAACACATTGAGATTATCACTCACCAACAGTACTACGATATAATGATTCATGTCAATAACTCAGTTACTCAAACAGGGCCGCAGTGGCTCAGTGGTCAAGCGTTCACCTCTGGTGCATGGGGTCTGGGGTTCAAACACTGCTCCCGCCAGGTGAACTTTATGGTGGACAAACACCGTGTGCTTGAGTCTCCTCGGGGTTCTCCCGCTTCCTACCACTTATTCTTCTTCTTCTTCATTTTAACATTTGATTCATTTATCATAGTCACCATCTCCTTTAGCCCAGCCGGCATAATCGTGGGACGTAAAACTCAAAGATTTAATTTCGCTTTCAGTTACTCAAACTGCTGTAGTTTTTACTTCAATCAGTTTCTGAATACTGATTAAATACCATGACATAATTTGTTGTGATATTGACAACGTAACAAAATAATATATAAGATTTGTGCTATTAGAATGAACTGCTTACACAAAAATATAAATCAATAACGCATACGCACTTCAATTTACCCATAATCGATATGAGAGTAATAGGCAAAAATACACAGCAGTGCATCCTCCAATCGCAATGTCTACGAACTCAAATATGGAATAGCGCCAACGAAACAGAGTAACAAAGACACTCCCCATTTCTTTAGATTCACTGCGTTAGCGAAATAACAAAACAAAACCCTACAACACATGCATGCATTTCTAAGTAATGCCTTCTACTTAATTAATGATTTGTAAGAGATTATATAAAAATATTTAGTGCAATGTAGATGAGTTCAGTTGAGTTGAGTTTGAGTTTTACGTCCCTTTCAGCAGCGAAGCTATATGAGACGGAACCTACTGATTAACGTGGAATCCGAACCACATGAGTTCCCGCCGGGTGCAATGCATACGGTATGACTAATTTAAGATTTAGTTTTAAGGTTTAATAATTTGTTGTGTTACATATCTTATTTCGCGTGCTGCTTTCCGTTTCCTATGTCAAATGCCTGGATGTTGAACTAGAAACTGAACTCTAGTTCTTGTGATTTTGTTAAAACTTTCAGGAAATATGACTAAACAAGAATAGTACAACAAAACTGAACCAGTAAAGTACATTCATAGTTTGTGTTTGAAAGGACAATGAACCTTCTCTGAGAGATTTGCCGGACTGTATTATAATAAACTTTATCTCTTTAGTTATATGTTATTTTATTTCTAATTAATAGAGAATATTGAAATTATATAACAACAACACATTAAAACTGATTAGCCAAACCTTTATGTAAATGTTTTAAACAAATGTTTGACTTAATAGTAGCATGTTTGAAACTTTCTAGCTCTGCTATTGAATATATTGCAGGATCATAAGGTATAATTCTTTACAGAAATTTATGCGCAAAAAGAAACTAAAATATGAAAACATTCAATTTATTGAATAATAACAATAGTAATTGCACTAAATTAAAGAGGAGACAATATAAGGTAGGAAGATAAAGGAGCATAAGGAGGAATTTCTTCAAAGTAAATTGAGTAACTCCATAGAACTGTGAAAAAAAGAAAAGAAGAATCTTCGAATTTTCATCCCAATACACAGCTACGAGGCCATTTCAAATTTAAAACTTTTCACATATTCCTAACTGGCACATTCAGGAAGATATTCTAAAACACCAACGAAGTAACTTAGACGGAAAGAGAGAACGAGAGAGAAAACCATTCGAGATAAGAGTTTTCTGCTTCTCGTTTGAATATCTCATTTTCCATCGCATTGCTCTCTCTAGCCACGTTTATCTTCGCAATGCAATTTTTGTGCTTCAAGCGCTGATGATTCTTCTTTTTCCTTCTTGAAATGGCAAGCCACTCCTTTTCACAATCTTATCTTTGTATGTAAATTTCTAGTACTCAATGACCCCTTCTCCTCCCCACAGCTTTATTTCAACTCGCCTACAACTATATTTTCTTTTAACAAACTTCATTTTCTGCTACATAAAAGAACAATCTACACATTACGGAAGTAGTTCGTATACTTCCACTTAAGAAGAAAAAAGGAAAGTCATCTTACAAAGCATTAATTCTTTTAAAATTTACCACGGCAGGCCGTCAGATTTTTTTTTTTCTTATTTACTCCATTTGATTGCCAATTTTGTGCGCTAATGTAGTAAATTATGAATTAGTTTATACTCCGAATGAAGAGCTAATTTTTGTTAATGTCTCAAAACATGAGACATAACAAATGACTTGTATAAACTTTTTTCGCCGAATGTTTGACATAAAGAACGATCAGTTTTACGCTAAAGAATGTGAAAATAGACTTAATATTTACATGTTGCTTTCGTTCCTGTACAAAATAATATATACGGGTCGGTAAGATGATGCTATAATCCAGCTATGTCAGAGGCAAGTTGCTGTGGTGGAAAATTATATATATATATATATATATATATATATATATATATATATATATATATATATATATATATATATATATATATATGTGTGTGTGTGTGTGTGTGTGTATGTGTGTGTGTATATATGTGTGTGTGTGTGTGTGTGTAATAAATAAAATATTTTATTAAATATGCCACAACATTTGGTATGAATAGGGAAATAGAAACAATATTTTTAAACCGTAATCTCAATATAGTGAAACAAAAAGTTATTTGCTGAACAAAACAACATATTCACATTTAAAAAAAATACATGCGTGTGATAGTTTCGCCAACTAACACTTCGGCATCATCAGACACTATCTAGTTTGATAGTGCCTGACGAAGCCAAAGGGTTAGTTGGCGAGACTGTCATACGCATGCATTTTTTTTTTAAAATGTGGATATGTTATTTAGTTCAGCATATAGTTTGTATGTGTTTAATTATATACTAAGCAAAGATTCAATATAATGGTTTCATCTCTTAAATTGAATATTTTTAGCATAATGCAACATTTTGGAATTTTCAGATAAGTTTCCAAAAGAAAATCTCAAACTACGAAAATTTCAAATCAAGTTTTCGAATGAAAATATAAAGTTTTTTTTTTTTTTTAACTAATATTCTTCAAAATTTTCGTGACTACAAAAGTTTCCAAAATGAAATTTCAAACATTTTTAAACAAAATCTCTCAACTAACATTTTTTTATATATAAAAATCAAACAAGATTTTTCAGTAAATAAAAAGATCCAAATGAAAAGTTCAAACTAAAACTGCTTAAACAAAATTGTCAAACTAAAATTTTAGAACATTGTTTTCTAAAATATTTTTTAAAACTATTAAAACAAAAATTCCAACATAAAATTTAAAACTTATTCTTTAGGTGAGATTTCTAACAACGGAAGGTCACCAAGTGGCTCCACTGAGATCCGAACGAGATTATTGTGTTTGCTTTTGAAATGTTATAACTAGCCGAATCACAAAGTTATACATGCCACCGGGCGGGATATAGTGAGGGATATTGTGAGTTACAACATATTTTGTAATCTAAAAGGTAAAAAGAAAATACCAAGCAGAATAGATTGAACCGGGTCATTTGTTCAGAAACGGTTGAATAAATGGAAAAGTTGGCAGACACTATCCATCATTTTCAAGGGTACACTCTTATTTGGGGTAAAGGAGTTTGTCCCAGGGTCCCCCGCATGGTCCCAGATGAGATCCAATTCAAAAGTTTCAGATGACAAGTAGCACACCGTTTGAAAGCTGTTGTGAAATGAAAGAAAAGAAGCAAGTCTCCACTCTCTACGATAATATTGTGCAAAATGGCGGTGGGTCAAGGTGTAAACAAGAACTTAATTGAAAACTCTATTGCCACTTTGAATCCAAGATGGTCGCTTAAAGCGTGTGTCATACATAACAGTACAAATCTAAATCTCTATTATCTATTTAGCAGCAATAGGAAGACTAAAGAACACACACACATATATATATATATATATATATATATATATATATATATATATATATATGTGTGTGTGTGTGTGTGTGTGTGTGTGTGTGTGTTTGTGTGTGTGTGTGTGTGTGTGTGTAAAACGACACATGTCAAGTTTTGTCACACGAAGTTAATAAGAATATTGTTTTCTACGCGTAGATACACATTTTGTTAGATATATACACTTTTCAAGCTGTTGCCTGCACTTGACACATTATAAATAAATATACGTTTTTGGAGAAACTATAGTGTGTAGCATTGTTTTTCACAAAACTTTGTTCTTTTCTGATATGTTTTACAAATAAAACGATTCTTATATGTTTCGTTCCTAATGCACATTTGTCACGGTTTTCTCCATATCATTTACCAGAGGACCGAATTGCCGTTTACGAATATAACGCATGTCTGATGAACACAACACTCAGTCTTACTATTCATACTGCTAAACAGAAGCTAAATACTTCCGGGACTATTCTAATTTTGTCATGTAGTTCATACATAAAGGACTTGCTGCACTATCAGGTTGGGGGCTCTATTGTAATGCATTTGTGATGGTTACATTTGGTTTGATCACGATATTTCGACCAATACGAAATATACTAAAACACGTTAATTTACAAGATTAGCGAGCAGTACCAAACGACGTGTAAATCATTTCAGTACATCGAGCTGCGCGAACTTTGTTCTTTCGTCACATTATTCCCAGAAAAAGCATATTTATATACAAACTCGTTTTTCAAGCTGGCACCATATTGGATTACAGATGATACATCTTTGATATTTTGTGGATATCTACTATTGACCATAAACGTAAATGCCACATTTCGCTTCTCAAAATACAATGATTTGAACTGGACATTCGTTCGATACATAGAACGGCATTTTGATCTCAAGACGTCGCGTTTTTGAACATTTCGTGTTGTCACCTACTGATTAACATTCATACCAAATTTGGTTGCCTATCTTTAGCAGTTTGGAATGTCTCTCCTTTCGATATAAATTTTAAGCGGCCATCTCTTGGATTCAAGGTGGTCATAGATTTTTCAAATAAGCTTTTGTTTACATTTTGATTCGCCGCCATTTTGCACAGGGTTGCAGAGAGTTGAGAATTGCTGCATTTACCTTCATTTTACAACAGTTTTTAAACTATGTGCTACTTAACCCCCCTTGTCAAACTTTAGAGTTGGACCCCGTCTGGAACTCTTCAGGGGACCATGGGACAAACATTTTTACCCCAAAAATTGTGCCCTTCAAAATTATGGGATATATGTTCGCCAAGTTTTCCATTTTCCTAACCGTTTCCGATCAAATGACTCTGTTCAAACTATTCGGCAGGTAATTTTAGTACATTTTACAAAATGTGTTGTGACTCACGATGTCCCACCCGGTGGCATATATAACTTTGGGTTTCACCTAGTTATAACATATTAAACGCATACAAAATTTTATCCTTCGGATCTCATGACCCTCCCTTGTCAGTTATTGTAACTATTTAATAACTTTAAAAAAAAACAGTAAGCGCGAAGAAAATCAAACTAAAATAAATGATACGAGTCACGGCACTAAACTTTCTCACCGAAGTTCCTTAAACTGAAACATGTTGCCCCCCAGCTATTATTGAAACAGTTTCCTGTGAAGTACGAAAAAAAATGTGTTTTCGGAAAACATCACCGAAAAAAAATACTGATTCCCAAAAGTTAATTAAACTTTGTAAGTTTTCCCATAATAAATAAGTTACGCCATATGTAGGATTATTGATTAAATATTTGATCATAAAATGATGATAAAATCGCGTGAGTGGTATTTACAAAATTGTCAAGGATTTTCGCCCTAAAAGTAAACTTCCATTTGCGGATACTATCATGAAAGTAATTTATGGAAGATTATAATAATACAAGTATAATGGCATATTTATTTATTAAATACGAGGGTAAGTCAACTGAAAACCATAAAAGAAGAAATAAAAATCCGCATATGGCGCCAGTGAGCTGTAAGTTGGCATGCCTGTTTACGATAGTATGTCGGATGTCTCCTAGGTGGCATCATCCGGTAGATGCACAAACACCGGCGCAACAACAGTTCCAAAATGGCAGCCCCACTAGCCACATGCACCAACGAGGAGCAGTGTTCTGTGATTCGTTTTTTGCGACGTGAAGGTGTGAAACCGATTGACATTTTTAGGCGAATGAAGGTTCAGTATGGAGATGCGTGTTTGTCACAACCACAAATCTATGAATGGTGCCGGAAATTTGCAAATGGTGTTACGTCTGTGGCCGATGCTCCACGCCCCGGCCAGGCTCGGCGCGCAGTGACTCCAGAGACCATTGCAGCCGTTGAAGCCATCGTTTTGGAAAACCGCCGTGTGACAATAGACGAAACTGCAGCATGTGTACACATGAGTCATGGATCGGCACATCACATTATGAATGATGTTTTCCAGTTTCATAAGGTGTCTGCAAGATGGGTGCCCCGACAACTGACGCCTGAACTGAAACAGCGACGTGCTGATGCGTGCGAAGACCTTTTGTGGCGTGCTGAACGTGACGGTAATGCCTTATTGTCACGAATCGTCACTGGTGACGAAACATGGGTGCATTACCATCAGCCTGAAACAAAGCGAGCGAGCAAGGAGTGGCGCCACTCCTCATTACCGAAACCCAAAAAAGTTTCGGACACAGCCGTCTGCAGGGAAAGTTATGCTGACCCCTCTTTTGGGACAAAAAGAGCATCATCTTGGAACACTACACGCCACGAGGAACCTCTGTGATGAGTGCTACGTCCTCGGACCTCCTAAAAAATCATCTCCGGCCTGCCATCAAAACGAAACAACGTGGATTGCTGTCAGCCGGTGTGCTGCTGCAACACGACAATGCACGGTCCCATACGGCGCGTGGAAGGGTTGCGACCATCACAGACCTGAAATTTGAATGCCTCCCACATCCCCCTTACTCGCCAGAACTCGCACCGACGATTTCCATCTGTTTGGTCCGCTCAAAGAAGCAATGGGCGGCAGGAAGTTCCACTCCGATGAAGAGGTACGTAACGCGGTGCACGAGTGGTTGCGCCGTCGCCCAAAAGACTTTTTTCTGCAGGTATTCAAACTCTTCCGAAGCGCTGGCGGACTTGCATTGAACGAGGAGGAAACTATGTTGAAAAGTGATTTACTTCTGTTCCCTGTGTGACCAATAAATAATATTTAAAAAAAAAATAATTATGGTTTTCATTTGACTCCCCCTCGTATAACCAATGTTGCTCGTGTTATTCCTGAGAAAGTCTGAACGGAACTTATCCCCAAGAGTAAACTTCCCTTGTGATATTATTTCGCAACGAATAATGTACATAATATTATAGAAATGTAATGTTGTTAATGAAATTATATTTATGGAATATGGACAAAATTGCCAGAGTCGTTTCTGAAAAATAACATCCAAAAAATCACCACTAAGAAAAGACAACCCGACGTAGAATTTCGCAGCAAAACGAATTATACTATATTGTTAGATTACTGATATTTATTTATGGAATGAAGAAAATCGCATGACTACTTTCGAGAAAATCGTCTGAAAATAATTCATCTTTATGTAAAGAAAAAAATACCCTGTACCAAATAAATTATGATATATAATAAACTATCCCTCGCAGGCTATTTTCAGGGCAAATGAATTATGTCATATTGACGGATTATTGGTCGGGTTGTTTATTTGTGAAATACGAGGAAAATTGTCTGAATCATTTTTTTTAGGATATCGTCCGGAAAGCTCATATCCATGAATAAATTAGCCCTTGAACATTTTTTTTCGCGACAAATGAATCATGCCATATTTTCATGTTATTATTTAAGCATTTATTTATGGTGTGTGAACAAAATCGCCCGAGTCGTCTTTGAGGAAACCGTCCGAAAATAATCACACCAAGAATAAAATACCCATCATAGATTTTGTTCAGACCAAACGGGTTATGCCATATTTACATGCTATTAATAACGCATTTCTTTTTGAAGTATGAAAAGAATAAACTACTCTCCTCGTGATTTCTTTTTCAGGACAAATCAGTTATCACATATTTTCTTGTTGTTAATAAAAAGGAAAATATATATTTATTAAGTATGGTCAATAAAGCCTTTTTTTTTTTTTTTTTTTTGAAAATCGTCCGAAAATACATCATCCCAAGAATAAGCTACCCCGCATAGATCTCTTCAGTACAAATAAGTTATGAATTATAGTGTCAGGTTATTAACAAAATTTATATTAATGAGATACTTGCAAAATCGATTATGTCGCTATTGAGAAAATTGTCAGAAACAAAACTTATACCCAAGAACAAGCTATCCCTTTTAGATTTTTCCTAAACGAATGTTATTATATGATTGAGTTGTTCTTGGAAAGCTGATTTATAACGTATAAACGAAATTACTAGTGCCGTTTCGTTGAGAAAATCATATTTTTTATGTTTACTCTTAAGTAAACTAACCTTATTTTTAGAGGTAGCAAAAAAAAATCGACAACCTTCTTGGAGGATCACATAAAAATCTTAAATTAAAGTTTGGTTGAGATATGTTGAATGGTATGGCCTCTACATAAGGATACCATAAAACGACCGGGCAAACAAATAAGCAGATGTCGAAAAAATATCTTTTTTCAGAATCTATGAACCATGAAACGTGTAAATTCGTTGAAATCTGGAATTCATTTTTTTTTTCACAGTCACCAACTTTCTACTCTCTTTTCGTCGCTCGAAAGTAGAAATCAAATTTTTTTTATCTTTAATTAGTTTCCAACAAGAGAAAGGAAAAATAAACTAAATTCGGCAAAGTATATACGGATTTAGGGGGTACTTTTTTTTATTAAGCATCTTACCCGGGATGTACTTGAACCTGAACCGACAAAGTGGGGGTGATTTATATATTTCCTGAAAACTTGGGTCAAGGTAAGATCATGCATTCTGCTTGGGGCAGCACTTTACTCATTTTTATTAAGATCTTTAAGCGTGTCTATAAAGTCCGTTGCAACACCGAAAAATCTGAAACGGTGAGACAGATATGAAAACAGAAAAACACGTCTTCCGTCATTTCAAAAGTACAACGTATCAAAGTAGAATAAATTGTTCCAGCGTCCCCCTCAGGGTCCCAGACGGGGTAAAACTCAAAATTCTTAAATGGAAAAGGAGGGGGGTCAACTTGAATATCGTATGAAAGTTGGTGTTAAATGAAGTGTCGACTCTCTACGATAAGCCTGTGCAAAATAGTTGTGGGTCAAAATATCAACACAATCTTAATTGCAAAGTCTATGGCCACTCGTATGAATCTTAAACAGTGGGATAGTTGTAAAAAAAAAATAAATAAAAATAAACATATTATTTTAAAAGTATAATGATTAAAAGTAAAAAAATGTTCCAGGTTGGCTCCCAGGGTCCCAGACGGGGTCCAACTCAAACTATTGAAATGGGAAAAAGAGTTCAAGTTGAGGATCGTATGAAAGATGAGACAAGTCTCGACTCTTGGTGATAAGTCTGTGCAAAATGGCGGTGGATCAAAATGTCAACACAAGCGTGTTGAATCATTCTAGCTTTATTTTATTTTATTTATTTATTTTTTTACAGCTGTCTCACTGTTTCATATTAATAGGAGTGGCCATAGACTTTGCAATAAAGATTTTTGATATTTTTACCCACAGCTATTTTACACAGGCTTATCGTAGAGAGTCGAGACTTGATTTATCTTCTTTAATTTAACACAAACTTTCATATGATATGCAAGTTGACCCCCTTTACATTTATTTTTTTTATGAGTTGTACCCCGTCTGTGACCCTGCGGGGGACGCTGGAGCAATTTATTTTACTTTGATACCTTGTACTTTCGAAACGATGAAAGACATGTTTTTTTTTTTTTTTTCTGTTTTCATATCTGTCTCACCGTTTCAGATTTTTCGGGGTTGCAACGGACTTTATAGACAGCTTAAAGATCTTAATAAAATGAGTAAAGTGCTGGCCCCAAACGGAATGCATGAAACCTCCCCAATTTCGGTAACCGGTTTTGAAATTGTATTGACCCAAGCTTTCAGGAAATAAATAAATCGCCCCCACTTTGTGGGTTCAGGTTCAAGCATATCCCTAGTTAGACGAAGATCTATGAGAAAATTACCTTAGTGAATATACATTAGGTATGATTCTTAGCCTAAGTACCACTTATCAAATTTTAGGAACTATGCGTTATTAGTAATTAAATATATATATATATATATATATATATATATATATATATATATATATATATATATATATATATATATATATAAGAGTAATAATAATAATGCACTGTTATATACATGCCATGATACATAAATCGTGGCATTGCTGTCTCATTTCTGCCTATGTGCGGACGCTGACGTAGTTTATAGCTGCAAGTGTAGGCCTTCTTAAGTAATTGGTAAAGGTGACAGAATGAGTAAAATGTGGGATTTTAACGTCATCGATTGAGTACAAAACGTACGGGCTTGAAGGGATGTTTTGCTGTCGTGGAGTGTTAAGAGAGAGGCGAGAGTACACCAATAGTAGTAAAATGAAGAGTTATCGCATAAATGGTAAGTGACAAGCAGACTTAAATGATCATAATTTTTGAAGACTCAATCATGTTGTACGCAGACAGTTCCACTAAACCTTAGCCAATGTAACTACCATATTGGATGAAAGGTTCAATTGAACATACAGTGGTGGAACTGTGCCACCACGCTTTTTGTGTTCTGCGCCCACTTCGCTATATAAGCTTCAGAAGCCGACCATCTACAAGAATATACTTCCTATTGTACATAATTTCGATTAACGTCTTGCGTTGGTCACAGAACACTGACTGGATCATTCAGGATTGGAAGATAGTAGTGCGAAAAGCCTCAATCTCATCAGAATCACTGATGATAAGATATGATTACGGTGTCATTCCCATACAGCCATGGATCCAGCGTACCAAGTTGGAACTCTACAAGACCGTAGTGACTTTGAGATGATGTGGGGTCTTTGTGCTTTTTATGTGTACGCATACCTCAGCTCCACTACATTGATATGCTTAGAATTGCTGCGTAAACACTTACACCCTTTCATGTTACTTTGCCATCCAGAAAGAAATGAAAAGTGCGCTAGTAGAACAACTGCTCCAGTCGCAAGTTTCGGTTGGCTAGCACTTGGTTCGAGAGCATGGAACCTAGTTCTCATTGATTAAATGACCACCTAGAAGTTCAGGCACAAATCTTTTATTGAATTACTCTGTGATACTCTGGAAGAATGTTTAATCATATTTTCTATCTTAAACTCGTTTATGGAAAAATATTAAAGACATTTGACAGGATATATCTCCGTATCACTTCCGTAAACTTGTTTTACCTATGTCTTGTTGTGTGTCACTCGTTATAGCTAAAGAATCAGCGCCCCATTGGAGATCGAGCCCAGGGTCATTCATACAAAAAATCATGATTTTTAGGTTTAATGCTCCAAGATTTTTCACCAAAGCTAAGGAAGACAATGATAATGAGACGGATAATATTGATAGAATGGCGAAAGTGGGAGGAAATCCGAAAAAAAAAGCACTGAGAAAACTCACTCACTCGATGTTTGTCTCCCGGAAAGGTAAATAACATGTGTTGTAGCCATTTGGTCCCAAATGGGTGTTCTCGTTCTGGGAGACCTAGCTTCGATTCCGGGTGGGAGTTCATGTGGTTTGAATCCCAAATTAGATTGTATGTCCACGTCTCATACAACTTCGTCACTCAAAGGTAAGCCAAAATCCCAAACAAACAACGAACTAGCACTAGCAATTGTTTTTGTCATTTTTAGTTCATTCTTAGTTCTTTTTTAGTTTCCTTCCATTTATTGTATCATTATATATTTTTGCTATTCTGAAATGCTGCACTATACAACTTACCTTCAATACAACGCCTATGCGTCACAATAAATGCAATTAATGGCTCATCTGTAACATGCTTTTGAAGTGATGATGAACCTCTTAAAAACTAAATTAGAAATGAAATATATTAAATTTAAATTAATATAAATTCAGTTTCGGCACAGAAAAGGATACTCGAGGGTCAATCCTGGCACTACATCAAATCCTATAAAGAAGAGTAGAAATGAATAGCAATAATTATATGGTATTAAGTAAGGGTGGTTGGTTATCATCTTAAGTGCTTTATTTGCAATCTAATACCTAATTTTGTTATATAATTTGACCCATTTGATGGAGCGAACTGATATATATATATATATAGGGAGTGGACATAAAATCTAAAAGCACTTCATACAAGATACGTAACTTTGGCCCTCCACTGTACAACATGTGTTGCGGTTGCCGATCGTTTTTTGTTTTCAATGTGTCATTTGGACCTTTCTCTTCCGTCAGCAGTAATCAGTTCACCTGTGAGTTTCGTGGTGTGAAAGTGGTGCGGTAAAATGGGCGACCTGACAGACTTCCAAAGAGGCATGATCGTTGGTGCCCGTCTCGTTGGAGCTTCAATGGCAACAGTTGTGAACACTGTGAAGGCATCGAAAGGCACTGTTTCCAATGTCACAAGGGAATACATAATTCATGGGCAAACGACGTCTGCAATGCAGAACAGTGGTCGAAAGACAATCCTGTCAGATAGGGACCGGATGGCATTAAAACGGATTGTAACAGCTAAAAAGAAGACCACTGCCATGAAAATTACGTCTGAACTCAATTCGAGCCTACAGAACGCCATTTCATCGAAAACAGTGCGACGGGAACTTCATAAAATGAAAATTCATGGTAGGGCCGCTATCACTAAACACCCGGTCACAACAGTAAATTCGAAGAGGCGTGAGCAGTGAAAATACGTAATATGGTCCGATGAATCGACCTTCACCTTGTTTCCAACAACCGGTCGTATTTACGTATGGTGAACATCGTCGCAGGCCTATGATGCAGACTGTATGTTCCCAAATGTAAAGCACGTGGGTGGTTCCGTTACAGTATGGGCAGTGATATCGTGGTTTGTTGCAAGTCTGATCATAGCCGTGCATGAAATGATGAATACTAAGGCGTATGAGGCCATTTTGGGGAACCAGGTTCTACCCATGGCCCAAATACTGTTTCCTGATGATGATGGCATTTGCTAAGGTGAGTTGACACCCTGTCACGCTGCAAAAACGGTGAAATCGTGGTTTGAGGAGTATGACCTGGAGCTATCACACCTCCCCTGGGTCCCACAATCACCAGACCTAAACATCACTGAGCCATTGTGTCTGAGTTAGAAAGGCATGTTCGGTCTCATTACCCTCCACCAGCAACCTTTAAGGAACTGGAGCATATTTTGGAGGAACAATGGTACAAAATTCCACACACCACGATTCAGGAGCTGTATACATCCATTCCACGTCGGATCCAAGCTGTTTTGGACGCAAAAGGAGGCTCCACACATTACTAGGTATGATTTTCACACTTTTGAAAACGTTTTAGATTTGTTGTCCAACCTCTCTCTCTCTCTCTCTCTCTCTCTCTCTCTCTCTCTATATATATATATATATATATATATATATATATATATATATATATATATATATATATATATATATAAGGGATTTGACTTGAATTGATGTTAAATTTGTGTCTATTTCAGCGGCAAGGTTGTGTGATACTTGGTCCTACAGCTTAATGATATTCGAACTATGAGTTCCTGCCGATAATCGACCCCGTGTTTCCTACTTCAAAGGCACATATGCTAAACAGTTAATGACGAGGTAGCTCTTGAGAGATGTGTGCATGTTATTTGCTCTCGTCCCTTCCAAATGACAAGAATAATCCAAATTTCATTTCTGTGATGGGTTTGTCTGCGTACGAATTACTTAGAAATTTGTGTGCATCGCATATGCTTGCACAGAAGATATATTCGTAATGTTATAAAGTTACTCGCATATATTACCCGCTTTGCTGGGTTGAAATAAATAATTTAAATGCGCATATTTGTATCTCATGTACTTTATTGCCATTATTTTTTTTAATTGCTTATTGCAGCAAGCTTGTTTACACAGTTTTTATTAATGTTTGGGAACGTTATGACGTAGTAACAATCTTTTCGCTTAGTTGTAAATTAAGTGTGATTCGTGTTCTAATACTGCAGAAATATTTTTTTTTCGTAATTCAATTCGTGTCACTGTTCGGCGACCGCAAGAACTATAGATTCAACATTAATATCGGTCATTTTTGACCATTTATATATATTGGTCAGCTTATTGTTAGGTATATGTTTAACAGAGCACCTTTACTTCTTAAATATAAGCTCACTATATATATATATTAGGGTGTCCCTTATTTTGGTCAATTTCGTGTTGCAAAACGCACACAACCCAAAAGCATTCCATGTGATCGTAAACACGCATTTGCGAAATATATTTGTGTTTACGATGACATAGAATACTTTTTTTTGGGGGGGTGCGTTTCGCAACACGAAATTACCCAAAATAAGGTACACCCTAATATTTATATCCCCCTCCCCATGTTGCGGGTCATTGCATCGGAAGTGTCACCCTTCATTTCAGTGACCCCAAAAAATGTGGATTCAGCACTAATATCGGTCACTTTAGATGACTTTTAAATATCCCTTTCTCACCCTCCCCCAAGTTACGAGTTTGAATTTGGATTTAAACCGGATCGACAGTATAACTGTTCATCTAAGCGACCCAGAAAACTATATATTCCACAATCATAATGACCATTTTCGATCATTTTTTTTATATATCACTTTCTTACTCTCCCTTAAGTGGCGCGGCTGATTTTGGATTTAAACCGGACCGGAAATGTCACTGTTCACCTGAATGATCCCGAAAACTATGGACTATTCACTAATATTAGTCATTTTTGATCATTCTATAATCTCCCCCTCTCCCAAATTGTAGGGCTGAAGTTGGTTTTAAACGAGAGAGGAAGTGTCACTCTTCATTTCAGCAACCCTAAAAACTACGGATCATACATTAATATCGGTATTTTTGATCATATTTTTATATCTCCCCCTCCTCCTCTTCCATGTTGTGGGGCACGGCATCGGAAGTCACCTGTCATCTCAGTGACCCCGGAAACTATGGATTCGACACTAATATGAGTTATTTTTGACCATTTTTATGTATTTCCCTTTCCCCTCCCCCAAGATGCGGGGCTGAATTTTGATTTAAAAAGCATCAGAAGTGTTACTGTTCATCTCGGCGACACAAAGCACTATAGATTCAACACTAATGGACATCAGAAGTTTCACTGCTAATCTCAGCGACCAAATTAATATCGGTCATTTTCGATCATTTGAAGTGTCTCTTCTTCCTCCTCCCTCAAGTTGCGTGGTTCAATTTGAATTTAAACGGAATCGATACTGAAATATCACTGTTCATCTAAGCGACCCAGAAACCTATAAATTCGACACCGGTAGTGGCCATTTTCGATCATTTTATATATACCTTTCACCCCTTCCCCCAAGTGGGGGAGCGGATTTTGGATTTTAACCGGATCGGAAATGTCACTGTTCATCTGAACGATCCCGAAAACTATAGATTAAACACTAATATTCGTCATTTTCGATCATTATTATATATAGCTTCCCTCCCCTTCCTCCGTGTTGGGCACACGGCATCAAAATTGTCACTCCTCTCCTCTCAGCTAATCCTAAAACTATAGATTCGACACTAGTATTAGCCATGTTCAATCATTTTAAAATGTCTATCTCCCTCCCTACGTTGTACCCTCCCTCTCCCCAACCATCAGGGCTGAACTTGGATTGAAATAGTCCGAGAAGTGTCACTGTTTCTCTCATCGACCCCGAAAACTATGGATTCAACACTAATATCAGTCATTTTCCAAAATTTTTAAATTTCTCTCCCTCTCCCCTTGTTGCATCGTCAAAGTGAATAGTTTGAAGTAATCCCTGCCCCTAAACTCATGTATGTTGAAAATTTGATTGAGATCGCTCAGGTGGTTCAAGAGTAATGAAGTCACAAGGCATTGATTTTTGTTTTATTTTCTTACATATATGCCCCCCCCCCCCCTTACCTGCGTTGGCTCGTCAAAGTGAAACGATAAAAAAAAAAAAAAACACCCAACGCCCGAACCTCATATATGTTGAAAATTTGATCGAGATTCATTGGGTGGTTTAAAAATTATTATGTTTTTATTTAGTTTTTATTTATACGACCCGTAAATCCGATTTTCTTTCTTTTTTTCATTTTTCTTTCTTTTTTTACGGAATAAGCACACCATACTGAGTAAATTGTTAGTTTCCGTTTCGCTACACTTTATATACTTCTCAAAATATGGGGCGTATAAGAAAATGTTTGATTATATAAAATATATTGATTTTTTTTTTTTGGATCAGGGGACACAAAATTTCAGAACGATCCCGAAATCGTGTGTTCATATTTATTTATTTTTTATTTTTATTTTTTATTTTTATTTATTTATTTATTTACAGAAAAGCACATCATATTGACTAAATTGTTAGCTTTGGTTTGGCTACACTATATGTAGTTCTCAAAATAAGTGGCGTACAAGAAAATGTTTGATTGTATGAAGCATATTGAATTTTGTAGATCAGGGACACAAAATATTTAAACGGTCCCTAAATCGACTTTTTTTTTTTTTTTTTTTTTTACGGAATAAGCAAATCATACTGAGTAAACGGTTGGTTTTGGTTTGACTATACTATACATAGTTCTCAAGATATAAGGCCTACAAGAAAATTTTTGCCTGAAATATATCGGATCTTTTGATCGAATAAAGAAACGCAAATTCAATATTAAACAAGTCAGGATTTACGCAGAAAGGGAGTGTGCCCGCTTCTGAAAACGGTGCTTTAAGTGCAGAGAGTATTGCATCACTTTTCAACAACGTCTACACTTCAATCATGAGAAGCAGAAATAAAAGATTTAAGTGTAGAGGATACTCAGAAGATATTGTTGTTGTTGTTGTTGTTGTTTTTTTTTTTTTTTAAGATATGGCTTAATTAATAATTTTACAGATCCAGTGACCTTAGAAGCCAAACAAAAATATGTTACATCTCGCATAAATTTTAGATGTGGATATAATTAAATTTCAGTCTACTGAAAAATGTGATAGTAAACAAATAGCTGTGCCATATCACAAAATTGATGATATAATATATGCAACAGACCTAAAAATTCAAGCATCATTCCACACACAGAAAAGTACCTTCCTTAGAGAAACACAAAACATAAGCTGAACTCTAGAAAATCACGAAGAAATCTAGCCTAACAGGAATTCCAAACAAGTATGAATTGTTCGTTAACTCAGAAGAGGAAAGGCTGAAACTAGTTGAAAACACTACACTTGAGAAAAGTGATTCCAAATGTAGAAGAAAAGAAGGAAGCGCTGTACATAAACAAAGAAAGAAATAATGGGAGTTGTGAGGCATCGATTTCTAGCTTACGGGGTAGACATAACGAGTTACGGGACCAAGCGACTCACTTGAGACAGGAGTTGACATAGTTTTTCATCGGGTTCATTTGTCGAAATTAGGCATTTTAAGAAGTTGCAGCTAAGATTTCTGATACGGAAAATACATTTAAAAAGTTAGGTGAACACATAACCGAAAGAGGGGGGAAAAGTAGAAGAAGCATGCTCATAAAAATAGAACACAAGTTTGAAGATAAGAAAGTGTAGTAATCTTGGGCATATAACTAAAATATGTTCATTGTATTATATTGTGGAGAACGTCCAAGAGAGTGTTGGGATTAATTAATCGGACAAGATGTTTCTTGTTATTTGGAACAGATAAATTACGTTGAAACATAGTTTTCATGAGCTTAAGACATTTATAGTTGTGTAGGTGCCTGATAGTGGCAAAGATATGCTTGTTTAATTTGGTAGGAGCAAGTCAGAAATTAGTATGCTATTCATCGGATAGTGAATGTGGTTATCTTCTCTGTGGGTAACATATGACAACATATGACCCGTGGTTCAAGTGCGGAAGATATCAGTTTCAAACGATTGGTTGAAGGTTAATGACCCATTTGTGTATTCAATCTATATTTAAAAAGTCTTAAATTATGTTACATGAAATACTACTCGATCCCACTAGGAATTAAAGCCGAGACCTAGTAAACGCAAACACGAGCCTTAGCCGTTTCACCAGGAGTGATACAACTTATTAAAAAAAATGAGTTCGAATATACATTTTATGTTGTACTTACGAACTACTACATTGATCCATGAAAGACACTATGACTCACCTTTAGAGCACTTACCTCTGGTGCGTTCGGTCCTTGGTTCGATCCCTGACCAAGCAAATTTGTGGTGGAGAATGTCGTGTCAGCGAGTTTTCTCGGGATAATCCCGTTTCCTCTTACGTTATTATTTCATCGATGTTTCCATCATGACTAACTTAACTTAATTATTCGTCTCTCTTAACATCAAGGACATAATCGTGGGACGTTAAACTGAAATATTTCATTTGAAAAAATAATGCTCTATATTACATGCAAAGTTCAAGCTCTGACATTATAAGGAGGCAAGAGACTTAACCAAAAACAAACGAAATAAAAGAAAAGAAAGAAAGAAAGAGAAAAAAGAACAAAAATGCATGTGATAAACATCTAAAATGAATAGAAATCCCAGTATCAGGTATATAACTAACATAAAGCTTTGATTCTTACTATTTACGTGATGTTTCTAGAGTCTGAAACCCCTCGAGTTAGTTAATCTAGCAAGTGAACCTTGTGCTAAAGTAAACTAAATCAACGAGCTCGTGGTACAGGATCAAAGCGCTGCCAGTGTTTGCCTGAGGTTCCACTGTAACGAATACTTAGTTCTCTTATACCTTCAAATGTTTTAACAGCTTCTAGACATAGAAAACTTGCAGAAAGGTAAATGCTTTGGAAGACATTCATAATATCACCATTGAATCTCGTGAAGCTAGGATTCAAAGGACACTAAAAAGGGGAGATACGGAAGATAGGAACCAACATGGTGAAAGAAATCGGAATGTATAAAATATGCACTAATTAAGTGAAATTAATTGATATATATGTATATATATATATATATATATATATATATATATATATATAATTTTCCAGTCCGGTCTATGTCTCTTTAATGTGATGTAAACTAAACAGAAAAATGCCTCACACTAAGGCTACTAAAATAAAATAAATAAATAATGTCCGCGCTGAAAGGAAAATTCTCATACAAAGTACACTTAACTTGGATGATAGAGGCTTATGTAATAAATATTATATGTTCGCAATACTTACATTTCTGAAAATCTTATAGTTAAATATTGTTTGAATTATTTTTGAAATGTGTAAAAGAGATGTTCGTGCTATTCTTGAAATCTAGAAATAAAGTGAATAATAGCATTTCCAACCAATACATATTATACCCTCATCGGTGGCATAATATATATCCCTACTGAGCAGTGTTTTGAGCAGTGTTTTGGTGAATGGTGGCCTGATTCGATTCCCAGTGTGATAGAATTTGACGGATTATTGTGGTTTCCACTCCATTTTAAACTATATGCATATGTTCCGTTTCACTAAAAAGCTGAAAAGAGATGCTAAACTTAATATGTATACATATACGAGGTGCACATCAAAACTATGTGTCGTTCTAATTTCCAAGAACAAGGGAATACAGGGGATTAACTTGTGTCATTTTTTAGAAAAAAAAAACAGTCTCGTTGTTTATACACAGTTGCCATCGCTCCGTCCGTTGTTTGTAGCATATGGCATAGTCATATTTCGGGGTATATTTCAGATAATGGAAAACATAACTTCCGTGGTTGGTCTACTCGCAAAAGAGGGTCCACAAATATTTTTTTTTAAGGTTTAGGAACAACCAGAAGTCTCTCGGAACTAAATCTGGTCAGTTAGGTGGGTACAACAGAAGTCCAATACCGAGATTAGCCATCAATGAGGTCATGGCATTAGGACAGGGGCCTCGGTGTCTCAGTGGTAGAGCGTTTACCTCTGGTGCATGGAGTCCTTGGTTCGATCCCAGCCCGCGCCAAACGAACCATGTGGTGCACAAACACTGCGTGCGAGGGTTTCCTCGGGATTCTCCCGATTCCTTCCACTTCCTTCATTCCACCGTTTGTTTTATCTTTCATCACCGTCCCCTTTAGCCTACCCGGAATAACCGTGGGATATAAAACACAAAGATTTAATTCCATGTTTACAACATTAGGATGGTGTGGCGGTGCATGCCATTTGCCATTTATGATCGTTTCTCAGTCAGTTTTTGATATATATATATATATATATATATATATATATATATATATATATATATATATATATATATATATATATATACCGGATGATCATAGTAATTATATGACCATTCGGATTAGAGCGGAAAAATATCACTCCCTGGTAACACCAGAATGCAACGTACAGTGCCATCTCATTGCATGCCAGAGGACGATTTTTTTTCTGTGTGGTGAATCTGTTTGTTTCTTTTGTATTGACTGCCACTTTGTTTATGGGTTGAATAATAGAATACGCGACTCATCCATTGTCACAACACTTTCCACGAAATTTGCGTCGCTCTCTTCTGGAGTGGGTCAAATTTGCTACGATTGATCGAATCATTGCTTAAGTCGTTATGCATTTCTTGGCTGCATTGGATCCTGAGAACTAGCTATCCGCATATTTTTACTCCATTAAGCCTTGTGAACCTCTTTTACCTCTATTGGTTGCACTGGTCCCTGAGAGATACCCAAACCATTCTCTTGGCTTTTCTGGGCCCTCAGATTCATCAGTCATTCTAATGGCTCGGTTGGGCCTTGAAAATTCCCTAAACAAACTTTTGGCTGTATTAAGGGACATTATTAGGTCCTTGGACCAACATTGTGGATATATCCTGTAATGTATTATAGTAAGTTTTTTTTTTCAGCGAAACAATATTGAAAGAAAATCGAAAATCCCGCGTATCATTAGTTTCCGTCCCGCATACCCACCACCAAAATTATAAAATATCCTGTGACCAATGTTACATAAATTAAACATTCGTGTCTCTTGAAACTTAGTCGAGCTCTAAGAGCTGAATTATTATTATTACCATATTAAATTTAGAATACTTCGGTATCTTTGTCATTTGACATGACATAAAAAAAAAAACTCCACAAGTTGAACTAATAATAACAATAATAATAATAATAATAATAATAATAATAATAATAATAATAATAATAATAATAATTGTTATAAAACATTATTTCGAAAGACCCCTCTAACGTTGCAGGTAATATACATATGTACACTCATGTGCAAAATTATTGTCGCATATCTATAAATATGCTTTTTTTAAGAATATAATTTGATAACAAATTCGCCCGGTATTTCTTATAATGGTAGTATCTGTATAATCGGCAAAGATATGTATGTGGCAAATTTCATGTCAAAAGAGCAGTAAATAAGAACAAGAAAACGAAAATAAAACTTTCTTTTCCATTTAGCAACATTTTGTTTTACTCATTGTAATTTTCGTATTTATATATATATATATATATATATATATATATATATATATATTTGAAATTTATCACAAATATACATTTCCCGATTATATACATAGTGTCAGTATTCAAAGTACCCTGCAAAATCATTATCAAATTATATTCTTACAAGAAAACAGTTATAGATATGCGACAATCATTTGGGACATAAGTGTGCATAAGAGGATATAATAGAAGTAGTCCTAACCAAGTGACTCATCAACGACTAGGCCAAACTACTTAAAATAGAATCTTGAAATTGCATAAGTACATAAGATTTGGGATAACATTTATGCCATTATTGAAGGATTTTGGGTAATCCGAGGAGAAAGGGGAGGAAACAAAAATTTGCATTAGTATACAGTTAACTGATCACCACGGAACAGAGCCCTAGTCGGACAACGAAACAGTCGGTTTAAACGAAAATAACAATTGTATGGCTTCCAAATTGTATATCATTTCAATAATGGTTAAAAATTGGCTTTTAAGCATTAAAATTCAATAAATTTACTAATATCAGAAATTTCAAACACAATTTGCTCAATGACACTGACTGAAAGATATGTTGCAGGAATGCCAGTCGTTCTGGCATTGGGACATTTTTGCCTCGCACCAGTGACGTGGCGTGACACTTTGACGATTGTTACCGGTTGCTGATACTACAAGTAACTCTTGTTTCCCAATAGAAAATATAGTACTCACTTTTTCTTTCAGAGTATCAACCATTTCAAACTATAGGCATTGGTAAAGGGGTCAAATCCCACTTCATTTACTCTTGACCTTTTTGAACAATGTGACTCTTCAGGTTCTTTCAGTTTTTTACTAAATATTATTAAAACTGTCTCTCAATGATCTTAGACATTCTTCAAACTCAACTGTTTTCTTTCTGCAGTAATCTACATCATGAAATTTCTTTTGTAAGATATTGAACAAGATTTCTTATCTTGATGCTATAACAGAAAACAGTTAAATAAAAAATTGAAGTCAAAACTTTGAAATGTTTGATAGAATTTTGCTACACAAATTCTGGTTTGAGAATCCTATTCGTCCGTTTTATCCATCATGGATTTAAGGACTCCTAACCGTTTATTTTTAAGGACATACAGCACATCATTTACCCTACTTCTATAGTTCCATACCCTGTGTTTGAGACTGTTGGGATACTTTTGTTGACTAAATAATCGAGAGCATTTGTTCTTTTTAAAGACTTCGAGGAAGAAGCAAGTCCCAACACAATTTTAAAAAACAACTTATACCCTTTTCCAGTAGCGTAACTTGAAGCTTCAGTGCCCCCGCAACCTAGTTATGCGCCCTTAGTTTCGATATATTTTGCAACCCCCGTCCGCCACAAGGGTTGCGGGGGTGCTATTTATGCCTGTGCCCTTTTGTATAATCAACGGACTTTTCTAAAACTAAATTAAGTCTATGGGCATAAGAATGAAAATATAATTAACAAGAGACTGCAGTTCCCTACCTCACCAACCATAACTGGAGTTTCATCATATGTTTGAGCAACAAGTTTTCCGTATTGAAAATTAGTCAGACAGTCAAACTGCGGTACGATGAAGACGATTGCACAGTTCTTTTTTCAGCACATCAAACTGCATCAAAGTGCAAATTCAACTAGTAGGCTAGCGGCTAGAGTTGGAAATTTGTTGCATCGAAAGTTTTCTATACTAAATTAAAAACAAAATGTTTTCAACAATTGCCATAAATCCTAAATAATAATAATTACTCGAATTGGAAGCAGTGCGGGCAACATCTCTGCTTCGCTCTAATTATTACTATTCCCCCTTGCTCTTGAAACAGTTCTCATATAGCACAATGTGTTTCATCGATAGGCATTTCTATATATTTAATGACACTTCAGGCACTGACAATATCTTTGCTCCTTCAGGCATGAGATAACCATCTAAATTTATATATACCGTTTAAACAGAAATAAAATCAATTTTTTTAAAAAAAATAATGCCCGTAAGTTCAAATTAACATTCAATGAGAAACTTTATTTTGAACCAAAGTACACCTATATTAAATTTTTGTTAGAATATCCTATGAAATATATTCTTCTTGTTCACTGTTGCTGTAATATTCAAGTTTAAAGATAACGTATTAACATACAAAAGTCGTGTAAAAATGATAGATTAACATATAAATAATGCACTGAAACATCAGTCTCACAGTAACACGTGTTAAATGCTATTAGTATGAAAAACCTGCTACTTATATTTGTCCGAAATTGTATGCTGTTAAGACAGTGAAATAACCTTATGAATACTGAAATTACAGCCAAGTTTCTATCCTTAGAATGGGGAAGCAAACGAAACAGTATAGTAAAGTTACCGCCCGCTCGATCCTCTACAGCGAGAGGAGAGCGAATAGACCCCTAAGCGGGCGGTGAGTAGAATATACATGTTGATGATATTCTAGATTCTCCTTGTTTTGACAGGGAACGTTCCTATTTTTTCCTGTTCCACTCAGCCGAACGGTAACATAAGGGCTATTCCGAAATTCCAAATACGAGCTCGCAGGATGCTTCTGGCTGACACGCTAAAAGGTGCTTCTGGAGTGAACGAACGCTATCGGGGTTTGCGTTACCTCTGAAATCTGCGGTATCAACAACAGTATGCTCCTATTTGGTGTTGGCATGTTGCATTCGTTCACAATGTAAATGAAGCATAGGCCATCCAAACTTTAAAAAAAAGAAAAAAAGAAAGAAAGAAAGAAAGAAAAAGGAAAATGTAAACATCTTCCCATGTCGATAATGAAATTTGAAGATATATGAAAACAACGAAAAACTAATACTTTTACCGTTACCGCCGGTAACAGCGGTAATATGCACTACACGTCCCTAACAGAGCCCTAGTCGGACAACGAAACAGTCGGTTTAAACGAAAATAACAATTGTATGGCTTCCAAATTGTATATCATTTCAATAATGGTTAAAAATTGGCTTTTAAGCATTAAAATTCAATAAATTTACTAATATCAGAAATTTCAAACACAATTTGCTCAATGACACTGACTGAAAGATATGTTGCAGGAATGCCAGTCGTTCTGGCATTGGGACATTTTTGCCTCGCACAATGCGCCGATGAACTCAATGATACAGTGCCCAAACTGTAACACTCTTAATTATTAAAAGTTGTTTGCTTTTGTCTGATCTTTTTAATTAAGGCAAATATTGCACATTGAGAAGAGCACACTATACTATCACACAAATTACACATGTATTTACGGTGTATATGTAGTGACTGTAGAGGAAAATAAAAAAAAAATACATACTATTGAGCTTGCAATATCGAATAACGTACAGTACTGATTTTATAAACAGACTTACTAAACGAAGAAAAAAATTTTTGTGAAGCACTGAACACAGCTGATAACAAAAAATGGCCATATTTAATGAGAAGTGGGTGGTTAAAAAGAAGGTTATTAAGAGTCAGTCTGCTTTAATAATGTGCTCATATCTTGGAACCTGTAAAGGTTAGGAACATGAAGTTTGAAATTTGAACTTTTGATTTAACATAATTAAACGTCTGTTTCAACATTTATTTTATTTTATTTTTATTCGAACTAGAAGGGAGAAAGGAAGTGGGGAGAACAATGCACTTAAAGTTATATCAATAACTATTATGATCATTGCTTGGAATCTCTTAAGTGTAGATATATAGAAGTTTGTATTTAGGCTATACATTTAAAATAATTAAACATGTGATTCCACATTATATATATTGCTAGAGGTAGATGGGAATCAAAAAATGAGTTGAAATAGTTTACTGAGATGCTCATACAAGATGTTTGAATTTCGTACAAGACGCCAAGTTCAGACAATTTATGTATGCCAAATGCAAGAATAGGAACCAAAATATTATCCACAGTAACAACTGGGTGTATTTGCTAGTTTCACTAATATTAGTCTAAAATAACTCAAATTAACTTGTATGTATTTTGCCTTAAAGAATCAAGATATAATGAGCCTTTTGAGAGTAGTTGTCATGTTGAAACTACAAAATATATATTTTTTGTTACAGTTGTACAGTTATATATTTATTTTGGTAACTGTTGTATAATAAATAATGACAACAGGATCATACTGCCAGTTAACGGTTTATGCAATGTACGTTTTATATCCAGGTATATATTTGTCAGTTGGTCAATATTCAGTGGAGCTAGCCGTCGCAAACAGAGACAAGTTATAGTTACGAACAATTAAATACATTTGGTTTCAAAACTTTCTGACGATTTCATTCTAGCGGAAGCAGTTTTCTCGCAACTCACATTCCCTTCAAGAGGTGGCAGGAGAAGTCTCTTTAAACAAGGAAACCCAAACCTAAAAATATCCAGGATGATAATCTTGTAGCAGTTGTCTGAATGGTTTATTGCGTTGCTGAACACTTGATATTTATCGCCTATTTTGAAATCCAGCTTTATTTCTTTTTTGCGGGGGAGAAGTCCAAACATAACTCCAATAATTATAAATTTAATAGGAGAAAACTTTATATATTTATACGTAGCTTTAATTCTCATGGAAGATTGTCGACTTCCTTGATACAGTAAACAATAATTTCAATATATAATATCCAGCTCGACTTCTGGTTCGTTTGCTTCTAGATGCGATCTCACATCATGTGTATGTGTCATGGACATCAACGTGTTCGTGGTCTTTCTATAGATTATTTCGTTTCATCCCACGTTTTAATGTCACAAATCCTTTCATAATCATACACTTCCGTTAACTTTTGTACACTTTAACCTACAGGGTCTAAATGTGGGACGTAAAACTGAAGAGTTTGATTTTGCTTTATATACATACATATATATAGTGGCACAAAGTGTGCGTTTTTTTTTTTTAATATGTTTCCTCCAGTTTGATCGTCTTACACACCAAATGAGAATATATATTTGACTTTCTTTTTTTCTTGTTAATTTTTGTACATTACAATATTGGCAGTTCTAATGAATATACTTACAAGCAATATATGTTGTTGTTATTGTTGTCTTGTTTCTTTTTTCTTTCTTTTGTTAGCATGTCCCTGTGTAAAATGGCAAAGTTATGCTGTATCTGGAAATTTGTTCAATAAATAAATAAATAAATAAATAAATATATATATATATATATATATATATATATATATATATATATATATATATATATATATATATATATATATTTATTTATTTATTGAACAATTTCCCAGATACAGCATAACTTTGCCATTTTACACAGGGACATGCTAACAAAAGAAAGAAAAAAAACAAGACAACAATAACAACAACATAGAAAAAAAGAGTGTAAAAGTAAAACTATTCCGTCAAAGCTCGTTTGATTGCTCTTTCAAACACTGGGTAGCTCGAAAAAATGTCCACATCAGTTGTTACTTGATTATAACTGATTGGTATTCTATAAAAAAAGAGACCTCTGTATAACAGCCAACCTAGGACGGGCAAGATGGAATAGGTGGGTATTCCGAGTGATGCGGGAAGGGACACGTAAGGATAGTTCCTGAAGTAATGTTTCCGATCTTAAAGTTCCATTAACTATTTTATGTAGATATTTCAGGTCAGAGATAATTCTGCGTACTTCAGGAGTCTGAATATTAAGATGTCGCAAGAGCTCCTTCTTAGATAATATTCGAAGTGCAGGAACACGAAAACGGACTATAGCAATGAAGAAATTGAGAACAGAATCAAGTCTGGAGAGATGTGTAGGTGCTGCCATGGCCCATATGGGAGAGCAGTATTCGATCTTGGGCGCTATTAAAGTCTTATAAAAAGTTGCTAATGAAGAAACAGTGCGTAGTTCGGTGAATCGATAAAGAAGTCCCAACATGCGCATTGAATTCTTTAGTATTGAGGAGATGTGGTCAGAGAAGGTGAGTTTTGAATCAAAGATGACACCAAGATCGTTATGACTAGCAGAATGTGTGATAGGGGAATCGTTGATATGGTATGTGGAGGGAACAGGAGACTTTTTCAAAGTAATAGTAATACTGTCACATTTCTTACTGTTGAGTTTCAAGTGCCACATTTCACACCAGCCTGTAAGGTAATTTATGTCTTCCTGTAGAGCAATTGTGTCATGGAGACACGATATTTATCTGTATAACTTACAATCGTCAGCAAAAAGCAGAAGGCCACTAGGTTGAGCTGATAAGTGCGTGTAGAGATCATCCATATACAGGACAAACAGTAGAGGCCCAAGTACACTCCCCTGAGGCACCCCTGAGATCGCGGGTTGGGGGTTAGAAGTCGCCCCTGAAAGAACAACTCTCTGTTTACGGTCCTTCAAGTAGCTTGTGATTAGAGAGAGAAATTTGCCATGTACATTAAGTCTATTGGAGAGTTTATGAAGAAGATGAATGTGACTGACAGAATCAAAGGCCTTCGAGAGATCAAAGTAGATAACATCTAATTGAGTATTGTTAGTCATACATTTGACTGCACAGGAAAGAAGAGTTCTTAAGTTTGAGAGACTTGAGCTATTCGGTAGAAAGCCGTGCTGAGAACTATGGATGTAAGGTGAGGTGAATTTAAGTAGCCTGTCTTTAATTATTTTTTCGCAGATAATTGATATTACAGAAAGAAGAGATATTGGCCTATAGGAGGATACATGATCTTTAAGTCCTGATTTATATATTGGGGTCACGTGAGCCAGTTTCCAACTGGTGGGATAATACCCTTCCTTGAAGCATCTATTGAATAAGATAGATAGAGGAACCGCAATAACTGAAGCAGTTTTGTTGAGAAAGAGAGGACTAATTTTATCAGGTCCAAGTGATGTATGTGGAGATAACGATAGCAAGAGAGCCAGAACTTCGCCCGGGGTGGTAGAGAGAATGGATAAGGTGTCCGAACAGATGGTGCGGAGAGGGGGGAGATGGGTTGTAGAGGGAAGGGAAGTAAATGTTTTGCAGAAGTAGTTATTGAAGAGGTCTGGTCTTTGATCATCACTCGCTTCAGTATTTTCATCTTGAATTGTTGCCGGTATGCCCGGAGATTTTGTTCTAGATTTAATTACAGACCAAAAGACTTTAGGGTTACTAACAGTAAAATCACCAATTGAGTCCATGTATTCAAAATATTTACGTCGCTGTACCTTCTTGGCAAGACTTCTAATTCTAGCAAAGTTTTTATATGTGTAGTCACTCGGATGTGATTTCCATAGAGTCCAGGCAAGCTTTTTGTTTTTAAGAAGGTCACGAAGTTCATTGTCGTACCAGACCGGAAACCTGTTCGATTTTGATGCTTTCACCGGCACAAAGTCCTTTATGGCTGAGTGGACAACGGATGTAAATAAGACTACCGGACTACCATATATATAAAACTACCGGGTGATTCAATAAGAACGTACCAGGCCTATATCGCAGCTAATACTGCACGTAGAGCCTTCAAACAAAAAATTGCATTACCAAATCGTACATGTAGAATGCAATGAAAATAGTAGCGAGACCAGTGGCGTCTCGTGAATATCTCCAACGGGGGGCAACTTCAAAATTTGAAATGGAAAACGATACAACTGTTGGAATCGTTCAAAAGTACATTAAATTTTATGCAACTTTTAGAGGACAAACTTTGTCTTATCCTTTCCCATTTAGCCGCTAGAGGCGTTGTTGCAGACTTGTATCTGCCTACCCGTAGCAGGCGTTTATCTCAGCTAATAATGCACATAGAGCCGTCAAACAAACAATTGAACTACCAAATCGTATGTGTAGAATGCAATAAAAATAGTATCTACACCACTGGCGTATCGTGACTATCTCTAACGGGGGTCGTCTGCAAAATTTGACATGGAAACAGGGGATGGTTGTGCCTCCATTGAAACAAGCGAACAATGGGAGAAACGTCGAGAGGAAACACCTTGGCATATTTCTTTCTCGTTGGCAGCAACGCGGTCGCATTACTAGGTGAAAGTCAGATGGTGCGAGGGTATTTCCTCTCACAGTACGCAACTGGTGAGCTACTATTTTTATTGCATTATACACATACGATTTGGTAGTTCAATTGTTTGTTTGACGGCTCTATGTGCATCATTAGCTGAGATAAACGCCTGCTAGGTAGTCAGACACAAGTCTGCAACAACGTCTCTAGCGGCTAAATGGGAAAGAATATTACAAAGTTTGTCCTCTAAAAGTTGCATGACACATAATGTTCTTTCGAATGATTCTAACAGTTATACCACTTTCCATTGAAAATTTTCAAGTTGCCCCCCGTTGGAAGTATTCACGAGACGCCACTGGTCTCTCTACCATTTTTATTGCATTCTACACGTACAATTTGATAATGCAATTTTTTTTGAAGGCTATACGTGCAGTATTAGCTGCGATATAGGCCTGGTACGTTCTTATTGAATCACCCGGTATATATATATCACCAACTACTTTTTAATAAATTTGTTGGGCTAACGTAAAATTCACGGGGCACAAAGAAAAAGAAAAAGAAAAACGCTCGCCAGACCGCAGTACAGTCGAGTGTTCGTGAATTGCCGTGGTTAGTGTATTCCAAATGTGGCGAAAGGACAGTGAAGCCAGCACAAAATGACAAGGAATGAAGTGGTCAAATTTCATTGAAATGTCGGACATTGTGGACGATGCTTATAGAACAGGCTAGAGCACAAGCTGTTGCACTATCAACATCAAAAGTTAGTGGGCAAAGCACCAATGGGTATGAATACACAGTTAACCGTAAATGGTTAAGTAGGGCTCCGCCACATATGTCTCACACGTATACCAGTGTCAATGAATGTAATTCGTTACGTTGTGTGTGCGAAGGGTATAATCACGGCTCCTAGCCCAATCGGGATACCATTACTGATCATATGCACTCAATCATTGCGGCCATGTTGCTAGCTGACAATGACATACTTCAGCACAACTCTTCTTGTCATATTACCAATGTTGTACTGCAGTGGTTTGAGGAGGACAGTGGTGAATTTCAATAGATCCAGTCGCCCTCAAACTCACTCGATCTTAACCCAGTTGAACACTTTGGGATATCATTGAGCGTCTGGTCCAAGATCATCGAACTCTCCTGTGGAATGTATAGAAAGAAGTGACTTGTGTATGCAAATGTGGTGTGCTATGCCTCCAGCTACCCACACAAACATAATTGCTTCCGTGTCAAATTACATTGCTGCTGTTCTGCGAGCCAAATATGGACATAACAGATATTAGGCATGTTTGGTTTGGAAAATATTCGGCTCAAATATCAAGCTCTTCATACGATTGAATTTTATAAAAGAATACCCCTGTTATTTCTTTTGCACGAAAATGAGTTAGTTGTTTCTGACTTTCTTATGACCGCCTATCTTTCTCTCCTTTCATTTGTTTTTTTTTTCCTCCAGTTGGCCTCTCTATGCATGCACTCTGATTATTTTTTTGCAGCTATTCCGGGATCCTTTTTATGTATTTTAGTTCATAATTCATTTGTTACATACTGCACTTCTTATATCATCCCTTTCGACTTCCCCTTCATTGTGTATTGTCCCTCATTCTCTACAGATTAAATGGACATAAGTTTGATGCAATACGTTTGCTCCTCCCCTACCTCCATATATGTAACCTGACTGCCATCATTAAAATGTATGTTGTCTGCACTGTCAGCGTGGTATACGATATCAATTCTGTTGACCAGTTTCGGCCATTTCATTTTATTGCTAGTGCACTTAGACTAGTTGTCCACAGCACAGATCCGAGTGTATCGTCCTCCTCATAGACAATAGTTCATAATACACGATAACTTTTCAAACCCCAACAAAAAGCATAGCATAGCCTTCCTGGACGTCAGTATTGACTTTGTCCCTGATTGCAGAGCTTCCCCTCACTTCTGCATGATATTTTTTTTTTTTTTTTTTTGCATATTGTTGTAGGTTATCAACTTCTCATAAGTGATGATTATCCGCTTCAACAATTGCTGGAAATTATTACGTTTCAGTAGAGATTTTTGCACTAAAATTATCTTGAGTAAATGTTTTTTGAGTCAAATCATATGTCACTAAAACATCATTTTTTTTGTCAGTTTTCTGCAAATAGATTTTCGTCGTTTATGAAGGTATTTTTAGTTCTTCTTCTTCTTTTTTTTGCGATATCATCACTTTCTACACTCCAGATCTTTTCGAATTTTGCTAAAATACCATTCATTTTTTTTTATGATTTTCGCATATTGAAAGTATCGATTTACACATTGAAATTTCCTGAACAAAAGCTACTGAATACAATTTTGGTTGTTCCTTTTCGATAACGCATCTTTTCCATAAATACCACAAATATCTTCATGGGTCAACGCAGCATTTGTATATTTATCAAAACAAAGTTGTAAAATGTAGTGCAATTTTGTGAAAATTACATGCATCTTCAACTTACGTCATTTTATAAGAATTCCAACAGTTTTACGCAACTACTAGTTTTAACACACAGCTGCCAAATGATTAAAGCCTGACTTGCTGTGACTCACATGTTCTGAGATATGTGACATTAGCACAATCTTGTGTGCAAAACGCTCAACACATTTAGATAACCTAATATATATGAGTGAGCGCGCGCACACACGTGTCTATCTTTCTCTCTCTCTCTCTCTCTCTCTATGTGTGTGTGTGTGTGTGTGTGTGTGTGTGTGTGTTTCGTGTGCGTAAATGCATAACCAGACCAAACCGCTAACCTAGAAATTTTAAATTTGGAGGAGTGGCCTAACTACAAAATTGAATTGTTACAGGAGATGAATTTGCACATCAATATCCACGAGTAGTCCGTATTTCCATCATGTTGGCTACAAAAATCGGAACTTCGGAGTTTATAGTTTTATAATTTACTGTTTGCAAAAATATTTTAGAAAAAACATTCATATACAGAAGTGAATGAAAACATTAGTCCACTTTTGTTGTTTTAGGATTAGCCCACTTGTCATCCTGGCTATCTACATAGTACGACCGGAACAAATGAATTCACTACTTGAGATCTTGTCCTTCCATTTAGCATCATAAACCTATCACGGGAGGTTTAACGAAATATTTAACGTAATGTTGTAGGATGTTTAATTCAAGATTTAATGTAAGCAAAGTAGCTTGATATCATGTTAGGCAATATATCTTCAATCTTAGACGTCATTAATATAACATAACGTTTAACATTTCCGTTACGAGAAACTCATATATTTAACATTGAAAGGTTTATCAGCAAATGACTTAGACGTTAAAATTTCCTACACACAAAAATAAAAATGAAAGGAAAACAAGTAAAGAAAAAAGATAGATACTGTACTTTGATAAAGATGTGTGTGTAGCATCATTCTACGCATAAAATGATTAAGAAAGAAGACTCATCTACCTTAAATTCCTAGCAATCATCTAGTAGAAAAACAAATAATGTGTTATTCCTTCCTTATTAAGTATCAAAATAGCACTTAGGCGGGTTAAGATTACAGTGGTTTAAGTCACTTTTGGCACAAATAAGAAATCTAGATAAGTAAATCTTTTAACATAAGACGTAAGTAAAGTTTAATCCAGTTGCTAACATATGGCAACTCTTTCGTGTTAATTTCTGAGTAGAAGTGACTCAGACCATGCAACAGTGACATGTCCGATTGTCAACAAACTTCCAAATAGTTCAAGGATAAACAATTACTTCCTTCTGCGATAATACTACTAAATAAAGTCAGAAGATCGTCTTGGCTAAGTTGTAGGGCGCCCATATCTAGTACGTGAGATCCTTGGTTCGATGCCAACTCTCGCCAATGGGCTTTCTGGTGGATAAACACCGTGTAAGTACTTTTTAACATGGTTCTCCAGTTTTCTCCATTTTCTTCATTCTATCTTTTTTCTTCGTTATCATCACCACATCTCTCTTAGCATTGGTGTAAAATTGTAGGACATTATAAAAAGAAAACACCTAAATAAATATAATTCACTTTTACGTGTTTGAATGAATCATATTGTGTTACGGTAAGTAAATGAATTCGATAAAATACTTCAACAAACGGAACCTATTATTATTATTATTATTATTATCCTTCTTCTTCTTTTTCTTCTTCTTCTTCTTCTTCTTCTTCTTCTTCTTCTTCTTATTATTATTATTATTATTATTATTATTATTATTATTATTATTATTATTATTATTATTATTATTATTATTATTATTATTATTGATATCTCTTGGTAATGATCGAAGTTCACTTAGACATGGCTCTTGAGTTTCGCATCAAAACTTACATTTTAAAACTAACAACTAAGATTTTAAACATAAAAAAAAGCTTCCTCCTAGCTTGGCACGAATTCAATTTATCTCGCTGGCTCTGTTTGTTTTTTTCTCGCGGAAACCATAATTTAGATTTTACGTAAACAACCAGATATTCCTATATCTAGTGACCTAAGAGCAATAAAATCTCTGAATCACAAAATAAGCAAAGCATGTGTATCCTTGTTAAGAGTCCACAGGAAAGGGTTATGAATATGGAACTATTATAATATGCATTAAGTCTGAAAAACATTTTCTCGATATGCGTTCTTTACAAAATATACATCAAATAAAATATCCCAAGGAACAAACCATTCATATTGATATCACTTTTCAATGTTGAGCAATACTTAGTAAATAATAATAGTAACAGTATTATCTGGAATGAGGATTCTATTCATCAATTTTTCTCTGCTAATTCGTACTTCTATAAATTTAATTAAATGTTGTTAATAAAGTTATGCAGGCTTTGGCAAGGAACAAAAAAAAAAAAAACAAATATTAAAGTAAACACCCCCACCTCCCCCCATTTATATATATATACAGGGTGTTCATTTATTATGTAACCAAAATCCACTGATGAAATCCTCATACCTAAACAAGAAAAAAGTTCATATGAACACAGGACGAAAAAACCTTTGTTTCAAAGTTATGAGATGCCGAAATCGAGAAAATTGTATTTTTGAGGATGCCTAGACGAAAACTATGAGATATATCGAAGGAGGTTAAAGAAATATTAGAGGAACTATTACACTGTCTATCTAAATAACTATGTTTTAGAGTTTGGAAGTATCGGCGCAACGGATCTTATAGAGGGAGCTGTGGTATAGGTCTCGCTTTTCCACCTCTCTCTCTAAACTCATGTGCGTCGGTACAATTCAACTCTGATTCATAGGTGTTTAGATAGAAAGTGTACTACTTCCTCTAATATTTCTTTAACCACCTTTCATATCTCTCATATTTTTCGAGCTAGGGAGCCTCGAAGTTACATTTTTTCCAATTTTGGCATCTCGTAACGTTGAAACAACGCGTTTTTCGCCCTATGTTTATATGGACTTATTTTGTTGTTTAGGTATGTGGATTTCAGGAGTGGATTTTCGATACATAATAAATGAACACTCTGTATATATATATATATATATATATATATATATATATATATATGTGTGTGTGTGTGTGTGTGTGTGTAATTAGAGGAATATCTAGTGTACTAAAAAAGAGACGCAAACAAAATGAACCAAAAACAAATAGTGCGGTAGGTCAAATATGTGTTACAAGGGCTGCACTGATAGCTTCGGGAATTTAGTGTTTAGATTCCCAATATGTTGAAGGGTATTGTTTGTGAAGTATTGAAATGTCAGTCGAATGAGTCGAATGAGTTTCGTTATGAAGCCTCATCTAGAGCAACTATTTATCGTTGGTTTCAAGAAGTTATGGCTGACCGCTACAGCGTCAGTGACGAAGTTCGGGAGGGTCATATAGCAACAATCATAGAACAAAAGAACTTCGACACCACATATACTTTCTCCATGATCGACGCTGTGTGTAAGCTAATTCGTGATCATTGAATTGATTATGATTAGCATGTGACATACTGTGAAATTCATGCTCATTTAAGTATTGACGTAGGTCAAATACAATCAGTTATATATGATTATGTGTGTGTGAAAGAAGTGATTCTCATTGGATCCCCATTATTGAATTCAAGAGCAAATGGACACCCGGATGATACGATGCAAGAATATGCTCAATTAATTCAAAGTAGGAGCGTCAAATAAGTTGGGCAACATTATCACATGTGACAAAATATGGAGTTGTTCACATGTATCCGAAATTAAACTACAATATACTGCATGGGTGTTCCAAGATTATTCAAAACTAACAGAAGTTGCTCACTCACGCAGTGTTGCGAAGAAAATGTTCGCAACACTGTTGTTGTTGTTTCTCTCTGTGGAAAATCTGGACACATCTCTACTAATTCATTGGCGAATCACAGAATACTTAATGCTGAATGGTGAACTTCCGCAGAAGCAGTCATTAAGAACCCCAAACGTCGCATCATTTTGTATCATGACAATTCAAGCTCTCACACCAGCTCAAACACGGGAGTTTTTGAATAGTGAAAATGTTAATCTCATGGTTCACCAGCTTATGTTTCATATCTAGCTATGGATATTTCAATACATTTGTATGTTTCGTAAAATAAATAAACATAAAACTCTCTGTTCATATCAATATAACAAACTAAGCAAATTACGCAGTGTATTACAATACCATAAACTGTTATATGTAATTTAACATTTTAAAAAGCATCCACACATTTTCCAATATGTTCATTATATCGATATAGATTCGAAATGCTACTTTGAAAGTAGCCAGTGAATAATGTATTGTGGTTTCACAAACTGTACTTTTAATGTATTCTTTTTTACGTACAAAAGTTTAAATAATGTGACGTTTATACAAACTTCGTTAGAACACAGGTAGTATATCAGGAATATAAATTTGTATAATGAAAGAGAAGGTTTGCATTACTATAAGGACAGTTGCTCATATAACTAAGAAAATAATTCATTTTGTCTGTTATATACATACTAGAGATGGGTAATTTCGTAATCACAAATATCCGAAATTCGGAAAATTCCGGATTTCGGAAAAAACTCCATAATTCGAAAAGATCCGGATTTAAAAAAAAATCCGATTTCTGAAAAAATACCAGAATTCGGAAAAATCTCGTTCGGAAAACAAGTCCGGATTTCGGAGAAATTCTGATGTCGGAAAAATTCCGGAACTCGGAAAAATCTCAAATCTAGAAAATCCCTATCTCGACAAGAATCCGTATTTTTTCGAATTCTGTATTTTTCTGAATTCCGGAATTTTCTAAATTCAGGATTTTTTTTCGAATTCTGGATTTTTTCTCAATTCCGGTATTTTCTAAATTCCGGATTTTTTTTTCCGAATTCCAGAATTGTGCGAATGCCGGAATTTTTCGAAAATTCGGATTTTTTTTAGAAATCCGGAAAGTGAAATCCTAGATTCTGGAAAATAAATTATCCGTAATCCGGATCCCGGTAGAAAAATGGCCATCGCTAATACATACAGTTTCAATAGGTTTAGTTTTAGAACCTAATATGAATTACAACAACATAACAATTTCATTTAAATAAAGTAATTGATAGTTGGGCAAAAACGGAATACCAGCTCGAAGTATCGAATAGATTTTCGGCTTGAAACATTTTTGAATGTAGTAGTGTTAAATGTAGGCTACATTGATTAGAGTTAGGGATAACATTAAATTTTAGCAGAAGGGAAATTGGGGCATGCGGAAATACATAAGAAGAAATCATGGTTTCCATAGAAATGCACTAAACTTATAGAAAAGAGAAAATAGACAAAACATCTTTGGCTGCTAAATCCGAGGAAAAAATCTACATGAAATTTCGTTAACATCAGATTAGAAACTTCCAGAGCTGTTAGACAAAAAGGAAACGTGATTTTTCGAAAGCTAAAGTTATCGAACCTAAAGATAACACTTAAAACTAAAGTATTAGGGACAGGTGTATAAAGATATCAACAGATTTAAGAAAGGCTATCAGCCTCGCTCATATACTTGCTAATCTCTACTGAAACGTAAGGAACTCGAGTCATTTCCGAAGGGATTGATCACATGATGAGTGTTGTAACTGGATGACCTACCACAATAATATGGGGAAAGTATTGAGGTTGAAGTAAGGAAAAGCTACATAGTCGCAGAAATTACGTCGAAATTAATATGAAATGGACGTGCTAATTTGATTATCTAATACACATGTCTTAACCATTAATATACTGTATTTTATGTCAATGAAAGAATAGTATTTTTTTTTTTTACTTTCTTTCTAGGTTCGATATGTATGCTTCCATCCAGTGTGGGAATTCAACATTTTTTTCTTTTCAAGGGGGAACTAATTTCACCCATGCATGCATCCAGTCACCCCACAAACTTCTCTCTCTCTCTCTCTCTCTCGCTTGTTCTCTCTGCTAATTACATGAAGTGTATGCTAATTATTTGATGCTGTAGTTGAAATAGAACAATGATATAATTATAAACAAAACAATATTTGTATGCTTTACCTTCATAATACTTCTGATAACGAAAATAGACTCGCTTATGTTCCTGTCAGATTAGATCGGATTTTTATGCAAATGCACATTTTATTTGCTTATATGCAACTCTGTTCAACTTAGTAGGGACTTGTAACAACTATAATACAGCTCAAATTTGAAGTTTCATAGTGCATACAAGTGCATTTTTTTAAAGATTAAAGCATGTTTTAATACTTTAGAGCATATTCTGTAAGTATTTGTTTCAGATGTAAGCTTAGAGCATGCAATAAATCTAGTTTTAATTTGTATTTTCAATGTACAGTTTTTATTTACTTTTTTTTAATGTAACGAGATGACTATTTGCATTGGAAGATGGAAGAATGCTTAGTTTATAGAGGACCATTAATGTTAGTAAGCGATCAGCAGAACAAAGACGATTACAATTTGCGAGAGGTTCAGACAAATTGATATTCATGATGAAGACATTGTAATATAGTGTGGACATCAAATTTATTTAATTATTGATTTATTTATTTATTTATTTATTGTCAACACAACAGGCTATAGCCCAATTACAGTGTTGTAAGATACGCAATTACATGTTCGTAACTCTTGATAACATAATTTGAGTTCACAACTCTTGATAACTCATGTTAATGGCATTCCGAAATTTCTTAGGCGACATATCACATATATCAAATTCATTGTTATTTGTACACATTCTATTATACAAAGCTGTTGTCCTCCAGATTGGTGATTTTATCAGTATATTAGTTCTTGATTTTTTTCAGTAATAAAGACCAGTGTTTCTACGTACTTTTAATGTGAGGACATGAAAATTCAATAAAGAAACTAAATCAGGACAATCCAAAATATTTTGCGTTACTTTTTGAATGAATAATAAATCCATCATATGTCGCCTTTGTTCTAGTGCCCTAGTGTTCTAGTGTCGTCTATTTAAAAACAAAAGAAGCGACGAATGCGCTCAGTGAATGCTTAGCTCTATTTGCTGAAGTTTAGCACAAGCTCCAGTCAGTTCCTAGTAAATTTGGGTGCTGTGTGAAAAAGTTGACTGATGTTATTGTCAGAAAATCTAATTACAAAACTATTGAAGCCATGGGAAAATACCTTCAAGTGTTGAATTTCAACTTGCTAGAACTATAGGTACTAAACTTGTTGTTTTCTATAAATATTGTCCAGTAATATCTAGTAACGTTAACAGAAAATTTTATGGCTACAAATGTCAAAAACGGACACAGAAAATGAAGAGAAGCATCTTGTGATATACTTAAGGCTAATTACGGGATGAAACTGGCCTAAATTATTAAAACTTTTTTTTTACAGTCGAAACGTGTAGAAAACTGAGGGTCCTATTGTTTTGTGCAAAGCAAGTGACCATAAAATGCAAACGTGAAAAATAAAAATTCATGTAAATATATCATTGCATATATTATAATCTAATAATATGTTGTTTTTTTTTTTTAATAAGAGTATATAAACTGTGACTCTCACAAAAATAGCTTCTAAAGATAAACCCTAAAAGTACAGTACACTTTTGATGTTAAGTTTCACCTATAAAACTTTGTCACAACTATACTGCATGTTTGAAAATGCTCTATTTTACTGTTAGTGCGTATTACGTAAGTGGATATTTTAACACATTTAAAAGCATGAGTTTTAAGTGCACAAAAATCTGATGTGTAGTCATAATCTACAATTCCACAACTCACCATTTTACCATACTTCTACTCATACGCAGCTTTGACATTTATATTTACAACATACTTACGATGGAATTTAACCAAGTTTAATGTGTCAAAAATGTCTTTATTGTGCTCAAACCAGTATACAGTTTTAAATTTTTAGACACGCATTATAACTTCATCAATATTCAATTAAAACAGCTAACGTTCTACGGGTTATGCTTTTAACTAAATGAGACACATGAAAATGTGGGAGCAACTGTAATAAGAAACATATGAATGATGTCGTGCACCACGAACTTACTTAGCGCGTGATCAAACCAGGGTTATCTTGAAACAGAAATGAGCGTTCTGCTACCAACCGACCGCGTCCTATTTACATGTGGCTCTCGAGAATACGATGATAAGTGCAATTTACGGCGGAATTGAATTATTAGGTGGAATGTATTAGAATCGAACAAACTAACGATGTTTACGTAGTTTGAGTTTGGGATTATATCTACATACGCCAGGTAAATCTGCTTAGGGCGTCCCACTGCATTGTATTTTCCATGGAAATATCGAATATAATTTTCCAGTTTAGTCGAAAGTTAGAAAATGGTCCTTATTATTGTCTTCCTCTGAGCTGCTCAAATATATATCAGCACACGGATGACATATGAAACGTAAACTTACAGTTCAAGGTTAATTACTACCAACTATAAGGTGTTCACTTTTTTATGCTTACACACCGGGAATCAAACCCACAACTAAGTGCTCCACAGGCGCACTCGTTACCCTCTAGATTAGCGGAAGGGCTAAGTGATTATTTGAGTAAGGCATCCGTTTGCATTGTCTATCATTCACTACTTTAGGATATGTTTTATTTTTAAAATAAAAAGTGTAGCACTTTCTATTTTTCTAGAAGATCAATACAAAGAATTGAATAAATAAATATTTCCCAGATTTTTAAAGATTCCATATAGATAGATGATTTAAATCCGTAAAAAAGTAAAAAAAAAATACTAAAAACATACGTGAATATATATATATATATATATATATATATATATATATATATATATATATATATATATATATATAAATCCAATTCCAAATGTATATGCATTTTTGATCAAGAGTCCGAGAAGTCTAAACCATTTTTGGTTTTGAAGTAAAGAAATATTTCGGAAGATAATTAGCTTAAAGTAATTTTGACATCATATCGTACGGTATAATTTCTGAGCAACCGTTCATCTTCTTCTCTTTACTAAAAATCATTAAAATGTCATCGAGAGTTTTTATTTTTATCTAGCCACGAGTGAGCCAGAATATTATCTACAGCAAAACATACGATGAACCAACTTAATTTAAAAAAAATAGAAAAATAAATAACTTTGAGTAAACCTTAATTTATAACCTCAACCATTTTAATAAGAACAAAATTCAGAGAAATTAATTTTTTGAGCTTTACGTCCCACGATTATGCCTGTAGGCTAAAGGAATCGATTATGATAAAACAATAATGAAGTGGCGGAATGAAGAACGTGGGAGAAAACGAAAGAAAACAAGAAAACCCACGCACACGGTGTTTGTAGCACAAGAAAACCCACACTTGACGCAAGCTGGGATCAAACCAGAAAGACTATACACCTGAAGTGAACACTCTACTACTGAACCACCTCAATCCCTCTCAAAATTCAAAGATAAATAAAGACCACAAACAGAACATGAAAAGAGCCAATGAATTTTCACAAATGATGCGAAGAATATACGCAATTATTTATTACCCTTTTAAACGTCTCATAGCACTCGTGGCACTTTGCGATAACTTTAATCGTATTGTTGTCTTAGCTGTGCATCATGAACAAATTTGATATCTTATTAGTGCACAACTCCAGCATTTAGTTCTACCTAATTCATTTGCACGTATGTGAACCATTGCTTCAAAAAGAAATAAATTTTGTGAGGAACAAGCACACATACATTATTTCGGGCAATTATTAGCTTTGTAAGGAGACTGCGCAGTGCTTGCGAGCACAAGGACTTTTTAATTCATCCCAGAATGACTTTGGCTAACGCACAACTGGCAGCATTGACTCGACTTCTTGGAATTTTGCCAACAGTCTAAAGTAAAAACTAATTTCTTTTGTGATAGCCTTTCCATATCACACTCACACACACTAACTTCTCCGTTGAAACACAGTTTCTGTTTCACTTCTTGATTTTTTTTTTTTTTTTAATGCGAAGTGCCAACAACAGTTGCGATATCTTCCTCGATCAAGACAACAGATTTCCACACCTTGTGATTCCTGAATGTTTAACTGTCGACTTTCAAGCTGCAAATCCTCCTATATAGGTTTGCCAACTAACAGAGATCTTGGATTGATCAAGCACTTCCCCCTCATTAAATACAGTAAATGTGTATTTTTCTTTCACATAATTATTTTCGCCTCTTAGTGTCCCCTTAATCTTCATTTCCTTGTGAACTATTGAGACAATTCTGCTCACAAATAGCAACAAAAAATGAGCACATGTCTACTTTACCTGAAATTAAGCACCAGCTACTTGACTTTACGACGTATTGCGTATATCCACGTAAGATTAGCTTCTTTTCAAGTATCCATTGTTACATGCAAAGATCGTGGATAAGTAAAGAAACAAAGAAATACCTTGTACACTGCTTGTCTATTGAAACAAAAAAGAGTCACTAAATGCAATACAGCAAATTATCTCTCGAGTTACGAGTAGGCTCTAAAAAATGAAATCTAACCAGAAAATAAACCCTAGCATATATATTATTATTATGAACCTTTTTCAGATCAATCAGAAAACATGCTAGTAGCGGATACTGTCTGAATTCACAGTCAGAGTGTCTCCTGAAAATTTATCTAAATCCTCTTTTGGGAAAGAAAATAAATTTTAGAAATACACCATAAAACTCGCCCTTATTTTTGAACAACAAGAGTGGTTCCAAAAAGTGAGAACCTACTGGTACCAAGATAAGAAGATGCAGTCGTTAGTTTAACATTTTTTTAAGCTAAATACCTGTATTACTTGAGCATTTCACATATAACTGTGCTGCCTGAAATATTCCAATATTAAATATGAATGCAATGTACGTGTTACAATACATAGTTTAAAAGCAATAGGCAATAATAATAATAATAATAATAATAATAATAATAATAATAATAATAATAATAATAATAATAATAATAATAACATGCAGTGTCTTGAACAGCTCATAGGCAAAAATACAACACTAATGATAATTGTATTATTATACAATCATTTGAAGCAGTTCAGAAAATTTGTACTATATAATGAATATTAACAGTTTAAGGCCCTTGTCAGAAGGTTACTATATTCAAATTACAAGGTTCAGGTTGATTTATAAAACAATATTAAAATTGAAAAAGCAGTCAATTTCATAAAATACCATTTTCAGAACTATGCAAATTAAAACTTCATTTATCTATTTAAATATCATTTAATAGAATGAATCAATATTGCTTAAAATTGCACACCTGCTATGCAACATATCCTGGTCACTTATCAAATTTCAGCATAAAATATTAGTTCTTTGAATAACATATTATAACTAAAGATCGTCTATAGATACATAATAACCATAACATCAAGATTGACAGTTAGATCTCTTGTCATAAAGCTAAAACTCTTTTTTGTAAGAATTCCGCTTTTATTTTTTCCTGCATATGTTCATTTTAAATTATTATAACACATTGCTATTCTTCTCAGCATTTCGCGTTCTGAATTTATTGTCACCAATGACGGTCGATTTCTTACAATATAAATTGACACATTTATTCGTATATTTTTAAAGCAATATTCGCTACTATATATGTAACCTAAAACCATTTGAATAAATAATTTATCACCTATTTTCTCCTCTCGGATACAGATTGAAGTCCCCCAAAAGTTAGTCATGTGGATAGCGTTTCTTTATGACATAGTAGCCTTATAAAACATTTTTTGTATAGCTTCAATTCTGTTAACAAGTATAGTTGATAGCCTGTTCCAAACAACAGAACCAAATTGAAGTTTGGATCTAGCAAGTGTATTATATAAGTACACATAAAAATAACCATTTATAAAATCAGACAATTAGTTGAATACAAAACTATTGTTTTGATCGTTGATTACGCTGTATTTTTTATATGATTACCAAAATTCAATTGTCTTTCACATATAACGCCAAGATGTTTAATTTGTTCTACTTTGTTTATTCTTACTCCATTATGCTTACAAAATATTGAGCTTCATTAGTAAATGTCGAATACGCGACAAAACGTACTAGCGACAAAACGTACCACCGACAAAACGTACCACTTACCCTGAGGGATGCTTGTGAAGGGTTTTCTAAAAACACTTTAAATAATGACAGGCGACAAAACGTACCACTTGCCTGGAGGGCTACTTGCGAAGGGTCTTCCAATCAGCCATCAAATAATGTCAGGCGACAAAACGTACCACTTGATAGGACGGTATATATGTCGGCCAAAATGAGGTTAAAAGTTGAACAGATTGGTGGTGAGGAAAGTGCCGATGCAAGACCAAGACTAAGACTAAGGCTAAGACTAAGACCATACCAGCCAAATTTTCGCCAGACCGAGACCAGCAAGAATCTTGCATATGCAATATTTGAATATTTGCTGATTTCCATCATACTTTATCCAGGCTCTGGACCAGGGACGGATAGTATTAGAGGTGCGCGGGCGCTTTCCCCCAATTTGATTTGCACAGTTTTCTTTCTACAGCAAGTCAATAGTATTAACAATTGGCAATTAAAACCTGATATTCTTTCATCAGTATATTATTCTGAATTGTTCAAAATATTATATGAAGTTCAAGGAGAAGGTATACTATATTACAAAATTAGCAGATGTTTTAGTGTACTAGTTTTTGATGGTACTGTATCTATCACTTTTGCATTCGAAATATTTTTTTAATAAATCTTTTTCAATAGACATCAACATAAATGTTTTCAAATGTTCCTGAGACATGGTACTCGTTAGCCTATTTTTAATGTATTTCAGTTTTGAAAAAATTCTTTCACATGTTACCTGAGTTACGGGCAAAGTCAATAAAAATTTGTATATTGGAAAACTGGATAATTATTACTGCAAAATTTACAATTCTGCAAAATTAAAAAGCAGCACATTGGACAATTTTGCAACACGTTTTGCATTCGCTTTCCTTGTAAACAAATGTATTTTCTCCTAATTCTGAATCACTTGCACCATCAGCACAGTCATTTTTTCTCGGTTGTGCTCGTCATCAAGACCGACTTTCTAGGATATCCACGTCCTTCAAAAGTCCAAGAGAATACATTTATAGTATCCTTGGAAATTTCTTTACTGAAGTTTTTCAGAAAATATGTAAGTTTATCGAAAGGCACGTCTGGAAGTTCTGTTACTTGGCTGAAGTGTCTAGGGTCCAAATAATCCATAAGGTACATTGCTTCTTGAATTTTGAAGAAATACTCGAAACTACCATGTCCAATATTGTGTTGAATGCTTCGATGCAGTACCTGGTCATTGGATAGAAGCAGCTTCATCTTCATATTCACAGGAAAAATCTTTGTCCATCTCTGAAGGCGAATTGTCGATAGGTCAATAGAAAAAAGAAATCACGTTCTAAGTCTTCAAATTTGTTATTGGCCCATTCTGCAAAGCTTAATGCTGGATTCTTAACGGATTCAAAATCATCTCTCTACTGTTTCAATTGGAATAGAGTAGTCTGCACCATCCGATAGGACTACACTAGCAGCACCCTCTATTTGGAGATAGTTTGACAGAGAGGTCGTCACTTGAAATATTTTAAGGAACATTTGTGCTGTCCGAGTTGTTTTGAACTTGAAAATATATTTTATATATCCTTTCGCTTTACACCTAGCTTTTGGTTTGATATTTTCTGTAGAAGCAATTTTCTTAATTATTATGGTCAACTCTGTATACAAAGCACTTTCTGGGTTCGAAAAATGACCAAACTTTTTCTGAAAAACAGTGTGTTTTCTACCATCTTGTTTCCGCAACAACTGTAAGACGCCTTTGTTAACATTTGATCTTCCAAATGCCCATTCGCTGATAAGACTCACGCATAAATATCGCAGTCATTCAGCAAAACAATGACACAGAATCAATGCAATTTTTTGTCAGATCACATATGATATGATTGAGTATATGAGCGTAACACTACACGTGTAACTGAGTTCCTTAGTGGTTAAGCGGTTAGCGTATGCGCCTTTGTCGTGGGAGACCTGGGTTCGATTCCTGGCGGGATCTCATGTGCTTCGGATTTCCCGTAAATCAGTATGTCCCGTCTCATATAGCCTCGCTGCTAAAAGGGCCGTTAAACTCAAAATCAACTGAATCACACGTGTAACTGATCATAGGTGAATTGAAAAAATCCGAATATTGTCCTTGCATGTTACTTGAGCCATCGGTTGAATTTCAAATACACTTCTTAATATCAAGGTTCAACTTCTGCAGAATTTCCAGCAGTAAACCGCAAGGACACTGGCCTGTGGTAGATATGCATTTTACAATGACAACAATACTTTGTTTAACAACCGTTTTAACAACATACCGTAAAACAACAGAGCACTGCCCTGAAACTACTATATCTTGAGTAGTGTCTAATAGAACAGAAAATATTGAAGCTTGAGAGACTTCTTTCGAAATATCTTCTCTGATAAGTGTGCTGATAGCATTCAAAACATAATTCACCGTGTTTAGTAAAAGTTATGCGACCACTATCCTGCTTACTTCCTCGTATATGACTCTTCTCGGTGACCTTATCTAAATTACTTTTAAGCGGAAGATCAAATTTGCTTAAGAAAGGAATAATATCCAAAAAGTTTCCATGATCTATAGCTGTGTCTTTCAGTTTATAGACTGCTACATTTCCTCTGTAAATGAGCCCTCTTTTACCAATGAATTTCTACACTTTGACAACTCGATACATTACCTGTCTGTTCTTCTCAACCTTATACTGCCGTTGTTTTAGCTGTTCATGAGGAAGTAGTTTCTTAACATTATGTTCTCTATTGTTAGATATGTAAGCACACACATTGGTCTAATGTATTTTGGAAGACTCATGTTCTCTTACTCGCTGATAAACGTGTTTAATGTTACGTTTGTCACGTACAGAACCTTTAAGAGAAGTTTGTTCGATCTGGAGAATAATCTGTGAACACGCTGAAAAAAAAAAGCTGGAAGTGGTACGTTTTGTCGCGGATTAAATATCCGAAATGTTTTAATTAGTCCAAGACAGGTTGTAATTTATATAAGTGGTACGTTTTGTCGTGGAATACATGTCAGAAATGCTTTAATTAATCCATGACAGGTTGTCATTTATGACAGGTCGTCAAAAGTGGTACGTTTTGTCGCGAAAATTCAAGTGGTACGTTTTGTCGCTGGTACGTTTTGTCGGGACACCGTAAATGTCACGGGTGCACACACATACACACACACACACACACACACACACACATATATATATATATATATATATATATATATATATATATATATATATATATATATATATATATATATATATATATATATATATATGGCGCTAAATTCGTTGCACAAAAGCAGAGGAGTGATTCCTGAGAGTAAAACAAACAAATAGTTTTAACGAACATAGGGCAAAAAACCCCATCGTTTATGTGTTATAGGCTGTCGAAAACAAGAAAAAAAATGAATTCTAAAGGTCCAAAGCTCCAAAACTATGGGACCTACTGTAGTCGGGTCAAGACTTCACTTAGGAACTAGTATGTGCTCTATCCAAAAATGCAGGTTTTAGAATCCTAATTTACTGACGCAACAATTTTTATGGAGGTAGTTGGAGAGTACTTTATATCATAGGCCCGTAGTCAAACTCCCTCTCTAAAAATTGTTGTGGAGGCACCTTAGGATTCTGAAACACGCATGTTTGGATAGGACACATTCTTATTCCTAAGTGAAGTCTTGACTCGACCAAGGTAAGTCCCATAGTTTTGGAGCTATGAACCTTTACAAATCATTTTTTTTTCATGATTTCGGCAGCCTATAACACGTAAACGATGGGGTTTTCGCCCTATGTTTACTGGAATTTTTTTTTGTTTGTTTTACTGCCAGGAATCACTCCTCCCCTTTTTGTGCAACGAATTTAGCGCCATATATATTCATAGTTAATCGTTAATAAATTATTTTTCCACGAATGGTTAAGTGTGTGTAAATCTTTCTGCAATTATCATACTCGTTATAGCTACTCGAAAGAGCTGTATGTGATCAGCATATACTAGCATTTTTGAGTACTTGGCATTTCCTGATAGATTATTGATAAATATAATAATAATAATAATAATAATAATAATAATAATAATAATAATAATAATAATAATAATAATAATAATAATTATTATTATTATTATTATTATTATTATTATTATTATTATTATTATTATTATTATTATTATTATTATTATTATTATTATTATTATTATTATTATTTTGCATGAGCTAACTCTGTTCCGCTGTCATCTCCATGTTATCTGATATAATGAGATCCGCAACGGTTATTTCTATAGTAGGGTAACTGGCTACAATAACGCCACCATTCTTAGTTTTTCGAGGATTTCACATTTAATATTTGATGGAAAAATAAATGTTGAAATGTTTAGTAGCTTAGTGTTCACTGATTACAACACAGAGCAAAGAACCTAGAAATAATACATGTAGTACAAGTAAGACACAAAAATGTCGCACAAAGTGAAATGGCGGTATTACTTACACTATGGATACAATAGCGCCAGGTTATCATTATTCATATTATCATGAAACTCATGAATTTGCGCTGGATACACTGGAACAAGAACAATTAATTCGAACAAGAAGAACAGTGTCCAGTAAGAGGCAATATGTCATGACAAGTTTCGTGGTGCCACTCCTTACAGGTTCCACATTGCAGCCAGTCAATAGTTCTAACAGTATAGTCGTAATAGTACCCTTTGCAATTAATGCAATAGTAGGGGCTGTATTTTCGATGACATGTTTTTGAACTTTGCCTTCGCTATTCTTTTTACAATTATCCTTTTTCTTTCGTCTACCCGCTTACAAAGTTGACCCTATATCCTTCACGTTAGACCTTTCGCTAAACAGTCTTGTAATCACTACCACTGCTTGGACGTTTTTGATCTATTCCTTCCCGGAAGAGATCTGTTAATTTTTGGAGTTGGAATAACTTCAGTGAAATAGCTGTCACAGGAGGATGTAGACTGAGAAGACTGAGACAAAGCATTAGCTACAGTATCATGGATACATGCAGATAATGTTGACGGCTGGAGACTGTTGATATTTTCAGTGGATGGCTGATTACTATTGCCCAATGCAGTTCCAGTAGGAGCTACTGTCGGAAACACTAAAGAGATGGTACTTGGTGCAAAGGTTGTTTCTGGGAGTACTAAAAGATTGAATGAGTATATGCCAGTAGCTTGAAAAGCATGATATTGCATTCTGAGGTGTGGAACATTTAACCAGACAGTAACGTCATTGCATTCATCGCATTCGGCGTTATTGCAGCCACACAGCACAATGAACATACCCGTTCCATTGCTCTCTACTAACACATTGACTCATGTAAATACAGTCGATACACTCGCTATAAGAAAAATACCGTTTAAATTCCTACACATTACGCGCCTATAGTGATATAAATACACAGGACTTCAAAACCTTTACTTACATTTTCTGTTTCCAATTTTCTGGTCAGAATTAATAACACAAAAACTGCAGAACACAGACGTTACACCAACTCACGCGCGAAAACAACAGATGTGCCTCCTACACAGAGAAAAATCCGTTTTCCGGACAGCGGTATATTGTACAAAAATACGTTATCCTCTTGCTTAGTATATAGACATCAGTACGGAGCATACGTTATTCGTATGCTACATAGGCACTGCCCTTAGATGTTACATCATGCCGTTGCAGGATGTCTGACATCTAAAAGTTTTCCGTATAGGCCTATCATGCATATACTTATGTTACCTTCGTCAGCTATATGTTCTATACGTCCATTTGTATGTGAGATCCTGTCCGCCTACATTGCTTCACACGGAAAGTACGTATAGATGGAACACTTATACAGAAAGTATTATAAAATATGCGTTTTCAGTTATACGTCTGATGTACGTTAAGTCCAAAAAACTACAGGAATTACGCATGCAACTTATCTTTTTAAGTACGTCACCTATATTTTCTTTCTCAGTGTATGCATTGGCATATTGCAGAGTACTGCCTCGTGCTTAGTTTCTGTGCAGTAAACAGTTGGAAAACAAACAGCGTTATTGTATCCCTGGAATTATTGTAGCCAGTTACCCTAATTATTATTAAGAACAAAAAATAGTTTTTCGGCTTTCAATATTTCAAAAGGAGAGAAAAACGAAACCAGTTTTTGAAAACTTTCAAAAACCGGTTTTCAAAGCAAATTCGGTTTTCTATCAAAACTGATTTCGGTTGTAAAGCCGGTTTTTGTTCTAAAGTCGGTTTCGGTTTTGAAAACGATTCGGTTCGCTTCGAAAAAAAGTGTATAGCCGAATAAGGTGGTGAAAAGTGCAATTAGATGAGTCGTTGTGATATTTATATCAAAGGCACCCCACATCTAAAGATACCTTTAGCCAGAAAATCAACTTCAAACTCCTTCGAAAATCTTATTGTTGAAAAATTGAAAATCAAACATTGTTCATATCTCGGAAACGTCTTAAGTTACGAGGATGAAACAAAACATGAGTAAACTTTGCTTGAAGGACCTTACCGGAAATGATAAACAATGTATTTTGCCTCTCAAATTTCTAGTGAAAAATCCTACGAAAGTATTAAAATTAAACTACGTTTGCTTTATATTTGAGTGAACACCTTCTATTTTCCACCATAGAAGTATCACCAAGCAATCTACAATATATTTTGCCCATAGTTTTATACTCGTGGTGCAACTTGGTGTAAAATAAGGAAAACCAAAGTCTGGCACGCCTGGAATATATGTAACCCGTGTCACGCCATAAATGTTTTGGCCGGCATGAATACTGTCAGAAGTCGAAGATAGTTTACTTTGTATTTCTGACTCGTCATGAATTGCTCTGCATGACAATATAACTCTCATAATCGTACCTCTTCGCGAAACCGCGTGAGAGCGATAGTGTTCCTGATAATCGAACTGACATATGACTACTGTTATGGCTTTGTTTAGACTGCGCACTAGCAATTTCAATAGTATTAGTGTTGCAATTTTAAGGATGGAAAGGGAATAATAAGCTTCAGATATGTGCGCATCTATCATGGGGTCATTAAAAAAAAAATCATTTTACCCTATAAGTTCAGAGTCGCGGCCTGTTCAGAAGAAAAGCTCATAACAATTGAAAAAGCTATTGTGGCAACTAAACTGTTGATCATTTTGTACTAATCTTTGATAGAAGATATATTCGATACGACAAGAGATTGAATAATGAGTGTGAACGAAAATCGTACCCTGAACAAAAAAAAAAAAAAAAAAAATGAGTGCCACTATGTAAGTCATTAACTATTTATACTACGACTTGTTATATTGTAGATAGGCTGGGGCCATATACTGCAATCACAAATGAAGCAGCAATTGCAGCAATATGTGTTTCAAAATCCAAACGGGCTAGCCATTCTCATTGGACAAGGTCATATTTATTGTGTGAATCGCAGCTTTCGGGATACAACTGAATATTTGGAAGAAAGACAATTTACAGTGTTACTGCCTACGCTGAAAGATAAGCGCAAGCAATTGATTACGGCTGAGGCGAACTTTTCCCGCTATGCTACAAAAAATCGCAAAGTATGTGTTATATGTTTTGCACAGAAAGTACACAATCTAAATTTATAATCGTACGTAATAAGGTGTGGCTCAGTGTCGACCTGGAATAAAAGGAAGGGATATATTGTGGAACAAGGTACAAAGTAGGATAGTATATAATATGGTATACTTATTATTCTGGGGAGGAGGCGGTGGCTCAATGGTAGAGCGTTCACCTCCGGTGCTTGGGGTTCTCGGGGTTCTCCCGTTTCCTCCCAGTTTCTTCATTCCACCATTTCATTCATTTCTCATTTTCACTGACCCCTTTAGCCTAACCGACATAAGCGTGGGACGTAAAACTTAAATATTTCATTTCATTTTATTATTCTGGCTAACCACGTGATGTTGAAATGGAAATAATGCAAATAAAATGTTAGGTCTATATTTCGGGACAATATGGATCACTAGTATTTTTTCCTGAAATAGATGAATGAGACACTGGTACTTACTTCCCTTTCAGAGCCGGTACTATACGAGACATGAATCTACAGCTTAACGTTGGGTCTGGACCACTTGAGTTCCACGAGATACGGAAACAGGCCATCTACAACGAAGATTTGTACTCTTTCAAATAGAGAAGCAAAACACAGAATGTCGATGCCCTTTTTTAGGTTTATGTATGTTGTAGAAGTTATAATGTGAACTTTTTAAACTATCACTTGGATTTAACATTTTGAAGATGGAGTAACTATTTTTAGGTTCTTTCATATAAAACTTGTTGTACGAAGAGACAAAATATATTTTCCTGTTGACCCATTGAAACCTTATTAATTTCAGCTCTTTGGTGTCAAACATATTCACTTCTGTCTATTGTGTTTAAAACTTAAAAAAGGAAAGAAAGAAAAAGAAAGAAAGAAAATATTTCGTGTCTACTTTGTGTGAATTGCTACAAGTTTCGTGAATCTATGACTATCAGGACCTGATCTACAATCATTTGAAAATAACTCTGTTTTTATGGAATTTATGTATTTATTCAATTACCGTCCATACGGGAGGCGAGGTTTCATATACAAGAGTAAGTTATTATGCATTGCAATTTATGTTTTATGCTAATTATTTTGTTTTAATATTCAACATTTTAACGTACTATAATATGCAGGGCAAACCTGAAAGATGTGCAAAAACTCTGGGAGGTATCTTGTGACATGTAAAGAAGACAATAAATAAATAAATAAAATAAAATAAACGCCTTCATAATGTTAAATAATGAAAGTAATATAATCATGCTATGCAATATGTAAAAAAAATGCATATTCAAGCCCATGAGATCAACTACGCTTCTGTTTTCTAGCCACGGTGATCTACAGGTTCCCACAGTATTATGGAATTCAAGCAACTTGCATCTGATCAGTGCTCGGACGGGCGGACTGTTTGGATTGCAGACATTACTGACATCAGGATATTTACTCAGAATCATGAAAATTGGGTGCTACTTGAACGAAAAAAAGAATGGTCAACATTCGTCAGAAGAAAAACAGAACGAAAGAGTGTTGATGTGCTAATGCAAATCAACCAGAGAAAGAGTGTCAAAGAGGTATTTAGTACAACCTAGCCTTTGTGTGATTAATGAACAAAGAAATTTACTGTACTATATTCATAACATTTTTTAAGTACTGCTATTTATCCTCTGTATGTACTGAAAATGTTTCACTTCACTAGGCCTTTTCAATGAACACTGTATACAGGAAGAAATTTGCCCACATAACGGCTTAACTGAAACAACATAAGTTTATTCCTTGCAAATGAGAGCGCTAATGAATCGCAAAAGACATTCAAAGTATTTCGCAAATTGGAAGCCAAATCAGTAAAGGAGAGTAAAACGCTGACGATGCCAGGATTAATAAAGTGTCTGGTAGCCCCATAAATAAATATATTGCAAATAGCAAGAACCACGTAATAGCGGGGGAAGGATAGTTTTATTTTTTATAAAATGTGTTAAGCAACCCGTTCTCTTTCCCAGTTCGTTCTTGCTCAACACCAGAGGGAACAATCAATTGTACATCAGAAGATTACAAGAAAAAGATATACAGTGCCAAATTTGAATACAATGACTCCATGTAGATCACCATGGAGTATAACTGATTTATTGAGCATTATCTGGCACATTGGCTGTAATGAGTAAGGAAATGTTACTATTGCGTCTTTTTGTTATTATTTGCATTGATTGTAATGAAACAAAAAGATTTCTTTGAAGTGTTTTCAAAGAAGAACAAATGTTCTGTTTGGTACAGTCGAACGTTCTTTACTTCCTTTACATTACTAGATCTATATGAACAAAGTTACAAAAAAAATGGAGGACAGTTGCAATTTTATGGATAATATTTGAGGAAGATGACGATACTACTACTACAAATAATAATAATAATAATAATAATAATAATAATAATAATAATAATAATAATAATAATAATAATAATAATAATAATAATAATAATATGGAAGGAAAGACTCTCGCGTATCTTTCATAAGGCCAATTTGGATTTCGTAACATCTTAAGTTTATTATTATTATTATTATTATTATTATTATTATTATTATTATTATTATTATTATTATTATTATTATTATTATTATTATTATACAGAGGTTGTTTAGTCTACATCTGGCCAATTTCGACTTACAAAAATTTAGAAGAATCCATGGCGCCAGGTCCGTAAGTGCTCGATGTGTTTCCCTTGGTTCCTAACAATAGCCCGACAGCCTAATTTTCACTGTAACAGGCTTCTCTGAAGAACTGGGAGGGAAATCTTGTCCCGTTTCCTTTGCACAGCTTTCCAAAGTCCTTCCACATTTGTCACACGCCGTTTTCCCAAAGCCCGCTTCAGCAATCCAAGTCCACAATAGTCCATAGGACTTGCATCTGGAGATTTAACAGATACCTCATTGAAAGGTATCTCCTGTATACCACTTGCCTCCTCCATCTCCCTGTAGAATGCGAGGTACGATCGTGAGGTATGTGATGAGGCCTTGTACATGTGAATGCGCACCAGATTGGCGTCATTTCCGTACATTGTTGGAATCTCATGCTCGTAGATCGGCCGCATGATCTGCTCCTGAAAATACTGCGAATTTGTTATGCAGTTCTTCGCCACCCTACGAATCTTCACTTTACCTCGGTAATAGTAGCCAGTAAAGACCATGAACCATTTTGGGGAGGATTCTTTACATACACGGACCCACCTTCTGAAGTTCTTGGCGCCTTTCCCTCGGTACATGATGGCTCTTGGTTTGCCGCAGTCGGAATGGTAAATCCACGCTTCATCGAGCGTTACGACGTACATCTACCTTTGTTTTACCAGATGTCGTTCGTACAACTACCAGGCGTTACACTTACGTTCCTTTTGGGGGCATCGGTGAGAAGATGGCCACGAGCATTCATGACTTTTTCCAGCTTGAGCTGATGGTGTAACGTTCGGCTCACAGCACCCAAAGACACGTCAAGACGATTAGCTATACACCTTTGTGTTGGCGGATTTTCTTGCATTGATATTTTGCGAAGTTTCCTCTGCATGGTGGAGGTGGCCCTGGTGCATTCTCGCTTCCTAGGTAACTTCGTTGGTGATCCAAATGGTGGAGCTTCGTTGCCTTTGTACTTTTTAATAACATTTTTTATTCAACTTAAACAGTTCTCTTCTTGCACAGTTTTCTAATGACAGAAACACTAAAGTGGGCTCCAAAAAGAGCCGCAACATAGCCTTCCCGAAACCGGCTTAGTTTGGGCGGCATTTTAGTCACAGACCGGAAACCCACACACTTGGAAACAAATTTAACACAACACTCACAACAATGGTCCTATTTTGTGCATTATTGTCGTCCGCGCGGAAAAACAACTCCGTTCCCAGGAAGCCACTGCACAACACTGCAGGACACCACAAGCCAGGTCGGGTGAGTTCATTCTGTCGGGGAGGGGGAAGGAACGAAATCGGCCAAACGCAGGTTGAACAACCTCTGTAAGTAGTGTATCAAAATTTAAAAAAAAAAAACAGCATTTTATTTATTTTATCTGGATAGCTTAGCTTTACAAACTTATACTAATGCGTTTTCTGTCCTGCTAACAAAAGTAAGATGTAATATAATCTACTTTCAATAAGATATCTGTTTTTGAAATTTAACATCCCTTTCCATCACCGAGGTTATACGAGATGTGAGTCTACGGTTTAAAGTGGAATCCGAACCACTGATATTCGCGGACAAATTTTGCTTCATAGTTTGAAAAGCAACAAAAACATCAAGGAAATTCATCAGATCAGTATCAAACTTGGAATGACGTTGATATACGTGTTATAGATTTACGTGTATAATTACGGTGTGCAAAATCATGGTATAGAAAAAAAATGTAATTTCTTTAATTTGATTGATTTTCAGTTTAGTGAAACTTTCAGCATTGAGGCTATATAAGACGTGTGGCTACAGTTTAACGTGGGATCCAAACCACATAAGCTCCGCCGCGAATCGAACCCAAGGCTTCCAGACCAAAGACAGTATACTAAGCGTTTACCCACGAGTGAGCACACTTTCAATTTCTAAAATGGGTTGGCTGGAGAGATGGGTCACGCCATATTTGATAAAGGCATATCTAGAAAACAGGGGCAGCACAAAACCCGTTGTTAGCAGCAAATATATATATATATATTTCACTAAAAAAAAATCTTCCAATTTCTGTGGTATGGTAGTGGGAGACAGGCTTCAGCATACTTGGTAGACGCATATCTTGAACAGCGGTAAACATAAAATTTGGTATAGGAATATTGTTTTTTAATTTTTAAAGTAGGGGCTGGTGACATGGACGGCAGCATATTTGGTAGGGGCATATACTGAAAATGGAGGTAGCAAAAAACTCGGTGTTTTCGGCATGGAAAATGGTATATTTTTAAGCGAGGGCTGGAGACATGGGCCTCAGTATATTTGGTAGGGCATATCTTGAAAACAGGGTAGCACATAACTCGAAGTTTGAGTCGCAAAACCCAGCCAACTAAATCAAATATTTTGGGAAAATAAACTAAATATCGGAACTAAGGGGGCATGGGCCTCAGTATATTTCGTAGGATCATATCTTAAAAACGGATACACCACTAAACTCGTGGTTTGTGGCAGAAAACGGCAGAGAAATTTGGCATGGATAAGCTTTCAATTTCTTAAGTAGAAGGCTGCATGTATCAAGCTCCTTACATTTTGCTTATCGTAGCCAAAAATTGGTTACGGTAGGAAACTCAGGGTATGCGGCACAAAATCTAGCATAAAACTTTGGCATAGAAAGATTTTTCAATTTCTGAAGTATGCTTGTGTAAGGGGATGTACCTCGCATAAAACACAATAAGCTTCTATTGCAGGAAATCATTATTCGTTCTCTTTCTTTCTAGCAAATTTGGCTGCATTTGTAAATTCAAAGCAACTAACGAAGTCCATTGCAATGACGCTACAAAGAAACAAACAAAAAAATAACAACTTCATTAAACTTTAAATTTCACAGACGACGTATGTCAAACATAGCATATTGAATAGTTAGGGTTGTTATTCGTGCGAACAAACCTCACGTCAGTAGATAGATGACTCAAATACCTATGTTAGTTATTAACTAATTATGCGTAAGTGCATTACCATGTAAAATACTAGAAACCAAAGGGATGAATACAAATGTTCGAGACGATGAATTATATTTACGAAATTACAAATTCACTCAGAATTTGAAGACAACTTTTCATATTGATTTTAGCGAAGGATACATTTCTTATATTTTTATTTGTTATCCTATTTGCTATACTTTACACGTCCTAAGTAAAAGAAGAAGCTACTAAATTATGACTTGCTCTAGGGATTTACCTAGTTGAATGTATGTTCCATGAGCTAAGCAATCGATTTCCAAACAAAACTTTATCTTTTAAAAAAATCATTATGTTTATGGAATGACATTTCATATTCCCGGGATAGTTTTACACCTCAAAAGTAAACTACGTCTCATTGAATATTTTATATTATGAGTTTCATAGTAAAGTAAAACGAAAAACATTCGGGCATTTTCCTTATACACATAGCAGATTCATTTTGCAAAATATCTTCCTGAAGTGCTTGAGAGTAAAAAGCTTTCTCCTCAAACACTATGGATGTGACTGCCATTATTTTCGATTTGAATAGGATCTGAAAAAAAAAAATTCCAGCAGGTCCAATCACTTCCAAGGAGAAAACGTGCAACCATTTTAGAGGCAAATGACTCTATTTGAATAGAGCAAAATATCTTTTCATATTCCTTTTCCAAAGCAACTTTTATTTTTTTTCTCTCTCCCGTTGTATTGAAAATGACATCATGAAACGTAACCTACTTACGAACAGCAGTAGTATCCGCCATCTCGTTTTTCTACTTCTATGCGCGAGATCGGAAGATACATTTACAACCCTTTCATTCTTTATACTATTACCTTGAACCTTGCACTCTTTATACAAGTTTGTCTTTTTTTCTTCTAAATAAAGAAAAAAATGCTTGTGTACCGAAGCAATGGAGGAATCTAGTAAAGAAACCGGATCAATCTGAGACCTGTTTTCCTTCACTTCAAGCCCAGAAAGAGCTGTGATTATCACGTTACAGTTTGACCTTTAACGCACCAATAAGGTGGTAACATAAATGTGATTTTCTATGAAGACTAATGTCACAAGAGTAGACACCTGTAGTTGTTCTAATATTATACAGATGTTGATCAATTTAATGGGAACACTTAAGTAAAAAGCTCAGCTTACCAGATTAATCTGGCGTTGGACTATATTTAGCTTGACCCCGATGTTCTACAAACCAAGCCACAACATTCTCACTTAAGACAGCAAGCTCATTATCTTCCTATAATATGTCGTAATTGCCCAGAAACAACGTCTGGAACATAAGATGCACATTGTCCCCTAAATGGCAACATAATCATGGACGGTGACGCGAGTAGTAAGCGTTTGGACAGGACACTCTAAAAGCTAGAATATTGCTGACGACATAATCATAGAACTGCCGAAATATTTCACGGTTCGGCGGAGAGCTTGTGGATCATATACTTGTTTGGATGTCCGCTACACATATGCATGATCCGTGGCTTGAAATAAGCTGAACAATGACTCATCCGAACATATCGCGCATTTCCAGTTGTCAGTAGCCCATGGTGCATGTTCCTGTCACCACTTACGTCGTGCTAAAGCGCTATGGCATATTTTCAACGATCTCGGAAGTGCAATCCTATACTGTATGTCCATGTTATGTAAATTGCGGTAGACTGTAATTGATGACATAAGGTGTGGCAGGCATACATGAGCTCTTGTACTGCAGTTGAACAACAGTTCTGAGCATCCACTTTCATCTCGGAGGGACTTGTCACTGAGGGTTTCATTCTTACCTCTACTGCTATATTCCGGGCATACAATATACATTTATATATGTTAAAGTGCACTAAATATTACTGCATGTCGAACTATAATGTTTGTATCAGGGTTGCTAATGGTAACGGGTGGGACTAAATGCGTTCCTTTGGGTTACCTTGAAAAACAAAGTAACATCTGGTAAAAATGGTTTAGAACTCTTTACCAAAACTACTTTTTTTTCAACAAAATCGGTTTGTTCAGGGATCGAAATTAACTTTCTGTGAAAGTTGGCTGTGGTTTTGGATCCGAAACTGATATTGAAGTGTAATCGAGTCAAAATAAATGTCGATTATCTTCCCGAAGCACAGCAAAATCAAACATTTATTTAGTTTCTGTGGTCAGAAAATTTAATATGCTAATATATATATATATATATATATATATATATATATATATATATATATATATATATATATATATATATATATATATATATATATATATATATAAATTCAGTATAAACTAATACACAGCCAAATCATATACAAAATGATCCACGTTATTATGTGATACTAAAATAAATACACGCTTTCGCACGGGAAGGATGATGTTTATGCACGATATTTGAAAATAAAGAACTGATTAGAATAACTAAAAACAACGTCTTTGTTGTTGCCCCTATGAATTATCAGTTGTGCTTTCATGCAAAATGGCTTGAGCATTCCTTGTATGAGAATTAATGAGCTGAGCAAAATAAATAACCAGAAGCAACGTCGAAGGGTCAGGTGACATTCATGTTCTTCACTAACCTTGGGTTTAAATGCCATTGGGAACAAATCAGTTTAGTGACCGCAAAAACTGTGAATTCGACAGTAATCTCAGTCATTTCTGACATTCTATTTCTCACTTTTTCTCACCCTTATGGGAAGGGTAAAAGATTGGACTTAGGCGGCATCGGGTGTGTCACTATTCATTTGAGCGTCTTTGAAGACGATGTTTTCGACCTTAATATCATTTCTTTTCCCTAATTTTTACGTCATTCTTAACCAACATATAAAGGTGTTTTACTCCCGCAGTATTTTCCCCAGATTGTAAGTCATATGTGTATTTACTTAAAAAAAAAAAAAAAAAAAAAAAACTTTACACCTTCCTAGCATGAGTAGCTCATGAGACTCTATATTTGGCATAAATTATAAACCACCTCTTCCTTTTTCTTAATCCTCTCTCGCGCCTCAAGATAGGCAATATATATATATATATATATATATATATATATATATATATATATATATATATCCGTCTTTTCAATACAGTTACTTGAAAATATGATGAAAGGTGTTTTTTTTTCTTTGTACACCAGAAAAACATCCCTACAAACAAACAAGCATACATACTAGAGATGGAAAATTCCGGAATTTTTACTTTCCAGAATCCGGAAACTAAAATCGAAAAATTCCGGAATTCGGAAAAATTCTAGATTTCGGGAAAAAAATCCGGAATTCAGAAAAAGTCCGGAATTTGGAAAAATCAGGATTTCGAAATAATTGCGGAATTCGAAAAAAAATCCGAAATTTGCGAAAAAATCCGGGTTTCGGATAAATTCCGGATTTCGGAGAAAATCCGAGTTTCTGAAACATTCCGGAATGCGAAAAAATCCGGATTTCGGAAAGTACCGGAATTCAGAAAAATTGCGGATATCGGAAAAAATCCAGAAATCGAAAAAATCCAGATTTTGGAAACATTCCGGATTTCGGAAAATTATCTTCCGCGTTGTAATCCTAAGAATATTGTTCAAATTTCCTTTTTGTAATCATAAGAATGTATGATGCAAGTTAAGCTAAAACTTACATCCTAAAGTTTACACTACTCAATCTTTCCATGGTTAGTGAGATGTAGCCCAAAAGTACGATGTACTCCTAATATTTAATTTTTGTTTTACTGTGATATTGTCCAGAGATAAGACATATATCACACCGAGATAAACAAAATGACATAATGAAGATGTTATCTTGCGTAGTTTTCAAATCGTGAGAAAAGAATTTTTATGAAGTTAAAATATGCGTCGATTGTTGCCAATGTGATGCAATCGATAACTGTTATGCTGGATTATTATTATTATTATTATTATTATTATTATTATTATTATTATTATTATTATTATTATTATGTTAGAGTTAGCGTCTATATTTAGCTTAAAGCAGTATAATCAACCATACGACTCTCAGTTGCCATATAATATATTGGATCTTGTTCTAACTGATATTACTGAATGCTCAATAGAATTTTGTTCAATGGTACCACCATTACAGGGACAAAGCAAATTGCTGAAGTTTTTAAAGATGTATTTTACAATAATTTTAATTTAAAAGTTAATACCCTAGATTGTGCTGTAGTTAGTAATCTGAACAGCAATAATGTAACGATTCCAGTAATATGTGAAAATGATGTTACTGAAGTAATAGGTAAACTTCGGCCATTAGCATCTTCAGGACCTGGGAGCTTTCCAAATTATATACTTAAAGCATGTTCGAAAGAAATAGCTCCAGTCTTGTCAAAAATATACAATACCTCATTAAGAACAGGGTCATTTCCATCTAAATGGAAACATGTACATGTGGTACCGGTTTACAAGAATAATGACAAGTTAAATCCGAACAACTACAGGCCGATTACCTTATTGAACATATTTTCTAAAATTCTTGAAACCATCATTCACAAACACTTGTTTTTTAATGTAAAAAATATATTGCAAAAATCACAGCATGGCTTTTATAAAGGGAAATCAGTTGTAACCAATCTTTGTGAAATAACGGATTTTATCTACTATGCAATGAAAAGTAGATCACAAACTGATGTCATATACATTGACATGAGTAAAGCTTTTGATTCTGTTGACCATAGATTACTATTAAAAAAAAAACTGTCAAATACAGGTGTAACACCCTTGTACCTAAAATTTTTTGAAAGCTATTTGACTGGTAGAACATACCAAATTAAAATAGGAAATGTCATGTCAGATTCAGCCAGCATTAGTAACGGTGTTCCTCAAGGTTCTCCTCTGGGCCCATTACTTTTCTCTATTTTTATTAATGACTTACCAACAGTCTTAAATCATTCAAATGTTTTACTTTATGCTGATGACATTAAGCTTTTTAGTGTAGTAAATAATATTGAGGGCAACGATAGGCTACAAGATGACTTAAACAGAATCATTATGTGGTGCAAGGATAACGGTATGAATATCAATTGTCTGAAAACTAAGTGCATGACCTACAGTAACAAATCGCAATACTATGTAAGTCAATACGAAATACAAGGTACTGTAATACAGAAAGTAGAGACAATAAAGGATTTAGGTGTAACATTTGACAGGTCACTACGCTTTGGTGATCATATACAAAATGTATGTAATGAAGCAAGAAAAATAATCGGTTACCTGTTTAATCAATGGCCTGCTTTCTGTCAATCAAATACATATGTACTATTATATAAATTACTGGTAAGGTCGAAACTAGAATATGCATCAGTGACTTGGAACAGCATAACAAAAACTCTCGTAAACAAACTCGAGATGGTGCAAAAATGTTTTCTTAGAATACTTTGTTTTAAGTTAGGGCTTGACTATTATTGTAGCACGTATGAATATTGGATAACGTATTTTAATTTGGAACGACTGGCTGACAGGAGAAAATTGATTGAATCTGTATTTGTAGAAAAGTTACTTGACAACCAATATACCTCAGACTACATTTTTAAAAATGTTGATTTTAAAGTTCCAACATATGGTACAAGGGCAAAAATTTTATTGCAACCGCATAATAGAAAACATATTTTAATCTGTAGGATTTTAGAAAGCTATAATGAATGCATATCTTAAAATATGACTTTATTTTAGAATTTTAAATATAACTTAGTAGTTTTTATTTTTATTTTTATTTCTTTTTACTTTTAATTTTTGACACTTCTTTGTTTTAATGATTGACGTACACTACACTGTCAATGTTTTTATTATTAATAATTTATGATATAGATGTAAACATAATTTTATTACTAGTACTATATATTCATTGCTAAAATAATGTAGAATAAGACAAAGTGCTGTATTTTTGCTGTATTTTAGCTGTTCTCAGCACGTAAAATAAAGTTTATTATTATTATTATTATTATTATTATTATTATTATTATTATTATTATTATTATTATTATTATTATTATTATTAGTTTGTGTACTGTAAAATAAAAATATGAACTGTTAAGTAGTAGATTTTATCTATTTTTTTATATCCTAACAGTAATGCATATACTAATTGTAAATACGCAATGAGTATCAAGGAGAAGGGTATATTAATGTAAGGAATACTCTGCAGACTAGCTCACCTCTGGTGCTTGGGGGTCCCTGGTTCGATCCCAGTCCCTGCCAAGTGAACTTTGAGGTGAGCAAACACCGTGTTCGTGAATTTTCTCGGGGTTCTCCCGTTTCCTTCCACGTTCTTCATTCCACAATTTCACTCATTTCTCATTATCACCGTCTCCTTTAGCCTAACCAGCATAACCGTGAAACGTTAAACTTAAATATTTCATTTCATTCTTTTCCCTGCAGAATAGCAATAAATAACAGATAAACAATAGTTGCAAATAAAAGTAACTAACTTGGGCACGTCAGGCAGCACATCCGCATTATGTTCGCGAGAATATAGGAACGCATTGAGACTAACAAAGACCGTGGTGTTATCATGTTCGTTTGGCTAATTTTAATAAGGTGAGCCTCCTGGAAAATGTCATCTCCGTGTGGGTAGATATGTTGCATTGAAGGATGTATATGATTCCCTAACACTTGCAGATACACAACGGACGTCAGTGTGTTTCCACCCATTATCGGCAGCCAACAAGGAACAAGGAGTGACATCATGTTTATTCTTGCTCACTTGGACCTGAACACACCTATCTTTCATCACTTGCTCACTGGTGACGAAACGTTGGTCCTCTATAACATTCCTAAGCGTACTAGACGTTGGTTGTCGCCATGTAATCATGTTCCTCACACCTCAAGACAACCTCTGCACCCACGGAAGATTATGCTCTCTATATGGTGGAATTGTCGGCAAATGGTGCATTACGAGGTCTTTTCATCTCTTCAGACCATCACTGCTGACTTCTACTCTCAGCAGCTGCCAAAGATGCACAGTGCATTGCGGCAGGAACCGCATTGGTGAATTGCAAGCGTGTGCTATTCCTTCACGATAATGCCAAAGCACATGTTGTAAAAGGACGCAGGAAACCCTTCAGCAACTTGGCTGGGAGACACTGTGTCATGCACCACATTTACTGAACCATGCGCCAACGGAATGTGATCTATTTTATTCCTTCGACAAATACCTCCGTGGTAGATCTTTTGCAAATTAGGGAGACCTGCGGAACATGCTCACGGACTCCTTTGTATCCACGATATCCGAGTTTTATCACCAGGGTAGCTTACAGCTGCAGGAACGTTGGCAAACGATGTTGGATGGTGGTAGGTATTACTTCGAAATCTGAAGGTACATACCATCCACAGTATTGCCCTTTGTTTATCACTGCTCTAGAACGATAATATTTTTTTCGGTTATCTTGTATGTAAGCATCCACACTAGCCTGATGTATTTTAGAAGACTTACGTTCGCTTATTCGCTGTTTAGTGTCACATACAGAACCTTTAACAATTGTATTCGTTCAAGTTATACACAGTTATACACACGTTGCAAACAAACGTATTTTGAGGACAATATGACAGCTAAACACTGTTGGTGTCATCTCCTCGTTTATAAGCAAACTTAGGATAAAAGGGTGTTCTATTTTGGTTGTTGGGATGGACATAATAATAATAATAATAATAATAATAATAATAATAATAATAATAATAATAATAATAATAATAATAATAAACTTGGTGATATCGTTCTCTCGTAAACGTACGAAATATTTTGTTGCTCTGTTCTCTCTTGCATAAGGTTGGATGTTACTAAGTCTATTGTGGTGAACGTAGTCGCTAACGCTCTCGCTTTCGGTGCGAGCGGTCCCGGGTTCGATTCCCAGTGGGGTCACTCGGTCTAAAAATGTAAAACGCTCTTTTCAGGCCAGCCACCCTGAATGAGGTTTTCTTGTGTATTCCTCATTCACACCAGGCAAATGCCAGGGTGGTACCTAACTTACAGGTCCCAGGCCGCTTCCTTCCCTTTCCCCAGATTGTGTGCTCAACGAGGAACGTTATCCCTCAAATTGTGAAGAGATAAATGGCCTTAGATGCCGAAAGCCCAGAAATATAACTCCTAAATCCTAAATCTATTGTGGTGAATCAAAAAGGGCTTGCTCGCGTCGTGAAGAAAAAAGAAAAAAAAAAACTATGGACACTCCATGTATATGTATGCGTAGAAAAACAAAGAATTGAAATGAAACGTTCAATATTGTCAAGTAGCATTATAAGAAAAGTGTTATGTGAATTTCAAATGCAAAATAATATATAACAAGCTGAGTTTACACAGAGACGTCCAAAATGTTTGTGTTTACGGTCGGGGTGAGGATGAAAATTCACAAGACAGGGAATTCAACTTGGTCTTGTATGTATGAGCCCCACTTGAAACAATATATTTCTTGGAATCCACTGCACCGATTTTCAGGATTTAGAGTTTGTTCCGTTCAGTTCAAAATCTAATTTTATATATGTTGAATCTATTGGGTGCACATGGCTCTGCCCGGCAGCCCGGTGGCCCTATCCGCTCCTGATTCCGTCTTATTAATATTAAATGAATACTTAGTACAGACAAGTAATTTATAAATATTTCTTAATATTGTAACTTAACGTTTAAATGGTATTACACGAAAAAGAGGTCAAAAAGAATAAAAGTAGTGTACAGTATTTATTTTAAAATAAATTTAACGTCTAATTTAGTTGCAGGAAACATGAAAAAAATGTAAATCAGGTGTTTTCAACTTTTGCACTCGCGTACTGCCGTAATTAGTACGGATCACCCTTAGCGCCTCGCGATCAAAATTAACTAGGCCTAAAAGAGTCAAAATATATAGTATCTAGTTTCAGAAAATGTCTTTGATTTATGACTGTTTCTTCTTGGCACAGTCGCGTTTTTATGAAAACGTTACAAGTTCAGTAGATCGTTTACAAAACATTTTTCATTTTATTACGGAGTTTTCTTTCTTTCTTTCTTTTTCTGTCTCTTAAATAGGCCGGATACTGCTTAATCTACTGTACTTGACTTTTGGAAATAACGCAAGCAGTAGCCTTTGTGGAATAATTTATTAATAGGACCAGTGGCGGCTCGTTTCTGAACCCAGCACGATATGCGCAAAATGAAGTAGCAATTTGCTTTGAAGTTATCTAGATACAATATTCTGATAGACTGTAGAATATCCCCGTGTTCTATTGGGTTGGTTTGCACAAAATTAATGTGGGAATTCTGAAACTTTTATTATGACACATTTCAGTGATAATAAAATATGCTTTGACCCCGTGTGCTGTAGTCGCTAACACTCTCGACTTTGGTGCGAGGGGTCCTGGGTTCGATTCCCGGTGGGGACATTCGGTCAAAAAAGTGTAACAGCTTTTTCAGGCCAGCCATTTTGAGTCAGGTTTTTCCTGAGTTTCCCTCATTCACACTAAGGAAATGCCGGGATGGTACCTAACATACAGGTCCCAGGCCGCTTCCTTCCTTCCCTATCACCGGATGATGTGCTCTCCGAGGAATGTCACCCTCATACGTGGGGGGTAAATAGCCGTAGATGCCGACAGCTCAGAAATCTAATCCCTAATCCCTACTAAAATATACTGGCTTTATCCCTTGTTAACATCGTCTGAAAGCTTATGTTTAGCAGATTGTAGAAAAATATGTCATAGGAAATGTATATGTGTATTAATCTATTTTCATACCTGGGACGATAGGAAGCCAAAATATTATACAATTATCCAAACTCTAATGCAGCGTAACTATTTAAATTCGGTCGCAGAGGACCAAAACAAATTGAAACATTAATGAAAGTGAAATATAAATTATGGAAATGTAAGCGAACATGCAATAGAAGGTTGGTTCTAAAAAAAGCCTGTAGTACTCTTGGAGGATAGGGAAGTTCACTAACGTTGTTCGGTTGTTGGACACTACGAATTGAAGCTGATCCCCGAAGCAGTTCCGCGGAAAACAACACGAGGAGTTGCAAAGTAACTACGCGTTGATCATTCGGTTGTAGTATTGCATTTTGAGAAACTAAAAAAGGTGAAAAGATGAATCAATTGATCAATAACCAAAGAAATTGGTTATTTACATCTGCTATGCATTGCTGCTACTTATGAGCGATGAAAGCGATACATTTCTCGAACATATTCACACAGTCAAGCAAAACTAAATATTGTACTGTAAGCGACATCTCCTATCCATGTTTTAAGTTGTGTGACTAGTCAGCCTTCACCTCGGTGTTGTTAAAATTAAGCATATATCAATAGATATAATAAATCACAGCTAGGCTTAAACAATGCATACGCATCAAACCTACACTACTTAACTCATAATAGGTCAAGTAATCAAACATATACTACTTGACTCGTGTTTTAATACCATCCCTCAACTGTAGCCTCTTCCTTCACTCCCTGTTTCTCCTGCCACCACATGCACTAGCACGTTCTTCATGACGCAGTTCCTTTTATGGTAATGTTCCAATCGGTTTCTCTTCCTGGTTTCTATTACACCTAAAATTGTTTTCTTTCCTACTATTTCTAACACTTTCTCATTTGTTTCCCGTTTGGCCCAGCTAATTCTGTACATTCTTTACCAAGCACACATTTTCTAAAGCGGAAAATGCTCCCTAAATACCTAAGCTCACTATTTCGAGCAGATGCACAAATTGGGTACCATTTATCTACATGAATATTATATATGTCGATTACAGAAAACCGCTTCTCGTTATCTATTTCCATGTTTATTTTATAGTGACTAATGTTAAAACCGGAAATTGTTGATTTGTACCGCTTCCGGTTTGAATATTACATTCATCAGGGAACTCGATTCTTAACTATACTCTGTACATCGTGGTCAAAATTGATGGTAATCCATCAGACAGTAATTGCGACTGTTTGTTTCAATGACAGACAGAATTAATATAGGGTAATAGAGTTTTGGTGAACTAAATTCGATAATGAGTGACGATGGAAGAAATACAAGAAAGGGAACCAAGAGAATCACGGGAAAATTTGCAAACACAATATTAGCCATCGAAAACCCAAATGGCCTGGGTTAGATTACCATAGATGAAAACTCTACCACTGAGTCATCAATCATCTGCTTATTAGTTTTATTAATTATTATTTTAATATATACTAATGAACGCCTGCTTATGTCAATTATTGACCAATTACATTGTATACTTTGTTAAGTCAAAAATTATAAATTTGTATTTACTGTACATAGGTATGTTGACAATAAGCAAATGTTATCAGAATGGTTGTTGAAGGTTTATTTGAAGATTTTTTTTTCTTTTTGTCTGATTAGAAAGTAGTTTTCAGTGCTTTGGAATAGGTGCAGGTGGGAAAGCGATAATGGTTGATATATTGGCGCCCTTTCTGTGTGAAAATAACACCCTACTCATAAAGAAGCAAATAACTGCAATAGCAGTTCTCTGCCTAAGTGATAAGACATATCTAACTACAACAAGCTAATACAAGTTGCAGTATATATTCATTGTTTTTTTTTTTTTTTTTTTAACAGCTACTCTAGGGGTCTCCATTTCCAGATTTTTTTTTCTGGAATCCGGAAAGTTAAATCGAAAAATATCCGGATTTCGAAAAAAAATCTGAAATTGGGAAAAAATCCCGAATTCGGAAAAAACTCCGGATATTTTTCCGAAATCCGGATTTTATTTCCAAATACCGGATTTTTTCCAAAATCCGGATTTTTTTCCGAATTTCGGATTTTTCCGAAATCCGAAATTTTCCCGAATTCCGGATTTTTTCCGAAATCCGGAAAGTAAAATTTCCGATTTCGGAAAACAAATATTCAGTTTTACATGTAAGATTACGATTAAGGGCGCGTGGGACTTCCAATAATCTTGAATTACTTTTGTTTTCGTATCCTCAGAAAACGTTAAAAACAATGTATAAAACTAATTAGGACAAGATCAGTTCAAAATTAAATTCTCTCTCTCTCTCTCCCGATATATATATATATATATATATATATATATATATATATATATATATATATATATATATATATATATATATATATATATATATATATATATATATATATATATATATATATATTCAGTGGCGTTTTTAGGGGGGTGGCTTCTGGACTTAACCCCCCCGAAATCTTACCAAGTATAGTAATGTAAATGAAATATCTTGCAGAATTTTCACATTTCCAGTCAAAGCTCCCCCCCGAAAGTTAGCAAAGTCCCTCCCGAAACAAAATCGTAAATACGCAACTGATTGTTATTCCACCAAACTAAACTGTTAATTCCGGGAGATATGCGAACATAAGCAGCTGTGAAACAGTAAAGCAAATTACAACAATCACTATGCACCACTTTCGTGTACACTGATGTACAAAATGATTGTCGCATATATATAAATGTATCCTTGTAAGAATATAATTTGATAATGATTTTGCAGGGTATTTTTAATACTGATACTATGTGTATAATCGGAAAATGTATATTTGTGGTCAGTGGCGTATTTAAGGGGGGCTACCGGGCTTATGCCCCCCGAAATCTTACTTTAGTAAAGTTAATGAAATATATTGCAAAATTCTAACATTTTCAAGCAACCCTTCGAAAGTTATTAAAGCCCCCCGAAACAAAATCGTAAATACGCCACTGTTTGTGGTACATTTCATAGGAAAAGAATTATAAATACGAAAATTAGAATCAGTAAAACAAAATGTTACTAAATGGACAAGAAAGTTTAATTTTCGTTTTTTTTTTTTTTTTTTATTCTTATTTACTGCTCCTTTGACATGAAATTTGCCACATACATGTCTTTGAAGATTATGCACATTCTAACATTATAAGAAATAACGGGAGAATTCGTTATCAAATTATATTCCTACAACAACATATTTATATACAGATGGTGATCAGAAAAATGGAAACACCTGAACGAAATTGCAACGTACCAGATTAATATGGTGTCGGGCCACCTTTCGCCTTCAGAACAGCCTTGATGCGACGAGGGATGGAGGTATATAGAGGTTGTAAATGGTAGCAAGTGGAATTTTACACCATTCCTCGTGTAGGGCATCGGCCAGTTCTGTGAGAGATGATGGAGGTGGAAATCGTCACCGGAGTCGTTTTTCCAAGACGGACCACAGACGTTCAATTATGTTGAGATCTGGGGTTTGGGCGGGCCAGGGAAGGTGTTGAACTTCATCCCGATGTTCCTCAAACCACGCTGCAACAACGCCAGCTGTGTGAATGGGTGCATTATCATCCTGGAAGATGGCGTCATTGTTCGGAAACAACATCCGGACCATAGGATGCAAGTGGTCTCCTAAAATTGCGACATAATCGTTGGCAGTGATTCGTCCGCTAAGTGTGACCACAGGACCCAATGAAAACCATGATATGGCGGCCCACAGCATCACCGCCATACATCACAGTTGGGTGGTGTTTCACAGTTGGGCGGAGACACTGCAGATCATAAGCTTCTTTGGGCGTTCTTCACACATAAACACGGCCCGTGGTTGGGAATAGGGTGAAGGATTACTCATCCGACCATATCACACGTTTCCAGTCCTCAACGGTCCAAGTGGCATGGTGGCGGCACCATTTGCGGCGTGCGAAAGCGTTATGGTCCCTGATGAGCGGTTTGGCCCGTGCAAAAGGACCCCGTTAGTTCATGCCATGTAATTCGCGGCGGATTGTGATTGTCGAAACAGGGTGGGGGGAGGTGCTGATTGAGTTCCTCCGTCACTTGCTCCGCAGTGGCACGAAGGTTCTGCGTGACAATGCGCTTTAATACCCGGCGTGACCTGTCACTCATGATTTTCTTCCGCCCACTGTTCTGCTTTTCCGATGTGGTTTTCCCGTGTGTTGTGTAGGCCGTCATCACCTTCGACACTGTCCCACGCGACACATCTAACACAGTAGCCACTGCCGTCACACTCACTCCACATAACCGCGCACCAACAATTTGCCCTCTTTGAAAATCTGAGAGGTCTCCCATTTTACACTACCTCCGTCTGCTTCAGCCACTGGACACTGCTGTTCCACTGCGCCTGACGTAGTATGGAGACCGATCTAACACACCACCACCAGCGGTCCGGCGCTACGGGCGCCACGACACCACTGTCGACCCATACATCTGACGTATTGCCAACTACAAGTGTTTCCATTTTGCTGATCACCATCTGTACATGCGACAATAATTTTGGACATGAGTGTGCATAATTATGCTTCGGATGTTGCTTTGTGAAGAAGAAAAACTTCGTTCTTAGGGTTGGGAATGAGACGATACGATACGGAGGTCATACGAATTTAAATAATACGTTTCCGAGTTGATATATTACGTTTACGACCCTATTTCGAGACGAAACAACTTGAAATCTTTAGTTATTCTGGCCGTTTACGCACATAGTAAAAAAAAAAAAAGTTTAAAACTGTCGAATATACTCAGTAAAATAAAATAGAAAATATATTATTTTGTGATGGATATAGAGGAAAGGGACATGATCATATTTATTAAACTTTGCTCACTTAGGTCTATGTATTTTCCAATTTGAACAGAGCAAAAGTTGGATACAAATTAAGAGTTTATCTGTTTTACTTTATTTATTTATTTATTTATTTATTTATTTGTTTCTTTTGAATGCATGTTTTAAACAGTGCTCTATTCATGTATGATCTAAACCACTACTCGGATTTGTGTTCGATTGATTGATCGGAGTTGTGCATCTCTTTCCAGTACCAAGACCGCAGGAGATAGATGTTACCACTTAAGAAGGGTTCAAAGCTTTACCGAAGTGTGTTTAAAATGAAACAAAAAAAAATGGATATCTGAACGTACTTTGGACATTATTTCAGAAGCAACTTTCGTCTTTGTTTAATACCTACAAAACGGTCGTGAAGTGTTATATCAGTAAACATCAATGTCTATTGGATTTGATTTTACTCGTAGCGTCTCTTTCAGCATAGAAGTTTTATGAGACATGGACCTACAGCTGAACGTGGGATCCTAAAGACATGATCTCCTGTCTGGTATTTCACTCAGGTCTCCGGCGCCGAAGACGCATACGTAACTATATGGCCAAGAGGGAGCTCACAAATGCCTAGAAAACATCCTAACATTACCTAACAGTAACTGTTTTAAAAGTGTTCATTATGTACCTCAACTTCTGATATGTTCCTTAGTATGCGAACAAACAAACGATTTAACAAATCTTCAGTAACTTTAGCATGCCTTACACATTCGCAAGTCGTTTCTCTCCATGTTCTTATTTGATAGGTCATAAGTTTTTTTTTTTTTAAGTTACATTTGGAACACTCTTAGTTAGACAACTTAATATTAATCACTTTCAGGATTTTAATAATTACCAAAAGTCATTTGGAAATGTTAAACAGTGATCTATGTTTCTAGAATTCATGGCGAGGATATCCATTGGGAATCAAATGCTTCGACATGCGCGTTAGCCGCTTGGTATCTGAGGATAATACCTAAAAGTATGTACATTGAAAGCGAGTACGCTTGCTGTGAGCATGATATAAATAATTTGAGAACATACATGTATTACAAAAGAGGCAAATAAATTAGGAAGAAGCTAATGTGGAAATAAATGCTTCACCTAAATGTAGGAAAAATGGCGCATACCAATGAAATTGTAAAAGAAATAGTATATATATATATATATATATATATATATATATATATATATATATATATATATATATATATATATATATATATATATATATATATATATTGCAAAAAGTAGAGTTGAGGAAGAACGCGAAAAATAACGCATGAAAATTCGTTCCAGTCAGTTCCATGCAACGTTAAGTACAGCTTCACACATTCATTTTAAGTCACCATTTCATTGAATAAAAAAATGAACAGAATTTTGATGAACAGAGAAGACTTTCCTATGGAGACTGACGGCAGAAAACAGCAAAAGAAAGCCGCCAGGAACACAAAGGGAAAGGGCTTTCACAAAGCTTAAGTTAGTTTTCAATGAACGTACCCTACATTAGGGTGAAGAACTGAGTTCAAAGTAGCTTGTGACCAGTAACGCTGATTTAATAAATAAAAACCTTGACAAAACTTTCAGAAACTTGCCTTCGCATCAGACAACCCAATTTGAGTTATGGAACGTGAGCAGAAACATAGCTTTTTTTCCTTCAATGTTCATCGTAGTCTCCGTCCTCTTTTTTCTCCATTCGCTACTTCCTTTTTGTATCCTTTCTTCAATTCCTCCATCCCCCTCTTTCAACCCTAGCGTTACTTATTCTTTTAGCTCCACCCTCAAAAAGTGACTGACAGTTCTTTGAAAAGACCCGCAGGTTGGAACATCAAGGTAATTCTATAGGACGCAAAACTCTGTTTTAGACACGGGGGTCGCTAGGGAATTCATCTGACCTCGAAATATCCAATCCTTTGGCTACTGAATATGTTGTGTGCTTGCACGTGTTTGATTCCATAATATAGTTAAACCGATGCAAAGCCCCATGAAGTATAAATAAGAATTTGACACTCTTTGATGCATATAAAATAAAATTTAAGAAAAAAAAAATCTTTTAAAAAGCAGAGGTAGCAGATGCTTCGTATTCACAATATTTATAATAATAATAATAATAATAATAATAATAATAATAATAATAATAATAATAATAATAATAATAATAATAATAATATGAGGTAAACTGAACTCACGTCAGTAACTCCGAGTGTGCAAAATTATGGATCACAGCATCTGCTGTTGACCCGAGTCTGTCTCTGACTAAACCTGTAGCGATGAACTATTTGCCCACCGAATGTCGTTCAGACTTGGACGGTAGATTATACGAGACGAATCTAGCCCGTTCTTCGCCGAAACCGGACACAAAATATAGTAAATTTTATTCCTTAGATAATGGGCTATTTGTGTATCAAATTTCGCTGAGATATGGATGGTAGTTATAAGGAAATAAAGTACCGCATACAAGGCGAATTGAGCTGAGCCGAGCCCGGTCCCCAAATTTAGTAACATTTGCTACTTTGGCCATGAACTATTTTACCACCAAATTTGGTTCAGATCTGTTCTGTAGTTATCGAGAAACAAAGTATCGCATAAAGACACATACGCCTGGAGTGAAACTATAAGCTCCAGTATGCATAAATAAATAAATAAATACCAATTTTATTGGAACGGATCACATGAACTGTGGGTGGAGACGTTAGAGCCGTTAATCATGTAAATGAAATTAAATATATGTGTTACACATAAACAATGGAAACAATTGTATTAATCGATCTGAAATTTCCATAGCACATGTATATGACGGAACACAGTTGTTAGAGCCATTAACAACGTGCTATCTTAATACATTTTATTATGATTATTATTTTAGCTGTAAATTATAGTACGCATCACATATATTCAAATTTAAAATGCGCAGATAATAACAATCTACCATTAAAAAATTATTAAAATTACTGAAAACTGCAAGTCATGCATAAGTTTAAATTAACTATACTTGGAGTAAAATAAGGAACGAATTGGGATCGCGTTATTCTGTTCCCACTTCGTGAATATTCCACTGAGGTATCGTCCTCAAAGGGAAAATATTTTTTGTTGTTGTTGTTGTTTGTATGAATGAAGCGGAACGTGAAATTAACATGAAATGACGCAACACAATATGCTAGTTACTCGATTAATGTGATAAACATTAAGGAATACTGACTTACAGAGTCGCGTATATGTTAAAAAGAAAATGTATGTAATAGGGAAAATGCGTCGCCATAATTTGAATAATTTTGTTAAAAAGCATATAAAGTTTCAAAATATCAATGATCTCCATCTAGCAGTTTACGTTAGTTTTTAAATAATGTTTATTTTATGTCTACTAGTGTTTTTTGATGTATGTTATTGCTATGTTAAGTATGTTTATTATCTCTGTTTTTCGTTACTCCAAGGTAGATACCTGAACTAAAAACATGACACTAACTTTTTATAATGTAGGCTGGTCTCTGAAATATGGATGAACAAATACATTTATTTTAAAATTTGTTTTACGCGTTACGGAATTATACGGTCAAATTATATATAAGCGGGTCGAGTTGACCTTTTTTAAAGAAAGTTAAAAAGTAACAGTTCACGTGGAAACTGTTACGTGTATAATATGTAAGAAATTAAACATGTGTTTATATAACATCGATGTCTAAAAACGTTGTTAAGACATGTCGTAATATATATATATATATATATATATATATATATATATATATATATATATATGCACTTGTTCACAATGCTTATAGTATCTCTTTTCATATTAACTTTTTAAAAAAAAAAAGTGAAGTAGTCATTTTCCTAAAATTTGGAATTTGCATTACTAACTAACTAACTACCTCTATGACCTATGGAACCCGGAAGTTCAATGCCGCGTTCACAGAAGCTCTCCACTGACTTCTATCCGTAGCTAACAACATCCAGTTTCTACTTTCTATTTCAATCTCTGCGAGATCCATCTTAATATTGTCCTCCCATCTGCGCATAGGTCTTCCTAATGGTCGTTTTCCGATTGGTCTAAGAGTCAAGTTTTGAAAGCGTTTCTACTTTCTTCCATTCTAGCTACATGACCTGCCCACCTAAGCCTCCTAGACTTGACGACCCTAACAATGTTGGGTAAACCATATAAATTATGTAGTTCCTCGTTATGAAGTTTCCACCATTCCCCATTCCCGTTCCTCTTGGGTCCGAATATTCGTCTCAGGATCTTGTTCTCAAATACTTTCAATCTATGTTCTTCCTTCCGAGTAAGAGACCATATTTCGTAACCATACAGAACAACAGGGATGATTATAGTTTTGTATATTTTAAGCTCAAACTCCTCGAGAGAATTCGCGACGACAAGAGATTTTGAACCGAATAGTAACACGGATTCCCTGCCTTTAGTCGACATTTAATTTATTCGTGAATATGATTTTCCTCTGTTAATATTGATCCGATATATTTGAAACTATCCACTTTATCAAAAGTATTATTTCATAATTTAACGTATCCATAATTTGCATTACTATAAAAGAAAATATTCAATTTGTATGTACTTAAAACTACCGCACTCTATGCACATTAGTGTTATCACAGCAAATAGACATGTATCTCTATTGGATTGTCCCCTGTTGACACTTGAAATTTATAAAGTGTTAGCAACATAGGTTTTGCATATATAAACCATTTCTTAAAGAAAATAAAATGAATACTTCTTTCCAAAATGCAATTTGTTCACGTCCGTCTTAATATTTCTACCTGGTACATGTTCTTAAATGGCATATCAGGTTAATGTAAGCTTATGTTCTCGTTACCACAACAAATACTTGATCATTGACGCTTCCACTTTGGTTGTCCCATCTTCTAACCACATTGGCAATGTTTCATTATTTTTAACACACATTTTTCACACACTTTGCTTATTTATTTTATTTTATTTTATTTTATTTTTGCACAGGCTAAACAAATTACACCAGGGACGTCACCAGAGATGAAAGATTGGTGACAACTATAATGTTAATAGTAAATATTAAATATGTTAAGAGATTTATCGTTTGAAAATATTTGCAAGACAAGCATTCGATATAACTCTGACGTCTCATTTATCCAAATTTCAAAAACCGACTTAAAATTAAGTCTGTATTCACTCTGTTTTATTTCTTCTTCTTTTAGGATAGAACAAAACATATGAAAAATAAAGTCAAACCTTATATTTCGTTAATTTGAAATAATGCTCTACTAGAGACGTCACTATATTAGGAAGGATATGACAATTGCATATTTTTAAATAGCAAAATAGGTCAAGCAACACACAGTTCTAAAGGTATTTACGATATAAATATCTGGTACAGTATAGCTATCACTTCCGTATGTAGTTTTATATATATATATATATATATATATATATATATATATATATATATATATATATATATATATATATATATATCAAGACAGCTGAAAAGTAAGTAGGTGCCTGAAATTTGTTTCCTCGCCATTTTGGATAGATAACATAAAGAAATGAAGTGATTCTACAAAAAATGTTTAACCTTCAGATATTTACTGAGGATGGAACGTCTATCTTGAAACCAACTTCTAAGTTTTAAATAAATAAATAATAAATAATGAAATTCTGAAATGTTGCATGATACAACTATCGAAAGGGGAAAGTTGTTTGACATAACTTGGAGTAGCATCGGCGTAACACTGTTGCCAACCCAACATAAAGTTTTGTCTTTAGTTTTATTACATTAGGTTATTGTAACGTGGGTTCCTGTCACCACGGCACGGCACGTCCTCAGGTTGCGGATCGAGGAGAAGGCCTCTAGATATAGAGGTTAGCTGCGAATATACTGAATAAGCAGTCGCGGACAGACGACTAGGAGTGGTCCTCCTGCTTGGGGGTTTGGGTAGGGCTAACAACCTCATCCTGTAAGAAAAAGCACTTGTTCAGAAATATTCACAAAAGCCTCGGACAAGGACTGATAACTTGGCACGACCTCAGCAAAAGAAAATGGACATAAGATTTGGAACCTTTATATGGCATAGTTGGAGTCTTTATAGGGCAGGCGCGTTAAAATCCGTAACAAGTGAGTTAGAGAAATACAGGATGGACGTAGTAGGAGTTCAGGAAGTTAGGTGGGAAGGAATGGATCTGTGAATTCCGGAAATTTTGCGTTCTTTTACGGGGAAGGAAATAAAAATCACCAGTTAGGAACTGGGTTTTTCGTTCATAAACATATATTGCCAGCAACTAAACGTGTTCAATTGGTTACTGACAGACTTTCTTTTATTACTTTTAAGGGACGGTGGTGTGATATTATTGTTTTAAATGTACATGCCCCAACTGAAGATAAGGATGACAATATAAAAGACAGTTTTTACGAAGAAGTGGAACGGATATTTGACCAACTCCCGCGATACCATATGAAAATTATATTAGGGGATTTCAATGCGAAAGTAGGACGAGAGGATATTTTCAAACCGATTATAGGAAACGAAAGTCTGCATAAGGAAAGTAATGACAACGGCGTTAGGCTCGTGAATTTTGCAACATCCGAAAACCTAATCGTGAAGAGTACAAAATTTCCGCATCGCGACGTTCATAAATACATTTGGACATCACCAGACGAAAAAAAAAAAAAACATAATCAAATTGATCATGTTTTAGTAGATAGAAGAAGGCAATCTAGCATAATTGATGTCCGGTCCTTTGGAGGGGCTGATTGTGACACTGACCACTACCTGGTAGAAGCGATAATACGAGAGAGGTTATCGTTGAATAAAGGTAATATTCATTGTCCGAAAACGGAGATATTCAATTTAAATAAATTACAAGAGAGCCAGGTAAGAGAGAAATACCAAATTGAAGTTTCGAATAGATTCTCGGCTTTAGAAGATTCGGAGTGTACTTGTGTTGAGGATACCTGGATTGAAATTAGAGATAGCATTAAAATTTCAGCAAAAGAAAAATTGGGACACGCGGAAATACGTAGGAACAAACCATGGTTCGACCAGATATGCACAAAACTAGCAGAGAAAACAGGCCAAATTACGCTGGCTACAAAATCCGAATGAAATAACTACACAAAATTTCGCAGATATCAGGTGGGAAACTTCCAAAACTTATAGAACAAAGAAACGCGATTTTCTGAAAGCTAAAATTAAGGAACTTGAATATAATAGTAAAAATAAAAACATCCGGGACATGTATAAAGGAATCAACGAATTTAAGAAAGGCTATCAACCTCGTGATTATATATTAAACAACTCTGACAGTACAGTTCTCACTGACACGTATAGCATGTTAAATAGATGGAAAGGTTTCTTTGACGATTTACTTAACACGCAACAAAGAACTAGTGTGCTTGGAGAAAAGGATATACACACCGCAGAACCGTATATTCCAGAACCCAACCGAATAGAAGTAGAAACTGCTATAAATAAATTAAAGAAACACAAATCTCCGGGTGTAGATGAAATTCCGGCTGAGTTAATTTTAGCTGGAGGCGAAAAATTGTGGAACAAGATACACAAACTCATTCTTCTTATCTGGAACAAGAAAGAATTGTCACAAGAGTGGAGAGAATCAATCATTGTTCCAATTCACAAGAAAGGCGAAAAAACCTACTAATAATTATCGAGGCATTTCTCTTCTGTCAACATCCTATAAAATCCTTTCAAATATTCTATTAGCAAGACTGATCCCATACGCAGACGAAATTATTGGAGATTATCAGTGCGGATTTCGACGAAATCGATCAACTATCGACCAAATATTTACCATTTGCCAAATACTCGGAAAAAATGGGAATACAATACCCCGGTACATCAACTATTTATTGATTTTAGAAATTCGTACGACTCGGTTAGGAGAGAAACTTTATACAACGTTCTTACAGAACTTGGAATACCGAGAAAGCTGATTAGATTAATTAAGATATGTTTAAATGAATCCCAAAATAAAGTCAGGGTAGGAAAATTTTTGTCTACGAGCTTTCACGTCGTAAATGGCCTGAAACAAGAAAATGCGTTGTCGCCATTATTATTTAATTTCGTTCTGGAATACACTATAAGGAAAATCAAAGATAGCAACCATTACCTACAGTTGAACGGTATTCACCAGGCTATAGGATATGCTGATGATGTAAATTTAATAGGGGAATATAAGAGAACAAAATATAGAAATGCAGAGATCTTATTAAACGCTTGCAGGGACATGGGTTTAGAAGTAAATGCAGAGAAAACTAAATACATGGATGTGCGTCAGGACCGGAATACAGCAAATTATGGATGCGTTAAAATATTAAGTAATACTTTTGATAAAGTGGATAGTTTCAAATATCTCGGATCAATATTAACAGAGGAAAATCATATTCACGGAGAAATTAAATGTCGACTAAAAGCAGGGAATTCGTGTTACTATTCGGTTCAAAATCTGTTGTCGTCGCGAATTCTCTCGAGGAGTTTGAAGCTTAAAATATACAAAACGATAATCATCCCTGTTGTTCTGTATGACTGTGAAACATGGTCACTTAGTCTGAGGGAAGAACATAGACTGAAAGTATTTGAGAACGAGATCCTGAGACGAATATTCGGACCCAAGAGGAACGGGAATGGGGAATGGCGGAAACTTCATAACGAGGAACTACATAATATATACGGTTTACCCAACATTGTTAGGGTCGTCAAGTCTAGGAGGCTTAAGTGGGCAGGTCATGTAGCTAGAATGGAAGAAAGTAGAAACGCTTTCGAAGTCTTGACTGGAAGACCAATCGAAAAACGACCATTAGGAAGACCTATGCGCAGATGGGAGGACAATATTAAGATGGATCTCGCAGAGATTGGAATACAAAGTAGAAACTGGATGCAGTTAGCTACGGATAGAAGTCAGTGGAAAACTTTTGTGAACGCGGCATTGAACCTCCGGGTTCCATAGGCCATAAAGTTAGTTATTACATTAGGTTATTAGTATTTCAAATCTACATTTTAAACGAAAACTGAAATTACCACACTAACTATTTATTGTTACAAACTAAGGACTCGAAAGTATCACAAATGTCAAAAATGGGTCCCTTTACATTAATAATAGCCCAAGCGGGCTGGACAGGATAATGTACATTCAAAGTAGTATAGTACCAACTAATAAAATCATGATGTGGCACATTACAAATTAATGTGAACAAAATTGCATGTGACTATATAAAGTATTTCTTTTCTGAAAATATTTTACTTCTTTTCTGAAAATACTTTATTTCGAAAAAAAATGCTTAGTTAAGCATCATATCTAAAGATCAATATTATGCGCAATAATAAAATAATAATACACACATAATACTGTTTCCAGCAATGTGATACCTCAATCAGTTTCAGAAATATGAACGCGTTGGTAGATATCGCCTCACTGCTTAAAATGGTGTATTTGTTGAAAAATGGTTAATACAATTGTCGTTTTACTTTACTTTCATAACATAACAGCATTATCATAATCACAATCATAGGTATTCTGCTATTATTGGCAGTTCAATTGAAATACAACCTTCTGATAGTGAACTACCTCCGACGTAGCTCTGAATTTCACTGTAGCACGCAATCCTCCCCACCCGACACATAAGTGTCTTCGTAAAGGTCGTATTTATCGAGGAGAATATATATACTTGCGATATATAAACTTGTGATATTTTGACGTCCTTAGTTTGTAACACTGAATAATAGATATGAGATATGAAAATGAAATGAAATCTTTAAGTTTTACGTCCCACGGTTATACCGGTTAGGCTAAAGGAGACGGTGATAATGAGAGATGAGTGAAATGGTGGAATGAAGAAAGTGGGAGGAAACGGGAGAACCCCGAGAAAACCCACGAGCACGGTGTTTGTCCACCACAAAGTCCACACGGCGCGAGCCGGGATCGAACCCGGGACCCCAAGCACCGGAGGTAGATATGAGATATGATAGGACTTGCTTAGCATGTTGATTGGCAATATGCAATAAACTGACGTAATAACATTTGAAAAAAAAAAAAATCTTTATGTTCGATATGTGCATTGCACAAAATCCCAGTGTTTTTTTTGTTATGTATGTATGTATGTATTTATTTAAAACTTAAAAAGGGCGTTTCGATATGAATGATCCACTCTATATATGACTCATTCCGCTTGCTATTTCAGATTTTTGAACCATCCTTTGTGGTACGTGTGAGTAAATATGAGAATGCGGTTTCTGTAATTTTCACAGGAGCATCGATTTTTTTTTTTTTTTTTGTATAAAAAGACGGACCTATACTTTTGGAGCAACCGAGCAACTAGTATGCATTCAGTGGTAATGCTAAAACAGTTATTTATAATTTGATATGTTTATAAACAAAAAAAAAAAAAAAAAAGAAAATAAAAGAAAAAATAAAAATGAAAGTATAACGGGGAAAAGTCGAACTTTTTTTTAGTAATCAAATGATTAGTTGGATAAATATAAAGTGTAAGAAATTATAAACCGTAAAAGGCTAAAAAGAAAAGTCACGAGAGCAGACGTTCCCCATCCCAAGCCAACATGATCTGGAACCAAACCTGTAATCCTGCACACCGGAAATAAATGGTCTAGAGTTAATCGGTGGTTCTTAAAAGCCAACTTAAGCTCTGTGTAATATCAGATCTTCGAATGCATTCGGGAACTCCCCTATTATCATGATTACTGCGTGTCTCGCCTTATGTGTTCACATTTCTAAGCTCTGTTTGATTTAGAATGTCTCGGGTAAACACGTGAGTAGTGGTTTGGATTCTACTTCAGTAGTAACATGGATAATCCTTTATGACCTCAGTATTACATAATGACATCTCATAATTAAAAGCTCAATTGATTAGACAATAATTAGCGACATCATAATCAAAGATTCAATACAGTGTGGAAGAATGAAACAAAGGCAATATCAGATTTCATCGTGAAAGTTATATACCACATATAATACTACTACTCTTAAGCTTGTTACTGGTCATCATAATATGCGACTATTTTTAACATTTTAATCTACGTAAGAATTTCTGTTGTTGCTGCTGGAAATGTTACACAGGATTGTTTTAACATTATTAGCAGACGTATTTAAACGTCTATCACAAAATCCTTACATGTTTTGGATTAAAAGCAATCCACATTAAACAAAGATAAAGAAGATGAAGTCCGTATACTTTCCATTGAAAGGAAAACACTGAGCTTTTATTGTCTATTGAGGTGACTATCTTGAAAAGAAACTCACATCATTGCAACCCATTAAACTTGAAGAATACAAAGGAACTAGGAGATGGCTCTTCGTTTGCTCCTTATCTAGAAAACTTGAGACAAAAGCTCATTTCAACTTTCCTTGTTAAATAGCATGGTTTTGCTTACAGTCTTTACTTACTCTGTACGCTCACTAAATGAAGTTATATGTCTTGCTCCCATTGAGCGAGAAACAATGACTAAGATTTCAAAGAAAATGCACCTATGGCAGAGTTGTTACGTTTATAAAAAGTTTATTCTCGTCTCCAGTCTAATATTATTTTTCTGTCTCATTCTTTGCAGATATAGGAATAAATAAATATGAAGAAAATTGAACACAAAATAAGTAAATTAATTGTATGCTAGTACCTATATATCGAAACAATTTACGCAATATCTAATCTAATAAAAAATTAAATATCTATATTTTTCATATTTTGGTACATGCATATACGTACACACACACACACACACACACACACACATATATATATATATATATATATATATATATATATATATATATATATATATATATATATATATATATATATATAGAGAGAGAGAGAGAGAGAGAGAGAGAGAGAGAGAGAGAGAGAGAGAGTGGATGTTCTAAAAATTGTGACCATGACCAACAGAGTGCTACTCTTTAGATCAAAATAAAGCTAACATATTATACAATGATATACTCTTCGTGAACTCTTCAGCCGCTATGGGGAATAAAATTTCACTACGTGAAACATTTTGGATTAACTTGGTACCATTACGATTGCTGTACGGATACATCAAGCAGATGCATCGATTATTACGATAATAAGTGGTGTTAATGTCAATGTCTATCGACTTTAACTGCCATCTGGAAAAGGTCAATGTAATTATTTGATGGATTGGCAGATCTTATCCGAGATTCTTTATCTTCGATGTTGCGATATAGTGCAATTCGCGTCTCAACACAAGGACCCGAAAAGATATATATACGAATGTGCATAAATCTAATAGTTGCCAATAAGAGCAGTTTTAATTTTCTTCACATTGCGTATTCGCTTGTCACTTCATTGTGGTAGCAAGTGTATCAACCGACATAATTATAGTTGTAACCTTGCCAAAATACACATAAATTAAACCTTATTCCTAACTATATTATTTATTAGTTGCAGAAGAATTGCTTGATTAGATATTGCATTGTGAACTCGATAGTTTAAAGTATCTGGAAGAACTTCCAAGAAAAAGTGTCAGAATAAATTTCGTTATTGATCATTACAATCGCCATTATGCCTTGTGACATACCAGAAAATACAGGGTTGCCTGCTTGCGTGCTCGCCTTTTATTTATAATAATCCGAAATTAAATGTAGATAGTATATTTGTTTGTAGAATTCTGTCTTCAACAAAGTAAAGAAAAAATGTTTGTGTGTATGTATATAACATCGTATGAGTGTGATTAGTACGTGAAGTATGTAATATGCTCGAATACGCTATTTTATATTTTTTTTTCTCTAACCGAACGTTTATAAATTAGACTTACCGCAGTATCATACTGCACATTACGGAACTACAACTAGAAAAACAAAAATTTGTTGTCTAACGTGCGTGTTACAGAAGTGACTTTGAATATATAAATTTTCCGAAGGTATCTTTATTATTATTATTAGACTAAGTAACAACTACTGAGATATTAAGATCAAGTTATATTAGTAATATTCTAGATCTGTAACAGAGAGGCACATGACAAATTTTCTCGTATCTTTTCAAAATCTCGAGAAATGGAAAAGAACAGACTGAACAGAACATTGTAAGAGCTTCTAAGTTTGCTCTTGCTTTTTCTACGTTGTCCCCTCTCCTATCGCTGCTTTTTTTTCTTCTTCATCTTTGCTTCTGGTTCTTTGCCAAGGCTCCTCGTGTAAAACTTTGTCATTACAAGTTGGAGACGTGCTTCTCATTGCGAGAAGCGGGTTTCTTTAATGCCGCCTTCATTTGGTCCACAATTTGAGCCTCTGAGCAAAAGCCCTTCCAAAACCTTCGTTGCCAGCCGCATCATTTACGGAATTCTGACGACGTTGAAAAGTTGTCGCTCTTCTGTATACGAGAGTGGGAGGAAATGCATTTAGTGCTGGGGTAGTTCAGGAGGAGGGGAGGGGTCGATAATAACATGGAGGCTAGAACACAGGCAATGTTCTCCTGATTTCTGACTTTCACAGCATAGCCAGGGCTTTATGAAAACTGCAGCACGATCTCATTCCGCATCGGCTTGTGATAAATGGTCCATTTTCACCGCTGCCCTCCCCACCACACTTCCATGGTTGCCACAATTTTTGCTGCGGGCTGCCACTAGAAAGATCCGCTTAAAATAAAACTGCCTCCTCTACCAATTTGTGTAGGGTCAATGAATTATCTCATTGTCCAAACTTTTGATGCATTTTTATTTTCTTCCATTTTCGTCTTTAATTTATTACTTCCACCCCTTTCCTCAAGGGTCTATTACGGGCGCTTAGTCCGGCATCTACAAATGCAAATCCCTAAAATCTGTTTTATGGCGTAATACCATTAAATACCTCACTCGCTCTATAGTAGCTGCGATGAATAAAAGCCAATATACCTCCCAATCGATGTTCCAGGGAAGTAGCTACAGATATTTAAGTACTACGAATACAATTTTATGCTATCCCACATTTTTATTACACAATTTTTCTTAGCAGAACATCCGACATGATATTGGACATAGACAGTAAAAAGTACTTAAACTAGATTGGAATTTAAAATTAATCTGATTTACCAAACATATTTCAATATACCTAAGAAGATATACTAAGGTAACGATAGCTTAGTATAATTATCATGCCACAGAAAGAGAGAAAGAGAGAAGAACCCTCATTAACTCGGTGTAGTATCCATTGATTTGCATACTGCTTTTAAAGTACTGTTTGTTAGAGATATTCTTTTGTTTTTCGTGCATGACTCCGCATTTTATTGAAATATGAATTATTTCCAAAACATAATTTAATTTTTGTGTCTTTATTTAATACTAAGATTATGAAGAACGAGACCTATTGTTAACAGGGGTTTCGAACCACAAACTGGACTTGAATTCGGTGCTATTGCGGACTACAGACCGTCATCCAAAATCAATCCTCACAGAATAAGTCTTTCCCTTCGCAATGCATTGTCGCCGAGAAAGCTGGATTACTGGACTGAGCCACCGATTCCAATTTTAAAATAGTGCTTCATTCCATAGTAATCACTTAGAGGCAGACTATTCTACGCTTAAGCAATATCTATAACAACGTGTTATCATTATGTCAGAAGACAAGATTCACTAAAATGAACACTCCTTAAGTTACTATGCTAATGCCTTTTGATATAACAACATTTTGGTATTAGTTAGCTATTAACCTAACTCGCTTAAAAAAGAAAGAAACACATAGTTAAATATTTAAAATTTCACTAGGAGGGTGAAAAGGTTCATTCCCTTTCTTAGTACTAATTGTGTCCAGTGACAATTGATACTTAGTTACCTGTCGTCTTGCGTAATTTCTTGTTAAGCTTGCTTCTATATGAACAGGGTGTTTCAAAACAACACCGACAACGTTTGGGAGGTGATTCCTGACATCAAGATAAGATGAAAAATATAGACCAACTTGAGTTCAGAAATGCTTCTTTTCGGAGTTATATGCTGCCGAAAACATGAAAAGAAAATCAATTTAAAAGATCCATAGTTCCAATACTATGCGATTTACCGTAGTCGGATCAAGACTTTATTTAGGAACTAGTATGTACCATATCCAAATAGCCATTTTGCAACGATTTTTATAGAAGCAGTTGGTGATACTTGAAATTGTAGGCCTGTAGCCAAAGTACCTCTATAAAAATTGTTGCGTGAGTACCTTAGGATTCTGAAATACGGATTTATGGATAGGGCACATATTAGTTCTTAAGTAAAGTCTAGACCGACTACTTTAGGTCTCACAGTGTTGAAGCTATGAACCTTTAAACTTCATTTCTCATGTTTTTGGCAACCTATAACTTCGAAAGGGAACATTTGTGCACACAGGTTTGTTTATAATTTTCGACTTATCTTGGTATAGGTTGAGTTCGTTTTTAGTTTAACGTCCTTTTCATCAGCGAGGCTATAAGAGACGGGATCTACTGATTAACGTGGAATCTGAAACACATGAGCTCCCACCGGGAATCGAACCCGGGTCTCCCACGCCAAAGGCGCGCACGCTAACAGCTTAGCCACGGATGAGCTCCATCTTGGTATCAGGAATCACCTTCTAAACGTTGTCGGTGTTGCTTTGAGACACCCTGTATATACTTTAAATTTTGGCCTCCCTAATTCCCGCTCGAGTCGAAAATAAATAAATAAAAATGGTTCCGTACGCAATTACATTTAATGAAGTCTATGAGAAAATTTGATGGCAAGCACATACAGAAAAATAAAAGACAGACACATTTGCTCTTTTATATATTTTGGTGCATGGTCATTAGGGATTGTCGAAATAATAATAATAATAATAATAATAATAATAATAATAATAATAATAATAATAATAATAATAATAATAATAATAATAAACATATTTAAGGTAACACGAACTAAACGTAAAAATATGTCCTTGTAAGGCCTTAAAACCGACCAAATACTATGAAATATGGGTAAAGGTGCATTACTAATCTCACCCAAACATACACACATGATACCAAATGACCGATCGCAAACTACAAACGACCAAAAAGTTGCATAGGCTTATGATCGTGCACCAAATATATATTGAAGATAAAGCAGCCCATGTCTTCATCGGCTTGATCATTTACTTTGTGAATAGTGTTTCGTTCAATTTTACTTTTAACTGCTCCATGGCGTTAAGTAAACACCGATTGTTGTCTGTCCTAATGGGAGTTGAACTAAAAATTATAGGAAGCTAAGTGTACATTTAGTATTAACAGAATATTCATAAAATTAAACAAGTAGCAGTGTCACAGGAGCATTGGTTGTATGATGTAGTATTTTCTAAGCTAATATTGAGACCGGAACTTGTAGTATATTTCTACCAATTCCGCATTTAGAAAATATATTAGAGTCGAGATGAAACATGGCCTGTTCTTCGGACGCTTAATTAGCAGCAGAATACTGCTTATCGTCATATGATACCGTTTTCAATATTATTATTATTATTATAATATAGGGATTAATTTTCAAGCGGGAAGTATGTTAATTTCTGCCACTTTCGGGTTGAATAGGGGTTTAAGAGAGACGTTACTGACTAGTGTTACAATATTATTATTATTATTATTATTATTATTATTATTATTATTATTATTATTATTATTATTATTATTTTATAGGGATTAATATTCAAACTGGAAGTATGTTAATTTCTGCCACTTTCGGGTTTAATACGGGTTTGAGAGTTAATGACAGTTAATGACTAGTGTTACGTTATTATTATTATTATTATTATTATTATTATTATTATTATTATTATTATTATTATTATTATTATTATTATTATTGTATAGGGATTAATGTTCAAACTGGAAGTATGTTAATTTCTGCCACTTTTGGGTTGAATACGGGTTTAAAAGAGACGTTACTGACTAGTGTAACAATATTATTATTATTATTATTTTATAAAAAGAGAGCTTCTCATACCTCTTACCGTTCTTGCTCTATATACATTAGTATTGAAATCGGAAGTTGCATTGGATTTATATGACTTCTGGTTTAGGTAGAGACTTAAGAATGATAATGAAATTTATTCTTGGGATGGTTAATCCATTGCAGAAAACTGTTTATCGCTATTTGTAACAGTTTCTGTTATATAGCGATGAACGTGAAAACCAAGAATTGTTGATTTCTACCACTTCCGTTACATCGATCAACATCCACGAACTCTATTTCTAAATTTTGACTTTTTTTTTATTTTCTCAAAATTGATGGAGATCCATAAAATAAATCTTGAGATTCATTTTTTTTTTTGTCTCCTGCACGGATAGACGGATACACAAACGCGGTAATTACATAAATGGTTAACACCTTTTACAAACTCCTTAAAAAATAGCATTGTCAGGTATACACCACGTGAATAAATTTGTTTATATGGCGTAATATTTTCTCAGTTAATACTGAAACTACAAGTTGTAGCATATTTCTAACGCTTCCAGTTTTAGTATATAAGTCATAGGGAAGAAGGAATGCATTCTTCATGCGCTGAATTGATCGAATGAAGCTACTTCTCCTAAATATTACCATTTTCATTCTATAGCGACCAACGTTAAAACCGTAATTAGTTGTTTTTTTTCCATTTCTGAGATTTAATGCATTCTTATTATACTTAAATGATTGCAGAAAAAAAAACTTGTCGCTAGTTTTTACCGATTTGATTCTATAGTGTCACCGTTAGAACCGGAAGCGGTTGAGTTCTTCCACTTCCAAACGAAATATATTCTAAAACAATTGATTGAAGGAAAGAGGTTCGCGATGTTCATTACATATGTACTCTATAGACATCAACGTTAAAACCGAAATCAGTAGGTCTCTGCTGGCTTCTGTCACTTCCGATTTGAATAGAGAAATAAGGGATAATATGATATCTATTCTTACAACGCAAAGTCGATTAAAAAGAGTTTATTATTATGGCGGCTAAATGTAGAGTCCATCGTGACGATAATTTGGTCATTGCAATTTATAACACAATAACTATATTTTCTTCGAGGGAAGCAGTGGGTAAATATGGTCTCGGGTGTGAAAATATGATAAGTCTGCCCTGTGCGTGGTCAGTAATTAGCTTCAAACACCATATTCCTTATCTTTGCAAGTCAATATATAATGAATTATATATAATGCTTTGCTATATGTTGTAGGCACGACACGAAATTTGAAATCTGAATCTAGTAGCCAGATCATAAAGTTTTTTGAAAGATCTCGCAAGATCTAATTTATACAAATGTTTGACGCCAAATTTAAATATTTTGCCACAAGTGGCGACCTGGAAATCGAAAATTTCGACCTGGTGACCAATTTGAAACATACCGCGTCATTAGAGCGCAAAGGTTCCTTGCCCAATTTTAGAAATTTTGCAGGAGAGCAAAAATAAAGTTCAACTCTTTACGAAAATTGCAAATTGTTTTGTTAGTTGTAGTAGATTCTAAATTATACTTTCGTATCACTATGTTAATAGTTCACTATATTAATAGAGATACTATATTAAAAGTTAAAAAGAGCAGCAAATAATGCTGTTATTTTTTTTTTTTATATATAACGTTGTCTATTCTAGTTATGATTGTTATATTGTGCTACGAAAGAAATGCTTTCAAATAATCTCAAACTGTGTAAGTTTTATCTATTAAACGAAAACCAATTAATTCTAAAAGATGGTTATAATACGCGTGTGAGTGTAGATATTATTAGCTACTACTTTGAATGAATAGCCAAACATTCTTCCTTACTGTAACCTTCTGCCACGTAATGCAAAGAATCTCCCACTTGATTTTTTTTTTTTTTTTAAGAAGTGACAATACTCCTGAGGAATTGCTCCAGTATTTAACATACATATAAGGTCAGCTTTGTTGGCTGTAGATATTGGAAGTGCATTGTTGTTCAGTTGAGATATTTAAATATTAGTTGGTCTCCGAGAACTCCTACGTCCACGAACTTGAAATTCACGGACGGTATTGTCTGATATTTTTTGCTTGAATTGAATTACGTAAGGTCTACTTTTTCTCTAACCGTAACCACTTGCTACGCATTAAATTTACGTTGTTGTTCAGTGTAAACTTCTTCTGTTCTTCCTAACCCTAATAGCAAGTTTTTGTAGTCCTTAAAACGTTTAGGTTCCAAAAGAGTAACTTTGCAGGTGTTTTCTACGATGACCAAGTATGACAACTTCCCATTCACGAGTCGTGCAAACCTTTTGATGCCGCCTTGCTCTTTCTTCTGAAACATGAATGGAATCAGCTTGTAACTAGCTGTGACCTTTCTAAATAAATTTCATGTCAATAATGTTCAGGGCTGGATGATTCGTTTACTATTTCACTATCATTAAGACACTTGATGCAAGATATCTTTCGAAAAAGTAAAGGTCGCATTTGGGTGTATCGAGTTGCTGCCCGAGACATTGTGATATAGTAGTACTGAGTGTGTTGAGTATGTCATGGAGATTTAGGTGCAAAGCTCAAAGGGTTTAAGAGACACAACCATTAGAATGTTACATGGAAGTACATTCTATTTCTGTACGTGTTCTCATGATCACCTGATGACGTTTCAGCTACCAATGTATTCCATATGTGTCAAAGTCTCTTCGAGAAGGAATTGCATTCGTACCGGACGTTGAGGGAGAAACGATTAGTGAATATCAGAGCAACAGTGGGATAAGTGAGTGCAACATCTCATTCGTATATGACAATGCCGGTTTTGTCCACGGACGGAGAAATGCTGCGTCCCATGTACAGTATGTTCTGCTGGTTGAACCAAATAGTAGGTTTCTTTCAGCAAAACCAGTCGATCCGGCTAATACTATATAATCTTAATCTCATTTGCTGGTAAAACAGCGAACATGAATAAGCAGAATCTTAAGACTTTCTATTCAGACGTCACGTGGAAAAACATTCCAGATGATACTAAGAAAGTCCTCCTGTTACTTGATTCATAGTCTGGAAACAAAGATGACAGTCTTCTGTCACAGTATGTCGTAGAAGGCTTTGCGTTGATCAAACGGATGATACCTTGTGGATGTAGTGGCATGATTCAGCCTCTGGATGTTCCCTTCTTCCGTCTATACAAAGCCTTTGTCTGTTTCATCACTGATACAGCAATAACAGGAAGTGACGTGAATATTTAGCATTGTGGCAGGTTCAAACAACTTCAGTCGTTCACAATTTACCAGTTCATTACTACTCGTTTTCGCAACATAGTTCGACTTGCTTTCTATAAGGCTGGATATCTGAATGAGGAGCCAGAAAAGTGGATCGTTCCTTACGATTACTGCTTTGACGGAATTGTGACCGACAAATGCTTCAAGTGCGACTTCATTACGTTTGTCAGGTGTGCTAACTGTGAGCACAGTATTTGTGCGAGGCATGCATTCTTTTCTGAACTGCATATTGATTGTAGTAAATGGTAACTTTTCTATGCATTAATAAAACTACTTCGAATTTTTAAAACAAACAAGTATATCTTGTGTTCCATCACTTACATACGTGGTGTGTTCAAAAAGAAACCGATCTTTTGAAATTGCACACCAACCGGCAGAGGGAGCGCATTGCAGCTTCTGAGCGCTCTTAGCAGCATATCTGGACAACAAATTGCCATTTGCCGCTTTTCGCTATGACCGATAGTTGGTGAGCTATAGCCGCAGAAGTGACTACAAGCTGTTGAGCTTGAAGAATAAGGCATGTGTGAGAAATTTTACAAACAAACTTGGGAAAACATTTACAGAGACGTTTCAATTACTTTTCAATTCATTCAGGGCTTTCTTGTCCAAAGAAAAGTACACATGAGTAGATCAAAGATCAAGGTAAAGGTGGTTGTATTTTTTGATTGGAAAGTCATTTTGCATCATGAATTTGTATCACGTTCTCAGATGGTAAACAAACAGTTGTGTCAGGACATTTTAGCGTGGTTGAGGGGTGTTGTGCACAGGAAGAGGCCCGAATTGTGGCGAAAACCGATTTGGATGGTGCACTGTGCCAATGCACCTACTCACATTTCGCTTTTCATCCACAGTTATCTGGCAAAACACCAGACTTCATATATATTCACTTTACATAAAAGTGTAGAAATTCGTTTCTTGATTTTCCGCTTTAGAGGAACATTGGAGGCAGGGCAAAATGTTTAAAATGAAAGAATAACTACCCGGTAGGAACGAAATTAGTGGTGGGGTATTGGAGTTTAGCGTCCCTTTCAGCAGCGAGGTTATAAGAAACATCGGCCTAAAGCTTAGCGTGGGATCCAAAGCTCATGAGCTGCCATCGGAAATCGAACCCGAGTCTTCCTCGCCTAATTCATCCACACTAATCATATAGATAAGCAGGGGCTTTCTACGATTATTAGCATTAAATCCATAAGTTTAGGAATATGCCACTCCAAAAAAACGCCCAGGTCCAACTTTAGCCCCTCTCATCCTCAATAATGAAAAATAGTATGTTCAAAATGGCATATTAGTGTAGTAACCGCTAAGCTGTTTGGTGACGGTCAAAATTTAGGCAATAAGGTAGTGTAACCTGGCTCAAGTATTGATAGAGACAACACCGAATGTGTTCCTCTTCGTTAATTATCCATCAACTGATTCTGGCAAATGCAGCACTCTTCCTTATTTATTTACTTTCCAATGTGATGTATTGCATAAACCTTATCCACTCGCACGATGAATTGGTATTTCAGCTAGTATGCAATCAAATATTTGTTGTATCCCTTTTCATATCCCTTTGTTGCATCTTAAGGGATGACATAAAACAACAATACGACTTAATGTTATATTATATGTATATAAACATAGTCCTAATCTGAAATATTAATACATTTTTCAACTTTGATCGCAGTGTTATTAACTTTACGCATTTTAATTTCGGTAGTAGTTATTCTTGAAAAATATAATACAAAAACATGCATTATAGATCTTATAATCAGCTTAACTTCATATAACATCGTTAACTGTTCAAATTACTTAAAATTTTAATGTTTAGTTAGCTAAGCTGAATCCTATACAAATAAAATAATAAACTGATATATAAACACAAACATAAACTGGTAACCACGAATTTGAAAGTTAAAAAAAAATAGAAATAATTAAAGTATTATCTTAACTGCGTTAACATTGTAACTTAAGCAGGAAATGCAAAAGAGAAATATATATATATTCTTATCTTTTCCACGAGCTGCGTCTGTGTTTATTTTCCAGCGTGGATTACACTGGCCTTGAAGAGGTGGGAACACCAAGTTGTAAGTGTTCAGTGGGCGAAAATGCGAGCAGCGAATTAAAGAGAGAAATTCAAGCTCTTTCGTGAATTTACGTGAAACTCCGATTTTAGATGGCAGTGGAAGATCGTCATATATGGAGAGCAAGTCCACGAATTACCGTGGTTCGGCTAATTGTTGGAATGGGGCTTGCAGCCTCATTGCCTGGAGTAAAGAAAATTGGATTAACAGTTGAATAGGAGACGTGGGAACTGGACTCTCTGTTTCTAGAGAAGTGAGAACTTCTGGACAACGAAAGCTCCAGGTCGCATACTGCTGTAGATGTGAAAATAGATAGATGACTAGCTAAACTGGGAATTTGAACAATAAATCACCGTACAGAAACCACTGCATCTTTCTTCTTATTAACACCAACACACATAGGCCAATATTTTAACTGCATATAAAATAATAACTTAGGATATAGGGGAAAAAGCGGTTTAAAGTAATAATTTACAGTACTACTTTGCATATTCGTGATTAGAATTAAAAATGTAACGATTTTCATGCACAATAAGGACACAGCAAATAATCGTCACATGTACTATTGACGTTTTATATATACAGGAGTGGACAAAAATTCTAAGAACACTTCATACAGGACGCGTAAGTTTGGCTCTCCACTGTACAATATGTGTTGCAGTTCCCGCTCGCTTTTTTTTTTTTTTTTTTTTTGTTTTCAACGTATCATGTGGACCTTCCTCTTCCGTCAGCAGTAAGCAGTTCACCTGTGAGTGTCGTGGTGTGAAAGTGGTGCAGTAAAATGGGCGATCTGACAGACTTCCAAAGAGGTATGATCGTTGGTGCCCGTCTGGTTCGAGCTTCAGTGGCAACAGTGGCGAACATTGTGGGGTATCAAAAGACACTGTGTCCAATGTCACGAGGGTATACACAATTCATGGGCAAACGACATCTGCAAAGCACAACAGTGGTCGAAAGACAATCCTGTCAGATAGGGACCGGAGGGCATTAAGACGGATTGTAGCAGCTAAAAAGAAGACCACTGCCATGAAAATTACGTCTGGAATCAATTCCGGCCTACAGAACCCGGTTTCATAGAAAACAGTGCGACGCACAGTGGGAGATTTCTACGATCTAGGGGAACTTTATTAAGTGTGTGATTCACATTTGAATGGTGCAGGTTTTGCCGTTCTATTAGATTGAAATATGCGATTTCTTTGATAAAGAATGTTGTTTGTGTATTATTGACTTGAGTTGATTTTGAGTTTAACGTTTCGTTCAGCAGCGAGGTTATATGAGACGTGTACCTATTGATTAATGCGGAATCCGAACCACATGTGCTCCCGCCATTGTGTATTATTTACCAAAGAAGTAACACATGTGCGATAAAGGTAAACACGATTACACACAATAATTGGTGAAAGGACAACAATAGGATTGATATGATCAGTTTATATCTAAATAAACGTTTAGTGATAATGAGTGCATTACACTAGTCAGGACAATAAACAAGAATCAACGAGTACACAAAACTGACGGGAAAAATAGTTCATTAGTCTTAGTTACTGCTCTGTTCGGAATGATCAGAGGAATCATTCACATAAGGCGCTTTTAGCAATCGTAGTAGCTCAGACATTATGTCTGAACGTCTGGTTTAGGCAGGAGCACGTTTAACTAGCAATATGTGGATCAGATGTGATCAGCAAATCTATGAATTAAATCCATTTTAGTATTCACTCTGGATAATTTTCTTGTAAAGAGTTTTCTATGTTGTTCTTATTTCGAGCCTCCTGTGCTTCTTCGGAAACTTGGCCTATTGGTAGAATACTCGCGGCAATAATATTTCTTCCGTGAAATAGGATTTTGAGTACGGTTACAGACATATGATACCAAGGATACTCTTGTAAATACAGTTCTAAAGTGCAACGAGTGTACTCACTGAATTTGTTTGTATCAGTCGGAAAAACACAATGTAAGCATTCTAAAATAATGTCAAATCGCTTTATTAAGTCGACATTTATCCCAGTTCTTTCGGACGTTTTTTCAGCATTCCGAAAAAAAAAAAAAACTTGCAGTTGCCATCATTGGTGTTTCTGCATATCTACCAATAGTCCGAGCTCACTACGAAATTTTGCTTGGACAAGTTTTTTTTTTTTTTAAATTCTATTTTCATCCGATTTTCTTTGCCTGGTGCCTGCCATCTTTTAATATCTTGGCGCTAGGCAATGTGGAGAATGCATTCCATAAAACGTATCCCATAATAAACCGGAGAGAGTCTGAGAGTCTGTAGTTCGGATCTACAGTTTTATGAGGATACAGATTTACACACTTTTCCATCAATCATACAAAAAATCATCTTAGGCCGAACGATATATTCGTTGCCACATACATTTATTATGATCAGAGTGAGTTTCTTGATTCGGTCTTCTACTTTCTAGATTTCGTTTTGCACATCAACCGTTTCTTTTGCAAACACAAAACTTATGGTATGGCAATATCTGGTAGAGGATGGAGCGTGATTTTGCTAAATGACACAATTACGATTGTTACTGACACTGTACAGTTGAATAGGGCCCATAGATACACCAAACAAATTCTCGTCAGTTGAACGCGCATCTAAAAGAAGATTGGCGATACATACTTTGTTGCGCAGCATCACAGTCTCCCTTAATAACAATGTTAATGTTGCGAACATCGGACAAACTTCGAAACACATCTTCTTGTGTTTTACTCAATCTTCATATTGCATCATCAGAATGGATTGGACCAGTATGCCAACGGATGTTTCTGTGATTTGTATTTCATCTGGATAACAACGTTGCTTAGCATCTCTAACCTTATCATGTGATGGATACATTTTACAGCCTGCTTATTTTACGTCATTACGCACGACATTTTATTGGTTTTTCGAGAGATTCGCATCAACTAGTAACGCCAAAGCTTCATCTTCTGATAATTTCGCCCGAATTGGAAGTGCAGCGCTTCGAGATTTCTTGATTTTCGTACCCTGTGTGGTGAAGAACATCACTCCTTGACGATCGGTGCCGAGTCGCGTTTTCCTGTCCTCCGTGATTTTAATTCAGTCGTCTTCAACAGTTCCTCGTTGCTGGTTGATTCTATAAGCTCTTTAAATTTTCCACTTTGTACTTTTGAGGTACATTTTTGTTCTACCGCGTTTACTTTAAACAGAAGTATCCGTTGGAAGAACAGATGCTATGTTGAAGTCCAGTTCATTTTCCAGCCACGTTGCGTTGTCTTCTATCAACCTCTCCTGGTGCCTATTGGCTTTGTCCCGTTTAACCAGTACGTATATCATTAATATATTTGCTTATTCTTGCTCGCGAACTAGTGGTTAGTTCTACTACCCAGATTTCTTCTATTATGCACTTTGGTAAACCTTCCAACCGCTTTGTTGACGCATGTTGGTCCCACACATCTAATATAGCACGCCATGTAAACACGGAATCCATTTTTACACAACGTCTTCACGTTTTTGCGCAAGCTTGCACAAGGTTTTTCGATTGTTTTCACTTCTAACGTCAATAAGTTTTCAGCTGAACTTAATCCTCAGGTTGAACACCACAGAACACATACTTCAAACCTTATTTGAAATTCACACATAACATTTTTCCACAAGTTTACACACACTGCTTTTCCCACGCTATCCCCCAGAAACCCTAAAATGCAATGCAAAGTTCAAGTGCTCGATCTTCCCTTTGGACACTCTCAATACTATTACAGCACTGCACTGATCACTCTGTGTAAGCACAGCAGGACACAAGTCAAGTGAACTGCTAGTATAAAGCGTACCTGTCGCAGGCTCTACGCGTGTGGACTTCGTTGCCTCCTTTTCAGGCCATATTTGCAACCGTTGCACGCGACCATCGCCCGAATTCATGTCAATTTCATATCAACTATATATTTAGCTACCTACATCGCAGGTATTCTTTGCTACATTGCATGGTCGCAAAACTGAATAAAGTTCCCTTAGATCAATTAAATCACCCACTGTGCTACGGGAACTTGATAAAATGAAAATTAATGGCAGGGCCCCTATCGCCAAACCCCTGGTCACAGCAGTAAATGCGAAGAGGCGTATCCAGTGGTGCAAGGACCACAAGGCGTGGGCTCATGGGGAGTGGAAACACGTGATGTGGTCCGATGAATCGACCTCCACCTTGTTTCCAACAACCGGTCGTGTTTACGTATGGTGAACACCGTCGCAGGCTTATGATACAGACTGTCTTCTCACAACTGTAAAGTATGGGGGTGGTTCTGTTACAGTATGGGCAGTGATATCGTGGTTTTCTGCAGGTTCCATCATAGCCCTGCATGGAATTATGAATGCTAAGGCATATGCGGCCATTTTGGGGGACCAGGTTCTACCCATGGCCCAAATATTGTTTCCTGATGGTGATGGCATCCACCAAGATGATTTGGCACCCTGTCACGCTGCTAAAACGGTGAGATCATGGTTTGAGGAGCATGACCAGGAGCTATCACACCTCCCCTGGTTCCCACAATCACCAGATCTGAACATCATTGAGCCATTGTTGTCTGAGTTAGAAAGGCGTGTTCGATCTCATTACCCTCCACCAGCTTCCCTTAAGGAACTGAAGCATGTTTTGGAGAAACATTGGTAGAAAATTCCAAACACCACGATTCAATACTGCATACGTCCATTCCACGTCGGATCCAAGCTGTTTTGGACGCAATAGGAGGCCCCACACCATACCAGGTATGATTTTTACACTTTTGCAAACTTTTTAGAATGTTTCTCTATTCCCTGTACATATACGAATAGATTTAACACATACGAGAAAAAAGGTCATCATAAATTTATTATAGCAAAGTTACATTCTGAATTGTCTCTTATGCGATCCCAAGGCATATGAAGTTTGTGGTGGAAAACATTTTGTCCGTGAATTTTCCCGAAGCTATCCCGTTCAATAGCGCATTCTCATTCTGCCAAATATTTCACAATCATTGAATTTATTTAATCATGTGATTCCCTTAACCTAGTGGAACACACATATCTATATGTATATATCTCTCTGTATCGGTGACTCCACAGGAAAACTTTCTGGGGTGATTCCTTATAAGAAATGGAAGAAAAAAGCTCTTATAAATATGGGTTGAAAAACGTCTTCTTTCAGAGTTATGAAACGCCGGAAATCCGAAAAATCACGTTTCAAAACACCTTGATTTAGAAACTAAAGGACCTGTCCCAAGCCGTTTAAAGAATTACACAGGAACTATTATGCTAGTATGTGCTCTATCTAAATACCCATATTTTATCATCCTTCCTTATCTGAGAAACGAACTCTAAAAAGGAAATTGAAGTGTAGTTATACTCCTTTAAGTACTAATGGTGCGTTGGTTTCGCTGTTACCGGTGAATTCTAAAACATGGATATTTAGGCAGAACGCATAATAGTTCCTGTGTAATTCGTTAAACCGCTTGAGATAGACCCTATAGTTTCTAAGTCAGGCCGTTTTGAAACTTGATTTTTCGCATATTCAGTGTTTTCTAACTCTGTAAAGAGACGTTTTTCGACCCATGTTCATTCGAAGTTTTTCTAACATTTCATATAAGGAATCACCTCCCAAAGTTTTTCGGTTCAGTTACCTACCACCCTGTATATATATATATATATATATATATATATATATATAGATAGATAGATAGATAGATAGATAGATAGATACAGATAGAGATAGAGAGAGATTGATAGATATGTAGATACATAGATATATATTGTGTTAATGAACTAAACCCACAAACTGTAAGAGGTTAATAAGAGAAAAAAGTTCATATGGACATGTGGGGAAAAGTGCATAGTTTCAGAGCTAGGGTTGTCCAGTATCGCGAAAAAACAAATTTTAAGAGGCCCTATTTCGAATTCGGTTAACTGTGAATGGTGGTCCTTATCAGCGTAAAGAAAATTAGGCATACGTGGATCAAAAATGCACACTTCATTAATGTTCAATGGGTGTACAGAGTATTCCCTGCAGGGTGAAATCGTCAGACTTGTCATCAACCAAATTTTGAGGTATGCTCTGACTTTATGATTGGTCCAAATTAGGCAAACAATAATTCTTGATAGCAGTGAACACGGAATCCTCTGTCGCGAAGTCGGGACTGCTATGGCTCGTCAGCAGCACGGTCTCTCGTACTCGGGAAAGCGCATGGTGCGATGTTTTCTTTCACGTTTATAAGGTAAGAAAAAGTGAAATATACCGTGACGAAATTCATCGCGTCACACGTTATTCCCAACACAGACACAAGCACACACACACACACACACACACACACACAAACATGGAGCTGCAGGTTTCTAACACTTCCGTCATCTTTCCGAAGCGCTGGATGTCCATTGTTGTCAAGGTTTACCTCGTGCCTACTTTGGACCCTTCTTGAAATCGGGGTATATCTGAAAACTCTATTGAAAACAAATCTGAGAATTACACCCTGAAGGAAGTACTCTCTACACGTATTGGCAATTGATGAAATATGCACTTATGAACTGTTTTTCTTCTTTTGATGTGAGGAGTCATCTTTTACAGTTTGTCGGTATGGTTCATTAACACCCCTATATATTTTGGTCTAGGAATTAATTCGTGCGGGTGGACAAGAGATGGCGCAACGAACGGAGCGCCCCACAGTTCCGTGTATCCACACATGTGTTGCAAACCCCTGTCATCGCGTATCGTTCGTAGTATAGGGCAGTGGATTAAAGCGTCAACAACACCAGTTTGTAGTTAAGTGAACATGGCACAATTTGTGCCTGATAAAGTGCTTTTGCGGGGTGTCCTGCTGCATTACTTTAACATGCAGAAAAGTGCGACTGAAAGTCATCGTATTTTGGTGGAAGTGTATGGTGACCATGCTCTAGCTGAGCGAACGTGCCAGAAGTGGTTTGCACGGTTTAGAAGTGGTGATTTCGGCTTGGCAGACCAAGAGCGAGCTGGACAGCCAAAAAAAATTTCAAGACGAAGAATTGACAGCATTGCTCGAGCAGGATTCGTGTCAAACGCAGGAACAACTTGCAGCAGCATTAGGCGTTGATCAAACAACAGTCTCCAGACGCTTGAAAGCCATGGGAATGATTCAAAAGATGTCACATTGGGTTCCACATGAATTGAAAGACAGAGACGTTGAAAGACGAAAAACCATTTGCGAATTGCTGCTTCAACGACAGAGCAGAAAGGGGTTTCTGCATCGAATTATTACGGGTGATGAGAAGTGGATCCATTACCAGAACCCTAAACGAAAAAAGGCCTGGGTGAAACCAGGTGAACCAGGTCCATCACAACCAAAACGAGATATTCACTGTGCAAAGGTTATGCTGTGCATATGGTGGGATATGAAAGGTGTGGTGTACTATGAGCTGCTGCAACCGGGTGAAACTATGAATGGAGAACGTTATCGACGACAATTAATGCGTTTGAAGCAAGCTCTGGCCAGAACACGACCAGAATGGGAGAACAGACATGATAAACTTATTGTTCCACATGATAACGCTCGCCCACATGTCGCAAAACCGGTCAAAACCTATTTAGAAAATGTCGGATGGGAAGTTTTACCCCACCCGCCGTATTCACCAGACGTTGCTCCTTCGGACTACTACTTGTTCGATTGCATGAACAACGATTTGATTGGACAGCGGTTTACTTCTTCAGAAGATATCGAAACATGGGTCTCTGACTGGATCGCTTCCAAGGATGAGGACTTCTTTCGCCACGGAATCCGTACATTGCCTGACAGATGGGCGAAAGTGGTGGCTAGCGATGGACAATATTTTTCTTAAGGTATTTATGTATTTTGTGTTTGTACTACAGCTTCAATGTGTGCGTACCAACCGCACGAATTAATTCCTAGACCAATATATATATATATATATATATATATATATATATATATATATATATATATATATATAATTTATATCTCGAAATATATTTTATGGACAATCTTTGCACATTGTGTAAGTTCTATTGTGTTGTCTGTAAAGTATTCAGCCTTTGGAGCTCAAGATTGAGAACATATTTATTGTGACTTTAACATAGCATTATTAAAAAAATGTTCAATGATCTGCCATTTTTCCGCTTACACCATAACTAAGTCGTAATAAAACTTACGCGATATTTGGTCAAAAATGTGTGACGAGTGGTTTTCACAGGCCTCTTTTGAAGATAGCTAAACACAGTTAAGGAGTTGTGTAGAAATCGAAAAAAAAAATGACAGTCTGATGGTGCTTGGTTCATGCCATACAGTGGATGCATTAAAACTGCCCAGCCGGGTTATTTCAATTTCTGACGTGTTTTTAAGGATGTATTCAGCTTGTTGTATTCATCATGATATATGACACCCTTTCTCTTGACCAGTTCCAGGCGTTTTCTTTGACTTGCTTGCTGTCAACAACCGCTAATCGTTGACAGCACAGGTTCGACTCTTTAGTTTTGTCTGGCTTCAGCAGCTCATGATACATAATAACTTTCCAGCCCTAGAAAACGCACATTATAACCTTTCTGGGGACAGCGTGTGCTTTGTCAGAGACTGTGGAGTTTATCTTCGTCCCAACTATCGTTTTCGAACATTGTTGTCGTAGGTTCTCTACTTTTTATCACTTGTTTAAAATGGTTCGATTTAGTTACGTTTCAGTAGAAGTTTGCGAATAGTAATTCGGTGTAGTAAACGTTTTTGAATGAGATAATGTGGTACTCAAACTCTTAGCTTCTTCATGCAGACTTCTTTCTCCAGATGGCTTAACGTTGTTTAATAATGGAAATGTAGATAATTGAGGACTCGCTGTAGAACACAATGTAAGTGCCAAACACAATAGCTACTCCACAACGATATTGTATATCTATGAGATAAATTGCTTCCATTTTCGTATCTTGATTTTGGGCAACGGTGCGTGAAAGTACACAATCTGTTGAGTAGAAGAAGAAGAAAGAAAGACATAATATATTGTTGATCCTAAATATAAAGAAATAAGAGTTAATCGTAGTGGCTCAAAATTTTTGTTGGTTTTAAATGTATAAACTGTACTGTTAGTTACCGTAATAGCAAATGGTTGTTTAAAGGTTGCTATGATGACCGAAAAAGAAGATGATTATTAATGAAGTTGTAAAAAAATAAAGGTAATAGATATATAAGTGACGTGTCTCATTTAAAATAAATTAATCGTTTTGACATATAGTTAAAATTATATGAACTGTGGGCTAAATGGAAGGTAAAATAATAATAAGTTAATAATCGTTACATTTTAGATGATGGTTCCTATATACGTTACATTTTAGATGGTGGTTTACCGACCAGGACCTTGAGATTAGTTTTAAGTATAATAAATCGGTCTCAGAATAGTGACCAACATGGAGTATACTTTACTCAGAAGTGGAAAAATAATTTATAGAAACATAAAAATGAGTGTTTCTGGAAATGAAAATATGCATGAAGAAGGTGGTGCTGTAGAGCTACCAGGTACGAATTCATCAACGAGCGTGGCTGATCTTATAAAACAGCTTGGTCAGCAAATATCGCAGCAACAGCAAAGAATGGATACTCAACTAGTGCAAATGTCCCACCAAATATCGCAGCAACAGCAAAAAATGGATACTCAGCTAGAGCAAATGTCCCACTAAATAACTCAATACATAACACACTAACACAACAGGTGGATGTTAAGTTTGAGCAAATAAACCAACAAATACATTCCAAACTACTACAAACAGATCATAAGATAGAACAGATTTTACATCGATTTGCTGATGTACAAAGTTCGGTGGAAGTTGTGTAAACTGCAGTTGATGAGTATACCAATCAAATCCGGTAATTGCAAGATTAAGTAAATGCGACCAGAGAGAAATTTAATACTCCAAATAGTGATCGAGTTCCGGGTACCAACGGTGAAGCTATTCCATATGAATCTAGAGCAATAGTGGAAAATAATAATTCACCGGAAGGATATTCAGAACAAGACGATAGTGAAGCTAGTATAGTGAGAAATGGGAGAAAAAATCGTCCATCTCAGCGCCGGAAACACATTCCCATAAATTCCTAGCATTGTTAGCATTATAGTAAATGTAATCATTTCCGATTCAGTGAAATTAGATCACTATCAAAATTTAGTGGAAAAACAGATGACATCCCGGCCAGTATCTTCCTAGAAAAAAATCGAGGAAGAATGTGATCTAATTGGAGTAGACCGATCTAAATTTTTGAAAATTCTGCCTCATGTTTTATTACCACCATGTTCCGTATGGTTTAAAGCAGTCAGAAGTAATTTACGTAATTATTTAGATTTTGAAAATGCCTTACTTTCCAACTTTGAAAATGATTTCATCTTGGCCAATAGAGACGACTTAGTTCAAAATAGACATTGTAACCTGAAATTGGATAAGAGTCTCAGTGATTTTGTAATATCCGTATATAATAAATTGAAGTTAATTAACCCATACCAAAAGGAATCAAGAATAATAGCATCAATCCGAATCTTGCTACCTTTTAAGTTGCAACAAATGTTGATTTCTGCACAATGCGTTAATTTCAATCACCTTATTATGATAGTGCAAAATTTTGAAAATCAATCTATGTTGCAAGCTAATAGTAACCGAAATCAAGTCAATGTTAATCGCAATCAAGTTAGTTACGTACCTGTTCGCAACATCAATGTCAGAGAAGAAAGTGTTCTAATGCGAGAAATAATAATATATTCTATTTTAATGAGAATAGAATTGAACCCAATGTTACCGGTAATAGAACCGAATCTAATTTTAGGAGAAACAGGAAAAATAATCGTAATACATTTAGGAACCAAGCGAATAATAAGTTTAATTTTACACGAAATGGATTTCGTAATATTTTCATGAATGGCAGGAATTCTCAAAATAGAAATCCGAATACCGTGGAAGCAAATAATAGGCAGAACTGTATACAAGATTGTGATGTACAATGCAACTTAACCGAACCCTTTGGCAATGTAACATAAGCTAAAATTGTAGCGTCGGAGAAAATATATTCATTTTCTTTGTTGTTGTTTATTTTCACTTTGAATACAATTGTAATTTCATTTGCAATTCGTACTTCTTCTGAATTCTATGCTATTTACATCTATACATCGATACAAGTATTGTTTATCAAAGCTATGTTAATTATGCCCAAATAGAAGAAGTAAGTTATATAGTATATCAGCATATACTGAGTTGATTCGTCAATGAGCTCCCATAATATCAATTTAAATGATCTATTTTAGGACCTAAATAATTAATAAATTAATCATATTTTTGAATAAGTCCTCTTCGACGATAATTTATAGAACTAAAATATAAAATTGACTGTTAAATGAATATAAGAATGAGATAAAATGAAATTAATATATGTATTGCAATTTATATATACACGAGGGCTATTCGGAAAGTAATGTAATCTTATATGTAAAGATAGGTAACAGTCCAGTATTCTTTCTTAAGTTGTAACCAATTCAAGAAGTCATCGTCGGGAGCCATATATACAACGATATTGTATATCTATGCGATAAATTACTTCCATTTTCGTATCTTTATTTCGGGTAACGGTGCGTAAAAGTACACAATCTGTTGAGTAGAAAAAGAAGAAAAAGAGATAATATGTTGTTGATTCTAAATATAAAGAAATAAGAGTTAATCGTAGTAGCTGAAAATCTATGTTGGTTTTAAATGTATAAACTGTACTCTTAGTTACCGTAATGGCAAATAGTTGTTTAAAGGTTGCTATGAGGACCGAAAAAAAAAGATTATTATTAATGAAGTTGTGAAAGAATAATAAGAGGTAATAGAGATATAAGTGACGTGTCTGATTTAAAGTAAACTGATCGTGTTGACATATAGTTAAAATTATACGAACTGCGGGTTAAATGTAAGGTGAAAAAATAATAAGTTAATAATTGTTACATTTTAGATGGTGGTTCCTATATACGTTACAACTGTAACAGTTGAGACAAAAGGTAGTAATTTGTGCCCAAGCGTCACAAAATAGAAAATATCATTGCTTAGGAATACAAAATACCATATAACGAAGTATGAAAATCTAAGGCATAAACGTATTTAAAAAATAAAATAAGTGAAACAATTTCAAGGTGGCACTTACATTGTTTTCTACGGCGAATCTTCATTTGGCGATATCACGACTTGCTTTCATGTTGGTCTTAATCGAATTTGCCACAATTTTTTTCACTTTTCCTGCGATTGGTCGCCCATAGCGATGATTATCATGAATATCAATTTTTTTCATCTTTTGGCTGTTGATTTTGATAGCACAACTTGTTCATAAACAGTGCAAATCTATCCACAGGTCTGCACTATATTTGCAACTGTATTGAAATAAACTTGTAAACTGTAACACAGTTTTGTGGGAATTTAGCTAATCTTCCGGGTATAATACCTTACGTCTGGTCATAAGAATTCCAAAGTTTCAACTTTCACTTTTAATTGTTTCAGCCATCAGCTCTCAAATGAGGTTAGGCTTTGCCTGCTGCAACGCATGCACTCTAATATTTGATATACTAATGCTATTTCATACGCAAAAAGACTCACATGTTTGACATATGTAAAAGTAAGTTCATGTTCAATAGAGATGCGAGTAACAGCAAATAATTTGCAATATTTATACAGCAAATCTTGTTTCAAAGCCAGACACATTGGTTCAAATAAGGGACAGCTGTGTATGATAGGCAATCATATATATATATATATATATATATATATATATATATATATATATATACACGTGTGTGTGTGTGTGTGTGTGTGTTTTAAATCCGATAAGTATATTCAATTTGAAAGGGAAGATCCAATCACTCACATATCTTCACGAGAATATTTTAAGTATTAACCGCGGAATTGATGGCAAAATAGAAGGTATGCTGCAAAAGGGAATGCAAAAAAATCTACTACAATATTTAAAAAAAAAACAATGGTTTATTAATATAATAAAGCAAAAGAAACATACAGATCCTAAGAAATGCAACGTTTCATTTTACAATTAGTACTTATAATTTAAAATTTCAGGAAATTTGCAAATTGCGCAACACGTAACGAACATCTGATTTAGTCATCATTATTCAGTAGTAATAATAATAAAAAAACAGTATCACACTTTAATCACAGGCATGTATACTGACGAAACACGGCATGATACCAATACTATGCAGGAAAGATGGTACAAGTCTCGTAATTGTCTGGATTTCCCAATTTCAAGAGGTAATCGAATTATTATGCTCCATCTATGAATAGAAATTCGACGGGATCCGAATATTTACTTTCTGGGGGGAATAATACTTCATTATCTCCCGATTACTATCAAGATATGACAGCCGAACTTTTCGAGTGGTGATTTAAATAATAATTGATAATCGATTTACCAACGAATGAGGAATTAGATATAACCCCAAATAGCAGTACGTATATAAATGCTCAAATAATTTCATTCATGAGTAAAAAAGCGTTACCATTCCTCAACCCCTTCCTACAAAAGTGAATTGTTAGATATTGACAAACGTGAAAAAGGAGAAAAAAAATATGCGGCAGACATTTTAGCGAACTTGGAAAGACACCAAGTACTCTGAGTGCCGCCCTATTTCTGTGTGTTCAATCCAGTACGAATGATTTGGAGTTCACTAAAACGACGAATCGCTTCACATAGTAAAACCCCAAATATCAGTGTCTAAGTAATTCGAGAGATTCGACAGAAAGTGTGTAACTTTTCTTCATCACTGTAGAAAGTGTGTGCGAAACATTGTTAAAATAGAAGAAAAATGTAAGAATCGTAACAGACGTGACCATACCCAAAAATGCATGATAGAAAGTGATAAGATTAGTGACAGTGACAAGAGCAATGATGGACCACAATGGCATGATACCTTTGGGGCCGCAATTGAGCATGCACTTGAGGAACTTAATTCATATATATTTTGGTGTGTTCCTTGAACGTTTTGTTGTTTCAATCAACAACTGCATTATCATCAAATACAATGTTATTGTTTGCTGAGCAAAACAATGTATTATTACATCAAAAACTAAATGCTTGTGACAGTTCTGCTAACCAACTCTGGTTTCATCCGACATTTTGAAATACAGGAGTAATGTACAATCTCATATATATATATATATATATATACATCATAGTGTCTGGTGAAGCGAGAGTTAGTCGACGAAACTATTACAAGTCTTTAGTTTTTGATGTAAAATATATTGTTTTTTTGTTCTTTTTTTAGCAAATAATACTTCGTATTTAATTATATGCGAAGCAAAGCTTCCTGTTTAAGGAAAATACTGCAATGCCAATGTAAGTCAACAGGTTTTCATCTACAAAGATAATAAAATCACAACAGTCCACCACTCTTCTACACTTAATTTTCGCGATGGAGTATTGGCAAGTAAACTTGTTCAAATTATGTTTGTAATACAAATAGTATTTTTTTTCAGATTGATTTTATTTAAATTTATATTTCTGTGCAGACTGGCAAACTAACCATAAACAGTTTCTTGATATATATCACTGTTATTTTTTTTCTTTTATTTTTTCTTGTGTGAAAACAAGTATTGAAACTGGATGTTCTAGTAAATGCCAACGATTTTCGGTTTTCATGGAGTATTGCGGGTTGTTGTGGTATGATCTTGTGAAGCGCTGATTCGATTGCAGAAAATTGCTTGTCAATATATGTTACCGTTTTTCTTCTGTGATGACAAACATTGAAACTGGAAATGATTTATTCCTACCACTTCTAGTCTGATCATAGAATTAATTTATGACGGAACCTTTTCTTAGGACGCTGAATCAATTACAAGAAATAAAAAAGGAGTTTTTTCGAAACACCTTGCCGGTTTGATCTGATGCATTTCGGCAGACGGACGGATGTAGCCGTTCTATATTTTCCCGACATTTACGCATAGTATAAAAAGGAGTAAGGTGCATTAAACCTAGGATTCTCGTACAAATAATTTAACTTCGTTTGAGAATGTGAACTGATCGTAAAACGTGTCTAATGTTCCAAATTAATATTTATTTATATAAAAAAATATATTTACATGAATTTTTATCAATACGGAAACAGTCACATTCGTCACATGACCCCGTACCAGTTAAGAATACTTCACCCTATTTGTCCATTGCTACGGATATTAGTGAAACGCTCAACGTATTAACATCAATAAATACTACCAATCCAAGTAGGTTGTATTTGATTACACTGTGGTCGTATCATCACAAAACACGACATTATTGTGTGTTGTATCATTGTGACACATCATCATAATGCACGGTACATACTACATTTTAGATATTGTATTGGTTTACATTTTACAGTATACTAGTTATGTGTATGTATTCAGGTCTATGCCCTTTAAATGCACCGTATTAATCGTATATTGATCATATAAACATAGTTTTAATACGCTTTCTACTATTCTTCTGGGTTATTTAAGTTAATCCGGACTTCCGTTTATCCGGTCGATTTATCCCCCAATTAGTCAAGTTTTACTGCAATAATATTCTACAATTCAAATCTGAAGGGAAAAAATATAATGTCATATTCTTGATGCTATATATATGACGGATTACATTCTAATTGCGAATATTCTACTAGAAAGTTACTTGAATCAAATTAGGAACTCAGTCCAAACAATGCTCTTCACAAACAAAAATCTGTACAGATATTGATTTTTTACTGACTCCCTTGGACTTTTGAAATGGTTGTAGCATGGAGCCACTACGTAGAATGTTCTCTAATGTCACACACATTGGACAGTCTGTTAGGAGACTCCACAACCCTGCTCAGCGACCACACAATAATTTGCACGAGTCTTGTTGGAACTATAATCTCACCAGAATTGTCAACGTAACATGCCATATGGAACTTGAAAATTTACCACGCAATTTCCGAGGCTTGCTAGGGAATATAGTTTGCTAAAAGGAAAGGTTATATTAGGGCAACCGTGTATAATTATTGCACCTTTGTGAGACAGTTGACAATAGTTACGTTAGTTGAGCAACCACATTCAAACTCAGTTGCAAACAATGAATAGTAATAACAGTCTACAACTACACAACACGCTCTTCTGTTACTATCGGTATGTGTAAGACTTAATAATACATAAGGGCTTATGTAATATTGTTATGTTGTAACTATTACGTACATGCAAAGAATTAAGCATTCTGCAATGCCAAAAGGAATAAAAGTTGATTTGTATTATTTCACAATTAAAAATAAATAAGTATATAAACAAATACATAAAACATATCATTTGAAAAGTACAATGAAATCAAATAACCAATGCCTTTAGTATGATATTTCTCTGGAATTAGGCTTACCAGTGAATGACGTTGTAACTTGCTGCATGGAAGTCACCAAGGAGTTGTATATTGACCAATGGCGTTGATAGTATTTCGCAAGCATTAGCTGAATCACAATTGTATAGCACTATACAATATATAATGACTTGAAAATTATTACTTATGTGTAAGCAGAGAGTAAATTTATCCGATAGTATTTTCTGTACCTAACATTTTTTTTATTAAGACATATATTTTAAGGTATATTAATATGACTCAGTTACAGGATTTTATTCCTTTTCGCTGTGATGCATAAGAATGGGCCTTTTTAAAATTCAGATATATGTATAATTATTACCACTTTAATCTATCATAAATTTACAAATATATGATTTCAGTATATTTGAAACAATACACCTTACTTCGACTTGAATTTCGGCTGTATGCTCAAATCTTTAAGTTAAAAATTCCGCTTTTTAGTGTCAATGCTAGATAAGAAGAGACCCTACAGCTTAAGGAAGGATCTTAATCATAGTAATGTGTAAAATACTCTGGCACCAGGAGATATACACGGCGGTCCAGTGCTAGAGTGCTTATCTCTGGTGCATGGTGTCCATGGCTCGATCCCCTCTCAAGTAAGCTTGTCGTAACAACATTGTGTTCATGAGTTTTCTTGGGGTATTCCCATTCCCTTCCACATTGACATCTCATCGATTCTTCCATTATCGTTCGCTTGTCTTAATCCCTTGTCATCCTTAGCCAAAAGGGCATAACGTGAGACGCTAAACTGCAATAATGTCATTTTACTTTTGACATCGGTAATCGAATTCGGGATCACATAATCATAGGTGTGCCTGCTAACCGCTAGACCAGCATGAAGAGTTGTATCCTTAACTATAAACTAATTAACATACATCGATGAAATATGCCAACCGTGCGTATATTCAAATATCAGCTAGCAGATAATCGTAACGTGTAGAATGCGAACAGTAATATAAGTACTCTGGCAGGCTTAAACTCGAAACACAGCCAAATACTAACTAACTAACTAATGGCCTATGGAACCCGGAGGTTCAATGCCACGTCCACAGAAAAACAAAAACTCTTCGTTGACTTCTATCCTTAGCCAACTGGATCCAATTTCTACTTTGTACTCCTATCTCAGCGATATTCATCTTAATATTGTCCTCTCATCGGCGCCAAGGTCTTTCTAATTGTTGTTTTACGATTTATCTTCCAGTTAAGACTTTGATAGCATTCCTGCTTTCTTCCATCCTGATTGCATGACCTGCCCGCCTAAGCCTCCTAGATTTGATGACCCTAACACTGTTTGGTAAACCATATAAATTATGTAGTTCCTCGTTATGAAGTTTCCAACATTTCACACGCCCGTTCCTCTTGTATACGAATATTCGTATCAGGTTCTTGTTCACAAATATTTTCAGTCTATGTTCTTCCCTCAGAATAAGCGACCATGTTTCGCAACAACACAGCACAGCATACATTATTATCGTTTTATATATTTTAGCTTCAAATTCCTCGACATAATTCCCGACAACAAGATATTTAGAACTGAATAATAACACGAATTCCCTGCTTTTAGCCGACATGTAAATTCTTCGTGAATATGATTTTCGTCTGTAAATATTGATCCTGGATATTTGAAAGTATCTACTTTATCAAAAGTATTATTCGATATTTTAAAGCGTCTATAATTTGCCGCATTACGACCCCGACGAACTTCCATGTATTTAATTTTATCTGCATTTACTTCTAAACCCATGTCCCTGTAAACGTTTAATAAGACATCTGCATTTATTTATGTTGTTATCCTATCATCATATATTAAATTTACATCATCAGCATGCGCCATAGACTGGTGAACACCGTTCAACTCTAGGCTCTGGTTACCATCTTTGATTTTCCTTATAGCGTATTCCAGGACAAAGTTGAATAATAATGGCGACTATGTTTTCCTATATTATGGTTACTAATAGTACAATGTACTATTACTACGTAGTAATACTAACAATACAGCCAAACGCTATGGTTACTAATTTAAAAAATCATAAATGAAAATGCTAATACAATCTGTTACTTAAACATAATAAAATAGTGGAGTATCTCAGTTTGACTTGTACGTGTGTAGTATGTTTGTATGGCTATATGCGATTATCTCAAGAACCATTGTTCATATGTCGGTGTGGTTTTCACTAATCGAATAAGCTATTGCCAAGGAAGGTTTATGCATATAAAATAATCGAAAATAAAATAAAATAAAATTTTTGTTTTCAATCAAATAATTTCTGCAACGTCTAATGAGAAACATATTACCCCTAAAGACACTGTAACCAGAAATTCAACAAAGTAATGTGGGTTGCATACAACTAAGTAATAGGTATTCTTTTCAGCCAGGCTATTCCGAATGATTTAACATTGGAGATGGACGTTGAAGTCATTGGCGTTGTTTACAAGCCGGTCTTCCTCAACTTTTTCCAGAATATCATCAACTTCTTCTGTGATGTCACTCACTGAGAGAAGCATATTACACACTGGCATTTATATAACGAAAGCGACTATTTTACTGACTTTTGTGTCTTTTGCTTCCTGTTTAAGTAATCAAATATCCGCATCTTACTGAAATCATATCTACAAGGAGTCACTATGACCATTGGTAGAAGCTTACATCGGGTTTCAAGAGTCGGACGCCCATGTAAGTAAACGTTTTATCATGATAATTTCAAAGTTCGTTTTTCATTGTTTTCAGGAATTGCATAATGTAGACAGATCCTTAACACACCTTTTGATGCACTGAAACATAAACAAAGTTGCCAATTCAGAGTGTTAATTTATGAAAACTACGATTTTCCCTAGGTCCTCCTTACAGAGACGTCATACGATTAGCTATCGGTGGATATGAAAAAATATTTTTCTGCTCCATAGCGTCCAAGCCACTCCAACTAAACGAACTGAAAATTAACGGCAGAACATCAATACGTGAGAGTTATGAGTCAATTTACATGTTTTGCAATATATATATATATATATATATATATATATATATATATATATATATATATATATATATATATATATATATATATACACCTTCGGTTACATCTGGCAACACTGTGTGGTTCCCAGTGTACTTCAATCGTTGCTTCTTAGTTTTAAAATATATGCATGAAAAAGGTTTCATTTTGGTATATCCATTATTCGTGTATCACTTCAGGTTCAAAAGTTCTACTGTCCCAAACTCCGGGATGCATTGTATATTGGACACCCTGTATATTAGCATACGGAGAATGAAGAACTTAAACTTTCAAAGTTTTCAGAGTCAACTTTCGAACAAATAACTTTTCGGAAACGAAGCTACGACTATAAGAGCTCATCCATGGAGAAGGCTTCTTTATACACTATCTTTTTACACATTTCGAGAATGTCAACACTTTCTAAAGTCAGAAATTGAAAATATACCATTCCTTCTATTAGGAATAATTATTTATTACAATTACTCAAACAGGCATTGGATGTTGCGTAAAAAAAATGTTTAAGGTGCATGGTAGACGACAACGTTCAGCGTATGAAGTAATAGAAGGTGTCAGAAATAAATGTTATCATCCAACAGTTAGGAATATATTCGTAAAGTACTAACCTAGATAATTAAAAGTACATAATATGATAAACTGGCAAAGAAATTAGAAGGATCTCAAGCTATTATTATAATATATAGAAAATCTTATTTGCACGTTACCCTTGATCTCTTACGATCTCTTCTTTCTGGTCTAGTGTACAACGTGTTTGTCTTTGGTGATCTCGATCCCGGGTTCGATTTCCAGTGGAAGAGTACACAATTTTAATATCACAATCATTCACTTTTATTGAACACTTGTTTCTTTAGCGAAGTAAATCTTTCATCCCTCGATCTTCTACTGTAAGTTCAACTGAGCAAATTTGATTATTATGCTTCAAAAAATCACAATTTTCCTCAGAATATCGATGTTGTCCGATAAATTGTTCCTCTAATTCTTACCTTGCATATGTGAATATATCCGTCTCTGATCCCACACTTGAATATATATCCTTTGCTCTCAATTTTGGTCTACCATGAACTCACATGGCCAGGAATCAGATCTCCGACTCTTGGTATATAAGCGTTCTACCAATGTGCAATTGCGTCTCCCTATATCAGCGTTTACCAACTGATGTGCCGTGAATGAGCCGCTAGTGTACCGCGAGGAAATCAAACAAAATTATTAATTCTGTAGCAACCAAGTTGCAAGACATAGGAAAAAAATGTAAATTTGTATCTCACATTGCCATGAACTTCCACAGCAGAGCAGATAGTATTTCGGAAACATAATTTTATATGTCGAGATTCATACACACCAATGTTGAAAAGTATTTTTTTATGTTTTAGTTGACTTCATTTGACTGGGTGAGGGACCCTTTTGCGTCTTCTGTCCTACAGTCAGAAGAATTAAATGTCCAGGAAGAAAGTGAATTGGTCGGTGTGAGGAATGCCCGAAGTTTGAAGCTCCAGCACTCACAGCAAGACATATCATCATTATGGATATCTGGAGGAGAGAATATCTAGCTATTTCTACAAAAGCTGTGAAATTTCTCCTTCCCTTTTCTACATTCTACATTGCCTTTTCTACATTAAGTAAAGCAGGATTTTTTGCAATGAGCACTATCAACTGTAAGAACAGGTCAAAACTGTTAACTCAGAAACACGATATAAGGGTGAGTTTATCAACTATCCGTCCTGAATTGAAAAATAAAAAAAATATATAAGCTCAAGTTGCACATTAATTTTGGTTCGTGCACAAATTTCTCTTCCATATTTTTTTTTTTTTTTAGAAAAAAAACTTGTAAACTTCATATATCATAATTAAACAATTGTAATCTTCAATAGATGTTATTGAAAATACATATTGTTACTATTATGACTATTATTGCTTCTTTATTGTTGCAGACTATATCGTACCTTGAAATTTTAAAATATCACTCAATCCTTTCGACAAAGCCAACATGTATACACATTTACCTATATTTGTGTTTTAAAAATACAGCCAGCCAAAAAGTACTCCCCCTAAGCGCTCTAATGCCGTTACTTGGGGTCCAGGTCCTTTGCGGTTGTGGGAACGCCTAGACAGATGCAGCCCAACTTGCACGTAGCTTTTCTCGTCACTGACAGAAGTTGGTAGCATTGAGTCAAGTCTTTATGCAAGTAAAGTTATGAGTAGATGACACACGAAACATTTCTCCATTCTGAGATCAATCTTTCTGGTTCAGAGTGTGTTGTACAATGAACATCATATGTTAATCTCACTATTCCTGTGTATGTAAGTATTTTTTTTCATTATATACTGTATATTCAAAGAAAGAAAAACACTGATCTCATATAAATTTGAAAATGCTTGAAAGTAGCTGAAAATATCAAATCTAGAACAAATACTGGAAATAAGTTTGTAAATGATTGCCTCAATTGAAAGACTTTCTCCAATTCCCCTCATTCCAACATCTTCTTCTTTCTGGAGGAGAGAAGATCTTGCTTATCACACTAAGTATGCATTGAAATTGAAATTGAAACAAGAAAACCTGAAAAAGCTTCAGCCTGGCCGGAAATCGAACCCAGGTCACCCAAATAGAAGTTCAATGCGCTAACCACTCGTCCACCATGCTATTCCACCAAACTCATACCTAGTTAACTTCGTTTCATGGAAAAATATAAACAAGATATTCAAATATAAGAAAAACAAACAAACAATATATTTTTATTTATATAAACAAAATATAAATAAAAATATAAATAAGAAAATATAAGAAACTTGTGTGAGTGTCTTAATGACTTACTCGAGATTTCCTTGTTTAACTCAAGAACAAGTTATATAGACGTTGCTCAATGAGGAAAATATCACGAAACGTTCTTCAAGTTGAGGCTACGCCATTGGCAGAGCCATAACTTGTGGGGGCAGGGGCAACTGCCCCCAGAGAAGCTCCCGGCCGTTCGATGGGGTCCATTTTAAGACAAAATTTTCTTACTCCATATGTGATAGGAACACGAAATTAGAAATGAAGCATCAAATAAAACACTGTAAAAAATCGCCTTAAATTTAGTGACCGATTACCGTCAACTCTCGCTGTCATCCGATTACCCTAAACTTTACGGATCACTGTTTTTTCCATCAAAACGGTAGACCGTGTATTTAGAAGCAAAATAATATTGACCGTGTTTAGAAACAAATTTGGTATCGTATATTTTACGGTAATTTACCGTAATATTTAGGGATAGTTTAAAAAAAACACAGGTTGTTATTACCGTAGAAGATTTACGATAATTATCGCACCGATTCCCTATGTAGAGGTCATTGCCGGACCAGCATGCCATCTTGGTAGATCCAGTAAGAATTCATGCTGGGCAATATATATTGACCCAATGTTCCCCTGATGAAAATTTCCTAAGGGACTCATCTCCCTGGTTACTATATTCCCTATTACATTTGGTATTTTTTATTTGTATTAAGAAATTTAATGCGTTTTCATTAGCTAGGGGAGCGATCCCCTGCCCCTCCTTCGATCACACATGAGTGACAGTACACTTTTATTTCTGTAACATGAAAAATTCCAGTTGATGTAACACAATTTATGTAATGCTGTACTTAGTACGGTAAACTACGAAGCAGGTTTCCTATTTTTTTTCTTTTCTCTCTTTCCCTTTTTGTTTTGTATTTCAGCATCGTGATTCTAATTCTAGCTTCACCACCACTCGTAGTTTGTTACATTATCTTAAGAACTTTAGTTTTTACATCCAGCAGCTTCTTGGTTTAGCATCGTTGCACTTTGGAACGATCTGCTTGCCACGATAGACAACTAAAGTTTTGTTTGCATCGAACAAAGTTCAAATATTAACATGGTGCTTTCCCATACATTACCTTGTTAATGTTGAATTTCCAGGATATCTTCAACACTAGTACTGTATATCACACCAGAAAACCACACACTAAACAAACAAACAAACAAACAAAAGAAATAAACAAAACAAAACAAAACACAACACATCCGAACCTATGCGCCATCAATCCTCGCTTCGGACATGTGATTTTCTCTCCAATGTGCATGCCTGACACAAGTATCTGACAGGAAAACGGTCTCCTACCATTATTTTAGAAAAACGGTAAATCGTATATTTTTCATGGTAGGAGGCACTTATTTTCACGGTTATTCCTTACAGTATAGGATCTCTATATTACATAAACAAAACAGCACACAAAACATAAATAGAACAAAAATGAGTCTTGGACCCATTTCAGTAAAAAAAAAAAAAAAAGTCTACTATTAGAGGCTCTAGAAATAATATTTATTCGTATGGCTTTGAGATTTATCAATATTGTTCTTTTAATAATTTTTGTCATATATGGAATGGGCCCAGGGAGTAACTAACGGAACCGCAGACCTTGCCGTGCGGGAGGGCCCACAGGTTCCGGGTGGCCCAAAAAGATTAACAGAAAGTTGGAAAGAGGGGACCGAAGAATCAGAATAACAACTTTTTCTAGGGGGTCCAAATAAACTTATTAGTGCTCCCCCCCTCAGAAAAAAAATCTAATTTACGGCGCTGGTCATCGGTTGCAGGGATTGTCTCGATTTACATTACATTGTAGTCTTTTACATAACTTCTAATTTCTAAAGAAGAAAAGACGACATAAATTATTTTCACATTCTTTAAATTGTATCAACACGTGTAGAAATAGACAGTTCTATGTTTATGTTCCATAACTACTAGTTTATTTTCTTATATTCATATGAGGAATCTGTGGCAAATTGAGGCCACATGATAATGAGGCTGCTGATCATGAGGCGCAATCCACTAGGGGTTCGAATTCCTCTGAAGAGTAAGGTTGGAATTTTAACTGTCCTCACTATTTCGGTGTTCGTGTTCCTGTAGTGTTTGGAATACGTCGAAAGGACATGAGGTGCAAGTGGCGGGTTGGGGCGATTTGTTTAAAATAAATTGTGAAAGCAGAAAACTCCGATTGCAGCTACTTGGGTTCAAACCCAGTCGTAGCAATTATTAATTTTTCTGAATGGGGAGATAATGTTTATGTAATTGGTGTTGTAATTATGTCATTCCTTTATTATTATTATTATTATTATTATTATTATTATTATTATTATTATTATTATTATTATTATTATTATTATTATTATTACTATTACTATTATTATTATTATTATTACTATTATTATTGCAAAGTCGAGGCTTGGATACATATTTCATATTTTATGAATTTTCTGATTGGATTTCAAGTTTTTTTTTTTTTTTTTTTTGGTGAATAATCAACACACTCCATTTTAGGGGGTTTCGAGGAGGGAAATATTGTCCTGTTGCTTTTCATTTGTTTACTTGCACGCTACACCAGGCCTGGATACTACATTCCACCTTTCTATATCTACGGGAAGTACCCTAAAGATTGTTATGATCATAAGAGAATAAGTGAGTAAGTGATGAGATCAATGAACTTCACGTATTAACAACATTTCAAATATCAGGTTGTCAGAAAAGTCATGACGTGTCTCGGTAAAATATGACAAATGACGGTTTGTGGTTATAAAAGAGTTATTCGGATCATGCAATAGTTTGTCGTGAATAGCTAAGATGTTGAGTGTTTTGTGTAATGGTATTGCTCTTTGTTTGGTTTGGTTTTACAGATTTGATCAGAGGTGGCATGGGTCAATGAAAACTTAAACCACCGCGACCCACTCTGACCCATGATCCACCACCCAACTTGGCCCACTCTGACCAACTACACACCATAACCAATCCGACCCACCACCCGCCATGAACCACTGACCTACCAAAACACATCATCATCAACTCTGACACATGATCCACGTCCTGTTTCCTACTGACTAAAGACTTTATACTTGTAATAAAACCAGGATGTTAAATTCTAACTAATCTGAGTTTGAATTTCGACGGTCAACCCCTCAAGCACCACTCTGTTACAATAATGATGGATCTGACCTTTACGATTTAAAATGGTCAAGTTTTTGTAGTGGAAAAACTTACGATGACTTTCAATTAAATTATAATGGTCTAATTATTTCATTGTTGAATTATCGATACTTCTCAGTGGAAAAGCGGATGAAATTTGAAACTCTCAAATTAAGATACGTAGACCAAAATACAGAAGCTTGCATTTATAAATGTTATGTCTATTTTTTCTCACAATTTTATGGGTTGATTGCCCTGTGCTCTAAGCGCTCCATACAATGAGCAAGTTTTTAGCAATTATTAAAAAGAGCATGGTAAGCATATATGGATATATTATGCGAAGCACTGTGTTTTTTGTTGATTTGAGTTGATTTTGAGTTTAACGTCCCTTTCAGCAGCGGAGCTATATGAAAATGGACCTACCCCATGCCGTAAACGTCGCCAACACCTAGTGGCCTACTTGCGGTAAACGTCGATCGACAATATAGAGACGAGTCGAAGGATTGCCGCTAGTGTCCCACTGCCGGCAGGGTTTCGTCGGGTCGAAACAGATATCTGGCGTCGGGGTGTTGAAGTTACCACGGCGTTGCAGCGAGGACTTCGTTTTGGTCCGCGCTCTTTCGATTCATCGCGGGGAATCGCGAGGGACCAACACGAACTATCGCCAGTCATGTGCATGCGGTTATTATTATACATTGTTTTTTTTTTCCTGACGAATTGTTCCTAAAGTGAGCTCCGGGGGTCAAGAATAACCTCTGCCTCGACATCATGAAGTGAAAAATCTTGAGTGCGATAATTGTATGAATAACTTTATTAGATAATTCAACCAAATACAGAAATTTAATACAGAAAATAAAATAAGAGCTGAGTAATACCGTACAAGTATAGAAAATACAATAACTGGAAGATTAAACCTGCGAAAATACAATCTATTACTGAAAAAAAATCATAACATAATGATATGATTATTTCTTGCAACTACTGGTCAAACAAGTGATAAAAATAAAATTTTAACTATTACAAGAATAAATAACATGTACATAGACAGGACAATCCTAAAGCAATCACAGAGTAGAGATAACTTTATATACAAATCAATTTCTTCTTCTTCAAGCATAAGAAAATCAGATAACATAAAGAAAGGTGTTTTAAAGAAGAAAAATCTCCTCTAGCTTGTATGAATTTAGATAGTAACTGTCGTCTATCATTAGAAGGTGAATATGGGAGAACTATGAAATAAAGTAAATAGACACGCGTCATTTTGTTATAAAATTACATGGCGAACGCGTTTTATCTTATCCCAAAGAGTTATCGTCTCATATATACAGTTAAAAGAGCACTCTGATTGACCAAATTAAAACGATGTCAACGATTTATCTTTTTACAAGCGACGTCTCCTTCATCGCCTCCGTGGCGAAATTGGAAGAACACCCGCCCAGTAATCGTAAGGTTTGTGGTTCGAGACCCCTCCTTGGCAGTGGTTAGTACTTTTCTGGTACTTTTCTAGTTTTTTAGACTCACCTTAATATAATCAAATCACACATATAGGTGATTTAACATATTTTGAGGAATAATTTTTTAGTTCATTGGCGTTTTGTCGCGTCAGAAGATGCTGTCTACAATGCAGTGAGCAGAGAGGGTCGGTGGGTGAGTGCGTCTTAGTTAGTGGCGGGTCACGGTGGGTGGTGCGTCACAGTGGATCACGGCGGATGACGGGTCGCAATTGGTCAAATGCTGTTGACCCACGACCCACTGACACACCCCAACTCTGGATTTGACAGCACATAGAAAATGGAAGACCAAAAATTGCATGTTCACCATATTTAATTGTTTTACTTCAGGCAAGGGAAGAATTCGCGAATAGTGTTTGTGATTTTTGCTGTCCCCCATGTTTCTGTCTTTTTGTCCCTCTTCTTAAAGAGTTAGTGGAAAAACTGCAAAAGTGAGTAAAAAGCGTCAAAACAGGAAACAAGGTACTGAGGAAAGTTCATTAAATTAATTAACTTCAAAAAATAAGCCAGTGCCCTGAAACACGAGATTCCAATCAATATAAGTATCTGTCTAATGCCGTGCCGTGAAAAGCCAGGGCCCGGGGCGGGAGCATATAGCAGTGCCTCCATACATATGAGTTATCAATTTAAAGTTGACTTCTCTGGACTATTCTTTCTGCATAATACTTTACTACTTTATCATGACTGAAATCAGAAAGCTTCAGCGTTATTATACTGGAATCGTAAAAGTGTTTAATTAGTGAATTCACGGCACCTCCATTTTTCTCTCTCCCGGAACAGCGATGTCTTAGAATAGTGGCTTAAGCGTTAGTTTCGTAATGTTGGGGACACGAGTTCGTTTCCACGTGTGGAAATTCAGTAATTTTTTACAATCCACAAAACTGATACTTCTGATGTATACTAACATGAAAAAGATTCAATTTATCTGGGTCTAAGAGTTGAGATAACTCCCATTACAGGTGAAACGCCAATAAGAAAAAAAAAAAAACGGCATCTGTATCAACCTTCGTAACTGTCTGTCAAGTAACGTGTTTGGACAAGAATTGATCAACTCATAAGGTCTAAACACGTCCTTACTGCTGTAGTATGGACCAAAAATGAGTTCCAAGGAATTGTTAGTAGCTGTGCACAAATTGCTAATAGTGATCGAACTTACAATAGGGATCGCTAGTCACGAGAATGATCCTATTTAAAATGTCACCTCACCTTTCTACTTAGAAGAAGTCCTAACAAAATGCATTACTGTTATCAGCTAACGAATCTTTATATTCCATTTCTTCTCATGAAACGATAATTCTGTCTGCAAAATCCGTAAACGTAATAATATTATTGCGTTCATGTGTAAACCTAAAAACATCTGACATACACTATATCTTTTCTGTTCCTATGAATACCTTCAAATACGTTACTTTTTCTTTCCATTGTTTCAATGTTGTTAATAATAATAATAATAATAATAATAATAATAATAATAATAATAATAATAATAATAATAATAATAATAATAATAATAGTAAATAAGGTACAGCGGTAATATATGTTGATGAAATAACACAAAGGATTGGTATTATGATAGAGAATACCCTCTGTATGCATGTGTGTAAGGCTAACACATATTGCTTATTACAGTGACAACTCATGCCAGCTTTTGTTAATCAATGCATTTAGTGGATAAATTGACTGTGATTGTAGGGGGATTTGGCTATGTAGTTCATTTGTCATAAGAAAAGTCATCAGACAAACGTACTACCATCTGGTTCATCTTAATGTATACAGCATAGATTTACGGTACATAACAAACACGCTTTCTTAGCTTCTGGGTCATTTAGTCCGGCATAAGCCTAATGGTAAAATACGTTTGGGTTTAGATGAGCACAGAACATATATATTAAAGAAAGCCTCCAATGCATGTATAGAAATGTTGTCTTCAATACACAGTACTCAAAATTGTCAATCCTTAACTCTTTTAGAAGTATTGATAACTTTTGTTACCATGGCGTAGTATCGTCTTTGACCGCTTATTTAGGTTCTATAACAGGTATTTAAACCGTGTTTTATTAGTCATGTCAAGGATAGACCAAGGAATATCCCAGATGCGTTTTGGAACCGGATGGTCAACCTTTTTATTTTTCTTAAGGAGAATTTCAAAACTGTTTCACGCCTTTAGTTTTCATAACATCAGATTGGAACTTTGCATACGGATTGTGTGAATATTCGGGTATTTTTTTCAACTTTTCTGAAATCCCTACACAATACTAACTTTCATACTTCTATAATTTATAAGTTAGAAGATTGAAGAATAACTAAGTATGCATATTTATTATTAGTATTACAACAGACATTTGAACGTTCTAAATTCTTATTCATGTACGAATGCTAAAATTTGGAGGAGGCTTTTATCACTAGCATGGAATGTATTTATCCTAGAATATAGATGCATATTTGAGTGGAATAAATAGTTTATAGATACAGAAACACAAAATATCATTTTTTTTCAAGTTGCAATTTTTGCAAGCATTAACGTATGTAAGTACATAATTTCGCATTTAAATAATGAAATAATATTCACATTCTTAAAATAGACGTGTCATCCTCATGCTACGACGAAAGATAAGTGCACGTAACGTTGAATTCATTTTTATGCTCTATAACAATAAAACAGGCATATATGCTGAACAGTGGATTCGCTTTATGTTCTGTTAAAGGTAGATTTATGATACGTATGATATCTGTGAGCCATTCCACTGACATTCCTTGAGTTCCAAGGTACGCGTACAAAAAGGAATGTTTCATGGTACATGAACAAGATTCATCACGGAACAGAACACACACAATACATATATATGTTTTCTCATAACGCTCTTAATTAAAAAAAAAAATAAAAATTGCATATACGATGTTGAAAATAAAGATTCGGTAGTTATTGCCTGATTCTTTTTTCTGTAAAGAAAGTGTCATCAAACATCAAAATAATAATAAAATGAAAATATTAAATATATGAAATAGTTTATGGTATAAGCATAGCAGTCTTCTATGCACAGAGTCACACGTTAGAAACTGAAATTATCAGAAGTTCATCAACATTGCACACACATATGAGATATTCAGAGCACATGGGAGTCAAGTCCAACTACGGAATTTGTGAGAAAAAATACCTAAAATTTGTACAGTACACTTAATTACATGCGGAAAATAACATTAATTATATATATATATATATATATATATATATATATATATATATATATATATATATATATATATATATGACTTATCTGGGCATGCTTTTAATCCTCCGGAAGAAACTTTGTTACAGAGATATTAAAGATGATATTATGTCAAAAATGCCCCAAAATGTCCAAAAATGTCCTTTGATTCTCTTGTATGATGAGCACATCTTATAGACAAGAATAAATATGTTACAAAGTAAATTACGTTTCCTGCTATACTTGCAACGTTCAATTCGTCACAACTGACTTTATTTGTATTCAAACAAAACAATTACAACAACACTCCAAACAAGCCCTAAACGACACGGGTGTGCTATTGACGGGACGAGTTGCGTTAAACTTCTATTAAACATTATACTTTTTTTGTTAGAATACATTAACAATAATAACAACAATAGTAATATCACTAACAGGAAATGTGCTAAAGTAGTCATTTTACAGTACGCAACTATAAAGTTCAAACAATGTGTTGACTAAATTTATACACCACTTTCTCTAGAACAGCCTTTTCCAACCCCAGAGGTCCACAATACGGTCTCAGGGTGTTCAGCAAGTCGATTTGAGAAAGGCACACACAGTGGTGAGAAATAAACCATTTTAAATTAAATGATCGATTGCGTGTGAAGTGATACACGACGTACAAAAAGTTGTCTATATTAAAACATTTTTTTTTGACAGAGCTAAAAAGTGTGTAGAGACTGATGTACGCGCTTGCAAAATATCTTCAAACGAAAATCATATTTGACATTTTTTTTTCACATTTTTTGTATACCTGGTGGGTATGCTATTGTGGATTAGTTTTGTTTATGTCCTGGATATATATATATATATATATATATATATATATATATATATATATATATATGTGTGTGTGTGTGTGTGTGTGTGTGTGTGTTTGGGTGGGTGTGGGTGTGTAATAAAACGGGGAAGAAGTATGAATAATAACAGTATATATTGCAAATGAGCATTCACATGCATTGTAGACTCTAAAGGGGACCGCAGTATGGAAAATGTTGGGAAAGGCTGCTCTAGAAGATGGCAAAACCAAATGCAACATCGCTTTCTTTTCTAGCAGGTCAACCCGAAGGCCACCCTCAACTAGAAGGACTTGTTGAAATATCCCTTTCATGTAACAAAAAAGCATGTGGGTTACTTCAATGGTGTTCCACTTCATTTCAAGCCATCTATAGATGATTTAGCCGCGCCGATTATACTTCTAGGAGCAGCATCCTTTATATCGATATTTTTTTATATTAAAATGCTAGGTTCATATGTTTGTAGTCAAGAAAAGTTTATATGTTTGTAGCTAATCTTTAAGACGGTGAGTTCTCGGGATCCACTGGCATTAGAAAGACGCCGTTTTCACTGATCGATTGCGAATTTTGTGTGGATTGTCCAGTTCTAATTGAATATTTAAAAATGGCTGTTGTTTCTTTATTATACTTTTAGGGATACACTTGAAGTGATTATTAGAAAAAAAAAACTATATCTCCACGGCGTTTGTTTCATGGCCAAATGTTAATGAAAAGCGAAGTATAACAATTTCACCAGTCTGAGGTGAATTTTTATTGTTTGGAGTTTTTTTTTTTTTTTTTTTTTTTTGCAATGAACACCATGTATCACTGACATTATAATTAATTGTGTGTGTAATGTATTTGCTTATTATGTATTGCATGCAAGAAGAAATAAAAACACTGATCGTACATGAATTAGAAACTCCAACAGGGAGCAGTCTCAAATCTTGCAAACGGTGCGAGGTATTGAAAAAATATCCCCTTTATGATACCCCTTGCCTATTTTTATCAAGACGTCTTTGACTTGTGTCTGTAAATTGACATGCACAGACGTTGTGAGGAATGACAAAGAAATGCATGTTCATATGTGAGTGATGCGCTTTGCAGAGAGCACAGGTTCAGCTAGTAATAATAAAAAACAATAATGCAAATATTATATGTTTTTCTCATTAGAACACATCCAAATCCTTTGCTGACACCAAATACTCAGTTTAAGTACAGTAACACAAGAAAAAAAAATATGTACTGAAAATAGACGTCAGCAAAGCACGTTCTAGATGGCAGTCAAGAAATAAAGCATAAACAAAATGTTTGAAAGGAAATCGTACAGAGACGAACAGTTGCTTTTAATGAATAACGACAGTAATATTCTGAAAACAGAAAATAAATAACAATAATCTGATGATATTTTCTAATCAGTATTTGCTGAAAGTTAAAGAATGTAAGTAAAATGTTCCTTTACATTGTGAAAATAAACAAAACTGCTTGATAATGATTATTTAATGGAATTCCAACTATCCAAACTGTAGTTCTTCCTGCTACCGTAAGGCCTCCCTTTATTTTCGTTTCTCTTTGAGACACTCTTTCCTTCGAAATATTCTGGATCCTGCTTTTCCTTATTCTTTGTCATCATTCGTTACAATTCACAGCGCACGTCCTTCAATATTGCTACTCAGAACTTCAAAGAGTGCTCTCTCTTCTCCAAATGTTACTTGCCGTATTTTGCACGTCTGGCACGTTTGCAACACACAGCTCTCAACTGGAACTTGACTCAAGAAATGTTTGCTAGTTTCAACATATCTAAACTCCGTTGTTATCCTTGTTCAAACGACTGCATCTAATATTAGAAAACACCTGTGAGATCATTACGTCTTAAATGAAAATCAAATCAGTACAGCCGGTGCAAATAATATGATACTTCATAATGTATTAAACTAATAAAAAACTTTATTGTTGTATGTGATATATATATATATATATATATATATATATATATATATATATATATATATATATATATATATATATATATATATAATCTTGTGTGTGTATGTGTGTGTGTCTGTCTGTCTGTATAATGTTAAAACAGTTCAAGTGAAAATAAAATGTGAACGAAAATCCACTAAATGACTCCATGCTTTAAAGCAAAATAACGTTCATATATTGTTCAAACTTCATCTAGTAGCATTAATACCTTGCTATTAAAGTACTCAATAACCATAATAATAAACAATGCAATACAATCCTAGAAATATTTTAAATTTCTTTCTTGTTTTTTTTTTTTTTTTTTTATTTTCCTAAATACAAATTTGCAGTTGCACTTTTAGAATACAGTTTCATTTGTGCGATACATTAATGACATTATCCATATTATCTGTTTTCAAATCTGAAGGTCATATTCAAAAGTTAAAATGTATACTTTAGATCTGCATAGAACATTAGCCGATGCCGTGTTGGCACCCAATAAAAGAGTTAATAATAATAATAATAATAATAATAATAATAATAATAATAATAATAATAATAATAATAATAATAATAATAAGAAGAAGAAGAAGAAGAAGAAGAAGAAGAAGAACTAATTACATGGAATTTCGTCTGGATCGTAATACGGCAAAATTTGGATGTGTTTAAATATTAAATAATATTTTGATAAAGTAGATACTTTCAAATATCTAGGATCAATATCGACAGACGAAAACCATATTCACAAAGAAACTAAATATCGACTAAAAGCAGGGAATTCGTGTTATTCAGATAAAAATCTCTTGTCGTCGCAAATTCTGTCGAGGAATTTGAAACTTAAAATATATAAAACAATAAACGTACCTGGGATGTTGTATAGTTGCGAAACATGGTCGCTTACTCTGAGGGAAGAACGTAGACTAAAATCATTTGAGAACAAGATTCTGAGACGAATATTTGGACCCAATAGGAATGGGAATAGGGAAAGGCTAAAACTTCATAACGAAGAACTACACAATATATACCGTTTACCAAACATTGTTAGTGTCATCAAATCTAAGAGGCTCAGGTGGGCAGGTCATGTAACCAGAATGGAATAAAGTAGGAATGATTTCGAAGTCTTGACTGAAATTCTAATCGGAAAACGACCATCAGGGAGACCTAGGCGCAGATGGGAGGACAATATTAAGATGCATATCGCAGAAATAGGAATACAAAGTATAAACTGGATTAGTTGGCTAAAGACAAAGTCAGTTGAGAGCTTTTATGAACGTGGCATTGAACCTCTGGGTTTAATAGACCATAGAGTTAGTTTGTAATTTAATAATAATAATAATAATAATAATAATAATAATAATAATAATAATAATAATAATAATAAGAAGAAGAAGAAGAAGAAGAAGAAGCATAAAAAGAAGAAATAAAAGAATACTAACTGTTGTCGCATTTATAAGATGATCTTAATTTCGTTCATATTTGACTCCCGTAGTAAGGACACGCGACTTGTATTTCTCTTTAATCATCATATTAATATGAAACCTACATGGACGATTTTGGCCTCAGTTAATCAGAGGTAACTTTGGAATGACATGATCTCTATCGTTGAACCCTGGTCACGTAGTCTGACGTCATAGGTCACATTTTCTTTCGCGCACACTTCTAAAACATCATAACCTTCACACTCACTGAAAGAAAACAGGTCCGATGCTAGCATCGGTTTTGGTGGTGGCGGTACTATGTAAGATGTTGCACTATGATTTTGTCTTTGTAGATTGCATGTTAATTCTTTAGACGTATTTGAGTATGCAAGATAGTTGCAAAACAATTTCAGGTTTTGTGAATTTGTATGTTTCCTCGATCATGTCACAACACAAATGAAATCTACAATATTTGATAATTGCAGTTTATAGTCGCTAATGCACACTTTTCCTTTATGATCCCACATGATTGCGCCATCTTCTTTAAACGTTGAAGTATTAGTGATGTCTCCTAACGATACATTTGTAGTGTGGCACCTAACATTTCTTCCTTAAAACTAGCATCACCATTTTGGAACTTCACCTTATATTTTATCATATAACTAGTGTTTTTTTTTTCGATGTAATTGTAACTGGTACTTGTTTCTTCTTATTTATGTATGGCAAAAATATTTCAGTAATATTCGATTCTATTTTTCAATTTCATTTTTCTTATATTATTCCATTGCTTTCATTTTTCTTCAACACTTTCGTATGACGTATTCATTATATATAACATTTCACGGTCGAGATTAGATTCACATTTTTCAGTCACGGTAGGTGATGCATGCATTTCTTGAAGCATCTCTGCAGATACTAGAATCCTTTTCTAACTATGTTCCAGGATGTTTTTGTCTCAAAATAATCCCAGACCCACTTTCTACAGTAGATGCAAGCACTGCTGGAGTGCTGGTATGAATCTTCATTGTTGTACAGCTAAATGTTAATTTTTCCTTTACAATTATTTTGCATTGCCTACGAGGTAGCGGAACGTGTCCTTTTAACGTTTTAGTCTTGATTTCTGTGCACTGCGAACACTGCATGCTAACTCATTATAACAACATTTCGAAATACTATTAATTAATGCAGCATCTGTACTGGCAATTATGGCTTAATGCAATGTCCGTTCAATTTGGTGTGGAGCATATAGCCGATCAGTGTGTTTCACTGTAGGACACATCACGATAGACTGGCATTCTTTTAAAATACACAATAATTTAAACATGTTTTGTCGGTACGTAGATGTAATTATTTAAATCACCGAAAAAATGTACAAAACTGTATTTAATCGGGTGTATACTGTTAAAGATCATCAAAAATTAGTCATGCGGATTTTGTAAGACGTCCTTACAACTTTCTTGTATCTTAGTTGCAGAAATTTAGTATGTTCAGGCACGATTTAATAGCTCAAACGTTTGATTTGTGACTTAACACGTGGATTTTTAAGCAAAACAATGTACAGATACCTTAAACTCATATATCTGTTCACTTTACTTTAATGAAACATATTTTGTGTAATGAAACTACACTAATGTTTTGGTAATGCGATCTTTTGTTGAGCAAATTAACAAAACCACTATTCAACGTAATTATCAACAATGATAAGGTGAATCCCATATTGTGGTATAACACCTTTCATCCGTGGAGGTCATTCGTGAAACTGTACTGGAACTGGCATAGTTGTATATACATTTTGCTATCATGAACGTGACAATATATCTTATGAAATTTCTTATTTTTCATACTAGAGAGATTTTTATTTTATAGTCTTATGTTGAAAATCGATTGTTGAAATTTTTGTTTATTTTTTGCTTAAAAAATACACTCACTGATATTTTATTGGTTTAAAAGTCTAATTTTTTTGCTCACTGCAAAATTATCGTTTTTTTTTTTTTTTTTTTTTTTGCTTTCAATGAAAAATGTTTGGGAATTTTAGTTTGTTTGATTAATTATTTCGGTTTAAAATATTAAAAGCTTTTGCATTTACCAAAAATAACTTGAAATGTATGCTATTTTTTATCTGTGTTTCTTGGTTTAAAAATAAGCATATTTGTCCTCACTCACAAATTTTGGTTGAAAACAAAATGGTTGAAAATTTTTGATTGAAAAATGTTTTAAAATTTTGATTGAAATTATTAATTATTGCACTCACTACTATATATATATATATATATATATATATATATATATATATATATATATATATATATATATATATATATATGGAGAGAGAGAGAGAGAGAGATAAATAGATATAAATATACGTCAGGAAATTTTTGCAGTAACTGAACATGGGAAATTTTTAGAGGCTAAGATCACTAATGAAATATTAGTTTGGTGCAATTTGACTGATGGTTCAATTAACATTTTGAATCTTAGAATAGAACTCACGACTCTTAGTCTAAAGTTACTGATGTAGTCGAATATTTGTAACCATTTTATTTTTTTAATCAAACAGTTTAAAACCGGTAAATCACGAAACTCATTTCTTAGCACAATATTTTTGGTCGAAAATTTTAGTTTTATCAAAAAAAAAAAAAGTCGCCGAAATTTTAGATTGAAAATTAATGTAGTTAGAGAAAAAAAATTGAAAATTTATATTCACTTTTTTTGGTTCAATGTTTTTTCTACAAACGTTTTCTTGACTTTTTCTTGGTGTAAAGATTGAATATATATATATATATATATATATATATATATATATATATATATATATATATATATATATATATATATATATATGTATATATATATATATATATATATATATATATATATATATATATATATATATAATATATATATACCGGTATACACACAAAAAAAAAGGTTTTAAAGTTATGAGATTTGTGATGCAATATTCAAAAATTCCGGCTCAGACCATATGATAAAAAGTGCGTGTGTAACTAATTTAAATTTCGCGCCAAATATTAAATGTTCTTAAGATATATATTTCTGAACTTGTTTTACCCGTGGAAGGGAAAATGGTAAACCAACTAAATTTTTCAAAGGTATGCATTGGCGTCCTAAAGATTGTTCATCAATGTTCATGTTTTCTTAAAACATAATTTTCAAACTTAAGGGGTGAGCCAATGTATCCCTCCAAAAAAAAAAAAAAAATGAGAGAGTGCGTCATGCTACTTGCGTCTGGTTCAAGGAAATAAGTCCATAAATTCATCTATTTAATCATGTATTGCAACAAAATGTCATCAAAGAAGATAAATTACATGGATAGCCTACCATGTGATAAAACGTATTACTTACGTTTATACATTTGACAATGTTTTACCAGTGGAAGGGGACAAGCTAGGCCAACCCAATTTACAGAAACGCATACATATTCGAGTCATCGGAACTTGCCACTTTTTTTTAACAATTCTGAAATTTAAGAGGTAGGCCAATGCATCTCTTCCAAAATTTAAGAGGAATGCATCAATGTGTCCACGTTTTATGAAATAGAATGGAACCTCTTGTACTCACCCATATACCATGCGATAAAACCTTAAAAGGATATAAAATACGTAAAAAAAAGAACTTATCAAATTTGAGTATTTGGCAATATTTAACACATAGAAAGAAACGACATGTACAAACCAAACTGACGGATGTGAATACCTATGTTTTATGCTATCATGCTGAATCTTTAAATTTGATGATAAGGAAGATGGTCTAATTCAACTCTCTTAAAATTTCTGGATGGGCTAAGATATTCTCGCCTCTAGGTCATTGATCCTGGGTCAAGGCACCCCATTTTTTGACTCAGTTGCACCAACTAGTTTCTATATTACTACCGTAAAACGAACATTAATTCTAGACTGCGCGGGAGAAACAGTACAAGTCAGAAATTGGCCAAAGTGATACAAGTCAAAATTTGAGATCTATGTATCATACTCCACAACCAGTTAACTTCGTATAAGTCAATTCTAAACTTGAGTTGAATAATCGCGTCTCGGTATTGTTAATACAAGTTATTCACAGTTCTGCTTGGTAAAAAGAAAAAAAAAATCGCTTCCTGAAAACCTTTTTTTTTACTAGTTGATATTGAATTTAACGTCTGATCAGCAGCAAGGCTATATGAGACATGAAACGACTGAGTAACGTGGTATCTGAACCACATGAGCTGCCGCCGGGAATCGAACCCGGGTCTCCCACGACCATTAATTATAGGAATAGATTTAAAACAAATATAGGAAAATAATGTATTTATTTATTTATTTATTGAACGCATTCCCATATAAAGCAGAATTGCGCCATTTTACACAAGGAAATGTCAACTAGCGGGAAAAAAGAAAAAGGATAAAAAAGAAATAACAACAACAGTAACATCAATAGTATCAACAAAGAGTGCACAAGTAATATTATTTTTCCAGCACGCATTTTATTGCTCTTTCAAACACTGGGTAGCTCGAAAAAATGTCCACTCACTTGTTAGATTATTATAATATTTCAGTACTCGGTGAAAAGAGACCTCTGTATAATTGTCAACCTTGAGCGTGCAAGATGAAATAGGTGGGTATTCCGGGTTTTGCGGGAAGGGACATGTAAGGATAGTTGTTGAATTAGGGTTACTGATCTTAGGTTCCCATTAACTATCTTATGAATGAACTTCAAATCAGAGTTATTTCTGCGCACTTCCGGCGTCTGGATATTATGATATCACAAAATTTCCTCCTTAGGTATTCGAAGTGCGGGAACACGAAAACGTACTATTGCAATAAAGAAATTGAGAACAGACTCAAGGCTAGAAAGATGTGTAGGTGCGGCCATGGCTCATATGGGAGAGCAGCATTCGATCTTCGGTGCTATTAGAGTTTTATAGAATGTTGTTAATGATGCCACAGTACGTAGTTCAGTGAATCGGTAAAGAAGACCCAGCATACGCATTGATTTCTTAACTATTGAGGAAATGTGGTCAGAGAACAAGAGTTTCGAATCAAAGACGACACCAAGATCATTATGACTGGCGGAATGTGTTATAGGGGAATCGTTAATATGACATTTGGAGGGAACAGGAGACTTTTTTCAGAGTAATTGTAATACTGTCACATTTCTTACTGTTAAGTTTCAATTGCCACATTTTACACCAGTCTACAAGATAATTTATGTCTTCCTGTAGGGAAATTGTGTCATGAAAACATGATATTTCTCTATACATATTGCAATCGTCAGCAAAAAGCAAAAGGCCACTAGGATTAGCTCATAGGTAAGAGTAGATATCGTCCATATACCCGAAAAATAGCAGGGGCCCTAGTACGCTTCGCTGAGTCACCCCCGATATTACAAGTTGGGGGTTAGAGTCGCCCCTGAAAGAACAACTTTATGTTTACGGCCCTTTAGATAGCTGGTGATTAAAGAGAGAAATTTGCCATGTACACTAAACCTATTGGAAGGCTTGTGGAGAAGAAGAATGTGACTGACAGAATCAAAGGCCTTTAAGAGATCAAAATAAATTGCATCTAATTGAGTATTGTTATTTATACATTGAACTGCACAGGAAAGAAGAGTACTTAAGTTTGTGAGACTTGAGCTTTTCGGTAGAAAGCCATGCTGAGAAGTGTGAATGTAAGGCGACGTGAATTTGAGAAGCATGTCTTTGATTATTTTTTTTCCCGCAGATAATAGATATTACAGAAAGAAGAGATATTGACCTATAGTAGAATACCTGATCTTTAAGTCCTGATTTATATATTGGGGTCACGTGAGCTAGTTTTCAGCTGGTGGGATAATATCATTCTCTGAAGCATCTATTGAATAGGATGGATAAAGGAACTGAAATAGCTGAAGCAATTTTGTTAAGATACAGATAGACAATGTTGTCAGGCCCAAGAGATCTATGTGGAGAAAGCGACTGCAAGAGAACCAAAACCTCACTCGGGGTGGTAGAGAGGTCTGATAAGGCGTTAGTACAAGTGAAGCGGAGTGGGGGAAGATGGGTTGTAGGGGGAAAGGCGGTAAATATTTTACAGAAATAGTTATTAAAAAAGTCGGGTCTCTGACCATCACTAGCTTCATAATTCTCGTCATGAACTGTTGCTGGTATGCCGGCAGATTTCGATCGAGATTTAATTACAGTCCAAATTAGATTAGGGTTGCTAACAGTAAAATCACCAATTGAGTCCATGTATTCGAAGTACTTACATCACTGCACCTTCTTCGCAAACCTTCTAATTGTTCGATATATGGTCATTGTTATGCATATTTATTATGCTATAGATCCTTTTTTCTATTAAATTTAGTTTGAATATATTTTTCCTACTTCTCAATGAGTTTTAGTATGCTGCTATACGTTACTAAACTACTTGTAGTAGGCAAATTTCATTATCAAATTTATAAGTGAAATATAAATATTCAATATTGGCATGTCTTCACTTGCAACTATAAGCACGAGTAAGTTCTACTTACCAATAAGATAGGAAGCACGAGTAACTACCTCGTACTTCGGGTCAAGTAAAAATCTGAACAATTTATAGTAATTTACATACAAGTAACTATGTTTTTTTGCCTATAATTATTGCTCTGTATTAATTCGTTTCCTCTTAAAAGAAAAATGAAAGTTGATATCCGTTCCGTATCATTTTTTTATGGTAAGGAATGATATAATAGTATTGGTAACTTTGATATATACCGGACGCGATTGCTCAGTGCTAGAACGTTGATGCGTGGTCACTGGTGGGTCCCAGCTCGCGGTAAGTAGGCTTTGTGATAGACAAAGGTCGTGTGCGTGGGTTTTTTGGGGTTGTTCCGCGCCCTGGCACTTTTTTTTCACTAAACACATCATTCATTGTTATTATCGTCCCCCTTAACCACGGTGTATTTGTGGAAAATATTTATTAAGAGTGTGCTTTCGTTTGCTTTATAACTGCAGTACCAACTTTTAGTACTTGTAATTACAAGTTCTCGCAGTTACATAATAGTCAGCAGTGTTACTAATTTTACCAATTTTTATTGTATCTCCGGAACAGTTTAATATGTCAAACTACTGCAAGTTACATAACAATTTGTTCATTTAATGCAAACAATATAGGTATTTAGATATGTCACTTCTATAATATATTCTTTTCAGAATATAACCTACGAAAAATGTCAAATTTTCAACCCCACTTAACTTTTCTCATGTTTTTCGTCACATAATGTTTATGGTATCCAACTTCCACTAAGGTACTTGGGAAATTTTTAGCACTGTCCGTCACAGTTGTGTTGTTGGTGTGGTAGAGGCTTCAATAAATTAGAAATCTGTGATATTGTGGTGTCCTTAGTTTGCGATGCTGAATTATAAATGCGGTATTGTAAGTTATACCATGTAAAGTATGTTTCAAATATGTAATAACTTGGCGTAGCGCTTACACAAATATTTTGCACATAGTTTTAAAATGCTTATACAAAAGCATCCAATTTATGTGAAAGATTATATAAGGGGTTTGAACTTAGACGAACTTCCAATTAAATTTATACAAATACAATTTAAAGAAAATTGAAACGATGCCAATTTCTATTGAAATCCCAAAATTGGAAAATGAAAACTTGCATCTATAGCGGTGAGAACAACTATACAGTATCCCCTCGAGAGTTTTTTGTCTGCCAATATGTTTTCAGTACCAAAATTGCAAATTTCATTTTTCGATCTTCTAATTTCAATAGGACTTGGCAGCGTTTCAGATTACTTTTTTTTTTTTTTTTTGTCAAACGAAATGATAAATGTACGGAAACTTGGCTCTATTGTTCACTTTTTTTTGTGGGATTGTTTTAATACATGAGCTATTTCTTTACTCATGAAATACAAACAAATGCACTTAAAACATTGGTGTGCTATTTGCACTCTCTAAACAGTTGTATTTCGTTATATAAACAATGTAATATAATACCGTATAGTGTTTGGACTAACCTTTGTAAAGATTTAATTTAGATATTGCAAATAGAAGATTGCCAGGAAACACAATGTTTCAGACCATCAATGACAATTAAGATGACGTGCCAAGTATTTAGAAGACAAGTAGAGACTTGCTTTTGACACTAACTCTTCATCTGCACATAGACACAATGAAAACATTGTGTAAAAAGCAAATCACTAATAGTGGCACATATTAACGAGTAGGTTTAGGTAAGCTGTCTTATTTGTTAACAGCATAATGAAAACATTAGAACGATTATTTTTTTTCTTGGCCATCATCTAAAATATGCAGATACAATACTCAAATCTGAGTCACGTGAAAGCAAATGTAAACTAAAGATAACAGTATGTTCAAGTGAAAGTACTTATGCAAATATCCGAGTGTGTATATAGCATATATCTTTTCATGTATCATCGGAATAAGTCGGAAGTCTTTCGAGTTATTTATATATTATTGGAGTTAACTCTTATATTTTCTAACTTTCCTTATGATTCTATTCCCGTGAAACCAACTCAATATCTGATATGCATTAGATTTAGCATTATCAATTTTCGCTTACTTTTAATTATTTAATGTTGTTAAAACATTCTAGTTAAAAATGATATATTGTATGCCATTGACTACGGGTATTTAATTGTGCAATTACGCATAAGGCTGGACCATTTATCTTGGAACTCACCCCTATTTCTAAACTAATGCATTTAAATAAATAAAACTTACAAAATCTCATTTGTTACTGAGTGTTACAAACTATGCTATTACAAATATCCAAAAGGAGGTCTGTATACCAATAATAATGCAAGTGAGATGGGCAGTGCAACACACTTCGAAATAATTTACTGTCGAACACCATAATCATGATTTGACGAATTTCATCCAAGTAGATGTTTATGGTACTATACTACTATACTATATATATATAGAGTCATACTCAAATGTCTAAGTACACTATTGACTTTTTAGAACTTTCCAAATAAAAGACATTGTGTCTTAGGAAGGTGGAAATAATAAGTTGAGGACATACATAAGGGATAGGCCGCATGACCCAGATGTTGAAATAGAAAATGAAGTATGAGGAAATGATAAAGTGTTTAATATTCTTCGGGATGAGTGTGCAAAAGATGTATCCGAGATTAGAAATGGAAAGGCATCCGTGATAGGTAATATACCAATCGAATTCATTAAGAATATGGGAGACAAAGATGAGAAATATTTATCACAACTCTGCAATTAAATACATAAAAGAGGATAGTGGCTAAGATACTTCTTGAAAATGATCATGATAACAATAGCTAAGAAATCGAACCCAGAGGAGAATATTATAAAGCTATTAGTCTCATACCTCATGCAACAAAAACAACAACAACAACAAAAATAATAATTCGAATTCTGGATATAAGGTTGTATGCAAAGAACAAATGAAAAAGTTGAGGAGGAATAGTTCAAATTCAGAAGAGGTAAGGGCACAAGAGGTGCAATTCGATTATTAAGGGTGATCAGTAAAAAGGTTTGTAGAAAAAAAAATAGAGATGTGTGGTGTTTATTGATCTAGATAAGGCTTTAGACAACGTGAATCGGGAATTGTCGTTGAAAATTTTAAAGAAGGCTGGGTTGGAATTGAAAGATCGAAGGCTCATAAGAAACTTATATATGAAACAAGAAGTAAGTGTTAGAATAGTTGAGGGAATTACAGAGGAGAGCGCACACGGAAGAGGAGTTCGACAGGAAGGCTGTCTCTAGTCAACAATATTTAATATATATATATCTAGAAGAGATAGTAAAAAAGAGCGTACAAAATTAAGAGGGCATTTGAGTAAGAGGCAGAATGATTAGGTGTACGTATTACAAATAATATGATGCTTGTTTCGGGATCTGAACAGAAAATCAATAAGATGTTAGATTAATCTAACATTGTTGAGGTACGAATACCAGCTTTTTAAGTTAAAATGCATACTATTTTATAAACTCCATTATACGTATTAAAAGCATCGGATTCGATTGACCTATCTATTTAGGTTGAAGAAATAAAAGTCCTATTTTCTACACGTGTGTGTATCTAAATATATACAGATACCCATGATTACTTTTTAAATTATTAAGTCAATTTTGTTAAAACTTATTATTATTATTAGGCCTTATTATTATTATTATTATTATTATTATTATTATTATTATTATTATTATTATTATTATTATTATTATTATTATTATTATTATTATTATTTTAGAAATACTTTCTTAAAGAATGTTTTATGTAAGAAATTTCAAATGTAGCCTTTGTTAATACTTGACGCATTAGAATTTATTGCCGGTTTTCTTTCTAACTACTAAATCGATCTTCGTACACATTTCACAGATTTGTTCATAATAATTTAGAGTATGTTTCATGTACATTAGACACTGAATTTTAGGAATTGTTTAATATTGAACTAGAATTTATTCAATTTTAAGTTAGATACGATTATATCTCTACCTGCATTTGTTATGTTTCTCTACGTTTTATGATTTTTATTGTTTCACTTTTAAAGCTTCCTACTGTTGTAAGCCAATACTAACTCATATTTTTCGCTCATACATGTAAATACACTAAGTGGAGGAAATATACATGAATTCTGGGATGGTTTCGCAGATGTAGTGAATAGAGATGATACATAATATATTTTACGTTTATATGGGAATTCTATCTTATGGGACAATAATAATAATAATAATAATAATAATAATAATAATAATAATAATAATAATAGTAGTAGTAGTAATAGTAGTAGTAGTACATATAAATTGCATCGTTCATTTATTAATGATTTGTGAACATAAATTAGCATGCATTATGGTAGATAAATGTAGTTGATTTATACTCCAAATATGAAGTAATTCTATTTTTTAAAATAATACAAGAAAGTATACCTTTCTATTGTACATATTAAAGAAGAGAACGCTCTAGCGCACATGAATATTGCTTCTTCTGAGATCAAAAATAAATAAATAAATAAATAAATAAAAAGGTTAAGCATTACAGAGTCAGGTCAGATAATAGATGAGTGTCAGTTCGCACTCACCTATTGATGTTGACATTGCGGCGTCCACCCATGTCGTGAGTACAATCAAGGAGACATGTGAAAGAAAGAAATAATGAATTCTGGCCTAGGGAGTCAACATTAATGGGGAAGGGAGCCGATGTGTTAAGCAATCATCACCACATATTTACTGTATGTGCGTCAAAAGCCGGCTGATAGGCCCTGGACTCCTAAAGACTGTTGCGCCAGCAGTTTAGCGTATTTATTTATGTTATTATTAAAGTATATAATAGTACTCATACTTTCCATCTGATACACGTACCTGCTTAACTGAAAGCAGGCGCTAGTCTGTGGAGGAATCATTGACAATGCAAGTATCTTCTTCAACGGATGCAAGTCTTTTCTTCTCGGATGGTTTAACTTCAGTCAAGGACAGGAAGCACAGTTCACAAAAATATGCAGTTTAAAATGAACTCGGTGACTGACTGAGTTACCACAAAGATAAATTCTTGAAATCGTACTAGCACCTTCTGAGTTCAGAATAAGGGCGGATCCAAGGGGAGGGGGTGATCGGGGCTATCATCTTCCCCAGAAGAGGAAATTTTCTTATTTTATATATAAATAAAACCCATGACAGAGTTTGGAGCTCTTAAAAGTAGTTCTAACGAGGGAAGTACATGAGGTGGTACTGGGGGTACGCGGGGATCTGCATGTGTTATATATCGTTGCAAAGGTCACACCGAGTATACCTCACATGTAAAATATCTCACTGGAAACAGGCTTGTTGGGGGCATGGCGACCATTTGAAGATCAGAACAAGGCACGCTCCTAAACACAACAAAACGTGGACAAAAGAAAAAGCTATAATGTAATTTTTCTGAGACGTGGTATATATAAATTTGAAAGGTAGCTGAATACGAATGTCACATCAAATGTTTACAAATCAAAATGGCGGATCCACCATGGCGGACACAAATTACGAAAAATATAAGCAATGAATCTGAAATTGGATATATAGAGACACTCGACGTCGCTATGTATGAGTCGGATACCAAAATGTAAAATTCAAAATGGCGGATCCAATACGGCAGACAAAATGCAAAACACTGCTGTGGAATTGAAAGCAAGTATGTAGAGGTTGTCGTGGTCGCGGAGAACGAAATTTAATGTTGAATGTGAAAAATGCAATATTGTGCATCCATTATGGTGGACAAAAGGTGCAAAGTTCAGAATGCACGTACGTGTATCGAGGTTAGCCTGGGCTAAATCTCGATTTGGAAAAGCACATTAGAGACGAGACTCAGACAAGATCGAAACTAGCCTTGGTGTCGGTACCATCCCTATTGCGCAGAGTGGTCATTTGTTATACATATAGCTCACAAGTGTACACGGCATAATGTGAAACCGGAAAGTCAGTTATAAAAGGATAACGATGGTTTAAACGCTCACTTTGTACTGTCATTGTTAGGATCTTCAGACGTATCTGCAAATAATCGCAACGCACCCTACAGGCGCCATTCAAGCGAGATCAAGTGTAGTCGATGCAGATTTTCAACAATATATAACAAATGGTGATTCCTCCGTATCTCTTCGGGGGCGGAGGGGGGAGGTGATAGTAAAATAATTCTTGTCTATGATTGCAATCTGTTTGTATCATAAAACTTTCATGAGCGCTACAAAATCTGCCCTGCATTCTTTGCCTCAATTTTGGAATGATTGTATAGCCAAACACGTTCTCTGTCTATTCTAAAATATCGTCTGCCCCTTACTTGCCATCTTGTATACTATAGTATTTTTCTACTACATGTGTAAGAATAACTTATGCCCGTTCCTTACATTTTTTTTTTCATTTTCTGTCCGCCACATTGGATCCGTCATATTGCCTTTTGTAGTTTTAATATTGAGTTCGTATTCAGCGACCACAAAAACGTCTACATACCTGCATTCAGTTACATGGCAGTGTTTTGCGTTTTGTCCACCGTATTGGATCCGCCATTTTGAATTTTACACTTTGGTATCCGATTCATACATAGCGACTTCGAGTGTCTCTATATATCCAATTCCACATCTATTTCTTGTTTTTCTTTTGTAATTTGTGTCCGCCATGTTGGATCCGCCATTTTGATTTGTAAACATTTGATGTCAAATTCGTATTCAACTACCTTTTAAACCTATAAATACCACGTCTCAGAAAAATTGCATCATACTTTCTATTTTGTCCACGTTTTATTGTATTTCGCAGCGTGTCTTGTTCTGATCTTCAGAGGGTCGCCACGCCCCCTACAAGTCCCATTCAAGCGAGATATTTCACATGTAAGGTATACTCAGTATTACCTCTCCAGCGATAAATAGCACATGCAAATCCCCGCGTACAACTTCATGTACTTCCTAGTAAGTTGCAGTATTACAACCTACCGTCCTCCCAGAAGTCCGTTCTGGGTCCGCCCCTGGATCAGGAGCACGTACTTTAACCATATCTTTACAAAAAAATGAAATCTTTAAGTTGTACGTCCCACGGTTATGCCGATTAGGCTAAAGGAAACGGTGATGATGAGAGATGAGTGAAATTGTGGAATGAAGAAATTGGGAGGAAACGGGAGAACCCCGAGAAAACCTACAAGCACGGTGTTTGTCCACCAAAAAGTCCACACGGAAGGAGCTGGGATCGAACCAGAAACCCTAATCATCGGAGGTGAACGCTGTACCACTGAGCTACCGCGCCCCTACCTTTACAATCAGGCATAACAACGTTTTAAAGACACCATGTGGTCTTTATTAGTCTTTACAATAAGTTCAGCTATTTTTTTGTAAATATATACTGAAACAGTTTTTTTTTTTTTAAACGAAAACTGGAGATAATGTTGTACGCAGTTAAAATTTAAATGCTGTACTGTCATTGACAAGCTTTTTTTCTGTTTTTTTTTTATTTGATGAAATTAGTGTCATAAATAACCAAAATGAAAGGTTAATTTGAGTCTAGTTTTCAGTAAATTAAAAATAATGTAGTTTTCTGTACCTTCCAGCCATACCACTGTTATTCCCGAATTAAATTTTACGAAACGGAAAGAACTTCTGTCGCTGACTTTAAAGCACATTAAATACAGTAGGTTTAACTGTGATAAACAACAAAAACTACTATACTACTATTACTACTACTACTACTTAATAATAATAATAATAATAATAATAATAATAATAATAATAATAATAATAATAATAATAATAATAATAATAATAAACTTAACAATTGAGTCGCTTCAATATGTAAAGTTCGAGTCACAATTTATATATTGTCGCAACACACCAGTTGCGGAATATCATGCGCAATTGTCTGATTGGTTGACTTGGAATTTTGCATCCCGTTCAGCTCAAAAGTTTTAATAAAACGTTTACTACACCTTAACGTGTGATCCGAACTCCGAACGTGTGACATGAACTCCTGGCCGAAATGAAACCTGGATCTCTCTCGCTAAATGTATGTACGCTAACCATGTCACCAGGATTAAGCTCTACAGGGCGGACACGGAGTCCTGTCACACACACCCTGAAGTATAAAATAATCAAACTATGCAAACTGTAATTATATAAACTGAAAATATATATGATGGAATTGCAATCAATTTATTTCTAATTTCAGATATAAAGAAATACTGATACAAGCAATTATGCCACTGAAAAAAACGCAACGTAATAACACTATGATTCACAAGAGGACCAGTAGAGGGAAAACGTCGGAACAGGAACGTATGGATTTCCAGCTATGATTCATATGAGAACTTCCTCCAAAGAGATCATTTCTGCGTTGGAAAAATAAACCATTTTCTACTGGCAGTGTTAGGAATAACCGACGAAGCGGTAGACTACAAACAAGAGAGGAACAATACATGTAAGTCGTTGCTTGAGTGAAAAAAAATCACCAATTAAATCAATTCCCAAATGGTCCTCGGAAATTAGTATACCGCGGCCAACTCTGCGCAAACACATCAAACATGACTTAAAATTACATCCATATTGATGTAAATGTTTCAAAAAGAATATCTGACAATGGTTTAAACCAAAGGAAAATTATATGTAACGCACATCTGCAGATGTTTGATGCTGTTCCGAAACGTAGAAAAGTAGTAATGAATGTGCCATATACCGAAGCTCCACAGCAAGAAATGTTTCCTGGTCAAAGGAAAACTCATTTTTTTCTTTTTTTAATGAAGATATTCAGAATAACCCTCTCTATGGCATTATATGAGTTGACATGGACAGCAAACAAATTTACGGTCTGCATATATATATATATATGATGGACCTGTTAACTAACATCAATATCTTGATATGGTTCATTCCCCTTTTGGAAACCCGAGGAGTAAAGATAACATATTGGTTTCAGGAAGATGAGCTGCTTCCTCATCTTGTCACTTTCGTTCAAGAATATCTCAATGAGATGTTTCCAGGACGCTGCATTGGACGCGGGTCGCATTGATGGCCCGCTCCACTTAACTAACCACTTTGAGGCCCAGACTTGACCTGTGACATTTCGCTGTGAGGATTCATCAAGAGTATTCTTGTGGTACAACGTTATGCTACGAATAATGAATTGAAAGAAGCTTTGTGACTTGCTTTCAGACGGTTTACCACAGCAATATTGAAAAAAAAAATGTCCCAAAGAACCTTGCAATGTATTATTTTATGTTCGGAGCATGATAGAGCCATACTGATCTGTTAGACACTTACTTGCTAGATATTAAAGCAACAAGTGTTCATTTCACATAAGATTCAATTAACGGTATGTAAGTAAATAGCTATACTTAAAAATTACACAGTTTGAATATTTAGTACTTTCAAGAGAAGGGGTGACAGGACTTTGTGTCCAACCTGTATATCATTTACAAGTATGATACTTTGAGAATAAGTTTTGCAACCTGAAAACAATTTCCATTTCGCTTAATTGAAGTTTTTATTTTGTAAAAGACTGTTACATGCCCTAGTTTATATATACATTAAATGCCATTTTTGGTGGTCGGTTAACGCTGAAATATCTGTTCAATGATGGATATCGTTTGGGCCATGTTTGTACAGATACTGCTGGTGCAAACGACAAAAAGAAGTAAAAAGACAAAACGAGAGAAAAGGAACTGAGAATTGTGTCTTGGTTTCTAGCAGCAAGTCAGTGAGCAGACAATTCCCAAGAGAACCATTTTCTTCCCAGAGTGTGGCCGGCCACCAACTTGTGAATTCTTGTCTGAAGAGGCATCCCTTGAGAGATCTTCTTCAGTGACATCTGTGATCTTCTTTCGTTCCTTTGTCTCTCCATACAGGCTGCTGTTCTTCAATAACATAAGACAACAATAGCAAATTTCTATTTCCTTTAATTTGATTTTGGAAAGAAAATAGCTTTGCATACACTTCTTATTTATGGAGTGAAATCAATATCATACTGGGTATGATTAACTGTAATTTTAATCTCTAAATGAAAGTAAACATTCCTACTACACACACACACACACACACACATATATATATATATATATATATATATATATATATATATATATATATATATATATATATATATACAGTGGCGGATCCAAGGGGGGAGATATAGGGGCTATACCCCCCACCCTTGACACTCAGGTATACACTAGATAAAATGGGTTTCAATCTTGCTTTACACTGGATAAAACGGCAAAATAACTGGTTTAGCCCCTCCCTTGATCATATCCTGGATCTGCCCCAGTATATATATATATATATATATATATATATATATATATATATATATATATATATATATATATATATATAGGGGTGGACAAACAATCTAAAACGTTTGCAAAAGTGTGAAAATCATAACTAGTATGGTGTGGGGCCTCCTTTTGCGTCCAAAACTGCTTGGATCCGACGTGGAATGGACGTATACAGCTCCTGAATCGTGGTGTGTAGAATTTTGTACCATTTTTCATCCTAAACACGCTCCAGTTTCTTAAGGGATGCTGGTGGAGGGTAATGAGACCGAACACGCCGTTCTAACTCAGACCACAATGGCTCAATGATGTTCAGATCTGCTGATTCTGGGACCCAGGGGAGGTGTGATAGCTACTGGTCATGCTTCTCAAACCATGATTTCACCATTTTTGCAGCGTGACATTGTGTCAAATCATCTTGGTAGATGCCATCACCATCAGGGAACAATATTTGGGCCATGGGTAGAACGTGGTTCCCCAAAATGGACTATACGCCTTAGCATTTATCATTCCATGCAGGATCATGATGGGACTTACAGAAAACGACGATATCACTGCCCATACTGTAACAGAATCACTTCATGCATGACAGTTGGGAGCAGACAGTCCGTGTCATAGATCCGCGATGTTGTTCTCCATATGTAAACACGACCGGTTGTTGGAAACAACGTGAAGGTCGATTCATCGGATCACATTACGTGTTTCCACTGCTCATGAGTCCACGCCTTGTGGTCCTTGCACAAGTGAATACGACTCTTCGCATTTACTGCTGTGACCAGGGGTTTGGCGATAGCGGCCCTTCATGAATTTTCACTTTATGATGTTCCTGTCGCACTGTTTTCGATAAATTGAGTTCAGACGTAATTTTCTTTGCAGTGATCTTCTTTTTAGCTGCTACAATCCGTTTTAATGCCCTCCGGTCCCTATCTGACAGGATTGTCTTTCGGCCACTGTTGTACTTTGCAGACGTCGACTGTCCACGAATTGTATATGCCCTCGTGACTTTGGAAGTCTGTCAGGTCACCCATTTTACTGCACTACTTTCACACCATGACACTCACAGGTGAGCTGGTAACTGCTGACGGAAGAGGATGGTCCACATGACACATTGCAAACAAAATACGATCTGCAACCGCAACACGTGTTGTACAGTAGAGTGTCCAACTTACGTATCCTGTATGATGTGATTTTAGATTTTTTGTCCAACCCCTGTATATCTATTACCCGCTTTGCTACGTTAAAATAAAATAAAATAAAATAAAATAAAATAATAATAATAATAATAATAATAATAATAATAATAATAATAATAATAATAATAATAATAATAATAATAATAATGCATGCGCAACGCCTTACCTCACGTGTTCGGTACCTGTGAAATATGTTATTTTTGCTTTTAGAAGCATAGAATTAAACTGCATCGGAAGTATCACTGTTCGTCTGAGCAATCCCGAAAACTATGAATTCGACAATAATATCGGCCAATTTCGATTGTTTTTAGTACATCTCCCTCCCTCAAGTTGTGGGCCACGGGATCGGAAGTCACTGATCATTTCAGTGACTACGAAAACTATGGATTCGACACTAATATCGGCCATTTTCGTTGATGGTTATAGAGAGAGGCCCAAAATGGGTATACAGTCCCGTACTAATCGGCCATGTATAATTTACTTTTTGCTATCCAATTAGTTTCTTCCTTTTCTATTTTTAGTTTATTTTAGCTTATACCTTAAGTTCGGAACAAACCGAAGAAAATAAATTCATTATCTTAATAAATTAAAATATTACACTTGATCGATGCTGTTATGTGTACCTACTTTTGGGTCACATTGTATATTTCCCTCTCTCCTTCTCCAGGTTGTGGAGCATGACATCGGAAGTATCACTGTTCATCTCAGCGACTCCGAAAACTGTGGATTCGGCACTGATATTGGTCATTTTCGATCATTTTATATATCTCCTTCCTCCCACTCCACCATATACTGAATTTGGATTTTAACGTAATCGAAAATGTAACTATTCATCTCAATGACAACGGAAAACTATAGATTCGACAATAATATTGGTCATCATGGTCATTTTATGTATCCTTTCCCCCGAAGTTCTGGAGATAAATTTGGACATAACCGGGATCGGAAGTGTCACTGTTCAACTGAGTTACGCTGAAAACTATGGATTCGACACTAATATCGCCCATTTTCGATCATTTTCCCGTATCTCCCCCACCTCAAATTCTAAGGCTGAATTTGGATTTAGACAGCATCGGAAGTGTTACTGTACCTTTCAGCGACCCGAAAACTATAGATACGACGCTAATATCACTTTCGATCATTTTAAATATACCCTTGCCCATTCCCTAGGATGTACCGTCAACGTGATGTAATAATAATAATAATAAATTTCAGGTCCGAACTTCATCTATGTTGAAAATTTGATCGAGATCGGTAGGGTAGTTCAAGAAATTAAGAGTCGCGAGCACAATGACTTTCAGTTTTATAAAATGTATATATACAGGGTGTCTCAAAACTCTCCTGGTATAGGGTAAATCTGTTATTATCATAGTTACAATAAAATGTAAAAGGAGAAACCGTCTCCAAATATAATGTTTTCAATCTAAAGTGAAGGATTGTTTTTTTAATCGGTCTAGCCGTTTGGGCTGTACACTCTGTACGTGCCCAATGTTAAATGAAAACGCAACATTGCCATTTACCTGGGGCTGGGGAAGAGAGGGACGGAACGGGAGGTGCACACATTTTGTAATAGTAGGCGAATGGGGCTGTTATCGACACGCTAGCATAACAGAGAGTAACTAGATTCACTTACTTTGTGGATCTGGGTAAATGGCAACGTTTAAATTTCATATAACATTGGGTGCATAAAGAGTGTATAACCCACACGGTTCTTTCGATTAAAAAAAAAAAAAAAAAATCTTTCACTTTAGATTGAAAACGCCATATTTGGAGACGGGTGTAGTAGTTTTGTTGTAGTTTTGAAAATAACAGAGTCAGGGGACTTTTGTGACACCGTTTTTCAAAACAACAAAGTCAACGTTTGGAACGTGATTTCTGATACAAAGACAAAAATTATAGAACATCCTAGGAGCACAAATGCTTTCTTTCAGAGTTACAGGCTGCCGAATATATATATATATATATATATATATATATATATATATATATATATATATATATATATATATATATATATATATATATATAACTTTAAAGGTCCACATCTCCAAAACTATGGAATCTGTCGTAGTCAGGTCAAGACCGCTTAGGAACTAAAATGTACGCTATCCAAAAATACATATTTCAGAATCCTAAAGTACTCACGAAGCAATTTTTATAGAGGGAGTTTGACTACGAGTATATAACTTGATGTACTCTCCAAGTACCACTATAAAAATTGTTGCGGAAGTACCGCAGGATTCTGAGACTTGGATGTTACGGTAGGTCCCATAGTTTTGGAACTATGGACTTTTATTTTTTATATATATATATTTTCGGCAACCAGTAACTCCGAAAGGAAGCATTTGTACACCCAGGATAGTCTATACTTTTTGTCTTATCTTAGTGTCAGAAATCACGCCCCAAACGTTATCGTTGTTGTTTCGAAACACCCTATATATATACAGGGTGTCACAAAAGTCCCCTGATTCAGTTATTATCAGAGCTACAACAAAATGTAAGAGGGAGAACCGTCTCCAAATATGGCGTTTTCAATCTAAAGTGAAGGATTATATCTATCTATCTATCTATCTATCTATCTATCTATCTATCTATCTATCTATCTATCTATCTATCTATCTATCTATCTATCTATCTATCTATCTATATCTATATCTATCTATCTATCTATCTATCTATCTATATATATATATATATATATATATATATATATATATATATAATCGGAAGACCCGTTTGGGCACTCTTTATGCATCCAATGTTATATGTAAATGAAACGTTGCCATTTATCAACATCCACAACGTAAGTGAATCTAATTACTCTTTATTATGCTAGCGTGTCGATAGCCCGCCCTCGTTTCAAACATGCCCCCATTCGTCATACTATTAACAATTTGTCCACATCCTGTCTCGTTCTTCTCTCCCCCATCCACAGGTAAATGGCAATGTTGCATTTTCATTTATCATGGGAAACATACAGAGTGTACAGCCCAAACGGCTCGTGTGATTTAAAAAAAAAATCATTCGCTTTAGATTGAAAACATTATATTCGGGGACGGTTTCTACTCTTACATTTTATTGTAACTATGATAATAACAGAGTTACCCTATCCCAGAGGACTTTTGAGCCACCCTGTATGTTTTCGGCAGTCTGTAGCTCCGAAAGGAAGCATTTGTGCACACAAGATGACCTATATTTGTTTTGTCTTATCTTGGTGTCAGGAACTTCCAAACGTCGGTATTGTTTTAAACACCATACATTAGGTTGTCCCTTATTTAAGATAATTTCGTGTTGCGATACGCACACCCGCTAAATGTATCCTAAGTGAAAGTAAACATACATTACTGAAAAGGAGCTCCCTACGAGAACGCTAACACGTGCGGACTTGACGACAAAGTCATGGAATGACGTTTCCCCATTATAATATAATTTAAATGTCCAACCGTGATAACGGAATAACCAAAAAGGACAACGAAACAAAACTTTGCACGAATCAAATAGAGAAAGGAGTACAACTGTCGTGTACTGACGAACATCACCGAATGAACAGTGTAGCCAACTCATGAGAACGTTTTGTTTCTCGAAATCGAATTACCTGAATTGGATATCATCATTGGAAGCAACAATGGAAATAAAAACAAAAGGGATAGCAAACGTAGATCAGTGTTGCAAACATTTTGAGAAATAACGTGAAACATGTGTTAAATGCAAACCCCGTTGGCGCACACAGGAAGTAAGGTACACACTTTGTACACCTTAAAGTAAATATTAAAAAGAACTGTTTACGCTGACTTCAAGTTTAAGGGGGTTAGTTGAAGCGGATATTGAATTATGCAAATGTGACATCTAAAACGATATTCGAAACCTCGCAAATATAACACGCTCAATTTTCTGCCATTTACAGCATTCTGAACATATTTTGTCCGCCAAATTGGATCAGCTACTCTGAAATTTTCACTTTTGACGTCATCATCGGTATCAGCGACATCGAAAACCCACGAGTACATAAACCAATGCAAATTACATACTGTTTTCATATTTTGACCAGGTTGTTAGAATTCCAGCAAAGTGTGCACCGTTGCCATCTTTTACAAACCACACTTCTCAACTTTAAGAAGATACCGAACACATCTGTCATTACGTCACTTATGTCACTTATGTCATTACGTCACTATCTCACATAACCACGGTACTGTTTCTAATTCAGCGCCTAGCATTATAGGTTTGAAACCATACTGCATTAGTGACCTTTTCTGAGTTACTGTACCTTCTCAACTTGTCTCTTCTGTTGATGGCAACACTATTCAGCAGACACGTAAAGCCTTGGAGTCAGCGTAAATAGTTCTTGTCAATATTTAATTTAAGGTGTACAAGATTTTAGTACCTTACTTCGTAAAGAAATAATAAACACTTCTGACCAGAGTATATACACTTGTTTATTAAAAACTAGATTACAGTGTAACGGTTTCGACAACTTAGCGTTGTCTTCATCAGACACTAACAGAAACACACATATTAGTTCCTAAGTGAAGTATTGACCCGACTACTGCAAGTCCAATAGGTTTGGAGCTATGGGTCTTTAAACTTTTTTTTTCATGTTTTCGTTGGCCTATAACTTCAAAAGAAAGTAGAATTGGATAATATACACAATTTGGAATGGACCAGCGAAAACGACACGTTTCTAGCACTTGTGGTTTTCGAGATCTCATTTTCGAAATGATTCGAGACAAACATATAAACTTTTCTTGGGAGACAAACATATAAACCCAGCATTTTAATATATAGACTAGCTGAACCTGCTCTCTCTACATAGGGTATTATTCATATATGAGCATGAATCTTCTTGTCATTCCTCACAACCTTTGTACGTGTACCTTTACAGACACTAGTGAAAATGAAATGAAATGATTTCTTAAGTTTTACGTCCCACGGTTATGCCGGTTAGGCTAAAGGAGACGGTGATTATGAGAGATGAGTGAAATGGTGGAATGAAGAAAGTGGGAGGAAACGAGAGAACCCCGAGAAAACCCACGAGCACGGTGTTTGTCCACCACAAAGTTCACTTGGCGGGGGATGGGATCGAACCCGGGACCCCAAGCACCAGAGATGAACGCTCTACCACTGAGCCCCCGCGCCCCCCCAGACACAAGTGAAAGACGTCTTGATTTTAAAAAATATGCAAGGGGTACCATAAAGATGATACATTTCTGATTATTTTTCAATGTATCACACCGTTTGCAAGATTTGAGCCTACTTCCGGTTGGAGTTTAAAATTCATATATGATCAATGTTTTTTTTTTTTTCTTTCTTGAATGTAGTATGTAATAAGCAAATGCATTACACACACATTTAATTATAATGTCAGTGATATATGGTGCTCATTGGACAAAACACTCCAAACATTAAGGATTCATCTTAGACTGGAGAAATTGTTATTCTTCGTTTTTCATTGACCACGAAACAAAAGCCTGAGATATGTACAACCCCTGTATACAACTATATTGTGTTGGAATGTATAACTCATAAGATACGATGTTTTATCTTTTTTAATCAACACTTACGGTGTACCCCTAAAAATGTAATAAAGAAATAACGGCAACTAGTTTTTGTAATATTCAATTAGAATTGGACAATCTTCAAAAAATTTGGAATCGGCCAGCGAAAAGGGCAAGTTTCTAGCACTTGTGGTTTTCAGAGATCTCGTTGTCGAAAAGATATGATATAAACATATAAACTTTTGTTTGGAGACAAACATATACACCTTCCATTTTATTGTATAGATTGGAAGAGTAATGTCTTTACTTTAAAGCGAAAATATATATTTTTTGTGGGAATTAGTTAAACATTTTTTTTCGACTCTACTAAAGGAATAGTCTGGGCGGTTCATGACGCTGTTTTTTTCTAAATGCAGTACAAAAACGGAGTTTTGGAATTTTCTAGATACGTAAATGTTACCCCCTTTAACGTGCAAATTTATATATCTACTATATTTCTAGGTAGTCTTGAACATATTGCTTTCAGTTAAAAATTATGGGGAAATATAACAAAAAGGTAGTCTATATTTGTTCAATTTTCCATTAGCCAGCATAAATGTCTTGGAAATGATTGTTTCGATCTTATTTACGCTTTTTGCAATAAATGTATTTTTAGTTTCGAGGGGTTCATATCCCAACCTCACATATGAACTTCCACACTTACATTTTGTAGAACGTTGCATTACTAGCAAGCTAAGGGCCCATATGCTAACTGCTAAAGTGCTTGTCTCTTTTGCGTGTGATACTTCACTCAATCCTGGCTAGTCGCATGTGAACTTTGTGGTGGATAACACCACGTGTGGGGGTTTCCTCGGGGTTTAAAAATATGTTTTCAATATATTTTTAATCTTAGGGACACGTTAGTTGAGGAGCCCAGGAGTCTACTGCTTCGCCCTTAATGCGAACATGATAGTAATTGTCTGGAATTTGGCATTGTTGACACTATTATTTATTCAGCAGTCGTGTCGATTTAAATTTATCATTTCAGTCTATACAAGGGGTATTCTGGAAGATTGATGACGCTGTTTGGCCCCCTTTGCTGTACTATACACAATATTGTAATTTTCTGGAAACGTACATATTACATCATATCAATGTGCGAATTTCGTATTTCTAGTTAGTCGGAAACGTACCAAACATCTAAATCCATCAGTTAGTCACGGAGTGAGTTAGTCAGTCAAGAAACACACAGTTTTTTGAGGTTCATATTTAATCTCCATTGCCCCACGCAGGTAAAGTTTTGCACTTTTGCATAGCATATTATTACTAGTAACTGTGTGCAATTTGATTTCTGACATTGTTAGTTACTGAGTAGTTATATCTTGAAAATGACCATTTTGTTCTATGTAATCGTTTGTATAAAGCTAGCTTGCAGTGCAGCTGGAACTTGGCTGAGTGCTCTTCCGCTTATGTTGATAAAGGAACACTTCTCTAGTATTCCTTTTGTCACGTTTCATGTCTAGGCAGGGTACGTTGAACATTGAAAACAATGATTATGCGTTTTTATTATCTAAATAAGCAATAAACTGTGATGAAAACCTTCATATTATGAAGCACACACACACTATGTGCACAGTGTTTCCATAATCTTGGGCAACTCTTAAAGAGATGATAGAAAACGACAAAATAATCATTTTGAGACACAGTGTTATTACCCAAAGTGTTGCTTTCGATCTATAGTCCCGAAACTATGAAGTATTCGAGCTATACAATATTCGTCGTAATGATACACAAATGGCCATAACTGGGAAACATATTGTTGGATCACGGTCCAGTTTAATGGAATATTTCGTTGTTGGAAGTGTAGATCCAATTAATATAGAAATGAGGCCGAAGAGTTTCTTCCAGAACATTTTGTCCGGAAAACGGAAATAGCAATGCGAGGGGACTGTACTGGAACACTTTGATAAAGGACATAGCCTGCACAAGAGTGCCGAGAAATATTTATCTTAGCTCTGGGAAGCGGCAGAAAAAACCCGAAGGCTTCGTAGCCTGGAAATATGCCTGGAATATAACCCTGCGACCAGGGCCGTCACAAGGGTATTCCCACAGTGAAAAAAAATATGGTATTTATGACAAACCACGGTTGCCTTATTTCGCATTGCTGTACCTATTTTTGTTATGCTTTTTATGTAATCTTATGTTTTTTTTTTTTTGGAAAAAGGGAGGAATGTACGTCCAGTAACAAACTGATTGGCCATAACTAAAAATTGAAACACGACAAATGGTATTTGGCTAATTCAAACGCTGGCAAAAGCATGTACTGCAGAGACTCATAGCTAGAACACTAATACAAGGGTGGCTGAGATCATATTTGGTGGACTAACTTCATTTTACTTCTGGGAATTTAGGAGGCTGAATGTAACCGATGTAGTCTCAGTTCCCTGGCCATCCCCTAGCTACGACCCTGATACCGCACTAAAATAGATTCCTCAGCCCTCGCCTCGAATGCAGATGTTGAGAGATTAACTGCAGCTGTCCTCATATTTTGTTGAATTACCTTTCCCGTCTCAAATACTCCAAGAATCCAGCTTTCCAAGTTCACTTTTAAACTACTGGAGACAGATGCCTGAAATACAATTATACCTCACTTTTGTATAATTGAATAGCTTATAACGCTTTACTGCCAAATTTTAGGAAATGGCTGTTCATTTTGAGAGATATTTTCTTCATTGTCCATGATCTCTGAAAACTGTACCCAAGGTCATGGTGTCATTGACGTGTGCATTCTTTCTCGGTCCCACATTTTTGCAATGTTTTGTTCACGATATTGTACATGTTTTACGTGATAACTGTGTATTAATTTCCCACTACTTTTGTACAAGGCAGGCGGAGCATCATATTTTGCTTTGTGCTACTGTTGTGAAAAATGCTTCAACGAAATGTTATTACATCGAGGACTAGTGCTGAGTGCCCTCTATCATCAGGTGTGTTATTCTTCTACATATGTCTCACACATTAGCCATATAAGCTTTATAACTTTTCCCAAAATATTTCTCGTATATATTTTAACTTTCGTAAAGGCTGTCTTAAAGTTCGATTGCCTCGGTCATGAACGCGTGTTAGTTAAACACTTTTAACTTAAAGAATAAACAAAAACTGGCGACTATCCAATACACAACCACATTACAAGTCAAAACAGAGAAATACGTTCATTGTTGAGGGAGAATGTATTAATACATTTCGGAAAATGTAGTGGCGAGCTGCATCTGACGCATTGCAGACATCTTCTGAAAGTTATTGTAAGCACTCAATACATTTCTAAGAATTTCGTGCTTGTGAGATCCGATTGAAGTAGTCTCTAACTTAGTAAAACAAATAAAATAAAATGTTTAGAATAAATCTCAAAGGGAAAGGAATTAAGAGGACAACAACAAAATAATTGCAGTTTTCTTAAAGCCTGCATCTATGAACGAATGAACTTCAAATATAAAGGTAACCAAGAAAGTTCTGCCACACTATCCGAATGGGTGGTCTTCAACCTACAACCTGATACCCATCATTGTATCATCTTTGTGTTTTCACTAGCATTCGCTATGTCTTCCACAGGACGAACCTCTGTTGATGCAGACAATTCTGTTGTATCCACTAAGGTGGATAAACGAAGAGAACGTCGTTCTAAACCAAGTCCTGAACGTTCACGATCGCCTCATTCTAAAGAGGACCCCCAGTCGCATTCACCACGAGCTAAACGACATCACACACTCAGTGAATCATCATCATCAACTACTTCTGGTCATTTCAACATGGATACAGACTTCCCATCACTACCTATTCCGCAAAATCGACCTCCAGTCACAAATCTACAGGCTTCAGCACCTACTTCATTCTTACTCACAAATTACGACCCGAAATATCAAGATCTTAAGCAGCTCTACTTTCGCCTTACCAAGTACGTTCCTCGCTCACAGATCACCCAAATCGTCTCGACCCGTCAGGGTATCATCATTAAGTCTCCTGATTCCAATCTGGCTTCTTCACTTCTTAACACCCACTCATATGAGGTCTTTGGCAGAAACGCAAATCTTTCTAAGCTGGCTCCCTCTCGCACCAAACAACCACCACCACCTCGACGTTCACCAGCACTCTCTGTCGTTATTAGAGGAGTTCCCCCTGACTACACAGATGACGAGATTGCAGAGGAACTCAAACTCGACGGGCACTCTATTCTTAAATACATCCGCATCAAAAACGCTTCTGGTAACACCTACATGGTCCGTGTGCTTACTAACTCATCAACAACTATCGACAATCTTCTCTCGCACGGAGCCTATATTTATCGCAAAAGACACAGGGTTGAACCATCTAAATCTCCGGCACCACTCCCTGTCAGATGCGAAACCTGTCAAACGTACAACTCGCACCATACTTCTCAATGCCCGAACACACCTAAGTGCGGTTTCTGCTCCGGACCTCATACTACCAAAACCTGCACGAATCTTCAGCAACCTCCGCTCTGTAGTACCTGTGGTTCTCATGAACATCCAACATACAGCTACAAATGCAAAGCCAGACCCACAGCCGAACCTTTCAAGCCAGAACTCGTTGTCCCTCTGCGTCCTCACGGGACTCAAGATACTACTGTTCCTCCGCCATCATCTGTATACCAACCGACCACTATTAATCAATTCCTGTCTTTCATTACTGTTACTCTTTAGAATATCCACCCTTTCCTTCGACATCACATCTTACAACAGGTTCAACAAACAGCTAAAGCCATCCTTAACGTCGACTTCCAATCAACCTATTCTGGTCCAACTGTATATTTTCATTCTGATGTGCTCCAGACAGCAGTGTAACCATTTTACGTATCCCCACCAGAAATTCAAATTTTTCATTGCCTTTATCATGGAATTGAACTTTCTATTTTTGAATATTCGTTCCTTGTGCCAACACCAACCTCTCTTTGAACAACTGCTCAGAGAAGAACATGTTAGTACGTTTCTCCTCAACGAAACTTATCTGACTCCACGTCTCCATCCCCGCATCTCTGGCTATCAGATAGTTCGCCATGATAATGCACTCCCGGCACGCCGTGCAAATGGTGGGGTTGCCATTGGCTTTCCTCCCAGCATTCCTTTCCCACAACATACTTCTGCTGTTCCCAATCTCCCTGAGCATCTCATTCTCACTCTCTATTTTAGAAATATATCCGTCACTGTCGCTACTCTCTATGTCCGCCCTGGTCATCCCATTCCGCACGACTTTTTTCACTTCATCTCTGGAAATTTCCGCTCTTTCATCATTATGGCCGATATCAACTTTCATAGCCGCTCAGCCCAACAACAGCAGGGTTTTCAAACTTATATTACCACTCATACTACTGGGTTTATTCATACTCTTCCGAAACCAACTCGCCCTGTCAGTAATACCACACCTGACGTGGTGATCACATCAACCAACCTCTCTCACCGTTGCACGATCTCAGTCTTAGATCCGCTTGGAAGCGATCATGTTCCCATTAAACTGTCTCTGCTCCTGCAACGCTCTCCTGTCAATTATCAATCTCTTCCCGCTCGCACCACCCCTCGTTTCGACAAGGCCGATTGGGTTAGTTACCGCTCCCACATTGATATAGCTCTTGAACCTGTTCTGTCCCCGACAACCGAAACTGAACTTTATACAACTCTTGATACTATCACCGACACCATTCATCTTGCATCTACGAAATACATACCTCAGTCTACCATTCATCCACACAAACCGCCCCTCCCGCCTCAATACCTTCCTTTAATCAGGCGTTCTAGATAACTCTATCGTGATTTCACCCGTACCGGCAATCCCGAATCCCTTAGGCTCCATCGTCAATACCAACGTACTGTCCATAATTACCTAGTAGCTTACAAACGCCGAAATTGGATCAAAACTTGCAATTCTCTCTCTGATAACTCCCACCCCACCAAATTCTGGAAGCGTTTTCATCAACTTACCGGCAAATCCACACGTACTTCCTATCCACTTCTAGATGATACACTACCTCTTCCCGACGATACTGCTAAAGCCAACGCTTTTGCCACCTACCTCCAGGATATATTCACTCCTTCTGCACCAGATCCAGTATTTCGCCGACATCCCACTGACACTTTAGATCTTTCGTCACCCGACCTTCAACCTCACCCCGATCATCCATTACCTCTTCACAATCCACTTACAGCTCCTATCACCGTTTCTGATATCCAGCAGACCATCTCCCGAAAGAAGAACACTGCTCCTGGCATAGACAAAATCACCTACCGCCATATCAAGGAAGGTCCATATGTCTTGCTTTACCTTCTCTCTACCATTTTTACTTTCATTCTTCGCACTGACTTCTATCCTTTACCTTGGAAAACTTCTACTACCTTAATGTTTCTCAAACCTGGCAAACCCCCACAATCTGTCTCTTCCTACCGCCCTATCCAGCTTACACTTGTGTTTAGCAAGATTCTCGAACGTATCCTCGTCACTCGCCTTCACACCCATCTTTCAGCATATAATTTACTCCCTCTCCATCAAGCAGGTTTTCGTCCTTCTTTTAGCATCTCCGATCAACTCCTCCGCCTTACTACTTTCATCACTAATCACTTTAACACATCCAAACCTTCCTGCCTCATCTTATTTGACCTCGAGAAAGCTTTTGATAAAGTCTGGCATTTTGGCCTCCTCTATAAACTTTTCTCATTTCACCTACCCTACTGTTATATTCGCCTCATCTATCAATTTCTCTCCTGCAGACTTAGCTATATATCAATTAATAATCACCTTTCCTATCCTATCTTCCTTCATTCCGGAGTCCCCCAAGGATCAGCCCTATCCCTCCTGCTCTACCTTCTATATGTCGCAGACTTTCCCACACTTCCCCCGAACGTTACCCTCTTTTAATATGCAGACGACACTGCCTTTTTAGCCACAGGGAACACGATTCAACGCATTAATCCTTCTCTCCAACCTGCCATAGATTCATTTCTTTCTTGGTGTCAGAAGTGGCGTCTTACCATCAATGCCGCTAAAACGCAAGCGATTATCTTCTTACCACCTGGAAAGCGCTCCCGTGTTCATCGCAATCCTACCAATCTCCATCTCCGTATATCCCGTACTCCTGTCACTATCAGCAAAACAGTCACGTATTTAGGCATTACTTTCGACCAACATCTTAAATGGACTCCATACCTCAAGTACATCTGTACCAAGGCTTACTCGCGCCTTAACCTTCTTCGCCGCCTTACAGGCACTACTTGGGGTCTTTCTGCTGTCACTCTTCTTAATACGTATAAATCCTTCCTCCGACCAGTCCTTACATACGGCTTTACAGCTTGGATCGACGCTCCCTCTTCCTTCTATAAACGCCTCCAAATTCTAGAACGCCACGCACTCCGACTTGCCTTTCGTATCCGTCTTCCCAGCCCTACTCGAGATCTGTATGACCGTACTCCGTTTCCACATATTCTATACTCCGCCTACGCTATATTTCTCAACGCTTCCAGAACCACCACCCATTACTTTTTGACACCATGCACGCCGACGCCACTTTTCCGAAACAAGAACTCCTTCGCCATACACCGTTGTCTCTGCTTTTCTCACTGTATCATTACTCATTGCCACCTGACAGCATTGATCTTCCTCTCGTTGCCGATTTCATCACTCATTTCGATTCACCTTACATTTTCCCATCTACTGCACAGTAGTCCTACTGTCTCACCAGGCCTCCCACTGTCTTCATCACGATCCAGAGTAGCCCTGGATCAGAAGATAATCAGCGTTTGTCGAACTAACCAAACACCTTGTGTTGTGACGTCATCTGCACTTCATACTCATCTTATCATCACCTAACAATATGATCATGGTTAAAGGCCATGATGTCCTGCAGCTCCTCCAGTCAATACCAGAGCTGAAAATTGATGCTTCCCTCCTCATTATGTTATGATTTTGGAATAAAATAAAGATATACTAAAATAAATAAATTAAACCTCACTTGTCCCATCTATCTTTCTCCTCTCCCGAGATTTCCTTTATTCCTCATCCCCTAATAAAGGGCATGACCCTTTGGGCGGGGCTAATCGTGGGCGGCTAGCAAAAAAAAGTTCTGCCACTTTTTTCAACCACCACATTCGAACATCAATATGTCACCTAAGACGTAGCTGGAAGATCAAAAATAGTTCCCATCAGCATTGACAACCCTCTGTCAACGTTCCAGAAGGGCCATGGATTTAATTGCAGTAGAAATTAATGGGTCGTGAAGTGATGAAGGTATCAAGTGAATCTTACACCTCTACTAGGGATTTGAACTGGTGTAATCTAAGGTGATTTTCCAAGGAATGCAAAAGGTGATAACCGGATGGTGCAAAGTCGGCGAAGTATGGTTGATGTAATAGTGTTTCTCATCCAAGGCGCAGAATGGTGTCCCGGGTCATGCTAGCCATTTGGGGCTTAGCGTTGTCCTATAACAGAAATACCCTTTTCCGATTCAGAAGTGTAGGCTCTAGAGTTTAGATTTTTTGTTAAACACTGCTCAACTGCTGATATTACAAAGGTGCACTGATTGTCAGTGCAGCTGCTAGCAGTTCCCGATGCACGATGCCGCGAGCAGTCCACCAAATACACAGCAGGACCTTCTTCTGGTGCAGTGCTGGTTTTGGTTGTTTTGAAACCGGTTCATGGGATGCTAACCAACGATGACGGCGCCGTGGAGCTTCGTAAGGACCCACTTCTCATCATACGTCAACACCCTGTCCAGAAATGGCTTCTTCCTCTGACGAGACAGCAGAAGAATACAGGTGTCTACTCGCATTGCCTTATGGCCCAGAGTTAAATCATGTGGGACCCATCGACTTAACTTGTAGTACTTCCCAAGTTGATGGGGATAATGCCTCGTGGTTTCTCCACTCTAGAGACCTGCACGGGCCGGGCTTGGGCGGGCCGACTCTGCTATTTCTTTGGGCCGGGCCGGGCCGGGCTTGGGCGGGCCGACACTGTTATTTCTTTGGGCCGGGCCGGGCTTGGGCTGGCCGACACTGATTTCTCTTCAGGTCGGGCCGGGCTGGGGCCGATCAATTGCAATTCTTTAATAATTATTGACTTTCGTTAAACGATAATTGGAATAAAGCCAAACGTTGAATAAGTATGTACGTGAAAAATGTTACAAAGAATGCAATAGCTATTTACAGTTTGTGTTGCTTAGCGGCTCCACTTTCACTATAGAGGATTGCAGGCATTATGCGATAAATTGAGCTCTGACCTTGACCTTCACTGAACTCAAAATATAACAAGAAGGGGTGGGAGTGTTTTGCCTGTCGCTAAACAATATTGGCATCTTCACTTGATGCTAAAAATCAATTAAGTTAGATGTTTGTTACAGGAAATGGAGTGTTTGTTCTCTCGATGATAGGCAATGTTCTAGGATGCAATGGTACCATTCGGGAAGCAAGCTTCAGGTTGTGAACCAAAGTTTAGAAAATGTTTCTGAGGGTTAGGTCAAATTTAGTACTAAATTTTGAGAAAGATTGAAGCTAGAGCTATTTAAAAAAAAATATCGGGCCGGGGTCGGGCCAAAAACTTCTGAAATTTATCGGGCTCGGGCCGGGCTTGGGCCAAGAATTTAAAAAAAAAACTTATCGGGCCGGGCCGGGCTCGGGCCGAAAATCTCCAAAACTTTTCGGGCCCGGGCTGGGCCGGGCCTAGCTACGTTCGGGCTGGATTGGGCTCGGGCCGAAAAATTCGGTCCGTGCAGGTCTCTACTTCACTCACACTGAATTGTAGTCCTAGTTTTTCACATGTCTGGCCACTGTTCGCCTCAATTACCGACTGAAGATCTTCATTTTGTGCATGTGTTGATCTTCTGGCACGTAATGCGCCTTCGAGTGTTTCATCACCGCCCTTAAACTTGTTAACATTCGCCCAATGGAGATCGGGCCATTTTTGACCCACAAATGTTTTATTTTAATTTTTTCCCTATTTCTTCTTCCATTTTTCGGTCATCGGCCTAGGTATGCTTCTTTTAACCTACGAGTCATGCAGTAACAGTTCTATTACCTTATTATTCTTTATTTGTCAATCACAAATAAACAAATCTTTGTCTGGGTCTTGAATGACCCAGTCTTCGATGTTTACATGAAGGATATTTTATTTATCTTGGCTGCTTCACACCGTCCGATTTGTTACCATTTTACTCACTCAGCATGATCATTTCTACTCTTTCCTCATTCCCTTAGCATGCTCCAACAAGTCAGCAGTGTTGCCAGATGGCAAAAATCTAACAAAACGGGAAAATCATATCAATGGCGAGAATGCGGGATATTTTCTTCCAAATTCATAGGATATGAGATAATTTTCTTCAAAATGTGTACCAATGGGAACACATGGTAATATATATGCATATCTGGGTGAGTTTGTGTGCGTTATATATTTGCTGGAAACATTGAATCGTATTAGAAAATTTCATGTCTTCGGACGAGAAGTTTCCCTTCACGAGCTGGAAATACTGCCTGTTAGAGTAAATATCAAACTTTTTTTTTTGCAATTTCACTCGTGCAGAAGAAGAATGTAGGTAAAATGTGCACGTCTGTTCTGTGTGCGGTAATAATGTCCGAGCAAAAGTTTTTTGAAAACTTCAGATGAGATATTTCGTAAACTGATTACACAACAAGAAGAAAGTGTTGAAACTATCATAGTCTGGGTTCTGGCTGCCACACCTCCCCCAAATTTTTACCTTCTAAATCCGCCACTCAAGACCAATATCCTCTTCACTAATATCAAGCTTTAAATTAGGTGGAAATCTAGTAATAACACTATGCACTCCTTAGAAAAATAATTAAAATATTGACGGGTCAAAAATGACATTATGTTCGTCGGATACGTTATTTCTACTGTTTTCCCTGGGCGAGTGTTAAACCACCGCTGCATTGTCCGCTTAGTCGCGACACCCTCACAAAAGGTATGGCAAATCTTCCGCTTCTCCGCAGCGACGTTTGACCCCAGTTTGAACTCGTACAGCATACACGCCCTTATGACGCTCTGTGAAGGTCCTATGTTCACTCTATCCTTACGCGAGTTCACGGTGTAACTGAACTGCCACAACCAGGTAATATGTTGTTGATACCCACTCCAACAACTGACTTTTGCCTTATCTCAATTCGCATTGAACTCACAGTCTGAGGGCTAATTGAATACGGACCTCCACAAAAGGCAACAGAAATTTCTTGGTTACATTTATAAAATAATAATTGTCTCTTCATGTTATGGTTTCTGTCCAAAGTATGATACTTTCAAAAATGGCTGTATTAGGTATGTACAAGAAACTGCAGTTCTCTACTTAAATATTGATAAATACGAGTAAGTGTAAAATCTCACGTGCAGCTTCAAAAAAAAAAAAAAAAAAAAAAAAGTTTTCTTAATCCTAAAATTCATGTTGTGCGATAGTTTCGATACCTATTAAACTGAAATTGACTCTGGGGTATATTATCATTTAGCTATTCAATATGAGAGCATCAACGCAAAAGTAGATGCGATGTGTAATGAGATATTATAGAAATTTACGATTAACTCTAAATTTTGAATTTATGCTTAACTACAATATTGTCCGAATACATCACATGTATAATTTGATAGATGACATTTTTTCTGAACAGAATGGCATATTTGTGTGTAAATTATCATGAACAGTTTTCGAGAAAATTGAGCAAAACTTATTTTATATTAGCTAAAACGTACGTCATTCCTGTCAATAATCATGAATGAAAAGTCTATGAATGAATCTATTAAATTAAAAATCAATTTATGTACTTACAACCTTTTACAATTTCTCAAAGTGGTCACCCCACCCACAAGCATCAATACACTTTTACATTTAAAGAGGTGACTCTTTTTATTGTTATTATTCCTATTTAGTATGAGAAATGTCATTATTATACGCTCCGATAGCCTTTCCACTTGTCTGAAAGCGATGTTCTCGAAGCTTTATCTTGAGTTTGAGAAAGGAGGTAAACTCACACGGACCTAAGTATAGTAAATAAACAGGATGAAGTAGAATACGGACTACACGTGAGAAACTCCAAGGTTTTCGCTGTTGCGTGACGTGGAGACTTTCGGTGGCAGATCTCGAAGCTTCAAAGACATTCGGAAGGCAATAAGTAACGTACTGTTGTTGCGCGTGAAGGAGCATAGTCTTCGAAACACTTTCCTAAACGATCATGGCACTGCTCTTCTGTAAAACTTTACTTGCAATTGTAAAAAAAGACCATTGCAGGAAAAGATCATGTCGCTCAAGCTCCTTTGTTGCCAACTAGCAAACTCAAATTAACCTACACTTCCAGTCCTCTATTTTTCAAACAAACATACCTACAACCTTGCAGTTATACCTTTCGCCACCAGATGGCATATAGTTTTAAACGTGATACGTTTCAGTACGGTAATACTATTTGAATTTTAGTACCTAAAATTCGGTATGACCCTCGTATACAGGGTGGCCCATTTTAATCTTTCCACGGAAATATCCCGAAAACGGTTGAACATAAATGAACTGAACAAAAACTAAAATAGGAAATGCCATGAGGCAAATCAAATGGTGATGTCGCTGTGCCCCCCAGGGCCGATCTTCAAGGGGGCCTGGAGTCCAACTTTAAAAATTTAAACAGAAATATGGGGCGAGTGACACGTCGTTCGATAGATCTTTAGAAACTAAAAAGCGATGTGGCAAAAGATTTTTCATGTCGGTCACCGTATTCAAAATTACCGCCAACACATAATGCCTGTATCAGATAAAACGTCCAGTACCACTAATATGAAAACGGTTGGATATAAATGAACAGGATAAAACTCGTATAGCAAATCACAGAGGGCATTTATCATTCCTCACCTCGAAAATAATCAACGGAGAAAAAGATTATTAAACTATAAGTGACCTGATCCAAAAAGGAAATATAATTCTTAGAAAATTATATTTCCGATCTCTCTCCGTAAGTGGGTGAATGGATGGTAAAATCTCAAATGAGAACCCCACTTTTACTTGCAATAGGTATGGTTTGTCTGAAACACTTGGGTGTACAAGTGACTGGTACTGTAATGAACCAATATTGTGCAGACGACTTTTGAGCAAAACCAACGTTTGTACACTTTGTTCTAAAATCGCATTGATCGACAAATTGGTTTCGCATTTCAGTTGATTCATTTTTGCACAAATCATTGCCTGCAATCAAAATAAAAGGTGTCATTTAAAAAGAATTTTACCTACTTGTTTACATTACATACGTCTGTCTCTCATAAAAGCTCATTTCAGATAACTTTGTTGTGTGGATACAATTTGCAAAAACTAATGTTCTAATTTGCAATTTCACCGTTCCTTCACGTCCCGCTTCACCAACTCACGGAGGCCGTTGGAACGATTATTTTCTAGGAATTAGATTTTCTCCTTTGCATTATGGCACTTTTACTCTAATCATCTTCTCCTCTGTTGTAACATTTTCGAGTCGTGGAATGATAAATATCCTCTGTGATTTTCTATAAGAGTTTTACTCTGTTCATCTGTTATTATCTTCAACCGTTTTCATATTAGTGGTACTGGACGTTTTATCTGATACAGTCACCATGTCTTGGCGGCCATTTTGAAAACGGTGACCCATATGAACAATCTTTTGCCACAACGCTGTTTAATGTATGAAGATATATCAAACAAGGTATCACTTGACACATATTTTCGTTTAAAATTTCTAAGTTAGGCCTGGGTCCCCATGAAAGGCGGCTATGTGGGACACCGCGACAACATCATTCGATTTGCTCTATGGCTTCCCTATTCGTTTGGTCCATTTATGTTCAACCGTTTTCATATTACTGGTACTGGACGTTTATCTGATACAGGTAGCATATCTTAGCGGCCATTTTGAATACGGCGACCGGTATGAAAAATCTTTTGCCCCATTACTTTTTAGTTTTTAAAGATGTATCGAGCGGGGTGTCACTCGCCCCTCGTTTCCACTTAAAATTTTAAAGTTGGCCCCCTTGAAGAGCTGCCCTGGGGACACTGGGCAGTACTTTTTGATTTGCCCCATGGTACTTGCTATTTGAGTTTTTGTTCAGTTTATTTATGGTCAACCGTTTTCGAGATATTTCCGTGGAAAGATTAAAATGGGCCACCTGTATACATGCACAACTTTTTTAATTGGTTTGGGCAATTTAAACGCGGCCGACAAAGTTTGACATATTAGCTTCTCTCTGGGCTCCCGGCGGGAGCTCATGTGGTTCGGATTCCACGTTAATCAGTAGGTCCACGTCTCATATAGCCTCGCTGCTGAAAGGGACGCTAAACTAAAATCAACTCAACTCTATTTGGGCTCCCTACCAGTTACGAATGAAAATGTTGAAGCAATGAGAGATCCTGTGAAAAAAGATAATCGTATCACATACTAGGAAATTCAGCTAACCTTGAAGATTGGATCAACTGCAGCCAAGTCCATAATAAAAGATTATCTAGGCCTTTTCAAGTGTTGTAGTCTCTTAGTCCCACATTTGCTAACGCCTGAGCAAAACGATGACTACGTGGTGTGATGCCGCTATATGCTTAAAATGTTTTCGCAGGGGCAAAGTTAAACACGTTTGTAATATCGTCACAAGTGACGAAACATGGATTTACAACTATGATCCCGAAACAAAACAGCAGTCGACAGTGTGGTGTTTCCAAATTAAACTCCACCTTCAAAAATAAGACGAGCACGGAACGTGGGTAAAATTATATACAGTGAAACCTGTCAACTTGGCCACCTCTCTAAGTTGGCCACCTGCTTATCTTGGCCTAGTTCGTCTTGAACCTGCATTTTCCCATAAGACATTCGTTACTTACTACTCTATAAGTTGGCCACCTGTCTATCTTGGAAGTTGGCCACACTGAAGCAATGTTTACCCTATGATGATAATGATAAATTTACCTGCGTATCTTGGCCACGGAAAATACAGTTTTGTTATTTTTCTTAACTCTTTCGAATTCCCATATGAGAGGCAGATGTTCTGTATTTGTGACTGGGGACAAACAAGCATAGATTCGCACAATTTGTTCTTGGAGGTCAATGGCCAGAAAAAAGGATCATAAAAGGGGTGGTGAAGGAAGATGTGAATATGAAAAAGCACGTACAGGAATTCAGGAAATGGTTGTACGTATTTGTTTACCCTGGTAAAACCATTAGCTATATCGGCTAATTTCATCAGTGGGAAACTTTAGTAATTCCGGAAAATTCTCAAGGTTAAAGCTCAATTGTCATTTATTGGCACCTGACTGCATGTCAAAAGGTAGCGGAGGTTTTTAGATATGAATTCCCTCAAGATTTTCTCAAAACATCTTTTGCTCCGAGGAAAACACTTATGCACATTCTAATATTGTAGTTAACTACCTGTTGTTAATGAGCTAGATCTGCCAAAAAGAAAAGCAAGTATGTCTAGAATGAACCACCATTCAGTAACAACTGAAAAGAAGTCTTATAAAATGCATATGAATTTCTCAATTTATAACTTGGCTTTTCTTGTTTTCAATCTGAATAACTCAGTGTGCTATAATATCAATTTCAATAAACTGCGTACATACACTTCTATTTCATGGTTGTTTGTGTTGTTGTGTTTTCAATCCGAATAATCCAATGTACCAGACTAGTTTTCAGGAAGAGAAAGGTATGCATATATTTTAAACATACTATCAAGAGCGCCGATCCTGGGGGGACCGAGGGGGCTCGGGCCCCCCAAAGCTCATGTGGCCCCTATTTTATTTATGAGTATACAATATTTGGTATAATTTGAGTGCAATTTGTCTTAAAATCTTCATATATATATATACCTTCTGCATCTGAATGGGCCCCCCAAATTTAGAGAAATCGGCGCTCTTGCATACTATAGTAATATTTTCTATTTTTATGATTACTCTATACACATTATTTATAAGTAGTTGTCGTGCCACTGCTTATTAAAATTTTACAATCAAGTAATACTAGAAATCCTTTTCTAAAAATACACAAATCACACTTATTTTCTGTAAGTTGGCCACCTGTCTACGTTGGCCACTTTTCGATGGAACCGATGATGGCCAACATAGACAGGTTTCACTGTATATATAAGACCGGCTTTGTAGGAGCTATACAGTTAGATGATTGGCGTACAGTAGCATGAGAGTAGTGTGCTACTTATTGCCTTCCCGAATGTCTTTGATATATAGAGATCTGCCCACCCAGTCTCAACTGTCTCACTTTCTTCCTCATGACGAAAATACATGGTAACACAGAGGAGTGAAAGCCTTGGAGTTCCTACGTGAAAATTGAGTCCGTATTCTACCACACCTGGCTTATTTTCCAGATTGAGTTCCGTGTGACTTTACCTTCTTCCCAGGGCCGGCTTGTCCATATAGACAACCTAGGCGGCTGCCTAAGGCGGGAACATTTAGGGGCGGAATTGCAGACATTTATTTTTATGTGATGCGATTTATTAATGTTAACCAAAAGATACGTTCCCCAGCGCCCTACATATTTAGGAAAAGGAAGTTAATGAAAAGTGGGATCACCTAAGATCGATTACTGCTTACCTCATGGAGAGAGGGAACATCTATCTGGCCGTAGTATGTTTCCATGTTCCCACTATTCATTCTATTACTATAGAAGCTCTCCTGCATTATCTGAATATTCAGACTCCGGATGCTCACAGAAATGTCACTGACCTAAAGGTAGTCGATGGAAACTTAAGCTCCGAAGCCCTACTTCAAAAATTACCCTTCACATTCCTACCCGTGTAGCACCAAATACCCACCTCTTCATCTTTCCGGCCCTAGGCTGTCGATTATCCAAAGGCCCTTCTTTCACAGAGCACCAAATTTATCAATCAGATAACAACTAACATGGACATTTTTTAAGCTATTCACCTTTTGACAATAATTACACAAATTCAAAATAACTAAAAATGAATTAAGAAATTTCATTATGGTTTCATTATTTTATTTTTTTTCTATTTTTAATACATGTTTGTTATGTTTCCCTGTGTAAATGGAACTCGTTATGCTGCATATGAGCATCTGTTGAAATAAATAATTGAAATAACAAACAATTATTCAGTTTGGCAACTCTGCACTCCAACCCATATTCGACTAAAGTGACGTCTTCAAGAAGTCAACTGAAAAAAGTCGACTACAATTCCTTCTTGCCCTTCCTTCCCCAAAACAGTAAAGAAAGACACGGCTACGAATGCAGTCAAATAAAGATTTTACCCATTCAAAGGTGTATGTGTAATCTTCGGATTTATGGTCAACATTCATGATTTCAAAAAGAAAAACGAAGCAAAGACCAGACTGATGTACGAAAAGTTGGAAAAGTCCTTAACAATTGGAAATAAAGAAAAATGTGTGAAGAAATGTGATATTGACGCTTTAAGGCTGTGTTCTGAGCTCAGAGAAATTTCTCATCATCTTAATGACTCAGTATCAACCTCTGAAGAAGTCCTAAGCTGCATTTAACACGATGGTCTTGAAAATTGATTTCCTAACGTATGTGTAGCTCTTCGTACTTAGTTCACGCTGCCAGTGTCCGTGGCTAATGTAGAACTTTTTTTTTAATGAAACTTGCTAAAACATTATCGTCGTTCTACAATGTGTCAGGAAAGACTAGTAGGTCTAGCCGCAATTTCTATTGAAAGTCAGTTAACAAAATAAATAGACAAGACAGTCCTAGTGAAAGAGTTTGCAAGTATGAAAGCAAGGAATGCCGTTAAGGTTGTAAATACTGTTGCTCAATTAATCTCAAACAGTGCATGTGAGACTTATGTAAATATTACAATGTACTATCCGGACATCACGAACCTTATGTTGGTTCTTACACTGGTACAAACAGAACTGATTTTTCTGTGATATTTGTTGAATGTAGATAAAGCTACCCCAATCAAAAATTATATGTAAGTATAAATTTTCTATTACTAGTTTAGACTAATTATTGATGTATAAATCGTTCAAAACACAAAGCTGTTCATAGTATACCTCTTAACTTTTGATTTCCTTAAACAGACAAAAGATACATTTTTGAACACATTGCAGTTACTAATCACGTTTTCCATGGATTTTTTTATAGAAAGAAATACAACCATCGTTTGTTTTATATTTATAATGGACATCGACATGGTTATTGTATTTAATGTTTTAACAATTGGTAACAATGTGATGATGTGATGAATATGTCAGGGTTAACAAGGCTTCACTTTGGTTTGAGTTCGGGGGAAAAATTATGGGGGCGCAGGTAGGTTTTTTGCCTAGGGTATAAAGTACCCTAGAACCGCCACTGTTTATTCCCAAAACTCAAGAAAGTTTCGAGGACACCACTTTCAAACATGTGAAGAACCCATCACAAAGTATATAATGCATTTTCTAATATTCCAATAATAATAATAATAATAATAATAATAATAATAATAATAATAATAATAATAATAATAATAATAATAATAATAATTAGATATGCAAAAAAGCCGTTTTTTTAAAAAAAACGAGAATTTTGGAAATTTTGGCTTTTTTTTCATTTTCATTATTTTTCTATCTCAATAGCTTTCTTATAGTATATTCTATAGTTAGATAAGAATTCCATGACCTAAATGCCATATTTCGCTCTAAAATTCACCAGCAAGATGGATGGAGCACACATTTTATGAATTAAAGCTAACGTGAAGAATGTAGTATTTGAGGGCAATTTTAGAGGCTATTTAACTTTATTTTAACTTTTGAGTTATCAACATTTGTTTCTTCTCGGGATCATTTCAGTTTGTCATCCGTGTTTCATTTCTAAGAGCTTACAAGTAAACCTTACGTTTGGGTGAATCGAGTTGCTGACTGAGACACATATGAGAAAGTAGTACTAAATGTGGTCAGTAATTCAGTGAAGTTGTAGGTGCGAAGCTCCAGGGGTTTACGAGATACAGCTACCAGAACATCACATGGAAGTACAGAATAGTCTTCATACAGTTGGAGGTAAAAGCTCTGAAAGACCTCTTGTAACGACAAAAGGCAAATAACAAATATATGGGTACATATTAGGACTAGGGGGAAGTCATATAGTAAGGGTATACCTGACGGCGACCATCTTAAAATCCGCCATTTTGAATTAAGGTTAAGTTTTTAAAATAGGAATAGGGTCATGTGATACATGATTTAAGGCGCAAATTTAACCAGAAGAACAGTGGTGACGTTAATTTTGGTTTACGCGCAATTGGTAAAAAGTTACAGGGAAATTAAATATTGTTGCAGTATATGTATTAGTCCTTTATCCCACCTTGTAAATTTTGTGTTAATGATAATAATTAAATAAAAAGCAGGTGCATAAATATTAGGTCTATGGTAAGAGTTGCCTTGATGGCGGCCATGTTAAAATCCGCCATTTTGAATCAGATAAAAGTTTTAAACAAAACGCATAACAGTGACACCTTATTAATAGCAAATTTTACCATAAATCCAACGGTATAACCATTTTGCTTTATCATTAACCAGCATTTGTTACGCCACCATTGTATTTCTGATTAACTTCTAGCCCAAGTTATCTATTGCATTATGCTATTCCCATTTAATTTTGTGCTGGTTAATGATAAAGCAAAAATGGTTATACCGTTGGATTTATGGTAAAATTTGCTATTAATAAGGTGTCACTGTTATGCGTTTTGTTTAAAACTTTTGTCTGATTCAAAATGGCGGATTTTAACATGGCCGCCATCAAGGCAACTCTTACCATAGACCTAATATTTATCCACCTGCTTTTTATTTAATTATTATCATTAACACAAAATTTACAAGGTGGGATAAAGGACTAATACATATGCTGCAACAATATTTAATTTCCCTGTAACTTTTTACCAATTGCGCGTAAATCAAAATTAACGTCACCATTGTTCTTCTGGTTAAATTTGCGCCTTAAATCATGTATCACATGACCCTATTCCTATTTTAAAAACTTAACCTTAATTCAAAATGGCGGATTTCAAGATGGTCGCCGTCAGGTATACCCTTACTATATGACTTCTCCCTAGTCCTAATATGTACCCATATATTTGTTATTTACCTTTTGTCGTTACAAGAGGTCTTACAGAGCTTTTACCTCCAACTGTATGAAGACTATTCTGTACTTCCATGTGATGTTCTGGTAGCTGTATCTCGTAAACCCCTGGAGCTTCGCACCTACAACTTCACTGAAATACTGACCACATTTAGTACTACTTTCTCATATGTGTCTCAGTCAGCAACTCGATTCACCCAAACGTAAGGTTTACTTGTTAGTACTCTAGCTTCTAGTGCAAAAGTTAAACTTACGTTTTTCTATATATCCGTCAAAGCATACGTTTTTCAATAAATCCGTCAAACCGTACTTGCACTTTTCTGTTATACTGTAGCTGTGCAACGATTTAGCAATAATTTTCTGGATACAACCTTGAATACTAATTTATACAAATAATCAGTAACGGATTTAGAAAAGTACTTTGAGGGGGGGGGATTTCTCTGATTGTTTCGTTTTCTAAAATGTCCTAATTTTATTTGGGAGGAGCTTGAAGTTTATGAGTACAGGCACAACTAATATTTCGTTTATATATTTAGCGATAAACCTCATTGAAGATCATTTTATACTGAGAATCAGTGGTGGATTTAGAAAAGTATTTTGGGAGTTTTTTTTCTTACTACTGTTCAGTTTTTCTAAACATTCGTAATTCTTATTTGACGGCAGCTTAAAGTTTATGAGTAAAGGTATGACTAATATATATATCGTTTGTTTTAGACATTAAGTAATTTTGGGAAACAGGCTTCAGTCCGAAAGACCACACCCCTAACCTTCGCAAAACCGTCACTGCTCGTAATTAGTAATAATGACGATTTAAAAACAATAAGAAAGGAAGTCGGCCAACGCACAGTACACGCACTATTTCTACTTCACAGATGGAATAAAGAAAAGATTTGTCAGAATGCTGAGTTGAATCACGGACTTCCCGAAAGAAGCGCAAAAGCTCCACTCAGTCATGTTTGTTGTGTAGTTGTATTTATATTAAGTTAAATATAATCCGTAGTCCTTTTTTTGGGTGATGGTGGGGTGAGGAGAGTTCCATAATGTTATGAAGGGTGTGAGTCAAGAACATGATAACTAACAAATTTTCAATTGCTGAGTTATGGAGCACCAGATAGACAGCAACGCATACCGCTTCGTTTAATCCTTCATATGTAAAAAAAAATATATATATATATATATATATATCTTATGTAAAAAAAATAGCTTTCCGACTTTCAAAATGGATTGTGCAGCAGAAAATCTCTAATTTCTTAAAATGGTAAAATTGTGGGTTACCATGTTCTTGCTCATACCCTTCATATGTTGAATTCCTCTTGTTAAAAATTCAGAAAACTTGAGGACTGAGTAAACCGTGATGGTGGTTATATAAAACTGTAGAATTTCAAGAATATACAAAACCAAAAGCTCTAGATGTGCAGCCTTTAAGTGTATCATATAAATCTAAGTATTTTTCTTATGTTTTATTTTAATTTTATTTTTTTCCAAAAAGAGGATATGGAATATTTTGAAAAATACTGCATAGAATTTTACTAGTTATTGTGTATTTTTTTAATATGTATTTACTTTTAGGGTTGGCTGGTTTACAGCAGCTGTTTTTTTTAATAAACAACTGGTTTAAACCAAAAAAATAAAAAGGAACAAAAAATGCGAATCGTGTGATCATGGTGACGTTTCCCCACATCAAACCATCTGCATTAGCTGTATTTCTTTTCCCCTTTTAATCAAGGTGTCCCATGTTCAATTCTCGGTCGAACAACAACACTTCTTTCATGCGTAAACAAAGTAGCGGTTCGGATGTCACTGTAAGCGAAAGTCTTCTTCTTGATAACCTCGGTATTACGTAAGGATGTTAAGCCTGAACATACGAAACGAAACAAAATTGTATATTTCTGCATGCCTGAATGCCTGTTGTTTTATAAAGAAGCCAAGGTTACTTAAATATATTGATAGAAATTGGAAAAATTTATCGATTGCCTACGTAGCTTCCAACATTAGCTTAGATTGGACTTCCAATGATATGTACGTACTAAATTTATAATTTAATACCTCAGTTTTAGCGTACTGATTATGATATGTTGACCTTTAAATTTTACATGCAAAGCAATAACAGTATTTTTCCGTTATTGTTTTACATTTAGAGTAATGAGGGGATTTTCCCGATGGCTAGGGCGGGAGTTTCCCAATTTAAGAAATTTACTGACCGGACTTATTTAAGCTTATGTGACCTCTTCCAGCACAACCCCATTGTTGCATAATAACAAACAAACAAACTTATTTCTGTCAATATGTAATATAAATATATAAAGCAAAATATCTAAACCCAAAAAAGCCTGGTTTATGCCAAAAAAAAAGCCTGGTTTAAACAAAAAAAAAACTAGTTTAAACTCCCCCCCCAAAACGGGGTTTTGCCATTTTCAAAAACAACCACGGTTCTTGCCAACCCTGCTTACTTTTGTATGTAGAAGGTTAAACAAATGTTATTATATACATTGGTTAATCCTTGGGAATTCATATTGTAAATATGTTGAGAAGTAAAACTGTTTGAAATATATTTTCGAAATTCATGGTTTATTTTCGAGGTTTTATATTATTATCGACATCAACCACTAATTAAATGACTTTTTTGTGTTATAGAAAAGCGAAACAAAATCTTGTTTATCCATTTAAAGCAGAATTTTGAAAAAAAGCCCAAAATTTCCCAAGCAAAAAAGCGAAGCAGAAAAAAACGAGTTTTTTTTTTTCAAAACAGCCTTTTTTTTCGAGCCCTTGCATCTCTAATAATAATAATAAAATTAAAATATTTGAGTCGTGGAGTGATGCTGCTATATTTAGTTGGTGTTTCTGTTCTGTTAACTCCTATAATAGTCACATATGTACTCTTAATAATTAAGCTTATACTACTCGTTAAATGTGTTCTCTCTTCATCTCTCTCTAGTAAAATTGCAAATTTGAATTTATCGTATTTTGATTATGCAATATTCGATACACAAGATATAATTGTAATATTTGCCTTTGGTAAATGTATATTGATGTCATGTCTTAGATCGTCTATATCCTTATAGGAAGTTACAATCATGGGCGTCCAACTAATATTAATTACATTAATTCCATGTTCATGCGTATATTTTACACATATGACTGAATGAAAATGATGTTAATATTGCAGATGTCAAAGATATATCAAGCAAAAGTTCTTCAATGGTCATATTTTACATATATTTGGTAACATGTCTCAGAGAAAGCCTTAATGCAAAATAAACAAATAAACGTTACGATGTCATAGATATTCATATTTAATTCCACATAATTATGCGCATTGACTAGCATCTGCTCAACGCTGAAACAAAAAGCAATTATGATTTTGAATACCATAAAATCAAATTAAAAAAACTAACTAACTCTATGGCCTATGGAACCCGCAGGTTCAGTGCCGCGTTCACAAAAGCTCTCCACTGACTTCTATCCTTAGCTAATTGCATCCATTTTCTACTTTGTATCAAATTATATATATAAAATCAAGCAACAACTTATGTTTCTCTTACCATCATTACGTCAACAAAACATATCCATGCAGCTAATGTTACCATTCTACAACAGTCCGTAGTATTTTGATTTTTTTTTTTAATTTGGACTTTCATTTGGTGTACATTGGTAAAAGCAGGAAGTTTGTTCTTTTTCGAATATTTATACGTGTACAGGCAGAGAAACCTAACTGTTTGCAAACTTGAACTGTAACAAGAGTAATTATTTTATATATTGCATCCGAATATAACTAACTTAAACCGTTTTGCTCACAACAATTAGTTATGAGACATATCGCACCTACATTTTCAAAATGACATTTTCACAAATGCGTGAAATTGTGCTCCCCACACGCACGGTTTCAAATTTTGACTCAAAACCCAAGCCCATCATTTATTTCTTGTTTGTTATACTAGACATTGTTTTGGATATTATTTTGAAGAATATTTCCGGAATAAAGTTGGGAGGCCAACTTAGCACTGCCTCTCACTTTTAAATTCAAACCCTTCGATTGCTTGTTTATCGTTTGTTATTGATTGTTTTGAAGGAAAAGTAGTTGCTTTCGAGAAACGTAATGCAGTTGCCCCCAACCTTGCAATTCTGTTTGGCAACCTCTTCGTAACTCTTGCATACTTTACAGAACCCTTCTTCCAACTCGTTGGTCATACGTCCTTTTCGTCTGAACACTCCTACAATTTCAGACGCAGCATTGAAATATCAATTCCCTTAACGCTCGTAATAATAATAATAATAATAATAATAATAATAATAATAATAATAATAATAATAATAATAATAATAATAATAATAATAATAATAATAATAATAATATACTGACTGACTGACAAAAATAAACACCTAGAAGGAAGGATCGATCGAACCAAGCTGACATCGATCGAAGCAGGGATCGGACAAAGACCCTGTACGCGGTCGACTGGTCGAATCCTGCAATATCCATGCATACAGGGCATTCAGATGTGATAGTGACATGATATTAGAATGAATCAGAACATGGTGGAAACCATACGTTTCTTTAAGTTTCCGGTCGACCAATTTTGAGCATACCAAGGGAGGATCGGTGAATTGTGCCCCAAGCACATCGTACCCTTGTCACATCTGTGTATGTTATCCGGGCGCAAGTAATGGACTTACTACAACACACTATGGCATACAGCACCATTGGTCGAGGAATAGCAGAAGAATTACTGAATCGCCGTTCCATTCATAGGCGGTCATTGACATCACAAAACATGTGGCTACGATTAGAGATGCGCAATACCCACGAAGCATGGCTTGTTGACTACTAACGTCACTTTTAGCCATTAATCTTTTTGTAAAGTTTCGTAAAATTTAAATCGTAAACAGTAATTTCAAGTAGTGCTTTATTTACAATTTTATGTTCTATTTCTATCAGTAGCTCGCACACTTTTGTCACTCTTTACGGCTCCAGTTTGGAAACCACTGACATTGCGAGATATTTTTTATATATATATTTAAAATAAAGTTCTAGTATGACTAACATCAAAGTAGTCTCTCAAAATGAAAATTCCAATTCAATTCAAAATTCAAGTCAATCTTTAGATTATATAGTTATATATTTCTACACACACACACACACACACACATATATATATATATATATATATATATATATATATATATATATATATATATATATATATATATATATATATATACCCAATTGCTTCGGGTTGGTCAAATACAGTACATCAGTTGAAGCAGCAACAAGTTTAATATTCAAGCTAACTACTTTAAACGTACTTCTGTCCTATCGTATACGAATATTTGCATAATTCATTTTAATAATATTCACAAGATCAACAATTATGCAGTTTTAGATAGGTATACTTATTTTAAATTCAATTTTAAATAGTTTTTTTTTGCATTCCACATGAGACGACATACATTTATCCAGTCCAACCATGCAATTAGTCTTAATAAAATATTCATCGATAATAAAATATGTGCCTAGAATTAGTTGTTTGTAGTTTAATAATTCTGCTATTATTATTATTATTATTATTATTATTATTATTATTATTATTATTATTATTATTATTATTATTATTATTATTATTATCCCAATGTTTCTTTCAAACTAACACAAAATCGAGATAAACTTTAAGTAGATTCATTCAAATAAGATTACAGTGCAAGTAGAATATAAATTTTGGTCTACTATTCTTTAAGGATACTTTGTTAATCATTTGTAAGGTTCGGTAAATTAATGACAGAGACAGCAAACAGAAAATTGACTATTCATTGGTTGGTTGATTTGGAACCTAGCGTTCCATTCAGCATTGAAGGTATATAAGACATAGTCATCCATTTTTATCGTTCGATTGCAACCAAATAAGTTCCGACCGGGAATCGAACTGGGTCACCCATGTAAAAGGCACGCATGGTAACAATATATTATCGTTTTTTTAAATTTAACTAAACACGAATATTTTTATCAATGGCTATTAATTAATTTGATTATTTATTTGTATTATACATAAGCAAATACGGCAGGGCCACGAACACAGCAATATCGAAAAGAGTACAAAATCCGGCTATGCTCTTCAGAGGGACTCCAACTTCAAATGAAATGCGCGTCATGATCCGAAGTCTAAGGTCAGTGATCACTCGGCTATTGACACAGGTTAGATAGTTCAGAAAACTAATTATAATACTGGTAGCTTGTAACAAGACATCTACCTGAGAAGCGGAAACAAATATATATATATTCTCTCTCTTGTCTAAGAAAAAGGTATTTTCGGATATAACATGCAATATTTAAAATAAATATTTGGTACAGTTTGATATACAGTATTTTAAATGTTCCAACTATCCTATGCTTAAGTATAGCAACTTCTATAGAACAGTTATGTCTGTCAGCCAACAGGTATCAGAACAGAAACGGTAAGATATATGTGAAAGAACTTTTTGCAATCCATTCAGCGTCCCAAGAGTACGTTCTATGTCTTTTATTAACCCTTTATTCAAACAGAAAATGTTAGAAACTATCAATTTTTGATTTCAACGTTGATCTCCAGATTACCAAAGTTGGTCGCCATATGTAACAGGAATGCATAGCAATAAACATTTTTAATCGATCTAGCGTCTAACCAAATATACTGTCTTCACACGTATTTAGCTACTAAAATCAGAAATGATAGAAGTTTACTATTACCTCGGGCTTCAATGCTGATATTCGTAGAAGAAAAATGATAATTTATAGCTCCAAATTGTTTTCCAATCGATTCATGATCAGAAGAATATGTTACATCTCATCAATAGCACTCTATTCAAATCGGAAGTGGTAGAAGTAAACAATTTCCAGCTTCCAGGCTTACCTACGTTCAATAAACACGGTAATACGTGGATAGTAACAATCGTTTTATTTACAATTAACTCAATGTCTCAGAAAATAGTACTATCTTCATCCGCATCTTTCTACTCAAACCGTAAGTGGTAGGAACTTTATACTATTTGCAGTTCCACTATAAATGTCCATAGGGTAACAGTGGTAAGATACAGTGAGAAGCAGTTTTCTGCGATCAATTAAGCACCCGAAGTATACGTTCCATCTTCAACTTTTGCTTCTCTAGTATAACTGGAAGCTGCAAAAGTCTACTACTACTTCAAGTTTGTATATTAATCTTCATATAGCAAATAATAATAATAATAATAATAATAATAATAATAATAATAATAATAATAATAATAATAATAATAATAAATAAGGAATAGCGAGAATTGACTTTTTATTTGGATTCAGCGTCCCAAGAATAAGTTTCGTCTCTGACCTTATACTTGTATTACAGCTCGGAGTTATAGATCTACTACAAACAGTTTCAGTATTAAGTTTGCGTAGCTTGACAGTCTACATTGTTTCGCAATGCAAATCGAAACTCACTTATTACATTACAGAGGAAAATCAGTAAACACAGTTTATATATAAGCAATTGCGGAAGCGCTAAGTGTAATCTGTAATCGGTGGCTAGGATTGTTGTATCCTAACAAATTATATGTTACTTAATGTAATATCTCACCATGCAACAGTTGCTTCACTTCTCACTTCAAATCTGGTGCATTTGGAGTTACTAACTACGTGTATTAGTGTTAATGCATATGTATGCTAACAATCCAATATATGCAAAATAAGATATGGGATGATACTATGGAAGTTGGGTTTTATTTTTGTAAGACCGTCTCATCATTTAGTATAGACAAAGCTGAATCTAATTTATATTATGATAAAAATACTTTATTTAGAAAGCTGCTCACAAAATAAGTTTAAATGAAATTCATGTGTTTTCCATGGAATCTTGAAAAAGCTACAGTACAACACCCATCTATGCATGCATAAGCGTATGTTAGCTGTTAAAGAAAAAATGCATTATACTGACATAGATTGTGTGTATTTTTCATACGTTTTCATATGTTGGTTGTATGTACTCCATCGAACTGAAAGGCAACATTTCAAGACCCCTTGAAACTGTAGTATACAACAACCACTTACATGAAACATGATACATCATGAGCATACTCGTTTTGTTACACTTTTTTTCTTTATAAAACACACAAAAAGTATTACTCTGATATATCACACTAGAGTTTCTAGTCAGAAAGTAAAGAGCTTTGCCCAGAACATGAAACCCGATGATTTACTGTTGTTCCTACTCGATCCCTGCTGCACACCATTCCCATAAATCAGGAAACTCAATCCCCAAAACCAAATCTGGCCAACAATCATGGTTTGGACCAAACTCTGCAGTCAGAAAGTTTGAACACGACATCTTCTCTGAAGCGTGTGTTGCCGTTTACAATTCAAACTATAAGTATAAAACGAACGCAAAATGTGGTGGGATTATCTCGCAACGTTGCCAATATATTACAAAACAAAGCAGTTACGTTTACCGAATATCCCACCCTTCCCTGAAAATATAACAACAGACATTAATACCTCACATCTAGCGCTTGTAGATTACTCTTTCCTCTATATGTCCGGTGTTCTCTTTTATAATATTATACTGTTTGAATCTATTCTATTTTATTTTGTTGTTTTTTTTTTTAATTTATTTCTGTCGTGTTTTAAGTTTGATTTTATTATCTCACAGAGAAGAAAAACAATCGCTACACATGTTTTATTTATTCATTTATTTTTATTTATTCTGATTTTTTATAGTTTCATATTTCTATTCTAGTGGCGCTTTTGCCTGTTTGTACTGTCTCGTAAGTTTATGGGTTACTCCAAAAGTGGTTGTAATTGACGAGCAAATTTTCACTGTTTTATGAGCATTTTCATTCTTTTAAAAGCTTTTATTTTGAAAATATCAATTTTATTCAATTTATATTTTTGATTTTGATGTTTGAGTATCATGCAAGGGATACATATTGAAGTATTGTGTTCCACAATCGACGAGAATGAGTGTTTAGTTTCTTGAAATCGAAAGTATATAAAACATACGAGTTGTCTAGAGTGGGGAAACTATGATATGCCACATTGAATAATGATAAACAAAGTATCACCGATAGCTGAACCAGAAACATGATGAGTATTATATTTGATCCATACAATTATGATTGTTACTACAATTTAAATATCACCAAACTAAAGATACTAAGCATAATTATACTAAGTGTAATTAACCTTATCAATAAATTGTTGTTTTTGCACAAAAGAAGTGAGACAAAAATGCTACAAAAATACAAGAAGACCTCATACACAGTCAAAGCTAACTGAAGTTATAATGTGAAATATTAAGAAAAAAGTGACGGATTGCAAGTATGTGCATAACCAAATAATAAACTAAGCAAAGACAAAGTTTATTTATTTATTTATTTATTTATTTATTTATTTATTCATTTATTTATTTATTTTTCACCCATAATAGAGGTATTACTCCTTTTACAATAGGCAATGCAACAACTGAAATAAATATCAGTACTTGTTACAAAGATGAAAAAGATAAGAAAAACAAGTGTAATAAAATCAATCAATAAAGATAAATGCAGCAAAACTTACATGCTCACACACACACTCGCATGTGCTTTTATATAAATATATAGGGCGGCCCATTTTAATCTTTTCGCATAAATATCTCGAAAACGGTTGAACATAAATGAACCAAACAAAAACTCAAATTGGAAATTACATGGGGCACGTCGAATGCTGTTATTGCTGTGTCTCAAAGGGCAGTCCTTCATGAGGGCCCAGAGCCCAACTTTAAAATTTTAAATAAAAACATGGGACGAGTGATATCTCATTCGATACATCTTTACAAATCACAAAGCGTTGTGGCGAAATAATTTTCATACCGGTCACCGTATTCAAAATGGCCGCCAAGATATGGTGCCTGTATCAGATAAAAAAGTTCAGTACCACTAATATGAAAACGGTTGAACATAAATGAACCGAACCAAAACTAAAAGCGGAAATGCCAAGGGAGACATCGAATGGTATTGTCGCGGTGCCCACCACGGCCGTCCTTCATGAGGTCCAGGGACCAACTTTAAAATTTTAGTTGAAAACATGGGTCGAGTGATGCCTTCTTCGATAGATCTTAAAAACTAAAGAGCGCTGTGGTGAACGATTTTTCATATGGGTCACCGTTTTCAAAATAATAACCAAGGCATGGTACCTATATCAGATAAAATGGACAGTGCCCATATAATGAAAACGGTTAAAGATAAATAAACAGAAAAAAAATCGAAAAGGAAATCACAAAAGGTATTTATCGCTCCACGGCGGAAGAATGTTGCAACAGAGAAAAAGGTGATTAGCGTAAAAGTGCCATAATGCAAATTAGGAAGTCTAATTCCTACAAAACTACCGCTCCAAGCTCTCTTCGTAAGTGGGTGAAGCGAGAAGGAACGGTGGAACTACAAATAAGAATCTTAGTTTTGCTTCATTACTCATATACCAATTTTTGTGAATGAACCTCAAGGGGGAAATGACCCCCAGCAAAATGCTGTAGAAAAAAAGCACGAACTTTACCCTCTCCCTCCGCCGTAATACCCCCACATACGTAAAATGCATTGCCAGAAAGCTTCATCCTTCAGAAATAAATTGATACCAAAATTATCTTCCTAGTTTAATTAGGGGTTTAAAGCCTGATTATTGAGATTTAAATCCTTGACACAGCATCTGCGTTATTGGGAGTTTAAAGATTAAAACCTTTAGTTAGCATTTAAGTTGTTGCTGTTGTTATTGTTGATTTTTTTTCATCAAATCACACATTGCAATACAAATGGATGTTACTATTCAAATCGAATTTCGCCTTTGGCGCGGGAGACCCGGGTTCGATTCCCGGCGGGAGCTCATGTGGTTCGGATTCCACGTTAATCAGTAGGTCCACGTCTCATATAGCCTCGCTGCTGAAAAGGGACGCTAAACTGAAATTCAACTCAACTCAAATCGAATTTCATCTCATTTTTGTTCATTACAGTGCCAGTCACTTGTACACACAAATGTTTCAGACAAACCATACCTTTGCAAGTAAAATTGGGGTTCTCATTGATGTTTTACCAATCATTCCCAACTCACCCACTGGAGGACGGTCGGAAAGATAATTTTCTAAGAATTAGATTTCCTCCTTTGCATTGTCACTTTTACTATAATCATCTTTTTCTATGTTGTATTATTCTCGAGTCGTGGAATTACAAATACCCTATGTAATTTTCTATACTAGTTTTATTCTGTGCATTTATCTCCAACTGTTTTGATAAAAGTGGTACTGGACATTTTATCTGATACAGGTGATATATCCTGGCGGACATTTTGAAAATAGTGAGTTGTATGATTTTTTTTTCTTTTTGCCACAACGCTACTTAGCGTTTCAAGATCTATCGAACAAGGGGTATCACTTGGTCCACATTTCGATTTAAAATTTCCAAGTTGTTCCTAGAGTTCTCATGAAGGGCGGCCCTGGAGGTCACCGCGACATCATTCGACGTGCCCGTTGGTATTTCCTATTTGTGTTTTTGTTCGGTTCATTTATGTTCAACCGTTTTCATATTAGTGGTACCGGACATTTTATCTGATACATACACTATGTCTTGGTGACCATTTTGAATATGATGATCGATACGAAAAATATTTTGATACATTACTTTTCAATTTATAAAGATGTATCGAACGAAGTATCACTCGGCCCATGTTTCTATTTAAAATTTTAAAGTTGGACTCGACTCCTATGAAGGGCGGCCTTGAGTGCACTGCAACAACACCATTCGATGTCGTTGCGTGTTACTTGCCACGGTGTTACTTGCCACTATTGGAATTTCGTGTTACTTGCCACGGTTACCTTATCGCATATTTTTCTATCTATGACAAAGTGTCCGTTGCCACGCATCTGCATCTAGACTTGACCTTGAGGGGATGGGAGTAATTTAACTGTGTTGTTTTATCTTGGCTGGAAAGCTCATTCTAGTTTCTTATAACAGCGAAACACACTTCCTTCCACAATTTCTTCTTTATATATATTTCTTCTTTAATGCTGGGCGTTTCTCTATTTCCTCAATTTTTCATAGTCTTGATCACTAATTAAAGACATGCTAGTCACTAATCAAAGAATGTATTAGTTTCCATTGGGAACACTTCTTTTCACGCGCTACACACGGAACGAACTGTTACGTGAAAAAACTTGTTGAAAACATTTATTGTTTACCTTTCTACTTGGAGATATCTCGACAACTTTTCTGTTGCCGTCGCCTCAGTGAGCGGACTCCCATAAGATTCAATGCATTTTTAGATGTTGCGCAACTGTTCCGTCGCCGAGCTGTTGCCCTGCTTAGCAACACCTCGGCAACTTTTCTGTCGCCGTCGTCTCAGTGAGCGGACTCCCATAAGACTCAACGCATTTAGCCAGAGCAACAAGATAGTTGCCCGACAAAATGTTGCCAGTGAGCGGTAGGCCTAAGGCAACAGCTTGGCGACGAAACAGTTGGGCAACATCTAAAAATGCATTAAGTCTTATGGGAGTCCCCTCACTGCGGCGACGGCGACAGAAAAGTTGCCGAGGTACATCCAAGCAGAGAGAGAGAAAAAAATATACGATTTCTACAAGTTTTTTCACATAACAGTTCGCTCCGTGTGTAGAGTATGAAAGGAAGTGTTCGCAATGGAAGCTAATACATGTATGTCTTTAATTAGTGGTAAAGACAATGAAAAATTGAGGAAATAGAGAAACACCCAGCGTTATATAAAAAGAAAATTTTGCAAGAATATTCAGATATAAATTGAGAGAAGAAATTGTGGGAGAAAGTGTGTTTCGCTATTGTAAGAAACTGGAATGAGCTTCCCAGCCAAGAAAAAAATAACACAGGTATTTACACAGGAGTCTATTACATTTTGAAATGAAAATGAAATGAAACCTTGGAGTTTTGTACCACGGTTATGCCGGGTAGGGTAAAGGAGATGGCGATGATGAGAATGAATGAAATGGAAAGATGAAGAAAGTGGGAGGAAATGGGAAAACCCATCTACACGGTGTTTGTCCACCACAAACCCCACTTCTAATCATTATGATGTGCGACGCGCAAGTGACAAGGTTCCTATTGGAACCACCTAGGAGTATGGATCGAATGTGATGTAATATATAAATCATTGCGTTTCTTCCATGCTTTCAGGCGGCAACATGAGCGCTCGAATTACTGAAGAACTTCAATTGTTTGTGTAGATTTGCAAGAATACTCCTTTCATCAGAATCTTGTTTTGTTTCTTGTATTTCGTGCGAGTTTTGTGACACGCATACATGTAACAAGGCAGGGGCGTCATTTAGGGGGGGCAGGGAGGGGCATTTGGCCCCCATGAGTTTGAGATTTTATCAACAGAATAGTAGGAAATCAGTGAAAAACGCGAAGTTTTACTTATTTCAAGGGATCTAACCTCCCAAGCAAAATTTGAAATGACGCTTCTGTAACAAAGTTCCTATTTCTTAAATCAGAAATTTGCTTTGTTTCTTGCGTTTCAGGTGATTGCCTTGCTTTGAAAATTGCTTGGGAAATTACTTCCACCCCCTCAAGGTCAAATCTAGATGCAGGTGCGTGGCAACGGACACGCTGTCATAGACAGATAAATATGCGATAAGGTAACCGTGGCAAGTAACACGAAATTCCAATAGTGGCAAGTAACACCGTGGCAAGTAACACGCAAACTTCGATGTTCCCCATGACATTTCCTATTTGCATTTTTGTTTGGTTCATTTATGTTCAACCGTTTTTCTATATATGTCCATGGAAAGATTAAAATGAGCCACGATGTACAATATATATATATCTTTAGATAAATAATTGTACATATTCATTCTACAGGCTATGCATCTTCTTACTTGTCTATTCTTACATGCCTCCATAGTCCTACATATTAAATACATTGATTTGATACATGTAAGAATATACAAGTAACAAGATACATAGCCTGTAAAATTAGTATGTACTATTATTTACCTCAATATATATTACTTTTTAAAAAAAAATGAGTTTGAAAATATTACGTGGCATCAAAAAATCTATATTTTTTTATCATATCGAATTAAAACATTGTAGTCTCTTGTAATTCTCACTAGTGAAGAGTTTAGATTACAATTCAATTTGATTTTGTTTTTGGATGGAACGCTTGTCTAGTTCGTAAATTAGTTATCCTAGTATTAAATTTCAATCGTTGCAAACATTCTTTATTATTTCTTAGAGATCACTCATAACATTTATTTAAATCATCATGTGACTCTTAACAACCAGCATAATTCGTTATGTTCTTGCATAACTTAACGTCATCGGCAAATAAAAGACACTTTGAAAAATTAACAATACGTAGCAAATCATTTATAAATAATAGAAAAACAATGGTCCTAAATTAGAGCCCTGAGGTGTGCCAGACCTTACTTCAAAAGTATATGATTTTACATTTTTATATGAGATAAATTGTTTACGGCTATTCAGGTAAGAATATATTAGCTTTACTAAGCGAAAGGATAAACCAAAATTTTATAACTTTTTGAAGTAAAATTGCAAGATCTCTTTCACAAAACACTTTTAAAAAGCCCGTATAAATAGTGCCCACGAAATACCTTCATTAAAAGAATCAAGTAGGTAAAAGTCACTAGGTTTGTAGTTGTACTGCTATTGGGTAAAAAGCATGCTGAAGATGGATATAAATGGTCTTATACGAGAAAATATTCGTTTATATGTGGTTTATTCAAATACTTTAGAAGACTCTGATATAAGAAATATTGGCCAATATATATATATATATATATATATATATATATATATATATATATATATATATATATATCATATAGATTACCAGATTTAAATAGTGGTGTCAGTTCACTTATTCTCCAATTGTCTGAATATATTTTAGATTTTAATATGAGGTTGTATAAAGGATAGAGGCATGCAAAGCAATTAAGCACAACCTTCACGTACTGAACATATATATACATACATACATATATATATATATATATATATATATATATATATATATATATATATATATATATAATAAAGAGTTGTGTGTTTTACTTATCCGTCTGTCTGTGCGCGGCCTGGGGACAAGAAGAATGGACCGAGAATTACCGAATTTTCGTCACGGGTACCTGGGCTCCAGACCAAGACGAAGTGTTCTTTTTTTCAAAATTCGAACCAGAGGGTCTAAGGGAAGGCGTTTACCGGGACATGTAAAAGTAGTAAAAAAAAAGACCGATATTACTGTCGAATTCATACTTTTCGCCGTCTCTGAAATCAATGGTGAAACTCCGATCGCATTAACTTCCAAATTCACCCCATTCGGCTGCGGACCGGGGAATCACCGGCGGGGGAAGTTTACCAAGACATGTAAATATAATCCTAAATGACCGATATTAGTGTCAAATCCATAGTACTCGGGGTCGCCGAGATAAACAGTGATACTCCCACAGGCGTTGATTTCCAAATACAGCCCCCATCTGTTGGAGGCCAGAGGCGTTTCTTTTTAATTCGTATGCCAGACAGTTTCTGGGTGCATTTACCGGAATATGTAAAAGTAGTAGAAAATGATCAATATTTTTTTCCTTCGTTGTTGAGTTTGTTTACAGAGGATGTTTCAAAACAAACCCACAACGTTTCGGAGGTGATTCCTCACTCCAAGGTAATACGAAAAGTATTGACCAAACTGGGTGCACAAATGCTTCCTTTCGGAGTTATAAGCTGCCGAAAACATAAAAAAAACAATGAAATTTAAAGGTTCACAGCTCCGAAGCTTTGGGACCTACCGTAGTCACGTCAAGACTTTATTTCGGAACTAGTATGTGCCCTATCCAAACATCCATGTTCCGTAATCCTGCGGTACTTCCGGAATAATTTTCATACAGGTAGTTTGTGAGTACTTTAAATTAAAAGACAGTAGCCAAATTTCCTGTCCAAAAATGTTGTGTGAGTACCTTAGGATTCTGGAACATGTATTTTTTGGTAGCCCACATATCAGTTCCTAAGTGAAGTCTTCACCCGACTACGGTAGGTCCCATAGTTTCGGAGCTATGGATCTTTAAATTTCATTTTCCTTCATATTTTCAATAGCCTATGACTACGAAACGAAACATTTGTGCATCCAGGTTGGTCGATGCTTTTCGTCTTATATTGATGCAGGGAATCACCTACCAAACGTTGTCAGCGTTGTAATGAAATACCCTCTATATAGGAACCTCAACCAAAAAAGGGGGCGCGGTGGCTCAGTGGTAGAGCGTTCACCTCCGGTGCTTGGGGTCTCTGGTTCGATCCCAACTCACGCCGTGTGGACTTTGTGGTGGACAAACACCGTGCTCGTGGGTTTTCTCGCGGTTCTCCTGTTTTCTTCCTCTTTCTTCATTCCACCATTTCATTCATTTCTCATCATCACCGTCTCCTTTAGCCTTAACGGCAAAACATGGGACGTAAAAGTAAAGATTTCATTTCATTTTTCATTATATATATATATATATATATATATATATATATATATATATATATATATATATATATATGTGTGTGTGTGTGTGTGTGTGTGTGTATTTACTTGATTTTAACTTTCCTAATTATTCTTTATACTTATTTTCAATTGTTTCGGCAATATCTAAAGAATATGATATTTCATTACATGTTTTTGAGGTATCTCAAAGAAGATGAACTCGAACAATATACATGGTAAAAGTGTTCTGGGAATTTGTCGGCATTTGTGTTATTAGAGTATATGATTTGGCCTTCATGTATCATTTCGTGTACGATCCTATTGTTTCTTTTCTTGTTATTTAGACAATTCCAAAAGAACGTGGGGTCTTCCTGGATATTATTCTCTACTTTATGGAAAATTGATTCGTACAATTGATTTTCATACTTTTCAATTCCCTACGTAATGCAACAAATTTTCGTTAATTGTAAAGCGAAATTTATTTTCTTTTTTTTTTCTATAAAATACCTTTTCTTATAAAAGCTTTATTTTTTCACTAGTAAACCGACATGGACACAATCGTTTATTATGTAATATATTTCTAGGGACATTATTTTTTATTGTGTCATTCAATATTCTATAAACTAACATAGAGTATCATTTGGGTTTTCACAGACACATATGAGTTTCCAATGCACATTCTGTGAGTCTCTGTAAAAATTACAGAAGTCACCTTAACAATAATTATATAAGAAATAGCGTTACACTTAACATGTGATATTTTAATAATAATAAAAAAATAAGTAACTCAAACAATATTGGAGGATGATGTATGTATTACGTAACTAAAGAACAATCACTTCGATAAATATTAGAGTTAAGTAAATTTGTTATGTCAAATATTCTTCCATTTTTTTATATTTTTACGTTATTAACTGATTGCATATCAAACAAAGATAAACAATTGAATAGAGCTGCACATATACGATCTTTTTCCACGAAGTTATAACTTGAATCTAATATTGTAGAGACGTTAAAATGTCCCATTATTATTATATTGTTAGATTGAAAGTGTAGAATATTTTCGAAACTCTTAAACAATATGCAGTATGTGTCAATTTTAGATTTTGTTGGAAAATATACTTGCAACTTTGTAATTATAGTATATGAACTCATGCCAAATGTTACCTTAACAAAAACAGTTTGCTCGTGGTCTACGTTTATCTCAATTTATGTTATTTGATATTTCTTGGACAGTGAAGTAAACTAACCACCACCCATTATTTTAGATATACCTTGCCTAAAAATGTTATAATTATCATCAATAAACTCATTGTCGTATTCATGGTTATTTAGCTAGGTTTCTGTTAATAATATCAAATCATAATTTGTAGCAAGAATGCTAGTAAAAGGTTCACATAATTTCGTATTTATACGTTTACATTCTCGTAATAAATTTGAATACGATTATCGAAAATACTCATATATTTAATAAAGTTCTAACATCGTTTACGGTCCTAACAGTATGCACAACAGCATCGCTTGTTTCTTTTTCCTTAATTTTATATTACCTGACCTGCCAACCCATAATATTTTTTTTTCTTTTTTGATTTTTCGTGCCTCACTAAACACTAGTTTTATTTGTACCGAAGGACTCTAATTGACATAAATGGTACCATCAGAAGATAATCCAAAACTTGCACAAATCAAATTACGTTTTACTTTCCTTTTCTGTAAAATTTTATATTTGTCTACTCTTCTTACAAACTTTACAACTACACCTGCAGAATTTTGACCTTGGTGTGTGTGTGTGTTTATTCTATGACATTTATCAATTATACTGTCTTCAATGTTTGCATCTAGTGCACGTCCTACATATTTTACAGTAGAAAACACGTCTTCATTTAGTATGTTGGGGATACCATAGAGTTCTAGCGTGTTACGTATGCTATATTGGTCCAAATTATATAACTGTGTTTTAAGCTTGCCAATTTGTTTCTGCAATTTTAGATTTTTACCCTTAAGATTATCAATAGTTTACATACATGATTGTAGGACTTCACTTTGGTATTTCAATGAATTTAAATTGTCAACAGATTTTCATGGCATAAATTCTAAGATTTATGCACTTCCTCCTCAGTTTGTTTATTCACTTTTTAAAATATTATTTAATTCTTCCTTTATGGACAGTAATAACTTATATACCTCACTTACGGAGATGGGCCGATAGGTTTCATCGTCATACTTTCTCACAATTGGTACTACGCCACATTTGACAAAATTTTGATCAAATCGCTTGAACAAACGAACTTCAAATCATCTTCTGCTAAATCAGCCTAAGTACTATGATATATATTATTACATGCTTTACAATGAATTTTCTGGTTAATTTCCTGCCGGACTACTGGTTTACTACAGATTCCCATTTTGTGATTTAAAAAAAAGGAAGAAAGAAGAAAAGAAACTGCGGCGAAGATGTGTCCCCCACAGTAACAATTTAATACCACCGGATGATAAATTTATGGACGTGTATTAATATATTGCAATTGTTTTCGTTGATAAGAAAATAACAATAATTCGTAGCGTAAAATCAATTAATTTCTAAAACTTAACAGCACAATCGCTAACCAATACGATGCGACGTGATGCGGTTCAGAGTACCATACACTTTTCATACTGTTCGCAGAGTTTCCAACATTGACTGTCCACATGTTTATACTTGTTGACACTACACAAACATTTAAAATATCAGTTTACTGGAGCGACTCTTTATATGTTTGTATATAAATTAAACCATGATGTTCCAGAGTTCTTATAATTCATTGAACATCAGTGAAACTCCACCAGTAATATCAAGATTCCAGTTAAATAGCTGAATTGCGGAATAAGTAAAATATATACATCTCTACACTAGAAACATGGTTGGAAGTTGTTCACAAATAGCAAAATGCAATGCACAGTTAACTGCAAATGTTACTTTCGTTGAAAAGTGTCACAATTCAAAATCAACTTTCAGGAGAACGGACTGAACATTGACACAATTGCAGGTTAACATGAGTTTACACAGTATGTCGGAAAAGTAACGAATCTTTTTTTTTTTTCTTTACAGACAGACACTAGCTCCATCTATTGACATCACATAATCGGAAAGCTGGATATATGCCCAACAGAATGAGCGCACGATCATGAGAACCAATTAACGAAGTGTCAAGTTATAAGAAGAAAGTGAATGAATCTGGTGTCACCTCATCGCAAGAACATGATGGATCAAAGAGTCAATATTAAGTTTTGTTTGAAGCTAGGTAAAGCAATTACACAATATTTGGAAATGATGAAAAACGTGCATGATGATGAGTTCTTATCTCGTGCACGTGTGTTCGAGTAGTATACGCGATTCCGGGACGGTCTTGAGTTCTTGGAAGACGACTCAAAGCCATGCAGACCGAAAAACAAAAATCGCTACGAGTTGGTGGAAAAAAGTGCGTGAACTGATCGCCCACGATATGAATTCGACTGTGATATGGATGACGCAGAAATTAAATAAAACGAAAGAGATGATTCGCGAAATTTTGATAAATGATTTAAAGAAACGAAAAGTATATGCTCGATTTCTTCCGCACACATTAACTTACAACCTAAAGCTTGCTCGCGTTGAACATTGTAGGACCTAATTAGAACAGACAGACGGAACAGAACATTCCTGGAATCGAATGAAACTGATGACGAGACTTAGTACTTCAAGTGCCACGCGGAAGTCCCGAGGTTCTCCGAAATAAAAAAAAAAAGTGTTTTCAAAAGTCACGTGAGAAGATAGTGTTGATTTGTTTTTTACAATTCAAAAGGTATTATAGTTCGGAAATTAGTTCCATAGATTCAAACTGACAATGGTGAATATTATCTGGGTGTTATGGAGCGTTTGTGGAAGCGAATCGTTCGCGTAAGGCCCAAGGGTTTGAGTTTATCTTCAGTTTATCATATCTTTCAGCAGCGATGCTATATGAGACGGGACCTACTCATTAACACGGAATTTGAACCGCATGAGCTCTTGCCGGGCGTAGGCCCAAGTGTCGAGCGCCTGGCAGTTTTATTTCTTTCCATTGTATGGCAATGCACAATGTCACAGAACAGTCGCAGTTCGTGATGTTTTTGGCTAAAAAGATCTATGTGCTTCCGCATCCTCCGCATTCGCCTGATTTATCGTTGTGTGACTATTTCCTGTTCCCAAAATCAAAATTTGCCATGAAACGAACATTTTATGACAATGTTACATACATCCAGTCTGCCGTGACAAGGGTCATTGAGGCGATTCCAAAGCGATTGATTGATTTTGAGTTTTACGTCCCGTTCAGCAGCGAGGCTATATGAGACGTGGACCTACTGATTAACGTGGAATCCGAACCACATGAGCTCCCGCCGGGAATCGAACCCGGGTCTCCCACGCCAAAGGCGCGTACGCTAACCGCTTAGCCACGGAGGAGCTCCGATTCCAAAGCGAATGACATTAAAATGTATATGCTAGCTATGTATGTACCAGGCAGTGTATTGATGCGGAACGAATATATTTTGAATAAAAAAGAACTACAGTTGGTAAAATACCTATTTCTGTTTAATTTAAAAAGTTCCATTATTTTTCCGACATACTGTGTACACATGGCACAATTCCCTCCCGAGGAGGATGTGCACTTTCATCTCCGAATTTTCTACACAAAGCTCTCCTAGCCTTTAGACCATCTTCAGCATCACGTGTCGTGTGTGTGTGTGTGTGTGTGTGTGTGTGTATGTTGTGACAATTTTCTATTAAAGTTACTTTTCATCTAAAAAGACAAAAGAAAATAATAATAATAATAATAATAATAATAATAATAATAATACGGTTTACTCTTGGCAGCAAGGCATCTACTTTCTTTCTCGTGTTCAGTGCTCCTTCAAACTACAACATAACATTATTCCAACATTATGAAATAATTGCAGGGATATGAATAGTCAACTCGAAAGTGCTTATTATGAAAAATAATAAAACAATGAACGAAAACATATTGAATATAAAGATAAACAATAAAGAGTAAGAAAATCTAATCGCAAGTGATACTAAAGATGAGTTCTAAAACATCACATTTTTTAGCCGTCAAGATACCATGACAACGAAACTTGTCTTTCCGACAGCTAGTGCATGCAACGATGACATGTAGCAAAGGCTGTTGCGTGCTATTTAACTCAGTGATGTTCATGCTGAGACTAAATGAATCGATTTATACCTCTCTTCTTTTAACAAGAGCTCTTGCTTTGTGTTATGACAGCAATTTTCATGGAAATGATGGTTTATGTTGTGAAATAAAAGTACTCACCTTTGTCGCTTCAATGTTGTGAAGTTCGGTGTAATTATTAATTCATAACACTATGGCGAACGACTGAAACACTTCAGTACTGGAAGTAGTCTCAAACGATGATCCTCCAAATGAGATTAAGCTTATTATTCACTTAAAATATTCTAAAAATGTCGTAACAAGACAATATTACGTAAAACGTGCAACTCTTTCCGTTATGTGCATATCAGAATAGTACAAATATTTGTGCGTTTGGACTGCCTCGTGGTACTTTTGCGCCGTGTTGGGCGATAGTGAGTACTATGCGTAAACACGTTGTAGAGATTTGTATCCGTAACAGGACATATGTTGGTGGAGCAGACAGGAGCTATACATTTTTTGAAGAAGAGAAATTTTGGATGCTCGCTAAATTGGAGTAAGCGTATCAAATGAATGGGTAAAACTTAACCGTACTGAGATCAACACTATTCAGGTTTGATAACTGCACACATAATCCGCGACATTACATCATTATTAGGTTAGTGGGAATGAAATGGTCGTCAAGGTGCGTCATTTTAAAGAGTCCCAAAGAAAATCAAATATTCAATATCTGGTTAACCAACATAGCGCCATCTGTAACCACACATCTGTGCCATTGCTCAGCCAACCATTCTATTCCATGGCGAAACAATTCTGGAGTCTGCAATGCAAAGTTCCCAACCATAAGTTTCACTACCCAATACTCACTAAAGACCTTGCATTTCGAGAAGTGATCAAGATGTCAGAAAAGGTGGCTTCAGTGGGAGACATAAATAACACAACGCGTGAAAAGGGTTTCATACTGCAACTCATGGAAAGCTTAAAACACCCGTTGCGCGACATGTGGACAAGTATTATCACCCAAAATAAGAACACAGGATTTGTTGAACACTATTGGACACTTGCGAACAAATTTGATATGCATTTCATAGATTTCAACATTCTAATAATCTGCATTCATGATTTCACCTCGCTTAACAAAGGTATGATGGATTATCCCCACTATAGGCCACTATATTAGCAACAAAACTTTCTATTGACGGAGAAGCGATTAAGGAAACCGTGCTGCATGTTTGGTCTCACGATTGAACTATTGTTCTGACAGTTTACGATTGCCATATCTGAAGCAAACAATCCCATGCAAGAAAGAACCCCGCTCAGAGCTTATGGAAATACAGTTTCCGTTAAATTGGTTGATATTGCAGTATGTTGTGTATTTTGGTTCCTTGATGAAAAATCTCAATGGGCATGAAGCCCGAAAAACCCCACGTTTGTGAGATATACGCTGATTATTATCGTCACTTAAAGGCATGAACTAGCTCGTAAACTGAAAATAATAATTAGGTCGAAATTTTATCTATGAAGTTTGAATGAGTACCAGTAGGGTATACTAAAGTCTTTGGGGTCGCTGATTCCGAATCCGAGGTCGGTAAATCTCCATCACGCCAGGTTCAAGGTCATTTGAAGGTCTAATAGAGAGAGAATGTTGCAAAAATCTGAACAAAAAGTACACAAATCTTTTTCTGAGGCGCTGGGTTCGATTATGTCATTTTCTTAAACCGACATGATCATGTCAAAGTCATTGCAGGGTCAAAGCAAGGTCAAACTTGATTGCAAGGGAAAATGTATATATATATATATATATATATATATATATATATATATATATATATAAGGTTTTTAGGGTAGCTGAAAAAAAACTTTCAAAGAATCACAATAACTCCTACTGTAAGGTCTTCATGTCGCTCACCTTATATATATATATATATATGGGTGTGTGTGTGTTTGTGTTTGTGTTCGTGTTTGTGTGTGTGTGATTGGTGGATGTGAAGATTAGGACATGTAGGTAGTGTCCTATGGTTTTAAGAATGGGTCGACATAAAAAAAATCAAATACTCAGGTCAAGCTCTACTGGAATACATACAAGATGATGGTAATCGTAATGAAGTTCAAGGATTGTGAGATGTGGGATGCAGAATAAATCTTTATTGAAGAACAAGACACTGCAAATGACTGACTAGAAAACTAAATTGACAATATTAATGGTAAGTTCGATTAACACCAACCTCGAATTTGGAATCAGCTAGCCATAAACACCTATACATGATATTTTTAAGAGAGTTTTCCAATGGTTTTTCAAATTTAACCTCAAAATGACTCTGTAATGACATTGTCGGGTCAAGAAAATGACATAATCTGATCCAGTGACTCAAAAAAAAGTACTTTTTTTCAGATTTTTGCAACGTACTGTTTAGATTTTACCATAAAATGACCTTGAACCTGATGTGATGGAGGTTAAACGATCTCGGATTTCGAATCAGCGACCACAAAAATCCTAGTACAGTGAAACCTCTACTAACGGACACCACTATAAAGCGGACACCTCCCATAACGGACATATTTTGTAATCCCCAAACACCGTAATAGGAAAAAAACATATTGGCAAACCTCTCTAAAGCGGACACTCTCTAGTACGGACACGGGCAGTCTTTCTTGTCTTTTATAGGTATTGATTACCTCCTATTACGGACACTTTCTCTAAAAACAAGTTGAAAAGTACAGTAAAATTACAATTTTAGAAATTCATACTATGTCACCAAGGAAGAATATGAGGGTGTGACAACATTTTGCCTCCTTAACTGTCTGTTCAGCAACTCTGACGAAGGGTCTTTGTTTCACAACACCCTTATATCCTTTGCTTGCATTCCACTCCCACCCAATATGTTTCAGAAACAAAAGTGATTGACAGTTGCCCACTGTTTGAGATGACACATCATTTTACTGTTCCGCTGCAATCTCTAACCAAGTAGAAGAAAATTTTGGTATTTTTGACCACGGGTACGCATATTGTCTTTTTTTTAAAAAAAAAAAAGAAAAAAAAAGTCATTACTGGACTGCAATTAACTCACAAATTAAAGCAACACACCGAAAACGTAGTAAGTAGCGATAAATGTGAAGTGCAGAGAACTATAATATCTTATTCACATGTTGTGCCTCGAACATAGGGAATTGGATGACGCAAGATAATGCAGGTACAGTAACATTTTGGTAATATTCATAAATACGTGATTCATGCAAAAATATTTTTTTTTCTAATTGCATATTACCTTGTTTATTAATTTACGTAAGAAAATATTGAAACCTCTGTAAGACGGACACCTCTCTATAGCGGACAATTTTTGATTCCCCATGGCTGTCCGCTTTAGAGAGGTTTCACTGTATACCCTACTGAGACTCGTTCATACTTCATAGATAAAACGCTGACCTAATTATTATATTTAGTTTACGAGGGAGTGTCTGCCTTTAAATTACGATAATAATTAGAGGGTATGTAAAAAAGTGGGGTTTCTTGATTCGTGCTCATTGAGACATTTCATCAGGGGACTAAAATACAAAACATACTGTAATATCAGCCAATTTAACTGGAATTTCCATAAGCTCTGAGCGGGTTCTTAGCCCGTTATTTCTTACACTCTATCATGTTCACAACAGAGCCCAGCGAACCCAGACCCGAAGACGGCCCAGCTGAATCTATATTTTGTGTCCGGCTCGACCGTCCCCGTCCCAGCCCGGCCCGAGAGAAATGGGCAGGGCGTAACCGGTCTGAGAACAACCAAGTCGAATAAGTCAAGTCAATCCTTCAATATTCATTGAAAAATGAGAAATGTGTCGTCTTCTCGAATGGGAAAATTGTGTGAAAAGTTACCCAAGGGTTGCTTTCTATATCCGTATTTTGTCTGTCTATTCGTTATCTGTGCTTGCTCTGTCCAGCCATGTTTACACAGCTCATGTATGTAAAACTTTTATATTACACTCATTAGTGCGTTACGAGTAACAGGAAAGATTGGTAAAACTGCTACCCCGTATGTAGTACTAGCTCTAAAACTACTACTGCTAATACTATTATTACTATTACGATTACGAATACTAGTGCTAATTCCATTATTGCTGCCACTGCTACTACTATTACTACTAATACTACTACTACTCATTACTATACTAATACGACAGCGGATACCATTACTGCTATTATTAGTAGTACGACAACTGTACTACTACTACTACCACTACGTCTACTATTAATACTACTGCTACTATTACTACTGCTGTTACTAACACTCCGAGTACTATTGTTACTACTTCTACAATTAATATTGATACTACTACTGATAGTATTATTGCTACTACTACTAACACTATTACAACTACTACTATTAACACTATTACTATTGGCACTACTACTACTACCAAACTACCGTGAAAAATACTGATAATATTTCTAGTATTACTACTATTTTGCTTAACGCTTTTCAATATAACTTCCTCCGAGATGAGCTGCCATCAGTAAAATAAATAAAAAAAAAAATCTGATTGTGTTAGTAAGGTACTTCTCAAGAGGTCTAGATTGGTAACCCGGCTGTCGTACACTGTTAATCAAGACGCTGAGATAAGATGGAACACTAAACTCATCATGTTGAAATATGTGGATTCGAAGGTCGTCGACATCCGGCGGATACTAGAAGAGCACAAAGAAAATCAGAGTTCAGATTGCCTTGATGAATCCTTAATGAAGGAAATTACTGATTTTTTACAAGATTTTTATGCTACCACCAAAGCACTGGAGGCAAAGAAAACTGTAACAATGCATTAGATACTGTATTTGTTTGAAAGACTAAACAAACTTTGCATAGTTAAGAGTGAAGTTGATCCCAATGATACAGTATGTCGCAGCTGAAGATTCTAGTGGAACAGTTTCGCAATGAGAATTTTAACATTAGTATGGATCATAAAGTAGAGGCCTTCAGCCAAAACTACCGGCATCTCCGAGCAATGTCTGTAAATGAGAGATTATCTGTACACACAGAAGTACGACGTTTCATTTCGTCAGAGTCATCTACTGTAGTTGGCTTCTTTGATTCCCTTGCTATGGATAGTAGCTCAAGCAGACACGGTTTGGAGCCACCTACCAAGAAGAACAAGTAAATGGAATGGGAAGATGGATTTTCAATTTGTAGTGCATTTGACGATGAAGTAGACATCTACCTCAACATGCCATCATGTCCAAGGGAACTAGATATACTACAATGGTGGAAGAGGAAACATTATCAAAATTTGTGCAAATTAGCGTCTCAGTGACTGGCCATTCCTGCTTCTAGCGCGTCTACTGAAAGAGTTTTTCGTATTACATAAAATATAGTTCAGCAATGAAGAAGTGCTCTAAAGCCTGAGACTGTTGACTCTATTTCCGTGCTATTTGATGAGTACAAGGACATTCAGTGAAGCGATATTCATTCTGCACTGTTAGTTATGTAGGAGAACTTGTATTTGTATTATGTTACTATCAACTACCCATTCTGTTATATGTGACGTTAAGAGGCAGTTCCGGAAGCTATACATTCACCCCCAGGGGACGTTTGTGATACATTTCGTTCAACAATGTTATGAATTGATTTTGTTTGATTTACTTCCTCACATTCCGCCAGAGAGCTCTTTTACGTTTTTGTTATATTTGTCGTTGTGTTACAACCGTTTCAGGAACACCTAATCGACCCTGGCGTCTTAATGATTTATTTCAGGAAATTTTATTTTGTTATCATATTTGTGGCATCATACTATAAGCAATGTAGGAACATATAACATCATTTGGTATCTGCTTTGCTAATTAAACATTACTACAAATTGCGTTGATCATATGAACACGCCAGTTCACGGTTTCGACCTCCGTGGTCTAATGGTAACGTACCAAATTCTACTTAGTACGTCAGGAACTTGAGTTTATCATATTCTATTTTGGTAACTGCGGCTCAAGAAGTATGGACAACGATGGGTTGAATTGTTGGAATGAAAACAGTGGGAAGAAACGTGACCACCCCGAAAACTACTACGCACATGGTGTTTGTCCACCACAAAGCTCACATAGTGCGAGCAGGGATCGATCCGGCAACCTTTAGCACCTAAGATGTGAGTGTTTTACCTACTGAGCCACCGTTATCCTCGTAGATCAAGCATCGGTTCATATTGTACGCAGACCGGACATAATAACTACCATTTCCCCGTTATTTTCTGTACTTACAACGGGCATCACCCAATTGTCTGGCTCCGATTTCAATGATCTTTCTTTCTGATAGACGACATGCATTCATTATTTGCGATGACAGAAATTTTTGTCATGGTGCGTGTTTTCTATTTTTCTATATATATTTTTTAAGAGTTGTGATGTGGTTATTAGAGATTACTGCAGAAGTCCCTTACCACCCCTTGTAAACCGATGTTAATTAAGGAACAACCATGCAGATACATATAAGGCCCAGGTGAAGTCGTATGGCAGGTATGACCTTGACGGCAGCCATCTTGAAATCCACAATTTTGAATTAAGGCCAAGTTTTTTTTAAATAGGAATAGGGTAATGTGATACATAATTTCGGGCTAGAATTTAATCGGAAAGACATCGGAAAGACAATGACTAACGCGTTACTTGCCTCAAAAAAGTAACTGTTACCCTACCTCGAAATTAACGCTTTACTAACGCGTTACTTTTAGGTTCTAAACTTTGAATACGTGAAACAATCTTATTGCTTTAATTGTCCGTACTACTATTACTATTATTATTATTATTATTATTATTATTATTATTATTATTAGTAGTAGTAGTAGTAGTAGTAGTAGCAGTAGCAGTAGCAGTAGTAGTATTGCACGTTTTGAATCGCTTTATGTAGATGCAAGAACAAATTCTTACTTGACAGCTATATGAACATTTTCATATAATGTAACACTGACTAAAATGCCATACAGCGTTACTCGCAGGAATGGATACGAGCGAGTTCCATTGAGTTTTCTTTGAAACTCGATTCGACTCGAAACAGACACCTTTGAGCTCGACCCGAGAACTCGGTTTGAAACATTTCCTTCAACTCAACTCGAATTCGGTTCGAGTTTCGAGTCGAGCCGAGCTAAATTGAGCCAAATATTGTGTGTAGTTTCAAGTAATTTCTTCAAGTATCCTACATAGACAATATAATTATTATCAATGATTCTACTACTACAACAATTATTATTATTATTATTATTATTATTATTATTATTATTATTATTATTATTATTATTATTATTATTATATAACAACACTGTGTATAAACATGAAAGATAGACGGTTTGTATCTGAACACTAAAATATTAGTTGATTGTCAATGTTGGTAGTCGTGAAGTCTAGGAGTCAAGGACATTGTTTACAGACAGAGTCTAGGTTGTTGAGTATTCGGGCTCGAGCTAAACATTGTTAAAATTTATAGGGCGCTGGAAAAATATGTTCAAAATTGCTCGGCCAGGGCTTAGAATTGCCACCGACTCGAACATCTCGGCTCGCATCTCATTTACTATCGAGCCGAACCGAGAAGTGAGCATCCAACAGCTCACCCAACAAAGCCCGCTAGAGCCCTCGGCTCAGTTGAGCCGAACCGAGCAGATGGCTCATCTCCAGATGATGGTCCACCCAAGGGAGCCGGCTCGAGCCATTGGCTCAGTTGAGTCGAGCTGAACTGAGCTCGTTATAAAAATCTCTTGTGGTCTCGTTATAGAGACGAGACGAGATGCGAGCAGTGTTCCCTCTCGTGATCAACACTAAAAGTTTTCCATATTACTGCTTACATTTCTCATGGCTTTCACTTTCCCGTGTAATCAGGCTATGATTTCAAAACGAGCTGAGAACTCCCTCGTGGCTAAGCGGTTAGCGTACGCGCCTTTGGCGTGGGAGACCCGGGTTCGTTTCCCGGCGGTAGCTCATGTGGTTCGGATTCCAAGTTAATCAGTAGGTCCATGTCTCATATAGCCTCGCTGCTGAACGAGACGCTAAACTAAAATCAACTCAACTCAAAACGAGCTGAACGAACGAGCCATTTATCAAACTCGACTCGATTCGAAACACTACGTCAAAACAGTGAATCGGCTCGAAATATTATTGACTCGAGTCGAAACTTGACTTGAGTTGAGTTGAGTTTAGCTCGACTCGTGCCCATCTCTATGCGTTAGAAAAAATGGCTGCTTATCATTATTTAGTTAAACTAATTATATAGTAATAACAATGTTGTTATGTAAAATTAAACATACATAATATAGAGAACTACACCTAATAAAATGAGAACACATGAACTGGGAGTGAATCAAAGCTTACTAGTAACTCTAAAATCGACACATGCTTTTTAAAGCTAGTTGTTCCAAACTCTATAATCAACGAGACTCTAGGATACACAAACTGATCCGAAAGAACTCTAATATTACACACCATCAGCAAACTATTTTCTAGTAATGAAGTAGCCTGCTCATCAGAACACAGTTTATCCATATTAACCCCTTACTGTATATCGTTAAGTATGACACCCTAGTTGTTGATAAATATTTCCCATCGGGGCACTTCAGAAACTTTACTTTTAAATTCTGTCCACCATCATCCTCAGTTTTTAAGAAAAAGTATCTTTCAAATGTTCGAACGGTAAATATTTTCGTTTTCGTCCTCATAAAACAAATTCAATCAAAGTAAGTAGACAGTCATTACACTCGTTGTTCACTCCTTGAATGTGTTGATTTGGAGCTGTCAAAATCTATGACAAAATCTTCCAGGTGCCTGCAACCAGTAGACGTGATTTTCCTGAGGCTGTCATCTTCCAAAAACAGCAAGTGGCACTATGATCTTCTGTGTTTCTCTGTGTGTCGGTGACTGTCGGTCACTGACACAGTTCATGCTCCATTATTCCATTTTGAGAAATTCACTTACAGGAAAAAAAAAAACATTTGTTTCCGAAAAAAAATACATATATCGTAGTTACTCATCCGAAATGTAACGCGAGAAAAGTAACGCAAACTAGGTACGTTACTTAAAAATTTGTAACGCGTTACCGTTACAGTTACTTTGGAAAATGTAACGCATTACTAGGAAACGTTATTTAAAAGTAACGCGTTACTTGTGTTACGTTACTTCCCAAGACTGCTTTAGTGTTGTTGTGAGGTATATATTGGATCAGCATTTAAATGAATGGTTTGCTTGTTGTTGTACGATGTATTGCCATCTCGTTTATGTGATCTCACACCATACGACTTATCCATGTGGGGTATTGTCAAAGACGATATTTTTCTGGTCAACCGCAGGATTTGGTTGTCTTTAAACAGCTAATCGAACAATCACCCAAGAAATTGGATGGCAATCCTCATTTGTGTTATTTTGAAATCAAAGCTGAAGAGGTACAACTTGTGCATTGAAAATGGTGGAAAACAATTTGAATGGACAGTATTTATACGTACAACAAAGAGTGTCAAGTTACCTAGCGTATTTTACGTTATTTCTTCACATAGGGGAAAATAGGGTAATAGGAGACACTCGGGATAATAATAGACGAAAGTAATTTAAAATGTTAACAGTTTCCAAGTAACTTTTCTGATTCATTGCGTATAATTGATACTGGGCACGCAATAGAAAATTATTTTGTTTCTTCCAAATGTATATATATATATATATATATATATATATATATATATATATATATATATATGATTTCAATTGTTGTCTCTTATTACCCCGTACGGGGTAATGAGAGACGCTGTCCATATTTCTTTCATGTTGTGTCTTATTCAACTGGGGTTAAAAGGGATATGCCTAAGATGTATTCTATTGCCCTACCTTTTTTACATGTTTCTATTCTGTCTAGTTTTCTGTCAATTGTCATGTGAAAATTAAGATTAGTGAAAGTCGTACTTCAAAGTTGAATACTTTTAATTACAACCTACACCAATTACAGCCTTTCATGATTTGTGAAGTTTCTCACTCATTCTGAACATTTTGAAATGAAAAAAATAGTCATATAAACATTTTTTTTTATTAAAAATATAGGACCAACAACGTAAAACAACTTTTTTATGCTACGGTGACTTCTTACACAGTAGACTATACGAAATTAAGTTGTCTATACTAAAACGAAAAATAGCCTGAGTGCATACTTTTAACAATAACGGAATGAAACTTTAAGCCCTAAAACAACAAAAAATGCCTAAAACAAAACTTTTTAAACCAGACATCTATTTTTAACAGAATAAAGCCTCTTAGTATTTACAAGTTTTGCTCTTTCAACAATGAACAGATCATTTCCTAATACAATTACAGGACCATAAAAGATAAGCAGTTTATTCAGTTCCTCAATATCATCATGAGGAAGCAACTTAAATTTTAATCTAGAGTTAGGGAAAATGAAAAGATCAAAAACTGTCTCTTATTACCCCGACAAAACAAAAAAGGAGGGGGGGGTAATAAGGGACACGCATTTTCTGGCAAGCTCATTTATCAGAAATGAACAGAACTGAACAATTCAGTTTGAAGTAATGATGTACAAATTTATGCAAAGAAAATAGAAACATTTATAATTAAATTGTAAAAAAAAAAATAAATAAATAAAATAAATAAATAAATAAATAACTTCAAGAAAAATACTGACTTTAAGTACTTAAATTTTGTGGTGGATACTTTTTGAAAAGCAGAAAAGAAGGTAATGAAGTTGCCTAAAAGCAATGAATTTTTAGGGCCTGTACACAGAATACAGTATGCTGTAGGTTTCTTTCGTCTTTTCTTTTTCTGATGATAAACCAACCCACAAGACATTTTGTCTCCATCAGGGAAAGCAATTGTGAATGGAAAGGACATGACCTCCCTGTATATTAAGGCATTTGAAAGCATACCGTATGTATCATATGATATAAACATGCGTTCACAGAAAGCATGGGCGGAGTTGGGAATTGTCTTCTGGGGGCAGACCTCTTATCTACTCGGGGGACGGTAAATAAAAATAAGAATTGAATGATCTTATAGGTGGCATTTTTATTTTTTTTGTCAAAAAGTTGGGGGTCAAAGCCGCCCTATGCCACCCATAGCGCCGCCTATGGCAGAAAGTATGCTAATCCTAGTTTAAATATTCAATTATGTCACACATCTAGGCAATAGGTTGATGATAGGGTACCTAGAGGACATGCTGCTAATAGTTTCGAGTTATTGTGTGCGAATCCATTTTGGTAAGTTGAAGCTCGAGAGTCGTGACGCTGAAGTTGTTCATCACTGGCGTACACGATTGGAGGCAGAGATTTCCACTTTAGATGTGTCATTCCGCTAAAGTGTCTCGTGATGGACAAGAGAGCCCCTGGACAGAAGTATCGTTTGGGCAAGTCTAACTCCCAGAACAACTATCAACAATACAATCACTCACTGTGACAGTTATGTGAGAGCTCGCGAATATTAAAAATAATCATAATAATAATAAAATAAAACAGTCCTGCGTTACTGTGTTTCTCCAGCAAGATTGTTTATGGCACATGCTCTTCACCAAGAACGTCTTTCATGATGTCAGGATGGACTGCAGTGGAAAGGTGAATGGTCGTCAGCGATATGCAGTGATTAGAGTTGTTTCTGTTTCAGTCACACACACTGTCGTACAGGCGAGCAGGACAAGTCAGTGTGTGATAGCAATAGCTATAAAAAACCCACACCGAGCATTCTGCTGTAAGGGAAACAAATTTAATATGACGCTCGCCTCGGATTTTCATTCAGGAAAGTATTGCTAGTGCTTCGCTAGACATTCTTCTTCAGTACGACCAACTATCTGGCCGAATATTTGCTTATAATGCTGCTTAGTGTGGTTAAATATTATATTAAAGTTAGTTATGTTTCTGGAACAACCTGCGCATCATATTGATATCGCTGTCAGCTACCATTATACTTTTCTTTTGTAATTCCTACAAGATTTACTGTGTTTCTTAAATGCATTTACGACACTCTGTTCAAAAGACATAACAGCTATTTCCGGTCAGCCATACTGATTAAGGTTTTCGTCGGATTTCCTCATTTACCTCAAATCCCAAGATGGCACCTAACGTAGAGATCCCAGACCTCTCCCTTCCTTCACTAACTTCTTCCTTCCTGTTATCCTAGACAGTGTGCTCACCGAGGAACGTCATCCTTCATGACAGTGGATGCCAGTAATGCCCAGAAATGTGTATAAATAAATACATTAAACATGTTTCCACTTAAACATACAGTTTTACTCGGCTATTTGAAAATCTGAATACTGATTTTGAATATTAGCACCTTTGTTCAAATAATTATTCATTATGAGATTATTTATCGAGTAATTACAGTGTTGGGTAAGTTGGTTGTAAAAATGTAACGCGTTATAAGTTGTTTTACTTTCCTTTAAAATACAATGCGCTACTAACGCGTTATTTGCCTCAAAATGTAACTGTTACCCTACTTCGAAAGTAATGCGTTACTAACGCGCTACTTTTAGGTCCGAAACTTTGAATATGTGAGAAAATCGTATTTCGCAATTATGCCTCAATTTTGTGTATTATTATTATTATTATTATTATTATTATTATTATTATTATTATTATTATTATTATTATTATAACAATACTGCGCATAAACATAAAAGATATACGGTTTGTATCTAAACACTTGAAAACTAGTTGATTGCCAACCTAGGTAGTCGTGAAGTCTAGGAGTCATGGATGTTGTTCACGAGCTTCTGAATTTGGGTTGAGGATCTAAGTTGTTGAGTGTTCGGGCTCGAGAATTATTACAAGTTACAGGCTGCTGGCTAGAGATGTTCAAAACTGTTCGGCTCGGGTTTAGAATTGTCAACGACTCGAGCAGCTCGGTTCGCAGCTCATTCACTATCGAGCAGAACCGAGAAGTGAGTCGAGCCAACAGCTCAGCCAACCGAGCGGCTAGAGACCTCGGTTCAGTTGATCCGAACCGAGAGATGGCTCATCCCAACCAAGACGGTTCGAGCAGATGATTCACCTCTAGCGAGCCGGCTCGAGCCATCGGCTCAGCTGAGCCGAGCAGGACTGAGTTCGTTATAAATATATCTTGTGGCCTCGTTATCGAAACTAGATGCGAGCAGTGTCCCCTCTCACTGCGACTCACTGGGATCATTACACTACATCTAATAAAATGAGAAGACATAAACTGGGAGTGAATCAAAACTTGCCAATAACTCTAAAATTGATACATGCTTTTTAAACTAATTGTTCCACATTCTATAATCAACGGGACTGTAAGATACGCAAACTGATCCGAAAGAACTCCAATATTGCATACCATCGACAAACTGTTTAATAGTACTAATGAAGAAACCTGCTCATCAGAACACAGTTTATTCATATTAACCTATTACTGTATATAGTTAATTATGAAACCCTAGTTGTTGATAAATATTTCCCGCAACGTCACGTCAGAATATTCGTACTTTACGTTCTCCATCTTTATAAAAACAACACCAATCAAAGTAAAATAGACTACGGTGCAATTGCACTCGTAGTTCACTCATCTATGTATTGATTTGGATCTGTCAAAATCTGTGAGAAAATCGCCCAAGTGCTTGCAATCAGTATACGTGATTTCCCTGAGGTTGTCTTCATGTTCCAAAAACAACAAGTGGCACTATGATCTTATCTGTTTCTCTGTATATCGGTGACTGTCGGTCCCTGACATATGTAGTTCATGCTCCATTGTTCCATCCTGAGAAATTCACTTACAGGAAAGAAACATTTGTTTCCGAAAAAAAAAATACACATATATTGTAGTTACTTATCCGTAATGTAACACAAAAAAAGTAACGCAAACTAGGTACGTTACTAAAAAATTTGTAACGCGTTACCGTAATAGTTATTTTGAAAAAAAATATGTTACGCGTTACTAGGAAACGTTATTCAAAAAGTAACGTGTTACAAGTAACGCGTTACTTGTGTTACGTTACTTCCCAAGACTGAGTTATTATTCGCTACTCGAATATTTTTTTTCAAACAGTAATTGAATAACGAATTTTGTTCGAATAGTCCAATAATTTTTGGAGTAATACGCCATTTGAATATTCGAATAATGGATTATTCGAATTTTGACCACAGTACTCCTGCTTTTTCCTGGTTTTATAATATTTTCCTGGTTTATAATATTTTCCTATAACACTTTTTTCTTGGTTTTATAATATTATATTTTATCAAATATGTCATTGGACTATATGTTAAACGATTGGGCGTATGAACAACGCTTATTTCTCTTAACAGTAACATTTTAATCCATTAGAACGATTACTAAATGGTATGCTCGTACATACACACAAACAAGTGGGTGACAAACTTAAAAGACATACAAACTAAATATCTAGGGATGCGTATTAGCTTTTCTTAATTACCGTGAAGGTAATAAAAGTATATTTGCTTGCGTTGAGGCATTTTTCATTTTGTGACATGAAATCGAGCGTTTTTATTTCACTCGGATTAAATCATCAGAGAAAACTGCTAAATTCATGTATCTGATATGTTCGCGAACCTAATGATCGCAGAGAATATTTGCCACAATATAATGTTTTTTTTTTGTTTTTTTTTTTAAAGTTCAGAATATTCTAATTTCTGGTATATCATTTTCTTGTTGACACTTGAATAAATGCATAATAGGAACACTTTTTTGTTTGTTTGCGTTGATTGAAATGCCTAAGACAGTTTAAAACGTAAAGCTAAAGCTAAAGGGGAAAACCACTGCAGATGGAAAAATCGTTAAAAGACCTAGCCACAAAGTGGCAACCTTGTGTTCTCTTTGATGTTCTTTTAATCTCCTCAGTTGAGAGTGCGTAAAATTTTAGCACTGTTCCACGCGTATATAGAGCAGAGAGCATTTCCATACATAGACTAACAATAGAGGGCCCTCTCCCTCATTAGTAGACACAATTGGAGCCCTCATCTTTTATACGTTAGTCATTTTCTAGTTGCTCGTAGTTCAAAGTGATCGAGAGTGTTTGCAGGAGAGAAAGACAATAACCATGCTTTGTTAAGCTTTAATATAAACACACAAAACACCATCGCTGTTTCCAAGCACACCAATTCGTTAGATTACGAGGATTTGCATGAAATTACAGTACCCTGGTATAATGAGAGAATAGGCAAGTCATGTGCCTTCGTTATCGTGTAAGTGCAAACTAGATTCCCACATCAATTCACTATGATCGAGATTGCGTGATTATGGAACGAACTCAAAGTTTGCCCACCCTTACCAATACACGAAGAGAACTGTTAATTAATATATTAGCTACATCAAGGCTTAACAACACTTTCAATTCATTGGTACCAGGCACTGCTTCATACGTAAGTTCTAGTTCCCATGCAAAGTTGAATTACGGAGGGAGTTCTTTATTTTAAGAAACTCTTACGCCAACCTTCTCTTCAAAAATGTATAAATAAGTTTCAAGACTTAATAAGTCTGCAAATAGAAACGTTTATTACACAATTTACTTATTTTCTAACTTTTGAAATTCTGTAAATATAAATGCTTTAACATATTTGATTTTTTTTTTAATTTTCTTTATGTAAAGTGAAACAAATAGGCCAGAACGTCTAAAGAGGCATCAAACTCTCCTCGTAACGCTTTTAATTGGTGACAACAATTAAGTGTTGAACTGAAACGAGAAACAGGTTTCAGAAAGAAAGGTTTCAATACACTCGAAACACACTTATTTAACGCCTTTGGAAGAGGGTTTTTTTTTTTTTTTTTTTTTTTTTAAGTCATCAGTAAGCCTTGGACTTCTACGACCTCATATTGTATCGTTTTGTTGTTGTTGCTGTTGTTATGCACATGTCTTTTTAATTATAAACACATTTCTAACACTTGTGAACAGGAAAATATATTTTTATTGGTCATATAAGTGCGTATTTGAACCTAATGTTTAGCTTTATGTCATATTTGGACCCAAAGTGATGTGAAAGTATAATTTGGTTATATTTCAGACAAATATCACTTATTTCTCAGAAGTATATTTACCAGTATTGGAAACGAGGTTATTTGAAACATTCTTTCTTAGAAATATATTCGTCTTGTGTAAGGTGATTTGAAAAAGAAAAAAAAAACTACAGTGTTAGACAATTACAGTTCTTGATCTGAGGTAGCATTAACCACTTAGAATAGAGAAATCGTCAGTTTATCCATTTTTTCCTGTCTTCTAACGTTCGCCCCTTTGCAGTGGTATTCAAAATACAGTTTATTTGTTGCACATTTGTGGAAAACATTTCCATCTACATGCAAAAAACAAAAGAGATGCAACACTGCGGAAACATTCCGAGATTAATGGAACTTAAGCTCATCTTACAAGAAGATAATCATACATATGCTAAGGTATCGACTATCATAGATGAAGCAAACTAGTGAACGGTGGGGTCGCCAGAAATTCAGAGACCAGGATACGGATGTGGTGCCTTCTTCTGAACAGAGGATCCTAATATATAAGAAAGACATAGCTTGTATGGCCTAAAGAAAATGCATATTTCCTCCCCAATTGTATTGGTATTATCGACGAGTAATCATGGGTCTAGGTCCTCAACATTTGTTGAAACTTATTTTTTTTTCTGTTTGTCTGTGGAAATACTTCTTGAGAATAAGCGTTTCTTTTCTTTTCTTTCTTTTTTTTTGGTAAAATTCTACTAGGTTCTTATTTAAATATACGACTAAAAATGAAATATCCCTTTTCATATGACTTTAATCCAGCATTTCGTTTTCAATTTATGGTTGTTTTCGTATCCTTCCGACAAATTTTCGGCTAGTTCTAGTGCCAAAGCGAGTATTTCTGCACGCAAGTTGGTATATGCTATTATTATTATTATTATTATTATTATTATTATTATTATTATTATTATTATTATTATTATTATTATTATTATTATTATTATTATTATTATTATTGTCGTTGTTGTTGTTGTCTTGTTTTGAAGTAAGGAAGCAGAGCCGAAAGATCTTGGTTTTGTTTCCGAACACCCTGCATATATGCATTTTTTTTTTTTTTTTGTTTAAGTATATTTGCAGCAGCATAACTGAGTGTTACCAGAACATTAAAACCTTCAATCCTGCTTGCCAAAGCAATCGAAAGCGTGTGGCCAATTGAGCAATGCATTTCATTACAATAAACTACGTTTAAGAGAGACAGCAAATATGTTAGGGTTGTCTTTTCCTTTTCTATTTGGATTTAGTCCCTTCTTACTGTCCGATTTCAATAAATTGTCTTGTTTAATGCTACATATTTATGCATGTTTGTGAACCTAAATCAAAATACTGCAATTAATGAACCTATTTTTTTCTGCAGGTAAGGAGTGAAAATGGCGGGTCAGCAAGTGAAGTTCAATGATGCTGAAACTAGAGTAGTCATCAAGTTCGTCTTCTTCCAGAAAAAGTCTGCAAATAGCATCCATGATAATATATATCAAGGAGTCAACGCCCCGTACTATGCTACTATTAAAAACTGGGTTGTTAAATTTAGAACAGGACATTTTGGCAGAAGATAATCCCGTACTGGGAGACCCTTCAAAGTTATTATGTCTGAGGTGAAAAAAAAATACATGAACTGATCCTCTCCGACCGACATATTTCCACTAAAATATAGCAAATGATCCTGAACGTTTTAGTGTTGTTATTCGTGATAGTCTTGACGTGGAAAAACATTCCCCATGTGGGTGCCCAAATGTTTGGATGCAAAGTAGAAGTATGAAAATCCATTTGATTTCAGAGAAGTTTCGAGGGATTTGAGCGGGATATTACTAATTTTGTTGCACGTTTGGTCACGGAGGATAACACATTTGTATGGTCCAAAGACAGAAAAACAATCAAGAGAACGGCGTCACAATGGTTCATCGACGCCAAGGAAGTTTCAGGTTCCAAAGTGCAATTCAAAGGTCCTTACTAGTATTTTCTGGGAGCAGTATGATGTAATGTTTGCGGATTATCTACAACAATGTAACACCACAATTTGACCTTACTATGTATAATCGCTAGATAGATTTCATTCCGAGCTAAATTTAAAATGCCGTTGTAAGTTGTCCCGAAAAGTTCTCTACCTTCATCGCAATGCATTCCCTCATAATGTTGCAATGGGAAAATAGGCTATATTACGGTCTAAAATCTTGAACCACCCCCCAAATTCAACTGACATAGCTCCATTTGGCTACCACTATTCCGAAGTTTAAAGAAGGTTTATTAACAAGTGCTTGTGTTTTAGAAGGGGACAGCTTCCAGGACCTCACGCTCGATACGTCCCTGATTCAATGCCCTCTGATGTGCAAAGTAACCCCGTCTTACGGTATATAAAATCCTTCTTAAAAACGAGTAAGCACGTATCCAAACATTTTGATAAATTTCGGTATGAACTTATGTTCATTTAAGAATGATGACAACGAGCTTGTATGTCTTGTGTTCACATTAAAACTGATGATCTGCTTGAAATGATTTTATTATTATTATTATTATTATTATACTATATGTAGTATTTGGCTCCAGTCAGATTTTTATAATGTTACATTCATTAACATGTGTGCTGTAAGAGGAAGGTGAAACTAGGTATATAAATATATTTGTTTAAAAAAAATGTGAGCTCATCTTCAATCGTCTTCGAATATCAGCGTTGAAGGGGAAAGGAGGCAAGTTCCAAATACGTGGTAAATATATCAAAGTGATATCGCGATTGTCTGTCTGATCGAATAACATGAGTTGTTCTTAAACCTTTGATTCACGAGTTTGTTTCTTCTCCATACCAAACTACAGACTTAATTCTTATATTCTGCATTTGTTTCAAAGCAGTCGCTATTACCTGATCAAATATTTCCGTCCGGCACTATACATAAAATGCCCCCTCAATAAAAGAGAATTTAAAAAAAAAAAAATGCTAGAACATGTTCTGTTCATTTATAATAAAGAATTAGTATACTGAATTTCAGCTCTCCAAGTTGAACGGCTCGTGGGATACCAAATTTTTCGCAAAAATTCGGACCCCCTTAGAATATGTAACATAATGAAACTGATACGCGTATGATAACTTCCCAGTTGGGATTGGGGCCTAACTATATACCAAAAATCATGTCATTTGACTTTGCAATTTTGATGTGATGATCACGCACACGTAGTTATATTCAATTTTTTATATAATAATTTATATATTACACATGTTTCAAACATTTTTTTTCCCAGTAGTTAGCTCCTCTAAAAGTCACAGGCTGCGTCTCAAAGCTAACTAGTAAGTCCTATTGCCATTATTACAATTGCAAATATCAATATCCAAAATTGACTGAAGTTTTTTTTTCAATAGAAACAATTGAAAAAAAAAGAAGAAAAAGGATGCTTTGAAAGTAAAACGTAGACAAATTCACCAATGTTCAGAAGCTGCCTACAATGCACTGAGCAGAATGGGTCGGTGGGTCATAATGCGTTGTTAAGTCAATGTGGATCGGTAGGTCAGAATGGGCCGGTGGGTGGTGGGTCACGTTCTGTTGGCCCGTGAACTACTGACCCGCTCCATCTCTGGACGGCACATACGGATAAAGCAAACATATATATGATGCCTTCCATTTGAATTCAGGCAGAGCATGTACCATCACCATCTCAGATATTGTTGAAAAATTTTTATAGCAACTAGACACGTTTTTAAGAGACCCATATTTTTTTGTTTTGTTTTGTTTTGTTTTGTCGAAAAAAATTTCCCGACAAGTAATGGGCCATCAAAGACGAGGAGTACAATTTATGAATTGTAGAAGACATGGAAAATGGTCAACTTCGGAGCCTCACCATTCGGCTATGGAGACAGGTACAGCTATAATTCTTGTTGTGGTATGTACATATGGATATAAATAAACTATATTTTATTATAGTTTGGTTTGCCCATGCGTATCTTTTTGTACATAAATTAACAAATGAACGTCAATTTATCTGAAAAGTCGAAGTTGGCGAATTTTTTCGAGCACTTCCGGTTCGAATTTTAAAATTCTGTTTTCGCGGTTGGTAAGACCTAGCTACCCGCTTTCCGAAAAAAAAAATGTGTCGCTTGTGTATGCAACCGTTTTGTCGCAAAAAAATCGAGAAATTGTAAAATTTTCAAAAAACGCCATTTTTGGGCGCCACTTTCTCGAAAACGCCATCCTTTAAAATTCTGAAATTTTGTCAGATGGTTCAACTTTATATGAATAATAAACACACCTAATACCATTCTCGACCAATGCTTCATGAATTAACTGCAGACTTCTAAAGTTAGCAAAGTTTCGTTAACTTTGATGTCGCAGTTAGCAACACTGGAAACAATAAAAGTGCAATGATTTGATGATGTTTGTGGTCCACATTCATTAAATGAAGAATAAAAGGTTTTCTTGACTGTTTTTTTTTTATTATTTTGATCAAAAAGACTCTCTGAAATAGTAAAATGAGCCTCCTCCTCCGTTTTCTTAAACCGAAATAATCTGAGGTGGAAATTACGATTACGAAACTCACAAATTTCAAGTCCACTTACTAAAATGGTCTTCGAAAACAAAATTTTACTGATTTATTATTATCACTATTATTATTTTTATTATTATTTTACATAGACCAATCATTTGCTTGGGTGGTATCTTCTTCCCTAATAGCATGTAACTGTGCAAGTGCTCCAATAGGTGTTGGATGTACACCCATTCATGCCGGCCACGTTTCCAGCTAGCAATGACATATTTCAACAGAATAACACTCCTTGACGCAATATTAAGGTTGCGCTTCAGTGGGTCGTGGAGCACAATGGTGAATTTCAAATGTTGCAGTGCACTCCGAACTCACTCGATCTTAACACAATTGAACACATTTGGGACGTCATAGAACATAAGCTCCTAGTTCATCGTGGAATTTATAGGAATTAAGTGACTTATATGTAGACGTAACGTGCCATGTCTACAGTCACCTAGCAAGGCATCATTGATTCCATGCAAACAAGGATTCCTGCTGTTCTGCGATCCAAAAGTAGATATGCCAGACATTAGGTAGGTGGTCATAATGCTTTAGCTGGGGGGGTGCGGTGGCTCAGTGGTAGAGCGTTCACCTCTGGTGCTTGGGGTCCCGGGTTCGATCCCAGCCCCCGCCAAGTGAACTTTGTGGTGGACAAACACCGTGCTCGTGGGTTTTCTCGGGGTTCTCCCGTTTCCTCCCACTTTCTTCATTCCACCATTTCACTCATCTCTCATCATCACCGTCTCCTTTAGCCTAACCGGCATAACCGTGGGACGTAAAACTTAGAGATTTCATTTCATTTTTCAATGCTTTAGCTGGTTAGTTTGAAATATGCTGTTAGTGATTAGAGTTTATGATAAGGAATGCAATGAACTTTAGCAACATACATAAATTACTTTTAAGCAGTAGCAATATTGTCAAGATTGTACCGAGCCAGATTAATTATCGGACAATTTCTTTGATTATGTAATGATACAATAATTACATGTTTATTTTCTTGATATATTTGTTTGTCGAAACTTTTGAGTTGTATTTTGCTTAATACTTTCGTGGAGGAATTACGAGCAGAGAGGCTATTTATACTATAAAAGGGATAATTATGATTTGACTTAGTGCCCTAGAACATCTGAAATTAAAGTGTGAGTTAGTGTCATAACTATATATTTATTATTGTTAGTTGGTTGATTGGATTAGAGTTGAGATTTCGTTTCAACAGTAATGCTATATGATACATGAACTTACAGCTTGACTGAAATCCGACCCACAGAAGCTCCTACGGGGAATCGAACCCAGATTTTCCGCATCAAAACTGTCTAAGCTAACCATATAAATGTGATTGAGTTCTTAGTATTGTGAGTGTGTACGAGGGTTAGCATAGCAACGTGAGCAGCGCCAATAGGAATAATTTACTGACTAGGGTTATTAAGTGGAAGAATTTAGCTTAATCCCAGCTTTATCAATTATCAAGATTCAAATATGGATCTGAGATTTAGTCGTTTGGCAATATATATATAGCCATTGAAATTATTAAATGTTGTCAATATATATATATATATATATATATATATATATATATATATTGACAACATTTAATAATTTCAAAACTTTTTTGCATTAATTATCATGTATCTGGAGTTTTGAACATAATTTCTTACTAAAAGTGATATATTTAATTTGAATGTAATAGTTCGTGTAAATTTAAGAGTTTGAACGCAACAGTACAAGGTGATCAAATGTTCCCGAATGAAAAGGGTGTCAGTGATATTGATAATGGCGGCTTACTCGTGAAAAATTGTTATAACGTCAATATCAATAAATATCTAGATAGATAGATAAGTACATAGATAGATAAATATTTTATTTTAAAATTCATATATAAATCTTAAGAATTATAATTTGAAAATATTGCATTCTACTTACATATTCCTACGTGAAAATTAATAGATTTGTATTTGCGTCTTCTATTTTAAAGGTATCTTCAACTACTTAGACTTGTCTGCTAAGCTGATGTAAATAGTTTGTAATATGTTGATTATTATTGTTGATATTGAGTATTTATTGTTTGTATATATTCATTATTGTTTTAGAAATCAGAGATGGAGTGGGTCAGTGGGTCAAGTGGGTCAAATTTCCTGGGTGGGTCAGTGGGTCGAGGGTCAACAGCATGTGACCTACTGTGACCCACCACCCACTGTGACCCACCACCCACCATGACCCACTGCGACCCACCACCCACCATGACCCACTGTGACCCACCACCCACCGTGACCCACTGCGACCCACCGACTCAGTATGATCTACCGACCCTCTCTGCTCACTGCATTGTAGACAGTATCTTCTGAGGATTGGTAATTTTGTCTCCGTTTTACTTTCAAGACCTTCATTTCCCTTTCTTTTCCACTTGTTTGTCTACTTACCTGAGGTGAGTATATCTAACCAAGTGAAAAAAGAACTTCAGGCACTTTTGGATATTGATATTTTTAATAATAATAATAGCAATAGGACTTACACTACTACTTCGCTTTCGAGACCTGTGAGTTTTTAGAGCTAACTACTGAAAAAAAAAACATTTTTGAATCACTGTAATATATAAATTATTATATAAAAAAATGCATGTAACTATGTGTGCCTGATCATCACTGTCAAATTGCAGTCAAATGAAATTACTTTTGGTATATAGTTAGGCCCTAATCCAAACTGGGATGTTATATTGCTTTTATTATAATGCACAATATCCTAAGGAGGTAGTGAGGATCCGAATTTTTGCGAAAAAAAATGAATATCTCGCAAGCCGTTAAACTTATTGAGATGAAATTCATTGTATTAACTCTTTATTGAAAATAAACAGTGTGTGTCCTAGCATTTTTTTAAATTCTATTTTATGTGTGTGTGTGGGGGGGGGGCACTTTCAATATATGGAAAATTGGTAGTGAGTTGGTTTGTAAAAATGATCGAAAACGATCGATGTTATTTAAGAAAAAAATAGAAACAAAAAATACAGTGCTTGGCTTCATATATCCATTGCATTCTGCTATAATAGTTGCTGAAGCTTATGTTTATTATTTGGAGCGCTTACAGCACAGGGCAATCAACCCATAAAGTTGTGAGAAAAATAGACATAAAATTTGTACTGCAAGCTTAATTACACGGAAATTTGAAGTTTGGATTGTACGCATAATTGTATGGAAAATTTTACAATTTTTCTCCCTTTACGTTGGTCTATATACTTTGATTTGGAACTTTCAAATTTGATCCCTTTTTCCACTGAAAAGTATTGATAATTCAACAAAGAAATAATTATAATATGATAATTTAATTGAAATTCATCGTAATTTGGCACATGGCAAACAGCAGTGTGGTACTTGGAGTTGAAGAAGGAGGGAAATTCCCATTCAACTCTGAACACTTTCCAGGAACCTCGTCCCCTTCCGCTTTCTAGACGGGGGAGGGAACTTGGTAATGGTATCAAAACTTCACGTGTAATTACAAAAAATAAATTTATAAACAAATAAGAAATCATCAGTTTAATTGATAATTTATTCACAAGATTCCCTACCAAAGGCGTGGTAGATGAAGTTTCTGTTCTACATGGGTCGACATTACCAACTGACATGGTCGATATGGAAAAGATGTATGGTGATAGAGAGATGATACTTCTTGCTAAGTATTTCAAACCTAACCAAGAAAATCGTTATCAGACTTTAGTCTAACAAGTAGATTGTCGATGAGAAGTTTCAGAAATCGGGTAGAAATATTATCAATTTCCACGACAGAGTGCGAACGGGAATTTCTCCTTATGAATTTACAGATGACTAATATTAGAAATACACTAAGTGCTCAAACATTGTCTAACGTGTTGCTCATCAATGTTAATGGCCCACTGCTAGACAAGCTCAAAGTAGACGAGCTAGTTTTTTTCTTGGCTGAAGGATGGGCATCATTCCACTGCGGTTGATTTATCGCCAAAAAGTTACCAACAGGAAATAAATCCGATTTCAGATTTGTTTTAAGGTGGAAAATTACGTGTTACTGAAAATGTATACTTGTATTACTAATGGCTTATTTGTGTTATTCAACTTTGTACTTAATTTTTAGTAAGTCTCTTCTTTGCTTTAGGTAAACTACTTTGAATAAATATTCATAATAATTGCAATTATGCATCTTTGTAACTTAAATTTAACATGGTGTTTTAGTGATTACACAAATTACAATTATGAGCACACTTTATGGAGATGCTCTTACAGAGGATAACCGAGCACCTTTATACCCTATGAACAACTGATTTTTCAAGTCTTTTGTGAGAAAAATACTCTGAACTTAGAAACCATAACCTTTTTCCATATTGCACAGGGGTATTTTCCTGCGAATAGAAGTTTCTTGTGGAATGCGTTCAGAAATTAACACTTGAAAGAATACTCTCTTAGTACAAGTATATTTTACGCACACACTAATTTCTCCCCACCTCGAACTGTTTCAATTTCCTCACTGACAAACACTTTACCATTTTATATCGTAAAGATCAGATCCATTGTTATTGTAACAGAGTGGTGCTTGAGCGATTGACTAGAAATTCAAACTCCCATTAGTGACAATTTCACAGTCTTGTTTTATTACAAGTGTAAACTCTTTAGTCAGTTTAGAAGAGGCCGTGGATCGTGTTCAGAGTTGATGACGATGGATTTTGGTGAGTCAGAGTAGGTCAAAGTGGATGAGAGTGGTTCATAGTGGGTGGTGGGTCAGAGTGGGTCACTGTGGGTGGTGGGTCATGGTGGGTCACAGTGGGTCATGGTGGATCGTGGGTCAGAGTGAGTCATGGTGGGTGGTGGGTCAGTGGGTCGTGGGTCAAGTTTTCATTGACCCACGCCAACTCTGTTAGAGATGCCAGTGCTCATTTTTTATTTCTGCTAATTTGTTTTCTCTTTTTGCTTTTCATGGCTTTGCTTCTTTTTCGTTACTCAAATATGTATTCTAAATATAATGCATATATTTTGTGCACATTTGAAAAAAAAATATATATATATATATATATATATATATATATATATATATATAATGGCTTGCTTTAGAGTGATTCCTCATTCCGCCGAGGGTGGACAGATACATTTTGTAAGTAAAATGTGCGCGCGAATGCATAATTATTCGAATTTCAAGCTCTAGAGAAAATAAAATCAACTATCTTGGTAGAACAAAGTGAATAATCTGGAAACAGTAGACAGAGAATTCTGCAGAGAATGAAGATTAAGCAATAAAAATATTTTATGGCTTCTTTACTTTAGGAGGCTATTGGGCATCTTTTTCTTAAAAATTCAACTCACATACGCTTAAAGAAGTGAGTCAAAAATTGCCCAGTTATTTATTCTCTGCAAGCTTCCTCGCTCAAAAACTTCGTAAATTAATGCTAATGGTACGCATAATTTCTTCGGTGACTTATTGTGTTTCGTGCACTTTATTCATGGCAACTTTGGAGCAACTCAGATGAGTTAGGAGGAAATATTTCGTTTACCTACAGCATTTTCTTCTTTCTTCACTTTCAGGAAAGCTTGCAACCTTGTGAATGTTGAAACTTTGTACGTATTAAGTACAGAAAATTTCCAGTGCTTGTTACGTCTTTTCATTCGTTAATTAGCTGCTAAATTTGCAAAACGTGTTAAGTAGAAAGAACAATAGGATTCAACATCGGTTATTCAGCAAAAGATTAAAGAATATACTTACAAAATGAAATAATTACATTCCATTTCAAGTTGTTAAACAAATAATATTCAGGCTGAGCATGTTAAATATTAATTACGTGACAAATGGATATCAAATATTGCTTTCATTTGTCTTGGATATTTCTTCGTCTCTAAATTTCCATACACTCAAGATTGGCCAGCCTGAAATAAAGATTAAGTCCAAAATACTTTGGAAGTTCTTAAACGCTATAATACTGGAGCCATGCAAAATAGCAAAATAAATAAATAAATGAAAATATACAAATAAATAAATGAAAATATACAAATAAATAATTTAAATCCTAGAATAAAGATAAAAACATATAAATAACTAGGAATGCAATGGATGTACCCGATTGCAATGAAATGAGCTGAGCGAGCTTAAACTACGTAATCATTCCTGGCCATTATGCAATAATAAATGCCATTTTTAATTGTTGACAAAAAAATCGCGTGAAAACTTTTTCCCCATGTTAAGTCTATGCAAGCGTTTTTCGGTGATTATTCCTCGATGGTACATCGGATTTTTGATTTCGACCTATGTTGTCACTCAGCACGACATACTCTATCAGCGTGCTAAGTTTGGTTGAGATCGGCCAAACGGTCTAGGAGGAAGCGTTTTTCGGTGATTATTCCTCGATGGTACATCGGATTTTTGATTTCGACCTATGTTGTCACTCAGCACGACATACTCTATCAGCGTGCTAAGTTTGGTTGAGATCGGCCAAACGGTCTAGGAGGAGTTCGCGGTAGGGGTGTTCAATCCCGGAATCAATCCCGGAATCAATTCCGGAATTCGGAATGTCGATAATTCCGGAATTTTTCGGAATTCCGTTTTTCGGAATCTCGGAATTTCGGAATTTTCGGAATCTCGGAATTCCGGAATTTTCAGAATCTCGGAATTCCGGAATTTTCAGAATCTCGGAATTTAGTATCGTGTTCTGGATTCCGGAATTCCGATCTTCCGAAATTTCAGATCTTGTTTCGAGATTCCGGAATTCCGAACTGCCGATATTTTCGATGAAGTTCCGGAATTCCGATTTTCCGAAATCAAATCTGTTAGAGGCTTTATATTTTAGTATAGATATGTGGGAAATACCAACTGAAAATGTTCGTTGTGTAACAACAGTAGTGCCAATATTGTAAAGGCCATTGTTGACTTGAGCGATTTCCAACATTTGAGTTGTTTCAGCCATACTTTGAATATTAGAGTAAACAAAGCCCTTGAGCTACAGGGACCTTCAGAAACACAAATTATGAGTCAAAGCAGGAAAATGAGACATGCGCTGCAAGAAGAGTAAGATGCATTAGGCCTTCTGCGTAAAATACTTCCGTCATGCACGCCAACAAGATGATTGTTTACTTTCCTTTTGATGCTGGTAGTTTTAACACGCCAAGAAGAAATAGCAAAAGTTCTGTCTCAAACAATATATAAAAATCTTATCATTCAGAACGAAGAAACAGAATTATTAACTATGATTATTAATTAGAATTATTAATTATTATCGTCCTTACAAATGCTTTGTGACAGTATGTCAGCAGAAACATCTGTTACAGCGTCGGACATATGGCCATCATATGAACAAATTTCAAAAGATTTTCAAGTCGAAGAATCTCAACTGATAGACGATATATCATAACAAGATGAAGCAAGTACGCAGGAAACACATCTTTCATTCTATGACTTTTTGACTGAAGAGGGAGATAGTGAACAGATCTTAGAAGCAGCCTCAAAGAAAATGAAAGAAGCATGAAAATGTAAATTTTTTCTCTTCTGAAATCGCGATTCGAGAAGGATGAAAGAAGCAGAATTCTGTAGAAAATTTGTGCTTTCTTAGTTCTCAGGTTTAAAGAAGATAATTTGGGTAAAAATATTGAGATAACAAAAGGTAGAGTACTGTATAAGTTGAGACTTATTCCAGCAGGAAATCCTAAAAAAGATAATCGAGGGAATGTTGGTACTAAAAGATTAGACAGTTGCTTAAAACGAAGGACATTTGGTGACAGGATAAATAAGGCAGTCACATAGAATAATTGAACCTGTACCTAAGCCTTAGGGATGCAGATTTGGAGGAAGAGCCACTACTTTGGTGGAATAATCATTTCCACTATCTTTCAAGATTAACAAAATTAGCGAGAAAATACTTGTGTACACAAATAATCTTACCGCTGAGCATGCTGGCAGTTAACATTTATGTCCATGAACAAAGCTATTGTCCCAAAAAAATTTAAAATACTATTGAATATAAGCTAAATTTTCTCATTGTTACACATCTCTGGTTTAGTATAACAGGGGATCCATAAATCAACACGAAGTACAGAGTCCGACATAATTATTCTAACATAAACATGTTTACTAGATTTATCATTTCTATAGGTATGCAAAGAAAGTAGACAAAATTACAACTGCTACAAAATAAATGTGAGTCTTCTGCTAAATATGTAAACTCATGAAAAGCATCGGATACTTATTTCCACTACCAGAAAGGATGAAAATAGTTTGATTACATCTGAATATCAGCATTCAACAGAGAACAGTTAGTAATTAGTTATATTCCCCTTTCTATGGATTACTACGATAATTTTTTAACATGACTGTACTTTTTTGTGCTGACTGCAGAGTTCATATTTCTCCACTCTGAAGAAGTTCTTTCAGATGTCCTTACTTCTAATGTGATGTTTCCTAACACGATCTTCGAGCTCGTTCCAGATGTTCTCTGTAGGATTTAAATCTGGTGATTTGGTCGGTATCTTCAAAGTGTGAGGAGTGTTATACACCATCCAAAGCCTAATAATTTCCGCAGTATACTTTGGATCATTGTCCTGATGGAAGTAATAACCATTTCCCAATTCTAGCTTCTGTGCACTCCTCTTAAGATTGTTTTCAAGAATTCTCTTGTATTCAAACTTTTCCATGATTCCATCTATGAGCACCAGTTTCCCAACGCCTGATGAAGCCATACATCCCCATACCATCACACTGTTGCCTCCATGTTTCACTGTAGCTACCATGTTCTTAGCTGTATTTGATAGTCTTCACACTGTAACACGTCCATCACTCTTGTATAAGCAGAATTTGTTTTTATCCGACCAGAGAACGTGATCCCAGAATTCTGTTGGCTTCCCCTATACAGGTTAACAAATTTTAGACTCTTTTTCTGATTCACACAATTGACATATGGTTTCCTCGTAGGAAAACTGGCATTGTAACCGGCACTATGTAAAACCCGTCCAACTGTTCCTGTGTGCATCACAGTGCCAGAATATTGTTCAAGGCTTCCTCTAATCTCAGATGCCGGATTCCGCTTGTTTGGCTCCTATCTCTAGTAGTAAGTTTAGAAGGAGCGGCGTATCTCGGCTTATTCACAACACTATTAGTCTGTTTGAAGCGCTGAATGATGGAGAACACCATGATTTTACTTCTGTTGACTGTACTATCAATTTCGGAGAGGGGTTTGTGTTGTTTGTACAGATTAATTACAACATTTCTCTCTTCGACTGTTGTCTCCTTACCTTTACACCCCATGTCACTTGTGAGTGCTTAGCTTTACACTACAATTGCGAGCTGCTGTTGCGAGGCACAGTATGAAATCAACGACTGTGTGGTGGGGGCATAAAACATGCATCCAGTCATGTGTCTACTCGTTTGGAGACGTTATGTCGTCCTATAAGTGAGACCGCAGGAGAAATATAGTAGACTCTATATATTGTGTGCTAAATACATGCATTATGATATTTTAAATATAGTTTCGTTGACACATAATGGTAACGTTTATATGTTTACAAATTCAACACTACTAAGCAAATATGATGTATGTTGTTCATAATTCATACAATGTAAATAAAGTATTAATTATATTATTCCAATACTTCTGTCGGTCTCTGTATCTGTTTTTTTCTTATTTTCAAAGGTACGGTAAATTTAAGCTATTGAGAAGGGCATAGTTACCAGTGTCATTATCACTGCATAGATGTATCTGTACATTATTCAAATAACATTCCCTTTGATTTCATAATGTTGATACATTATTTCAATATAATATTTCAATTAATATATTTCTTAAGTTTCATAATATTTCGTATTTAAAATGTTGTTTGTACAGCATAACATTTTCTTAGTTTTCTAGTGTTACGTATTAAATATGCGTAATATATATTGTTATTATGTTATTTGTATAACATTTCCTTATGTTTCATCATGATAAGTACTTTTTATTTTAATTTGTAGTTAATGTGCATTTCCATTCTGCCTTTTACATATGTCCTAGTAAAACTAACAAGACTGAAAACGCTATGAAAGGATAAAAGAATTTTCAAAAGTAACATTTTATAGTAGAAATAATTTACAGATACAATCAGGTTTAATGGCATCCATCAAATATATAGGATATTATTTCTAATTTTTAAAACATTTATTCTTTTGAAAATTGTCGCGAACATAACTATCCTCTCACGAGTCGGGATCGAAGAACTGATCTTATACATCAGAGTCCGACGAAATAAAGGTTGTTCTATAACCGCGAGTATCGTGTTTCGAAAAGTATTAAAATGTTGTACAATGATAGTATTGGATTTGAGGTAATGTGTATTTTTTTAGTTTTTTGTAAATTAATTGTAATAATGTATATTCTAATCTATGAAAATTTATACGAAATTTATATTGCATTAACCAACATCTTTAAACATAATAAGGTATTTTTGTTGGTTTATTTTATTGATCTTATGAACAGGTAGCCTAACTTATAAGAGTAAGAATCCGCTATTATGTAAAGCTCTGATAGAAAAAAAAATACGGTAGAAACTAAAATTATAGGTTTCCTTTAAATTAAAGAAATTTGAGAGGATTAATATTCTATTGATATGGCATTTCGTTATTACTTTATGTTGAAAGCTAGATTGATTGTATTATTTTTCCACTGCTTTTACAAATATTAAATACAGTTATTATAAATATATTACATTGTATTTCCAATCTTCCGCAGTTCAGATCTATCATATTTTTATTTCTTCTTTATATTAACGCAAAATACATTTGGCATTAAGGAAAGTTTTCATTTTGTGTATTAAAAAAGGTATCATGGTATAATTGAATTAATTTTTGTGCCATGCTATCTACAAAAATTACATAATTATGGTATAGCATTATGCAAAACCTACGTTATGAAAAACTATTTGCTATCAGCTAGTTACGGGACCGACTACGTATGTGAGCTCCGAACCACATGTTTTCGTTGAAAAGTTGTTTTCCTAATACAAGAAAATAAAAACTAAGAAAACTATGATGGAGAAGAGCTAGATGCTTTGTCTTATAAAAATGGATGTATGTTTGTTGCAGCATAATTCTGGAACACCTGAAGCAATTTCAACCAAACTTGGTACACATATGACTAAACTAACTAACTAATTCTATGGCCTATGGAACCCGGAGGTTCAATGCCGCGTTCACAAAAGCTCTCCACTGACTTCTATCCTTAGCTAACTGCATCCAGTTTCTACTTTGTATTCCAATCTCTGCGAGATCCGCCTTAATATTGTCCTCCCATCTGCGCCTAGGTCTTCCTAATGGTCGTTTTCCGATTGGTCTTCCAGTCAAGATTTTGAAAGCCTTTTTACTTTCTACCATTCTAGCTACATGACCTGCCCACCTAAGCCTCCTAGACTTGACGACCCTAACAATGTTGTGATTAATAAAAATGTAAGAATGTTATAGTATCGGCAGTGATGAGTATTCACTGCCTGTCAATTTACAAATGTTGGTTCTTATCTCTTCTCTGTGGAAGTAAGTAAAATAACCTGGAGGAATACTTAAGTAAGCAAACTTTATTAACACTGAGACAGATTATATGAAAATGCAAAAACACAATAAAATTACATTGAAATAAAGTAAATTTAGTAACTACAAAATATTATACACGAGAGACCATACTTGGCTCAGATTCTTCTCCAACTTAGATTTTACAAAGAGAAAAGGTCTTACATGAATGTTAGGTGTCCTCTCACCCACATGACTGAGTCTTTGGCTGCTTCCGTCTTCCCTTAGCCAGCCTGGATATTCTCCTTATATTCCCCACTTTATCTCTCTTTAAACAATTAATATGCCTTGTTCGTTTGTTTATCTTGTCCCTTAGGCCAAGTTATTTGAACAAAACATTTTAATAGTTCTTCATCTTAGCACATATTAAATTATCTTATGCATTTTTTTCTTACAAATTCTGTTTCCCAACACATTCCCCCACTGTATCAATACATAACTCGAACAACACCTTTTTGTGTGTGTCGGTAAACTAGTGGCCAAGTATTGTTTGGCATATAAATAGTGGAGGAGTGACTCTGTTGGTTCCTGAACTCTGGATCTATATTTTTCAGCTGCCGAGAGCGGTAAATTGTTTGGTTCAAATTGCTTTAAGAAGTTATTCTTAAGTGTATTCCATGGCAGGGTGGAAATTACAACATTATTTTGTACCAATCACAACATTATTTTGTACCAATATAGCGGAATGTCTGCAAGACATAACGGAAAGATGGAACGCATTTTGTCTTTACTCCAACCCGCAATTTTAGCTGTACGCTCAAAGCTAGTAATAAATAGGTCTGCTCTTTCGAACGGGGTAGCCGAAAATATGTTGAGTGAATTTGGATGTATGGGAATGGTGGGATCACTTGAATTTCCTTGTGTGGGTGGTGAAGTGGCCGATAATGTCGGCCCTGAGCTGTGAGTTGGGGGATTAACAACGGATAGGTTTGAAATGTTAGTTAAGGGCGACCCATTAACTTGAGGACTTGATGTAACATTGTTAATCTGATGAGAGAAATGTTGTGAGGTGGGAGCTGGTGCGACTGGGGGGTTGGAATGTAACCAGGAATTATTAAGATTGTTTGTAACCGACTGCATCTCGGTGAAGTTTACACCTAATTTTTGTGATTGAACTGCACTGCGCGTTAACGGCATACGGAATCACTGAACCAAACAAAAAATATAAGGATATTAAATTTATAAAAATAATTGCACTGAGAAACGCATCAGCCGTAACCAAGAAATAGAAAAAAAATAAAAAAAATAGAATGTTGTATAAAATATGTAAAATCTAGCCAAAAAAGAATCTGAGCATTAGCATGTCGCCAGGGGAGCCATGATTAATAAAAATGTGAGAATGTTATAGTATCGGCAGTGATGAGTATTCACTGCCTGTCAATTTACAAATTTTGGTTCTTATTTCTTCTCTGTGGAAGTAAGTAAAATAACCTGGAGGAATACTTAAGTAAGCAAACTTTATTAACACTGAGACAGATTATATGAAAACGCAAAAACACAATAAATTACATTGAAATAAAGTAAATTTAGTAACTACAAAATATTACACACGAGAGACCATACTTGGCTCAGATTCTTCTCCAACTTAGATTTTACAAAGAGAAAAGGTCTTACATGAATGTTAGGTGTCCTCTCACCCACATGACTGAGTCTTTGGCTGCTTCCGTCCTCCCTTAGCCAGCCTGGATATTCTCCTTATATTCCCCACTTTATCTCTCTTTAAACAATTAATATGCCTTGTTCGTTTGTTTATCTTGTCCCTTAGGCCAAGTTATTTGAACAAAACATTTTAATAGTTCTTCATCTTAGCACATATTAAATTATCTTATGCTTTTTTTTTCTTACAAAATCTGTTTCCCAACACAGTTGTGTAGACCGCATAAATTATGTAGTTCCTCGTTATGAAGTTTCCGCCATTCCCCATTCCCATTCCTCTTGGGTCCGAATATTCGTCTCACGATCTTGTTCTCAAATACTTTCAGTCTATGTTCTTCCCTCAGTGTAAGCGACCATGTTTCGCAACCATACAGAACAACAGGGATGATTATCGATTTATATATTTTAAGCTTCAAATTCCTCCACAGAATTCGCGAGGACAAGAGATTTTGCGCCGAATAGTAACACGAATTCCCTGCTTTTAGTCGACATTTAATGTCTTCGTGAATATGATTTTCCTCGGTTAATATTGATCCTAGATATTTGAAACTATCCACTTTATCAAAAGTATTGTTTAATATTTTAACGCATCCACAATTTTCCGTATTACGGTCCCGACACACTTCCATGTATTTAGTTTTCTCTGCATTTACTTCTAAATCCATGTCCCTGTAAGCGTTTAATAACATCTCTGCATTTCTTTCTATTGGTCTCCTATCATCCTCTTTTAAATTTACATCATCAGCATATGCCATAACCTGGTGAATACCGTTCAACTGTAGGCCCTGGTTGCTATCTTTGATTTTCCTTATAGCGTATTCCAGAACAGTTAAATAATAATGGCGACAACGCATCTCCTTGTTTCAGGCCATTTTCGACGTGAAAGCTCGTGGACAAAAATTTTCCTACCCGGACTTTACTTTGGGATTCATTTAAACATATCTTAATTAATCTAATTAGCTTTCTCGATATTCCAAGTTCTGTAAGAACGTTGTATAATATTTCTCTCCTAACCGAGTCGTATGCCTTTCTAAAATCTAAAAACTCTTCGTGCGCAGAACGAGCATTTCAGCTACGTATCCAGAACCTGGCTTCTAAACATTAAGGAGTACGAGGGTGAATATCGGCTCAAGTGTGCAAGTAAATATATAGGTAATGAATACGAAACTCGCAATTTATGGCTTTACCCTGTTTCTAAGTTTTTCATTTTCTATATGTCATTTTTAAGCCAAGCAGGGAAGAAACTGGTCGATACTCTGTCCGTATTGCACTAGTGACCCAGCTAGCAACGATGTATAAACATGTTAGAGCCTGCCCTTGGGTAGAACATTAGAACAAGACAAGAACTAGTAAATGAAGTCTTTACACTTTGTTCAATGAGTCCTTCTGCTCAGCTCTTTTCGTTCTGCAGAAAGACGGAGTATTGCCGCCACTGACAATGAGTAAAAAAGAGTAAATTTCATTATTACATTGTCTGAGTGTTGATGTCTATCTCATAATCATGTTACTTGAAGATTTCAGATGCTGACATTTCAGCATTCCGAGATTCCGATATGCTGGATCGACGTACCGTTATTGGGAATTTCGAATTTCAAAGATTTAGAAGTGCTGAACCGAAGTCCTCATATTCTGGAATTCACAAATTTCTAGCTGAAGTTTCGAGATTCCGGAATTCCGAGTTTTGGAAATTCCGAAATTTCTGACTGAAGTTCCGGAATTCCGAGATTCCTGAATTCCGATATTTCGAGGTGAACTTTCGGAATTCCGAAATTCCGGAATTTAGAGATTTCGAAATTTCGGAATGAACTTCCTGGGTTCCGAAATTCCGAGATTACGGAATTCCGAGATTCCGAAATTACGGAATTCCGAGATTCCGAAATTACGGAATTCCGAGATTCCGAAATTACGGAATTCCGAGATTTCGGAATTCCGGAATAACTAAATTTTTAATTCCGATTCCGGAATTAAGATTTTCATTCCGAAGTATTCCGGAATTCCGGAATCCGAAACACCCCTAGTTCGCGGACAACCAAACGGCTAACCCGAGTATAAGAGCTTCGCTTCGCTCAGCTCAATAATGAACTTGGATGTCGCATATAGCATTATAGCATCTTCTCAGATAGAAAGGAAGTGAGTTTCGATTCACAGTAAGAAACTATGGTATACTTCCAAATTATGCCAACTGCATACTCAAACTTGAAGTAGTAAAAATATAGCTACTTCACTAGGGGAATCAGTTCAAAAATAATACCTGTCCCTCTGATCCTGAGGTACATATCAAAAAGACATTACTAGATATTTCTTACTGTTTTCGCTCTATGGATATTAATATGGAAACCGGAAGTACTAATTTATGTCTAGTGCTTTCGGTTGCAAAAGATGAACAGAAATCACAGGTGAAACATAGCTACTAAATCCATAAAAAAAAAAAAAAAATGTCGCTATTTATTTTCAGACGATTCACAGATGATTCACAGGTTTACAACAATATTATTGTGTCCGATTACAGAAAACATAGAATGTTATTAGTCACTTACCATAAATACAAAATATATTTCTCAAAGCTTTACTCATACCAAACAGTAAAAAAAAAAAAAAAAAAAAAAAAAGCAGCAAATACTCACAGTCAGTAAATAGGTATTTTTGATATGCCCTGCAGGTGATGTCTTGGTGTCGAATTGACAGACAAGTAACACGCTAAAGTGGTAGTCACTTGTGTTCTTTCAACACCTCATTTTTTTTTTTTTTTTTTTTTGCTTGGTAGATGAGACCGTGAAGCAGAAATGGAAGGAGACCCATGAAGAGGATTATCTGTAGGGTCCAGACCCCTTTCCCCTCGTAACATTCGATGTGTATAGACTGTTATATACACGTAGGCATTTAAAATATTTTAATGTGTTGTTGGTGTTGATGATGATGATGATGGAATAAAAGTAAGACACCAATGTAAGCACCTTAGTGAATGACTCCAAAGTCCAATGCACCACTATACATTGAAAAATAAGTTCGGGAAGGTGGGGCCGTTGCCCCTTTGCCTTTCTACTCTCCACCCATGCACTTGATCATAGGGTGGCTCAAAAATAGGAACTCACCCCTGCATTGATCAAGTATAACATTCTAGTTTATGAATGTATTTCCTTCGACTGTTCCTGGCTTAAATTATAAGTAAAAAGACGTCAAGAACAAACAATAAAGAAACTAGGTCTACTTGTTTGATAACAATAAGAGATTATATAAAATACGGGACAGGGTTGTATACCTACTTTTGGGCTACCCTGGTATATTACTATGCTATTCCTCTCAAGTCCGGCTCGTATGTGTTCATACCTCCTATGGAACTTTTACTCTACGCTACACTCCACGCTACCCGCCTTCCTCCTCTGTCGTTACGTGCTACACCCCTGCCCTCAGTTGTCAAGAGTATTGCCGAAATATAATGTTATATTGTAGTATATGTTTAACTGCGCTGCACTTCTATGCATATTTTCATCGAACTCGTGCCATATTTCGTCTCGTTATCCACAAGGTGTTGTGTTTGCAGTGCACCTACTCTTCTCCCCATAAGTACGGAACGTTAGCGATCGAGGGTTTTCCCGCCTATGGATTTTCGTGTTCACTAACACAAATCGACTGATCATAGTCTACTTCCACATTTCATGTGACACCAGAAAAAAAAAAGTTGCATTGTTAGTAGAGTTTTGCAGCGGGTAGGGATACGTTCTCTTCAGACACTGAATCGATTGAAGAAACAGTTTGTCGATATATATATATACAATCTTTCTTTGTTCCATGATGATCAACGTTGAAAGCGGGAATCTTTTATTTCTACAACTTCCGGTATGAATAGAGGGTTAACGTAGGAAATAAAAGTTCTTTTTTCTCTGAATCAGCTGCAGTAAACAGCTTCATTTTACCATTTCTCTTCTATAATAATATTGGAGCTGGAAATCCTAGAAAGTCTGAAACACGGTTTCAGTAGAGTGTTGAAAGTAGTGATGATGTATTTACTAAAGATGCTGAATCGACTGAAAAAAAGAAAAGAAAAAGAAAAAGAAAAATGATTGTCACTATATGTTACCGCTTTAATTACAGGACGATAAGCATTGAAACTAGATATCATTGATTTCTTCCACTTCCGGTTTTAAAGGTAACAGTGAAGATGTAATATATATCCTTTAGACGATAAATCGATTTCAGAAGAGTGCTACTTGATACATCTTACTGTCTTTCATTTGAAACATCCTGATAGACGAATGGACGGGTGAATGAACATAGCCGTTCAATAAGACTCCCAAAACTTATGCATGACATAGTTTGGAAGTCTAATAGAGAATAAAGCTACTACTATTACTACAAGAGTGAGTTGTAAGTCTTGCAGTAATGTCACAAACTAAAAAGCAGGCACGTGTATTCACCCTGATTGACCGTAAGTAAAGTTCAAACTGGCCCAAGAAGTAGTATGACAAGCGGACCAGTTAACATGGAGATCGCCACTCTGTCAATATATTCAATCAGTTTTTAGTGCTAATGACGATGAGTACTCAACGACGTTTATGAGGAGATATGATATATTGTGAGTTCGAACTTGCTCATAACACTGAGGTAGGAGGGAAAGGTGGAGTGAACCACATCAAATCAACTAGTTGGTTCCACAAATGTCGTGCAGGATGTAAAAATGTTGAGAATCAGCCAAGGAGCGGCTGACCAGGGTAACAGATTATGAGGTCATACGACACGCAGTTGGCCAGACCCAGATTAGGTCCAGAGGAAAGGTATGGATGAATGCCGAAACAGCTGCAAAATTCACGTGAAGTGTGTTTCCTGAAACGGATTGTCACATGCGACAAAATTTAGTGTTTTCTGAAATTATAATGTGCAAGAGCAGTAGTTGAGGAAGGACCAACTTACAGAACCGGTTGTCAAATAGAGCCGTTTCGAGCACAAAGTCCTGCTCTGTGTAAGGTAGAAATACGAGGGAGTAATTCACTTCGAGTTCGTTCCTCACGGTCGTACCATGAATGCACTTCTATTGCGAAGAGTTGGAGAATGTGTATGTTGCACTACACCAAAAATATTTTGCACTGGCGAATCGAAAATGCATCCTGGAGCAACCGGATATCGCAAAACCACACCCAGCTCGATAAACGCAACAACAATGGAGAATCTTGCGTATAATTCTGACCTTGCCGCTTCGAATTGCTATCAGTTTCTGAAATAACGATGCTTCACTAACTATCAGGAGGTGAGAACAGCAGTGGCTGATTTCTTTGCTTCTGAGGATATATCATAATATCGACGTGGAATCAAGGAACTGGCAGGAAGGTGGCTGCTGGCTGTCGAACAAGAGGAGCTATAATTTGAATATTAACCTGGTTTTATCGTACTGTAATAATTATAGACGTGGTGTGCCAGGATATTGAGCTACTTCTTCACTTTCTTTTACTATTGCCACTGCTACTACTACTACTATTGCTACCAAATAATAATAATAATAATAATAATAATAATAATAATAACAATAATACAATAAAGCAAGAGCAAACTAGTAAAATATTCCAGCTAAAACGAATTTTGGATTTATTCGCGTTACAGAATCACAAATTACGATTAAACCCGTGTTATATGTAGCTCAATCTCGACAGCTTTACCATATTTGTAACCAAAAATAACCTTTCTCTGTTTTTCATTGTTCGCTAATCTAACCACAATGTTTGCATAGCCAAGACTAACAGTGGTGTATCCACATAGCTTTTGGTAATATTGTTATCTTAATTTCGAAGCTTCCTAGTTTCAATCAAGATTATCTTTTAATTATTATTTATGCCGCTTTGGGACGCAATAATCGTCATTGGGGATGTACAATGCAGTAATATTGATGGCAAAGCAACCTGTCCTGTTTGGGTATTGTTTGCTCGATTTGAATAGATGAGTCGTTTAGATTTTGCCGGTCTCTTGCTGAAAATTACGCAACCCTTTGTTTCGTTGTGTGAGAGGAAGTCTGCCCTTTGTCCCTCTCCTACCCAATTAGTGTCGGGAGGAAAGGGAGCTATCATGGTTTCTGGGATATATGAACGGAAAAAGGAAAAGATGATAATGCATCTGAATGGTGGGACTTTTTTTTTATATCTTTCGCATGCTCCGACTCACGAAGAGATATTACAGTAAGTAAACAAATCTCATAGAACATACAAAGGAAATTAAAATAATTTGTAATTAATATTATTTGTATTGACTTTTCCCAAATTAGTGCTAAAAATTATAAAATACAAAATAAAATTACTTGCTATTTGTAAGTTTGATATTATCTTCAGTATAGTATCTGTGCAAGTGTATACGTATTATATTCCCAGTTAAATCATACGTGTTTTGCTTTGATTTTCGTTAATATAGCAAATGCTTATTTTCCTATAATATTTTGTGCAAGGCAGCTTAAAACCCGAAATCACTTTTGCGTACCCCATTGTTGAATTGTAAAACTTCATATAACATTATACTATTATAATATTACACAATTATACCATTATTGGCGTAGCTTCGATTGACCATTATACATCACAATGAACTCTTAGTAGTTTGATATCCTATAAATTATATATAGTCTACACTGCTCGCCACTAAAAATTCAACATCAAGAACGAGACAAAATAGCAGGGGCGTCATTTAGAGGGGGCAGGGAGGGGCATTTGCCCCCCCCCCTGAGTTTGAGATTTATATAGATTTTATCAATATAGTAGTAGTAAATGAGTGGAAAACGCGAAATTTTACTTATATCGAGGGGTTTTGCCCCCTCCAAGCAAAATCTGAAATGACGCTCCTGCAAAATAGCAGAGCCAAAATTGGCAGGTAGAGGCATGATGATAATATTTGCAAATGATTTAGCGTGCCTCTCTAATCGATGCGTTACAACGTAGGGACGGAAATGCAGAAGTCGCGACAGTCAATAGCTTACAGGCCCAGTATGAGAGAACAGAACGGCTGCAACATGTCAAGCCAGTGAATGAGTCCTTCGATATCCTCCTGAAGTACAGCAAACCATGCATCCTTGACATTATGTCACAGGCCATCATGTAGTTGGCGGAGTTCGCAGGTGTGAGGGGTGCAGTGCAACCATCTACTAGACGTGTACAATCGGTGAGAGATAAGAACGCACGACCAAAGAAGTAAAGGAACATTGCATTCATTCAGGAAGTGTAGTACAGTACGCACAACATGAAGAGCGCGTTATCCTGCAGAAATATAATTCCGCTAGTGCCTGTAGCAAAGGGACCACAATCGGGTCCAACAACTTATCAATGTATCGTTGGCTGATCTAATGCCAGTCAATGCTTAGGAACCATGAAATATACATAGAATCCAATGACACTGCACACCATAACATCCGGTACCGGACCGACTTGACAGTGCAAAATGGGCGTCGTCCAGCCTAGTGCCACAGTAATGCTAGATACGGATGCGGTCACCATGATACTGCAGATGGAAGCAGGATTCATCGAAATTGGAAAATATGATGTGCTGTCATTCGTTTCTGCATGCGTGACCTTCGGAGACAACATTGTATTTTCCCATAACTATGATGTCAGCGGAAGCTGGAGCAATTTGCACCGTGCAAATATACATCGCTCTAGCAGATGATGCACAGCTTTTCGTGGGGACATAGAGCTGCACAATAGTTTCAGTTGCTTCCACCGTGCACAGAATATGGTTGTCCGTTCCGCCACAGCCATGCACACAAGCTGTCTGTCGCCGTGTCCTGTAGTATGGAGCGAGCGGTCGTTGGAATCTGGTATTCACAGAAGCTCTTTACTGTGCGTTCATGCTAATCAATTGTTTATCCTCCCATGTTCTGCACATTCTACAAACTTAGCCTCCGTACGATGTATCCTTCTTGGTGTTGCATGTTTAATGGTGACCATTTCCCTAGGAAATCTGTCAATGTTTTCGTGATAACCAATTTATCACAACACACACACACACACACACACACACAAAGCTCAGTTTGGTTTCAGACAGTTCAAATGGGATAAAAATATGACATATTTTTGCATCAGAGGTAATCACTCTAATAACTAATCATTGTTTTACTTAGAAATCACATCTTTACTGACATTGACATTATATTTAACCTTGATCATTTTTACAAAGGCATATAAAAGTCATATTCAGAATCTTACACATATATTTATGAAAAAGGCGCACAATGAATTTAGACACGGATAAACATGGAAATTTAAAAATTGGAAGCAGTTTGATACAAGCTTACGTTGAAAAAGAAGAAAAAAAAACGAGATCCATATTAGTTAAAATGTTACAAAAAAAGACAAACATAAAATTGCACCCCCTTTCCGTTTAAAGGGCAGATATTGTTTTATTGATCTAAACATAAAATACATATTCATGGGAACGTATCGATTATGCCAGACCAACAGAAACACACAAAAGAAAAAAAATAAGACATAGAGTTATTTTGGGACCACTCTGCCTACCATTATCGAGTTTTATAGCCCACTTTTTCTTTCTCAACATAGAACAAAACTTTCCTTTTCTTTATTTAGTTTTCTTCAGAAACAAATTTCGGTTCAGAATTTCCGCGACTTCAAAGAATGCAGTACTAAAATAGGATATGCTACGCAATATGTAGTAATTTCCATATATAGCATAGTTCCTTTACTATATATATATATACTACTTGTACAATAATTTATGGAAGTACAGTTCGTACTGAGATAGATTTCTACACGTAAAACAGAGAAAATACTTACACGGGCATATATAAATAATAGTTTGTATTTATGTTTGTGTATTAGGTGCAGCAGAACTAAGTTCTATGAGAAACAATGTGATTTCTTCTGATTTATGTGGAACAACTTAGTTCATGGGACAGACATTATTTTTAGTTAGTTATAATATTTTAGTTACACTTTCAAGCCAAAATGTTGAACTTTAATTATGCATTTAGATCACTTTCCAGATTCCGTGATGACAATTTCAAATACATCCTTTAGTTACGTGTATATATATATATATATATATATATATATATATATATATATATATAAGGACGGATCCAAGGCAGCTATAGGGGCTATACCCCCCCCCTTGACGCTCACGTATACACGGGATAAAATGGACTTCAATCCTGTTTTACACTGGATAAAACGGCAAACTATGGTTTAGCCCCTCCCTTGATCATATCCTGGATCCGCCACTGTATATATATATATATATATATATATATATATATATATATATATATATATATATATATATATATTATTTAATGGCATTATATAGTCATAGCATTATATAGTATTATATGTATATATATATATATATATATATATATATATATATATATATATATATATATATATATATATGTGTGTGTGTGTGTGTGTGTGTGTGTGTGTATGTATACATGTATGTATTAGTGCATTTATCTGTATTTATGCATTAACTTAAACTGTCAAATAGTTCTGACACGCATCGTTTAACGGGAACTTCTTACTTAGCATAAAAACTTACCACATGGGTCATTTTGCCCAATGAATATTCAACATTATTTAATTTGAACGTATATTACACGTTCCTACCAGATAATGGTGTACTTCTTCTCTCCAATCATAATCCTTCTATCATAAGTATTAGTTTTCAGATTACGTGTTTTCTTAAAAAAAAAAGAAAAACAAACTATATTCATCTAGAATTATCAGATGCGCCATTTTGACTCAGACTAAAAATATTCCGTCTATTTATTTAGCTCATGGGTAACAATCAGGACAAATATGATATCAAGTTTTGGATGTTTGTTGCAATGAATAATAAATATAGTTAAAATACTTTTCTATATCATCATGATAATAGGTACTCTGCCATTATTGACAGGTCACTTTCCGCAACTAGAAGCTTCCATGGTCCACGGTTTTAATCCAACATTTTCGTCAAGTATGAATTTTCTGTTCTGCTACTATCCATTAATTGCAACACCATTTGCCCCTTCCTCTCTTTCCTGCCACCATACGCCCCTCATGATACAGTTCTCTAGCACGTACCGCACGTACAGTTCCTTCTTAGCCAACGTCCCAACCAGTTTATCTTTCTCTTTTCAATAATAACTAAAATAGTTCTTCTCTTTCTCAGAATTTCTAACATTCTCTCATTCGTTTCCGAACGACCCAGATAATCTTCTACATTCTTCTTCACACTCACATTTCGAAAGCCACCCCAAAAAGTTTGAAAAATATATAAACGCAAGAAGGTACAATAAAGAGTTTAATATATTTTCCTTTATTTATATTAATGGTAGATAATTATTTAACAAATAGTATCAACCACTACTGCAAAAGTAATTTCCTACTGTCATTAATCAATCAAATGTGTACAGACGTGTTCAAATTATTAGACTCACGCCCGTAAAATGCAAAGCTGATGTTGCAGCCCTAATTTAGGAGTTTTAAAACATGTGAGTTAAGGGTTAAACCACCAATAGAGGATCCTTCATTTGTTTACTGTACAGTTGAAGTGATGATATCAGCGTTGAACAGCAGATGACATTAGTGGAGGAGAAAGTTCTGAAAGTGGTGTTTCAGTTGTATACAGCGCAGAGACCTGCACGAACCGAATTTTTCGGCCCGGGCCCGGTAAATTTTAAAAGTTTTATTTTGTAACATTTTTCACGGGTACACTTCTTCAGCGTTTGCCTTTATTCTAATTATCGTTTAACGAAAGTCAATAACTATTAAAGGAATGCAATAATCGGCCCCAGCCCGGCCCGGCCCAAAGAAATAACAGAGTCCGAGCCCGCCCCTTGCAGGTCTCTAATACAGCGATTGTGGTTTATATCAACAAGTTACAGTCTGAAGTGTTGTGGTTGCAGTCGTAAGCAGTTACAACATTCAAAGCGTTCAACAGTTCGAATGGGCCAGTTTAAAGTGATCGTGACGTGTTTTGTGTATTAAAATTTTAGTCTGTGAAGTCCTGTAATCGCTGCATAATGTGAAAACCAGAGATCTTTCTCCACGTAAAGTGGAAGTTATCAAAACACTTCTGGCGGAAGGAAGATATACACAACGACAAATTTCTAGTAGAGTTGGTGTAGGGCAAAAATCTTTGAGTAGAATCTCTGTTGTAATGAGCAAAAAGCAAATGTATAAGCAAAAATCTTTCTTATTTTGGCCTTGCTTCTGCGCTCATGTAGATACATCCCTACTTTCTTCCCTGCCTTCATGCTGGGGACTTCAGTAAACTCTTGAAATGCACACGTCAAAAAATATTACACCTATCACACAATAATGCTGCTTTTCCTTGCCAGCAGACGTCGCATGCGGATCTTCCCTCGCGAACTACTTTATTGTATCCCTCCGAATTCTACTGTGGGTGGGGCTCAGGCCCTTTCGAACTTTAAGCACAAGATGTCGCTACAGTGCAGAGAAACTTTACGCTGTTACAAGGGTTTCGTTTTCCACGTACAGTATCGATATATCAAAACTGACTTTACAAGTTATAGTGCGAATGTCAAGTGCAAAGATCAATGCACAATTCCTTCAAAACGGATTTTTATTAGCATGTGGGGTTCTGGAGATAATTGCATGTGAAAATGACTCCCCATTTTTATACCAAATTTACTCATTAAGGATGAAAATTTTTAAATTTTTGTTCTGAAGGATTTGTGCCGACATGTTTTGTGAAGAATATAAAAAACTCCATAGTTCTATCTTTAGTCGTAACTGAGAAAAATGTTCAAAACGGAAGGTCTATTCTGCGCGTTTTTGTGGAGGTATGAAGTCCTCTTAAGGTCGTTTACCATCAAGTCCCAGGCGTACTGAGAGTGAATGCTTGGGAACTGCAGCTTGGAAGAGAACGGAATATCAGCAATCTTCTTTCCCTGGTTTGCTGACATCAGAAAGATATTTCCGTAAGTAGGAAAATATTAGTAGAGGTCTACAAATATTTCTGTTTTTAAACATGTAGTTCTATTATTTGTGAAACATTTTTACACTACCGACTACGTGTAACGTATGGCAACTTATTTATACATGTGTATTTACTAGAGAACCAAATAAATAAATAAATAAATATGTTTAGCACTATCCGAATCAATACAAGGGGAATTCTAACTTCAATAAATTCCCACAATAAATAGTTGTATACCACAAATATACTAAAACATTGAGCACATCACACTTACAGCGCACTTGTATTATTCTCCTTCTTCACACTGACATACAGATAACGAGGAATAATCAAAAGTAATCTGTAACAGTTTTATTATACAATAAACAGACAATTGGAATATAGATACTGTAAACCAGATGTCCAGGCATGTACGGATGAATTTATTTCGGGATGGGTCCAAAGCTTTCTGGGGCGTTCAAATTCAATATGAGGGTAAGTTATACTGAAATTTGTGAAATTACACCCAAAATTATACTAGATTTACAGAAAGGACAAGACTTTGGGAAATATGTCTCCTAGAAATCACACCCTGCGCGCATACCTGCAGACTGTCATTAAATGCTGTCATGGCTATTGGCAGGAGCTGGCCCCTACAGCTCTTTTAACAGAACCTTAATAGAAGAATTTTCAACTTGTACTGGAAAAATAAAAAATCTCAGGTGAGCGAGTGTGAGCTAAAATAAACTCTGGATTAGAGTTGTTGATGCATATTCTATAGTGAATCAGACATAAAAGTGGTTCGAAAGTATGTTGTGTGCAGCATTTGCCGTGAATAACAGGAAGTCCTATCAGTACCTCTATAATCGCTTCTGGTTCTGGTATAAAACATCACACGTGCGATTGAATGCTGAAATCGTAATATCAGAAAAAAAAATTATCAGAAGATCTCATTGTATTATTCGCATACACACTAAACTTTAGGTCTATATATGCGCATTAATGCAAATAGACAATACTCAGTATTTACTTATGTATTTGTTTATGTAATATATCTGGAAATAAATGTATAATTTACTGATATAATACATCTGCTAAGCTTTTTAAAATATGAGTTAATTTTGGTTTTGAATCGTAGACTCTATAAGCACAGGAGTCAAAATAATTACTTTAGTTGTTCTTGCGTAATTTATTTTCCCTTAGTTCTGGTGATAATTGAAGGTGAACAACTGAACTTTCGTTTATGATACTATTTCTCAAGTTTATGCATATTTAAATCGGGTGCACCGTGGCTCAGTGTTAGAACACTTACCTCTGGTACGTGGAGTTCCTAGTTCGGCCAAGTAAGTTTGTAGTGGACAACATAGTGTACGAGGGTTTTCTCGAAGTATTCTCGTTTCCTCCCACATTCGCATTCCACCATTTTTCCATCATTATTCACTTTGGTTAATCATCCGTCTCTCTTACATCACCTACCTCTCTGTTAATCTAAACGGCGTAATGGTGAGACGTTAAAATGAAATATTTAATTTCTTTTCACTTTATATTTAAATCAGTTAGGTTGCACTTTAATTTATTTTGGATTTTAAAGAAATAAAAATAAACATATAGAACGTTCCTAATCCTTTCAGATTAGAATTTTAGCGCAACTTTCAAAGCACAGGAAACATCGAGGACACTGTGTTACTTTTTATTTATTTACTTTTATTAATTAATTTATTTATTTTATTGTTATTTTTTGCTTTCTTCGGAACTCCAGTTTTGTTTACCGACTTTTTAAAGTGTCCAGTTAACAACAATTGCCACCGTATGCTTCATTTTACCTCTACTGTTTCACTTTGAACACTGAGCTGACGTAGTAAACGTAACGCAGAAACCAAAATATAATAATGTATAGACATAGACCATTAACGTTGAATCCTGGTATTTGCGAGCGATGCATGTATGCGATTATGTGTCCCTTGATAGCTCTTGTCTGCTGTGTTTGAATGAACTTTAGTCTTGTTTATACCAAAATCACACTGTAAATCAAACTAGCAACAAAGATGTGGGAATACGATAGTTCTTGGGACATAGAAGGACGCAAATTTAAAATATGTTCTATCTATATATATAAAAGAGAACGTACAAATCCTTTGTTAGCTCATCACGCTAATACGGCTGAACCAATTTCTTTCATTTTTGGGGGGTTATTAAGATTTGGACCCTAGATGGTTTTTATCATATCACTTTAATTTTCAATTACCAGTGTCTTGAGATAATTGACCATTCAAGTGTCCATAACGTACAAATCCTTTGTTAGCTCATCATAGCTAAATCTAACCGTATTTATATGCAACCCACATGACCGTGTCACTCGGCGGGTTAACATAAATGACAGGCGATATAATGTTAACATTTACTCCAATCTTCTATGGTTTTTATCATATCACTTGAAAGCGAAAAAGTAAAAATTATCTAAGTAACAAAGTTTATTGCGTTCCGGGGTGACCGCAGCGAAGCGGGGTGAACGCTGCTAGTAAATAATAAAATAAAATAAGCACATCACAAATCACTAATTTGGAATTTAATCTTTATTTCAGCACTGACCTCATGTGAAACGCAAACTTAAGAGTTCAACGCAGCTGTTGAATCACATAAGCTTCATATGCAAATCAACCCAACTATCAGGCGCCGAGTTCCGAAAACATATCAATAAATATACGAACTTGTTTTACATTGGAAGTATTCAATCGCACATGCACAAACTTAAATCATTCACTTATTTATGTTGCAACAAAATCGATGTCCATAAATGATTAGATGATGCACTTAAAACATAATTAAGAGAAAATTAATGGCATAAGTTTCGCAGCGCAATTAATGTGAATAATGAAAAAGGAAGGATAACCATTTTTCCGGTCTAGGATGAATCTTTATTTTTGGAGTGTTTTACCCAATAAACACCATATGTAATTGGCATTGTAATTAATTGTGTATGCAATGTATATGCTTATTACATACTGCATGCAAGAAGAAAGAAAACACTGATCATACGGGAATTAGAATCTTCAACCTAAGTAGACTCAAATCTTGAAAACGGTGCGAGATATTGGAAAAGTAACGAAATCATCTCTCCTTTATGTGGCACCCCATGCTGATTTTTATCAGGACGTATTTCACTTGTGTCTGTAAAGGGACATGTACAAATGTGAGGAATGAGAAGGAGATTCATGCTCATATGCGAATGATGCACTGTGTAAAGAGCGCAGGTTCAGTTAGTTTATATATTAAAATGCTAGGTTTATATGTTTGTTTCCAAAGAAAAGTTTATATGTTTGTCTCCAATCCTGTCGACAATCTGATCTCGAAAACCACAAGTTCTAGAAATGTGCCGTTTTCGCTGGTCGATTTCAAATTTTGTGTAAATTGTACAGTTTTAATTGAATATTTAAGAACGTGGCCGTTATTTCTTTATTGCATTTCATTGGGGTACACTGGAAGTGTTGAAATTTTAAAGTAAAGCATCGTATCTAATGAGTTATCCATTCCAACAAAACATAGTTGCATATAGAGGATTGTATATCTCTCAGGCGTTTGTTTCATGGTCAAATGATTATGAAAAACGAAGAATAACCATTTCTCCACTCTAGTTCGAATTAGCAATTAGACTTACATATTCTACATTTAAATTACTTTCAAAATCTAACTTAATTATTTGTAGTTTTCAACATGTGATAGTCGCCTCTGATCATATACACTACGCTATAAAAAAAAAAAAACTCCAACAAAATGTGTAGAGATTTTATTTTTGTGTAAATACGAAATATATATAGATTGATAGATAAATAGATAGATAGACAGACAGATAGATAGATAGATATATATATATAGATAGATAGATAGATAGATAGATAGAGAGAGAGAGAGAGAGAGAGAGAGAGACGGAAGATATTTAAATTTATTTTGTATTGATAATAGCAAATTTGCGGATAAGCATAACGTGAAACTACTATGGCCTTGTTTAGTTTCTCTTGGGCAAGTTTAAAGTTGTATGTGGCTGGCCAGTAGGGTCCTTCATTAGTTTAGCTTTATGAAAATTGTTTGTCATCCAAGTAGATAAACTTAGTCTATTGCAATTCCTGTAAATATGGTGCATACTTCTTGTACTGCCCTCTTATACACACACACACACACACACACACACACATATATATATATATATATATATATATATATATATATATATATATATATATAATGACGTAAATAATGTAGCTTAGTTTCATGATATTTTTTTCATCGCTGGAGCTCATGTGGTTCAGATCTCACGTTAAGCTGTAGTTGCACATCTCATATAGCCTCGCTACTGAAAGGAACACTAAACTGAAATTAAATCAAAGCATATGATTTTTTGTTGGTTCTGATTCAATAATACGTACACATGTGTCCCCAATACACGAAGTGTTTATATCAAATATATGTGCAAAGTATAAAGTGTATGTTTGTGTGTCAAATGTGAATATTTTGACAATACAAAGTGTGTTTCTCAGATTAGCTAGCTGAATTATGATCAAGATATAATTTATTTGATATTATTTCAAACTTCTGTCATATGTGAATATAAAACTTAACAAAAAAAATAGTTATGAACATAATGGAAAAAAATAGCCAATATACAAAGTAATTATAAAAGTCTTCAGTATTCCAAAAACAAGAGTCTGCACATTTTTATTTTTATTTTTAGCATACGATTTCCGAAGTGCTTCCCAGATTTTTTTTTCTTTTTTTAATGACTGCATTTCTATTCTACATATTAGTGTTGTTATTGTCACATATCATAAAGCAAAATAAAATTATGCCTTATGATTTTGGTAGAGCACTCAAATTTTGTAAACTACATTTTACTTACGGTTAATGCAAGTAAATCCTACTACTCTTGAATCATTCACCGAATCTCATGATTCCATAAGCTATTTTGTGAATATACTATGATGTCATGTAACATGCCATATATTTTATATTAGTTTCTTTAAAATGTATTTCTTTAAACAAAAATACTATTTAAATCCTATAAAACGCACTGTGTTTGCTTCTTTTAGCTATGGACATTGATTTTTTTCAGAGACGTTTACCAAAACAGCGCTGATTTATGTTGGATGCTATTATGAATTCGCACAAAATAGTCTTTGCTTTATTCAAGGAAAACAGTTATTACCCAAATCACTGTTTTGTGTCGTTTTTTTAGTGGTTTGTTTTATTTGTATTTAATTAGGAAAGCAAAGATCACTTTCTGAGAGTTATACAGTCATTTTCCTTTCAAGATGCCACGCCCAGCTCTTACGTCAGGATGTATTTCTACAGTGGATATATACGCCTGCGTTTGCCAAAGTGGCACACTAGTTGCGCTGTGCCAAGCGAAGACAAAAGAGATGATGTTGAGTACTCTTAGAAGATCCTACCTTGACGTGGAAACCTTGAAAAGACGCTGGCATGCTCCAAAGGATCAACAGGCTCCATTGACAACACAAAATGTAAATGATTTCCAGGAACACCAAAAAGAAAACTTGATGGCACAGCAGTGGGTAAGATCCTCAAGTTCTTCTCAAAGAGGAGAAACTTTCAGGAGACAGGAATGGACTAGTGAAGTTGTAATTGAAAGAAAATTGAAAGTGAATGCACCCACTGGTATCATTCGTGGTTTCAATAGCACTTTAACTGATAAGCTTAACTACATTTTCCTCTTCAAAAGCAACAGCAATCAAGACAGTTGTGTAGCTAAAAGATTGTCCGTCACGTGCAACGATTACGTCTACTCTCAATCGTCAATAGTTCGCAGGCGCCGAGCCGAGTTGGGCGTGGTATCTGGCTGAAGGTAGTACTACTCCCACTTTTTTTTCTTTTCAAACATTTTGAAGCCTTTCTAACAGGTGTCCAAATTCTCAAGTCAAAAAGCAGACAATGCAGATAGTCAGGTATATGTAAGTAGAATGGGGTATTGGATTAAAAAAAGGTGTAACATGCATAATAAAGTTCCCAGTTACCTTCTTTTTTTAATGAATATAAATTTGTCAACAACACTGCTCTATTACTTTTCTCAATTTCCCCATTTCCTTTTTTTTTCTCTTGAATACAAACATGCATACTGTAGTCTTGACAATTGAAGAGTTTCAGGCATTCGTGTCATCTGTCTTCTTTTATTTCATTTTTTTTTCCTACCACAATCTTCCGGAGAAGAAGGAAACATGAAAAAAGTTTAAAATATACGAGCAACAAACCAACAACAACTCGATTGTGTCTAAGGAATGCGATCCCTTATTCTTTCCAGACCAACCCCCACCCGATTAGGGAAACAAAAATTGTCTTCCTGACCTCAACAGGGACCATAGAAGCAGCAGGCTTTCTTTCTTTCTTTTTAAAATAAGTCTTTTGTCCTTTATACTCTCCATGTCAGACTATTGTTAGCTGATTTCGCAATCTCCGGAGTTTTCATTTATTAAGAAAAAGAAGTGAAAATAGTGGTTAATCAAGCAACGAAGAAGAAAGCCTTTGACAGACTGCCATACGAGTAACTAAGGAATATACATTTTACAGGATAAAATACGTTCTTTAACACATTACTATAGACAGGTCCTTCTTACCTTAATGTCCAAATAGTTGTTTACATGCTTCCGACATTGCACTTAAATTAATTTCAAGGTGCACTGATACATACAATATTTATCTTACCTCATGCTCACTTATCAATATGATACACAAAATGTGTTTTTAATCATTCGATTTAACCCTTCCTTTTTTCCAAATTCTGTGCACTGCAAGAAATAGGTATTTTCCATCGCAAAGCACGTTTGGCAACATTGCACTCGCTCAGCGATAGATGCTTTAGAAAATACTGCAAGATAACTGTGGCGTATTGGTACCGTTGTGGCTTTATGTATTTGCCTTCCAGGATGTAAAATGAACTCTGTCTTACATTTTGTATTATCATCTGACCGTCGCTGTGTTGGCGAAAATGTTTGCTTTCCGTGTTCTGCATTGGATTTTTTTTTTTCATATTGTATTATCAAAGACCTATCTTCACCAAATGGTTACAAAGAAATTAGCACGAAAAAAAAATGTATCTAGTTAACGAGTGACATAAAGTAATAAAGCTGCTCTCTTCTTGTATGATTAAATAGGTAGATGCTTTTGAGTTTTGAATTTTGATAGTTTAGGATGTGATCCTCGTTGAAAAGTTAGGTGTACTTTATTCTGAATCTTCTATGTTTCTTAGCCACTTAAAGCAAATACTGAGATTAGGGGCGTCATTTCAGACTTCGCTTGGGGGGGGGAGAGCAATCACCGACATAATACTTTCATGTTTTGTACTAGTATATTAGTATACAATTGATTAAAGTATATGCGTTCCTCAAACTGTTGGGGGGCAATTGCCCCCTCCTGCCCCCCTAAATGACGCTCCTGACTGACATTAACCAAAGTTAGCTAATTAACCATTAGTTAATAAAAATGTATGTTCTTTTCTCCTATTCGCTATGTCCAGGAAACATACGCACAGAGATAAAACCTACCCTAAGGAACTTCCACTGCATTTGCTAGAAAGAAATTATGGTTATGGTTGTCTCTGTGGCTATGGTTATCGCTTTGGAAGTGGAAGGTTCATCTTGGGCTCAAGGAAAAAGTTGTTTCTCCTGAGAGTATAAAGTTCCAGATTGTGCACTGAGACTAAGGAAGACAATGAGATGAAACGGATGATAATGGTGGAATGATGTAAGAGAGAGGAAACGGAGAACACCGAGAAAATCCGCACACATGGTATTTGTACACTACAAAGTTCACTTGACGCAGGCTGGGAACAGCAATCGTGTTCAGATTTCACAATAAACTATAATATACAAATACGACGTTTGCAATGAAAACAGACAAGTATTTTCAGAACACTAAAGCTGACTTATGATCTCATAGGTAGACAAACGCCTGGATCCGCCCGCTTCATATAACTGTAGTCAATTTATCATTCAACAGGAACATTATTTGAAATGTTAAAACATTACATTATGTTGAAAGATCCTTCCTTTGCTTTTATTTTTTACTGACACACACAAAATGTCGCCCGCGAACTACAGAGCACTATTTTACAAGTCAAAATAAAGCAAAAAATATATACAATTGTATACTTTTTGAGAATTAAAGTCGATAGACGATGACACTAGCACGACTTATTAGCGTAACTAGCGTAACAATCGATGCGACTGATTGAGGGATTCGTAGAGCAACGCTAATGGTTTCATGCTGATTTAAGTTGTTATAACATAGTGAAATGTTTGATTCCCCCAGCGGCTGAAGTTGACCCCGGAGAGAATACCATTAAATAACATTTTCTCTTTATCTTGGCCTCAAGAATAACGCTGTATTGTCCGTGGGAGCCATGTTTAGAACACCAATATTTATGTCCCAGTTCCTTAAAAATTGCTTTACTATCCACCAAAACTGACCATGATAATTATTTCAATAAATTGGACTAATTTGTATTCCTTTCAAGCTTTTGTGTTTCATCAGTATTTCTCATTCATTTCACAGAAATTAGAAATGCTTTTCAAGCAACTATGGTTTCCTCACTTATGCCTTTAACAGCATAAATAAGGCGAGTTTAAACAAGTCTGGCCACAAGCTTTGTTATCATAAGATACAGTACTATTGCCCTTGTTGCCCTATAACTAAACATATATAAGTTACACGTTATCGTTGCAATATATATATGCGTGTATGTGTGTGTGTTTGTGTAACACCTTTTTTTGTTTAAAAAAAATTGGTAGTTTAAGTTTGATTTCACTGGAGTTACATAAACTCTCACATAGTCGTTTCTAAGTTATTTTTCCTTTAATATCTTATTCCAGTCTTGAAATTTACCCAAATCAACTTATTAGATGAAATATTTATGATGTGTACTTAAAATATATACCTTACACATTTTTTGGCTGTATGCTGAGCCATTCAAAATAATAATAATAATAATAATAATAATAATAATAATAATAATAATAATAATAATAATAATAATAATAATAATAATCAAAAACATTTTAATAAAATTGTATACCCCTTGAAGTAGAACTAAAAAAAGTTCCGTCTTACACAAGTTTAGGGGAGCATATTTGTGCAAAATATCAAATAGAGCAAGAACACATTTAATTCATCATCCCATCTTATATGTTGAGGTACAAAAAAAAGTCTCTTAAGTCAAGAATCTGATGAGTACATTAGTACAAAATTTCATCTACTTACGCCCAACTGATTCAAAGATCCGGTGAACGATTTTTTTTTATTTTATTATCTTAGAAGTCATATTTCGTTAAAGCCTGTCTCACCCTAAGCGAAGGATTCAATGAATAGTGTGCACAAAATTTCAACTCTTTCCGGGATGTGTTAAATAATGGAAAAATCACTCAAGATCTTTTTTTTTTTTGTCCTTTTTATAGTTAGCTGCCTTTAAAGTTTTGATTTCTCCTCAACCTTCAGTTCAAAGTTAAGAAATTGTAGTAAAAAAATATTGTAGAAAATCGAACCGTCCCTACATTCAAATATTCAAAAGTTCTGGAAAAGACCGAAAAAAAAAAAGATCAATGCACCCTTTTCCCCAAAGGATGATGGATTTCATAAAGATCAGACATATCATTAGCCGAGGATTCACTGACAATGATTGTATGCAGAATATTCCAAGTTTATATGCGTAGTAGTTTCGGAGATCTGATGAATGGGATAAATAGTTTTAATTCAATTTCCGTTCCGTATGGAAACATTGCACCTTGCAAAACCTTGTTTAATTCTTAGTCTAGGGCTTAACTTCAAGAATATGTGTACGAAATTTCAAATTCGTACACAAACTTCATGTTGTTCTCCGCCTAGAACACAAACAGAATATTTTTACAGAACTTCCAAATTCCTACCTTTAAAAGTGTAGAAGGTCTGATGAACGACATATGTGATGAACAACAAACTATATATATTCAGGATCTCTTTCTCTTCTTAAAAGTCACATTAACTAAAACTCTTTTACTGATGGTCTGTAGTACATGGATAATATTCCTACATTTCAAGGTTCTATGCCTAATAGTTTCGCAGATCTTGTAAACGACTAAATATATTCAAGTCCATTGGCCACCGAGGGATTCATTTTATAAAATCCAGTCCTGTGATCAACCTAGGATATATAAAGAACATTTATACATATTTTCAAATGTGTCTGCCAAACAATGTCGGGGAGCCGAAAAGTTAAAGCATTTTTTTTTTTCAACATTAGGGTCGCATTTCTCAATACATCTTCTTATCTGGAACCTAACGTACAAGCAAAATATATATACATAATGTCAAGGTTTTACGTCGTATAGTTTCTGAGATCCGTTGAATACTGGAAAACATTACATCCTCTTCGCCCCATTTAAGGGTCGCATTCCACAAAATCGTGTTTTGTCCAGTCTACAACGCAAAGGTAGCATTAGTACAATCCGCGGCAAAAAACCTGCAACATGAGCATATGAGTTTATTGTGAAATGACGAAGTCTTTTGCTCCAAAATAAGTGTGCACGGGAGGAGACCGAGGTTTATCTTAGCGTGATTCGTTCCACTTAGACGTTATGTTCATTCCCTGTGCTGTTAAGCGTAGTTTCACAATAAACTTACATCCTCATGTTGCAGATTTTTGCCGCGGATTGTACAAGCATTTAAGCTCCTACGCTTTATATTCTCTCGGAGGTTTGGTGAATACTTGAAACATAGAAACATTCAATCACCCCTTCTCCCCTCTTACACTTCGCAAAGTCCAGACTTATGTGTAGTCTAGAACTCAGGAAAAATGTTTATACAAACTTTCAAGGTTCTACAGATCTTATTTCAGAGATCTAATGAATGCCTTTAAAACAAAATAAAGAAAGGAAAGAAAATCAATTCCCTCTTCCTTAGCGATCGCGTTTCGAAAAATCCCGTGTTATTTACAGTCTAGGAACAGAAAAAAAATATGTATATTAAATTACAAGGTTCTACGCTTAATAGTTTTGGAGATATGTTGAATGAAACAGCAAGTTTACTATATACAATAGCTGAACTATCCGTTCCTCGCACTGGGAGGATAATGCTATGGAAAGCATTCCAAACTTTTTCAATGAAAGTGTAATGATAGAAGCCCGTAAAGTCTGCCTCTTTCCCACCACTTACTTTCACAATGATGCATAATGGATTTCGACTTAAAAGGTATCAGAAACGTTACTATTCATCTCAGCAATCCTGAAAACTTTGGATTAATCGATAAATTCGGTCGTTTTTGATCACCTTTAAATGCCACCATATTCAAACACCCACCCCCTATCATCCTGCGTGAAGAAAATGCGATAGAAAACTAAAGTAGGCTATGGTCAACTCATGCATTAACAAACATCAAAATTGGTTCATCGGTCTAGGAGTAGTTCCTGGGCACACATCGTATGTTCATTTTTACTGTCAAGCAACTAAAGAAGATAAGAAACAATGACGATCATTAAACAGAAAATCAAATTCGAGATTTCAACGTATTTAAAAGTTTTGTGTCGCATATATATCGGAAAAGTGATGATTGACATCTGCCTGTCCGTTCGTCCATTTGTCTTCATGTACACTCACCGTAGAAGTCAAACCGTTCAATGCATTATGTGATATTTTATTAAACTTAATATTTTCATGTGATTTCCCATAGTAACGTGGGTTCCTGTCACCACGGCATGGCGCGTCCTCAGGTTGCGGATCGAGGAGAAGGCCTCTAGATATAGAGGTTAGCTGCGAATATACTGAATAAGCAGTCGCGGACAGACGACTAGCAGTGGTCCTCCAGTTTGGGGGTTTGGGTAAGGCTAACACCCTCATCCTGTAAAAAAAGTACTTGTTCAGAAACATTCACAAAAGCCTCGGACAAGGACTGATAACTTGGCACGACATCAGCAAAAGAAAATGGACATGAGATTTGGAACATGGAATATTAGAAGTCTTTATAGGGCAGGCGCGTTAAAATCTGTAACGAGTGAGTTAGAGAAATACAGGATGGACTTAGTAGGAGTTCAGGAAGTTAGGTGGGAAGGAAATGGATCTGAGAATTCCGGAAATGTTACGTTCTTTTACGGGGAAGGAAATAAAAATCACAACTTAGGAACAGGGTTTTTCGTTCACAAACGAATATTACCAGCAATTAAACGGGTTGAATTTGTTACTGACAGACTTTCTTTTATTACTCTTAAGGGACGGTGGTGTGATATTATTGTTTTAAAGGTACATGACCCAACTGAATATAAGGGTGGCGATATAAAAGATAGTTTTTACGAAGAAGTGGAACGGATATTTGACTAACTCCCGCGATACCATATGAAGATTCTATTAGGGGATTTCAATGCGAAGGTAGGACGAGAGGATATTTTCAAACCGATTATAGGGAACGAAAGTTTGCATAAGGAAAGTAATGACAACGGTGTTAGACTCGTGAACTTTGCAACTTCCAAAAAACCTAATCGTGAAGAGTACAAAATTCCCACATCGCGACGTTCATAAATACACTTGGACATCACCAGACGGGAAAACACATAATCAAATTGATCACGTTTTAGTAGATAGAAGAAGACAATCTAGCATAATTGACGTCCGGCCGTTTAGAGGGGCTGATTGTGACACTGATCACTACCTGGTAGTAGCGATAATACGGGAGAGATTATCGTTGAATAAAGGTAATATTCAATGTCCGAAAACGGAGAGATTTAATTTAAAGAAATTAGAAGAGAGCCAGGTAAGAGATGAATACCAGATTGAAGTTTCGAATAGATTCGCGGTTTTAGAAGACTCGGAATGCACTAGTGTTGAGGATACTTGGATTGAAATTAGAGATAGTATTAAAAATTCAGCAATAGAAAAATTGGGACACGCGGAAATACGTAGGAACAAACCATGGTTCGACCAAGAATGCATTAAACTAGCAGAGAAGAGAAAACAGGCAAAATTACGGTGGCTACAAAATCCGAATGAAACAACTACACAAAATTTCGCAGATATCAGGCGGGAAACTTCCAAAACTTTTAGAACAAAGAAACGGGATTTTTTGAAAGCTAAAATTAAGGAACTTGAAGATAATAGTAAAAATAAAAATATTCGGGACATGTATAAGGGGATCAGCGAATTTAAGAAAGGCTATCAACCTCGTGCTTATATATTAAAGAAATCTAACGGAACAGTTCTCACCGATACGGATAGCCTCCTAAATAGATGGAAAGATTTCTTTGACGATTTGCTGAACACGCAGCCAAAAACTAATGTGCGTGGAGAAAAGGAGATACACACCGCAGAACCGTATATTCCAGAACCCAATCGAATAGAAGTGGAAGCCGCTATAAAGAAATTGAAGAAACACAAATCTCCGGGTGTAGATTAAATTCCGGCTGAGTTAATTTTAGCTGGAGGCGAAAAATTGTGGAACAAGATACACAAACTCATTCTCCTTATCTGGAACAAGGAAGAATTGCCACAAGAGTGGAAAGAATCAATCATTGTTCCAATTCACAAGAAAGGCGACAAAACTGACTGTAATAATTATCGAGGCATTTCTCTTCTATCAACATCCCATAAAATCCTTTCAAATATTCTGTTAGCAAGATTGACCCCATACGCAGATGAAATTATTGGAGATTATCAGTGCGGATTTAGACGAAATCGATCAACTATCGACCAAATATTTACCATTCGCCAATTACTCGAAAATAAGTGGGAATACAATACCCCGGTACATCAACTATTTATTGATTTTAGAAAGGCTTAAGACTCGGTTAGGAGAGAAACATTATACAACGTTCTTACAGAACTTGGAATACCGAGAAAGCTAATTAGATTAATTAAGATATGTTTAAGTGAATCCCAAAGTAAAGTCCGGGTAGGAAAATTTTTGACCACGAGCTTCCAGGTCGAAAATGGCCTGAAACAAGGAGATGCGTTGTCGCCATTATTATTTAACTTTGTGCTGGAATACGCCATAAGGAAAATCAAAGAAAGCAACCAGGGCCTAGAGTTGAACGGCATTCACCAGGTTATGGCATATGCTGATGATGTAAATTTAATAGGGGATGACAGGAGAACAGTAGAAATAAATGCAGAGATCTTATTAAACGCTTGCAGGGACATGGGTTTAGAAGTAAATGCAGAGAAAACTAAATACAGGGAAGTGCGTCGGGACCGTAATACGGCAAATTGTGGAGGCGTTAAAATATTAAATAATGCTTTTGATAAAGTAGATACTTTCAAATATTTAGGATCAATATTAACAGACGAAAATCATATTCACGAAGAAATTAAATGTCGACTAAAAGCAGGGAATTCGTGTTACTATTCGGTTCAAAATCTCTTGCCGTCGCGAATCCTGTCGAGGAATTTGAAGCTTAAAATATATAAAACGATAATCATGCCTGTTGTTCTGTATGGTTGTGAAACATGGTCGCTTACTCTGAGGGAAGAACATAGACTGAAAGTATTTGAGAACAGGATCCTGAGAAGAATATTCGGACCCAAGAGGAACGAGAATGGGGAATGGCGGAAGCTTCATAACGAGGAACTACATAGTTTATACGGTTTACCCAACATTGTTAGGGTCGTCAAGTCTAGGAGGCTTAGGTGGGCAGGTCATGTAGCTAGAATGGAAGAAAGTAGAAACGCTTTCAAAGTCTTGACTGGTAGACCCATAGGAAAACGACCATTAGGAAGACCTAGGCGCAGATGGGAGGACAATATTAAGATGGATCTCGCAGAGATAGGAACACAAAGTAGAAACTGGATGCAATTAGCTAAGGGTAGAAGTCAGTGGAGAGCTTTTGTGAACGCGGCACTGAACCTCTGGCTTCCATAGGCCATAGAGTTAGTTAGTTAGTTAGTTAGTTAGATTTCCCATAGAGTTCTTCCTCAAATTTTCTTGCTACCTCTAGAAATAAGGGTAGTTTACTGAAGGGTGAATATATATTTTATATATATATATATATATATATATATATATATATATATATATATATATATATATATATATATATATATATATATATTTCAACTGAGAACGGATAGCTCACCCTTGGGCGACTTTTTATTGAACGATTTTCTCAAAAACGGTTCAGGTGATGATTTTCTTCATATTTCATACTTATATATTTAATAAAATTATTTATAGTCAAATATTTTATTAATAACCTGACAATATGGCATAGTTCAATTCATTTGTCCTGAAAGAATTCACGAGGGGTAGTTTATACCTCCTTTTTTTACAATTTGTAAAACACGACTTACGTGATTTTGTCATTATTTACAAAACAAATATTTCACTAATAACCTAACATAGGGAGCGCTCAGTGAACAAGGGACTGAAGTTCACTTTTGCCTTTTGTGACATATTTCATACATCAGATCTCTAAGACCATTTCAGTGCTTAAAAGATTCATGGCCACATATTGTAAATAACGTTTATAATGTAAAAGAAAATAATAAAAATATAAAAATGTAAAAACTTGTTTCATGTATTTAGACATAGTGTACCAGTTATGTCCCTTTTTCCTACAATTTTAGTGATTGGCTTTGAGTCCCTTTTGCTCTGAGCGCTTCAAATTGCAAACAAATATATAATAAGTAATTTACATTTGATGATGCGTTCTTTTTGAGCGAGGTTGTAGGAACACGCCTTACAATTCTGTTCGTATTTCACAGGAAAATGTTTGCTTAACATATTTTAGTTTAAGAAATTGGAACGAAAAAGTTTAGTGTGGTGGCCTGTACCATTTATCTTTATACATATTTACCTCCATATATGTAATCCTCAATTGGTTGAAACCTAGGTAATGTATGTTACACATATCGCAGGTGTATGTAATATGATAAGAAAGCATTTAATGAAATTGGAATGTCCCGCAGGCCCTCCTTAAATCTTTCGCGGTGCTCCGCAGACCACAGTTTGTAAACTTTTTTCGATAATAATCAGCGTAAAAAAGCAAAAGAAAAGAAAATGCTCGATGCCAACTCCGGCTTGACTATCGACTCCATCAAGGTACCTACATCCTAATTTTCGACCTGAATAAATTTGGTGGTGATTCCTTTAACACTTCTTGAGAGCTTGTGTCTCCCACACGAACACACAGACAGGGTGAATACATATTTAAAAAGTTTTGATAAGCCGAACTCTTTAAAATCGATTAATTGATTAAATGCAATTTAACTCAGCATTTTTTTTTTGAAATTTTGAAAAGTGCAAAGTGAAAACGGAGGGACAAAATTTGACATTCTATATTATTGTAATATTGGCATATCTATCTGGCAAAATTCAACTTCGGCAATATCTGTTGGAGCAAATGCAATTATTGGTTCTAGTAAGGCAATAGAAAATATCGTCATACTAAAAGCCGTTATAAAGTAACGTTTCTGGATGTTCGTGTAGAAAAGTATATAGTAAGAGTTACAAGAATGTGGTTACGCTACAAGTTTACTAGCATTAGTATGTGCATTCATTTGACTCAGGATTTATTATATATTTTAAGATGATTAATACGTTTATTGAAGTTTTCCCTATATTAATTCTTTTTGCAAACATTCCTTACAGGTGTGTCCATAATTTTGTTATTAGTCGTATAATGAAACATTTAGGGACTGTAATGTTCACGAATCACTTGTGGAATATGCACTTGCCCGAAAAAAAAATATATTTTCATGTACAATGCAGAAGAGCATGAGAAAATTTTGGGGGCGTTGCGTTGATGATGTTTGAGTGTGTGGATAAATGGCACGTTCAGTGTACAAAGGAATTAAGTCCACTTTGGTCATTTTGGATGTATTTTATATTTCTAACTCTGTCTAAAATTACTTTCATATCTCAAAAAGATTTGTTTCCTGACATTTTATATAACACTTCTTATTAAATAAAAAAAAAACAGTGTTAAGTTTTACAGGCACTTCTGCATAGTGTACAAACTTCATACATCTTTTCCTCACACATTTGGTCATTGGGCATGAGTTTCTTTTGCTCTAGAAGACACGACCACTGTTAGTATTTCTAGCTGTCATTAATTTGAATAGAAGTTAATTAAATAATGGTACCCTTTCATATTTAGCGATACACTAAACAGCATAGTTGCCTATCTCCAGTTTCAAGTGGTTGGGGTCGAAAACAAGTGGATAATCATTCGTATTTACTGTACTCCTGTTATATTTCATATGTAGCATACATTAGTAGGAGCTTGGTATGTTGTTGAAAATAACATGTTAGTTATTTCCTTGCCACTATTAAACCAAGGCAGGTCTAGTATTTATCCATGTCATTGAACGCTCTCCAAACCTTGTAGTGCATATAATAATAATCGAGAGGGAGAACAAAAGTACAAGATTTACAGCAGGATTAGATATAGATAGTGCTGCTTTGTTAACTGAACAAATCTATGAAGTAACAATCTCTAAACAAGGAATGCTACTGTTTTGAATTTAACGGCCTATCAAAAAGAAGGTCAAATGTAAAGTTATAAATGGCGCCATTATGAAGTTGTTCCATATAGAAGTTGAATGATCGATATGATGCTACCAACAGTAATACTCAACCTTTGAATAATGTTTACAATCAATACTTACCTGTGTTTGCAATGTTGTCTGCGTAAATTGAAAATTCGCATACATAAAAAATTTAATATGTAGTACATATATAATTTATTACTATTATTATTATTGTTGCTATTATTATTATTAATATTAATATTATTATTATTGTTGTTATTATTATTATTATTATTATTATTATTATTATTATTATTATTATTATTATTATTATTATTATTATTATTATTATTATTATATATAGCACGCTCAAAAAAGCGTTAATATTACATGTGATCAAGTTAATCAGGTTTAGTTTCTAGCGTATAGGCGACACACTGGCTCAGTGGTAGAGCTCTTCCCCTGGTGTGGGAGATCCTGGTTTGATCTCCGGCCAAGTAAGTTCTTGGTAGACAGGGTTTTCTCGCGATTCTCCCGTTTGCTCGCGCATTGTCATTCCACCAAATTGTTTCAACCATCATTCCCTTTGCTTAATCATCTAGCTGTTTCACTATTATTGTTATATATATATATATATATATATATATATATATATATATGTGTGTGTGTGTGTGTGTGTGTGTGTGTGTGTGCAGGATTATAATGTTTCTTACAATGTCCAGTATGTTGTGTGCTGAACCATTGGAACATGTAGAATGTCCTTTCCTTTCGTAATTTCTTTCTAGTGTCCACTCACTTCATAAAGTTATATAGTGCTTTCAATCCTTCTTTCAACTTGCATGTTGGTTGTTTCGTTTTGTACAGTAAATGACTCCGTGTTGCACCCTAACTTCGTTTACTCCAGTAATTTCCCTTAACCTCCTTAAGAACACTTTTCTATTGTCGTTGAAAGTTTGTACTTGCTTATTTTTTTTCCTTTCTCGTCTTAAGTCTCATGCAACTCTACCATTGCCTCCAAGTGGATTAAAAACTTGTCTGAGAAGCAATTCAATGCCAATCAAGAAACAGCACGCTAAGCACGAAGGCGGAGCCGAAAGTAAGTGCCTGGTGTAACGGGTAACATACCTGCCTACCGGAGATTGCTATCAATCACAGACTCTAACATGCAATCGTTAACCTCAATCCAAAGAAAATAATGATGGAATAGAAAAGATTTCCATTTCATATCTTTTCCACACACACACACACACACACACACACACACACACAAATCGGCAATATCCAGATCAAAGTGATAAAAAAACACATCCTAAAACTTTCAAAAAAAAACATTGAAATAGGTGTTAAAAAATTACTCGTATGGCATTTCGGTTGTGACTGTTTGCTCAAACATCTTAAATATTAGTAATTTATGTTTGTCAAGCATTCTATATGTGTAAAACATTCTATATGGAATATACGGAACAACTTCAGTTTATGGGGACACAACAGCTCATTGATATATCTTTGAAGTGCAGGGTTGGAAGTTTGATCTCATGTTGAGTCATAATATGAATTGTCAAATTCAATTATCATGTTTATGAGATTTAACAGTATGCTATAATTTATATCGCTCATTACCTATATTGTTTCCACATTTTATATAAAATTCGGTTGACTGAACATTACACTTGTTCCTTTTGTTCCTTTATTTTTCTTACTTTCTTTATTCTTTTGTTTGTGTTCTTTCTTGCATCCTTTCTTTTTTGAAAAGGGCATGTTTCCACACTCTCAAATCTGATTTGCTACATAGGTTCGTATAATAATAATAATAATAATAATAATAATAATAATAATAATAATAATAATAATAATAATAATAATAATAAAATAATAATAATAATAATAAATGTGTATACGTAGACGAGAAATACATATTTTAAAATTCCCTGTACATACCTTGTAACAATCAGATACACCATCAACTAATTTGTTTTAGAATTTATGTTATTGCTACTAATTCCCCCCCCCCCTTATTTCATTTCTTGAATATGACAAGAAAAGGGAATAATATATTTTCCCTCAACGTTCATAAACCGTACAAAGTTAGAACATTATATCATGTTTGACCTGGGAACGTTGCCACGTGTTTTGTACATTAGTGATACTATTCTTATATTTTTTTTTCTTCTCAGTAAAGGTGATATAAAGCTTTGCTTTATCTATCACTCATTAAGATCTGCGATACATGCGCGCATATTGAACAATGAGCTTTCGGCTTTCATTTCCTTTACTTCTCTTTAGTTTTCAATATTTTACAATATGTGGATAGTTTTCATGCTTCATAAAGAGAAGTGTCTCGCTGAGCTGCAGAATTGTTTTGTGAGAATTGTATGTATGTGCGTGTAAAAGCCAAGCAGGTTTGTAAAATTGTGGGCGATATTGTGAAGTATTGCAAGAAATAATGCATCTTGATCATGATTCAAGTCGCGGATGCTCTTTCTATCCTCTATTTATAGGTTACGTTACGTATACTTACAGAGAATAGGTAAATAGTTTTCCTACGTAACTATTCAAAATATTGAAATTAAATTTGACACAGGCATTCCCTATTTCTCATGTTTTTTCCCTGGTACACAGAAATCGATTAATTTTACCCGGGACCACTTCAGAGGGCGCAATGATTTAAAAGTTGATTTTTTTTTTTTTAAAGGAAAATTCCTCGAATTTCCCATACTTTTCATTTTCATCTACATCATGTACACATATGTATCGTATCATTGGAAAGCTTGTTTTCTTTCAAAAATAATCAATTCCAAACAATGACATCCAGGCGAATAGTGCTGTACTTGGAAATTTTTATTTTACTCTATTTGTTCCCTACTTACAGGTTACGTTAGATATATTCAAAGAACATTGGTAAATATATTTTTCTTTCGTAACTGTAGAAGACATCGAAATGAAATTTAGCAACGCACTGTCCATTTCTTGTAGTGTCTCCCACGATACGTTAGGGTCGTATATACTTACCCGGAGGCGCTCCAGAGATTGTAAAACATTAAAAAGAATTTATGTGAAGAAACATTTCCCGAATTTGTCCCAGTTTTCCCTTCCACGTATATCATGTACACATGCCCATGTAACCTTGCAAATCTTACATAATTTTGAAAATAATGATGTGCGAACCGTGATTCGATGATAAATGCATGTATTTGTTGTAACTGTCTCTAGGGTAAGGACATGTTATCTACCATTTTAAGCATTCTCCCGTCTATAGCAGGTAAGATATCGCAAAATGACAAAGTTCGGGCATAATGTTTCTCAAACTAATCTTTTTTGATATTCATATAGGAGTTACTCGTTTCAAACCGTTCATTGGTTGAGATTATTTGTTATCCTGCTCCCTCCTTCTACCATACTTCCATCTTATCAGTTACAATACGTTTTTCTTTTTAGACAATGACTCACTAACCAGCCTATCTTCCTTTTTGTGATTATACACAATACTATGGTTATTGTTGATATTGAAATAATAATAATAATAATAATAATAATAATAATAATAATAATAATAATAATAATAATAATAATAATAATAATAATAATAATAATAATAATATTAATTATTATTATTATTATTATTATTATTATTATTATTATTATTATTATTATTATTATTATTATTATTATTATTATTATTTTCATTTATCCTCCTACTACTTCTACATTTTCTTTATTGACTTTCCGTTTGATCAAAAAAAAACTATATATATGTTATTTCTCTCTCTTCCATGCCTACAGTTCGAAACTATATTGTTGTTTGGTTATTTTTAGACTTTCTAACTATACTGTGCGCAAGTGTTAGAAGCCTTATTCAACGGCTATGTCTGTACGCAGTTTCGTCAATTCCGAAAACCATGAATTCGACATTAGTGTCGGCCATTTTAAGTCATTTTATGTATCTCCCACCTCCGCTTCCCTAGGTTGCACCGTCAAAATGAAAAGATGAAAAAAAAATCCAGATGCGAATTTTTCTATGACGAAAATTGATCGAGATCAGTCGTGTGAGTGAAGAGGTATGAAATCACAAACACAGTCATTTTCCTTTATCTATATATATATATATATATATATATATATATATATATATATATATATATATATATACTAGCCTTTGGCTAGCTGGGGGCTCCGCCCCCAGACCCCACATTTGCTCGGCCTACGGCTTCGCATCTCTAAGATATCATCCTTTGAATCTAGAGTGATTTTTATGCGTTTGCTCTTTAATTACATTTCCTGAAATTGGCATATCTGGGTGCTTCGCCCCCCTTCAGACCCCTTAAAAACTAAACATATTCACTTTTGGCAATTTTTTCTGTAGGTTAAGCCCGAAAAGCTACAATCATGCGAAATTTCATCATTCTAATCTTGCCGGAAGTACCTAAACATTTTGGGGTGTAGAAGATGTCCCATATAAATAACATGGGAAAGATTTTTCAGTTCCCCATAAAACCACTCTACAGTTAGGAATTTTTATTTTTAGCGATTTACTTAGTTAACGCTAACGAAAACGTACAAGCATACCGAATTTCAAGTTTTTATTCCAATTCCAAGTACCTAAAACATGAGATTATAGGTCAAAAAAAAAAAACACCCATTTAAATAACATGGGGAAATTCTTCATCCCTCCTTTAGACCCCCTAAAAATTAAAAATATTCAATTTTGCCAATTTTCCTGTCGGTTAGTCTTGGAAAGCTACACTCATGCCAAATTTCAGCTTTCCACTTCAAACGGAAGTACCACTTTAATTTATGTCAGCTCATATCTATATCTATATATATATATATATATATATATATATATATATATATATATATATATATATATATATATATATTAGCCTTTGGCCAGCTGGGGCTTCGCCCCCAGACCCCCGTATTTCCTCGGCCTACGACCTCGCATGTCATATGTTCCTGCATTTATTCTTAATGTTTCCTTAAATCAGCCCAACATCCCCAGATCTCATATATATCATCCTTTGCTCCTTAATACTCTGCTTAATAACTCACAGTTTATTTTTTTATAGTAACCTTTGTTTTGTCAACCACAATTTATCGACTTATTATATAATGAATGATGATGTTGGATTCTTATTTTCAGAGGTTTTACAAATATAAAGCAACTGTAACAAACTCGTTCCGTAATACCCGTTTCAAAAATCCCCTAAAAACTAAAACTATTCACTTTTGGCAATTTTCCTTTGACATGCCAAATTTAATCATTGTAATCCTAAAGAAATTGCCCAATCATTTTGAGATACAAAAGTAGTTCCTATAAATAAATCCCACCAAATTTTGATTTTTTTTTTATTTCTGTTAATTTATAAAGGTAAACAAGAAAGTTATTTCGCTTTTGTGGAGGTCTGTGTTCAATTGGACCTCAAACCGTGAGTTGAATGCGAATGAGGATAAGACGAAGGTCAGCTGTTGTTCTGCGTATGTGCAGCATACTACCTGGTTGAATACGCGACAAAACGTACTAGCGACAAAACGTACCACCGACAAAACGTACCACTTACCCTGAGGGCTGCTTGTGAAGGTTTTCTAAAAACACTTTAAATAATGACAAGCGACAAAACGTACCACTTGCCTGGAGGGCTACTTGCGAAGAGTCTTCCAATCAGCCATCAAATAATGTCAGGCGACAAAACGTACCACTTGATAGGACGGTATATAAGTATATATATATCAGCCAAAATAAGGTTAAAAGTTGAACAGATTGGTGGTGAGAAAAGTACCGATGCAAGACCAAGACTACGACTAAGGCTAAGACTAAGACCATGCCTGCAAGATTTTCGCAACACCAAGACCAGCAAGAATTTTGCATATGCAATATTTGAATATTTGCTGATTTCCATTACACTTTATCCAGGTTTTGGACCAGAGACGGATAGGCATTATTAGAGGGGCGCGGGCGCTTTCTCTCACAAGGGCCACCAGCATCTCAATGTCACAAATCAATTGCACAGTTTTCTTTCTAGAGGAAGTCAATAGTATTAACAATTGACAATTAAAACCTTATATTATTTCATCAGTATATTATTCTGAATTGTTCAAAATATTATAAGAAGTTCAAGGAGAACGTATACTATATTACAAAATTAGCAGATGTTTTAGTGTACTAGTTTTTGATGCTACTGTATCTATCACTTTTGCATTCGAAATATTTTTAATAAATCTTTTTCAATAGACATCAACAGAATATTTTCAAATGTTTCTGACACATGGTACACGTTAGAATATTTTTAATGTATTTCAGTTTATTTCAATTTTGAAAAATTTATTTCACATGTTACCTGAGTTACGGGCAAAGTCAATGAAAATTTGTATGCTGGAAATCTGGGTAAGTATTACTGCACAAATTACAATTCTGCAAAATTAAAAAGCAGCACCTTGGACAATTTTGCAACACGTTTTGCATTCGCTTTCCTTGTAAACAAATGTATTTTCTCCTAATTCTGAATCACTTGCACCATCAGCACAGCCATTTTTCCTCGGTTGTGCTTGTCATCAAGACTGACTTTCAAGGATATCCACGTCCTTCAAAAGTCCAAGAGAATACATTTATAGTATCCTTGGAAACTTCTTAACTGAATTTTTTCAGAAAATATGTAAGTTTATCGAAAGGCACGTCTGGAAGTTGTGTTACTTGGTTGAAGTGGCTAGGGTCCAAATAACCCATAAAGTATATTGCTTCTTGAATCTTGAAGAAATACTCAGAACTACCATGTCCAATATTGTGTTGAATGCTTCGATGCAGTACCTGGTCATTGGATAGAAGCAGCTTCATTTTCATATTCACAGGAAAAATCTTTGTTCATCTCTGAAGGCGAATTGTCGACAGGTCAAAAGAAAAAAAGAAATCACGTTCTAAATCTTCAAATTTGTTATTGGCCCATTCTGCAAAGCTTAATGCTGCATTCTTAACGGATTCAAAATCATCTCTCTACTCTTTCAGTTGGAACAGAGTAGTCTGCACCATCCGATAGAACTGCACTAGCAACACCCTCTATTTGGAGATAGTTTGACAGAGAGGTCGTCACTTGAAATATCTTAAGGAACATTTCTGCTGCCCGAATTGTTTTGAACTTGAGATCTTTTATATATCCTTTCGCTTTACACACCTAGCTTTTGGTTTGATATTTTCTGTAGAAGCAATTTTCTTAATTGTTATGGTCAACTCTATATACAAAGCACTTTTTGGGTTCGAAAAATGACCAAACTTTTTCTGAAAAACAGGGTGTTTTCTAGCATCTTGTTTCCGCAATAACCGTAAGACGCCTTTGTTAACAATTGATCTTCCAAATGTCCATTCACTGATAAGACTGACGCATAAATATCACACAGTCATTCAGCAGAACAATGACACAGAATCAATGCAATTTTTTGTCAGATCACATATGACATGATTGAGTATATGAGCGTAACACCACACATGTAACTGAGTTTCTTAGTAGTTAAGCGGTTAGCGTATGCGCCTTTGTCATGAGAGGCCTGGGTTCGATTTCCGGCGGGAGCTCATGTGCTTCGGATTTCCCGTAAATCAGTATGTCCCGTCACATATAGCCTCGCTGCTAAAAAGGCCGTTAAACTCAAAATCAACTGAATCATACGTGTAACTGATCATAGGTGAATTGAAAAAATCCGAATATTGTCCTTGCATGTTACTTGAGCCATCGGTTGAATTTCAAATACACTTCTTAATATCAAGGTTCAACTTCTGCAGAATTTCCAGCAGTAAACCGCAAAGACACTGGCCTGTGGTAGATATGCATTTTACAATGACAACAATACTTTGTTTAACAACCATTTTAACAACATACCGTAAAACAACAAAGCACTGGCCTGAAACTACTATATCTTGAGTAGTGTCTAATAGAACAGAAAATATTGAAGCTTGAGAGACTTCTTTCGAAATATCTTTTCTGATAAGTGTGCTGATAGCATTCAAAACATAATTCACTGTGTTTAGTAAAAGTTATGCGACCACTATCCTGCTTACTTCCTCGTATATGACTCTTCTCGGTGACCTTATCTAAATTACTTTTAAGATTTGCTTAAGAAAGGAATAATATCCAAAAAGTTTCCATGATCTATAGCTGTGTCTTTCAGTTTATAGGCTGCTACATTTTCTGTGTAAATGAGCCCTCTTTTACCAATGAGTTTCTGCACTTTGACAACTCGATACATTACCTGTTGTTTTACCTGTTCATGAGGAAATAGCTTCTTAACATGAAGTAGTACGTTTTGTCGCGGATTAAATATCCGAAATGTTTTAATTAGTCCATGACAGGTTGTAATTTATATAAGTGGTACGTTTTGTCGTGGAATAAATATCAGAAATGCTTTAATTAATCCATTATAGGTTGTCATTTATGACAGGTCGTCAAAAGTGGTACGTTTTGTCGCAAAAATTCAAGTGGTACGTTTTGTCGCTGGTACGTTTTGTCGGGACACCACCTGGTTATGGTATTTTAGTTCAGTTACATTGTGAACTTGCGTAAGAACAGAGTGAATGAGACCTCCACAGAGCGTCATAAGGGCGTGTATGCAATATGAGTTCAAAGTGGGGACAAAGGCAGCTGCAGCGGAGCGGAATTCTATGGACTTTCCTTTTTTTTTTCTATCTCAACTATCTGAAAGATAAGATTTTGTATCCCAAGAAAACGCCCATTTAAATAGCATAGGAATTTCTTCATCCCCTTTCGACCCCTGAAAAATTAAAAATATTCACTTTTGTCAATTTTTTCACGGTTAGTTCTCAAAGGCTACAATCATGCCAAATTTCATCATTCTAATCATACCGGAAGTGCCTAAACATTTTAGGGTGTAGAAGACGTCCCACATAAATAACATGCGAAAGATTTTTTCAGTTCTCCATAAAACCGATCTACGGTTGCAAATTTTCATTTCTGATGATTCGCTTAGGTAAAGCTAACGAAAACGTAGAAGCATACCGAATTTCAAGCTTTTATTCCAATTCAAAGTACCTAAAACATGAGATTATACGTCAAAAAAAGGTCCATTTAAATAACATGGGGAAATTCTTCATTCCCTCTTTAGAACCCCTAAAAATTAAAAATATTCACTTCTGGCATTTTTCTGTGGGTTTGTCCCGAAAAGCCACAATCATGTCAAATTTAATCATTTTAGCCCTACAGGAAGTGCTCAATAATTTGGGACTGTAAAAGATGTCCCATATAAATAACATGGAAAGATTTTTTCAGTTCCCTATAAAACCACTCTAAAGTTGGAATTTTTTACTTTTGGCAATTTTTCTGTCGGTTAGTCCTGGAAGCCTATAATCATGCCAAATTTCTTCATTCTAATCTTGCCGGTAGTGACTAAACATTTTGGGGTATAGAAGACGTCCCATATAAATAACATTGGAAAGATTTTTCAGTTCCCCATAAAACCAATCTACGGTTAGGAATTTTCATTTCTGATGATTTACTTAGGTAAAGCTAACGAAAACGTACAAGCATACCGAATTTGAAGTTTTTATTCCAATTCTAACTTGTAAGTACATAAAACATGAGATTATAGGTCCAGAAAAAGTCTCTATTAGATAACAGGGGGAAATTCTTCATCCCCTCTTTAGACCCTCTAAAAATTAAAAATATTCACTTTTGGCAATTTTCCTGTGAGTTTGTCCCGAAAAGCTATAATCATGTCAAATTTAGTCATTGTAGCCCTGCAGGAAGTGCTCAATAATTTATGTCAGCTCATGTAGTTTTATATATAATTAGGATATATATATATATATATTGCTTTCTTTTTTCAAGAGAAAGAGATATACAGATATGCATATTTTGTACATATCTGGTCAAGGCGTCCGCCCAATGTGAATAAATATCCTATTTTATCAATGACGTTGAAGAAACTAATTCTAAATGTGAATGAACACTTCAATATATTTGAATTGAAGACTTAATAGCAGGGTTAGTTGTTTGTCGTTATCCGGATAAGAATAACGAGCTGAGACAATTGCAATTACGGTCGCAAGTCGCAGGTTCAGAAATAACTACACTCCCTACAAGGTTCGCTATTATAAGAACCACCTCCGATTTGCTTCTGTATCAGGTAGATGCTACGTTTTATTTGAGTTTTCTTACCTTCGAACGATATGAGAATACATACGAACAACATGAAATTGTATATTTTTTCCTTGAGTGATTGTTATCGGTAACGATAAGGATGATTTACCAAAAGTAGGCCAATACTATAGATAATCACTAGCCCTTCCAGTTGGTCTAGTGGATAGCTTATACACTTTTGATAAATGTCGTACCGGGTTCGATTTCCGGTGGGGAATCCTCGAAATTTTACCACTTCATGGTAATTCTGATTCTGCTCAAAACTTGGCGGTTTAGATACCGAAGCCTGTCATATAGGCTCGGTACTGAAATGCCATTAAGTTCCACTAACACTTAAAACATATACAAGCATTCATTTACGTACATGTCTTTAACATTTGACTCGGGAACAGAATGCCTGCATAGCATAGTAGATCTATTTCATATTGGTATATAACATGTCAGTCTAGCACTATGCCAAGTTTGATCCCAATTTCATAAGTTTTATTTTTTTTTAATGTTCCTTCTTAGAGAAACTCTAATTCAAAATATTGATGCACGTAACTCTCGAAACAAAAGCCTGCATGGCATAGTTATTTCACATGCTTGTAAGTTATATCAGTCAAGGTATATCATCATGCTATGTTTTCTAACGGTTAGATGCGCTTCGCTAATATTTTGTTTATTTATTTGATTTCAAAAATATTACCCAAAATTTCACCGACCAGGACTCGAGAGCCCAAAGTCTGTTCAACATACTATGTCACACTCTTATATAACATGTCAAGTTCTACGACCATGCCAAGTATGATCTCGATCGGATGAATTCGGTTGTACTCGTACACTGTATACTTTAGTGTCCTTGAACTTTCAGGGAATAATTAAATGAATTACGAAAACATTTCAGGACTATGTCAAGTCAATTTTCTTTACTGTCATCTATTTACTACTTGCCGGCAGAGATGGAGTGGGTCAGTGGGTCGGTGGGTCAGTAGGTCAAGTGGGTCAAGTTTTCTGAGTGGGTCAGTGGGTCGTGGGTCAACAGCATGTGACCCACTGTGACCCGCCGCCCACCGTGACCCACTGTGACCCACCACCCACCATGACCAACTGTGACCCACCGCCCACCATGACCCACTGTAACCCACCACCCACCGTGACCCACTGCGACCCACCACCCACCGTGACCCACTGCGACCCACCACCCACCGTGGCTCACTGCGACCCACCGACTCAGTATGATCTACCGACTCACTCTGCTCACTGCATTGTAGACAGTATCTTCTGAAGACTGGTAAATTTGTCTTCGTTTTATTTTCAAGACCTTCATTTCCCTTCCTTTTTCATTTGTTGCTGTCTACTTACCTGAGGTAAGTATATCTAACTAAGTGAAAAATGAAATTCAGGCAATTTTTGATATTGATATTTCTAATTGTAATAATAGCAATAGGACTTATATTACTACTTGGCTTTCAAGACCTGTGAGTTTTTAGAGGAGCTAACTACTGGAAAAAATACATTTTGGATCATTGTAATATATAAATTATTATATATAAAAAAAATGAATGTAACTCTGTGTGCCTGATCATCACGGTCAAATTGCAAAGTCAAATGAAATTACGTTTGGTATATAGTTAGGCCTTAATCCAAACTGGGATGTTATATTGCTTTCATTATAATGCATAATATCCTAAGGAGGTAGTGAGGATCCGAATTTTTGAAAAAAAAAATGAGTATCTCGCAAACCGTTAAACTTACGGAGCTGGAACTCAGTGTATTAACTCTTTATTGAAAATAAACAGAATGTGTCCTAGCATTTCTTTAAATTCTCTTTTATATGGGGGGGGGGACTTTCTATATATGGAAAATTGGTAGTGAGTTGGTTTCTAAAAATGATCGAAAACGATCGATGTTATTTAAGAAAAAAAAATCAAACACAAAATGCAGTGCTTGGCTTCATATATCCATTTCTTTCTACTATAATAATTGCTGAAGCTTATGTTTATTATATGGCGCGCTTACAGCACTGGGCAATCAACCCAAAAACTTGTGACTAAAATAGGCATAAAATTTGTACTGTAAGCTTAATTACACGGAAATTTGAAATTTGGATTGTACGCATAATTATATGAAGAGTTTTACACTTTTTTCCCCCTTTACGTTGGTCTACTTACCTTGATTTGGAACTTTCAAATTTCATCCTTTTTTCCACTGAAAAGTATCGATAATTCAACATTATGATAATTTAATTCAAATTCATCGTAATTTGGCACATGGCAAACATCAGTGTGGTAATTGAAGGGGAAGGAGGGAAATTCCCATTCACCTCTGAACACTTTCCAGGAACCTCGTTCCCTTTCGCTTTCTGGACGGGGTAGGGAACTTGGTAATGGCATCAAACCTTCATGTGTAATTACAAAAATTAAATTTATAAACAAATAAAAAATCATCAGTTTATCAGGCTTTAATTGATAATTTATTCACAAGATTCCCTATCGAAGGCGTGGTAGATGAAGTTTCTGTTCTCCATGAATCGACATTGCCAACTGACATGGCCGATATGGAAAAGATGTTGTATGGTGATAGAGAGAGATACTTCTTGCTGAGTATTTCAAAACTTACCAAGAAAAATCGTTATCAGCCTTAAGTCTAACAAGCAGATTGTCGATGAGGAGTTGCATAAATCGGGTAGAAGTATTATCAATTTCCACGACAGAGTGCGAACGAGGATTTCCCCTTATGAATTTACAGATGACTGATATTAGAAATAGACTAAGTGCTCAAACATTGTCTAACTTGTTGTTCATCAATGGCCCACCGCTAGACAAGCTCGAAATAGACGAGCTAGTTATTTCTTGGCTGAAGGTTGGACATTATTCCGCTGCGGATGATTTTCCACGAAAAAGTTCTGGAGGCCAACAGAAAATAAACCCGATTTCAGATTTGTTTTAAGGTGGAAAATTACGAATTATGTTAAATGTATACTTGTATTACTAATGGCTTATTTGTGTAATTCAACTTTGTACCTAATGTTTAGTAAGTCTCTTCTTTGCTTTAGGTAAACTACTTTGAATAAATATTCATAATAATTGCAATTAAGCATATTTGCAACTTAAATTTAACATGGTGTTTTAGTGATTACACAAATTACAATTATGTGCATACTTTATGGAGGTGCTCTCACATAGGGTACCCAAGCACATTTATACACTATGAAAAACTAATTTTTCAAGTCTTTTGTGAGAAAAATACTGTGAATTGAGAAACCATAACCTTTTCCATATTGTACAGGGGTATTTTCCTGCGAATAGAAGTTTCTTTTGGAATGCGTTCAGAAATTAACACTTGCAAGAATACTCTCTTAGTACAAGTATTCTCTTAGTACAAGAATTTCCTCACTGACAAACACTTTACCATTTTATATCGTAAAGATCAGATCCACCGTTATTGTAACAGAGTAGTGCTTGAGCGATTGACTAGAAATTCAAACTCCGATTAGTGACAATGTCAGTCTTGTTTTATTACAAGTGTAAACAATTTAGTCAGTACAGAAGAGGCCGTGGATCGTGTTCAGAGTTGATGACGATGGATTTTGGTGAGTCAGAGTAGGTCACAGTGGATGAAAGTGGTTCATGGTGGGTGGCGGGTCACGGTGGGTCATAGTGGGTCACGGTGGGTGGTGGGTCATGGTTGGTCAGAGTGGGTCAGAGTGGGTCATGGTGGGTGGTGGGTCGTGGGTCAGTGGGTGGTGGGTCAAGTTTTCATTGACCCACGCCAACTCTGCGTTGCCGGTACTTACAACACTTATCTCGTCACGAAAGGTTGATCTGTTACTACTGGAAAAGTTCTGTCTTGTCTCGTATTTTGTCACTAAAATCGTGTCTTCTCTTGTATTTTGTCACTAAAATTGTCTTGTCTCTTACTTAGTCGCTAAAATCATGTCTTTTCTCATGCTTTGTCATTAATATTATGTCTTCTCTCGTATTTTGCCACTAAAATTATGTCTTGTCTCGTATTTTGCCACTAAAAGTATGCTTTGTCTCGTATTTTGTCACTAAAATTATGTCTTGTCTCGTCTTCTGGTTAACCCTACTTATAAGGTGCAACTTAACAGTACAATAACACTATCTGCTTACATTTTTTTAAACCAACAAAAAAGTTGTATGACCTCAAGGACCGAGTCAAAATGACCCTTTTTTTCGTGTTCCTGACTAGGGATGCAGGAGACAAGATTTAAGGCTGTCTCGTCTCGAAACTGTTATGTAAAGTAATGTCTAGACACGAAAAAAATATATTTCTCCATTGGAAGTGCTGTGTCTCGGCTCGAATTTTGTCAGGAAAATTCTGTGTCTTTTGGTCTCGTGTGCATCCCTATTCCTGATCCTAGGTCTGATTCGCAGTGGTAACAAAAGTGTATGGTTTTGGATTCCGCAATAAGATGTATGTCCATTATTAAAAGATCAGTGTGCCGAAAATGTAGGAACTACAAATAATATTTGGTATGCATGACGCTACACGTTTCTTTTAGCACGGATGCAGCAAGAGACGTAAGGCCCTTAATGTGAGGTTCTAACCGCATTGGATCACTTCGAACATCAAACTTAAATTTTGAGCACTGAAGATGTAAAACGTCACACAAAAGATTCAAAGAAAGTATATTTACGCAATTAAAGAAATATATATGGAGTTTTAGAATTTTATCAATGGGCTTGCTTTCGTCTCTAAAAGAGTAGATTACCATGAAACGGTAATAGCATATTCATTCGTTCAGTGTTAGTTGGGTTTCCTTTTTCTTTTTAATGTATGAATTGCATCGTACTTTTTTTTGTACCTCAATTCAAATAAAACGTGTAGTGTTGGTTCTGACTGAGTCACTATAGAACGCTCTCTTTCATATATATTTTAGGGAATTAGAAAGAAAAAATATGAATTGTAAAGTGTTTTTTTTTCTAATACACCCTCTGACAATAAATTTCGGTAAATGATCTCGTAAATAGAAAATAGATAAAATATGAATAAAATTTAGCTTACTGTCCTTCGAAGTAGGCTCCTCCCTCAGTTATGTAACGCTGAGCACTTCTGCCCATGTCCTGGAGACTTATTTTGGAGAAGTCTTCTTTCGAGATGGTGCTCAGAAGCATCGTCACGTCTTGTTGGATGTCTGGAATATTGTCAAATCTCTTTCCTCTCAACGCGAGGTTGAGGCATGGGAAAAGGAAGAAGTCGGGATGATTCAGATCTGACGAGTATGCTGGATAGTCAATTTGCACCACCCGCTTTTGTGTCAGGAATTGTCTGACAATATTGGCTGTGTGAGGGCGACCATTGTCGTGGACCAGAAACCACGAACCTTGTTCTGAGTACTGGGGTCGTACCATTTGTACACGTTTCATGAAACGTCTCGAAATTTCAACGTTCGTAGCAGCGTTCAATGTTGTTCCCTCAAGCAGAAATTTCATGTGATTATGTCATTACTGTCAAAAAAGGTGATTATCATCTCTCTGATGCGTTATTTCTCTGCTTTGACCTTTTTCCGATGAGGTGATGCAGGAGAATGCCCTTCCATGCTTTGGCGTTTTGTTTCCGGATCAGACCTTACACACCAGGATTCTTCCTCAGCAACAATACAGTTCAAGAAATTTGGATTTTCATCCGCCGTAGCGATAAAATCCTGTGAATCAAAGAACACGTGCGTGCTTCTGGTCATCAGTTAAGTAATGTGGCCCTAGTCGACAACAAGTTTTCCTTTTCCCTAAGTCGTTGGTGAGCATAAGTCTCTCAGATATTAATAGTATTATATTATCCATAGTATAACAGCTATAAATTGATAAAGTGGTTGTAAAAGAACACACTGAAGAATAATTATCAATGATTTAAAGACATGTAATTCATTACGCAATACATTCCACTAATAAGCATGGTTTAATGTTGTAATATCACACTCAACGTGAATCTCTCGTGAGGTACAAGGTCTCTGCAAACTTGTAGGTGAAATTACGAAATAAGTCAAGACATAAATTTTACACAATTTTATAAAACGAAACGCGAAACAAACACAGAGGAGACGAAATTTTATTTTTCTGAGAATCGAAGCAAAACAATAAATACATTTCCGAGAATCGGTACGAGATGATATTCCTACAAAAATGAGACGAGACGAGTAAACCTCTTCTCTTCTCTCGTCTCGTCTCGTGAACCACACTACTTTGGATTTAATTGACTGCTCATAAATCGATATATAACAAGTGAGATTCGTTTCACAGTATGAAAATATTGCAAACTTCCAAACTACAGGTCACAATTCAGTGATAAGATCAAACCTATACCTTTTCATCGGACATTGGAATCATATCAAAAAGCCCTTAGGCCTACTCGCTATCCCTTATTGTTTCTGTTCTATGGTGATACACTTTTTAACTATGAATTGTTAATTTGAACCATTTCTGGCTTGAATGGAGGGTTAATGGAGGATATGGAACGTAGCAATTTTTTCCACTATGTAAATCTGTAATTACATTGAAAGTGATAAGTTTGAAAGAAAATAAATAAAATATTTTAGTTTTATGTCTAGGTTTATGCCTGCAAGGCCAAAGGAGACAATGTTTATAAAAATTGCATACTGGTGGAACGAGTAAAGTGGGAGGTACAGGAGAAACCCCCACACGACGTTACTCCACCACAAAGTCCACTTGGTGCGAGTTGGGATCGAACCAAGGTCCCTTGAACTAGAGTCGAACGCCCTACCACTGAACCATTGTGGCCCATAGCAAATTTAAGCCACATCCTCTTTTGGTAGAGAGTTGCGAATAGTCATGGTATGTTGTCTTAAGGTGAGTTGAGTTGATTTTGAGTTTATCGTCCCGTTCAGCAGCGAGGCTATATGAGACGTGGACCTACTGATTAACGTGGAATCCGAACTACATGAGCTCCCGCCGGGAATCAAACCCGAGACTCCCACGCCAAAGGCCCGAACGCTAACCGTTTAGCCACGAAGGAGCTCAGTCTTAAGGTGCGGTATCCGATTGCAAACACACAGTTTTTTCACTTGTTATCGTTGTCGTTCTATGATAATCATTGAAACCGGAAATGACTAATTTAAAGGAATTCTGATTTGAATAGAGCATTAACAGAGATATGGAATCTATTCCTGGCACGCTGAATCGATTGCAAACAAATTGATACGTCTTACTGTTTTTGGCCTGATACCTATCCACAGAGGGACGGACAAAGTCGTTCTATAAGACTTCTGATAGTTATGCATAACATAATTTGAAAGTCTCAAAATGAAAAGGTTCTCTTTTAATGATTACATCGCAGGAAAACGATGAACCAACTGATGTGATTTTTGAATATACTTATCACCTATCTTAAAGTTTTTTTCTTAATGTTACAGTTATTAAAATGTGTTTCCTCAGGGGAGCGACGGCGAGATTGATAATGCAACAGCTAGGAAGATGAAACTCGAAATATAAACTCATCATTAAAAAAAAATAAGGTGACACGTGTCGCAGTGTTTTCGAAAATTGCCACTTTAAGGGGAGAGGGAAGTAAGTATTTCGTTTTATTCCTTTCTTTACATTGAAAACGATGTTGCTGCTTGTTTGTGAATGCATGACAATGAAACGGTTTACCCGTTAGAAATGAACTTTGAAACATAGTACTTACCTCAAACTGGGACTTCATCGTGTCATTTTGATTAAGAGATATATGCTAAGGGAATATGGGTCCAAATGGAGTATAATGGCGATCACTATAATAATATAATGACCATCATTTTATCATTGCACTTTAATTAAAATGCGAACCCTAATGGGAGCTAAAATATTGTCTATAAACCTCCTCGTAGGAAGAGCGGGCATTCTAGATAATATTAAACAAAGGTAGCTCCAACAATGAACCTTTTCCACTGTTCCATTTTAAATATGATTTCAATAACATACTGAAAGAATAATTGCGTTACATACGCGCTACAAAAGGTGACCTGTTTGATCTGTTGTGATCACACAGAGGAGCCATGTCAGACCCAACCTCTCATCTGGCGAAGTTCCCAGCTTTGTGGCTACGAATAGGGAGGAAATTGCCAGTTTCCGCTAGCGCCAGGCACTATGAAGCGCCAATTACTGGACACACGAGCTCCAGAAGAAAACCATTTCTTAGGCATCCATCATCACTATCGGGAAGCCCGTCAAGAACGAGCCAAGAATTGCTCCCCATGCAAAATAAATTTTCAAATAATCATGATATATACTGACATAGAGAGAGGACTGTTTTCTAAGAACGATGACTCACATGGCATTCTTTCTTAACTTTGTAAAGTTATAGCACAGACGTTACTATATTAAAATATTATTATTAGTATTATTAGTATTATCAGTACTACTAGTACTACTACTACTACTAATAATAATAATAATAATAATAATAATAACTTTATTTTCAGTGATGTTAACGGCTCATATGCAAATAATACAGCACTACGTTAAAATTATTATGCACATGTACAGTTATTTTAAACAGACCAGAAAATTTGTAGTATAGAATGAATATTAACAGGTTATGACCCTTGTCAGAAGGTTAATATATTCAAATTGCAAGGTGCAAGGAGATTTTTAAAATAGTATGAAAGTAGAAGGAGTCAATTTCATAATATACAGTATCGTTTACAGAACTATATAAAGCTAAAGAGTCATTTAACTATAATTTTAATGAGTCAACCTTGCTTAAACCTGTCTATGCAGAAGATCATGGTATCATATTGTCATATTTAAACATAAAATATTTTTTTCTTTGATAAACATAGTTCATCAATGGGAGTGCAAGCATCTTACCAGAAAGTCACAATCTACCTAGCATCGATCATTAACGCTGGTTTCCCATATATTCATTCAGATAGATTTCTCCAACATGTTTTTGATAATGTTGGCGTAAATGTGTGAAGTCTTGATAGCAAAGGTATTTTTCGTACTATGGGAGGGATTCATTGTGTCACACCAGGTATCGGTGTCGGAACTCAAATAACAGTTAAGATAATTCCAATTGAATCTTTTATTAACACCGCAACTATCCGAGAATACTTATATCTAATGAAAAAGAGAAATACAGTTCTTTCTTTAATGGTCATTGTCATTGAAAAGTTTAGTGAACTTCAACAAGTAATATATCGTACGAACCAATCTTCACTTCAACATATATGTTTTCTCTCAACCTTATATGGCTTGTTGGATTACAGTTGCAACCAGAATGGAGTGGATCTATGACTACCATCATGAGAAATTCGAAAAAAAAAAAGTTTCCAATCATACATTATGGTTGTATTGCAATTGATCCAAGCAGAAAATGAAACGAGTTGTAATGATTGATGGATTTCTTATTAATTATGTTCCTTGTACTGAGGAAAATGTTATTCAAAACTGTGGCAAGTACACTAAGTGTTCACCGAATTATGAAAACCTACCTAATACTTTGTTGGTCCACTTTCGCTCATGGGACAACCTGAACACGGCTTGGCATGGATTCTGGTAGTTGCCGATATGATTCTACGGGGATCTGACATAATACATTCCTGATGGCATCCGACAATGAGTCCACAGATGTTCGTGCAGGAATCATGGTGTAAAGAGCTCGTTCCACATCCCATTTATGTTGTATAGGGTTAAAATATGGTGACTTAGAGGGCCAATTCATACGCTTCAGTCCCGTGAAGTGTTCCCTAAAGCAAGCAAATGCAGTGGTTTGGTGGTACCACGCATTGCCGTCCTGGAAAATGTTGTTTTCGTATGGGTAGAAGTGTTGCATTATAGGGGTACGTGATATAGTCAGCTCGGCTGCTGGCCACACTTTCTTGTGTAGAAGGATGGTCGCAATTCCATGAGCACTCACTGTACATTGTAAGAACATACGGAAGAAATGTCACTTTCGTTTTTGACGGTTATCGTGAAAGTGGAACATGTTACCTGCACCTGCCGATCTTCGTCTTTTTTCTCATAGCTGTAAATACCCTTGCGCCAACTATATGTACAAATTTAGGGTTAGGTTATTCCTACATATGTGAACACTGCAATGGACTTTCCTAGATATTTTTTTTCTGTCTAGATAATGTTATTGACTTTAATGATGACGAGTGTGAACAGTGTAGCATTTTGTTTTAAGCAGATTGGACTGCAAGCTAAATTGACATCAGTCAACAAATAAATATTGATTGCATAAAATGTGTAGTAATATTGTAGAAAGTAGAATATTTGATTCTACTTTCTACATTCAGTGCGTTTTGGGTGGGTGGTCCGAGATGATGTTATTACAGTACCAAGTTCATTATTTTGCATTGTTACTCACCTGCCGATTGTTATCAGTCCGGCACATGGCGGTTCTATAGGCAGTGGATAATGCAATGCTCCTGATCTAAGTTAGGAATAATTCCCCGAACCAAAATTGGTCGTATTAGCAATAATACAAGTAATAAAATGTAATAAAATATAGTAACCAAAATTTGTAATAACCTTTATAAATAAAACATTTACTTATGTGCATATTAATAATGTATACATATACATATATATATATATATATATATATATATATATATATATATATATATATACATATATATATATATATATATATATATATATATATATATATATATATTAAAGCTAAGAGTTATATTTCGTTTTGTTTGTCATATTTTCTGGGATACTAGAAGGGTAAAAATGCTGTAACTGGATTCCATTCTCCGAAAGTGTGTCATTTGTATTGTCAAACATGATTAAGCAATATTTTTCCCCTCGTAATTCTAGATATTGCAACAAAACTTGGCACATACATTATATATAGAAAATAGTATTTTCCAAGGTAGCTTATATTCAGGCACCTGTAACCGTTACCGCTTCAGAATTCCCCAAATTTTCATATTTATCCTAATCCTTTTCTTTTGTACATTAAAAACACATGCGCATAGTATCATTTAAAATCTTTTTTCATTCTGAAAAGAATGATGTATTAACCATGATACTTCGATGTATAGCACTGTGTTTGGGAATTTATATATATACAGGGTGATAGATAACTCTATCGACAAACTTTGCGAGGTGAATACCTTATATGAAATGGAAGATAAAAGTTATAATAAACATGGAACGAAAAACGTCTCCTTTCAGAGTTATGAACCGCCGAAAATTCGAAAATTCACGTTTCGAAACGCTCTGCCTTTGAAACTACAGGACCGATCCTAAGCGGTTTAAGGAATTACAAAGGAACTAGTATACGAACTATCTAAATATCCATGTTTTATCATCCTCCGTTATCGGCGAAACGAACTGTAAAAAGGAAATTGATGTATAGGGATACTTCTTTAAGTACTAATAACGCGTTCGTTTCGTCGATAACGGAGGATGGTAAAACATGGATATCTAGATAGTTCGCATACTAGTTCATGTGTAATTCCTTAAGCCGCTGGTTATAGGTCCTATAGTTTTTAAGGCAGGGCGTTTCGAAACATGATTTTTCGAATTTTCGGCGGTTTATAACTCTGAAATGAGACGTTTTCCACCTATGTTTATAAGAATTTTTGCCTTTCATTTCATACAAGGAATCACCTCCCAAAGTTTGTCGGTGGAGTTATCTACCACCCTGTATATCTCCAACTTTTCCTTTTTATATATGAAATTCGGTATTGTCAAGCAGGATTAAGAAATATTTTTCCCTGGTAACTATTCTAGATATTAAAATAAGACTTGGAACACGCATTACACATAGGCCATACTATTTTGCAAAGTAAATTATATTCAGGTATCTGCAGCCAAGGTTGCTCCAAAGGGCATCAAATTAAAAAAAAAAAAATAAATAAATAATGGAGAATTCTCTATTTTACCCAGAATTTCTCTTCCCTCGTACAACACGTGCACATACACATAATACCATTTGAGCTCCTCCGTGGCTAAGCGGTTAGCGTACGCGCCTTTGGCGTGGGAGACCCGGGTTCGATTCCCGGCGGGAGCTCATGTGGTTCGGATTTCACGTTAATCAGTAGGTCCACGTCTTATATAGCCTCGCTGCTGAAAGAGACGCTAAACTAAAATCAACTCAACTCAACATTATACCATTTGAAAGTATGTTTCATTCTAAAGAGAATGATGCATAACCCATGATACTCGGACGAATAGTACTGAAGTAGTAGCTGCTTAACTGAAAGTCAACATTTTCCTTAAAAAAAATGCAAGAGCCTAAAAAGTTTAAGGGGGTACAGGGGAAAGCAATAGGGGGAGAGGTGGGGACTTTTCATAAAATACCCCTTGTAGTGTGGTCTAACGCTCGTAAAAAAATCAGCTTGTTACTAATTAGTCCCGACATAAAACCTTTATTGACTAGACTAAAAAGTTAATTGTGAATTAAGGATGTGATAATTGACTATTATACATATAAAATCACAAACTCAACAGAAGTATTAGCATTTCATCCAATCAACATGTTACTCTCGTTTATGTTACTATTATTCCGATAAGAAAATCGTGCAGCTTACTTCAACACATATTCCATTCTGCTACTGTAATAAAGCTACTGCTTTGGCATAATTTAGCAATGTTCTTTTTGTAAAAGCTAAAGAGACGTGAACAATATATCGGGTGTTCTAAAAATGGCGCCCACGGACCACAGAGCACTATTCCACAGAACAAAATGAAGCAAAAATGTTATATGATGAAATGTCCTCCGGAACCTCCTTCAACCAGTATAGAAAACCAAGATTTTACTATGTGGCAACATCACATATTAACTTGGAATCATTAGCATTGTTCTATAAATCCATCAAATAGTTGCTTCGATTGTTAAGCTAATAAGTGGACGACTATTAGTAATAAAGTGCCAACGTCTATTGACTTTAACTGTCATCAGGCAAGAATCGTTGCAATTATTTGATGGATTGGTTGATCTAATCTACGGTTCTTTATCTGCGACGTTGCCACATAGTGCAATTCGCGTCTTCAGACGAGGACTAGGCTATCACTTTCTAGTTCCTTCATTTTCTCCATAATAATTAGTTTATATTAGTAATTTGTCTCAATCTACCTCAAGAGTGAAACCATGGAACATAAATTCACGACCACTACTATTACTATTACTAATACTTATTATTATTATTATTATTATTATTATTATTATTATTATTATTATTATTATTATTATTATTATTATTATTATTATTATTACTATTGTTATTATTTCATAACATATAGAGCTAACATAATTACACAATAGGTGTTTAGACATAGATGACTGTACTATTTCGTTCTTGGTTTCGTTTCGACTTTGTGATGATACGAATTTCGCAATTCTCAACCAGATGAATGTCTGGAATGGTATATTCACATGTTTTGTTTAGGGTATCAGTTTATTATCTTACACTAGCCTGATAAATTCAGGTAATCATTTTAATTATTAACACTAATAATTAAATTGAGTTCAATAATAAAACAAACAAATTTACTGTTCGCAGAATTGCAATTATGATACAGCTACATTTGCCTTCCAAAACAACACATTAATTTTATTAATAAATGATCTCAGTAGAAAACGGAATTCATTCGAAAGAAGCTAAGCTATGCAGCCCATTCGTTTTGTTTAACTCATGTGAGGTTTCGGTGGGTGGCCCACAAATAGTTGTTTATTCCTACCACATTCCGCAACTTTCCCAAAACAGTAGTTTATATTTTAGGAAACATCTGCATGTTTTTGACACCATTTGATATACTGTGTAATGTCCTGCCACAAGATTCAAAAAAAAAAAAAAAAAAAGAGTAAATAAAGAAAAACAATAGATGGGAAATGAGAGATACGTTGCTTAAGCATTTTTTTTTAAATAATCGGATTAAAATGAACAGAAATAAGCACTATTTTATACCATTAGATTTCTCGAAAGAACGAATTTATCTTTTTCATTGAAATTTAATTATGTTTTCTGACTTATCTGAAAATTGCCATTGGAAACTTGTGTGCAAATAGGTGCTAAAGAATTAAATTGTTGACCCTACAAGGGAACAGATATCATAGCTGTAGGATTAGTCTTTACAGTAGATTGTGCTGCACCAGATAAAATGAAGTGAATGCTTTTCGCTGGGTAACTGATAAGATTATTGTTGAAACATATACAACCTTCTGGATTATAACTCAAGAAATTCGTTGACATCAGTTCAAACTCAGTGTAGTGCGACGTCCTCATCCTCATTAAAAAAAAAGAACATCCCTGAGTGATTTCCCTAAGTCAAAATGTAACTACGATTTCTTGAACATCAAAATCAGCAATCTTGAACTAGTTCACGACACCGGCCTGCGAAGATTTTCCTGCAAAAATATTTTTATGTAATATACATTAGATTTAGTGTCCTTATTGTAAAAAAAAATGTTTCGTATCACGTACAGATTTGTCACAAGTCCTTCTCATGTTTATGCCAATGGAGCTTCGTTTTTGCAAACAAGGTTTGGATTAGGTGTATGGAATGCTGGTTATGGACATGTCTGAGATAAAATATTGTATATTCTTTGTTTTGGAAGGGATTAGGCAATTATCAAGTAACACCTGAACAACAAATATAACAGTTGTAGTTCGCGCATGCGCAGTGCCAGACAAGGTCTTCACGCCAAGTTATTTTGTCTGAGAGGGAATTCTGGGAACGTGTATCACGCCATTGTCTATAAGTTACAACTTGCACTTGAAGTCGATCCGTGAGTGAGTTTGAGTTAAAAATGGGAAGTGGCAGTGATGTTTGGAGGCGAAAATGTGTGAACAATCCAAACTCTTCATGCTATACATGTGTCCATTATACAATTAAATGCCAGAAGCGAAATATTACGCCATTTATAAAAATCTTGTACTTGGCATATTTTAGCATGAAGTTAGATGATCAGGACAATAATTTCGCACCTCATATTGTGTGTAAAACGTGTGTAGAAAACATGGTACAAAGGATTATAGCCATCAATGTTATTCTGAATCCTAATGGTTTGTCGGGAACAAAGAAATCATGTTGACGACTGTTATTTTTGTATATGTAGAGTGTCCGGTTTCAATACGAAAAAAAAATGTATCCGAGTCTTCTATCAGCCATAAACCCCTTACCACATGGACCAGACATTTCTGTCCCAAAATCACAAATACAGTTACCACAAAGTGTGTATTCGTCATCTTCAAGTACGGGGGATGGTGATGATGATACCTTTATACCGGATGTTGAAGATACGACTCCACGTCTTTCAACGTGGATCAGACCGTTAATCAGTGAGACTTAAATGATTTGGTCCGTGACCTAAGCCTCACTAAAGAAAAGAGTGAACTTTTAGGATCAAGATTAAAAGAGATAAATCTTTTAATTCTTGGGACAAATTCATATTGTTACAGAAATCGGGAAGAAGAATCCAGACAGTTTTTTTGTTCAAGAAGAATAACTCGTGTTTCGCTGCGATATCCCTGGCTTGATTCGTCGTCTTGGAATAGTTTACCAATCATAGGACTGGCGTCTATTTATTGATTCAAGTAAAGGGAGTCTCAATTGTGTTCTTCTGCACAATGGGAATAAACTTGCTTCAGTGCCAGTCGCATATTCAACATCTCTTCGTGAAAACTATCACAATTTATCTATGGGTTTGCAAAAACTGAAATACAATGAACACAGATGATTACTGTGCTGTGGTTTAAAAGTGTGCTGTATCATATTGGGACAACAAGCAGGGTGTACAAAGTTCCCGTGTTTTATGTGTGAGTGGAACTCTCGGGGCAAGGATAAACACTGGTTAGTTTCTGAGTGGCCCAAGAGGAAACAGTTCCTGTCACAAACAAAACAAAACAAAAAAAATCGTTGTAAATCGTCCATTAATTGATCCTCAAAATGTGTTATTTCCCCTTTACACACAAAACTGGGAATTATGAAGCAGTACGTTAACAGTTTGGATAGAAGTAGTCCCTGCTTTTGGTACCTCTCTCAGAAATTTACAGGACTGTTGGATGCCAAAATTAAGGAACGAATTTTTGACAGCCACAAATTCGGAAGCTTACGAAGGACCCTACATTCACTACGACGATGAACGAAACACGACACGGGAATAATTGAAGGATGTTTCCAGCACATTCCTGGGTAATTTTTAAAACAACCCAGAACAGACTACAACAGAATTGTCGAAACCATGCTTTACGACTTCCAGAAACTAGGTTGCCACATGAGCTTAAAATTACATTTCCTGCACAGTCATGTGGACTATTTTCTTGCAAATTTAGGAGCATTCAGCGAGAAACGTGGCGAGCGGTTCCATCAAGACATAAAAGAAATGGAACAAACAAATCAGTGGCGATGGGACGTCTCCATGAAGTCAGGTTACTGTTGGTGTCTAGTGCGATATAACCCTACTCAAGAACACGAACGCAAATCGACACAGCGTTCATTCATAACAAAGCGCAGCGAAAAAAAAAAAAAAAAAAAAAAAAAAAAAGTAGTGAAACTCATACTTTCTACCAATGAACATATGCATTCACGACCATGGTTGCATTAAGTAGTGTTTTCTTTTGCATATTCGTTACAATTTGATCATGTTCTATTCACATTGCAGATATTGTCTATTATGGTGAACTTTGTGTTAAAATTAAAACAGGATGAAAACTATTGATTTTATATAGTAGCAAACTATATGTAATAGGCAAAAGTATAGTTCTTGTGGTGAGTTTTATACATTTTACAAATGGACCTGTTACACAAAAGGCGTTTTGTATATTCGTTACAATTTGATCATGTCCCATTCAAATTACGCATATTCTCTATTATGCTTTTTTCTATCAAAATTACAACAATATATAAAAACGATTGCAAAGAGCAAAAGAAATCTGTACGTGATAAGGGAAAACGGTTTCGATATTTGAAATTAACATAACTAATCTAGGTTAAATCACTTCTTCAAACTGTTGCCGGAGAAAATAGTTTTATTTCACAGGCCGGTGATAATCAGTAGCTTCATCCGAAATTAAGTTTCTTTATGACGCCACACAATAATTTTCTTATCATATGGGTCCTAGCTATGATGCTTTCTCGCACTTGAAAGCAGTAATTTTAATCCTTTTCGAGGAAGTCGTTAAGTAGCCAAAGAACTAATTAAACAATTAAGAAATAATTTTTATTCGAATGTTCCTGACAAGTTTCGTTTTTATTATTATTATTGTTATTATTATTATTATTATTATTATTATTATTATTATTATTATTATTATTATTATTAGTAGTAGTAGTAGTAGTAGTAGTAGTAGTAGTAGTAGTAGTAGTAAAGTAGTAGTAGTAGTAGTAGTAGTAGTAGTAGTAGTATTTTGCACCGGATAAGGTGGTGAAGTGTAATTTAGAACTAAATCGAGAAGTTTACTACAATAAAGGCCATCATGCTAAATTAGTCTAAGTAGACTAAGCACAGAGAGTTTGTCCCTGGAAAAGAGGCAGTTCTTTCAATAGCCAGGTTGTCGAAAATAATATGTCACCATTATCATCACAGGTATTCTGCCATTGTTAGCATATCATTTTCTGCAATTTAGAAGCTTTCATATGCCACGGTCTTCAGCCAACCTCTTCGTCTTCACGTACATTTTTTTCTGATTTGATACTGTCCATCAATTGTACCCTCCTTCTTCCATCTTTCTCTTTCTTGTCGTCATACCTTCTAGCAGTTCCTCATGATATAGTTCATTCTTAGTCAGTGTCCCAACCAGTTTATCTTCTTCTTTTCAACAACACTCAAAAACGCTTCTTAAGTCCCCCACCATTTCTAATACTTACTCAGCTCATTTTACGCTCAACCCAGCTAATTCTATTTATTATTCTCCACACCTACATTTCGAAAGCTTCCATTCGTTTTTCATCGTTTCGCGTGATGTCTATGTTTCTGACCCATACTTTGCACGAAATATTTTATGAGTCTTTTTGTCAAATCTTTATTCAGGGACCCACAAAATATACTTTTCTTTCTCCTAAAAGCTTATTTTGCCATTCCGATGTATAAGTTCAAGTCAATTACACCCGCATTATCTCCCACTTGGAAAAAAGAAAAGACACAGAATTGTGGACGATAATCGAGGCTGAATGACTGCACATTCCTCCAGCGAACCACTAGTTATTTGCCTCGTTCTTGCCACGTCGAGTTGCTACACTTTGCTGTGCTCGAGGATATCGGCATTTTACCTTTGACACTTGCATGAATGTTTGAATGTGTTTAGGAGGGAAAAAACACACATATTGAGATTTGTAATACCCGCACAAAATAAAATAAAATAAAATAAAATAAAGTTACCTCAGATATCATTTCGTGGATAATTAGCCTCACCGCTGGCATCTCCATTGAACACCTCAGTCAATGATGGTTATTTTTCCCTACTTCTCTGAATATACGAGTTTTGATTCTGACCTGCTTTGTTACGGATAATGTTTTTTTTTTTCTGAACAGCTATAGCCCATAAACGTATTTATACAAATGGAATTATATAGTATAAACTTAATTTTGTCACTATATTTTCATGCTATTACTTAACCTTTATGTATCGAAGCGTATTTGATGCATATTACTTATCACTCTATGTGCAATATTCCTCAATATGACTATAAACACTATACATGTGAACGTACTGCATAGTATCAACAGCATCGGATGTTGGAGATCACACATTTGCGTTACGAACACTTACTACTATTTTTTCTCTATCAAATATAGTCACCTGAGGCTATGTAACTGCAACTCGAACAATTACGTAGCCTCATGTAATGCTTCTACATATTATGATAATTTTTGATGTGTAATACACTACAAGAGTGTTTGTTACACATCTTATAAAACTACGTAACATAATACAAATCTTGCTATTTGAATTTTAAACTTTTTTTCTTTTTTTCGTCTTAAACGTGAATCTACTTATAGGACAACAAACTACACCGCAGCAAACGAACCGGCTACGTATTATGAGAGCAATTATGGTTTAGAACTTCTCTTCTAGACAGTGAATATGAGCGAAAACATGCAGCCTTTCCTTTAAAAAAAAATGTATTCCTAGTCTTCTCATTTTACTTAAGAGATGATATTTGCTGAGCTATTAAAATGAACATAAAAAAGTTCGCCCATACAATACGCTGTAAGGCGGTTTGTTTATCTTCTCTTGCAAGTAAAAACAAACAAACCACAGCATTTGTGTATATGGGTTACAAACAAAATATGGGAAAAAGTGAGAATGTAAAGACGTAAATTCACGGATATAAAATGTACCGTTGTGTTGTTTATATAAATCTGAGGTGGGAAAAATATCAAGAATGCATACCAAAACGAAGTTTACGCTTTAGTCAGCGAAACAAAAAGTTAATGAAAGAAAATGAATTTGACTTTAAATAACAAACTAGCGAAATATATAACAAACTAGAGAAGACGTTTCATTTATTTGTTAAGTGTCAATTCACTTTTTAACTACACATTTTTCTACACATTTAGGTACTTTCTGTATCAAAACATGGTGAGCATAGACTTCAATTGATATTTTTTTTTCAAATAAAACTAGAAATCATTTTTGTTTTCCTTAAAATTGTGTCTAGTGTCTAATGATCAATTAGTACAAGTGAACTAAAGAAACAATTCTAAAATAATTCACTAACAACGAATATTCATGGTAAAATGCGTATATTAGTCTAAATACAAAATGTATTCTAATGCATTTTCTCACTTTAAGTTTTTCTCATTTAGATGGCTCAAATTTTGATTTTAGTTGTATTTTATGCTTACAACATATTTCTAATAAATTAATTTTGTCTCACACAGAATGAAGAACATTAGGCCTACCAAAATTGTATAATACTGTTGGAACTATTTGATAGACATAAATCCTAGTCAGCAAAATTAAATAAATGTCATGTCTAGGCAATGTTCAACGCATATACGATTATAAATTATTACCGAAGTAAGATATAATACATAAAAACGTAATATAACATTTCATTTTCTATATGGCAGTAGATTTATTTCCTGATCTCAATGAACAAAAAAGGCGCTAGAAAGTACGATTTTACCCCTTTATTTAATTATAATTTCCGGATAACATACCAATCTAATGTGACCTACACCCATATAACTGGAGACTGACTGTAGAGTTGACAACAAAGAAGCTAGCTATATAACCATCTAGATAGTTACATCCTGTGGCAGAGAAACATATATTGTCTTATTGTGCCAATTTTATATCGTTCGCCCTCTATCATCGAAGTTCACACGGATGATATTATGTGGTTATCACAAAGTATTGCTAGGTTGTGACAATCGACTAGTATTCCCAATGGCAGCTAAAAGTACTATAACGATCACATAAGGACTAGGGGGAAACAGTTCACTGTCGCTAGTAAGAGTTTCAGAACAAATAATCCGAACAAGTGAGAACGAAAGCGAGTTATGGAGTTCTCAATAATGCCCCTACTTTTACTTTCTGAATATACTCTAAATATTATACTTACATTTTGATGTACTCTACTTGTTATTTTATACACTCCATTGGCAATAATTTATTCCGCTTCTGTCGCATCAGCTAGTTGCGGAATTAAATATACATTTGCATTATATAGCATCTAGAGAAAACCTAAAATGATTTAGCTTATCCCGAGATGCAAGAACTCATTTTTCATTTTTTTTAAATATATATAATAACCAATTAGATGACTAGGAAAAGCATGTAGACATTCCCTCTCTTCCTTTTCAGCCCTTCTACCATTTCCCAGCTGTTACAAGTTAAAGTGATGACTTCATTAATGATATCTCTAATTGTTTCAGAAGATATATGTAGCAAGAATATTAATTTTGTTAATCTTTTACGTTTCTTCATTGAAATCGTCAAGAAAAGTGGTGTTCCATTTGGAATGTTAAAATAATTTAAAAGGGAATTAAACCCAAGTGGCATTTTGGCTGCAATGTCGGTTAGAGAAAGCAAGTTATTGTGATTTTTTTTTCTATAACACCCAAGCTTCCCTTCAGAGTCAGCACAATTTTAATATTTTGAATTAATTCAGTACTTAAAGGTCCATATAAGCATATTCAAGAATAATTAAATCATAGAAAAAACGTAGAATGTCATGTATTTTTTTTAAATTTTAATTAAGGTAATTATTATGACGTTATTTTCTGCTTTCTTTTCAATATCATACTTACGATGTAAATAATGTGGTTTTATTAGTTCATAGCCATCAAACTATAATAATAATAATAATAATAATAATAATAATAATAATAATAATAATAATAATAATAATAATAATAATAATAATAATAATATTTAATAATTTGATACATGCACGACTTGTTAGACTTCTGTTACGTGCTTATAGTAGAATAATTACTTTTCTTCTCTGGTGAAAATGATGTACAAGTCCTCTAAGCTCATATGTAGATTTAAGTCTGTTTAACAGTTTGCTACTCTAAACTAAATGTGAAGAAGAAAAAAAAAATATTCAGGTGGTTATCAATGTAATGAAAATACCTTTAGTTTGTGACACATAAGATACATGAAATGAAAACTTTGAAGGTGCACACAAAGCACCAAGCTGTTATTAGCGGTGCGTGAGGTGATTGTGTGTAGTATGTCGGGCGGAGTAAAATGAAGACGTATTTTGAAGTGGGCAGGCGATGGTCATGAAAAACGGGAGACATTTTTGGGGCTTTCAAAGAAGCTAAGTTGTGTTTGTGCAGAATTGACGCAGGCACATCTAAGGTGACCAGTGTGTAAGGTATGCCACAGTCCGATATGATCTGTATAACATAAACACCCACAGTCTGGTTTCAATTGCAGAACTTCAGATTACCTCCTGCAATTCTTTAGTGCGACGAAAATACTCAGTACATGCAAAGTGAACTGCCGAATATTGAAAACACGTAGTGTGGTCCGGGGAGTCCTCTTTCACTTCATTTCCAACAACAGTTCAAACTTATGTCTGTTAGCGCCCATAAAAGTGTATGCTCCAAACTTTCTGCTCCCTAAAGTGAAACTTGGCGACTGCTTTGCGATGTTTTGGACTACAATTACGTACTTTTATGATCTTCCTGTGATAATGATTACATGACAAAATGTTTTACTACCAGTAGCCATGTGGACATTTTAGATGACCACAAATACCATATGTTATGTACATTGTTTCTGGTTAGTGAAAAAGAATCAGGATGGCAGTGTGGTAATTAGCAATGATGGGGTATTGGAGCATGGTTTCATGAATATGGAATTAACTACAACAACCCAATCCTCAGATGTCAATGTTATGAAATACATTTGATCAGTTCTAAGTCTCATATTCCGAAGTATATAGTATCTTCCATCCTCGCAAAAATACGAGTGTTGCACTGCATGAGGAATGATTCAGTTGGATATTGCGATGAATCAGTTGGATATTGGAAAATCTTTTCCTCAGTTTTTTGGAGACACTACCATCTGCGTTTGAGGATACACCACTGGTCATTCGCCAAAACATGTGATTTCATTAATGGTACTACTAGTAATAAATCGGTGAATACGTACGCGATGTTTTTTCGTTGTCACTTCTTTTCCCGAATTTACTCGAGAACTAGGCGTTTTGTAATATATGTTCATATGATTTCTTTTATGTACTAGTCACGTAAAATTACCTACCGTAGTATTTGCATTACTTCCCGTTACACCCTGTATGGAAATACCGTGAGAGAAAATGATTTAGCTAAGTTTCGAAACTGACAAATATATTCAGAAGTGACTTTTTAAAAATTAGACTAATTCTAACTTAAAATTTCTACGGTGCGAGCGTTTCCGGATTGGATTCCCGATGGGAACACTCGGTCAAAAAAGTATAAAAAGCTTTTTTTTCAGGCCAGTCATCCTGAATGAGGTTTTCGTGGGTTTTCCTCATTCACACTAGGCAAATGCCGGGGTGGTATCTCACTTATATGTCTCAGGCTTCTTCCTTCCTTCCGTTTCCTCGGATAGCGTAATCGCTGAGGGACGTCATCCCCCATATGTGACGGGCTAACATGGCCATAGCTGCTGAAAGCCCAGAAATATAAACCCTAAATCCTAAAATCCTAAAAATTTCCACGAAATAGAGATAATCTTACAATTATTGGTGCGATGAAACAATTTAACATGACCATGACAAGCAAAACATGTATAGGTGCACCCCTACAAACGAAATTCGGGGGAAATAAATATTTTGCGTAAAGGTTTCCTTTATTATTATTATTATTATTATTATTATTATTATTATTATTATTATTATTATCGGTGTATCCACTACATTAAGATGCTTCAAAATATCGGTTTTGACGGTATCAAACTTAGTTAAAGGAGACTATGTAAGAAGTTTACATAACTCTGGTGAAATCGCGATTTCTACAACTAGTATCTTGAATCCAAGAAAAGTTTATATATTTTAAATATTTTTTTTGTGCTAAGAACTGGTAATAATTATACCTAATAAAATACAATTAATATTCAGGAATTAAACATGAATTTATTTCACAATTTCTTCATTTTTAAATTTCTCTAATTTAATGATTCAAATTGATACACACCCAACATTGATTCAAATATGCAGTGTAAGATTAAAACAAAAGAAACTGGTATCATTAGTGTTTAATGTAATATAACACCATTTATGTGTCATCCCAAGAGAAACGATTTATGAAATGTATAATTGTGGAATGAAACTAATTAGAACCAGTGAGCACAATTAAATTTCTGTGCGTTTAAACGTTCAATATTAGAATCAGTAAATTAACTTACGCCACATGTTCTTGGCACGCAAAATTTCTTCCTAAGGTAAAGAGATGGAAAGTGGCAGCCTTACTTCCGAAGAAGCTACAGTAATAATATAAATTTTGCGAGAATCTCAGCCCGTGACCCCAGTGTTGTACCAATTATTATTATTTTGTATTTTGTTTCAAAAGTATATTTCTTTGTATGTCCCATATAAATGTTGTCATGATCTAATGAAAGTCTTTGCAGTTAGACCATAAAACTTCTCAACAGATACTAGTGTTAATACTGTGTGCATGTTCACGTATTATTCCTTAGTGCACACAACGGTTCATATATATATATATATATATATATATATATATATATATATATATATATATCAGAAAACCGAATATAGCGATAACAAACGATTAAAATAATTCATTAAAAGTATCTATAAATAAATAAAGTATAACAAGCCAAACAAATTAATGTCTAATATAAAATTAGTTTGAACTGTAATATTACAAGTACTTTTAGCACGTTTGATGAAGGCAATTAATATTTTATTTTACATTTATTTCTCTTTCCGTGTATATTTGATTGCGTGGCGTCCTTACTTCTCTTGGTTTTTCTTAAAGGTATGTTTTTTTTTTAAAAAAGTCAATTTTTGATTTGGTAAAAAAAAAAGAAAAAGATATGAATATTATAAAATGGAACTCATGGTTCGTACGCTAAAAGAGACATAGTTCACACGAAGTATGAAAGAAAATATTTACTTTTTACTTTGTGTTCGTGTTTATTTCTTCCATAGGCGAATAAGCTTGCTTTTATGTCTGCCTTCTGCTAGTCGTCGAGAGGTTGTGTTCCAATTAGAATGATTTTTGTCGTTTGTATATACATAATAAGCACTTGTGTTGGTGCTATATACTAGATTCGAGGAACATGTGACTGGGACGTGTTTTGTCGGTTGAGTTTTAACTTCATATTCATAGAAGTTATATGAAGTGTTATTTTTCGTTGAAGAGCATCTGCGTGATAAACATACGCTATCCAGTGTGAATCCCTCAAGTTGACATAGTGGGATATTAATTATAGTAGTATTTTGTAAGCTGATAAATTACCAAATTCAGGGATCTTTTCGACCACGACCAAATTCATTTAAATAATACATATTTTTAAGTATTAATTTACACAATGACATGAAAAATCTAATATAATCACGGTTGAAAATTCCCGAAGGTTTATTACAGTTATCGAGAAGGAGCTTAAACATACATTGTCCTTTCTATTTCAATAACAATTCCTCAGGATATCACGGAAGTTATTCATAATATTTTCCCTTGTAGAATGATATTGTTTTTGTCTTGAATCATTATTTTATTGTATTGGTTCTTGAATCAGTGTATTGCATTGGCTCTAAATCAATGACGTTTTCGATTTAGAATCTTAATTACAAATACACTCACTTCCGTCAGTTGACATAAAATTGGTGCCGTCCCTGTGTGCTTTATATACTCTGATTCGAAGATTCACTTTGTAATACCTCGAATCTGGAAACGGAACTTTTTCAGTCACCAACAGTATTTGTGAGTGTGTCGCAGAGCCTCCTTCGACGTCTGAACATTTTAGAGAAGATTAACGATATTGTTAAATAGACGTTTGTTGAAATAAGATATTTTTAAGTTTTCGAACTCGAGGCAAAGCAAAATATTATATTCCGAAAGACATTCATCTGTCTCCACTGGCGGCTGCAGGTAGGTTATGACGGTGCTGCCGTAAACAACAGTTGTCTCATGGACGCTGGTGTACATGAGAGCAGACAGAAATTAACCTTTATTATTTGTATTTTAATTATTACAGCTGAAACTGCACTCAATACACAGCGCATCATTCACATATGAGCATGAATCTCCTAGTCATTCCTCATCCACAGAACATATGTACATGTCCCTTTACAGACACAAGTGAAAGACGTCTTGATAAAAAATCGGCAAGTCGTACCATAAAGGGGATTTTTTTTTTCGATTTTTTTTTCAATATTTCGCATCGTTAGCAAGATTTGAGCTTACTTCCGGTTGGAGTTCCTAATTCATATATGATCAGTGTTTTTTAAAGTAGTATGTAATAAGCAGTGTAGTATGCAATAAGCAAATACATTACATACACAATTGATTATAATGCCAGTGATACATGGTGTTCATTTCACAAACCACTCCAAACAATCAAGATTTATCTTAGAGTGGAGAAATTGTTATTCTTCGTTTTTCATAATCATTTGACCATGAAACAAACGCCTGAGAGATATACAATCCTCTATATACAACTATGTTTTGTTGGAATGGATAACTCATTAGATATGATGCTTTACTTTAAAATTTCAACACTTCCAGTGTACCCCAATGAAATGCAATAAATAAATAACGGCCACGTTCTTAAATATTCAATTAAAACTGTACAATTTACACAACATTTGAAATCGACCAGCGAAAACGGCACATTTCTAGAACTTGTGGTTTTCGAAATCAGATTGTCGAAAAGATTGGAGACAAACATATAAACTTTCCTTTGGAAACAAACATATAAACCTAGCATTTTAATATATAAACTAACTGAACCTGCGCTCTCTACACAGTGCATCATTCGCATATGAGCATGAATCTCCTTCTCATTCCTCACATTTGTACATGTCCCTTTACAGACACAAGTGAAATACGTCCTGATAAAAATCAGCATGGGGTGCCACATAAAGGAGAGATGATTTCGTTACTTTTCCAATATCTCGCACCGTTTTCAAGATTTGAGTCTACTTAGGTTGAAGATTCTAATTCCCGTATGATCAGCGTTTTCTTTCTTCTTGCATGCAGTATGTAATAAGCATATACATTGCATACACAATTAATTACAATGCCAATTACATATGGTGTTTATTGGGTAGAACACTCCAAAAATAAAGATTCATCTTAGACCGGAAAAATGGTTATCCTTCCTTTTTCATTATTATTGGTCATGGAAAAACATCTGAAACGTATACAACCCCTATATACAACTATGCGGTGTTGGAATGCATAATGTGTAGGGTATGGTGTTTAGTTTTGTTCTTAAATTTCAACACTTCCAGTGTACAGTAAAAATGTAATAAATAAATAATGGCCATTTTTTTAACTATTCTATGAGAACTGGACAATCTATGCAAATTTTGCAATCGACCAGTAAACATCTTTCTTGAACCTGTAGTTTCCGAGATCTCTTTGTCGAAAGGATTGGCCACAAACATATAAACGTCCACAAATATCTATCTATTAAAATGCTACAATAGCAATACAATTTTTTAGGGTTAAGCCGGTGAAAGGGTTACGCCATTTTTTTCGGGACGAGGATTATAGGTATGGGAATTTTCTTAATTTATAGGGAATGAGCGATTTTTGTTTTGCTAGCCACGCACGACTTGCCCCGACCAAAGAGTCATGCCCTTTATTTCATACTCCTTTATTTCATACAATACGTTGGTATTGACGATGGAGCCTAAGGGATTCAGGATTGCCAGTACGGGTGAAATCACGATAAAGTTGTCTAGAACGCCTGATTAAAGGAAGATATTGAGGCGGAAGGGGCGGTTTGTGTGAATGAAAGGTAGACTGAGATATGTATTTCGTAGATGCAAGATGAATGTTGTCGGTGATAGTGTCAAGAGTTGTATAGAGTTCAGTTTCGGTAGTTGAGGGCGGAACAGTTTTAAAAGCTGTATCGATGTGGGAGGGGTAACTAACAAAATCGGCCTTGTCGAAACGAGGGGTGGTGCAAGCGGGAAGAGATTGATAATTGACAGGAGAGCGTTGCAGGACCAGCGATAGTGTAATGGCAACATGATCGCTTCCAAGCGGATCTAAGACCGAGATCGTGCAACGGTGAGAGAGATTGGCTGATGTTATCGCCACGTCAGGTGTGGTATTACTGACGGGGCGAGTTGGTTTCGGAAGGGTATGAATAAACCCAGTAGTATGAGTGGTAATATAGCTTCGAAAGTCCTGCTGTTGTTGGACTGAGTGGCTATGAAAGTTGATATCGGCCATAATAATGAAGGAGCGGAAATTTACAGAGATAAAGTGAAAAAAGTCATGCGGAATGGGATGGCCAGGGCGAACATAGAGAGTAGCGACAGTGATATATATATCTAAAATAGAGAGTGAGAATGAGATGTCCAGGTAGATTGGGAACAGCAGAAATATGTTGTCGAAAAGGAATGCTGGGAGGGAAGCCAACGGCAACCCCACCATTTGCATGGCGTTCTGGGAGTACATGATCATGCCGAACTATCTGATAGCCAGAGATGCGGGGATGGAGACGTGGAGTCAGATACGTTTCGTTGAGGAGAAACGTACTAAAATGTTTTTCTCTTAGCAGTTGCTCAAAGAGAGGTTGGTGTTGGCACAAGGAATGAATACTCAAAAATAGAAAGTTCAATTCCATGATGAAGGTAATGAAAAATTTGAGTTTCTGGTGGAAATACCTAAAATCGTTACACTACTGTCTGGAGCACATCAGAGTGAAAATATACAGTTGGGCCAGAATAGGTTGCTTGAAAGTCGACGTTAAGGATGGCTTTGGCTGTTTGTTGAACCTGTTGTAAGATGTGATATGGAAGGAAAGGGTGGATATTCTGAAGAGTAACAGTAATAAAAGACAGGAATTCATTAATAGTGATCGGTTGGTATACAGATGATGGTGGAGGAACAGTAGTATCTTGAGTCACGTGAGGACGCAGAGGGACAACGAGTTCTGGCTTGAAAGGTTCGTTTGTGGGTCTGGCTTTGCATTTGTAGCTGTATGTTGGATGTTCATGAGAACCACAGGTACTACAGAGTGGAGGTTGCTGAAGATTCATGCAGGTTTTGGTAGTATGAGGTCCGGAGCAGAAACCGTACTTGGGTGTGTTCGGGCATTGAGAAGTGCGGTGCGAGTTGTATGTTTGACAGGTTTCGCATCTGACAGGGAGGGGTGCCGGAGATTTAGATGGTTCAACCCTGTGTCCTTTTCGATAAATATAGGCTCCGTGCAAGAGAGGATTGTCAATAGTTGTTGAGGAATTTGTAAGCACACGGACCATGTAGGTGTTCACAGAAACGTTTTTAATGCGGATGAACTTAAGAATAGAGTGCCCGTCAAGTTTCAGTTCTTCTGCAATCTCGCTGTCTGTGCAGTCAGGTGGTACTCCTCTAATGACAACAGAGAGTGCTGGTAAACGCCGAGGTGGTGGCGGTTGTTTGGTGCGAGAGGGAGCCAGCTTAGAAGATTTGCGTTTCTGCCAAAGACCTCATATGAGTGGGTGTTAACAAGTGAAGAACCCAGATTGGAATCAGGAGAGTTAATGATGATACCCTTACGGGTCGAGACGATTTGTGTGATCTGTGAATGAGGAACGTATTTGGTGAGACGAATGTAAAGCTGCTTGAGATCTTGATATTTTGAGTCGTAATTGGAAAGTAAGAAGGAAGTAGTTGCTGGAACCTGTAGATTATTGACTGAAGATCGATTTTGCGAACTAGGTAGTGATGGAAAGTCTGTATCCATGTTGAAGTGACCAGAAGTAGTTGGTGAAGAAGATTCGCTGAGTGTGCGATGATGTTTAACTCTTGGTGAATGAGACTGGGGGTCCTCTTTAGAATGAGACGATCGTGAACGTTCATAACATGGTTTAGAACGGAGTTCCTTTCTCTTATCCACCATAGTGGATACAACAGAAGTGCCGGGATCAACAGGGGCTCGTCTTGTAGAAGACATAGCGAGTGATAGTGCAAACACAAAGATAATACAACGAATATAGGTATCAGGCAGTATGTTGAAGACCACCCATTCGGATAGTGGACTAGGTGAGGAAATGCCCCAGTCTAAACGTGTCCCAACGAGCTACCCTTGGCTGAGATAAGTCTGATAGCTGTTGCTCAGCGAATATCTGACGAGCAAGTCCCAGGATCGTGGACAGAATTACAAAAAAAAAAGCCGTTCTGACGTTTGGTACGTCACAGCTGATGTAGTCGATATCACTATCGACCTGAAGGATGAATTGAGCGACTGAGCTTCAACCTATAACTTTAACTTTCAAACCTTTGATTTACGGTTATTTGTGATTTCACGTTTATAACAAAGACAAATATTTTTAAAAATGTGTATTTTAAATTAGATATTTAAAGAGACCTTTTTTCACAAAGTTTATCATTTTAAATTATTGTTCAAAGCCTTTGCATTTTAATAAGCCTTCTCCGAAATCAATGCAAATAAATTGCGCTGCCATTTCTGAAGATTTTAAAACTATACGTTTGTAGACGTTTATATGTTTCTGGCAATTTTTTTTTTCGACAGTGATATCTCAGAAACTACAGGATCTAGAAAGATGATGTTTCCACTGGTCGATTGCAAATTTTTCGTAGATTTTCCAGTTATAACTCATTAAAAAAAAACATGGCCATTATTTATTTATTACATTTAACGGGTACACTGGAAGTGTTGAAATTAAAAAAAAAAATAATAAAGTATCATATCCTACCTATTATACATTCCAACACCATATAATTGTATATAAGGGCTGCATGTATCTCAGATGTTTGTTTCATGGCCAAATTATAATGAAAAACGAAGGATAACCATTTCTCCAGTCTAAGTTGAATATTTATTGTTTGGGGTGAATTTGCCTAATGAACACCGTATATCACTGACATTGTAATTGATTGTATGTGTAATGTATTAGATTATTTTAAAATGTATAAAACGATAATCATGAATGTTGTTCTGTATGGTTGCGAAATATGGTCTCTTACTCGGAACGAAGAACACAGATTGAAAGTATCTGAGAACAAGATCTTGAGACGAATATTCAGATCCAAGAGAAACGGGAATAGGGAATGGCGGAATCTTCATAACGAGAAACTACACAATTTATACGGTTTATCCAACATTGTTAGGGTCATCAAATCTAGGAGGCTCAGGTAAGCAGGTCGTAGAGCCAGAATGGAAGAAAGAACGAACGCTTTCAAAATCTTAACTGGAAGACCAGCCGGTAAACGACCATTAGGAAGACCTAGGTGCAAATGGGAGGACAATATTAAGATAAATTTCGCAGAAATATAAATACAAAGTAGAAACTGGATCCAATTGGCTAAGGATAGAAGTCAGTGGAGAGCTTTTGTGAGCGCGGCATTGAACCTCCGGGTTCTATAGGCCATAGAGTTACTTAATTTATGTATTTGCTTATTACATACTACATGCAAGAAGAAATAAAACACAGGTCATACATGAATTAAAAACTGCAAACTCAAATCTTGCAAACGGTGCGAGATATTGAAAAAGTAATCGAAAGAAATCTCCCCTCTGTGGTACCTCTTACCAGTTTTTAGCAAGACTTCTTTCACTTCTGTCTGCAAAGGGACGTGTACGATATGAGGAATAACAAGGAGATTCATGCTCATATATGTTTGATGCGCTGTGTTTGATGCACAGGTTCAGCCAGTACTGTTTAAAAGAACTCCAAAGATGACAGCACAATTCATTTGCATTAATTTTGAAAAAAAAATATTAAATTGCAAAGGTTTTTAACAATAATTTTAAAATATAAATTTAATAAAAGAACATGTATTTTAAACAATTTATTTAAAGTACACATATTTCAAAATATTTGTCTTTTTTAAACGTGAAATCACAAATAACCGTAAATCAGATTTGAAATCCAAAGTTAGAGTGTGTGAGCACGACGCTCCATCTCGTCTACAACCTACGCCCCTTCACCACTTAATTACAATGTATGTTCTTACACATACTGACGAAAACGTAGACGACTTTCTACCAGCGTATCAACCACCAGATTTATCACCCAATATCTATCCATCTTTTGCACTTTAATTCGCACTAACAAGGACATCATATTGTCTCTCATTATGGGTCTAGTCGCCCAGGCACAAGAAGATAACCCTTCATCTGTCCAACTAACCAATATCACTGTGTTGTGGCGTCTGATTTGCACTGCATATTTCATCCCATCATACATACACAATGACAAATAATAAACATACGTTGAATGACGATTATTAATCAATTGATGAATAAAGATCCCCATATAATGGATAATTAAAGATAACAAATAAATGAAATAAAAACTGTTTTGCATAATAAATTAAAAAATAAGCACTACATGTTCTAGAAAAAACACTCGGTAAAGTGTGGCATTATGGTTTACTACGTAAACTACAGTCACTCCGCCTGCCCACTTGTTACCTTCGACTCATGTACTCCTTTATAAGTAACTGTATCTCATATGTTTCAATTGGAGATGTACTACCAAGACCCATTTTCCCACGGATAGGTGTACCACAGGGTTCCGCTCTTAGTCCATTATTGTATATTATACGCTTCCATCATGCCGAACCCTCCGCTTAATGTGTATATCTTTCAATACGCAGACGACACTGCCTCTTTATCTCTTGGGACAACAATACTTCAGGTCAGCGGAAACTTACAAATAACCTTAAACTACTCTCTTACTTGGTGCAGTAAATGGAAATTAACTGTTAACACTGCGAAAACACAAGCCCTTGTTTTCCTCCCTTCAAAACGACACAGTAAGGTACACAGTAATTCTGCAAATCTTCGTGTGTCAGTAGATAGACATTTCCTAACACCAGCAGTTTCTGCAACACAGTTAGGAGTTGTCTTTGATTGAAAATTCCCGTGGAAACATCATTTCCAAAAACTATAGGAGACCTAAACACAAAACATGGAGAATGGAACTCTCATGTTCAAAATGATGCCGAAGAAGCACTACGTGACTACTTGTTAAATTCAGAATTTAATATCAGTGCCCCAAAAGATCCAACATATTTCCCCAAGTTTGGAGGTGAAACAGACATTCTTGATGTTGTACTAACCAAAAACGTCCCACTACAAAGTCAACCGGATGTTATCTCAGCACTAGTCCCAGATCACGCCCCTCTTCTCTTTACACTGGCATACAAAACGACCATTAATAACATCCTCTCTATTTGAAACTACCGCACAAACTGGGATAAATTTAGACAAGAGCTAAACTCAATGATCAACCTCACAGACCGCCTGAAAACCGTAGATGAAATTGATCAAACTGTGGCTCATATTGCATACGCACTAAGACAGACAGAGCGAGTTAGCAAATCACCTGACAAACCTCAAGACAGATGGAACCGACTGATAGCAATATCTTAAAAATCTATATTCACTTAAAACGTTGGGCACGAAAGCAATGGCAGCAGACATACCACCCGTCTTTTAAAACGCTATGGAACAAACTCAGGGGCAAAATCAAACATCTAACTCAACTACAAAGCATCATGCACTCGGAAACCCTCCTCCAAGAGGTCTCGACAAAATACCCAAAAATATGGTCTTATTCAATGGTTTTTGTCAAATCAACGAGTACAAATTCTCAATCAAGAATCCTACATACTCCAAACGGGCTAAACACTATCCAGAAAAGCAGGTAGAAATTTTTGCAAGCACTCTGGAAGAAAAATTTCAACCGAACAACACTCCATCAGACGCGTACGTCATCCAAAATGTAAGAGCGACATTGGCAGGCATGCTTGGTACCCCACCTGTCCATGAAATAGAATTAGTTAAGCCAAAAGAAGATGAACAATATATCAAAAAGTTACCAGCCAAACCACCCGCTGACAGGGACAACATAAGACCAGAATTACTCTAAAACAGCACAATAAAGTTTATCGTTTTCTTAACTTATTTGTTGAACGCAATCCTCACACATAGTTATTTCCCCAAAGCATGGAAGAAAGCAAGACTCATCACGACAGTAAAACCCGGCAAAAAAAAAAAAAAACTTTACCAACAAGTTACAGGCCAATAAATCTAATATCACATATAAGTAAACTATTCGAGCGTGAGCTGCTTATGAGGCTAAAACATACTGAAGCTTATTCTCTGATACCTACACACCCATTTGGCTTTCGCCAACAACACAGCACGACAACGAAATTAGTGAGAGTCGTAGACTACATCACAACAGCTTTCAATCGACTTCAATGTGTACTGGGAGTGTACCTCGATATATGAAAGGCCTTTAATCGGGTATGGTTGTAAGGGCTATTAAGGGTGAAACACTTGTTCACGAAAGAAATGCTGTGTATACACTGCCATGCTTCTGACAAAATATAAAGTGTTTTGTAATCTTTAGACACTTTTCCTATTCTTTTTGTCACCCTTGGTTGTGTAGGGCGACCTCGAACAAATAAACAAGCGGTAATATTACAGCCAAGGGGCGCTATAAATATATTACGTATTTCTTTTGTTGCCTACCCATAACCGCCTAGAGTCATCTTCGGTAGAATAAAAATGCTACGTGATATTCCACTCACGGAGGAAACAATGGTCTAAATATATTTCCTATTCATTTTGTCTGCCCTGCTTGTCAGAAATTAAATATTTTCTTTTGGGAGGGTGCTGAAAATAGAGGGGCAAAATAAAACGTCGTGCCCCTCCTACATTTTAAATTTTGTTACGTGGTTGCTTAAATTATTACTAAAGAAAGCACTTTAAACTAAGATGTCTAAGGTTACTACATTATGTAAAGGTGGCATATTCAGGAATAATATTTGGTCTAGTAATTAATTCGTGCGGGTGGACAAGAGATGGCGCAACGAACGGAGCGTCCCACAGTTCCGTGTATCCACACATGTGTTGCAAACCCCTGTCATCGCGTATCGTTCGTAGTATAGGGCAGTGGATTAAAGCGTCAACAACACCAGTTTGTAGTTAAGTGAACATGGCGCAATTTGTGCCTGATAAAGTGTTTTTGCGGGGTGTCCTGCTGCATTACTTTAACATGCAGAAAAGTCTGACTGAAAGTCATCGTATTTTGGTGGAAGTGTATGGTGACCATGCTCTAGCTGAGCGAACGTGTCAGAAGTGGTTTGCACGGTTTAGAAGTGGTGATTTCGGCTTGGCAGACCAAGAGCGAGCTGGACAGCCAAAAACATTTCAAGACGAAGAATTGACAGCATTGCTCGAGCAGGATTCGTGTCAAACGCAGGAACAACTTGCAGCAGCATTAGGCGTTGATCAAACAACAGTCTCCAAACGCTTGAAAGCCATGGGAATGATTCAAAAGATGTCACATTGGGTTCCACATGAATTGAAAGACAGAGACGTTGAAAGACGAAAAACCATTTGCGAATTGCTGCTTCAACGACAGAGCAGAAAGGGGTTTCTGCATCGAATTATTACGGGTGATGAGAAGTGGATCCATTACGAGAACCCTAAACGAAAAAAGGCCTGGGTGAAACCAGGTGAACCAGGTCCATCACAACCAAAACGAGATATTCACTGTGCAAAGGTTATGCTGAGCATATGGTGGGATATGAAAGGTGTGGTGTACTATGAGCTGCTGCAACCGGGTGAAACTATGAATGGAGAACGTTATCGACGACAATTAATGCGTTTGAAGCAAGCTCTGGCCAGAACACGACCAGAATGGGAGAACAGACATGATAAACTTATTGTTCAACATGATAACGCTCGCCCACATGTCGCAAAACCGGTCAAAACCTATTTAGAAAATGTCGGATGGGAAGTTTTACCCCACCCGCCGTATTCACCAGACGTTGCTCCTTCGGACTGCTACTTGTTCGATTGCATGAACAACGATTTGATTGGACAGCGGTTTACTTCTTCAGAAGATATCGAAACATGGGTCTCTGACTGGATCGCTTCCAAGGATTCGGACTTCTTTCGCCACGGAATCCGTACATTGCCTGACAGATGGGCGAAAGTGGTGGCTAGCGATGGACAATATTTTGCTTAAGGTATTTATGTATTTTGTGTTTGTACTACAGCTTCAATGTGTGCGTACCAACCGCACGAATTAATTCCTAGACCAAATATTATTATTATTATTATTATTATTATTATTATTATTATTATTATTATTATTATTATTATTATTATTATTATTAAATATGAATATCTTTGGAGAGCCGAAATTATGTGACACGAATCATTACATGTAGAGCTTTAAGATGAGTGGTCATAGGGGAGGAAAAAAACAGGATTTTTCTGTCTGACTCTCTAACGTAAAGATTATGTGCTGAAGGTAAGAAGCATCATCAATCTATAATTGGTTGCTTTTACGTAGAATATCAGTTACTTGAGTTCTCCTCCTTCGGGCTACTTACCTCATGTGGTAAATTCAAAACAATTTCAGTTTAAAACAAATGCATTGTAAAGCTTTTCCGTAATTAAATATGTATATGGAAAATTAAACATTTAATAGGAAAATCTGTTATTAAAGTGTCCAAAAAAGTAGATATAAGACTACCTAGTGATAAACATTGTGAAACTTTATAAAATTCTCCAAATTAGAGTTAACATTTACTGGAAAATATTTGTTATGCACCAGTGAGCATGTAGTGAGCAGTGAACACAGGGGAAATAATTACGTAACTGTTTGCAAAAAAAATTATGGACACCAATGCAAGTGCGACAACGACACTTTTTTTCTTTTTTGGTATCGTTATGAGTTTTACACGTATGTTACAATTTGATTCTTCCCACATAAAAAATAAATAAAATAACCATAGTAATAAGAATGACAATTGCACTTCTATAGAATTCGAACCAACTAACTCCGGCATGCAGACTTGTTGCTTTAACTGACTGAACTATTTGCTTTTTTACGTCAACTAATCCTGTTCTACGGTAAAGACAATTTTACATTACGATCGTGCTGCCAATTTGTCCTTTTCCATAGGTAATTTCCACTTTTTGCTCTATCTATTCGTTGATTCTTAGTATAGTATTATATATTTGGAGTTCGCAGATAATGCATGTAATAAGACATATTAGAAATATTTTCTTAAAATTTTCTTTTGTAAATTTAATACACATTTCTCACAATGACATATATGTCGTTGCTTCGTGTTGAATTGCAGAATTCCCTCGCCTTCTTGAAAATTTCCCACTTTAGCAGAGTTGGTAATTCTCGTAATTTCGGTCGATTTAATGTTTTTTTTGCTTATAATTTATTTATTTTACGCTAATACCTAACACAAATATTAAAAACGGGTTTGTTATTAACGCTTCCTGCTGAGGAAACCTTCCGAAATTTCGAACATATAAAGAAATCGGAGATATTTTCGAAAAAAAACTTGAAAATAAAGAGACGCGTCATTTATTTTGCTCAAAGTTGTACATCAAATACGCTAATATATATCAAGAAGCGCCTTTATGGGATCGATTTACCGTTCTAGGAATAGGTGCTATCATTCTTCTAACCCTATATTCAAACTGCGTCTTTAACTATATATATATATATGAACCTCTTTTCTGCCTTAGGTTATGGTCCTTAAAAAGTAGTATGACAAAAAAATAAGTTACGCTATGGTCCACTCATGTACCAGAACACGTCAAGATTGGTCCAGTGATCCAGATGTATATACGAACACTGAAATGAAATGAAATAGTCTAGAAGGGTTTGTTGAACAGTGTTGTCATCAACAGAAGAGAAAAGTTGAGTTTGGAAAATATACAAGAACTCGGGTAAGGTCACTAGTGCAGTGTGGTTTAAAACATATAATGCAAGGCGGTAGGGCATGAGAAATTGTGCTGTGGTTATGTGAGATCAATAAGTCACGTGCTGACTGAAATATTCGATATGTTGTTATAGATAAGAAGTATGGTTCGTCAAAGATGGCAACACTGTGTGTAACAGCGGCGTTTGCATTTAGCACATGTTCAACGTTATTCCTCGAAGAAGTTAGCAACACCAATCTTCGTTTACCATCTCTTTTGTCTTTATTTCCATTGCTACGTCCAATAATCATATCCCATTTAAGTCATTCGTTTTACAAAAACACAATTTTGTCTTGGGTTGGCAACACTGTCCATCCGGCGATGTTCGCCAATCCACGGACAGGTGTCCTTCTTTGTCTAGTTGCTTCGTGCAAAGTTCCTTTTCTATGTCTCTTTTGGTTTATCCATTATTATCAGGCACAGGTTATCGTTCTTGCAGGGAGCTGCTCTTTCACTTGTGTGTGTTTACGTCACATAGAATACATTTCGTGGGTGTGTATCGTAACAGGAAATTACCTTATATAACGGAACGCCTATAATTACTAGTTGCAATAGATTAATAACATCAAAAGTAGAACTTGTTTCTCGGACGCTGAATCCGTATCCAAAAGCCATCACTCGTTATACCTTACTGTTTTTGCTCTATGGCGATAAAGATAGAAACCGGAAATCGTTAATTTGAGCAACTTTCGGATTGAATAGATGACTAAGGAAAGAGATAGAACCTACTCTTGGAAAGGTGAATCGATTGCTAAACAACTACATCTCGATATATCTTACTGTTTTTGGTATACGGAAATTAGTATTGAAATCGGAAGTAACATTAAATTTCAACCAATTTCGTTTTTGGTAGAGTGCTGAGGGTTTTGGTGATATGATACCTTGAGAACTTGAACTATTTGCAGAAAACAGCTTGTCCCTTTCTAATACCACTTGTGTTCAATGGCGTTAATTGTTGAAACCGAAAATGATTAATACAAATCGCTTCAGGTTCGAATAAAGGGATAACGGAGGAGATGAAATGTATTTGGGACAGTAAATCGATTTAAAAAAAAAGTCATCGTGATAACTCCTACCGTTTTTGTTATGATAATTGTCGGCAGATGGACGGACGAACGGACAAAGCCGTTCTATAAGGCATCTATGAATAGCACTGCCGTGTCGTGAAAAAACGCTGTAACTTTGGCGGAGAAGTTTTGCGAAAATGAGCCTTAAAGTTTTCATTCGAAAATGTGATCTGTATCATGTAGAACCAGTGTATCTTGACTTTGGAAACACGTGGTTACATATAATGTTACGTAAATGCATGTTGTGTGATTAAATTTGGTGAAAACTGATTGGTTGACCATTATTGCCTAGTTACACTGGTTCTACACGATACAGATCACATTTTCGAATGAAAACTTTACGGCTTATTTTCGCAAAACTTCTCCGCCAAAGTTACAGCGTTTTGTCACGACACGGCAGAGCATACTTTGGAAATCTAATAGTTAATAATCATATATATACAGGGGTGGACAACAATCTAAAAAGAAACACTGCATACATGACACGTAAGTTTGGACCTCCATTGTACAACGCGTGTTGCGCTTGCCGATCGTTTTTGTTTTCAATGTGTCATGTAAACCTTCCTCTTCCGTCAGCAGTAACCCTTTCACCTATGCGTGCCGTGGTGCGGTAAAATGGGCGACCTGACAGACTTCCAAAGAGGCATGATCGTTGGTGCCCGTCTGGTTGGAGCTTCAGTGGCAACAGTGGCGAATATTGTGGAGGTATCGAAAGGCGCTGTGTCCAATGTCGCGAGGGCATACACAATTCATGTGAAAACGACGTCCGCAAAGCACAACAGTGGGCGAAAGACAATCCTGGCAGATAGGGAAGAGAGGGCATTAAAACGGATTGTAGCAGCTAAAAAGAAGACCACTGCAATGAAAATTACGTCTGAGCTCAATTCCAGCTTACAGGACCCGGGTTTATTGAAAACATTGCGACGAGAACTGCATAAAATGAAAATTCATGGCAGGGCCACTATCGCCAAGTCCCTGGTCGCAGCAGCAAATGCGAAGAGTCATATTCTGTGGTGCAAGACACAAAGCGTGGACTCATGAGAAGTGGAAACACGTAATGCGGTCCGATGAATCAACCTTCACCTTGTTTCCAACAACCGGTCTTGTTTACGTATGGAGAACACCGTCGCAGGCCTATGATACAGACTATCTGCTCCCAACTGTAAAGCACGGGGGTGGTTCTGTTACAGTATATGCAGTGTTATCGTGGTTTTCCGCAGGTCCCATCATAGCTCTGCATGGAATGATGAATGCTAAGGCGTATGAGGCCATTTTGGGGGTCCAGGTTCTACCCATGGCCCAAATATTGTCCCCTGATTGTGATGGCATCTACCAAGATGATTTGGCACCTTGTCACGCTGCAGAAACGGTGAAATCATGTTTTGAGGAAGATGACCAGTATCTATCACACCTCCCCTGGGTCCCACAATCAGCAGATCTGAACATCATTGAGCCATTGTGATCTGAGTTAGAAAGACTTGTTCGGTCTCATTACCCTCCACCAGCATCCCTTAAGAAACTGGAGCGTGTTTAGGAGGAACAATGGTACAAAATTCTACACGCCACGATTCAGGAGCTGTATACGTCCATTCCACGTCGGATCCAAGCTGTTTTGGACGCAAAAGGAGGACCAACACCGTACTAGGTATGATTTTCACACTTTTGCAAACATTTAAATTTTTTTGTCGAACACCTATATATATATATATTATAAACCTTCCTTGAGAACACTTAATCGACTAGTGAAAACTGCATCAATATATGACCAACACTCCTCCATGTAATCGCAGCCAACCTGCATACATGTAAACAGGTCAACCTGAAACTCTTTTGAAAGTCGACTAAATCGTATCTCTATATATAAAACTACACGAACTGACATAAAATAAAATAATACTTCTGGTTGATGTGTAAATTTGAAATCTGACATTTGAATCTGTTGGTTCTGGAACTAGCCAACAGGAAAATTGCCAAAAGTGAATATTTTTAAGTTTTAGGGGGACTAAAGGGGCGATGAAGAAATTCCCCATGTTATTTAAATTTGCTTTTTACCCATAATATCATATTTTATGTACTAGGAATTGAAATAAAAATTTGAAATTCGATATACTTGTACTTTTTCGTTGGCGTTACCGAAGCAAATCACCAAAAAAAAATCAAGTTCTAGAGTTCTCTTATAGGGAACTCAAAAATCTATCCCATGTTATTTATATGGGACACCGTTTAAACCCCAAAATTATTGGGCACTTTCTGTAGGGCTACAATGATTAAATTGACATGAATGTAGCTTTTTGGTATTAAGCGACAGCAAAATTGACAAAAGTGAATATTTTTAAGTTTTAGGGTGTCTATAGGGGTGATGAGGAAATTCCACATGTTATTTAAAGGGGCCTTTTTTGGACATATAATCTCATATTTTAGGTACTGCGAATTGAAATAAAAACTTAAAATACAGTATACTTGTGCCTTGTCGTTAGCGTAATCTATGTAAATCATCAGAAAAAAAAATCCAACTATAGGTTTTATGGAGAACTGAGCATTTTTTCCCTATGTTATTTATATCGGACAACTTCTACACCACAAAATGTTTAATCACTTCCCGCAGGATTAGGATGATGAAATTTGACATGATTGTAGCCTTCCGCCACTAACCTACAAGAAAATTGCTAAAATCTATTTTTGTTTATTATTTTTTTTTCTAATTTTTAATAGTTCTAAATTCTATGTTATTTAAATGGGCCTTTTCTTGCGATACAAAATCGTATTTTTTAGACAGTATTACGAAAAAAAAAATGAAATTTGCTGGAACTGTGAGTTTAAGAGGTGCGACGCCGCAAGCCAAGTAAACGTGGGGCCCAGGGGGCGAAGTCCCCTGCTGTGCCAAATTCAGGAAATATTAAGAGGAATGCAGGAAATTTACTCTTGATGACAAGGCTGATACATAATAGACGAGAGGCCGTAGGCCGAGCAAACGAGAGGGTCTGGCGGCAGAGCTCCCATTTAGCCAAAGGTTAGCCTATATTATAAAATTGAAACTGACTATGTTTGTGACTCTTAATCTCTTGAACCACCCGACCGATCTCGACCAAATTTTCAACAGTCATTAGGTTCGGGGCCTGGGAGTGTTTTTATCTGTTCACTTTGATGGTGTAACTTAGGGTCGAGGAGGAGGGGGAGATATACAAAAATCAATGTATATATATATATATATATATATAAGTGACTATCTTCGTGAGTTAATAACTCTTGAACCACAAGACCGATATCAATCATATTTTCAACATAGATGAGGTTCAAACCTGGGAGGTATTCTGTCATTTCACTTTGACGTTATACCTTAAGGAAGGGGGAGAGCAGGAAGGAAAACATATAAAATGAATAAAACTTACAAGTTAGTAACTCTTGAAACACCAGACTGATCTCGATCAAGCTTTCAACATAAATAAGGTTCGGGCCTGGGGAGTTTTAATCATTTCACTTTGATGGTGCAACGTATGGCAGGGGATTGGGATATATATGAAAATGACTGTGCGACTTCATTACTCCTAAACCACCCGAAGGATCTCGATCAAATTTTCAACATAGATAAGTTTCGAACCTGGCATTTTTTTTATTATTATTATATCACCTTCCCCGTGCAAGGGGAAATGGGTGAGGGAATATATTTTTAAATGATCATACAAAAAAACGATATTAGTGTCGAATATATAGTTTTCGGGGTCGCTGAGAACTGTGACACTTTCGATGCTGTTTAAATCCAAATTAGAACCACCACTTAGAGGAGGTGGAGGGGAAGACAGAGTGACCCAAAGTAGGTATACAGTACCGTACTGATCAGCTCATTGTATTTTATGTCATTTCTTATTGTTATCCATCAGACAAACTTAGTTTCTTTATTATTTGTTCTTAATATGATTTTACTTACATCTTAAGCTCAGAGAAGCCGAAGCAAATAAACCCATAAACTATAATATTATACTTGGTCAATGCAGGGGCATATACCTACTTTTGGGCTACCCTGTATATAGTGATCAAAAACGACCAATACTAGTGTCGAAGCCATGATTTTCGATGTCACTGAGTTGAACAGTGACACTTTCTATCCCATTTACATCGAAACTCAGCCCCGCAACTTGGGGGAGTGGAGGAGAGGGAAATACATAAAAAAGTGATCAAAATGACCAATATTAGTGTGTAATCCACAGTTTCCGGGGTTACTGGGATGATGAGTGACACTTCCGATCCCATTTAAATACAAATACAACTGCAAATTTGGGGAAGGGAAGAAAGAGATACATAAAAATGATAAAAAGATTACAAATATTAGTATCAAATTCATGGTTTTAGGGTCGCTGAATTGAACAGTGACTTTTCTGATCCCGTTTACATCTGAATTCACTCCTGAAACTTGAGGAAGGGGGAGGGAGAAGATACACAGAAATGATTAAAGATGATCAATATTAGTGTCGAATTCATAGTTTTCGGGGTCGCTGACATGCACAGTGACACTTCCGATCCCGTTTAAATTCAAACTCAGCCAGCAACTTGGGGGAGGGGCGTGGAGGAGATATGTAGAAATGATCGAAAATTGCCAATGTCAGTGTCGAATCCATAGTTTACGAGTCGCTGAGATGAACAGTGAATTTCCGATGCATTGTCCCCGCAACAGAGAGGATGGGTGTTTATAAAATAATCGAAAATGACCGATATTAGTGTCGAATTCATAGTTTTCGTAGTCGCTGAGATGAACAATGAATCTTCTGATGCCGTTTAAATCCAAAAGCAGCCACGCAACATGGGGTAAAAGGAGGGGAAGAAATATGAAAATGATCGAACATGACCGAAATCAGAGAGCGCTTTAGTAATACTAAAAACTGACTGACCAACGGAATATATTACTATATTTTTTTCTTTAATTGAACCCAGTGAAGCGGGTAATTGATGCCAAATAATTTGGTTTGTTTGCATATCTTGATTTTTTTCAACGATTGTCATACTTTATGTTCTACCATTGTTGGTTGGCAGTAAATGGAAGTAATTTCAATTATTATAAAACTTAATACATTTATTACATTCAGCTTTTGAAAAGAATGTGTTGACTCAATAAAAAAGAAATACAAATAACAAATAAATATTGACATTATTGTTTTGTGGTATTTATTTAGAAATAACACATCTCAATATTGTAATTAAGTATTTAATAATTATGGTTTAACTAAACATAGTCGTTCCTCAATTCCGTTATTTCAGTACATACTTAAGAAACACGAATTTGGACTGCGTCATGCACAAACATGCATATAAACTTTATCACCCAAGTTACATGAGGGGAGAGTTCAGAAAAGCGCATTAATCACATGGGAAATTGCACTTAAAAAAAGAACAACACTGGGCAAACATGTATAAATAATGAACGTGTGAGAAAATTATAACCTCAGTTGCCACTTACAAACGGAGATGAACAAACTACCTTGAAATAATTATGACGCCGTGCTGTTTAGGTTCATGTAATTAAATTCCAATTCTCTACCATTCCCCTTCCACTATACTCATCACATGGTATTCAGCTCTTCACCTCCACTTCCCTTGGGGTTTCCTCAACCGAAATGCAATGCTTTTGTTCGCATTCGCATTGCTCATAGTGGCTACATTTGGCTGCTGAAAAATGCAACATACTACAAGTACAACACCGTCTCAGCTTCACTCCAAGACTATTTAGTTTGATTCTTTTTTAGACACTAAGGAAGTTCAAAGAAGCTTCTCTGGAGAGAAGCTTTTGTAATATGTTTTGCTCTCAAAAAGTGAATAATAAAATGATTTCCACATTTCCTTCCAAGTATTTCATTTTGAAACCTATAAACGCAAAAGTTTATAAAGTTGTTCCAAAATTTCTTCCAAACCATTCTGCAAAATATAAATTCAGCTGTTTCGTAAGGTTGGCTGAGATAATCCTTCATGCAAGTGTTTGCCATTCATAAATTTGATTTTTTTTTTCTGAGTATTCCCTATCATACATTTTTTTAAAATAACGTTTAATCTCTGAGTCTAATTTCAGGAAGGAAAACAAAGTTCGATTTAATTATTTTGTTACATTTATTTATTTACTTGAATATTTACTGTAGCGATGTTTTACAAATGTTTTCTCTCAGAGGCAAAGCTGGTAAACTTTGAAGTTCCCCAATTATCTAGGTCCCCTATTGTTCCTATTATGTATTAATGATTTGCCACAGTGTGTTAAGAAATGATACAAATTATTGTTTGTTGAAGATCTAAAGAGCTGTTTGCCAATAACATCTGATCAAGACTGCTAAAGGCTGCAAGATGATCTAAATAATATAAATGAATTGTTCCAAGAAAATAGTCTTAGGTTAAATAGAAACAAATGCATGAATTTGACACTTACAAAACGAAGCAATCCTCATAAATTTCCATACTCGATAGGAACTCAATTTAAGAGAACAGAATCAGTGAAGGATCTGGGTGTAACCTATGATAGCTGCTTGTTATTTAAAACTCATGTGTATTGACCAATTCCAAATAGTCTCTTGTCCACTTTACAAAACTTTAGAGAAATCAAGCTTTTTTTTTTGTATAACACTAATTTCTACACTTGAAAGTAAGCAAAATAAGTTTTCTAAAAACTAGAATAAATACTTGAACACATTCAGTGGGTAAAATTAGCTGAAATATAGATATTTTCCTCATAATATAGGACAAATATTTGGACAAAGGACTATTTGGAACTGGACAAGACAAGATATTTTTTTCTGGAATTGAGCGTAATGGAGAAAGGACATTCTGAAACTTAGGAGATACTTCTGTCAAAAGAAAAACTATTTACGCTCATTTTTAAATACAATATTATATATTGAAATATAAAATATTAAAAAAAATATATATATGAAACAGGTGTTGTTTTAAGCGTTCTACATCCGGATATAACATTAAATGGTAATCTTCTAACTGGTGACCTACAGATGCATACACATTACTATAACCTAACCTAAACAGACATAATAGGTCTCCTTAAGAATTGTTATGTTATGTCAGGTTAGATAATTTAATACATATAGCTCGATAGGTCACCAGTAACCATTAAATTTATCTCTCAACTTCTCGTAGGTATCACAAAATTTAAACTACCCTCAACTTATTCCATGTGACCACCCTCTTCTTAGTTTTCTGACTCCTCTTCAGGAACTCTTCGTTCGTTTACAATATATGCATATTTGTAAAAACTGAGTTCTGCTTTTCTCTTCCAATCGCCTCCAAAGTGTAGTTCAAGTAGGCGCTTAACATAGTTTTCTTACCTGCAGCTACACTTATTTCAATTTTAACCCTTTTATGTGGAACAACATTCACATCCGTTGCTGGCTTCAAAACTTTTATATATATTTGTTCGTTTCATTATGAATCCTTTGCAGGGAGAAAAACAAAAGTGTCAAGTGTCATGTGGTTTCAGTGCAATTTGGGCTGGCAACTTCCGTTTCGAAAACTTTAAAATCCGTAATCAATTTCAAAACTGTCCCTTTTTTTTTTTTTTTTTAAAGCACAATATTCTTCAGGCTCTGTGATTCTTTGAATCATTTTTAGATCTCTCTATATGAGCCCAAATATTCCGTCAGGAGGTAAGTATGAGTGACCTGCAACTAAGAAATGCAACTTTTTTTCATGCCGTAAGTCACTCTCTTCGTTCTTCATTGAGCTTTATTTGGTTTGTAATATAAAGTAGAAACTTCAGTTCCCAATATATACACATAATATTGAATCAAAACCAGTATTTCAAAAGTGGAGTTCACATTATAACACGGACACATGCTACATACCACGTTCACAAATAGCAATTATATATTTTTTTTCTACTTTCCCAGCAACACATCGTTAACAAAAGACAAATTTGTATAACAGATGTTCACCAAATGTTGCCAGAAGATACACTTTGCAACTGAAGAAATTTCCATGTGTACGTCTCAAACTAAAAAAGAGGACGATTTGCCACCATATTCGAATTATTCAAGTGGGCAATAGATATTCTTGTGCTCACTTTCCTTATTCTTTTAAATTAGAATGCGCACTTTGTTCCTGAAATATTGTTAATTCTAAATTAGAAGATGTTAACGAGTCATATGCAATAAAAAGTCGCATTTGAAAAAAAAAAGTGGGCAAGAGACGTCTTGGAATTCGACTGCACGTGTAAGAAGTATAACTAATGATGCATGCATAAACTTAGGCTTGGTAGTAAGAATAGGTGGAAATTTCAATACGATGCATGCGTTCAAGATATTACATATTTCGTGCGGTTGAAATTAGAATATTCCAGCCAAATATGGAATTCCAATCACGTAACCTATGCAAAATAGATAGAGATGATACACAGGCAAAATTCTTAGGATATCTCACTTACAAACAGACAGATCACTACCCTAAATTTGGTTCAGTTGCTACCCTACTAGCAAATTTTCATTTTGAAAGCCTTGAGCAAATGAGAAACATTTTTTATGTATTGGTTTTATTCAAAATCATTAACAATGAGATAGATTGTTTGGAACTAACGAATAAGATTGCGTAAACTTCAGGTTCCTACCTTAAGAACGAGACTAGCAAACATAGATATTTATATATATATATATATATATATATATATATATATATATATCAGAAAGCTAGAACGAATGTACTAATAAAGTCCCCTATGCGGCAAATATGTGTTTCTTATAATATGTACAGCAAGCTAAATAAAATTTAGATATATGTAGTATGTCTGGAAACGATTTGCGATTCGAACTGTTGAACTACTTTAGAGCACTATACAGAACACTATAATTTGCTAGTAAAGGCCTGTTATATTCTTAAATTTGTATTATAAAATTGAAAGTGACTATGTTTGTGACTCTTAATCTCTTTGAACCGCTAGACTGATCTCGATCAAATTTTTCACGTAGATGCGGTTCTGCCCTGTGAGTGTTCTTAGCTATTCACTTTGACTGTAAATCTTAGGGTTGAGGGAGGAGGGGAAATTATATAAAAAAATAAAACTTAATAACTCTTGAACCCAACGACCAATCTCAACCAAACTTTCAACATAGGTAAGGTTCGGGCCTGAAATGTCTTTTATCGTTTCACTTTGACGGAGCAACATAGGGCAGGAGGAGAAGGGGGATATATATACTAAAATCGATATACAGATGTAACAAAAAGATACGGCAGATTTCAGGGGTGGATTCGTTATGGGTAGACAAGAAAAAAAGTTCAGATGACCATATGTCCGGAAATGCATCGTACCAGAGTTACGGCCCTTGAGCCGCCTAATGGTCTGAAATAGTCACATTCTGGTCGCCCCTTAATGTGTCTCAATTTAAACCTCAATATCTCAAACTCTAATTAAGATAGGAAGATAATTTCAGTAGCAATGTGTTCCTGCTAAAAAGAAGCTTTTCGCCGTGGTACTCCCCCACCTACACAAAATACATATCGGCGGAAAACATAGCCCTTTGGAAATACATAGATACCAAAATTATCTTCCTGGCTTAATTAGGGCCTGGGTTATTGAAGTTTAAATTGAGTCTCATTAAGGCTCAATGACCGTATCTCTTTAACGATGCATTTCCCGATATGTATGATTTTTTTCCTGTCTACCCATAATGAATCCACCCCTGGAATTTCGCCGTACCTTTTTGTCACACCCCGTATATAAAAATAAAATTGATTATGTTTGTGAGTTAATAGCTCTTGAATCACCCGATCGATCTCAATCAAATTTTCAACCCAGATCTGGTTTTAACCTAGGATTTTAATTTTTTTTTTATCGTTTCACTTTGACGGTATATCTTAAGGGAGGGGGAAGAGAGGAGGGGAAATATATGAAAGTGAAAAAAAAAACTTAATAACTCTTGAACCGATCTCGATAAAATTTTCAACATGTGTAAGGTTCGGACCTGGGATGTTTTCATCATTTCACTTCTACGGTGCAACGTAGGAAAAGGGGAAGAGGGAGATATATATGTTAACAAATAAAAACAAAAGGGACTGTCTGTGACTTCATCACGTTCAAACCACCCAACCTATCTTAACCAAATTTTCAACATAGATGAGTTTCGGACCAGCGGTGGCTTTTATCATATTACTTTTACGGTAGAACTGCGGGAAGGGGGAGGTGGAATATCTATATAAATAAAAAAGTTATTGAACCACCTGACCTCGATCTCGATCAAATCTTTAACGTAGATGAGATTCGAGCCTGGAAAGTATATATATGAAAGTGACTGTTTTCGTGACTTCATCACTCTTGAATCACCCGTTCGATCTCGATCAAATTTACATCCTAGGTGAAGTTTAAACCTAAGATGTTTTTTGTCATATCATTTCACGGTGTAACTTAAAAGTGGGGAATAAAGCATTTAAAAATGATCGATAATGATCGAATCTATAGTTTCCGCGGTCGCTAAGTTCAACAGCAACACTCCTGATGCCATTTAAATCCAGATTCAGCCCCGTAACTTACGGGAGGTGGATATAATGATCGAAATCACCAATATCAGTGTCGAATTCATAGTTTTAGGAGTCACTGAGGTGAACAATGACACTTACGATGCCGTACCCGGCAACATGGGGAGAGGAGGGGGATATATAAAAATAATCGAAATTGACCGATATCGAACAGCACTTTAGTAATAGTGGAAATTGGCTGATTACATATTACTATTTTTTCTTAATTTAACTCAGCGAAGCGGGTAATTGATGCTAGTAAATAAATAAATTACAATATCTAAGGTTTCGCAGTTTCGATATTAACGTGTGTTTTATACATAAAATTAGAAGTATTGCTATTTTCTATTTTTCTAAATGACTTTTGGAAGGGAGTTAGTATCCACTTGAAGCTGTTTTCTTTTTTTAAGCCCATCAATTTGAGTAAAGGCGCATTATTTGTGGATACATTGTTTCGATATTTACGTCAAAAGTATAGTATCTCATGTTATTTTCGTCATTACGCTTTCATTGAAATACGCATTCTAAGAGGAAAAGACTTCCAATATATCCCATAAGCATGTTATTCCCTTGCAAAGAACGGGCATTTCAGACATTAATATTAATATTTCCCATTGATACTTCCTTTTTATTATTCAGAAAATGCCAAATGTAAGAATTCGTTCACATTGTAGCAGGGTTGTTTTGTTTAAAACAAAATGTTTAAAACAAATGATTAAAACTTGTTTTAAACAATTGATTTTGTTTAAAACAAATTTTATATACGTTTTAAACATTTTGTTTTAAACACGTGTATTTTTAAGTCTTGTTTTAAACATATGTTTATTTTTATTTTATTTAATTTTTGTAAAAAAAAAAATCTGCCAGAGAAAGGAAATTACAAAATAAAAAGTGATCCCATTCAGAAGGCTATTTTCTTCCCGTCCAGTGTTGCCACACTTGTACAATTACCAAATTCAGCCCTTTTTTGTCATTCATCGGCCCGTTGTTGGTACCACGCTGGCATTTTGAGCTCCTTTTGCGAAAAGTTGGTACACTTCTACCAAACTCAGTACCATTTAACAAATACTTGTTACATTTTCAAAAGTGTAAATAAGACCTTTCCTACACCTCATGATAGATTGATTTTTTTCCTTGTTTTATACGTATATTTTTTTTCATATATGGCCATAATACCGTTTTGGTCTATTGGTCACTTTGAAATAAAGGCGCGTTTGATCTCCTTACAATACATACCGAAGATGATAACTGTTCTCCCTTTTAATTTGCGGCCTCTATTATACTTCCTGCGTGCGAGAAAAGTTTCGTCTGCTTCCACAATTGTCCGGGGTCTTCCTATTTGGATGTTTTTAAAAAGTAATTTTTAAAAAGAGCAATTTCTTGATTTGGATTCTTGGAGAAAGAGGGCGGAGTGTTCTAGAACTTTACTTCTTTTAGTTTTCGTGTTATAGAACCACGCAATTATTACAGTGCGATAAATTAATGAATTCAGTTCTTTTTGTTTTAATTTGGTACTATTTTTAAGCCCATTCTAGAGCTAGGACTGTGGCAACACTGTTCCCGTGTGAATGTTTTGATTTCTCGTGGCTACAGCATGTCGATGTGGTGATCCACAATTTATTTCGTCTCTTTTTTTTCCCTTTTGTATCGTCTATGTTATTGTTTAAATGCTTATCAGTTAACTTGAGAGAAAGTGTTGTAGTTGAAGGTTGGATCACTTGTAGTAATGATATTAAACTATAAATAAAAGAATTATCATTGAAACAAGTTCTTGTGTTGTATTCAGAAAACAAAGCGCTCTTTACTAAATTGAAGTTCTGAAATTAAAACATTGCAGGCATTTGTTAATACATATAGTACATGTTGGTCCTCAGTTTTCGTTTGGGTTGCCAGATTTGTAAAATAAAAAAGGAGGCCACTTTGACTTTAAGAAAATCACTAACATAATTGCGTTTATCGAAACCTAAGCTTGCTTTCAGATTATATCAAACAACACCTTTTAAACAAAGAGAAAAAATAACATAGAAAATAACACATTATTAAAGTAAATTAATACAAAAGGTACAACTACAAAATGACTGACTAGCAGGCAGCAATACTAATAATATTTTAAGTCGTGGTATTTAATAAAGTCATGGTACTAACAACTTATTTATCCTATTTCCATTCTGGTAATATTTTAAGCATCTTGAAAACTTGTTTCATTGATTCATCTCCTGAATCATCCCAGTTTCATTAATTAGTTACCTGTTTCATTAATTAGTCTCCAAACTCGAAAAGGAGGACAAAAGCGCGTCCGGCTTGAGTACAAAACTGGACATAAATTTTATGTCCAAAAAGCAGGACGTATGGCAACCCTAGTCTTCGTACAACTTGGAATCGTTTAACATGAGTTTTGCGGGAATAAAAAAGGACACCATTTCGAGTAAACGGAAGAAACTAATTTTATACGTTTCGAACAAGCTTGGGTTGCAGGATAAATTTGGCTCCAACTTAGAGTTTTTTTTTTTTTTTTTTTTTTTTAATATTTTAGATATGAGTCGTTCAGAGCACAGGGATCCAACTTCATCTACAAAAAGGTTCATTTTTGCTCAGCAAACATGGTATCTTCGTAGCGAAGAGTCCGAAATAAATGAACCAAAAACCACATGAAAAGTTGTAGTGTGGGATAGAGTTTCATAGGACAAACGCTAGACAAGGGCGTTTCTAGAACGTGAAACAGGAGCGCTAATTCCCCCTCCCTGCTCAAAAATTTAAGATATTGTGAACGCTGCAGCGAGAGAAAGATTAATAAGTCAAGCTCCAAATATCATAGTCAATGATGCATAATTACATTAAATAAATGCAGGGTGTGTCAAAAAGAATACACAGACGGAAAACGTCATATATTCGCAAGCACGAATTAGAAAAGAAAGAAAGAAAACTACGTGACAAGGTGCAATCTAGAGCTTTTATATGATCACCGCTAGAGAGTGGCGTCCGTTTAGAGGTCATCCGCCCTTCTGCCACCTACCCTGAATTTCAAATTTTGGGACAGTAATGCAGACTTAGAAACCTTTTGCTGAGCAAAGTCCAACAGAACAAAAATGGAAGTCCTTACACCTAATAAATGCGGAGTTTGATCAGTTAAAATCCATTTCCATTGGCCGCAAGGAGCTATAGGCTTATATTGCTATTTTTTTTGACCCAAGGATTCCAAAGGTGGCTCAACTTTCGAGTTTTGGGCCTGCTTAAAATTCTGGACATAGTGTCTGAGCAACTTTCCAGTTTTGATAATCTATATTTCATCCGTATTTATTCGGTGTAAGGAATTCAAACTTGTTCTGTTGGACTTTGCTTATCAAAAAGTTTCTAAATCTGCCCTACTGCCCCAAAAATCTGAAATTCAGAGTGGTGGTGGGAGCGGTTGCTCTCCTAGCCCCACTGACGCCCCACTGACGCCCCTATCTAGCGGAAGTCATATGAAACTAGCCCACGCCCTTTCACGTGGTTTTAGTTTCATTTGTTTTGTACTCTTTAACTGCAAATATATTACGTTTTGAAATAGCGTTCATGTGCTGAGCAAAACTGAACATTATTGAAATTAGGCTTTGATCCATTGTGCTATGGATGTCCCAAATATTGTTTCTCTTCAATGCAATTATTCATTTAAACAACAACCAATACACAGGCTTGCACAAAATATTCTAAAGTTAGCACAAAATGAAGTGTGCTTGAAACATCACTTTTCGAAAGTTTATTTTTTAAAATAATTTTATTAGCATCAGTATTCCAAAATAGCAATCAAATTTTTGCAACTAAAATTTCACCCAGCTTCAGGTGATCAATTGAGTAGAAATTATGTACATGTGTGCAAAATTCTTATAATAATATAATTATTTGAGTCAAATACAATAAAAAAATGTCATATTAAATCCAATGGTCATTCGAAAGTCACTTTGGAAATCACTGGTGTTACACAAATTAAATTAATTAAAAAAAGTCCGTTATCAGTGACAGCTTACGGAAATACAAAGTCAGCATTTTTAATCCGATACGGACACTCAAAAGTCATTTCCAAAACCGCTGCTGCTACAAAAATCAAATTTTATATATTAAGGTGCATTATCACCATTGTACTACGAAAATATTTAATCTTTTTCTTTTTCGAAAATCATCCTGAACAACAACTGGCCAATAAAAATTCATTTAAAATATATATATATAAAAGCCATTTTAGTCAAACTATTTTATTTCTGTTATCAATGTTGCAGTAATCAATATATACAGGATGGATCTGTAATACTGGTTGCAAGTAAAGAGTAAAATGTCTTAACAAATAAGTTATTACACGATTTTGAAATGTGTTTTAAACTGTTCAAAATGTTTGAAACATTTTTTTTTTCGTTCGTGTTTTAAAACATGTTTAAAACATTTTGAACAGCTTTTTCATGTTTTAAACACATGTTTTGATCTTTAAAAATAAAAACTGTATTTTTCTCAACCCTGCATTGTAGGTTAGAAAATCAGTATGTAAAACTTACTTAGTAATAATGGTGTTTTAAAGTTTTTATTATTATTATTATTATTATTATTATTATTATTATTATTATTATTATTATTATTATTAGTAGTAGTAGTAGTAGTAGTAGTAGTAGTAGTATTAATAATAATAATGACAATAATAGTACATTTATTTTAAGTGTTATAAACTGTTCATAGGCAAAAATACAGCACTACATTAAAACATTTACATAATCGTTCTAAACAGAGAAGAAACTTTATGATATAGATTGACTATTATAGCAGGTTTGTCAGAATGCTAATATAATAAAATTGTAAGGTTCAAAATGATATTAATATATTTAAAAAAAAGAAACTCAATTTCGCAATTTACTATTAACAGAACTACTCAAATTAAAGTCACATTTAACTACCATTTAAAAGAATGAGTCAACCTTGCTTGCAATTGTACACCCATTAAGATGGGTCTCGCAGAAATATAAATACAAAGCAGATACTGGATCCAGTTGGCTAAATACAGAAGGCAGTGGAGAGGTTTTGTGAACACGGCTTGAACCTACATGTCCCATAAGGCATAAAGTTTGTTGGTTAGTTAACTGTAATACTGTCCCATTTCCTGCTGCTAAGTTACAATTGCTACTTTTTACACCAGTCTACAAGGTAATTTATGTCTTCCTGTAGGGCAATTGTATCATGGAAGCACGAAAATTCTCTATATATCTTAAAACCACAAGCAAACAGCAAAGGGCCGCTAGGATTAGCTGTTAAGTGTAAGTAGGGGTGATTCATATACAGAATAAATAGAAGAATGTTAAGCCTACTTTCCTGAGGCACCTCCGAGATTACTGGTTGGGGGATAGAAGTCGACCCTGAAAGAATGACTTTCTGTTTAGGCCCTTCAAGTAGCTGGTGACTAAAGAGATAAATTTACCATATGCATCAGACCTATTGGAAAGTTTGTGGAAAAGAAGAATGCAACTGACAGAATCACAGTCCTTGGAAATATCAAAATAGATGACATGTAATTGAGTATTGTAATTAGTATACCCAACAGCATAGGAAAGAAGAGCACTTAAGTTTGTGAGAGTAAAACTTTTCGGTGGAAAGCTTTGCTGAAAAGTGTCAATGTAAGGTGAAATGAATTTGAGTAAACTGTCTATGATTATTTTTCTTTCCGCGGATAATAGATATTAAAGAAAGCAGATATATTTAGTCCAGTCATAATATCAAAATTAGTTCAAAAAATCCTTATAAGCATGGGACTTGGTAAATGGATGTATTAAGTTGCATTGAAAAACATGCTAGAAGTCTCTAAGAATCGTAAGTGTGCTACGGCCGCCATATTAGAAAATGGACGCCACAAGCTGAGAAATGGTTTCAAAGTTGCGATCAGTTAAAAAAAAAATACTTATAAACATGGAACTTACTTTATGGACGCATTTTGATAGAGTGAAAACCATACTAAAAGTTGGAAAAAAATTACAGGTGTGCTGAGGCATCTATGTTGGAAAATGGCCGACACAATATGAAAAATTAGTATGAACTTGTAACTAGAATAAAACTTACAAGAATGGGACTTCGCAAATAGACGCATTCAGTGGTAGTGAAACACAAAGAATACTTAAAGCCATCAAAAGTCGGAAGTGTCCTATGGCCGCCATATTCATTATGGCCATTCTATTATGAACATTATTTTAAAGCTATGATCAATTTGAAAACTTTTAAATATGAGTCTCTGTAAATAAATGTCGATAATAATTAGTTTCCTTGAAACTGCATACGACATATTGTACGAGCAATGGTACTCTGAGAAGAAGAAACATGTTGAGAACGACAGGTATAGAATCGTCGAAATGACGGCCGAGATAGTGCGGCAGGATATTCGATCAAAATATTATGACTTGTCTTACTATCCATCTTTGGATTATGTGAAAACTGGTGGTCATGATGTAATACCAGATACTTTGCAACGATTTCTGGAGATTGTAATACGAGAAAAGATCAGTAAACAGCAGTCGGATAAATCCAATGTGGTTACATCCTAAATCCATATTATAATCTCATCTTTCGACCGAGATCCTTCTGTCACCTCTGCACTTATCTCTCTCTTTTCACCTTCACTCTCAAGGCGAAAAGAAAGAGCTAAGTTTGAATCACGTTATCTGACTGACCTCCTTCATTCCATGTATTTGTGTGCCCCCTACAACGAAACTGTCACGTACCTGAATACTGCTGCTTATCATGGACAGTCTGAATTGCGAAGCAATGTCTTCATGCACTACGTTTTTGACAATGCTGACCTAAACACTGAAACAACTCAAACCATCTTGCCGGAATTGGGAAAACCTATGGTTGAGGAATTCCAAAGAGTATGAAATGAAGCTGCTAGATATAGTCGAACAGCCAAACTATGGATACAATATATCCGAATGGCGATCCTGATGATGGAGTTTATTAGACCAGAGAGAACTGGAGACTTTCAGTTGCACTTGAATACGGTCATGTGCATGCTTCCTTTTTCCATCTTTCCTTTCTCCACCTATATGCTAAAAGCGCTCATTTATATCTCCAAAAGATGATTGAACTACCGTCTCAAATGAGTGAAGAAGCTTATGAACATTTTGCACGTGAGGGATACTTCACAATTCGAAGAACTTCAAAATACTGGCCTGGTACGTGGTCAGACATGGTAATTGAGCAATCACTCATGAGACCTATGAAATCGATTGGTGGACTTACTCATGGAAGAGGAATTACAGAACAGACGCTACTGCGATGAAACTTCGGCTCTTCCACTTGCAACATATATCGCCAAATCTTTGGAATCTTTGGAATTTTGCGTGACCTCAACTACAAGTTACGAACACAATCGCAGGCAAATTAGCGATTCACGTGGTATAGAGGGAATGCGGGTCAGTGATAATATCGTAAGCCTTTATATCAGGATCATTTTAGACTCAACAGGAAATTGCGACAACGAACGCGAGGAGGGAGAGAAATCCTTGCATTCAATAGAGAGGACTATGAAAATACACTGTGAAAATACAGAGAAAATTCAAAATGAAGATACTTGCATCAATCGCCTCTGTTGTCAAAGTGGGAGATACAAGCATCGTCATCAACACTCAGCAACTATTCCATCGCATTATGTACGTTGTGAAAGACCGACAAAAGTTGAAGGAATGTTTTTCTTATGAACTAGCTCCCAAACTTTCATATATTTTTCATGAAGCATTTCTGCGAAGAGTTAAATCTCTTTTACTGCAAGTTTCCACTCCGGAAGTAGATTCACACGTGCCTGAACAATGCATGAATGCTATAGACGGAGGACATCTGCAGAGTGTAATCTGGTGTCGACCAGCTACATATGACCAGGTTGTTGACTGCTATGTGTCATATATGTTAACCAACATTAGCAGTAATCGCATTGTTGTGTTCGATGATTATCCAGACAGATCAACAATTAAACGCTGGGCGAGCAGCTCTAAGAATCTCACCGGCAATACAACCTCATATAAATGCTCTAACTACACCGTCACAGGAAGGTTTCATAGCAAATAACAAGAACAAAGCATCATTAGTAGAACATCTAGCTAGTCGCTAAAAGTCGTCCAATATAGATGTTCGAATAGCTGAAGCAGATACCGATACACTCATTGTATCAGCTGCTATAAAGATGGCAAGCACAACATCATCGGTAGTGGTTTTCGGTCGTGATACAGATTTACTTGTCCTATTAACATCTTTGTCAAGTGAAAGTGTTATGATCTGGTTTCTTTGCTCAGCATTCAGTCAACAAAAACCGAAGTTATTCTTTATTCAGCGCCAGAAATCACTGTTGGGAGAAACATGTAAGGCACTTCTTGCCCTTCACGCAGCTACCGGATCTAACTCAACTTCGGCGTTATATAAAAAAGGTAAACGGGAAGCATTACACATCATACAGAAAGATAGCAACCTAAGGGAGAATATATTAGTATTTAAAAACCCATTGGCAACACAGAAGCAGATATCGAAAGCAGGAGAAATATTTTTACTATACTTGTATGGTGGTGGACAACAACAAACATTGGACAATCTAAGATACCACAGGTACAATAACATGATATCCAAACAATTTTTCCACATGACGTTTGACCTGTCATCACTACTTCCTACAAGTGACGCAGCTGTCCAACATTCGTATCGAGTGTAGCTTTAGATTCAACTATGGAAAGACAATAAATTGAACCCAACCGGCTGGTAATGTGTACAGTTGGGAAATGTCTTGTCTCCAGTGTCGATGACTGCAGTGCCAGTGCCAGTGCACTGAGTCCAGCACCTCCAGAGTTGACGAAGCTTATTTCATCTGCATGTCGATCTACAGGCTATTACAAATGTTACTGTAGAAACTCGGGTTTTTATTTTCTACTAAGTGTAAAAACTGTCAAGTACTTTCGTGTATGAATAAGACTAATATAAATTGATCTATTTTCTGATGACGAGGAAGACATAGACTAAACGTGTGAATGACATAACAATTTGATTGTATTTGTTTTATTCGTAAAAGCAACTTTTGCTTTCTGTTTATTTTATTTATAATGAAAATTTTGTAACGTATATATTTTCAAATGCCAATTGCACAGAAACTATAAAGATTGCTGATATATATATATATATATATATATATATATATATATATATATATATATATATATATATATGTGTGTGTGTGTGTGTGTGTGTGTCTGTGTGTGTGTGTGTGTTTGGAAACGAACTCCATAGTTTTAATGTGTCCTAGATTCTGACATGCACTATTCTACTTTGTGGTGTTTGATTCGTCAACTCTCCAAGTTTGGCTCCCCTGCAGTTGGCAGGTCTGCTTGACATTGAGACGGCATCAGTGATGTTCTTTTTTTTTTCTTTTGAAAACTCGATTTCTGGAAGGTGCATAGGCAGGGCTGGCCCAATACCTTCGGCACCACGAAGCCCAGACTTAACCCCACTGGACTTTTTCTTTTGGGGCCACATAAAAAATGTTGCGTACAGAGGTTGTTCAGCCTACGTTTGGTCGATTTCGTTCCTTTTCCCGCCCGGGCAGGATGGACTCACCCGACCTGGCTCGTGGCGTCCTGCAGTGTTGTACAGTGGCTTCCTGCGAACGGAGTTTTTTTTTTCCCGCGCGGACGACAATAACCCACAAAACTGGACCATTGCTGTGAGTGTTGTGTTAAATTTGTTTCCAAGTGTGTGGGTTTCCGCTCTGTGACCAAAATACTGCCCAAACTAAGCCGGTTTTGGGAAGGCTATGTTGCAGCTCTCTATGACGCCTACTTTAATGTTTCCGTCAATAGAAAACAATGCAATACGAACGGTTACAACATGAGTTTAAGTGGAATAAAAAGCTATTAGAACCTACAAGGACAACGAAGCTCTACCATTTGGATCACCAACGAAGTTGCCTAGGAAGCGGGAATGCACCAAGGCCACCTCCACCATGCAGAGCAAACTTCGCAAAATGGTAATGCAATAAAATCCGCCAACACAAAGGTGTATGGCTAATCGTCTTGACGTATCTTTAGGGACTGTGAGCCGGACGTTACACAATCAACTCAAACTGGAAAAGTCATGAAAGCTCGCGGCCATCTTCTCATGGTTGCCCACCAAAAGGAACGAAGGTGTAACGCCCGGAAGCTGTACGAACGGCATCTGGCACAACAAAGGTGGATGTACGTCGTAACGCTCGATGAAGCATGGATTTACTTTTCCGACTGCGGCAAACCGAGAGCCATCATGTACCGAGAGAAAGGCGCCAAAAACTTCAGAAGGTGGGTCCGTGTCTGTAAAGAATCCTTCCCAAAAGGGTTCATAGTCGTTATTGGCTACTGTTAGCGAGGTAAACTGAAGATCCGTAGGGTGGCGAAGAACTGCAAAATAAATTCGCAGTATTTTCAGGAGCAGATCATGCGGCCGATCTACGAGGTTGAGATTCCAACAATGTACAGAAATGACGTCAATCTGGTGCGCATTCATATGGACAAGGCCTTATCACATACCTCAGAATCGTCCCTCGCATTCTAGAGGAAGATGGAGGAGGAAAGTGATATACAGGTAATACCTTTCAATGAGGTACCTGTTAAATCTCCACATGCAAGTCCTGTGGACTATTGTGGATTTGGATTGTTGAAGCGAGCTTTGGGAAAACGGCGTGTGACAACTGTGGAAGGGCTTTGGAAAGCTGTGCAAAGGGAATGGGACAAGACTTCCCTCGCAGTTCTTCAGAGAAGCCTATTACAGTGGAAATTACACTGTCGGGCTATTGTTAGGAACCAATGGAATCACATCGAGCACTTACGGACCTGGCGCCATGGATTCTTCTAAATGTTTAGGTAAGTCGAAATTGGCCAAATGTACACTGAACAACCTCTGTACAGTGAAAGATCAGATATATTAATCATTTACGATAAACAATCGTCGCGGCGGTTGCGACAATTACACCTCAAATGTTGGTGAATACTTGGCCAGAAGTGGAATATCGTCTTGAAGTGTGCAGGGCCACAGATGGATCCCACGTTGAAGTCTACCAACATTAAACAAAACTTGAAGGAATTCTCTTTCATGATATGTACTCATTGATGTAAGTTTTCATTCGTTTCCCAATAAAATTTATACTTAATACTAGGGAGTTCTTTCCAAACACCCTGTATCTCTCTCTCTCTCTCTCTCTCTCTCTCTCTCTCTATATATATATATATATATATATATATATATATATATATATATATATATATATATATATATATATATATATATGTGTGTGTGTGTGTGTGTGTAAAATTTAATTTTCACTAATGCTGATGAGAAGAAAAATGACTCAGTACCCTTGAGATTCTAAACAAATAAGATTTCTGTCATATTGAAATATGCCGGAGGTAGTACGAAAGGGTTTCTGTATTTCATTCATTATAGCTAAATGGATGTGTATAACGAATTCATAACGCCTTCTAAATATTTCGTATTACAACGTCCAGATTTCAAAATGGCGGCCATGGCACACTTCCGCTTTTGGAATAATCTCAGTATGTTCTTTACTACCACAAAATGCACATATTCACTTAGCCTCATGCATATAAGGTATTTCGTTTATTGATCACAACTTTAAAAACTTTAACTTTATTGCAGCGGCCATTTTTTAATATGGCGGCCGTAGCACACTTGTGATTTTTGGGGACTTTTAGTATGTTATTCACTCCAACCGAAAGCATTTAATTTCAAAGTCCCATGTTTATAATTTTTTTAACTAATCTCAAAAGTTTGAGCTAAAATGACTCGTCTATATTGGCATATAGGATGATAAATGATCTTTAAGGCCTGATTTTTATATTAGAGTCACGTGATTTAGTTTCCAGCTGGTGGGATAATATTCTTCCCTGAAGCATCTATTGAATAGAATGGAGAGATAAACTGAAATAGCTGAAGTAGTTTCAGCTATTTGAAATAAATTGATTAAGGAGCGTATTCTGTGAGGGCAGGATGTTTCAAAACTTATGTCAAAAGTAAAGTATGTTCTGTAATTTTATCATTGCACTTCCATTGAAATGTGATGATAAAATTGAAGGGAATTAAAATATTCTCCTTAAACCCACTCTGCCCATGCAATATATCGAGCGCATTCAAAGCAATGCGCACGCTATATATAACAGTACGTACAACTACGAATACACGGCGTTTTAGGGTAGATGGTATGCATTTGCTAAATTATTTTATCTTACAAGGAACGAACATGAACGTCTCATCCGGACATCCGAATCAAACCTAGTCCATTCAATAAACATAACAAAGATATGTTCATGCAAAAAAAGAAAGCAAAAAAAAAAAAAAAATACGCCATGGACAACGAAGCAAGCAACTGTGGCCCATTAACCCTGTTAGTATAAAGAAAATCGTAGATTCGCAGTGAAATAGCTATTGCAATAACATTGTTCATTGGGAAGTCATGGTTTATAGTTCATTCTCTTCAGCATTAAACAAGCTTTCCAGAAGTACTATGTATTGGGGCCCATAACGTACTTGAACAGGAAAAAGCATGTTAAAAATGTTGGGAAAATTCCCTCCAGAAGTCCCTAACATCAACTTTGGACCCCTCTGGAGTGGCCCTGGGTGAAATCACACAATCCAAATGAATCTCGAAAAATACTTTATGGGATAAAAATGTGTGTACTAAGTTTTCTATTGATAGACAGAATAAATATGAGGAGAAAGCGTATATAGTTATACAAGCCCTTCCTTCATATCTATTCCGGCTATCAACACAAAACTTGGTACACATATTTTCTGTCCCCTATAGTATTTTATGAGAAACTTTTGGATTGTATACTTTTAACCGGGGCTACTCCAAAGGGGTCCAAAGCTGATGGGACGGATTTCTGGAGGGACTGTTCTCCACATTCTTCCAATTTTGCCTGTTCAGGTACGTTATGGGTCCCAATACATAGCACCTGTGGAAAGTTCGTTTCATGCTGAAGAGAATGGACTATAAACCATGACTTCCCAATGAAGAATGTTGATGGAATAGCCATTTCACTGCGAGTCTACGATTTTCTTTATACTAACAGGGTTTATGAGTCCAGGGGCTTACTCCGTTGTCCATGGCACCTATTTTTTGTGCATAATCATATCTTTATTATGTTTATCAAATGGACTGGGTTTGGTTTGGATGTCCGGATGACAGGTTCATGTCCGTTCCTTGTTAACAAATGAAAAGTTTCACTTCTCGCTGATGAATAACATTTATTAATATTAGTATCTCAATAGCTTCCATATTGCTAGCTGCGGAGATATTGAAAGGTCATTGCCACATTGTTCCAACTTCCCGGTCCCTTCATCCATTCGCACAGCATTTTTGCTAACAATCGCCGCGGTGTTATTTCCACGCCCCTCAACACAGCTCTCTCTGAAATTGGTTGCAATGGGCTTTTCGTAACCGCGAACTGAACCTTTAATGCTGAAATAACACTGCGAAGTGGTAATCTTGCTGGTATCCCTGGCCTGCGTTAACTACAACACTGAATCCTTGATGTTAAAATAACACGCTAAAGTGGTAGTCATGCTGGACTCTGTGTTAAGTGCAACACTGAATCCTTGATGTCGAAATAGCATGCTTAAGTTGTAGTAATGCTGGTGTCACTGGACTGTGTTGATTACAACACCGAAATCCTGATGTTGAAAAAACACGCTAAAGTGATAGTCATGCAAGAAACGATGGCATGTGTTAACTATAATACCGAATGCTTGCCGTCGAAATAACACGCTAAAGTGATAGTCATGCTGGAATCCTCGTCTGTGTTAACTACAACACCGAATCTTTGATGTTGAAATAACACGCTAAAGTGGTAGCCGTGCTGGGATCCCTGATCTGCGTTAACTACAACACCGAATGCTTGATCTCGAAATAGCTTGCTAAAGTGGTAGTCATGCCGGTGTCAATGTTCTGTGTTAACTACAACGCCGAATCCTTGATTTCTAAATAACACGTTAAAGTGGTAGTTATGCTGGGAACACTTGTCTGTGTTAATTCCAACACCGAATCCCTGACATTGAAACAAAACGCTAAAGTGTCAGTGATGGTAGGTTCCTTGGTCGGTGTTATCTGCAACACCGAATCCTTGATGTCGAAATAACATGCTATAGTGGTAGTCACACTGGTGTCACTGTTCTGAGTTAACTACAACACCGGATCCCTGATGCTGAAATAACAAGCTAAGGTGGTATTCATGCTGAAACCACTAGTCTGTGTTAAAATTGAGTTGTATTAACACCATTATATTTTCGCTGTGTATATGCTTGGAACGTAAAACTGAAACGCATTCAATATTATTATTATTATTATTATTATTATTATTATTATTATTATTATTATTATTATTATTATTATTACTGGCATCTAGAGGCCACGAAACTTGTAAATCCGTTGCAATTTCGATTTTTTTTTGTTTTGTTTTTACGAATATCGTATATGTCTTCTTTTTTATCATTTCTTGAAAGTAGAGGTAAATAAATAAACAATAAAACAGACAATTTTACATATTTCCTGAAATAGGTTTTAAGTAACCAAGAGACTCAATACAAACATTATGGTTTAGCACTTACTTAAAGCGGATTCATATGAATTGGGCCCATCCTGTAAGAAACACTAATCTTAGACGTTGTGTTGATATTTCCCGTGCAGTTTATTTTTTGCCAAATTACTTTGAAATAACACAGCGAATTTGATAGATGCATATGCAACCTAAAGTGGACATACTTTTCTCCAATTATTTCAAATTGCTTTCAACTAGAATTTCAGGAGGGAGTTAATGAGATTCGGATCCCACGTAAAGCTGTAGGTTCACGTCTCATATAGCCTCGCTGCTTGACGGGACGCTAAATTGAAAATTAAATCAAATCTTCTTAAGTAGACCATTCATTTCGGAGTTATTAAGAAAATAAAAACCTATGGACATAACAATATTTGGTTAATATTGCACAATAAAAACATACATGCTATAACTGTAGCACATAAAAAAGTTATTTTGTTCTGCTTCTTTGAGATTCATAGCCAATTTAACCTATTAGAAAATTCAAGTTTGCTTCCACCATTATCATTACCCAATTTCACTATATAACCTATAAACTTGAGTGGTATCAACTGAGAAAAAGGAAATCCATTACTTAGCGTTTTTGAAATAATTTTCTTAATGTTGAGCGCAAAACCAATTTTAAAATGAAATTTAATTAACATTGGGATATTTGGATAAAAATAACTTTCATCAATACAAAATATTGTATTATTATTGTATGTAACTGCGTATTAATACACACATTTGTATTTCTGATCATATCGCAGTGTAGTGCAAGATTAGTCAGTTGATATGCTGGAGCGGGAAGTTGTCCAGATAAATTAAAATAAGGAAAGTACGGGATTACATAAATAATGTAATGCTATTTTAAATAGGCGTAATTAACAATTGATTTACTTAAAATTTATATTCATAGTAAAATAATAAATTTATTAAAATTATGCTATTCTAAAAAAAATGCAACAATTTTATTTTAGAACAAAATTATATATATAGGTTTTAGCTATTAGTTTTCAATGAAACAAATGCATTGCATGCATCTTAAAATTTAAGAATGCTCACAAATGTATTCAACCGATAATTGGTAAACTGACTCAACGATTTTATGAACTGAATATGCATATTAATGCAAATAAATTTACCTAGATTTATCATTATGAACCAACTCACTTGCAGTAACAAACATATGCAGATATCCTATATACTGTAGAAGCGTCAACTCATTTCTTTTCAATCATTCATTGCATCTTTCCATTATATGCACCCATAATGCTGCAGTTTTGAAATTTTCAGTATTGGAATTGAATACTTGTCAGTATGCTCACCAACGAACACTTTTTTTAAAAACTATTACAATGCAGACATTGTAGAAGGGACTCTTTTAACGAAACATAGGTTGTTGAGTTTTGAGAAAATTGTCGTTGTATAGCTAATTCTCTAGAGATTCTGCAAGTCAAGGAACCCAATGTAATTAATTTTGCTTTACTCCTGCGCCATCTAGTAACTCTTTTCTATACTGTTTTCCCTCTTTTCCCTCTCTCTCATTCTAAAGGCAGTATAATTCTCGTCGTTCTTTATCTCTCAGAACCGTGAACATTTGTCATTGTCATTAATCATTTTAAACTGAATGCGGTTATAATGGATTTTTTTTTCTGAGCTCGTTCCACTTGCTGGTGTGATTTACACATTGAAACATTGGAACGACCAGCAGTGATGAGTGGTGAAGCACAGACTGTGTCGATAATAAATCCAGAATTCAGTGGAATGTTGTTGAAAGCTCGATGACTTTCTGCAATGTATAAAAACTCATCTTTACTTCACCCTTCCGCTCTCTATTCTACAGCACTTCCCTCTCCTTGCTCGACCTTTCTTTCACAAACTCATCTATTTTCCTCCCTACTGCTGACGTCAGTGCATACTACAAAATGTAGCCACAAATAATGTATTTAAGAATAAATAGTTTCTTTTCACAGTAAAAGAAATAAGAACACTTCGTTCTGATTTGTCTTGCTACTTTTCCTGCCCCAAAATATTCAAGTACTATATTTTCAATGTCTGTATTACTGCATTACACATGAGAACTATGCCAATGCGATTAAAATCTATATCTCTCATTTTAATGACGTTATTGAAGCGCCCATAGCAAGCTTCTAATATTCAATTCGAACAGCATATATGTATGTCTATCTGTCCATCTAATAGTATGCTAATTCATGATAACTCTCGTGAAACCTACCCGGCTTTAATGAAACTCGTGATGCACTTCGTCCAACCTACTGAAATAATACTATTGTTTCGAGTTTCAAGTTCTATAAGAAGTAATTTTCTTAGCGTTAAAACCCAATTGAAGATAAAAATTGTATTGAATGCTTTCGAGCCTATCTTCCAGTTCTGTTTGTCATAGTCGTAGTAGTTCGCAATTCTTCCACATCTGAGAGGGACGAGCTGCAAGTTGACTGGTCGTGCTACAGGTTTTGCGTCCTACAACTCCACATTAATCAGTGTCTTATGAGTGTTCAACGTCAGTTTCGTACATAATTTATTAAAGAACCGTCACCAAAGTCAAATGCTATCAAATATTCAGAACAATATGATACATTTGAAAAAAAAAAAAGGACTGTAAGCTCTTCACGTCTGAGCCATATCAAGAATTCAAACTTGTTTTCAACGCAGCCCTCACAAGTTTACAGAGAGAGCTAGTCGATAATTTCAAATGTCTTGAACAATTATGTGGCGCGTACTGAGCAAAGGTTATATATATCACATCCACATCGTCAACCTTTGGGAGGTGATCCTTGTCACCAAGATTGGGCGAAAAGTATGGACCAATCTGGGTGCACAAATGCTTCCTTTCGGAGTCACAGGCTGCCAGAAACATGAAAGAAATGAACTTAAGTTCCATAGCTCCAATACTATATGACCTAACGTAGTTGGGTCATCACTTCATTTAAAAACTAGGAAGTGTCCTATCCAAATATCCACGTTTCAGAATCCTAAGGTACTCACACAATATTATTTTTATAGAGTACTTATACAATATTATTTTATTTTAGAGTATTTTATACATATAGTATTTTATACAATATTATTTTTATAGAGTGCTTCAAGTCATATGCCAGCAGCAAAATTGTCTCTATAAACATTGTTCAGAAATACCACAGGATTCTGACACATGGATATTTGGATATAGCACATACTAGTCCCTAAGTGAAGCCTTGACCCGACTACGGTAAATCGCATAGTATTGAAGCTATGGATCTTTATTTTTTTTATGTTTTCAGCAGAATATAACTTCGAAAGGAAGCATTTGTGCACAAAGGTTGGTCTATACTTTTCGTCTTATCTTGGTGTCAGGAATCATCTCCCAAAGTTGTTTTTGTTGCTTTGAAACACTCTGTATATTATCGCCAGTGTGTGACACCATCCCGGCAAGCTTGATGACCTATTAATTCTGCAAAAAAAAAATGTGTCATTGGCAACCGTATGGTATTATTTTATCATATTATTATTATTATTTTTTATTATTATTATTATTATTATTATTATTATTATTATTATTATTATTATTATTATTATTATTATTATTATTATTATTACTGATTTCTTGCCTTCGATTGTTCCTGTTCTTTCCTGTTGAGTTCATCTTGTGCGTACCATTTATTTATTTATTTATATGAAAGTACACAGGCATACACCCACAACATACCTTCTTGACTTACATAATTGATGGTAACATGACTTTACAAAGAAGAAAAATAAAACATGAAAGAGAAAAAAATAAAAGAAAAAAATACTAAAAAATAAAAAGGAAAGAATGTACAATCCAGCCACGAGAACAATAATATACATATACATAATATATATTAGTACGTTAACAAATAATAATAGATTATACATGGTCATTATTCAGTATTTCATAGAGAAGTTTAACAAATTTAACTTTTCCATCTGAAAATAGGTCTATCCTATCATTTAATTTATTATAGACTCTCAGCATTCGTATAATAGGTGAGTGTGCATGAGTTGAACTTTTCGACATAGGTATATAAAAGATATTTTGATTTCTGGAGCGATATCTTGGTACATAGAAAGGGATATGTAGCAACAGTGTTGAACTATTAATTCTATTTGTCAATATATTTCTTAAAATAATAAGAGAATGTACAACTCTTCTATCCTTTAAGCTACTTAGGTTGAATAGCGAGCGTAAAAGTGACACTGACAGGTAAGTTGTTGAATCTGGTTTAAATGTTTTATAATATAAATATCTCAAAAAATTGTTTTGAATCACCTCAATTGATTGGATGTCTCTCTCAAAGTGGGGACTCCAGATTACCGACGCATACTCTAATTTGCTTCTAACTAGGGTTGCATATAACTTGATAATTACTGATGGTTGTGAAAATATTTGTGTGTTTCTGATAACAAAACCTAAGGCTCTATTTGCTGAGTCTATAACACTAACTAAATGATTACCAAATGTTAATTTACAATCAAAACTTACACCAAGATCTCTAATCGATGTAACATTCTCTATTTGGATATTATTAATTTTGTATACATATTTAACTAATTTGTTTTTTCTATTAAAGGTTACACTTTTACACTTATTTACGTTCAGTTGTAGTTTATTTAAACCACACCAATCTATGATTTTATTCAAGTTTTGTTGTAAAATTTTGCTATCATCTTCAACTGTAACTGATTTATAAATCTTTACATCGTCGGGAAATAGCAAACAATTGGAATTTTCTACAACCTCAGGCAAATCATTAATTAGAATTAAAAACAACAAAGGACCAAGATTGGAACCTTGCGGATCACCAGATGAACTTACAAACTGATAAGAAATTTCTTGTTGAAACTCTACATATTGATTTCTATTATGCAAATAAGATAGAAACAACATAATTAAATTTTTGGATAATCCAAATGTTATAAGTTTCTTTATTAATATTTCATGATCTATTTTGTCAAAAGCCTTAGCAAAGTCCAACTATATTACATCCATTTGTTCCTTCTTTTTCAAGACAATTGTAGATCTCCTGTGAGAATTCCAAGAAGTTTGTTACTGTTGATCTGTTAGGGAAAATGCCATGTTGATTTGGAGAAATGCAAATTTTCACATGATTAAACACCTTTTCGTATAGTATGTATTCATATACTTTACACATTGAATTAATTATTGAAATAGGCCTATAATTTGTCATAACGTTCGAATTACCTGATTTCAAAATTGGAGTTATTTTTTTTTTTGTTTTTTTTTTCATTTTTGAGGAAAAATATTAGTTTTCAATGACAAATTAATAATAAATTTAATTTGTTCGCATAGAACATCTCCACATGCTTTAATAACGTAAGAAGGTATTCCATCTGGGCCACAAGATTGTTTGGGTTTGAGATGCTTAATAGCACTTTTAACCTCATCTGAAGTAACATAGTTAAAATGCAAAATATCAAGTTTGTGATGTATGTTCGGAAAATCTCCAAGAACATCGTTAATTTTATAACTAAAGTTGGTTTGACTGTAAACTGAAGAAAAATATTTTGCAAAATCGTTTGAAATATTGCCTTGGGAAAAGTTCTCGTTATTGAAAGTGTACGCTAGATTTCTTATGTTATTGGAAGTGTACACCATCGCGGAAAGTACTCTCACAAATTGCAGTTTATTATTCGGCATCATTTGTTGAGACTTGATTGCATCCTACATAGTTATTTACGTTGTTGCATATTGGGAATTCAGGAGGGTGCAAGGCTGCACCTGCACCGTGTCGCCACGTTTGGCCTAATCCTCGTTTCGCTTAACCAATTATCTGACACTTTTATGTCAGATAAATGATAAGATTTGTGTCCGCCATTTTGGGCAAAGAAATGATCATCGTTTGGCCTAATCCTCGTTACGCCTAAAATGGCGGACAATAAGAAAAAAAATCGTGGAAATTCAACCAGAGGGAAATTATAAGAGAACATTCCCTAATATATGAAGAATTAAGAAATGCAAATTATATAGATTGATATTATATTAACTATTTTCGAGGAGTTAGGTTACCAAATCTCCTTTATGTATTTACTATGACTATGTATATATACGAATATATATATATATATATATATATATATATATATATATATATATATATATATATATATATATATATCAACACGTTCTCTATCAATCCAAATGATTTATGGTTTGGATTCGAAATCTTACGAAAAATAATCATCTCAGCTTCTTTCTTCTAACGAAGCCAGAAGTAGTAAGAACTAGTACAACTTCCGATTTCGATATTGATTTCTACATATTAATAATTGTACGCATTCCAAATCTTAATAATAGATTTCATCTCAGCTTGAGCCTTCTATTAAAGTAAAATCTAGTACAAATCCCCCCTTCAATATTGATTCCTAAATATTAAAATTCGTAAGAGATAACGAGAAATCGTTTTTGATGAGAATCCAGCTTCCGATAAACAGGTTGCATGTCTCGCATTATCACTCAATTCCTGCCGGAAGTTATAGATTATATTTCCGGTTTCAATATTGAATCTGCATAATTTAGAAATCTACAGTAATAATTTAGCATTGTGAAAAGAAACTCACATGTAAGAGAACAAGGTATAAATGTTTTCATAACTTTGCTTACTGCACCGAACACAAGTAAATCTTAGCCCAGACGGCTACCCTCCTGAATAATGGGTTCAGCGGGATAGTTAGTAGAAAAAGTTTGCTTTATCATATGGACTTCAGAAGCCGATAACCCACGAGGTTACCACTTGTCATTATACGTCACTGCGGTTAATGTCTTACACTTGCAACACCGTGACTGAACCATAAAAACAAGTAGCATGGTGCGATGAGTCTAGATTTCAATCTCATTACGCCGATAGTGATCTATAATTTGGTGCCAGACCAACGAAATCATGCCAGGTTGGAACTGTACAAAATAATGGAGACTCCATGTTGATTTAGAGTGTTTTTCTGTAAGTAATGTTTTGGACCTTTGGTACCTACTATTCACACGTATTGTATCGAAGTACGAAGATATCCAGTGTCAACTATATCTTTATTTATCTCTGTCATACGAGTGGAAATGGAGTGTACCAGCAGGACAACCACCATCGTTGCAGATCTCGGTTGGCCACCATCTGTTTGGTGGAGTATTCCACTTCTTCCTGCTGAAACAACCACCGAGAAGCCCTGATTTCAATCCCATTGTACATCTCAAAAACTTATGCTATGGACATTCCCGGTAGTATGTGAAACGAGCGGAAATTCAACTCAAAAGTTGTAGTTTAAAAGTAATAATAAGAATTGAAATATATTTTTCTTCTTTCTTCGTTAGTAACACATTGAGATGTTTGGATTGTGGAATTATCCAAAGAGCAATTTGTCAGAGGAAAGATTTGTCACAAATCATTCATTTCGATCACAGTTGTCGATTGTTAAGTTATGAGCAAATTAAGAATCTTTTGTCAGATCTAGTCCGAAATATTTATAAATTTCATACGAATTAAAATTACAATAGATTCACAATAGGATCCCTTATAATGCATTAACAGTTTCAAAAAAAGCATTGAAACTGGAATGGAATGCTCTGAAAGATCAGCTAAACCTACAATAAAGTAACTTTTGCATCCACATAAGAAGAAACACACAAACTATATTTCCTTTAACATACCGATTAGGAGTACAATTTGACAATATCAGATATTTGCCAAAAAACTGCAAACTAAAAGTTACTTTTCAACAGCACTCACCTTAAAACAAAATTAATAACAGGTGTAACTTGTTATTTTTCTCTCATCTCAAATATAGCCACTATATACTCTGTGAGGGAATTGATATTTTCAAAATGGAACGGAAAAACAACTGTACAATTGTTGAAACATTTTTACGAAAGCAAATAGTCCTATTACAGATTAGTTATGAGAAAACTAACTTGTATTTCTCACAGACAGTTTTTAGCCAGTTCTTCACATAGAAGGGAATATTTTTTTTTCGAACAATTTACCTCCAGGTTTTATTTCGACGATTTTTTTCATAGTCCGCCATTTTTGGCGAAACGAGGATTAGGCCAAACAAGCATCCCTATTCCGCCTAAAATTGCGGAAATAAATATTATTTTTTATCTTTCATAAAAGTGTCAGATAATTGGTTAGGCGAAACGAGGATTAGGCCAAACGATGCAACATCCACCTGCACCTCCCTTCATTGTAAATATACACTATCTAAAATGAGAAGCTAGCAGTGAAAATAACACTACTTTCGGAAATTTTGTCATATTTTCATTTGGGGTTTTAAAAATCGGAGTTTTCCAAAAGTCGATTTTCTGAAGGTTCAAGGAAAAGGATTCACCAAATAATACAGTATGTTTCATCTACACAACAGATACCTAAAGGTATTTTAAAAAAAATCAAAATTAAATCAAATGGAGTGGTAGTTGCTGGTGCACCTCCCTCAAGTAATCCTGGATCCGGCCCTATATATATATATATATATATATATATATATATATATATATATATATCGAGTGATGTTTTGAACATTTAACGCCTAATTATCACACGTACTGCAAATAATTTTCTGAGTAATGATCATTGTACAGTGAACAATGACGAGAAATTTTAGAAAAAAGCTTGCAACAGGGACGAAGTTGCGTTTCAAGTGACCGGGAGATCGAACAAGCATAACGTATTTGGCGGCTGACAAACCATATAAAAACAGTCAAATATTTCGTGTTTCAACGAAACCAAACGTTTTAGGCACAATTTCATCTTTTAAATCAGCGTTTCTCAAGCTACGAACCGCGGACCGTCAATGGTCTGCAGAAATTGTACAGGTCGTTAGCAGATAGAATTTAAAAAAAAAACATCATAACAAAAGAAGTTAAAGTACGTACATTTAAATGAGTAAACACTTTTCACATAAAATAGAAATAAAAACCAGTTTTAAAATATGTTAATATTTTATCCCATTATGTTACTCACATCCCACTTTAGTGCCAAAATAAAAATCTAGTATTTCCACGACTGCAATACTGCATTTGCCACTAAAATCGAAAGGGACCGTGGTGTGCGCAGATAATAATTCATATTGAAGAAAGAAGGGAAACGAAAAGGTTGGTGAAGCATACAAGGATTTTATTGCTGTTGCTTTCCTTTGTTATCCGAAGTAAAATGTAATATTCTTATTTCAACAAGTTGGTTGGTGTTTATTGTTACTTATTAATAGGTTTCATCTGTCAATAGAAATTTCAGAAGTGTTAAGTTATAGTTGGGCAAAGTGCGAGTTAGTTATATTCAATTCTAATATCGTTTTGAAAGGTGGTTTAATAATGGAAAAGTGACTTGAAAGAGACTTCAAAGAAGAAGAAGAAGAAAAGAAAAGAGAAGAAAAGTGATACTAGCGATTCTAATTATGTAAAATGAGTGTTATTACGTCGAGTAAATGTGATTATCCTATAAAAGTTGAAGCATTTAGTTGAAATAATAAATACAATAGGAAACGTGATAGTTCGTATTTGGAATTAGGATTTGCTTAAAGAGAATACGAAAGTGAACAGAACTCATACTTAGTTTTGTGTTATGAAATGTTGTCGAACAAGTGTATGTAACCTGAAAAACGCCGACGACATTTAGAAACAAAGCATACGTAAAAGACAAACACTTGAGTTTTTCCCACCTTCTTTTTAGCGATTCTTAGGAGTATTAAATTGTGGAAAAGATAAAGTTTCGGCTATGGTTTCAATTAATAGCAAGACACGAAAAGTATCCTACTTCTGAAGTTTACGCATGGAAAAAAGAGGAAAAAAATACTTCTTGCAGTTATAAAAAAATGTGGAAAAACCTATGTTTGACCACAAGATACTAAAAATATATTGATTTGAATCATCTTTCAAATGATACTATTGATCGCAGAATTAATGATATGGTGGGAATCGTAGAATATAATATCAGTTAATCGAAAGCGTTATGAAGGATCCTTATTATGCGTTACAAGTAGCCGAAACTACTGATGTCAGAACTGATGTACAATAACTTGCTATGTTAGATATGCACATTATGATGACATACAGAACGACATTCTATTTCGTAATACTTTGGGAATCTGAGCAACTGGAAAATAAATATTTTACTCTCTTGACAGTGTTTCAAGAAGAGAAAGAGATCCAGTGCGAAAAATGTGTGAACTTATGTTCAGATGGAGCCAGCGTCCTTACAGTCATAGTGAAGTTGATTCCAAGTATCTCCAGATATAAAATTGGTGCATTGTTTCATACATAAGTACTGGTCTAAAAGGAATAGTGTTGTAAATAGAAAAAAAAAACGGTTCGTATTTTTTTCAGAAATGTACGTTTTTTTTAGAAAAAAAAAAAAACATTGTCTCTCGTTTTTTTTCTAAATTTCGTTTTTTTTTCAAACAGTCATTTGTAATGCATCTTACGTCTGTTTAAGTATGAAATATTTTTATGTAGGTGTAATCACCGCAAAATGCAACATAAATTAAACGCTAGATACTGATACGCTACAAATATTTTACAATTTACATGAATGCCATACCTATTAACAATTCGGGTTTCAACAGTTTTCATCAATATCAACTAAGAAATAAAAGTGGAAATGAAATTTTGTTTTTTCGTGAATGCAGGCCTGCAGGCCTTTAATAAGTACGAAAATAATGTCACGAACAGTATAAAATTCAAATAACTTGTCTAAAGGTAAAAACTAATACTAATTTGCCTAATAGTATTTTTCTAAATGTCATATATAAATAATTTGTCGACTAGATATATATGATATGCAGAGCCGGCTCTACCATATATGCAGTGGCGTATTTACGATTTTGTTTCGGGAGGGGCTTTGCTAACTTTCGGGGGGATTTGCCTGAAAATGTGAAAATTCTGCAAGATATTTCATATACTTTACTATAGTAAGTAAGATTTCGGGGGAGGGCTTAAGCCCGGAAGCCCCCCTAAATACGCCACTGTATATATGCAACACGTGCATTTGCGTGGAACGGCAAGCTTGGATAGTCCGGCAAAATCTGTCATAAGTATATTATTTAAATTAAGTATATCTTGTTTGAAACAGACTTCATGATGATGGTAGTTACATTTACTAAGCTGACCTTCTATTTGAATACAACATTCATAAATTATGTTTAGGTTGCATTAGTTAAAGGCCACATGGACAATGCTAAAGCAAATGGTCGAATAAATCCGAGCACAAATTGCTTGATTGTTGTCAAATGCAAGAATTCAATTCTCGAATAGTAGTGAATATCTGTTCCATTTATTAAGTTATCACAGTTTTGATATGAAAGTAGTCTTGTTTTTGTCAGAAGCAAGTTCCTTATCATTGAAGAAAGAAACAAGTTTTTTTTTAATGTTAGAAGATGTAGAAGAAAAATCAAGAAATAAAGATAAAAGAGCTAGTTGTACTGGAATTACAAACTGATACATTGAGATTGAAGCTCGATAGTGAATTCTATAAAAAGGATTATCATCTTTCCTCTGCAGGTGTGTTTGCTTTATCTTTCACTATCATAATAGATTAACATTTAAAGAAAAAAACAGACACAACGGAATTGCATTTTAGTATGTATTTAAGCCTTTCTGAGTGCGACTGCACTTACCCTCACCTTTGTTGTTCATGCTGGAGTAGCATACTTAAAATCATGACTTCTAAGATTTGTTCTTTCTGGAGAAAGAGGGAGGCGGCAAATTATGCCATTGCACGAGACGACAAATTGACTAGGACCTGAATATAGAATGACTCAATTTGAAGTAATGCAGGGTGTTTCAAAATTAATATTAGGGCTTTGAAACTTTGTAGTATCTATTACAATTAACTTACAATTATAGATATTATATCAAATGAAAGAGCAACTCAAACAGTTTTGTACGCACGCATGTACATGCATTGTTTCTTCTGTCTGCCGTTAGAAAGAGCAAGTAGCAAAGATAGAGACTAGAGAGCAGAAAGCTTTTTGTGTTTTAATAAAGGCTGAAGCTGTACAGTGCAACCGTCTGTGTGAAGAATATTAAGGAGACGCTTGCAACTACGTATTTATTGTTTGCAGTTGCTACAGGTCTAAAGCCTACAGACTACGGTTTACGTGCCAATTTCGCAAGTGAAATATTCCTGCATAACAATGAAGATTTTCTGGATCGTGTCGTCTCCAGCGATAAATCGACTTTTCACCTAAGAGCTAATGTGAACACTCATAATGTTTGTATCTGGCCGTCAGCAAATCCTCAGGAGATGGTACACTTGAAACGAGACTCCCCTAAATTGAATGTGTTTTGTGCCATATGGCGGAAAGTTTATGGGCCTTTCTCGCCTATCGACTAGATGTGTGCCGTGTGACGAATGAATCTCACATTGAACACTTGTAGCAAAGACTGTTTGAGGTGCTCTTTTACTTGATGCATTGCTTATAATTGTACGTAAAATGTAATAAGTACTACGAAGACTTAAAACCCCAAAATTTATTTTGAAACACTCTGCATTTCTCACCAACAGTTTTGGAACTAAGATGTAAAAAGGAGAGAAAATTTTCCTTATAAAGTTATTGTTTACAACGATATTATTATTAGTCGAGATTATAACTACAACAACAACACGAGTTAGTAGTCAAAAAAATGTAATCAAATGTATGCTTGGTGGCTCAGGTGGCCAAAGTGGCACACACGGGTGCGTCATTTGTTTAATCCGCTCCTGTGTGGACACTAATTAAGATATAGGAATATTATTCTTGCAAAATATGGTTGGACTATAGTTTATCATATTATTTTTTTTCTTCTGGTGTCGAATTTCCTTCTCAAATTTCACCCCAGTCAAAAATTCGAGAATTTTCTAATTTCGAATTTCCTTTACTTCTTTTTTCCCTGTAGCTTCCTTCGTTGTAGAAAGACATTCTTAAGATTTGCCAGGTAGATACCTCGGATAGATACGTAACTGTTGACATCAACTGGATGGGCCTGCGCGCAGTGTTGCCAATTAGGGAAATTAAAATTCTCCTATATTTGGGCAAAAAATTAGAAATTTTTGTTTATAAATCCGTACCTATACGTCCGAGTGCAAGTCAACTTACGCCAATCGAACATTTGTCCTTACTTAACAAACAAAAGTACAGATCGTTACAATGGGGTAATTAGGGGGCGCACGTAAAATTCGTATTTAGGTTCTAGCCCTTGATTTTTCTAGTTTTCCCTTACTTTTCTGTTTACCGTAATATATTTTTGGTAATTAGAAGCTTTGTTCCTTAAATATCGTCATAATACTTGTAGGATATATTAGTGGTGTACCAATGTTTAATTTAAGATAGTTTTCGTCTGTTTGGTAGCAGTGTTGCCAGCTACAGAATATTTTAATTCCAGATTTTAGGGGGAAATTTTGGGAAAATTATATGTTTTGTTTCTATTATTTCCCTCTTGTTGGCTATATCGGAACAAAGGTACCAGTATCTGGAAGTCTCGTCTTTGGTCTAAACAACGCACTATAGAAAGTTTCAATAGGATAATTAGGGGAAGTACAGTTGAGGTTTACAGTGGACCTTGTTCTGTAATTGGAAAGATAACTGTGATTTTTTTAAAGGCAGAATGAGATATTTTTTATTGACATGCTTACTTTATTAGATATCGTCACAATATTTGTACGATATATTAGAGGGATACCAAAGCTTATTTTAAGATAGTTTGTTTGTGTCTGATACTAGTGTTGCTAGCTACAAGAAATGTTAATTCCAGATTTTAGGGGCAAATTTTGGAAAAAAATCCTTTTTTTATTTCTATTATTTCCTTCTTGTTGGCTACATTCGAACAAATGTACCAGTGTCTAACAGCCTCATCTTTAGCCTACACAGCGCACCATAAAAAGTTTTACTAGAATAATTAGGGGAAGTACAGTTGAGGTTTATAATAAACCATGTTCTGGAAATGGTAAGAAAATGGTGAATTTCTGAGGTAGAATGAGATTTTTTTTAAAATTTCATGCTTACTTTGTTATATATCACCATGATACTTGTAGGATATATTCTTGGAGCACTACGGTATATTTTCAGATAGTTTTCGTCTGCCTGATGGCAGCGTTTCTAGCCAAAACAATTAATTCCCGCTATTAGGTGAAAAATTCGGAAAATTTCCCTTTTCCCCTCTATTATTACTCTCTTACTGGCTACATTGAAACAAACGTACCACTACCTAAAAGCTTCCTCTTTGCCGTACAGAACGCACCATAAAAAGTTTCAATAGGATAATTAGAGAAGCTGTACCCTGGCATATTTGATTTTTGATTCTGAGGCGTAAAAAGTGTCAAAATTTCATGTGTATGACATAATTTTTTCTTTCCCTCTTTGAATGGAAGCCAGCGACTTCAGGATTTCTCTGTACCTCGTCAACACACCAAAGATTTGTTTAGGTGACTTGAACCCATATAGCAGCAGTGGTGCTAGATACAAAATAATTTTGAATTTCGGTTAGGGAATTTTTTGTAGATTTCCACCCCTATATTTCAGTAAATAATTTCCCACCCGTTGGCAACACTGCAATACAACTTACACCAAAAAATAGCCATATCCATTTTCTTAAAAACAAGGCCTTAACCATATCAATCGTGTGAATAGTTTTTGACCAATAAGTCACTAACTGGAAATGTAGGAAAACGCCAAAAATGACCTGGGGTCGAAAGGAATAATCACACAATTTTGCTCGTATAGGTTCAAAGAAACAATCGATTTGTAAGTTACGAGGGCTTCGACTCAAGTTCTGTTGATTATTTCAATAATCTGCAACATAAATCAATAAATAATAGTTGCCAGAAAAAAAAACAGATTTTTGAAAAAAAAACATGAAAAAGAACGATGTTTTTTATTGAAAAAAAAAAACTTCACAGAAAAAAAAACCGTTTTTTTACAACACTAAAAAGGAATATCACCATAATTTAGAATAATAGAATTCTGCTAGTTAATGTTGTAACGCTAGTTAACTTTATTAAGGCTCGAATGTTAAATAATAGGTTATATTTTATACTTGGCGATAAAATAAACCGCAAGTGTATACACCTTTAGTTTCGCACTGAAATTGACGTTCCAAGTGCAAAGTACTAAGAAGGTTATTTGAATTAAGACAAAAATTTATATTATTTGTAAGTGTAATTCTGATTTTCCATCACTTATTGTTGACGAAGCAAGGTTATTGGCATCATCCTTTATTTCAGATATTTTTTCTTTAATGAACTAAAGCTAAACCTACAGAGAAAGTATTTCACAGTTATCGATGCTTACAACAAAATAAAAAAATGAACACAAACACGTTATGAATTAGTTGCATAAAACAAAAGTTGCAATATTTAGCTACATTTACCAATATTAGAACGATTTTAAATGAAATACGATATATATATATATATATATATATATATATATATATATATATATATATATCGAATTTGAGTTTCTTAAAAGAGTTCGTAGCCACTTCAAAATTATAAAACAAGAATTTGAAACATATTTTCCAAATAACACACACGAGAAATGTCTTGGATTAGCGACCCCGTCTTAAAATTTGAGCTTTAATGAATTCAAAAATATGTGTTTAGATTCATCATGCTATGCAGAATGGTGCAATATGTCCCAAGTTTTAAAAATACATAAAATGACCATTTACAATTAGTGGTCCGTAGAATTATTCCAGACATTTTAGTGGCCCTTCGATTTAAAAGCATGAGAAAAAAACTGCTCTAAAGTATACAGTTCGTATTTGTTTTCCAAAGAAAGTATGACTTCAGCAACAATTCTACATGTGCTTGCTATGTGCCTTATACCACAATCTGAACATGATAATGCGAACTTCATCTACGAAGTGGGAATCGTAGGATCTTGTAAGTAATTCCTAATCGCAAAGTTAAGAATTACCTTAATAAGAGACTGTCACACTGCTGGATTCGACGAACTGCTAACAACGCTCAACAACTTTTTTATTTGCCACCAAGATCACCGAATTTAACCCAATGTGATTTTTCTGCGAGGATATATCAAATACATTGTTTACAAACCGTCTCTATTGCAAAATGTCAGTGAACTGCAAGAGTGCATTAACGCCGCAGTGCAAATTGATGAAGGAAACATGGCTAGGTCTGAGAGGAATCAAATTAATGAATTATGTACAAGTATAAGTGGTAACAAAAGGAGCTTCCATTGAGCATTTGTGAATTCCTGTATTGTATTTGTATCACTAAAAATTGGCTAGTTATAGTATTTAAATGTAAAAGTTAAAGAAATGTGTACAATTAATTAAAATAATATAAGAACTAGAAATATATCAAATCAATTTGAAACACTATATATATATATATATATATATATATATATACTGCCGGTCAAAAGTTTCCGGACAGGTTCTTCAACTTACATTTTAATGAACTAATCAATATATATTCGATAGGGAAAACTACCAATTCGAAACATTTTGTTTGTATAAGTGTCTATAATATCTCACGAGGATAATAGACGCCTTCCGTTTTTGTAGCATGTTTACATATAGTAAAAATGAAAGATTATTGATCTATTGTCAAATTGGCGATCACGAAATAAGTTTGCCTGATCGAGGTGAGGTTAAACGTTAGCAGTTAATTCCTTTTTATAGTTGCCGCTGGAATATAATTCCATAGTATACAGGCCTTTTCAGACATAAATAATGTCAGAAGTCTACATTATTAGTGAACAATATTATAAGATAGAGTACAGGGACGTTTTGAACAGTATTGTGTGGATTTTTTGCCTCTTCTGAGTGTTTGTTGCCATTATTGTTAAAAACCATGGGCAGATGTAAGATCTTAAGTGAAGAGGCACGCGCTGGAGTTATTGCGAGTCATAATGTGGGCTTTTCTATTCGCCAAATATCTTTCAAACTGAAATCCACTTCTTCTATTTTTGGTGATTTCATCAAGCGTTTTCAGCGAAGACGAAAGAACATGGACAAAAATTGAACTGGAAGGTCTCACATTACGCCACGTACGAAAGATCGTATTATTATAGCGTTTAGCAAAAGAAATTTAAAACTTACTGCACCAGAACTCCAATAAGAATTTAATCGTATCATCGTACAAATATTTCAGTTATTACTGTGAATCTACGTTTGAGAGTAATGGCAATCTGGGGAAGAATTGCTGTGCAGAAATCATTGCTGTCCGGAAACTTTTGACCGGCAGTGTATATGTAACCCTTTTATTTCGATTTTTATATACGGATATACAGGGTGTATCAAAAGTATGAGACCATATGCCAACAATTCTGATTAAAGATACGAAAGAATGGAAAGGAAGAAAAGTTGTTAGAAATATATTATTTTCAATTTAAAACGATGGTATAATTCTAATCACACCAGCTCTATGGGCTCCATACCGGTAATGTGAATTATGTTAAATAAGAAAAACAATGGTTCTAGTTACGCAGACTGCTCGAACGAAACGTACGGGTATTCAAAAATAGCATAGAAAAATGTCGCCTAAAGAAAACGTGCACATTGTTGCCTGAACAAACACAGAACACTTCAAATCAGTTTCTCAACAATGTTGTGTTATTATGGTTATGGCTCAAGGAAAAGCCTGCTGAACTGGCAACTTTGTTTTTCTTTATTTAGTATAGGGCGTCTTAGCTACAGTGGAGCATAAGCAGATAGTGATATTGAAAATAATCCACCATTTTAAATTGAAAACTTCATATTTCGAACAAGCTCATCAGTATGTACTGTTATTTATATTAAATGTACAGAACCAAGACTGCTTAATTTCTTACGCAACAACGTAAATAATTATGTAGGATGATATCAAGTCTCAACAAATGATGCCGAATAATAAACTGCTATTTGTGAGAGTACTTTCCGCGGTGCTACACAGAAGATGAACTCAAATAAAAAGAACAGGAACAATCGAAGGCAAGAAATCAGTAATAATAATAATAATAATAATAATAATAATAATAATAATAATAATAATAATAATAATAATAATAATAATAATAATACCATACGTTTGCCAATGACACAAATCTATATTTTTTTTTTCAAAATTAATAGGTCATCAAGCTTGCGGGGATGGTGTCACACGCTGGCGAGAATATACAGAGTGTTTCAAAACAACACCAACAACTTTGGGAGATGATTCCTGACACCAAGATAAGACGAAAAGTATAGGCCAACCTGGATGCACAAATGCTTCCTTTCGGAGCTATAGGCTATCAAAACAGGAAAAAACAAACTTGAAAGGGCCATAGTTCCAAAACTATGGGACCTACCGTAGTTGGATCAAGACTTCACTTAGGAAATAGTATGTGTCCTATCCAAATATCCATGTTTCAGAATTCAGTGGTATTCCCGCAACAATTTTTATAAAGGTAATTGATAAGTACTCAAATTATATACCCGTAGCCAAACTCCCTCTCTAAAAAGTGTTGCATGAGTATTTTAGGCTTCTGAAATACGGATTTTTCGATAGGACACATATTAGTTCCTAAGTGAAGTCTTGATCCCACTGCGGTAGGTCCCATACTTTTGGAACTATGGCCATTTAAGTTTATATCGTTTTTCATGTTTTCATCATGAAAGCAAGCATTTGTACACCAAGGTTGGCCTATAATTTTTGTACTATCTTGGTGTCAGGAATCACCTTCCAAACGCTGTTGGTGTTGTTTTGAAAACCCCTATATAAATATATATATATATATATATATATATATATATATATATATATATATGAAATCCATTTTATACAGTGCATACCTGAGCATCAAAGGGAGGGCTATGGCCCCCTTCGATCCGCACACACACACACACACACACACACACACATATATATATATATATATATATATATATATATATATATATATATATATATATATATATATATATATATATATATGAAAACTGTCATATACTTTCTACATAAGAAACTATTCAAAAAATATAATGATAATCAGTACATAATGTCAATGCATTATGTAAGTTTACATATGTTCAATAGCACTGCAGATGCTTGAAATTTGTTATTCCAAGATTAATATCAGTTATTGAGTAGGTAAAGATACGAAGTCGGTTTAACAAGTAAAGTAAGAAAACCTATCACTGCGTAGGCTTAGTCAAGTTGCAGACAATAGTATAATTATTTAAGTTTATTGGCTGCGATTATTTCCTACATATTGTATTTGCTTGTATATGCATTCGTCCCTACAGAACGTTATCGTGGTACCTGCTCTGAACAGTTTTTGTTTTCCTCCACCCCCAACTGTTCATGAATGGTGTTGAATATAGGTCCTTCTTAGTCTATTGATTCGTCAGAAAGTCGAAAGCATATCTCCTACAGATCCCAATCTTCCATGCTATGGTATTAACGTATTATCATGGTATAATGAACGTACATGGCTACCGAGTTGCTGCTCTACTGCTCTCTTTGCATTAACACAGTGCAAAAAATCCACTCTTACCTTCTTAATTCTGCTATCGTGCGCAACAACACTGTCCAATTATTATCCCCACGTACGCCAGCAATTTAAGAAAATATTAAAAATAATTTCAAATTTTGAATAATATTTTTCATTTTATGTTTCAAAATGAAAAATAAAAAAAAAAATGTGACGAATATTTTGAACCTATACATCTAACACACATCACGCACTTAAATGGTTGACAGTATTTTGAAAGTGAGACATTAGTACCATAATGGGGCATTAGTAAATAGAATACTAGTACAGCAGTACGTCATACTTTTACTTGCGCAAATACATATCAAAATAATATTATACGTTCTAGCATTCAATTGCTGCAAATTTTAAGAATACATATTTCTTGGTTGGATCTACTGAAATTATCATATCAGAGACGTTCACGTTGTTTATGAAGAGTTATAGAGCAGATTGTGCAAATCGCATCTTATTATTTGATACATGTAAAGATAACGCCAATTTGGTGTACAACATACAGTAAATAGATATTGATTTACGTTCAAATTTGTGCTGCCCACTTCCCTTGCTTCTACATGTGATGACGTACACTATTTTATGCAATCGTAAAGATCATTGCTCGGTGCACATCAGCCGTACTTGTCATTTCATTCTAATTTCCAAGGAAAAAGAAATACAACAAACTAGCCTATATATATTTGTCAAAGAACTCTTTGTCTTTATGGGTACACAGTTGTCATCGCATCGTCCACTTTTTTTTCAGAATATGGCGTAGTGATCTTTGGGGATATGTTTCATATACTGGAAAATATGACTTCCCATGGATGATCTACTGCCAAAATGACGTCCACGAAGACAATCCTTGAGGTCTGCAATCAGAAGTCATTCTCGGCTAAATCTGGTGAGAAGGGTTGCTGTAGTAGAAGTTCAATACCGTGATCAGGCAAGAATGAGGTCACACCATCAGCATGGTGTGACTGCATTGTTCATGTGGAAGATGAAATTGGCATTTACCATTTGTGGTCGTTTCTCAGTCAATTTTAGCAAAAATTCTGAATCCAAAAGTATACTAAAATATTTGCCCGTAACTGTGTGATCTTTTCAACAAGATGGGGCAATATCACTCCCTTAGAATTCCGAAAGATAGCGCACAGCTTCTTCTCATTGGATGCGCCATGGCAAAAAAAAAAAGGACAAGTAAATCTGTGTGTCTCCACTGTACTTTTCTTTTTGTTGAATAATTGAATATGTGATTCATCCACGAACACTTTCCAAGAAACTACGTCCCTCTATTCTGAAGCGTGTCGAGTTTACAACATTTGATTGAATTTTACTTTCTTTTATCCCCGTATAAAAAAGTGGACTTTAGAAGAAAACAGTACTTACTTGTGTGCATCGTGTATTTAATTTAGTTGTACATAATTTATTTTGAATTCCTACATAAAATTTACTTATCCCAGCATATCATACAGTTATTCGTATAGTCATAACATAATTTGAGAAGATTCACCAATCAAAAGACTGGTAGATAAAAAGGTACAATGTTGCGAGATTGAAGTCAAGTAGCCCATATTTAAAACTTTGCAATCATATTAAGAAGTGCAGAACAGTCAGTGATTCAATGGTGTATTTTTGAGTGTATGTGTGTAGGCATACGTATGTTACTCATACGGATGAAATAAAACAACATAAAGGAATTTCAATTATTTAAATCGTTGTTTTATCTAATGGTGGACAGTTAACACTAGCACCATAAAGTCGTAGATTTAGCATATTCAAAATTATTTATAATGGCAATATAATGGTAAATCGTATATTTTCGAAAAATAACTTAGTTACTTTGTGTGGCTATTTCTCCTAACAATAAAAAATAAAAAAAGTGAAACATCCTCAAACTTCAAGTCGCAACGGAACAAGAAATGTTGCATCTTTCAGTTCAGAAATTTGCTTTCAAGCTCATTGTATGATGTAAGAAGACAGAAAGCAAGTCATGACCGCACTCTATCAATACAAGTAGACATATAAGCACATTGGTAGACACATAGACAAATGGAATGATTTATTACAGAAAGATTATATGAAAGAAGCAATGACTGAAGGCAATCGATTGATATTCCGAAATACATTTCTCTTTCTGTATTCGGATATTTTTTGCTACCCTATGAATAGAATCTCTGGCCGATATACAAAGAAAAATGTGTTTACTCTTATATATATATATATATATATATATATATATATATATATATATATATATATATATATATATATATATATATATATATATATGTATATATTCATTGCAAAACGTCAGTCAAATAGACTGCCTTTGAGGAACATGATACAATGGACTCAATATTTGCAATTTCCGGATGGTTTTAGTTTCAGTTACTTGCACTGATCTATAAAACACCTAAGAAATATCGCTACAATTGTGAACTTATGGTGATAATCACGACTGTATTTGGGTCTTAAGAAATTCTAAATACCATTATAAATAGTACTTCATTGAAAAAAAAAACGACTATTTGTAAATAAGATGTAAGTCATTTCAAAAGATACATCAAAACGAGGTAGTATAGAAAGAGTTAAGAAAATGTAGATTGTAATATTGAACCTTCATAGGTAACTACTGAAGTGAAAATTTTGCTGAAAGATTTTATAGGAAAAAAACCAACTCTTTTATATTATAAAGATAGCATTCAGCTCAAGCTTATCACTGAACACCCTGAATCAAATATGATATCTACTTTATAGTGGTTAACAGGGCTAAAATATATCATTGGTCTTGCGCAATCACCTTTTTGGCTTAGAATGTTTTCCAAATTATGACTTTATGTACGAAAACGTTTGAAAGTTTACTGTTGAGGATGAATTTAGCTTTAAAAAAGTAGTCAGATAGCATAACTCATGGAAGATAGATTCCAAAACTATACGTATAAAAACGATTCAAAGATTTACAAAGATTGATATCTGCAACCATGAGTAACTGTGTCGACACTTATTCTTTCTTAAAAGATGCAAAATTAATGTTTTATCCGTTTAATTTAATATTATAGTAAGTGTTGTGTTGGGGATATGTAAACATGACTAGAGGACTTTAAAAGACCCAATGACTATTTCCTTTATTCACGATTTTGGAACTCTCTGACTTCTAAACTGCTCATTATCATGTAAAAGTCATTAATTTAAGAAGAAAATTTCTAACTAGTATCAGAATGGCACAATTTTATACGGATAAATTGTGAACAAATTGCCATCGATGTTGAAATGAACTGCCCTGACTTTAATAAAATTTATCAACTATATACTATTAATATATTTCCGTCCTTCATTTGATGTTTTTTTTAATAATAAGGAAGTATATGTCGCACAGATTCGACGAAACTCATCCCACCTTAACTACAATTGGGAAGGTGATATAATCTCGCGAGCTTTAATACGTATGTGATTTATCGGGATGTACAGGCCTTTAATCCTTGAGTTATAGGGCACCAAAATTAGGTTCGGACTCAGTGAAATTAACAAATTTCACTAAAATGCGATTGATGAAACTAATCCGATCCTGACCAAACTTGGCATAGTGGTAGACGCTGAAGCGATTAGTACGCATTGCCGTTAACGTGGAGCATTATGGTGTGCATATCTTTGATTTCCGAGTTATGGGCTATGAAATTGGGTCTGAACTCAATGAAATCATGAAACTTCGAAGAAAAAAATGATGGATGGAAATAATCCAATCTAGACCAAGTTTGGATGGTGATATAGCTTCACCACCTAACGACATTTGCGAAATACTATGATGTGCAGGTCCTTGGTTATTGAGTTACACAAATCAAAAATAGGTTTGGATTTAGTGGAAGGATACTATATATCGCATGCTATCGACAAAACTCGTCCGATCCTGAGCAAATTTGGAGTGGCAATAAGCTCAGTAAGCATAATTAATATGACATGCGGAAGATTGGTTTTCAAGTTATCAACCATCAAATTTGGGTTTGGATTTATTCAAATGAAAAAAAAAGTGTTAAGTTGACAACGATAAATAGTTATGACCAAATTTCGTATGGTGGTAGACCCTGATGGGCTTAGTACGCTTTTGAACATAGCATGGAATATTGTAGTTCACATTCTATTTCGAGTTATTGACCTTTGAATTAGGGTTCGAGCTCAGTGAAATCAAGAAATTTCACTAAAACCCGATTGATGGAACTCATCTGAAGCTGATCAAAACTAGGATTGCGAAAGAACTTTCATGATTAGCATATTCATTAAATGCTATAGTGTGCAGGGTTTCGGTTCCCAATCTATTTTCCATCAAAGTTAGGGTAGTTCCACAAATCTGTTAATATAAGTACACAGAGTGTGTAGTTGCAATAAATATTTGCTAAAAATCAGTGAAGATTTGTTTATGCAGTTATAGGAAAAACGTTTTAGTATTTTGTTTAGTATTCCCATACATTATAACTATTTTTCAATATATTAAAAATAATCTGAAATGCAACATTGAATTTTTGACCTATGAAAACGCTCATCCCACAAACGAGTTTCCGTTGGTAAATTGATCTTCATTACTTGAAAATGCTTTACTAATTTGCATTTCTTTTATTTCTCGAAGTTTTAAACGGAGAGAGCACTTTTGAATTATTATTTATATGGTTTACAATAAATGAAAACCATAAAAATGAGTCGTTTCAGTGTGTAATTTATTCGTAATACATCCTGAACTCACATAGCATATCTAATTAAATGTCTCACACTTCTGCTATTAGATGAAGAGACGAGTCATAAATTCGAGTGTACGGGGTTAAATAAGTTATACATTGAGAGAAAGTGGAGAAGACATAAGCACTAAGTTAAAACAAGATAATAAGTTTTTTTTACCAAGAGTTTCCATGGCATTAGACTGAAACTGCGACTCTTTGAATTTGGTGAATACTACATTACTGGTGATATTTCAATTCGAAAACTATATATTTGAACTCTATTTTGTATTATTTCTGGACAATTCACCCTAAATTTGTAAACATTAAGTTCAATGTTTACTATTCTTCACATATTGAATATGCATTATAATATTTTGCATAAACTATTACTGTTTCTGTAGGTTAAAATAGGAAGATGATTGTTGGACAAGCTTTCCACCAATACTAAATTTAAGCCATTAGAAAAAAAAATAAAACTTACCAGTTAAAATTTTCGGGGGAAGAAAATGAAACATTTTCCAATCGATTTGCATTTTTTTTTTCTTAAAAAAAGAAAGAAAAGCTTGATGTCTTCTGAAACTTTTTGCACTTTCTGGTTGGATGAGTGAGAGTTTACCGTATCTTTCAACACTAAAGCTCTATAAGTGGACCTACAGTTTAAGACGGAATCCGAAGCACTTCAAAGCTTTCAAATTTCAAGACTGTTCTACCGAAAATGGAACACGAAACCTCATGCATCAAAAATTCACTTATTTATATTAAAGTTCGTGCGAACCGGAAAACTTGTATCCTAGGTCACCTGCTTGCTTTATTTTCTAATTAATTGAACAATATTAGGCCATAGACATATTGAACTCAAAGGGGCTTCGTCTCACGATCGTCAGCCTAAACGCTTCAGAATGCTCTACTACATCCACCGGTTCCACTAGACCAGCGAAGAAGTCTACTGTACGTTTTACATCAGGATATATAATTATTTCTATGAGCATAATAGTCGTTATAATACTTATATATTAGTTGCATTGCAATTCTCTATCCTGTTGTTGAGCTAAGGTATGACGAATAACGTTAAACATCACAAGTGCCAGAAGGTTAATATATACGTTTAACGTAACCATAGCTCGCGCTATTTCCCCAACCATTTGACCATCAAAGCTAATTTCAAACAAGCAGTAACATTCCATTCCTAAAGTATCTTAATTGGGTATTTTAATTGTGCAGTTTAATCAGAGAAGAAACAAGATGTGATAATCAATTTCTGTGCTCCATTCCGCTGTACTGCACGCAGACAGAGACAAGCCTCCAATTGGCCCTTGGATGACTCCGGTTTGGAAGTTGGCCACATCGTACACAAATATTTCAAGTATTTCTGAGAAGAAGAATACTCTCGCTTGCAAATAAATGGCGAGGCAAAAGTGGCACTTTGATAAATGACTGCCCTATCTACTACAACTTCAACTCGAATTGGCCATCATTTTATACTTTGAAATTTAATGGTATAAGACGGCATTTCTAGCATACATAAAGTTTCTTATAGCCACATTGTTTAAATAAATAAAACAGTTTGTTTTCTATTTTCTAAATGTAAAATTAGTCATTAAATTCTTTGACGACAGGACATTTCTACTGATAATACACACGCACACACACATTATACAGTGGCGAAGCGTATCTCACAAGTAAGGTAGGCCCTAGAAACAAAAATCACAAGTAACATTTAATGTATCATAAAATGTTTAAAATTTTGGTCAGAATTCAATTTCCTTATTGGGTTAAACAAAACACTACCAAGTTTATTTATTTTATAGAAATTTCTCAGCTGTATACATAGTAGCTTTTTGTTTAATTTAACAAGAAAGAATGAATAAACAAAAATAGACGAAAAGTAGTTATTATTATTATTATTATTATTATTATTATTATTATTATTATTATTATTATTATTATTATTATTATTCAACAAATATTTACATGAAGAAAACACGCAATATGTATTAATGAAATATGTTCATTTAGCTCCACTACAGATATTTTGAAATGCGGTTCACATTTTCTTCTGTCTGGGGTTTGCAAGGCGGATGAGGGGAATTTCATCCTCACTTGTTGTTTTCATTTCCTGCATATTTGAAAACTGAGGGGAAGGAAAATGAAGTATATTCTTATAGTTAGCTGTCAAATTTATTGAATAAGCATTTATTATTTGCATTTCCAATTTTAAAGTAAGTACAATACTGCATTTAGTTAATGTATCACGTTATAATGACTTCACTCAGAATGAACTTTATTTGAATCAACGCAAAATACTTAATATTGTATTCTATGCAGTGGCATGTTTAAGGGGTGGATTCCGGGCTTAAGAACTCACCGAAATTTTATCGCAACTTTTTATTGTTCTGTACACATTGCAGAATTTCCACATTTCCAGGAATAAAGTTAGCAAAGCCTCTCCCGAAACAAGAAAACCCCCGCGAAACAAAATTGTAAATACTCCACTGATTCTATGAAATGTAAAACCCAACTAAAATTACACACAACTATTATTATTTTATCCTGTACGGTAGTGTTTGTTAAATTTATACATATGTTTCATGCATCAAACTTATATTCTACAAGCTATCATGGACCAGGCCCCACGAAAAAGAAAAAAAAAAAAAAAAACAACTACTCTGAATAACTTCTGAAAGTATATACCTCAATTAAACAACTTATCACCAATATAAATACATAATTCTACACAGAAACATCTTCTCTGTGCTAAGGAAATCATTTTATAACGTATTAGCATTGAAAGATACATTCGACTCTAAAATTAAACTCCCGGAGGCGAGCCTTAGCACCTTTCCAAAAATGTGTACAATCCCTAGCGATAACAGCTTCGCTCCCTGAGCAGCATAGCTCATAAGCCTGCCCAGCGAACTGGTGATGCTCACACGGGAGGGTCCCACAAGTTGTCGCTAAAATCTGATTGCCATATAGCACATCTGATAGAGCATCATGAGAAATGAAAATAAGCAAAATTTAAGGTGCTATGGACCAGAAGGATAAGAGCTGGGAGGCTTCAAAATTTGAATATTCAAAGAATTATACCATGGAATTAAGTACGTTTAAAGTAAATATCTTGAAAACCGTAAAAGCAATCAAAAAAAAAGTTGCACAATATAATGAGAACAAAGTGCACTATCGAAAACCATAAACAATGTTGCCATAGGTGAATCAGTGTTTCCAACTCAGCATGAACATGTTTTATTATAAATAGCACCATATATAAGTGTGCACAGATTTAAAATTCACTATTATCACTAAACGGAACAGTGAAGTGTAGTGGTACAGTGTTGCACACTATTGGAGATATGTGTGCTGAAAATGTACAATGGAGAAGTCTGATATGTGGGAACAAAAAGTAGTAAATGAATCTGGGTCTTATATTATGAATTTAGTTCAAATACAACACAGATAGTATAACATATCAAAATGTCAGCAGTGTCACAAAATATTGATGCATCTGAAAAAACGAAATTGAGTGATGCCATTTTTACGTCCTGTCAGCTCCGAAGCTATATAGGGTGCAAAGTGGGATCCGAATCCCTATGAAAGAGAAAGATAACAATCAAATGTAAGGTGAAAAGTACAACAAAAACATGTCCGAGGCGGGATTGGAACCTGCCATGCCTAATATGTCGGTTGTCTATCCTAGACCACACCGCTATCCGGTCCGACTAAAAGAGAAATGAGGTAGTAATAAAATAACTATATTTCCATTGTGAATATGGTAATATTACAGTCTAAAACATAATCATGTGGTATGCAGGAGATGAAGTAAAGGAATATGTCACTTAACACGGAAGACACAAACCAAGAAAGTATTCTTCCTAATATTGATAAGATAACTTGGGGAACGAGTTTATAGAATTAGAAAACACATGTTCCTTTCCTCCCGTGTATCATTTTGTTTTCGCGAGTTGTTTGATTATTCAACGGGACTACAGAAGTATATTGCAAAATCCTCACTTTTTTTAATGCATTCCTTTATTACTTTTTGTTCCCACATATCATACTTCTCCATTGTACATTTTCAGCACATGTAGCTCCAAAAGTATGCAAAACTGTACCAGTACACTTCACTGTTATGTTTAGTGATAATAGTACATTTTAAATCTGTGCACACTTATATATGGTGCTATTTATAATAAAATATATTCATGCTGAGTTGGAAACACTGATTCACCTATGGCAACATTGTTTATGGTTTTCGATAGGGCATGTTGTTGTCATTATATTGTGCAACTTTTGTTTTGATTGCTTTTACGGTTTTCAAGATATTTACTTTAAACGTACATAATTGCATGATATAATTCTTTGGATATTCAAAATTTGAAGCCTCCTAGCTCCTATCCTTCTAGTCCATAGCACCTAAAATTTTGCTTATTTTCATTTCCCATGATGCTCTATGAGATGTGATATGTGGCAATCAGAATTTAGCGACAACTTGTGGGACCCTCCCGTGTGAGACGGAAGGGTCTCGAAGTGTTCCAACCTAATATTTTGTTACCCGAAAAAAACTAAAAGTTGAAGTATTGACTTTATTTTATGAGAAACCCAAGATAAAGAAAATAAATGGTAGACAACAGGGCAGGCACACCTCAGAGCCTCATAATACGCGTTTCCACTTCGTATATATATATATATATATATATATATATATATATATATATATATATATATATATATACGAAGGTGCCGAAAGCTTGGAAAATGACTTTCAGACGCCAATAGTTCGGAAACTATCCAACGTAAAGAGGGCGGGTTAAAAAATCTCTGAAGAAGTCATACCTGCTGTATTGAATTTTGCATGTTTCACAATCCTACCATGCACGCGCAAGGGATTCCCCAAAGAAACGTAGGGAATCCCGGATAATCTGCAAATGAAAATTGGTCTAAATGGATATGAATTGATAGGGTTTCTACCAGGTAATAATAATTCGTTTGTATTAAGTCGATATCTGGAACAAATACAAAATGGCGGACACCTTCATGCCCATTGTGTGTGGTTGCATAATCGCCAGGTACGGATGCTGGCCAACAGTGACGTTCTGAGTATTAAGTGTAGCGAACTTATAGTCAAATGCTCTAGAAAGACACCTGGAGTATCGGTAGAGCACAACAGATGACGCAGGGTGATTCACATGTGTGGAAACACGTAACGAAAATGCCCAGATAAAATGCACTCTTACTAAGTAAACGTGAGTTCAAAGCGCCAGGAATGTAAGGAATAGCATCAAGAACATGAAAGCCATTGCCAATTCACCAATAATATTCCCTCAATCCGATGCAATAGGATCTACACGGTTGCATACCAGTAATGATGCAACAACTGAGGCCAAGTTGAAATTGTGCAAAGGGACTCACAAACAAACTGGGTAAACTAAAGGAATGTCAGTAATGGGATCGCATGATCGAAATTGAAATGTGACCAATGTGTGTGTTGATATCAACATGTAGCTAATGGACAAATGTCAACATGTCCCACTACTGCTGGGACACCGTCTCACGTGCGAAAACTAGGAAAATAACGTTGTACATTCTGCTATTACATCTGGTGCACTTTTCGGTAGAACGTAACTAGAACATGATTGTATTAATGTACCTCTTTGTTTGGCACATTGTCCCACAGCCGACACATATGAAAAGAAATCTCTTAATCCATGGTTCAAATTCTGATAGAGCGTAAAAATGTGCATTGTGCCGATTTGTTTTATTTATTCTTCCTTGGAATGTGCACTGTACAAATTTACGGCTTTATTTTCCTATATTTTGAGTGCGTAATATTGTCCCAGAAAAAGTGGGACGTGCTAACATGTTGTTACTCTCAAGTTGTATCAGAATTTGAACCATGTCTTTTAGAGAGTTATTTCCCATGTTTCGAGTGTGGGACAATGTTCCAGACGAAGGGATCATAGATTCAATTGTGTTCTATTTATAAATACGTTGTACCAGAATGTGACTTATGTGTACTAGAACATATTACAGTTATTCTCCAATGTTTCGAGAGTGGGACTGTGTTCCAGTAGAGGTGGGCCATGGTTACAATTGTGTTCTTTCTATGTTGCACTACAATACGAACCAAGTGTAATAGCAGAATGTTCAACGTTAGTTTCCATTTTTTCCCACGTGGGACGGTGTCCCAGCAGTAGTGGGACATGTTGACATTTGTCCATTAGCTACATGTCGATATCAACACACACATTGGCCACATTTCAATATCGATCATGCGATCCCATTAGTGGCATTCCTTTAGTTTACCCAGTTTCTTTGTGAGTCCCCTTGCACAATTTGAACTTGGCCTCAGTTGTTGCATCCTAATGGTATGCAACTGTGCACATCATATTGCATCGGTTTGAGGGAATATTATTGGTGAATTGGCAATGGCTTTCATGTTCTTGACGCTAATCCTTACATTTCCGACGCTTTGAACTCACGCTTAGTATGACTGCATTTCTGGGCATTTTTCGTTATGTGTTTCTACACATGTGAATCACCCTGCTTCATCTGTTGTGCTCTACCGATACTCCAGACGTCTTTCTAGATCATTTGAGTACAAATTCGCTACACTTAATACTCAGAACGTCACTGTTGGCCAGCATCCGTACCTGGCGATTGTGCAATAGGGTGCATCGAATTTCCACTTTTTTTTTAAATCAGCTTACCCTTAGTGATATTTTTTTTTTGCGAAATGGCCTCCATATAACGTGTAAAAAATTGCAAGTCGATTGGTCAATATCTTTAGGTGCCTCCAACGGCCAAAAGTTTTAAAAGTTTGTTAAAAAATAAATGTTATTTTAAAAAATGTAAAATATCTAGTTTTATGAATTATGGTTATCCTATGTGGTTTTGTTTCTGTAAAAGGGCAATATTGTACGTGAAAAACATTTCAGCTTGATGAGTCAAGTCATTCAGGTGCCACCTTTGGCTTAAAATATGGACAAATGTGTCCCTACTTTTTCATTTTTTTTTTAAAATTAAGTTGCATTGTTTGTGATTCATCTGTATTGTTAATTAGATAAGAAAGATTTTGTTTTACATCTGCAGCTATTTGCTTATTTTCAAACGTTAATGATGGAAATAACCCAGAACTCACCATGAGGAGGTGGCTGTAGTTCGAGTTCCGCCCACCCGTATATACTAATGTTGCATATGGTAGTGCAAGTCATATTGTTACTCTTTTACCTCAAACTGTTTCTCTTTTCTTTTTTGTATTACATTCTGGTATGTTTTTTTTCTTGATTGTAGTGTTGATAGGACAAATCTATGTCGTGCTTCTTGCCCACATACCGTTGATGCCGCTTTTGTCAACAACTTCACCATTCTTTCTACCGCGCGAGTGTGACAAGGTAAGGATGTAATATATTCATTAGCCATTGGAGCCGTCTTTACATTTTCTCTTAGCTTCTGCACGCTCAAGTGTTTTGTCAGTGGTGGCTCCGCCAGCGTCATGTTGACAATTAATCATATCACCAATTAATCATCATACACACGAATTAGCTCCCATTTCGACATTTGATTGAATTTATAGACGGCAAGTCTACTGGACCAAATACATTTAAAGGACCAATAGGATCAGCACTTCCAATCTGCGAAGAGTTGTCACTCCAGATTTTTCAGCCCGTTACAGTAGACTGGGATCTCAACTTCACTGAGGATTCATTAAACACGGATCAAAAGTATGTGCTGAATATCTGCCAAGCGGTTTCTTCAGAAGAATGGCCCATTGAGTTAGCTCACATGAAGCCTGGTAAAATTCATCAAGCCAGATGGGTAATTACAGCAAATAGAGTCTTAAGTTTGTGTGTAGGAACAAAAGAACCCACGAATGAACTTAAAACCATCGTCCAGTACATCATGATGGTCTACGCGCCACTCTGGTTTGCTGTGATCCGTAATACATCGTGTGCAGAAGAAGCTCGTCATTTGTGGCAACTCATCACGACTTCTGGCCACATGGAAGCGAAATACAGAAAAATAATTGATCCAGTGTCCCTAGAAATGTGTGGTACGGTCATCCTGAGAACCTACTTCTATCAATGTTAACTGACCAAGATGCTAACGTACGAGAGCTCAGCTGGAGGCGAGTCCTAAAAGCAAGACAAACGACCCAATCTGGTGATCGCGTACCGGTACGAGAATTCGTCATCCCTGAAATCAACTTAGAAGCGACAAACTATGTTGATATGATTAATTTGTCAACATGACGATGACGGAGCCACCACTGACAAAACACTTGAGCGTGCAGAAGCTAAGAGAAAATGTAAAGACGGCTCCAATGGCTAATGAATATATTACATCCTTACCTTGTCACACTCGCGCGGTAGAAAGAATGGTGAAGTTGTTGACAAAAGCGGCATCAACGGTATGTGGGCAAGAAGCACGACATAGATTTGTCCTATCAACACTACAATCAAGAAAAAAACATACCAGAATGTAATACGAAAAAGAAAAGAGAAACAGTTTGAGGTAAAAGAGTAACAATGTGACTTGCACTACCATATGCAACATTAGTATATACGGGTGGGCGGAACTCGAACTACAGCCACCTCCTCATGGTGAGTTCTGGGTTATTTCCATCATTAACGTTTGGAAATAAGCAAATAGCTGCAGATGTAAAACAAAATCTTTATCTAATTAACAATCCAGATGCACCACAAACAATGCAACTTAATTTTAAAAAAATGAAAAAGTAGGGACACATTTGTCCATATTTTAAGCCAAAGGTGGCACCTGAATGACTTGTCTCATCAAGCTGAAATTTTTTTCACGTAAAATATTGTCCTTTTACAGAAACAAAACCACATAGGATAACCATATTTCATAAAACTAGATATTTTACATTTTTTAAATAACATTTATTTTTTAACAAACTTTTAAAACTTTTGGCCGTTGGTGGCACCTAAAGATATTGACCAATCGACTTGCATTTTTTACACGTCATATGGAGGCCATTTCGCAAAAAAATATCACTAAGGGTAAGCTAATTTCAAAAAAAGTGGAAATTCGATGCACCCTATTGTGCAACCACACACAACGATCATAAAGGTGTCCATCATTTTGTATTTGTTCCAGATATTGACTTAATGCAAACGAATTATCGTTATCTGGTACAAACCCTATCAATTCATATACATTTAGACCAATTTTCATTTGGCAGATTATCCGGGATTCCCTACGTTTCTTTGGGGAATCCCTTGCCCGTGCATGGTAGGATTGTGAAACATGCAAAATTCAATACAGCAGGTATGACTTCTTCAGTGATTTTTTTTATCCGCCCTCTTTACGTTGGATAGTTTCCGAACTATTGGCGTCCGAAAGTCATTTTCCCACGCTTTCGGCACCTTGTAGATCCGAAACTACGTCCGACAGCCGAAAGTTCAAGAGAACTTTTTTTCTTGTCTCAGTGGCAGGAGTCACCTCCCAAGAGTTGTAACACTTATTTTGCTACACCCGATATATATATTATAAACATCTTAATAATGGCTGATATGAAATCAAATGTGTACAGAAATATCTTTACGGTTGAGAAATGAAGGCATATTACAAGAGTTGCTGGAAGTGAGCTCTCTTCACCTGTATACATAGTTCAACACTACACTACATGCTCGTGAATATCGTTACCAGAGTACTGGGCGTGACTGCCTGGATTTCACAGCGAATCTTCTCACGTAACTCGTCGGTGGTGCATGGTTTGTTCTTGTATATACATTGCATTCAAGGCTTAACACAAAGGGAACACGGCGGAGAAGCCCTAAGTTAGTAGTTCTCAAAGTAGAGTCCGTGTGACCTAGCCAGGTGGTCCGGAACGCCTAAAAATTGAAATGCGTTATAATAAAATTGAACTCTTAGCTCTTGTGCAAGAAGTTTTTTTTTTTCAGTTACTAAAAATAAAGCAATTAGAAATTATACCTGTGTTTGTAAATTTAAATGTTTTCTTACTTTACTAAATGTCTACCCTGAAGGCAGTCAATCGTTATACGAGTATAGGACTACTTCAAGTGAGATAAATTCCTTCCTTTTTAGGGAACTTTTTTCAAAAGCAATTGTACATTAACTGCAGGACACCTCGGAATTTCATCGATTTCATCTGGAAGGCCCCCACCGTTGCCACCAATTCCAGATTTAAAAAAAAAAGAAAAATAAACTGCAGCTGTGGGCAGTACTAGTACAAAACAATAACTATTCATCATCCCCAGTACTCAAAGATTTAATCGATTCTTCAGGCGAAAAATTCTCTGTTGAAGTGCACAAAGCACTTGCAACACACTTGAGAGCATTAGGTGCAAGTTTTCGAGAATATTTCCCTGTCCCACAACCTGGTAATGGTTAGATTGAACATGATTTTCGATAATGTAGAAATCCATGACATACAAGGTATGAACCTCCCTAACACAGAACAAGAACAGTTGTTGGAACTAACTTCATGTAAAAACGTTTTCAAGGAAAATTAACTTCGTAAGTTTTGGTTGCGTGTGCGTTGCGAGTATGAAGAATTGTATAAAAAGTCATTGCAACATTTGATGCCTTTCCCCACCACTTCTTATGTAAGCAGACCTTTTCTGCTCTTTGCAGTATTAAAACTTTAAAGTGAAATCGTCTTAATGTAGAATCGGACCTAAGATTGATATAACAAAATTTGTTCCAGATTTCAATGCAATTATGGAAAAAGACACAAACAATTTAATTCCTCACATTAGTGACCCCATATTTGAGAACATTGTCCATCAAGTTGATTTCCTTATTAAAAAAACAAAACAAAACATGATTTTTAGTCTTGAAAATTACTACTGCATTTTCAATTGAAAGGACTCCTTGGCACAAGGAGATCAAAATTGAAGTGTCGATTTTTTTATTTATGTATTTGTTTTTTAGAAACTGTGGTGCTATCACGAAGGTATAAGGCTGATACAGTATGAAAAGATATAGTTTCCGAAATAAAGTAATTATCATGGCAAACATGGCAACATATATAAATATTTTATAATGGAGTACACTGGAGACTACATCTGAGAAATAGATTTTTTTAGGTACCTTGGGTTCAGCCTAGGGATCTGAAATTTGACAGCGTGTAAAGCATAAACACCGGCAAATAATAGCTAAAAATCACGGTGGAGACTTTTAGAGTTTCCGACTACTGTGCCGGACTAAAAGTGTGAAATGGAGCATTGTTATCCATATAGATGCGTAGGAGCTGACATTAATTAAAATTAATATTTTCTTCGGGTTCTGGTCGTGCATATAAAATATAACTAATTGACAGCAAACCGAAAAAAAATGAGAACATTTCATAATCCGTATGACACATGAGTGAAACAAAATTACACTGACTCCAAAAATGCATATAGTTTACACCAACTAAAATTAGTATTTTCTTTGAGGTCTTGTCGTACACAACATCCTAATTAAACTTAAACCAAACGCAAAACACGGAAAACATCCTATAATCCTTATGACACATGGATGAAATAAATTGACGCTGACCCAAAGATGTGGAACACTTCATACCAACTCGGTGCTGTCAAACTCACAAGTGTTTGGCGTCAACGAAATGATTATTAAGTGGACAGCAAGAAAAGTAAATGAGGTGTACCTGCCTATTGCCAAGTAAAATAAAAGAGAGGTGATATATGAACAACAACCAAGAACCCTTGCTCCACATGGGCACTTGCAATTCCAACCAGTAATTTATTTTGACCCAACCTGGGTGTAACCAAATTCTACAAAAAAGAACGTAACACAAGGATTGCACATGTCGAAATTGTATTTTAAACCTTAAAATATTGAGAGTAACTGCATTGTAAAAAAAGGCGAAGGTGCCATCACTTTCCATGTGTTCAGCCGCGTAGGCCTGAGCATTCTCGATTTGGTAGATACCTAACGTTATTTTATATAAATCATCTGCAGATAGACGACGAAATTCAGTGAGTTAAATAGCATCACATGGCGTTCAAGCCTGCGATGTCCACCTAGAAATGTCTCCCGAATCAGTAAGCTTTTGTTGCAGATGATTTGGCAGACTAACACGCGACAGCATAATAGCAACTTATTCTTGAATTTCATCGGAATCTTTAGTGCGGGGCGCTGTAAACTGGTTTTCCATGGCGCAAGCAATCAGACGATATACACAAATATGTGTCAACGCTGCTATGTGAACTCTATTTCTGAACATTTTGAACTTTATTTTGATGTGCCTATTTTTGACCTCTACTGGCCATCTGCGTCCGATGACTACACATGAAAAGTTTGCATTTGCTGCTTCATGTTATTTTGAACCCTTTTGAATAAGAGCCGGTGTGATGGCAAGTATTCCTGCTTCCTGCAATGCAAGTGTGGAATCCCGAAATCCTCGATCGACCAGGATGCAGTCACCAGGCTCTATCAAGTCGTGTAAATTATTAGCAGCATCTCTAAAAAATGAGTTTGTAATGTTGACATCGTTATTTGCACCAACGAATGGGCCTATAACATCGACAATAAACCCAGACGATGTGACAATCATCATTGGCTTAGCAAGAGGACGACGTTTCTGTGCACTGTATAAGCCCCTCTGAACACTGTAATTGCTTGACTTTTCAGTATATATGTAAGTACTATCCATAACTAATACACGTTTATTTCCTGGAATTCCATACAATTGTCTACTACACTCCGGAACTTTGAAAAGAACGAGATCGCGATCTGCGTTTCTAGTACCTAGAACAGTAGGGACAAACCTTGCTACCAAGACGTCCCGAAAAAATTGCAGTGCTCTACATACTTCAATTTCATCTTTGTATTTAAATAGTGCAGCTAGAAAACTGTTTGACAAATCATGTGACAGTTTAATGAGGGGAATTGCTAATCGGTTATCGACACTCGTGTTGGCTCTTGGTCGCAAATAGGAACAGAACTGACGAAGATGCATAACTATGACATGATTATTCGTTTTTACACCAGTGAAAGCAAATAGGCCATTGTCCGAAACACAAGTAACATCAATAGCATACGAACAGTGTTCAGTTTGTACACCACAACTAATCGTATCAATTTCAGCCGAAACAGTTTATTTGCAAGCACCACTACCCTCCGAACTTCCTTAAGTAGATTTCTAACTTTGCACCAACAATTTGTACACAGATAATTAAATTCCCCTACAAAACAGAAAGATTTCTCAAGCGAACTACTCAAGTAACTTACGGTCTGTAACTCCATTTGACCTCCAAAGGATTTTTCCGTTTGCCTCGAAACCAGTTTCCTGATGGCTGAACACTCGCCATTCTCACAACAACAAATGTTACAAACAGTTGTACGAAACGAATCAGCGATAGAATCTCCTCGTTAACTAGCGGTCATGTCACAGCAATGCCACTCCGAAATGTTCATTCTCAGATTGAAAAAGAAAATAGACGCACAGTGCAGTGAACAGACACTATGGACATTCTGTAGCATTCAGATACAAATGAGCGATATCACAAATACAACTCACAGTAAGTAACGTTATTGACCGATACGCTGTCTGTTGGTGGTTTTCGTTGCTCCAGGTTGTTACACTTGCACTATCCTCTCTCCCTACACTAGCTATACACTATGCTGCTGCGATGATGATGTCGCTGATATTGTGGTATTCTGCCCAACGGTAGGTCTTTGATCCGGAGGTTCTTTTTGAAAGATGAACTCATTGGAACATTATTTTCTGCGACATATTGTGTCATACGTCGCAAGCAAACATTCTCGATTTCTCACAGTTTGCCGGCACAATAGTTGGAAACTATAAAATTCTCCGCTGTGGATTTCAACTATTAGTTGCCTGTGATTATGCTTTACATGCTGTCCAGAAACTAGCTTCCTAGGTTGAACCCAAGGTACCTAAAAAATCAATTTGTCACTCTCCCATATACTCAATTATAAAATATTTTGATCTTTTGCATCGTCTGCCATGATAATTACTTCATTTCAGAAACTATTTTTTTTTTTCATGATTTGTCAGGCCTATACTTTCATGATGACACCAGATTTTTGCAAAAGTTCGACATATCAATTTTGAGCTCCTTGTGTCAAGGGATCCTTTCCTTCACTAGGTAAAATAAGGTATCTTTAGAATGAATTAGTTATTGCATTATTTTTCTTGATCCTTTTCTTATCAGTAGGGTCCGGAATTTTATGTAATATCAACCCCCTAAATATGTAACAAAACTCGCTTAAAAATGTAAGAAATATGTAATATTATATAAAAAATATGTAATATTACCTATGGTATGAAAACGTAATATTTACACGTGTATGAGGATGCAATATTTAAACGAGTTATGAAAATAAAAAGGAAAATTTACTACACTTTATCCTGCTTAATGCAAGTCCCCCAATGAAGTGAAATGGTTGAACAGCTGAGGCAGCCATACGTCACTGACGTGACTGATTGCATGATAATAAGAATCAGACGCGAATGAAGGAAGATGTGAATAGGCTAGAGAGAAACAGGAAAGCCCTGAGAAAAGCAATGCATACGGCATTTGTACGTCAGAAATCTCATGTGGTGCGGTGTGGTCCCGTTTCAAATCTAGAACATTTTACACTAAATGCGCATCCGTCACCACGGCCCAATCTTGAAACGAATTATACGCAATATACAAATTTGAATACTAAAAGCAACTTAAGACGAAATGTATTGTTATATATATATTTATTTATTTCATGCAGAAAAAAACAGTCCTATATTTTTTAAACAATATCAGCTGAACTAAAATTGAAGAGTATTTCCACTAATGAACATTTTTAATTTGAAACAAAGTACTTACAAAAAAATGTGCCTACAGTTCAACTGTGTGTTGTTGCACAATGGGTTACAAGGTACATTTCCAAATGATCAAAAATAAAATTTTGTCGGCGATCGGATAAAATATTATTGTATGCAGAGAGTGATCTCTCCACATCACATGAGGTAACAGGACCGAATTTCAACAAGGGGATGTAGTTGGGGGAAATATATTCAGGGGATGTTCTTGTTTCACCACTGAGGATCTCACACACTGCCACTAGGCTGTCGTAACGCGGGTTTCTTTCCAGAACTGCATTTAGTTTCTTTCGAACTTTTTCTCCTTCATCTCCACACACACCTTGCATCAGTTCTTTGCATCCTCTATGACTTCCATGGATTCCGGAAGATGCCGCCCAACAATCTCTAGGTTTTTAATGCTTGTAGGTAACCACCCAAAATTGCTATCTATATATGCGGTATCACAGGCTACTTTTGAGTTATTAAACAGTTTCTGAGCTATGCCAACTGCCACAGCAGACTCCGATGGAAATGAATGAACAATAGGCTTTTTTGAAAATGTTCATTGTAGAAATGTACTGCTTGTAACCAAGTGCTCCATCGCGTTAGCACAGGTTCCGAAGGAAATGGCACAACTGGCAGTTGATCTCTGTAAACTTGAACACGTTGTGGCACCTTAACAAATATCTTTTTTAGTGGAAGAAACTAGTTGATTTCCTTCGCAAAAGTTGTCTCTCACCTCTTCGGCAACACGCTGAAGATCATGGGCCATACAGATGAAATGAATTAAGTGAGGGTAAAAAACTGTAAGTGCTCAAGCTGCTTTTAACATGTACGCTGCATTGTCTGTATAGAGAACAAAGAATTTTTTTTCTTCCCGAACTCCTCCCGGCCAGAACACTTTAAGACCATCGTTTACAAAGCAAGCAATAGTGGAATGATTCGTGCATTCCAGCAATTTACTCACAATAAGATAGGACTTAGACGGAACATCATCACTTAACTTTCCAATCACTAAATTTGCTACATAACGTCCGAAAAGTCTGTTGTTTCGTCCACAGAAATCCAAATATATGAACTACCTATTTCTGCACTAATGGTATCTATAGCTTCCCTATAACGAATTTCGAGATAACACTTTCGAAGAGTGGATTCGTCAGGAATTCGACGCCCGGAGTACTTCTCCAGAAAAGCACGGTATTTTGGCACTTGAACTTTGTTCCAAGGAATGTTTGCTGCTATCATTGCTTGGCACAAGTCTTTGAAAAACTCACACACTGAAGTATATTGTTGCATTTGAGTCAAGAGTACTTTTTTTTTTTTAGTTCGCAAAATTTTATTTCTTGCATGTAGGGCACTTCGTACATGTTGTTCTAATCCATTTTTTTTATCACACACTTGGCACAACACCACTTTACCGTCCGTAGTAAACGCATCATCGATAGTTACCCACGACCACAATTACGCGGATAAAATTGAGGCAACCGGAGCAATTTCTAACTTCGACGGTCAATACAGAACACGTGCGTTTTGCAACTGCAATATTAGAGTACTGTTCTCCTGTCATTCAGTTGAACAAGCAAAGTTTTTTGAATGCTTAGGTTACCTGCTATAATATTGCCATTGTTGGAACGAACTCTTGCAGTAAATTCCTGGAAGTACACTAGCATCCAGTTTTAACCTGGATTGCAGGATTTGCTTTCTTCTTTTTTTCCCGTCTGACCTCCGGTAACAATCAAATATACTTCATTTTACGAATTTCCTGGCCATTCGCCTGTTAAGTACGTGATCTGTCATCCTCCAGAGTTGAGAATAAAGGGCGCTGCTAATGTACCCCGGAGGGAGGATTTTTACATCTTTCTTCTTATATTTCTTTTGTTATTGGCAAAAATTCTGCGAAACATGGTTTTACAAAAAAAAAAAAAAAAAAGAAAAAAAAGGAGAGAAAGAGAGAGATTTCTCTTTCGGTAAAGAAACGAAAAGATACACATGACAAAATTGAATCTAGATGCAAGCCTTGCACAGCTGGACAGTTTTTTTTTACTTTTAATTAAAATTTTAATAAACGAAAAAATTAAGACATTATTATGTAAAAAATGTAGAAACCATAGAAATAAGTAATATTGGTCAAAATATGTAAAAATATGTAATTTAAAACTTGAGGCACCCTACAGGTGTGAATCACAAACATTTAAGGATTTAACGAACCTACATATGAAGGAAAAATATGTAATTACATACAAATCCGGACATTACTTATCAGTAGTAATTCTAATAAGTATATACATATGATACCATGTGAAATCTCAGATAGCACTGCGAGGGGGGCCGCGGATTACTTTCCGAATGAACAGGATTCTCGGAAAGTTTGCGAACCACTGTCTTAAGTTACCGGAAGAAAGTATGGGTATGGTAAAGACACAATTGTTGGCGTCGCGCACATTTCTTCGCTGTCTATCATAGAAATCTGGACTATCACGTAGCATGCGTCACTGAGCTGCTGAAAGCAGGCCTGTACCCCCAGAAATTTGCAGTTGTTCATGAACTGATATAGACTGACCATGATAAACGCTTAACATATTGCCATTCCTTTCAGCGATTTATCGCTGAGAGACCAGGAATATTGCAGTACTCGTTCTACAGTGATGGAGTGTGGTTCCACTATTTGCGATACGTAAACTCACAAAACACATTTTTGTTGAGTAGTGATAACCAACATGCAGTCAATGAGGAACTCCTTGATTCACAGAAGGTGGGCGTGTTTTGTGCATTATCAGAGCAGCACATCATCTGACCATTTATTGACACTGCTCTCTCCAGTGAAATGTATCAGGTATCGTTTCATGAATTTGTGAACCACTTGAATGACGAGAAACTGACACTTGGCTGGTATCAGCAAGTTGCGGCAACATATCACACGTCTATAGCGAGTATGGCTGCTGTGGAATAACTTTTCCCTGGGTCAGAGATTTCCAATGGAACCCAAGATCAACTGACTTGATCTCCTGACTTTTTCTGTGAGGTCACCTGAAAGGTAATGTGTACAAGAACAAACCACGCGCCATCGAAGAGTTACGGGAGAATATCCACCGTTGGCGTGGGAGACCCGGGTTCGATTCCCGGCGGGAGCTCTTGTGGTTCGGATTCCACGTTAATCAGTAGGTCCACGTCTCATATAGCCTCGCTGCTGAAAGGGACGCTAAACTAAAAATCAATCAATATCCACCGTTAAATCAAGGCAGTTAAGCTCAATACTCCGGCAGCAACATTGACGAATATGGACAGAGCCATTTCTAGACATGTCTTAAGTTTAAGCAAACAATATTTAGGTGCTCCCACCTAAATCATAATAAAAGAGTAGAAAGTTGTAAAGGACAATTGTTCTTCGAATAATTGCTACAATTGAAAATTTCTTCAATGTATGTAGTCTTCCTGTGAGTATTAACGAAAAATGGCGAAGTGATAACTAATTGACTGTGGAGTTCCAATTTTAATAATTAATTGTATTTTTAATAAATAAGCACAAGACACAACCAAGATATATACATAAGATATATTTTGAAAAGTACAATGGAAACAAAAGTCGAAATACAAAAAAAAAAAAAAAACTCATGAGCTTCAAGTCTAACGTTAACACAGGTTTGATTTTGACAAAGAGGTATGCTCTTATACTTCATTAAAAGCATATTTACATAGTATTTTCGAGTGATACGACTATAGTGATTAGCTAAATTTCTTGTTTTCTATGTTACTCAAAAGTTAGTTTTATACAGACACATTTCTGGCTTTCAATTTGGCAAAACCTTATTGCATCCATATCCATTTCATTAAGTATGTCATTTTCCATGGCCATCAAAGCTAGTCCATTCAATCCTTCTTAAGATGTTGATCTGAAATAATACATTATCAATTGTAGTTGAACTTATTTAATATACAACAAATGGCAAAAGCGTGTACCCTTACCAATATTTAATTTTATTTGATCCAGTGTCCTCCCCGATAAACACCACCTTTACGAAGACACTTATGTGTCGGGTGGGGAGGATTGCGTGATACAGTGAAATTTAGAGCTGTGTCGGTGGTAGTTCACTACCAGAAGGCTCACCCCTACCGAATTGGTCTAAATGGAGTAGCCAGACGAACAGTGTTTTGGGAGAAGGCAGCAGTTCTCCAGTAGCCAAGTTGGCGGAAATCATAGTGATTGGTACAGCAACTTTGACATTAGTCCCAGGCGTGGTCAGAGTGACTTTAACGGCTGGGATACTGCGGGGCGGAAGGCAACGGGAAACCGCCACTCTATTTTCCCTAGTTTGCTAGCAGCAAAAAGAGAGCATATGAACAATGGTCTTTCGCAGGTCAAAATGTAGTTCCGGAGGTAAAATATCCCCCCATTCGGATCTACGGGAGAGGGATGGTTTGGGAAGGACTATAGGACGAGAAAGTAATAATGGGGGAAGACAAACAGAGAAAGAGAGACAAGGAAGAGCAAAAGGTTTCGGATAGGGACATGGAACGTACGCACTATGTTACAGGGAGGAAAATTAGAAAATTTTAAAGAAGAAATGAAACAAAATAATTTAGATTTGGTAGGCGTTTGTGAGGTTAGATGGGAAGGTAATGGAGTATTGAACAGCGAAGGATATAGAATGTTTTACTCAGGTTATGAAAAGGGCGGTCATAATGGCGTAGGAATAATTCTTGGAAAGCGCTTAAAGGAGAAAGTAGTGAAAGTAGAATTTCTTGATGATAGAGTTATGATGTTAAGACTTAAAGGGAAAACGAAGGATCTAGTGGTCATACAGACATATGCACCGACGACTTCGCATGCAAATGAAGAAGTAGAGGAAAATTATGAGAAAATAGAAGAAATTATAGATAGGGAGAAGAAGGGTGCATGCGTAATTCTAACGGGAGATTTCGATGCAGTTGTGGGAGAAAAACAGGAAGGTAGTATCGTAGGCAAATATGGTTTAGGCGAAAGAAATGAAAGGGGAGAGGGACTGGTGAATTTCTGTAGACAGAATTCACTAGTAATTGGGAACACTTGGTTCAATCAGCACAAGAGAAGAATATATACATGGAAATCACCAATAGACGGCGGAAGATACCAGATAGACTATGTTATGATTCAGGACAGGTATCGGAATAGCTTAAAGAACGCGAAGATCCTTTCCGGGGCTGATATTTTCTCTGATCATAATGTTGTGCTGGCCGAAGTAGATATTCAACTGAAAAATGTAGGCAGAAGAAAAGTAAGTAACAAAGTGTTGAATACTGAAAAGTTGAAAAACGAGGAAATAAGAATTTTTTTCGCTGAAAAATTCGAAGAAAAATGTTCAAACGAGGAAAGGATAGGCGCAGGTAGTAACGCACGGTGGGAACATATTAAACGTTGCTTACAGCAGGCTGCAGAAAAAGCAGTAGGTTACCGCGAACAAAAAAAAAACTGCTAAGAAACCATGGGTTACAGAGCAGATGTTGCAGAAAATGAGGGAGAGGAAGATGTGGAAACAGGTTGATACAGAAAAGGGCAGAAAGATGTACAGAAAGTTAATAATGAATTACGAAGAGAAACAGACAGAGCGAGGGAAGAGTTTTACAAAAGAAAATGCGAGGACATAAGTAGAATAGAGGGAGTTCATCCCCGTGGGGAAATTTTGGCCGTGGGAATGTTCCCACGGGGCTTAAACCGGTGTAAACCAGTATGTTGCTATGCTAGTTTAAGGAAGTATACTCTTGGACGCCTACCAGATGTAGAAACAAGATGAAACATGTCTTTTTCGTGTTCTTGTCGTGTATTGGCTAATAATTTGAATCCCTTAACCCCCACCCCTCCTGCAAAGAGCGTAAGCGGAAAGTATGTGCTTGTGTAGATCATTCTGTTAGCAGCTGTTGCAAAGGAAGAAACGTCAAAATTTAAATACGTCATCGTCAATGAGTTTATTAGATAAGCTTAATAAGCCATCAATGGTACCCTTTACAAAAATGCGAGATTTGGAGATTGGATTACCATTTCGTATTGTAAACTGTGAGATAATTACAACGGTATATGGTAGGAAGGCATGTGTGACATTTGAAGGAGGCGAAAAAGTGATTTTACCAGGACGTTGTACTGAAAAATTGGAAGCAGATAATGGTGCATTATTAACGCATTTACAAAGTAGGAATGTCTGTTTAATATATAAAGGAATGAAGATTAATGTGTCTGGGCGTAACATGCACGATCTTGAATTTACTGAACTGGTATACTCATCGTAAGTGTATGGTAACATGTACAAACAAGATGAAACATGAATTTTCCTCTTCGCCTTCATTCCTCTTCATGCATGCGCAGTCATCTGTATGCATAGTGTCGTTATTCTGTGTTGGCCAGCGACTGGAGTAACATGTCTTTGAGTGCTTGTGCATCAACTATGGATACCAAGAAAGAGTACTTGTTAAATGTTGAATATGGACTTAATTCAATGAAAACGAAATTAATTTGTATTGGACTGGATAGTGATACATTTGAACATGTGATTCGTGTTGGCAAATGACTTGTATTTGGAGTGGAGCTAAATTTGGGAGAGTGGGAGAAACTTGTACATTTGACCCCATTTGTTACGGACTATTTAAATTCTTAAGTGGAAATTACATTTATAAAATCTCTTGGTCGAAAAAACGAACTGCTGATGCGAAAACTAATGGGTGAAAAATTATTGATGTTAGAGAAGAAATGAACACTTCATGCTCCTCGAAACACTGTATACTTAACTTCAAGTGATTGGCTTTATTTCTTGGAAATACTACCGTGTATTGAACATGCTGCGAAAAACAGTAAAGTTTGTAGTGTTGTGCTACGTGAATATTTTGACTTGTGTACAGATACTATTCGTAATCATGTACAATTGCAGTGTCTTACATGCAGAGGACTTGCCGGAACACATACCTGTGTAGATGAACAGAGTATTATTAATGGTATGAACATCAGTTTTCCAAGTGTCTCTCTTGATAAGAACAGTGATGTGAACATTGATGGTGAACGATTAAAATTGGAAATGAAAGTATTTTGCAAAAAAAAAAAAAAAAACTCATAGATTCAATTATGGCTGATTTATTTGATAGTGTATCGACACAGCCATGGTGAGGGGAAATCGATACTCAATCTTCGGAGGGTATCAATGAAGTGAACGTCTCTTCATAAAGAAGAAGAAAATTGATTTGTTTTTTCATGTATACTAAACAACGTAATATCAAATGTAATAAAAAATATATATATAGTGAAAGTGAAATGTTTTATTTGTGTGCGTGTGTTTTGTGTTCGTTTCATACACATCAATATGATAGAATTTTTAATTAGTATACTAATTATTATAAGAAAAAAATCCTAACATATTTTTCCTCGTATGTTATAAGTGATACGTATAATAATAATAATAATAATAATAATAATAATAATAATAATAATAATAATAATGAATTCAAATTCTTGAAACGAATGTTAAAATAAAAATTAGTATTTGAAATTATTATTATTATACAACTTTGTCTTAAGTATGATAGGACTTTTTATTTAAAAAAAACTAAACTAATTAATATTAAAATTTTAAAAACAAAAGTCCTATCATAATAATATTGAATTCACATACTTGATTTAATTTACGAAAGAATAACTGACTAAGTATTTGAATTCATTATTATTAGTAGTATTATTATGTAGTTATGTGATTACATCATTGAATTAAAAATCAGTTTTAGAATCTTTTTTTTAAAAAAACACTATGAAATACTTTAATTCAATGACTTAAAAATATGTTTTATGATATGTGTATTTAATTACATAATTGACCATAAAACATATTTATTTATTAGGAAACGGAGAAAATAAGAAATAAAACATTTGTTTTCAAAGAGAAAAAAGAATACAAAGTGTTTATTGCTGATGAAACTATTTACACAATTAAAACGCCGGTAAGTATAGTACATTTTTAAAAGAACGTTAGATTTTCTTTCATTGTTCAGGTGATGATAATGTCACAACTGCCATATACTGTTCACTGATGCTGTCTTTTTTAACACAGTTCAATTAATGATACTAACTTCACAGATGATACTACTGCTGTTTTTGATGGTGATGAAACGTAGGTAGAAGTCATACTGTATAATGGTGATATCCATACACACGATGACAATCTTTTACTCTCTGAAATGAAAAAAAAATTAAAAACATAACTAAAAATTTATTTTATCTAAAATATAATCATGAACAAATAAAACAACAAATGATAATATATACAAACACATTATAATAAATAAGAAGAAGAAGAAGAAATGATTACCTGCAATAATATGAAAAAAAGTAATCAAAACAAACGAAGAAGAAGAATGAAGACATAATGATATGTATACAGGAGAAATGATTACCTGTAAAAGTAAATACAGCAAGCGACGATCATTTTTTTCTGGAGTTGATGAGAAAGTGTAATGAAATTCATTTGAGGACTTTCCTTTAGCTTTGAAGCATAGGAAAAGATATGAATAATGCCCACATAGGGACGATTTCACACTTTGAATTTGTTTATTATTAAATGTATAAGAAATTGAATTTCTAAGTAGAAATTGCATATGTTGCATTACATATGGAGGAAATCTAAGTGTATCGAAGTAGTGGGCACGTCCATCAGTATGAATATATACGGAAATCCAGTGTGTGCCAAGTTTGTTCGAGGGATCTGTATTTATGATGATGGCTGCAGGTAGTGGAACATGTGTTGGTAATTGATTGGCAGCATATACGCCAAAGAAATGATTGTGAAATAAAGAATTTGTTTGCAAAGAATTCAATAAATCTAGTGTAGAGGACATCATGTATAAAAATGCAGACATGTACATATATGGTATGATATTTAAATAACGTACGTTTAAAATGCATGATGATGCTCCTCTGATTATCCACTTCTAAGAGAGATTGGAATTCTCCATACGCAATGCATGAGATAGTTGCTGTTAGAGGCTTCGTAAAATGAACTTCCAGACGAACACAGCCGTGACGAATAAGGTTCCAATGCTGCACAGCACTGGCTTCTCCATCTTGAGTAATGTCGAAAACAAAGATAGTGTATCCTTGAGGAAAGTCAAGGCGAGGAATATTGTTGCCATGATTGGAAAAGTGAATACCTGATCCACAGAATAAGGTATATGAGGAAACATAGAGGTTGTTTTCGAAATTTGGTTGTAATGGGTTTGAAGGTACAGGTTTTCCGTCAAAATGTTTGAAATGAAATGGATTTGAAGTTATTGTTCCTGTATAGGCATCATTTTGTGTAAACGCCACAATCACTCGAGTTGGTAATACTCCCATAAATAAATTATCAATTGTTTTTGATTGAAGATCCTTTGGAATGACGAATGACTTCATTTGCACTCTTGTAAGAGGATATTTGGCTGTTGTTGATTGTAGAAGCTTGTTATGTGCTAGTTTTATTGTAGGACTAACATTAATCTTATTAATATGTAAAGCAGCGTCTAAAATATTCACTTTAGCCTCAACAGACGAATCACTAGCGATGAGACAAAAGTTTGGCTTTGCAGGAATTAACTTGAGACGTAATTCTACTCTTTGGATTAAAAATTTATCTTGATTAAAAAATATCACAATGAAGATGTCCAAGCATGTCAAATTTTGCACTCTTTTTTGTTAATTCATAACGTTGTTGAAATCCTCTATTACCACTCGATGTTGCATCCATATGTCCAGCAGTATCTTGAAACCAGAATGCACATTGATGATGAGTATTTTTAGCAGGATCATCATAATTTAACAGTTTTTCAATGTATGATCGATATGGATGATTATGAGATGGAAATGAAATCAGTTTGTTATTTAAATACACTTCCACTTCACTAAACATACAATTTAAAAAGTCATTAATAGGAGCCACAGCTTTATCACTTTCAACAAATGCTGATCCATCAGGCTTAAAGATTTGAGCTTCGATGTAAAGAAGAGTATGTGGTAGATCTATGTATTCATCACTTGTTCCTGGGATGACAAATTCTATAGGAGCATTATCAGCTAGTGAACTGATTGGTTTCTAGGTAACAACATGATTATCCAATATTCTGGTTTGCGTTGGTTTTGTAGAAAAAATATCTAGTTCACTTTTTACACACTCGCAGGATTGATGATGTAAGAAAGCCATGATGGTGATGATTTAATCAAAGATACCTCCCTCTTTCTCCTCCTCTTCCTCTTCTTATAAGACTGATTTTTCTTTGTTTTCTGTGTACGTTTCCTCTTTCCCTTCTTCTTCTTGCGCATGATGATGTGTAATGATGAAGGGTTAAAGATGGAATGATGTGTAATTCTTCTTTTCCTTCGTTGATATCCAGATCCTAGCATAGATTTCAGTTTATTTTTTGCTTTGTCTTGCAAGACGGATCTCGCTTCACCCATTCGTTGATGAAATGATTCGTTAATAGGTTGATTATCGATGATGACATCAGTAATAACGTTTACTCCAGATTTTAATAATTCCTTTCCTACTGTTTTAGCTCCTTGTTTTACTAGTGGCATGACAGAACGAAATAATCCTCCAAGGAAACTTCCAATACCATGCCCAACTTGATAAGGGGATCCAACATAAACGTTTCCAGTTCCAGAAAGAGCTTGTTTTTGATAATATTGTAAATATGTTTTATTCATATTTGTCGATGTTGACGCACTGGTCGAAAATATAGTTTAACGCATACAGTTCCGAAAGTGAATGCCAGTGGAGAGCCTGTACTTTCTCTTATATCTATTTTGATGTGTTCAAAATCATCTTCTCTATAGGCACATAATGTGGAGGATTAAACATTTCTATAACACTTCTTCCAAATGTATGATTCACAGGATTCATATTTATGATACGTAATAGTGGTGATACTGTATCTCTAACAAATACAGATTGAATTATATCACAATACGCATACATTGTAGATGGAAGTCCTAAACGTAAATTTGGAATGCTTTGGTCTTGTTGCATATCCTTTAAATCAACGTTTGGATCAAACCCCAACATCGCACTAACACTTGGTGATATTGCAACGTCTACATCTATGTCTTTATGAGGACGTCGTATAAAACAGGTATTACTCTCAAGAGTATAAGAAATATGTAAATTTGTGAATCCGTTGTACGTATTTATTATCTTAATCAATTCTGATATGTCAGCGTAATAACGTAGAGGAATAGTTATAAATTTCCATTCATCACTTTGCAGGTTTGTAAAAAATATTATTTTCTTCAATAATATTTAATATTGAATTAGGATAATAAATTTCAACAATAGCCACTTCCCACTTTTCATGGAATTCCATTCTTTGATGAAGTTTCGTAGTGTATGATGTTAAGGTGTTGTCAGGAAAATATTCCATAGAACTATTACTGGGAAGCGTAACGTAAAAATCTCCATCAGGTTCTATTGTACTTCTCGGTCTTCTTTACGGATGATGCAGGTATCCAGGAATCGAAAGAAGAAGGATATCCTTTCCAATGAACAAGATATTCTTTTCTGCTGCCTTTTCTTCTTGTACGTATGATTTTATCTATGTGAAATGTCTTTGATAACGTCACAGGTTGTAATTCCTCTCTCTAAAATAATCCATCCTGTGGTTCCTTGTTTAAATCTTCAATTTCGTAAGCAAGTGGATCTCTTGGTATTATCTTCTTCACTTTAAATATTTCCCAAGTCCAATTTTGCATATATCCTTTATAAATGTACGTTTAGTTTTACTAATTCGTACTGTATCACCAATCTTAAGATGTTTTGAGAAATTTGGATTATTCTTCTTTATTTTATTATCATATTGATTATGCCATACTTGTAATAGGTTATTTTGAGAAACATTTGCAGGTGACATCTTTATGCTTGAATGATTACCTTCATTGTATGATTTCACAAGAAAAGGTAATACATTTAAATAATTATACGTTTAATACTTTGTAAAATACTTCAACATTTTTTCTTTTAGAGTTCTGTTAAAACGTTCTACAATACTAGCTTTTATATCAGGATTTTTAGTTGTAATATGCTTTATTTTGTTGTCCTCTAAGTACTTCTGTATTGTTTTATTAGTAAATTCACTTCCTTTATCTGTTCGGAATGTAATTGGTTTTCTGTCTTTGAACACAATTTGCAATGCTTTTAAGACATCATTTGTACTTTTAGTTTCAATGACACAGCCCATGCATATCGACTGAATACATCTATCACAGTAAGAATATAACGATATCGATCATTAAATTTATGAAGAGATTGAAGATCATTAATATCACTTTCCCACTCGTCATCAATGTTATTCACTACGTAGAAATCTCTTTTAAAACGACGACGTACAGGTTTGTGTAACGTATATGCTGTTTGTTGCAGTAACCATCTTCTTATACACTGTATAGGAATTCCCTTCTTTGTAGCTATCCACAATTTTTTAACAGTTGAAAACGAGGCAGGATGTGAACGGTTGTAGTAAATCTTGCTTAAATGTTTGTTTACGGTTTCCACCTTGACCATACTGGACGTTTACAGGCACGTTTCCTTTTCCTTATAGGAGATACTACTTTTTCCTTTTCTTCATCTTCTTTTTCTGCTTCTTCGTCGTCTTATGGAAACGATTTCAGAGGTATTTTTCCCTTGACGATGATGCTGTTGGTGATGATTTAGTTCGTCGTAAAATATATGACAAACGTTTTGGATATCCAATAAGTTCTTGAGATGTGTTATTAGAAGATAAATAATTACAAAATTTATCCCATCCAGGTGGATTTGTGTGTTTCCGGGGTCGCGACATATCAGAAATTAAATCTACAATGTGAGATCCTTCTAGTTTATCACCTCTGATGTAAACAGTTCCTTTATTATCCCACGTGATATTATCATCATGTTTCATTCTATGTAGTAGTAATTCAGCTCTTTTTCAGCTCTTTTGGGTATAGATAATAATATTTCTTCTTCTACTTCAGGCTTCTCTGATTTTGTTGACGTAATTGAAAGTGTCACTGGTTCTTCTTCTTTTCGTATTAAATGCAAATATTTTTGAAGAATATTATTATATTGATTCCACTTTTCTTTATAACTAAGCGATGATAACTAAAATCTCTTGCATTTCTTGATCCAAATTAGATTCATGTTTCTCCAGGGTTGTTGTTGATGAGGATGATGGTGTTTGTATACGATTAAGAATTTCAGGTGGAACTAAAATCATCTTCTTTGCGTGTTCCATTGCACTAACGGAATAATAAACTTGATAATGCACCAGTTAAAATAGGAGCTAATAATGCCGGTAGGGATCCACCCTGCTGTTGCACTAATAAGTGCTTCTTCTTCTTTTGGATGGAGTTTTCTTTCTTCACAAGATATCGAAGCGTCCTCTTGTATCGCTTTAATCTTGCTTTCTGTATTTTTGTAAGAGGTACATTCCCTTTTAATACATTATAACAACATTCGCAAATACTTCGAATCACTGAAGAGTCTACATTGCCCAGTATAGCTTTACCTAATTTAGGATTTGCTTTGCTCAGCGTACGAAGAAGATCTCCGTGTTTTACTTTTGGAGACATTTTGTCAGAATGAAGAAACACAGTTTAAAACAAACGTTATAAACACATCTTCTTCTATTTTGTTGGAACATAAACGTAATGATAAATATCATCAGGAAAGATATTTGTTTGAAAACGAAGTTCATCTGGCGTATCCTTTTTTAAATCAATAAACAAATATCCATATGGTAACTTTGTTCCGTCGTTGAAACTTTCTTGAATAAATTTTGGATTCTCAGGAGTTAGTTGATAACTCAAATGTTTAATTTGTGATTTATCTCTTGGATTTTTAAATAATACGAGATAAGAACAATTCAAGCTCATATCTCTGCTTCCTTTTCCCTGATGAAATATGTTTTGTGTAATAAATAGTACACTAAGGTTTCTATGATGGGAACCCTTTGTAAAGAAATCAACTATATTGCGGTTTACTTCACACATTTTATCATCAATAATAATAAGATGTGGTCCAGTTTCAGGTAAAAAAGTATTTTGTTCAAGGTAATCCTTCAATAAATTGTACTTTTGTCGAAATTTCTCTGTATGCATTTTGTCATTTTGCATAGTACCAATAAATATGACGAAACGATGCATTAACCATACGTGATAAATTGGACAGGAATCGTATTACAAAGGAAGTTTTTCCACATCCACTTGGGCCGGCAACAATACATGAAAAGGGATGTTTCCACGTCATGTCCATGTTAACGAGTATGATCATTCTTTCTTCATACGTATATTTATAAAGGGCCTTATTACATTTCTCTTCTTCTTTTGTTGGAAGTAGTGTAGCCATATGGAAGATTATCATATGAATTTGGTATGCTACGCTGTTTAATATAATTTATCTTATAAAGTTTTTTTCGGGCATGCTGAAAATAGTATGGTCTTTCCTGCGGCAAATGTTTTTCTCATTGGGAATCTTGACTTTCGTGGGACGAGATTCTTCTTCTTCCTCCGCATCCTCTTCATTAGCTACTATCATCTTCTTCATTACATCAAAATTTAGGTGTTTTTAAGATTCATAGTTTAATGAAAAGCCCCGTATCTTGCATACTTGAAACTCCTTCTTCATACTGGGATCAAAAATACGTAATCCATAGTTCTTGGGTCCAGCCAAGACGTATTCTGAAATATAGGCCTCTTTACCATACTCGAGTACTTCATTTGTTAAATCGCCTAAAAGTCACCAGTTGGGATTGTAGTTTCATCAGGTTTTTGCGTATAAATGACTGAATCTGTATCAAAATACAATACTCTTTCTTGCAGTTGATCTAAATACTTGTACAATTCTAATCTTGCTTGTGCTGTTGTGTATGCAGCTATGACGACGTTTACTGTTGGTAGTGAAACAGGAACTTCATCTGTGTATTGCCAGTATACATATATCATATCATCATTTACTGGAAATATTTGATGAACGTCTATATCATGAGATGTTAATTTCTCATATAACTCCTTTGTATCATTAATAATGCTTACATGACCCATGTTCTCACGTTGTCCAAATTTTCCCCAAAATGAATTTAACTTAATTTAGCTAAACTCCTAAGTGCTGGATTATGTTGAATTTTATTTTCATCCAGACGTATTACTTCCTTTTCATAAAATTGCTGAATGTACTTCTCTTTAGCTCATCTGTTTCACTCCATGTTGGCCATCCACTAGCTTCCGTTTCTGCTTTCAGGAAAGTGTTTATGTACTCTGCAAATAAGGTGCCACTTTTTGTTTCTTCATCATACTGAACAACATCATATGCCCAAATTTCATGAATATCTATTATTTTGTATCCTTTTTCTAATGTTTTTCTTACTTCATCTGCTACCCATGTACCATGTAGAACTCGGTCTTCTTCGCTGTGACTACAAGATGGCTGGTTTAATTCATCACAACATGTACGACAAAGTGGAAACATCAATCTATCATTTGATTTGTAAGGCAGTACTGCGTGTAAGAGATTTTTTGGAGGTAGAATACTTATTTAAACTAATCATTCTACTTCTTCAATGGTGGGAATATTTGAATCTCCAGGCAGATAGATAGTAGGATGACGAATTGGAAACTTCTTAGTCTTAGAGATACATGGATAAAGTGATATAACATCTTTATATTGAATTGTTTCTCCTTCAGATTCGTGTGCTTTATGATACAAACGTATGGCATTCACACGTCCTCCATAAAAAGCGTCACGAGGGTTTAATGGTGATTCTTTGTATACGGATGATTACTAACATACTTCTTCATCTCTTCATTTCCTGCCAATTGTTTTTTTTTTTTTTAAATTCACAGCCCCATATTTCATGCATTTCACAGCCAAAATCTTTTAATTTTTGAATTTTCTTCTTTGTTGCTTCATATCGAAATTCCATGGTATATGTAGCATTGTTATAGATGGGTTTATCTCTGTCGTTAGGGTAACAGTAGATACATCAATGTGTGAAATCGCCTTCATATTCCCACACGTGTATTCTTCCTGTGTTGGGATCTGTCCATACACCATCTACTTTCATTGATGCAATTCGTTTTTTCTTACTACGAACAGCATTGGTAATTTATATGTTTCTTGTTTTTTCTTCCCAAGCTATTCATTGTACTGCTTCAACTGATTGGACATCTCTCCATCCATACCCGTTCTTTGGTATGATACCAATCGTATTTTCCTTTAAGAAATTTCTATGATATACCAAATTACATGCACTGGCGATTGTAATGCATTCAAGTAAGGGATTTACATTTGTTTCAGATTCAAATGTATTCATAAAGGAAATACATGCTTGGCGTAATACTTCAACATCCTGTACACAATAGTTGATGAGTTCTTCTTTCATTTTAAAGGTATCGTTTCGATGTTCAGTATACCACTAGAGAAACTTGCGTCTTTCGTCTACTTTCATGGTATCTGCTCCATAATATATAATGTCTGGAAGTGTACCTTCATATGTTTGGTTCTCACGTCGATTGAAAAAGTGTGGGAAATATCCTTTGCACGATTGAAGACCAAATGCACTACTTAATTTACTTAAAGGCATAGGAAGAAAGCTTAGTGAATCAATGAATGTTACGTTCCCTATTTTAAGAGAGAGAATTTTCGCTCCATTCATGATTACTTTTGGAGTCCAATTCATCTTCTCAACCATAGTCTTAATGATGAAATGTGCATCATAGTCCTTAGAATTATGGGCTACACATGTTATTGATTTAATGTTTGGACGTCGATGTTGAAGGTGTTTTAGAAAGTCTTCTACTACATTTTCTCCGTTAAATATATTTTCTCGTTTTCCGCAAACGATACAATTTTTTTTAATGTCGTTGTCTTCATAACAACGGTAGCATGTATGTTGACTAACCAAGACATTAGGCATATGTTCATATATGTTTGCGTCTTCCTCTTCTATTTTCGTGTCTTGTGTACATTCAATATCATAAAATACAATCATAGCTTTCTTCTCCATGATAATTTTTTCATTGCCTTTTTTGATTTTCTTCTTTCATTCACTTTCATGTAACATTCATGATTGGGTGGTACAATAGCATAGCAAATGTTGCAATAAGTTTCTCCACATACGTGAGAACCTTTTTCTTTTACTACATAAATTTTCAAACACTGTGCACAACATTTCACAATGGAACATAAAGGCTTTCCATTTTGATACGGCGCTGACTCGTGATAGTCATAGCATGACTGGCCATAAAATTCTCGTTTACTATCATTGCAAGTAAATTGGGTTTCTTTAAAGTCACATGGTGGCTTCTGATGACAACGATAACATACAGCTGAACAATGTTTCAAATGTGCATGCTTGTTTTCATATTTCTTATGACAGCTTTCACAATAATAACTACAGCTAAAACATGCTGTCAAGCTTTCAATGACGTTGTAATGATTATCTACGAAGAGTAAGTTTAAATGTGTTCTTTCATTATCACTTCGTTGTGCTTCAAACATAACATCATTCCTGAAAAGTCTCTATAAACTGTAATTTTATAATCCTTTAAATATTCCTGAAATCTACGAATTTCAGGAATTCCACCACCATGACTGAGATCTACATCAGCAGACTCGCATAGGCAATTACATATTTATATTGTTTTACACATCTTCTGTATTCGGCTTGATTTCTTCCGTTGTATTTTTTTATTCCAATGGCAACGACGATTGCATGTGCTAAACACCTTGTACCTTTGTTCTTAATTGTAACAATACCACGTTTTGCCTTTACATATTCCTCGGTATTCCTAATATGTTGTTTCAATCCACCTTGTCCTCTCGGCATGCGTACATGATAAAAATTCACGATGCAATCTTCATTTATAAGATAAGCCGCATTACTTTGCAGTACTTTTTCATAACTTGTCCATAGAACTTCTGCTGAGAGATTTCTTGCTTCTCTGAACGATAACCAAAATGGGCGATGTTCTTCTCTCTCATTTGTGATTGTTATTCGTACGTAATCATGCTGGTCCACATTACGTAGCAAAGAATCTATTAAAGCCCGTAGACTTGTTTCAACTGCAGTAAAAGGATTTTCACCTGCACGCACGGGGGATAGACGGAATCTTAACATTGTACCCTCCATATTGTATCTTCTGTATTGTCTTCTACGTTCTTATATTATATGAAATCTATTGTTTCCATCATTACGTCTGTTATTTCCAAATCCTACTTGTACATTTGAGTTTCGTTCTGCTTCAAATACGGATAGCAACTCGTCCGTTCTTTTTTCTATTCCTCTAAATCGATTTCTATTTTTGTATGTTCTGTATTAGCCTATGCTAATATTTCCATAATTGATGGATATATTACTTCTTGTTGTTGTTCTTCTTCTTTTCCAGGATTAGGAAATAAATTGGTAATCCATTCTTCTAGCTCAGTTTCGTAGAACTCATCTTCTGTCTTCTTCTTCTCTTTCTCATTGTAAGTCTCTCCTATTATCTGGGAGAACGTTAGATTTAGCAATTCTTCTTCTTCTTCTTCTCCTTTTGTCCTTTCTTCGATGTCTTCTTCTTCTTTTGCTCCTTCTTGTAACCATTTTTTTTAATTTGGGCAATACGGTCGGATGCTTCCTCTTCTTATTCTTCTGTTATCATCCTATTACCTGCACTTTCTAATATTTCATATTCTTCTTTTTCTTCTGCAATTTGAATTTCACTAGCTGCATCCCTTTCTTCTTCGGTATTGATAATCATCTCGTCTTCTTCTTTTTCTATGAGTTATTCTTCTTTTTGTGTACCTTTCTTCATTTCATCTTCTTCTTCCTTCCTTTCATGATGATCATCTTCTTCTATTCCGATTACGGCATCTATTTCTTTTAGAAGAAGTTGCGTCTCTTTATTTACTACAATCTCGTCATCTTCTTATATGTCGTTAATAAATGCAGTAATCTCTTTTAATAGCTCTTGCGTACACTTGTTTTCCATTTTTCTCCCCGGATATGTAAACGTAATGCAAAACAAAAATTTTCCAATATGTATCTGTAAATAGTGGATATATAAGTCTTATTTCAAATAGAATATAAATAAAAGCGCTTTAAAAGAATATACGAATAAATAAAAAAGGTTATATATATATATATATATATATATATATATATATATATATATATATATATATATAAGTAATGATTAGGAAAGGATTACACGTATCTTTTATTTGTATTCAACCTAAAATAAAAAATAAATGCACCTCGTTACTTATAAACAGTATATTTATATATATACACATACCTTTCAATTCATTATATGGGAAAAGTGGAAATTTCAAGGGAAAAAATAGAGTACCTTTTAAGTAATCAAAATGAATTGTAACTTTTTTTTCGTATTCCACGGGAGTGAAACAAATGTATGTTCGCAGTTTGCTTCAAGAGTGTTGTCTAATGTATAAACGTTCTGTACATTAATTTTATACTTATTCTTTCAGAGTTTCAGCGACCACGAAAAATATGTATTTGAGACTAATATCGTCCGTTTTACAACGTAAGGAGCATGTTTGTGAGACGTTAAACTGAAATAATTCTCTCTCTCTCTCTCTCTTTGAACATGGTATGATGTCTGAATGATTACGAAAGCTATCACTTAACTCAGTATCATATTTTTATTCCGCAGCATATACGGAAACTCAATTCAAAGAGCCGTCCACCCCCCTTAGATGATGTGTTATTGTGTTCAAAGTATCATCATTGAACACAGCGACCTCGAAAACTATGTATTTGACACTAATATCAACGATTTTAAATTATTTTTACGTGTCTCGATATCAACCCTGGAGACTCCCAACATCAGCCCCTTAGATGATGTGTTATTGAGTTCAGAGTATCATAATTAAAAACAGCGACCCCGAAAACTATTTATTTGACACTAATACCGTTCATTTTAAATTATTTTTACGTGTTTCATTATCAACCCTGGAGACCCCCAACTTTAACCCCTTAGGTGATGTGTTATTGAGTTCAGAGTATCATCATTGAACACAGCGACCCCGAAAACTATGTATTTGACACTAATATCAATGATTTTAAATTATTTTTACGTGTCTCGATATCAACCCTGGAGACCCCTAACTTCAACCCCTTAGATTATGTGTTATTGAGTTCAGAGTATCGTCATTGAACACAGCGACCCCGAAAACTATGTATTTGACACTAATATCGATAAGTTTAAAATATTTTTACGGGTCTCGATATCAACCCTGGAGACCCCCAACTTTAACCCCTTAGATGATGTGTTATTGAGTTCACCAAATTTTAATAACTTTTTGGCTCCCTTGTCTGACTCCCCCCGATCATAGACATTTGTTGTGGACAAACGCCGTGTACGTGGAAGGTCATAGGTTCAAAATCCTGTTCCAAACAAGTGAACTCTGTAGAGGACACACACCGTGTACGTGTATTTCCTCCCACTATCTCCTTTCCAACATTTCATTCATTTCTCATTATCACTGTCTCCAATAGCATAGCCGACATAACTGTGGGACGTAAAACTTAAATACTTCCCATTAGCCTATTCGTCATAAGCGTGGGACGTAAAACTCAGATTTCATTTCATTGTTTCTCTCGTTCGAACTTAGCTCAGTTGGTTGGGGGTGACGGTGGTTCAGTGATAGAGAGTTCACCTCTAGTGTATGGGGGTCACAGGTTCAAAATCCTGTCCCCATCAAGTGAACTTTGTGGTGGATAAACACCGTATACATGAAAGGTCGCAGGTTCAAAATCCTGTTCCAATCAAATGAACTTTGTGGTGGACAAACCCCGTGTACGTGAATTTCATCCAACTATCTTCTTTCCAACATTTCATTCATTTCTCATCATCACCGTCTCTATTATCATAGCCGACATAACTGTGGGACGTAAACCTAAAGATTTCACATTAGCCTAATCGTCATAAGAGTGGGACGTAAAACTCAGATTTCATTTCATTGTTTCTCTCGTTCGATCTTAGCTCGGGGGGGGGGTTGGGGTGACGGTGGTTCACTGGTAGAGCGTCCACCTCTGGTGTATGGGGTCACAGGTCAAAAATCATGTTCCCATCAAGTGAAATTTGTGGTGGACAAACACCGTATACATGGAATGTCGCAGGTTCAAAATCATTTTCCAATCAAATGAACTTTGTGGTGGACAAACACCGTGTACGTGAATTTCCTCCAACTTTCTCCGTTCCAAAATTTCATCCATTTCTCTTCATCACCGTCTCCATTAGCATAACCGACATAGCTGTGGGACGTAAAACTCAAAGATTTCCAATCGTGGAACGTAAGACTCAAAGATTTTCCATTAACCTTGTTAGCTTTATTGTGGAACGTAAAACTAACATTTCATTTCATTGTTCAAAGATTTCATTTACAGACAGAAAGACAGACAGGTATGCATGATATTATCAAAATTAAAACACCAGACATTTCTTAAAGCAGCTGTTATCTAATTGCAATGCGAGTCAGAACACATTCAAGAATTCCATCTGAACATTTTCTCAGAAATCAACGTACGGAGAACAGAAGCATCATACATCAGACAAACTCGCTTATATGTATGTGTTTTTAACGTTAGAATTTCATCTCTATCAAACACGGAAGCGCAAAGTAAATACAGTGTCTGAAGTACATTTATAGTTAAATGAAGACCTAACATATTGTTTTATTCTTTCAGGAATAATCATAGACCGTAACATTTTTAAAAATATTTTTTTCACTTACCTATTTTAATGAAATCTTCTGATGATAATACTTATTCAGAGCTCTAGTCATCCAACGGATCAACCACACACAAAGACACACACCCACTATTACAAATATGAAGTGAAAGTTTTTACGCGGAAGAGGATAAACACACACGTTTACTCTTCTATCTCTGAATCACAAATGTTCTCTGTATACAAACTCTCTCTCTCTCACACACACACACACACACACACAACACACACATGTGTTTACCTTACAGAAACATGTCATAACAAGTTCGATCATGCCTACCATAATCGAAAACATATCTCGTTACGATTTCAATACATAAGATAATATCTTTCACATCGAGACTTGGGAAAGTCATGTTTCATTTTGTTTATATAGATATTTCAACTCTAAATTTCGTTGACGTAGTTTTTTGTGCTATGGGAATATGTTATATTGCAATATCTCATCACGGCTTTAACAAAGCAGCAAATTCATTTGAGATAATCTGACCTTTAATTTCTCTACATAAGTGATTTTAATTACTTGTCATAACAGACATCATCATGTGAATATCCATATAACACATTTCACATCCTACGTCTTTAAAACAATATGATATGCTATGAGAAGCTTCCGCGAATAGAATATGCTCAATCAATGGAATCCATTCGCAGGAGGTCTGGGGGAGGAGTGTATGGGTATGTGTTTCGTTATGAGACTCATATATGGTTTCTTATCCCACGTTTTTTAAAAAAATCGTGAAATACAATATATACTTAAGGTAGGCAACTAAGTCCAATTTCGTACAATCTGTTGAGAAGTTTTGATCATTTGAATATTTCGTCTTCGGTTCATAACCTACAGACACTTCGTGGGAATACGACCAAGGGGCTAAGCAACACGATTTTGCATGGATATGTGTTTCGTTATGAGACTCATATATTGTTTCTAATCCCACTTTCTTAAAAAAATCATGAAATATAATATTTACCTTAGCAACTAAGACCAACTTCATACAATCTGCTGAGAAGCTTCGATCATTTGAATATCATGCCTTCAGTTCCTAACCTACAGACATTTCGTGGGAATAGGACCAAGGGGCTAAATCTCTTATGCTCTTTGGCTTTCCATGAGGAGTAGGGGGGTGGAGGGAGTGTTGATTCCAGCTCCCTACTCACGCTAAAAACAATACGTGAAATTATTTTTTTTTTCATGCAAGGATTAATTCAACTCTAAATTGTGAAGTACTGGTCTTGCGCGGGGAATACGGGGGGTCAAATTGGAGTGCTTCGATCACTGAATATCAAAGGATTGGGGTAAAGGTCTAAAATAGCTATTCAATACATAACGAAAAGACGAAAATCAATCATTCAATTGGGAAGCTTCGATCGTGATAACTAATAGTACTCTGATGAAGATCCGATAGCCGGCCAAGATTATGAGCATCCAAGACTATGAGCATAGCAACAGCCGGCTCTCACAAACCAACACAAAATTTCCCACGGTTTCCTGTCGTAGCCGTAAAAGGCTATGAACATAACAACTAAAGGCTTGTCGAAACTTGACTCCGATATATTCGGCTTTCCAGGAGGAGCAGGGGGTGGCGGGGGTTCAAAAAACTAAACAATATAAGATGAGGAGACGAAAAAGGCATGTTTTATCTTGTTTTTATCATCTGGTAGGCGTCCAAGTGTATACTTCCTTATTCTTGCATAGCAACATACTGGTTTAGGCCAGTTTAGGGCCAAAATTAGGCCAAAATTTTCCCACGGGGATGAACCCCCTCTATTTTACTACATATAAGAATTAGAAAGAGTTAGGAAATATGAGGAAATGTACAAGGAGGTGAAATCTATGGAATTTCGGAGGAAACAAGGGGGTATTATGATGGCAGTAAAAAATAAGAATGGGAAGGTAATCAGCGAGAAAAATGAGGTCATAGGAAGGTGGAAAGAATACGTTGAAAACTTATATGAGAGTAGGGATAGACCGTGTAGCCTAAATGTTGAAGTGGAAAATGAAGTAGGCGAGGATGATAAAATATTTAGTATTCTTCGGGATGAGTTTGAAAAGGCTATATCCGAGATTAGGAATGAAAAGGCAACAGGAATAGATAACATACCAATCGAATTCATTAAAAATATAGAAGACAAGGGAAAGAAAGATTTGCGGCGACTATGCAATGAAATATATGAAACACGAGAATGGCCAAGAGATTTTCTGAAAACGATCATGATACCGATGGATAAGAAATCGAACCCAAAGAGATGTGAGGATTATAGAATTATTAGTCTCATATCTCATGCAGCTAAAATTCTGCTCCGAATACTGAACAGAAGGTTATATGGAAGAACAAATAAAGATGTTGAGGAAGAGCAATTCGGGTTCAGAAGAGGCAAGGGCAAAAGAGATGCTATTGGATTATTAAGGGTGATCGGTGAAAGATTTATAGAAAAAGGGAAAGAGGTGTATGTTGTAATTATTGATCTAGAAAAGGCTTTTGACCGCGTGAATTGGGAATTGTTGTTGGGAGTTCTATCAAAGATAGGGTTGGAATGGAAATATAGAAAACTAATAAGAAACGTATACATGAACCAACAAGTAACTGTTAGGATAGGGGAAGAACTGACGAAAGAGAGTGCAATTGGAAGGGGAGTTCGACAAGGATGCTGCCTCTCGCCAACACTATTTAATGTCTATCTAGAAGAGATAGTGAAAAAGAGCCTACATGATGATGATGGCATTTCGGTAGGAGGTAGAATGATTGGATGTATAAGATTTGCAGACGATATGGCGCTTGTTGCACAATCTGAAAATAAAATCAATAAAATGTTAGAAAAAATGAGGAAGGGCATTGAAGAATATGGGATGAAAATAAATGTTAGAAAGACAAAAGCCATGGTGATTGGAACGAAGGGGTCTGTGTCAAATATAAAAGTAGGAGGGGAGAAAATAGAAAAAGTGAATAGTTTGCGATACCTGGGTAGTATTCTTAGTAATGACATGAAATGCAAACGTGAAATAAAAGCAAGGATAGGAATGGCGAAAGAAGCCTTTAAAATAAAGAAAAGTGTTTTGTGGGACCTTGAAAAAAGAGTTGAGAAAAAGACTCATAAAATGCTTCGTGTGGAGTGTTGTACTGTATGGGGCGGAAACGTGGACATTACGTAAAGGTGACGAAAATCGACTGGAAGCCTTCAAAATGTGGGTGTGGAGAAAATGGAAAGAATTATTGGGTCGAGCGGAAAACGAATGAGAGAGTGTTAGAAATGGAGGGTGAGAAAATAACTCTTTTAGATAGTATTAGGAAGAGGAATAGAAACTGGTTGGGACATTGCCTAAGAAGAGATTGTATCATGAGGGACGTCCTAGAGGGTATGGTGGCGGGAAAGAGAGGGAGGGGGCGAAGGAGACTACAATTAATGGATGATATTAAAACAGAAAGATCATACGCGAAGACGAAAAGGTTAGCGGAGGACCGTGGAGCATGGAAGCTTCTCACCTGCGGCAAGTGACCTGCCAATAAAGGCAGAATAGCTATGATGATGATGATCCAGTGCCAAACTTCAAAATCAGGCCCCCTCGCAAAACTTCTTTTCAGGGCCCCTTAGGCCTATAAAACAACTCAGTTCTTCCATGTCTCTTTCCAACATAGATGCTCGAAATCAGGCAATGAGTAACACAATGTAAACACAAGCAGTGGCACACCATATTTTTTTTCTTTTCTCGTTCCGAATACTTTTCGGAGTAGCCTACAAAATGCAAATAATTTTTGGTATTTGCCCCCGGAAATTGTGCTAATTTTCTTAAAAATTAAAAGTTCTGGGGAGTCCATATCCCCGGATCGCCTCCGTCAGTGCATCTCTGAACACTAGTAGCATTAATAGTCAAAATTCTACTTTGCATTAAGACTATTACCAAATGTTTAAAAATATCCATCCCTACATACAAATTTAATACGAGATAATGCATTGATAACACTGGTAAACACAACTTTTCCGGCCGTTGTAATTTCAGCGTAGTTAGGTTAGATTTGTCATTCTAATTACGAATATGACAGCAGTTGTTCTAGATTGGCTCTAGTTTATCTGCATTAAGTTACTATAGGAATTCAAACACTACATAAAGAGAAATGTGATGTGAACACGTAGAAGTGTATCAGAGAACATTTAATGTTTGCCAAAGAACATTAAATCACATAGAAATATGCATAGATCGTGAAGAGTGAGACAAAAATAACATGCACTTGATCGCACGTAACACAAGAATAGATTTAACACATACTAAAGCTCATTTTGCTGGATTTTCGTCTGTGTTCATCAGTAGTAAAATCATGCTGCAGGGTAAAACAGTAATCAGTCATCATGTGAGTGTTCCACCGGCATTGGTATCTTTCTTCAATCAACTTTAGGTCTTAGGGGAACCGCTCAACGTGTTTCTCACTGTAATCGCCAGGTTGTTGTGAAACCTATTCAAGTTGCTGTGGAGGTAATGTAACATAATACTCACATTAGCACCTACGTTTCTGAAAGCTGTAAGCATATTTCGAACTAGTTCCTCATAATTGTTTGATTTGTGGTTCCTGAAGAATTTCTTTACTACAGAAACGAAAGTGCACCTGCAGCGGCTTCCGTATCGTTCAGGACAGTTACAAATTTCGCATCATGCATAAGTTTACGGATATCAGGGCCATCAAATATTCCTGATTTTAGTTCTTCCATAGTTTTGTCTGGGAAGGATGTACAAATGTATCTGAAATATTTGCCATCCTTGTCCAAAGCCCGGATATATTGTTTCATAAATCCCAGTCCCTGGCAACTAATGGCTCGTTAATGATGTTTCCTGCACCTACTGAAATATTTTATCTTAATGGCCATGTGTCCTGCTTCTAGTGCAGATGTTTATCTCGACTATCGACTTGACAATTGTGCCAATTGATGTACGAATCCATTTCAATTGCAAAGGGGTGTTTTATCACGCAAAGATTCGACTTTATTGTTATTTTCATGCATTTTCTCTGTATCTCAGACTGTACAACATTTATTTAAAGCTATTTGGAAAATTTTTCATCATAGCATTTTCTCCCATAAATATTCATATTTTAAATACAAAATTCATTTTAACTTGGCGCCCTCTTCATCTGGCACCTCCTGCGAACGCGTAGTACGTAGGACTCAAGATCCAGTCCTGAATATGGAGCACCGTGTTTAACTGTGTATACAGGTGGCGGGAGGCCACTTCCAGTACCTCTTAAAATGCACCTTCATTTCCCAACCGACCCTTACGAGTGGGACATCCTATATATATATATATATATATATATATATATATATATATATATATATATATATATATATATATATATATATATGTATATGTATATGTATGTATGTATGTATGTGTGTGTGAATGTGTGTGTGTGTGTGTGTGTGTGTGTTAGTGCGATTTGAAAGGGGAAGTAATTCAAATCATATAGACTAGAGTTAACTGATTAGAAGTGGTCAGAATTTATACGTGTATGAGTTAAATTGAGTGCTACAATACCCTTCCCATCAAGTATGTATCCGGGGAGCAAAATAATAAGAACAAAAAAATAAGAAGAAGAGGAGTGCAAATCCGATGAAAGTACATGAAAACTAATCGCTCCGACGAAAGTGCACTTCGGGTCAACTTGAAAGTTTCAAATGGCTCGAATGATACTTCGTTCGATGCCTGCTCGGCAAACGAAACAACTTTGGTAGGAAATAATTGCCGATATGTTAATCAGTTTCTAAGAAGCCTCCAACAAATGTGTGTTTCAGACAAACTTGTATGGTTTGCAGAAAAAAAAATACACCCTACTTCATGAGTGTAGTGAAGGCGTTTGGTTTAAGTATCAACAAGGCCGCCGTCAGAAACGCGGGGAACATTAAGTTAGAAACTCTGTGAAATGATGAAGGAGTGACTTATGATAAACATTTTATCTGCGTCTCTGCTGCCATAACCAGAGATGGAGTGGAACATTGGGTCAAGTGGGTCAAGTGGGTCAAGTTTTATGGGTGGGTCAGTGGGTCGTGGGTCAACAGCATGTGACCCACAACCCACCATGACCCACTGCGACCCACCACCCATCATGACCCACTGTGACCCACCACCCACCGTGACCCACTGCGACCCACCGACTCAGTATGATCTACCGACTCACTCTGCTCACTGCATTGTAAACAGTATCTTCTGAAGACTGGGTTTTACTTTCAAGACCTTCATTTCCCTTTCTTTACCATTTGTTTCTGTCTACTTACCTGAGGTGAGTATATCTAACTAAGTGAAAAATGAACTTCAGGCACTTTTGGATATTGATATCTTTAATTGTAATAATAGCAATAGGACTTATACCACTACTTGGCTTTCGAGACCTGTGAGTTTTTAAAGGAGCTAACTACTGAAAAAAGAACATTTTTGGATCACTGTAATATATAAATTATTATATAAAAAACTGAATGTAACTATGTGTGCCTGATCATCACGGTCAAATTGCAAAGTCAAATGAAATTACTTTTGGTATATAGTTAGGCCTTTATCCAAACTGGGATGTTATATTGCTTTCATTATAATGCATAACATCCTAAGGAGGTAGTGACGATCCGAATGTTTGAGAAAAAATTGAGTATCTCACAAACCGTTAAACTTACGAAGCCGAAATTCAGTGTATTAGCTCTTTATTGAAAATAAGCAGAATGTGTTCTAGCATTTTTTTTTAAAAATTCTCCTTTATGTGGGGGGTGGGTGGACTTTCTATATATGGAAAATTGGTAGTGAGTTGGTTTGTAAAACTGATCGAAAACGATCGATGTTATTTCAGAAAAAAAAATCAGAAACAAAAATTTATAGTGCTTGGCTTCATATATCCATTGTTTTCTCCTATAATAATTGCTGAAGCTTATGTTTATTATATGGAACGTTTACACCACAGAGCAATCAACCCATTATGTTGTGAGAAGAAATAGACATACAATTTGTACCGTAAGCTTAATTACACGGAAATTTTAAGTTTGGATTGTACGCATAATTATATGAAAAATTTTACACTTTTCCCCCCTTTACGTTGGTCTACTTATTTTGATTTGGAACTTTCAAATTTCATCCTCTTTTACACTGAAAAATATCGATAATTCAACATTATGATAATTTAATTGAAGTTCATCGTAATTTGGCCCATATCAAACAGCAGTGTGGTAATTGAAAGGGAAGAATAAGGGAAATTCCCATTCATCTCTGAGCACTTTCCAGGAACCTCGTTCACTTTCTAGACGGGGGAGGGAACTTGGTAATGGCATCAAACTTTCATGTGTAGGAAAGGGGGGCAAGAGTACGCAAATTTCTATTAAACTTATATATCTTGGTAAAAAATAGTTACAACGGAAAACTTTTACATGGAACACAAAACTTGAACTCTCCTTTACGAAATGTGAACTCAACTTTTTTACACCTCTGTCCTTGGAGGAACTATAATTCGTAAAATGAACACATTCAAATTCGTACTCTTGCCCCGATATGAGGGGCAAGAGTACGAAATCAAAGGGGCAAGAGCACGCACTCAAAAGAACAATTATCACAGATGAAGGTGCCTACTCCTTCATATGATGTGCATTATTCATGCCACCATTCATAGTACCTTGCGCACTAGATCCAGTCTTCTATTGGTGGATCACTGTAGATGATATTGCGTAATGGACATTCGTGCACTACTTCCTCACTGACCTGAGGAGTTACCTTCGGTTGTAGCTTTCTTGGTACAAGTTGATGTTTGCCTTTGCTCTTTGGAGGGCGCCGTTTCAGAACTAAGTTTTGCTTGAAAGGAGAGGATGTCAGAATCTCTGATTGACCTCTGGAAGATCAAGATTTTTTGTTTGAGGGTTTGGTGGCAATCGGAGGAGGACTGACAACCACCAAAGGAGTGCATGATGTGGACGGTCCACATGGGCCCCTGCTTACTTCCAGTGAAGATCCAGCTTTACTAGTTGGAGGTTTGGTAGCCGATGAACGAGCAGCCGGCAGAGGGGTGTTGGATATGGACAATCTGAATGAGTTCCTGCTTGCTTCTAGTGAGAATCCAGCGTTACTGATTGAAGATTTGGTAACAGATGAATGAGAACGAGCAACCGGCAGAAGACTGTTTGAAGTGGTCAGTTCGCATTAGCTCTTGCATGCTTCTAGTGAGGATCTAGCGTTACTGGTTGAAGATTTGGTAACAGATGAATGAGAACGAGCAACCGGCAGAAGACTGTTTGAAGTGGACAGTCCGCATGAGCTCTTGCTTGCTTCTAGTGGGGATCTAGCGTTACTGTTTGAAGGTTTGGTAACAGATGGAGAACGAGCAACTGGCAAAGGAATGTTTGATCTGGATGCGCCACATGGACCCATTTTTACTTCCAGTGAATCATCCAATGAACGATTTTGGGCTCTATTCAGGTCTGATGCTTGATTTGTTGCTTCAAGAATGCTTTCATCTTCAGAGCTAGCTTCTACATTTAAGTCTACCACATCCGCAATAGAAGGAAGGCTGGATACTAACTCCAGATTCTTGAAGGCTGGATACTAAGCCTCAGTAGACAAATTCGCAACTTGGAATTAGGCGGGATGGATAATTCCTCATTCATTTATCACACACTGTTGAATACCAGGATTTCAGTGGGTCAAAAAAGGAGCGATCTAATGGTTTCAAATTATGGCTAGTATGGGGTGGTATACTCAACATCACTATCACATTTTGCCTGCAGAAATCAAACGCCTCGATTGAAATGTGAGAAGTTTGATTGTCAGAAAGTAACAATACCTTTTTCGTAACCGAATTTGATCGCACATGTTAGTGTAAATAATATAACCATTCTACGAAAAGTTGTGAGTTGATGAACCGGAATCCGATATCATTCCCACAGAACCCAGCGGCGAGCCATCGAATAATTCTTGTTTCATTCGTTTTCTGGGAAATATCTGGGGAATAAAGGAACCAGATGCACTCACCAGGAAACAGCTGTTATGTTAACTCCAAAATCACTAGATACAGTTTTATTCACAACTGATTTTTAGTCGACTTTTGAAACTTTATGAGGAACCGTATTTATGCCAGTTTTGTGCATGTTGTAGATATTCCGTGGAGGAAAGCCGTTTTCTCTTACAAGATCTTTTAGACAATTAAAAAAGCGTTCAACTTATGGCTTGCTAAAACCACGAGCTTCCCCCAGACCAATCTTTGAAGGCTGTCCCAAAGCAATAGTTAAATGTTTACGACGGAAAGACTCTGTCCAATCTCTTCCTGCCGTTCGATTCACATGGCTAAAGGATATTGGGCAACTAGTTACGTTCAGCAAAATTGTATGCCATTCTTCTTAGATCTTTTAAAGTTAAGTCATAGAAGAATTGATCCAGTAATGTGATATATTCCACTAATTCGTTCTCCACTTCTTCGATAAATAGGCCTACTGGTTTTATTGTGCCTAAAGACGTTGCAGATTCTCATTTAAAAAAAAGGAAAGAAAAATTCTTAATTCTCCTTATATCAGTAATGGGAATGCATAGGATACATAAAAATCAGATAATATTTAGACCCTTTATAAAAATATATTTCCAAATTCAGCTTATTCCATCAGTTACAGAATGCTTGTCACCTACGAGGGTAACTTGAAAACTTCTCGAGCTATCCTTGATGAAGCTACATATTGTCAAATGTTAGGTTAGGTTAGCTTCGTATATCTTTACAAGATTCCATACCAATCACTGATACCGCCTTATGCAGAGTCGTTTTAACGTATAATTACTACAGGAAACATATGGTAGTCGAACTTTTTAGTATGGCACTAATCACGCGTCAGAACGACTCTGCACAAGGCCCATTGAAATTTATTACTGAAGACTACTGACATTTAAGATAAAAGAGGACAAAGCGCAGCATTTCTGAAACCTGAATAAAATGAGGAAGAGTAATGTTATTCAATAACTGCAGATTTAACTATCTCACACGTTTATCTGTTTCGAGAACTCAAACACCACCTTATATACTGTTATGTAAGGAGTTGTATTTAGAATAATAATTTATCCCTCGTACATAAGAAAATATCAGGATTCTTTAGGATTCTTAACGTTAGAGGCTACATATGGGAACCAGTATTAGTAAAGTTTGCCGTCACTCTCTATTACAACGGAATCTACATTCTTTTTTGATTGTTAGATCTAAATAAAATTGGATTGTTTTTTCATAGAACAGAAGGGGCAAGAGTACGCACGCGTACCCTTGCCCCGTCGGTATCTGCGTACCCTTACCCCCTTTATACACAATTGACTTTCCCGTGATGTTGTACAGCCAACTATTGGAAGAAAGTCAATTTACTCCATCCTGTCAAACAATGGATATGTTAGAAACTAACGCTTTATAGTACTTTGAAATCGTTAAAAAAATGAGTAAGTTATTCCTTAAGTACCTATGTCCCAATATTATATCAAACTATTAGAAAAACATAAATACTTGCCTAGATAGCTTGTAGTTTTCCGCAGCACACTCAAACTTGTTTAGGTTCTAGACGCCGTTAACATCAAACTCCACATGACGCATTATTGCGATACGCGAATATATTCACCTGATTTTAGGGGATCGTACTCTTACTCCCCACGTACTCTTGCCCCCCTCTACTCTAATTACAAAAATTAAATTTATAAACAAATAAGAAATCATCAGTTTATCAGGCTTTAATTGATAATTTATTCACAAGATTCCCTATCGAAGGCGTGGTAGATGAAGTTTATGTTCTCCATGAATCGACATTGCAAACTGACGTGATCCATGTGGAAAAGATGTATGGTGATAGAGAGAGATATTTCCTGCTGAGTATTTCAAAACTTAGCAAAAAAAAAAAAAAATCGTTATCAGACTTAAGTCTAACAAGCAGATTGTCGATGAGGAGTTGCAGAAATCGGGTAGAAGTATTATCAATTTCCACAACAGAGTGCGAACGGAGATTTCCCCTTATGAATTTACAGATGACTGATATTAGAAATAGACTAAGTGCTCAAACATTGTCTAACTTGTTGTTCATCAACGGCCCACCGTTAGACAAGCTTGAAATAGACGAGCTAGTTATTTCTTGTCTGAAGGATGGGCATCATTCCGCTGAGGATGATTTACTACGAAAAAGTTACCAACAGGAAATAAACCCGATTTCAGATTTGTTTTAAGGTGGATAATTACGAATTATGGAAAATGTATACTTGTATTACTAATGGCTTATTTGTATTATTCAACTTTGCATCTATTTAAGTCTCTTCTTTGCTTTAGGTAAACTACTTTGAATAAATGTTCATAATAATTGCAATTATGCATATTTGTAACTTAAATTTAACATGGTGCTTTAGTGATTACACAAAAAATACAATTATGAGCATACTTTATGGAAATGCTCTCACATAGGGTACCCGAACACCTTTATACACTATGAAAAACTGATTTTTCAAGTCTTTTTTGAGAAAAAAATACTGTGAATTGAGAAACCATAACCTTTTCCATATTTTACAGGGGTATTTTCCTGCGAATAGAAGTTTCTTTTGGAATGCGTTCAGAAATTAACACTTGCAAGAATACTCTCTAAGTACAAGTATATTTTAGGCACACACTAATTTCCCCCACCTCGAACTGTTTCAATTTCCTCACTGACAAACACTTTACCATTTTATATCGTAAACGTCAGATCCACTGTTATTGTAACAGAGTAGTGCTTGAGCGATTGACTAGAAATTCAAACTCCGATTAGTGACAATGTCAGTTTTGTTTTATTACAACTGTAAACTTTTTAGTCAGTACAGAAGGGGCCGTTGTTCATGGTGGGTGGTGTGTCACGGTGGGTCAGAGTGGGTCACGGTGGGTGGTGGGTCAGAGCGGTTCATGGTGGGTGGTGGGTCACGGTGGGTCAGAGTGGGTCACGTTGGGTGGTGGGTCAGAGTGGTTCATGGTTGGTGGTGGGTCACAGTGGATCATAGTGGGTCGTGGGTCAAGTTTTCATTGACCCACGCCAACTCTGCAACATGTGGTTGGACTTTGAGAGCATTTTATTGTATCATGATGCATGAAATACTAGGAAGTACTACAATGAGAACTTGTGGTTCTTCATACCGCAAAGTAGTAAATTCGACCTAATTATCAGTGGACTTTTTTCATTGGATGTTATTCTTCAAGAGCTACATCATCGTGGCTATCACATTGCCAAGGTGTTCGCGAGGTGGTACTTAATGAAGTAGAAGTCATTGTGATAATATATCCAGCAGAGTTGAAAAAAAACTTCTTTTAAAAAAAAACATGTGATTAAAACATGAAAAAAATATGTTTAAAATGTTTTAAACACGTTTTTAAAAGCACACGAAAACAAACATGTTTTAAACATTTTGAATTGTTTAAAACATGATTTTAAGCATATATTTCAAAATCGTGTAGTAACTTATTTGTTCAGATTTCTTGCACTTTACTAGCAACCAGTGATGTTATTCTAATTTTTAAAAACCGGTTCTATATACTATATATATACATACATGTCATAGAGAGAGAGAGAGAGAGAGAGAGATAGAGAGAGAGAGAGAGAGAGAGAGAGAGAGAGAGAGAGAGAGAGAGAGAGTAGATGGATAGGTAGATAAAGAGATAAAACTCTCTTAGGAAACAAACCGTAAAGTAAACAAAAGCAAATTTTTTACTGGATACCACAAGTGACAAGAAGTGACGTACACAGCATTCTAAGAGGCCGTTTAGACGTTATGATAAATCATCAAGGGTAGAGATAAATTTCAGAAATCATCACATCTAAATTAGTTTATCTCATGATATCTCTCCTGCATATGATACGATGCGATAAGTTCGACATGTTCAACTTATCGCATGCAAGCCAGGTATAGCCCCCCGTAGAGAAACAAAGGAATGAATAGGTCACCGCTTCCAACCCTTCTTCGCTGCCAGCTTCTTGGAAGGAAAGCGGAAAAAACAGGTTTTGCTAAGAATTTGCTTATACCTGTCGTCCTGTGATCTGTTCTGTTGACAAAAAGGAAAGAAATATCTTTTCCCCATTTTCTGTTCATGAAATGCGAATAGTTTTCCAAACTACGAAAACTACAACAAATTAGCCGTTCGATTTGGTTTGCTTTGATTTATGAAATTTAACCTCGGCTAAAGCAAAGATAGATCCATAGTTTAAAATGAGATAAAACCGACTAGCACCGAGAATTGAAACCTAGACCGCATACATCAGAAGCGGCACGTCCTTGATTGAAACCTTTGTCCATATCTTCGAAACAAGTCATTATAAACCTAAAATTAAATACAGTATTTGCAATAATACTTCCACATAAATTTACTGGGGACCAGAGATGGACACATCAACCATGGTCTACTAGTCTATAAGTAATTGTGAGAGGTAGCCCACGTTGGTCTGTCTTACTATTTGTATCAATCAAGCATACCAATCTCGATGGACTGATTGCTAGTTTCTGATAACAAATGAACGTTTCTGAGAAAATCAAAATGAATTAATTAGTTTTTTAAATATTTAAATAATCTTAATTTTATGAATCGTATTTCCTTTTTTTTTTACTGTCCATTACGTCCTCATTATTAGTCCATATTTTAATCAGTAGATCGCTAGTGATTTCAGAAATGAAAAGTAGCGCTCAAACTTAAGAAAGGTTAGCCACCCTTGTTGTAGACCTATTCAATATTGTTTTATTTTTCAGTTCTTACTCTGGTTTGTCAATCAAGCGTTTTAGTGCTTACCTCCTGTTATTGCTGAACGGGACGTAAAACCCAAAATCAACTCAACTCAATTCAATTCCGAATTCAGAAATCGTATATAGATACTTCATAACTAGAATTTCGAATTTTGAATATATATATATATATATATATATATATATATATATATATGCTTCATACTTATTTCACTTCTATATAAATTGTATTTTAATTTACAATGTCAGATTAAATATTTTAACCAAAGGCGATCTCTTTAACCAATAGTAACCATTAGGCTAGAAAGGTTTATCTTCTTCCAAGAACACTTAAGATTATTATAATATAAACTATGGGTGTTCTAAAAATGGTGCCTACGGACCACAGAGCACTCTTCTGCAGGTCACAATAAAGCGAAAATGTTGTATGATGAAATGCCCTCCGGGGCCTCCTTCAGGCTCTATGGGGAATCAAAATTTTACTATGTGGCAACGTCGCAGAGTAACTTGAAGCCATTAGCATTACTCTACGAATACAACAAAGCGTTAAATCGATTGCTTCACTAATAAGTGATGCCAGTATCAATCAATATCGACTTTAGCTGCCATCTGGAAAAGAATCGATATAACTATTTGATAGATTGATACATCTAAATCTATGGTTCTTTATTTGCGACGTTGCTACATAGTACAATTTATGTCTCCAGACGACGACTCGAAAGGTATACAATATATATATATATATATATATATATATATATATATATATATATATATATTGGCGGATCCAGGATATGATCAAGGGAGGGGTTAAACCATAGTTTGCCGCTTTATCCTGTGTAAAGCAGGATTGAAGCCCTTTAATCCAGTGTATACCTGAGCGTCAAGAAGGGGGGGCTATAGCCCCCTCCTTGGATCCGCGCCTGTATATATATATATAAGGTATGTGTCGCGGACATAAGCTCACCAGTAATAATATAATTGTATTATGAAATAATTAATGAAAGGAAAAAATACAATAATGATAACTAATTACACTTATACGTTAACTAATTTATACTAATTGCAAAGGAAAATAAACATGAATAAAATAAATACAAGTAAGCAATGGAAAAATGGTAAACGGAAAATATGACTAAAATCCAAACTAGACTTTGAATATTAATAATCTGGCAAGATAGCCCCGACTTTAGAAAATTGAAACAATAACTAGGTCATTCGTTTGTACTATGTTTGTTTTTGTCGATTACAGCGCCATCTATCACGTAACGAAAAAATGTTCAATACAGAAGTTACGTATTTTTTCACGGAGTATCAGAATATGCGATAAAAATGGGAGTTCCTATTTAAGATTTCAAAGTTGCCCCTCCCTCCCCCGGGTGGTGGGGGCAGGGGGTCGAGGTGAACAACTTTTGTTGCAACTTTTTTAAAATCCGATTTGCAGTTTTCAAGATATTCCCAAAAACAATTTTAAATGCTTAACAAATTTGCAAAACAAATAAATAGAAAGGATAATATTAATCAAATAATCATAGTAATGGATAATAAGGCTTGTTCTGCAAAAGTTATATTGAAACTGGAAATTAATGAACAACTCATATTTTTAATTCCACGCATGTTATTATATGTGTTATTACTCTTAGAAAGACAGTGAATACTACAAGCATATGCTACGACATTCAAAGAAATACTTTTGCAGCTTCCCGAAACATGTTCGTTGCCATTAGATACAGTTTTCATTTTCTTGGAATACATCGAAACTCAACAATACTTAGTCACTCCACATTCCAGTTATACAAAATAATCCTAAAACCTAGAATTATGTTGAATTTACTAAATTTAATTGTATAACAAAACTATATATGTACACCCCTAAACTCGTATATTACACTGCAAAATTATATATTCCTTACTGAGCTCCTTCGTGGATAAGCGGTTAACGTACGCACCTTTGACGTGGGAGACCTGGGTTCAATTCCCAGAGGGAGCTCACGTGGTTCGGACTCTACGTTAATCATTAACTTCACGTCTCATATAGCTTCGCTGCTGAACAGGATGTTAAACTGCAAAAAATCAAATCAAAATATTCCTTACTATAAGAAAGAAGAAAAGAACTGTCAATTTTTCAAGAAAAGAACTGTTTTATGCAATTTTTGTGCAATTAAAGAATAACTTGTGAAGGACTTCTTTTCTTGCGAAATGATATCTCAATTAGATCCAGAGCGGTTTACTAACATATCGAGCCCTTGTAAGACGAAATGAAAGTACGCTCGAATTGTCTCGCTCCAACAGCTTAATTTTTGGGCCATTTTTAGTGGCATTTTTAAAACGCAATTTCTGTAGCTTTCTTAACTTCACGGAAAGATAACCAATACCGGTACGTGCTCATGGAACGGCAAATATTTTATGGCACCATTTGTATTCTATGAACCAATAATACATACAAAACTTTATATTTCCAAATGAAACTATATACATTAATGGGTCATTTCAAAAAGTGGAGGGGCAACTGCCCTCCTTTGCTCCCCCCCTAATCGCCGCCCGTGGTCCTAGGGTTAAAAGTGTATCCTTGTATGGATATTTAGATAGAGGAAATACTAGTTCTTGCCGAATTTCTTTAACTACTTACGATATGTTCCATTATTTTTAAATTAGGGTTTAAAATGTGATTGATTGCGTTTAGGGCGGCTTATAACACTTGACAATGTTCATTAGAACGTTTTATTTTCATTTGATATAAAGAATTACCCAGCAAATTTTGGCATTTGAATTTTTTGACACCCTGTATTCACGATAGGAAATGAAGTTATGCAATGTGCATAAATAATTGCTGTTTTCCATGCAGTAGTATTTGCATTAAGGTGCGTGGAATTATTATTATTTAAAACTATATAAATTTTAAAATAACGCTGGCACATGAATTCACATCCATATATGAAAATCTTATAGGTGATATGGTAATGCTCTTAAGTCGTAATTAAATTGTACGTAATTACAGATGTACATGAAAAGTCAGAGTGTTAGAGCTGACGGTGATGAACAGAAGAGGAAGAAAAGAACACATTTCTTTCAACTTGCCTAAGGGGTTTTAAAAGTGACATGACAATTGTGCAGGAAGTATAGCAGGATCTTTCAAGTGAAAAATTTTTGTTCTTTAGTCGTCAAAAGAGAGGGGATGGGATAGATGATTTGAGTACGAAACTACATTTATACATATAAACTAGTTCTCTCTTTGGTCAACCCTAGCACACTGATAAGCATCAAATATTTTCTGGGCGCTAAGTATACGATATTGCATGTGGGCGCTAAATCTACGGGCGCTAAGTGCACTCCACGACGTACACAATGCGTGTGCTAAATTTCAATCTTGTATCTTGAAAACAAAGGGATGAATTTTTTTTTGAAAGTCTGAATTTAGGCCACACACGCACGTATAACTAACCGGTTAGCGTACGCGCCTTTGGCGTGGGAGACCCGGGTTCGATTTCCAGTGGGAGCTCATGTGGTTTGGATTCCACGTTAATCAGTAGGTCCACGTCTCACATAGCATCACTGCTGAACAGGACATTAAACTCAAAATCAACTCAATCATATTATAAAAATTTACTGCGTCGTTACTATTTGGCCTAGAGTCATGGTTCAAACACTATTTTCTTCAATATAACAAGCCCTTTCCAACGGTATGACTCACATGTACGTATCGTACACCTAAAGCGGAAAAATTGGTAAAAATCAGAATTTTTTCTGAAAAAATCGCCCCCTCGGAATAGTTGCGACCCTCAGCCTCGGGCCCGAGTACACATGGATCTAAAGAATTGAGAAATAGGCCTACTCAAAGGTGCACACAATCCGTGTGCAAAGTTTCAATCTGGTATGTTAGAAACTAAAGGCTTGAAAAAGTTTTGAAATTTCCTCAAGGATAAGTCACTTCCCTCTGTCCCCACTTGGCGCCACCAAGATGACCATCTGATTCCAAAATGCATCATTTTTTGACCAATAAAAAAGCCGGCCTAAATACCTGTTATAGAACCTAAATAAGCGGTCAAAGACAACACTTACGCAAAGATACCATGAATCCTAAAAGATTTAACGAGAAGTTGCGTAGTTACGGATTAGTATACAAGGTATATATATATATATATATATATATATATATATATATATATATATATATATATATATATATATATATATATATATATATATATATATATATGGGGGGGGTTGTATGTTTAAATACTTGGGACAAGAATGTATATTTTATCTTTTAATTTAGATATATTCTGTGGACACAAATACAAAAAATGAATTAAAAACCCCAGCAATAAAATGACACTCGTCTTTCAGCTTACTATTAACGATTCTTAAGTGTCTAAATAGGCAACACCGTTCTATATTTCTTTTCTTTTTTAAACATAAACACAATTATATCATTGCTACGGACATGATAATTGCAAAAGCCGCATAATAGTTCTTTTCCATTTCAAGCTCTTTATTTTACTACGGCGGGAACACAAATTACCAAGAAACAGGAATTGTCCTTTCACAAGTGGCAGGTAGAAACGCACACGCACACACCACAAGCAAACATCGTGGCCCTGTATTTTTCTGAAATAGTTCACATAACCTCCGAAAGATGTCAGACTCTATTGACCTCTGTGAGGAATATCTCCGAGCGATATCGCCGTGTGTGAATAGAAAATATCTCTCTTGCATATGATAAAAAAATCTCCACCCTTGATGATTTATCATAACGTCTAAAAAGGGCCTAATACAAGGTGGTTTGACAAAATTAGGTACTACTACAAATATCTACGAAACAAATTACCCAACATAGATGGTTGTCAAAAGGTATTGGAAACACTTTAATATAGCAATGGATCAGCAAGTGTTGATAATATGTATGCCTTTCAAATATACGTAAATCACCCTCATCACTACACTCATGTGATCCCAGTCTTCATTGTTGATATTTGAGCATTTGAGATTAAGAAATAAACCGCTTACACTTTGTTATACGGAATTATTTGTTTAACCTTTTAGCTGTGAGAATTTTTAAAGACAAAGGTAGTTAAACTAAAATTAACTGTTTCTGGGTATAACTGGGTAAAATTTACTATTATGTCTGGTTATAACAAACAGTTCTGCTAGCTCGAAATATTTAACAACCGGTTCTAGCGAACCGGTAGGAACCGGCTGAATATCACAATTGCTTACAACCGACTTTTTCAATTTTATCCAGGTTAAAACTACACTGTGGTGGGTACAGAATATTTCAGTATAGGTTAGTAATTCTCAACTTATTTCATATCACGACCTCTTTTTATTACACCCTCTTGCCAGTAACTCTCATGAGTACTTACTTGGTTGTAATAAGCTTTTTATGTAGATTTTAAAATCTATTTACTATGAAGATTTCACACAGTCTATCGATATGCATAGTGAGATAAAAGTCCTCATCACCCTTGTGTGTTGAGAACGGATTGAGGGAGGATGATGAAACTTGAAAGTGGGAGGGAGGAGGAAGAAGACAAAATATTATAAACAGGATAGTTTCAAATATATTTTTTGTCAAAACAAAACACTCCAATTAACTTTTATTGTATACTGGCATCCTATCTAAATAAAAAAAAAAACATTTTCCTTCATATTCTCATTTTGTATTTGGTCTAGGAATTAATTCGTGCGGGTGGACAAGAGATGGCGCAACGAACGGAGCGTCCCACAGTTCCGTGTATCCACACATGTGTTGCAAAACCCTGTCATCGCGTATCGTACGTAGTATAGGGCAGTGGATTAAAGCGTCAACAACACCAGTTTGTAGTTAAGTGAACATGGCGCAATTTGTGCCTGATAAAGTGTTTTTTGCGGGGTGTCCTGCTGCATTACTTTAACATGCAGAAAAGTGCGACTGAAAGTCATCGTATTTTGGTGGAAGTATGGTGACCATGCTCTAGCTGAGCGAACGTGTCAGAAGTGGTTTGCACGGTTTAGAAGTGGTGATTTCGGCTTGGCAGAACAAGAGCGAGCTGGACAACCAAAACATTTCAAGACGAAGAATTGACAGCATTGCTCGAGCAGGATTCGTGTCAAACGCAGGAACAACTTGCAGCAGCATTAGGCGTTGATCAAACAACAGTCTCCAAACGCTTGAAAGCCATGGGAATGATTCAAAAGATGTCACATTGGGTTTCACATGAATTGAAAGACAGAGACGTTGAAAGACGAAAAACCATTTGCGAATTGCTGCTTCAACGACAGAGCAGAAAGGGGTTTCTGCATCGAATTATTACGGGTGATGAGAAGTGGATCCATTACGAGAACCCTAAACGAAAAAAGGCCTGGGTGAAACCAGGTGAACCAGGTCCATCACAACCAAAACGAGATATTCACTGTGCAAAGGTTATGCTGTGCATATGGTGGGATATGAAAGGTGTGGTGTACTATGAGCTGCTGCAACCGGGTGAAACTATGAATGAAGAACGTTATCGACGACAATTAATGCGTTTGAAGCAAGCTCTGGCCAGAACACGACCAGAATGGGAGAACAGACATGATAAACTTATTGTTCAACATGATAACGCTCGCCCACATGTCGCAAAACCGGTCAAAACCTATTTAGAAAATGTCGGATGGGAAGTTTTACCCCACCCACCGTATTCACCAGACGTTGCTCCTTCGGACTACTACTTGTTCGATTGCATGAACAACGATTTGATTGGACAGCGGTTTACTTCTTCAGAAGATATCGAAACATGGGTCTCTGACTGGATCGCTTCCAAGGATGAGGACTTCTTTCGCCACGGAATCCGTACATTGCCTGACAGATGGGCGAAAGTGGTGGCTAGCGATGGACAATATTTTTCTTAAGGTATTTATGTATTTTGTGTTTGTACTACAGCTTCAAAGATGGCCAACTTGTTTGTTTGTTTGTTAAAATTTAGCATTTTTTTCAGTACCGAGGCTATAAAAAACGCAAAGCTTGCAGTTTAAAGTGGGACATGAACCACAACATTGCTCTCGATTTCAAGAATTGCACGGGTATCAAACCCCGAGATCGCATTCAAACACGCGCGCTCTGTTCACTAGTAAGGGCTATATATAAAAGAAAACAAAAATATAAATGTTTCTAGAAGTTCCCTTTAAATATTATGGACAGACGTTAGACCAATGAGAGATAAGGATTTGTTTACATTTTCCAGTTTTTGCCAATCACAAACATTTGTTTACATCTTTCGGATGGGTCTGCCATGTATCCTAGTAGATGTTTTCTTTTTTTGTTTCACTTTTCTGTATAATAGATCCCTATATTTGGGTTTACATGTTATTAGTGGTCTGAGAAAAGTTTGTATGTATGCAGGGTGAGTTAATAATGGTTTTAAATCTTGAAGGGATATTTTTAGTCTGCTTATAGTATGCAAAAAAGCCCGAGTCCCCTGAAAAGTCATGTTATTTTCCCATAGAACAACGTGCTGGCTACACTAATGTTATAAAATTTGGCCTTTTGTAGCAGTTGATACTGTGTGCTTATCCTCTAGCTGAATACCAGAAAATGTTTTCTCTTAGCAAGGAGAGTACGAAGTTATTTCGAATAGTACCGCACATGTCCTGTACCAGAAATGTCAATACTCGAAGTACCATAAATGTCGCTGTCTGCAAATCTCGATACCGTAAGTGTCGCACTTTCCATAAATGAAGCACATCCGAAAATTTAGTACAAAATGTGAATTCATTTCTACAGGGAAAATGAGCGAAAATAGTTTGGGACATTTGGACCTTCGAAAATCTCCCCTTCCTAGTTTACTCACCTTCAACCAATTTCCTCAGTCAACAGAGAAGTACAAATGCTGCACGATAGTGCCATATCATGTTTTGCTTGGCAGGCAGCAGGGGGAGAGTAATACCTTCTGTTTTAAATATTTTTTTACGATTCCATTAGAATATTATGCTATTGACTAAAAATTATGCTAACTTAAAGCCAGGAGGACAATTGTGTGAAACTTACCGAAAATTTTAGAAAATGTGCCTAGATTTCCACAAGGCATCTCTCTCTCTCTCTCTCTCTCTCTCTCTCTCTCTCTCTCTCTCTCTCTCTCTATATATATATATATATATATATATATATATATATATATATATATATATATATATATATATATCAGGGTTGCAACGAAAGTTCGTTTTTGCACTTTTAATGGTATCAGGGTCAAATGTTATTTATTTTTATCTCAAATGTTTCCTACAAAAATTTTGAAACCATTCCACAATATTTAGTGGTCACTCAACGCATCCATAAATTCACTTAAAATCAGCAAAACGTGAAAATTCACATATAAATACTATGAAATGTAAAAATATCTTTGAAAACATTCTTTAATAATATTCATATTTCAAGAATGTATATTTCTTCAGTATTTAAATACAGTATGTATATGGAATTATATATATATATATATATATATATATATATATATATATATATATATATATATATATATATATATATATATATATAGTTACATAAATTACTTTCGGAAGTATTTAATATCGGTTTATTTTTATTTTTTCATAAGCTCAGAATGTTTATTTATATTCTGATTAATTTTAATGTATTTTGGTCTTAAGACAACGTGTAAGAAATTTGTCAACATTAATTTATATATATATATATATATATATTCAATTTCCTTGATTGTAAGAAATGTGCTAGAAAACGGAAGAATAAAATATTTGAAAAGAAAAAGCATTCTAATTACTGAGAGCAACAATGGAGGAAAAGAAGTGTCACAGAAATGATTGAATTTTCTACCTCGGTGACAATAGAGAAGATACTGGGAAAGAAGGGGGAAATTATGTTCTATCCCGGCAAGCCGTGCAAGGTTTCTGTTGAATCTCCTTTTTTCTTGCTTTGTTGTGTTTCTTTTGTCATTTGTTTGCTTTCAAAAATAGAAAAGACATTTTTTGTTCACGTCTTTTACTGTGTCAAGAACGTATCACAACAGAAAGATAAAAGACTTTATTTTCTTAAGGTTTTGAACTTATATGGGTGTATGTCTTTGTGTTATTTTACTTCAATAAGTCAGATGGTTTTGTTCGTGGAGCGGAGTTGGTGTAGTAATTTCATATTGGGTGGTAAAAGACTAATAGTATTAAAGCACAATGCTGTTTCTTTGATTCGTTTCTTTTATTTAACTATCCTATTTCATTTTTTTCTTTTTTTCTTTTTACATAAAATTTACAGACAATCGATAGAGAGCATCAAAGTCCATGTATTTACTTTCTGATGGTGATGTATTGTAAGTTACATTAATTGTTTATCATTAGTTCTTCCACTTAATCCCTCCGCTTGTTGTATTTAAAAGCTATAATTGATGAAAATAAGCTTTTCTTCATTTTAGTTTCCCCACCAACCAGTTGAAAATCTGTACTACATTTATACAATTATTCAATTATTTCCTTATACTCATTTGAAGTACATCTCTTGAATGACAAAATATTTTTAATGTTGTCTCGCAATGTAACTCAAGGTAATACAAAATCAATAACTAAAATTAAAACAATACATCTTTTTTTAACAAAAAAATATGCAATTAAATCGTCATAATACGAGTAGTCTTAATCGGCAAACTGCCTGCATAGTTTAACACTGAATAGCACAGTTAGCGAAAAATTGGAGCGAATTGTTATAATTAATAATAGGGACAAGCACACACTGAAAAGTTTGTCTTTTATTATTAGGGTTACTCACTCAGTACACAGTATTCACCTACTAATAAATTTCTTCTCACACTTTTGTCGTGTCCCTCCTTCTTTCTAGGTGAGTTTAACATTCTCTTTTCGTCTAAAAATAATCAGATAGATTACTGGTGGATAATATTGAATAATTTTCTGGAAAACAGCTATGACACACACACACATACACACAAATGTATATATATATACGCGTGTGTGTGTGTGTGTCTGCATATAGTGTCTTTATCTGTGGACATCACTTGAAAAAGGAGCCACCTAGAGTTACCAAATTTAATTTGTTACGCATAATTTGTTATCATACACTATGTGATCAAAAGTATCCCGACACTCCCAAAAACATACGTTTTTCATATTAGGTGTATTGTGCTGCCACCTACTGCCAGGTACTCATTATCAGAGATCTCAGTAGTCATTATATATCGTGAGAAAGCAGAATGCGTTCCGGGGAACTCATGAACTTCGAACGTGGTCAGGTGATTGGGTGTCACTTGTGTCAGAAGTCTGTACGCAAAATTTCCACACTCCTAAACATCCCTAAGGCAACTGTGAATGATGTGACAGTGAAGTGGAAACTTGAAGGGACACGGACAGCACAAAAGCGTGCAGGCCGACCTCGTCTGTTGACTGACATTTTGTAGGGTCATTTCCGTGTTCAGCTCGTTGCACACTTTAATCCAACTAAGTCTTTTGTGGGCAACAATGTAGTAGTAAACTGTGCGTTTCCAACGATGCGCTTGGGCTAAATATTCTAGGTTTCGTGCCCTCTCGTATTCGCGAAAATACTGCCTCGATTTTCTTACAAGTGTGAGGTACTGAGGTGGTAATATTGGTTGAAAGGTTTTACCATAGTAGGTAGGGATAATCTTGTTAGCACTGTCAACGAGTGTAGTGATTATGTTATGAACGGCGTTGTTGAGAGGAATTTCAGATGTTGGTGGTTTCATCTGATCCAACGCGATATTAATATCAGTTCTATACTGCTCCCAATTAGCTTTATCGTACAAGAGAATATTTCTTGTGTATGATGGAGACGATGGTTGCAGTGCATGATAAATTTGGACCTTTATTGGTAGGTGGTCACTACTGATACAATCTAGAACAGTTATAGTGATTTTAGCAACTAATAAAGCTGTGCTAATATGAACATAGGGAGCAGTTTGACTACTGGGCCTGGTGTGTCTGGGATCCGTCAAGCAATATCTGAGCTTTTGTTGATGAACTACATTTTCTGAAAATTGTTAAAGAGTATTTTGATAATCTGTTTGCTGCATTCGCAAATATTTTAATAACGGAAACAATAATTCAATCTATTATAGATAAACATTACGGCGGACCGCACTTGCCTCTTTCCATATCAGATATATATTTAGCTACATTCGGCAAACGACAACGATTTTTATATGCAACTCAATCATTTTCTCGAGAAACAAATGTAGTAGCGTTAGAATGTTTTCTAGCTGCCGAAAAAGAAACTTATGTGTTTTTTTTCAAAGTAACAATTACAGTACTTGTGTAATTAGTCTGATGTGATGCACTTGCGTTGGCAGGAAATTGTGTTGATAAATTGAAAGTATTTTCGATGTACAAGACATCTCGAATCCCAGGAAAGTTCAGCTTGTAGTTGGCCATAGAAACCTACCACCGTTCCAACAACGTATCATACAATCATCAAATATACTTTTTGGCCTATGTGATGAGATGAAGAATAAACACATATATATTTCGTTATGACAACAAAGCTGAACCAAAACGTTTTAGAAAATTTCTTTACATGGTTTTGTAGAATTGTAAGATTTCTTTATGACCATCAATTACCCATAAACTTTAAATATAATGTATGTTTATTGTTACTTGCTTTAAATGTTAATAATTTACTTTTAAAGATACCAGATAAGTGTAGCGACATTATAATGAACAAACGATGTATCGAGAGACTGAACGAAGAAAATTGTATCATTGAACATGATAGTAATGATATTACGTCTACAATGTTCTCTGGTTTGTAACTAACTTTCCAAGGAAGGCGAACATGTCTCAGATGAAGTACAGTTTTCGAAACTTCGTATAAGCTGTTGTGGATTAAAATGATGCACTATTTTGAACACGAATCGTTAATAATACACTATTTTGAACACGAATCGTTAATGATACACACATCCGAGTAGACAGCTGTTTGCATTGTTTCATACATTACACCCTCTGTTATGCGATTCCGTCCGCGATTCAGCTGAGGAGACAGTCAGCGGGATATATGCAGCCATCAAAAGCGGAAGTCAATCGGACAAATGTTCAGGATTTCGTGCTGAGGAATGCGGGACTCTCTGACGTTGAAGTTGTGAAGCACTTTAAAAAGAAGGATTGAGTCGTGGAACTGTGTACAGAACATTAAAAAGGATCAAATATGAGATTTCAATTTAAAAGAAAGAGAGAGAAGGGAAAGAAAGAAAAAAAAATGATTGTGACGAAAACAAATCAAAAAGGACATTGAGTGACCGATGGTCGCTAGCGACGAATATACCACTTGCACTTGCATTAAAAGTGAGTCGTGATGTTGCGAGGAAGTGGCTACTGGAACCGGAGATCAAAAGGGAAACAAAAAATATGTTCCATATGCAGGTGTGAAACAAAAAAAAAGAAAAAGAAACAAAAAGTCAATCTGAACAAAATTGCTAAGGACGAGTTTCGTGCCTCTAATGATGATAGGGACGTATTAATGGATGACGAAACATATTGATATGAATGGGTATGATTTTAGTGGAAACATGTCATACCTTGAATCTGGTCACATTCCTGTTCTTGAATCCGTAAAAGTTAAATTCAAAACTAAATTCCCACAGGAACTACTCATCTCGATGGCAATAAGTAGAAAAGGTCATTCTCCGCTATATTTTCATAAGCAATCAATGTGTGCAATTAATCAAAACATATATCAAAATGAATGGATTCTAAAGCAATTTATCCCATCTATCAAAAACAACTCTCCTAATGGTGATTAAATTTCTTGGCCTGATTTAGTTTCGTTATACTATGCAATAGGGACGCAGCAGCTGCTGGACCGGAAGGAAGTGAAGAATTTTGCGCAAAGAGCGCAACCCATTAAATGTGGCACAAGTCCGTCCCATTGAGAAATATTGGGCTATATATATAATGTTTGGAAAAATGTACCCGAAAAATAATACGTCAATTCATTGCAAACTACCATATTTCGAACAGGTGATGGCGAATGTGGGTCCAAAAGTCAGGGCTTCTGTTAATCGGGGTGTTCTTTCTGTCATTAACTGATTCCATATGATTCTAGAATGTCTATTGTGTTATCAGTACAAAAGGTATGGCTTTTCATATGCAAGTAAACAAAATACGGCAATTCAAAAATGTGTCATATTCAAAAAAAAAATAATGAAATGAAATCTTTGATTTTTACGTCCCATGCTTATGTCGGTTAAGCTAAAGGAGACGGTGATGATGAGTAATGAATGAAATGGTGGAATGAAGAAAGTTGGAGGAAACGGAAGAACCGCGAGGAAACCCATGCACACGGTGTTTGTCCACCACAAAATTCACTTAGCAGGGGCTGGGATCGAACACTGGACCCCAATCGCCAGAGGTGAACGCTCTACCACTGAGCCATCGCGGCCCGCTGTGTTTCTTTTGAATCCACAGAGGGTTATATGACTAGGTTGCTCACGAGCCTAAAAGTTCATTTATACATTCGAGACGAGACGAGTTCCCTTTACGATTCACGGTCAACACTAATTTATGAAGTCTTAGGTCTCAAACACTTTTAGTGTTACTTGATTCATAGAATAAAACTATAAATTTGCAAAGTGATTGTTTGAAAGCAATGAGGTATTTGCAACGTTTAGAGAAACGCATTTTATTACATATATATTTCAATAATAAATATGGTATAAATGTTACCCTTCATGGATTTCGCGGGTAACTTTCCCTGATAACTTCTAGATGAAGTTGAGAAAAAATATAGTAATGAATTTTGCACACAAACTTACAAAAAGAGATGAGAGAAAAAAATCTAAACGAGATGAAAACAGTTCTCAGAACCGAGACGAGACAAAATTCAACATAATTTTACGAGATAAGACGAGAAAACGAGAGACTTACGTAGTATGGCCACAAGATGATATACTATGCTTGTAACGAGATACGAGAAGAGGCATATATCATACAATAGAAACATATACTTCTCGAGACGAGACATCATTTTTACGATACATTTCCGGGACGAGACAGCGTTAAATCTTTTCTTGTGGATAGTATTTTAAATATAAGAAGGAAAGACTTATATTTTTAACAATATATTTTACTTCCAAGTGTTGTCATTGATTCAACTGGAGGAAGTCGAATTGTCACATACTGTTTACATGAATTTTTGGAATGTTTAAAAACTATATCAAAGGATTGCGATACTGACCAAGAATTTTAGGAATCATCCAAAAAAAATGCATGAAAAGATTGTGATCTTGGCCAATAATTAGTTTTTCGATCAGAGGCCACAAAATATGTGAGCCACTCCTAAATCGAGTTTTCATATTTTCTACGAAATAAGCACATCGTTCCGAGTTAAGTGATAGTTTTGGTTTGGCTACACTATATGTACAGAGGTTGTTCAGCCTACGTTTGGCCGATTTCGTTCCTTCCCCCTCCCGGACAGAATGGACTCACCTGACCTGGCTCGAGGCGTTTTGTAGTGTTGTGCAGTGGCTTCCTGGAAACGGAGTGATTTTTTTTTCCGCGCGGACGACAATAACGCACAATACAAGACCATTGTTGTGAGTGTTGTGTTAAATTTGTTTCCAAGTGTTTAGGTTTCTGATCTGTGTCCAAAATGCCGCCCAAACTAAGCCGGTTTTGGGAAGGCTATGTTGCAGCTCTTTATGACGCTCACTTTAGTGTTTCTGTCATTAGAAAACAGTGCAAGAAGAATGGTTGCAACATCAGTTTAAGTTGAATAAAAAAATGTTATTAAAAAGTACAAGGGCAACAAAGCTCCAACATTTGGATCACCAACGAAGTTGCCTAGGAAGAGGGAATGCACCAAGACCACCTCCACGATGCAGAGGAATCTTCACAAAATGGCAATGCAAGAAAATCCGCCAATATAAAGATGTATGGCTAATCGTCTTGACGTGTCTTTGGGGACTGTGATCCCGACGTTACACCATCAACTCAAGATGGATTATTGTTAGGAACCAAGGAAAACACATCGAGCACTTACGGACCTGGCGCCATGGATTCTTCTAAATTTTTAGGTAAGTCGGAATTGGCCAAATGTAGACTGAACAACCTCTGTAGTTCCCCAGATATAAGGCTTACAAGAAAAAAGAAAGTTTGAAATATATTGGACCTTTCGACCCAATGACGTAACATAAGTTGGATTTATTTATTATCACATGGAGAACTATGGAAACCAGATCAGATTTTCTTTAAATATTTAGAAAGAGGGAAACTTATTTTTTTTTTTTTTTCATATCATCCTTCAAACAGATGGGACAAGAAACGAAGAGTTATGCAAAATGTTAAGATGATTCTGAGTTCTACGTTTGGAAAATTCTACATCGTGTACTTATTGCGTGCATGCATGTTTTAGCATCCCAAAATAATGTTTATTTTCTAATGCATGGAATCATTATAATTGGTATTCAGGCCTCACGTAGTTTTAACAAGTCAATTTGTAAAATGACTCTGTCACACCTGAAACATAAGTTCCCTTCTTCGTTAGCAATGTGTTGAATACTTTTATGTTTAGTTTAGAAGTTTAATTTATTTCCGAAACATCGGACAGATAGTCTTGTAGGAATCATTTAATTAAATATAAACATTACGAAAAATAATCAATCCTTTACATTGCCAAGCCAATGATTGTTGCAAACACAGAAAAGTAAGAGCAAACCACGACCAAATGCTGGAGCATGGGCTGGAAGAAAGGCAAGCGCTGATTGGTACTCTCGGAAACCTCATCACCAAGAGTGACGGGAACTCACGAAGCGCAGATTGATATCCCCTGTAAAAATAATCCAAAATGACCTATATTAGTGTCACATCCATAGTTTTCGCGGTCGCTGAGATCAATGATGACACATCCATTAGCGATGAACTTCAAATTCTGCTACCATTAAATGCTGGCCGGGTGTCACCTGCGGGGTGTACCGAGACATGTAAAAATAATCGAAAATGACCGATATTAGTGTCAAATCCATAGTTTGCGCGGTCACTGAGATGAATGGTGATACTCCCCCACGTGTTGAATTCCAAATACAACCCTGATCGGCTGGGGGCCAGAGACGTTTTTTAATTACAATCAGACGGACTGAGGGGGCGTTTACTGCAATATGTAAAAGTAGTAGAAAGTGACCGATATTTTTTTCGTTGTTGAGCTTGTTTACATATATATTTTATCTGGTCCGTGCGAAGAATGGGTATTTCAGATAGTTGCAATATATTTAGATGTTAAATATACAGGGCGTTTCAAAGCAACACCAACAAATTTTGGGAGGTAATTCCAGACACCAAGATAAGACAAAAAGTATAGACCAATCTGCGTCCACAAATGCTTCCTTTCGGAGCTATAGGCTGCCGAAAACCTGAAAAAATAAACTTTGAAGATCCATAGCTCCAAAACTATGGAACCTACCGTAGTCGGGTCAACACTTAACTTAGGAACTAGTATGTGCCCTATCTAAACATTTAAGGTTCAGATTGCTGCGGTACTTCCGCCACAATTTTTATAGGTAGTTGCTGAGTATTTCAGATTATATGTCAGTAGCCAAACTCCCTCTATAAAAATTGTTGCGTGAATAGCTTAGGATTCTGTAAAAAAAAAATATATTTTTGGACAGTGCACATATTGGTTCCTAAGTGAAGTATTGACCCCGACTACGGTAGGTCTCATAGTTTTGGAGCTATGGACATTTAAAGCTATTTTTTCAGGTTTTCGGCAGCGTGTACCTCCGAAACGAAACATTTGTGCGCCCAGGTTGGTCTATAGTTTCAGTTTTCTCTTGGTGTCAGGAATCACCTCTCAAACGTTGTAGGTATTTTTTTTGAAACAACCTGTATAGTGTATAGTAGTTTGATCTATGTTTTTAGATACGTCATGGATATTTATGATTATTATTATTTGTCAAATATCACATTTCAGAGATATTTACAGTTTTTTTTCGGTTCCCTTCATGTTTTCTAAATAGAATACACTAATATGCCAACATATTTCAGTTTTTCAGTTTACAGTATTAACAATGAACTTCTAATTACGGAACTTTAAAACATTTCAGATATTTTACTTAACAAATGTTGCATACAGCTAAAGAATTAAATTATTCAAGAAATAAATATCACATTAAACTGTGTTTTGTCAATAGCTAAAAAGAAACAGCAATTAGTCAAACTAAAGAGTGAAATTAAACGAATGGTGACAATCTCGTACTTTCGTAAATGGCAATATTTTATTGATGACCCAAATAGCTTACAATGATAGTATAGTGAATACTTTCTGTAACAATTTAATTATTGAATTGTAAACATTCAATAGTGTTGAGTTCAACACGTGATATAGTGAGTAAGCTCAACTACATAACATGCAATTTATAAATCCAGTCAATGCTAAGCCAATTATAACCGAAATAAGCTAAGTATTTAAGTATTCAAATTTGCCTGTTACTTTTAGAGACCTCCCAATATAATGTAACATGCAAATATACAGTTTAAGTTCTCTGCTGTCATACTTTACGTTATTGCAGATCATGTGTACTTTTGACCAGACAGTGGTATATCTTTCTGTATTTAAAATTTCTTAATTACCTTTACATTTCGGTGCAGGATGCAGAATGATTTTTCTTTTCTTCTTTTTTTCTTATAGTTTCAAACCTGGTCATTTTATATGAACTATTGTCCTTGCTTGTCTCAATTAATTTTCGTTTCTAGTTAGCTCAAAGCTATGATATTGTATTTGAAAATTTGTAAAATCTTTGGAAAGTCGTAATGATAAAAATATTGTTATCTACTGGTGGAAAAATAAGAAGTATTTTGAACTTTAATTTAACCTGAGGTTTGCTTTCATTTTTTAAAATGATTTTTTCAGACTTTTTAAAATTACTACTGACAAACACTATGCTATTTTACCACTATTTGCTAATACCCTGCTTCTGCTATTTTTGACTTTTTGCAAATACCCTGCTTCTGCTTCCATCGATTTTTTTAATTACAAATCCTGTCCTTGTGACTAAAAAAATATGTTATGCACGTACACGAAATTTAAGATACTACAAAAATTTTTCGTTCAGATGCACCTACAGAATTGACATTATGACTTTTCTGAATAAAATTGATGATCTTTTTTTTTTAATTCTTAGTTCAAAGTTTCATTACAAAATTAAAGTGATAATAGCGCCCTACTTGAAAATCAGTACGTAGGACCAATATGTTTAATTTCTAACCATATGGTTTGTAGTTTAGTATTTAGCCACTGTCCAAATGTTGAAGTTGCATTATGCGTTACATTAAAATTGTTTGAATATTCACGATAGCGTGAAATGACGAGATAGCAGTATTCGGAAAAATAAAGTAACAACAGCAGGAAACGGATATCGTGCTTATCTTATTGTTTTATATAAGAACTGAGGGGAGAACTCAAAAATCAAAAGAACATGAAATTTATACTAACCGAAAGCATATGTCAATGCTATTTGAAAATAACTAGTACGTGCTCTCTCTCTCTCTCTCTCTCTCTCTCTCTCTCTATATATATATATATATATATATATATATATATATATATATATATATATATATATATGTATATATTTCTAAGGACCCTACTCTCCCCTTCATGAATTGACTGTCACGATACTTCCGCCGTCACCTCGAATATTAGTTATTTGTGGAATCTTAACTTTAAAAAATAATTTAACGTATATATATATATATATATATATATATATATATATTGTACGCATGCTTTCTAATTACGTTTTGAACTATGAAATGTCTTGGTATGAAAGGCGTGGACAGAGTTCAGGTACACATGGTTTTTAGGAGAAGATGGAAATTCCAATTTCTGATGCTCATTATGCAACAAAGGAAGATTGGATAAAAGCCAGAAGCGACAGGCATTCTAAACATGAACCAGACACAACAACGAACCATTTTATTTGCAGCGCCATCAAACTGGATTCCGCACGTACTGCTCTATACACAACAGCCGAGTTACCTTCATTTTCCAAGTGGGATACAACTCATCATTAGACTTCTCCAACTTCAAAGAGAAGTGGATAGTTCTGTATATATATATATATATATATATATATATGTGTGTGTGTGTGTGTGTGTGTTTGTGTTTTTAACTGTCTCTTCTTTGTCCGGATTACAACTATCAAATTAATAATTGAGAACGGCCAGCTTTTGTTCTTTCTTGATGAGTGTCGGATGAGCATTGTTGAGACAAAAAGTAATTTAAACCAAAGAGAAAATTAATATATTACACTTTGTGAATGTGCATATATAAACATGAAAAAGTACTGTTGATATATACGAACTACCTAGAGAGCAACAATTCATATAATAATTAGAGTCTTTAATTCAAAAAATGTATAATAGATGAAATAATTTAGCATCAATGAATGCTACCTTAATCAGTATGATGCACATATTAATTACCGAACACATAGAGTTGTAATGCAATACAGCATCAAATTTCTACAAATTATGCTATTAATTATGTCTCTCAAAAGTAGCTGTAAATATTATAACAAAATTGTATATAAGTGTTGCGTGCTTGGAATCCGACTACTTTTCTTTTCTGGGTTCTTCGCTTATTTCTTTTACAGTTCTACTAATTAATTTTTCTGTTACTCATTTAGTCTGTTTAAAGAACTCAAATACTTAGATCTTTAGTATGTTGGCGCTTCAAATTTAATTAGAACATATATTTTTCCTTTTCTTTTTTCTCTTTTCGAGATTCAGATACTGATTGCAACGACTGATTCTACATACTGCTGTGGAAAAATTGGATACTTCGTTTTGTCATTTTATTAATATGTCGATATTATAATTTAAAAAAAAAAGCCGTAAACAATTGACACTTCACTTATATTTCAAACAAGTAAATGCTCCCCACATGTTACTGCACGCAACATTTTGTGTTGTTCAGTGTGTAATTTCCATATATAACTCGTCTAAATTCGGAGTTTTGCAATAAATTCTAACACTTCGTAAGGATATCCTAATAGACCGACACAATCCATTTTGCTCCTATTCTAGGTCAAACGTAAAAAACAAACAAAAAAACGAAACATTATTGAGTATTTTTAAATTGAATTCTAACACGGAAAGGTCCCTCAAGTTGTCGCTAAAATCTGATTGCGACATAGCACATCTGATAGAGCATCATGAGAAAATTAGCAAAATTTAAGGTGGTATGGACCAGAATGATAGGAGCTATAGGGCTTCAACATTTGAATCTGGAAAACCGTTAAAGCAATGAAAACAAAAGTTGTACAATATAATGAGAAAAAATGCCCTATCGGTAACCACAAACAGTGTTGCCATAGGTGAAGCAGCGTTGCTAACTCAGCATATAAATATTGTGTTTGTAATAGCACCATATTTAAAATGCACTATTATCACTAAGCTTAACAATGAAGTGTAGTGGTACAGTGTTGCACATTGTTTAAGCTACCTGTACTGAAAATGTTTAATAGAGAAGTCTGATGTGTAGCGACAGATGGTAATAAAGAACTGCATTAGAAAAATAGGGTTTTGCATTATACTCCTGTAGCCCCGGTGAATAAGCAGAAAACTCGCGAAAACAAAACGATACGCGAGAGAAAAGAAACACGTGCTTTCTAATTCCGTAAACTGGTTCTCCAGATTATCTTATCAATATTTAGAAGAGTACTTCCTAGGTTTATGTCTTTCGTGTCAAGTGACATATTCTTATAATTCCTCTCCTACATACCATACGATTACGTTTGTACACTGTAATATTGCCATATTCACATTGGACATATAATTTTTTTTATTATTAACTCATTTCGTTTTTAGTTGGCCCGGATAGCCGTGTGGTCTAGAAGGATATATAACCAACATATTAAGTGATTGTGGATTCCAATTCCACCTCAGACATGATTTGTTGTACTTTTCAACCTTACATGTCATTGTTATCTTTCTCTTTCATAGTGGTTCGATCCCACTTTACACTATAGGTCCCGTCCTATATAGCTTCGATGCTGACACAGGCATCACTCAAAATGGCATCACTCAATTTCGTTTTTTTACCGTGTGCGTGGGTTTCCTCGGGGTTCCCCCGTTTACTCCCACTTTCTTCATTCCACAATTCCATTCATTTATCATTATCAGCGGCTCCTTTAGCCTAACCGGCATAACCGTGGGACGTAAAACTCAAAGATTTCATTTAGTTTTAATTCAATTCAATTTCTTTTTTTTTAAATGCATCAATATTTTAGGACACTGCTTACATTTTGATATGTTAGGTAATGCATCTACTACTTACATGTACTATTAGACTACGTTTTTCATTATCTGAATATAGCCATATTGCACCTTGTTAACTGGGACAATACTGCGAACCACCAAATCATATGTGTTGTGCATACAGACGTACAACGGGAGGTTATTTTCCCACATACTGAACAACTTTTCTCGAGGCCCTTTTGCAATATGGCCGCCCAAATATGGTCGATATTGACAACATCGAGTTACAATAACACCCATGCACAGGAAAGGGCAATATGCCACCATTTAAAATATACACCAATGCTGTGAGGAAGGTCCAAGGTTGTCGGTCACAAAATAACGGTTATTCTTTCCTCTTCTATTCCATACAGATGACGAAAGTTGGGTCACTTTTGCGGTGATGACCTTTACGTTTGACCTGCCGTTTTGATTTTAACATTGGCGATATAGGTTTGCTACTTTTTTTCTATGTTTCCCTATTTTACTCTGTATACTGTGGCAAACCTTCATGTTTCTCTCATTCACCAAACTGTAACGACAAATAATTTAATGCATGTTTCGAGCATTTAACACGTGTTCTGAGTGCCTCTATCTTGGAAACGGTGAAAGATCAGCACCTGGTACTTTGTATTTCAACACCTCACTTGATACCTCATAACATACCAAAACACGAGCAAAATCCATTTTTTTTTAGAATTGACTGATTTCGCTTGGAGTTGAGTTGAGTTGATTTTAGTTTAGCGTCCCGTTCAGCAGCGAGGCTATATGAGACGTGGACCTGCTGATTAACGTGGAATCCGAACCACATAAGCTCCCGCCGGGAATCGAAAGCGGGTCTCCCACGCCAAAGGCGCGTACGCTAACCGCTTAGCCACAAGGGAGCTCAGATTTCGCTTGGAATGCCTCATACATATATACAGGGCGTTTCAAAACAACACCTACAGCGTTTGGGAGGCGATTCCTGACACCAAGATAAGACAAATAGTATAGACCAATCTGGGTGCACAAATGCTTCGTTTCGGAGTTATAGGCTGCCAAAAACATGAAAAAATATGAAATTTAAATGTACGTAGCTCCAGAACAATGTGCCCTTCCGCAGTTGGGTCAAGATCACCTATGAACTAGTATGTGTTATATCCAAATATCCATATTTCAGAATCCTGCGGTACTTCTGCAGCAGTTTTTATAGAGCTAGTTGGTGAGTACTTTAAATTATATGCCCATAGTTAAACTCACTCTATAAAAAAATGTTGCGTGAGTAGCTTACGATTCTGAAAAGTGGATTTTTGATTAGAGCACATACTAGTTTGTAAGTGAAGTCTTGACCCGACTACGATAGGTCTCATAGTTTTAAAACTATCGACTTTTAATATTCATTTTTTTTTTCATGTTTTCGGCAGCCTATAACTCCCAAAGGAAGCATTTGTGCACCCAGATTGGTCTATACTTTTTTGTCTTACCTTGGTATCAGAAATCACCTCCCAAACGTTGTCGGTGTTGTTTTGAGACATACTATATATATACCGCTATTCACGGCTGTCCTGCGCGGGTTATAATAAACGCATTAGATTGAAATTTTGTAAATATGTTAATGAGTTACTCTGGAAAATGTAGCGTTTATAGGCTGTAACACACGCGAGTTCACACTTCATACACATGATCGCGTGAGAAGCTGCATGGCTATTGATAAGAGAGACCGTACATTGTTAGTAAAATTAATCTATCAGAACGGAAGCAGATACATTGCAGCATTGAGGGAGTATTAGTGTCTGAAAGAATGAAATGAGGACCGATATCAAGAAATGGCTTAAAGAAGATGGTACTGGAATTCGAGACAACGAGTGAGTTGCGTGTGGCTCCACGAAGAGGAAGACTAACGGAGCTTGTTGACGAGGTTGTCATTCCTGTTGTGGGCCACGCAGTACGTGCTCTATATTCCACTGATATGCTCCGGTGATGTCACGGAATTTGGCCATCCCATAATTAACAATGAGTAAAGTTCTTAGGGTCATTTACAGTGGTATTCATACAGGATTCAAACATTTCAGGAACTGAAACCATAAGATCCGCTGCAACACCTTAAGTTTTCACTTCGATTTTTGGCACGGGTTGAAGTGGATGACATATGTTCGTGAAGTATCGTGTGAACTGAATACAACGATATGTTGTATCATTTCTTGTAATCTAAGCTTGTAATGTTGTGCGATACTTGATTTTTTTATATGCACTAGTCAGCTATTTTAAAAGAAGAAGAAGAAGACATACAATTATGAGTTTTATTTTGAATTAATTTGTGTGTAATGGAATGTTTTGTAACCATAACGACGTATTGCTCATTGTCACGATAAGCATATATATACTGTTACTGTTAGCTATAAAAGTAAGTTATAACGTTCTAAGTTATCCCACGGTAAAGATCTAAAAAACAATTGAATAAACGACATATTGTGCGATAGTGAGTGGAGTGAATTATTTTGGTTTATTCATATGGCTCAATAATATTTTAAGTATCAGGAGTGATGTTATATAATATAAAAATGGTGCCGAAACGCCAGGAATTGTGATCTTGATTAGAAGTATAGTATAACGATTTCACCATTGAGCCCAACGTGAATTATACCATATTGCGAAGTGGGGCTAAAATAAATAGAAATAATAAGATGATTGTTCCAGGAGATGAAGTTAATGAAGACAGGAAAGATGGAATGAATACATCTGGAAGTATAGTGGAACTTATAAAACAGCAATTCAACTAGTTCCAACAGCGAAACGACGACAAATTCAACCAGTTTCAACATCACTTGGAGCTAGTTAACCAACAAATTGACAATAAATTGGACAATAAATTCGATCAGCTACAACAGCGAAATGATAAGTTGGATCACCTACAACAGCGTTTGAACCAGCAAATCAGTGCAAAATTCGAACAGAGTGACCGTAAGGTAGAACAGATATTGCATTGGTTCACGGAAATACAGGTACGGTGGGAATCATTAAAACCGTTATCAATGAACATTCGAATCAAAATAGGGAGCTACAAGAGAAAGTGAATTCCCTTATAGGGAAGTGTTTACCTATTATTGAAAATCGCAACATTGATCAGGGGAATGGTGTTCGTCCTCCTTTTACCAACACGGAGCTAACGGAACCGGTACAGTATCCATCAATGGAACCGGTACAGTATCCATCAATGGAACCGGTACAGTATCCACCAGAACCGGCACAGTATCCATCAATGGAACCGGTACAGTATCCACCAGAACCGGCACAGTATCCATCAAGAACTGCAGTGGAAAATAGTGACTCTTCGGGGTGTAGCGATGCCAGTTTTGATAAGGAAAGAAGAGTAAATCGTTTATCTCGTCACCGTAAAGCTGTGCGTATGGATTCTAAGTATGTGAAGCATACCAGTACAGGTATACTTCTACGTTTTAGTAAAAAAGATCTCTTACCAAATTTAGTGGGGTATCCGAAGATATGCCTGCCAGCGTATTTTTAGAAAAAAAATTGAAGACGAGTGTGAGTTAATGGGGGTAGATGAATCTAAGTTCTTAAAAATCCTGCCTCATGTATTATTGCCTCCTTGTCTAACCTGGTTTAAAATTATTAAAGGCAATCTACGTAAATACTCTAACTTGAAAAGTGTGTTGTTGTCTAATTACGAAAACGACTTCATGTTGGCTAATAGGGACGCTTTAGTCCGTTCGAGGTATTACAATCCTAAATTACATAAAAATATCACTGACTTTGTAGTATCTACTTAAAACGAACTAAAATCTACTAATCCGTTTCATCCTGAGTCCCGAATAATAGCTTCAATTCGTATATTATTTCCTTTTAAATTGCAGCAAATGTTGATGTCAGCTCAATGTAATAATTTTAACCATCTTGTCATGATTGTACAGAATTTTGAGAGTCAATCCTTGATGCAGAGTAATAACAGAGGGCAGAGTAATTTTACTCGTAACAATGTCAATTATGCTTCAGTTCGTAACCTAAATATATAGCATAATTGTATTTCCAATTCACGAAGTAACAATAACCGGTATTTTAATAATACAACTAATGGACAAAATGTTACCGGTAACCAAACTGAATCTAATGGTAGAAATAGCAGAAATTTCCGAAATAATAATAGAAACTTCAATAGAAATAGTAATCGTGGCACTTACCTACAAAGTACCTTCACAGATATCAGGAATTGCAATAATAGAAATCAAAGTAGGGTGACAACATATAGTAGACAAGAAAGTACCCAAGACTGTGGAATACAGTGTGATATAATAGAATCTTCCGACTACCGTAATTTAAACTAGATTCGGCTGACGTGGAGGGGGTTAAAGCCACGTCAACGCTAAATGTACCTGATTCGTCTTCTGACTACGAAACTAGTCTTAAAATTGTAAATACAGATGCTAGATATCAATACATCCCTATTGCTAACTGCTTTTGGATGTTTGATGATGAAATGGAGAAGGTAGATACTTCTAAATAAAATTTTGTTTTCTTGAAAACCTTTAGTACTGCGAGAATACTTATTAAAATAAATGGAGTTCCTCTTCAAACTTTGATTGATACAGGTGCTACAGTGTCCATTCTATCTTATTCATTTTGGCGTGAACTTACACAATTATTCTAACCCTAGACTGCAAAAGGCAGATAATTTGATACTAATACATTATATAGGTAGCCATAAGAAAAGGTTGATGGGGAAAACACAAATTGTAATTAGCATACAGGATTATAAAATTACTATTCCTATCTTGGTTATACATGAATTAAATGAGAAAGTGTTAATTGGATTAGACTTTCTGATACAATTGCGTGCTGTTTTAGATTTCGAAAATAAAACATTTGCTATTCGTACTCTAGATGACTTAATAATTCAAAAATTAATTCCTGCTAAAAATAGCCCAGCCTTTCGTAAATAATGTTTTTGACACTAAATCAGATAATTTAAAGAAAGTCAATGTTGGTGAAATTGTAAAGGAACCGTTTCTGAATGAAGACGAGGGTTGTTCGTTTTATAAATGTGTAGACAATATTGTAAATTCTTTAAATTTTGTTGATAAGGATTTGGTATCCCAATTTAAAGATATACTTTATAAATATAAAAGGGCCTTTTCTCTTAGGGCAGGATGTTGTGAAGATTTTGTGTATGACCTTGAACTTGACGCCAAAGATCCTATAGTAACGAAACCCTAGATCATACCTTATTGTTTCAGAGAAAACGTACGAAAACAAATATAAGATATGCTGGTTGATGGTATAATACGACCTTCTCAAAGTATTCACTTAAATCATCTACATGTAGTGCCAAAAAGGGATGGTAAAAATTTAAGAATAGTTATGGACCTTAGAAAGTTAAATTCCCATATTAAATTGCAACAAGTGAGGTATCTCCCAGTGGACAAAATTCTTAGTACGCTACGAGGAAATAATATATTTGGAAATATTGATCTCGTGATGGCCTATAACCAAATTATGTTGGGGGAAAGCTCGAAACCATTTACAACCTTTCTGTTCGAAGGACAATTATATGAATATAATCGTGTAGTCTTCGGATTAATTAATGGTAGTGCTGCTTTGGCCTCCTGTCTGAATCAAATACTAGAACAAGACTTACGTAATAATGTTGTTTATTTTGCAGATTATATTTTGATTATGGGGAAAACACCAAAATATTATTTGGAAAGTTTAGATATTGTTTTCGAACGATTCGAAAATTCTGGTCTGACTATAAATATTGAAAAACCATTTTTCAGGAAGTCCATTCAATTACTAGGATATTCTGTTGATGCAGGAAGGATGTGTTATAGCGTTTCGAAAGTATAAGCTATTAGGGACTTACCTGTTCCCACTAATATTACAGAAACACGACAAATACTCGGGTTTGGTTTAGAAGGTCTGTCTCTCGGTTTCCGAAATTGCAGAACCTTTGTTTTCAATCACTAAGAAAGGAGTTTCGTGGCATTAGGGTAGCTGACAGGAACAAAGCTTTCAGCAATTGAATATGTGTATTATGAAAAATATCCGTCTGAGTCATCCTAATTATGATCGTCTACTTTTTGTACAGTGTGATGGTGCGTTATCGGGAATTTCTGGAATACTCTGGCAACCAAGCGATTCTACTAATGAACCGGCTGTTATACATTGTGTCAGCCGAACGCTAAAAAATGCCGAAAAAGGGTATACAACTACTGAAATTGAATCACTTGCTGTACGATTTTTATTGCGAAAATTTGCCCTTTATCTTAGTGGATGTCATTTTACAGTCATCACAGATCATAATTCTTTATGCCATTTAAAAAAAGTACAAGGATATAATAGTCGTCTATTAAGATGGTCCTTGGAATTACATTTTTTTTTTTATTTTGATGTTCAACATATTAAAGCATTGATAACATTCCAGTAGATACTTTGTCCATTTTGATTCCCAATGAAAATCATCATGCATTATAATATAAATGTTTTTTTTTTAATTTTGCAAGAAGAGATATCCAATATTTCTTTGGAAGAATTGCGAGAGTCCCAAAAAGTTATGAGGAATATGCGAAAATTTTACATCATTTGACATCTTGTTCAGGAAGTTGTAACTGTCCCCGTTCCTGAAGCTCAATGTATCGAGTGTCTAATGGCATATTGGTAATTAAAGATTTCAAATGCGAACATAAAACCAAAATTTGTGTTCCGCCAATATTGGTGCCCCGTATAATGAAAGAATATCACGATGATTTTGGACATTTTGGATATTTAAAAGTGTATTATTTAACTAGTATCTTTTTGGAAATCACTTAGATCGCAAATCAAAACCTATATCAATCATTGTGAGGAATGCATGAAGATCAAACACAACTATCAATCGTTATATAAACCTGTGATGTCAATAATTCCAGAACGACCCCATTCATTCATTTCAATAGACGTGTATGGACCTCTTCCAAGAGCATCTACTGGTGAAACTTTCCTTTTCACAGTTATGGATATTTTTACTAGATACCTAGTAGCATATCCTTTGCGTAAAGTGACTTCGTCAGCAATTACTTATCGAATTTTAAATGTGTATATACCTCATTGTGGACCTGTAGAGCACATACTTTGTGATAATAGTGGACAATTTCGAAGTAATTTGTTCCTTCGTGCTAAAAATAACGCTAATATCGAGATACATATTGTTACTCCTTATCATCCCAGCAGTTCAGTTGTGGAAAATATACACAGGAATCTCGGTATGCTATTTAGACACTGCTGTCGTAATAAGGATTCGGATTGAGTCAAATACGTTACAAAGATCACCTACTTGCTAAATTATTCAGTATCCGATACATTGGGTGTAACACCAGCTAACATACACATTGGATCTAATTTTATAAAACCGATTGAACAACATTTTGGCGTCCAATTTAGTGAACTGATGAAGTAAATTATTCACAACTTGTGAGTATGGTGCAATTTCGCAGGATGCAAAAATTTAAAACTCGTAATCAGAAAATAGGAGGGTGACAATTGGGCAAAATTAAAATTCAACCTAACGATTTAGTTTTTTGTAAAACTTCACCCACAAAGTGATGCATCATTGAAAAGGATTTATAAGTTTTGTGATATATTTGCTGGACCTTACTTGTGTATAAAACAAATCAATCCTAAAGTTTTCGAGCTAATGGATGTAAAAACGGGAAAAATATAGGGTTACGTAATATTGATAAAATTAAACTTTGACGTCCTTCAAAGTATACTAGGAATCGATGGATGGAATTAGTTAAAGCTTTTGTCCCATCTGAGATTATAACGAGAATTGATGTAAATGATTTATAACAGATGGCATTCAGTTTCAGAAAGTGAAAACTAAGAGTTGTAGAGATATATATCGCATTATGTTATATTTTAATTTATTATATTAAATCTTTATTTTTTTATTTAATATAACAATTTCTGTATTCATGTTAATGTATGTCCTGACGTTATGTCTTGTTTTCGATATTATCAATGTTTTGGTCTTCGTTTTGTATTTCTTTTGTTTATATTTGTGTTATGATTGCTTCTTGTTTAAAACATTACTTAGCGAATTGGCAGCAAATTGAGAGTTAAAAGAATTAACGGTATAATGTTTTAGATATCAAACCAAAGTATAACTGGAATAACTCATAAAATGCATGTTTGTCAAACCCTTCTTCACCACGCCCAAATATATAACTTAGATTTTGTTAACAAATTTTTAATGGCCTACAACAAATTTTGAATAATCTATAAACTAGATTTCTGACGTGCCTTACCGACGTTATGATATATAAGAATATAGTTAATTATGAAATGAAAATAAATATAATATTGATATAAAAATAAATATGATGTATCAGAAATATGATATGAAATATAATTTATATATACGAGTGGCGTCTGAAAATGTGAATAACTAATATGTAAAAGTTAACGGACCAGGATTATTTTTCTTTTAATTTGTAGCCAAATAAAAAGAAAAGTCCGTATGTTCAAAGTCTCATTATGCAACGATATGTTGTATTATTTCTTGTAATCTAAGCTTGTAATTCTGGGCGATTCTTGATTTTTTATATGCACTAGTCAGCTATCTCAATAGAAGAAGAAGACATAAAATTATGATTTTTATTTTGAATTACTGTTTTCATATACTGTTTTTCTTCATGTATGCAATGGAATGTTTTGTAACCATAACGACGGATTGCTCGTTGTGATAGTAATCAAAAACAAGGAAGAAGAGATATATAATGTTACTGTTAGCTATAAAGGTAAGTTATAGTGTTTTAAACTGTCTCACGTTAAAGATCTAAAAATTTGAATAAACGACATATTGTGCGATAGTGAGTGAATTATTTTGGTTTATTCATATGGCTCAATAATATTTTAAGGATCAGGAGTGATGTTATATGATGAGGCGCATTTTACACTAGAAGGTGCAATGAACACGCAAAATTGTCAGATATGGGACTCCATAATCCGCACGTTGTTCAGGAACAGCCACTACACTGCGTACGTCACTCTGTCAGGGTTCGAAAAAATATTTTAGAAAAAGAACAACATTCGTGTTTAAAGCATAAAAAAGGTCTTTCAAATGTTTTAAACATGTTTTAAAACACACAAAAACATGTTTTATTTATTTTGAACAGTTTAAAACATAATTTTAAACATATTTCAAAATCACGTAATAACGTATTTATTAAGATCTTTTTTTTCTTTTGCAACCAATCGTTTCATTTATTTTATTTTTGTTAAAACTACACTGTGTTGGGTACAGAATATTTCAGTATAGATTAGTAATTCTCAACTAATTTCATATCACGACCCCCTTTTATACACCCTCTTACAAGTGACACTCGTAAGTACTTTCTTGGTTGTAATAAGCTTTTTAGATAGATTTTAAAATTTACCTATAGAGATTTCACACAGTATATCAATATACACGGCAAAACAAAAGACCTCACATCCTTGTGTATTGAGAACGGGTTGAGGGAGAATGATGAAACTTGGAAGAGGTCTGACACATCAAATGGTGCTATCAAGCATTATGGCGGACATCTTTACTTGGTATTCAAAATTTCAAATACAAAGGAAGTCATGTTACATGTTTTAAGGCTAGAATTTTACCAAACATACGCTTGAGCGGTCATTTTGACCCTAAAACAAGTTATTTCGGAGCTACCGCTTCTGGAAGTTTTTTACTTATGCGTTTGGAAGCCAAGCTCGCGTTATGTGGAAGCGGATGAAATATATATATATATATATATATATATATGTATATATATATATATATATATATATATATATATATATATATATATATATATATATATATATATATATATATATTGCAAAATTTGATTACTATTTCAGAACACTGATGCTAATAACATTATTTTAAAATAATAAATTTTCGAAAAGTAATGTTTGAAGAACTTCATGTTGTGCTAACTTTAGAATATTTTCTACAAGCCTATGTAATTCGTTTCTTTGAGTCATTTTTTTATTCAAGAAAGGAAATATCTGGGGCGTTGAGAGGACAATCGAACCAAATCCATTTTCAATAAAGTTCAGTTTTGCTCAGCAAATGATTTCTATTTCAGAACGTAATATCTTCGCAGTCAAAAGTCCAAAACAAATGTAACTAAAACCGTTGAAAAGTGCGTGGAACAGTTTCATATGACAGCCGCTATACAGGTGCGCCAATAAGACAGGAGGCCAACCGCCCCCATCCCCATTCTGGATTTCAGATTTTGAGGGCAGTAAGGCAGTTTTAGAAATCTTTTAATAACCAATATCCAACAGAACAAGCTTGAGGTTCTTACACCGAATAAATACACAAAACATACAGATGATTAAAACTGGAATGTTCCTTAGGCTCAATTTCCAACATTTTAAGCTGGCCCGAAACTCGAAAGTACATAAACCTTTGGAATCATTGGGCCAAAAATGTATGAGAGCAATATAGACGTATAGTTTCTTACGACAAATGGGAATAGATTATAACTGATCAAAATCCGTATTTATTCGTTGAAAGGACTTTGCTCAGCATAAGGTTTCTCAATCTGCATTACTGCCCCAAAATCTGAAATTCAGGATAAGGGGCAGATGACCTCTAAGCGAACGCCCCTCTCTAGCTGCAATTATATAAAATTCTAGATTCCATCTTGTCATTTAGTTTTTATTTCATCTCGGATTCGTGGTTGTGAAAATATGACTTTTCCGTCGGTGTATTCTTTTGGACACATCCTGCATTTCTTTAACGTAATTATGCATCATTGATGATGGCATTCGGAGCTTGACTTGTTAATCATTCCCACGCTGCAGCGTACACAATATAATGCTAATATCTTAAATATATGAGCAAGAAGGAGGAAATTAACCCTCCTCCCCATTCCATCAACGCCCTTGTCTAGCGGTTGTCCTATGAAACTCTAGTCCACACACTTTCACGTGGTTTTTGTTTCATTTATTTCATACCCTTGACTAGGAAGATACTAAGTTTTCTGAGCAAAAGCGAATCTTTCTGAAAATGAACTTGGATCCCTTGTGCTCTGAATGGCCCATAACTAAAAATATATTTAAAAAAAACTGAGTTGTAGCCAAATATAACCTGCAACACAAGTTTGTTCGAAACGCACAAAATTAGTTCGTTTAGTTTGATTGATTACAGTCTTGCATCAGTAGCAAGGCTGTATGAGACAGGGCTTTTTTTGTTTAAAGTGGGATCCGAATCACTAATTTTGAAATTTTACGTCGGATCGCAGTCAAAATCTATGTAGCAAATTCCGACATCAAGAGCCTCTACCCTCAAAATATAATGTTAAAGGATCGAAAATTGCGCCCTGTAGCGCGGTGCATACATACAGACAGACGAACAAATTGAGATCAAATTGTCCCAGACACTTACATTCGGCACTGATGTTACAATAAGTATCACACTTTAATGGTTTGTTACGCGGGCGATTGTCACACGTCGCGCTGTTTTACCTGGTCGCTTCATACAAGCTGTGTTAAGGTATATTTTATAAGAATATTTAGAACTGAGGTGGGGAAGAAGGACGAAATAAAATTTTCATAATATAATGAAAAATATATTGTTGATACAATATTAATTCTTACCTGTAGTTTCCAGTTGCACCTCAACCACATCACTGACGTTAGAATCGCCAGAAGCAAATTTCGGATCAACACTTTTACCATTTGTTTGGGTTTTCATCTCTTTTTTTTTCACAGCACAGCATTTTTCATAATGATTTTTCATTCTTTGAACTAAACCAACCATTTCTTTCCTACGGGTTTTGCGACGAGCTCGTATGGTCGCTTTCTTATCTGATGGAATTTGAGTTACTTGAATAAATTTGTTCCAAATGATGTCCTTTTTCTCTCCCCCATAAAACCCATGTTAATCGATTCCAAGTAGTACGGAGATGTGAGAACCAACACGTACTGTATCAAAGAATGTCTGCAATATTTTCATTTCACAACCGCAATTTAGCAAATAACCTTTTGTTTGCTTTTCGAATTAAACACAAAAAAATGTTTACATGATAATTATTTTATTTATTTTTTAATATCAGTTCTACAAGTAGTTCAACCTTCAACTCCGACACTTTATCGCAAATTAACTGAGAAGCATTTAACAATATAATATACGTTAGAAATAAGGGGGAAAAAAGAGACAAAATAAATTGTAGATCACCACACTGACCTGCTGTGGCCACCTCCTACGTGGCTAAGCGGTTAGCGTACGCGTCTTTGGCGTGGGAGACCCGGGTTCGATTCCCGGCGGGAGCTCATGTGGTTCGGATTCCACGTTAATCAGTAGGTCCACGTCTCATATAGCCTCGCTGCTGAACGGGACATAAAACTCAAAATCAATCAATCAATCAATCAACCTGCTGTGGCCACGGGAGATTTTGGGAAGAAAATAGTGTCCTGAATGGGGAACGCTTTTGACAATTTTCTTTCTCTGGCAGATATTTTTACAAAAACAAAATAATATAAAACAAAAATAAACATATGTTTAAAACAAGTCTTAAAAATGCACGTGTTTAAAACAAAATGTTTCAAACGTATTCAAAGTTTGCTTAAAACAAAATCAATTGCTTAAAATAAGTTTTAATCATTTGTTTTAAACATTTTGTTTTAAACAAAACAACCCTGAACTCTGTAGTATGAATTTACAATAGCGTTCATTATTGACCGGTTTTTCTTTGAGGAGATGATTCCCCAAGGAGTTGTCACCTGTACCGTGACATCAGCACGCTATATGGATATTTAACGTGGCATGTGATTCTTCCGTTAAAGGCACGATACTTTTGGGAACGACTGTTTTCAAGCAAAACGTGGCAACACCGTATCGGTCGTCATGTGGAAGATCTGCTTCGTGAAACCTCCACTGCTGATCGCATCATTTCCAGAGGTTTCATAAAGGTTTGGCCATCAAGAACCCCGATCTAAATCCGCGTGACTTCTGGCTCTGGGGATATCTGAGAGCTCGAGTCTACCAGGCAAATGTCCAGTCCCCGGCGGATTTCAGGGAGAGCATAGGGTGACATGTCACAACCATTTCGCTGGAAATGCTGGGAACAACTGTTGCGCACGCCATTTTGTGGATGCAACATGTCGATGTATCTGGTGGTCATATGGAGTATGTTATGAAAATTAGCTACTGTAATGTTAATGAAGTTATTCCCATTGTACCATTTGTTATCATTAAATGAAAATAAAGTTTCACCTTTTGTTACCCTCGCATTGTTCTTAAACTTGTTAACTTTACACTACTTGTTGCAATCGCCTGTCCTATACCTTGTTTGCATTACATTTATCTAACATATTTGACCTTTTCGACCTAGATAAACGTCTTACCCATATATTCAGGACCGTATCCACGTGCATATTATCTGTATAGCGCCACATTTTCCCTTTTGCGAAAAGTGAGACTAATATTTTTCCAGCGTAGCTCGCTTCCGCATGGTCTCATTAGCATATTTAGCAAATTTCAATGTAATACATTATTACAGCCCACTTTGGACTGCAGTGAATGGTGTTTCAAAACAACACCGATAACGTTTGGGAGGTGATTCCTGACATCAAGATAAGTCAAAAAGTATAGATCAACCTGGGTGCACAAATGCTTCCTTTCGGAGTTACAGGATGCCGAGATCATGAAAAAATTAACTTTAAAGGACCATAGCTCCGAAACTATTGGACCTACAGTAGTCAGGTCAAGACTTTAGTAACTAGTACTAGTTATTTAGGAACTAGTAAGTGCCCTATCCAAACATCCATGTTTCAGAATCCTGCGGTACTTCCGTATTAATTTTATAGAGGTAGTTTGTGAGTACTTCAAATTGTAATACTGCAGCCAAACTCCCTCTCCAAAAAATGTTGTGTGTGTACCTTAGGATTCTGAAACATGTATTTTTGAATAGCCCACATATTATTTCCTAAGTGAAGTCTTGACGGACTACGGTAACTTCCATAGTTTAGGAGCTATGGGCATTTAAAGCTCTTTTTTTTTTCATTTTTTCGGCAGACTGTAGCTCCGAAAGGAAACACTTGTGCACCCAGATTGGTCTATACTTTTCGTCTTATCTTGATGTCAGGAATCACCTCCCAAACGTTATGGGTGTTGTTTTGAAACACTCTCTCCCTCTCTCTCTCTCTCTCTCTCTCTCTCTCTCTCTCTCTCTCTATATATATATATATATATATATATATATATATATATATATATATATATATATATATATACGGTATATATATATATATATATATATATATATATATATATATATATATATATATATATATATAGAGAGAGAGAGAGAGAGAGAGAGAGAGATAGGAAAGTGGAGCAAACAGACATGCTAATGAAATATGGCTGAAGATGTGTACGCATGTTATATGTGGAAGGTAGATACGTATGACATTGGAAACTACAGCCTTTTACATAACGGGAAAAGTTGTGAACGAAAAGTGGTGGTTGTATTTAGTACACGAAAAAGTTGCAAGAAAAAACAATATCAACATGTCCATATGCCCCCGACTCTGGGGCATAAGGACAATGCAAAGGGGGCAAACAGACACTGTGCACATCTGTCATCACAATTATCTTTACAACGCACACACGCAAAGTACGGCTCGTCTACTGGAAACACATGAAATGTGAAACCAAAAATGACATCTCAAACAGTAAACCCAATTTTCTCCTTTCCTGTATACCATTCTACAATCAAATCAATATTACTCAGATCGAATTGTCGTTTTATTGGGGAATTGGATGATCCGCTCTTTTTAGATGTCTTCGGTAGGGAATTCTTGTTAGCTTTCGTACTGGACTGGAAAGTATTCTTGGTCAAGTGTTTATCATGTTGCGGTCCTAATGACGTTGCAGTAGTCAGAGGACTTAGGCGCGAAAAACTTCTGGTTTCTGGCTAAGTGGAACTGCAACTTCCTCCTCCTCTTGGTAGAGTACAACTTCATGTCGGTCTATAGCTACAAGATGTTTTCCATGCAAGGAACACCCATTTGCATCAGACTCCCCGCGTTCTTCATTGATTGGTACTAGTTTGGTACCACCAATCGCATTGTCAGCAGTGTGAACGTCTCCGGGAATGTGAACATGATTAGGAATTATTTGTGGATTAAATGGGTAAATTTCACAACTATTAAACCCACCGATATTATTTCCGGCTGCTACAGCACGATTCCAAGCTTGCTGATATGGTCTCCCAAAAGTGATTTTATTGATAGATTTCCCAGGAAACTGACGGATGTATTGTCTAGATTATCTTAATAATTATGGTTTGACGAGGACAAAAAATGACACACATCTCAAATGACACATTGTAGTCAAACCAAATCTAATTCCTTAAAGATCTAATAGATAGGCTCCTATTTCATTTCCTACATCAATCGAAAATGTGGTGTGCTGTTCAAACTTAGGAAACGTTTATATCAGAAAGAATACGACGTTGTCGTGTATTGCGAGGAATGTTAAACGTCCTTGCTGCTGTTCACAGTGATATTGCGTCAACCGCAGATGATATAGACGGCGTTCCACTAGCATCTGTTTGTGGTCCTTTCCCGGAGCGAACCAAGACAGAAAGGAAAATGAAAGGCTGTGTTAATTAATGATGCGTTTATTTAGCATTTGTCTAGACTTAGTTGCTTATCACAGCCTCTCAAAATAGCTGTAAATATCATCGTTCTTTTGTCCCACGACACGCTGTTCGTCTGTCCCAACATACAAGTTTACATTGAAATGCCATTTTTTTTTTATCGACAGATGACACATGCAATCTTGTGACTAGGTTGCAACGTGTCGTGATCCATGGTGCACACAATACCTGATTCTTACGATTTTACTCCCTATTGTAATATCTTAGAGCTTACGGTAGATTTTGCAGTTATTACAAATATTGATTCACGTGTCGTACCTGATACCTATCCTGTATATAGATGGACACTTGATGTCTTTCTATCTGCAACTCTTTTGACTTCAAGTAGATTTGTGGTCACAGACAAACTATCAACACACAAACTCAATCGTCAACTACATTCATCACTTCAGTGTTGCTACTTTCGTATTCTGATAATACACTGAAATGTTAGGTCGTGTCCGTTTGCCCCATTTTACCCTATATATATATTGGGTATGGCCAATTATGAAATTTTTGCTTTCCGCAATCCGGAAAGTAAAATCGAAAAAAAAATCCGAAATTCGGAAAAATTATTTTCCTTTGTGTAATCCTAAGAATTTTGTTCTAATGCAAAGGAACAAATTTCATTTTTGTAATCGTAAGAATGTGATGCAAGTTAAGCTGAAACTTACATCCTAAAGTATACACTACTCGATCATTCCATGGTTAATTAAATGTAGCTCAAAAGTATGATGCACTCCTAATATTTAATTTTTATTTTATTGTAATATTGTTCAGAGATAACACATATATCGCATCGAGATAAACAAAAAATGACATAATTAATATAAGTTATCATGCGTAGTTTCCGAAAACATTGTGGGAAACGAATTTTTATGAAGTTAAAATATACGTTGCTTGTTGTCAATGTGTAATGCAATTGATAGCTTTTATGCTAGATTATTATTATTATTATTATTATTATTATTATTATTATTATTATTATTAGTTTATGTAGTGTAAAATAAAAATATGAACCGTTAAGGATCAAGTTTCATCTATAGTTTTTTTCTTCTTTTTTTTACTGTTAACAGTAATACACACACTACTACTAAATACGCAATGACTATCAAGGACAAGGGCATATTAATGTAAGAAATACTCTGCAGACTAGCAATAAATAACAGATAAACAATAGTTGCATCGAAGTAACCAACTTGGGCACGTCAGGCAGCACATCCACATTGCGCATGATGTTCGCGGGAATTGAGGGACGCATTGAGACTCTAACAAAGAGCGTGGTATTATCATGTTCGTTTGGCTAATTTTAATAAGGTGGGCCTAATGTACAAAGTTGTTCAAGTCATATTATTACGCCAAGAGCTGTACGATGGAGGCATTAACGTTAATATTAATGCCACTAATGAGCACTTACATAGTTATAACGGATAACCTCATTTTTGAGATGATTCTTAGATATGGGCCTATTGGCATACAGTTACAAGACCCATACTCATCATTTAAAAAGTACACGTTATCTATGGAGTACTAACGATTTGTGTCACTATTGAAAACTAACGTAGCACTAGCGACGTGTAAAGTCGAAATTGGAGTCTGACGTAAGTGGCTTGCAAATTTCATGGACATTATATTTTCCTTAGTTTTAGAAGATTTATATTACCCTGAGCAAACATGAAATTCGGCGCTCCATAATTTATATGTTCACCTATCTATCTATTGCCATTTTAGGCGCCCCTACAACCACACGTCCGGGCACGTTCCTTCCCCTTTAGTAGCGGCCTGTATTCATATATTTGAAAAAAAGTCCTGAGTGAGTGAGTGTCTGACTGACTGGTCAACGTTCAGGCCAAAAAGCTTAAGCTAGAAACTTGAAATTTGTACAAGACATACAGTAGGTACCACTAGGAAAGGATTTTTGGAGATTCGACGGGGCAGTAGCAGAAGAGGGATTTCAATTACTTTCTTAAAACGCCCATATTAGTGTTACCCACGAAACGAGACGAGACAAGAAAAACAGTTTTATTGTCTTGTCTCATTTTTTTGCAAAAGTATCAACTCGATTCCCAAACGGTTCTCTCTCGTCTTAAATCGATTCTAAGCAAACCTCTTTCGTCTCCCTTCAAAAATTTCTCATCTCTTGTGTCGAAAATACAGTAGACTAACAACTATCTGGTCTAATGTTGCAGAAGGGCAAGCCGGATAACAAAAATGCCGGGCACATTGGAGAATTTTGATTGTTGCTCCACACATACCATTAAAACACACTTTTTACATCTAATTCCGTCTTATTAATATTACATGAATACTTAGTACAGACAAGTAATTTATAAATATTTGTTAATATTGTAACATACGTTTAAACGATATTACACGAAAATGAAATCAAAAAGAATAAAAGGGCAGAATAAATTTAATGATATCTAATTTAGCTGCAGGATGTTTGTGCAAACACGATGTTTATTTCTGAGTAGGAGGTCTAGTGTTTGAACTTTATCGAAATTTACCTAAACTGTGGAAGGTAAAGAGTGAAGATTATAAAAACAGGAATCTGAAAAATGGAGCTTCACGAGTTTCTATAATAATTTGTCCAAACGTCTGGGGAGCAACGGCTGTTTCAAATTTTAATCCTCGTACGTGTTTTCGCACCAAGATAACGCCAAGTGGAAAGAACTTCTGCTCGGGAGATATCGTGTCTCTCATATTTGTATACGGTTTTCGAATAAGAGGTGTAACCATTTCCAATATTTCACCAAATATAGTTGAATTCATTCGTAAATAAGTCCACAGTCGAATTTATCTCAAGCTTGGCTATTAAATTTTGGTGAATAAACTAGACTGTTTCTTGAATCACTCTTTCAACCACACCCTCTTCTTCCTTTCTGGTTTTGCGGGTCTTTCCTGTTCCAAAGCACAAGCAATTACAATCGCTAAACAAGATGCTTCAGTGGATATGTTTACGAAATTGAACTGAAGTTTGTGCAAACAGTTGTACTATGTATGGCCGAGTGTTTGCGCAAACACAGTGTTTGTACAAACATGATGTTTGCACAAACCGTGGATCGTCTATGGGCTCCTTAAAGCAACAAATAACTGCAGTAGCAATTCTCTACCTGAGTGGTAAGACATCTCCAACTACAATAAACTAATACAAGTTACAGTATATATTCATTATGATGTATTTATTATTATTATTAACAGCTGCTAGCTACGGATAGCAAATTCCAGAATGTTTACTTTCCGGAATCCGGAAAGTAAAATCGGAAAAATTCCGATTAAGGGAAAATTCCGGAATTCGGAAAAATCCGGATTTTTTCCGAATTCCGGAATTTTCTCGAAATCCGTTTTTTTAATTCTGTATTTTTTTCGAATTCCGGAACTATTCCGAAATTTGGAAAGTAAATTTCCGATTCCGGAAAATTTGGCCATCCCTAATATGTATATATATATATATATATATATATATATATATATATATATATATATATATATATATATATATATATACTTACGAAAATTTCGGAAAATTCCCCAAAGTCTCTCAAATTTGTTCTAATTCATCCTAAAGACAATCATATATTGAACCATGAATCTAAAATAATCAAGATAGTGCAGCATTTTTCTAACTTAAAATTTAAATTTAGGCCACGTCTTTGAACGGTTACATTATTTCTGATTTTAAAAAAAGTTAATACATATTTTATTTTTTTAAAAAAATGAAATAAAAAAGCAAGAAAATAGAAAATGATGGGGAAAAACCTGATTTTATTTTTGGAATCACCACATTAAAATATAAAATAAACGTTTATGTGAAATTATACATTTATTTTTTTTTTTTTATCAGCGTCATTGTATCTAAATAGAATTTGCTTTCCACTTCCCGATTACAAAATTTACGAAATTCTAGCTATTCTTTTTCATTTCCTTGATATCGTGCAATTTAGAAAAAAAAAACTTCCTTTTACTGTGTATACAAAATATATGTTGCTCTGCTCACGCTTCCACCAACTCTTAGTTGAGTTTCAAACAATGTGTGTGAGTAAATCAGATGTTTCTAATATATCGTCTGTGAAAGAGCGCCGTAAGTTTTGCGTTTATACGTCCATTGATTCGAAAAATAGTTTCTCTCCTCTACATCTGCCAAACTAGACATATTAATAATATTTTTGCATTGCGCTCCTAATGCAAAAAGTTCCTATGTATCAAACTAATGTCTTCATAGTTGTCGAAAACCTGCATTACAGAATAGTAATCAATTAAAGTCGCAATTTACGAATTTTCACCCATTTTTCAAACCATTGTGAACTTTCATACATTATCAAATCGGGACAATAGTAACCTCTAAAATTCTGAAATCGAATAGACCCTATATTAATGAACGTTTCAATTAAATTTGTCTTTTTTTAAAAAAAAATCAGAACATATATATTAACATTTAGCGATGTAAGATGTGCAGTACGTCAGTCGGATTTAAACGGAGGGGTGTATTGAATCAGGCAGGCAGTAATGATTTTGAGTGTATGGTTAGGCCAAATTGTGGGTTTGTACTTAGTTGGCACAACTGTATCTAATATGGTCAATATGTTAAATGTGTCGTGAGAAGTGTTCAAGGTGGCGACAGTCAACAGAACTAGCGAAAAATATCAAGTACAACTAACAGTAGACGAAAGAGAACCATCAGTGACAAAGATCATCGAACATTGAAAAAGATTGCCACCAAAAATAATAGACCCATCAGAGTGAAAAGTGGTTGCGGAAATCAATCAGCACCTGGAACAGACTACTTCGACAATCACAGTCCGACTCGTGTTACATAACCTGAATGCCAGGGGTCGAGTTGCGATTTCCGAACTCCTTATCGCAACCACTTATGTTTCAGCATGGAAAAGATAAAGCAAATAACATGTAAAATACACCGCTGATGTCTGAAAACCCGCAATAAGTTCTGATTAAAGTGATATAATCACTTTAACCTTACTTCCAATAACACGACGTATTTTCCTGTGTGATAGAGCATATTAAACGCCTCTAGTATTATTATCCGAACTATATTCTCCACATTGTGAAATATGATGGCCAGAACTTATTGCGATAGTGTAGGCTGTGATTATAACCGACACTAGAAGTCAAATATTATTTCTGTCCAATAAGCTTTTTTTTTCTTTTTTTAAAAATAATATTGCAATGTTCAATTTATACTACTGGAACCGTTGAAGCATGGTTGGGTTCATTGACATCGGGATGAACTAGAGTATTTTTCCTAAATCTCCAGGTAATATTGAACACCTATGGTCAGTTCTGGAGCTCAAATATCCATCTCGATCCCCGCTAAGGAGTTACATGCTACAATACATGAGAATCGTACAGTATTCTGAAAACCGTTCATATTGTATATGCTTCCATTCCACAACGAATCAGATCTGCTCTGCAGGCTAGCGTTAGTCTTACGCTTTCCTATTGAGATAAGTTGAATTTTATTCTGCATTTCCATTATTTTCGTAGTCATTTGTGCTTTGGTTCGTAGATTGAAACCATACATTTCGCACCTAAAAAAATAGTCAATATAATGCCTTTCATTATCCAAAACAGCACTTCAACATTACCACGAAATGTTTTGTCAACCTCTTCTGTAAATATGTATAGCCTTATCCTTTTTATCAGGAGGGTAAGACATCAACTTAGAAATTTTCTCTCTTACTCTCTGTATGCACTATGAGGTAACATAGTAGTGAATTTCGCTAATGTCCCTTCAATTCTCTTTATTACTTTCTGTAAAATGAAATTGATATATTTGAATGTTTGACGTTTGACCAGTCATCTTCTGAACATTTCATCCAACTTGCATTATTAACGATTGCATACCGGTTCTATCTGAAAACCTGTTAAACACGCAAGACAATAGGTGGCATAAAACTACCTCTACTTCAGAAAGAAATTGCATACTGTTCTAATTCTACTTGAAAACAGTAAATATTATTTCGTTTTCATTCTAAGATACTTTCGGAATATCCGCCGGAAAGCTTAACACTGAAATAAAAAGCACGATTTTATTTTCTGAAATGTGTTCTTTTCTCCTTCTTTATTTAATATTGAATGCAAGTGACCAGTTTGAAACCATGTACACATTTTTTGTTTCTCGAATTTCATTTTGAGTTTCAGGTTTAACGTATGTTTTATGCAACAAAGCGATGGTAAACCTTGTTCAATATTATACGTCTGCTAATTTCGATTTTTTAAAGTATTGTTTTCAACTCACAATATACAAGAAGATAGAAAGTACAATGAAATAAAAAGGTCATCATAAAATAAATTAACAATTCCGAGGAACCGGAAGAAATCTAAGATTAGCTAGGAAAGCGTAAAATTTCTTATGATACACACTACAAATAATTGCTCTGGATTTAGAACTTGGGAGCACCATCTGTTAAAACTTACATTCTCTCTTTCTGCTCTATGAGCATTGCAGATCATCAATACATATATTATTTTGTCAGCAGTGCAAACATAAGACTGTTCTAGCCTTATTACATGTGACGATCACACACACACAGTAGCGCGCATATTTCCACCTAAGCTCGCTGCCTGCAGACGAAGAGCTATATTTAAACACGAAACAAATGCGAAAGTGGTTTGAGTACGAAGCAAATTGAAGGAGTCACGATACTGTTAGCAACAAAAGAGTAAATGAAGAGAAGAAAACGGGGGTTTGTAGAAAACGAACTTGTTTCCTTGAAACAGACATAGATTGTGTAAGAGTTGTGTGTGTGTTTGTGTGTTTAAGCCAGGCGCGCGGAGCTGTGATCAGGAATCGGCTTTCACACTCTTCTACAGCCCGGTGTTGATCCAGTTGGCGGGAAAGAGTGTTCTAGTGTACTAGGGTGTCCCCTACGACTCCGAAAAGAAGGCAGAAAAAAGTATCGCATCCACACCTCCCTGGACTGAGTCTGCGCTCTGATCCGTCTGGATTTGAACCCCTGGTTGACATCTCCTCCTCGCTCACTCGCTGAGGTAAGTGCTGAACTCTGACTCTCTCGCTATTCTATATTTGACAGTGATCTCTCTTGAGACGAGTTCCATCACACTGTGCCCATCTCAGCACCTCTTCTCAGCCAGTGTAAATGGTTATATAATACACACTCGCTTTTTCATCAGAGATTATTTTGTTATAGTTAGAATGCTACAAAAAATCAACTCTATAAGCATATGTTTTATAGCATTTGTTATTGTTCTTCTGAATACATGCCATTAATGGACTTATCGTAGAACTAATTATTTAGTAGCGTTTCTTATATATATATATATATATATATATATATATATATATATATATATATATATATATATATATAACGACGAATATTTATAAAATCACCATACCGAAAATTTTGCTTAGAATCCGAGAGAAAGGAAAACGAACACAACATTAGCATTGACGTTTGAAACCAATAGATTATTGTAACTGAGGCGTTGGATGGCAAAGTGGCGTAACTCATTTTTTTCTTTTTTTTCTTTTTTTTTAAATGAGATTAAGTTAATTCCTTGAACTTTGAACCATAACCTGTTGGATGGCGTTGCGTATCCCAGAGTTAAAAGACCAGGCCATAGGCTAAAACACGCACAAAGAACCGATTTTGTCCGCTTTGTTTCTATATCGATTCTAATAAAAGTCTCAACATCTCACAATGTCTCAAAACTGAGCTACGCCACTTTGCCATGCAACGCCTCAATCGTGCAGTATGCGTTGACTGTCAGAGCAAAATCCGGTAAGGTGCATCATGGGGCGATTTTTATTGGAGGAAAATTGTGTATCTGATCAAACAATTTCTGAAAAAAAGAAGACTATCAGAAACCGAAAATCAAGTATGTCGAACACCATTCTGAGACCGGAGAATTTATTTCACCATTTATACACACACACACACACACACACACACATATATATATATATATATATATATATATATATATATATATAGCTATATATATATATATATATATATATATATATATATATATACTTCGTAGCTAAGTTGTTAGCCTACGCGCCTTTGGCGTAGAAGATCAGGGTTCGATTCCCGACGGGAGCTCATGTGGTTCGGATTCCACGTTAATCAGTAGTTCTACGTCTCATATAGCCCTCGCTGCTGAACGGGACGTAAAACTCAAAATCAACTCAACTCAATAATATTTGTGTAGCAAAGCTAATTTTGTTGAAGTTATCAGTTTAAGCATAAATGTGTTACCAACGAACATAAGATGTTATTATAATTATTAAACTGTTCACTATTATGTTAAATTCTCTTTTGTTAAATTTATTGTCATCCCTTTGACTTTTGGCCAGTTTATGTTGATATTAGGATGACACATGTTTTTTCAGATCTGATGAAACAATAGAAGAATATCCAAGATATGTTTCCGTGAAACATATCATGCATTTTGTAAAACTCAGTGCTAGCTACAGTCTAAGTTTCAAGAATATTAGTGTGCAATAAAACTCAAGTGTCTACATCTATCAGTATTTTAGTAAGTGAAACAACTTAAACCACATGCGATGTTTATTTCCTCGGATTTTGGTTTTGGCAATTAATTATTGTATTTGATTCTATAGATACATAACATTTGCACATCTTTACCACCACGTCCTGCACTCCGAGTAAATGATAACAGCCCAAGAGGTCAGGCTGAATGGTTTGGAAGTTGAGAGTGGCCAACAAGCTCGGTGAAAATATCGATAGTTATCAAGAAAAACAACGAAGACAAAAGCGATGAAAAGTTCTCGAATTGATGGTTGGACTATAAGCGAAACTAAGTAATATTCGACAGAAGAGATTTGCCATATCAAGAAAATACTGAGATGAAAGTTGTTAGGAGGTTAATTCATAGAGATAGCCTTATTTTGACAGAAAATGTGTTTATGATTATTAACAATTTGCCTGATGTTAGGTGTAGAATTAATTTTGTTCAGATTATTGTATTTGGTAGTTGATTAATATGTGCTAATTCGTTCGGATAAGTTGCAAAGCACATTTATTGTAGCATTATATATTGTTTGATAGTCTATTTTAATAACAAAATGTAATATTACTGCAGTTATATTGTTTGAATTAGAAAAAAAAATAAGGAAATATTTTGGAGTAAGAATGTTTATTACTAAACTTTTCTTTTAAGTTTCTACTATAGTGTATTGTTAGGCCTGTCATTAATAATGCAAAGGCTTATATCGGGTGTTGCTAAATAAGTGTTACAACTCTTGGGAGGTGACCCCTGCCACTGAGACAAGAAAAAAGTTCTCTCCACCTTTCTGCTTTCGGACCTAGTTTCAGATATACAAGGTGCCGAAAGCGTGGGAAAATTACTTTCGGACGCCAATAGTTCGGAAACTATCCAACAGAAAGAGGGCGGGTAAAACATTCACTGAAGAAGTCATACCTGCTCTATTGAATTTTGTATGTTTCACAATCCTACCGTGTACGCGCAAGAGATTCCCCAAAGGAACGTAGGGAGTCCCGGATAATCTGCCAAATGAAACTTGATCTAAATATATATGAATTCATAGGCTTTCTACCAGGTAACAATAATTCGTTTGTATTAAGTCGATATCTGGAACAAATACAAAATGGCGGATACATTCATTCTCGTTATGTGTGTTTGCATAATCGCCAGGTACAGATGCTGGCCAACTGTGACGTTCTGAGTGTTAAGTGTACCGAATTTGTACTCAAATGCTCTAGAAAGACATCTGGAGTGTCAGTAGAGCATAACAGATGAAGCAGGGTGATTCACATATCTGGAAACACTTAACGAAAAATGCCCAGAAATGCATTCAGTAAACTCAGTAAACGTGAGTTGAAAGCGTCAGAATTGCAAGGATTATCGTCCAGAACATGAAAGCCATTGCCAATTCACCAATAATATTCCTTCAAACCGATGCAATATGATATACACGGTTGCATACCAATAAGGATGCAACAACTGAGGCCAAGTTCAAATTGTGCAATTGGACTCACTAAGAAACTGGGTAAACTAAGGGAATGCCACTAATGGGATCGGATGATCGATATTGAAATGTGGCCAATGTGTGTGTTGATATCGACATGTAGCTAATGGACAAATGTCAACATGTCGCACTACTGCTGGGACACCGTATCACGTGCGAAAACTAGGAAAATAACGTTGTACATTCTGCTATTACATCTGGTGCACCTTTTGGTAGAACGTAAGTAGAACACGATTGTATCAATGTCCCTCTTTGTTTGGGACATTGTCCCACAGTCGACACATATGAAAAGAAATATCTTAATGCATGGTTCAAATTCTGATAGAGCGTGAAAATAACAAACTTGTATCATGTCCAACGTCTTCTGAGACATATGACGCACTCGAAATATAGGAAAATACCTCCAGAAATTCGTATCTTACACACAGTGCACATGCCAAGACAAAGATGAAAATGAACCGATTTGGCACATTTAACACTACAGCTGGAACATCATACATATCGTCCCTTTCCGGCATTAACGCAGTAAGCGACATTTTTTTCGAAATTGACTTTTTTATAGTTTTTGGCTCAGAATTTTAAGGCGCATCGAATGGTCTAATCGCCATGTTTCTATCTTTAACCGTTACCGAGATAGGTATGTCGCTTACACGGGTGTAATTAGGCTTACTGGAGGCAAAAATGTCGTATGTAACACTGAGTCGTTTGTATTTACTGCATAAATGTTTCTGATGAAACAAAGAAACTGACTTCTAGTCTAGATTGTTTCAAACACCAAATTATTTTCGTACTTGGAACAAATAAATGAGGTATGAACATGATTACTACAATATTTCACGGCAAAAGTGTAGTAAGCGCCAGCTTGTAGTTGGTTTTCAGTCGCTTGAAACAATTTTGATGTAATTATATCAATGATTTCCACTATTTGTTGCAGTTCTATTTACCTGCTAAGAACAAATACTTTTCCTTACAGCAATTTTGCTATCTTAAAAATATACGTAAGAGGCTCTCAGCCTCACTTCTGAAGTAAACGGTAATATTGTTATAGCTACTTACTGCTGGTTTACTTGCAATAACAGTGTGTAACGTCGTATAATCCATTTTAAGGTTTCATATATCGGTGCAGAAGTATGGGTTAAGTAGAATATGGCGCTGTTCTGTTGGACTTGGAAATATGGTTTGCAATATCTGGCACCATGAAAAGTGGAATCGAGTAAGAAATACCTGTGCGTCGCTTCCCAGACCATAAGCAGCACCGCCACCTTCGTATAATTGAATTACCATGCTGCAACCCAGAGACGTCTACTCATGCTGTTTTCAGCAATCTCATCGACATGGTTCAGTGGAAAGCGGGACTTACCACTGCAGATAACCTTCTTTCATTGATCCATAGTCCAATGACCCCTTTTCTTTTGCCCGTGTCAGCCTTATGTTATTTCTGTGTTGTTGTTATAGTGTTGGTCTACGGCTATGATATCCTAACGGATGTAAGGTACGTCAAATGGTCATGGTTGAAATTTGTTGTAGGATTTATTGGCCCACATTGTACTGGTGCGTCAATTCCTGAATTGTCATACGCCTTTGGTGAGATACGATAGTGCTATTCGTTGTTCATTTTATGCCCACCACACGTACCTGATCCAAGTATGATCGCTTTGCCGATGACTGACTGTCATGAGCACTGTTGGTAAAACCTTGACACTGTAGCGCTTGAACATCCCACAAATGCGACTGTCTCAGGTGTACTGGCAGCAATTATTTGTGCCCCAACAGTTTGCGCTAGTCAAAATTTACTCACATAATTTTGTTTGCCCATAACGGCATCAGCTGCGTGCTATTATGTTCGGTAGCCGTGCGCGTCTTCTATGTTACCTGCTCATGACGTGGAAGTTATGTTATTGATATGTGATGGCGGTTATTCCTATTGTAATGATCGGTCTGTGTATATAAAATCTAGCTGTTAAGAAAGATTTGTTTTAGTAACTAATTAGCAATGTGAATTAGTTGTGGCCTTTGGGAAACTAAGGATCAGACCGGAGAAGAATGGAGGGCAAGAATGTGGAAAGCCAGCGGCTCTGGCCTTACAGAAGGTGCCGTCCCGACATTCGCCTGTTAAGACTGAGGAATATCACGGAAATCCTCAGTTTGGATGACCGGCTAGAACAAGGTTCGTGCTCACGTTCGACCTATCCAATGCTATTTGGCAGACAGACAGGCAGGCCAGGTAACAAATTGTCAATGTTAATTAAATAAAAATGAAACCGATTTCAAAGAGCGTGATAAAAATAGCAGAGTAATAATCTCCTAAAGCTTCGACTTACACTACCATGTGTCTACTACTTATAGCTGAACTTTCAAGTCAATGGAAATCAAAACTACCTGATTTATTTAATGGATGTTATTTCTGCCAACTTCAAAAGTCAGCTTTATTTAGTAGTCACGAGGTACTATTAGTCAAAGCTTTTAAAACTATTACTTTGCACTACAAAAATGTTACTTTTATAACATTTAGGTCGGGTTATTTTTTTTTAATTTTCTGCTTTTAGTTTTCCCGTGGGAGGAAGATTTTAAATTTAACCAAACAGCAAGTTGAAGAACAAGTCATGAAGCCGAGGGTGCCAAACGAGACATGTTCCAATATAGTTAACTGTTTGAAGAGTGAGATCATGAAAATTGGGGCCTTACTCACAGCAGTGGAAGAGGCCCTAGACCAGGATGAAAAGAAGGCTGAAGAAAGGAAGGGAAACCCAAACAAGCATCAGAAGTGAGTAGCAGTGGAAGATATCCTAAACCCGGATGAGAACAAGGCTGAAGAAGGGAAGGAAAACCCAAACAAGCATAAGGAGAAAGTAGCAGTGGGAGATACTAAAGTTGGATGAGAAGAAGGCTGAAGAAGGGAAGAAAAACCCAAACCAGCTTCAGAATAGAGTAGCAGTGGAAAATATCCTAAACCCGGATGAGGAGAAGAATGAAGAAGGGAAGAAAAACCCAAACAAGCATCAGAATTGAGTAGCAGTAGAAGATGCCCTAAACCCGGATGAGAAGAAGGTTGAAGAAGAGAAGAAAACCGAATCCAACTTCTGAAGAGAGCAGCAGTAGAAAATACCCTAAGCCCGGATAAAAAGAAAGGAGAAAGAGGGAAGAAAAAAACAAACAAGCATCAGAATTGAGAAGGAGTAGATGATCTAAACCCGGATGAGAAGAAGGCTGAAGAAGGGAAGAAAAACCCAAACAAGCTTCAGGGGACAGTAGCAGTGGAAGAGACCCTAAACCAGGATGAGAAGACTGAAGAAGGGAAGAGAAACTCAAACAAGCTTCAGTAAACTGTAGCAGTGGAAAACACTTTAAACCACAATGATAAAAAGACTGAAGAAGGGAAGGAGAAACCAAAAAAGCATCAGGAGACAGTAGCAGTGGAAGGGATTCTAAATGAAGATAAGGAGAAGACCGAAGAAAGAAGGAAAAACCCAAACAAGCATCAGGAGACAGTAGTAGAGGAAGAAACTCTAAACCCGAATGAAGAGGGGACTTTAGAAATGAATCGAGAAAGAGATTAAAATTATTTCGCTGAGAAACGGAACTTGAGAAAAAGAACAAATTTGGGACTGAACTATTTAAACTATTTCTCTGACGATGATATCATACTTAACCAACCTTGCCCTTCCGAAAACTTAACAGATTGGTCGGGCACAACACCAACCTCATCAGATGAAGATATATTATATGTTAAGAGTAAAAGAGTTTCAGAAATTTCAGCTGAAAAGTTGAATTCAGGTGATGGTTACAACGAGGAAAGCGGTGCTAGGAAGCAGATGAAGATTGTAAGTAGAAAGATTACTTTTACACCAGAAAAGAACATCGTAAGGGAAAAGGTATTGAGAATTAGAAAGAAAACTCCTCAAAAAGAGAAGAAAAAACGATTAAAGCAAAGTGGCCAAGCCTACAACAAAAACAGACAAGAAAGAGTGGAGAAGAAACAAATACAACTAAACAAATGCAAGTCTTGCCCAAATAAATGTTCTGATATTCCGGAAGGGAGGCGCCAATACTTATTTAGACACTTTTGGTCTTTAAAACCGAATGATCAAAGGAATTGGATCTTAGGAGCAACCAGACAAGTTCCAGTGAAAAGAAGGAGGATTCAGGGAGAGAGACCACGGGCATAATCTTTTCAGTAGTTTGTTAATGAAAGTGAAGGATATAGAAGAGTTTGTCTTCAATTCTTGCTCTAAACATTAGATACCTCACAAAGGTTTGTGAATTACACTGTTACACAATCCACTGAAGGCTTAGCAAAACCTGATGGTCGAGGACGCCACTCAGTTCGCCCCAATGCGACGTCCGAGCGAGATGTGAAGCTCGTTGTTGAATTCATTCAAAGACTTCTTGCAGTGCCTTACCACTACTGTAGAAATAAAACAACACGACTATATCTTTCCAAGGATCTCAAAAACATCACTTATCTCTATGCGATTTACGCACGTGCAATGAACGAAGAAGGAAATATTCCTGTGAGTGAAAGAGTTTTTCGGGGTATATTTAACTCAAAATTCAACCTTGGGTTTCATAGACCCAAAAAGAACAACTACCAGAAATGTATCGCATTTACCAACAAGACAGACATAACCCAAGAAGAGAAGGCTGATACACCCGCCATATTGAAGGTAAAGAAGCAACTAAGGCTCGTTTCAAAAAACAGCAGAGTTTGAGTGGTAGCCAGGAAGGAACACTTGTCTCAAGTTTCGGTTTGCAGAAAGTTTTGAGTGTACCTCATGGTGATTCCATGCTTTTATACTACACACGAAAGTATTCCGTATACAATCTCTCGATATATTAATCAAAAAGCAGAAATGCATACAATCATGTATGGAATGAGAGCGAAGGTAAACGAGGATCGAATGAAACCGCTTGCATTCTTTTGAGATGTATAGATGTAGTGGACGAACGAGGTAATATTTCAACTTTAATCCTCTATTGCGTTAACTGCCGGTCAAAACAAAAATAGAAATATTAAGGCCATGTTGACTTGAAAAATCCAAAAACTTGCAACGAATCCAGATCAATTATTTGGTCCCGGGTCACACATATATGACTGTGGACAGTATGCATAGTCAAATTGAGAAAGCATCTCATAATCAAAAAATTGAAAGTTCTTCCGAGTGGATTACCGTCATGAGAATGGCGAGAACAAAGCCACATTCATATAATGTTGAATTATTGAAGCATGATTCTTTTAGAAATTGGTCAACTTTGGCAGAGCATATCTTCAGTGCTAAGAAACATGAGGGCAACCTTTCTTGCTGTCAAAAGTGAGAGTTGTCGCTTTCTCAAAAATAGTGAATTTGCCAAAGTTAAGTATTCAGTGACTAAGGACGCAGTGTATCTTACACTGAAACTTTGGCCACCAAGACAAAAGCAACCAAGCAGACCTTATGGGGCAGCCATCCCTATCAGTAAGGCCAGGATCTTGTCAAATTGTGTAATCAGAATATTCTACCAAAGCATCTACACGGGTTCTACCAGCAGAAGCACAAGATACCCTCCCTGAGACAGATGAAGAGGACACCGAAGAAGAAATTCAAGATTGAAACATTTTGTCTGATAAAGTTACAGTTTTCTGAAGTTTCGACAATTTGCATTTACGTAGTAAATGTATGATGCAAATTTTCATTGATCAGTAAGCTTAACAAATCAGTAATAATTTGCAATATTCTAAGCTTTAAGAAATTAAAAAAATAACGCTAAAAATAAATGAGAAAACTAAATAATGGTGTCAGTTATTATTATTACATATAAAGGAGAGGTAATCCAAAGCATTTTTCTTGGCTAATTGATTTTAAGCAGCATTATTTCAAGAAGCGTTCAGTATTTTACCGATCAGTATACATTCTTCAATTAACGAATCAGCAATTTATTACAATTTATTTTTTCCCTAAATGTCGCTTAACGCAATCTCACCATGACACCGTGTGCCTTAATGCATTAATACATTTGAATGAATGTCGTTTGAAACATTGATTTGTTAAAAAGTTTGTAAGCAAAAATGAATTAAGCGCCAAAATAAGTGAATATATTGAAGCTATTATATACGTCACTGTTCCATTTGACGGAGGTTGTTTAATTATATTAGCTGTGTTTTTCTTACGAAAATAGTTCAGAAAACAAAAAAGTTATACAAGAAAAACCATCAAAATTTTAGTTTTTCGGCTCTCCTGTAAAATTTTCAAATTGTCGCTTACTGCATTAATGCCGGAAAGGGACGATATGGAAAATAAAACGACATGAGAAATAGGCAGAAACGTCTTAAAGCTCTGATTGTTTACAACTGTGTAGTAGGAGTAACAAAATGAAACACACAAGTATGTCGGGAGGCTGTACAAGAACGCTTGCTAAACAAAGTGGGTACTCCTCAAATAAATGAATACATAGAAGGTGAGGCTCCTTCGAACCTCAGGGCTAGAGCGCTCGCTTTTGCTCGCGTGGTCGCAGTTTCCAATCCTACTGGGAGCCCATGACCTCAGATTCAAGACCCGAGTAGTTATTTTCCTATTTTTTGCACGTGGGATGATGTCCCAGCAGTAGTGGGACATGTTGACATTTGATCATTAGCTACATGTTGATATCAACACACACATTGGCCACATTTCAATATCGATCATCCGATTTCACTAGTGACATTTCTTTAGTTTACCCAGTTTCTTAGTAAGTCGAATCGCACAATTTGAACTTGGCCTCAGTTGTTGCATCATTATTGGTATGTACCCGTGCACATTATATTGCATCGGTTTGAAGGAATATTATTGGTGAATCGGCAATGGCTTTCATGTTCTAGACGATAATCCTTACATTTCTGACGCTTTCAACTCACGTTTACTGAGTATGAGTGCATTTCTGGGCATTTTTCGTTAAGTGTTTCCCCACATGTGAATCACCCTGCTTCATCTGTTATGCTCTATCGACACTCCAGATGTCTTTCTAGAGCATTTGACTACAAATTCGCTACACTTAATACTCAGAACGTCACTGTTGGCCAGCATCTGTACCTGGCGATTATGCAAACACACACAACGAGCATGAATGTGTCCGCCATTTTGCATTTGTTCCAGATATCGACTTAATACAAACGAATTATTGTTACCTGGTAGAAAGCTTATCAATTCATATCCATTTAGACCAAGTTTCATTTCACAGATTATCCGGGACTCCCTACGTTCCTTTGGGGAATCCCTTGCGCGTGCACGGTAGGATTGTGAAACACACAAAATTCAATAGAGCAGGTATGACTTCTTCAGTGAATATTTTACCCGCCCTCTTTCTGTTGGATAGTTTCCGAACTATTGGCGTCCGAAAGCCATTTTCCCACGCTTTCGGCACCTTGTAGATCTGAAACTATTCCGATAGCAGAAAGTTGAAGAGAACTTTTTTTCTTGTCTCAGTGGCAGGAGTCACCTCCCAAGAGTTGTAACACTTATTTTGTAACACCCGATATATTAGAGATATGCACATATTAGAAATTTATTTATGTATTTATTGGTTGTAGTACTCCACAAGTGGAATTGATTAAACTATAAAGTTAGCTAATAGACAGCATATCATATTTAATTGCATCTAACATATCATAGTGTGTAGAAGCAAGATATAACATGAACATAAACCCTTAACTGGAATATACAATAAATAACACGTTGAAAGCCACGTATATCACCTGTGATTCACACTGGGTATACTTTGCGGAGCCACAGGCTTTGCATCCGTGTTTCTGAAGCCATGCGAATCACCGGTAATGCACAAGCACATACGAGGTCGTATCCAGAAGTAGTAGAACTGACTTTTTTTTTTAATTATTGAACATTTTGGTACATCGGCTTCACACTCTTCAAACGAGGCCCCTTGGGCATTCATACACTTCTGGTAGCGAGCCTTCCAGGTCGCGAAGGCCTTCTGGAAGTCGTCCTCCGGGATGCCGTTCAGCGCAATCGTTGTCACCGCTTGGACCGCTTCCACCGAGTCGAAACGATGCCCCTTGAGCTGCCTCCTGATACGGGGGAACAGGAAGAAATCCGGCGGTGCAACATCAGGGCTGTAGGGGGTGAGGCAACGTGGAAACGCCGAATTTGGTGAGGAGATCTCTGACAATCCACGCGCCGTAGCACTGCGCGTTGACATAGTGAAGCTTCTGTTTCCCTACGAGGTCTGGTCGCACGCGTGTGATCCGATTTCGCAGCCGTGTGAGCACTTCCACGTAAAATCTTGCATTTACTCTGTCCAGAAGGTACAAACTCCTAATAGACAATGCCACGACGGTCAGAAAATGCAATCAACATTGATTTCACTTGCGATTTCGACATTCTGGATTTCTTTTTACGGGGTGATTGTGCGGCTCATTATATCCTCCTTGTAGGCCTGCGTAAGCATGTCCTTGGTTTCGGTCGCTGATTTTCCAAGTCTGACGCAAAACTTGATGGCGTACCGCTGCTCCAAATTCCTCTCCATCGCAACTGACGACGAGGCGTCACAACAGGAGGTCACTAACAGAGTGGCCCACACTCAACTAACGCAGGCAGGCGACTGCCGCCGGTCGACACCTGTTCACAAGGCTCCCCTCCATAACATTCGGCCTTGCAGCCCCCCTACATTTCTCCGCGCGCGGGGGGAAATATCAGTCCTACTACTTCCGGATACGACCCTCTAAGTTTTAAATCTACTGTAGTCCGGTCAAGACTTCACTTAGGGACAAGAATGTGTCCTATCCAAACATGCGTGTTTCAGAATCCTGCGGTGCCTCCACAACAATTTTTATAGAGGGAGCTTGACTACGGGCCTATGATATAAAGTACTCTCCAACTACCTCCATAAAAATTGTTGCGTGAGTACCTTAGGATTCTAAAACATGTATTTTTGGATAGAGCACATACTAGTTTTTTAAGTGAAGTCTTGGCCCGACTACAGTATATCCCATAGTTTTGGAGTTATGGACCTTTAGAATTCTCTTTTTTTTTTTTTCATGTTTTCGGCAGACTATAACACGAAAACGATAGGGGTTATCGCCCTATGTTTATTAGAACCTTTTTGCTTGTTTTACTCTCAGGAATCACTCCTCTGCTTTTGTACAACGAATTTAGCGCTATATAGTATATATATATATATATAATGGAATCTTAAAAAATGTATGTATTTAACTCTTTTAAAATATTTTTTTTAAGGAACCATTAGACCTTCATTTTAAAAGTTACAGCTCTGACAGTAAGCACTGTATATTCGTGATTTGAACATCATTACCTTTGCACCCAATCAGGTTTTTGAATTATATCAAACACCACCTTCCAGATTGTAAAACGTGAGAGAACTTGGACATTTCAAGGATTAAAAAAATGAATATCCTGTAACCTATTTCGGCATCTCTGACATTATTATCTTGGAATATGGAGACTTTTCCCAGAAACAACTTATGAAACATTCAGTTTACATTGTTCTCTGAGGTGGCGCGTAATCACGAACAGCGACGTGATAGGTGAACGTGAGCACAGAACCCTCTAAAAACAAAGTTATTCAGACTCAAAGCATCACCGAGCAGCCGCCATGTTTCACAGTTAGATGGAGACACTGAGGGGCATGTGCTTCTTTGCTCGTTCACAATCACGTCCCGTGTTTTGAAATAAGGTGAACTGTGGCTAATCCGACCATATAACACATTTTCAATCAATGTTGTATGTTCGCGACACAATTGTTGTCGTGCTAAAGAGTTACTGTTCCGTATCAGCAATTACTCGACACAAACTGCTTGTGATTGTCGACACAAACTGTGGACAGTGCTATTCGAGTTCCTCCATCACTTACATCATAGTCACACGATGGTTCTGAGTGAAAATCCGCTTTAATTTTCGGGAGAATTTTCTACCGATTGCTGCTCTTTTTCGCCGATGTGGCTTTACTGTAAGATTTGTAGTCATTTTCAGCTTGTATACTTCCCTGCGACACGCCCAACGCTCTTGCCAACTTCGCCACACTCGTTCCACATAGCCAAGCGCTAAGAAGTTATTATCTTTGGAAATAATAGAAGTCGTTAATTTTGCATTGTCAGTGTCCGCTCAGTTCACCTCACACTGCCGATCTACTGCTCTTTACGTAGTAAGGAATATGACCTAGCACAAAACTGCGGTCACCACCTAATCGTTTATATATATATATATATATATATATATATATATATATATATATATATATATGGGGGAGACCGGATATTAACAAACACTTAAGCTTTGATAATAAATAACTATTTCGTTTTTTTAAGAAAAAAAAATAAGATTTTTTGTGTATAGAAAACTTGGAGTTTTTTCCTGTTTACTGAAGTGCAAAGAAAAGTCAAAATTAACATTTTGCAACAAATCAGTGAGATGTTTTAAAATGTACCTATGTTCGGTATTGCCCCGGTTGTCGGGGTAATCCCGAATATACTGTTTACTTTAAACTTTCCTTTACGAAACAAGAGAAATGCATCAAAACATTAAAAATATACCATCATGTAATATTTAAATCTTTAATAAGAATTATAGTTACATACATAACTAATAAATATATCAAATAATAAATATAGCAAACTATTCTAATTAACAAAACTAATGGCACTTATTACCAAAACATGATCTATTTCCCAAAGCAATTTCATTAACTTATTACTTACTTTTCAATAAAATAATTATTTAAACATCTTTGATAATATATTTCACACCATGGGCGATCCCAAACACTCCGAGGTAATGGCAAACATTCTCTCTGGCTTTACCCCATGAGACGCTATTTTATTGTTATAGTTGAATCTAATTGTTGACTGCATGCAGGCTAGTAAGATAACAAAGAACTAAAGTATTCGAATATAGGGTAATATATAGCCTTATTTGTAACGATATAGATAAGATAAGAGCCAACTTACTTAGCCCACATTGTTGAATCAACGTTATAAGTGAATCGACAAAAACAACAAAACGTCTTCTTCCTGGCAAATCACTCAACTGACTGTCACCAAGTTTATGCTACACTTTTCCAGGCCTCTCCGCTAGCGTGCAGAAAAATCGTCTGGTGTCTAACAAGCTTCCCTGGGCGTAAATTTGGGCGTTTCTAAAATATTTCTCAATAGTGTAAATTCTGTCACTGATACACTACCCTGGCTTAAGCAAAAAGACATTCAAATGTAAGTCTGCAATCACTGCTAGTTACCAGTTCACAGAAGGAAATATTTGTGATCCTGCAGTTACTACATGACGAAGCCCTTTGATAGCACGTAACTCTTCAACCACATGTGGGAGATATCCAGTAAATGATCGACGACGCTCTATGGCGAATGTTCAATTTGTCAATCTAGCGTTTCAAGTAACTATTGTTAGCCGGCCTATATGGCTTTTTTATTTATATTTCTTTATCGTAAGATTTATCATTACCCGCGCCACGGCAATTTCATCGCTCTATAGATGGTAACTAACTTTGCTCTGTGAATAGCTGTTTCACACCTTAAAGAACTTAAGCGAATCCTTACGTTAAGTATTTCCTAAGTAAATAATGCAAAATTTTAATACTGCAGAATTGTTTCCCTTATTCCCTTTAAAATTGTAATTTTTAAAAACGCTTAAATATCTATTTAACTACTCCTATTTAAGAGTTTGCATACCGATTTTCACATTTCTGGCGAGATTTCTCATGGCTAAACTGTTCGTGTACGCTTTTTTGGCGTGGGTGACCCTGGTTTGATTCCCGACGAGAACTCGTGTGGTTCGGATAACAAGTTATGCTGTGGGTGCGTGTCACATAGAGCCTCGCTGTTGAAAGGGATAATAAATTGAAAAATATATATTTAAAAAAATCGTATTTCTAGCTTAACCGAATACTCCTCATGGCACTTGCTCAATGTAGAAAGGGAAATTTCAATCTTACAGAATTGGACCTAGTCTTTAATCTTGGGAACTGAATATTCGTAATATCTGAAATAACCGTCCCCTTATTTTATGAGAGTTTATATGCATAATTTATCATTTCTACTCTAAGCGAATGCAGACAGTACTGACTTTGTGCATAAATAAATAAATAAAAAAATAACGTCCAAATCCCAAATTATGCGAGTCCTCACTTTCAGCACCTTATGAATTAATAAAATGAAATTATTGAGATTGTCCTCTCTCTCCACTTAGGAACGATATTTTCGAAAGTGCTTAAATACGTATTTTTTATATTATTATTATTATTATTATTATTATTATTTTAAGAGATTAAACGTATACCCAATTTCGGATCTTCAACTTGCGTGAATCCTCACATTTGACACTTTCTCAATAACTAAAATGAAATTTGGATATTGTGGAAATGAACTAACTTTTCCCCTTACAAACGAAAGTTTTTGGAATCGCCGAATCACGTATTCCCATGATTTTGTTGAAGAGTTTATATATCGAATTTTACATATCCCACTTAAGCAAATTTCCAAATCAGGCATTTAGTGAATCGAACTACGTTAATGAAAATGTCAATATGATTGAAATTGATCTAGTTTTTTTTTTCCTCAAAGAGGAATTATTAGAAACTCTGAAACATATATTATTATTATTATTATTATTATTATTATTATTATTATTATTATTATTATTATTATTATTATTATTATTATTACTATTATTATTATTTAAAATGGGATATTGTTATTATTTAATTTCATATATCCAACTTAAGCGAATCTTCACATACGATACTTTCTAATTAAACAAAGGGACATTTTATCATTTTGTGGAAGTTCCGAATCCCTTCCCTGGGAGTGGAATTTTCGATAACGCTGAAACACGGATATTATTATCTTTAGTGAAGAGTTAATATGCCAAGTTTCATCTCTCTAACGTAATGGTTTAGTGAGATGCACTATTATTCTGGGAACTTCTAAACCTATCTTTATTCCTTAGGATGGGCATTTCTATAAAAAAAAAAAAATCCTTCACAATGTATTACTTTCCTGAGAAAAGGATATATATATATATATATATATATATATATATATATATATATATATATATATATATATATATATGGTGTTAATGAACTAAACCTACAAATTGAATTTCTTCGTGGCTAAGTGGTTAGCGTACGCGCCTTTGGCGTGGGAGAGCCCGGTTCGAGTTGAATTGGATTTCAGTTTTAGCGTCCATTTCAGCAGCGAGGCTATGTGAGACGTGGACCTACTGATTACCGTGGAATCCGAACCACATGAGCTTCCGCTGGGAATCGAACCCGGATCTCCCGCGCCAAAGGAGAGCCCGGCTCGATTCCCGGAGAGAGCTCATGTGGTTCGGATTCCACGTTAATCAGTAGGTTCACGTTCCAAATAGCCTCGCTGCTGAACGGAACGTTCAACCCAAAATCAATTCAACTATACCGACAAACTGTAAGAGATGATTCCTCACATCAAAATAAGATTTTAAAAAAAATCATGTGGTCCTATGTCGATAAGTGCATAGTTCCAGAACTAGGGCTGTCCAAAATCGCGAATAATCTAAATTTCAGCAGGCCCGATTTTGAATTCCAGAAACTACGGATGGTAGTCCTTATCAGCCTAAAGATATTCAAGCATACCTAATCCAAAAGTACATGTTTCATCAATTTTCAAGAGATGTACAGGGTATTCCTTACAGGGTGTAAATCTTAGATATGCTCTAAATAGAGTTTTCAGATATACCCTGATTTCATGGAGGGTCAGAAGTAAGCAGAAGGTAAGTCTTGACAACAATGGATACCCTATGCCTCGGAGGGAAGTGCTAGGAACCGGCAACTCCATGTTCTTATTTTCTTGTATCTGTATATTCAGAGTAACGTGTGCTGCGATGTATTTCGTCACGGTATATTTCATCTTTTCTTCACTTGCAAGTGTGAAAGAAAACATCGCAGCATGCGTTTTCCCGAGTTCGAGAGACTGTGCTGATGACGATCCTTAACACTTCCCACATCCCGTCAAAAGATTCCGTGTTCACTAGTGTCAAAGTTTCTCGCTTCCCTACTTTGGACCAATCATAAAATCAGAGCATGTCTCAACGGTCTCGAGATATGATGTTTTCACTCTAAAGTGATTTTTCTTTTTATTTTTTTAATCGGATGAGCCGTTTGAGCTGTACGGTACATTGCTAATGTTAAATGAAAATGAAACATTGCCATTTACCTGAACCCGCAACATAAAGTGAATGGGACATGTTTAAAATGGGGGCTGGCTATCAACATGTTACCATAAATGACAGTAACTTCATTCACTTATATTGTGGGTCCAGGTAAATGGCAACGTTTCATTTTCATTTAATGTTGGGTGCATAAAGAGCATGCAGCCAAAACAGCTCGTCCGATTTAAAACAACCCTTCACTTTGGATTGAAAACACCACAAATGGAGATGTTTCTTCCTCTTACATTTTGTTGTAATTAATAATAACAGAGTTACCCTAAGTCAGGAGACTTTTGAGACATACTGTATATATATATATATATATATATATATATATATATTTGTGTATCAGATAAGAATAATAGATGGAACTTCCTGCTCTTAAAACTACAGGAATAACGTCCCTAGTCTATGGCTTTCCTTTACAATTGCATAACGAAATAATTATCAAGAAGTAGCAAAAAGTGGAGAATGCATTGTGTTTCTTATAACGCTTGTGTTTATGAAAATAATAGACGACTGAAAATTATAGAAGATTACGCTACATCTCATGAACAACCCTACAATGGACGTTTTATAAAGAAACTCTTTAATGACGAACCTACGAACATATCCCCACAAGACCAAAGGGCGCAAGAGACTACTCATAATGATATATGGTGTGACAGTATGATATGACACATAATCATTAATTCATTGTCTCCCCTATCGCTTCAACTTATACAGGGAAACAGTTGAAAGCTGTAGGGGTTTCCTGTGAAGCATTTTTCTTTTCCATGTTAATAAAGGACGTTACAGTCAGGAGTCGCTCAGTAAGCAAGAAAGACAGAAATAAGCAATTTGCTGCTGCGTATCTTCAGTTTTATCAATGATACTCACATTTCGTGTCACTTTATTTATAGAGGTGTGTAAAATAGAAAAGATCTTGCGTTTTGTAATTTTGTTCGTCAAAGTGCTTCGAAACTTTGTTTTTATATGGATATTTTTTTTTTTAAATTCATTCAAATAAAAACTGCATTTTGTTACTGGACTAACAAATGATGCATACAGTTTATCCTATCATGCAACACACCAATCTACTTTCAATTGAAGGTACCGTATCGTGCAGCATATTCCCTCTCAATTTTATAACCTGCGATGTTTATTTGTGTATTTTTTGTACTTTGGCGTCCCTTTCAGCAGCTAGGCTAAACGGGACATGGACCTAGAGCTACAACTCAACGTTCAATCCCAAACACATGAGCTCCCGCCGGAAATCAAACTCGGGTCTCCCACGTCAAAGACACGTATGCTAATCGCTTATCCAAGAGGGAGCTCGTATATTTGTGTATTACTACATACTGTAAAACTCTGTTGTGTAACTTCTGCACACCCGATTCTGTATTTATTTTTGCTATATCCGTTTCGTCAGAACTTCAAATTTGAATACTCTCAGACTACATTCTCACTTGCTACTTAACGTCTAATATACCTTCACAGCCGCTCTTCCCGATGATCTACTGACTGTCAAACTCGCCTTCTTATACGGGGTCCTGGGTTAGATTCGTGGTTCGAAGACATTAAAATATTAACTCATTATGCTGTTTCGGATTCGACCTTAAACTCTAGATGTACGTCTCGTATAGCATTGGTGTTAAAAAAAAGAAAAGGATGCTGAACATCAACAAGCAATAACAACTACCTTCATATGGAAGTAATATTACAAAATAAAAGTTATATTGTAATATATTACATATTAGTCGTAATTACATCATATTTAGTACGGGCTAGTCGCACGAGGTTTTTTCCACTGTTTTTTCTTACATTCACGCTTTGTGCTCATTTGCTATCACTGTGTTAAAATATCCAAGATCGTTGTCTTCATTTACATTATTATTATATATTCATATTTTTCCTCATTGCCTTCACTATATGCTTGTGACTTGCCACGATGTCCTCGTCTTCTCTATATTTACTTCCCAACTGCTTTAAAATGAGAAATGAAATGAAATATGTCAGTTTTACGTCCTACAATTATGTCAGTGAAGCTAAAGGGGACAGCGATGATGATAAATTCATGCAATGATGGAATGAGTAAAGTGAGAGGAAATGGAAGAACCCCGAAAAACAGGAGCACGGAGTTTGTCCACCAGGAAACCTACTTGGCGCGAGTTGGGATTGAGCTAATGACCTCACGCACCAGACGTGAATGTTCTACCACTGGGCCACCGTGCTCTTTCCCAACTCTTTTAACATCATATCAAGAAACAAAAGGGTCTGCTGTATTCTTTAGAAAATATAATTTGATTTGAGTTGGCTTTCAGTTTAGCGTTCCTTTCAGCAGCGAAGCTGTATGAGACGTGGACCTACAGCTTAGCGTGGAGTGCGAACCACATGAGCTCCAGCCAGGAATTGAACCCAGGTCTTCCACGACAAAGGTACGTACGCTAATTACTCTGCTACCAGAGAGCTATTTAAAAATATATGGCTATACGCTGCATACTAGATGAATTATAAATGATAGTAGATGTTGATGTAATAGTTGGTTAAATGAATATAGTGGGAGGAAACAGAAGAGTACGAAAAGATCCACGTACTTGATATTGTTTGTTCATTTGTAAAATTTTAGTTCCCATCTTCAACACCGAAGTTATGTGAAACGTGAACCTACAGCTCTAAGGTGGAATCCGAACTATATAGCCTAATACCTTTAATGTTCTTTCACAGGGAATTGAATTCTTGCCTCGTAAATTTTGTAGAAGACTCGTCTCGTGTCGATTATCGAAAAGCTTCCTCGCCTTTATTTTTAAATGTATGTATTTGATATTCGGAAATAATATAGGAAGATTTTTGCACTTATTAATACAGTTCCATATAGAACAAGCTCAGCTTCGATAGATAGGGCATATTATTAGGATAAAAGGACAAAGATTTCCGAAACAAGTGTGGGAAGCAAGATCAGGAGGGTTAGGGAAGAGAAGACCAAGATGCCGACCAAAATAGACCTGGAAAAGGGTGCAGAAAATGTTTCCAATATACACAACTTTCCACGGAAAATAATAATGGATCTGGTGCAGGGCAGAAGCAAGTGGTGAGCTCTCTGGAAAACTTCGACACCCAAGTGGTAGAAGAGGGTCTGATTAAGTAAGTACATGGAAAATTTAAATGTTGTATATGGATAAATGTTGAATGTAGCGATTATTAGAAAAGATACACGCGTAAGAAAGGCATTATGAGTAATATACACCACAGTCCACCATACTAGGGACATCATATGTGGGTGGAAAGGTGATTTAAGAAACCAGCATGGATGCTGATCACGATTCAACTATTCTCCTGATCATTTATGATTATCATAGACAATCCATTTTTTTCTATCTGGTGTGACAATCTAGTGTAGGGAACTTACTCCATTATTCATCACACTTAGAGAGCTGTGCGTCTCAACACGGTGATTCTTGTTGCTAAGTATGAACTCAGGTACACCGATGAGTCTTTTCTTTTTCTCCTTAACGATGGCAGGACTCTCCTGAACGACAGTGTTATCTTATATGCCTAACTCGTTTATAATATCAAGAGCACTTCTCCAAGAGTCTGCTTTAACTATGTTCACGAGAAGCTGATCCGAACATGAAGCTGAACGTTGCTCATTGGGCTAAATTGTAATGGTATGTCACCGGAACAAAATTTGACACCCAATGACCAGTGGTCCATTTATTTGTCGTTCCTGTACCAAATGCATCATTATTTTCTTTCTGGCTTGCTGGGCCAAATGCATAACGTTCTTTTGCATTCGTAAAGTAGACTCATTCATAATTCAAAGTTCTCCATGATACACTGTATCCTGGCTGCTTGGGTATCCCAACTTGTTCGATAAACTTGTACTCAGTTTGTGACATTAGAAGCGACCCTGGTCAACTCTTGTGTTGTGTTGCTGAAGTTAGGTTTCCATAAGTGTCAAAGTTCACATTTTATGTTTACCAACCTAATATTTACAATCACTTTATTAGTTTACATTTTTAGTCTAAGGCGAGGAAAGAAGAAAATAAAGTTTGGTGACAGTGAAAAATATCGAATTCCAGATTGCAATGAATCTACACATTTCATGGTCAACAGATACCGAGAAAATGATCTTCGACATCTGCTTGTATTTTTGTCCCGTCGTCCTGTTGTACACTCACCTATAGGCGGTACCTCTTAAATTAATATTTTATTAGAAACATGTCAATAAGGTGTAACTTATTAGTCCTGAAAATATACGATGTGTAGTTTATTCTTGGGGTATTTTTTGAGCTATTTTCTCAAAAATGACTCATACCACTTTCTTCACATTTCATAAAAAAGAATATTTCATTAGTGACTCTAGAATATTATGCAATTTATTATTATATTATTATTTTTTTTTTTACGAAAACAATCACAAGGGATAGTTTACTCTTGGGGATTAGCTTTTTTCGCGCTAAATTCTCAGAAACGACGCACGCGAGTTCGGTCATATTTAATAAATAATTATTTCTTTAATATTAATGTAGTGTTGCATAAATCGTTACCACATTAATATGCACACACAGGGAAATATCTGTTGAGTTATATATATATATATATATATATATATATATATATATATATATATATATATATATATATATAACCTACTTTTGGGAGACGAACTTTCTTTCGGTGAAGTCTTCTCGAAACGCCTCAAAAGTCTGTTCAAATGTCACAAAAAAAGTTTCTTTAATAACTGCAGCAAAACATGATTTATTTTAAGGAATTGGAGCAAGGGAGTTTAGTCCGATGGCCTGTACCTTTTATTTATTATACTATAAATCATGTAACCCAAACATAGTTTAAAATTTAACTTTTATTTGAAATTAGTGTTGCCCACGAGACCAGTAAAATGTATCCCCTGGTCTCAAATTAAAAAAAAAAAATATGCTTCTTGTTTGGACTCTCGTACTATCTTGAAGATGAGACGATAAATTTCTCGTCTCTTTCTAAATACTGGCTTTAGGCTAAAATTTTGCTTAGCTAAGGTTCTAATTGTTATACAAGGATAACGTTTGTGTATATCCGGCTTTAGTCCAAAATGTACTTTTAAATGTTGCACTAACCAGAAGACAAGAAAAAGAAAGTTAGTTTAAAATGTACTGATTAATATCGATCTTTCGTTGATTATTTCAAGTTTGCATGTTGTGCTCGTTACGGCAAATAATCACAGTATATCTGTACTTTTTTGTTTTATTATAATGAGGGTATAATACATCAAAACACCGAACTACAAGGTCGCATGTAAGTTTACTGTCGTATATAATATAAATATTTATTATATATTAAACACTAAAGTTACTTCAGCCAATCTGCACTCATTTGTATAGTGAATAGCGTAGAATAGTGCGAATAATTATTATTTCAAGAGTGAAATTAACAAACTGCTGCAATATCATATTACATATATTTATGGTGTTTCACGCCGAGGGCAAGTTGAAATTAGTTGGAAGCACAAGTATAACTATCTCAGATACGTTATAAGCAATAGTTCAAAACGGATTGCATTCTGTTATGTAACAATAAGAAAGTGTATAAGTGGATTTTCAAGGAAGTGAATATAACACTAATGTTGGAAGAGAAGATAACAATGCAACATCATCTGATTGGACATCAAGCGTAGTTGATCTCCTACGGCAACTCGAACAACAATTAAATGCCTAAATGGAACAAACAGATGATGAAATGAAACAAATGGCACTAAAGTGAAATACTGAAATTGAACATAAAATAGAACAAATTACACTACAGTTGAATACTTAAAGAGAACACAAAATGGAACCGATGATATAACAGTTAAATATCAACATGGAACAAACCGATGCTAGAATGGAACAAATGACGCAAGTGCTAAATAAAAACTGGAACAAGCGGATGCTAAAATGGAACAATCCTTCACAGCTTTGAGGTTGTGAGAAGTTCAGTTAAAGCGGTGGAAACTCAAGTCAATGTTCACTCAAATCAAATTCAGAAACTCCAGGAAAAAGTGCAAACCCTGAAGAAGAAATTTGAAACAGTACATGGCAATCCTAATCTTGTTGTGAACGTACCTGACGCCGAAGTTAATACAGTTGAAACTCGACTTTGTGAAGAGTCTAGACATTCACAGGAATATTATCCCAAACTAGAAGACATGGGTTCCACTTCCGAGAGCGAGGATAAAGAGAGAAGATCGCTACGGAATACTGATGCTCATGTGTAGCGGGATACTCATGCTCACGTAAAACCTAGCAAATTAAGAAAGTCTAAAACCCATTTAAAATTTTGAAATGAATAAATTTAGTCGACTCTCTGATAATATTCCGGCAAGCAAATTTCTCGAGAAAATGGAAGCAGAATGTCATGTAATAGATGTAAGTAAGTATATTTTAAAAATCTTACTCCATATTTTGTTGCCGCCTTCCTCGGTTTGGTTTAAAGCTATTCAAATTAATGCGTGTATTTATGTTTTAAAAATGTTTTGTGTATTTATGTTTATAAAAATGAAATGAAGTATTTGAGTTTTACGTCCCACGATTATGACGTTTAGGCGAAAGGAGACGGTGATGATGAGAGGTGAGTGAAATGGTGGAATGAAGAAAGTGGGAGGAAACGGGAGAACCCCGAGAAAACCCACGCACACGGGGTTTGTCCACCACAATGCTCACTTGGCGTGGAGTGGGATCGAACCCGGGACCCCAAGCACTAGAGGTGAACGCTCTACCACTGAGCCACCGCGGCCCCCTAGTATGTATTTATGTTGTGTTCAAACGGGCATTAATAGCAAATTTTGAGAACGGTTTTGTAGAAGCTAATCAAGATGCGCATATAAGAAATAGGCGTTTTGATTGAACGGTAGATAAAAACTTTACATGCTTTGTGATAACAGCCTACAAAGATTTGAAATTGTTAAATTCATATCAACCGAAATCTCGTATCATCGCTTCAATATGTATGTTATTATGTTTTAGATTACAGCATTATATATATATATATATATATATATATATATATATATATATATATATATATATATCTTTGCAATGTACTAATCTAATCAACTTCTTCTGATAGTTCAAAATTTTGAAAATCAGTTGATGTCATACAATAATGGAAATATAAATCAGCCTAACAACCTACCTGTGCGAAACATTGATGCCAAGGAAAATAACAGTCGTAATGCGAGAGGCAACAAATTTCCTTGTAATAATAATAATAATAATAATAATAATAATAATAATAATAATAATAATAATAATAATAATAATAATAATAATAATAATAATAATAATAATAATAGAACAGAATCTAGTTTTAATAGAAATGGTAGTGCCCCAAATTTTAGAAACAATCAGTACAATAGGTTCATTTCTTCACGCAATTTTATACTTCGTAACAATTCTGGATATTGCAGAAATAGTCAAAATTATGTACAAAGAAATAATATATTGCACAATAGGCAAAGTTCTAGGCAAGAATGTGTTGTACAGTGTAACCTAACCTAATCATTCGATAACAATATTTGATGTTAGATGTAGCTGGCCTGGAATGGGTTAAAACCACGTCAATAATTTATATTTTAATTTTAAAAGCATTAATAACTAAGAATTTTCTTGCCAAAGATTTTTCCAACAGTAAGAAACGATTAGACACCTTACACATATTGACACGTGTGCGTGCGGCAAAACGCAAAATGATTAACTTTAATGTTATTACTAATTGCAATGTTAATTTTAATGAGAATGTTTTGGTCTACATTTATTTATGCTCATAATTAGTACTGATTTGTTTGTGACATTCAAAAAAAGTATTTTTTATATATTCTTTGCGCCCGAACAATGAGAAAATGGAATATGAATGCGTTGCAGTTTTATATTATGGCCATTCAGTAAGTGAGATAACTTTATGGAAAACATTATGGTTGTCAAGTTACGGTCTAGAGTTCTTTGTTAATTTGTAAAAATATTACTAAATTAACAATTCCCATTAGTTCGGGAGCCATTTATACAACGATAGCGTTTGTGTATATCCATCTTTAGGATAAAAAAAAACTTTTAAATGTTGCACTAAGAAGAAGAAAAATGACAAATAAACTTAGTTTAAAATGTACTGATTAATATCGGTTTTTAATTATTATTTCACGTCTGTATGTTCAGCTCGTTATGGCAACGAATCACTGTATACATGCGTTTTTTGTATTATTATTATTATTATTATTATTATTATTATTATTATTATTATTATTATTATTATTATTATTATTATGAAGATATAACGAATCATAACACCGAACTACAAGGTTGCATTTTTATTTGCGGTTGTACGAGGGCTAGTCAAGAAAGACTTGGACTGATTTTTTTTCTTGGCAATTTATTATTACTCAGCAACAGGCACATGATCCTTTTCAAAGTAGTCCCCGCCCATTTGAATGCACTTTTTCATTCGAGTCTTCCAGTCCTCAAACACGTGTCGCAGGCCATTCTTTGAGAGGTCCTTCAAAACCGCCTCCGATGCCTTCAGAACCTCGGAATTATCGGAGAAGCGGCGTCCACGCAGTCTGGATTTTAGGGCAGGGAATAGAAAAAAGTCGCACGGTGCGGTAGGCGTCTCCACCATCCTCAAACCTTTGCAACAGCTCCCTGCAAGTCTCCACTCGAACGGCCTTCTGCTCTGGTGTCAGGAGTCGCGGAATCCATCGCGCACACACACACTCGGCTCATGTGGAGGTGGTCATGCAAAATTTTGAAGGCACTGCCATGAGATATGCGTAGTGCGGCTGCCAGATCGTCGATACTGATGCGGCGATCTTCTCTAACAATGACTGCTGCCGTGTTAATGTTCACCTCAGTAACAGCTGACGCTGATACACCTGGTCCACCAGCTTTCGTGATTGTCATTCTGCCCTCTTTAAACTCTTTGAACCACCAGAACACGGTACTTCGTGGCAGAGCGTCATCTTTGTAGGCTGCTCTAAACATTCCTAGAGTTTCTGTTGCACTTTTCCCCAGGCGATAGCAGAACCGTATAGCTGCAAATTGTTCATCTCATAATGACTCCATTTCTTCTACAGGCGACTTCTAGAGGCGGCGCAGAACATCACCTGCAATAAGAAGTCGTGGTTACCAAACATGCAATGATTCCTTAACAACATTTTATATATATGCACAGCAAGACCCACCCTACTTGTATGCCAAACTATGAAGCTCCAGCGTTAACAGAACTGCCGGGAAAAAAAATCAGTCCAGTCTTTCTTGACTTGCCCTCGTATATAACATAAATAGTTGTAATGTATTGAATAGTAAAACTACTCCAGTCAATGTGTGCTCATTTGTACAGTGACTGGCGTAGAATAGTATGAATATTAATTATTTCAAGAGTGAAATTAACGAACTGATGCAACATCAGGTTATAGTTCGCATTTAACTTTATTTTTTTGAGTTTGTCTACCAAGCATCTGTAAGCTTAATACCATAACTATGCACTTATTAATTGACTTCATTATATAGCAAAGTAATAGCACAGGTACCGAAACTAACATCATGCAAATAAGATATAGCGCAAGCACTAACATTTAGTAGTTTGAGTGTTTATTATTAAGACATACTGAGATATTTGTTGTTTATTATTATAATATTTCTCCACAATCAGTTGTATTTATCACTATACATATTTCGAGCGTATTTCTGTTCATTGAGTAGTCACGAAGAGTAATGAAAATGCATATGCGAATAAATATTACAACAAATGGCTATATTTTTCGGACGCGAAAGAAAGAAGTTCAATTGCTGATTAGAGCTACTGCTGGTCGAATTCAACGTTGAACTATAACTTCACGTTTGACGGAACCTCAGTGTTGAAAATGGATAGTGAACTGTTTTCTATTATTATTATTATTATTATTATTATTATTATTATTATTATTATTATTATTATTATTATTATTATTATTATTATTATTATTATTATTAAAGAAAAAATACACTTTGTTTGCATTCTTTACTTTTGCATTTCGTCTTATCAATGATATTGAATAAGAAATTTTCAACGGTTCTTTCTAACTTTGCCCCTATTTTCCAAGTTGGGCATATATATATATATATACACGATTCCATATATTATATATTATATTCTATATACTGGGTTCGTAGTAAGTGAGTCAATCCATTCCAAGTGATCAAGCATGTGCCGCTCGACCATCTCCAAAAAATCTATTTTTTTCCTGAATGTTTATCCTATATCAGGCTACTTCAAAATCACAATTAATTATTTTTCACAGCATCCCATGCCGACGCAACGGCTGCTGCCATTTTGCGTTTTTTTTTTCGATTTTAGGTGTTTACGTTCTTTTCAATATATCAGCATATATTTGTCCTAACAAACTGAAAATTGCTGGACCTTTCCAACTCGTGCAGAGCTAAAACTTTGATCCCTAAGATTTTTGCCTAAACCCACTTGGAGGGGGTGAAATCAGGGTCTACAGTAGCAACATTTTTGGACATGGAAAACATGTTTCGGAAGAGGAAACAACTGACGTAGAGGTCTGAATTTATGTGTGCATGTAGTCCCGGGACATAAGTTAATACACAAAAATTTACAGACCTGTAGCTGCTACCAAAGGCCTGAAAAAATAGTAAAGTTGAGGAATTATGCCAATTTAGCATATTTCACTGTCGAAAATGTCCAATGGGTCTGGATAAAAAAAAAATCTGATATTTTGGGAGTAGTTGGTCCTTTAGTATACCATAACACACAACAAAGCGCGTTTTGTGTTTTTGAGCAAAACGGGGTCAAGTATTAAGTAATGACGTCATACTCTAAGAGCATGGGCGGAGTTAGGAATTGTCTGCTGGGGTGGGGACCTATTGTCCTGGGGGCCACGGTAAATACAAATGAGAACTGAAAAACCTTGTGAGTGACATTTTTATTTTTTTTCAAAAAGTTGGTGGACAATGCCCCCTATGCCCCCCATAGCTCCACCCATGTCTAAGAGGCTTTTTGTTCATTTTTTTATTATATTGAACATATGTTTGGGAAGAGGAAACAGCCGATTTATAGGTCTGAACTTGTGGGTGCGTGTAGTCCGGGGTCATATGTTAATATACAAAAATTTACAGACCTGTAGCTGCTCCCAAAGGACAGGAGAAATCGTATAGTTGGAGAAATATGCCAATTTAGCGTATTTCACTGTCCAATATCTCCAATGGGTCTGGATAAAAAAAAAAGTCTGATATTTTGGGAGTAGTTCGTCCTCTGGTATACCATAATGCAGAACAAAGCGCGCTTTGTGTTTTTGAGCAAAAGGGGGTCAAAGTACTAAGTAATGAAGTGTTTTGTTCATAAAATCTACTGGAAATTTGTCACTGTTTACAGCGAGTAAGTGTTCACTGACTTGAGAATGTAGATCAAAAGAAAGGTCAACATTGCCCTGCACGAGTTGACAGTTAAATCAAGAATAAACATGATTGAGTATCATTGATATAGCAAGCAGCAAGAGCAAGGAATACTTAAATACTTACGGACTTTTTTTTTTTATCAAGGGTGCATTTTGACTTTCCACGCTTTCCGCTGATAGCGGCATTCTTCACCAGTGGCGCAGTGGGTCTGATAAGACAGTGTTACAACTAGAGGAAAGAAACGAGCTTGAGAGCCTTGACTCGACTAACCATTCATCCTACTTTATTTTACTACACAACAACAAATTTCCAGTAAATTTTATAAACAAAACACCTCCTAGAGTATGACGTCATTACTTAATGCTTTCACCACTTTCTGCTCAAAAACACAAAACGCGCTTTGTTATGTGTTATGGTATACTAAAAGACTAACTATTCCCAAAATATCAGATTTTTTTTTATCCAGGCCCATTGGAGATATTGGACAGTGAAATATGCTAAATTGGCATAATTCCCCAGTTTTACGATTTTTTTTCAGACATTTGGGAGCAGCTACAGGTCTGTAAATTTTTGTGTATTAACTTTGACCCCGGACTACATGCACACACAAATTCAGACCTATACATCAGTTTTTTTTCCTCTTCCCAAACATGTTTTCAATGTCCAAAAATGTCGCTACTGTAGGCCCTGATTTCACCCTTTCAAATGGTTTTAGGCAAACATGTTAAGAGATCAAAAAGATCTGCAGGAGTTGGAGATGTCCAGCAATTTTCAGTTAGTTAGAACAAATACATGCTGAAATAATGGAAACAACGTAAACGCCTAAAATCGAAAAAAAAAAAAACGCAAAATGGCAGCAGCCGTTGCGTCGCCATGGGATGTTGTGAAAAATAATCAATTGTGATTTTGAAGTAGCCTGATATAGGATAAACATTCAGGGAAAAATATATTTTTGAAAAGGTCGAATGGATTTTTTTTTCTTTTTTTTTTTTTCTCGATCACTTTGCATGGATTGACCCAAGTACAAAATAGTTCTAGGTAAACTTGCCAATGTTGTTTTAAACAATAAGTAGCCTAACTCTTGTTCCAGCCGAAACATTCGTCCTGCTTTTCTGAATAGTATGCAATACGAATTCAAAAGTGTTATCCTGGTTGCATACCGTCACGGCGATGCGATTTTTTTGGAGCTGACCATAATATGCTTCTTCAATGGACAATTTGCTTACACTATACGCATTTGTTTGTTTACTTTAGTGCCGTAAAAAATATGCACTGCCATTTGGTTTAGGCTCTCATAAAAGAGTGAAAACAATTAGTGTCTGCTCTGGTGAATACTTAGATCGTATACCATTAGAGCCAAACCACTTTGGTAATGCTTTGTTCAACCTTGTGTGGAAAATTAGGCAGCTATCTGGATGAAATAATAAGAGTTGTCCTCAATCAAAGGAACTAGTAACAATGGATATGCAACCCTGAATTTTTTGCTACTGTTTCTTTATGTTGGTAAAGATATGAGTGAAACTATTTAACCGCTTGTTCTTAAAAAAAGTAAATAATAACGATAATGTATGAATCAATATGTCTTAATAAATTATTCGAAATGCCTTGCTATGGTAAAATAGAACCAGGACTGTCTCAGTTTCTTGTCATTTATAGCCGATCTTATACAATCAGCTAGCATAGTGCATACACTACGAACACCCTAAACCAGATTGGTACGCATATAATAAATTGTTTATTGTTAAGTATTCTCAAACTTGATCGTTAACAATATATCTAAAAAAAAAAAAAAAAGTAGAAAGTGAGAGAATTGTATTGATTGAATTGTAGTAGTTTCATTTAGTTTTATTTTATTTTCTGAAAGTGGACTGACATTGAGTTTTCATACAGAGTAGCTGGAGGATATACTTATGGAAAGAGTATTTACATTTGTCAAAATAATTAGAGAAGCATAAAACGCAGAAACGATATATATATATATATATATATATATATATATATATATATATATATATATATATATATATATATATATATATCGACATTTTTGATAGAGTTGGTTGTATGGGTTGCTGTCCTGATCACTGCATCTGTGCTTGGCGGCCCGTATGAACGAACGCGTATGCGACATCATATGACACGAGGTGCAACTTGCGATAAGACATGGAATCATCAGGTCACTTGAAATGTTAATAATGTCGCTGGATGGGCAATGAATGGAAATGGGCGGGTGTGGTGTAGTTTTGAATATGGACAAATGTAGCATATTATGATTTAGCGGAATATATGGCATGCAGAGTCATAAGCAAGACATAAACTGGATAGACACAACGTGCAGCAGCTAAGGCCTTCGACGCGTCTTGCAGTGTCATTTCCAGACGCTGGACACGCTTTCAACAGACGGGAAGAATACGTCGAAAGACAGGGAAGGTCGCACATGGACAACGTCAGCAAGGGAGGACCATTATTTGGTGTTATTGGCTCGGAGAAACAGGCGGCAAAGTGCGACTTACTTGCAACACGACACAGAATCTCAATTCAATCGGCTGCAGGAAGGAAGTCTTTATGGGCGAAGCTCGACTGTGTGTGTCCCATTAAACGCCCAACTACTAAGACCCGCAGAAACTGGGCTATTGAGCATAGTGACTGGAGGTGTGTTGATTGGAGCACCATTTTGTCTTTGGACAAGTAGCGTTTCAACTTAGAATCACACAATTGACACATTTTCATCTGGAGAAAACATAGATCTCAAAATTATCTATCACATGTGCATGAAGCATTGCAATATGGAGGTTACGCTATAATAGTGTGGGTAGAAATTATTGTGGCGCGACGCACAGTCCTGCAGACCATCCACGATCTCAGTAGTACGCATATGAGATTCCCAGGCCTCATGTTGTTCCTATGACTTCAACAATTTGCTATAGCTTTATTTTATCTACGATAATGCCAGACCTCACCCAGCAAGTGAGGTACATATGGTAATGCAGGCAGAGGGTGTCGAATGGGTATTATGGCGAGCGTCCTTCTCAAATAAAAATTTCATTGAACACTTGTAAGATATACTCGGCAGACGTATTACTGCTAGGCTTGCGTCAACTGCTACTCTGCAGCAGTTGGAAATGACTCTGCTGTAGGAATGAGGAAACGTCCACAGACTAGCATCGGCAATCTGATTCAATGAATGCAAAACAAATGTACAGTAGCTGTATCTATTCTGAAAGACCATACACTTTACTAGAGGTAAGTTTTATTGTGTAAATGTCCATTTCTATCACGTTACCGTAATGCTTTTGTGGCGTTTTCTTGCGTGTGTTCACTTTTACAATTCCAGCATTATTCCTAGAGTTTATTCGTGTTGACTATTTAGCACAGTTAAATTCCAATAATCACGGCAAGCGCCCTCGTAACCAAATGCATCGGTAACTTTAAATATTATATACCTAGCTAACTTTAAAAAGAAATATTCAGCATGTTCAAAGTCATTTAAATACTTTCATAATTTATTAAAATACTTTATAATCGATTTTAGAATTTAAAAAAAACAAAACCATTTTATTTTCCCTCTCTGGTACATTCTTTATAAAATTTTGAATAACATATATATTGACGGATCTATATTTAGATCTTAAAAACTATAATTGACTGGGACTGTTTCTAATGAGATTGAACAGTTTATTTATTTGTTGTTTGAATTTTAATATTATAACAAACTTCAAATATTTATAATCATTTCTTTTCAGCATTACAACAAATTAACGTACTGAATGAACATTCCAGGAAGCATTTCTTCCTGCAAACCTCATTCGTTTTATGAAGTTAATTCATTTTTTTTTTAATTGATATGAAGAAAATGCAGACAGTTTGAAAATACCAGAGCAACGAATTTCATTTTGAACTCTGTTACGCTTCAGCTAACAAGTTGTATGTAATCAAGTCCAAGATTGACAGCATGTGCAGATTTATGACGTTGCACAGCTGGTATATACTAACTAGCATTGAACATTTAAAAAAAATCATTTTACATCATAGCAATCACGTGCGTAAATGTTGATGTTATTTATGCATTTATTGATTTATGAATTGTGAATATTAACAGCATTTGCTTGGCGTTGGCATTTCTTATTTTCTTTCTTTCTTTTTTATGTTTCAATTCTTATAAAATATAATAATACTTGTATTTATTAATACATGAGACTGTAGAAGTGCACGTTTACTCAAATGAACTTACATTGATATCTGAAGAATTCAATTTAGCTAACACTAATAAAATATGAGATATACAGTCTGTCAAAATTATACTGTTAAACGAAACAAAAATTTATCTGAGATCAAATTAAAAATGTATATTTAAAAGTGCTATTGATCATACCTAAGTTTTTTGCTTAAACTGTCAGGTTAACTTGCCTGCCATGATGTATATTGTTGCCTTAAATATTCGTCTGATTGACTTCCAGCGTATGATTTGCGGGTTACTTAAAAAAATAAAAAAAATAAAAACATTATCTTGACTTATTTTTCGGAAACGGGTAGCTAAAGGTTTTGTTTAAAAATTATGAACCAAACTTACAAGAAGTTTGGAAGGACATGAAAATTGATTTTTTCATCAGTAAATTAATTACGTTTAAGCATGTAGGGATAAATGTGGATAATCCATCACGGTAATCTCCTAAATCTACTAAATTTAAAATTTAATTTCAGTTCGTTGTGTTGCCTCCATTCATCATTTCGGAATGCTTGCCTGCATTTGTGCATGAATACATATCCGATTATGGTTTTATTTATATAAAAATTAAGAACTATGCAAACTTATTTACATTGGAAACTTGTTTTCTTTCGCCATTACATAACTGCTTTTAAATTTAAACGTCGCTCAAAGAAAAAGAGAAGTGTTTATTACTAGCTCGTAATTTAATAGAACAAATTAAGATCACCATATGATTTAACTATGCTTTAAGAACAACACGTTAAAAAAGTCACATTTATTTTGAAGAACGTGTAACCAAGATTGGTCAATGTGACATATATTTTAGCATACTAATAATTTTGCATATCAGTATGCAAATTCCTTATATTTTTTGACTATCAATACGTAAAGGCCGATCCATTATTTTATTGAATCATGATTATAAAATATTTATAATATAGATTAGGTAGGGTCATACATATAGTTGTGCTGGAACACCAAGAATAAGTCGGATAGTAGTAGAAAAAGCGTTAAAAATGCACACAGGAAAAGTGATAGGCCCAGGGTAGAACCATTGGCAAGTTTAGGAACACAATGCATATACAGGGTGTTTCAAAACAAACCCTCAACGTTTGGGAGGTGATTCCTGGCACCAAGATAAGAGCAAAGGTATAGACTAACCTGGATGCTCAAATGTTTCCTTTCGGAATTATAGGCTGCCGAAAAGGTGAAAAATTGAACTTGAAAATGTAAAAAAAAAAGGTCCATAGCTCCACAATTGTGGAACTCACTGCAGTAGGGTTAAGACTTCACTTAGGAACTAGTATGTGTATTATCCAAATATCCATGTTTCAGAATCCTAAGGTACTCACGCAACAACTTTCATAGAAGGAGTCTGGATACGGCATATAATTTGAAGTACTCACTAACTATTTCTATAAAAATTGTTGCCGAAGTACCGCAGGATTTTAAACAAGGATTTTTGTGTAGGATAAATATTAGTTCCTAAATAAAGTCTTGATTTAACTGGGGTAGGTCCCATGCTTTTGAAACTATGGACCTTTAAAGTTTTTTTTTTTTTTCATATTTTCGGCAGCCTATAAGTTCGAAAGGAAGCATTTGTTCACTCAGATTAATCTATATTTTTTGTCTTGTCTTGGTGTCAGGAATCACCACCCAAACGTTGTCGGTGTTGTTTCGAAACATCCTGTATGAGACCTGATGCAGATTTTTTTTTTATGAGCAGGAAAAAAAAATACCAAGTCAGCGGAAGGATAGTGTCAGTGGAAACTGCAGAGGAATGAAACTCTTTTAACATATGATGAAGATTTGGGAGAAAGTTGTAGGTAGGCGATTACTGGATGAAACACCAATAGAAGAACAATTTAGATGTACATCAGGAAAGAGTACAACGGACGCATATATATATTCTAAGACAAGTTATGAAAAATATCCAGAAAAAAATAGTCTTTACTGGTTTGGACAGAGTACCACGTCAGGCAGTATGGAGATGTCTGTGGAAGAAAGAAGTGTCAGAGAATAACGTAAAAAATAACCCACGATATGTATACTTTAGCTACGACCCAAGCAAGCAGTGTTGGTCAAATTTCGATTGAATTAACAATTAATCTGTAAATTTAATTGTTACTTGCAATTAATAATTGAAGTAAGTAATTGTCAATTGTTAATTGCAGTTGGCCATTCATAAAGGAGAATCAATTGCAATTAATCAACCGATTGAAAGTAGTTTCAGTGGAAAGTAATTGCAATTGAATTCAGTCATTCAATTGCAATTGAAATTAATTGGCAATTAATTCAATTGCAATTGATTTCTACAGCAATTACTTTCAATTGATTGATCAATTGCAATTGATTTTCACTGATTAATTTTCAACACTGTAGTTCAGAGAGGGTGTCAATCGCGACCAATCGCTCTTTCCAATAAAGTCGATATGACCTTTCTGATATAAATAAAATAAAGAGTTTTTTTGTGTGTCTGTCTGTCTATCTGTGTGCGGCCTGTAGACCAGACGACCGAAAGTTTTCAGAATTTCGAGGTGCATTCTTTCGCATCGGTTTGTGCGTGCTTTCTGCCGTTTTGTGTGTTTATTGCCACGTTTTGGACGTCACCGGAAGTGGGCCAAAATGGGCTTCCAAGATGGGATGAAAACGACCAAGAGTTACGCCACTATCGAATTTCGAAGTCGTTAATTTCACATCCTTTCATGCTTGTTTTGTGCCGTTTTGTGTGCCTATTTCGTTGCTTTCTGAATCACCGGTAGAGGGTCAAAATATGCCTCCAAGAGGGAACGAAAATGGCCCACTGCTGCGCCAATGTCGAATTTTGAGGTCGTTTCTTTCGCAAAGTTTAGTCCCATTTTTGTGTCGTTTTGTGCGCCTATTTCTACGTTTTGTGCGTCACCGGAAATGGGTCAATGTTATACTAAAAATATGGTGGAACAAGTTAATGCTTTTTCGTCAGGAACGATTCGAGGTCATTTCCTTCACGTTGTCTTGTGCGTGTTTTCTACCGTTTTGTAATCCTATTTCCACGTTTTGTGAATCAATGGTAGTGGGTCAAAGTGATAATTCAATGTGGGAAGCAAAATAACCCACTGTCCTACCAGTATCAAATTTCGAGGTCGCTTCTTTCGAATTGTTTAGTGCATGTTTTGTAACGTTTCTGTGCATATTTTCACGTTTTGTGCGCCACCAAAAGTGGGTCAAAAAGGACCTACAAATATTTCAAAAAAGACATATTCATCCCACTTGCAAGGCCCACTTTGACTCACCTCCACTGACGCACAAATCGACACAAACCACGCACCAAAAATGTGAAGGAAATGACCTCGACATTTGATGGTGACGGAACAGCATTAACTTATTTCGCTATACATGTAGGTCATATTGACCCATTTTTGTTGTCGCACTAAAGTGGAAATAAGCGCATAAAACAGCACAAAACAGGCAGCATACGATCCGAAGGAAACGACCTCCAAATTCGATAGTGGCGGAACAATGATTATTTTTCCTCACACCTTGATGGACCATTTTGACGCATTTTTGGTGATGCTCAAAACGTGGAAGTAGGCAAACAGAACGGTACAAAATACACACTAAATGATGTGAAGGAAATGCCCTCCAAATTCGTTTGTGGCGGAACAGCATTAACTTGTTTCGTTATATTCGTAGGTCCATTTTAACCCACCTCCGCTGACGCACAAAACGTACAAAAAAGGCACTAAACGATGCGAAAGAAACGACATCGAAATCCAATAGGGGCGGAACAGTGAGCCATTTAACTCCCACTTTAAAGAACTAGTCCAGGAACTTTAGCATTTTTCTTCGGAAAAATTAGGAGCCAAGGTTTTTCTTCACAAAAACGTTCATTAGCTCATTCTAAATGACATATCAAAAGTCCCCGACTTTCTGCCGTACGCTTCCCCTTTTTTCGGGGGGTGGAAGTGGGGGAGGAAACCGCAATTTAAAATACTATTAAATTCAGCTTATTTGAATGTTAACCTAAATATTCCGAATAAAAAGACAAAATTTACCGGAAACGCTTACCACATTTGCTCGTAAATGTTTCACAGGAAGTCCCAAAGAATATCGGGTCGGGTTTCGGAAATATGACGTCATCAAAACGGCCGACACCAGAATTTGTAGTGTTTTGTGGGAATGGTTATAACTTCCCGCAGAATAGTGGTAAAACCGTCGTTTTTGTTTCAGATTGAAGATAATTAATTACCAAATGTACGGAATGAAACGTGCTGTCTCTATCGTTAATTTCTTTCGAGATACAATAACAAAAAAACTAGTTTTTGAGTACCTAGTTTTATGTATAAATGCAAATAACTTTGTAATAATAAAATATTTCAAAATATATCTTCAAACAATGATTGTAGAGCATTCTAAAGCCTTTCCAACGGTACCTGTACTTGCATTTTTTTTGTATTTTGAAATGTAAGGAAGGTATGTTGTTTTATTTAATAGACCGACTCTTGTAAAGACAATATAAGCCTACTATTTTTAATTTTGAAAAAAATTGGATATAAGATTTAATATCGCATTAGAATCCGTAAGTCACACACACCCCAGACACAGATACAAAAATGAGGATTTACAACGTTGGGCGATAGATTCTTATCGTTTGTAGAATGAGAAATGTAACATTCAGAGTAATAATGAATAAGAAATATAAACTATTCAACTTACCTGAAATTGTTTACTTATTGAGTTTCTTTGCTGATTGTTAAATAATAATTGTAATTATAGCAGGTCGACCTGATTTGTTACTTCTATTTCTTCAGAGATTCCTTCCGTTGGAGTGACATTCAAACAGGATTGTCTGTGACAATTTGCACAAGCAAGAGAACAGAACAGACCTAGCTTTCGACATCCATACACATTGCCGCATCTTTTAAATCATGAACAGAAAATCATTTTTAAAAGGGACGGCGGGGCAGGTGGCTGCGTTGATCGAATTGGTACTAACAAATTGTCTTTCATAACGCAACCCTACTTCTCAGGGTTTAGTTGGTTTCCGAGCCATGTTTGTACGTGGTCATAAACCCGAAACAAATGTTGTTGTGCTGCAGCTAAAGTCGGTGGTAGGGCTTTTAAATCGACAGACTTATTTCTCTTCTCTGATTTGGTGAAATAATGATAACGGTAATCATTTAGTGAAATGTCATTTGCAGATGCACCGTATAACCCCCCTCTCTAAAAAAATAACTGTATGCCATTTTCAGTTATTTCTGCATGGGAAACATTACTTCGATTAAAAATTTCTACGACATGTTTTAAATATTGACGTTTTTGTAAGAATTTCAAACAAGCTGATTTCCCCTTCTGAAAAATGCCAGATGTTCCATCACAGCCTAGAAAAGCATGTAGAAATAAAATGTGATTTTTGCATACACCTTCTAAACTTCTTGATGGGTAAATCTCCAGCTCTGTCTTTCCTTTTCCTGGCTTCAAGAAAAAAATTCAAAATTCGGCTGGGTTTGAGCTGTCATGAATACTAACAAATCAGTATCCTCACCAACAATAACTGTAGAATTAGAATTAATTTTTGATATCGTGAGTGTGGTTTCTACAATGAGGACATCAGCATCATTCTCTGCTTGTTTGACATCAATATTGGCAGCCTTGAATTTATCAGTGAGCAAACAAATCAACCTACTTTTGTTGTTTGCATTGGCGAGAAGGTTTTCTTGCTTCGTAGTCGCAACCATAATATAATTGTTGTTGATGCTGCTTTCGAGCACCATCAAAGTTGCTCCATACTTTTACATTTCTCTGAGGATTACCATATCCATCAAATACGATGACAGTGTTTTGACCGAAGTGTTTTTCCACATGTGTCACATATTTATCACAAATATCCATGAAAGAATCGCTTTGACGCCATACCACTCGATGAAGAAGGAACCGTCCATCAACGACGTGGTTTGCGTTTCCGAGATCAGGATAAACATTGGTCGGGTTGAAGATGTTGAATAAGGATGATTTCTTTGTTTTTCTCATTCCAGTTGCATCAAAAAGAGCCATTAGGTAAGGAGCCAGTTCGAAATTTAAACATGCTCGAAGGTCATCATCTGATCTTTTGATTACGCTGAATCGTTGGAACAACAGCAGTAGATCGACAGGCACAGTAACATCATGTACCGTAAGGTGATTGTTCACTGTTTGAAGAGAAAGAACCCTATCAGTACGAGAATATTTTATGTCATAAAAATTGTCACCAACTTTTCTTTCCATCATGGTTGCTCCAATGTTCAGTACATCGTAGCAGTTTATCTTCTCCACATTACCTGGAACCCCTGTTGCTATAGACATGATCACTTGTACATTTGGGAAAGGGTTGTGGGCACTGAACCACTCTGATACTTTCCTAACATCTTCTTGGTCCCGTTTAATTCGAGATTCTCGTGCATCTATATTCTGTTCTTCACTTGCAAACGAAATCCCACAAAAGTTTTCTAGTCCTTCAAAAATGTTGCTCGCACTTAACAAACCAACAACAAACTTATTTAAAACATTCTCTTTTGTACTTCTTCCATGCACAAAGCCTCCTCGTATCTTTGAAGACTTCATGAGTGACTGTTCTATTACCATATCTGTTGGAGTTCCACTAAAAAAATTGTCTGATCGCTTAACATTTTAAAAGTCTGCAGTAAATTTTCTATAGATGTCTCCATCCATTATGTTCTCCAACTTTACCATGTCTTGTACAAACAAGTTGGCACTTTTACAATGTCCTGAGGCGTGGAAATACGAAATCATCCTCTTCACTGCAAACAAATATGCCTTCCAGTCACACATTCTCTCTGCCCTAATATACTCTTTGAGGATTAACACCATATCTAAATACTGGTCCCATGATTGTGCAGTTGGACCTCTCTCTTTTAGTTACAAAAAAATGCAGGTATAGGTACCGTTGGAAAGGCTTTATAATGTTCTACAACCTTTATTTGAAGATATATTTTGAAATATTTTATGATTACAAAGTTATTTGCATTTACACTTAAAATTAGGTACTCAAAAACTAGTTTTTCTGTTATTGTATCTCGAAAGAAATTAACAATGCAGACAGCACGTTTCATTCCGTACATTTGGTAATTAATTTTCTTCAATCTGAAACAAAAACGACGGTTTTATCACTTTTCTGTTGGAAGTTATAACCATCCCCACAAAACACTACAAATTCTGGTGCCGGTCATTTTGATGACGTCATATTTCCGAAACCCGACCCGATATTCTTGGGACTTCCTGTGAAACATTTACGAGCAAATGTGCTAAGCGTTCCCGGTAAAGTTTGCTTTTTTATTCGGAATATTTAGGTTAACATTCAAATAAGCTGAATTTAAGAGTATTTTAAAATGTGTTTTCCTCCCCAACTTCCAGCCCCCGAAAAAATGGGAAGCGTACAGCAGAAAGTCGGGGACTTTTGATATGTCATTTAGAATAAGCTAATGAACGTTTTTGTGAAGAAAAACCTTGGCTTCTAATTTTTCCGAAGAAACGTCCATTTTTTGACTAAAGTTCCTGGACTAAACCGTTTAACTCACCTCGGGTGATGCACATGACAAGAAATAGGTGTAGAAAACTTAAAATAAATAAATAAATAAATAAATTGGCACAAAACGATGCGAAACAAACGACCTAGAAATTCGATAGTGTCGGAAGTCAGTCATTTTCGTCACATATTGGAAGCCCATTTTGACACACTTCTGGTGACGCACAAAACGTAGAAATAGGGGCACGAAACGGCACAAAACAGGCACTAGTCGATGCGAAAGGAAGAACCTCGAAACTCGATAGTGGCGGAGCAGTGAGTAATGTAACTCCCACTTTGAAGGCCAATTTAACTCACTTCCGGTAATGCACAAGACGAGGAAGTAGGCGCAGAAAACTTTAAAAAATAGGCACTAAACGATGCGTAAGAAACGACCTAGAAATCCGATAGTGGCGAAACAGTGGGTCATTTTCGTCACACTTTGGAGGTCCATTTTCACACACTTCTGGTGACGCACAAAGCGTGGAAATAGGGGCACGAAACGGCACGAACATTCACTAGTCGATGCGAAAGGAAGGACCTCGAAATTCGGTAGTAGTGGAACAGTGGGTCATTTTCGTTCCACCTTCGAGGCCCATTTTGACTCTCTTCCAATGACGCACAAAACGTCCAAATAGGCGCACAAAAGGGTACGCGATACGAAATTAACGATCCCGAAATTCGATAGTGGCGGAACTCTTGGTCATTTTCGTCCCATCTTGGAAGCCCATTTTGACCCACTTCCGATGACGCACAAAACATTAAAATACGCGCTCAATACGGCAAGAAACTGGCACTAAACCATGCGAAAGAAGTGACCTCGAAATTCGTTGGTGGCAGAACAGTGGGTCATTTCCGTCCCACCTTGAAGATTCATTTTAACTCACTTTCCATGACGCACACAACGTGGAAATAGACGCACAAAACGACTTCGAAATTCGTTGGTGGCGGAACAACAATAACTTGTTCCGTCATATTTGTAGGTCCATTTTGACCCACTTACGGTGACGCACCAAATGTGGGAATAGGCACACAAAGCGACACAAAACACGCACAAAAGATGCAAAACAAAGCACCTCGAAATTCGTTGGTGGCGGAACAAGTTAATGAGCACCAATATATGTATATACTGTAGTTCTTAGCATGAAGGCTGAGAACTGCATTGTCCAATATTTTAGCCAAAGCGGAAGCCCAACCGGGATAGTGATGTCAACCGGCTTGGCTCGGTTCAACTGAGCAAACAGCTTGAGCTGGCTTGGTTGGGATGACCCATCGACTGGGCTCAATTGAGCCGATGGCTTTAGCCGGTTCGGTAGGGACGAGTCATCGATTCGGCTCGATTGGAGCCAATGGCTTGAACCAGCTCCGTTGAAACGAGTCCATCGGCTGGGTTTGGGTCAGCTCAACTGAGCCAATGACTAGAACCGGCTCGGTTGCGGTAAGCAATCAGCTCGGTTCGGTTTGGTTCGAGCTGGCTCTGTTGGACGAGCAGTTGTCTCGGCTCACTTCTCGGTTCGGCTCGGTAGGTGAATGAGCTGTGAGCGAGCCGCTTGAGTCGTTGACAACCCTAAACACGGGTCGAGCAGTTCTGAACAAGTTTGGCAGGAGTCCTATAACTTTTAACAATTTTTGGTTCGAGCCTGAACACTTGCTCCTCCTGAACTCAAATCTAGAACTCGTGACCGATGTCCTTGCCTCCTAAAGATTTCTTGACGACCGAGTTCGACAGTCAACTAATTTTTAGTATTCAGATACAAAACGGCAATATTCCATGTTTATACACAGCTTTATAATAATAATTAGTTATAGTAGTAGTAGTAGTATCATTGATAGTTATATTGTCTATGTAGGATACTTGAAGAGAGTAGTACTTGAAACTACAGAAAGGATTTAACTCGAATTGGCTCGTTTTCGCTCGACTCGACTCGAAACTTGATCCGAATTTTAATCGAGTTGGGGGAAATTTTCCGAGTCGAGTTCTCGAGTGGAGCTCAAAGATGTCTGCTTCCAGTCGAGTCGAGTGTTAAAGAAAAATCGCTCAATCTCGCTCGTGTTCATCCCTATTGTATGCATGAAAGCCATATAGTGTTCTTTCGAGGAGGAGAGAACCATAAACATAATATATTTTTTAAAATACTGAGTTTCACAGCTTTCTTCGCAGGGGTGCGAAGGGATGGTAGTCATCCAACATTTCTTATAAGTACTTTATTTGAAATATGTAAAACAGTAGCAAGTAGACACCATAATATACACACATCTTCTTATCTTCAGTTTTAATTGCTGATTTCAATTGCAATTTACAATTACAATTAACAATTACAAGTTTCAGTTGGCAATTTCAATTAACAATTAAATGTTTCAATTGCACCATTCGCGATTGACAATTAACAATTAAAAGTTTTAATTGCCTGGTGACCAATTAACAATCAACAATTGACGAAAATTTAATTGCAAATTTTATGATTGAATTCAATTGCAATTGAGATCAATTGCAATTAATTTTCAGAGCAATTACTTTCAATTGATTGATCAATTGCAGTTGATTTCAATTGATTTGGCCCAACACTGCAAGCAAGAAGTAGTGTGAGATTAACATGCTAAATCCCTGCTCAGGTTGGATTAGGCCAGGGCTCAGACTTAAGTCCATACCTCTTTAACATTGCCATGGATGCTATGAATCAAAATATGAGGGATGAGGTTCCCTCCTGCATTATGTTTCCCGATGATATGGTGCTATGCAATACAAGCAGGAAATAAGCTGAAAGCAAAATAACGAGTTGTAAGAAGTCTTCCGAAGATACAGGCCTAAAAATTAATAGAAATACAACTGAATGTATCGGTTTAACAGAGAAGGAATTAAAGGAGTAACGCCAAAAAAAGGAAAAAGAAAAACAGGCAGGAAAGATGAAGTGAAAATGAGATAAATATTTAGGCCCATATGTTACCAAGAATGGCGATTTGGAGGTGGAAAGAACACAAAGAATACAACAAAGGTTGCGAAATTGGAAGAATGTATGTAGGTTTCCGTGTGACTACAAATTAGAGTAAATAATAAATTATTATTTTCAAAACAGAGGTTAGGCCGATAATGATTTACAGACTCAAACTTGGTGAACGAAATGCACAGGAAACAGATTTAACGCTACCAAAATGAGAATTATACGCTGAATGTACGGCGTAACAACAAGAGACAAATCGAGGAATGAAAGAGTAAGTGGAACAACCAAGGTTGTAGAGATATATAAGAAGATCTAAGAAAGGTGACTATAGTGGCATGTCATCTAATAAGAGGGATGAACGGCTATGCGGTCAGGAAAGTGATGATAATGGAAGTGAATGGGAAGTCAGGTAGAGGGAGATCAAAAAAGAAACGGATGTACTTGTTAATAATGACTTCAGGGAGAAATGTCTAACAGAAGAAGGATCCCAGGTCTACCAAATTAATATATCGTATGCCCGCTGGTCTAGTGGCTAGCGTGTGTGGGAGAGCAAAAAAACAAAAAGTCACTATCATTCACTTTCATTAATCGTTCTTCTCTATGAGCGCAAAGGGTATACTTTCGTAGGTTAGCATACATTTAATTTCATTAGTTGTATATAAAAGCCTCCTGGCGCAACATACCTTAGACAGCCATGGCGTACGAGCCGGTTTGTTGAACCATTGAGATGTGGGGTCAGCACATGAGTTCAATTCTCCGTTAACGTTGTCTGACTAGACCGGTATTCAGTGCTTCTTTGTTTCAAGTAGCTCCCAAATTATGCTCACCCACTGTGGGATGTCGCATTGCCAATATCATAGGACGAGTACCAGCGACCATTTATGGTTTCTCTGACCAAACCTGAGACTGATTGATTTCGCTGATCACATGGAAAGTGGTATTCTAATGCGGCTAGGATGTTGACTCTTGATGAAATACTGAGATATTGCTTTATGGATATAAGTTTCGAAAACATTATCTTGTACAAAGTAAGTGCTAATAAGTCGGTAGTATGTCATTACGTATGTCTTTAATGTTGCACTCAAGATAAGAAAGAGTATAGAACACATCCAACAACTTAAAACAACTTTAAGATAATCAATAAGTTTATTTGTAGTTATTGTAGGAGAAACAATAGTATATGTACTGTTTTTCGTTTATATTTGTGTTTATTTAAAGAAAGAGCCAATTACGTATTTCGATACTATCTCAGCTTTTTTCTCTTTTTTTTAGGTGCTAATAATGACAACTTTTTTTTTAACATTCACTGGTACACATTGATTTATTGTGCGTAAATTTTAGTTTTAATTTATTGCAGCTGCATTCACTTTCTTTCCGCAATTAATTTTCTACGAATGTGCAGATTATTTCAGACAGTGAGCAAAACTAAAAATCTGTATTGATGTCATGCATGATATTGCAAGCGAGGAAACTCTGATGAAATGCCTCTTTACGTAATTTCAATTGCTCCCTAATCCTCGGATGACAGATATTCCATTAATTATTACTACTAAAGATTCCCCCTCCCTCAAAACAGCTCTGCAGTATATAAAAACAATTCTTGTTGATCTTATCTCAGATACAATTTTAGCTTTTTTAAATGCACATCTCATAAAATAAGAGATTTAAGTAAATGTTGAAATTACAGATTAAATAATTTTGTTCTCTATTGGAGTACATACCATTTGTTCATATGCTCTAATTGAAACATTGTATTTGAAAAGTACCAAAATTTTGTTCTCGTTCAATAACACACAAGACAAAAAAGAAAATATTTGAAGCACATAGGTAAAACTACTCATGATTTTTGGGATAACTGGGGATAATATTCCCCCTGGTCTTATGTCCGCTAATACTCAGCATCAGTTATCACTTATAAGTATTTCCGCTGTATTAATTTCACCCTCTCCATTTTATTTAAAAAAAATCTTATGGCGAAACCAAAATTTCCATTCAATTGCATTGCATTTATTTTTGTATTATTTTCTATTAAAGAAAACAAAAACACTTTGATGCATGTTCAAATATCGCTAAATTCTTTGTTTCTCTACTTGGCTATGCGTCGAACTTTGATACATCGCCAGCTTTCCTCATTCCACGCACAAGTATCAGGCTGACTGATCTAGTGAGACCTATTTCAGCGTCTGGTGAACGGTTCTGCTATGCCCCATGCCTCTTACATCCCTTCGAGAACTTCGTTCAAACTGTAGTGCGTGGTCATATTATTTTGGCTGGTGAATGTGTATATATACACAAATTGTCCACAATAGTCCTCCGTGAGGGGGACAAATAACCTTCCTAGTAACGTCCCCATTAAACATTAATCAGTTAATCAGAATATTTCCAAATTAAAGGTACAACTTGTTAATTGATTGTCATCCCGCATTTATTTTCGAACACAAGCGTTTCTGTAAACGATTATACCGCCATTAGTCATATTCAAAACATTACGAATTTTGTTGCGCGTGGAATTTTGTTTTGCAGAATAGAGATGAAGTAGAACTGCTGTCACAAATAGTATGCTTGATATTTTGATTTCTTAGTTGATTAGAACATTATTTAGTAAGAGCACGTATTCATTTACAACATATTCTTTACATATGTTTACGGATGAACACGTCACGCAAAACTCAAATAATAAAGAACTTGTTTGTCTCCCATATCGATTATTGATATCAGTTATAATAAGAAATTGCTACCTAAAAATTACTAATACATATAACATAGACAATCATAACTTACCAATACCTGAAACATAATATAAAATACACAATTATATATGTTATAAAACAGCAAATTATAAATTTTCAAGTAGCACAAATTTTCATATTTCTTGATCATGAGACATAGACTATGAAGAAGCAAAAGCAATTTATTTTGGCCATTCAGAGGATCATATATTTTGTCATGCTCATATAGATATTTTGAATCGTTCTGAATGCAAACCTTACTGTATGTTATACATCCCTTACGCAACCCGTACACATTTTTTGACACTTTGCAAAAAAAAAAAAAAAATACTTGGTGTGTCCTATTTTTTTTCCCTTGCGCAGAAAGCACAATGTTTAGAACGCGGAACTGAATAATATGGAACTGAAAAAAAACTTTAGTTTTCTTCCTTTATTTTTAGCAAAACAACTGCTCAGTTGTTTTCAAGAAAAAAAAATGAACTTAAAGAATACTCAATATTGAAGTTGAAAAAATATATAATTTAACCACGCGCGTAATTTATCTCTGCAAAATGTATCATTCGAAAACTGAACATAAAATCCTCTTCAATAGTTCGAAGAAATGTTGTTTTGTATAGCAATAAGAGCATGAAAGGCAGCTACATAAAAGAAGTTAAAATATTTCTGGTTAAACTTAAAGAAATAATTCATGAAAATAAATTAGTGTTAAACGAAATTCCGCGTGCAATTAATGCCGGGTAAACGTCAATTGCATTAGCCAACATGTTTTTTGCCATTTGACTGAAAACAGGCAAAATGAAATCAATTTAATGCGCTATGGACTTATATGGAAATTAGCATATCCCGTCACCACCCATTTTGTTGCAAATCAGTTAAATCCATTTCATATTTGGTATTTTCTTGAATGAATTAATATATTTCCCTATAATTGTCTATATGCGCTAGAACAATTATTTTATGTTAATTAATAAATTTATTTATTTATGTATTGAAACAGAACACAAAAGGTATTATACCAATTACAGTGTTTATCTTTCATGGAATAATATGTTTATAATTTCCATTTTAAACCTTGTGAGGCAATCAGCATAAATATCTATATTATTGTAATTTTTAAGAGTTTGTTGTAGGTTGCACTATTCCTCCATGTTGGCGACTTATTTAGGATATTCGTTTTTGCTTTTGCACAATAAAGGAAGTTATGGTTTTCTGGACGTGTTTTTCTACTTGGTACGTTTATTTGAAAGTTCGAAAGCAATTCGTTGCAGTCTAGCTTATTATTAAGTATATTGTATTTTAAAAAAATCAGGTCAGATATCGTTCTTCTTTGTTTGAGGGTTAGAGTTTTATAAATCCTATTTAATGAATTAGAGTTTTCAGTTCTTTGGAAAATGTTTCTTTACTTATATACAAGATATCTAAGAAATTTGGATTAGATTGTTTTCTATTTTTAGTGTCTTTTTTTCTGGGTTCCATACAATCGTCGCGAATTCGAAAAAAAAATGGATCGAACGTAAATTTGATACAATTTTTGAAGCTTCGTACGTTTACGAAACTCCCTACTAATTCTTAGAATAAACCCAAGATTTATGTTCACTTCATTTATTGTTATCAATATGAGGTTCAAATGTAAATTTCGTATCATACATTACTCCTAAATCATTGACAGTACTTACAACGGATAGTTGAGTCTCATTAATTGAATATTTAAATTGCACTGTTTCTTTTTTTACGTTTTGTAATGCTCATGATTTTACATTTACTAACATTTACATTCAATAAATTACTTTGACACCATTTCACTACTAAATTTATATCTTGTTGAAGTTCATTACAGTCATTTATGGAATTTATGCATCTAAAAAGTTTGAGATCATCGGCATACAACAATTTGTGGGAATACTTTATACATCTAGAAAGATCATATATAAATATAACAAATAGTAGAGGGCCCAAATTTGACCCTTGTGGAACACCAGATAGTGGCAAATATTTGGCTGGCTTGTATCCCTTATACAACGAACTGCCTTCGGTCTCTCAAATATGACTCGAACAGCCCAATTAACTCTGCGGTGAAGTTAAATTGACGAAGTTTCTCTATTAGTATCTTGTGATTTACTCTATTAAATGCTTTCTCAAAATCGGTGTAGATAATATCTACTTGATCACCTTGATCTAGGGTACTTGTTATAAAATTGTTAAGAATACTAAGATTTGGGACTATCGATCTAACCTGGACCAAACCGTGCTGGTGTTCTGAAATTGATAGTTTTATGTGGTTTTCAATCCGTTTATAAAGAATAGATTCAAACCCTTTAGCAAAATTACTCAATATTGGTACAGGCCTATAATTGTGAATATCTTTACCTTTATTAGACTTATGAATGGGACAGACTTTTGTTATTTTCCATTTGCTGAGGAATGTACAAGTAGAAATAATTAGGTTGAATAAAATATAGAGTGGAAGTAGAAAGTGTTCTTCACATCCCTTTATTATATAATCTGAAATACCATCAGGTCTTATCGTTCCTTTCTCCTTCAGTTTTTTTTTCTTGTTTAATTTCAGTCATCTCAATTTTTAGAATCCTTAATTTGTCCAGTGTATCATATGAGCTGTTACTATTACTATTGCTATCCGTGATATATTCGTTATGATAGACTGACTGAAAATATGTAGCAAATGAATTTGCAATTTCGTCATTACTAACTAATTCTTGGCTATTGTATGTCAGCGTGTTACAATTAAGGTGTTGGGTCTTAGTTTTAACAAAAGTCCAGAGCTGGGAAGGATCAGTTTGTAACGTATTTTCTATATTCGTAACAAAATTACTATATGCTGTTCTAATTTCTTTTTTAAGTTCATTTCGTAACTTCTTAAATTCTTGGAAGTGATAAGCTATATTTCTCCTATTATGCTTAATTGTCCTCTGGTGATGAGATTTTGTTTTTATTTTCCTAATTATATTCTTAGTAAACCAAAACGGGTACTTCTGTCTACCTCCTTCTTGAGAGGAATATACTTATCAAAAATATTACATATTGTATTATAAAATGATTCTATAGCCGTATCAACCTCAGAATAGCAGCTAACGAATGTCCAGTCAAACTTTTGAAGTTCAAAATAGAGTTGCCTAAAATTAGCTTTTCTAAAATTATATGTGCTGATATTACTTTTTTTGTTTAAATCTAATAATTTGCTTAATTTTACTGTTATGGACAATGCTGGGTCGTACACATCCTCCTTAACTAAAGGAAATATGTCCCTAGTGACTGTTACGCTGTCTAAATTCGAAAGTACTAAATCTAAAGTTTTTTCAATATTATTCCAAATATTATTAAAGGATGCAAATATTGTAAAGCGACATAAAATTATGCAAACATTGATATTTGGCTGAGGTATTCAGAAAACTAAAATTTGTGCCTGTGATTCCTGGTAAGTTAAAAATTCCCAAATAAGAGGATAGTGCACCCTGGCTGACATTTTGACTCTATACCTTGAAATACCTCTTCATAATGCTCTACCTTTGAATTAGGTACAAAGCATACAATACTATCACCTTATTTTATTTGCTACAATTGGTTTAAAAGAACTTTAAACTTGCTTCTAAATAAATTCACTAGTTTAGCAGAAATTGAGGGAAATTTGTGGAATTTCCTGCAGCAATCACTTTTTCGAGATTTCAATAGCATTTTGCTTTGCAAACACAGTATCCACAGGTTGTGTATTATCTTCTAGAAATATTGTATTCTATCACCAACATGCTCGAAAAGTTTCGTAAACATCGAATGAATTATTCGTTCTTCAAAATAATATATTCAAGAAAGAAAAGAAAAGACAAAAAAACTTTTCGTTATGAAATGTTCTATCACAGGTAGAAACACTACTTTATGTTTTGTATATAAATACACAGGGTGTTTCGAAACAACACCGACAACGTTTGGAAGGTGATTCCTGATACTAAGATAAAACAAAATATATAAATCAACCTGGATGTACAAATACTTCCTTTCGGAGTTATAGGCTGCCGAAAACATAAAAAAATGAACTTTACAGGTCCATAGCTTCAAAACAATGGGACCTACCGTAGTGGGTCAAAACTTCACTTAGGAACTAATATGTACCATATCCAAAAGTATATATGTTTCAGAATCGTAAGGTGTTGATGCAATATTTTTGTAGAGAGAGTTTGGCTGCGGCCATATAATCTGAAGCACTCACCTACTTCCTCTATAAAAAATTGTTACGGAAGTACTGCAGGATTCTGAAACTTGGATATTTGGATAATGCATACACTAGTTCCTAAATGAAGTCTTGACCCGACTACGGTAGGTCCCATAGTTTCAAAGCTATGTATCTTTAAAGTTCTTTTTTTACATGTTTTCGGCTTTTATAACTCCGAAAGGAAGCATTTGTGCACTCAGGTCGGTCTATACTTTTTTGTCTTATCTTGGTGGCAGGAATTACCTCCCAAACGTCGTCGGTGTTGTTTTGAAACACCCAGTATAATATAATAGTATGGTGAAAGTGAAATGTTTATGGACAAAAACGTTGTAGAAGAAATATTTTCTTAAAAAAAAAATCAATACCGTGCAAACTGTGATAGCGTAGGGAAATAAATAAATAAATAAATAGGGTTTACACAGCTCACTAGAAAAAATGTTCAACAGATGTACAGGTATTAAATTACTTAGAATCTGGTAGGCTGTATGTTATATAATGAATGCTATCATTGTATTGTTCCAACTGCATGGGCAATGGAAATTGGCTAAAGTAGTGTTCTGTTGTTAAAACATTATATTTTAGATTCTGACTTCGTCCCTTGCAAGCGGTTTCCAGTTTGTTAGCATCTGACTTTTCTTTCTTCACGATGAAAATATATCGTCGCGGTTGCATAAATTTGCGAATTTCATTACGTGCGTGGGCCCTATACTGTGAAAAGTTGGCATCGATCTTTAACATAAACTACGCTTATCACAACTATTTTGGATGTTAGCGTGTCGAGTGTTGGAACCTCATATATGCAGTCCAACTTGTTACTCTTACTTTATTAAGTAAATGAATGGCGACAACAATTGAACTATGCCTTCCGTGGTGCCAATGGCCGGGTGTAAACCAACCAACCATGTAGAAGACTGTTATTTCCGCCTCACGAAAATTGGAGGCCATTCGAAAATAACTGCATGTAATATTGAATAACCTAATATTACATCTGCTATAAAACTCGTACCACATGGACCTGAACTCTCAATCCTTAGTCTACATTCGAACCTAGAATAATCATTTCCGGTAGAACAAATGAATTTATATTAATTTCATGAAATATTCATATCCTTTGACCCAAGCTATAACCAAGAACCTAAAAATAAACCTTTCCTAAATAATCAAACCAGATCGAATTAATTGATCAGATAACTGAGTCTCACTAAGTATCATACTGAGTTGCCTGATCAAGGCTGAATGACTGGAATTTACTATGTCCCAACACTAGTATTTAATTTTTAGGAATAAACATGAACGATTTCCTGGTTATTATGTAAGGGCAATTCCCGCTGTATTTGTATAGATACAGATGTGGTTTAATGAAAACACTAGGTTTTCAAGAGATCCTTAAAGAATTGAGACTGTTTATCAATTCTTAACAATTAAACCCGTATTGTTAAGCAACGGAAACACTAATCCACAAATACCAGTGCACATTCCATAGGCGTTAAGGGAATACTGTGAATGGAAACATGTCTGTGTTATTAGATAAGATTGGTTACAATAGGTACTACTGGCACATTTGTAGAGTTTTAAAAGTCATTATTACTAGGACTGCAGAGAAGTTTGCAAAATACTGTTGATATATTTGCTTGTGGGACTAAATCACACAACACCGTGAAAGACCGGCCTCTTCTCCGTAATTTAGAAGCTATGAGTAAGTTACATTATGATATTCAGAAAATGGATTAGATGTATTAAGGAAGATGGGATGCTTACATGATGAGTGACTATTTCTGTTTCTAGTTGGAGAAAGCGACACGCATCACAAGAGAAATAAAGAGTTGCAAGTTGTTATATACACGTATATATATATATATATATATATATATATATATATATATATATATATATACAAGGGGGCTAAGGGGCTATAGCCCCTCCCTTGACGCTCAAATTTACACTGGATAAAATGGGCTTCAATTCTGCTTTACACTGGATAAAACGGCAAATTATGGTTTAGCCCTTCCCTTGATCATATTCTGGATCCGCCACTATATATATATATACAGGGTGACCGCGTGACTATGTTACAAAAATTAAGGGATGATTCCTGACACTGAAACAAGAAAAAAAGTTCAAATAAACTTTTGTCCAACGTACATAATTTCGGAGCTATAAGGTGCCGAAAGCGTGGGAAAATTACATTCAAAGCTCTATAGCTCGACTATGGTGAATGATAGAGCTAATGCGGCATGGTCATGTCAAAGACACCGAAGCTGCTGTATTCAAAAATGCTTAGGTCGAGATCGTGCAATTCGTGCACAAGGGATTCCCCAAAGGAGCGTAGGGATTCCCGGATAATCTGTCAAGAAAGATGGGTCGAAAAGGATACGGATGAATAGCTGTCCCAACTGCTAGCAATAATGCGTCTGTACTAAGTCGATATCTCGCACAAGCCCAAAATGGCGAACAGTTTTATACTTGCCATGTGTGGTTGCATAACGCGCACTAAATAATAGTGGGAAAATATGAATGGAAAATGTGAATAAATTGGTACAAATGGTAAATACATTATAGTACATTGTCCTGTTCATTGCACGTATAGACGCGTTTAATAAAGGGAATAATCATGAAACGTACTAAAATGTTGTACAAACATCACACTAACATTGTTTCTCTTCCATGTAGTTTTGTCATTGAAAGCAAGTAAAACTAAGTGGAAAAACCGGGGGTATGGGTGCTTTCTTCCAGGCAGAAATCTTATTTTATTTGATGATACGAGCCGAGGATACTTTTTACGAGAGGGGGATTTTTCCGCCATCACATGTTAATTTGACCACTGCCAGAGAACAACAGTAAAATATCCGTTTCTTATCATTAGCTGTAATGTGCGTTACCCGAACATTGAAAAATAATAAGAAAAAACAATTTATAAGGACGTTTGTTTTAGTCGCTGCTTCCGATGTTTTGCAAGACTGGTTCCGAGATTTTGTCTAGAATGCTTAACATGTCGTATTGTTATCGTTTAGAAGATAATTTGTTTCACAGACGGCGTTATCACCTAAAGTACACCACAGTTTGCAGGTTCAATCAAAAGCATTTGTTCTTCTGTCGTAGAAAACAATCAAAGGTTAGGAAAGTATAAGACAACCCTGCTAGAAGGCGTTGTGGAAGGCGGAAGGTCATTCTTTGTGTGGTTTGTTCTTGCGTACGAGTTCCTTAGTGCAGTTTGTGCTTTGCTTGTTCGAATGTGAAATTAAATGGAGTATTCGATAGCAGAACTCGCGGACATGATATTTATATACGGTCAAGCAAATGGCAACAGTCGAGAAGCTGATAGGTTATATCCACTGAAGTATCCACAAAGAAGATATCCAGCCCATACTATGTTTGCCAGACTTTTTCAACGCTTACAAGACACGGGGAATTTACAACCTCAATACTACGACCAAGGAAGACAAAGAACCACGAAGACTCCGGACTTTGAAGAACAAGTGCTTGATCGTTTCGCCCAAGACCCAACAGTAAGTACCCGGAAAGTAGCACGTGAAACGGGAGTAGCACAAGATACTGTTTGGAAAGTAGTACACGAGCAACAGTTACACCTCTATCATCCGCAGAGGGTTCAGGGCTTACGTCCAACTGACTTTCAACCTCGCGTTCGGTTTTGTGAGTGGTTTCTCCAACGCTCTGTAATTGATCCGCAGTTTGCTTCCTACGTGCTTTTCACCGACGAAGCTTGTTTTACGAAATACGGGATATTTAATAGTCACAATAGTCATGTCCAGTATGGACAGACGAAAATTCTTATGCAATTGTGGAAAGGGGCCACCAAGACCGATTCGCCATAAATATGTGGGCGGGTATTATCAGTGATCAGATAATAGGTCCATATTTACTACCACCACGATTAACTGCATCAGTGTATACGAGATTCCTGCGAGACATACTTCCAGAGTTATTAGAGGATGTTCCTCTCGGTGTTCGTCAACAGATGTGGTTTCAACATGATGGCGCCCCAGCCCACTTTTCAGCTTGTGCTCGAGAGTATTTGAATCAAACGTTTCGAGACAGATGGATTGGAAGAGGTGGTCCTTGTAATTGGCCTGCACGTTCCTCAGATTTGACTCCACTTGATTTTTTCTTGTGGGGTCATGTCAAAACACTTGTCTATGAAACGCCTATAGACAACGCAGAAGAACTATCAGCACGAATACTCGCTGCCTGTGATACTATAGGAACAGCTCCTGTGTTGTTACAGCGGATGCGTCAGAACTTACTGCGACGCTGTAACGCCTGTGTTGAAGTAGAGGGACGCCATGTCCATCGCCTACTGTAGGATAATTAGGAGATTTGTCTCGTTTACAGGTAATTGATGATGTTCTTGGCTGCATTCAATCCTGCTGTAAAATGTTGATTGAAGACATTATTCCCATTTTTGTGACTTTTGTTTTTAGGAAACAACCTCTTTTGCATTATGGTTGTTTCTCTCAGTTTTGTTTATTTGTTTTCAATCACAACAATACATGGAAGAAAGACTTTAATAGTGTTATCCTTTTACAACATTTTAGTACGTTTCATGACTATTACATTTTATTAAAAGCCACTGTTCAATGATGGGACAGCGTAATATCATGTATTTACCATTTGTACCAAATTATTCACATTTTCCTTTCATGTTTCCCACTCTTATTTAGTGCGCGTTATGCAACCACACATGACAGTATAAAACTGTTCGCCATTTTGTGCTTGTGCTAGATATCGACTTAGTACAGACGCATTATTGCTAGCATTTGGGACAGCTATTCATCCGTATCCTTTTCGACCCATCTTTCTTGACAGATTATCCGGGATCCCTACGCTCCTTTGGGGAATCCCTTGTGCACGAATTACACGATCTCGACCTAAGCATTTTTGAATACAGCAGCTTCGGTGTCTTTGACGTGACCATGCCGCATTAGCTCTATCATTCACCATAGTCGAGCTATAGAGCTTTGAATGTCATTTTCCCACGCTTTCGGCACCTTGTAGCTCCGAAATTATGTACGTTGGACAAAAGTTTATTTGAACTTTTTTCTTGTTTCAGTGTCAGGAATCATCCCTTAAATTTTGTAACATAGTCACGCGGTCACCCTGTATATAACTTAATAACGTTTTGCCATTTAGCTTCATATTTTGGTTTAATACCACTACAACAGGTAAAGCATTCAGTTATCTCAGACCGCGAAAACTGTGATTTTCACACTAATATCGGTCATTGTGGATTATTTTTTACATGTCTCGGTGATCTCCTGGCCAAAGTCCTTAGCTGATGGGGACTAAATGTGAAGGTAAACGCTATCTTGAGTTTCACCATTGAGCTCAGTGACCCGAAAGCTATGGATTTGACATTAATATCGATCATTTTCGATTATTTTTACATGTCTCGAAATTCTCCCTCCCCCCTCTGATGATCCCCGGCCCGCATACAAATGGTGGCTGAAGTCATCGCTAATGGTAGTGTTACCATTGATCTCAGCGACCGCTAAAACTATGGATTTGACACTAATATCGGTCATTTTCTACTACTTTTACATGTCCTGGTAAACGCCCCCCTGAGACCTCCTGGTTCAAATTTTGAAAAAAAAAACGCATCGGTTTGATCTAGAGCCTGGACCAAGGTACCCGTGACCAAATTTTGGTAACTTTCGGTCCACTCGTATGGTCCCTAGGACGCACAAAGACAGACACATAAACTCTTTATTTTATTTATATTAGATTATTATTATTATTATTATTATTATTATTATTATTATTATTATTATTATTATTATTATTATTATACTATTTCGGGTTTATTCTTTTGTTTTAAGCGTTCCGACTATTGACTCAAGTCTCTTTAAAGCACTGCTCTAGTCTCTGAATTCAGAGGACTATTCAAGAAATTACAGCCAGATAATTATAAAATATATAAAGTACGGTATATTTATCAAATATCACATCATGAATTCTCTCTTGCTTTGCGTAGCAAAATAGTTCATAAATATATAGCAAAAGACTGTATTGCTGAAATATTTGATAGTGTATATTTCAATTTTGGGTCACCACAAATTTATAGAAGGTCATTTGTCCAGTGCTACACGGACATCTCCCAATCTTCTATTACATAGAAAAATAATAATTTATATTGATTTCGACACTTGGGTAGTATTGGTCGTTTTCCATTAATTTTACATGTCATCTTTCCCCATATGTTGTATATACAGGTTTGGTTAATTACTCCAGATGTACTGGGCTAGAACATAACCACATACACAAACACACTCCACATAGCACACAAAACCACACGCTCCCATATTATAGCAGCCACTTTTTGCTCTTTCCTGGTAACACTTGCTTCCTCCCCCAACACCCATCCGGTAGTTTGCTGCGTATATGTGAAGAGCATCATTGCTTGTAATGTCCCGCTTGGCTATACACGGCGATTTGCCGCGCCGGATTCTAGCAGGGAGATCCGGCTGTTTTTGCTCGCCGGATGAATGTCCGGCGACCGCCGCACATATGTGAAGAGCTTCATTGCTTGCAATGTCTTTCTACCTCGTCCGGCAATTCGCCGGAACCGGATCAGGCAAATCGCCGGATAATGTGAAAGGGGCATAAAGTGTGTAACCGCAAACAATAGAGTGAGTTTGGAAGTAACAATAGTTGCTGGTCAATGCTTCTAACTTCAGTTCATTTCCCTGATTTCTGTTCCATATAGAATATACGTTATAAACCTGCTTCCTTTGGACTTGCCTTCTATTTTAGATTAGCAACTATGTTAGCTCAAAGGTTATTAAACTCCTGGCTTCAAACCCTGTCACGGTGTGTGATGCGAAAGTTGAAAGTTTGTGGAGATGGGTGCTTCTTAGTTGGATATATATATATATATATATATATATATATATATATATATATATATATATATATATATATATATATTAATACGTTTGGACTCGAATATGAATACCCTTTTTGAATATAAATGCTTCCATTAATACATAATTATATGTCTGAATTAATGATAATATAATTAAGAGTTATTACTTAATTTGTCTTTTAAATTATATCAATATGCATATGTAAATTACTATATTTAAATTTTTGATACGCAAATCACGTCGGTAGGACTGGCAGCTTACACAATGGGGTGGGGTGCTGACTGCCACAGCCAATTATTGGTGCTGATTGCCACGACTGGCGCTGATTGCCAATATCAAGGTGCTGACTGCCACGAGCCTGAGAGAAAGTTGCTAGACGTAACATTACCAGATGCCAAGAAGCATGAAAGAAACTAGATGATCCTTAGGATCGTGTTGTTCAGACCAACACCTAACAAAGGTAAACATGTCTCTGTATATACACTCATGTCCAAAATTATTGTCACATGATTATAAATATGTTGTTGTAGTAATATAATTTGATAACGAATTCGCCCGGTATTTCTTATAATGTTAGTATGTGTATAATCGACAAAGAAAAGTATGTGGTAAATTTCATGTCAAAAGAGCAGTAAATAAGAACAATAAAACGAAAATAAAATTTTCTTGTCCATTTAGTTACATTTTATTTTACTCATTATGATTTTCGTATTTATAATTATTTTCCTATGAAATGTATCACAAATATAAATTTCCTGATTATACACATAATATAAGTATTAAAAGTACTCTGCAAAATTATCAAATTATATTCTTACAAGAAGACAGTTATAGATATGCGACAATAATTTTGGACATGAGTGTACTTTCAGTTTTGTCAGGGAGCGGTGCGTACAAAATTGGTACGATTTATGTATTCTCACTTGAACTCCCTATGCCAGCATGAACTGTGTACAGCTGTGCAAATTGTTTCGAGCAGCTTTTGAAAGTTCCATCAAAAAAGCACTGCTGGCTGTACCTCACAAGGGAAGTTCAGGAGAAAGCACTCGCCTGCAGAGAAACTAAGCATGCCATTTGAAGTCCCAATTCGTGCTGATCATAACAAGCTAATAAAATTCCTGTACGGTTGAGAACGGTTCGAGATATTCAACTTGGATTTTTTATGAGAAAATGAGGATATATGCATTTATACGCGTTAAGTACACATAATTAGTAACGAATATTGACATACGAATCGAAAGCTATCGGAAGTAACAGAAAAAAAGTGTTTCGCAATAACTAACGGGTTTGTTAGATACAATTAGTCATTACATTGTTCACAATAATCATAGGTTAGAGATGAAAATTGATCACTGTTGTTCTTCTGTTTTATGAAGAAATGACGCAGGCAAAATACTCCCTTGCACCATGAACATTTTATATGTGCAATTGCGTTGCATCCGTCAAGATAACAGTTCGCAGAACCAAAGCAAAAAGCAAATTCGACAAGTGATTCAAAAGTTATAGGCCTATAATTTGTTCGTAACCTGCCTTGCAGAACGCAAACTTAAACAATCCAATGTATCGCGGTGATCGGAAGTGATTCGTATGGACACGAACTTTATTTGATTGTTTCGTTGGTACATTATAACGTCCAGATGAAGAAGTTTCATACTATGTACAAATCTCCTGCCATAATCTTTGATTGATCGGAATCAAAACACATCAAATGGTTACACAAATCGTGTGCAATTCTTTGATATCTTCTCAACCATTAGGTCTTTGCCATCCGTCATGCAACTTGTAATGAACAATTTGTCTGTGAATGGACTCCAATGATCAAGCAATAGCAAGTTCAAACCAACAGGCTTTGCCATGGGTGAGAATACTTAACGCATTGAAACGTGCATCCACTCATTTTCTCATATAAATTTCCAAGCTGAATATCTCGAACAGTTCTCAACGTACAGGAGTTTTATTACCTATTGTAATCAGCATGAATTAGTCCTTCAAATGACATGCTTATTTTTCTACAGGCGAGTGCTTCTCCCAAACTTCCCTTGTCAGCTGGCTTCAGACCATCATATCCATTAAATAATACAATAAAATAATTAATATAAACAATGAAATGTGCAAATTATACACATAACAGAAAAGACAATCCCTTTATAAACATCCAAGTGTATGTCGTTCCACTTAGTGAGCAACTTTGTAACTTATAAGATGCCACATAGATTTGCTGTGATGATTACTAAATTAATTAATAATCATACATTTAGTATGAGGGATTAATTCCTCTCTTTCCAAATACAGTTTATCCCAGGCTCGCGGCAGTCGGCACGCCATCGTGGCAGTCAGCACCTTGATATTTGCAATCAGCGACAGTCGTGGCAGTCAGCACCAATAATTGGCTGTGGCAGTCAGCACCCGTGGCAATCAGCACCTATCCCACAATGGTATGCTTAAATTTGTTCTATAATTAACCAGTATGAATTTAGGACTGCTTCTAATGTGCACCATTATTCGATCTTTCAAACTGGCAACACTCCTAATTTTCACTGCAAGTTTTAAGATTCCAACTGGCACTTTGCAATTGTTACCATTACTCATGTTTTCTAAATTTATTATGTTTTTTAAGAGTTGCGATTTGTCGGTTCATGAATAGTGTTGGGATAAGCATTCAGCAATCTTTCTGAATTTTGAAGACTTGCCATGTAATTATTTGTTTCCTACACCAGCCCTTCAAAATCTCCTTTACTGACGCGAATCATCGCACAACGAAACAACTTCAACTTTGCATTCAGGTAATACCGAAGACGTAGCTTGTAATAGATAATAGATGAAACGAGAAATCAAATGAAAATTCACTTGAAAAAGGAAACACAAAATATGATTGTTGTTAAATCAATGATGTTTTGTTTTGTTTTATATTTATTTCTTTATTGTATATTTATTTATTTATATAGTTATTTTTGGGACATTTTTTAGATAGTCAAATAAAAAAGTCATTCGTTTTCTAGCGATTGTTGTCGATGGTTCATGTTTGTAAGATTCATAATCATTATTGATCGAGAACTCGATTAATATACACCTCTTTATAAACAAGTTACCTGTTTTCATATTATGTTCATGATACGAACAGCGTGTTGGGAACAGTCATATTATGCCTTTTTGATATTTTCTGTCACTGCTGATGCTGCTTTAAAGTTCTATTTATTAAAACATTTTATTGTTTGTCGTTTGCGCAACATCTAAGCTACATTTATTGATAATTTTGTATTCGTATAACACCATTTTTTTAATAATTTCATTTGTGTTTCTTTACGTCACATAGGTCCATAGGTTCATCACGTATTCTGGTTTGAAGTAAATAATTACATTGTAAGTCTTCAAAATTCAGAAATATTGCTGGAAGCTTATCCCAATACTATTCACGAACGGACAAATATCATCTCTTAAAAATGTAATAAATTTAGGAAACATGAGCCTGGCAACAATTGCAAAATGCCAGTTGGGATCTTAAAACATGCGGTGAAAATTAGGAGTGTTGCAAATTTGGAAGATCGAATAATGGACGTTTGGTGCACATTAGAGTCAGTCCTAAATTCATGCTGGTTAACTATGGAACAAATATAAGCATATCATTGGCTTTTGGGCAAATTTACTATCAAAATGAGGTGTCACACTCTACGGCTTTCATTTTTCAAACTTCACTTTAATTCAAAATGGATGATTTCAAGATGGCTGCCGTCAAGCATACCCTTACCGTATCACTTCCCTCTAAGCATAATATGTATTACCGAAGCTTTTATCCACTTATCATTAATACGCGGGTTAGAAGCGGAGGTAAGTGATTTACGCACGTAATAAGTATAATCAATTAGTATGTCTGTAACTTTTCCTCAAATGTGCGTATCTTAAAACTGACTTCACCATTGTCTTCCTGATTAAATTCTAGCCCGAAGTTATGTATCTTATTACCCTATTCTTATTTAAGTAATTTGACCATAATAAAAATAGCGGATTTCAAGATGGCCGCCGTCAAGGCCATAGCTACCATGCGATTTCCGCCTAGGCCTAAACGGTTGTTCTACCATGGTTGTTCTACCATACCTACATGGTTGTTATTTCATTAACACTCCCTTTACAAAGGGTAGTAAGGGACTTCTGCAGTAATCTCTAATAACCCCATCACAACTCTTAAAAAATATATAAAAAAATAGAAAACATGCGCCATGGCAAATAATACATACTCTGTCATCACAAATAATACATACATGACCTCTGTCAGCAAAATAAAATTCATTGAAATTAGAGCCGGACAATTGGGTGATGTCCCTTGTAAGGACGTAGACCCTACTTGCTTTTGCTTACAGGTTAACGAGCAAATAAGGTCGTGCTCATGTCTCACTATGTTCCAAATCAATGCACCACCTTACGTTTGCAAATGCCTGCTTGTACGTTTCAGTATTCTGAACATTTCTATTGACTAATGGTTTAACATTCCTGCTATTATATTTACTGTGCAAATGTTTATTGTACTTTCTGGTATTGTTTAATGTTCACTTAACTGATTATAACTGTATCAAAATTACTTTGTTTTCGTCGTATAGGGACGATTTTCTTTATGTCCGATGTTTTTTCCCAGAGGCGGGCCGTCATAAGGTTCCCCACGGGTCCGACCCTAACATCGTTTTTGTATTAACAGAGAAAGATGTGTGTATCTTAAATTATTCTGCTAGTATTGTTGCTATTTTCTCCTTCTGAACCAAAAACAATAGTTCTGATTCCTTCAAATTAGCTTTAGCATGTACTACTTACGCTTATGGACACACTATTCACGCGATCAGTACAAAATAAAGGCAGAAAGAGCCTGAGCTGTTTTAGTGTGGACTTAGTATCATCTCGCATTGACTAGTGTTGCGAAACATGTGAAAACCTAGTTTTAATGTAGGTGGCATGGGCCTAGAATCATAGTCCTTCATCACACGATTGCACACGATCCCTTCCGAACGAAAAGGTTCGAAGCTTGCTTGCAGCCAAATTTTGTTCTGTCTGTAGAGGTAGTTGATTCCGCACTTTCAGTTGTTTTGTCAGTGATGCCAGTTGGTGGGAAATTTCCCGTAAAACGGGAAATTCTTAGCGCTGACGGGAATGTTTCTTTAAAATAGACTGAAAACGGGAAATTCTAGCATTCTCAACTTTGCTAGGCGTAAGATATGCAACGTTGAGCTCTTTCTTGGTAAAAGCAGGGGTAAAACTGAGGGCGAACGCAGGTGGACATCGTCTCCCCACTTCCAGAGAGTATTTGTGGCGTCTCCCCGCTTTCTAAAAATTACAATGAGCAAAAATAGGCACGGGGAAAGGCTTTAGGGTATGCATCCCCTTACCTTTTCAGATCCACTCTATCCCTGGGTAAAAGTGAACATTAAAAACACACAAAAGACTTGAAACATCAAGCTAATGTAAAGCAATTCCAAAATACCCTACGTATCGCTGCATTTTTAAACTTTTTAAATTTTTATTTATTTATTTTTTGTGGCAAAGAACAAGCAGTGTACAAGAAACACCAGAATCGTATTAAGGCCAATACAATTCAATTAAGTATTGTTTTGCTGAACATAACATTCCCTTCCAAATCACAAAGTACACCACAGTGTTCGTTAAAAAAAGAAAAGTGTACATTGTATTTTTTGGTTAAATTTTGGCCCTGCTATAGATATTGTAAATTACATCTACTGAGGTTGACGGGAAATTTTGCATATAATCAGGAAATTTCATGGTTTCGGACGGGAATTTCGCTGTTACAAAACTGGCATCACTGTGTTTTGTCCCTTGACCTTGCTCTCGTGTGTTACTTCTGCCGAAGGGATCCAAACACAACCGCATGTCCACCCCTCACTTTAGACGTGCTTTTTCTTAGTGTCCTTTGTGCTATTTTTCTCCTTGTGTTTTCGTGTGGTTGTGCGAAAATGAATCAAGTTCACTTCTTAGAAAGTATTACGTGCGTTTCCAATATATGAACTCTCAGAGCTTTTCCACTTTTAAACATTCCTCCCCGGAAAATGACTTAAAAGTTGTATCCTGTTCCTAGCCGATGCTGAACGAAGAAAGGCTCAAATCCGAACTACCGGCCGCATAGAGTAATGATGTTCTTTGCGCAACTAAGAACAAAAGCGATTCATAGCTATTTCTGCGTGACAATGACTTAACAGATACATTTTCTGAGGTTTCAAAACTGGTGAACATAGTGTTGCTACTTTATGATTATACCGTACTTAACGTGTTAGCATGATAAGTTTTCCAGACAGCAATTTCGAGTTGTTTAAGCAATTCACTGAACAATAATAATAATAATAATAATACAGTAGTAGTAGTAGCAGCAGTGGTAGTAGTAGTAGTAGTAGTAATAGTACAGTAGTAATAATAGTAGTAATAGTAGTAATAACCATAAAATATTTGTCTTGAGCTTGGCCCACCCTACCTTTTATTCCACGAGCTGCCACTGTTTTTTTTTCCTAAAGTGCGTTGACTGTTGTATTATTTGCATGCATTCCATATAATTTATTTGTGTATATTAGATTAAGCCTTATTAAATATTGTATAGATACATAATATATTAGACCTCACAGTTAAAAAAAAATCGTTTTATTTCCCAACGGTACGGTAATAGTCATGCAAAAAAGTGGCATATTACCCACAATAAATAGGCATCTTACACCCACAGTGCGGGAAAGATGCCTAATTGGAAATGTTTACTTATCCTCTCCTCTATCACTTGCCGTATCTAGTTCTTTCAAGACAGTCACACAGGATCTGGTGAAAGGGCTAAACTACTTATCGGGTGGTAAGTTTCAGTTTTCAACTCTTATTCTTCTGTTTGCTAATGCATTATGATTAAACACTATGGCGTCTTCCCCGCACCCACTCTATACGCATCGTGCGACATTATGCGTTATTGGGTCTAGCAATCTAAAATGAGCACAATACCTCGCTTGTACGGAAAACTCATTGGGATTTTTTTATTATTTTCTTACTAAAAGCTCTGGGTAGCAAGTAATGCAAATCAAGACCATCTGGAAGTAGGGAGTAACAATGTCAACTGAGTTGGTTACTTTTTTTTTTTTTTTTTTGCTTTCGCAGTGATGAATCCTTGTTTGTGTAACACAATTTCTTATCATTTGAAGTTTTTTTTTATCAATTGATATTCATTGGATGTCAGGTATGAAATTTATGGTAAATATATTGTTTTGGGTATTTTACTGAGTAAATAAGATTCAACATAATTAGACTAACCAATATAATCTTCTCAATCAGAAATATATATATATATATATATATATATATATATATATATATATATATACAGCTTGATTTGCATGTTTGGATAATCATGTTCCTCTTGCCCGAAGGAACTTCCATGAAGAGCTTTTTTTTAAATATGATTGCTTATCTTTCTTGTTATTATGGTTCTATCTTTGAGTATTATAGTGCTAAGAAGCACTTTCATCGGCTAACATAAGATGGATCATAAGTTTATTTTGCTTTTATTCCTTCAGAGAAACACTCACACACTTTAAATGTGGTGAGCTGAAATTTATGAATATTTGTGTGTCTTCAAATTATCACCATCATTTGTTTGTCTTTAATACGTGTTTGAACACTATGGTTCGCGTACCACGTTTGTCCATAAATCAAAAACTTATGTAGTCTCTGACTGCGAAACGAAGTCAAAAATGACTCAACTGGCATGTTAGTCCATACAAAATAAATCTTTTTCGTAGCTACATTGATATGTTGAACTATATTCCCGTAAATTCACGTATTTGGTAGCATACTAATATAAAGCTCAAAGCTGATGCAAATTGTAGAAAGTTTAATTCCGTACTGCATAGCTTAGTTTGTCATTTAGTCTATGTAGATACTATCAAACACTAGGTCCAGTTATTAGTATTTGTGAGGGAGGGGAGTTGTCCTCCATTTTCAACTTTACAATATTATTACAAGATTATTCAATCATCATTTTTGTGTGTAATTATCACAATCTTTAATTGATAGGGCATAAAAAGTGTTAATTAATACTGAAATCCAACACATATTTTAAATCACCACAGATAACCATGTGGTTGCAAATATATAGGCTATATAAATTATGAGTGTGTGTTTATGTGTGTAACAGACATGAGTATATGTTCTTTTTGAAGCTTGTAAACTAACATTATACACAAAGATTGTTTAAATTATGTAGTAGTCCTTGAGAAATCAACAAACTTCTGTCCACTTGATTTTAGCAGTCAAGCGCCGTCACAGCATCATCAATCATTACATCTCTTTAAAGAGAGATTTCTATATTTTAGTGGTTGTCAAAAACGAAGACGAGAGCGTAGGTGGAAAAGGAGACTACAAATAACTAAAGCAGTTAAGACGATCTTTCGCCGTTCTGCCTTACACCATGACTTGTCAATACAGTGATCCATCAAACAAGAGGTGACAACCTTTGACCGCAACATCCATCCTTCTTTTATATTTTTTTTAAGGAAGAAAAAAAGAAGCATAATACTTATAAACAATTGCATCCTGTTACACTACCTGCTATAGCTGTTCGGTATATCGTCTAAAGAAAACTAAAACTGCATTCACTGGAAATAATAATAATAATAATAATAATAATAATAATAATAATAATAATAATAATAATAATAAAAATAATAATAATAATGAGTTACGTTACACAGCGCAAAACTACAGTAAATTTTAAAACAAAAAAAGAAGAAAATCAATAACAATACTCAACTTGTAAGAGGAATCGTATTTTTTCCCCAAACGTTTGCACCACCAATTTAACTTTTATACTTTTTCCTATCATAGATTAGAATTCAGCAGGGAGGCTATATGAGACTTCAATCGACAACTTAACGTATGGTGCAAACCACACGGCTCCTGACGGAATCTGATAACGTTCTCCCATGAAAAAAAAACGAATGTATTGCCCTTATAGTGTCTTTAAAATAATAATAATAATAATAATAATAATAATAATAATAATAATAATAATAATAATAATAATAAGTAACACTGTGATAGATGTACCTTGAACACTCAAATTAAGAGTATTCAAGATAAGAAGAGGGTTAGGATTTTAAATTTGATTTGAAAGATTACGTTTGTAAGAGTTTGGTAACATCATTGAGGGAAATATGAAGCAAAATCAAACCGACAGTTTTAGTTAAAAGTTCTTATTGAACAAATACCCTGGTATGAGGCATAATAAGATAAAGTTTAATGAAAAAAATGTTCCGCGGACCATCTTTCGATGTTTAACTGCCCTTACGGGTGCGTGGACCACAAATTGGAAAATACTGATTTATAGTACAAGTATTACGAAATGGAGTAATATTGAAAGCTTACAATGAAACTTACGGAAGTGTAGCTCACTGATTTGGATGAAACTTCGCATATTTGTAGAACATCAACAAATAATCGACGTGCATTTTTTAAAATTCGGCAACGTTGCGGGTTAAAGGGTAGAAACAACAATTTGAACGTTAGGGGGTGGTCTCCAAACATAGACAGAAAACAATCATTTAATGTAGAATAAAACATACTGCCAGGGGATTTTAGGACAGATGATTCAGAGCCTGATGTGGAAATTACAAAAATGCGGATCAAATGTGATTATTACCGGTATAATCTCAAAACGTCTTCTGGTTTGAACGGTCTGCAGTTAGTCAAGAACAATTATGGTTGGTAACGGTTACTGCAGGAAGGTTACAGACCGATTTTAAACCCCTTTCCGTACTTATTTTAACGAGATGTTTGATTAAAGTCACTGGCGGGACAAGGGTGGAGGATGGGGCGACAGTAGTTATACCGTCACTTGACCGCGTTTTGTGATGATTTTTTCTCTTTTCCCAGGTCCCGCCTGATCCGAAGGACTCGATTTTCCAGTGTCGCACGAAGCGCTATAATCCGCGTACCGTCCAACCATGGAAAATCGAACAAGCCGAAAACTCGTTCTCTTTTATGAGCACTTTTTAGTGGTGTATTCGTTATCTTTTATGAGCACTTTTTTGGGGTGGATTCGTTCTCTTTAATGAACACTTTTTTCAACCCTTATTTTAATATAGGAGAAATTACGTAATACAATGAACACAAAAACTAGGAACACCTAGTTTCGCAACCCCTATGTATAAAACAGTATGGCCTAGTTTCCAACCCCTATGTAACATAGCAGATCTGATAAAAGAGCATGACTTATTTTTCAACCCCTATTTAACATAGCACATATTACATACGACTGTCTACAACTAAGTAACATAGCAGAAAGGCTACTAACATAATAGGGGTGTACTCGTTCCCTTTTACGACCCCAATTTTAACATAGCAGAAACTACGAACACATTTTGCAACTCCTATTTTAACATAGCATAAATTACATAAGACTATGAATCAGTAGCAGAGGAGTACTCGTTGCCTTTTGTCAACCCCTATGTAACATAGCATAGAATACATAACACTATGAACACAGAGTCTATGAACGCATATTCTAGCAGCACTCCTATATAACATAGCAAACAACTATAAACAAATCTATGGCATACCGTAACTTTTATTTAACATAGGAGATATTACAAAAGAAAGGCTACATAGCTTTAGACAATGAGCAGATTTTCCAACCCTATTTAACATAGCAGAGTTTTGACCAGGTATAGTAAACTGTTTTTATGGCACATTTTAGGGATGTACTCGTTCACTTTTATGATCACACTTTTGAACCTGTTTTTAAAAATAGGATAAATTACATAAGACAATAAACACATAATCCAATCAGAAATTACACACAGACTACGAACACCTATTTTTGCAATCCCTATCTATAAAAGAGTATGGCATATTTTTAACCACTATTTAACATAGTACAGATTATAACCCCTATTTAATACAGCAATAGCAGAAGTGTACTTGTTTCCTTTTAGCAACCCCTATGTAATATAGCAGAAGTTACACAAGCATTCATTTAGTACTGCATGTTCCAAAAGTACTGACCATCGAGGTCAAAACTCAAAAATGTAAACCCAAATAAATCGTAAACGGAGCCACGTATTGAGGTGCTGCTTCCACATTTAGTGATAGGTCATCAACTACTACATGTCCTGAAAGTACTGACCATCGAGGTCAAATATTTAAACTCGAATAACTCGTAAATGGAGTAACTTATTGAGGTGCTGTTTCCACATTTAGTATAGAGTCATAGAGTACTACATGTCTCAAAATGACTGACCATGGAGGTCAAAGGTCAAATATTTAGACCCGATTAATTCGTAAACGAGTCAACTATTGAGGTGTTGTTTCTACATTTAGTAATAAGTCGTCAGCTACTACATGTCCCAAAAGTACTGACCATCGAGACCAAAGGTCAAATATTTAAACCCGAATAACTTGTAAACGGAGCCATATATTGATTTTTTATATTTAATGATACGACATCTAGTACAACACGACCCGAAAGTACTAAGCATCAATGTCAAAGCTCAAATATTTAAGCCCTAATAACTAGTAAGCAAAGCAACGTATTGAGGTGCTGTTTCGACATTTAGTAATAGGTCATGTCCCAAAAGTACTGACAATCGAGGTCAAAGGTTAAATACTTAACCCTTAACAACTTGTAAACAGAGCGACGGGTAAATTTGGGGGGCCCATTGTGTTTTTGCCAAACAGGAAAAAAAGCGAGGAAGATCCATTTTAACTAGTTCAAACAAACGAAGGAATAAACTAGGGTTTCCTATTTCCTTTTGTTCTAACGAGAAGAAAAGAAGGGCCAGTTTAACTGGCTTAGAATTTTATACGTTCTGTAATATTTAAACAAAGGAAGGAATACATTTATACCAAAGGTACAGAAACTCTGAGCTAATAACAATGGTCCTTCTCTTTTTCTGGTTGGTATTTTTCCTCTGTTTATTTGTGTAGTACAAAAGGTATAAAATACCGATCTACTTAAAGTAATTCTTCTTCGCTTTCTTTCCTGTTGATACAAAGGTAAACAAGCCACTCAAATTTATTACATCTTTTTTTTTAGTAGCACAAAAAGTATAACATGCTGAGCTAGTTAAAATGAAAATTCCTCACTTTTTCTTCTTGGTAAAAAATTGAATAAGTCACAAGAAATTATACTTTCGTTTGTTTAAGTAGTACAAAAAAAGGTATAAATTCTGAGTTACTTAAAATGGTCTTTCATCGCTTTTTCTGGCTAGTACAAATTTATAACTAAGATCATATAGGTAGCACAAAAATTATTAGTTAGTTAAATGCTATTCATTTGCTTTTTTCTGTTTGGTACAAAAATAAATAGTTTACACAAATTTATCCCATCGTTTGTTTAAATGTTACAAAAGGTATAAAATTCTAAGCCAGTCAAAGATGATCCTTATTCGCTTTTTTTTCATTGGCACAAAAGGAAATAGGACACCGAATTTATTTATTCATTTCTTTAAATATCACAAAATGGTGCATAGATGGTGCTTAGCTAGTTAAAATAGTCATTTTTCACTTTCTCTGGTCAGTAGAAATTTATTCCTTTGTTTATTTAAATAGTACAAAATGGTATGAAAACAGAACACCCAAATTTATTCTTTCGTTTATTGTAGTAGAACGAAAGGAAGCTAGTTAAATTCTGAGCTAGTTAAAAAGGACCTTCTTCGCTTCTTTTCGTGGTTGGTACAAAACTAAATGGGCCACCCAAATTTATCCGTCGCTTTCTTTGCAAGTTATTAAGGGTTAAACATTTCACATTTGACCTCAATGGTCAGTATTTTTGGGACATGCAGTAGTTGAAGACCTCTAAATACGTTGCTCCGTTTACGAGTTATTCGGGTTTAAATATTTGACCTTTGACCTCGATGCTTAATACTTTCGCGACATGTTGTACTAGATGTCGTAATAGTAAATGTGGAAAAAATCATCTCAATATGTGCCTCCGTTTACAAGTTATTCGAGTTTAAATATTTGAGCTTTGACCTCAATGTTCAGTACTTTTGGGACATATAGTTGTTGATGACCTATTACTAAATTTGGAAACAGCAACTCAATATTTGCCTTCGTTTAATAGTTATTCGTGTTTAAATATTTGACTTTTGATCTCCATGATCAGTACTTTTGAGACATGTAGTACTTGATGACCCATTTCTAAATGTGAAAACAGCACATCAATACGTTGATTCGTTTACGAGTTATTTAGGCTCAAATATTTGCCCTTTGATGTCGATGGTTAGTACTTTTGGAACATGTAGTAGTTGACGACTTATTACTAAATGTGAAAACAGCACATCAATACGTGGCTCCGTTAACGATTTATTCGGGTTTACATTTTTTTAGGTTTAATTCGATGGTCAGTACTTTTGGGACATGCAGTACTAGATGAATGCTTGTGTGATTTCAACTATGTTTGATAGGTGTTGATAAAGGAAACGAGTACACTCCTGTTATTGCTTTATATGTTCTGCTGTATTAAACAGGGATTGTAATCTGTACTATGTTAAATATTGGTTAAAATAGGCCATACTCTTTTATACATAGGGGGTTGCGAAAATAGGTGTTCGTAGTCTGTGTGTAATTTCTGATTGGATTATGTGTTCATTATCTTATGTTTTATCCTATTTTAAAATAGAGGTTCAAAAGAGTGGTCATAAAAGTGAATGAGTACACCCCTAAAATGTGGCTTAAGAACAGTTTACAATACCTGGTTAAATCTGTGCTATGTTAAATAGGGTTGGAAAATGTCCTCATAGTCTAACACTGTGTAGCCTTCCTTTTGTAATATATACTCTGTTATATAAGGGTTGCGTTATGCCATAGATTTGTTTATAGTCTTTGCTATATTATATAGGAGTGCTGCTAGAATATGCGTTCGTAGTCTCTGTGTTCATAGTGTTATGTATTCTATGCTATGTTACATAGGGGTTGATAAAAGGCAACGAGTACTCCCCTGCTACTGGTTGATAGTCTTATGTAATTTATGCTATGTTAAAATAGGAGTTGCAAAATGTGTTCGTAGTTTCTGCTATGTTAAAATTGGGGTCGTAAAATGGAACGAGTACATTCCCATTATTTTAGTAGCCTTTCTGCTATGTTACTTAGTTGTAGACAGTCGTATGTAATATGTGCTATGTTAAATAGGGGTTGAACAATAAGTCATACTCTTTTATCAGATCTGCTATGTTACATAGGGGTTGAAAACTAGGCCATACTGTTTTATACATAGGGGTTGCGAAAATAGGTGTTCGTAGTCTCTGTGTTCATTGTATTACATAATTTCTGCTATATTAAAATAAGGGTTGAAAAAAGTGTTCATTAAAGAGAACGAATAAACCCCAAAAAAGTGTTCATAAAAGAACGCATACTTCACTAAAAAATTGCTCATAAAAGAGAATGACTTCTCAGGTTGTTCGATTTTCCATGGTTGGACGGTACTTAGGTCAGAACGTATCGTGCAACTTTGGAGAATCGAGTCCTTCGGATCAGGCGGGACCTGAGAAAAGTGGAAATTTCATCACAAAACGCGGTCAAGTGATGGTATAACTACTGGCGACCGCTCTCCCGAAAGTTCTGTTTTTTACTTCCATCATTTATCGTTCGACAATGCAAATATGGTCTTTTCCCGACCGATTCAATTTGTGTGACAAGCCTAGCAGAGTCGAATCAAAATGTGTGGTATTTAATAGTATTTAATACATACATATTTGAAGTGTAAATACTTCTGTCCTTATTTCCTGGAGGCAGTCACCATAAGCCACAACGTAGCGATAATATGATTCATTCGCTGGACGAACGGCTGTAGGAAGGAGGATAAGACGGCTCATTCTTTTAAACTAAAAATTTATATTTTAAAATTGTTTCCTAGAAAAAGGATATGGATATGGAATTCGGGTCCCGAAACTTCAAGTGCCTTTACATTGAATAAAGAGAAACAGAATCTTCAGCGCTCCTTAACGAAAAGCTCTCTGAATCTGAGACTTTTCGTTTGGTGGATGGATTTATATGTGTTTACTTCGTTTGTTAAAAGCGATGCTTTACAGAACGAGAACTAAAGCTTAAAGTTGGATCTGAACCACTGTAGTGCGTTCGATGCTCAATCAATGGGAGTCAAAACGCAGAACCTCATGCATCAAAGATCAAAGACACATTCGCTACCTACTAGATCAACAAAGGGAGCCGTTACTTTTGGGGTTCTGCACGGAAACGTTGGGAAGGGACCAGTGATTCATTGTGACTTTTAATGACATTTCATCTATTCTTGAAAAAATAACACAAACTGTTATATAAAAAAAACAAACTTCTGATTGAATAACTGATCGCACTGCTCAAACCGCTCAAGCTAGAAACTTGGAATTTGGGCAGTAGATAAGATTTGTGACATAGAGTCACTAAGGAAGGATTTCTTGGAAATTCGAAGAGAGGAAGGGGACATCTCTTCGAATCCCTTAAGGATGGAGACTTGAAATTTGGTGTTTGGATTTCTCATTTTAAATAATGTGACACGCGTTTCAACATTTTTTTGATAATTTAGTAATATAAGGAGAAAAGAGGGGAAAGAAAAAGGTGCAGGGATTGCAACTATTCTAATAAGATATCAATATCTAAGAATCTTTGAATGGTAGAAACATGAATTTTGGAGTATGGACTTCTCACTCAAAATAATTCAATACGTATTTAAGCGTTTTTGATGTTTTACCTAGAAATAAAGAAAAGGGATGGATATTATTATTATTATTATTATTATTATTATTATTATTATTATTATTATTATTATTATTATTATTATATGTCCATATCTCGGGATCCCTTACGGTTAGAGACATGAAAGGTGGTAGTTTAATTTTGCATTTTAAATAATAAAACATGTATTTGAGTTTTTTTTTTTTTTTTTTTTTTTTTTTTTGCTACTTAACATAGAAGGGAGGGGAAATAAGTTCCTAGGCACGTAGGAGCATTTATTATATCGTGCGCGGCCGTATGCAGAGCAAATTGGAGATATGGGAGCAAAGTCCTACCTGGGCGAAGACTAGTAAAATATAATTTTATTGTTGCTGTCAGCGTAGCTATAATTATACTGTTTCTAAAAACTACATTTAAGAAATTGCCTAATAGAAACAATTTCCAACCCCCTATTCCTAGTCTGGTCTAATGTTTTTTTTTTGTTTTTTTTTTACATACTCAATTATGCCACTGCAAAACGGTGTATTCGGGCAAAATACCCTATACAGAGCATCAGCCGAAAGAGCATTTTCAACACTAAAACAGTTGAAGACATAGCTACGATCCGGGATGGGTGCAGATCGACTTGGCGGCTGGCACTACAATATACGCAACGAGGCAAACGTAGATCACGATCGTGTCATCGACAGATTTGACAGGAACAATAAATGGTTTATATTTGAGTTTGTGCTGTAACTTTCAGAGAAATGGACTGCAGGGTGGCATTTGTGTGATTTCCGCCGGTATGTTTTTTCTTTCGTAATTATTTTCAACTCGTGGGTATTCCCGAAAACTCATGGATCTGAGTTTAAATTTGAACTCATTGGTGTACCTGAATCGCAAACAAAATCAAGAAAGATGAGCGAATGCCAAAAAGTTTTTTAAATAGCTTTTTCAAAATCTTTAACTGAAACAAAAGGGCACAACTACAATCGTAAAAAAATTTGTACCAGTATATGGCTATATTATATTTTTCATAAACTGTTACCGGTATATATTATACATATGATGATATATTTTGCCACGATTGTGCCAGGACGGCTAAAGGAGACGTGGACCTTCTGATTATAATGGAATCCGAACCACTTTTTTCGTTCAACTGTACTCCCACTTGAAATCGAACCCGGAACTATGCACATCAAAGATAACGTGTTAGCCATTAGACCAAACAGGGTCGATATTACATCTGAGATGAAAGAAAAACAACAAGTTATACGTACTTTATTCTCCATTGGTATTTTCGTTTAAAGTTGAAAATTTTTCGAAATTAAATTTTAATTTGGATTTTTTTTTTCAAATATATGATACTGTCAAATAATATCGCCAGTCAGTACGTTTTAGGAAATATAGTTTCTATGCAGTAATGAAAGGAAACATCACTTTGGTTTTACATTTCTGATCTTTCGTTCATTTAGTTGTAGGCTTTGTTAATCTTTCAGAGTTTATTTATTTATTTTTTTTAAATATTTGTACATTATAATGACCCATATTGTGATTCTATATAATTTTAATTCATGTGAAATTTATATACATTTCGTGCTAGATCTGACAAAATTTCTGTTGAGTTTGTGTAAGAGAAAGTTTGGTATTGATATTTTATTACTAGGGCCTGGATTTATATGTAAAAATATATTTTTTTACACACGTACAAGCCCAAAACAAAGTTTTTTTTTATCCCAATTAAGAGTCTGCAAGTTACCAATTTTATTTTATATAAAAATACATTTTTTTGAAAAAAGTTACGTAAATAAATATTTTGGACATTTTGGTAATAAACACATTTTTTTTAATAATTTTCCGTTACTTTATCCTATATTTCATTTTTTTTAACTTTCGCTCGAAACAAATTAACATCGGAAAGAGTGTAGGCTACATAAATTTGTCCATCGTATTTATAAGCAATTTCCCACTTGCAGAAACAGCGTCGTCATAAATTCTGCTTACCAACGCTGGGGTAACTTATGCCAAACAAAGAGCTTCTGAAGGAGCGTTTTGTACTAAAGTGAACAAGTTAGTGTCAAATGGGATTTTTTTTCCATAAAACTGCCAACTAGAATTGGACTTTTCAAATAAACAAATCCCGATTTTTCACTTCCTCCAACACCCGCAACCAAGTTTTGGGGTACCTGACATAATGCAGTATATTATGTAGATATTTTTGAAGCATTTGTATATATAGTAACTAAACTAACCTAGGCGATACGTCGTTCATTGAAATTGTTCAAAATTTAGTAAGTGACAGTGACTTGGCTTTCATATCTCCCAATTTCAGTTTCTTGACTCACTATAAAAATAAACTAGAAACTACGGAAGATTTATTGAGTACCGGTACTTTGGTTAAAGAAGTACAGGAAATACAGTGTATTGAAAGAAAGCTGAGTGTTCTTTCTGCTTCGAAAGCTGAAGTCGTAAGAAACAAAATAAGCATTTGCAAAAGAGAAATATTGGGTATAAAATCCTATGTAAAATATCTGAAGTATTGGAAGGCCAAAACACAAGTGAAGTTGATGGCGTGAATATTCGTGATATGCCCCTTTTCAAATATGCGAGGTTAATATCGTGTGATGTAGAACGATCCTTTTCTCAGTATAAGGCATTATTCCGCGACAATATGCATATCACAATGATTAATTTGGAAAAGACGTTAGTTATTCAATGTAATGTCCATGGAATTTCGACATTAGATGAATAGGAGTTATTGGTGAGCACCAGCATTTTTTTCTTAGGTTAGGTGTTTTCCCGCACTTTTCCTTGTTATTTGCGGGTGTTGGAGGAAGTGAAAAATCGGGATTTGTTTATTTGAAAAGTCCAATTCTAGTTGGCAGTTTTATGGAAAAAAAAAAATCCCATTTGACACTAACTTGTTCACTTTAGTACAAAACGCTCCTTCAGAAGCTCTTTGTTTGGCATAAGTTACCCCAGCGTTGGTAAGCAGAATTTATGACGACGCTGTTTCTGCAAGTGGGAAATTGCTTATAAATACGATGGACAAATTTATGTAGCCTACACTCTTTCCGATGTTAATTTGTTTCGAGCGAAAGTTAAAAAAAAATGAAATATAGGATAAAGTAACGGAAAATTATTTAAAAAAATGTGTTTATTACCAAAATGTCCAAAATATTTATTTACGTAACTTTTTTCAAAAAAATGTATTTTTATATAAAATAAAATTGGTAACTTGCAGACTCTTAATTGGGATAAAAAAAACTTTGTTTTGGGCTTGTACGTGTGTAAAAAAAATATATTTTTACATATAAATCCAGGCCCTAGTAATAAAATATCAATACTAAACTTTCTCTTACACAAACTCAACAGAAATTTTGTCAGATCTAGCACGAAATGTATATAAATTTCACATGAATTAAAATTATATAGAATCACAATATGGGTCATTATAATGTACAAATATTTAAAAAAAATAAATAAATAAACTCTGAAAGATTAACAAAGCCTACAACTAAATGAACGAAAGATCAGAAATGTAAAACCAAAGTGATGTTTCCTTTCATTACTGCATAGAAACTATATTTCCTAAAACGTACTGACTGGCGATATTATTTGACAGTATCATATATTTGAAAAAAAAAATCCAAATTAAAATTTAATTTCGAAAAATTTTCAACTTTATATTTTTTTATTAATTTTTAGCAAATACTTTTTTTTTCATTTTTAGCACATAAAAATAAATATTTTATTTTTAGCACATAAAAATCCAGGCCTTAGTTATTACATTACTTGCAATATTTTATTGAATAAATTGTGCATTTACCTTCGTTGTGATTTATATGGTTAAGGAGTACTGCAATATATTATATTTATATAGGATTTATATTTACAATTCATTTCTTTTTCAAAACTTGGCTTTGAGTTAGTGTTAATAGTACAGTACAAGGTTTAAATGCAGTGATTAATAGTATTACGTATTAGGAAAGGTATCTATTTCATCCTCCTGTACTTGATTTGTGCCCATGAGTGAGCAGGCCATTTTTTTTAAAGGCAAAAACATAACATTCTTATTTTGGGAAAAGCCACGAAATTCATTTCTGGGCAATCAGTACCACGGTGAATAATCACGGAACCATCAACACAACTTTGGAGTGCAGTTTGAATATTATATTTTTCTTTTCAATTTTCAATTTGCTGAACTACAGTATATTCTGATATAAACAGAAATGAAAGCAATATGTAAAGATTGCTCCCCTATATTTTGGCCCATTTAGAACATTGTATACCATTAATTATTGTATTATTTTTGATCTACCAAGAAATGTACATAGACATATCATAATGTCTATTGTTATTTGTTGACATTTTGTATTATAATTTATACATGTGTACTTTTGTTATCTGTTTTCGCGTAGACTGAGTCTGTCGTTTTATTTTTCAACCATTGTTCCGCAATTGTTATTCAAAATATAAATGATTAGAGCAAATTGTACACTCTTTCATTAAAATGAATCCTATCGTCAATACAATATTTTATTTTGTGCAAGTACTGTGCAAAACAGTGCATCTGGTATATTGCAGTGACTAGTGAATCATGATACCGCCATGCCTCCGAAACTAAAGTGCGTATTTAATTTAAATCGACATTAAAAATATACTTTCATTAAAAAAAAAAAAAATCTTACAAACTCGGGTCCCAAAATGAAATCTAGAAATCAGGTTTTCACCCCCCTCCAGTCCCGCATTCATATGCGTCCATTCTTGAAAAGTAAAATTCTGGTCACCTTGAGGCTAAGCTCATGTTACAGGAAGCGAACCACCCCCCTTTCCCAAACGATCCTTCTGGATCCACTAGTGATTAAAGTGAGTCTCTGCATTTCTCACTAATTGAAAGTGAATCTTTTGAGATCATAATTTGAAAAAGTTTTCCCCCAGCGTCTAATACAAAATCAATTTTGTTATATATTCGTGGAGTGGTCAAAATACTTCAGATTTTGTACACATTTTAAGAACCAAAAATTACTTAAAATAGAAACAATTCCTGCAGAAACAGCTGCTAGGATTCAGCCCATTTTGTTATTCTTCAGTCCGTGGAAAAAAACTTCTTAAGACATTTTTTTTTCTGACATAGTCCTTCGCTACAACAATTGCATAAATTTACATCTCCGTAATAATATAATTAGTATCCAATCATGTAGGGGGCGCGATGGCTCAGTGGTAGAGGGTTCATCTCCGGTGCTTGGGGTCCCTGGTTCGATCCCAGCTCGTACCGTGTGGACTTTGTGGTGGACAAACACCGTGCTCGTGGGTTATCCCGTTTCCTCCCACTTTCTTCATTCCTCCATTTCACTCAGCTCTCATCATCACTGTCTCCTTTAGCCTAACCGGCATAATCGTGGAACGTAAATCCTAAATATTTCATTTCATTTCAAAATCCAATCGTTGATTTATAATCAGTTTTCTTCTCCCAGATTTGCAAATCTTATTAAATATACGTGGTACAAAGGAAAAACTAAAACCACCTGTGTTTGAAAATCCCGTAACATTTTGTTTCAAAGATTGTGTAGCATTTTGCGACTTGTGGATATTTGTTACCGCATACACGCATTTTTTTTTTCTGCATAAACGTCTCCTTTTGGATCTGATAGGCGTTATTTAATCCTATCAAACCGCATTCTTTTACGGACGGTACTGTTATAGATGACCCATTCGTTACCGTCTGTTACAATCTTATACAGGGTATTTCAAAACAACACCAACAACGTTCGGGAGGTGATTCATGACACCAAGATAAGACAAAATATATAGACCAAACTGGGTGCACAAATGCTTCCTTTCGGAGTTATAGCAGTGAAGTAGAGGTAGGCTGCCGAAAACATGAAAGAAAAATCTTTAAAGTTCCATAGCTCCAAAAGTATAAGATACTCAGGAAAAATTTTTTGAATAGCGAGTTTGACTACGGGCATATAATTTGAAGCACTCTCCAATTACCTCTATAAAAAGTGATGCGGATACACCACAGGATTCGGAAAGTTTGATATTTGGTAGGACACATACCAGTTCCTAAGTGAAGTCTTGACCCGACTTCAGCAGGTTCCAAAGTTTTGGAGCTATGGACCTTAAAAGTTAATTATTTCAGGTTTTTGGCAGCCTGTAACTCCGAAAGGAAGCATTTGTTCACCCAGGATGGTCTATAAATTTTTGCTTTATCTCTGTGTCAGGAATCACCTACCAAAAGTTGTCGATGGTTTTTTGAAACACCCTGTATAATATATATATATATATATATATATATATATATATATATATATATATATATATATATATATTTAAAACGTTATTTTTTATCTGCAAGAAAAAGTTGTGGTGATTGATATGCAATCTTGTTTATTACGTTCACAAAGATTGTAAGGTACTCATACCCCTAATTTGCAGACCTTCCTTAATTACTCCAGTTGTGGCAAACAGTTCATAATGATGTACGCAACTTTTCCGCTATATATCTTGTTGATTGGCGTGGATTTTGCTTTAAAATTTTATCGCCAAGGTCGGAAGAGCATCCCGCCCTCAGTTTATCTTTTAAGGTCGTGTCTCCAGAACGGAATTTGGCAAACCAATTTCTAACTACCCGATCGGTTATTAGCCAGTCTTTGCCGTATACACTGCATACATTTTTCAGCTGTCGCCTAAGCAATGTTGCCTTGTTTAAATTTTAAATGATGACGAATATGCACTCTTTTACTCCCCATTTTAAAGGTTAGAAACAATAGTGCGCCATGCACCACACAAAACAATTGTCAGAAGACTAACTGAACTTATCTATCTAGTGGAAGTAAAATCTCGTTTGTTCCGATGACTCATTGTGAGTAGATGGGAGCACTATATTCTACCTAGCTGCATCGGAAGTTACTTACGACTCGACCTAATAATGAGCAAAGCAATTTGTCGTGGCATATCTTTACATGAGAACCAGTGGAACGTACACAATGTGATCAAAAGTATCCGGACAGCCCCTAAAAATACTTTTTTTATATTAGGTGCATTGTGCTGCCACCTACTGCTAGGTACTCATTATCAGCGACCTCAGTAGTCGTTAGACATCGTGAGAAAGCAGAATGGGGCGCTCCGCGGAACTCACGGACTTCGAACGTGGTCAGGTGATTGGTGTGACTTGTGTCAGAAGTCTGTAGGTGAGATTTCCACAGTCCCGAACATCCCTAGGTCCAATCTGTCTGATGTGATAGTGAAGTAGAAACGTGAAGGGACATGTACAGCACAAAAGCGTATAGGCTGAACTCGCCTGTTGACTGACAGAGACCGCCGAGAGTTGAAGAGGGTCGTAAAGTTTAATAGGCAGACATCTATCCACACCATCACACATGAATTCCAAACTGCATCAGGATCCACTCCAAGTACTATGACAGTTAGGCGTAAGGTGAGAAATCTTGGATTTCATGGTCGAGCGGCTGCTCATAGGCCACACACCACGCAGGAAAATGCCAAACGACGCCTCGCTTGGTGTAAGGAAAGTACGCATTGAATGATTGAACAGTGGAAAACATTGTGTGGAGTGATGAACCACGGTACACAATGTGGCGATCCGATGACAGGGTGTGGGTATGGCGAATGCCCAGTGAACGTCATCTGTCAGCGTGTGTAGTGCCAACAGGAAAATTAGGAGGTGGTGGTATTATGGTGTGGTTGTGTTTTTCTTGGAGAGGGCTTCCACCCCTTGATGTTTTGCGTGGCACTCTCACAGTGCAGGCCTACATTGATGTTTTAAGCACCTTCTTGATTTTCACTGTTGAAGAGCAATTCAGGGATAGCGATTGCATCTTTCAACACGATCGAGCACCTGTTCATACTGCAAGACCTGTGGCGGAGTGGTTACCCGACCATAACATCCCTGTAATGGACTGGCCTGCGCAGAGTCCTGACTTGAATCCTATAGAACACCTTTGGGATGTTTTGGAACACCGACTTCGTGCCAGGCCTCACCGACCTACATCGATACCTCTCCTGAGTTCAGCACTCCTTGAAGAATGGGCTGCCACTCCCCAAGTAACCTTCCAGCACCTGATTGAAAGTATGCTGCGAGAGTGGAAGCTGTCATCAAGGTTAAGTGTGGGCCAACACCATATTGAATTCCAGCAGTACCGATGGAGGGCGCCACGAGCTTTTAAGTCATTTTCGGCCAGGTGTCCGGATACTTTTGATCACATAGTGTATCTCCATTTTCGTAGGTTTACAGGCGAGAGGACAAAAATATTATTTTCTTAGAAAGATGTGCTTTTAATAAGATGTTAATTGAGCTACGTGACAACAGATGATTGAGAAGGAGAACAGGTGGCGTTACGTTCCATTTGCACCAAGTAGGGCTTTCAACATTATGTCCAAACATGAAGAAAACGAAAACCGCATCTTTGGAGTTACGTTTCTCTGGTTCACATGCGACGATGTGAGAGGTACGCCCTAATCTGAAGAACGCTATTTTCACAGAAAATTTAATAGCAGTTTAACGCCTGATTTTATCCTAGCATATTGAATATTTCTTCACTGACTTCTCGATGCACTTACGGGCCTATACAACTATTTTCTATGACCTGAGAAACAACCTCTCACATTTTGAACATGTCAATAAGATTATATATTACGTATTTGATGCATTTGTGTACGCGGTAAGCTTTAAAACTAATTTCATCATTTTCAAGTCATGTCAGACATATGGTAGTTTTGTCAGAGGTATTGCTTTTGTGTGAAATTTCTTGCATGTGTATAATATTTACCAGAGTACAAAAATATAACTTGAAACCTAACAATATTTGTGTGAGAGCGGTCGTTTAAGCAATTCCAGTCATTTTGAATTGAATATGTAAAACTATTTAATATGGTTGCAAATACTAAACCATTGATATGGGTATTACCTGCATTGTTCTAAAAAAATCAAGCCTTATTTAAAATAATTAACGTTAATATATTTAAAATGCGGGATTTTTCTTATTTATAGCGTTTCAGTACTTTATACAGGGTGTATATTAAGTCACTTAATATTTTCCGTTTACACAAATTTCATTGACGTAAGTAAAATCATTTTGAGAGGTGCATTAGCCATGAAAATGAATCAATACGCCAGTTAATGAAGTAATATGATAAGTGATTTTCACTCTAACACTTATCTCACACATGCATATATATATATATATATATATATATATATATATATATATATATATATATATATATATATATATATATATATATGTGTGTGTGTGTGTGTGTGTGTGTGTGTGTGTGTGTGTGTACTATGAAACATGTGCGAATTTCAAAGTACAGGGCTCGTAACTCTCCACATGTTTCGCAGCGCTGTTCTATGATTCGACACACTCGTTCGAGTACAGGTGGGGTAATCTCTGCCACCACTACGCAAATGCGTTTTTTAACTGTTCCACGCTTGTTATTTTATCTGATAAACGCGAGACTTAACAAAGCCTCAAAGGGAAAAATAAAGTAAATAAATTGGAGTCAAGTCGGATGACCGGGTAGTCGAAACCCACGATCGGTGACCTTCCAGCAAAAGTGGCAATGAGAAATTTCCGAAAACTTAGAGCAAAATGGGTGATATGCCATCTTGGTGGAAAATGACAGTACCTAAAATTCCTCTCTGGATCAACTGAAGCGCCATGGAGTTTTGCAGCATATTTAGGTTGATGTTCCCCGCTATTGTTCGCTGTATAAACATGATTGATCCACACACTTTTATTTTCGTAATACTCATCACATATTAGCCTTGAGTGTATCCTCTTCCCACTCGGACACGGCATTTGGCTGTTCAAGTGCCCAAATCCTACCATTATGTACATTGATAAACCCATACGTTTGTAACGCTCCTTCACCACTGAACATAATATTTTTTTTTTCATTAACCTCTCAAACCTAACAGGCTGCAAAAATCGCAACACATCGCTGCTCTCACTGCGTGGTTCTATGTTTCCAGCTTATACAGAATTTGCACGTGATGTGCTCTTTTTTCTCAATGTGAAGCGTAATATTTCCCAAACACTGCTTCGAGGAACACCAAGCTGCCTTTTGAGTCTTCTTGTCGATGCACTGGGACCGCGGGTAACAGGCTTGTGAATTGATTGGATGATTTCCTGTGGAAGAGATGGTTTCTCGTTCTTCATCATGCACGCTGACAGTTCTCTTGAATATGTTGAAAGTGTTCTTAATAGTTTGTCTTTCTTGATTACTTTTTTTTTTAACTTACGGATGAAATCCAATTGTACCTGGTTGTATGTCCTACCACACAAACGACCACATTTTTTTCGCAGATCAAGTCAAATCAGATTGCCTGCAAAAACAAAGACGAGGAAATGTTAACTGACACTACAGCTACACGCTGTACATAGTTTTGTTTCTTGTATCAGAATAAATTACTTCATGCACCTTTCTTTTGAGAGGTGGACGTGGGAGGCTTTCCATTTCCATCTTCAAATAATAACTACCCTCAAAAATCATATCTGGTGGAAGCTCACGTGGTTCGGGTCCCACGGTAATCTGTAGACCTGCGTCTCATATAGCCTCGATGGTGAACGAGACGCTAATCGCGATTCCCACAAAGAACTTTAATAGTCATATACAATAGCAAAACGAAACGAGTATTTGATTAGATCTACTGACATTTAACGTTTTCATATTCAGGCAACACTGCATAGTACAACGCAACCCGGAGTTTGGTATAGTAGAACTTTTGAACCTGAAGTGACACACAAATAATGGTTATATCAAAATGAAGATTTGTTCACGCATATATTTTTTAAACTAGGAAGCAACGATTGAAGTACACTAGAAACCACACAGTGTTGCCAGATGTAACCGAAGGTGTGATTTTTTTTTATTTTTTATTTTTTATTTTATTTTTTTTTTATTTTATTTTATTTTATTTTTATTTTTATTTTTATTATTATTATTATTATTTTGCAAAACATGTAAATTGACTCATAACTCATACGTATGGATGTTCTCTCGTTAATTTTCAGTTTGCTTAGTTGGAGTAGCTTGGAATCTATGGAACAGAAAAAAATAATTTTTCATTTCCACCGATAACTAATCGGATGAGGCCTCTGTAAGGGGGAACTAGGGAAATCGTCGTTTTCGTAAATTAACACTCTGGATTGACAACTTTGTCGATGTTTCAGTGAGTCAATTTACATGTTTTGCAGAAAAAATGAATTACACCTTCGGTTACATCTGGCAAAACGGTGTTCTTCCTAGTGCACTTCAATCGTTGCTTCCTAGTTTAAAATATATGCGTGAACAAGGCTTCATTTTGGTATAACCATTATTTGTGTACCAATCAGGTTCAAAAGTTCTACTATCCCAAAATCCAGGTTGCGTTGTATATTGGACACCCTGTAGTACATAAACCACTCATTCCTACCCATTAAACACGGTATTCAGCCTATAACATCACGCAAACGCAACAGAAGCAGCTCTACGAAAGAAACAAAAGAAAGTAACTCATCACATAGTGTGTATAGCCAAAGCTATCCACCTACTGAATACTTAGAAGCTATGTCTTTCCGTTCACAGATAAATAATATGACTGCTGGATCAAAACATCGGGGTTATAGGCCAACTTTGTTATGAGTAAAGATACAAAAAAAAAAAAAAAAAAAGATGGAAAGAGAGGAAAGTTGAGGAAAATAGGTTGTTTTCAATTCAAAATGGTGGATTTTTTTTAAATCGCACCAGTCGTTTGGGCTCCACACTGGTAAGGTGGACTATATGAAATGGAGAAAATCACTTTTCCAGACGAATTGAAAACAGCTTTAATTTGTCCAATTTCGAAGTCCAACAATAGTCAAGATATTACCAACTTTCGACCCATAGCAATATTACCTGCTTTTGCCAAAGTACTTGAGCATATCTTGTATCGACGAATCCTTAATGACGTCAAACCGGTTATCTCAATTAAACAACATGGCTTTATTTCACAAAGATCCACAATAACAAATCTTGCAATTATTACAGATTTTATAGCGATCTCATTAGATGTAGGCAGCCAAGCAGATGTGATTTATATTGACTTTGAAAAAGCTTTTGATAAAGTTAATCATAACATATTACTAGAAAAATTAAAGCTTTTCCACTTTTCTCCGTCCCTGATTAAATTCTCCTCATCATACCTATCTAATCGTAAACAATCCGTTCTTTTTTAATGCATACAAATCTAAAGAATATATTGCATCCTCAGGAGTCCCTCAGGGTTCAAATTTACGACCATTATTATTTCTCTGGTTTATTAATGATTTGCCTCACTGTATTCCTGACCATGAAAATTTACTATATGCCGATGATCTAAAAATATATGCTAAAATCAATTCTGTGGATGACAACATAAATCTGCAGCAAGGTCTAGATCATAATGGTAACTGGTGCTTCTCGAATCAACTTGGGGTCAATGAAAGCAAGTGCAAAGTATTAGCATTCACTAGGAGCAATTCACCTCGTCACTTTAATTCTGAAATTAATAAATATATAGTAAATAGGCATGACTCAGTTAAAGATCTTGGTGTTACGTTTGATTCTACGTTAACGTTTGACAATCATATTGTAAATATAACAAGCGAAGCATTCAAGCTATTAGGATTCATAATTAGAACGGGAAAATAATTTAAGAACTGTTCAACATTACAGAAGTTGTAAAATGCATATGCTGGCTCAAAGTTAGAGTAGGCCTCTATTATTTGGAATCCGACTTACATAAAACATCGCAAGCAATTAGAAAGAATACAAACATTTTTTTTTATTTCTAACATATAAAGAAACTCACATTTATCCTATATTTGACAGCTGTAAATCCATACTTGCTAACTTTAATCTTCCTACACTAGAACAAAGGCGACATATGATGGATTTATTATTCATTCAAAAAGTAATGCAAGATATTTTGGATTGTCCTGATTTAGTTTCTTTATTGAATTTTCATGTCCCCACATTAAAAGTACGTAGAAACACTGGCCTTTATTACTGCAGAAAATCAAGAACTAATATAATGATGAAATCACCAATCTGGAGGACAACAATTTTGTATAATAGAATGTGTACAAATAACAATGAATTTGATATATGTGATATGTCGCCTAAGAAATTTCGGAATGCCATTATCATGATTTATCAAGAGTTGTGAACTCAAGTTATGTTATCAAGAGTTACGAACATGTAATTGCGTAATTTACAACACTGTAATTGGGCTATAGCCTGTTGTGTTGACAATAAATAAATAAATATATAAATATGCGACGCTACAAATACAATCACACTGATGCAGAACTTTGTTACTGTGTGATGCTGTTCAAAGGAAATTTACTGCTACTAAATTAGTTATATTGTTTTGTTTTATATTATTTGACTAACTTTCCTTAGCAATACATGGAATAATAAGATAAATGGAATATCCCAACATTAGTTTGTTTGAGCTCTTACTCCAAGCCAAGAGTGTCATTAGACTTTCTTGTATGTTCTCAGCACCCCATGCGAAGATCATATATTATCTTGTGCGAGTTTATAAATGCACTGTATATGACGTACCAAATCTAACAGTGTACAAAAATCTAACCGGAAGAGTGAGCCAGGAAAGATCAGTTTTCTGGCATGTGAAATGTAAACATGTATTTTTAAGGTTCATTTCACCCAAGAGAACTGTGCAATTCATAGTTCATAAAGAGAACTGTGAAATTCAAGAACATAATACGGTATATTAAAGATGACTAAGAAAGGGAGTATATATGTGCTTCACTTATGAATTACAGACCATCCATTAATTGTTGTTGTCAACTTCACACTTATTTATAAGTTTATAACAGAGCTCATATATGTTATCATGATATTATGTTATCATTGTGTTTCAGATATTGTACGCACAAAGTATATTCAATAGAATATTATCAATTTATATGTTTTTTGCCTCTCCATTTATTCATGCTGAAAAGTGATAAATTACAGCAATGATACATCCTAGTATATCATCATTAATTCTATTAACGAAATCTCACCGATTACATGTAGCATATACTAGCTCTGTGTTGGGCCTAGGTGACTCAATGGTAGAGCGTTCACCTCTGGTGTATGGGGTCCCTGGTTCAAACCCTGTTTCGGCCAAGTGAACTTTGTGGTGGACAAACACCGTATGCGTGGGTTTCCTCGGGGTTCTCCCGTTTCCTCCCACTTTCTTCACTCCACCATTTCATTAATTTCTCACCATCACAGTCTCCTTTAGCCTAACCGGCATAAACGTGGGACGTAAAACTCAAAAATTTCATTTCATTTCATTTTTTTCACTAGCTCTGTTTAGTGCTATAACACTCAAGTTATTTAGTCATGAAATTCAATTTGTACAATTGAATTTGTACATTGTCTATGAAATGAAGGATTTGAAACGTTTTTGTTTTTCAACTTAGCTAGTATTTTTGTGCAATAGTAGTAGTAAACAGACAATATTAGAATATGAACATACAGTATGTAATTAAACATTTATTATTAGCGTTACTTTTTGCTAGTTTCTAGGCATTTTCTTTTTATTTGTTCGGCTTTGACTCCAGTTAATAATATATTTTTTCTTATATGTCAGTTTGTTTTTTATAGACCTTTCGACAATGCTGCGACATCTTAACCATATTTCCAGTACAATGCTATATTGTGTCCTCACCTTCTATTCACATATTTGAAACTGCTATTTTGTATTCATTTTTGTTTATTATTATTATTATTATTATTATTATTATTATTATTATTATTATTATTATTATTATTATTATTATTATTATTATTATTATATTAACTTCACTTATAACTTGTTTCCCAATCACTTCTAATCCAAAAATACATAACTGAACTTTCATATTTACAGAGTACTCCAAAATAATGTTTTATCGAACGTATTTCAATCACAACATTGCATTTAATAACTATCATTAAACTCTGTTATTGTTTGCAGTTCACGTGATGTCATGTAATGCACTTCGAAACTTTCTTTGCAACTCGAATCATTAGTTTTGAATCATGTAAGAGCAAAAGCACTTCTAAAACTGGATCCTTTAAACACCATGCATATATATATATATATATATATATATATATATATATATATATATATATATATATAGATAGATAGATAGATAGATAGATAGATAGATAGATATAGATATAGATAGATAGATAGATAGATAGATATAGATATATATATATATATATATACAAGCAGTTGGTAAGAACTTAAAATTATATGTGCGTAGCCAAACTGCCTGTACGAAAATTGTTGCGTAAGTACCTTAGAATTCTGCAACATGGATTTTTGAATAGGGCACATACTAGTTCCTAAGTGCAGTCTTGACCCGATTACGGTAGGTCCCATAGTTTTGGGGCTATGAACCTTTGAACTTCATCTTTTCGTGTTTTCGGAAGTCTATAACTCCGAAAGAAATCATTTGTGCACGCAGGTTGGTCTATACTTTTTAGCTTTTCTTGGCGTCAGGAATCACCTCCCAAACGTTGTCGGTGTTGTTTTGAAACATTATTTGTATAAGCCTAACTGTGATTTATTGTCTATTGATATATTCTAAATTTTGTCAACACCGAGATGAAGGTTGGCTAGTCATAGTATATATATATATATATATATATAATGTAAAGTAGTTACGGGGAAAATGCGCAGTACTGTGTTTAATCCTGAATTGGCAATATTGTCTAACATGGCGAGTGTTGTGTTGAAGGGAGAGGTATAAAGGAGATGTTGCAGACAAACAGGACAAATTCGATGGTAAGTAGTCTTTCAGATGTTATTGGTGTATTTCAGTGGTGCTTATTATATCATTAGGATCTGGTACAAATGACTACTAGAAGAAATTAGTGTGTAGTTGCGATAATCAACAAATCTGTGTGTAGTTGCAACCGCGGCATGCGCGTCAAGCACAAAGTCCGGTTTTTGCAACCCTGGTGTGCGCATGGGTGTGACAAGATCAGTGTGTCAGTGTTGCTAACCACAATTTTTATTTAAGTTTTGGGGGAAAATGCACAGATCCATGTACGGTAAAATTCGCATGTGCGCAAATTGCCCCGACAGTGTGATGTGAACAAAATTACGAAGTATTAAAATATACATCGAACGTAGACTGGGTAAGTGGTAGGTTAATATATAATTGCAGTCACACATACGAAAAAGGTTTGTGTGAAAAAAAATCAAACATATTGGATAACTTTGAATTTGTAAAGCAAAGCGAAACGTCCGTTCACATAATATGAAAACAAATAAGCCTAATAAGTAATTTATATCAATAAAATTGAAATTAGAGAATGCGGAACGGAAGTCAGCGTGGTAAGCAAATTGTTGTGAGTCAGATGAAAAGAAAAATCGCCAGGCTTAGACCCCAAGGGGGGATACAAGATGAGGTACATCACAGGAAATATATGTGTATCTTATTTCACCCAAAAGTGCAGATGAAACCCGGAGCTATTTTTCACTACTATAACAACAACGAAGAGACGGATTTGGGAAGAACGTCGATCATAGCTGTTCCACAAGATACCATCCCGACATTTGCCTAGAGTAAGAAGAACCCTGGAAAACCAGACAGTATGGTATGCCGATGAGTTCGAATCCATGATCTTCTGAATGCTAAACCAAGACACTATGAGTACTGAAATTACTGTGAATGTGTAAAATTTGAATATATCGTGAATCATGGTTTTAGTTAATTGGTTTAACATGTTTCTTCTTCTTTGTGTCGTTTCAGAAAAATGGTTGGAAATTACAAGAGACGTACGGAGAGAGGTTCGTATGGAGAGGAACAAATTCAAGAAGCGTTGAAAGCCATACGGGAAAGTATGAAAATTTACACAGCTAGCATCGCATACCCTTGGTGCTGCGGAACAGGAGTTGGTGAACCATTTATTAAGATTGGAGAGTAAGGGGTTTCCGCTTAGTATGGCAGATGTGAAACGAATAGTCTATCAATATTGCGAAATGAATGGACTAAAACACACGTTTAAATTCCTCAAAGAAGAGTCCTAGTTACGACTGGTTGTATGCATTGTTACAACGACACAGAAACGTCAGTGTTCTAAAAGCCCACATACTCCCATATGCTCGATCTGATGCTTTACGTAAGGAAGAATGTAATCTGCTCTGCAGCCTTCTGGATAAAGAAATGGAGAATGAGGACGGAAGTCGACTACTAGCATCGCATGTGTTCAACTGCGATGAAACAGGGATCTAGCTGATTCACAAACCGGGAAAAGTCTTGGCTGCAAAACTGAAATGGACAACAGACACAGTGACAACTGGAGAGAAGGGAGAGACGATGACGATTATGGCATGTGCTAGTGCTAGCAGTTCGTTTATACCGTCATTTGTTATTTTCAAATGTGTCAGAATGCGCTAAGAATTCCAGGATGGGATGCCCCTGGGTCAGTTGTAGTGATGTCTGAGTCGGGCTATATGACAGATGCAACCCTTCTACTTTGACTTAAGTATTTTCGTGAGCACAAACCTTCTGGTCGGATGCCATTAGTGTTGGACGGACACACTACTCATTATAACAACATCGAAGCTATTCAATTTTGCATAGATAATCATATTTCGTTGTTATGTTTGCCGATTCACACAACTCATTGGTTACATCCACTGGACAGAGCAATATTTAAGCCTCTCAAGGTGTACTGGAACGACCAATGTGCTTCTATCATTCCCCAGAACAGCGGACGAAAAATCATGAAACATGTGTTTGGGAATCTGTTTGCTGAAGCTTGGGGAAAGGCTGCTAATGTTGGCGCTGCAGTAAATGGATTCCGAGCCTGTGGAATATTTCCAGTGAACACAGACGCTTTGCCAGCTAGTACATTTAATACCGCAACTGAAGCTGGAGATGTCTCTACTGGTGGTAAGTACTCCATGACAATAATTATTGGTAGGATAAAACGTTATTCTCTAGACTCTATTTGCGTTTTTGATTTGTATCTAAATCACCACTACAGGTATGGTGCGCGTGATTGCGGGTTCAAATCCCGCTGGGAGCCTCAAGCCTCAGATTCTATCCTGAAAAGTGGCTGGTATGCCATTTTAAGCAGTGGTCCCCATCTCATTTAGCCACGGTACTGACAAGGGACGTCAAATTGTAATCAACCAACGAACGTCCAATACGTTACGGTATGGCACTCTTGGTTGCCTATCCAATATGTATGAAACAATCTTTTACACTTCCATCTTTACGATATCTAGTTCCGTATATTTCACCAATATCGATATTTAGTAAAATCTTGATGTTAGAAAGAGAGTTTAAGTTGTGATATTTATTTCATTCATTGTAATTTGGTAGCAAATTTTTTTGCTGTGTTAATCTTTGTATTGTCTTTAATATTTACAGACCCAACAAAGTTTGCAAAGTAAGGTGTTGTTTGCGTAAGAATAGAGGTTTCTTCTGTTAGCGTGAATAGTTTTACTCACTGCTTTCTATTAACAACGGAAATATTTATTAAGTAAAGTATCATGGCCAGTACAACAAAACATTATGCTGCCGGCTCTTCATGCGCTTAGTCGGTGGTTCAGGTATTAACTCTTTTGTATTCTTTTATTCAACAGGCTTAGCACAGGTTTAACATGAACCAAGACTCACTCAATCTCCAACAGCAGAGAGTTTGGTTACTTCACCAGAATCCACCTCTTCTGCTTCATCTGAACATGAGAAGAAACGTTTTGCTGGCATATGTCCAGTACCATCAGAGACGGTGCACGTCGAACATCTCCACGAAATGCACAAGCACTGACATTCTCAGATCATCTTGCTTTACTCGTCACGAAGAAACTCAAGAAACCTGAACGGCTTCAAGTAAAGAAATGTTTAAAGTTTGGAGTGCAGACGACACATCAAACTAATCGATCTGCAGACGGCTCGTGTGCAGCCCATTCCAGTAATGCCATCCAGATTCCGTTTGTTTAGGTACCTGGGTTCGGTGTGCGCAATGTCTCCAATGGTGCCATGAAAAATCTGCTACACGATCTCCGGACAACAGTATGTTGTTTACTTGTGGCACGTGCTAACAATAATGTAGTGTACGTCAATCGTCTGACTGTGCACTACGAACAATTTGTCTATTCTTGTTGTGAACACATGGTTCAACAATGCATGCAAATTATTTCCACAATAGACATTCCTATATCCCTGCCACAGAACACAATCTGTGTGCACATGTTAGATTAGATACATATATTCAACAAAACGAAGAAAGTCAAGGATTTCTAGATAGCAAACAATACTAGAAACATTATCAAAGCATTTTGTTTTTATCCTTAATGGTATGCAATTTCGCCAAATTTTACTTTTCAGATTGTCCATATACTTTACTTTGTTTAGTATACATATTCCTTCTCCTATGTACTTATTATACAATTGTACATATATTTCTCTTTGCTCGAATTTCTTAATGTACGTTCTTATTCATACCCAGAGCCGTATGTGTGTGCTTATTCCCCGTATATGTGTATTTTTCCCCAATGTTCTAGTAAAATGCACTTTCTGTACTTGTCTATGGATCACTATTACTTAATATATACCACATGCATTTATCAATGGTGCATATATTATAATAAAGGAAGGATCAAAGTTTATTTTCCCTAATTATTACCTGGTTTGTCCTTTTCTCTTTGCAGCAGTACTAATAAATACCTTAATATGCGCATTTTCCCCCGAATTACTCTATGTTTACATGTGTGTGTGTGTGTGTGTGTGTGTGTGTGTGTATATATGTGTGTGTTCCATATGTTCCACCATAATTTTAGAACGCCTGGAGCAATTTTAACCAAACTTGGTAAAGTATTACTTGCAGTTTGGAAAAGAGTACTGATGGAGTAAGACCCCTGGCGGTCGCAGAGGCTGGGGAAGGAGTAGAAATAAAGTGATCAAAAAACGACATTGTCAAGTCCATAACATTCGGGTTCCATAAGCTTATTGGTGACAGTTTCGATGCCCCTTAAGTCCAAGTTTAACCCCCAGAGATGGTAATATCCTTCTTGCACAATTAAGAGGAGGCAAAGGGGATATATATATATATATATATATATATATATATATATATATATATATATATATATATATATATATATATATATATATATAATTATGAAAAATGGTCCATATCAGAGTCGAATCCGTAGTTTTTGGAGTCGCTGAGACGAACGTTGACTCTTCCGATGCCGCTTATACCATAACTAAGGTTACATTAGCACTCGTGAGTAGTAGGGGTGGTGACGTATAAAATAATTATAACCACCGACATGAGCGTCGAATACATAGTTTCCGTGGCCACTAAGTTGATTGTTGACATCCTCGATGCTTTTTAAATTTAACGTCCACTTTCAGTTGGGGTAATAACTCTAGCACTCCTATGGGTAGGGGAAAGGAAAGCATATAAAAGTAACCAGAAAAGTTCTGTATCTTTCTTACCCACAAACTTTGAACATTGATATGTCACCCACGATGTACCTGGAAGATGAAAAGTTGTCCCCATCAGCACCGACGACCTTCTGCCAACGTTCTGGATGGCTATGGATTCCATCGCTGTAGAACTTGGTGGGCCGTGAAGCGAAGAAACTATCAAATGCATTTTCCACCTCTACTAACGATTTCAACTGGCATCCTCTAAGGTGATTGTGTAAGAAATGTAACAGATTATAATCGAATAACTCAATGCCCGGGAAGTATGGCAGATGCAATAGTGTGTCCCATCCAAGGCGTTGAATGGTGTATTAGGTCATCCTAGCTATGTGGGGCTTAGCGTTGTCCTGTAACAGGAGGACCCCTTTGTGGTTCAGAAGTGCTGGCTCCAGACATTTTATTTTTTCTTGAACACGACTCAACTGTTGATAGTACAGAGTTGCATTAATGATGTGACCAGCTGCTAGCAGCTCCCGATACAAGATGCCGCGAGCAGGCCACTAAACGCACAGGATGATCTTCTTCTGGTGCAGTGCTGGTTTCAGCTGTTTTGGAACCGGATCATGGGATGCTAAACAATGATGATGATGCCGTGGAGTTTTCCACAAGAACCGCTTTGCATTACATGTCAACATCCTGTCGAGAAAGGCTCCTTCCTCAGACGAGACAGCAAAGAAACACATAAATCTATTCGCGTTGCCTTCTGGCCCGGAGTCAAATCATATGGGACCTATCGACCCAACTCGTAATGCTTCCCAAGTTGATGGAGTTATTGCCGAATGGTTTCTCCACTCACACTAAATTTTAGTCGCAGTCCCTTACATGTCTGACCACTGTTCGCCTCAATTGCTGCCTGAAGATCTTCATGTTCTACATGTGTTTGTATTCCGGCACGTGGTGCGTCTTCAAGTGTTTCGTTACCGTCCTTAAGCTTATTAAACAACCGCTGCATTGGCTGCGTAGTCACCACACCCTTACTAAAGACCTGGCATATTTTTCTCTCTGCTATGGTGGTGTTTGACTCTAGTTTGAACTCGTACAGCATGCACATCCTTATGACACTGTGGATGACCCATTTCACTCTGTCCTTACGCAAGCTCACGGTGTAACTGAACTATCTCAACCAGATAATATGTTGGATATACCCACAGCAACTACTGACCTTCGCCTTATCTTCATTCGCATTCAACTCACGGTATGAAGACCAACTGAACACAGAGCTCCATAAAAAGCAACAGAACTTTCTTGGTTCCCTTTATAAAATGATCGAAAACGACTGATATTACCTTCAAATCCATAACTTCCAAAGCTGCTTATATAAATACTGACACTCCAGATGTCATTTAATTTTAAGTTCATGTCCTGTTAGCACACAAAGAAGGAGAGGCATGAAATGGTAACATGTAAAGATATCGAATACGATTAATATATGTACTGAATCATTTGTTTCAAGTGTCGCTGAGTTAATTATTGGCAGTCCTGATGCCGTTTAAGTCCAAGTTCAGCCCCCAGTAGGTGCAAACCCCCTTAACACTTACACTATATGTGAGGAGTGGGAGAAGCAGACATAAACATGATAAAACATGACCGATATTATATCGAGTTCATAATTTTCAGGATCGGTTGGATAAAGTGTGACACTACAGATAACATTTAAGTTCAAGTTCAGCCTCAATTAGCATCTGGGTGGTGAAAATTGTGACATGTAGAAATAATTGAAAATGATCGGTATTAGTGTTGGATCCATTGTTTTCCGAGTCAGTAAGTTGATTGGTGTCAGTTCCGATTATCTTTAAGTTAAAATTCAGTCTCCAGTAGGGTAAGATAGTAAGGGGAGTGTAAGGGAGTAACATACAAAATTATATAAAAGAAGACTAATATTAGTATAGACTGCAGAGATTTCTGGGTCGCTGAGATGAATAACGACACTCCCAATGTCACTTATATCCATGTTTATCGCTGATAGTATACCTGGGGGATGGTGATATGACAAATATAGTAAAAGTCGAACAATGTTAGTATCCAGTCCAAGGGTTTTGGGGTCCTTAAGCTGATTGGTGACACTCCTTATATCATTTAAGTCTAAGTTTAACCCCACTAGCACCCCTTGTGTGATGGAAAGATCTTGGGATGTAAAAAAAAATCGAAAACTACACATATTAATGTTGAATCTATAGTTCTCCAATCTTGCTGAGATTAATAATTACACTTCTAATTGAGTTATAGTGCAAGTTCAGCTCTCATCAGAATGGGATGAGAAGGGTGAAAAATAAAATGTCTCAAATGACTGAGATTAGTGTAGAATCCGTAATTTGTGTTTGTCAGGCTATTTGGTTATAATCGTGATGTCAATGAATCCCAAATATAGTCATGAACGAGTATGCCAGCTTGATTGAAAATATATTGAGGTAACGCCAAAGGCGTTGAGCGCACATCTACGTATATTTGGATGTGTGCGTATGACTATATGTTCCATCGTAACTCCGAAACGCTGGAGCAATTTTAACCAAACATTGTAGACAAATGACGTTCAACCTGGAAAAATACTGTGGAAATTAAACACGCGAAGGGATGGGAGTTGGAAAGTGTGACATGTAAATATAATTCAGAATGATTGATATTAGTGCGCAATCCATAGTTTTCGGACTCGCTGAATAATGACGCTCTCAATATTGTTTTAAGTCTAAGTTCATTCTCGTCGGTAGGTGGCCGGATAGGTGAAAAATAAAATGTCAAATATGACTGAGATTCGTGTGGAACTCAGTTTTCGGGACATGAAATCGTCTGACCCGTTTGAAATGACTTTTGGAAGATAATACCCATTTCAAGCTAAGTTTTTTTTTATTAGTATTAACTTGATTAAAGGCGCATATTGTTGAGGGTTAGGGTACTTCAATATATATGCCAAAAGTAGAGTATTTTCCATATTTTTATCATCATTATATATTTACTGAAATAAATGTTCTGAAAGGATTGGAAATTCAAATGTTTCCCATAAATCTATTTTCGCCGTACGAAGAACGAGCATTTGAATTAGTTTAAAATAGCTAAAAACGTATTCCAGCGTTTTTAGGTGTTTCTCTTAGGGAAAAGTGGGGTCGTAAGTAATTCTTAACATGGCCGTATCTCGAAACCCCTTAAGATTAAGGATATCAGAAGTGCAAGGTCCTACGCCGAGCAAATGTGGGGATTTGAGTGCAAGGTCCCGAGGTAGACGGAGGCTAATTTTATGCATTAGCGACAATTTATGAAGATATGTACGATGTTTTAATAAAATGCATTATAATAATACTTGGATCTTTGTAACATTGTTAATGCCGGAGCGAAGTTCTAGGTGTACTGATACACAAGATGAGATACTTCAAGTACTGCAGTCTGGCAACAGCAATGCTATTGTGAGCTAAGTACCTTTTAAAATATTTCGTAACTATTTTCCAGAAATTCTCACTAATGCAAGAAAGTTCGTTGTTATTCCGAGAATTCTATAAATAACGACACATTGGGGTTCAAAGTGTATGTACCATCGAAGTCTGGATCGCATATGTTTTTGCAAACACTATACTAACATTGTATTATACGGAAGCAATCTCGTCGAAGCAACATTAAATACCATTTGCGTGTATTGCAAATTAGGTTGAAGTATATGTAATATGATACACAAAAGGTAGATATCGTTGTTCAATAACGGCAAAGAAGTTCGTCAGAAATGTAACTGATGGTATATGACTCGTGGTAGGGGCACGTCAGCTCGTAATATTTTAAATTGGATTTTTTTGTCAGAATTCCCAGTCGTTGCTTAATAAGATTCTCTACTGTTTTTATACTACATATTGCTCTTTTTTTATTCTTGAATATTTCCATGTAAACCAATCACTGTTTGTTGTAAGTAATATAAGATGATTAGTGATCACACTCCCAGCATTTTCTTCACTTCATTCCCAGTGTAATGTTTCAGAATGTTTTAGACCATAATTTCGCTCAAATTCTTAATACAATATATCATTTTTCTTAAGCAGCAGGAACATTTGGAGACGGATTTTTTTTTTTTTTTGTCTTCATTGGTTTTCGAATACTCAAAAGTTTTTGATGGATAGCATCGTCTCCATGGGTTTCCTTGGGGTACTTCCGTTTCATCCCACATTATAATTACACCAATTATTCCATTATCATTCTTTTAACTTTTTCATCCGTCTCCGTAGCCTAAGAGGCATAATTTTGAGACTTGAGCTGAAAGATTTCATTTTAATTTTGAATACTGAAATGAACGATAAACTTTTTTAACTGTTGTCAATAAATTGGTTATACCCTCACATTAGAAATTAAATTTCGCACTTTAAGAAATTGTACACAAAAATCAAGTAAACTTCGTTAAATAATAATTAGTTTACATAAATTTAATTAATCAATTTACTTTCTTCCTTTCATAAGGTCGTCTACTTATGTATATTTAGTATACAATCCATTCAAGAGCAAAGTGCTCATGAGTTGTATAGGTTCCTTTCAGTTTAATGTCCTGCATTTTTCTTTATTTCTTGAAGAAGTTGAATGAGTATCAAAGTAGCGAAAGTGAATGTGCTGATATATTTGGGTGCCAGTTTCCATATAAGTGGGCGGGGGTGGGAAAACAATTCAACAAAATTTACGCTTTTCTGAAATGGAATAATGTGGTTGTTTTCGTCGATCGTATTCGCTTGGCAGTGGTGGAATGCACAGTGATGCGAGAGTCGTATGTTTTGTGTCCAAGGCTATATATACACAGCTGAAAGCGGGCGCATGGTGACAACTTAGGATGGCGACGACCCAGTCTAGGCTGTTGGTTTATGTCCGCCTACACAACTTAAGGAGCGCCAAAAACTTCAGCATCCGGCCACAATCATAGCTTGTGGCTGCCATTTAATTTAGAGCTTGATTTTGTTCTCTTTTTACTTGTAAATGACAGAGATTAAGTTAGTGGCAACAAGACATTTTATGGTACATACTTTTCAAGCGTTACCCTATTGGAACCTTAATTTAGTCACTCATTAATCCAGCTACTTCGCGCTCTACCTTTCTTTCTTACGTACACCTTTTTTACTCAGCTCAAGCATATTTGATTTGTATGTTTCAACCATTATTTTTCAATAACTCGTAAATATAATGGAATGTAAAATATCAAAGGGAAAGAACTTTCCAGAAGTTTTATTCATAGTATGCAACATAGGAAATGAAAGTTTGAATTTTCTTTTAACTTTGACGTTTAATAGGGGGCTTTGACCTTCTAAAGATTTAGCAATCATTTTGCGGACGTGATGTTCTGGCTAAAGCATAAAACAAACTCTTAGTATTTCTTATTTTTGGATATAACTATTTTATTTAGTGTTTATATCTACAACCTTAGGCATTAGAATTTGGAATGGGAACCGTGTGCATATGTGAGTAAGTTCATGTATGAGTTGTTGATCCAAAATCATATCTAATGTGCAGTTTTGACATCGTATTAATATGATTTTGCTGTTACTATTGGACACTGTACCTTTCCATAGTCGTTCATCTAAAATGCATACTGGTAATAACTGATAATTTGACATAATATATACAAACCTAGAGATACATGCATAAAACTCCCATTCCAAATTGTACCTAGGTAGTGGTCAAAGTTGTAGGTATCAATACTAAGTTAAAGATGATTTGCATTTCATTTTCAAGAAGGTGCTTACGACTAGAAAAAAAAATATGTATGCTTTTTTTGTTAGAGGAAAATGTAATGCTTTTTTAAAATTCAATTTTAATGATGAAATAATAACACGTTCAGTTTATTTTAATATTATTATTTTTTGATTATAACGCAAAAAAAAAACATTAAACATAAAGAATTAAAGAAAACTAGTTCATCGATAAGAAAAAAATGGGTATATCAGTGGAGGCAGTAGGCTCTCTAGTTCAAATTAATTGTTTGTAGATGTATTAGAGTAATACTGAACAACAATCACATTTTCTATTCTGGAAATGCAATAGCTGCAATATGTTCCAGATTTTGTGTGTGTGCGTGTGTATGTGTGTAGAATTATAGACGGAACTGACGTATCCATATATAGTAAGGCTGCTGCAATTCGAGAAGAAGTTAATAACATTGCAACCAATTTTCCTATTTGAAACATATGTAAGATATAACAATAAAGAAATAAAAAAGAACGTAAATAATGAAATTTAAATAGTGTGTAAAACCAATATCATACTCAAAATGGTTGTTTCTGGTGTTAATTCTGTAAACTGAGCTCATTTGGTTAAAATGTAATATACATAGATAAGAGTAAAGTTATTTTTAAATGGAGTACAATATATAAGCGAAATGTTATACCAAATATATATATATATATATATATATATTTCGTACATGTTTCTTCGTTTATGGCATTTTTCTCGGCTGCCAGTTTGAATTGAGACAATACATTTATATTCCTATGACAAGACGTGTACCTCTCAGCATGGGCCTCGAAAGGGAGGGCAGGGTGGGACCCGGCCCCCTCCCTGGCTCACGAAAATGTATACGTATTATAGTAAACCACGTATATTAAATTCCAGACGTAATATAGCAACCATGGAGATGGGCCCCCTCTAGAAAATTTTATTTGGCCTCCCCTGCCTCTCAGGCATTAATAAGATTAGTATGCAAGTAAAACGGGACACGTGATACGCTAAGTTGCATAACTTACACTTGTTGACGACAAATGAATGGCCGTTGGAAAAAATTAATAAAGATAACCAGCCCAGGACAGGACATAGTACTCACAATTAATGTACGTTGTAAAACCAATTTCCTAAGTGCAGAGTCGGCTATTGAAAAACAAACATGATATTTTAGTAACATAATCATTAAACAAAGCAAAAGTTTCAATTATTTCCCAAAAGAGACGTTTTTCATTAAAAGATATATGCAGCATCCCCGTTTTCCATCTTTATTTATGACACAAATAAGAATTAATGAAACTAATCTGTAATATAACGAATGGATATGTTACATATATGCATATGCATATATATGCATGTATACATATCAATAAATGTATAATGCAAAAATATATTTTAGATATATATTTCTAATTGAGGTACACAGTGTTACATAAATGATAGTTTTATCAGGCTAACAAATCTGCCTACAAGTGTATGTAATATTAAAACATTTCTATATGATGTTCTTTTGATTTATAGATAGATATTAATAATGAATTTACGAATTCTAAATTTTTAGGTTTCATATTTGATTACAAAATATTCGTTTTTATGGTGTTCATATAGAAGAGCTAAGAAATGTCTTAATTTCATTCAGAGGTAAGTAGCATTGCTCTCCACTACTTTATAATGCCACCACATTTTTATAAATTCGCACGAAGTAATACAGAATATGGCGTAACGAAAGTCAAAGTCATTCAGTATATTATCTATATACATAGAGGGGACCTTTGACGACTAAAATTATTCGATATTATAATTCATACCAACAAAGTGGTCCCGCGTAGCGTAGTCGGTAACACTCTCGCCTTCGGTGTGACCGGTCCCAGCTTCAATTCTCGTTGGGGGCATTCGGTGGAAAATGTAAAAAAATGCTTTTTCAGGCCATCCATCCTCAGTGCAGGGTTTCCCCTGTTTTTCCTCATTCACACCAGGCAAATGCAGGGGTGGTATCTAACTTATGAGTTTCAGGCCGCTTTCCTCCTTCCCTTTCCCCGAATAGTGCGTTCCACGAGGCACGTCATCCCTCATACGTGACAGGTTAAATGGCCATAGATGCTGGAAGCCAAGAAATCTAAACCCTACACACTCGTACACACTAACCAATTTTGAAAACTTCCTATATCAATAACTACTATCATAACCACAGACCAAACTATTTTGGAATACTTGGATTACGAAAGGATAGCTTATTTCGTTTCGTTGCGACTACTACTCACCGTCCAAAATTAATTCATTCTACCTCAAACAGTCTTGAGGAAAATAAATTTATAAGAAGAAAAAGTGCATAAGAGTATACTCTCTCATCTTAATAGACACGTAATAATAATAATAATTGTGCTACTACAACAACAACAACAACAACTACTACTACTACTACTACTACTACTACTACTACTACTACTAATAATAATAATAATAATAATAATAATAATAATAATATATTTATTTTTAGTGCCATGAACAGCCAGATAGCAAAAATACAGCACTTAGTCATAGAACTAAGGGTTATAACACACATCTTATATTCCTTTTAATATTAATAATACATTTGTTTCGACGATAGGAGGTCATTGTTTATCCTATAATGTACACATAATTTTATGACTTGTGTCTTGTCTGAACAAACATAATTACTTCATTCTTCATTAAAATAGCTAGTCAATTATCTTAAAATTGTCCTTAAAACAAGGATACCGTCAAACATACAAATATACTATAAAAAATATGCATACCTATTAAAATCTATACGTCTGTTCAATAAATACAATTATCCCGATAATATATTAAAAGAACTTGTCAGTTTTCTTAAGATTATAGAATTTTTTATCTGTCTGGACAAACATAATTATTTCATTCTTCATTAAAATTGTTAGTCAATTATCTTAAAATGGTCCTTAAAACAAGGATACCGTCAAACATACAAATATACTATAAAAATATACATACCTATTAAAATCTATACGTCTGTTCAATAAATACAATTATCCCGATAATATATTAAAAGAACTTGTCAGTTTTCTTAAGATTATAGAATTTTTATTCATGGGAACCACTTCCGATGCTCTTCTAAGATTATATGTTGGTACCCTTATACCTATATTATGTAGGCAGTATTCACTACTATATCTATTATCTAAAATTTTCTGAATAAAGTTTTTCTCTATCATTTTTCTTCTTACATGTAATTCTTGCAACCCCCAGTATTTGTTCCAGTAATCATAACTATGAGAGTAGTAATCTTTTTTCTTATTTCTACACAATAGCCTAATGAAACATTTTTGAACCGATTCAATTTTGCTACATAATGTTGTGGATATATTATTCCATATAATTGCACCAAATTCTAATCTGGGTCTTACAAGTACCTTAAATAGGTAGACATATGTATTTGCATTTTTAAACTCAGGCCACTGTCTAAAAACAAACCCTATAGTCTTTTGTGTTTTATTTACTATGTCATTAATATGATAATTGAATTTCATATTCATGTCAAATATTATGCCTAGATCTTTAATCTTTTCAACTTTCTGCAGGGATATTCCATCTATGACATATTTGCTAACATAGTATTGCGTCTTATTGGTATATTAAATAAACTTAGTTTTATTACAGTTTATTTTCAGTAGATTATTTTTACACCATATACTAATACTATCCAAGTCTTTTTGGAGTAAGTAGTTATCGTATTCGCTATTCACTATTCTAAATAACTTCAAATCATCAGCATATAATAATATATTTGAGAATTTAATCTTTTCCGTCAGGTCATTAATAAATAATGAAAAAAGAAGTGGTCCTAAAGGAGATCCCTGAGGTATACCATTTTTTATACAGCCAATACTGGAAGTTACATGACCAATTTTCACTCTATATGTTCTGTTTGATAAATAACTTTGGAACCATCGAATATACTGAGAAGATAGACCAACATTGGATAATTTACGAACTAGAAGTCCATGTTCTATAGAGTCAAAAGCCTTTGACATATCAATATATATAGTGTCAACCTGTAGTCTATTTTTAAGAGCTAAGTACGTAAAATCTGTAAAGTGTACAAGATTCGTAACAATTGATCTGCCTTTATAAAACCCATGCTGAAATTCAGTCAGTTTATTTTTTACATTAAAGTATATATGGTTGTGTATTATTATTTCAAATATCTTACTAAATGCATTAACTAATGTGATTGGCCTATAATTTTTCATATTATTTTTATCTTCTGTTTTATGTACAGGTACAATATATACTTGTTTCCATGTCGATGGAAACTCTCCACATCTGAGTGATTCATTGAATATATTTGCTAGAATGGATGACAACTCAGTACCACATGCTTTTATTATATAGTACGGTATGTTATCTGGACCAGGAGAGGTACTTCCATTGATCTGTTTAATTGCACTAAGGACATCCGATTCAGAAATATTAGGTATATTAATTATATCTCCGCTACAAATAGGTAATGTAGAATACATGTTATGGCCATTTACATGACTTAGTCCCAAATTAAAATTTTCACTGAACATGTATTTAAACAGCTCCACAACATCAGTCTGTGCAATAGCTACTGTATCATTATATTTCATTTCCTTAGGTAATTTTTTGTCATCTGAGTTTTTAAATACTTTCCAGAAGACCTTATTGTCACTAACAATGCTGTTTTCTAAACTAAGATAATAGGCCTTTCTCGCTTCTAGATATTTCTTTTTTACAATTTTACGTAATGCAGAATACCTTTGGTACCACATACTGTCATTGGTTTGTCTTGCTTTGACGAAACATTTAGTTTTCTTATTTATTAAAGTTTTCAGTTCCCTATTCATCCAGGGGTCTTTAAACTTAGGTTTATTATTGACTACTTTCTTAGGTACACAAGTATCTAGAACATTATATATACTATCATAAAAACTGTTGGTCATAGTATTAATATCAATTGTATCTATATTCAATTCATTAATTGCCTTGATACCCTGATATACAAGTAGTAGAAAATGGATCGATCTGGATCAGACCTGGGCCAGTTTTAGCCAACCCACAAGCCCCTGGGAAAATGACCACCATGCACCGTGAGCCCACGGTCTTTTACGACCTCCATTTTAGGGGTGAATTCGTTCCCTTTTATGAGCTCCATTTTAGGGGGTGACCTCGTTCTCTTTTACGAGCACATTTTAGGGGGTGAACTCACTCCCTTTTATGAGCATATTTTCCAACCCCTATGAACAAATAGCAGAACAGATAATACATAACACTACGTAACATACAGAAGAGCGAATTGAACTCGTACCCTTTTATGAACACTTTTTCAGGGGTGAATTCATTCTCTTTTATGAGCATATTTTTCAACCCGTATTTTAACATAGGAGATAACACATAAGATTACGAACACATAGAAGAACAGATAACACATAACACTATTTTAACATAGCAGAACATAAGACTACGTAACATAGCAAGGGTGTACTCGTTCCCTTTATGAGCATATTTTTCAACCCCTATTTTAACATAGGAGATAACACATACGATTACGAACACATAGAAGAGCTGATAACACATAGCACTATTTTAACATAGCAGAACATAAGACTACGTAACATAGCAAGGGTGTACTCGTTCCCTTTTATAAGCATATTTTTTCAACCCTTATTTCAACATAGGAGATAACACATAAGATTACGAACACATAGAAGAGAAGATAACACATAACACTACGTAACACACAGCAGAACAGATAACAGATAAGAATATGAAACATAGAAGAGGTGTATTCGTTTCCAACCCCTACGAACACAGCAGATAACACATAAGAGTATTCCAACCCCTATTTTAACATAGCATAGAATACATGGAGACTATGAACATACAGCAGAGCAGATAACAAACACAACCACCCCCATTTTAGGGGTGTATTCATTCCCTTTTATGAGCATATTTTCCAACCCCTATTTTAACATAGCAGAAATTACATTGAGACTATGAACACACAGCAGAACAGATAATACATAGCACAGCTAATAAAAGAACATGGCATATTTTCCAACCCCTATTTTAACATAGCAGAAATTACACTGAGACTATGAACACACAGCAGAGCATAAGAGTACGTAACACACAAGGGTGTATTCATTCTCTTTTATGAGCATATTTTCCAACCCCTATTTCAACATGACAGAGACTACGAAACATGGCGGACATAGCACAGGGGGTGTATTCATTTTCTCCACCCCTAATTGAACATAGCAGAAATTACACTGAGAGTACGTAACACACAAAAGCTCCATTTTAAGGGTGGACTCGTTCTCTTGTCCAACCCCTATTTTAAGACAATGAATACCTATGTAACATAGCGATTCGATACGCTCTTTGAACCGATTTGGATGAAACTCGGCATATGGGGGTTTTCGACCATGCTGAGTACGAATATCATACTTATTTTTACCTGGGTCCTATAGTTTATGTGGCATACGCCCTTTCTATGACAATTTTAACCAATTTGGGTGAAACTCGGTATATGGGGGTTTTCGAACATGCTGATTACAAATATCATACTTATTTTTACCTGGGTCCTATAGTTTATGTGGCATACGCCCTTTCTAGGACAATTTTAGCCGATTTGGGTGAAACTCGGTATATAGGGGTTTTCGGACATGCTGATTACGAATATCATACTTATTTTACCTGGGTATTATAGTTTATGTGGGATACGCCCTTTGTATAACACTTAAAACCTAATAACTCAAAAACGAAGCCACATATTGAAGTGCTGTTTCCAAATCTAGTAACTGGTCATCAACTACTAAAAGTTTCAAAAATAATGGTCATCGAGGTCAAAGGTCAAAATACTTAAAACCTAATAACTCGAAAATGGAGCCACATATTGAGATGCTGTTTCCACATTTAGCAAGAGGTCATCAACTAGTACAAGTTCCAAAATAGTGGCCATCGAGGTCAAAGGTCAACATACTTAAAACCTAATTACTCGACAACTGACACACATATTGAAGTGCTGTTTCCAAACCTAGTAACTGGTCATCAACTACTACAAGTTCCAAAATAATGATCGTCGGGGTCAAAGGTCAACATACTTAAAACCTAATAACTCGACAACTGAGCCATATATTGAGGTGCTGTTTCCAAATCTAGTAATTGGTCATCAGGTACCACATGTCCCAAAATAATGTCCACCGAGGTCAAAGGTCAAAATACTTAAAACCTAATAACTCGAAAATGGATTCACATATTGAGGTGCTGTTTCCACATATAGTAACTGGTCATCAAATACTACAAGTTTCAAAAATAGTGGCCATCGAGGTCAAAGGTCAAAATACTTAAAACCAAATAATTCGAAAACTGAGCAAAATATTGAGCTGCTGTTTTCACATTTAGTAATAGTTCATCAATCACTGCAAGTTCCAAAATAATGACTATCGAGAGCTTGTAAACGGAGCAACGGATAAATTTTGTACAAAGCAGAAAAAGTGAAGGAGGAATAAATTTGAGTGGCCTATTGAATTTTGGACCAACGAGAAATGTCATTTTTTCTAGACCATGTTCTAATATTTAAACAAACGAAGGGGTGAATTTGAGTGATCTATTCAATTTTGCACCAACGAGAAATAATTGCGTATTTTAAACAAACAATCGAATAAATTTAACCGGCTCAGAAGTTCAATACTATCTTGTACTCTTGAGTGAGCTTTCCAATTTTGTAGCAAGAAGGACCATTTTTTAAAACTAACTCAGAATTTCATTTCATTTTGTAATACTCAAATTTGGATGGAGTGTTTAGTTTTGTACGAACCAGAAACATTTGATTGGATTATTTCCTTATGTACCAACTGGAAAAAGTGAAGGGCCATTATTCAAATAAACGAAGGAATACCAACTAGAAAAAAAGAGGTGAAGTATGAATAAAATTTAGGTGGACTATTTTCTTTTGTACCAACTGGAAAAGAGAAGAAGAGCCATTTTAACAAGTTCATAATTTCGATGTTCTACTTTTTATACCAACGAGAAAAAAATGAACTAGCTGAATATTTAAATATACGAAAGAACAAATTTAAGTGACCTATTCAATTTTGTACCAATGAGAAATGGCTCAGCAAAAGGCGAAGAAGGACTATTTTATATAATTTTACTACTCAAATAAACAATGGAGTATTTAGTTTTGTACCATTTTGGAGTATTCAAATAAACAAAGGACTTATAATTTGTGTCAACTCTAAAATCAATTAAACGAAGTAATGCATTTGAAAAACCGAAGTTCAGTATTTTATACCGTTTTGTATTATTTCAACAAACAAAGGAATAAGCAAAAACAAAAAGGATCATTTTAACTAGTATAATAAACGAAGGCATAAATATGAGTGTACTACTCAAATAAACGAAAGAATAAAATTGTAGTAACCAGAAAAAGCGAAGAAGGCCCATTTTAACTAACTGAGAATTTCTGTACCTTTTTGTACTATTTAAACAAACGATGGAATAAATTTGAGTGACCTGTTTTTTGTACTAACCAGAAAAATCGAAGAAGGTACCTTTATACTAGCTCAATGAACGAAAGAACAAATTTGGGTGTTCTACTTTTTTTATACCAAACAAGGAACAACCATTTTAACTTGCTGAGTATTTTATACCATTTTGTACTACTTAAATAAACGAAAGAAAAAGCGAAAAAAGACCTTTTTAACTAGCGCAGAATTTCTGTAACGCAAAAAATAATTTGGATGGAGTAACAAGAAAGAAAGCAAATATATGCCATATTAACTATTTAAATAAACGAAGGGATAAATATAAGTGATCTATTCCATTTTGTACCAAGGAGAAATGTCATTTTTATCTAACTTAGAATTTCTAGTGCATGTTGTATTATTTAAACAAAACGAAGGGCTAAATTTGAGAAAGCGAACATGAACCATTTTACTCAAATTTGGATGGAGTATTTAGCTTTGTATGAACCAGAAAAAAAATGTAAAGAAGAACCATTTTAACTAACTCAGATCTTTATACCATTCTGTACTATTTTTTGTACCAATCAGAAGAAAATTAAAGAAGGGTCATTTTAACTAGCCAAGCAGAAAAAAGGAAAGAATTAACACTTTGTATAGCAAGCAGAAAAAGCACGAAAAAAAAGGGAAGAAGGTTCATTATAACAAGCTAGGTATTTTTATACCATTTTGTATTACGGATGGTCTATTTCATTTTTGTAACAATCAGAAGAAAAGCTCAGAATGTTATACCTTTGTGATGCTACATTTTGTATTATTTTTGTGTCATCCAGAGAACAATTTAAATTGCCTCTCCCGTCACTAAGTAAGGTTTATAAAATATTTCAACGTAAGATTTAACAAACCTGAATTGCGTCATAATTCTGTAGAACAGACTCCATAGTTATTTGCGTAACATCATGCATGGCCATTTTTGATCACAGCAGAAGTTTTCAAAGTTCTATGTTGCTGCAAAGCAACGTTATGAATGCGTTACCTAACATTTGTACTGCTAGTATAGTGAGGGTCCTAAGGTATTGCCTATTGCTCGACGATTCAATTATTTATAGACTTTCCTTCCTCGTCTAAGTCAAAAAGACAAATATATATTTTTGCATTTATGTATTTTATTATAATGGAATATAAGTTTATGGAGTATACTTGGAAAATAATAGGACATACATCATGATGTTATATTGCCTTGAAATATATTATTAAACACGGAGAATACATAGAATGTTTTTATTGTATGTATATAAAATTATTTATTTGATTTGTTTTTGCTAAAGAACAGAAAAATGACTAGCATGGAGATTGTTTATGTTTCACCTAGAGAAAAAGAAATTCAGCGTGAAAACGAGAAACCTATACTGTTAATCCAACCGTCTGACCCCGATTTGCCAGATGAATTACTTGATAAAGTAAGAATCATATATCCAACACAAGAAATAGAAGAAGTGTATTATTTTAGACGCTATAACAGATATAATGATGAAATACTCCCGGAAAGTGATGATGACAGTGTTTCAAATATTACCTGTTTTGAACTGGAAGCTAATGAGTGCGACTGTACTAGAGAAATTATTAGTGATACATGTGTTATACAATTATTTAATGAGTATACACCAAATTCAGTATTATTATGTGAAGCATGTTCTAAACATAATGAGAATGAAAAAGATCACAACTGTTTGCTGCAGTATGATTACGAATTATTGCAAAAGGTGTGGACAATCTTGATTAAACGTAAAATGAGAGAAAAATCTATAAACTCTATTTAAAGAAGCATTTTAAAGGTTGTAATATTAAGAACACTTATACTTTGGAGAAAAAATTTAATCTGGTATATGAATACATTACAGAGTGTGATTATTATATCAACAAAATAGTAGAAATATTTTTAGAGAAAGATAAACAATTATTTAATTCTGTAAATGAACACTGAGCCCACAGTAGCATATACATTTGATTGTGAATGAATAGAAGAACTTGAACTGATAAATGGATCAATTTGTAGTATTGTAATATTAAGAATTTAATAGATTACAAACATTGGACTCTGGCAACTGATTTGTCAGGGAGAGGCAATTTAAATTGTTCTCTGGATGACACAAAAATAATACAAAATGTAGCATCACAAAGGTATAACATTCTGAGCTTTTCTTCTGATTGTTACAAAAATGAAATAGACCATCCGTAATACAAAATGGTATAAAAATACCTAGCTTGTTATAATGAACCTTCTTCCCTTTTTTTTCGTGCTTTTTCTGCTTGCTATACAAAGTGTTAATTCTTTCCTTTTTTCTGCTTGGCTAGTTAAAATGACCCTTCTTTAATTTTCTTCTGATTGGTACAAAAAATAGTACAGAATGGTATAAAGATCTGAGTTAGTTAAAATGGTTCTTCTTTACATTTTTTTTCTGGTTCATACAAAGCTAAATACTCCATCCAAATTTGAGTAAAATGGTTCATGTTCGCTTTCTCAAATTTAGCCCTTCGTTTTGTTTAAATAATACAACATGCACTAGAAATTCTAAGTTAGATAAAAATGACATTTCTCCTTGGTACAAAATGGAATAGATCACTTATATTTATCCCTTCGTTTATTTAAATAGTTAATATGGCATATATTTGCTTTCTTTCTTGTTACTCCATCCAAATTATTTTTTGCGTTACAGAAATTCTGCGCTAGTTAAAAAGGTCTTTTTTCGCTTTTTCTTTCGTTTATTTAAGTAGTACAAAATGGTATAAAATACTCAGCAAGTTAAAATGGTTGTTCCTTGTTTGGTATAAAAAAAAGTAGAACACCCAAATTTGTTCTTTCGTTCATTGAGCTAGTATAAAGGTACCTTCTTCGATTTTTCTGGTTAGTACAAAAAACAGGTCACTCAAATTTATTCCATCGTTTGTTTAAATAGTACAAAAAGGTACAGAAATTCTCAGTTAGTTAAAATGGGCCTTCTTCGCTTTTTCTGGTTACTACAATTTTATTCTTTCGTTTATTTGAGTAGTACACTCATATTTATGCCTTCGTTTATTATACTAGTTAAAATGATCCTTTTTGTTTTTGCTTATTCCTTTGTTTGTTGAAATAATACAAAACGGTATAAAATACTGAACTTCGGTTTTTCAAATGCATTACTTCGTTTAATTGATTTTAGAGTTGACACAAATTATAAGTCCTTTGTTTATTTGAATACTCCAAAATGGTACAAAACTAAATACTCCATTGTTTATTTGAGTAGTAAAATTATATAAAATAGTCCTTCTTCGCCTTTTGCTGAGCCATTTCTCATTGGTACAAAATTGAATAGGTCACTTAAATTTGTTCTTTCGTATATTTAAATATTCAGCTAGTTCATTTTTTTCTCGTTGGTATAAAAAGTAGAACATCGAAATTATGAACTTGTTAAAATGGCTCTTCTTCTCTTTTCCAGTTGGTACAAAAGAAAATAGTCCACCTAAATTTTATTCATACTTCACCTCTTTTTTTCTAGTTGGTATTCCTTCGTTTATTTGAATAATGGCCCTTCACTTTTTCCAGTTGGTACATAAGGAAATAATCCAATCAAATGTTTCTGGTTCGTACAAAACTAAACACTCCATCCAAATTTGAGTATTACAAAATGAAATGAAATTCTGAGTTAGTTTTAAAAAATGGTCCTTCTTGCTACAAAATTGGAAAGCTCACTCAAGAGTACAAGATAGTATTGAACTTCTGAGCCGGTTAAATTTATTCGATTGTTTGTTTAAAATACGCAATTATTTCTCGTTGGTGCAAAATTGAATAGATCACTCAAATTCACCCCTTCGTTTGTTTAAATATTAGAACATAGTCTAGAAAAAATGACATTTCTCGTTGGTCCAAAATTCAATAGGCCACTCAAATTTATTCCTCCTTCACTTTTTCTGCTTTGTACAAAATTTATCCGTTGCTCCGTTTACAAGCTCTCGATAGTCATTATTTTGGAACTTGCTGTGATTGATGAACTATTACTAAATGTGAAAACAGCAGCTCAATATTTTGCTCAGTTTTCGAATTATTTGGTTTTAAGTATTTTGACCTTTGACCTCGATGGCCACTATTTTTGAAACTTGTAGTAGTTGGTGACCGAGCATCTCAATATGTGGCTCAGTTTTCGTGTTATTAGGTTTTAAGTATGTTGACCTTTGACCTCGATGGTCATGATTTTTTAACATGTACTAGTTGATGACCAATTACTAGATTTGGAAACAGCACCTCAATATGTGGATCCATTTAAGAGTTATTTGGTTTTAAGTATTTTGACCTTTGACCTCGATAGTCACTATTTTGGAACTTGTACTAGTTGATGACCTATTACTCGATTTGGAAACAGCACCTCAATATTTTGCTCAGTTTTCGAATTATTTGGTTTTAAGTATTTTGACCTTTGACCTCGATGGCCACTATTTTTGAAACTTGTAGTATTTGATGACCAGTTACTATATGTGGAAACAGCACCTCAATATGTGAATCCATTTTCGAGTTATTAGGTTTTAAGTATTTTGACCTTTGACCTCGGTGGACATTATTTTGGGACATGTGGTACCTGATGACCAATTACTAGATTTGGAAACAGCACCTCAATATATGGCTCAGTTGTCGAGTTATTAGGTTTTAAGTATGTTGACCTTTGACCCCGACGATCATTATTTTGGAACTTGTAGTAGTTGATGACCAGTTACTAGGTTTGGAAACAGCACTTCAATATGTGTGTCAGTTGTCGAGTAATTAGGTTTTAAGTATGTTGACCTTTGACCTCGATGGCCACTATTTTGGAACTTGTACTAGTTGATGACCTCTTGCTAAATGTGGAAACAGCATCTCAATATGTGGCTCCATTTTCGAGTTATTAGGTTTTAAGTATTTTGACCTTTGACCTCGATGACCATTATTTTTGAAACTTTTAGTAGTTGATGACCAGTTACTAGATTTGGAAACAGCACTTCAATATGTGGCTTCGTTTTTGAGTTATTAGGTTTTAAGTGTTATACAAAGGGCGTATCCCACATAAACTATAATACCCAGGTAAAATAAGTATGATATTCGTAATCAGCATGTCCGAAAACCCCTATATACCGAGTTTCACCCAAATCGGCTAAAATTGTCCTAGAAAGGGCGTATGCCACATAAACTATAGGACCCAGGTAAAAATAAGTATGATATTTGTAATCAGCATGTTCGAAAACCCCCATATACCGAGTTTCACCCAAATTGGTTAAAATTGTCATAGAAAGGGCGTATGCCACATAAACTATAGGACCCAGGTAAAAATAAGTATGATATTCGTACTCAGCATGGTCGAAAACCCCCATATGCCGAGTTTCATCCAAATCGGTTCAAAGAGCGTATCGAATCGCTATGTTACATAGGTATTCATTGTCTTAAAATAGGGGTTGGACAAGAGAACGAGTCCACCCTTAAAATGGAGCTTTTGTGTGTTACGTACTCTCAGTGTAATTTCTGCTATGTTCAATTAGGGGTGGAGAAAATGAATACACCCCCTGTGCTATGTCCGCCATGTTTCGTAGTCTCTGTCATGTTGAAATAGGGGTTGGAAAATATGCTCATAAAAGAGAATGAATACACCCTTGTGTGTTACGTACTCTTATGCTCTGCTGTGTGTTCATAGTCTCAGTGTAATTTCTGCTATGTTAAAATAGGGGTTGGAAAATATGCCATGTTCTTTTATTAGCTGTGCTATGTATTATCTGTTCTGCTGTGTGTTCATAGTCTCAATGTAATTTCTGCTATGTTAAAATAGGGGTTGGAAAATATGCTCATAAAAGGGAATGAATACACCCCTAAAATGGGGGTGGTTGTGTTTGTTATCTGCTCTGCTGTATGTTCATAGTCTCCATGTATTCTATGCTATGTTAAAATAGGGGTTGGAATACTCTTATGTGTTATCTGCTGTGTTCGTAGGGGTTGGAAACGAATACACCTCTTCTATGTTTCATATTCTTATCTGTTATCTGTTCTGCTGTGTGTTACGTAGTGTTATGTGTTATCTTCTCTTCTATGTGTTCGTAATCTTATGTGTTATCTCCTATGTTGAAATAAGGGTTGAAAAAATATGCTTATAAAAGGGAACGAGTACACCCTTGCTATGTTACGTAGTCTTATGTTCTGCTATGTTAAAATAGTGCTATGTGTTATCAGCTCTTCTATGTGTTCGTAATCGTATGTGTTATCTCCTATGTTAAAATAGGGGTTGAAAAATATGCTCATAAAGGGAACGAGTACACCCTTGCTATGTTACGTAGTCTTATGTTCTGCTATGTTAAAATAGTGTTATGTGTTATCTGTTCTTCTATGTGTTCGTAATCTTATGTGTTATCTCCTATGTTAAAATACGGGTTGAAAAATATGCTCATAAAAGAGAATGAATTCACCCCTGAAAAAGTGTTCATAAAAGGGTACGAGTTCAATTCGCTCTTCTGTATGTTACGTAGTGTTATGTATTATCTGTTCTGCTATTTGTTCATAGGGGTTGGAAAATATGCTCATAAAAGGGAGTGAGTTCACCCCCTAAAATGTGCTCGTAAAAGAGAACGAGGTCACCCCCTAAAATGGAGCTCATAAAAGGGAACGAATTCACCCCTAAAATGGAGGTCGTAAAAGACCGTGGGCTCACGGTGCATGGTGGTCATTTTCCCAGGGGCTTGTGGGTTGGCTAAAACTGGCCCAGGTCTGATCCAGATCGATCCATTTTCTACTACTTATACACCTAAGAAGTCAGCATTCTTAAAATCAAAAATTTTGTTTGGTTAGAGATATTGTCTTGATTGTTATTATTACTTTTAATTATTTCCCATTCAAAAACAAAAGGTGGATGGAAGCGGTCAATTTTTATTAAAGGTGGGACATCATACACAATGGAACTATTATCCATGTTGGTTAGCAACAGGTCTAGAACTTTATCTTTCCTATTAGGATCATACGACCTATTCAATTGTTTTAGATTAAGTATATTACTTAGTTCAATTACTTTGTCAGCTTTTTTCATAGTGTAGTAGTTATATGTGGTTATAGTTCCAGTAGCCCAATCTATTCCACCTACGTTAAAATCACCTAAAACTATGAGGTTACAATTTCTTGTTATTAGAAAAGTGGTTAACCATTCACAATAGTTAATAAAATTCTTTAATGGTAAGTCAGGGGGAATATAATGCAAGCACAATAATAATGGCTTGTTGTCAGGGATTAAAACTTTAACTATAATAATATCAATAATATCATCTGGGGGAGTTATAATTTCATATGCATATTCCTTTTTTATGATAACTATACAGCCCCCACCCTTAGTCTTGTTTACTAGTGCCAAGTTTCTATCTTTGCGTATAGTATTGTAATTATTTGATAATTGTACAAAGTGTTGATTCCTTTCTTTTAACCAAGTTTCAGTGATACAATAAATATCAAAGTCATTACAATTTACTTCATCTATAAATACCTTCTCTTTCGTATTAATTCCATTAGCAGTTTGATAATATAATCGCAAGTGCGTCATACTTATTTTATATTAGTTTATGCTATTTATTTACCTTTACTATCCACCTTCTCAGCTCTTACTTCATGGCACACAATTTCTTCCTTTAGTCGACCCATTATTATTATTATTATTATTATTATTATTATTATTATTATTATTATTATTATTATTATTATTCATTGTTTGAACTTGATTTAGTCCTGGGTTCGATTCCCGGTGGAGCATTCGGTCCAAAAAGTGTAAAAACTTTTTCACTCCAGTCATCCTGAGTCAGGTTTTCTTGGGTTTTGCTCATTCACACCAAGCAAATGCCGGGATGGTACTTAATATATAGTTCACAGGCCGCTTCCTTCCTTACCTTTCTTTGGATAGTGTGATCGCCGAGAGACCTCACACGTGACGAGCTAACTAACATGACCATATATGCCAAAAGCCTGGAAATCTAATTCCTAATCCTTGAACTTGATTTGGTCATTATTTATCATGTCCAAAAATGTTCTAAAGTGTTCTATTATTAAACAAAAATGCTTGTAATGCAGCCTAGCAGTGGTTAATAGAAACTGACTCAGGTGCTACAAATGTACGTAAAATTCTCTTGTTTTTAATGAGTATAAGGAAGAAACTACTTGTGACTGTCTAAGGTGTTCTAACGTTGTTTAGAAGTCGTTTTTGTGCCCTGTACTAATTGGTCGTTTGAGTTCATTTTGAATACTCTTAGGACAGCTCCTATCAATCACTGGGAAGAGGCATTCTAGGCATGTTTTTTCCACTGATAAGACTACTTCAGAATTCTTTTACGTGTTAAACAATTACCAAAAGTTATTCCTAAAAACTATCCAAGCCATGTTCAACCACTTATTATTATTATTATTATTATTATTATTATTATTATTATTATTATTATTATTATTATTATTATTATTATTATTATTATTATTATTGCAGTACATGGTAATGATGTACAAAGTAATCATAAGAAACAATAATTTTAGGAAAGATCAAAAAAATGGATCAAAAGATTGCGATCTTGGCCAGTAATTAGCTCTTGGATCAGGTGCCACAGAATTTTTGATCGGCCCCTAGATCGAGTTTTCATACTGAGCTAAGTAATATTTTTGGTTTGGCAACAATATATGTAATTCTCCAGATATAAGGCCTACAAGAAAGTTTGCCTGAAACATGTTGGATCTTATGATCCAAAAACAGAGTATAACAGTGCTGTAGTCGGTTAAATTTTTCTTACAAACGTGTTTGAAAAGTACCTCCCATCTTAAAAAGCACAAATGCTAAATACTAGCATATTGATACTTCACGGCAATCAGCGTTAATTCGATCTTTCATGAAAACACCGGGGAAAAGAAGTGCAACTTACCAGATTAAATTGACATTTTACCACCATTAGCTTTCAGATAATATCTGATGGGACGTAGAAGTGAATCATGGAGATCGAGAATGGTAGCAAGTGGTATATTACGCCACACAAGTGCAGTACATCACTCAGCTAGGTGAGAAAGGATGAAGAAGAAAATCTGCTTCGGATTCCTCTCTTTAATTGGACACAGTTGTTCAATTGTGTTCAGGTCCGGAAATGATGGGTCAGAATAGATGCTGTACTTCATTTCGGTGTTCCTCAAACCAAGCCCAAATAACTCCAGTTGTGTGATTGAATCCTAGATTATTGTGTCATTTCCTAGAAACATCTAGACTATACAGGTTAGGAAGTGATTAGATCAGTAGCTTCCCCGCCATTTAATCCCAGGACACGAATCTTCAGATCCTGGATCTTACTTGTATTAAAATCAACAGCGTCCGTGGATTGTAGCAAAGCACAATGCACGTATGTGCCTGCGAGGACCTTGATATGTTCAGAACGGTGCACAAGGATTTAAGAATAAAGTCGTTCTGGTATTCATTAATCATCACAGTGAGTGCACACTGTAAATAATTACCTTCCAGATTAACATGCGAATCACTTTTTCTGTAACACGTAGGTAACAATGACATCATATTTGAGTTTTTGGTGACTTCCTAGCATCAAACGACATATCATATGTCATCTTTCATATTAACAAAAATATAGTTCGGTTCAACTGCCTGACTTTAAGATGGTTGCTAAGGTGGTAAACAGTGATGAGCCCAAGAGACTTGGTCTTATACTATTTGCAAGAGTCTTGCATGCAAGATCAAGACCAAAACCAAGGGTAGGAATGCCGATGCAAGACTGAAACCAAGACCAAGTGGTACAAGACCAAGTCCAAGACTCTTACACAAGAGACTTGCACAAATATCCGTACTACTTGAATTCTTTTATAAAATATAAAAAGAAAGGGGGAAATCATTACATCTTTCAATTGAATTTCTCGGCTTCAGTAAAAATGCCACTGGAGTGAATGAGGTCCCATTATTTTATGCAATCCGTGTGAGTCGATCTGCCCCTGTAGCATATAGCTACAATATGTTGTTTTCTGAATCGGTTTCTCATTTTCTGTAGTTATTACTCGTTGGACAAACACCGTGTGCGTGTTTTTTCGCGTTTCTTTTCCGTTTCCTCCTACTTTCTTCACTCCAACATTTCATTCATTTCTCATCATCACCGTCTCCCTTAACCTCGGTGCATAATAGTGGGACGTTTAGCTAGATATTTCATTTCATTTCAAAACATATTAGTGGTGTTCTTCCAAATCTAAAGAAAAAAAATGTAGTATTGGACATCAGTAATTTCATACGGTGTCCCGACAAAACGTACCAGCGACAAAACGTACCACTTGGATTTTCGCAACAAAACGTACCACTTATGACGACCTGTCATAAATGACAACCTATCATGGATTAATTAAAGCATTTCTGATATTTATTCCACGACAAAACGTACCACTTATATAAATTACAACCTGTCATGGACTAATTAAAATATTTCGGATATTTAATCCGCGACAAAACGTACTACTTCATGTTAAGAAACTACTTCCTGTTGAGCAGGTAAAACAACGGCAGTATAAGATTGAGAAGAACAAACAGGTAATGTATCGAGTTGTCAAAGTGCAGAAACTCGTTGGCAAAAGAGGGCTCATTTACAGAGGAAATGTAGCAGCCTATAAACTGAAAGACACAGCTATAGATCATGGAAACTTTTTGGATATTATTCCTTTCTTAAGCAAATTTGATCTTCCGCTCAAAAGTAATTTAGATAAGGTCACCGAGAAGAGTCATATACGAGGAAGTAAGCAGGACAGTGGTCTCATAACTTATACTAAACACGGTGAATTATTTTTTGAATGCTATTAGCACACTTATCAGAGAAGATATTTCGAAAGAAGGCTCTCAGTCTTCAAAATTTTCTGTTCTGTTAGACACTACTCAAGATATAGTACTTTCAGGCCAGTGCTCTGTTGTTTTACGGTATGTTGTTAAAATGGTTGTTAAACAAAGTATTGTTGTCATTGTAAAATGCATATCTACCACAGGCCAGTGTCTGCGGTTTACTGCTGGAAATTCTGCAGAAGTTGAACCTTGATATTAAGAAGTGTATTTGAAATTCAACCGATGGCTCAAGTAACATGCAAGGACAATATTTCGATTTTTTCAATTCACCTATGATCAGTTACACGTGTGATTCAGTTGATTTTGAGTTTAACGGCCCTTTTAGCAGCGAGGCTATATGAAACGGGACATACTGATTTACGGGAAATCCGAAGCACATGAGCTCTCCGGGAATTGAACCCAGGTCCCCCACGACAAAGGCGCATACGCTAACTGCTTAACTACTAAGAAACTCAGTTACACGTGTGGTATTACGCTCATATACTCAATCATGTCATATGTGATCTGACGAAAAATTGCATTGATTCTGTGTCGTTGTTTTGCTGAATGACTGTGCGATATTTATGCATGAGTCTTATCAGCAAATGTACATTTGGAAGATCAAATGTTAACAAAGGCGTCTTACAGTTACTGCGGAAACAAGATGGTAGAAAACACACTGTTTTTCAGAAAAAGTTTGGCCATTTTTCGAACCCAAAAAGTGCTTTGTATATAGAGTTGACCATAACAATTAAGAAAATTGCTTCTACATAAATTATCAAACCAAAAGCTAGGTGTAAAGCGAAAGGATATATAAAAGATCTTCTCAAGTTCAAAACAATTCGGACAGCAGAAATGTTCCTTAAGATATTTCAAGTGACGACCTCTCTGTCAAACTATCTCCAAATAGAGGGTGCTGCTAGTGTAGTCCTATCGGATGGTGCAGACTACTCTGTTCCAACTGAAAGAGTAGAGAGATGATTTTGAATCCGTTAAGAATGCAGCATTAAGCTTTGCAGAATGGGCCAGTAACAAATTTGAAGACTTAGAACGTGCTTTCTTCCTTTCTATTGACCTGTCGACAATTCGCCTTCAGAGATGGACAAAGACATTTCTTGTGAATATGAAGATGAAGCTGCTTTTATCCAATGACCAGGCACTGCATCGAAACATTCAACACAATATTGGACATCGTAGTTTTGAGTATTTCTTCAAGATTCAAGAAGCAATGTACTTTATGGATTATTTGGACCCTAGACACTTCAACCAAGTAACAGAACTTCCAGACGTGCCTTTCGATAAACTTTCATATGTTCCGAAAAATTTCAGTTAAGTTGTTTCCAAGGATAAAATGACTGCGCTGATGGTGCAAGTGCTTCAGAATTAGGAGAAAATGCATTTATTTACAAGGAAAGCGAATGCAAAACGTGTTGCAAAATTGTCCAATGTGCTGTTTTTATTTATTTTTTTTATTTTTTTTTATTTTGCAGAATTGTAATTTGTGCAGTAATACTTATCCAGGTTTCCAGCATACAATTTTTTATTGACTTTGCCCGTAACTCAGGTAACATGTGAAAGAAATTTTTCAAAATTGAAATAAATTGAAATACATTAAAAATAGGCTAACGAGTACCATGTCTCAGGAACATTTGAAAACATTTTGTTGATGTCTATTGAAAAAGATTTATTAAAAAAATATTTCGAATGTAAAAGTGATAGATACAGTAGCATCAAAAACTAGTACACAAAAACATCTGCTAATTTTGTAATATAGTATACGTTCTCCTTGAACTTCATATAAAATTTTGAACAATTCAGAATTATATACTGATGAAAGAATATCAGGTTTTAATTGTCAATTGTTAATACTATTGACTTACTGTAGAAAGAAAACTGTGCAATTGATTTGTGACATTGAGATGCTGGTGGCCTTTGTGGGAGAAAGCGCCCGCGCCCCTCTAATAATGCCTATCCGTCTCTTGTCCAAAGCCTGGATAAAGTATGATGGAAATCAGCAAATATTCAAATATTGCATATGCAAGATTCTTGCTGGTCTTGGTCTGGCAAGAATCTTGCAGGTATTGTCTTGGTGTTGCGAGAATCTTGCAGGCATGGTGTTAGTCTTAGTCTTAGCCTTAGTCTTAGTCTTGGTCTTGCATCGGTATTTTTCTCAGCACCAATCTGTTCAACTTTTAATCTTTTTTGGCCGATATATATATACTTATATACCGTCTTATTAAGTGGTACGTTTTGTCGCCTGACATTATTTGATGGCTGATTGGAAGACTCTTCGCAAGTAGCCCTCCAGTCAAGTGGTACGTTTTGTCGCTTGTCATTATTTAAAGTGTTTCTAGAAAACCCTTCACAAGCAGCCCTCAGGGTAAGTGGTACGTTTTGTAGGTGGTACGTTTTGTCGCGTATTCATTCCATACACCATAGGTGCAGACTACATAAGTATGGCCTCGGCTTCGAGCTTGAAGCAACCGTTGGATTTTTTTTTTTTTTTTTAATGTTTACTCATAAATTATCGAAATAGCATTTTCATGACATTGACAAAAGCTTAGTGCATGTGACCACAAGTTTGACTTCATGGGCGGATGCTTATTCGTTGAATAAGTGTTTATCAATATAACTTTTAGGATTAACAAAATAGTTGACTCTGGAAAACTGTATGGAATGGAAATTAACATCGAAAAGTCGAAAGTCATGATAATATCCCGTGAAAATGCACCCTCACGGATCAGAGTAGCAAACAAACAAACAAACAAAAAACTTGAAGAGGTCGATAATTTCAAGTATATGGGAAGTATTTTGACGAGAGATGGTTACTGCACCAAACAGATCAGGCGAAGAATTGCCGCTAAGGAAGCATTTAACAATTAAAGATCACTCTTAACTAGCAGGCTCAATATTGGACTTAAGAAGAAGTTGGTCCAGTGCTATATATGGAGCATTGGAGTGTACGGTTCAGAGACTTGAACATTACGGAAGTTACAGAAAAAATATTTAGAAACTTCAAAATGTGGTGTTGGAGGAAGATGGAGAAGATAAAATGGACAGAGAGAGCAACAAAGGAAGATGTTTTAAAACGGATAGGAAAGAAGAGGACACTTCTAGCCACCATCCTTCGTAGAAAGGCCAATTGGATTGGACACATCTTGCGAAGAAATTGTCTTCTTCACATCGCCATAGAAGTAAATATAGAAGGAAAGCGAGGAATAGGAAGAAGAAGAACACAGCTGATCGATGATTTGAAAGATAGGATAAACTATTCGGAGTTAAAAGTGGAAGCTGAAGATCGACAAAAGTGGAAGAAACATTTCCAGGCTCAAATCTAAAATTATGAAAAAAAAATCCTCATTAGTCCCAGGAGCTGCTGAATGGCAGAATACTTAATAATAATAATAATAATAATAATAATAATAATAATAATAATAATAATAATAATAATAATAATAATAATAATAATAATAATAACATTTAGCGTCCTTAGGTATACGGCACATCGAGGATTGAGCAATATGCCGTTACTTTGTATTTATAATGTAAGTCAAAATTATTTATATGACTTTTTTGGCCAATATTGCTAAACATATCATCATCATCATCATAACGATTCTGACATTATTGGCAGATCACTTGCTGAAGCTGAGAAGCTTCGGTGCACAGTGGTCCTCAGCTAGTTTCTTCGTCTTGACGGAGGAATTTTCTATTTTAATACTTTATTCAACTACAGTCTCCTTTGCTCCCTCCCTCTCTTTCCTTCCACCGTATTTTCTAACCCGTCCCGCATAATACAGTTTCTCTTCATCCAATGTACCAACTAGTTCCTATTTCTTCTCTTAGTTACATCTAAAATTCTTCTTTTCTCCCCTACTGCTACTATTTCTAACACATTCTCACTCGTTTTCCGTTCAAGCCAGCTAATTCTTTCCTTTTCCCTCCATGGCCACGTTTCAAAAGTCTTCATTTGCTCCCCATCGTTTTTGTGTAATAGTCATGTTTCTGCCCCATAGAGTACAAGTACATATTGGAATCAGTAAAACTCAATGTTTAATTGGAAGTTTGTTCAGTACAAAAATAAGCTAATCGTGGTTGAAAAGCAAAAGAAATCTGACGCCTTTAGAGCATAAAAATAATTTTCCAGTTCATTGCACTACAGCAATCAGTGCGGTGTTGATTTTTTTCCATGCGTCTCAGGGGTAGCCTTTCCAGTTTAGGAACCAGTGGAGTATTAGATCTGTTAAAAAATATTAAAAAAAAAAAAAAACACGAAACGTTGTATATTACTGTCTTATAAGTAGTGTAGCGTGAACACCCATAAATAATAATAATAAAGTTCATCGCGTATGTTGTACACTATCATCATACTTACAAGAAGGTAACCTATATTACATTTAGAAACATACACTGTATTTCCGTTACTATTGGTGGATTGTAGAATTTATTATATATTGGTCTAGGAATTAATTCGTGCGGTTGGTACGCACACATTGAAGCTGTAGTACTAACACAAAATACATAAATGCCTTAAGAAAAATATTGTCCATCGCTAGCCACCACTTTCGCCCATCTGTCAGGCAATGTACAGATTCCGTGGCGAAAGAAGTCCTCATCCTTGGAAGCGATCCAGTCAGAGACCCATGTTTCGATATCTTCTGACGAAGTAAACCGCTGTCCAATCAAATCGTTGTTCATGCAATCGAACAAGTAGTAGTCCGAAGGAGCAACGTCTGGTGAATACGGCGGGTGGGGTAAAACTTCCCATCCGACATTTTCTAAATAGGTTTTGACCGGTTTTGCGACATGTGGGCGAGCGTTATCATGTGGAACAATAAGTTTATCATGTCTGTTCTCCCATTCTGGTCGTGTTCTGGCCAGAGCTTGCTTCAAACGCATTAATTGTCGTCGATAACGTTCTCCATTCATAGTTTCACCCGGTTGCAGCAGCTCATAGTACACCACACCTTTCATATCCCACCATATATCCCAGCATAACCTTTGCATAGTGAATATCTCGTTTTGGTTGTGATGGACCTGGTTCACCTGGTTTCACCCAGGCCTTTTTTCGTTTAGGGTTCTCGTAATGGATCCACTTCTCATCACCCGTAATAATTCGATGCAGAAACCCCTTTCTGCTCTGTCGTTGAAGCAGCAATTCGCAAATGGTTTTTCGTCTTTCAACGTCTCTGTCTTTCAATTCATGTGGAACCCAATGTGACATCTTTTGAATCATTCCCATGGCTTTCAAGCGTTTGGAGACTGTTGTTTGATCAACGCCTAATGCTGCTGCAAGTTGTTCCTGCGTTTGACACGAATCCTGCTCGAGCAATGCTGTCAATTCTTCGTCTTGAAATTTTTTTTGGCTGTCCAGCTCGCTCTTGGTCTGCCAAGCCGAAATCACCACTTCTAAACCGTGCAAACCACTTCTGACACGTTCGCTCAGCTAGAGCATGGTCACCATACACTTCCACCAAAATACGATGACTTTCAGTCGCACTTTTCTGCATGTTAAAGTAATGCAGCAGGACACCCCGCAAAAACACTTTATCAGGCACAAATTGAGCCATGTTCACTTAACTACAAACTGGTGTTGTTGACGCTTTAATCCACTGCCCTATACTACGAACGATACGCGATGACAGGGGTTTGCAACACATGTGTGGATACACGGAAGTGTGGGACGCTCCGTTCGTTGCGCCATCTCTTGTCCACCCGCACGAATTAATTCCTAGACCAAATATATATATGTATTGTATTGACTTTATGTTCCCGCCATACGCTTCCAAGCGATTAACACATAGCATTTATTCTAATAATGATCATTGAATATAATTACCATTGGTTTCCAGTAAATGTCCATTGGTTGCTATTGGATATATGTTCAATTATATTTTTTTTTATCCGCAGAAGTATCAAAGTTTTCTCACTTGTGAACTCTAAATTCTAAAATAATACCAATGTTTATTATTAACTAGCTAATTGCATTTAATTTTTTTATCATTGGGGAAAGTTATAACAAAGCTACTAGATATGTCATCAGCTATTAGAAACATTTACTATTTTCGCACTCAGTGCATGTGTATTTCTCGAACACTAAATATGTCCCTCAAAAATATGGTACAATCACTGGTGACCAATGAGAAGGATCGAAGAAATCTGGGAAGCTGGGCGGTTGGTGAGGAATGCCAAGTATATACTCAAACTGAACTCAATTGCCAACATTGCATTATGACATTCGGATCGTCAGTAGGTTACAAATGTATTTCACATCGCGTCATGGTGTAAATTAAAGAGACATTTGGAGCAAATGTACGAAAAAAAAAAATGAGTCAAGTTGAGTATAAACTGTAAACGTTTGTAATTCAGATAATACTATGCGGACGAAACTTTGTCGAATGTACAAGTACATAAATGGTATATTGTGTTCAAAGAACGGACAAAGGAACAGAGGACGAGCAACGTTTATGACGCGCTCAAGCACCCAGAAATTCAAAAATGTGAATATAGTGAAGTATGTATGAAATTCTGGATAGTTTGGCATGATAACGCGCCAAGTTACGCATCGCTGTGAATGAATTTCTACGCAGGAAAGATGTGGCAACAACCCCTATCAATATACAGACTGCACATGGCGTGGATCGACTTATTTGTGTCCCGGAGGTGCAAGTTGGCCTGAAAAAAGCACCATATTGGAATAAGAAGTCCAAGCAGATGCTGCCTTGTTCTGAAATGCCTCTCAGATCAATACTTCTGTTATTCTATGGACAGTAGCAGCAATACGTAATTACTACATTGATGTTCAAGAATCCTACTTGCACCTACTAGTATTGACTGTATTCGGACCTTCCAGTAATAGAACAATATCTTGAGGATTAGTCTCATGTACTTTTACAACGGACCCTATATTTATTTAGAATTCAGTTGAGACCATTTTATATAACTTAGTCCCAGTAATTGATTGGACATAATATAATTATCTTGAACAACACTATGAACAAATCCTTATTAAGTTTTGTCTAGACTTTATGTTATTATGTCTACAACAGTAATATTTATTAATAGAAACATTTTTATAACGCTTTATATAGCACCCTTGAGCATAACACGAAATAAAATAAGCTCATTGATATGCATATTAAAAAAAAAGTTACTGAGTGTTTCATATCCTTAGCACGTGGCTGCTTACATTACAACCATATAGTGGCTGAAGATGTTACACCAGGAAACGTTTATTTTACATACAAAGAATACATGGGAACCTGAGGCGAACAATGAAGTTTTAAGGCGCACCATAGGTCGCGGGAAATTGGTTTTTTGTCTCATCAACCGAAAGCTCTGCTTCTGTCGTGTCTGCAACCACCCAAGCTTCATCGTTGGAGGCAAGAAACATTTTATAGAAGGAAAATCGACCTCCGCATCTTCTTCTTCGGTATGGTGCCATGACTTTTAAACTTTTAATAAATATTAATAAATTTTCGAAGACAACACAACTTGCAACGTGAAGGTTCATATCCTCCGCTTTCATAACTTTTGGGATACAGTATTTTACTCTCCTTCATGTTATCTTTTATGACGCAATTTAACCCTTCTCATCTTAGGAAGAAGAGCTTCTGTATAGGTACATGCCGTAATGTTCCCCGCACAGAAAGTTAAATATGATTTTTTGAAGCAAGTATATCAAAAGAACGGCAAAGGTTAGAATAAAGTGGTTTAGCAAAGGTTTCACTCTTCTACAGTAGAAAAAAAAAAAGAAAAGAAAAGAAAAAAGTTTATGTTAGATCTTCAGTCAAGTGTGAATAAGATGTACATATATATATATATATATATATATATATATATATATATATATATATATATATATATATATATATATATATATATATAACTCCACTACGGTTAATAGTATTGCATCTATATTTATTTGCCTCTTTTATTTTTTTTTCTTTCCTATTTTACATAAATATATACAACTGCCTTGGGATACTCCCAGGTAACTTGTATAAGTAAGAGAGTAGAATATTTAGAATTTTTAAGCGAATATTTTAATGGGATTAAAAAATAATAATCTCATACGTTCCTCAAATTAGACAACCCAAACGGCTGTACCGTGCTTCAGGGCCATTGATCATAGGGTCACTTGGGTCACTTGACATCAAATTAGTCTATTAAACATTGTAACGTAATACTGAAAATATTATTACTAAGAATTCAAGTGAATTGTGGAATTCTATTAAAAATGGGAAAAGACATGTACCGTCGAAATCAGGGTTTCACGGTAGGTCCCACAGTTTTGGAGTTATGGACCTTTAAAATTCATTTTTTTTTTTTTTTTTGGTAGCCTGTAACTGGGAAAGGAAACATTTGTGCACCAAGATAGTCTATGCTTTTTTGTCTTATTTTGGTGTCAGGAAAACACACCCAAACACCATATATATATATATATATATATATATATATATATATATATATATATATATATATATATATATATATATATATAGGGGTTTGACAAAAAAACTAAAACATTTGCAAAGGTGTGAAAATCATACCTAGTAATGTGTGGCGCCTCCTTTTGCGTCCAAAACAGCTTGGATCTAACGTGGAATGGACGTATACAGCTCCTGAATCGTGGTGTGTGGAATTTTGTACCAATGTCAATCCAAAACATGCTCCAGTTCCGTAAGGGATGCTGGTGCCGGTGGAGGATAATGAGACCGAACACGCCTTTCTAACTCAGACCACAATGGCTCAATGATGTTCAGATCTGGTGATTGTGGGACCCAGGGGAGGTGTGGTGGCTCCTGGTGATGCTCCTCGAACCATGATTTCACCGTTTTTGCAACGTGACAGGATGCCAAATCACCTTGGTAGATGCCATTACCATCAGGGAACAATATTTGGGCGATGGGTAGAGCCTGGTCCCCCAAAATGGCCTCATACGCCTTAGCATTCATCATTCCATGCAGGACTATGATGAGACCTGCAGAAGACTATGATATCACTGCCCATACTGCAACAGAACCACCCCCATGCTTTACAGTTGGTAGCAGGCAGTCTGTATCATAGGCCTGCGACGGTGTTCTCTATATGTAAACACGACCGGTTCTTGGAAACAAGGTGAAGGGCGATTTATCGGACCACATTACGTGTTTCCACTGCTCATGAGTCCACAACTTGTGGTTCTTGCACCACTGGATACACCTCTTCGCTTTTACTGCTATGACCAGGGGTTTGGCGATAGCGGGCCTGTCATGAATTTTCAATTTATGAAGTTTTCGTCGCACTGTTTTTAATGATACCGTGTTCTGTAGGCCGGAATTGAGTTTACACGTAATTTTCATTGCAGTGGTCTTGCTTTTAGCTGCTACAATCCATTTTAATATCCTCCGCAGGGGTGTAGCCAAGGGGGGGGGGCCATCGGGGCCCGGCCCCCCCAAATGGTTTCCTGGCCCCCCCAAATGACCAGCTTTTAAAACGTCATAGTAAAATTATCTCGCTTCATTCATTTAAAAGTAACAAAGTTTATTGACAATTAATAATTTACGGTAAAATAGTATGGAGAAATATTGTTTTTTCATACCGATCGAAAAATAGTATGGTATCTCTTCCTTATACCGATCGAAAAATAGGATATTTTTTTTGTGACAGCAGATTACACAATTTACTGCGATTTATATTTGACAGTTTGAAGACAAAATTGTAACACATACAGCTATACAACAAAGGTACTAAACTGATTTGTAAGTACAGTATATTTTTATATGCTTTAACAAGTGTTTAGAAGACATAGAGGATGGAAAAATTTGGTGAGAAACAATGTTTTTATTCAATTTGGATTTCATTCGCTCTCCCTTTTATTTCTACTCAGTGTAATAAAATAATTATGTTTTTTAGTCACGAATAATAAATAAATATTTTTGTCAGGAAACCGTAAAGAAATTAAGTGAAATTTCAAAGGAAATCAATCTTGTGTAGATAGGTTATGTATACAAGGTCTTAAATTTAAATATAAAGGTAACCAAGAAAAGCTTTGTTGCTTTTTCACCCACTACCTTCGAACATCGGTATGTCACCTAACCTGGAAGACGAAAAATAGTCCCCATCAGCATCGACGACCTTCTGAAATCGTTATAGGAGGCCATGGAATCCATCGCGGTAGAACTTGGTGGGCCGTGAAACGAAGAAGGTATCAGGTGCATTTTGGATTTTTACTAGGGATTTGAACTGGCGTCCTCTGAGGTGATTGTCCAAAGAATGGAACATATGATATTCGGACGGTGCAATACCCGGGGAATATAGTGGTTGCAATATAATTTCCCATCCAAGGCGGAGAATGGTGTCCTGAGTCATCCTAGCCACGTGGGACTTAGCGTTGTTCCGTAAACGAGGACCCATTTTCAATTCAGAAGTGATGGCTCCAGAGTTTTGAGTTTTTCTTGAGCACAGCTCAACTGCTGACACTACACAATTGCATTGATACTCTTACCAGCTGGTAGCAGTTCTCGATGCATGATGAACCAAACACACAGAAGGTCCTTCTTCTGGTACAGTGCTGGTTTCGGCTGTTTCGAAATCGCTTCATGGGATGCTAACCAATGATGACGGCGCCATGGAGCTTCGTATAGGACCACCCTGTCTAGAAATGGCTCCGAAATAGTAAATAAACACAGGCGACTGCCGCGTTGCCTTCTGGCCCGGAGTCAAAACATGTGAGACCCATCGATCCAACTTGTATTGCTTCCCAAGTTGATGGATGTGCTGCCGAATGGTTTCTCCACACACTGAATTGTAGTCCCAGTTCCTCTTTGTACATGTGTTGGTCTTCCGGCACTTGGTGTTTTCGGGTATTTCGTCATCGTTCTTAAACTTGTTAAACCATCGCTGCACTGTCCGCGTCGTCACAACACCCTCACCAAAGGCCTGGCATATCTTCTGTCTCGCTACAGCGGCGTTTGACCTCCATTTGAACTCGTTCAGCATACATGCTCTTATGACGCTCTGTGGATGTCCCGTGTTCCCTCTGTCTTTACGCAAGTTCACGGTGTATCTGAATTGCCACAACCAGGTAGTATGTTGGATATACCCACACCAACAACTGACCTTCGCCTTATCTCCACTCGCATTCAACTCACGGTGTGAGGTCCGATTGAACACAGACATCCATGAAAAGGGACAGAACTTTCTTGGTTACCTTTATAGTTATGCACAAAAGTATAGCGTTTGGTCCCGGACAGTAGTTCTTGATTAAGCATAATAAAAACTATCTTGAATATAATTTATGGATAATAATAATAATAATAATAATAATAATAATAATAATAATAATAATAATAATAATAATAATAATAATAATAAGAAGAAGAAGAAGAAGAAGAAGAAGCTAAAATAGTGTTTTTAGTTTTCCAGAAGGAAACCAAAATTTTCCTTTCTTTCAGGCCTCAAAAACACTAGCAGCAACACATTTTTTTTGGCTTTGTACATTGGAGCTGGCCCCCCCTCAAAACGACGGGCCCCCCCTACACAAACCTGCTGGCTACACCCCTGATCCTCCGGTCCCTATCTGAAATGATTGTTTTTCAACCACTGTTGTGCTTTGCAAACGTCGTTTGCTTATGAATTTTGTATGCCCTCGTGTTATTGGACACAGTGCCTTTCGATAACCCCACAATGTTCGGCACTGTTGCCACTGAAGCTTCAACCAGAACGTCACCAACGATTATGCCTCTTTGGAAATCTGTCAGGTCGCCCATTTTACCGCACCATTTTTACACCACTAAACTCAAAAGTGAACTGGTTACTGCTGACGGAAGAGGAAGGTCCACATCACACATTGAAACCAAAAAACGATCGGCAACCGAAACACATGTACAGTGGAGGGCCAAACTTACGTGTCCTGTATGAAGTGTTTTTAGATTTTTTGTAAACTCCTTATATATATATATATATATATATATATATATATATATATATGTGTGTGTGTGTGTGTGTGTGTGTGTGTGTGTGTTAGTGTTAGTGTAATTTTAATATGTTAATTAATAAATAACCTTAAATACAGAACTCTCATTCATTAATAAATTAAGTAATTATTATCTACACACTTCTATATAAAGACGTTTGAGAGCTCATTCGTGGCTAAGCGGTTAGCTTCCCCATCAGGATTCTGCCACCTGCAGTCGGACAATTTGTCAATGCCGACCAGATGCCACGGTAGGATTGCCGGCGTCCATCCGCGCGATTTTCGACCGCGACGAATAGTTGCCTTGCCGAGTAGTCGGCAAATAGCCGGAAACGGGCATTAAATGCGCCGGCGCCGCCGTCGAAACGAGGCCGGCATAAGTAGTCGGCAGAGGGTCGGAAAGAGATATTTCCGACTGTTTTGCCGACTCTGACGGTCGGCAACAGTCGGGAAAGAGTCGGTAAACGGCATGAAAATGGGGAAAATATACTTCTTTCCTTTTTGTCAACAGAACAGGTAACTGGACGACAGGTATAAGCAAATTCTTAACAAAACTTTTTTTAAACCAGATATTTTCCTCTTTCCTTCCGAGAAGCTGACAGCCAAAAAGGGTTGGAAGCGGCGACCTATCTATTCATTTGTTTCTCTGCGTGGGGCTTTACCTGGCTTACATTTGATAAGTTGGACAGTTTCAACTTATCGCACCAAATCATATGCAAGAGAGATATGATGAGATAAACTAATTTAGACTTGATGATTTTTGAAATTTATCTCTACCCTTGATGATATGTCATCAAATCTAAATTGCGCTTAAGGTGTTTGCCCAAGGAATGGAACAAGCGATAATTAGACGGTGCAATGTCCGGGGGGTACGGCGGAAGCAATAGTGTTTCCAATCCAAGGTTTAGAATTGTGTCCGGTGTCATCCTAGCCATGTGGGCTTGCGTTGTACTGGAACAGGAAGACCCCTTCGAGATTCAGAAATGCTGGCTCCAGAGTTTTGAGTTTTTCTTGAACATGGCTCAACTGCTGACAGTACACAGTTGCCAAGCTGGTAGCACTTCCCATGCACGATGAGGCGAGCAGTCAGCCAAACACGCAGAAACACCTTCTTCTTCTGGTTTAGTGCTGGTTTCGGCTGTTTTGGAACCGGATCATGGGATGCTAACCAATTTTGACAGCGCCATGGAACTTCGTATGGAACCAATTTCTCATTAGATGTCAACCCCCTGTCCAGAAATGCCTCCTTCCTCAGAAGAGACAACAAAGAAACGCAGGTGTTTGTTTTCCTTGCTTAGTCAAATCATGTGGGATCCATCGACTCAACTATTAGTGCTTCCCAATTTGATGGAGGGGCTACCGAATGATTTCTCCAATCACATTGATTTGTAGTCCCAGTTCCACACATGTCTGACTACTCTTCGCCTCAATTGCTGCCTGAAGATTATTTTGTTAGGTGTTTCGGCACGTGGTGCGTCTTCGAGTGTATCGTCAACGTCCTTAAACCTGTTAAACAATCGCTGCCCTGTCTACGTAATTACAACACCCTCACCAAAGATCTGATATATCTTCTACCGTGCTGCAACGGCGCTTGACACCAGCTTGAACTCGTACATCATACACGTCCATATTACACTCTATGGAGGTCCCATGTTCACATTGTTCTTACGCATGTTCACTGTGTAACTGAATTGCCACACCACGTAATAAGTTGGATAAACTCACACTAGCAACTGACCATCGCCTCATCTCCATTCGCATTCAACTCACGGTGTGAGGGACAATGGAGCACCAACCTCCACAAAAAGGGACACAACTTTCTTGGTTACCTTTACATTTGTCCTTCCCATGTGTATTAGTGATGGGACGGATCACGGAGTTTGCGACCTGTAACCCGAGGCACCTACGTGACTCACAACAGTCGATGTTCCGAACAGACCCATGACCTGGAGTGATCCGGACAGACCCTTCCCCAAAGTAACTTATTGTGACCCGAAAAACTAGTGATGTAAAATACCTGGGCGCTTATTTCAGAGGGTAAATACCCAGATATTTGCACAAAATGGACATTTAATGGTCAATTATGATTTCTTTCTCAATTTTTGCATTTTACCCTTGCTTATTTGCATTATCTCTAACGAAAGCAGTAAATAACCACAAAACAAACATTTCCTCTAGCAATCTACATTCACTATAATATTTTTGTATACTAACTGCATTATTTAATTTACCCATAAAGGAAAGCAACTGCTCATTCTACCCTATGAATTTTTTTAGTACTTATGTCGGCATCCAAATAGTATAGCTACTAGATAGGATTACAGTAGGTTATCAATGCAACCTTATAAACAAATGTATGCACTGTTTGATATACATTTTGAAATGTAGAACATATACATACACGAGGTGTGGCAATTAAATAACGAGACTGCCCACCTGTCGCGCAGGATCGTAGGGGAAAGGTAGCTAACGATGTGTTGTTGATCTTGAACCTTCATGAACAACCACTGTTTGTTTCATGATTCTGAAAGCTTTGCTTTTCTTTGCAGGCTTGCATGAGGACAGTGTTCTGTAGTAGTGCCGGAATCATGGTGAACAGTAACGTTGAGCAGCGCATTAATATCAAATTTCTGATAAAATTAGAAAAAAAAACACCGACGGAATGTTGTGCAATGCTAAAAGAGGTGTATGTTGATAATGCTATGTCACGTGCGCGAGTTTTCGAATGGCACAAACGATTTTCAGAAGGAAGGAAGGAGGTTGATGAACGACCCGGCCGACCTTTGAGATCATGAACGGACGAAAATGCTAAACAAAAAAAAAAAAAAAACTTGTGCGGGAAGACATATGTCAGAGCATTCGTATGATCACAGACATGACGAACATTAACAGAGAGACAGTAAGACAAATGTTCCATGGCAATTTAAACATGACAAAAGTTTGTGAAAAAAAATATCCCGAAAAACCCCTCTCAGGAACAAAAATACATTCGAAATACTATTTGCTGTGACGTAATAGAACGACTCAAAGCGGAACCAGACTTGCTAACTCGTACCATCACATGTGATGAAACATGGATATCCCAGTATGACCCCGAGACTAAGCGTTAAACTATGCACTGGAAGACTCCGCCATCACCAAGAATGAAGGAAGCACGAATGAGCAAGTCGAAAGTTAAGGCAATGCTCATCGTTATACATATATATCAGGGGTAGTATCATGACATAATGGGTGCCTCAGGGTCAAACGATGAATCAGACCTACTACAAGGAAGTCCTAATCAAGCTGAGGGAAAGAATAAGGAAGAAGAGACCGGATTTGTGGAAGAACGATGCATGGATTCTCCACCAAAACAATGCGCCTGCCTATAATGTCCTTTCTGCGAAGCAGTTTTTAGTAGCCAAGCGCATTCCTGTGCTCGACCATCCTCCGTATTCCCCAAACCTGGCACCCTGTGACTTCTATGTATTTCCAAAACTGAAAAATGCATTGAAGGGAGCACATTCTTAGTCTGTGGCAGAGGTAAAACGAAAAAAAAAACAGCAGAGTTGTTAAACATGGTGACATCTGATTGATTACTTACAGCATTGTTTGAACAATGGAAGGCATGTATGCAGCGGTGTATAGATAGTGGAGGGGTATATTGAAGGGAATAACAGTCAATAGTAACTTTCTTTGCAATAAACCGCATTTATGACACCAGTCTCGTTATTTAATTGCCACACCTCGTATATATATACATATATATATATATATATATATATATATATATATATATATATATATATATATATATATATATATATATATCGGGTGATTCAATAAGAACGTACCAGGTCTATATCGCAGCTAATTCTACACGGAGAGCCTTCAAACAAAAAATTGCATTACCAAATCGTATGTGTAGAATGCAATAAGAATAGTACCGAGACCAGTGGCGTCTCGTGAATACCTCCAACGGGGGGCAACTTCAAAATTTGAAATGGAAAGTGGTATGACTGTTGGAATCGTTCGAAAGGACACTAAATGTCATGCAAGTTTTAGAGGACAAACTTTGTCATATCATTTCAGATTTAGCCGCTAGAGGCGTTGTTGCAGACTTGTATCTGACTACCCCTAGCAAGCCTTTATCTCAGCTAATGATGCACATAGAGCCCTCAAAGGAACAATTTAATTACCAAATCGCATATGAAGAATACAATAAAAAATACTAGCAACACCAGTGGCGTATCGTGAATATCTTCAACTTGGGTCATCTGCAAAATTTGACGTGGAAACAGGGATTGGTTGTGCCTCCATTGAAACAAGCGCACAATGGGAGAAACGTCGAGAGGAAACACGTTGTCATATTTCTTCCTCGTTGGCAGCAACACGGTCGCATTACTAGGTGAAAGTCAGATGGTGCGAGGGTGTCCCCAGTCACACCAGGCGAATGCCGGGAGGTTACGTGCAAACTATGCCCTGGCAAACAACCGCCGACGCCTTTGCAGGATTAACTCGGGGCTAAGCTAAGGGTAGGCCAGACCCAGAATGACGTGGACGCACGATGTAGTTTGTGTGCGTACGTACAATATGAAATATCTTTCAAATCCGGGAGCATGTGCTATGGGCTTGTTTGTCATTGTTTCGAACAGCACACTCATTTATCGTTGTCAGTGATTGTGTGGTGGTACTCTTGTAGATCCAGCAGCTAACACGTACATGACCTTGCTCAAGACAGAGACTATGCGGCCTCGAACAGGCGATTGCTGCTATATCAAACAGAGGGCAGAAGGAGCGATGCTGTAGCCAAAACAAGTAACACAAGCGTGTAGAGTCCGAGAGTGACTAACCTCTGCAGTGAGTTAAAGTGGTCCGTGTACTGGACAAGGTGTCGTGCATTGAGTTTTACCCCTTTGCATTACAAGCTCGTGACCGGACGCATACTAAACTTCCACAAACAGTGAAACATCTTTGATTGAGTTGATGTTTGAGTGATTGTAGTAGGAAGTGTCGGTAGTAAATAACATTCATGCGGTGTATACGAATTTGGAGGCATTACAAATGCTCATGATTTTCGGGGAATGCCTTGAAAATTATAATGCTGCAGCTCGATTATACGCTGAACGCTATCCACAGTGACAAGCTATTTTTCACAATCTGCAGCGGAGATTAGCAGCACGATTGCGGCAGACAGGCAACATGCGTGGACGCTATGGTGTCCGGAGAAGAGTCGTACAAAATGAAGACGTTGCAATTGATGTTCTTTTCACTATTGCAGTAAATCCTCGTGCATCTTCGCGGCAGATCGCACGAGATCGTCGTATCAGTCAATATAGAATCCTGCGTATTTTGTGGAAAACACATTTTATCCGTACCACCTCTCTCTGCATCAAAAACTAAGTGATGCAGACTCTAATTTACGGCTTCTTTTCTGCAACTGGATGGTCAATCGCGTGAGGGAACATGCAAGTTTTATTCACTTCATTTTATGGATTAATGAAGCGACATTCTGCAGCGATGGTAACGCGAAGCTCCACAAGCACGTTACTGGGCAGCGTAGAACCCTCACTGGATGAGAGAAGTCAATCGGCAACACCATTGGCGCATTAATGCCACCCCATTGTAGGGACTCAAGTCATTGGGCCATGTTTTTTTGCTGGTCATTTATCAGGTGCAATGTTTCGTGATTTCTTGCGACACCATCTACAACCGCTATTGGAAAACGTACCGCTTCATATACGTCAGAGGCTGTGTTTTCAATTAGATGGCTGTCCAGCCAATAATGCAGCCTTGTGTAGGGAAGAGCTAAATGTTCTATTTCTGCAACGCTGGATCGGAAGAGGTTCCAATCCACAGTTTCCTCCGCGGTCGCCCGACTTTACTTGTATGAACTATTTTTTTTCTGGGGACGAATTAAGGATCTTGTGTATGTCAACCGACCAACTACAATTCACAACATGCAAGACCGTATTACAACCTCATTCCGGACCATCAACGTGGCCGAGTTGGAAGCTATTGCTCACAATTGCGTACAGCAATTAAACCGCTGTATTGCTGTTCGGAGATATCACTTTGAAGAAACGGAAGGGGTGTCAAACGGAGGAGGTGTCGACTACACTCCGCAGAAGGTAAGCTGATTCTTTAGCGCTTTACTCATCTTTCTCCAATGGCATCAATGCAACGCCTCAGCTTTCTGTCACCATGTTTAGTTCCATGCTTTGGCAACAGAACATTCCGTTCGTCTTTCTTCGTTGCTACCAATAGCTTCTTCTTCCGTTTTGTTATAGCTTCGTACATTGCCCCTCATCATAGTTCTCCCCATCCACTGCACTCCTGTCACAGCCATACGGTAACATCTGTCTTCAAACATTGCGCATGACATTCGTTCATTATTTTGATCCCCATTCAACAGCAGCAAATGTACGTTTGCTTACTGTTACAGTATGTATCCTCCCTCCCGTCGTGGTCTCTTGCTGACGCAATTGTTGCCGCCACTTACACGGTGTGATTCCGTGCATATACAATTGTACGCCCCGTTCTTTTCAGACCAGTATTTACTCTTCCTTTTGGTTCAGCATGCAGAAACCCTCGCATCATCTGACTTTGATCTCGTAATGCGATCGTGTTGCTGCCACGGAGGAAAAAAAATATGCCAACGTGTTTCCCCTCGACGTTTCTCCCATTCTGCACTTTTTTCAATGGAGGCACAACCAACCCCTGTTTCTATGTCAAATTTTGCAGATAACCCCCGTTGGAGATATTCACGATACGCCACTGGTGTCGCTAGTATTCTTATTGCATTCTACACACACGATTTGGTAGTTACATTGTTTGTTTGAGGGCTCTATGCGAATTATTAGCTGAGATAAAGGCCTGCTACGAGTAAACGGACACAAGTCTGCAACAACGCCTCTAGCGGCTAAATCTGAAAGGATATGATAAAGTTTGTCCTCTAAATGTTGCATGACATTTAATATCCTTTCGAACGATTCCAACAGTTATACCACTTTCCGTTTCAAATTTTGAAGTTGTCCCCCGTTGGATGTATTCACAAGACGCCACTGGTCTCGCTAGTGGTTTTATTGCATTCTACACATACGATTTGGTAATGCAATTTTTTGTTTGAAGGCTCTCCGTGTAGAATTAGCTGCGATATAGACCTGGTACGTTCTTATTGAATCACTCTATATATATATATATATATATATATATATATATATATATATATATATATATATATATATGTGTGTGTGTGTGTGTATGTATGTATGTATGTATGTATTGTAAAAGTTTGTCCCATATAGGTATAGGTAGAGCGTTCATAAAAAGAGTGTCCGGAATAATCGACTCCCACTACCGGTTTTTATTATAAAAATTTTCCCTATAAAATTGTTTTCACAAAATACTGTACAAATAATCTCCCTAGTATACAAGGTTAGTTATAGGTAGCCTTTGGCCGTAAGGGCGCAGACAGAATCTCTACAGAGCCACTAGCAAACTAAGCAGAGAGGAGATAGGGATCCAATGCTCCATAGCATGCAGAGGAGAGTTAAGTGGCCAACAGAGTCCCGTAGCAGGCTAAGCGGCTGCGCTTAGGATTCCCAGACAGAGCCCCGTAGCTGGCTAAGCCAGGAGATACGATAGGCGTAGTCCCGTGTCCCGTAGTAGACTAGAGGCCTGGGGTTAGGTTAGTCCTAATGTCCCGTGGCAAACAGTAGGAGGGTCACCAGAAATCTGGTATAGAATTGCCGTCGTCCAGCAAATTTATAGGGTTCCTTAGGTGGCGATGGCGCTGCTGCTCCGTAGTCGTCGTCTTCTCCGTAGGAGGGGCCAAAAGCCCTTCGTCTGCAGATGATTGTAGATCTATCTGGTGTGAAATACTCTTGCCAAACCACGTGGTGGTGTTTGTAAACACTGATGTGGAATTGTTTATACACTACATCACGTGGGACATTACACCCCCTGGGTTGTTTATAAAATAAGCCGAAGGGTTACTTTTCCTCTTGTACGAGTTGGCAACACTGAGGGATCACACAAAAAAATCACTAAAATAATAACACTGGCAACACTGAAAAACACTTTTCGGAGCACTAATAAGTTATCGGAAGAAAGCACTAAACAGTTATTCCCTAATCACAGGCAGGGTCGGTGCATTTTGTGTTACTTCATTTCCTGTAGGGCTGTTTTTAGCTTGGGTGTTAATATACATATATTAGTTCACTTATGGTGAGGGGTGTTGACGTCTGTGTAATTGGTTGCTCTTTAGTTGTATGTATGGTATTAAATGTGTTCCTTGGAATTGGAGGATATATATCTAAACGAGGTATTTTGGATATTCTTGGTACCGAGCGAAAACGGAGGTATAGTATGTATAAAATAATAAGAATTACGAATACTAAAAAGGCTGCGATTATCACAGGGATATAAAGATATTTTATATTGGAAACTTCATGATTTGGACTGCGCGACTTCTTGGTCACTCTGTATAAGGTGTAAAGTTTCTAAACTATTTGTACTAAAGATATGTATTTCAATAAAATAATCCAATTTTAAATGTCAATGATGATGATAATGATTGTCCTGAATTCCTGTATAATTTAAGAGTGATCATGACTTTTGGAATATCCTGTATAATATCTGTGTTGCATAATGTCGGTGACAATATGTAGTTCACAGTGGAAAAAGAAAAAACATATCAATGAAAATGTAGAATTATAGGTTAGCTGTCCTTGTAAAGATCAGTTCCTTTTAAATGCGGAAATGCAAAGTCAGCATCCTTTCATTCAGTTGCAGAATAAATGAGTCAGCTTTTTGTAAAACGGAGAAGAAATGTTTGTATCGCAATGGAAAGTGGTTTTATGTGTCTGATTGCTTGTCTTCGTGTTTCCTCTTCCTAGTGATGAAAACTTTATTTTTTTAATGAAGGAGCGAGAGCGATTAAAATGTTTTATGCCATTCAATATTCTTTGCCAATTGAGTTAAATAACTTAGATGAGTTTATTTCCTTATCCTGTTCTTCTTTTTTTCCTGCTGCTAATTGAAAAAAGAATTATATAAAAGATGAAATATTCCAGATTCTATCTTATATTTTGTTCTGCCCTTGCTATTATATGCATCTTGTTTTTTTTTTAATTAAATGTCTTCGCTCGTGTAGAAAAAAACTAGCTATTTGTCATCGTGCTGAGTGTTATCTATATCTTCATATTATGGTTTAATCCTGTCTACAGAAATATCCTGTATGGGTTGAGGATATGAGTCGAGAAATCTGACCTTATAGAGATTGGGATTAACTCTTTCGATAATTTCTAAAGGTCCGATGTATCTAGTCGAGAAAGTTTGTGGTGTTCCAATCTGATGATTGGGGAAAAATACTAGTCCCTTCAGGCCCTTATCAAAATTAATCTGTTGATGTTTAAGGTCGTAATATTTTTTGTTTGTTATAACTTGCAGCTAGATTGTCCTGTACAATTCCACGTATCTTACTCAGGTGTTCTTTGTCGACGCATAACGTCAGAGTGGGTGCTAGCGCAATATCAGAGATAGTCTTAGGTTCATATCCGTACGTAAGGAAAAAAACTTGAATATTTAGTTCCAGTCTGTACGAATGTATTAATTGCAAATGTTATATACGGGATTAGTTTTGGACAATAATTTCGATTTTCCTGTACAAAAAATTAAGATCGTTCTGTATAATTCTGTGGAATGTTTACACTACTCCTAGAGTTTTGTGATCATATGCTGGACAAAATTTAAATTCAAAGTTGTAGTCCTCTGCTAGGTTCTGCAGTCTCTCAGCATTATGTACAGGGTGTCTATCTAAATACATGTAGGAAAAAGCTCCGTATTTAAGAATAATGTCATATATAAGAAATTGTTCAATTTCTTCGGCTGTGATGTTGTTTCCAATTCTGGTGACAGAAAATCGTGTAGAATTTCAATAGCGACCAATATGGGTTTGAATTTTCTTTCTCCGACTGGCATTTTTCCAATAGAATCGTACTGCCAGGCAGTCGCAATAGGTGTAGGTGGATGATGAAGCAATTGGCCCGCCGGCTTAGCTGGTAACTTCTTGAGTCCTTGGCAAAGATTGCATGTCCTTATTCTGTTTGCTATGTAAGCTTGCACGTTAGGAAAATAATATTTTCTGAGTGCCGACTAGTACGTCTTAGTATACCCAAAATGGGTTGCCATTGGGTTGTTATGGATAGCATCAAACCATTTGCTTAGTAAAGATTTCGGTACACAAAGTAAATATAGCAGCCCTAATTGGGGATGTTTCTGAGTTTATATAACAGTCCGTTTTTAAGAGAAAAAATATTTTGCGGCACGGAGTGTAGAGATTTATTAGGTTATTTTTGTTCCAAAACAGTAATTATGTCTCAAAATGAAGGGTCCTTCCTTTGTTCCTCAGTTAAATTAGGCAACGTCATGCACTGGTCAATTTGAAAGGTGTGCTCCAATGAATGAGAAACAAAAACTTTAGCGTCCTCTGTGTCCGAGAAATTATCAACTTTTTAATTTTCGTCCCGCTGTTTGTCTTGTTTGTCTTCTAAGCGCCTAAAAATGTCTGCAGGATGCTGCTGAATTTAATGTGGTGAATTTCCAAACTACAATCCGTTAAAAATATCATGTAGCGAGTAAATTTTCCGACCTTGTCAAACTAGGTGTTGAGTGAAGCCAAGCATTTGGCGTCTATAAATTACTTAAATTTTCTATTCGGTAAGAAATATCAAAATTTTCGAAGAACATATATCAATGCATATATGCTTTGCCATGCTGAGGCCTTTCTCTCGGTCTTGGTAAAGAGACGATTACAATAGGAAACAACACCTTCCTCATTATTTTTAGGGTTGTATCATACCAATATTCCACCTGCTGAGGTTGAGGATGCGTCGGAATACGCTCGAATTTCCAATCATGGATCCAAAAGATGGGGCGGGAATAATATCCATCTTAAGTTTCTCAAATAGATCGTCATGCTGAACTGTCCATTTAAATTTTAAATTATTGTCGAAAACAATTTGAAATTGTTCAACCTTTTTTGTGAAAGTTTTGATATGCGCCCTCAATAAGACCAGAGTTCTAGAAAACTCTTTAAGGTTCTTTTGGAAGTTGGTTTCTGAAATTTTCCTATTTTATTGGCAATTTTGGGTGAAATTTAGATTTCCTTGCCGCTAACTGTGATCCTAAGACATCCAATTCTGAGTATAATACGTGGGTCTTATTCGGGCTTGCTCTAAAATCGTGTTTTCTTAGCATTTGAAGAGCAATTCCAAGTTCGATACTTCCTGCTTTCAATTTTTCCTCCCTATCACGAGGTCAACCGCGAAAGCAGTTATACGGGATGGTAAACCCTCCAAGAGCGTGCGTACTGCTATAGTTAGCGCTGCCGCTGAAGTGGTGTGCCACATCACGCAGCATTGGAATTTATACGCCTTCCTAGTAAGATTAAGTTAAAAAGTCATGTATTTTTGATTTTCAAGATCCAATAATCATTGGAAACAGGAATACTTTATATCGATAGTCGAGATGCAAGATTTGCCTCTAAGTACATGCAAAATGTATTCTATGGACTTGAATGGAATGCTCAAATATTTTGCACGCTTGTAGATTCTAAACTAGGTGGAATTCGGAAGTACTTGGCTTCCTAACTATGAGAAGTGCCGACATTAAGGAACTGTGACTAGTCTTTTTAATAATATTAGCTTCTAAAAGCTGTTTAATTTGCAAATCAATTTGCGGCCTGACTGCCAAAAAATGGGAGGTGACCTCTGATGGAAAGAGGCTCCTTTATCTATCATTACCTTATAACCGCCACCAGGTTATAGAAGTATTTTTGTGGACGCTCTGTATATTTTGTAAAAACAGTAATTACTTTTTTTGAATTATACTTTATTCTGCGACGCAAATAAGTTCTTTCTATGGCGGGAATTGCTTCTTTCCCACGCAATTGAACAAAGAAGTCTTTCATCGTTTTTTAGTATATATATATATATAACACTGCTTTGTGTGAGAATCTTTCAGTAAGCGACGAAGCTAATCAGTGTTTCTCACTGATTTATTAATATGCACAGTATACTGCATTTATTTGGAACTAAATTAAGTGCTTTCCTTAATCGTTTATGGAAATATTGCATCAGATTAGAGCAGATTAGAGTAGACAAGATGTTCGTACACTAGAGCGACTCCAGCCACATCGCTTTTCTAGGTCGTTATCTGTTCTTTCACACGCCCGAGTTCCCACAATATCCCGTGCGTCGTGACCAATGGACTAAAATTGTCATCAACTCTTTCTTATGATCTATTTGCATGTACAAACACGTGATTTAACCTAAGTGCTTATAAGAATGAACTGCCAACATTGATTAATGGATCATTGCAGCTCGTATTTCGAACCTCCTGGTTCGTAGAGTGTTACTCTAAGTTTGGTGGTAATAACCACGCACGTCGCGTCGAGATTCAAGTATAATATTTTGCTAGAGGGCATAAGCTACTTGCCGGTGAAGGACGTTTTCTTACGGCTAGCCCCAATCAATAAGTCCTAGGTTCATATACCTAGTGCGCTAAAAGTTATAAACGCGCCCTCCAACATTTGCATTCCACTTTGAAGATTATTTAATTTTGCTGAAGACCCATGTCTACTCTTCAGGACTGTTTGGAGCAGCAACTAGATTATTACGTGGGATTATCCCGGCGACACTTCCCTCAGTGCTAATCCCCCAAGTGCGTGAATGGTGTGAGAAAAGTATTAATAGCGAAATCTCAATTATAATCTTATATATATATATATATATATATATATATATATATATATATATATATATATATATATATATATATATATATATATATCAAAGTGATAAGGCTACAGTATAGTGAAAAGTAAAGTGTGATTTTAATAAAGCAAATAGTTACGCATAATCAGTGTTAAGGTATGTGATCGTTTCTCTTCGTTATTTTTCTTTTTAATAGTATTCTAATAAATAAGTATAGTATCACTTAACGCAGTGTGTTTTCGTTGTGTGTGTGTGTGATGTTTCTGTGCGTTATGGTCTGGATGACCGTCTGATCGTCCGTGAGGTTTTCGAGACTAAACATCCGAAACTCTCGGCGCCTAATGCTGATCTCATCATAGAGACCGACGAGCAATTTGGGAACAATTTTGTAACCCCTTCTTGGTGAGGTCCTTCAACGTCCTACCCAGGTAAGTCCAGGACTCAAGAGAATACTCATTGGCAGGACCACGCAAGGCAACGGAGGACAGACCACGACCAGACGATTTCAAATAAATTGTACCCGAACAGCGACCCGATACTATGGGCGATTACAAATAAATGAGGCCCGAACTACAGACCCGAATCGAGACCGTTGGTACTCGAATAATTATAAGATAAATGTTTTAATACATCGTTTCTTTTCCACCTTAGAACCAGTAATCTGAAAAAAAAATATCTTTCGGGTGATTTTAATCACATGTTTTTGTGATAGTTAATTTTATTCTAATCGTTCGTTTTAAGTTTTTTTTGTCCAAGATTGCATATCAGGAAAGTGTTTTGCCTACTAGATTAGATTTTTTTTTTCAAAAATTAGAGTTTGGAGAAAAAAGAATCAAGATAATTTCGCTCATTTTACAGAGAATTTTCTCGAACTAAGAAATGAGAATAAAGAATACCTAGATAGATTAGAACAGGGAAATAAAGATTTAATAGATAGATTAAAAAAAAGATTTAAAGAATGAGTTAGGTCGGAAGTTAGACGCTGTACAAAAGGAGTGTTTCGAAAATAACCAAAGATTAGAACAAAGCATTAGGACTGTAGAAGCCGAGAGTAAACGTAGGAACGAAATCCTTGAACAAAAATATGATGGACTAACACTTAAGATTCATGACAAACTTCACGAAGTTAGTCATACTACAAAACATGCAATCGAAATTGCCACACAGACCATCGACTAAGTGAAGCAACAAATTGAATAAACTTGTCATCGTGTAGAACATGTATAGTGAAAAGTTTGTATAATCCAGAATCATTTAGGAGGTGTGCACGAATGCACACAAACCCTCTAGTGTCTGTTGGAATCATCCTGATATATATGTCAGGCTAATAAGAAACGCTGCGTTAGTTTACATATAGATACAGTTGGTAAATTTGAAGAGATGCGTGACCGTATCGAAAAAAATTCCGGACGTGTAGAAATGCATGGAAAATGCATTAAAATGGTATGCGAAGAAGCGAAACTAATAGATTATAATATTAAAGTAAAAAATGAATCTAATGCAGAATGTCGTGCTGAAATACGTGCAATAGATAAGAACATAAAATAAATTAGGCGTGATATGGTACAGCTTGTTCAGAGAATAGAAAGTATCGAAAATAGAGTGCCGGAAACTGAGCCCCAGGTAGAGACAAATATTCCTAGACAAGTTAGAAATAGGCACTATAGTAATTTGGCTTATTCGGATGTAAGGACACCAGTAGTAGTGACACTGCAAGTGATGATTCAGAAATCAAGGTTGTATACGACCGAAGGCGTAAGCGTAGTAAAAATGTTACTTTCACAAATCATCAGAGAAAGAATACGAAATTAAAGATGACATCATGCTTAAATAAATTCACTGTTTACCTAAGTTTCAGGGTGATCCTTCCAGCGTATCAATTCATAATCATATACAAAGGCTAGAGATTGCAGCTCAATTAGCAGACCTTTCTGATAGAGCACTGTTTAAGCTCATTCCTGATTTGTTACAAGGACTTTCATTAGGATGGCAAAATATCAGGAAGGACGAATTCACCAACTATGAGCAAATCAAGCAAGCACATATTGAAACCTTCGCTGGAAAAGCTACAGTACAACACAGGCTATCAACATGTAAGAGGACTAGGTTCGATCCCAAGGTGCATAATTCTGTAAATGATTTCGCGCTTGATCAATTCAATAGACTTCATGAATTGACACCACAGTTGTCTAAATTTCTCGTACCCACAGACGTAATACAAATTTGCCTAATAGGTTCAAAACTGAACTCTTCCTTCATTCATGTAACAATATCAGAGAATTTTTAGCCGCAATTCAAAAGTTAGAAACAAGCAGGGTAATAATTATAATGGTAGTCAAAATGCCAATTTCCAAGGTAAGGAACGAAATTTTTGGTATGAGTAACAGTCGAAGATACCAGGATCAGAGTGTAAACAATATGAGAATTGGCAGGAATCAGGACCAAGATCGTACGCGACATGACAATAGTAGAAACAACAAGAATCGACCATCGCGATCACGTGATCAGAGCAATAATGAGGAGCGAAATAGGAATCGTAACTCGTATGGTAATTCTAACACTAGACCTGAACGAAAGAACAACAATTTTAGGAATTGACAAAACAATAGTGGCATTAATGAAATGGGAATTAACAACATTAGAAATAACAATAATCGTAAAAATCAAAACAGAAATGGAAACCACAGGAAAAAAGAAAACAAACAATAAGCAACTTTCATTCTATTTTCAGCTACCAACGACAAAAGGAAAAAAAAACTACGCATTCCTTTTAATCTATTTTTCGACTCGTAGATGATAAACATGTATTAATTTTTCTTTCTCCTTGCATTTAGCTTGTAACTGTTCAACGAAGAGCAGCTATCATATTTTCTTCTTTTTGTTTGGTAAGGAGCTGCCAGAATTCAGAACCACCTGTGTCCATACCTAAGTACACAGCACAGGTGAATCAATCCTCTTCCATTTGCTTTACTCAAGTGTAGTACTTAATAGAGTTGAATATTAGTGTTGCAAACCCTAGTAATTACTTACTTTGCGTTTAATATCATTGATTTTTCATTTCAGATGTTTGAATTCAGGATTTTAAGGAAAAAAAATCACGTATCTTATATGCGTAAGGGAATTGCATTTTGAAAGCAATTTGAAATCTTGACGAGATTTCCGCATCCTCAGCCAGTGGGAAGATATTCTGGCGTTATAATATATTTTATTTAGTGTTTTAAAATTTTTAAATTCTTCTAGAATCCCTTCCCACTTTCCAAATTATTAATTACGTTACTATATGTGATTTACAATTAATGTTTGATATTTTTTTTTAGAATTAAAAAAAAGAATGTATCGAAATGCTCTGGATGAGGACATTTTTTAGTTGTTAATTATATATACATTTGTACATTTGTAATTGAAATTCAGTATGTAATCTCGTGTGTAGAATATGAAATTTTACAATTACAATCAATGTTAAATTTCTTTTTTAGTGTTAATCTTAGATTTTCGTTTTCATTTTGAAGGTTTTATTGCAAGTTTGTTGAATCTCGTTTACGTCATTTACCCGATTTTGACTTATTTGAATTTCCAGGACGTGACATGATATATTTCGTTCGAAGAGAAAAGTTTAGAAAGGAAAGTAGGCTAAGCCTTGAACGAGTGAAACAAGACATTTCCTTGTTGCTTAGTAGTATGTGCAGGATTGTCGTGTGTATAGTATATTTTCCGAACGAAAGCAGTATTTTTTTTTATTTTAGAATAAACTAACGAACAAGAATCATGATGGTAAACGGTTGTTTTTCTCATATTAATATACATGTGGAAATATGTTTAAATTCTATATTTTCTTGTAATTTCTTATTAACTTTCTATTCGTCTTCTGTAGACCACTGGACAACCGTAGGGAAACTTCTTCTGGTAGGATATTTCATAAGGATAAATATATTTGTTTTACAGGGAGGCAATATTTCTTGGAATTGCAGTTCTATTGCAAAATGGACTTGGCTAATCCATTGGATATTCCGTAGCTAACTATATTTTTGCCATCAATCGCAAAATATTGTTTTTCTTTTCTTATATTTCTTTACAGTAACCCGTAACTAAGCATGTGTATTCTTGGATTGTTTTTTTTTTCAGTATATTTTATCGTCTAGTAATACGTCAGTGAATATTTTAGTGTTTATGAACCGTAATTATATTATGTCTATTGGTACGTTGTAATGTTTTTCATATTAATTTCGAGAAAATTGTATTTGAGCTACAGTATTTCCTAGAAACTATTTGAATCCGATATAGATCCCGAAAAATAAACTTATTTTTCCAACAGCATGAAGCCATAACGATTAATGAAAATTACATTCTGTCAGTTATTTCATATGCTCGATGATTTTGCATTTTAATGTGTTAATAATACCATTTTGAATATTTTGTAGCGAAGATGCCTAAGAAATTTTAACTGACGTGGAATGACATAACTGTTTTGTAGGGTATTTAATTTTGGTGTTTCAGGCCGACCAGAAAGTTGTAATGTCGTTGACTATATTTTCGCGTTTGTATCCTATGCTTTTCTTTTAATAGGTCTCATGTATTTGTCTTATAGAGACATACCTAGTATATTTACGAAGCTACGAGAGCATTTGTATTTTGTGTGTTTACACATCTTTTTTCAGGTGGAAGACGTACGTTATGTTGCAGGGATCATACACGTATCTTACTGAGTATTGGAGTGTTGATATTTCAGTTATGTATAAAACATTTTTCTAAGTGCCTATGGTTGCAGGCCTTTTCACGTTTCTAGTTTTGCATCGTAAGAAACGATCGCATATTTTGTGTGTAAGTACGTGTAGTAAGTACGTGTACGTGTAGTTACACATTTTTCCCAACCTATGGTTTTCGTCAATTCATAGCGTAATGACCGTTTATTTTTTAGGAACGTTTGAACTAGTGAGTCAACTACCTTGATTCAGACCTTTGGAAAACTTGGATCTACACTGTATAGTTTTCAATATTTTTTTTACAGACAATGCCCACATATTCTAGTAATCCTACAATATTTATGTCTTTTGGAAGTGAATAACAATTATTATTCTAGGCCTAAGCTAATAATAACTTTGTTTCAGAATGAATCATTTGATGTATATTGCATTATTGAATTAAAGTCTCCGTTTTCACATGGCAAGCAGATATCATTTTGATATTATGGCGTACCGAATTTTCTTCCTACATCTCATCGAAATCCCAATCTTCTTTTCTTGATATACGGAATCATGCTTGTTTGTTGGAATTACTGTGAACGTCAGTTTTGACACTTAAGTTTATTTTTTTTTCTTTTTGGAAAACGATTTTTCGTTCCTTTTCTTTAAACAGCACAAGGCGCTACTAAAAAAAGCAAGACACACGGGTGAAAGCCTTATTTTTTGCATATTGTCAGTTTATAATGCGTTTATGTGTTCATTCATTTTACTTTTTCAATGATTTTCATATTTTTCAAATATATTACAGTAATATTGAAACTTTGACAATAATTTTAATATTTTACTACGTTTAACATGTTTGCTATTTGCATATTCATTCACATTTTAAAACTTTAAATACCGGTATCAGTATATTTTAGAAGAAGACGCTTACTAACTTTTATTGCAATGTTTGATAATTCATTAGGTCGATATTTTCATGAATAGTTATTGAGTGTGCATATTTACTTCATATTATACCAAATAAAGTGATCAAAACGAAACACTAAAAAAAAAATCTACGAAAAGTATTTTAAAAAGTAAGAATTTAAATAGCCCTATAAACGCTTTCTGCGCACTTTCAGTGAAAAAAGGTTATCATGCAGCTGTTTAAACCATACCTCAATTCTCACACCATTGTATTGAAAAAAAAATATTTCCTCCTCCCCTCAATTCAACGTCGCAATACAACGTGGGACGTTCGTCATAGGAAGACAACATAGTCTTCTATATACGAGGAGATAGGAGATCCCAACTGCACCAATCGTTCAAGAGGATATTATTACTTCAGGAACAGTTGGATTGGATATTGCTCACGCAGAAACCTCATCATGTTGCAGTGAACAGCAAGTTATCTAACTATTTCAAATAGCCCTTTTACAGGTGAAAAACCATGAAACGCTAATGCCGTCACTCTCACACCATATCACAGTGTTGTCAACTAACTGATTCTAATTTTTTGGTGAAAAATCTAATTTTGTTCAAGTCTCATTAAACGGCCAAGGCTTTTCAACCTGTCTGCGCATACACTTGACAGGTCGTTCCGCTCGTCGTCGTGGCCAATGGACTAAACTTGTCATCAACTCTTTTTTTATGATCTATTTGCATGTACATACACGTGATTTAACCTGAGTGCTTTTAAGAATGGAATACCAACATTGATTAATGGACCACTGCAGTTCGTATTTCGAACCCCCTGGTTCGGAGAATGTTACTCCACGTTTCGAGGTAACAACCACGCACGTCGCGTCGAGCTTCAAGTATAATATTGTGCTAGAGGGCATAAGCTACTTGCCAGTGAAGGACGTTTTCTTACGGCTAGCCCCAAATCAATAAGTCCCAGGTTCATATACCTAGTGCGCTAAAAAATATAAATACACCCTCCAACATTAGCATTTAACTTTGAAGACGATTTAATTTCGCTAAAGACTCATGTCGACTCTTCAGGACTGTTTGGAGCAGCAACTAGATTATCCCGGCGGCAATTCCCCCAGTGCTAATCCCCCAAGTGCGTGAATGGTGTGAGAAAAGTATTAATAGCGAAATCTCAATTATAATCTTATATATATATATATCAAAGTGATAAGGCTACAGTATAGTGAAAAGTAAAGTGTGATTTTAATAAAGCAAATAGTTACGCATAATCAGTGTTAAGATATGTGATCGTTTCTCTTCGTTATTTTTATTTTTAATAGTATTCTAATAAATAAGTATAGTGTCATTTAACCCAGTGTGTTTTCGTTGTGTGTGTGAGTGATTTTTGTGTGCGTTATGGTCTGGATGACCGTCTGATCGTGAGGTTTTCGAGACGAAACATACGAACCTCTCGGCGCCTAATGCTGATCTCATCATAGAGATCGACGAGCAATTTGGGAACAATTTTGTAACCCCTTCTTGGAGAGGTCATTCAACGTCCTATCCAGGATGCATTTTTGAAGTGCAAAATGGGCTTACACATCTATACAAGAGGTGCGCTCAAAAACAAACTAAACACCTAAAAAGTGAATGAATACTTCTTTTCAACTCTCTAAAAACAGAACGACATTGTTTACTTTTTTAAAAGAATATTGAATTTTGTCAGTAACTTTTTTTTTTACTCTGAAATTGGGCGATTTAGAATGAGTTGACCCATATTCAAAATGTCATAAAGTTGCACACTAATTTTCGTCATAATGGAATCTTTATATATGGTTTATATTATAAAATTTTATTGTATGTAGGCTATATTCACACTTGGAACATGAAGTAGATTTTACACTGATTTACCTCTTTATTATTGATGGATTTCAATCCTGAACAATTGGTTTTACGAGTTATTGTGAACCTCACGGACTGACAGATGGACAGAAAGTGACAGACAGACATCAAAATGTCGATCAAGTTGAATGGTAGAAGCTTCGCTACGTACACTTCAGTGAAAGAAAGACAATACTAGTCAGAAATTGTTCAATGTGGTCATGAATAATGAAATCAATATCACAAGTTAATCACAGTTTGCTGTGCAATTCTTCGTTTCCATAACACTTATATGCTTTTGTGCAGCAAACTGTGATATTAATGTGTATTAGATTGTATCTCTTCGATAATTTACGTTACCATGGGGACTGCAATACTATATGCGTCTTTTAAAATAAAATTGTAGCCCAAAATAGACAAACAAACTAGAGTATAGGCGTATCTCAACTTTAGTGGACACAGACAACATTTCTGTAAAGGCCAGAAGAAACTTCATAGGTATTAAATCTGCGTATGCATATAACAAAGTCGCCCAACTAACTAGCAAGACCAAACCATTCCCAATTACTAAATATGATCGAAACAAGACGTCTACGCGAAAGGAAAATGAATGAACCTTAACGATTCAAATGGTGGAATCATTCCCAACCAATATTATTGAAGTGAGTTATCTGCACAAAAACAAAGTCGCAGTAGCGTATGTAATGCACATGAAATAATCAAGTTATCGAATCATGGTGATTCAGAGTAAATAAATTGATTCACCGAAATAAATTGGTTTAGTCTTCAACACTCCAAATAAACAAGCAACTTAAATAATTGTGAACCATAAGGAAATGCAGAGACTTAATTGTTCATTGATAAAATAAATCACTGATTTGTTTTTCCCTTAGGAACATCCGTTTCGTTGACCTTCCTTCCAAATACAAAGCCAAGATTTGCTTTATGTTTTGTTTATTTTATGAAAGCTGTGTCGTTTGTCCCTATCTGAATTGATTGCACTATCTACTTGTTTTAAACACAAGCACTACGCAATAAACATAGGCATTTCCGCTGTGTGTCTTAAATAAATCGATAACAATATCCTTCCATAGCATTAGAAAATAATTTTAAAAAACATGTGAATCAAGTTGCAAAGAAGAATACGTCAGTGTTGAAGTACACAAGTGTTTCTCTGCATTTTACTTTGATTAATTTTTAGAGGTACTCTATCTAACGAAATATAATAAAAACTACAATATGGCTTTTATGTAAGCCTGATAGCGCTAGTGCTAAGAAATTAACTAGGTCTTTTCTTCTGATAGTATGTAATCTAGTACCTATGAATCATTACATGTGCGTGAACCTGGCGGAACCCATTTTCGGAAATTGAAAAAAAAAATCTAGATCATTTATTCATCGCGTGTTGACGATTGTTCACATAAAATTTTCGTTTCTTAACGATTCATAAACAATTTATATATATATAAAAAAAAAACAAAATGGGCGGTGCCAACTTTACGCACCAGCACCCATTTTCGAAAATCGGAAATAAACCATACAAATCGTTTGTTCATCGTTTGTTCACGATTGTTCACATAAAATTTTGGTTTCTTCATGATTTATAAACAATTTATACGAACAACAAAATGGACGGTGAAAACTTCACGTACTTGAAAAATATCGAAAATCGAAAATTAACAATGCAGATCGTTTGTTCATCGTTTGTTCACGGTTGTTCACATAAAATTTCCGTTTGTTCACGATTTATGAACAATTTATACGAAAACCAAATGGGCGGTGCCAAGATCACGCACCAAAACATATTTTTGAAAATCAGAAATAAACCTTGTAGATCGTTTGTTCATCGTTTGTTCACGAGTGTTCACATAAAATAGTCGTTTGTTCACAATCTATAAATAATTTATACGAAAAATAAAAGGGACGGTGCCAACTTCACGTACCTGAAAAATATCGAAAATCAAAAATGAACATGCGGATCTTTTGTTCGTCGTTTGTTCACGATTATTCACATAAAAGTTTTGTTTGTTCACGATTTATAAATTTATACGAAAAACATAATGGGTGGTGCCAAGTTCACTTACCTGAAAAAAAATCGTTCAATCGAATTAAATATCGAAAAATCGAAAATAAACCAAACATATCGTTCGTTTATGATTGTGCATATACAATATAAATGGAAGCTAAACTAGATTTTAAAAAAAAAGAAATTGGACTGGGCCAACTTGAGGGAATTGGAAAATTTTCGAAAATATAAAGTAAATTATGCTGATCGGTTGCGGAGTTTTATTATTATTTTTTTGTCGCCAAGGAGATTTTTTTTTTTAAATAGATACCCTCACTAACGATGTTATATTCTGTTTTTGACCGTGAGGTTTGTCCAGTCGCATATGTAGCATAAGACATTAGGCTTAATTACACATATATATATGTACTTGAAGAAGCCATGCTCCAATCTTTCTTAGCTCTTGTCAATCCATACATCTTTATTGTACGATTTAGTTTTTTTTTCGTGAATTCTCTTTTGAGAAAATAATAATAATAATAAAAAGCAGTGTGTGGCAAATATCAAATGCATTTGATAACGAAAAACAATTTTTCTTCCTAGTTAACGTTAATAAATTACTTTATTCATTGTAGGTGGTGTTATTATTATTATTATTATTATTATTATTATTATTATTATTATTATTATTATTATTATTATTATTATTATTATTATTATTATTATAGTATTAGTATTATATTGGTGTTATGGACTGGAGATAGCAATAACAGGATTACTTGAGATTACATTACAAATAAATAAATTACTGAAACAAAGAACAGATAGAAACAACTGCGAGTCATGACAAAACTTTGTTGGAAAGTTTACAAGTTTAAAATTGAATGAAAACTATAGCATTACAAGAAAACGAATTTCAAATTTGACACCACCGATAACAATACATGTAGAAATTGAAAACTAGAAACAATTGAAAAATATGCAACAAAAAAAAAAAAGAAGAAAGATACTATTCAGTGCAGATTCTTACGTTCTTTGTGGAAGAAATCGGTTGGAATTCTAATTGCACTGTATGTTAACTTCTCATTGAATTTGGGAGGGTGAAAATGAAGTTATATTCGAAATGATAATAATAGCAACAATGAAAATATACGAGTATCCCCTCTAAAATATTATTTTGATTTTATTTAAGCACCTTTTTTGGCAGCGAGGCCACATGAGATTTGAACCTACGGCTTTACGTGAGATTCGAAAAACATGAGCTACCGCCGGAAATAGAACACGGGTCTCCCATGACAAAGGTTACCGCTTACGTTTACCGCTTAGCTACGAGGAAACTCCGCAGTAAATGAAAGTAAACAAGATTATATTTGAACGTCATTGAGAATTCAATATAATATGCATTTGACTTTCTCTGCAGCTTCTCGTGGCTAATCAGTTAGCATAGGCGCCTTTGGCATGGGAGACCCGGATTCGATTGCGGGAGTTCATGTGGCTCGAATTCCACGTTAAACTCTAGGGCCAAGTCTCATATAGCATCGCTGCTGAAAATCAGATTGGACATTATCATAATTCTTAACCGTAGTAATGGTATCTACGATAAAACTACAAACAAGAATCTTAGTACAACGATATTGTATATCTATTTTGTGAATTTATTCTATTTTTATATCTTTGTTTTGGGCAACTGTGCTTAAAAGTACACAATCTGTCGTGTAGAAGAAGAAGAAAAGAATATATATGTTGTTGATTCTAAATAAAAAGAAATAAGATTTAATCGTACTAGCCAAGCGTATTTTGTTTTCCTGCCCCAGCCTAGTCTCAGCCTCATCCTCATTAGCTGATCAGATCACGTGACAATAAACTTGCACTTTCAGTGTATCCATCTTAGGGTAACACGTGATTAAATAAATTGAGTTCTGATGCATATTATGTGTTGTTGATGTCAAAGTGGATATGATTTATACATTTAACGATTTATAGATAGGATTTAAGTATTTTTATTGAAACACGGAATATGCAGTTTTGCACTAGCATTTATCAATAGACGTAGCTTTTTATAAAGTTACTTAACACTTGAGTATTTTTATTGAAGCAAGGGAAAAGGCACAACGATGTTAACGTTTAAAGATTAAATCTCTGTATTTAGAAAGGGAGAGTAATGTGTAAGAAACTTATTTATAAAAGCTGCCAAATACGTAAATGGTATATTAACAAAGATACAACAGTGCAAATATAGTGCCATAAGCATGATAATGAGAATGACGTATCCACGATGGCCAACAAAATTTTTCTTACAGTATTGCACAAATCATGAAACAAACCGCATTTAGTGGTACAAATCGTAGTCATTGTTGCATTACACAATAAATTTGCGACGTCACTAGATATTTAGGAAATGACACCATTATTCCAAAAGTTGACCCAGTGAGTGCACCGTTTAGGATTAACACCTCCATAATACTTTTAGGGAATAGGGAATAAACACATTGCGGTTTATTGTGCCAACATCATAATTCCTCCCATCCGCGTACGAAATACAATTGTTGAAGGTACTAAGAATGTGTCTTATGACAAATGGAACGTGTATGTAGTGATGACTACTAGGTCCACATTCTTGATCTGTATGTCAGACTCTTCTTTTGTCGGTGGGACCGCGGTGGCTCAGCGGTAGAGTATTCACCTCTGGTGCATGCGATCCCAGCTCGCGCCAAATGAACTTTGTGGTGGACTAACATCGCATGCATGGGTTTCTTCGGGGTTCTTCCATTTCCACCCGCTTTCTTCATTCCACCATTTTATTCATTTCTCATTATCACCGTCTCCTTTATCCTAGGTGGCATAATGGTAGGACGTAAATCTCAATCATTTTATTTCTTCTTTTGTCGGCGCATGCAGATACTCCACTTCGAACAGTAGTATTTCCTTTCACATCCTTATAGTTTACTCATTCCTCTTTTTTAACTATCTTTCAATTTTTACTCTGAGCTCCTTCGTGGCTAGGCGGTTAACGTACGCGCCTTTAGGGTGGGGGACCCGGGTTAGATTCCCGGCGGGAGCTCATGTGGTTCGGATTCCACGTTAATCAGTAGGTGCACGTCTCATATAGCCTCGCTGCTGAACGGGACGTAAAAACTCAAAATCACCTCACCTCAATTTTTATGCTTTAATATTATATATGTATATCTAGTAGTTCTCTAATCAGTTTCTAGACAAAATCATATCTACGCTACAAAAGTGCAAGAATGTAGCGTTGACTAACGATAGAACATTTTCCTCTTGAGCATGGGATCTCTGGTTCGATCCCAAATTCCAGCTTCGATCAAATTGTTTATAAATCGTGAACAAACGAAAATTTTATGTGAACAATCGTGAACAAACGATGAACAAACGCTATGCACGGTTTATTTTCGATTCACTAAAATGAGTTCTGCCTGGTTCACGCATAAAATGCAATTTTTCGTTTTTCGCATAAACTGTTTATAAATTGTGAACAAACGATAATTTTATGTGAACAATCGTGAAGAAACGATGAACAAACGATTTGCATGGTTTATTTTCGATTTCCAAGAATTTTCAGCTACGTGAAGTTGGCACCGACCATTTTCCTTTTCGTATAAATTGTTTATAAATCGTGAATAAACGAAAATTTTATGTGAACAATCATGAACAAACGATGAACAAATATTCTGCATGGTTTATTTTCGATTTCCAATAATCTTCAGGTACGTGAGGTTGGCACCGCCCACTTTCTCTTTCGTATATATTGTTTATAAATCGTGAACAAACGAAAAATTTATGTGAAGAATTGTGAAGAAACGATGAACAAACGTTCTGCATGGTTAATTTCCGATTTCCGAAAATGGGTTCTGCCAGGTTCGTGCACATAATCATTACAACGAATTCAATCATATAGACGCATTATCACTTAAAAAAAATAAAATGATAAATAAAAAAGCGTTTCATTTACGACGTCACAAAGTATTAGAATACAATATTAAGTACTGATTAGTGTACACAAAATTATATATGGAAAACTCTGGATAGAATATTGTGCACACACAAACATACACACAAGTTTAACAAACAGAGAAATGCGGAGAAAATAAACAAAAACTGTGTTGTTGAATCAAATTACATAAAACCCTCATTGTCCGACGAAGAACAGTGGAACTTAACTGATAATCTTACCTTCATCACTCAACCCACTTATCGATGTGGTTCAATTGGGTCACTTTATTTTTATCTTCTTCTTAAGCTAATTTGTTAAAACTCTTTCGTGAACACTTTTAGCTTTGTTTTTACCGAGAAATAGTAGAGCAAATTCCGAGGGAACATAGGCTAGTGGTTAGTGTTCTCCGGGGAATGGGGGGATTATAGGGTCTCGAGGTTGGTCATCCTGAATGTTTTCTCCAGGGACTTTCCTGTTACACCAGGCGAATGCTGAAACAATACATAGAACTAAAGATCATGGCCGACTTCCTTTCACTTCCTTTAATATTATCTGCTGTGTGTTCTACTGTAAAATGACCTCTGAGTCTTCATCTGGTAGCTTATAATAAATAAGATAAATATTTTGTTACATAGCGCAACTTTAGCATAGTATTTAAATATTAGTTTCGTAGCTTTCAGTTAGGTAAGTGAGGCTGCCACACGCTGGTCTCCAAATTAGCAACCCTGTTTGCACGATAAATAATTGAGCATATTTTTTGTCTTGACATTTTTTCTGGGAGTGCATTTCTAGAACTGTTATCTGGCATTACTTTGGTTGCCCCTCGTTGGATGGGCGAGACTAGCTTCACGCTGGCATCTAATTTGGCAACCGTGTTTCTACGATAAATAATAGAGCACTTCTTTTTGGTTTTGATACTTTTCTGGAACCACATTTTTAACACTATTATTTAGCACTTGTTTGGTGGTCCCCGTGGTGGAATATGACATCATAGATACCAGCATTACATTCCTGATTAAAAAAACAGTCTTAATCATATACCGCATACCTACCTTCCAATTAAAAATGGCGGACTTCAAGATGGCGGTCGTGATCATTACGTGTTTTTTTTATTTTTTTAGGTTATCTCATTTCCATTCATCGTCTATGACCAATGTGGACCTCTAGCCCAACAGACTTTACTGTTACATGACTGTCATCTGATTTTTGGCCCATCCTATATATATATATATATATATATATATATATATATATATATATATATATATATATATATATATATATATATATATATAAGGGATTGAAAGGGAGAATGTGAAACATTGTAAGTTTTATACTGCTAAATGTAAAACTTGGAAATTTGTACGATACAAACACCAAATAAAAAGCCACTATATATTTTTGTTTCTGCAATGGAATTTTATCAGATTATTACATATTTAAAATCAGAATGTTAAGTAAAAATTTATACCATCACACTTAGTAGTCAGTGTTACAAACTAAGGATGATGCAGTAACATAAGCATCCTCTAACCGGATTGTTGTGTAACAGCAATAACCCGAGTGAGTCGGACAACGCAATGCACACCTGGACAATGTTTACAAGTTATTCTTTTAGTGTTTAAAATAATATCGTATATAATAACTTTCAGTCTTTTCAAGAGACAAGATAATCGAAATGATGTTTGCAGCAATTTGATTGTTCAAGCTATTCAAGAGATATGCTGTTCATGGTCTAATAGTTTAATGGTAATATATATTATCAGGAACATAGTAACTCGGTCTAAATTAACTTACATGAAAATTAACCCAGCTGTCTATTACAATCCTGAGTAGATTTATCCCGTCTTCATCACCAATCACACACACAATATCAGAGTTTGACAGCTAAGTTCTCCCCAGCACTGCGCCCCCAACCATGTTCGGAAGAGTTTCAATACTTGGATGTTGAAGCTATGAGATAACCGAAGTAAAAATGATTTCCTAATTGTTTGCATTCTGGAAAAGGAAACAACCCGTGCTGTGGGTCCAAGCCAGGACAAGTCAAATAATCAACAATAAATCTAAGCAGTACAGATACAAAATAAGGTAAGACGAAATTATTTCCGTTGTAGTAACACCTTATAGTACGTCATATCATGTAATACGCATCATACCTATGTTGTTCGGCAAATAGCATTATAAAATGAAAAGCAGAAACATTTGTGATTAATTGATTGGCTAATAGATCTTTTGGATCATAAAAATATATTACACTCTTACAACACTTATATCGCAATTATAATTTTCGTACGTAGCAATTATAAAAGCCTCTTGAGCGACAATGAACACGTTTTAGCCTGTATTTTCCACGGCGAAACGCGCAGAATGTTACTATCCGCTAGCACTATATACATCTCTCTCTCTCTCTCTCTCTATATATATATATATATATATATATATATATATACCTGGTACTTCGTGTAGATATAGAAAGGTGAAATGTAGTATCCAGGCTTGGTGTAGCGTGCAAGTAAGCAAATGAAAAGCAACAGGATAATATTTCCCTCCTCCTAACCCCCTAAAGTGGAGTGTGTTGATTATTCAACAAAAAGACTTAAACTCCAATCAGAAAATTCATATAATATAAAATATGAAGCCGTTTCGACTTTGTAATGATAATAATAATAATAATATTATTAATAATAATAATAATAATAATAATAATAATAATAATAATAATAATAATAATAATAATAATAATAATAATAATAAAAATGAATAACAGAATTAAAAAATCAATTATGTAAACGATACCTTCCAATTAAGAAAAAAACGATTGCCACGACGCAGGGTCTATTTTAAAACAAAATTGTCTTACTCCATATACGATACGAACATAAAATTATAAGTAAAACATCAAACAGGTTCACTATATTACATAAACAGAAGAGCACACAAAAGGTAAATAAAACAAAAATGAGTCGTGGGCCCATTTCAGTAAAAAATGTCTACTATTAGGGGCTCTAGAAATAATATATATTCTTATATTATTGTCAGATTTGTCAACATTGTCCCCTTAATTAATTTGTCGTGTATGGAACGGCTCCAGAGGCACAACTAACGACCCAGCAGACCTGCGGAGACCCATAAAGAGTAAGAGAAAGGTGGAAACAGGTGCCCAATAATTAGGAAAACGACTCTTTCTAGGGGGCGCAAATACGTTTATTAATGCTTGCCTCCTCCCCAGAAAAAAATCTAAGTAGCGCGCTGCCACGACGGGATTCGAACCGGTTTCTCTGACATACGGAGATTCATACTTTGCCAATCTACCACAAATTTCTCATACAAATATAAAATAATAAACTTGTAGTTACGGAAGGTAAAAATAGAACTTTCCTTTTCTACACGTGTTAATGGAATTCAAAGAACGCGAAAATAATGTCTGCCGCCAATGGGTGGGTCCGGGGCCGTACCCCCCCCTTCTAGGCCAGAAATGAAAAACATTAAGGAAATATGAAAAAAAAAGAGAAAAAGAACCAGTGTCAAAAATATAAAGCTACAGGAAGCGTTTGGTTACTCTTTCTTATGAGGAGCTTTGTGTGGGGGTAACAGAGGGGGAGTCAAGTTAAAAATGGATATTATTGTAACGGAGTAGCCCTATTCTGAATTGCATCTAGCTCCGTGCTAATCCTATGGACTACAAATGACGATCAGATCGAGTCTCAGGTAGAACTTAAGAAATGCAAATAATCCCTAATAATATGAGCCTGGCAACATAGGTTCCAGTGACACTTGTTAAATAAATTTTCAATTTCGCGGCAACACTAATCCATTTCGCGACAGGGTGTTTTAACTGCCGAAAGAGATTTTGTTAATATCCTTAACGGTATTAAACGAAGACAAGAAATAGACGAAACGACAAGAAGAAGCGAGTTCGAAAGACCTCGGAAGACTATATCTTTTTTTTTTTCATTTTTTATATCCTTTTACTCAAGATTTCTTCAAAGTTTGTAACTAAAATTCTTACTAACATGTCCTCATTTTATTGTCCTAACAAACCAATATGGGTACGTTTTCAGTAAAATACGGTAGTTTAGATTGATCGAGCCTTTTGGGGGTACCCAGGCAGCACAATGCACGTATAGTATCCGCATAGTACATGTACAATTGCACGGATGCAACATGTGCATCATCTGTATAAATGCACGCCTGTACATGTGATGCACATATACGTCACAAGTCCTATTCAACATCTTCACGTGCACAGGACATGTGCAATGCACACATACACGTCTTGCACAAGTGATATACACCTACCGCGCAGGTGAGTTAGAAGTAGCGCGTATTCGATTTACATGTAGTGTACAGGTGATTTACATGTAGGACAGCGGTGATTTATACGTAGCACATAGGTGATTTGCACGCAGTTCCCAGATGATTTACATGTACGGCAGAGGTGATTTACACGTAACACACAGGTGATTTACATCTAGGAGAGAGACGATTTACACGTAACGCACAGGTGATTTACACGCAGTACCCATATGATTTACATGTAGGAAACAGGTGATTTACACGTAGCACATAGGTGATTTATATATACGACAGAGGTGATTTACACGTAGCACACAGGTGATTTACATGTAGGAAAGAGATGATTTATACGCAGTACTCAGATGACTAACATGTAGGACACAGGTGATTTCCTCATAGTGCAGAGATAATTTAAAAGCATATTCGAGATGCAACGAAATAAAAGAGTTTATGTATTTGGTGGTTTACGCAGTAACACCATCTATATTTTTTTTAATTGCTAGCCGAAGGCTAGCTCCCTTGCGAGGGTTACGCCCTCTATCCGGGGTGAGTGCTGAAAGTATTGGGGTAGTAAGGAGATTGGAGCTGGTCTATGGGATGTAGGAGAACTGGAACATCATGTATTTAAGTAACACTTTATTATATTTCAACTTTATTTCATTTTATTATAGTATGCATCAGACATTATGATCTTGTGATCATAATCATAAGGGCAGGAAAAGATGATGGTGAGGTGCACTTCACAGGACAAACACAAACAATTTGTTAAAAAGACGAATGCTGGTTATCTTCTTGTCCAGGGGCTACTCTGGACAGTGATGAAGACATGTGAAGCCCTGTTAGTATAATGGATTTACAGTGCAGTAAATGTGGGTGAAACATGATGGGGAAGATGATCGGAAGAATAGGCAGATGCGATAAAATGGTCGGGGTGATCAGGTGGAAGAGTTTTGAGATAAAGGGAGAAGAGCAGAGATAAAGGACAGGTGATGAAATTATAACCCAGATCGTAGTTGCGATCGATATCCATCGTGTCCACAAGTAGAGGGTGCCGTTGCTGAAAGCGGGTAGTTATGAACCTGAGCCTTAATTTTTCGATGTGATGAAGTAGGGTAGGAAACGTTATGCGGTCATACAACTCATGCGTTGGACTCGGAAGCTTGATTCGGTATGCTAGACGAAAAGCATGTCGTTCGAGCACTTTTAATTTGTTGTAGAAGTAAGGTAATGCACTAACCCAGGCGGGATGTCCATATGTTAAGACGGGGCGCAAAAATACCTTGTAGGTATTGAGTACTGTAGAAGGCTGTAATCCCCATGTGGTACCTATAAGACGTTTAAGAAGGTTTAAACGATTATAGGCCTTGCGAGTGATTTCTTTAAGATGTGGGCGCCAAGTTAGATGATGGTCGATAGTGAGACCGAGGTAAGTGACCTGTTTAGTGGGTTGAATTCGTGTACCGTCGACACTGATGTTAAGGAGATTCGGATTTTTCTGTACTCGAGAGCGCTTGCGAGGTGGAATAAAGACAATTGCCTGCGTCTTAGTGGAGTTTATGTGAAGTCGCCATTTATTGCACCATCGAAAGAAGGAGTCAATTGCTATGCTGAGACAGGAGTTAATCTGTTGAATGGTTCGGGCTGTACAGAGAAAAGCAGTGCCATCAGCATATTGGAAAGTGTGCACATTGAGAGGAAGTGCCGGCATGTCAGCTACAAACAGAAGATATAGTAGGGGTGAGAGAGCAGAGCCTTGGGGTACACCAGAGTGAATAAAAATCGGATGAGAGAAGGAGCTATAGATGGTTACATAAGAGAGGCGGTTAGAAAGAAAGTGAAATATGAATCGGAGATAAGAAAGCGGAAGTCGGAAGCGGTGTAGTTTGAACAGAAGAGCTAAATGCCAAACTTTATCAAAAGCTTTTTCGAGATCAAAAAGGAGGAGACAAGACGGTCGAGCAGTATTATAATGATTGGTAATGAGATTTAAGAGTCTGAGCAGTTGATCGTTGATGCTAAAATTAGGTCTAAATCCAGCCTGATGCACAGGAAGCAAATTATGGGTAGAGAGATGGAGATGAAGTCTGGCGACGATGATGCGCTCGAGAATCTTGCTAAATACGGAGGTTAGCTGTATTGGACGGTAAGATGCAACATAATCTGGAGGTTTGTTAGGTTTCAGAAACATTAAAGTAGAGGATGTTTTCCAGTCTGAGGGGAAGTAGCCGGTACGAAGTATAAATGTATAGACATAAGAGAGAAGAAGAAGAAGACAGTATGGTGCTTCTTTGATGTGGCGATAAGTTATCCGATCCAAACCAGGAGCTGTATTACGCTTGCGATTCACGACAGACGAAATATCGTCAGTAGAGATAGGAGCGGTGAGAGGATTATTGTCGGGAAGACTATGAGTTTCACTCGGTTGTAAGTAAGGTGCTGATAGGTTCAAGATGTCCGTGGGATGCCTCCGGGGAAAGTCTGGTGAAAAAGGAGTGAATGTAGTTTGCAGGTGGTCGGCAAAAGCGTTGGCTTTATCTTCATCTGTTTGTAGCGGACAGTCATTAATAAGCAATGTATAAGGCGTCCTGGTAAGCTTGCCCGTCAGCAGATTAAAGCGTTTCCAGTACTTAGTTGGGTGCGAAACCAACCCTAACACCAAAGACATCACCTTCAAAGTATATCACATATAATTGTCAGTGAGCATTTTACTTTTGGAGTTTATTATTTGCAACGAGCAAAGCTTTAGGCAGTATCTTTGGCATGTTTGCCAATTAACAAATAACGTAACATATTCTGTTGTAATCGGTCATGAAAATAATTTTGTAAACCTATTAACTGTCTAACAGTAGTTACATCAGTACAGAGGTGCCACCTGTTGATCTTGTATCCTAGCTCAGCGGGCGTTATAGAGTTTTTTACAATCATTCAGCTGTCATTCGTGTGAAATGTCTCTATAACACCGCCTGAAGGAAAAACGACACCTCCCAAAAATGGAGATTACTTAATATTGTTGACGATAATGAGAGTAAAAGTATACACTTGCACGGTATTATAGACGTCTCATACACACGTGCAGTAGCCGTGCAAATGCACATGTGCACACAACGGCTTAAGCACCGGTAATGTAAATGTGTTTCATCCACGCAAATGCATATGTGCACATGCATGGCTCAAGCATGGGTTATGTACGTGCACTGCATGCACGCAAGTGCACATATGTAAATAACGGCTACAGCACGGGTTATATAAATGTGTGATTGATCCATGCAAGTGCACATGTGCACATAACGGCTTATGCACGGGTTACGTACCTGCGCTGCATCCATGCAAATGTACATGTGTACATAACGGCTTAAGCACGGGTTATATAAATGTGTGCTGCATCCATGCAAATGCACATGTGTACCTAACGGCTTAAGCACGGGTTATATAAATGTGTGCTTCATCCAAGCAAATACACATGTGCACATGCATGACTTAGTCACTGGTTATGTGCGTGTGCAAAACCCACGCAAATGCACATGTGCACATACACCGGTTATGTATGTGTGCTTCATCCACGCAAATTCACGTGTACGGCTTATGCACGGGTTATGTACGTGTTCGTCATGCACACAAATGCACATATGCACATCTATGGCTTATGCATGGATAGTGCACATGTGTCGTACACGTACGTGTTGTCTGGGTAACCACAATAGTTCATGTCACGCCCCCTCATTACAAAATCCTGGCTACATGAAACAAAATATTTTGCCAGTAACATAGTTTAGAATGATCCAGCTCCTGGTGTGATAACCTCAATATTTCATCACGGATCCCCGCTATTACTTAATCGTGCCTGTCCCCGCTACGTGCCTTTCTACCGGCTTGCATTTTCGCGGATTCCAAGAATTTCAGATATCCTCTGATCGTATTGGCCGATACAGATAGGACATCAAGAGTCATGACCTACATATAGCAAAAATTAAGGCCAACTGCTGTCTGCCTTCGTGGCCGAGCGTAGTAGGGCAACACTTTAGTAATGAAAATGGTTTTTTGGCGTGGGTTCGAACCCTGCCCAAGGACTTTTTTAAACTTTCATAACACTTTTTTCATTAAAATAAGCTTGCACTTTTACTATACGGATCCATAGTAAAAGTAATAATAATAATAATAATAATAATAATAATAATAATAATAATAATAATAATAGGAACGAGTTAGAAGCCCCGCATGTGTTGGTTAGGTTCTGTTCTCTTGCTCAAATGTTTTCTGTACATTTTACATGACCAACTTCAAACAGCTGTCTAGGGTAGCGCGCCAATACTAAAACTCTTGAGATCGTCGTAAATGCTGCCGGCTTTTCCTCTTGGGAAATTAGAAGTTACGATGAGGAAAAATACTAGTAATGTAAATCGGGTGCAGTTAAAAACGATGAGGTAGTCTCAACTGGAAGAACATTTCATGATATTTTGCTCATTGACGAAGGTCCATTGTGACACTCATAAGGAGCGTCTTCTTATTATAATATTTGTATAGTCTTACATGGAACGATTTTAACTAGGTAAAAGTTTAGATAGAAGGTGAAGTGACGCGGTAGGTGAGTGGCTAGAGTATTGAGCTTCTGTTCGGCGGACCCGGGATCGAATCCCGCTCAGGTTGAAACTATTTCAATTTCAATACATACTCAGTGTGAGAAGAAACATCTTCTCTTCTCCAGAAAGAAAACGATTTTGGAATGAGGAGAATTGGAGAAGGTCTCTCAATGGTGGCAATCATTTACAAACTTATTTCCAGCAGTTATTCTAGATTTGATATTTGCAGCTACTTTCAAGCATTTGCTTATAAATGCATGGTCAGTATTTATATTTCTGTAAACATACATTATATAAAGAAATAATACATTGCATACACGGCAATATTGAGATTAATATATGGTCTTCTTTGGAAAACACTATCCGAACCATACAAATTCATCTTAGAATGGAGAACTGTTTCGTTAGTCACCCACTTTACAATTTTACCTGAATAAACACCTGGATCAGGTCTACCAACTGCTGCCAATGCTGTAAAAAGTTACGTGTAAGTTGGGTTGCATCTGTCTAGGCTTTCTCATAACTGCAAATTGCCTGGACACCAAGTAATGGAATTATAGCGCTTAGGGGGGAAGATACTTTTGTGGCTGGGTGTACATTAACCCTTATTTCTTTTTACTCGAGAACTCTTCAATATGGAAATATCGTCTCATTTGAGAGAACGAAGATCGATATATTGTCATTATCATTTATCAATAACTGACAAAACTGATTTTTTTTTTAACTCAGTAAATTTTTTGAATGTCACGTTTTCATTTGTTTCTATTTTTTATTGTAATGTAGTCACTATTATAATATAGAAAGCTTTTGGTCTAAAGACTAATATCCCTCTCACACACGTCGAGATAGAGCTATAACTTGCCGGATTTGTATTCTTCTTTCTTCTTCCTTTTTTTTTTTTTGGCCATCATACATATATACGTATACTTACAGCAACTGTTCAAGAACTTCCTTCTTCTTCTTCTTCCTCTTCTTTCCTGTTTTATCTATTCCATCACAAGGCTGCAGTTGGATAGGAGCCACTTACTATCGTTCGGCAACTTGTCCAAAGTCGAATACAAATACAAACATATTCCTTATAGCGATACTTTTTCTCTTTCTTAATTGGAAAATAAAATGAATGAATACAGACCAGTCAAATGTTTCAGTTGTATTATTACTGTTGTAGAAGTCTTCAGAATTAAGATATTTGTTATGATGTAGCGTCCTTACTTTGTAACTCTGAGAAAACAAATATGTAGTACGATTTTGTCGGTATCAATGGGTATATCAACCACTTAAATTTGCGTAAAAAAAGTTATTGATCGTTTCCTATTACCGAGACAATTGAAACGTATTATATCGTATTTTAAGGCGATGATATACACAGATTATATTTATTTCAATTCGTGTCAGACAGTGTTACATATTATCGGCAAATGTTATAAAAGTTGATCGAGAGAACAACCTAGTTAGAGTCTTCCAAACACAACTGTGTTTGAACTACAATGCCTAGGTATATGAAATACTTATGACTAAAATTGAATATTAACAAACTAATAACAACTTACATGTAGAAATCCTCCTTAAAGTCATATCCAAAATCAATACAGACACGACAGGTGTATATCGCATCACTAGAATAAGTTTTTTTTTTACACTATGTACTTCAATCAGTTGAAAATATAACTTTATAACACTTTCACAAATTACGTATAGTGCCTATGATATAACTGGGCTACTGTCTCGACCAACACCAATAAGAAAATAATAATTCGGATTTCCATTAGGTTTTATTTTAGGAAGCAGTTAAATTATTGTTAAGAAAAAAAGTGTTTATGTATTCCTGTCCAAAAGATATACTTTTTAAAAATGTTATATTAACTAGATTATGGTCAAAAATGTACTTAACTGATCCGATCTCCGGCTAAGTTCTCTATCATTTCTGCGCTGTACTCTCAACCTCGAGTGGAAAAAGACGCTCTGTGTGCCTTGCATTGTTTATTGCTTTCATGCTTATTTTGGCCGCTGTTTATGAATTTGTCTGCATTATCTTCGAATATCTGACGAATACATTAATAACTTCCGGGTAGACTTTCAGGTTGTATTTTCTTGGATCAGGGATTGACTACTACTGCAAAGGTATTATGGCCAATCAAAAGTGTAAATCATATAAAATAATTCAGTTTAACACTTCTACTTTTCGAAAGCAGTAACTACTTCAAACTAATGGAATTAGAATTTTAAAGGAAATTTTAAATTATTATATCTCACTAAATATTAACCACTTGCTTCTAACAACACGTCTAGTAAAAGCGCTTAGATAAACTATATATTGTATTAAAACTGTCAGTGCACCATAAAATCTTCGTTGACTTTCAATAACAAACATAAAATGCCACTTCTCAAATTGCCTACTACTACTATTATTGGGTAAAGGGCCATAATCTACTGCCTGGCGAGTGAAATGTAGCATTTCAAATTTCCTCAGAATTAATTACATTCTTTCTGCGGAAGACCTTGCTTTGCCTTCCATAAATGTGAATTGCCACCATATACATCGCATCAGTAACGAATGCTAAATGTAATTAAGGAAAAGGTTTGCCATAATATCCAGAAACTTTCTCCTGTTCTGGGGGAACATCTGCTCCCTTACAGAATATATATATATATATATATATATATATATATATATATATATATATATATATATATATATATATATATATATATATATATATATATATATATATATATATATATATGTACGAAGTCATTTCGACAAACGAGCCTTGACATAAACCTTAAAAGACAAATCTCCATGGCTGCCTCAGCTTCTGAACTTTTAGACAATTCATGAGGCTAGAATTTTTGTCCCGGATTTTAGTTTTCTCTATTTGACATTTAAAATAAAGAAATGTTAAGTGTTTCATAACAAAATAGAACCGTTTTATAGCTCTTCGTTAACACATGCAAAATAATGTTTTATATAAAAATAGTTTTAAAAAAACTGGTTTATTAAATTTAGCTCGTTTGGTTGCACTTTTCTTTGATTACAAACGAGCATATTTGATTAAATAACTCAACGTGTTTAGTCGACAGCTTGGTAAGAACATAATTTTAGTAAGTACATACCAGGTATCAAGTCTTAAATTTCCATACCAATGACTTTAGGTTGTGAGTCATAGCTACAATCCTAGGGTTCAAAGTGTCAAATCGTTGCCTACATCAATAAGATACAACAATTATCTATCAGGTTTTAAGTCCAAAATTTGAAGTTGTAAGCGGGGATCACCCAATCACATTTCACTGAAGATAACTTTTCAGTAATGATCTTAGACTATGAACGAATCATGACAACAAATCTTAAGGTTCAGTATGTGATATATATATATATATATATACTATTGTATACCAATTGATTTCATTAATTGCTTATCTACTTTCTTATCTTAAATTTCGATTTTCAAGTCCAAAATTTGAAGTTTGTCAGAGCTAATGATCAAGCAATTTAACTGTACCTAATAAAAATTTCACGAATTAACTTAGACTACAAACCTAGAGGTTCAAATTGTAACATTGTGAATCAGGAGTGTGTTGCTCGGCTGCCTTTGCACACATTTGAAACAAACAACTATGTTTTAGAGGTTAGAAATATTAACCTGCATCTCAATGTTTTAATTGCTTATTATTTTTTGATAATGGCAACTTAGAAATATTTTATTTTGTTTCTAGCAAACTAAAACTCTTGTGGGTGAGGCACGCCTACAAGATTATTTGTGTGGGTGCTGGAGCTCCGAAGCACCCACGTAGTCGGCGCACATGATTAAGATCAAAGATGAAACATGTTCTTCCGACGCTGAACCCATATCAAAAAGCCGCTACTCATTTTACCTTACGGTTTCGTTCTATGGCGATAGAGGTTGAAAGCAGAGATTGCTTATTTGAACCACTTCCAGAGGAGATCTAACCTACTCTTGGGAAATGAATCAATTACAGAAACTGCATCTCGATCTTTTTTAGCGTTTTTGCTCTACGGAAATCAGTTTCGAAACCGGCAGTAGTAGTAAATCGCAACCACTTTTGGTTTCAGTAGTAATTATGGTCTCTGATAGTATTATATTTTGACACCTTGAATCGAGTGCAGCAAACTGCTGGTCGCTATATATTGCATTTTTTGTTCTATGGTGATTAATGTTGAAACCGTAAATAGTTAATTTAAACCATTTCCCGTTTGAATAAATAGTTGAGATATAATATAGAATATACTTTTCCGAAACTGAATCGATTGCAAGATACATCATCTCCATATCTCCTACAGTTTCTCCTCAGTGGAAGTATGTACTGAAACTTGAAGTAGTGATAAATTTTAACCAGTTCCGGTTTTAGTATAGTGTTGCGGGTTTTGATCGATACTCTCTTGAGACATTGAATCGATTACAGAAAACAGTTTAAAGCTATGTATCATAATTTTTGTTCTATGGTGATAATTACTGAAACTGAAAATGTCAAATCTGAACCATTTCCGGTTTAAATGAGGTGTCACTGAGGAAGATGAAACCTATTCCTGGGACAATAATCAATTGATGACAACATTATCTCGATATGCTTTTTATCGGTTTTGCTCTGTGGAAATCAGAATTGAATCCGGAAGTAATGGTAAACCGTAAGCAGTTCCGATGTTGGTAGTGTGTTCGGAATAGTCATGATGCGTTAGCTGGAGATGCCAAACTATTTACAAAAGTCTGTTTTTGTTATTTCCTACTTTTTCCCCGTTCTATACTGATTAATGCTGAAACAGGAAATGACTTAATTAAACAACTTCCGGTTTGAATAGAGAGTTAACGGAGGAAATGGAACATATTTTTTGGGGGGGGACTGAATCGATTTGAAAGAAACGCATCTCGATATATCTTACCGTTTCTGATGTGGTACCAATCGCCGAACGGACGAACAAAGCCGTTCAATAAGATTTCTGACACACATAACATAGGAAATCTAGGAAGAAGAAAGAGAGAAACGTAGCCATTTTCAATTTATGTTATTTCCATATTATTGTTAAATTTCGAAACGATAACCACCTATTTTGGCTTTCTAGTGGACAAAACACTGTGCTTGTGTCTTGGTATGGGTTCCGCATTTCCACCCACTTTCTTCATCCCACCATTTTGTTCATTATCATCAGTGTAATAACATATATACACAAAACAAAAACATATTTTGAAGTCTGTTTCAAATTATTGTTCAAACTGAAAAATGTAAAGAAGTAAAAAGAAAGAAAGGAAAAGAAAAGCATTTTGAGCGTTATAACAAATGGCTTAGTTTTTTTTTTAAATGTAAGATTGGTGTGTACTAGTAGAACTTTTGCTGTATATTGGTAGTTGGAAACTGAGTTTTAAAATAAATCTATCAATTAGTAAAGTCATAATTAAGACACATCTAAATGTGATTGATTTCTTATTATAGTACATGCCAATTTCACAAATATCACGAATCCATTGGATATTGTTATTAGTATTATTATCTTGTGTTGGACCACCTTAATAATAATAATATTTGAATCTTAATTGAGCTGCTTGAGTGTGATAATCATAATTACATCAATTTCTAAAATAAATTCATATCACGATATTTGAAACGTATCACATTCCATAAGAACTCAACATTAATAGGTTATGACAATATAGCAAATTATATTATAATACAAAATAAATTAATAAAGTTCTCGAATATATATATATATATATATATATATATATATATATATATATATATATATATATATAAGTTTTATATAGCACGCAATTATAGTGAGTCACTCTAACTACCATAACGAAACTTATCTATTTGATCGGGAACAGAGTATTTTTTTATATTTTCTACACACCACTTAGAATTTTTCTTCTTGGGCTTTAACACTGACTGTAAAAATTGATATATGTATCAAATATCTTAGTGTGTTCTATGATATTAATTTCTGATTATTTCTGTGAACTACTCAGTTCACATAGACCACTAAGCCACGTGAAAAATACTATCGTTGTAATATACACAAGTTTTAATAATGGATACAATTTAAAACGAAAAGAAAGTTACAGAACAAATAGCGGTATGCTAATGTGACGCAATTTATGAATGAAAATATTCGTACAGGGATAGCAGTGGCTCTATTCATAACAAACTATTCAATTTATCTCTCTCACACGCTTGCACTTTTAACATAATTTAGCGTCTAGTTAACAAATGAACTGCATTGCAATGTCACTAACTAAAGGAAAACATGTTGTATGAATTTTTGATTAACCGTTATTATCTTGACCCTCGAGCATTGTTTACATATTGCGTAACCTGCGCGATGTTTGTATGTTGCTTGTTTATTTGGTAAATGCTCCCTGCCACTAAGGTTTAAGACTTTCTCGTAAGACTCTTAGTCCCTATTCAGCTATTTATTTCCGGTAAAAACAGGGAAATAAGGCACATTCTCTACTTGCGTATAGGCTTGTAACTTAGTAATGGTTCAAAGGGGCATGTATGTTTAAAAATGAAAGAAAGAAGAAGATAGTGAATCGTCGTAGGATTTCGGAAAGTAGCCAACGACGATTGCCAAGACATCGCGGCTAAAAAGACAAAATAAAAGAAAGTATTTTACATGCCAACATGATACAGTTGTAGGTCACTAGTTACGAAGATTTAACAGGGGTGCCTATAAATTTTGTATTATAATGTTGTACCCCTCATTTCTCTTTATTAATTCCCAAAGAAAAATGTGTTGTATTCTTGCCTGACACAAATGAAGGCTACTTCATTCACGAAAGACTGTCTGCTTGATCTCCTGTGCCAGTCACGACACCTGGGAGGTCTCCTTACATCTTCGTGAGTTCGGTAATTCAGAGAGTGAATCACTGAATGCTTCTACTATAATTATCTTCTTATTAAACTGTTCGCATAAATTTATATTAGATTTGATCCATATGGCAACCTTGCTATCAGTTAGTTTATGAAAGACAAATTAAGTTTGAGTATTTCAAACACATTTTAAAACTTCATTTTAGATGTACGTAAAATTTGGATTGAAACTAACGGTAGACCGAATATGACTTGACATTTTCTGTCTTTTACAAATGTCTGGTGTGTTTTGTGGTTCAATTCTTTAGTCAGGTAATTAGGGTAACGGATGTACTAATTAAAAATATTATTTGTTTTATATCAAGAGTATCGACAATTGGTTGCAAATAAAAAAAATGTATGTTATCACTAGTAGAAAGTGAAACAATTAACTGTATTCAACACTCGTTTTGTCGTGTAGGAGAAACATGCATTGATTGTATTTTACAAGACTAAAATTATTCAGTAAATATTACGCTTTGTATAAAGATAGTGTAGTGTATCTTAACAAAGAAGAAAATGTATTATTATTATTATTATTATTATTATTATTATTATTTCGTTATTTTTTTCTGAACAACACAAATAATTATCACACCATTCTCAAATCAAATACCTTGCTCTGCTTGTAAGCACGTGACACAAAAATAGTATTGTCAAATGTAACAAGCATTTAGTCTTCATAATGATAAATGATATTCGATTTTCCATATCGGGTATTGCAAATACTTTCTTTTTAAATTTTATTTTGAATGAAATATAATGTCAACAGTAATTTAAATGTCAGTTATGAAAACTTGAACATATTTAATTCAATTTGGTTATTATCAAAATACAGGATGTCTGAGACGAAACGCCCTAAATTGAAATTACTGTAAAAAATAACATGTATTCGATATATAAAGAAGATTCATACAGCAATGGATATACAACGTTTTGAAGTTTTGTTTGTGAAATCACATTATTTTTTACATGAGCCCCATGGGTGGCGCGGAGGATGTATAATCGATACGCGATTTCTTTGTAGGTACCCTTCAGCATTTGTGGTGTACAAATTTCTGCCTCAGTTGTGGTTCTAGTCTTCTCACGAAGCTGTTCTAGGGTTGTCACTTTGGTAGAGTAGACCCTATCCTTAACAGGAGGCAATCCAGGGGAGTAATTGCAGGCGACTGGGGTGACCTTGAGATTGAGGAATTTACGCCGCAAATGGTAAAAGGTACCTGGAAAGAAATCGAGTATCGATTAGGCATCCTCCGTGCCACTTATGGGGCTCATATAGACATAATGTGATTCCACAAACAAAACTACAAAATTTTGAGTATCCATTGTTGTGTGAATCTTCTTTAAGTATCGAATACATGCTATATTACAGACATTTCAAATTAGGGCGTTTCGTCTCTGACACCATGTATATATATATATATATATATATATATATATATATATATATATATATATATATATGTGTGTGTGTGTGTGTGTGTGTATGTGTGTGTGTGTGTGTAAGTGCTGTTAGTCCTTGCTTACTTACTTCTTTTTAATTACCCTATAACTTAAAATTAGAACCTTTGGCGACTGAAAACATGAAATCATTTTTACAAACATGCTATGAACGAAACATAGCTTACATCGATCACGATGCCGGTTTTAATTTACGAGTGGCAAGCGCAGGAGTAGAGTAATTTTGAAGAGGACCATGTTTTATCTTTTCTCTTTTCAGTATTACTTGATCTACAATAAAATACATGTCTGGTGCGCATAGTACTATTGGCAGATTTATATCTCGCTGAGTCAGCAAACATTTTTGGATGCCTAGGAGTCAATGACCTTGAGGAAGTCTTGCCCGGGCTCAATGACCTAGGGGTACCTAGAATCATTTCAAATTTTGGCAGGGATACGTAGAAACACCCCTTAAAATTTTGGAAAATTTCCAAAATTAATATTTGATATGATAGCATAAGACCAGAGAATGTACCTCACCATGTTTTGAGAATTATTCTTGTTCCCTTTTATAGGTAAAAATTGCCAAGAAAACTCGAATTTAAGAGGTTTTCGACCAATTTATTCCCTTTATTCCCTTTAATCCATATGGTTATATGAGTGTATACAGGGGTCCATTACGTTCAATAAAGCATCGCACATTGGCGCATCCCTTTGCAAATTTGGGAGGGATATATTGGTCCACACCTTAGATTTTGAAAATTGCCCAATTTAAAAATTTGATATAGTGGCAAAGGATCTTAATATATACCATTATAAATTTGGGTAGTATATCTCGTTACCTTTCAAGGTTAAAAAGTTGCCAAAAATTAGCACGACCATGTGTTTGCCGAGAGGTCCGTTATTGACTCAATTCATTCCCTTGATGAGGTCTTATTACCTTATATGATTATATGAATGTGTACAGGGGTCTATTTCCTTTCATAATACACAGGTACATTCGTGTACACCTTTGAAAATTTGGGAATGGAACATTGGCCCACTCCTTACATTTTGGAAATTGGCCAATTTAAAAATTTGCTATAATAGCATAGCACACTAATAAATACTATTGCAAATTTAAGTTGTCCATCTCGTTCCCCTTTATGGGTAAAAAATGTAAAAAAAAATCAAATTCCATAGGTTTTTGACTCATTTATTCCTTTTGATGAGGTTTTATTAATTTATATATTATACGAGTGTGTACGGGGTCCATTCGTTTTCATAAGGCATGGGTGCATTGGTGCACCCCTTTGAAAATTTGGGAGGGGTACATTAGTCCACCCCTTTAATTTAGGAAATTGACCAGTTTAAAAATGAGGTATAGTAGTATAGGACCGTAATAAATGCCACTATAATTTTCGGTGGCCCATCTCGTTCCCTTGCCAGGTTAAACAATTAGTACGACCAAGTGTTTGTCATGAGGTCGGTTATTAACCCAATTTATTCGCTTTGATGAGGTCATATTACTTTATGGGATTATATGAATGATAATAGGGGTTAATTACCTATCATAAGACATACGTACATTACCAAACCTTTCTTAAATTTTGAGAAGTGTACATCAACTCACTCCTTAAATTTGGGAATTGTCAAAGGGAAAAAATGGTAAAAAAAATCTTTAGGATCCATTGTAAATTGAGCAGCTCAATAACGTGCCCTTTCATGGGTAAATAATTGTCAAATATTAGCACGGTCACATGTTCAGTTATTAACTTTTTTTATGAGTCGTTATTACCGTATATGGTTATATGGATGAGTATAGGGGTCCTAGACATGGGTACACTGAGAAATAATCGCATGTGATGTACGTAAAACAGTATGTTACATTTGTAAATCCTGTAGTTTTGTTGGACTTAACGTTCAGAAAACGTATAACTGAAAACGCATGTTTCATAATACTTTCCGTATAAGTGTTCTATCTATACGTACTTTCTGAATGAAACAATATAGGCGGTCAGGATCTCGCATACAAATGGACGCATATAACATATAGCTGAACATGCATATACGTATGTAATATACGGAAGGCTGTTAGATGTCAGACATTCTGCAACGTCATGATGTCACATCTAAGGGCAATGCATACGTAGCATACGGACAACGTATGCTCCGTACTGATTTCTATAGTAAGCAAGAGGATTCGTATATTTGTACAGCGGGGAACACTTCTAAATGGTACAGCCATATGGAGATTTACGGCTAAGATGTACCATTTAGAAGTGTCCCCCGCTGTACAATATACCGCTGTCTGGATAACGGATTTTTCTCAGTGTACATTGATATTATCATCTTAAATTGCTGGGAGGAATACTTAGGACCACCCCCTTAACTTGGAAATTATCAAATTAAATAAGGCAAATGTTTTTTAGGACACAAATACACATGCATGTACATTTCATTGGTGTTTTACCCCGTCTATGGGTAAAAACCTCCAGAACATAAACGTAAGCAATACCTTGTACCACGTGGAAGGTGTTCGAATCGTGTTATTGACCTAATTTATCATATTTGATGAAGTTTAACACGTTATATGAAAACAGTGTTATGTACAGGGATCCATTTACTTTTATATAACATGCATACATTGATGTTCCCATTTCAAACTTTGTTACTGTAACATGACCACTCCTTAAATTTGGAAATTACCAAATAAAATTCGGTAAACGTTTCTAGACCTCAATGAAATGTGGGTGGTTTGTTTATTCCTTTCTAAACTTAAACAATTGCTTAAAAAATCAAATTGGAGGTTGCCGACCAAATTGATCTTCTTAGATGAAAACTAACTGCAACATTTATGATTATGCGGTTAAGTATATGGTTAATTCTTTTTTCATAGGACTTAGAAATATTGATGCATTTTTCTTATATTTTTTTCGCTAGTGGTACATTGAACCATCATTAAAGTTTGGGAATTGTGATAAACAAAATTCGGTAAATGTTCAAGTATGAGGGGCGAAGTTTGAATGTTGTGTTTAACGTTCAATAAAATAAATTGTAGCATAATCCAAATTTGTACATGATGGTGTAACATCTTAACACGTTGAAATTTAGTCACAACTTATAGTCTAAGGTTATTGGAGTAAAACCTTAGGACTTGGATTCTGTTAGGCAACCATTCATATGAAAGTTTATTACTTTGGTGTGTAGTCACAACTCATAGTATAAGATCGTTCGTAAAAAGTTATTTTTAGTGAAATCTGATTGATTGATTTTTACCTCTAGCTTGGACTTGAAATCTGACAGGTAATCTACTGATATGCATTAACAATTTTACACTTTGAATATTAGAATTGTAGTTATGACTCATAGTCTAAGGTCAAAATTTTAACACATGATACCTGATAAATCAATTAATATGCAAAAGCACTCTGAACTTCACAACTTACTGTCTAAGGTAATTATCCTTTGTACAACATGATTGGTTGATCATGGTAAGTTATTGTTGATGCAGTCTCATTGGCTGATCATTATTATTGGTACACTCTGATTGGTTGATCACCGAAAAGTTATTCTTGTTGAAATCTGATCGGTTGATCACTTTCAAATCTTCACTACATATAATTTAGAAGTTTTCCTTAACGTTTTCTGATTACCGTTTGATTTCATTTTTTATTTGAAAATGTGGATCTTCTTTTTTCAAGTGATTCCATGATCAAATATCTTACTGGTAAAATAATATTCTTATCATTTGCAAGCTTCACTACGATTCGTAGTCCAAAATGTGTAGGTATCATTTTGCTAAATAATATTCTATAAGGTACATTCTGTTGTAAATTGGTAATCTTGGTTACCGATTTAACCACATCACGTGTGTTTAGAAACAGTAGGCACATAACAATGATGATATTACAATAAAACATGAACACTTGGCCACCTCTAAGTTGGCCTCTTGTTCATCTTGGCCTGGTTCGTCTTGAACCTGCATTTATCCATAAAACATTCGTTAATTAATACTCTGTAAGCTAACAACATGCCTATCTTGGAAGTTGGCCGCACTGAAGCAATGTTTAGTCTATGATGATAATGATAAATTTACCTGCGTATCTTGGCCACGCAAAATACTGTTTTGTTATTTTTCTTATAACTCTTTCTTACTTCTATATAAGGCTGTATCCAACACTCGGAATGCATTGGTATTTCCCTATATAATAACATAGAATGTTTTTTTTTCCAAAATATTATGAAAACTATTTATTTTATGCATTTTAAAATTCGTCCAAATGTTTATTAGTATTAATATTGCATGTTCAGTTTTACTTTTTCTTGCTAGGGCAATATTAGAGTGCACTAATTAAAAATTTTCTTCCATTTAAAATCTGTTTAACATATGGTCCTACATTTTGCAACAAAGCAGAACAGGAGATAGGAGGCTAACCAGGTAAGTTTCTTTCATTCTCTGCCTCCCTCTAGGTCGCGTGCGCGAACTTTGGGTTGTTCCCGGAGATAAAGAAACCGATGGAATGTAGACTGACAGCAGAAAAGCTGAAAGTATGTTTTCTTTCTCTTCAAAGATTCCATTAATTCTACTTAAACATCTCCGCGAATAGCTACCTGTAGAGGCATATTGGAGCTAACGACGTATGAACGTTTTAGAAAATCTGTCTATGTTGTTCTCAAGTGAGGGAAGTGTTCATCTTTCAAAAGTAGTTTAGAACTGTATAGTGTAGAGTAAACTAGCTTATTTGTTCTTGGCTAATGTCCCAATAATAGCGTACGGAGTGATGAGACGCTTGCAGATCGATATGCCATAAAATCGATTACTCATGCCAAAAATGCACCAATATCTGCAGGTTGTCACTACAAGCAATAATACTATTTATTTCGTTCAAATAATGTTTTCCATGAGACGAGACGAGAAGTAAGGTTTTCTCGTTTCGTCTATTAAATTTAATAGATCTCGTCTCGTCTCGATCCTCGAAGAATTCTTTCGCTATTGTCTCGTAATTGTATTGTTCTGTTTTGATAATTTATGTAAATTCCTTATTTTTTCCCCTTAATTTCATCTCAACATTATCACAACCGTTCCGCGTCACGACTGATCCACTAACCGTGATACAACAGCATTTACTCCATACTCCATACTTATTATTGGAGTAAATTGTGTAACGACTTGTATATTTTAAACGTAGATAAATGCTCTTGATTACTTTCGTACGATCATTTGATCAATTTATAGTTGTTTTTATATATATATATATATATATATATATATATATATATATATATATATATATATATATATGAATCAAGTAACACTAAAACAGTGTTTGAGAACAAGGCTTTGGAGGCTGCCCAAAGGACTCGAGAAATTTCTTGTCTCGAAAACGAGACGATAATTATTGTATTCTTGCCTCGTTTCGAATTTACAAAGGTACTGCTCGCGTGGTTTTCGAGATTATAATCACAACGAAAAATATATGGTCTCGTGGACAACACTACGTTCAGAATAGAATGAAATGGTGGACTTGCGTGGGGTTGCATCTGCAGGAAGCAGGTGCGTTAGCAACAGTGGGTATGCGCATAAACTTGAAGTTTATCCAATCATTATGTGAACTAGAAATAATAATAATAATAATAATAATAATAATAATAAACTATACGTTTCGAATTGTTAAAATTTAAATACATCAGAAATATCAACCAATATCCGGCTTTTGATTTCTTGCGCCGTAGTGAAATATTTTGCAGTATAAATTGCCACAGCGCTTGTAGAGATGCTATTTTCAAATGCAAATTAAGGAGTAATTCAAGAGATCAATCCTTTGGGAGTTCGTTTCACAATACGACTACAGTTACGATCATCTTACGTGTTTATATTTCTGTATTAATTCAGGTTTGAACTTCCTATATAGCATTTCTACTTATAGTATCGATTCAGACATGATCATAACCAGTGGCGTATTTAGGATCTTGTTTCAGAGTTGGAGGCTTGAGAACAAATAAGAAGCATTTGCGTTGTGCGATAATGTAAAAAAAAAAAATAACACCGAAATTATTTTATGGGGGATTGAGCCTGATAGCCTCCTAAATGAGCAACTTGTCAAAACATATTTGTTATAATTATTAGTGTATAAATGTAAATTATCCTTCATAATATTACTAAATACATATATTCATTGCATTGTTCACTTAGAACAATATCGTGGCCATGGAGCAAACTTTTCAGCGCTGTATCTCAGTTACATGAGTTACACTTTATCCATGTTTTCGCCAGGCAAGATTGTAGTCCGCAAGATTTTGGTTGAGATGTTTCACCCGCAAATCATCAACAGATCAAGTATTAACTATGTTGTGATGAACGGTATACAAAATAGAACTATGCAGGAATGTAGATGCATGGACTAATATAGCTTTCTGTGTATATATTTTTATTGATTCCGTGCGATTTTTGATCACAATTTGCTACAAAATTCATGTACGGGCTAAATTTGATTGAGAGTTTGATCAGATTCCTCAGCCGAAAATAATAATTTCAGTTTGCGATCATCCGGTAATTGGTTCTTTAAATGAATCAGGGGAGTAGAATTGATACACGTTGCCAAATATTTTCCCCTAAAATTATGATGTGTTATGAACTATATAACCCAAACAAAGGATAAACATATCTTTGTTTTAAAATGGTGTAATTGTATATTAAAATGAAATGAATTTTTTGAGTTTTATGTCCCACGCTTATTCCGGCTAGGCTAAAGGAGACGGTGATGATGAGAAATGAATGAAATTGTGGAATGAAGAAAGTGGAACGAAACGGGATGATCTCGAGGAAACCCACGCAACGCTGTTTGTCTACCACAAAGTTCGCTTGGCGGGAGCAGGGCTTGAAACCAGGACTCCATGCACCAGAGGTGAACGTCCTACCACTGAGCCACCACGGCTCTCGGTAATTGTAGATTCCTAAGATGTAAGATAACGCAGATCAGGAAACTGTCGAGTAAAAAGAGAAGTTTACGAGTACAAGTAAAAAGATGTTTAGGTAGTTAATGTTGTCTCATTTCTGACAGCAGCCAGTCTTGCCTCCAGCAACCCTTTCTTCTTTCGAACCATATGATCAGTTTTTCAACTAACATAACTTCGAAGATATGCGTTCTCCACATTATTAGATGAATAATGTTATCTCATTTCGAAACTTGTTTCCCTCCCCTACCGACTTTTTGAAGGTCAGTGAGGAACAATGGTGTCAATGGATCAGGTATCTATATCTCCATAAACAAGAAAAGAAACCCAACCTATGTGTTTTCCAGCGCTCTCATATTTCCTTTTAAAAATTAATATAAATGAACTATAAGATCTAGATTAAAAATTTAAAAAAAAATAACATGTAGTATTGCGATAGGTTAACATCTGGAGAAAATTTGAACTGCTTAAGACAAATAGTTTTCATGATACTTTGGAAAGAAGTTTACTATGTTATTATATAGGGATTGATGATCTCAGCCCAAAACGTTAGACACGGCCATAAGAGGCAGATGTTCTGTATTTTGACCGAAGGTCAATAGCCAGAACATTACCCTTATAAAGTGGTGGTGAAGAAAGATGTGGATAAGAAAATAGCACGTACAGGAATTCAGGAAATGGTTGTACGTATTTCTTTACCCTATCTGTTTAGGTATAATCATTAGCTATATCGGCTTGTTTCATCAGTGAGGAGCTTTAGTAATTCCGGCAAATTCTCAAGGTTAAGCGCGTTTGCTCACGATACCGACAAAGTTGGCGGAAGCCCAGACAATGCCGGTGTCGGTGCCGGCGTACTTTGGACACGTCGCCAACAGTGTCGGTGGAAGCCCCGGCAATAACAATGTCGGCGTTGCTGTGCACACGTATCCGGCAATGCCTTTGGTGAGATGTAGCTTAGGGCGTGGAAGAGGGAACATGAATCCAACTATCAACAAGCGCAGCGTTTTTCAACCGCTCTCCCGAAACACACTGGTGTGTCGTAATTACATATCATGTGTGTCATGAGATGTTCTTTTATCTTAATATGTTTCTCCTCAAGCATTTTACGTTTTTTTTTTTTAGATTTGTACCTCATTGTCGTTATATATATATATATATATATATATATATATATATATATATATATATATATATATATATATATATAAATGAAAGTGGCAGTCTTTGTGACTTCACTCTTGAACCACCCGGCCGATCTCGAACATATTTTCAACATAATTGAGGTTCGCACCTGAAATAGTTTTTATCATATCGTTTTGACGGTGAAACTTAAGAGAGGGAGAGACGTTCATAAATGATTGAAAATGACCAACATTAGTGTCGAATCTATAGTTTTGAGAGTCGTCGAGATTAACGGTGACACTTCTGATGCCGTTTAAATCCAAATTCAGCCCCGCAACTTGGGAAAGGGGGAAATATATAAAAATGACCGTAATTACCAATATCAGGATCGAATCCATAGTTTTCTGGATCGCTGAGATGAACAATGCCACTTATGATGACGTGCTCCGGAACATGGGAGGAGAGGGAGGAGATATATATATATAAATGACCGATGTCAGTGCGGAATCCATAGTTTTCGGGGTTGTTGTGAATAACAGTGACACTTCCGATGCCGTTTAAATCTAAAGTCAGCCACGCCGTATGGGGAGGAAACGGGGAGAGAAATAAAAAAAAATCATGGAAAATGACCGATATCAGAGAGCTCTTTACTAACAGTAAAAAGTGACTCACTAACGGAGCATATAACTATTTTTTTAAATTTAACCCAGCGAAGCGGGTAATTGACGCTAGTATATATAAAGCGAGGAATTTATAACTGCTTTTGGCAATATCTGGAAAACTACAAATTGGATTTTTAAAAAAAAAAAAAAAAAAAAAAAAGGTGTAACAAAAGTCTTTCGTTTCCAAGAGGGGCATCCAATAATACCACACTCGACGCCCTGAAATAGACAGCAGTTGGAAACATTCATTGTTTGTTTTATCAATGAATTAAAAACTAGTTTCAGCGTTATCCAGCAACAACGTAGACGTAGTAATATTTTTTTTCTCTTCGGGATGCTTTTATAATGGGATGCCATAAACATTTTAAATGACTTGTTTTTGAACTGTTGGTAACCCATTTTTTTTTGGTTGATTACAACGCCATCTATCACGAAACCAAAAAATGTTCAAGACAAATGTTATATATTTTTCCCGGAGAATCCGAAAATGCAATAAAATATGGAGGTTCTTATTTAAGATTTGAAAGTTTACACACCTCCCGCCACCGGGGGTGAGACAGGGGGTCGAGTGTGGTATTACTGAATGTCCTCGTTCGAAACAAACCACTTTCGTAACAACATTTTTTTTTTAAATCTGATTAGTAGTTTTCCAGATATTTCCAAAAACAGTTTGAAATGCCTCACCCTATATATACATAGATGGTGATCAGAAAAATGTAAACAGTTGAACGAAATTGAAACTTACCAGATGAATATGGTTTCGGGCCACCTTTCGCCTTCAGAACAGCCTTGATGCGACGTGAGATGGAGGCATAGAGGTCGTGAATGGTAGCAAGTGGAATTTTACACCATTCCTCGTGCAGTGCATCGGCCAGCTCTGTGAGAGAGGATGGAGGTGGAAATCGTCGCCGAAGCCTGACCACAGATGTAGAATTATGTTGAGATCTGGGGATTGGGCGGGCCAGGGGAGGTGTTGAACTTCACCCCGATGTTCCTCAAACCACGCTGCAACAACGCCAGCTGTGTGAATGGGTGCATTATCATCTTGGAAGATGGCGTCATTGTCCGAGAACAACATCCAGACCATAGGATGCAAGTGGTCTCCTAAAATTGCGACATAATCGTTGGCAGTGATTCGTCCGCTAAGTGCGACCACAGGACCCAATGAAAACCATGATATTGCGGCCCATAGCATCACCGAGCCGCCGCCATGTTTCACAGTTGGGCAGAGACACTGCAGATCATAAGCTTCTTTGGGCGTTCTCCACACATAAACACGGCCCGTGGTTGGGAATAGGGAGAAGGATGACTCATCCGACCATATCACACATTTCCAGTCCTCAACGGTCCAAGTTGCATGGTCGCGGCACCATTTGCGGCGTGCGAAAGCGTTATGGTCCCTGATGAGTGGTTTGGTCCGTGCAACACGACCCCGTAAGTTCATGTCATGTAATTCGCGGCGGACTGTGATTGTCGAAACAAGGTGGGGGAGGTGCTGATTGAGTTCCTCCGTCACTTGCTCCGCAGTGGCACGACGGTTATGCGTGACAATGCGCTTTAATACCCGGCGTGACCTGTCACTCATGATTTTCTTCCGTCCACTGTTCCGCTTCCCCGATGTGGTTTTCCCATGTGTTGTGTAGGCCGTCATCACATTCGACACTGTCCCACGCGACACACCTAACACAGTAGCCACTGCCGTCACACTCACTCCACATAACAGCGCACCAACAATTTGCCCTCTTTGAAAATCTGAGAGGTCTCCCATTTTACACTACCTCCGTCTGCTGCAGCCACTGGACACTGCTGTTCCACTGCGCCTGACGTAGCATGGAGACCGACCTAACACACCACCACCAGCGGTCCGGCGCTGCTGGCGCCACGACACCACTGCCAACCCATACATCTGACGTGTTGCCAACTACAGGCGTTTCCATTTTTCTGACCACCATCTGTATATGCGTGTGTGTGTGTGTGTGCCACTCGAAAACGAAAAAAAGAAAATTGATCGCATTAATGAATGAATAAATGATTGTGGTTTAATGGGGACGGGACGGCATGAGCAGCGAAGCTATCTTTCCCCGTTATGATAAGGCTAGTAATTAATATACAGGACTTTAAAAACTGGATTTCAAAATGTGATGCGTGTGCTAGTATAATCATGAACTATTACGTGAAGTGATCTATTTGCAGGGCGAAAGAAGCGTAACTTTGTTCTTCATTCAAGTTGGACAGGTTATCTTCATATTTCACATGAGTCAGTGATAGATGTTCCATTAAAAATTCGATGTTACCCGTAAGTCCTCAATAACGTATACCAATTCAGTATGGACTACGATTCAAATTACTGGGGGCTGATCCTTGAATTGACAGAAGAAAGATCATGCAACTCTATATTTTGCAGCATCTTATTATTTAAATTAAGCAGTTCAAATGGGTTTCTGAAGTGCAAATCCGGAGCTTAGACCTACTTTTGGAGACTTACATCTCGTATATCAACAACACAGAGTTTCAGCACTAATCTCTTCTTTTGTTTCAAACTCGGATAAGGGGTCATAGACGACACATCTGTTATCCATAATTATTTTATTGCTTTTACCCACAAGTATTGCGTTACTATATTTCCTTGCCTTTCTTTGAAGCTGTAAGTAAAAGAAGCATGCGGTTTCCAACTTTTAAACAAAATATTAAATGAATTATTTTTATTACTACGATTAATAATAATAATAATAATAATAATAATAATATATCCTGACCAGGATAGCAGTGCGGTTTTGGAAGGATGGCGCTGCTGTTGTGTTTACATCAGTTTCTTGGCAATCGCGGTGGGACAGGGGAGCGGAGAGTTTCACTCTGCAATGTATCCAACGGCTTTTAAAAGTTTCAGTTTGGATGTTATGCATAGCTTAATCTCTTTCCGCTTTATAAAGAACGCCGTAAGTTATGTGGTTGTAGTAAATCATTCTTGCAGTAATGCAGATGTATTGTGAATAGTGATATATGAATGGAAATTACCAATTTAAGAACAACACAGCACAATTGACAATTCAGTGAGCTTCTACCGTGTATTAAGCTGATTGTATACAAATTGATTACGTTTTATTCGATGCCATTATAAAACAGGAGCAACCTGTAAAACGCTGCTCGCTAGCTTGTTCGCAAGTTAATATGGAGGGTGTATTCTTGTTGTAGTAGTTTTTTTGCTTGTTACTTAAGATGTTCTGCAAGTAACTTCAATAACTTTTGAAACTGATTGTCTTAACTTGAGCCAGGGGCGGATCCAGACTGAATGTTTGGGGGGGTCGTTCGAAGTCAAATCAAGGTAAGAGTGTATTGCAAATAAAAGTAAAACAACTTTAGAAAAGAAGAAGTTCTAGAACAGAAATGGCCATCTGCGATTTCGAAGGTGGATTTTTTTTTTTTTTTTTTTTTTTTTTTAAGCAAGAACGCCAATGTAAGTAATTTCTTGCAATTTAATGCTTTATTTGACTTCTGCAACGTAAAACAAAAAAAAGTACGGCCTACCTATTTTAGGTTTTATTTTACATTTATAATACAAAGGTGAAAATTCTTAGGTTTTATTTTTAAAATAAAAAATACCCTATCCTGGTGGGGGGGGGCAATCGTCCCGATCACCCCGTCCCCTTGATCTGCCCCTGACTTGAGCATATGCGTGAAGTTGTTTATTACGAACAGGACAAAAAGAACTGTGATAGATTGATTACAAGTAATCCGGTTAGAAACACTGCTGCTTGCATTTTAGTTCCAAAATCGGCCGCCCGCACTCCTTCGCTGGTCAGGTAATAATAATAATAATAATAATAATAATAATAATAATAATAATAATAATAATAATAATAATAATAATAATAATAATAATAATAATAATAATAATAAACGAATCTTGCATCTTTTGGCTAAAGTACAAGTTAGAATACTAACAATTGTATAAAATTTATTTATTGCATTTGTCATAAAAAATGAAGTTCATTTTACTGTGGCTAATGTCGTTTTCCCCTGTATTGACAGTATTACGGATTCAGCACTTATAAAGAATCTCCATATGGGCGCATTCCAAATCTCTATTATCTCAGAAAATATGTAGAATTGAAAAGTTAGTACCGTACATTTGAAAAAAAATATATCGTTTCCAATAGCTGTTTATTTATTTTTCTTTTCGTTACCATAGTATTTTTTATATACAAAATTGTTATTTTAATACATCATGTCTATGCACTCATAAAACAGTAAACTAAATAAATACATTTTCACTGCCGTAAAAATGTTATGCGAAAATTACACATTGCTATGCTAATTTAAATGTGATCCACAAGTTTCTACTCAGAAGAAATATGATATAAAAAAAAAAATGTTTTTTTATTTTTATTTTTGATGTAATAATTCATTTTTCCAACCTGATGTGGTGCTGCTTCCCAACACTATGCGTACAATGTTTCATTTGTTTCATTTACTGCTTAAATGTTTCAATTGAAAGGCTTAAATTGATAAGATTAGGCAATTTACAACTTAAGCTTACTTTTACTTACCATGCAAACAATAAAAGTTTTTCGTTGGTCTAACAACAATTCTGAAGTTAGTACTGAATAAACTTCAACCCGATCTGAATGCACTATTCTGGTTTAATTCTCTGTTGTTTCATTCGACGCTCATTACAGTGAAATAAAACTTGATCTAAGTGTTTTAAAAAATGATTTTGCTACTCTTGTTCCGAAAACAGCGTCAAAGCGATTTCTCCCAGCATGCAGCAAAAAGGGTGCTTCTGAAGTAGTCGAGATGAACATTTATCTGAAGAAAATGTCTTATCCGCAATGTACTGGGTTAGAAACGCAATTAAGGGTATCAAGACTCTGATTATTCCAACTCCCACCAATGTCGTACTTCAACAGCGACTTGACAGATAATTGCCACTTTCTACGGAAAACTTCTCCTTAATTAAAACCGGGGCGAAAAGGCTTTCCAGCTCGGAAATTACTTTCCAATGAAAGAATCATCAGGAATTCTTTCATTTCCTTGCCTCGCCTTGGGTGATATTCCTTTTGGTATGTGGTTCTTGCTGGCGTGGCCTTAACAGCTTTTTCTTAATCTAAACCAATAAAGCTGTAAGAAATTGCACGAACAATTTGAATGACTTTTTTTTTCACATGATGAAGACTTATCACATATTTTAAAACTTATGTATGCGTTTGAACAAGTTAAACAGGTTAACCACAAAGGCAAGTATAAGTATAGCAATTTGAATATGCTCCCAATCCACATCTCGAAGAACTAAGTTTAATAGCTTCGGTTATGAATGCAGATAATTGTAGAAGCGCTACGAAAATGGCCGCCAATTAGGCACTAGAAACGCAGAAGATAGAAAGGAAGACAAAACGGTCCTTTAAAAGTAGAGCAATATCGGGAATAATTCTCTGTTTTAAAATACCAATTCTCAACTTGTATTTCTACAAAAAAAAAAAAAAAAAAAAAAAAACGCAAAATAAAAACGTGTGCGCGCTGTGCACCTAGCTGATGAATATGATATTTAGGGACATACACTAAAAACGCATGAATCATTTCTGGTTACAATAAAAATATAACAGTACACACAAAATTTAATCTTAGTAAGCTAAATCCATATTAAAAAAAAATAACATTTATGTATTTTTCTTGTTGCTCTTGTTGTATAAGGATGAATATTGAAAGTGGAAATTAAAGTAGATCTCTAACACTTCCATCTTCGATCGATTGATAAAAGCGAAGATAGAACCTATTCTTGGGCTGCTGCTGAACGCACATCAAAACTGTTTCTTGCTTTTTCTTACTGCTCTTGCTCCATGAATATCAATATCGAAAGTGGAAATGAGAGCAATTTCTGGTTTCAATAGTAAGAGCCGATATCACACACACAGAATAATATTGTCGTAACTCAAATAGTTTTCAAACTTCTTTCAATGTTAATGTGTAACAAATTTTAAGTTGCATGCATTTAAGAAAGGCTTTCTCTAAAGGAGTACATAAACATGTACTAGCAAAGTATCCGTTCTTCACACGGGGTTAGTACGTTTCATTTTGGACATAAAGAGCTGACTATTTATTTGAACTGCATCGGAACTGTCACTGTTCGTCTCAGCAACCCCGAAGACTATGGATTCAACACTAATCTTGGTAATTTTTAATAATTTTTAATATCTCCCTCCCTTCCCCTCCCGTAAGTTGAAACTTCAAAGTGAAATGACAAGAATATTTCCAGGTTCAAACTTCACCTATGTTTAAAATTTGATCGAGATCGGTCGGGTGGTTTAAGATGTGCGAAGTCACAAACATATATATATATGGCTTACCTGTAAAATTGACATTTTAGAGTTATGACAGTCTTATTACAGGGGTGATATATAAAAAAGCTTCCTCTTGCCGTTTCCCCTTTGATACTTGTCAACAGAAGAGCGGACAGACGGATAAAAGGTATCAGAGAATTCCCATATTTATGCAGAACGTTATTTGAAAGTGTAACATGTGACATAAGTGTATGTCGTGTTCACAGAAAGTTTCAAGAATCAACACTGTGTAGCAATATGCTTATAGAATGTGTTTGTATATAATATCGCTTCTTGCTGATATCAATATTTCTTATATAGTGCTCCGCTCGACCCAGGGATATAAAGAGCTGGTTACAGACTTACTTGAATGCTATATGTTTTGGTGGACACATTGGCGTATCTGCATTTAATAAAACGTACACAGAACGTGAATAGAGTTGAGCTTCACAATCATGAAAACTGCGTCACAGCTTCCTGCATGTTTATGTTGTCATAATTGCATCATTTTTATTAATATTTCCCATATTCCTTCGCACTTCCAACACCTTTCTCGAACTTTTGGTAAACACAAGGGAAAAAATGCTGTAATTAGTCAGTCGTTCTGTATTCTGGTTTAGGTCTAGGTCTCGTTGCAATAATGATTGTTCACCCCCTAGAAAAGAGAACTTTCTGGCTACACCACTGTTGGTTTAGCTAATTGTAGTTCGTGTATTATGTGCGCCTTACCGGCAGGCTTGCTTATATCAACCTTGCATTTCTAAAGCAATCACCTAGTTGTTCTCAAATGTATTCAAAACCTTCATTATTTGTTATTCACATATATTCATGAAAAAATTGGATAACATATAATTATTGCACGTAGAACGAATTACCACACAATAACTTAATTTCCAGCAAAACTCAAGAGTGCAAAAGATTATATAGTTTGTCCATGAATTATGCTTTATGAAGCTAGGTGCATGATACGAAAGAGATCAACAATGCAGGGATGGAAAACTTCAATAAATAAATAAATAAATAAATAAATAAATAAATAAATAAATAAACTTTCAATTAATAAATATGTTTTTGACAAAGATACTGTGTCCTCTGAGTAATGGAAAATCAGGCTAGAGGAAATGTCGCTTTCTCGATATTTTTCATCTAGGGAATGTTGTGTTAATCTCTTTAGATTTTTAGCATTATCTTCAAACAGCGTAAATGAGAGAACAATTAACTCAAAAGCTAATACCTCACTTAATCCTTGTCATTAGTGGAAAAAAAAACATATATAATGTAACTCTAATTTGGTAGACACAAGGATGCTGAACAACGTTCTTGAAGTGATTCTTCGCATAAGACGCCAACCCGACGAGATCTCACTGAAATTAAGCTTGAAAATGGATTTTCGTTAGTTCAGAGATGTAGTTCTTTGAGAACTCCTTTTCTGCCAGACAGTAACATAAAATCACTCAGCGCTAACTCACAGTACAAACATTCTTTCTAAGAGGAAGACAGATGGTTTTATATTTTCCTCATCAATCAGAAATGTCAATGAGCCTTCATTCTGAAAATAATGGATGCTCGATAACAGACATCTAGAAGCATAGCGGAGGGACACTATACATGTATTTACATTAATGTTCTACATTTCAAACGATGAGATTTGTATAGAAATAATATATCCTTATAGCACTAGAAGTAACAGAAAAAAATCACTCGATTAGGAACAAATATAGGTGTTGCATTAAAAAAGAAAGAAAAAATAGTTATGGTTTGTAAAACTACTCGTTTTCCACTCTTACTATAACTTCACATAGCACAGTCGGCATATAGTTTGCACATATTTTCAATCCCGGCTAGAGTATAACATGTCTTCAGAGAGTGAATTAATGGGAGTTGTAAATGACTATACTAAAAGTAAAATATACAGGGTGGCCCAAAAGTAGGCATACAGTACCGTACTGATCAGCTCATTGCATTTATATAATTTCTTATTGTTATCCATCAAGTAGACTTAGTTTCTTTATTATTTGTTCTTAATGTGTTTTATTTACATCTTAAGCTGATGATGATGATGATGATGATGATGATGATGATGATGATGTAACGTAGTTAAATTCCACCAGACAACCCAACTGTGACGCTTATATTTTGCATTACTTGTTTCAGTTCACTTCAGCATTATATATATCAATGTGTAAATCAGTTATTTATTTTTTTTTAAATCATTGAAGCAACGAATATATTATTCGCTGTAAACTAAATGAATTGTGCATCATTTTATTTATGATTTTAATACTTGCTGATTTAACCCTCAAATTATTATGTCTGGTCTATTTATAATACAGTTTCTTCAGGTCTCCTTATTTGCAGGATAAGTTCTCTCGTTTACGAAAACAAGAAAAACGTGTTATATTGGAATGAAATTCCTGGTTTCGAAAGTGTAACTTAGATGCTCATATCTGAACAAATGTCATTGAGAAAATTTAGTAGAAGAAAAAAGAATCTATAAATACTCGATAACACTATACAACACGAAAGCTATCCTTTACATGAAAATATGTTCTCCTTATGTACTTTTGTATGAGAGAATCAAGTCTGTAGTTACTTTAAGTAACAAACATCACTTTTGAAAGTAATATTAATAATAATGGTAAGCTTGTAATTAATATAAGCCCAGTAGTGATGTACAGTCAGCTTCGGATGAAATGTACTTAAGAAAAGAAAATAGTACACATAGCTTGGATTATATATTCATATAAACACTCAAAGCGACAGTTTTTTTTTATTTTCTTTACAGACAGGATACGCTGTTTAGTGAATGGAATCTGCCTCCCAAATTATTCAGACTTTTTTCTGAGTAAATAAAAAAAAACTAATTTCTCCTACTACACTTCATTGCTTATATTTATTGCAAGTGGTAGCCCAATTGGCATATAGTGATCAGTCTGTTTACAAATTTGTGCTGCCTAACTTTTTTTTCTTTTCTCTCTCTCTCTCTCTCTTTTTTTTTTTTTTTTTGCGCTGAATAAGAATTTACCTAATATGCAGTGGAACATAATCTCCTTGTGTACGTGGTACACTTACATTAAAAAAAGAAAATGAAGTCTTACAAATTTAGTTAAATGGTTTATCACCTGAAGGGATGATGACAAGGATTAGTTGTAGTCACTACACATATAGCTACTGTATTACATGTTCTACAAATTTGAGAAATTAGCTTCAAGGAAATGTAGTGTTGTGAAATTTTGCTGTTTCTTTGATTTGGAGCAAACAAATAGATATCGTAACAGATTGTTATTTCGCTTGTCAAATGCGAAAGACTTTATCCTCTAAGTCTAACGATCAGATGACCAAGTATCCTAATTTAATGTAAGTCATTTGACCAGTTTCGTACAATGAATATATTCCAGTACCTGAAGCACTAGAACATTCCACCATTGATTCAGAAGAAGATGCCTCAAACGGTCAAAGCAACAAGGAATATGCAGACTTTCTCTACATCTCATTCAATTGTACCTCATTAGATCACACATATAGCTACACGCAAAACAAAACTGAACGATCTTGTACGGGACTTACTTTTTTCTTTCTAAAACGAAAGTTGAATTGTTTCATTACAGGTTTCAGCATCAGAATATCTTAGCCATGGATGTTAAAAGGTTTAGAAAATGGCAAAGTCATTGTGTTGTTTATATATATATATATATATATATATATATATATATATATATATATATATATATATATATATATAATGGAGATATGGCTTATTGCAAAATATGTAAACGGCTTATTTCAGTATTTTGGAACATGAATATAATACTTGCGCTTGTTTAGTAATAGATGGAAACTAAATGTGAAGACATTGCTTCACCATATTGGCAATGATCATCGATCTATTCCCAGAGAATATATATTCATACAAACAAAACGTACAAAGTTATCAGTGCGATAGTGGATTGAATCGAATACAATAAACTCAAACGGCACATTTAGAGGAACTTGAAAGTTACTTGTGCTTTCGCAGGAATGCAAATAAATAAATAAATAAAGTACTGCTGTTTTTTTTATGTTCTTGGGACGTGAAACAGAAATCACTATATCTATAAATGCTGGTCCCGAAGACAATATTTCATTTCTGGCATCAAGAACATTTCCCGTAAATCAATTGTGAATACTCAATGTGCCTCTTTAACAATTCCAGATTTTTTTTTTCTTTCTTTCTTTTTTTTTTTTTTTGTTAAAATAGTCTGTTAAGCGGAGAAGGTTTACGTACCTCAATAACAAATTCCCAAATTTGTGAGGTAAAAATTAAGGGAATATTTGTTGGTCCATATATTAAAGCAGTCATCCAGGATCTTTGGAACTAAACTGTCCGAAATTGAAAATTTAACTCGACTGACATTTAAATAGGTAAGTTCAGGTTTTCCTGGTTATGAAAAATAATATATATATATATATATATATATATATATTGTTACTGTTAGTTAACAAACTTTTCAATTCATGTGATACAACATGTAGCTAAAATTACACTTTTTTGCATTCACATATGGACTTCTTGCCACAAGATTTCTGTGAAACTTGATGAACATGAAAAACGGTTTCATCAGGACATTGCCGCATTTCAGAAGCGCTACGCTGAATATAGACTGAAATTATGTATCGCTGGTCTGTCATTAGTAGAGATGCAAGGGCTCGGAAAAAAAACGGCTTTTTTGGAAAAAAAAATCGTTTTTTTCTGCTTTGCTTTTTTGCTTGGGAAATTTTGGGCTTTTTTCAAAATACTGCTTTAAATTGATAAAACAGACTTTGTATCGCTTCTCTATAACACAAAAAATCATTTAATTAGTGGTTGATGCTGATAATAATATAAAACATCGAAAATAAACTATGAATTTCGAAAAAATATTTCAAACAATTTTTCTTCAACATATTTACATTATGAATTCCACAGGATTAACCAATGTATATAATAAGAATTTTTTAACCTCCTATATACAAAAGTAAGCAGAGTTGGCAAGAACCTTGGTTGTTTTTGAAAATGCCGAAAACCCGTTTTTTGGGGGATGTTTTAAACCAGGCTTTTTTGGTTTAAACCAGGCTTTTTTGACTTAAATTTTTTGCTTTATGTATTTATATTACATATTCATAGAAATAAGTTTGTTTCGCCTTGATGTTATTATGCAACAGCGGGGTTATGCCGGAAGAACTCCAATAAGCTTAAAGAAGTGTGGTCAGTAAATTTCTTAAGTTGAGAATCTCCCGCCCTAGCCATTGGGAAAATCCCGTCATTACTTGAAATGTAAGACAATAACAGGAAAATCCTGTTATTGCTTTGCATGTAAAATTTAAAGGTCAACGTACCATAATCAGTACGCTAAAACTGAGGTATTAAATTACAAATTTAGTACCGGTACGTAGATATCATTGAAAGTCCAATCCAAGCTAATGTTGGAAGCTACGTAGGCAATCGATAAATTTTGCCAATTTCTATCAATATATTTAAGCAATATTGGCTTCTTTATAAAACAACACGCATTTAGGCATGCAGAAATATACAATTTGGTTTATTTCGTATATTTAGACTTAACATCCTTACGAAATACCGAGGTTATCAAGGAGAAGACTTTCGCTTAAACTGACATCCGAACCGCTACTTGGGTTACGCATGAAAGAAGGGTTGTGGTTCGACCGAGAATTGAACATGGGACACCTTGATTAAAAGGTGAAAGGAAAATAAAACTATTGCAGGTGGTTTGATATCTGGAAACGTCACCATGAAGTTCACACGATTCGCATTTTTCATTCTTTTTATTTTTGTGGTTTGAACCAGTTATTAAAAAAAAAAGTTGGTGTTAACCAGCCAACCCTAAAAGTAAACACTTTTTAAAGAATACACAAATAACTAGCAAAATAGTATGTAGTATTTTTACTTCAAAATATTCCATACCCTCTTTTTGAAACAAAATAAAATTAAAATAAAACATAAGAGAAATACTTAGATTTATATGATACAGTTAATGGCTGAACATCTAGAGCTTTTGGTTCTGTATATTCTTGAAATTCTACAGTTAAGTTTTATAGAACCACCATCACAGTTTACCCAATCCTCAAGTTTTCTGAATTTTTAACAAGAGGGATTCAACATAACATTACGGACCCCCCCCCCAAAAAAAAAGACTACGGAATATATTTAAGTTAAGCTAAATACAACTGCACAACAAACATGACTGAGTGATTAGCTTTTGAGCTTCTATCGGGAAGTCCGGGATTCAACTAGCATTCGACCATTCTGACAAAGCTTTTCTTCATTCCATCTGTGAATGTAGAAATAGTGCGTGTACTGTGAGTTGGGCGACTTCCTTTTTTATTGTTTTTAAATCGTTATTATTACTAATTACCAGCAGTGACGGTTTTGCGAAGGTTAGGGGGGTGGTCTTTCGGACTGAAGCCCGTTCCCCAAAGTTACGGAATGTCTGCAACAAACGAAATATCTATTATTTATGCCTTTACTCATAAACTTTAAGCTCCCGTCAAATAAAAATTACGAATGTTTAAAAAAAACTAAACATTAGTAAGAAACCCTTCCCAAAATACTTTTCTAAATCCGCCACTGATTCTCAGTATAAAATGATTTTTAAAGTTGTATCCGGAAGATTATTGCTAAACATATAAACGAAGCGAAATATTAGTTATGCCTGTACTCATAAACTTCAAGCACTTCCCAAATAAAATTAGGACTTTTTAGGAAACGAAACAATCAGAAAAACCCCTCCTAAAGTACTTTTCTAAATCCGCTACTGATTATTTGTATAAATTGGTATTCAAGGTTGTGTCCGGAAAATTAATGCTAAATCACTTCACAGCTACAGTATAACAGAAATGTGGAAGTACGGTTTGACGGATATATTGAAAAACGTACGCTTTGACGGATAAATAGAAAAACGGGCAAGTTTAACTTTTGCGCTAGAAGCTAAAGTACTAAAAGCTCTTAGAAATAAAACACGGATGACAAACTAGAGAAGAAAAAAGATGTCGATAACTCAAAAGTTAAAATAAAGTTAAATAGCCTCTAAAATTACCCTCAAATACTACATTCTTCATGTTAGCTTTAATTCGTAAAACATGTCCTCCATCCATCTTGATGGTGAATTTCAGAGCGAAATATGACATTCAGGTCATGGAATTCTTATCTAACTATAGAATATACTATAAGAAAGCTATTTAGATAGAAAAATCATGAAATTGAAAAAAGCCAAAATTTCCAAAATTCTCGTTTTTTTTCCCAAAAAAGCCGGCTTTTTATGTGAAAAAAAAACATCGATTCAAAAAAGCCGGCTTTTTTGCATCTCTAGTCATTAGAGATAATTAAGATAGTCTTTACAAGCATAAATGAGCAAACAATGTGTTTTAACGTGAATTTGAACTTTAGTTTGATATGCCTTACTAGCATACATTAGAAAATGAAATGAAATATTTCAGCTTTATGATTATGTCGTGTAGACCAAAGAAGACGGTGATGATGAGAAGTAGTAGAAAATGGATCGATCTGGGCCAGTGTTGAACAACTCACAAGCCCCTGGGAAAATGACCACCGTGCACCGTGAGCCCACGGTCTTTTACGACCTCCATTTTAGGGGTGAATTCGTTCCCTTTTATGACCACTTTTTAGGGGGTGTATTCGTTCTCTTTTACGAGCACATTTTAGGGGGTGAACTCATTCCCTTTTATGAACATATTTTCCAACCCCTATGAACAAACAGCAGAACATCAGACTACGTAACATAACGAACATACAGAAGAGCAAATTGAACTCGTTAGCACATTTTAAGGGGTGACCTCGTTCTCTTTTACGACCTCCATTTTAGAGGGTGTACTCGTTCCCTTTTATGAGCACTTTTTCAACCCTTATTTTAACATAGGAGATAACACATAAGATTACGAACACATAGAAGAGAAGATAACACATAACACTACGTAACACACAGCAGAACAGATAACACATAAGAGTACGTAACATAACAAGGGTGTATTCATTCTCTTTTATGAACATATTTTTCAACCCCTATTTTAACATAGGAGATAACACATAAGATTACGAACACATAGAAGAGAAGATAACACATAACACTACGTAACACACAGCACAGCAGATAATACATAAGAGTACGTAACATAACAAGGGTGTATTCATTCCCTTTTATGAGCATATTTTTCAACTCCTATTTTAACATAGCAGATAACATATAAGATTACGAACACATAACATAGCAAGGGTGTACTCGTTCCCTTTTATGAGCATATTTTCCAACCCCTATTCTGAACATAGCAGATAACACATAGAAGAGCAGATAACACATAGCACTATTTTAACATAGTAGGTAACATAAGATTACGAACACATATAAGAGCAGAAGACTACATAACATAGCAGGCCTCCATTTTAGGGGTGAACTCGTTCTCTTTTATGAGCATATTTTTCAACCCTTATTTTAACATAACGAGCAAAGATTACAATCGAACACCCACGGTCTACAGATAATCATTTTAGAGGGTGTATTCATTCATTCTCTTTGATGACCATTTTTTCCACCCCTAATGAAATTACATAGGAGAGCAGATAATACATAAGATTCGTTCTCTTTTACGACCTCCATTTTAGAGGGTGAACTCGTTCCCTTTTATGATTACTTTTTCAACCCCTATTAGACCATTTTAACATAGCAGAAATGACATAAGCATGTCCTCAAACTACTGACCATCGTGAACAAAGGTCAAACTCGAAAACGAAACAACATATCGAGGTGCTGTTTCCACATTGAGTAATAGGTCATCAGGTACCACAAGTTCCAAAATAGTGGCCATCGAGGTCAAAGGTCAACATACTTAAAACCTAATTACTCGAAAATGGATCCACATATTGAGGTGGTGTTTCCACATTGAGTAATAGGTCATCAGGTACCACAAGTTCCAAAATAGTGGTCATCGAGGTCAAAGGTCAAAATACTTAAAACCCAATAACTCGAAAACGAAGCAACGTATTGAGATGCTGTTTTCAAATCTAGTAACTGGTCATCATCTACTACAAGTTCCAAAAATAATGATCATCGAGGTCAAAGGTCAAAATACTTAAAACCTAATAACTCGAAAACGGATCCACATATTGAGATGCTGTTTCCAAATCTAGTAACTGGTCATCAACTACTACAAGTTTCAAAATAATGATCATCGAGGTCAAAGGTCAACATACTTAAAACCTAATAACACGAAAACTGAGCCACATATTGAGATGCTGTTTTCAAATCTGGTAACTGGTCATCATCTACTACAAGTTCCAAAAATAATGATCATCGAGGTCAAAGGTCAACATACTTAAAACCTAATAACACGAAAACTGAGCCACATATTGAGATGCTGTTTTCAAATCTAGTAACTGGTCATCATCTACTACAAGTTCCAAAAATAATGACCATCGAGGTCAAAGGTTAAAATACTTAAAACCTAATTACTCGGAAATGGATCCACGTATTGAGGTGCTGTTTCCAAATCTGGTAATTGGTCATCAGGTACTACAAGTTTCAAAATAATGATCATCGAGGTCAAAGGTCAACATACTTAAAACCTAATAACACGAAAACTGAGCCACATATTGAGATGCTGTTTCCACATTTAGTAATCGACCACCAACTACTACAAGTTCCAAAATAATGATCATCGAGGTCAAAGGTCAACATACTTAAAAACTAATGACTCGAAAACTGAGCCAAATATTGAGGTGGTGTTTCCACATTTAGTAATAGTTCATCAATCACTGCAAGTTCCAAAATAATGACCATCGAGAGCTTGTAAACGGAGCAACGGATAAATTTTGTACAAAGCAGAAAAAGTGAAGGAGGAATACATTTTAGTGGCCTATTGAATTTTGTACCAACGAGAAATGTCATTTTTTCTAGACCATGTTCTAATACTTAAACAAACGAAAGGGTGAATTTGAGTGACCTATTCAATTTTGCACCAACGAGAAATAATTGCGTATTTGAAACAAACAATCGGATAAATTTAACCGGCTCAGAAGTTCAATACTATTTTGTACTCTTGAGTGAGCTTTCCAATTTTGTAGCAAGAAGGACCATTTTTTTAAAACTAACTCAGAATTTCATTTCATTTTTGTAATACTCAAATTTGGATGAAGTGTTTAGTTTTGTACGAACCAGAAAAATTTGATTGGATTATTTCATTAGGTACCAACTGGAAAAAGTGAAGGGCCATTATTCAAATAAACGAAGCAATAGAGTATTTAATTTTTGTACCAAGTAGAAAAAAAGAAGTGAAGTATGAATAAAATTTAGATGGACTATTTTCTTTTGTATCAATCAGAAAAAAAAACGAAGAGCCATTTTAACAAGTTCATAATTTCGATGTTCTACGTTTTATACCAACGAGAAAAAAATGAACTAGCTGAATATACGAAAGAACAAATTTAAGTGACCTATTCAATTTTGTACCAATGAGAAATGGCTCAGCAAAAGGCGAAGAAGGACTATTTTATATAATTTTACTACTCAAATAAACAATGGAGTATTTAGTTTTGTACCATTTTGGAGTATTCAAATAAACAAAGTAATGCATTTGAGTGAGCTATTTAATTTGAAAAACCGAAGTTGAGTATTTTATACCATTTTGTATTATTTCAACAAACAAAGGAATAAGCAAAAAAGGATCATTTTATATCATTTTAAACTAGTCTAATAAACGAAGGCATAAATATGAGTGAGCTATTTAATTTTGTAGCTGAGTATTTTAACGAAAGAACAAAATTGTACTAACCGGAAAAAACCGAAGAAGACCCATTTTAACTAACTGAGAATTTCTGTACCTTTTTGTACTATTTAAACAAACGATGGGATAAATTTGAGTGACCTGTTTTTCGTACTAACCAGAAAAATCGAAGAAGGTACCTCTGTACTAGCCCAATGAACGAAAGAGCAAATTTGGGTGTTCTACTTTTTTTTATAACAAACAAAGAAGAACCATTTTGTACTACTCAAATAAACGAAAGAAAAAGCAAAAAAGACCTTTTTAACTAGCGCAGAATTTATGTAAGAATAATTTCGATGTTCTACTTTTTATACGAACGAGAAAAAATGAACTAGCTGAATATACGAAAGAATAAATTTAAGTGATCTATTCCATTTTGTACCAAGGAGAAATGCCATTTTTATCTAGCTTAGAATTTCTAGTGCATGTTGTATTATTTTAACAAAAAGGAAGGGCTAAATTTGAGAAAGCGAACATGAACCATTTTACTCAAATTTGGATGGAGTATTTAGCTTTGTATGAAACAGAAAAAAAAGTAAAGAAGAACCGTTTTAACTAACTCAGATCTTTATACCATTTTGTACTATTTTTTTATACCAATCAGAAGAAAATCAAAGAAGGGTCATTTTAACTAGCCAAGCAAAAAAAAAAGGAAAGAATTAACACTTTGTACTAACCAGAAAAGGAGAAGAAGGATCAGCATTCTATACTTTTCATGCCATTTATTAGGGTGTCCTATTTCTTTTTTTACCAACAAGAACCATTTTTAACTGACTTAGAATTTTATACCTTTTTGAAAAATTTGTATCAAATCGAAAAAAGCAAGGAAATATTTGTGTTTTTGGTCTACCCAATTTCTTGGCCATGTTGTACTATTTAAACAAACAAAGGAATAAATTTGTGTGACCTATTCACTTTTATAGCAAGCAGAAAAAGGAAAGAATAAATTTGAGTGGCTTAAGCAAAGAAGGTCAATAGTAACTAACGTACTAACCAGAAAAATCGAAGAAGGTCCAATTTAGCTAACTCAGAATTTTATACCATTTTGTAGTAATCAAATAAACGAAGGAATAAATTTTTGTGACCTATTCAGTTTTGAAAACAAGCAGGAAAAGAAAAGAATTAACATTTTGTACTAATCAAATAAACCAAGGAATAAATCTAGATTGCCTATTTAGTTTTGTACCAACCACGATAAAAAGCGAAGAAGTTCCATTTTAACTAGCTCAATATTTCTGTACCATATTAACTAACTCAAAGAAACGAAAGAATAAATTTTGAGTGGCTTAAGCAAAGAAGGTCAATTTGTACCTTTTGTGCTATTAAAACTGAGTGACCTATTCAATTTTCTACCAAGTAGAAAAATTTTTTTTAAAAAAACGGAGAAGGTCTATTTTATGTACATTTTGTACTACTCAAATAAACAAAGAAATACCATATTCTGCTACTCAAACAAACGACGGAATAAGCTCAGAATTTCTATACCTTTTTGTGTTATTCAAATAAACGAAGGAATAAATTTGTGTGACCTATTCACTTTTATACCAACCATGAAGGTCCATTATACCATTTTGTAATACTCTATTTCATTTTTGTAACAATCAGAAGAAAACAGCTCAGAATTTTACACCTTTGTGGTGTTACATTTTGTATATTTTTATGTCATCCGGAGAACAATTTAAATTGACTCTCCTTGACAATTCAGTTGCCAGAGTCCAATGTTTGTAATATTACAGTACTACAAATTGATCCAGTTAACAGTTCAAGTTGTTCTATTCTTACGCAATCAAATGCATATGCTACAGTGGGCTCAGTGTTCATTTACAGAATTAAATAATTGTATAACACATGTATCACTAATACTTTGACTAGTACACTCGCACTCTTTAGCTTCCAGTTCAAAACAGGTAATATTTGAAACACTGTCATCATCACTTTCCGGGAGTATTTCATCATTATATCTATTATAGCGTCTAAAATAATACACTTCTTCTATTTCTTGTGTTGGATATATGATTCTGACTTTATCACGTAATTCATCTGGCAAATCGGGGTCAGACGGGTGAATTAACAGTATAGGTTTTTCGTTTTCACGCTGAATTTCTTTTTCTCTAGGTGAAACATAAGCCATTTCCATGCTAGTCATTTTTCTACTCTTCCGCAAAAACAAATCAAAGGCAATATAACATCATGATGTATGTTCTATTATTTCCAAATATACTCCATAATCTTATATTCCATTATAATAAAATACATAAATGCCTTTTATGCCTTTTATACCTTTCATAATTTTATACCTTTGTGGTGTTACATTTTGTATATTTTTATGTCATCCAGAGAACAATTTAAATTGACTCTCCCGTCACTAAGTAAGGTTCATAAAATATTTGACCGTGAGATTTAACAAACCAGAATTGCGTTATAATTGTGTAGAACAGACTCCATAGTAATTTGCGTAACATTATGCATGACCATTTTTGATCACAGCAGAAGAAGAGATCATATCAAAGTAAGAAAAGTTTTCAAAGTTCCATGTTTCATACCATCTATAAAGAGTGCTGCAGATATTTAACATTTGTATTGCTAGTATACTGCCTATTGCTCGACGATTCAATTATTTTTAGACTTTCCTTCCTCGTCTAAGTCAAAAAGACAAATATATATTTTTGCATTTATGTATTTTATTATAATGGAATATAAGATTATGGAGTATATTTGGAAATAATAGAACATACATCATGATGTTATATTGCCTTTGATTTGTTTTTGCGGAAGAGTAGAAAAATGACTAGCATGGAAATGGCTTATGTTTCACCTAGAGAAAAAGAAATTCAGCGTGAAAACGAAAAACCTATACTGTTAATTCACCCGTCTGACCCCGATTTGCCAGATGAATTACGTGATAAAGTCAGAATCATATATCCAACACAAGAAATAGAAGAAGTGTATTATTTTAGACGCTATAATAGATATAATGATGAAATACTCCCGGAAAGTGATGATGACAGTGTTTCAAATATTACCTGTTTTGAACTGGAAGCTAAAGAGTGCGAGTGTACTAGTCAAAGTATTAGTGATACATGTGTTATACAATTATTTAATTCTGTAAATGAACACTGAGCCCACTGTAGCATATGCATTTGATTGCGTAAGAATAGAACAACTTGAACTGTTAACTGGATCAATTTGTAGTACTGTAATATTACAAACATTGGACTCTGGCAACTGAATTGTCAAGGAGAGTCAATTTAAATTGTTCTCCGGATGACATAAAAATATACAAAATGTAACACCACAAAGGTGTAAAATTCTGAGCTGTTTTCTTCTGATTGTTACAAAAATGAAATAGAGTATTACAAAATGGTATAATGGACCTTCATGGTTGGTATAAAAGTGAATAGGTCACACAAATTTATTCCTTCGTTTATTTGAATAACACAAAAAGGTATAGAAATTCTGAGCTTATTCCGTCGTTTGTTTGAGTAGCAGAATATGGTATTTCTTTGTTTATTTGAGTAGTACAAAATGTACATAAAATAGACCTTCTCCGTTTTTTTAAAAAAAAATTTTCTACTTGGTAGAAAATTGAATAGGTCACTCAGTTTTAATAGCACAAAAGGTACAAATTGACCTTCTTTGCTTAAGCCACTCAAAATTTATTCTTTCGTTTCTTTGAGTTAGTTAATATGGTACAGAAATATTGAGCTAGTTAAAATGGAACTTCTTCGCTTTTTATCGTGGTTGGTACAAAACTAAATAGGCAATCTAGATTTATTCCTTGGTTTATTTGATTAGTACAAAATGTTAATTCTTTTCTTTTCCTGCTTGTTTTCAAAACTGAATAGGTCACAAAAATTTATTCCTTCGTTTATTTGATTACTACAAAATGGTATAAAATTCTGAGTTAGCTAAATTGGACCTTCTTCGATTTTTCTGGTTAGTACGTTAGTTACTATTGACCTTCTTTGCTTAAGCCACTCAAATTTATTCTTTCCTTTTTCTGCTTGCTATAAAAGTGAATAGGTCACACAAATTTATTCCTTTGTTTGTTTAAATAGTACAACATGGCCAAGAAATTGGGTAGACCAAAAACACAAATATTTCCTTGCTTTTTTCGATTTGATACAAATTTTTCAAAAAGGTATAAAATTCTAAGTCAGTTAAAAATGGTTCTTGTTGGTAAAAAAAGAAATAGGACACCCTAATAAATGGCATGAAAAGTATAGAATGCTGATCCTTCTTCTCCTTTTCTGGTCAGTACAAAGTGTTAATTCTTTCCTTTTATTGCTTGGCTAGTTAAAATGACCCTTCTTTGATTTTCTTCTGATTGGTATAAAAAATAGTACAAAATGGTATAAAGATCTGAGTTAGTTAAAACGGTTCTTCTTTACTTTTTTTTCTGTTTCATACAAAGCTAAATACTCCATCCAAATTTGAGTAAAATGGTTCATGTTCGCTTTCTCAAATTTAGCCCTTCGTTTTGTTTAAAATAATACAACATGCACTAGAAATTCTAAGCTAGATAAAAATGGCATTTCTCCTTGGTACAAAATGGAATAGATCACTTAAATTTATTCTTTCGTATATTCAGCTAGTTCATTTTTTCTCGTTCGTATAAAAAGTAGAACATCGAAATTATTCTTACATAAATTCTGCGCTAGTTAAAAAGGTCTTTTTTGCTTTTTCTTTCGTTTATTTGAGTAGTACAAAATGGTTCTTCTTTGTTTGTTATAAAAAAAGTAGAACACCCAAATTTGCTCTTTCGTTCATTGGGCTAGTACAAAGGTACCTTCTTCGATTTTTCTGGTTAGTACGAAAAACAGGTCACTCAAATTTATCCCATCGTTTGTTTAAATAGTACAAAAAGGTACAGAAATTCTCAGTTAGTTAAAATGGGTCTTCTTCGGTTTTTTCTGGTTAGTACAATTTTGTTCTTTCGTTAAAATACTCAGCTACAAAATTAAATAGCTCACTCATATTTATGCCTTCGTTTATTAGACTAGTTTAAAATGATATAAAATGATCCTTTTTTTTGCTTATTCCTTTGTTTGTTGAAATAATACAAAATGGTATAAAATACTCAACTTCGGTTTTTCAAATTAAATAGCTCACTCAAATGCATTACTTTGTTTATTTGAATACTCCAAAATGGTACAAAACTAAATACTCCATTGTTTATTTGAGTAGTAAAATTATATAAAATAGTCCTTCTTCGCCTTTTGCTGAGCCATTTCTCATTGGTACAAAATTGAATAGGTCACTTAAATTTGTTCTTTCGTATATTCAGCTAGTTCATTTTTTCTCGTTGGTATAAAACGTAGAACATCGAAATTATGAACTTGTTAAAATGGCTCTTCGTTTTTTTTTCTGATTGATACAAAAGAAAATAGTCCATCTAAATTTTATTCATACTTCACTTCTTTTTTTCTACTTGGTACAAAAATTAAATACTCTATTGCTTCGTTTATTTGAATAATGGCCCTTCACTTTTTCCAGTTGGTACCTAATGAAATAATCCAATCAAATTTTTCTGGTTCGTACAAAACTAAACACTTCATCCAAATTTGAGTATTACAAAAATGAAATGAAATTCTGAGTTAGTTTTAAAAAAATGGTCCTTCTTGCTACAAAATTGGAAAGCTCACTCAAGAGTACAAAATAGTATTGAACTTCTGAGCCGGTTAAATTTATCCGATTGTTTGTTTCAAATACGCAATTATTTCTCGTTGGTGCAAAATTGAATAGGTCACTCAAATTCACCCTTTCGTTTGTTTAAGTATTAGAACATGGTCTAGAAAAAATGACATTTCTCGTTGGTACAAAATTCAATAGGCCACTAAAATGTATTCCTCCTTCACTTTTTCTGCTTTGTACAAAATTTATCCGTTGCTCCGTTTACAAGCTCTCGATGGTCATTATTTTGGAACTTGCAGTGATTGATGAACTATTACTAAATGTGGAAACACCACCTCAATATTTGGCTCAGTTTTCGAGTCATTAGTTTTTAAGTATGTTGACCTTTGACCTCGATGATCATTATTTTGGAACTTGTAGTAGTTGGTGGTCGATTACTAAATGTGGAAACAGCATCTCAATATGTGGCTCAGTTTTCGTGTTATTAGGTTTTAAGTATGTTGACCTTTGACCTCGATGATCATTATTTTGAAACTTGTAGTACCTGATGACCAATTACCAGATTTGGAAACAGCACCTCAATACGTGGATCCATTTCCGAGTAATTAGGTTTTAAGTATTTTAACCTTTGACCTCGATGGTCATTATTTTTGGAACTTGTAGTAGATGATGACCAGTTACTAGATTTGAAAACAGCATCTCAATATGTGGCTCAGTTTTCGTGTTATTAGGTTTTAAGTATGTTGACCTTTGACCTCGATGATCATTATTTTTGGAACTTGTAGTAGATGATGACCAGTTACCAGATTTGAAAACAGCATCTCAATATGTGGCTCAGTTTTCGTGTTATTAGGTTTTAAGTATGTTGACCTTTGACCTCGATGATCATTATTTTGAAACTTGTAGTAGTTGATGACCAGTTACTAGATTTGGAAACAGCATCTCAATATGTGGATCCGTTTTCGAGTTATTAGGTTTTAAGTATTTTGACCTTTGACCTCGATGATCATTATTTTTGGAACTTGTAGTAGATGATGACCAGTTACTAGATTTGAAAACAGCATCTCAATACGTTGCTTCGTTTTCGAGTTATTGGGTTTTAAGTATTTTGACCTTTGACCTCGATGACCACTATTTTGGAACTTGTGGTACCTGATGACCTATTACTCAATGTGGAAACACCACCTCAATATGTGGATCCATTTTCGAGTAATTAGGTTTTAAGTATGTTGACCTTTGACCTCGATGGCCACTATTTTGGAACTTGTGGTACCTGATGACCTATTACTCAATGTGGAAACAGCACCTCGATATGTTGTTTCGTTTTCGAGTTTGACCTTTGTTCACGATGGTCAGTAGTTTGAGGACATGCTTATGTCATTTCTGCTATGTTAAAATGGTCTAATAGGGGTTGAAAAAGTAATCATAAAAGGGAACGAGTTCACCCTCTAAAATGGAGGTCGTAAAAGAACGAATCTTATGTATTATCTGCTCTCCTATGTAATTTCATTAGGGGTGGAAAAAATGGTCATCAAAGAGAATGAATGAATACACCCTCTAAAATGATTATCTGTAGACCGTGGGTGTTCGATTGTAATCTTTGCTCGTTATGTTAAAATAAGGGTTGAAAAATATGCTCATAAAAGAGAACGAGTTCACCCCTAAAATGGAGGCCTGCTATGTTATGTAGTCTTCTGCTCTTATATGTGTTCGTAATCTTATGTTACCTACTATGTTAAAATAGTGCTATGTGTTATCTGCTCTTCTATGTGTTATCTGCTATGTTCAGAATAGGGGTTGGAAAATATGCTCATAAAAGGGAACGAGTACACCCTTGCTATGTTATGTGTTCGTAATCTTATATGTTATCTGCTATGTTAAAATAGGGGTTGAAAAATATGCTCATAAAAGGGAATGAATACACCCTTGTTATGTTACGTACTCTTATGTATTATCTGTTGTGCTGTGCGTTACGTAGTGTTGTGTTATCTTCTCTTCTATGTGTTCGTAATCTTATGTGTTATCTCCTATGTTAAAATAGGGGTTGAAAAATATGTTCATAAAAGAGAATGAATACACCCTTGTTATGTTACGTACTCTTATGTATTATCTGTTGTGCTGTGTGTTACGTAGTGTTATGTGTTATCTTCTCTTCTATGTGTTCGTAATCTTATGTGTTATCTCCTATGTTAAAATAGGGGTTGAAAAATATGTTCATAAAAGAGAATGAATACACCCTTGTTATGTTACGTACTCTTATGTGTTATCTGTTCTGCTGTGTGTTACGTAGTGTTATGTGTTATCTTCTCTTCTATGTGTTCGTAATCTTATGTGTTATCTCCTATGTTAAAATAAGGGTTGAAAAAGTGCTCATAAAAGGGAACGAGTACACCCTCTAAAATGGAGGTCGTAAAAGAGAACGAGGTCACCCCTTAAAATGTGCTAACGAGTTCAATTTGCTCTTCTGTATGTTCGTTATGTTACGTAGTCTGATGTTCTGCTGTTTGTTCATAGGGGTTGGAAAATATGTTCATAAAAGGGAATGAGTTCACCCCCTAAAATGTGCTCGTAAAAGAGAACGAATACACCCCCTAAAAAGTGGTCATAAAAGGGAACGAATTCACCCCTAAAATGGAGGTCGTAAAAGACCGTGGGCTCACGGTGCACGGTGGTCATTTTCCCAGGGGCTTGTGAGTTGTTCAACACTGGCCCAGATCGATCCATTTTCTACTACTTTGAGAAACGAATAAAATGGTGAAACGAAGAAAATGGGAAAACTTCGAGAAAACCTACGCACAGGATTTTTGTCCACCACAAAGCCTACTTGTGAGCCGGGATCAAACCAGGGGCCGCACGCAAAAGAAGTGAACTTTCTACCAGTAAGTCACTGCAGCTCTAACGTACACTAGAAAGGAAATGCATGTTAGCATGTAAATTTCGTACAATGTATAGTGGTATATCCAACAAAACCGAAACGTGATGAAATATTTCATTTTCCACCAATGTGTTCAGGACATATCATTTAGTTAAAATCACATAATTTCATTTGAAGGACAGAAAAAAAAATGTTGTAGAGTACAATTTGAAATTACTGAACACTTACACAATATTATTATAATGAATGTATCAAATATATATTTCTTCTGATACCAATTTCTGAAATCAAGGAGTAGCGAGATTCGCTGTAGATTTCCGGAGGGAATGCATGACAATAATCTCATTTGAGACATTCTGTGTTTGGAAAAGCGCACAGAAGAGCAATAGCAATTTCACAAGGGTGGTGAAGATACGATTGGTAATTCTCGCAGTAGATAAACCCCAATGAGAACGACGTCTGTCATCTACGTGCCACGACTGAAGCTGAGCAACAGCAAAGGACTGCAGAACTAACAATCGTCTGCAGGAGACTGAAGATCCTCCCTTGAGTAATAAAATGAACTAATTCAGATTCGGAGTTCATCCTGTGACAATTCCAGCCCCACCCAAATAAAGAAAAGAAAACTGTAAGTACACAGTGGAATATTTTCTTCTCTCTTTTTTGAACTAGAAATTATATTTTGAAGCAGGGAAGAAATAAAAAATAGCTTAAAGAAACGAAATTTCAAAATGAATATTAAAAAAAATAATAATAATAACGTAGAGAACATAGTTAATAATATCTATATATATAAAAGAGAACGTACAAAATTTTGTCCGCTCATCACGCTAATACGGCTGAACCAATTTCTTTCATTTTTGGGGGGTTATTAGGATTTGGACCCTAGATGGTTTTTATCATATCACTTTAATTTTTAATTACCAGTGTCTTGAGATAATTGACCATTCAAGTGTCCATAACGTACAAATCCTTTGTTATTAGTTCATCATAGGTAAAAATAAACGTATTTATATGCAACCCGCATGACCGTGTCACTCGGCGGGTTAACATAAATGACAGGCGATATACAGCGGAAAATAGCTTGAATCTTCTGTTTAAAATTTTTTAATTGATTTGCTTATTTTTACAGACACTTTTACAATATGCCAGCACCGGGATGACCGCAGCGAAGCGGGGCGGGTTAACATAAATGACAGGCGATATAATGTTAAGATTTACTGCAATCTTCTATGGTTTTTATCATATCACTTGAAAGCGAAAAAGTAAAAATTATCTAAGTAACAAAGTTTATTGCGTTCCGGGGTGACCGCAGCGAAGCGGGGTGAACGCTGCTAGTACTTAATAATGAAGTGTAATGATCCAAAAATAGATTACTGATCCATCTATGATCGTTCTCTCTTAGCCTGTCTTCACCCAGAGTTATCTAGCATGTTAGAAACATACGTAAGTTCTCCAGTTTCCGCTTTCTTGCTATTCTCACAGTGATTTGTTTTGCATTTCGGTGTGTGGTTCCTAGAAGTAACATCTAAATATGGCTCAGTTGGGTTTTAAACAAAACGTAGTTTCAACACAGAAGACGCATCTCAAAATATTTTAAAAAGCACTGGAAGAACTTCTTTAAAGATTTTTTTGTTTCTTTATTCCTTTTCTTTCTTTCTTTCTTTCTTTCTTTTTTACGGGTAATTCAATAACATGAAGATGAAGTTTCAGAAGTTGCTCCCCGATTTCTTAACAGGGCAGGATTGTTTTGTCTGTTAGTCCTGTGGAATCTAACCTGTTATGAGTACTTTACTAATGCGTGCAAGAATAAGACATATCAACCGTTAGATCCTCCTAAACAAAATGACATATGAAGATAAATTCCAGTGCATAGGTTTCGAGAAAATCATTAAAAACTTACTTTTATAACTAAAAGTATGCCGTTAATTCCATTAGTAACTGGCAACATTTATTTCACTGGAATAGATTACTTATTTGTGTACTGTATGGTTCAGAAATTAAGACATTACGAAAGTTAGATAGGCACGTTTGGCCTAATCCTCGTTTCGCCTAACCAATTATCTGACACTTTTATGACAGACAAATGATAAGATTTGTGTCCGCCATTTAGGCGAAAATGGATCCTCGTTTGGCTTAATCCTCGTTATGCCTAAAATGGCGGACAATAACAAAAAAATCGTGGAAATTCAACTAGAGGGCAATTATAAGAGAAAATTCCCTAGTATGTGAAGAATTAAGAAATGCAAAATATATAGATTGATATTATATTACCTATTTTCGAGGAGTTAGGATTACCAAACTCCTTTATGTATTTACTATGACCATGTACATATACCAGTATATATATATATATATATATATATATATATATATATATATATATATATATATATATATATATATATATATATATATATATATATTGACACGTTCTCTATCGATCCAAACGATTTATGGTATGGATTCCAAATCTTAAGAATATATTACATTTCACTGTCAGCTTCATGCTTCTATTGAAGCCAGAGGTAGTAAGAACTAGTAGAAGTTCCAGTATCGATATTGATTCCTAAATATTAAAAGTCGTAAGAGATAAAGAGAAATCGTTTTTGATGAGAATTCAGCTTCCGATAAACAGGTTGCATGTCTCGCATTATCACTCTATTGCTGCCGGGTTTCAATATTGAATCTGCATAGTTTGGAAATCTACAGTAATTTAACAATGTGAAAAGAAACTCACATGTAAGGGAACAAGTTATACATGTTTTCATAACTTTGCTTACTGCACCGAACACCAGTAAACCTTAGCCCATACGACCACCCAACTTGAATAAGGCGTTCAGCCGGATAGGTAGTAGACAGCGTTCGCTTCATCGTATGGACTTCAGAAGCCGATAATCCACGAGGTTACCATTTGTCATTATACGTCACTGCGGTTAATGTCTTACATTTGCAACAAAATGCCGTGACTGGACCATAAAAACGAGTAGCATGGTGTGATGAGTCTCGATTTCAATCTCATTACGCCGATAGTGATCTATAATTTGGTGCCAGCCCAACGAAATCATGTCAAGTTGGAACTGTACAAGATAATGGAGACTCCATGTTGTTTTAGAGTGTTTTTCTGTAAGCAGTGTTTTGGACCTTTGGTACTTACTATTCACCCGTATAGTATCGAAGTACGAAGGTCTCCAGAGTCAATTATATCTTTATTTATTTCTGCCATACGAGTGGAAATGAAGTGTACCAGCAGGACAATCGCCCTCGAAACAGACCCCTGTTGGACACCATCTGTTTGGAGGAGCATTCCACTTCTTCCTGCTGAAACAACCACCGAGAAGCCCGGATTTCAATCTCATTGTACATCTCAGAGACTTATGCTATGGACATTCCCGGTAGTATGTGACACGAATGGAAATTCAACTCAAAAGTTGTAATTTCAAAAGTAATAATAAGAATTGAAATATATTTTCCTTCTTTCTTCATTAGTAACACATCGAGAGATGTTTGGATTGTTGAAGTTTTATGAAGTTGGCAGGTCATCTATGGGAGACCACGATTTTGATTTCACACATCGTTAATGCTTCGTTAGTGATCGTTAGTGCTGCAAAGCCCATAGTTAGTACTACAAAATAACATATCAATTTTTAGCAGTTACTATTTATCGCCTAACTTCATGCCAATGAATTTGGCAGGCCATCTATGCCAGGCCAAAATTTCGATTTCGTACATTGTTAGTGCTTCTGTAGTGCTCGTTAGTGCCGCAAACCCCACCGTTAGTGCTACAAAAATAAAGTCTCAATTTTTTACAGTCACTATTGGCCTGGTGACTTCATGACAATAAATTTGGCAGGCCACCTATTGCAGGCTACAATTTCGATTTCACACATTGTCAGTGTTTCGTTAGTGCTCGTTAGTGTCGCAAACACCATCATTATTGCTACAAAAATAACGTCTAAATTTTTAACAGTCATCATTGGTCTGCTAACTTCATGCCAATGAATTTGGCAGGCCACGAATGGCAGGCCAAAATTTCGATTTCACACATTGTTAGTGCTCATTAGTGCCGCGAACTCCATCATTATTGCTACAAAAATAACGTCTAAATTTTTAAGAGAAACTATTGGCCTGCTAACTTCATGCCAATGAACTTGCCAGGCCACGTGTTGCAGGCCACAATTTCGATTTCACACATTGTAAGTGTTTCGTTACTGCTGGTTAGTGCCGTAAACCCCATCGTTAGTGCTACAAAAATAACGTCTCAATTTTTAACAGTCACTATTGGCCTGGTAACTTCATACCAATGAATTTGGCAGGCAACCTATGCCAGACCACAATTTCGATTTGACACATTGTTAGTACTTTGTTGTGCTCGTTAGTGCCGCAAATCCTATAGGTATTGCTACAGAAATAACGTCTCAATTTTTAACAGTCACTATTCGCCTGGTAATTTCATGCCAATGACCTTGCCAGGCCACTTATGGCAGGCCACAATTTCGATTTCACACATTGTTGGTGTTCCGTTACTGCTCGTTAGTGCCGCAAAAATGACGTCTAAATTTTTAACTGTCACTATTGGCCTGCCAAATTCATGAGAACAGGCTAACATATCAAAATCACCCCATAAAAGATATTGCCAATTCGAGCAGCGATAATGCTCGTTAGTGTTATAAACATTAATGTTATTGCTTCTATATATATACACACTTTTTGGGGTAGCAAAATGGGTCTGTTTCATGAAGCTGACAAGCCACCTATGACAGACCACGACTGCGACCTCATATATCGTTAGTGCTCGTTAATGTCGTATATCCCATCGTTAGTGCTCCAAAGACAACGTTAGGCCACATATTCCACCGTTAGTGATCCACTGTTAAAGACTACATTTTTCAAGAAAGCCAATACTGATCTGCCAACATTATGATATCAGACCAGGGACGAAATCTACGGGAAACCACAATTTTGACTTCGCCCCTCATTAGGCTTCGTTAGAGTTTGTTAGTGCTGCATATCCCATCGTTAGTATTACACATATATCGGCTACATTTTTTAAGGATACCACTACTGGCCTTCATACTTCATTTTAGCATACTAGGGACCAGGAAATCAACATTTTTTTTACACCCTTCATTAGTGCTTCCTTATTGCTCTTTAGTACTGCATATCCCATCCTTAGTCCACAATAGATAACGACTACATTTTAAAACAAAAAAATCCATTTCCCCTCCTAATTTCATGCCAACACGCAATGCACAAAACCTTCAGCAGACCACATTTTTTATTATTCCGGTCATTAGTGCTTCACAAATAACAGCTACATTTTGTAAGAAGCAAGTAATTGGTCTGCTAACTTGATGCCATTAGAACAGGGACGAAATCTACGCCAGGTTACAATTTAGATTGCACTTGTCATTAGTCATTCATTAGTGTTTCTTAGTGTCTCATATCAGACTGTTGGTTCCTCACATATAACGGCTACATGTTCCAAGAAAGACATTTTTTTCCTGGTAAATTTATGCCAGCAGACCAGGGACGAAATCTACGGTAGATCGCAAATTTGGTTAAATCTGTCATTTGTGTTTCTTTAGTGCTCTTTAGTGCCGCACATCCAATCATTTGTGTTCGTTAGTGCTGCAAACCTTATACTAAGTACTCCCCATATATGGGCTACATTTTTTTAAGAAATACATTATTGGCTTGCTAACTTTATAGTAGGAGATTACGGGTGAAATCCACAACAGAACACAATTTTCACTACACCCGTCATTAGTGTTTCGTACGTACCTGTCAGTGCCGCATATCGCACCGTTAGTGACCCACCGATAACGGCTAAGTTTTTTTTTTTTTGAAGAATGCCATTAGTGGCCTGCTAAATTTATTACAGAGACCAGAGACGAAATCTACGATAGATCACAATTTTGATTACATTTTAATTAGTACTTAGTTAGTGCTCGTTAGTGTTGCATATTCCACCTTTTGTGCTTCAAAGATAAAAGATACATTTTTTTCAAGAAAGCTATTTTTGTCCAGCTAACTTGCCAGTAGACCAGGGGGGAATCTACGGCAGACCGAAATTTTTATTACACCCATCATTAGTGATCGTTAGTGCGGCATATATTATCGTTAATGCTCCACAGATAACGGCTACATTTTTAAAACATCTATTTTGCCCTTCTAATTTCATGCCAACATGCCACGCACGAAACCTACAACAAACCACAATTTTGATTTTATCTATGATTATTGCTTCTTTAGTACTCGTTAATGCTGTATACCATATCGTTAGTGCTCGACAATTAACGGCTGCATTTTTTTAGAAATCATTATTTGTCTGATAACTTTGTTATAACAGACCAGGGACGAAATCTGCTGCTTATAACAATTTCATTTACAGCCGTCGTTAGTGCATCGTTAGTGCTTGTTAGTACAGCATAATTGCATCACTACTACTCCACAGATAACGGCTACGGCTAGGTTGTTACTGGTTTGATATGCCGCATACACCATTATTAGTACTCACATATAATGCCTATATTTTTCTAAACCCATTACTGGCCTTCCAACTTACTGCCAACAGACCTGGCACGACACCTACTTTAGACGCAATTCAACTTCACACATCGTAGTAACATAAGATATGTAGCATTAATGAGACACTAATGAATCATGTAATAAAAATTGTGGTCTATCGTAGATTTCGTCCCCGGTATGTGAGTATGAAGTTAGCAGAAGAATAGTTGTTTCCTTGAGGAACGTTGCCGTTATCTGTGGAGAAGTAACGATGGAATATACAGAACTAACAACTACTAAAGAAGCACGAATGACGGATGTAATAAAAATTGTGATCTGCCGTAGATTTCGTCCCTGGTCTGTTGGCCTAAAGTTAGCAGGCCAATAATGCATTCTTAAAAATGTATTCGTTATCTGTGGAGCATTAACGATGGAATATAGGGCACTAACGACTACTAACGACGCACTAATGATGGGTGTAATCGAAATTGTGGTTTGACGTACATTTTGTCCGTTGTCTGCTGGCATTGTGTTGCAGGTCAATATATATATATTTTTGTTTAATGTAGCCATTATCTATGGAGCACTAACGATATAATACTTGGCGGTAACGAGTACTAATGAAGCACTAATGATGGGCGTCATCTGTCGTAGATTTGGTCTCTGGCCTGCCGACACGATGCTAGCAGGCCGATAATGTATTTATTTAACATGTAGCCGTTATCTGTAGAGCACTAGCGATGTGATATATTTCACTAACGAAGCACTAATCATGGGAGTAGTCGAAATTGTGGTCTGGAGTAGGTTTTGTCTCTCGTGTGCTGGCATGTGTTAGGAGACCATTTTTTTTTTCTTCAAAATTTTAAGCGATATTTATGGAGCATCACCGATGGGACATGCGGCACTAACCACCACAAACAATGTATAAACGATGGGTGAAATCGAGGTTGTGGTCCGCTGTAAGTTCTGTGCGGCGTGTTGACATGAAGTTAGGTGGAAAAAATGGATCATATCCTGGATCCTCCACTATATATATATATATATATATATATATATATATATATATATAGGCGGATCCAGGATATGATCAAGAGAGGGGCTAAACCTTAGTTTGTAGCTTTATCCAGTGTAAAGCAGGATTGAAGCCCATTTTGTCAAGAGTATACTTGAGAGTCAAGGGGACGCTATAGCCCCTATAGTGACCCCTTGGATCCGTATCTGTATATATATATATATATATATATATATATATATATATATATATATATATATATATACAGGGTGACCCAAAAGTAGGTATACAGTCCTTGATCAAGTATAACATTCTAGTTTTTGGGTTTATTTGCTTTGGCTGTTCCCAGCTTAAGATATAAATAAAAGCACATTCAGAACAAATAATGAAGGAACTAAGTCTAGCCGATGGATAACAATGAGAAATTATATAAAATGCAGTGAGCTGATCAGTACGGTACAGTATACCTACTTTAGGGCCACTCTGTATATATATATATGATTTTGAGTTTAACATCCCTTTCAGCAGCGAGTTGTCTTTGGAGCACTAACGATGTGATATGCAGCACTAACGATATGTGAGGTCAAAATCCTGTTCTGCATAGGTGGCTTGTCAGCTTCATGAAACGGACCCATTTCGTTTCCCCAAAAAACTGTATATATAGAAGCACTAACATTAATGTTTGTAGCACTAACGAGCACCAACGCTGCTCGAACCGGAAACTTCGTTTATGGGGTGATTTTGATATGTTGGATTGTTCGCATGAAATTAGCAGGCCAATAGTAATCGTTAAAGATTGAGACGTTATTTTTTGGAGCACTAAAGATGGGATTTGCGTCACTAACGAAGCACGATGTGTGAAATCGAAATCGTGGTCTGTCATAGGTGGCCTGCCACCTTCATAAAACGGACTCATTTTGTTACACTAAAAATTGTTAGAGGCACTATAGTGCGTCCAGTAAGAGAACGTCTCTGACAGCTCGCAGTAACATTGCCACTACTCGCGTGTCAAGGTTTTTTTCGGTGCAACTGTAGTGGCAATTTAATTAATGGTATAAGACAGAGTGATCGTGGTTGGTAACACTGGTATCAAAGTAGGGGCTGCAATGTCCCACCGCATCTGGTAAGAAACGTCAGAGACCATCTCTTGTTGGCCGTGCTATAACGTCAATGTTTATAGCACTAACGAGCACTAACGCTGCTCAAACCGACAATTTCGTTTATGGGGTGATTTTGATATGTTTCCCTGCTGGCATGAAGTTAGCAGGCCAATAGTAACTGTTAAAATTGAGACGTTATTTTTGTAGCACTAACGAGCACTAACGATTTGTGAAGTCGAAATTCTGGCCTGCCATAAGTGGCTGGCCAACTTCATGGACATTGCGGAGACAGACATAAAAAAAGAAACAGGCAAGTGGGCACGAAACGAGACTACATTTTACTCCCCAAATGTGATGTTGGTCTATGCGTCTAACAGTGCTTTGAATTTTTTCACGCAAAGGCTAATTACTTGTGATCTTTTAGTTTTCATGTGCGGATATCAAGTATCATTGTTGTAAACTCTGACATTGAGCATTTTGCAGCTATTTTCCAACTATAACTTATATATTACATGCACATAGGGCATTTTTTACTTTTTGTTACATTATAAAAGAAATTTCGATTTCCGTAATTAATATATACATTTAAAAAGTCGGAAAATAAACATTAAGTGTTGCATGAAGAGAGGAAGTTCTGTAAATTATAAAAGGGTATGATAAATCATACTATGTTGAAAACTATATTTTCTACGATTAAAATATATATATTTCAAGAAACCGTTGTCTACAGGGAAAGAATTGGTATTTGATTGCCCGTCCGGAATGCTAAAATATTTGTGCTGAGTAAAATATGTGAAACAAAATTAAATAACTCCGTATCTAAGATATATACTCCATCCACACACAAGTAACCAAATTGAAAATCCGTGATTATTTCTAATGAAATATTCTTGTCTTGCATAATAATTTAAAGAACCCTTCAAAGTGAAGATCTTTGGAGGTCCCAAAGTCAGGATAAGGAAGTGGTGATTTTGTATGGTGGAGAGGTTCTGCTGATGTGATCTCCATTGTATCGAGCCGTCACTAGCTCAAGCCAAATAATTCGTAACAGATTCGAAACATAAAACTAAACTATTTTGCAACTCACCATCCTCCATGTCGGCTAAAGTTGAGGGTTTAACTGCAGTACAGTCTTCGTGTTACATTCTAATACGCATCGTTGAAACACCTGCAAATAATTTTTAAAAATGTACGTTAGAAAATTAGGTAGCTCTAAAATAATTAATGAAAGTAGAAATAAATATGAATTTTGACGTTTCGCAATTATGGCATTTAAGCTGAAAGAAATGCAAGCAAATAATATTCGTAACAATATTACAGGGAAGGTGATGGAACAAAACTGCATAATTCTTAACATTATTCATATATATATATATATACATATATATATATATATATATATATATATATATATATATATATATATATATCACTCTTGGCCTGAACCAGGAATTCTTCATATTGGATGCGAATACTCCGTCATTACCATACATGAAAATCGTAGTCTGAAATATTCTTGTACGTAGCGCTGAGATTTTTATACATTACAATAATCATATATTGATTAACGGGGAGAAAGAGATAAAGAGGAGACTAAGGCAATTGTAATACACCAAGAAAAAAATACTTGTTTTTCAAATCAAGTTAGCGAAGATATTACATACTCATACTAGTAGGTAAATACATCTTCTATATATATAAAAGAGAACGTACAAAATCCTTTGTCCGCTCATCACGCTAATACGGCTGAACCAATTTCTTTCATTTTTGGGGGGTTATTAGGATTTGGACCCTTGATGGTTTTTATCATATCACTTTAATTTTTAATTACCAGTGTCTTGAGATAATTGACCATTCAAGTGTCCATAACGTACAAATCCTTTGTTATTAGTTCATCATAGGTAAAAATAAACGTATTTATATGCAACCCGCATGACCGTGTCACTCGGCGGGTTAACATAAATGACAGGCGATATACAGCGGAAAATAGCTTGAATCTTCTGTTTAAAATTTTTTAATTGATTTGCTTATTTTTACAGACACTTTTACAATATGCCAGCACCGGGATGACCGCAGCGAAGCGGGGCGGGTTAACATAAATGACAGGCGATATAATGTTAAGATTTACTGCAATCTTCTATGGTTTTTATCATATCACTTGAAAGCGAAAAAGTAAAAATTATCTAAGTAACAAAGTTTATTGCGTTCCGGGGTGACCGCAGCGAAGCGGGGTGAACGCTGCTAGTTTTCGATAACACATTGATAAACCTTTGAAGAGTATTATGTTAAATACTACTACTACTACTACTACTACTACTACTACTACTACTAATAATAATAATAATAATAATAATAATAATAATAATAATAATAATAATAATAATAATAATAATAATAATAATAAACGAAAGTGGACCGAACTCTGAAGCTGATGGTGTGCAAAGGTGTGGAGCACAGCATTTGTTAAAAAGCCAAGCCTGTCCCTGATCCTCGTGTGCCACCGTGTATAGCGGTCTTTACCCTCAGGATTGTGGGCTATATCCTCACCAAATTTCGTTCATGTCTGGTCTGTAGTTACCGAGAAATAAAGTACCACATTCAAGCGTAGCCGAACTTGTATTGGACAAGGTCGGCCACAAAATATAGCGATATATATTATTTCAATGACTTTTTCCCCTCAAATTTGGTTCAGATCCGACCTGTAGTTACCGAGGTAAAGAGGAAGTTTTGTATAGGAATATCATTATAGAAGGGAAAAGCCGAGCCGAGCCTGTTCCTGGCTGAGTTCTTCTACTAAATATATCCAACATTATTAGCTATACCATGGCCTACTTGCCCAACAAATGTGGTTAAAATACAGCCCGTGGTTATTGAGAAATAAAGTACCGTATACACACACAAGTACACACATAATATATAATCCAAAACAATCTGGAATTGAAAAAAAATCCGTTTTCGGAAAAATTTCGGAATTCTGAATTTAGAAAATTCCAATGTCGGAAAAATTCCATAATTCGAAAAAAAATCAGAATTCAGAAAATGCTGACGTCAGAAAAATTCCGAATTTCGGAAAAGAATCCGGAATTTAGAAAATTCCTGTTGGTAAAAATCTCGATTTCGGAAAAAATCCGGAATTTAGAAATTCCAATGTCGGAAACATTCCGGAATTCGGAAAAATTCGAAATTTACAAAATTCCAATTCCGGAAAAAAATGAGAAAATTGGAAAAATCCTTATTTTTCACGAATTCCAGAATATTTCTGAATTAAGGATTTTTCTGATTTCCGGAATTTTCCAAAATCCGGCAAGTGAAGTTTCCAATTCCGGATTCCGGAAAATTTTGGCCATCCATATATATATATAGTGGCCCATTTTAATCTTTCCACTTAAATATCTCGAAAACTGTTGAACATAAATGAACTGAAAAAAAAACTTAAATAGGTATTACCAAGGGGCAAATCGAATTGTGATATCGCGGTGCCCCCCAGGGTCGCTCTTCAAGGGGGTCTGAGGCCCAACTTTAAAATTTTAAGTGGAAACATGAAGTGAGTGACACCTCGTCCGATAGACATTGAAAACTAAAAAGCGATGTGGCGAAAGATTTTTCATATCGGTCACCGTATTCAAAATGGCCGCCAAAATTTTACCTGTATCAGATAAACGTCCAGTAGCACTAATATGAAAACGGTTGAACATAAATGAACCAAACAAAAACTCAAATAGGAAAGGCATGGGGTAAATCCAATGATGTTGTCGCGGTGTCCCCTAGGGCCTCTTTTCATGGGGGCCCATGCCCAACTTAGAAATTTTGAACGAAAATATGGCTCAAGTGATACTTCGTTCGATATATCCTCATACACTAAACTGCGTTGTAGCAAAATATTGTTAATATGGGTTAGTGTTTTAAAAATGACAGCCAATACATGGTGCTTGTATCGGATAAAACGCCCAGTAGCACTAATATTCCACATCCCGTTTGTTACCACTGCACAGTGGTCTATACACCCTCCAAACCTGTCCTAAACCTCCAAATTCGAAATTATCAAAAATATGAAAGACCTTACAAATTTAATAAGAAAAGACGTAAGATGTGCAGAAATAGGTAGGTTTTCGTGCAGTTCGTGGGTTTACAGTTAGTATCAATGTAAAAGATTAAAGTCGTGGAAGAAGGCCATGCATCTACCCCGGTAGTGGACGCCAAGTTCATGATGTGCAAACAAACTAATGTTTCGTTTTTAGGCATCAATAATGGTTGTGCAGAACATTGTTATACATTCGTCGTTTGTGACACATATGTAGAATTCTAATGTTTTAATACTTCAGTTAATATTCGAGAAATAAAATTAGATCGAAAACGAAAATTGGTATACTTAATATTGAATTTAATGTAGAGTTTTGAGTCCAGCCGAGTCCAGTTCTATTGTGTGCTGGATGTAATAGTAGGCGTTGTTATCTGTTAGAGAGAAAGACCAATCGTTGCCTGTTTTTGCTCGATCTGGTTTGAAAGGCATATTTGTATGTGAGTAGGGTAGCGTTTCCAAACCTTTTTCAACTTGCGGCATACTACAGGTGCAGCTTGAATTCTCGCGGCACACCCCTATATATATATATATATATATATATATATATATATATATATATATATATATATAATTACTATTATTATTTGTAAATACAAAATACCGTGGTATTTTAATATGGTTACTGATCTCCTTCTTACAGAGAAGAAAGCTCGATGACTGATTTTCCCCTGTGGTAAATCATTATGCTTATTTTTCATTCTAATTTTAAAATAGAAAACAATTGCAATGAAACTCGTTTTTTAAAAAAAAAAAAATCCACTTTCTCTTTCGAAAACTGTATCTAACCTTTAACTAAAAGGGAAGGTCACTAAATAACGAACGAATAAGCAAATCTCATATACTTCAAAAACACAAATGTAGGTAATTTGTATGCATGTTTGCTTTGTTGAATTTATTGAATTTATGACAATGATAAATACGTTTTTTCAACATTAAAATTGTACAGAAAAGTAACACAGTATGAAACTTAAAATTGTAGATTTATAGTAGAGGTTCATAGTAATGTGAAATACAAATATATATTTTCCCCTGTCTTGCAATTTGTTTCGATTTCCTCGCGGCACACCAGCGGCCCATTCGCGGCACACCAGTGTGCCGCGGCACACCGGTTGGGAAACGCTGGAGTAGGGTAATATTGTTGCGAGCAGTATTTAGGCTAATGACTATTTTTCCTTGTGATTCCTGAAATGTCATACGAAACAATACTAAGGAGGCTTTTACAAGTCCTGCGGAATGTAGAAGGAAACAAAGAGACCAAAGGGTAACACCTGATTAGTTTCTTTAAGAAAGAAACGTCTACCGAGTTGGCTTGTACAATGTTCAACTCAATATACAATGTACTAGTGAATTGCACCTTTATATGGAGAACCTGTTATGCAGGAGGCACCTGCAGCCTTCGGACCTCAATTACTAACTTTTTTCGTAACTGCAGGAAGTGGTGAAATGTCTAAAGGTGTCACAAGATCTAAGGACGAGACCCCAGAGCATGTTTTGTCACTTACGGTGAGAAGTGACACAGAAGGTAGCTGTATCTTCAACCCAAAGAAAGAATCCGAATATGATGGTTCAACTTGCTTTTTACTTGGCTCAGGCAATTCGGTAGATACTATTTCAGTTGGGATTTCTGCAATTGTCTCAGTCTGTGGCATTCCTTGACATTCTTTGGCTGCAATGGAGTCAACGTATGTGAAGATATTTTTGTTTAGATGATAAATCCCAGTTGTCTTAAACGCTATCGTTCACGCTCTCTCGCCTGCTTATACCTTCAAATACGCTCTACCAAAAGGTTCCATCATGTCATACGGAGTGATTGGCCTTTGATGCTGACGGATCCACGTTCTAAGCTCCTCACGATAATAGGCCTTCAGTGGTCCCATGAAAGTGTTGTCGAGGGGTTGAAGCTTATGAGTGGAGTGAGGAAATAGAGAAATTATGATCACTTGATTATCTCTTGCTATATCAATCACCTCCATGTTCCGAATATGGCTGCAATGTCCATCCAAGATAAGTAGAACTGGTGAGCTTACTGTTGGGACAACCTTCTCTACGAAATGGAGGAGCCATTTTGTGAGATATTAGCTTGAACCCATCCAGATGTAGAAGCAAAACCAATAGATCCTGGAGGACAACCACGCATTAGCTGTTTAGACATATTCTTTCTTGGAAATATCGCAACTGGTGGCTCGAAATATCCGCTGGCACTCATACATGAATTAATTGTCATTGTAGATCTCCTTTCCGCGGACGTCAAAGCAGTATTTTTTTTTTTTAAATTTTCTTGCTAAGACGTACGGAATTTTACTTTGCACAATGGTGAGTCCCGTTTCATCTACGTTGAATATCCTGTCAGGTGGGTAATTGTCCCTCTCAAACGCTTTTTCAAGGAGTTGGAAAAATCTTCCGATACTTTCTTTGTTGAGCTCTAGTGCACGGGAAAATGACGTACCGCACGACTTGTGTAAGGGTAATACATCCATATGGCGTTGGAGAAAGAGGTCTTCCCGCTTCAGTGGTTACAAATGGGTGTGGTAAATTATTCTTTACAACCAACTCTTAGGCCATTCTTCCTAAATCAGCAATTGTGAAACCAAAACATATTTCCTCAGTAAAAAGTAAGTGAGAAATTAGCATCTTCTCAAGTTCGTCTCCCATGATAGTTTTGCATCCTAATTTAGTTTTCTGCTGCATGCAAAGGTGTTCTTGAATCTTGCTTAGAAAGCCTCTGAAGCGTTGTTTGAGGAACATTGAATATCATTGATGCTTTCTTGGTTCCCATTCTCTTTGCTCTAACTTCTGTTATTGCTTTCTCCATATCATCTTTGTTCCAGTTCTTGCGTCTTCGTGATGCTTGATAGGTTGGTTTCGATCGTGGCATCCTGAAAATGTATATAAAGTTATATTAGCCCCAGTACCAGACATGAAAAACATGTTGTTTAAAAATTGACTACTAGCCTATATTGAAACCAGTTATTGTAGCCCATATTTAAAGAATGACGCGAATTTGATTTGAAATGTTTTGATGGTGTATCCTTATAAATAGTTACAATTTAAACGTCGAAATTATAAACGCTATGTAGTAGAAATACAGTTCATATGCGGCAATTGGTTTAAAGCATGTGTGGAAACAAGGAACGTAAAATATATACATAACTACAAAACTCTTAGCACGACGAAATTGTCTTCTGTGCTCTGAACTGGCAACAAACAAGTACACATGCTATGATATCGCTGCCAACTGATACCTCGTCTTTTGTGTATACAAGTAACGAGTTCTTACAGTTTCCAAGTAAGTGCAGCACTGTGGAGCGCAGATATTTCTGGTAGCCCATTTTTAAACAATAGCAGATATTTAAATCGTTTCTTCTACCCTATTCACATACAAATATGCCTTTCAAACCAGATCGGGCAAAAACTGGCAACAATTGGTCTTTTTCTCTAACAGATAACATCTCCTACTATCATATCAATAGAGCTCGACTCGGCTGGACTCAAAATAAAATTCTACATTTATTTATACACATACTAACTGGAGTATGAAAACATATTAGAATTCTACGTATTTGTTACGAACGACGAATGTATAACAATGTTCTGCACAATCGTTATTGATGCCTAAAAACGAAACATTATTTTGTTTGCACATCATGAACTTTTCGTCCGCTACCAGGGTAGATACATGTTCTCCTTCCACCACTTTAATCTTTCACATTGGTACTAACTGTAGATCCAACCCTTACGACCTGCAAGGAAACGTACCTATTTCTTCACGCCTTACATCTTTCCTTATTAAACCTGTAAGGTCTTTCATATTTTTGATAATTTCGGATTTTGAGGTTTTGGCCAGATCTGGAGTGTGTCTGGACCACTGTGCATTTGTGAGCAGCGACGACGCCAGTTTTGATACCTTAGATGTTACGTAGAGGGGCAGACACATATTTAGAGGGGGAGTTTATGTGTGTGTTTGTGTACCGAAAATAGTAGTATTATATTACTTGACCTACATTACAATACAACACTTGTGGGTAGCAGTTAGCTGGAGGATGCCACCGGGTGGCTCTCACACATTTAAGGCCCTGTATTGACACCACTATTAGTGAGTGCACAGTGCAGTTGCATTTTGCTATGGGGAAAAAGATAATTGAAACATTTTAGGAACAAATACGACTGGTAAATTTACTTTTTTTACTGAAAGATAAGCTCTTAAATTGACTGGAGTAAAAGCAGTCTATGAATACATCTCCTGGCTTTGTATCCAACAATATTAACTGAGCCGCAAATTGTTCTTATCGTCGAAAATGATAAAGAAGAGAGATTCTATCTAGACTACCTAATGAGGAAACTAATAAAATATTCTGGTAAGTCAGTATTGCAATAATGCTTACCGTGTCACCTGTTCTCAATTGAAAAATTACTATGCACGAAGAGTAAGAAATTGATTGATTCTGTTGAGTTTAGTTTATCTATCAGCAAAGTGGCTATATGACAATCGTTGCTGACCTACCAGACAGGAGCGTCAATTCAGATTTCGCTTGGGGGAACAAGACCCCTTGATATAAGTAAAATTTCGCGTTTTTCACTGATTTACTACTATTTTCGCAGAATTCGAGTCGAGTCGAGACATAAACGTATTTTCGAGACGAGTCAACATTTTCTCGGTACGAGTCGAGACAGGCTTAAATATCGAATCGACTCAATTCGTGCACATTCCTACCGAGTGAGGCTGTGCCGAGTTATACCCCGAAAAACAACGGAAAAAGGCAGAAAATTAAAAATTTGTACTGGTAACCTGATATCTACGGGAGAATGACACATGACCCCAAAGAACATAGCAGAAGTGTCACACACAAGCAGTGTTTCCATCCGAACACAAATTTAAAGCTTTTCAAATAGAACGCATACCATGTTATGGCATTAAAACAATTGGCATAAAACTTGAAAGCAAATAAGCAAAAGATGGGTTAACAGTGTTTGCAAGTAAAAGCGATATGAGGCTCTGAAGTTGAGAAATTATGAGGTCCGTATAATTAAACGAAGAAATGTATAACAACAACAATACTGCAGAAGGACCAAATGTACAGAAGGGAGAGCATACGGTCAAACCAGCGCAAGTTCAAAAGCTGCACATGAACAGAAACCGCATGTGGACGAAAAGAACGCATGCAAATACAGCGTGGACAAAAACTGCGCGTGAACAAAGCAGCTCATGCAAATACTGTGTGGACAAAAACAGCGCATGGACAAAATTAGCGTATGTACAAAAACCGCGCAAGGCATATACAGCGTGGACAAATCCCGCGCGTGCACAAACAGAGCTTGGACAAAAACAGCGAATGGACAAAAATCGCTCATGTATAAAAACAGCGCATGCAAATACAGCGTAGAGAGAAACAGCGCATGGACAAAACCCGTGCACAGAGGTAAACCGCGTATGGATAGATGCGGCAGGGACAAAACCAAAGAATGAAGAAAAAGAGCGCGTTCTTGATTAGTAACTTGATCTTAGATACTTCTTAATTTCTTTCAAATGAAGTTCGACACAGGACAATGTATTTGATTGCGTTTGATAATGCTATCTTCCATTGGGAACTTTAAAAGATATCTTCCTGTTTATATGTACATTTTCTTATAATATTTTAACCAAACTAACTAACTTCGACACAGGTTGACGTATCTGACTAGTTTTCCCGTGGCCGCTTATGGATGTTTAGAAAAACGAACTTATTACTTCATAAAAAAGTTATTTTACAGTCGGATGGATGTGCGTGGTTGGTTTCTATGTATTTTGGCAAATTTCAGACTCCAGTTTGAAAATGAACTTTCTGTTTTATCTTTGGAACAGTATTTTACTAAATATTTTAACCAAACAAACGATGTTGTTATGCAAAATTAGAGCACTTAGGCAATTTATCTCACTTGCCAACAGGGCACCGCCTTGCACTAATTTGCTATGAAAACGGGGACATTCCGGTGACTGTTCTTTCGACTTCCGTAGGTCTGAGTCCATGGAAAGTTGGAATTATTGACCTTATCAACTGTTACTATGGCAAGGATCGGATCCGTGCCTTGGTAATTGTCCGCTTGAAAACCGGACGCATGAAAGAAGTATATGGAAATCAAATGAACGGTTATGGCTGATATTTTTCACATTAAGTATCAATTGTCTGTTGTGTTGTTTGCTCTCGGATCCGAATTTCAAGTGCACTTTATTATTAACAATGTTTATTTAGTCGAGAAGCAATCACAGTTTTATAATATAAATTCCACGACCGAGAAAGGAAAGTTAACTAACTATATTTTAAAAATTCAACGTCAACGCGGTGTTTTTAGCGTCCGTATAATCCAACAAGAAAACATTCTAGTTTGAGCATTGATACCGCTGGTATAGTGCATTTTCAGTTTGTGACGCTTGACTTCTTTAATATATTGCTCAGATCGCTACCTTTCAGTTTCGGCACCTTAAAATTTTGACCGAAATAGGCCTATAATCGCAGCAATGATTCTTTTTACTACTTATATTTTCATCATTAATTTATTTTCTTATTAGATTAATATCAACATTTATATTAGATTAATATAAATAAAATATTAATATCAAAAGTAATTTGTACTACTCTGTTTTGCTTGACACGAGTTAAGCCTTATTCAATTTATTCTTTCAATTTATTCATCATTCATGTGCTCTCTCTTCTCCCGGCTGTTCAAGTTTTCATCTTGTGTGACTTGGTTTTCAGCTGTTTTGCTTTCGTCGTGTATGCTAAACCCTCGCATTATGAGATTTTTCACTAATACTTTATTAATGATGGATTAACCACATGCTTCTAAAATTTTTGCCATATCGCGTTACACTAGTACTGCAATAACACCACACAACTTCATTTACTTAAAATTTGCATTCTGTGTGAAGTAAAAGCCGAATTTATGTACGCACAATTCACACCTTAAAGCTAATAAAATTTTCACTTATTTTATAACACACTTTATCTTCCTTCCTAGTTTATACATTTACTTCACTTTCACTTTCAATATCGTTGTATAAGTTCACTTCTGCTTCCTGTTATTACGACCAATTTTCACTTTTTTCTGTTTTATATTTATATAAATATCTTTCCTGTATAATATTTCTGGTTGGATGTTCATATCACCATGCGTACCGACTTGAGGTCCAGGGCCTACTCGGAGCACTTAGCGCAGACCCTGGTTAGTTTTGTTCTTCCGCCTTGTACGCCCAGTCTGAGAACGAATGTACTTGAACGTGTCATCCGGACGTCCAAATCAAACCTAGTCTAATCCACAAACATAACAAAGATATGTTCATGCACAAAAAAGTAGATGTCATGGACAACGTAGTAAGTCCTTGGGGCGCATTAACCTGTTAGTATAAAACAGATCGTAGATTGGCAGTGAAATAGCTATTGCAGCACTGTTCATTAGTAAGTCACGGGTTATAGTTAATTCTCTTCAGCATGAGACAAGTTTTCCAGAGGTATTATGTATTGGCGTCCATAACGTACCTGGACAGGGAAAATCGGGATAATTAAAATCTCTTTAAAAATCCCTTCCATCAACTTTTATCTCCTTTGGAGTGTCCCGATATGGTAAAAGCAGATATTTCAAATGCATGTCTATACATACTATAGAGTCTACGAAATGGATGTACCAAGTTTCCTTATGATAGATTGAATAGGTGTGAGGGGAAAGGTTGTATGCACGAAACCGAACTTATGACCTGACCTATAAAGAGAACATACTATAAAAAGTTATAAACGCAGTACTATTTATCCTGATATCGAGTTTTGTGCCACATTCTTTGTATAATGAAGCAAACATTTTAAACAGCAACTGTACTACAGTTCTATTGGGATAAACCCACGTTATCCACCAATACCCATGCTCTTTTTTACTCTATTTCGTTCTTACCTTGTCATACTATATATTCTCCCTTTTTTTAACAATGTAATTCCTGTCCATATACCTGTCAGTATTTTTCAACGTACATTTCAATTATGTACTCCTTCCTGTGTGCGACTTACCAGCGGGCATAAGGGGGAAATCCCCCTCTGAAGAATTGGATGTCTCCCATAAGTTTTGAATTTCCCCGCGTTAGATTTCTCGGATGTGCTTTTTATCACCCCTGTAAAATGTCATTTAGTTCGCACACTGACTCCTACCGGCTGCAGTGTACTTTAGATGACGCACAACTTCACAACAGAGTATTTTGGAAGACATTTTTGCTACATATCCCCAATTTCCCTCTCTACATCTCACGGAACAATATGCCTGATAACAATTGAAACGCTAGTTACATTCTGCAGAGAATGTGGTACAATTCTTGATATCAGAATGAATTGTATTGCGTTTATATTTTAATATCATATTCCCTTTATTGCTCAGGTCATAGGTTCGGGTTTGTATGTACAGAGCGTATTGGTATATAACCTTTCCCTTCATATCTACTCTGTCTATTAAAACGGAACTTAGCACACTTATTTCTTAAAACTTAAAATATTTTTCAAAATACATTTTGATTGTGTGCTTTTACTCGGGGCCACTTAAGAGGGGGAAAAGTTTATGGGAGGGATTTTTGGAAGGTTTTTCGACATTATCCCAATTTTCCGTGTACAAATACATTACGGGCGCCAATATATAGCACCTCTGGGAAGTTTATTTCATGCTGAAGAAAATTAATTATAAACCATGACCATCCATCCAATGAACAGTGTTGATGTAATAGCTTTTTCACCGCGAGTCTAAGATTTGTTTACATATATATATATATATATATATATATATATATATATATATATATATATATATATATATATATATATATACTAACAGGGTTAATGGGCCATTTGAATACTGCAATGCGCATACTGGATCGTGCTTCCATTTCTAAGACATTATTTCATTAAAGATATTTACATATTTACTATTTACACAAAACACACTTTCCTACACCGTTCCCGACACACAAGAAATAAAAAAACAACTAACCACATACTCGTAATATATCTGGAGCTCGTATCCGGTTTTACTCGAGGATATATCGAATCCAAGCATACAGTTGTTGTTTTTTTTTTTTTTCTGGGACACGCGGAATGTCAACGTTTCTGGAGGAGTCCTCCCGCCCAGAAATATTCGTAGGCACTTTTCAATTCATTCAGCTACACTATTATAAACGTCATTCATATTTCGGTGTCCCTTTGTTTTGCTTATAATTTTAACCATTTGTCCTTGTATATTGTTCTCTTCTTAGTTCTGATTTGTCCCTTGCTATTTTGCTTAATATTCTCTATTCCTCCCCATTAGCTATAATTTCGTTTGTTTCTTTCCTTTTTATTTAATCTCTTCCTTCTAGCCGTTCTTTCAGTAATGGACACCATAATACGTGATGTTCTGGTGCATCTATTTCCTCGCATTGGCATCATGGATGCTCTATTTGTCCTACTTTGCATAATGCGTGACTGTGTATAGTTCTGACTTGTAGGAATCAGCAGTAAGATTAAGTCTATAGTAAAGTTTCGAAGACATCAAGTCAGCCAAGGATCGGGTTCAGCGCAAGAACTAGTGTGCTTTACTAGGTTAGTCTCACAATTATTGCCTTAATGTTTACTTTGGGAAAGGATATTCATTGCTAGCCATGTATGCACTGTTTTTGTCCATGCGCTGTCTTTTCCAACGCTTATTTGCTTCCGCTGTTTTTTGTCTGTGCGCAGTTTTGCCCACGTTGTATTTCCATGCGCTGTTTTGTGCAAGCGCGATTTTGTCCACGCGCTTTTTTCTCCACTCTGCATTTACAAGTGCAGTTTTTTGTTATTGCGCTGTTTTTGTCCACGCTATATTTGGATACACTGTTTTCGCTTATGGTTGTTATTGTTTTCGCAGTTTTTACTTAGAACGTTAAAAAAAGATCAGCAAAAGATGGTTTTCTATTGTTGCCAAATTAGGGAGACACAAGGCTCTAAATTTGGGAAATTATGGGGTACATACGGAGAAATGAACAATGTACAACAAGAAGAAAACTGCAGAAGTACCAAATGCACAGGAGAGAGTAAGCCCCAGCGTGCACAGCATCCAGTGACTAACGGGTTTGATACGTCATGTCGAGTGACTACCTGTAGCTTTTCTGTTTTATGTATTTATGTGTTATGTTAAAATATTTTTCACCTGTATATTACAGGTAACTTAGTGCAGTGTAGAGATGCAAAAAAGCCGGCTTTTTTGAATCGATGGTTTTTTTCACATAAAAAGCCGGCTTTTTTGGGAAAAAAACGAGAATTTTGGAAATTTTGGCTTTTTTCAACTTCATGATTTTTCTATCTAAATAGCTTTCTTATAGTATATTCTATAGTTAGATAAGAATTACATGACCTGAATGTGATATTTCGCTCTGAAATTCACCATCAAGATGGATGGAGCACATGTTTTACGAATTAAAGCTAACATGAAGAATGTAGTATTTGAGGGTAATTTTAGAGGCTATTTAACTTTATTTTAACTTTTGAGTTATCGACATCTTTTTTCTTCTCTAGTTTGTCATCCGTGTTTCATTTCTAAGAGCTTTTAGTACTCTAGCTTCTAGCGCAAAAGTTAAACTTGCCCGTTTTTCTATTTATCCGTCAAAGCGTACGTTTTTCAATATATCCGTCAAACCGTGCTTCCACATTTCTGTTATACTGTAGCTGTGAAGTGATTTAGCAATAATTTTCCGGACATAACCTTGAATACCAATTTATACAAATAATCAGTAGCTGATTTAGAAAAGTACTTTAGGAGGGGTTTTTTCTGATTGTTTCGTTTCCTAAAAAGTCCTAATTTTATTTGGGAAGTGCTTGAAGTTTATGAGTACAGGCATAACTAATATTTCGTTTCGTTTATATGTTTAGCAATAATCTTCCGGATACAACTTTAAAATCATTTTATACTGAGAATCAGTGGCGGATTTAGAAAAGTATTTTGGGAAGGGTTTCTTACTAATGTTTAGTTTTTTAAAACATTCGTAATTTTTATTTGACGGGAGCTTAAAATTTATGAGTAAAGGCATAAATAATAGATATTTCGTTTCTTGCAGACATTCCGTAACTTTGGGGAACGGGCTTCAGTCCGAAAGACCGCCCCCCTAACCTTCGCAAAACCGTCACTGCTGGTAATTAGTAATAATAACGATTTAAAAACAATAAAAAAGGAAGTCGCCCAACTCACAGTATACGCACTATTTCTACATTCACAGATGGAATGAAGAAAAGCTTTGTCAGAATGGTCGAATGCTGGTTGAATCCCGGACTTCCCGATAGAAGCGCAAAAGCTAATCACTCAGTCATGTTTGTTGTGCAGTTGTATTTAGCTTAACTTAAATATATTCCGTAGTCTTTTTTTTTGGGGGGGGGGGAGTTCCGTAATGATATGTTGAATCCCTCTTGTTACAAATTCAGAAAACTTGAGGATTGGGTAAACTGTGATGGTGGTTCTATAAAACTTAACAGTAGAATTTCAAGAATATACAGAACCAAAAGCTCTAGATGTGCAGCCTTTAAGTGTATCATATAAATCTAAGTATTTCTCTTATGTTTTATTTTAATTTTATTTTGTTTGAAAAAGAGGGTATGGAATATTTTGAAGTAAAAATACTACATACTATTTTGCTAGTTATTTGTGTATTCTTTAAAAAGAAGTGTTTACTTTTAGGGTTGGCTGGTTTACACTAACTTCTGTTTTAATAACTGGTTTAAACCACAAAAATAAAAAGAATGAAAAATGCGAATCGTGTGAACTTCATGGTGACGTTTCCAGATATCAAACCATCTGCAATAGTTTTATTTCCCTTTCACCTTTTAATCAAGGTGTCCCATGTTCAATTCTCGGTCGAACCACAAACCTTCTTTCATGCGTAACCCAAGTAGCGGTTCGGATGTCAGTTTAAGGGAAAGTCTTCTCCTTGATAACCTCGGTATTTCGTAAGGATGTTAACCCTTAATATACGAAACAAACTAAATTGTATATTTTTGCATGCTTAAATGCGTGTTGTTTTATAAAGAAGCCAAGATTGCTTAAATATATTGATAGAAATTGGCAAAATTTATCGATTGCCTACGTAGCTTCCAACATTAGCTTGGATTGGACTTTCAATGATATATACGTACTAAATTTGTAATTTAATACCTCAGTTTTAGCGTACTGATTATGGTACGTTGACCTTTAAATTTTACATGCAAAGCAATAACAGGATTTTCCCGTTATTGTCTTACATTTCAAGTAATGACGGGATTTTCCCGATGGCTAGGGCGGGAGATTCTCAACTTAAGAAATTTACTGACCGCACTTCTTTAAGCTTATGGGAGTTCTTCCGGCATAACCCCGCTGTTGCATAATAACATCAAGGCGAAACAAACTTATTTCTGTGAATATGTAATATAAATACATTAAGCAAAAAATCTAAATCAAAAAAGCCTGGCTTAAACCAAAAAAGCCTGGTTTAAACATCCCCCAAAAAACGGGTTTTTGGCATTTTCAAAAACAACCACGGTTCTTGCCAACTCTGCTTACTTTTTTATATAGGGGGTTAAAAATTCTTATTATATACATTGGTTAATCCTGTGGAATTTATAATGTAAATATCTTGAAGAAAAATTGTTTGAAATATTTTTTTTCGAAATTCATAGTTAGTTTCGATGTTTTATATTATTATCAGCATCAACCACTAATTAAATGATTTTTTGTGTTATAGAGAAGCGATACAAAGTCTGTTTTATCAATTTAAAGCAGTATTTTGAAAAAAGCCCAAAATTTCCCAAGCAAAAAAGCGAAGCAGAAAAAACCGAGTTTTTTTCCAAAAAAGCCGGTTTTTTTCCGAGCCCTTGCATCTCTAGTGCAGTGTATTTTATCTTCATCGTTGTCTCACATGCTAACTATACGTTTCATATACTCTCGAGTGACACATATCACAGTTCATTAATCTTTGCAAATCGATTACTGCCGTACTTTCTTGTCACAGATGTGTTACTTTTAATGCCACAGCTTTTCTGTACTCTTTTCAGGCGCTTCGTCTTCGTTTCTGTGCTTTGGAAGGTATGTAGGATTTTATACAGTGTTGCAATTCCAAGACAGTTCATTTTATAGTTATCGGGAACGGTCTGAGATATTCCACACGAACGCCATTGGAATTGCTACGCTACAGGAAGACTTGTTGTACACATTTCCGCTTAACGTCTCATGGAAATTCTTTCTACGGCAACTCTACAATGTGCCGTTTTTGGGTGAATCATGTATCAAGCCCGTTCGTCATTAGACGCTGTGCATACTGTAGCTTACCCTCTACTGTACATTTGGTACTTCTGTGGTATTATTCTTGTTGTACATTGTTCATTTCTCTGTACGGATCCCATAAATTTCATGTCAAAACAGCAGTGAATATGAACAATAAAATGAAAATAAAACTTTCTTGTCCATTTAGCAACATTTTGTTTTACTCATTTTAGTTTTCATATTTATAATTCTTTTTCTATGAAATTTATCACAAATATACATTTCCCGATACTACCTATAGTATCAGTATTAAAAGTACCCTGGAAAATCATTATCAAATTATATTCTTACAAGAAGACAGTTATAGATATGCGACAATCATTTTGGACATCATAAGTGTACATTCATTATTCTATGGTAATACAAAAACGATGGGAGGACCCGTCTCACTGGTCCCTTATGACGGGCCGCCTTTCTTTCTCTCTCTCTCTCTCTTTATATATATATCAATTACCCGCTTCCTTGGTTAAATTAATAAAAAAAAACAGTAATATATTCAGTTAGTCACCTTCTACTATTACCAAAGCGCTCTTTGATATCAGTCACTCTCGATGATTTTTATATATTCTCTTTCCCTCCCCATGCTGCCTGTCACTGCATCAGAATTGTCATTGTTCATCTGAGCGACACCAAAAACTATGATTCCGACACTGATATTGGTCATTTCGATAATTAAAAAAAATATATATATATTTCCCTCTCCTCGTCCCCAAGTTGCAGGGCTGAATTCGGATTTAAACGGCTTCAGAAGTGTCACTGTTCACTTCAGAGACACCAAAAACAATGGGTTCGGCTCCTCAAAATCTTCCAAACTGCGGGGCTGAATTTGAATTTAAACAACAACATCGGAAGTGTAGCTGCTCATCTCAGGGACCCCGAAAACTATACATTCCACACAAATATCGATCATTTTAATGTGTGTCTTCTCCCCCTGCCTTAATGATAGAACATACAAGCCTGTTTGTATGTAATACGCGTACCCACAAATAATAATAATATTATATGAAGTAGCATTCTGTACACGGAATATTCTATAACCAAATAACAAAATTAAGAAAACAAGAATTTTAGAAATGATCAAAAAATGGATCGATAGATTGCGATCTTGGACAATAATTAGTTTTTAGAGCACAGGCCACAAAATTTTTGAACGGCTCCTAAATCAAGCTTTCGTATTTCTTGCGGAATAAGCACATCATACTGAGTTTAATGATAGTTTGGGTTTGTCTACACTGTATGTAGTTCTACAGATAGAACCCGAACAACAAAATTTTTGATTGAATGAAATGTATTGATTTTTTTTTTCAATCAGGGTCCATAAAAATTTGAACGGCCCCTAAATCGAGTTTTATTTTCTTTTACTTTATTTTATATTATTTTATTTTATTACGGAATAAGCACATGATACTGAGAAGGGACCTAGTCCTGGTGCCACACGAAATATGGAATGAGACTATAGTCAATCGATTTGTGTTATACTCAACAACAAAAAATCCATAGGCGGAAAAAAAAACTCGATCGTAACCGTTCCGTACTTATGGGAGGGGAGTAGGGGCACTGGCAACACAACACGTTGTGGATAATGAGACGAAATATAGAGCGAGTTCGATGAAATTATGCATAGAAGCGCAGTTAAACATATACTACAATGTAACATTACATTCGGCAATACTGTGACAAATGAGGACAGAAGCTTAGAACGTAAAGACAGAAGAGGGGGAGGGTAAGCGTAAGTAAAAATGATCATATAACTGTGGAAAACGGAGAAGCGTTAGGGGAATGGTACGGTAATAATACAAGATCAAGTAATGAATCACAAACCAAGTGAATAACAGTAATGAATGACAGCCTGTGGGCGACAACGTGAAGCAGAAATGGAAGAAAGAGAGCTATTGAGAGGATTGTTTGTAGGGTACGGACCCCCTCTCATCGTAACGTCCGATATATAAGCTGTTGTGTACATGTAGGCATTCACTTTCATATGTTTGTCGCACGTGATATTGTTTGTGCATCACCTCAATATTGCTAGCATCCTCCATGCCACCTAAAGTCCTGACTGGTTTGAAGTATAAATTGCACATGAATAAGAATGTTCAAGAAGTACGACTAAAAGTATAGGGTACAAAGAAATGTAGTGTCACATAGTGGACTGACTGTCCATGATAGACGGTCATGGATAAGTATTGGAGAGACCTTCATCCAGCAGTGGATCAACAATTTTTGTTGTTGTTGATGATGATGTTGATGATGACATAAAAGTAAGATGACAACATACGCCCCTGTCTGAATGTACTGCAAAGCACGAAAGAAGCACAATACACTGCAGACAAATAACACAACTGTGCGCGTGTACACTCATGTCCAAAATGATTGTCGCATATCTATAACTGCCTTCTTGTAAGAATATAATTTGATAATGATTTTGCAGGGTATATTTAATACTGATACTATGTGCATAATCGCGAAAGGTATATTTGTTCTAAATTTCATAGAAAAAGAATTATAAAAAACGAAAATTAGAATGACTAAAACAAAATGTTGCTAAATGGGCAAAAAAAACGTTTTATTTTCGTTTTATTGTTCTTATTTGCTGCTCTTTTGACATGGAATTTGTAATGTGCATGTATTTTTGCCGATTATACACATACTAACATTATAAGAAATACCGGGCGAAATCGTTATCAAATTATATTCCTACAACAACATATTTATAGACATGCAACAATAATTTTGGACATGAGTGTACATAGCTGTGATAACGTCTAACAGAAAGTATCGTCTCTAGGCTGACTATCGTTTGTGATTTATTATATTTGTATGACTCGATTGATTAGTGCTAGCGATTTCATGCTACAGTGGCACGGACGATGAACCGCATTTGAATGCTAACAGTGGTGAGGGGCGCAAGGCAGAGAAAGTCCAATACACCACTATACATTGAAAGATTAGTTGAGGAAGGTGAGGGTCATTGCCCCCTTGCCTTTCTATTCTCCACCCATGTACTCCACCAGGGGAGGCTTTAAGATTTTAATTTTGGGTAGGCCCGCTCCCTCTCTTATGGATATATATACACATTTGATTGATTAATGAGAGTAGGAAATTACAGTAGTAGTTGATGTTATTTGTTGAATCGAGGGGTATATCATACCCCATATGTTTATTTTTGTGTAGATTAGCGCTCACGTGCCAAATCATTTTAAACTAATAATGCAGTCATAGTATAGCACATACACGTAAACTATGATAATACTATATTCAGGATGGCCAACTAAATGAGATTGGTCTACTTTTATATATTATCAAGAACTTTTCTGATGCAGCACAATTTACCATTTTTTAGATGCACGTTACTGTTATAATACGCATGACGTTAATTAATTGTTAATTTCTGATATTAATATACCCAGCATTGACAACTACATTGAATTTCTTGTAACCTTAAAATACATGAGACAAAGCTCTTGCTGGAGGGGAACACATGGGATCAGTACGAAGTACAAATGTGACAGTAGAAGGAAAAGAAAGCTGTATGGCAGTTTCTGGGAGAAAAGTTATGAAATATCATAAACGACCTCATTACTTACCCTTCTCCTCATAAGAATTATGGCAGAACAGAAGTAGTGCAAAAAATCATAGCAAATACATATGATTGGCTCCCAATATTGTGTCGAACCTGATTTTACTCTATGTCCTTCACTTTGCAATGTCAGTTTTAGGGAAAGAAAAATATTTTCAACTAAACAGTTGCACTTTCAAGCTTCTATTTCTTTGTAGTTTGGACATCTTCCTCTAGCCCTCTGTTTTAGATACTCGATTCTCAGCTCTGGAGCAAGGCACTACATTCTCAGTTCTGGATTCGGACAACCAATTCTCGGTTCCAGACGGCTACCCGATTTTTTTTGGTTGTGGTGGACAAACACCGTGCTCGTGGGTTTTCTCGGGGTTCTCCCGTTTCCTCCCACTTTCTTCATTCCATCATTTCACTCATCTCTCATCATCGCCGTCTCCTTTAGCCTAACCTGCATAAACGTAGGACGTAAAGCTTAAAGATTTCATTTCATTTCCGATTCCAGACCGGATATCAAATTAATGATTCCAGACCGGGTACACGATTATCGGTTCCGGATCCTGTTACACGATTCTCCCTGGATCTGGAACCGGATAATCCGGATCCAAAATTTTCTGGCCATCCCCAAGGCACTGATGCGGGCTCTATTCAAAGTTTATCATAGCACGAGTTTGACTAGTAAACTATTCATTATAGGTTTGAAAAATCAAGGCTGCCAATAAAACTCCAACTGATCAAAGCTGTATATATATTTCAAGAGCATATATACACTTACTGAAATTGAAATCCCAACACCAAGAAGGAGTTATACTAGGTGAATGAAACTTACATAGAATAATCTTGTACAGTGGGCCACACAAATTCATGAGGTACAAAATCCGTGAGATAGGCAACCCAAATAACGCCCGCTCCAAGATTAATTGCAGCTGGTAGAGCAGCTAGAACAAAAGCATGAAGTTGCCCCCACCTGTGATAAGAACGTATCGTAAAGTGCATTTTTGCCCAGGACTGAGGCAAAACGCTGGCTCACGAAACGACAAAAGGGACTCTTTGCACACTTGTACTCGTAGTACACAGCACAGTACCAGAAAAAAATATATATGGACACCAGAGGCGCCGATGAGACTTAAATAATCTTATAATTAACTCAAATGAGGGATTATATAAATAAGTTAACTTATTTCAAAAGACTATACGTATATGTGTATCAAATAATATACGGATAGAAAATGAATTGAAATCTTTGAGTTTTACGTCCCACGGTTATGCCGGTTAGGCTAAAGGAAACGGTGATGATGAGAAATGAGTGAAATGGTGGAATGAAGAAAGTGGGAGGAAACGGGAAAACCCCGAGGAAACCCACGAGCACGGTGTTTGTCCCCCATAAAGTTTACTTGACGGGAGCTGGAATTTAACCCGGGACCCCAAGCACCAGAGGTAAACAGTCTACCAGTGAGCCACCGCGCCCCTAAAATATACGGATAGATTAAGCAGTATATGCATTAGGATATTTGTTTTAAGCAAACACAAACCCTTGCGCTGAGTTTTGAAACTATTAACAATAGTCCTACCTGCAAATCAATTAAAGTACGGATGGATCATTCAGGGGAAGAACCCGGCCACTAATTAAAATTTTAGGGGTTTAACAGGGCCTGAGCTCCTAGGTTCCGGCACCACTGATTGATAAGTAATGTTACTTCGAAAAAGCTTGTCTGATTTCATTATAAGTTAAATGGCTTCTGAAAATGTGAAATAATTCTACGCAGTTATTTATTTGCAAATATTAAAAATGCAAAATTTGATAATACTCCAACGAGCTGGAGAACTTATCCGTACTAAACGTATTTCCCCTTGGGTTTGCAAATATAACTGTGAGTTCCTGATTTGATTAATACTTGTGCAAATTTACACATTGAGACACAAGCAGAAAAGAGGAGACTATAGTGCCTCACAAAACACAACAATTTAAAAATGAACGAAATTAACGATTAATATCAAATATAGAACCGTTAACATGTTTAAATCTGTAACTCGTTTTCTCCATTCATTTTCTTCCTTTATTTTCAGGATCGTATCATCACCGAATTTCTCCACTGGATATTATCTTTTATTTAGCAGCATTCACTTCGAGCTCAGCTTTGTAAATGAAACATTTTAAAAAAGAGTAAATGGTAAAAGGGAGAATCGAACACGGATTTCCGGATTAGAAAACCACAACGCTAACCACTCACCTAAAACGTTATTTCTTCCGGCTCACTTAAATAAAGAGCCTTTTCTGTTCGCTCTAAACAGTAGTTTGTTAACAGTCAAATTAATTGGCAAAACACAGGAATATATAATTGAGGATTCGGAGGGCATTATATCACTGAAATCATTAAGTTATCAACATTACAAATTTTTTGAAAATAAAATATAGAACTCCTTTATTTTTAATCAGATACGGCGCGTATATTATCCTCCTAAACAAAGTAAAGATAAGTCAATTACTGCGTAGTAATCGTCGTTCAGTAGTCAAGGCATTCGACCAGGAATCTGAAGGTAATCGAATCGAATCGGATCCACAAATGACCAGTACTTTTTACTTTAAAATTTTGGTGACGATTAACCGGCGATGGCACACGTTTTATTAACTTCAGATATTTGAATATTCGTATTTTTCAATACTTGAACTATCAAACCTTCAGGAATAATAATAATAATAAAAGTAATAATAATAATAATAAGCTAATAATAATAATTATTATTATCTCATAGAAGATTAAAGTTAGAAGCTTATTGTCGCTCAGGGCATAACATTACAACCAGATGTAACATTTGGCAAGATTATTTTGGTTTTCTTTAGTGTTGCTCACGAGAAGAGGAATTTCTCATCTTGTTTCTAAAACAAAAAAAAAAACAAAGTGAGACGAGAATTAACGTTTTACATTCAATACGGGACAAGTCTAACTCAAGTTATCGTCTCGTTTTGGAGATTGAATCGAGACGAGACGAAAAGCATTGTAAACATTTTTCATTTTATCTCGATTCTCGAAATAATATGTCTATTCTTTAAGTAACAATTGCTTTGTAGACTGAATCTTATACGCTATTTTGTCGCTTTGTATTTCGGAGCTGATTGAATTTATTATGATCTCTGTATATATTTTTATAGCAAACATTTTATAATTACTTCTTCATATCCTAAAAGTTAGTTTATTATATGCCTTACTGTTCAGTGATAATCAGTTATATTCATTACAGTTATTTTCCTGAAAACGTACAGTAGAATACATTCTACATCAAGCTTTAGTGAAACGCTTTCGTTTAAAATTTTGGTAGTTCCAGAGGTGTGTCTTGGAGATAAAGACATCCTCCTGAAATCCCAAATTATCTGTAAGTTTTGCTAATTGTAGGGCAATTTTAAAAAACTTAATACCATTATTATTATTATTATTATTATTATTATTATTATTATTATTATTATTGCAGAAAATTTAAGACCTCAATATTACGTCCTATTGCAATCTAAGTAAGCATACTGAAGTTGATAGGAAAAGAAAAAAGAACGGATAAGAGATACTTTCGAGGGATTAGTGTACGAAAGGAAACGAGGGGGGAGAAAAAAGGTGCCAGATCCTGGACAATATTAACATCGGAACTTCGGATACCTAGACAGAAACTAAGTAGCATTTCTTTTCAACACGATACATAGTAACAAGCTTTCTTTGGATAAAAGACTTTGAATTATGTATTCGTTATTTTGATATTTAAAAAATACATACCAGTATGAAAAAGATTTGTTCCTATTTACAAATTTTGGTTGAAGGGATATATGGAACATGTTGGTTTGCAATCGAAAACATTATTATTTCTAGCAGTAGGAATAACAGTGGAAGACGTTCAGAATAATTGCTAGGAAAAAAAATATCGTTTCAGGCACATTTATGATTCATACTACACCAAAAGCATGGCCCTTAGTGGTCGTATTCATGAATTGTTTGCTAAACACGTTACGCTTTCACACAGTGCCAATTAAGGTTGTGGACATACATCTGGCGTCATATTGCTAGTACAGTATTTCCTCTGTGAAGAAACCTGTTTCCACTCTAACTTGTAAGACCGAAAGAAATTCATTAGTTTTCATTTTATAACACAACAGAAGTATGAATATTGCATTTGATAAAGACAACTTACCGAAGCGGGAATCGAACCCCAAGCTCCTGTTTTACGAAACAAATGCTCATGACACTTTGCTAAGACTGGTCTCTCAAGTAAGAGTCGTAACACACTCGTGCATGTAGCAAATTGCAAACGTTTACGATAACAACGAAACACACTGATTTCGGTCATGATAAAATACAATAGTTGAGAAACTTCAAATTTAAATTAGAAAACAAAATAGACACCAAACAGGCATGGAAATGAAGGAGAAACTGGTTTTCAGAGTAATTCAAATCTTTAACTGAAACCTGTTATCTCAAACCACTTTATTTTCTTATTCACCGAAAGTATCTCGCTAACCTGTCTCTATTATATTTAGTAATAAGCATTTTAGAGTTATTCCAGTAGCCTTGAACGAGGGAAACAAACGCAGATACACCAAGGACATATACAATTTCAAAGGATCTCCCACCGGGATTTGAACACTGGACCGTGAGCACTGAACTATCTAAAGCAGTGATGGCGTGGGTAATGAAAACTTGACCCACCACCCTTCGTGATCCACGACGAACCATTGTACACCATGACTCAGCCCTCAGTGACCCACTGGGTCCCAGCACCCACAATGTCCCACTTTGACCCACAACCCAGCGACCCGCTCCGACCCCCTACCTATCAAAACACACCGTTATCAACTCTGGCACATTATCCACAGCTTCTTCTTTTCTGACTAAAATCAGGTTGTCAAATTTTAATTAATCGGAGTTTGAATTTTTACGGTCACTCGCTCAAGCACCGGTCTATTACAATAACGGTGTAACTGATCTTTTCGTTGCAAAATGGTAAAGTGTTTGTCATGGGCCAAATTTTGATGAATTTCAATTAAATTATAATGGTATAATTTTTTCCTTGTTGAATTGTCGATAATTTTCAGTGGAAAAATGCACGAAATTTTAAAGTCCAAAATCAAGGTAAGTAGACCAACGTACAGTCCAAACTTAAAATTTCCGTGCAATTAAGCGTACATTACAAATTTTATATCTATTTTTCTGACAACTTTATTGCTTGATTGCTCTGTGCCCTAAGCGCTCCAGATAATAAACATAAGCTTAAGCAATTATTATAGTAGAAAGCGCATGGTTTTTGTTTCTCAATTTGTTTGTGAATTTGTTTGTCAACTAATATCGATCGTTTTCGATTATTTTTACAAACCAACGCACTACCAATTTTGCATATATAAAATGCGCTGCCCCCTCCCCCTCGTAAAGAAGAATTTCAAAAATGCTATGAAACTTTCTGTTCATTTTCAATAAAGAGTTAACATACCGAATTTTAGCTCCGTAAGTTTAACGGCTTTTGAGATACTCATTTTTTTCGCAAATGTTCGGATCCCCAGTACCCCCTTAAGATATTATTATAATGAAAGTGATATGATAACATCCCAGTTTGGATTAAGGTCTAACTACATACCAAAAGTCATTTCATTTGACTTTGCAATTTGACCGTGATGATCAGGCGCACACAGTTATATCCATTTTTTTATATATTACAGTGATTCTAAAATGTATCCTTTCTGGTAGTTAGCTCCTCTTAAAACTTACAGGCTGTGTGTTTTAAAAGCCAAGTGATAGTTATTAGCAATTTTGACATTTCATGATCAAACACTTTCCGAAGTGGATGCTCACCCAACCGTTTTTTTTTTTCAGGAAAATATGAAACACATACAGTATTCCCTCATTTCGAGTCTAGAATATATGCACACAATTTCGTTCACTTCGGTCCTCTTTTTGATTTTCCGGAGGCAAATTTCAAAATTTTGGGTGGGGGCTTTTCCCCCTGAAACGGTTTTTCTTTTGCTTAAAAACATGTATTGGTTTATTTTTTTGCGTATTGTCCCTATACAAAGTTTCGTTGCAACTCTTCATGTCCTTTAATCACTCCTGACATACTATTATTAGCACGTTTGATATTTCGTGATCTTTGCGTTTAATGTCCCACGATTATGCCTGTTAGGTTAATGGAGGCCGTGATTGAAGCAATAATTATGATGAACGAATTAGTGGAAGAAGAAAGTGGGAGGAAATTAGAGTTTTCCAAGAAAACCCATGAGCACGATGTTGTCCACTTGAAGCTTACTTGCCTTGGGAGCGAACCAAGTATCCCACCCTGAGATCAGAGTTTGACTTTTCTGAGTGGTTCAGTGGGTCGAAGTGCAACAGAATGTGACCCATTTCGACTCACCACCCACTGCGACCCACCATGACCCACTCTGATCTACCGATCCACTCTACCTACTGCATTGTAGACACTATCTTCTGAACAGTATATTTGTTCACCCTCGACCCTAGCCATAAAATCTAAATACACGTTTATGATTGGTTGCACACTGTGATTGTCCTAACTTTCCGGTGTATGCATTGTTTGTCATAGTAATAGAAGAAAATTGTCACTTTGTTGGAATTAAAGAAGAAAATTGAAGAAGCAGCTGAGGTTAATTTAATATCATGGCAGTCAAGCTGGAACAAAACGCGCCCTGTGGAGTTTCTCATCCGTTTTACTACTACTACTTATACCATGGATTCGTGTAGCAAAACTGCACGCGTAACGTAAGTAAATCACTTTTTCGAGTATTATTGATCTTATTTTAATGAAAAAATTGTTATAGAAACTTAATAAAAATAAAATATAAGAATTAAAAAGTATCCCTTAGCCGGCTTAGAACCCACACCGAAAGTAATTATAACTAACCAGTTGTGCTAACACGCTCGGCCACAAAGACCGACAGCAGTGGGTGGATGATTTCTCCTATATGTACGCTACGAGGCAAGGAAAGGATAACTTCAAATAATTAGAAGCAAGTATTCAGCTCCTCTTGCTAGGGTCGAGCGTCATTAAAAAATAAGCTTCTGAACACCAGTGAATTTGTCTATGTTTTACCTTCAAGGCCTGCATTACCCTTTCCTTTTTTATTTATTTATGTTTACCTACCTGATATAAGTATCTCTAAGTGAAAAAAAAGAACTCCAGGAATTTTTGAACATTGATATTTATAATTACAATAATATCAAGAGGACTTATCCTACTGCTTAGCATTCAAGACATACAGCTTCTGAGTTTTTAGAGGGGCTAAGTACTGGGGGAAAAAACATCTTTGAATCACTGTAATATATAGAAAAAATGGATGTAACTATGTGTGACTGATCATTACGGCCAAATTACAAAGTCAAATGGAATGACTTTTGGTATATAGTTAGGCCTTAGTCGAAACTGGAATGTTATCATATCACTTTCATTATAATAATATCTTAAGGGGGGCAGCTGGGATCCGATTTTTTTGCGAAAAAATGAGTATCTTACAAGCCATTAAACTTACGGAGCTGAAATTCAATATATAAACTCTTTCTTGAAAATGGACAGAACGTCCCATAGCATTTTTTTAAAATCATCTTTATGAGGGTGGGTGACACTTCTATATATGCAAACTTGGTAGTGGGTTTGTTTGTAAAAATAATCTAAAACGATCGATATTAGTTGACAAAAAATTCACAAACAAATTGAGAAACAGAACCTTGCGCTTTCTACTATAATAATTAAAGCCCAGAATTAATGGCAAATATCGTAAGTGCCATTATTGGAATTTTTGGTGATATTTTCAGCAGAAGTGCAATTTTTACAATTTAGAAGCAATTTGTTGCCATTGTCACATGTTTCCCCTTACATAACTCCTTATTTACTCATAAATGACAGCATACCACAGATCTGAGTCGTTCTTATCTGGCCAAGTGATCTCGGTGTCTGGCAATATGTGGTCTAACCCCGTAGGAATGTGACAAGTGGAGGGGCGGGGAAGGTAGTGCGTATTCAGTCCTTGGAATTTTGATGCAGTGTTCGGTTCTTTGAATGACAAACGAAGGTGCCTAGTTTCAAGAAGTAGGCAGGTGAGCAGTTATTGTGAATCTTAAGCGTGCGTGATACAGAACTGGTATTTATGTGCGTTTCAGTGTTTCAAGATGCCGAAAGTTGGTCCTTCTAGGCAACAGAAGTTGGAAAAATTTGTGAGTTCGGGCGTACTGTATTTTCAACAGACAGTTCTGTACTGTTTTGTAAGTTATGTGAAACTGTGGTATTCGCTAAAAAGCCTTGTTTTGTAACACCATATAAGCACTGCAAAACACAATTCTGCAAGGAAACACAAACCAGCTGGTGAAAAGGTTCAAAATCTTCTTGGGACAGTCACGAATCCCGTTTCGCGCACTAACAGTTTTGCGAATGATATGTGTGAAGCTCTTATTAATGCGGATACTTCTTTATGGAAGTTAGAAAATGTTTCGTTTAGAAACTTTCTCAAGAAATTCACAAAACAAGAAGTTCCAAGGGAATCATGTTTGAGAAAGACTTACGTCAATAGCGTGTACAGCAGGACTATTGACGATATCCGCAAGAGTGTTGCTGACAAAAAAAAAATATACGGATTTCAATTGATGAAACTTGCGATATTCTAGAACGTTCAATTGCCAAAGTTGTAATTGGAACTTTATGAGGGGAAGAAGGCACACAAACATATTTGATTGCATCAGAAGTTGTGGAAAAGTAAATGGCACGACAATTGCACAGGTTTTTACAAAATCGCTGAGTATTCTGTGGCCAAAATGTGTAAAATACGATGAGGTCCTTCTTTTTGTCACAGACGGAGCTGCATACATGAAAATGCAGCAAAAGCCCTTAAGGTTCTATTCCCACGTATGTTGCATGTCACCTGTCTGGCACACACGCTACATAGAATTGCAGAGTAAGTTTTTTCTCATGTTCCTTACGTTGACGTTTTTGTGTCAAATGTGAAAAAAAAAAGTATTTCTGAAAGCTCCCTCGCGAACAAGTACGTTTCACGAGTTAGCCCCTGAACTTCCGCTTCCACCACAGCCTGTCTTAACGAGATAGGGTACATGAATTACAGCTGTTCCCTATTATGCTCACAACTTTGAACCATTTTTGGGCTCTTATTTTGCAATTAATTCCGAGCTCTAAAAATAATTGCTGAAGCTTATGTTTATTATATGGAGCGCTTAGCGCACAGGGCAATCAAGCAGTAAAGCTGTGGGAAAAATAAACATAAAATTTGTGATCTACGCTTAATTACACGGAAATTTAAAGTTTAACTCTACGTTGGTCCACTTACCTTGATTTGGGACTTCAAAATTTCATACCTTTTTCATAAAACCAAGCCATGAAACCAAGCCATGAAGCCTCAGATAGTTCAGTGGTCGCGGTCACGTGTTCAATTCCCGGTGGGAGATCGTTTGAAATTGTATATATCCTCGATGTATATGTGTTCGTGTTCCTGTCGTTCAATGTTACTGGAAATAACTATAAAACGAGTATTACTAAGTATAGTAGAGAAGTTATCGAGATACTTTCGGTGAATCAGAAAAGAAAGTGGTTTGAGGCAACAGGTTCCAGTTAAAAGGTTCGAATTACTCTGAAAACCAGTTTCTTCTTCATGTCCTTGCGCGTTTATATGAATATTTTTGTTTTCTAAACTAAATTTCAAGTCTCTCGACTATAGTATTTTATCATGACCGAAATCAGTGTGTTTCGTTGTTATCGTAAAAGTGTTCAATTTGCTACATACACAAGTGGTTTTTGACTCTTAGTTAACAGACCAGTCCTAACGTAGTGGCGTGAGCATTCGTTTCGTGAATCAGGGATGTCGAGTTCGATTCCCGCTGCGGTAAGTTGTTGCCGACAAAGACCGACCTATAATACCCAGAGTGTGATATTATAGAATCAAAAAAATATGCTTTCAAGTACTTCTGGGAGGACAAAATGACAAGAAGTTCAGCAATAATCCAGTAAGTGGTGTTGAGCGTACTGTTACAGATGTGTCACAGTGGGCATTAGCAGCAAAACACCATTGTATTCAATATAAAGAAGTAAAATCCCAATGTTACATATATGTAACGCGGGGTATTATAGGGTTAACTGCAATATTCACACTTCTGATGTGTAATAAAATGAAAAATAATGAATTTCTTTCGGTCTTACAAGTGAAGGCGGCTTTCTTCACAGGGAAAACACTACCAATATGACGTCAGATGTATGTCTACAACCTTGATTGGCATTGTGTGAAAACGTAACGTGTTTAGCAAACAATTCATGAATACGACCACTAAGGGCCATGCTTAGGGTTAGTATGAGTCATAAATGTGTCTGAAAGGATATTGTTTCCTAGCAATTATTCTGAACGTCTTCCACTATTATTCCTACTGCTAGAAATAATAATATATTCGTTCGCCATTTCCAACATGTTCCATATATTCGTTCAACCAAAACTTGTAAATAGGAACTATTCCTTTTATATTGGTATGTATCTTTTTTTAATATCAATATAAGGCATACATAATCCAGTCTTTTATCCAAAGAAAGCGTGTTACTATGTATCGTGATGAAGATAAATCCTACTTAGTTTCTGTTTAGGCATCCGAAGTTTCGATATTAATATTGCCCAGGATCTGATAATCCCTCCCCTCAGTTCCTTTCCAACACTAATCCCATGAAAGTATCCCTTATCCTTTCTTTTTCTTTTTCCTATCAACTTCAGTATGCTTATTTGCATTGCAGTAGGACGTAATATTGAGGTCTTAAATTTTCTGTAATAATAATAATAATAATAATAATAATAATAATAATAATAATAATAATAATAATAATATCATTTTTAAAAAAATGCATTAAAATTAGCATAACTTACAGATAAGTCGCGATTTCGGAAGGGTGTCTGGATCTCCAGGACACACCTCTGCAACTACCAAAATTTTAAACGAAAGCGTTTCACTAAAGCTTGATGTAGAATGTATTCTACTGTACGTTTTGAAGAAAATAACTGTAAGAAAAATAACTGAATATCACTGAACAGTAAGGCATATAATAAATTAACTTTTAGGATATGAAGAAGTAATTATAAAATGTTTGCTATAAAAATATATACAGAGATCATAATAAATTCAATCAGCTCCGAAATACAAAGCAACAAGATAACGTATAAGATACAGTCTACAAAGTAATTGTTACTTAAAGAATAAACATGCATTATTTCGAGAATCGAGATAAAATGAGAAATGTTTACGATGCTTTTCATCTCGTCTCGATTCCCATCTCCAAAGTGAGAAAATAACTTGAGTTAGACTTGTCCCATATTGAATGTAAAACGTTAATTCTCCTCTCACTTTTGTTCCTTTTGTTTTAGAAACAAGATGAGAAATTCCTCCTCTCGTGAGCAACACTAAACAAAACCAACATAATCTTGCCAAATGTTACATCTGGTTGTAATGCTATGCCCTGAGTGACAATAATCTCCTAACGTTTAATCTTCTATGAGATAATAATAATTATTATTAGTTTATTATTATTATTATTATTATTATTATTATTATTATTATTATTATTATTATTATTATTATTTCTGAAGATTTGGTAGTTCAAGCATTGAATCATCCGAATATTCAAATATCTGAAGATAATAAAACGTTTGTCATCGCTAGTCAATCGTCACCAAAATTCTTAAGTAAACAAGTACTGCTCATTCGTGGATCCCATTCGATTCGATTACCTTCAGATTTTTAGTCGTGTGTCTTGACTATTGAACGACGATTATTACGCAGTAATTGATTCATCTTTACTTTGATTACGAGTATAATATACGCGGCGTATTTGATTCAAAATAAAGGAGTCTTGTATTTTGTTTTTAAAAAAATCTGTAATGTTAATAACTTAGTGATTACAGTGATATAATGCCCTCAGATTGCTCAATTATATATGCCTGTCTTTTCCCAATCAATTTGTCTATTAACAAACTACTGTTTTGAGCGAACAGAAAAGGCTCTTTATTTAAGTGAGAAGGAAGATATAACGTTTTATATAAGTGGTTAGCGTTGTTGTTTCGTATCCGGCAATCCGTGTTCTTTTCTCCCATTCACCATTTACACTTTTGGAAATGTTTGATTTACAAAGCTGAGCTCCAGGTGGATGCTGGTAAATGAAAGGTAATCTCCAATGGAGAAATTTAGTGATAATGTAATCCTGAAAAAAACTGAAGAAAAATGAATGGAGGAAACGAGGTATTTCTGTTAGTGGTTCTATATTTGATATTAACCGTTAATTTTGTTCATTTTTAAATTGTTGTTTATTGTCACTATGTTCTACCCTTTTCTGCTTGTGTCTCAATGTGTAAATTTGCACAAATATTAAACAAATCAGGAACCCTTAGTTATATTTGCAACCTAAGGAGAAATACTGTTACTACGAATAAGTTCTCGAACTCGTTTGAGTGTTATGGAATTTTGCATTTTTAATATTTACAAAGAAATTACTGCATACCAATATTTAGCATTTTATGTCATTTAACCCCTTCCTTCTTTTAGCGAAAAAAATAATCAGTATTGGAAATCCTCATATGAGAACTTGAAAAATGAATTAAAACTTGAATTTTAGATTTTTCACTTAATTGCGACCAGAAATAAGTAAGTTCTATATATGACACACTCACAACTCACAAAGAACATGCCAGATGACAACAAAATCTCTTATTCGTACACGTCAATATCTCACACAGCAGACAAAACAGTCATTTGGTGCCCTTGATAAATCACAAAAAAGCTACAGTGAAAGAAGGGTATGTGCCATATATGGCACAGCATGCGGTAAGAGGTTAACGAATAAAGAAATCAGAAAAGGTTTTCTGACCCCAAAAATTTTCGTTAGGAGTGGGTTCTTTCCCTGAATGATCCATTCACATTTTAATTGATTTGAAGGTAGGACTATTGTCAATAGTTTCAAAGCTCAGCGCAAGGGTTTGTGTTACATAAAAATGTAACCTAATACAGATGCCGCACAATCTATCCGTATATGATTTGATACACATTTATGTATAGTCATTCGAAGTAAGTTAACCTGTTTATACTCCCTCCTTTGAGTTAATTATAAGATTATTTAAGTCTAATCGCCGTATATTTTTTCTGTTACTCTGCTGTGTACTGCGAGTACAAGTATGCAAAAACTCCCTTTTGTCATTTCGTGAGCCAGCGTTTGGCCTCACTCCTGCACAAAACACACTTTATTATTTGTTCATTTAACAAGTGGGGGAAACTTCATGCTGCTGTTCTAGCTACCCCTTCCAGGCGTAATTAATCTTGGAGCGGGCGTTAGTTGGGTTACCTATCTCACAGACTTTGTACCTCAAGAATTTATGTGCCCCACTGTACGTGTGTCTTTATATTGATTCTAGTTTGAAGTACAGAACTTACAGAATGCAAGGGCACCGCCAGACGAAAGTGGACGATATTCGTCTTTAGTATTCAGTGTAGTCACCGCCTAGTTGAATGCAGGCGTCCACATGAGCAGTCAATCGATCGTAAAGATATATTTTTTTAAGATCGTAAATGTGTCGGATGCCATCTTGTGGAATTGCGTTCCAAGCCCCATGGAATTGCTGCACCCATAAGGTCAGATCGGCGATGGTCGTTGTTGGTTGAGAATGGATCCGGAGGCGTCTTCCAGTCATGTCCCACACATGTTCTATTGGAGAAATATTTGGAGATCTTGCCGGCCAAGGTAACACTTTAATATCTTGAGGAGCACGTAAAATTGCAGATGTAGTATGGAGACGAGCTTTATCTTGCTGAAACAGGGTACCTTCCATATCGTTCATGAACGTTAGAACAATGGGTTCGATCACCATTGTAATATAGACGTGCGCTGTCATGGTATTAGGAATAGTGACTAATGGGGTCCTGTGGTCATACAAAATCCCTTCCCATACCGTAATGCTCGGGGTCGGACGAATATGACGATGAGTAATTCAGCTTGGCAACAAACGTTCATCAGTCCGCTTCCTGACTCATGTACATCCATCACTGGTACCGAGGCAGAAATGGCTCTCGTCCGTGAATACCACAGAGTTCCATTGTGCCCTCCAATGGGCGCTCTCACGACACCACTGTAGACGGTTTTGACGGTGGGTAGGAGTAAGCGGCGAACACTCCACAGGACGTCTAGAACGGAGCTCACACTCCAGTAGACGACTCACGACAGTTCTTGTACTGATGTCAGGCATCACTACAGATCGAATTTCGGCTGCAGACTCCCTCCGATCCACCAGGGCCATCCTGCGAATACGTTAATCGTCTCTTTCTCCGTTGGATCGAGAAGGCCCGGAACCCGGTCTTCTTGTAGTAGTACCTTCCCGGAACCATTGCTGCCAACATTTGCAAATCGTGGAGACGTCTCGACCGATACTTTCTGCGATGTCACGAGATGAAAATCCACTCTCTCGCAGCCCTACCACGCGGCCGCGTTAGAACTGTGTTAACTGCCGATAAACATTTCGTTGACGTCTTCGAGGCATTCTGTAGGTGCTACGAGTGTACACACACCCATACTTACCTTCACACACACCCACATGCAAAGCTCTGAGTACTGCTATTTAGTTGATACATTTGAAACACGTTCAGCGTATCACTGCAACATCATTTATTGTAATTACGAAAGTAACTCTAATATTACTTGACTTATATAATTTTCATCCTCATTAGGTAGTATATAGCAGTCTTTTACTGTGAGTGTTGTATAAATATTTAATTTGATTTTGAAATACTGATCAACTACTTATTTTTTGTAGCAAAGATCAAATTGCAAAACATATACTTAATATAGGGTCTAACAGTCTTACGTGTTTTATTGAGTTTTCAGTATTTTTTAAATGTTATTTCAATAAAGTAAAGAATTAAATATAACATTTTAGATGCATGGCAGATGAAGGAACCAAAATAATCATCCGTTTATTAGGCTGCGCCTGTGATTTTGTTCCTTGAATGTTGGCCGTTTTGTCAAAATTTTCCTAGGATTTTGTGCTCTTGTACTTTGTCCTGCATTCGTAATTCTAAAAGATTCAGTAAGAAGAATAACTAGCTGATTCTTCAAGTTTCATCATAACCTTTAGATGCTGTTCTACTGGTGCTTCTCGGAAAAATGACTAGGATACAGTTCTGTTATTAGGAGTGTTATTCACATCTACTTTAGTAAAGATGAATGACATTTTAATACCTGCTGGGAAATTGAAAATTGATAGATTCAGTAGCAGAACGCCGTTTGATATTGTAACTGAAACAAAAATGTACATAAAGAAAAGTTACTTAGATCTAATATCAAGTAATTTAACAAAAAAAATGTTATTCAGTTTTCCAATAATTCATCTCCAACATGCTAAGTTTCGCAATACATAAAAGGTACCATGGTTCATATCATCAAGACATGTTTGGCCATATTTTAAACAAACAATAGAAAGGATGCATAAGTCGGCCCTTAAGAAAGAGCCTTAGCCTTCTACATCACAACGCCTTTCGGCATCAGCAAATAAGCTGAAGGAAAAAAAATCTTAAATATACGCGAGTTGAACAGAAAATCAAATCATTGAGAAAAGGCTGGAATCACGGGTAATAGACTTGGTGGCTTACTTAGATGTAGTTGCATACTGTTTACATTTAGAACAGTCATGGTGAGATGGTGAGATGTCGTTTAAAATTGTATTGGCTATATCAACGATATGTGATATGTAGTATTGCTAGTATTTACATTGACAATATAATTATATATTACATGTTGCACGTACTATAGAATTACGTATAGAACACAAGTCACCTGATCAGGTGATGTCGAAAAAGGAGTAGTGATGTAGAAGACAAAGGCTCTTTTTTTTTCAAAAGGGACTCCCTAAGCATCACCTGATTGTTTACTGATTGCATTGCTTGTTTAATATGTAGCCAAACATTTCTTGGTAATGTGAACTGTGGCACTTTTTAATACTGCAAGCCTTAGCATGCTGGAGATAAACTACTCGAAACCCAAATAAAATTTTGGTATGAAATGACTTGATATTAGACCGAAGTAAGTTTGTTTAATATCCGTTTGAATTAAATTGTCAAACGGCTTTCTTGCAACTGAGTCAATCAGTTATCTATTTCCATGCAGATATTTCAAAACAAAAACGCATTAATCTTTACTAAAGTAGATGTGAATAACACTGCTAATAACAGACCAGTATCCTCGTCATTTCTCTGAGAAGAACAATTAGAAAAAATATCTAAAACTTGTGATGATGCTTGAAGAAATAGTTGTTCTTCCTACATAATCTATTAGAATTACTAAAGAAAAATTCCCTAGAAAAATCCTCTCTATACAGATTTCCCTCCTCGAAAGATTAGGCAGAACGGAAATTCCCGTTTTACCTAAAGATAGATCGTTTAAAATATTTTCTACCAAGTGCTGGAGGGCCTTTAGACAGAACTGGAAGACACCACCAAGACTATTCCAACGTTGTTCTTACTGTTGTTCCCCGCGTAAATAAGATTTATCCATTGTCTATTTCCTTTGATCTGTTTTTATTTGAAGACCTGCATTTAGTCACCTATAAACTTGGACAAAAAGAAAGAAGGAAAAGAAAAGAAAGAATAATGAGACAAAAAAAAACAGAAATGCATCGGTTTACTGCACAGCTGAACATATAATAAAACCAAAAATAAATTATTCTATTATATTTATTTAATATAAATTATGTTTATTTTATTTCTTCCAGGTTTGGGTGAAGCCTCGGCAAACTCAATGTTTTAACATGGCTGCAAATACGGCGCTGCAATTTAAGGTAAGAGGAAGAAAACAAAAGTGATTATTTTATATGTATTCTGTTTTTATTTGAAGACTTTATTTAACTATAGACTTTTACACGAATCACAAGGTAACTTGTTTTTGCGTAACACGAAATTTTTGACAACACAATGATTAATAAATTTATTTCCGTTAACTATACCTAAAACCATCAGTCCCTACTGTTTCAAATATCATAAATTTCTCGAATTACTAGATATAAGGTCTCAACTAAACTGAAAAATTTTGAGCAGAAGTGGGGCAAAATCCTTTCTGAAATGATCCGAATTTGTATCTGACATTACGATGGCATGTTTTGTCTTCTAAGAGAGATAAGGTATATCCCACAAAATGCTAGCCTAGTCTCTTCTTGATTACAACCGAGAGGGTATCGATCCCGAAACTCAGTACAAACATAAAACTGTGAAGAGTGATATTTACAAGACCTAACCCGGAATATCCACCAGAGAGATGTGTAGTGCAGAATAGGCTAGAGAAAGTCCTTTCCTACTTTGTGATCTAAGGAACTAATGCTCTCCACGCTACACTTCCCGTCAATCATTTAACTTTTATCAGAAAATTAACCATTCTGACGACAATATGTGCAACACCTTGTTTTTATCATAACTACCTTTACCACACAACATTCTAATGCACTGCTCGCCATTAAAAATGCAACACTAACAAGGAAGCACCGTGGAAAGTCCAAAAGTTTCAAAATATGTCGAGCATGAAAACATAATAAATTGATTAGCACGATAATGCCGTGAAGCATCAGAGGTACTGAGTATGCCAATTACTGACAGAAATGGAAGGCGAGCAGAGCCACAGTTAATTGGTAGACGAAGGTTGAAGTAATATGAGTGTGAGCATATTGTCCTTCCAGTAGGTCTCGATCTTTGAGCGCGGACAAGCAGTAGCGTATCGCGTGTGTTGTTTATCCTTCCGTGACATTGGTATCCATATTAGATGAAGTGCGGTCAGAGTGAAGAGCGTATGAGCTTGAAGCTTTCATGAACCTACTCAACAGCAGCACGTAAGATCCAAATGGCGGCGACATATCACGGGCCACGAAAACAGAAGGCGTGCCTATGTCTTTGGCATATCGGACAACCGCAACCCAAACACTGGAGTCATCACTGGAGTTTGCTCAACAGTGCCCAGTATCCCTACAAAAATGTGTATGTCTCTGGCAGAGCAAAGCATATTCGCACGGCTTCCGTTGCTAAGGCTTTCGCTGACTGCACAGCATAGATGTGTCATCCTACAATAGTGTAGCGAATAACGAACATGAAGAGACGAATGGCAGGACTTCACATTTTCAGACAAATTTTGCTCCTCTCTGGCACCATTCTGACACTTGGCTGGATTACATTTGCATTTTGCATCGTCACGTCGGTCCGGCACTAAGTGCTATTATTTTGGATGCCATTAGATTCGGTGCCTGATCGTACCTCTTACGCAATGCCAGACATTTGCCCATTCAGAAAGTTGACGAGGTGTTGGACTTCATTGTGATTACTTTAGTGAAGATCCTGCCAAGGACTGCATTCCAGCAGGATAATGCACGTTCTAATACTACGGATACTGTACTGACATCATGGGTGTTGTAGAAGGTGAATGATTTTGTTTGACTCTATTCGGCTGTTTAGATAATTGGGCAGTTTTACCAAAAATTTCGTAACTCGCCTTATTACGAAGTGTTGTACCGTAATTTTCATCTTCGAACTTCATAATAACACCATCCCTGGTGAAGACAATCTGGTGAATACTGGCTCTTGCTAGGTATTTAATGATTTGGTTAAAGATATGACTAGCGTTACTGTACTTAGGACCGAAATTGGTCAGAAGAAATGAGTATAGTTTCGGTCGAGCAAGTGTGGCTGCATATGACTGTTGTATAACAACAGTGGACGTAGTAGGATTTGATGCGGTGGTCCGCATCGGTTCTGGTTTCTCCGGACGTTTGATAAAGGTAGGAGAACGAGAGCGGGATTTTTTCTCAACAGACTCTAAACTTCCCTCCGAGAGCTGTCGGCTACGCCGATTACTTCGAGAATCTCGTTTGGCATCCGCCACTGGTTTAGGTGTAGGCCCTTGAAGTAATCCCGGTAGCTTATGCATTGTGCGATAAATAATATGCACCGCATAAGGTAGGGTTTATACGGGTAAAGAGCAGCCCGTTTGGATGAGTTGTACAATCCAAGGAGAGCGACAAAACAGTTGGTCAGAGTGTAAATACCACAATGGCTTTTAAAAATTTAAGTAAATCCTTCCAGATGAAGATCTTCTATCAGACTCCTAAGAAAATTATCTGTACTGATCTCCCAAATACGTCTGCAATACTTGATCGCTGCTTAGTACAGTAACTAACTACAAGAGGAGTTATTTTCGAAATATGAATAAAAACGCTTTTTGGGGGGTTAAGCCGGCCAAAGGGTTATGCCCAATCCACTTGACGAGGATTATAGGTATCGGAAATCATCTTTATTTGTAAAGGGCATTGAGGGTTTGGGAACATTGTTTTATTTTATTTTATTGTATTCTTAGCTGTGGGCATCATTTATTCTTCAATATATCCTTGGATACATCAATTTGCAGTAGGTAGGTGGCATTTATTATTCACTATTGCTGTAACTGGAGGCCGGGCTATTGCTATGTTATGAGAGATGAGACGAAGTGCAGCTGGACGTCACAGACACAAGGGTAATGTTAGTATGGACGAGTGAATGGTTATCTTCTGTCCTGGAGCATCACAGGGCTGATGAAGACAGATGAAGCCCGCTGCTAGCAACATTGATGGAACACCATTGCAAAGATGGATAAATGCATGGACTAAGATGGGGTGGATGGTAAATGGCAAACTCGGCCTTTTGGGGGTCATTGTCATCTAAAGTGTTATGGTATAGATTGAGAAGATGATGTAGAGGAGCACTAATATGTGGGCAAAAGCCGGCTTGATGTAGAGGGATGAGATTATGGTCGGAAAGATGGGTATGCAGATGGCTGACCAGAATGTGTTCAAAGATTTTGCTAAGGACTGACGTTAGTTGGATGGGTCGGTATGATGAGAGTACAGTAAGAGGTTTGTTGATTTGATGAAAATGAAAGTTTTTTTTTTTTTTTAGATTTTCCGGTGCGAATGATGCAGCTTTAGATGTTTGCGAGAAGTGAAAAGAGGATGGGGGAGAGGATTTGATGAGCTTATAGGTAATGTGATCAAAGCTTGCGGCCGTATTTCGTTTTGATCGGATGGTGGAAAAGATACCTTCTGGAGTTTTGAGATCGTTAAGAGGGGAAGCGGTAAGTTGGTGGTGAAGATTAGATTGGAGTTGGGGAGCATGCGGGTTTGCAAGGTGTTCCACATGGTGGGTGAGAGTTGGATGAAGTGGTTGTACGGTTGGGGTAAAAATGTCTTGAAAGAAAGAGGCGAAAGCATTTGCTTTGTCAGTATCGGTTTGAAGAAGATTCTTATGTAAGATGATAGGGTATGAAGTATGACGGTTTTTTCCAGTCAACTGATGAAATTTTTGCCAGTATTTGGTAGGTTGCGAGGTAGTGGATAGTGTTGCAGGCTGACAAGTAAGGGACCATATGGTTGTCGCGCAAATCAGATGCAGACATACGCCATCTGATTGAGCATGAAAAGATATGGAGAACACAGAAATTTAGGGTGCTAAGGACCATAGGGAGCGGAGCGAGAAAAGAGGGAACATTGAATGTCGGCAAAATTGAAGAAAGTCAGGAATGACGGGAAAAGTTAACCAGGGAAAGAAAGTCAACCAAAAGAAAGAAACTAAACATAACAAGGGCATCAAGGACGAAGGGAGATCATAATCAGGGTTGCCATCCAGACCGCAGTGTTGCCAGTTCTGCATAACATTGATATGGAAGATATAGCACAGTATAGCAATTCATGCACAAGGAAAAATATTAGTAACACAAAAGACAATTGAAAATACTCTGTACACGTGCGTAAAAAGGTTTAACGTAGTCGTGAGTGAATATTACGCCCTCGTGAATACAAATGTAGGAAAATAGAGAACAGTACGTACCATTTGTAGTTTAATTTCAGTTGACGTGAAGATCACGAATGAATGCGTGGTCAACACACAAACATTTCTCGCAGTAAGCACAGCAGATAAAAGCAAGCTGGTCACACGCGTCTCTGCAGCATTCCTCTGTGAGTTCTTTTTCAAAGAAATATGCGGAAGGTGTTTCAAACTGTCCAGGATGTTCATTGGAGTAGCCACATTTGAAAAACGCAAAGCGTATCATCTTTTGGAATCGCCTAGAGGAAAACTGGTAATGAACAAATGACTGAAGGCGAAGAAAGTTCTCACGTTGCCACACATTAATACTGGAGAACACTAACGTATCTGTGATGAACGATCATCATCATCATCATCTTGGAACGATGCTCCCAAACACATTCGTTTCTGTGTTATCATGTATACCCCCTTCACTTCCATGTCTATATTTGTCTTTCCTCATGTACATTAATCACTCACGACTATCGTTAAACATTTTTACGCACGTGTAGAGTGTTTTTTTCAATTGTTTTTTGTGTTACTAATATTTTTCCTTGTGTATGAATTGCTATATTGTGCTATACCTTCCATATCAATGTTATGCAGAGCTGGCAACATTGCGGTCCGGATGGCAACCCTGATTATGATCTTTCTTCGTCCTTGATACCCTTGTTATGCTTAGTTTCTTTCTTTAGGTTGACTCTCTTTCCCTGTTTGCAAGAAATTAACTTTTCCCGTCATTCCTGACTTTCTTCAATTTTGCCGACATTCAATGTTTCCTCTTTCCTCGCTCCGCTCCCTATGGCCCTTAGCACCTTAAATTTCTGTGTTCTCCATATCTTTTCATGCTCAATCAGATGGCGTATGTCTGCATCTGATTTGCGCGACAACCATATGGTCCCTTACTTGTGATATCCAACGTTTTCATTTATATGCATCAAGAAAATTGTGGAGCATGGAATTCCAGCGACGATGATATTCTAGAGATATAGGATTACATGTACGTTGGTAGTCACGGAAAGAGCGTCTAGAAGCAGCAACGATAGACTGATATTGTGGAGGTATTGGAGGTTTGTGCAGATGACGTGTACGAAGAGGGATGTTGTTTTGGGTGGTTGTGTCAAGGGATGTTGTGATTTGGTCCACAAGGTTATAGAGTTCTTCTTCACTAGCGGGCTCCTGTAGATTTTGTAATGAAGTTGTGAGGTCGGTTTGAAAATTAGCCCAGTTCGCATGAGTGTAATCAAAGAAGTGAATTGTATTTTAGGGGGTATGGTGATAATAAGATCAAGGAGTGTCGGAGCATGATCGCTGCCGAAAGGTGGTAGAACTCGGAGATTGTGTATAGTCAGAGGAGTACTGATTGCAGGTTGTAATTCTCAGATATGCTGTCAATATAGATTTCAGATATACTCTGATTTCATGGAGGGTCCAAAGTAGGCAGAAGGTAAGCCTTGACAACAATCGACATCCAATATTTTGGAGTGAAGTCGGAAGTGTTAGGAGCCGGCAGCTCCATGTTTTTTATGCTCGGAATAATGTGTGATACGATCAATTTCGTCAGGGTATATTTCACGTTTTATTCACTTACAAGCGTTAAAAAAAAAATTACAGCACGCGTTTTCCCGAGTATGAGAAACCGCGTTACTGACGATCCTTAACACTTCCGACATCGCGCCAAAGGATTCTGCGCGATGTCAGAAGCATAGGTATTGCTGTCATATATTTCATTCCTATGAAGGCTTTGGACCAATCATAAAGTCAGAGCATATCTCTAAATTCGGTTGATGGCATGTCTTTAAATTTCCCTCCGTATGTAATACTCTGTACACTTCAACTCACTATATATGTTAATAATTGTGCAATTAATTAGAATTTTTAGACTAAAGTGCTATAGCTGTCCAAGTTTTTGTGTAAAAATTTAACACAGCAACTCTCAAAAGACAATGTGAGACTTTTTTTTGCTGCCCTACGATTCTGTAATCCAATACGCTGCTAAAGCCATAGTCATCTGCTGTGAATTTTACTGGGCGCAGCCATATTGGTTACAAAGAAACCGTTGCTAGCAAGGATGTTATAAAATAGAGGATCTGCCCATACGTATCTTCATCCTATGAATTCAGTGAAGCAGAAAAACAACTGAGCATCGTCTGAGCTGGTAAGTCTGATTGGCTACTCTCGTTTGCGCCAAGTTTATTGGCTCGAAACATTGCAATCTTAGTGGCAAGGAGTGGGCAGAGTAGGTGTGGCGGAACTGTGACGTATGGCTTCACGTTGTTGTTTTATGTGCAGATCCTCTTTTTTATAACATCCTTGGTTGCTAGGGTGGTTGTTAAGGTAGATTCAATGGTGGCGTATGTAGCACCTGTGAGTCTTGTAAAAGACGAATTTAAATTATGAAAAAAAGGAGAAAATTTTGACTAATAGCAGTGAATATATTTACTCTATGCGTACAGGAAGCCTATATTTATTGTAATATGAAACAAACTTACTCTACGTTTTAATTACTACAATCGCCAATAACTTGCTGGACAAGTGAGTAACAATCCCAAGCAAGTACAGTACATGAGCGCCCCTTAAAGTAGTTTTAGATTTAGTTTAGTTAAAATTATTGAAAATTGTTTTGCTATATACATTTGTCATATTGTTTGTTTAGCTTCAGTGTAAATGTTTAATATGGAAGAAACTTGATTAAAAAAAATAGTGATCAGATATTTGGAGCAGAGGAGTACAGCGCTAGAATACGCATACAATTATGAATACTCGATCTCAGCAACTTAGCATCTCTTCGTGGAAATAATTTCCTAATTTATTCTTCATTCTTTTGGTAGCGTTTGTCAATTCCCCGCTTGGCACTGGTAAAGTTCAAAAGCTTCACCAGAAATAATTATTTAAAAGGTAACTATTCTATCTAATGTCCTAATGTTATCTGAATTATTTTGTTTGTGTCTGCCACGAACGGCGTACAGATCTGTAACATACCAGCATACACATGTAGTGAACCTCATAAGGACTTACACTAGGTGGTCACTTCACGTAACACTACATTTCTAATAATAATAATAATAATAATAATAATAATAATAATAATAATAATAATAATAATAATAATAATAATAGTTACATTTTACTGGTCTCTTTAGATATTCCTTCGTCGTTTCTCGATTGCTGTTTTTGCACATTTTCTTCGCCAAATTTAACAACACTACTGTCTTTTATTTCTGTTCTAGCCAGTTTTCTAAAACATTTCTCGAGACTTTCTCTGAATTAATATGTTGTATAGATTTTTCTACTTTTGCTTTTTTGTGCATTTTATTCACTGAAATTAGCACAATTTTCATTTTATCCCTTTAACCACTTTTGTGGTTTGTGGAAAATAAATGTTTTTATTTCGACACCCTGAACACGTCTCACTCAAGCAACTCTACTGAACTGTTCTAATTGATCAAACATAGAAGAATGATGTGGGATAATCACACGCTGCAAGTATTTACTATTGTTTTCCACCCTCTTCTGTTAACAATTTTTCCCCAAATATTTTACATCTAAATTAAACCAAAAGAACAAAGGAAAATATTTATTTTACCCCTCCTCTCCTTTTTTTCTCGTAGTTTAAGGAAACTAAATCTAGGTTGCCATGCTGCAAGAATCTTGTAGCTGTCATTAAAAAGTCTTGCAACTGCATTTTTTAATTTAGTATTTAGACATTACAACTTTCTGAAAGCAAGAAAGATATCTCCACCTACGCAACACTGCATTTTAGTCGACAAATAGTGAACATCCTCATTAAAAACATGTATTTTGGTGCGCTTCTTGCCCCGTCGAAAATAATCCATCGTTTCCGAAGCAGCGAAATGGTTTATTCTTTATGTCAGTGGGAGGGCGATAGAAGGTAGCAAGCAAGATGACCCAGAAAGTTGCACATGATTTGACTCCTTGCAAGATTAAAAAAAAAAAAAAAAAAAAAAAGCTCTTGCATGTAACTTTCAAAATTATGCTTACATGGAGAAATATTGTAGGGTTGCAACATTTTTTTTTTTTTTTTAATGACAGCTACAAGATTTTTGCAGCCTGGCAACCTAGCTTAGCTGCTGAGCATTTATCGAAATACATTAGTCGACGCTTTCTTTGATGCCAATTGCGGCTAGAACTGATTGATATTAAACCAAGTTTTCCTCCTGTAGTTAATTCTATTGGGAACGGCGGTGAATGATTCAAAATAAGCGATAACAGTTCATGTGTTTCATTTTTGTAGAGGCCGGCCGGTGTAGGAGTTTTTCCTTTCTTCCCTTTGAACAGCTGGGATACCTGTAAAACTCAATTTCTATACCTCCAAAATGCAAAGATTTTTAAAGAATAAAGACGACGTTGGTGAATACATCTCGTCTAGAAACTACTTAGTGACATATTTTGCTTTGAATTATAGTACATGGAAGGTACTTGCTGTTTCGAGTACTTCCGAGAAAAAAATATAAACGCCAAAGTACTAAAATACATTATCGGAATCCTTTGGGAGCGGGGCCCTGGGCCCACCCCTTCCGTACGCCACTGAATTCAGAGCAGCTAGAAGCCCCAGCGCATGTAAGGATGCATCTGTAGCGAGCAAACGGATCAGTGAAGTTGGGTATGCGTGGAAGGAAAGACAGGTACGAAAAGCATACACCAGTCTGAGCTAGTAATCACTACAAGAGGATTTGCATTTCAATTTCTTATATCCATGACATCTTTTTAACGCTGTTTCTACATTCTCCCTCTACATAAAAAAAAAATATCTTGTACAGAACTATTTTCGTAGATTAGACGTAAATTTTCAAAAAAAAAAAAAAAAAATGATCCGTATTCTCCATTCGCTCTTAGCGTAGATGGATAGGATGGAACACTTATAGTTTATGTCAAACGAAATGAAACAAATTTACAAGTCCGGTTTAAACTTTACTGTGTTGTCTGTACTATACTCTTACCAAATATTCATATGCGGTAAGGTACAGTTAGGTTAGTTTGTGCTTACTTAAATGCGCTTGTCTACATATCTGCGTAAAGCGGATTCGCCAATTTTAAAACCATCCACTACCTGCAAATCTCAATTGTATCAAGAGTTTCAAATTTTTACACATATATGCTACCACAAGGGTAAGATTGTTATCAAACTTGCGCTTGTGAGGATCGAAAAGAGCTGAGGCAGGGGGATATCACACTCCATGCTGCGGCAGGCACTGTTCGAAGGTTTTAGTATGTATTTAAATGTGTAATTCAGTCATCAGTTTACTAAGAAGCGATATTACAGTGTTCTGAGTATTCAAATATCTTAAACAGTCAGCGAAATAAGCTTACTCACAAACAAACAAACAATAAAGACAAAGCAAGGATGCTCTTGGTAAAAATATATGTATTTTAGTTTCTTTCTGGCAGAACATGCAAGGAGATAGAGTGTCCTTCAAAAAGATTGAGATATGTCTGTTCACCTACTTGTTGTACAGTGTGGCTTTGTTATTGTTTCTCTTTAATGTATTACATAGGTACATAGTACAATATTTCTAATTTCATTCTTGGGGAAAAGGAAAAAAATGCATGTATCTCTTAACTGTTATGAACCGAAAGCGAAATAAATCATTTCCAGAGGCGAGTACTTTCATTTGTCACCCGCTCAAAGCTTTTTTGTTTGTAGCCAGCTAAACAGGAAGCGGAAATGACGTTTTCTTCACCAGTGTATTCCTCCCAGACATATTTCAGCATGCTTTCATCAACAGTTAGCACTGCAGCAATATTACAATTTTGATTGCACGGGCGATTGGAGTACTTTGATGGTGGTTCTATACTAAATTTTGTACGAAACTTACGCTGAACATTCACAACAAACCAACTAACGTGAAATCCTAAGACTCAACAACATGTTTTAACTGCACAACAGACAACCATCTCTTCAGTTGTCATTGAGCCACCTAGAAGAAGCATTTTGAACTACTACAACCATGCCAAACAAAGCTTGAAAATGTGGCCGAAAGTATTTCATTAAAATTTTAATCGTCGATTGAGTTTCAATGCTCGTGAAACGACTATTATCGTTCAAATGATTTTGAAACATGCCGTACAAATAAGTTCAATGTGTCTACGCTTAATGTAATGTCACATTGAGGATGTCGTCAGGTTTTGCACTGCTGTATACAATCAATGTACTTGATGAATTGACATACATATACTACATGTCGATACGGAATTATAGGTGTAGACCACATTTCATATAGCGTCGGTGCTGAGAGGATCATTAAACTCCAAACTAGCCAAGTAATACATCTTTTCACTTTAATAACCAGGGCCTGGATCTTGTTGACCTAAAAAAATTTAAAAAGTGACCTATAAAATGACACTAAAATTCCTGTAAAATGACCCTAAAATCACAAAAAAAAATTGACCTTAAAACTTACGTTTTCTCAAACTTTTATTTCATTAAACATTGACATTTTTTAATATCCATTGGATTGTTAATTAACATTTCTCACTAATATTCAAAAAGTTTTGTTTCAGTTAGTTGCAGTCCATTTATCACATGTCCATTGATCAGTCCATTGTACGGCATTGTAAGTATTGAAAGCGTCAGTTCACTCCCGAGCTGAAACTAGGAAGCACTCTTAAACAATAAAACTTAGCAAGTTTAGACTACAGGAAAATAATAGATAAAAACACGTTTAAAGCCCTTGTACGCCTTCTAATGCATTTTTAGTTATTCACGTGATAGCATTCATTGTGGTCAATAACCCAAAACTATCTGTTTGGCCACCTACCAACCCCCGCCTTTCGTTAACCAGCTACAGTTTAGTTTTCATTAGCTTGTTAAGAATGCAGTTTTTCCACTCCAATAGTCAGGAAGTAAGAAAAGAGATTATTCAACTTCATCTTTTCCACATCCGTAAACCGTGTTCATTTAAAGATTTCCTTATGTAGAAAAAAATAATAAAACGACCATAAGATACCTAAAAGTTACCTTAAAATATTAAAAAATGACCTGAAATTTCAAAACAGCAAAAAGAGACCAAAAGTTGATCCTAAAAAAACTATATTTTTAGAACCTAGAGTTGATGGATAACGTTTTTACTTGAACTTGCCTTCTCCTATGCGGAACAGAAGAAAGTTGACTTATCAACAAGATCCGGGCCCTGTTAATAACCCATGTAAGCGAAACGCATACCAGTAACCTAAGCATAATTCAACAATGGTTTATTTAAACATGCAACTTGATAGTTTTAATGAGAAGAGTAAGAGACCAAGAAAAAAAGAAGAAGCTCCCTTAAATGTGAATTGAAATCAATATATATTAGGTATAACGCATTCGCGTGTCACTACATTTGCATAATAAATAATAACGCTTGAATTGAAAATGTTATTTAGTTAGTAAAGATGATGGACGCTTATATTGGTTCCAAGACAAATAGTTCTTTCTGAGTGAATATTTGTTGTGGAATAATTTTAAAAGCTGTACTTTTTTTTTTTTTTTTTTTTTTTACAGGACATCCAAGACGAGGTAATTCACGATCTGTCTAGTTTCGCAACTCCAAAATTATGGGCGAGACATACATTTTTTTCATTTCGTCTTGTCTCCAATTCCACAAAATATGCCTCACCTCAAATTTCATCTTGTGTCCATCCCTGGGAACATCCCACAAAATATACTTCAAACTTAGAATCAAGGGGTCAGATTTAAAAAGCGTTAGGCTTTAATTCTTGTGGTGTCCCATGACTTTGAAATGACAGTATATTAAAATAAATTTAGGTTTCATGTAACTATGATTTATTATACTAATTCTAATATCAATTCTAATACGAAGTTCACTGAATTCATACGCATGTTATGACTCAGTAGCTCAGGACTGGGCTGCAAATATTTTCTTTGTTTATTTTACTTTTGTCAACAAGGAACTCATCTTAAAGACGTATAGAGGAAGCATGGCAACACTGTTCATCTTTATATGTGTATATTGTAATGTAAGATGATTTTTACCTTATACATATACCATAACTAAATCACAATTCGCACACTCTTTTTTTTTCTGAGCAACTACAAAAAAAATACCACGTTTAAACGGCATTATCTTAAGCAGCGGTTCAAATTTGCATGTTACAAAAAATAATAAGCAAGTTTTAATAATAATGGTAATAATAATAATAATAATAATAATAATAATAATAATAATAATAATAATAATAATAATAATAATAATAATAATAATAATAATAATAATAATAATAATGTACAGCTTTACCTGTCTAATCCTCTTTCCTTTATTTGTCGTTCATTGACCAGTAAAATGCATTGCGTGAGGAAGGGCACTTATTACGAATGTTTCGAGTGGCCAGTTCATTTAGTTTTTCACATGAATGGAACCTCATGTGGACCAGACTGAACAATAGCGTTTCGAAGAACAAAACATATGCCGGAAACGACAGATGTTAGAAGGAAACATATGGGGAATCAGACAAAAGTTCATTATTCATATTAAAATTCTGATATGTGAGCACGTAATTTAGAGTTTTAACGGCTATAATTTTGTTTGCATAAGAACCAAGTACGTTAATCCTCAGACAACTAAATAAAGAAATACTCTATGTAAAAATGTTACTTTAGTTATAGTGCATATAAAATATCCCAGTAATGTCCCAATAAAATTACTACGATTAGCTATTCATTGTATTAAACAAACTTATAATTAAATATTGAGATTTTATTTTACTGATTCCAGTGGAGCAGAAACATGGACATTACGCAAAAGCGATGAAAAAAAATTGCAGACTTTCGAAACGTGGGCATGGAGAAAAAAAGAAGAGAATTAGCTGTGTTGAACGGAAAACGAATGAGAAGGTGTTAGAAATATTAGCGGTGTGAGAAAAAAAAATAGATATTGATAAGAGGAGGAGGAGGAACTGGTTGGGATATTGGCTGTGGAGGACGTGTTAGAGGGTGTGATGGAAGGAAAGAGAGGAAGGGAGCGAAGGAGATTGTAGTTGAAGGAAGGTATTAAAACAGAAAATTGCTACATTAAGACGAAGAGACTAGCTGAGGACCACCTAACATCGATGTTTCTCAGTTGCTGCAAGCAACCTACCAATAATGGCAGAATAGCTTTGATGATGATTATGATAATATGTTTACCATATTGACCAAAAAGGAGAGAAAATATTAAAATAATAATTATTATAATCGAAACACTTAATATTTTAGAATAATTTGAGTGATAACCAATAACGACTCAGCTGTCTATGTCTTTTCTATAAACTCAATTTTTATAAATACTTTTGACCTATATTGGAAATACAAAATAACGACATAAAACTACAAGTTATTTAAAATAACTGTACAAAATCACTCTCACTTGCGAATATGGATTACTAGCATCAATTATCCACTTTATTGGGTTAAATTAAAAAAAAATGTTTCGTTAATCAGTCACTTACTAAAGCGCGTTTTGATATCGGTCATTTTGGACTATTTTTATATTTCTCTCCCCTCCTTCTATCCAAGTTTCGGGGCTGAAATTGGGATTAAACGGCTTTAGAAGCGTCACTGTTTATCTTAGAGACACCGGAAACTATATATTCGGCACTAATATCGTTCATTTTCAATATATTTATATATATCCTCCTCCCCCATGTTGCAAGGCACGGCATTGGAAGTTTCACTGTTCATCTCAATGATCTCGAAAACCATAGATTTGACATTGATAATAATGACCATTTTCGATATTTTTATATATATCCTTCTTCCTCTCCCGAGTTACGGTGCTGAATTTGCATTAAAACGTAATCGGAAGTATCACTGTTCATTTTACCGACCTTAAAAACTATTAATTCGATACTAAAATTCATTTTCGATCATTTTTAGATATATTCCCTCCCACCACCAATCTGCGGGGCTGAATTTGGATTTAAACAGCATCGAAGGTGTCACTGTTTATCTCAGCGACCCCCAAGACTACAGATTCCACTCTAGTATCGGCCATTTTTTATTATTTTTAAATATATCTCCCCTCTTCCTCCCCTAAGCTCTACTGTCAAAGTGATGTGATAAAAAACACCCCAACTCCGAACCTCATCTATGTTGAAAATTTGATTAAGATCGATCGGCTGGTACAAAAGTGATGAAGTCACAAAGACAGTCAACTATACTTTTTTCACATATGTTTCTTTCCTCCCCCTCCCCTACGTTTCACCGTCAAAGTAAAATGCTACGAATCGTGCCAGGCCGGAACTTTATCTACGTTGAAAATTTGATCGAGTTCGGTCGGGTGTTTCAAGAGTTATTTTTATTTATTTTTATATATACCTCCCCCTCCTCCCCTAGGTTTTACCACCAAAGTGAAACAATAAAAAACTTTTCTGTTCCGAAACTCGTACATGTTAAAAATTTGATTAAGATCAGTTGGGTGGTTCAAGAGTTATTAAGTCACAAACTTAGTCACTTTTATTTTTATTTATTTTGATTTTTGTATATCTCCTCCTCCTCCTCACATACGTTGCTCCTTCAAAGTGAACTGACAAATAACATTCCAGGCTTGAACTTCATCTATGTTAGAAATGTGATCGAGATTGGTCGTTTGGTTCAAGAGTTAAGTTTTATTTATTATTTTATAACTTGCCCTTCTGCCCCTCTCGTAAGTTTTGTCGTAAAAGTGAAATGATAAAAAAAAAAAAAAAAAAAAAAAAAAAAAACGGGACCGAACCACATCTATGTTGAAAATTTAATCGAGATCGAGCGAGTGGTTCAAGAGATTAGGAGTCGCAAACATAGTCACTTTCAATTTTATAATATAGATTTGCTGCTGCAGTGTAATGTTATATCGCTCAATCCTCGATGTTGCGTATACCTAAGGAGGCTAAAAGTTATATTGATAAACAATTATTCAACGTATAAGCATCCGGCCATGAAATCAAACTTGCGGTCAGACGCACTAGGTTTTTGTCAATGTCATGAAAATGTTAATTCGATATTAATTTTATGAGCACACATTAAAAAATTCCAACGGATGTTTGAGTCTCGGAGCCAAGAACATACCCATGTAGTCGGCACCTATGGTGTATGAAATTACCGATGTTCAATACTACATTTCTCTTCTCTTTTGGAAGAAGAACACCACTAGTATGCTTTGAAATGAAATGAAGCATCTAGTTAAACATCTCACATTTATGCACTAAGGCTAACGGAGACGGTGATGATGAGAAATAACTGAAATGGTAGAATGAAGAAAGTAGGAGAAAACGGAAAAACCCTGAGAAAACCCACGCACGCGGTGTTTGTCCACCAAAATAGCTTACATGGCGCAAGATGACATCTGTGTGGCTTGAAAACGAGCAATATCTACAGAAAACGCGAACAACCAATTCAGAAAACGACGTACTGTAGCTATATGCTACAGGGGCAGATCGACTCACACGGATTGTATAAACTACTGGGAACACATTCACTCCAGTGGCATTTTTACTGAAGCCAAAAAAATTCAAGTAAAAGATGTAATGATTTGTCTCCTTCTTTTGTACATTCAATAAAAAAATGAGGTAGTACCAGTACTTGTGGAAGACTCTTGCGTAAGAGTCTTGGTTTTGGTCTTGGTCTTGCACCCCTTGGTCTTGGTCTTGGTCTTGGTCTTGCATGCAAGACTCTTGCAAAAACTGCAAAACCAAGACTCTTGTGCTCATCACTAGGTCTAAATTTTACGGTAGTTTAATGAAATACTATGTTTCTGGAGAAGCATTTTCAATGAACAATTACTAACTATTACGGATAGTAATGTGTCAATTGAGTCATAAAAATGGGTTTTTGATAGTACTAAGTCTTTGTTAGCATATCATGCTACTGAGTAAAGTAAAGTATTTTCTGAGGAATTGCTTTTTAACCACAACCTATACGGAACAAGTTTCTCATAAATGAATATGATAAAAAAAGAAACACCCCAGGTCCGAACCTCATCTATGTTGATAATTTGATTAAAATCGGTTCGGTGATTTAAATGTGATGAAGTCAGAAAGACAGTCAATTTGGTTTTTAGTTTTTATATATAAGTATCCATTCCCATCTCCTACATTATGCCATCAAAATAAAATGACGAAAACATCCCAGTTCAGAACCTTGTTTATGCTGAAAGTTTGATCGAGATCGATCGGGTGGTTCAAGAGTTATTAAGTTTAATATATTTTCATATATTTACCCTCCTCCCCTCCCTTAACCTAAGTTCTACCATCAAAATGAAATATTATTATTATTATTATTATTATTATTATTATTATTATTATTATTATTAATAATAATAATAATAATAATAATAATAATAATAATAATAATAATAATAAAACTTCCCAGGTTTGAACTTTATCCATGTTGAAGAATTATTAACTAACGAACATGGTCACTTTAATTTTTATATTTATTGATTTTTGTATATATCTCTCTCCTCCCCACCCACTGCGTTGTCCCGTCAAAGTGAAACGGTAAAATCCATCCCAGGCCACGTCATCTATGTTTAAACTTTGATCGAGATTAGTCGTTTGGTTCAAGAGTTATTAAGTTTAATTATTTTTATAATTCCCCCTCCCCCTCCCCTAAGTTCTACCATCAAAGTGAATAGAAAAAAAAAACACTCCCAGGCCAGAACTGCATCTACGTCAAAAATTTGATTGAGATCTGTCGGGTGGTTCAAGAGGTTAAGAGTCACAAAACATACTGACTTTCAATTTGGATCTGATTTTCTTTTCAGACATCGCTATTAATATATAGAAAATTGCCGTTTTCAAACACATAGTTTTCTCATCATCCAGCCAACGATTGTATTCTGTAGTGAGATAAATCTGAATTCTTTAATGCGAAGAAATACTCATTCACACGCTGCATCGGCCAATACTGAGGGAAGGTCTTTCCTCCCAAGAAGTGACGCAGACTCGAAGAAGTGTCTGTTAATGGTAGAGATATAAGGATTGAAGCAGTGCTTCATATTGGAACTCACGGATAATTTTCATAATCCTTCGCGATACACCATGTCTGATGACCATTACTGTATGCTGGAGGACAAGTTTGGAGTCAGTACATTTCATGGATTTTAACATTGTAACGATCTGCATTGATGGTTTCACCTCACCAGAGGACATGATAGATCAGCTCCACCATAGATAAACATATTAGCATTTAAAAATATATCACAATTGCATTTTAAACAATATATTAAATTGAACCTTTTTATTCATATCTCAAAAATGGTTTGAAACATCAAATTGCTGTAAATGACATTATGATATTTATATCCATCATAAAACATCTATGTAATTGGATGCGATATTAATTTAAAACACTTTTCCGAAATTAAAATTCTTTGAAAAAAGTGAAATTTTTAATTCCTTATAACTTCGATTTTACTTGTTCGATTTACGTCATATGATGACCGCAGTATTCAACATTAATATATTTTGGATGTAAGTTACTCTGTTTATATCACTTGAGTGATTACTGTTGTAGAAGCTTCCAAATGTTTGTGATACTGTAGCATCCTTAGCTTTGCAACACAGCATGTAAATGTTGTTTTAAGTTTTCGCTTTGCACGTACATTTGAAATATGTAATAACGTGACCAGCGCCGTGACTTACAAGGAACGGTCATGAACGTGTTATCCGGACATCCTAATCGAACCTAGTCCATTCGATAAACATAACGAAGATATGTTCATGCAAAAAAAAAAAAAAAAAAAGTTGTCATGGCCAAAGAAGTAAATCCCGGGGGCACATTAACCGTGTTAGTATATAAAAAAAAAAATCATACACTCGCAGTGAAATAGCTATTGAATCAACACTGTTTATTGGAAAGTCACGGCTTATAGTTCATTGTCTTCAGCATAGAACAAGCATTCCAGTGGTCCTATGTATTGAGACACATAACGTACTTGAACATGCGAAATTGGGAGAATGTCTGGAAAATTCCCTCCAGAAATCCTTTCCATCAACTTTGGACCCCTCTGAAATGGCCCCGGGTAAAAGCACGCAATACAAATGTATCTCCAAAGATATCTCAGGGGATAAGAAATACGTGTACTAAATTGTGTATAGATAGACGGAATAGGTATAAGAGGAAAATGTGTATTAGTATACAATGTTTTCCCTCATATCTATTCCATCTGTCAATACAAAATTTAGTACACACACTTCTTCACCCCTGTGGTATTTTTCGAGATACTTTTGTATTGCGTGATTTTATCCGGGGCCACTTCAGAGGGGTCCACATCGATGAGAAGGATTTCTGGAGGAAATTTTCAGACATTCTTCCAATTCTCCCTGTTCAAGTACGTTATGAACCCCATTATATAGCACCTCTTGAGAGCTTGCTTTGTGCTGAAGAGAATGATCTATAAACCATGACTTTCCAATGAACAGTGTTGATAAAATAGCTATTTCACTGCGAGTCTACAATTTTCTTTATACTAGCAGTTCAATGGACCCCATGGACTTATTCCGTTGTCCATAACACCTATTTTTGTGCATGAACATATCTTATGTTTATCGAATGGACTAGGTTTGATTGGGATGTCCGGATGACACGTTCATGTCTGTTCCTTGTTAGATTTTTTTTTCTTGGATGACAACTTTGGGTATTTGGGCCCCCGAGAAAAAGTTGTTTTGGGCCTCCCGCAAAACTTGAAAATATCCCCTTCTTTCTATCTTTCTCTTACTCTTTGGGGCCCCCGGAGCCTGTGCCCCCGCACTTGCCTGGGCCCGTTCCATACATGACAAATTAATTAAAGGGACAATATTGACAAATCTCAAAGCCAAACGAATAAATATTATTTCTAGGCACCCTAGTAGTAGACATTTTTTTTTTACTGAAATGGACCCTACACTCATTTTTGTTTTATTTACCTTTCGTGTGCTGTTTTGTTTATGTAAGTAATATTGTGAACTTGTTTGATGCTTTATTTATAATTTCATGTTCACATCATATGAGTAAAAAAACATCTTAAAGTGGACCCTCCTCGAACGACGGGAGCTTCCCTGGGGGGCAGTTGCCCCCAGCCCTCACAAGTTACTGCCCTGAACGTGTTGTAGTGCCATTTGAAGAAAAATGCATCTTTACGTTTAGTTGGTAACAGTGCTTATCTGGTGATATTGGAAAATATGTCAGACCATGCCCTGCTCTCGATACTTGCATACCACGACATTTCATCGTTTTGTATCTATTAGTGTGAAATTTACAAGGGTATATCAACAAACATGATCCAGTTCGTGTTTAGCATCCATTCTTAATTTATTGGATTTTTTTAGAGCTTCATTTCTGTTATATAACTAGCAGAGGTGAATTTGACGTGTAACTGGGGTGTAATGCTCGATGAATGCTTATGGATCTCATGTTAAACTGTAGATCAACGTTTCATATAATATCTTGCTAAAAGCCACGTTAAACTTCAAACCAACAGCAACAATATTGGAAACTCTTTTATAATATGTACAGCAACATGTCATTATTTCTTTTATTTCAAATTTTGGAAATCTACGGGAAAATACCGATTACCCCAACTGTCAAATATTTATCCACGAAGTTTATATGAGGGAGTGTGATAGTTCTATTGTCTGCTTATATTATGGCCCTTTGTTGGTATTATCTAGTTAATCTGTTCTTGGACTTCTACATCTTTTTTGTTCTTTCTTTTTCAAACTTTGCATTCCAGCGATATATTGGTCGATTTTGAGTAGGAAATTAAATAGCCAATTGCATTATTTCAGTTTTCTGTGCAATGGTCAAAATGCATGTATTTCCTTTTGTTTCTTTTATTTTGTATCTATGTTCCACTCTTTTTTTTTTCATGATACGCGGAGGATTTTCTTCCAATATCACATATCGAATTCGTACAACATTGGTTTCCTTTATGATATACAAATTTGTTGATATAAATGTTACTGCTCCATGCAGAGAAAGATTCTTAACAAAACTCTTACTTTCTTAATAAAATTCCTACTTATTGCTAGCGATATCACAAGTTTATCGATATACATGAGAAAACAGTAAGTTAAAGAACATGTTAATAATACAAATACGCATTGGTTTATGTTAATATTGTTCCAATTTTATAAAATCTAGCACTATAGTTCTCTTGGATTCATTTTAGAATATTTTTTTCTAAAGTTTCTCATATATATAGGATGTTAATGAACTATACCGACAAACTATAAGAGGTGATTCCTCACAACAAAATAAGTGAAAAAGTTTATATGGACCTATGGCGAAAAGTGCATAGTTTCAGAGCTAGGGCTGTCCAAAATCGCAAAAAAGCCACATTTCAAGAGGTTCTATTTTGAATTCGAGAGACTGTGGATGGTGGTCCTTATCAGCGTAAATGAAGTCACGCATACGCAATCCAGAATGCATATTTAATTAATGTTCAATGTGTGTACAGATTACTCCCTGCAGGGTGAAATTCTCAGACACACCATCAACCGAATTTAGAGATATGCTATGATATTATGATTGGTCCAAAGTAGACAAAAGATAAGCCTTGATAACAGTGAACACGGAATCCTTCTGCGCGATGTCGGAAGTGTTAAGGATCGTCACCAGCACGGTCCCTCGTACTCGGAGAAACGCATGGTGCGATGTTTTCTTTCAGGCTTATAAGCGAAGAAAACGTGAAATATACCGTGACGAAATACATATCATCCAGACGTTATTCCGAACACAAACAAACATGGAGCTGCCAGTTCCTAGCACTTCTACCTTTCCTCCGAAGCATTGGATGTCTATTGTTGTCAAGGTTTACATCCTGCCTTCTTTGGACCCTTCTTGAAATCAGGGTACACCCAACCACAAAAATATCTCTCCCACTTGGGGTCCAGGTCTTTTTCAGTTCTAAGAACGCCTAGACGGATGCAACCCAACTTACACGCAATTTTCCTCGGCACTAATAGCAGTTGGTACCACTGATCCAGGTGTTTATCCAGGAAAATAGTAAAGTAGGTGCCTAACGAAGCAGTTCTCCATTCTAAGATGAATTTCTATGGTTCGGATCGTGTTTTCCAAAGAACACCGTATATTTATCTTAATATTGCTGTGTGTGTAATGTATTATTTCTTTTTATACTGTATGTTTAGACAAATAAAAATACTGATCACGCATGAATCAGAAAATGCTTGAAAGTAGCTGAAAATATCAAATCTAGAACAACTGCTGGAAATAAGTTTGTAAATGATTGCCTTCATTCAGAAACCTTCTCCAATTTTTATCTGGACTATTCTTTCTGCATAATAGTTTATTATTTTATCATGACTGAAATCAGAAAGTTTCAGGATTATTACACTGTAATCGTAAAAGTGTGTAATTACTGAATTCACTACAGCTCCATTTTTCTTCTCCTAGAGCAGTGATGTCTTAGAGTAGTGGCTTATGCGTTAGTTTTATAATGTTGGGGATTCGAGTTCGATTCCGGCTGTGACAATTCAGGAAATTTTTATAATCTACAAAACTAATATTTCTGATGTATACTAACATCAAAAATATTCAATTTCTCTCGGTCTAAGAGTTGACAGTTCCCTTTCCTTTGCAGGTGAAATGCCAACAACACAAAATTAGGTAATCCTTATCAACCTTCGTTCGTAACTGTCTGGCAAGTAACGTGATTGGACAAGAATTGATGAACACATAAGAGCTAAACAAGTTCTTAGTACTGTAGTATAGAGAAAAAATGAGTTCCAAATAATTGTTCTTAGTTGTTCACAAATTGCAAATATTGATCGAACTTACAATAGAGATCGCTAGTCACGAGAAAGATCCTATTTAAGATGTCACCTCACCTTTCTACTGAGAAGAAGGGCGAAATAAAATGCATTTTTGTTATCAGCTAACAAATCTTTATGTTCCATTTCTTGTTGTCATAAAATGATAACTCTATATGTAAATCCACAAACGTAATAATATTATTGCGTTCATGTGTAAACCTAAGAAACATCTGATATACTGTATACCTTTTCTGTTCCAATAAATACCTTTGGCCATGTTACTTTTTCTTTGGATTGTGGTAATAATAATAATAATAATAATAATAATAATAATAATAATAATAATAATAATAATAATAATAATAATAATAATAATAATAATAATAATAATAAAGGAATAACATAATTGCTATACCGATTACATAAACAATATCTTCCCATTCACAAAAATTAATAATTGCCACGACGGGCTTGGACCCCAAGTAGCTGCAATGGGAGCTTCCCGTTTTCACCTTTTTTTTTTAAAAAAAAAAAAAAAAACAAATCATCCCAACCGGAGTATTGTTCGTCTCTGGCATCTCATGTCCTTTCGACGTATTCCAAACTCTACAGGAACACGAACACAGAAATACAGAGGAAAGTTAAAATTCCGACCTTGCTCTTCAGAGGAATTCGGACCCCTAGTGTGTTGCGCCTCATGATCAGAAGCCGAACGCCCTAGATCACTCGGCTAGTGCCACCGGCTCAATATATCACAAATTCCTCATATGAATATAAAAAAATAAACTAGTAGTTATGGAACATGAACATAGAGCTGTCTATTTATACACGTGTTGGCATAACTCAAAAATATGAAAACAATTTCTGTCATCTTTTCTTAGGAAATTAGAAGTTATGGTAAAGACAAAATGAAATAAATCGCAAGATCCGCGGTTCGATCAGTTACTCTCTGGGCCCATTCCATACATGACAAAATTATTAAGTGGACAATATTGATAAATCTGAAAGCCATATGAATAAATATTATTTCTTGACCCCTAATAGTAGACATTTTATTAGTGAAATGAGCCCAGGGTTCTTTTTTGTTGTTTTTACCTTTTCTGTGCTGTTTTGTTTATGTAATTTAGCGACCCTATTTGATGCTTCATTTCTAATTTCATGTTCGTATCGCATATGGAGTAAGACAATTTTGACTCAAAATGGGAACCCTCGAACGGCGGGTAGCTTCTTTGGGGGACAGTTGCCCGCCACAAGTTACGGCTCTGCCGATGACGTAGCCTAACTTGAAAAACGTTTCATGATATTTTCCTCATTGAGGATCGTCTATATAACTTGTTTTTGAATTAAACAAGGAAATCACGAGTAAGTCATTAACACACACACAGGTTGCTTACATTTTCTTATTTACATTTTTATTTATATTTTCTTTATAATTGTTTGTTTTGTTATATTTGAGTATCTTCTTTATATTTTCCCATGAAACGATTCTAGCTAGGTATTAGTTTTGGTGGAAGGTTAAGTTGCGCGGTACGTGAGTGGTTAGCGCATTGAACTTCTCTTCGGTAGACCTGGGTTCGAATCCCGCCTAGGCTGAAACTTTTTCAAGTGTTTCTGTTTCAATCTCAATTTCAATGCATACTCAGTGTGACAAGCAGGATCTCTTCCTTAGAAAGAAAAAGTTGTTGGAATAAGGAGAATAGGAGAAGGTATCTCAAGGAGACAGTGATTTACAAACTTATTTCCAGTAGTTGTTCTAGATTTGATATTTTGCTCTACTTTCAAGATTTTTCTGATTCATGTGTGATCAGTGTTTGATTTATTTGAGTTACAGTATATAATGAAATAATACATTACATATACAGCAATATTGAGATTAAGTACGATGTTCATTGGACAACACGCTCCGAACCAGAGAGATTGATCACAGAATGGAGAAATGCTTTGTATGTAATCTACTCACACTTTTACTTCCATACAGACTTGACTCAGTGCTACCAACGGCTGTCGATGCCGGGAAAAGTTACGTGTAAGTTGGGTTGCATCTGTCTAGGAGTTCTCACAACTGCAAATTACCTGGACCCCAAGTAATGGAATTAAGAGCACATAGGGAAGGGAGATACTTTTGTGATTGGGTGTACATCTGAAAACTCTCTTGAACACATCTGAGAATTACACTCTGTAAGGAATACCCTCTACACCTATCGACAATTGAGGAAATATGCACTTTTGGATTGAATATGCATAGCTTCCTTTACGCTGATAAGAACCACCATCTAAAGTTTCTGGAATTCGAAATAGGACCAATTGAAATTTGACGTCTTCGGGATTTTGGACAACCCTAGCTTTGAAATTATGCAGTTTTCGCCATAGGTCCGTATGAACTTTTTCTCTTATTTTGATGTGACGAATTATAACGTAACACGTTATACACATGAGTAGTAAGGGCCAGACCCTGTCTAACATTTGATTATCCAATGTAGGGGCCCCGTGGACCATAGCGTTAACGGTAGTTTGGCCCGTGATTGCGTCACCTATTGGAATTTTGCTTATGCAAACTCAGGGGCCATGCAATCTGGTGGGAATGAGTCAGAAGTGCCTTGGCCCGGCTAAGACGTTTGTATGACGTCATTGAATTGGGATTTTTGGATCAGAAGTTGTTGTTTATGGGCATAAAATTATTAATAATATGGTCTTTGATCTCTTTTTTGATTATTTATTTATGTTATGAATTAGTACAGGGTTTATGTATGAATCTCATTTTCGTTCCCTTTTATGGCATAAAATATGGAATTCTTTATCCCCTTTGATGAGATTTGATTACCCTATATCGTTATATATTTGGACTAACACTGGTACGAATGAAAACAAATGAAATGAAATCTTTAGTTTTACGTTCCACGATTATGCCGGTTAGGCTAAAGGTGACAGTGATGATAAGAAATGATTGAAATGGTGGAATGAAGAAAGTGGGAGGAAACGGGAGTATCCCGAGAAAACCCATGAACACAGTGTTGTTCACCACAAACTAACTTGGCCGGGGATCGAGCCAGGGACCCCATGCACCAGAGGATAGCGCTCTATTATTGAGCCACCGCGCCATTACTGCAGCGAATGAATTAGAGGTATTTGGTCCAAACTAATGTGTTCGTATGACGTCACTGAACTGAGACTTTTAGCTTGGAGGTTATGATGGCTTGTATCGTTCATTTTATAAGTATAAAATTACTAAAACAAGGTTTCATCTCTTTCTTGATGATCTATTACATTATGAATTAGTAGATCCCCAGTAATAGTATGAATTAGTATTAGTATTAATATAAAACTCGAAACCTTTGAAGTTCCTCCGTGGCTGACCGGTTAGCGTAGGCGCCATTAACGTAGGAGACCACGGTTCGATTACGGTCGGAGCTCATGCGGTTCGGATTCCACGTTAATCAGTAGGTACTATTCTCGCTACTGAATGGGACGTTAAACTCAAAATCAACTCAACTCGAAAACTTTGGGAGGAATACTTAACTTTTGTTAAGAATTAGTTTTTATTCATGGTACTTATGGGACTCGAACCACGATATTCAGTTGTCAAAGAGTGTGTCCAGGAAAGCATACATTTATTTCATACGCATAAAAGAGGGGGAAGAGCGATCCCGGACCTGGCTAGTACCTCTTAAAAACAACAATAATTTATATTGTATTCGTTTGTGTATTAAATAAAACTGTTGGAAAGATTTAAAAATCTTCTTTCTGCATTGACTTATAATCATATATTGAAAAGGAAACGTCAACTATATCGTGTTACATAAGCTTACGTCTTCGTTGTCAAAGTATCGTTGGCATTGTTTGTTCGAACAAGTACGGTGTTTAATTGTCAAATAGTGTGTAATGGTTTACTTTGAAAAGATATATTCATTCTTTGAGAAGGAGAAAAGGATGAGATGAGGTTATTTTGGACCTAGTTGGTACCTCTCGTTTTCGTCTGTAGATTAAAATAAATGACGTCACATTTTCTTTTTGCTTAAGGGGCCGCGGTGGCTCAGTGGTAGAGCGTTCACCTCTGGTGCTTGGGGTCCCGGGTTCGATCCCTGCCCACGCCAAGTGAACTTTGTGGTGGACAAACACCGTGTGCGTGGGTTTTCTCGGGGTTCTCCCGTTTCCTCCCACTTTCTTCATTCCACCATTCCATTCATTACTCATCATCACCGTCTCCTTTAGCCTAACCGGCATAACCGTGGGACGTAAAACTCAAAGATTTCATTTCATTTCATTTTTCTTTTTGCTTAAATCTGATTGGTTCATTGTAATAACGATTAATCATACTTTTGTAACGAGATGACATTGAGGAGTTATTTCTTATGACAAAACAAGAACATATATGTGTAATGGTTTACTTTGAAAGAATGCATTCATTCCCAGAGAATGTAAAAGAGGGAAGTGATGAGCTGAACTTAGTTACTCCCTTACGTTTCCGTTTGTGGATAAATACTAATGACGTCACGAGTATAGGCTTTTATAGGACATGGGCACATGAACGAACACAAAAAAAAAATCATGATTGGTGGGTTAATTTGGTAGAACCAAAGTCATGGTCTCCAGAACTAATTTTAGTATTTGATCACCTAAAATTGCTAAAGATATAATTTGGGAAGGTTTCTAACCTCGTTTATTCTCTTTATTACGTTATAGGCGTGCACTGTCTACATTTAGTCTCCGAAGGTCATCAGTTTGATTCTAGATGAGATCTTATATGACTTTGATATTAACTTAAATTCTTGTGCTGTTTAGGATTTATGCTCTACATAGACATTGTGTGAGCTCTTCAAAGTAGAATTTGCTGTCACTTTATTGACATATAATGAGGATATGCGTACCTTAATGCACTCCTCTTAAGCTTTTTGATAAGAGAGAATCACGATACTTTAAGATCGCCTTGTTGGTCTTGGTGTTAGTTCGCGTGATTTATATTTTAAAAAACATTGACGGTTTAGTTTGTCATTATCTCAAAATATTTTAGCCAAAAATTTTCAGTGAGTGCAAAGAGGGAATTGTTTCACGGTTAACTGGCAAACCTTATTCGGTTTTTAACTATTCGATTAAAAATAAACGGTTTTTATCTATTCGATTAAATTTTGAGTCTTCATTAATTCCCACTTATTACAAAAGTTCAAGTGAAAATTTGAAACTAAAATTTCTCGAACTCAAAAGTTTAACATAAAAAATATTGAAATTGAAAATTTTTCGAATTAAAAACATCAAACTAAACTTTTCGAACAAAAACCCTTGAAATATTTTTTTCGAATTCGAATTTTCAAATCAAAGAAAAAATTCAAACTGAAAGCTTCGAATTAAAAGTTTACGAAACAAATTTTGGATAACTAAAAATTTTCGAACAAAAAGGTGAAATAAAAGTTTTTGATTTCATTTTTTTTTCAAATCAAACAATTTCACACTGAAATTTTCGAACTAGAAAGATAAACTAAAATTTTCGAAACATGAAATCAAAATTTTCGAACCAAAAGAAGTTGAAACGAATTTTTAGAACTAGAAAGTTGAAACTAAAATTTTCGAACGAAAAATTCAAACTGAAATTTTCAAATTAAAAGTTTTAACCTGTGTTAAACTAAACATTTTATAACTTGAAATTTTCAAATCAAACTTTTCGAACCAAAAAGTTGAAAAAAATTAGAAAGTTGAAACTAAATTTTCGAACAAAAAATGAAATGAATTTTTCAAACGAAAAAAAAAATCAAAACGAAATTTTCAAATCAAATTTTTGAAGCTAAAATTTCAAACCAAAATTTTCGAACTGAAATTTTAAAGTTTCGAACAAAAAATAATTCAAAATTTTCATACAAACTTTTTGAACAAATAATTGAGCAGAGGTTTGAATGTGATCACTTAATTAGATTACATCTTAGAAATAAACGGTTTATAACAAATGAACCTTTTCGACTACATTTCTAATCTTAAAATTCAAAGTATAAATTTAATGAATGGATTTCAAGGTCGAACTAGAAGTTAGAGGTAGAGAATAACCAATTTTGGGTAAAGGTAACTTTTCATCAGTAACTACTCTATATTCAAGTATTATAGTCATAAAAGTTCACCGTTTCAGATGACGAAAAAACTCCATATTTTTTAATGGCAGTAATCTGTTTGGTCATAACTCATTTCATAAGGCATAAACATAGCCATTTACTGATTTTAAAATTTTAATTGTCTTGAAGAAATATTCAGGACTAAGTTTTTGAGATGATTAACCGTTTGGTAAGCCATAGCCGAATCGATACATTGAGATTGCTTGAAATGAAATTTAATCAAGCTTTATCTCATCGGCAGCCCTAACTTACGAACCGTTTTAGTGAACTGTAACCTTTTATTTGTTTCAGATCAAGATCGACTTGATGCGCTAGTTGGCCAGCCATAACCGGACTTTTTTTGTTTGTTTTCGTTTCATTATGGAAGCACGCAAAGCTTCTTAGAACGGTCATATGCGTTACGCTACGTGAAAACCCGAACCCCTACCACAGAACAAACATAAACGCATATTTTCAAGACCTTGAATCGAACCTGGGACCATTTTAAGAGAAGGTTACTGACCGCAGCGATTCCTATCTGTTGAGTTCAAGAAATCTTAAAATCCATCCCGTTTGATTGAAACGAACGTGTTAGCATAATGCTAAGATCTGCAAATTGTTTCAGGCTGACAATTATCTACCGCTCTCTCTCTCTCCTCTCATAAGGACAAAGTACAGCTCAAGATAGGTTGAATGCATTACGATTCCTTAACTTGGTGACAAATTTCAGTGGCTAAGTTACGGCATATGTTACCTTATCGATTTCCTGGACACACATTTTGACAACTGAATATCGTAGTTCGAGTCCCATAAGTCCCATGAATAAAAACTAAACCTTAACAAAAGTTAAGTATTCCTCCCAAAGTTTTCGAGTTGAATTGATTTTGAGTTTAACGTCCCGTTCAGCAGCGAGAACAGAACCTACTGATTAACGTGGAATCCGAACCGCATGAGCTTCGTCCGTAATCTAACTCTGGTCTCCCACGTTAAAGGCGCATACGCTAACCAGTCAGCCACGGAGGAACTTCAAAGATTTCGAGTTTTATATTAATACTAATACTAATTCATACTATTACTGGGGATCTACTAATTCATAATGTAATAGATCATCAAGAAAGAGATCAAACCTTGTTTTAGTAATTTTATACTTATAAAATGAACGATACAAGCCATCATAACCTCCAAGCTAAAAATCTCAGTTCAGTGACGTCATACGAACACATTAGTTTGGACCAAATACCTCTAATTCATTCGCTGCAGTAATGGTGCGGTGGCTCAATAATAGAGCGCTATCCTCTGGTGCATGGGGTCCCTGGCTCGATCCCCGGCCAAGTTAGTTTGTGGTGAACAACACTGTGTTCATGGGTTTTCTCGGGATACTCCCGTTTCCTCCCACTTTCTTCATTCCACCATTTCATATATTTCTCATCTCTTTAATATTCCTAAGACTAATTTTAATATTCCTCGGAATTTTTGTACCACTTCTCAACACGGTAAACTCTGTCTTGTTATATCTTTAGTGAAATCACCTCACAGCCTTACATTCAATCTGTACTGTTGACATTTATTATTTAGGAGGTTGCCTACTTTACTTTAACGAATCACGTAAAGGTTCCTGGCGACAAACCACCAAAATTTTATAATGTAAGTTGTTATACGCAGGTCCTCAGTCATGATTAGAGCTAGATTATATTAATGAAATCCCTTAAAACAGTTTATGTTGCGTTTAGCTTTCCTGGTTTTTATTGTGGCACACACTTATTGAAATAAATACATACCTTTATGATTATGCGTACATCCCTTTTATGATGGTTCCTTAATTATATCGTTTATTTACAAAACGTTGCTATGACAACGTAAAGACAAAACTCATCAAAAATCATCATCACATTAGAATCAATTTTGATTCTCTTTCCTTTTTCGTATTGTTTCCTTCTTCTTCAAACTGGTTAGTGCGTATTTTAAAATCATACATTGCCCCGGAATACAAGAAAAGACATTTAAAATTACACTGAAAATACAAGATGTCGTTGCAGAATCAACTCTTACAGTTTGTCGGTATAGTTCGTTAACACTCTGTATATATATGTATAATAACTCTTGAACCAAGTGAATGATCTCGATCAAATTTTCAACATAGATGACGTTAGAGCCTAAAAAGTGTGACTTTTCTTTAATATTTTCACTTTGACGGTAGAACCTATGGGAGGGCAAGAAGAGGGGAAAGGAAGATTAATATATAAAAGTTAATAGAACTTAACTCTTGAACCACTCAAACGATCTCGATCAAATTTTCAACATACATTGCATTCAGGATTGTGATATTTTTTATCATGTCGTGCCCCAGGGATAGATAAAAATCACTGAAAATGACCATTTTCAATGATTGCTTTAGTAACAGTAAAAACGGAACATATTACAAATTTTCCTTAATTTAACCCAGAACGTCTTACGTTCGAGCAACTATCTCGAAATTCTTAATTAAGAATATTATTAACGTGTTATTGAAGCTACTTTGCTAGCCATAAAAATTTTTAATTTTGTATCATATTCAATCATTCAGACAACAATAGTGCCCTGCGCTTGCGCAAGACGTGCGGGTATGCTAGTTTTAATTAACCACGTATTGTATTTGATTTTTTTTTCGGTCTCTGAAAATGACGCACCTGAGGTGAGTATTTTATTCACCCTAACCTGATAAAAAATATTATTCATTTATTGCGAACATGCAATTGTTAAACTCATTTAATAAAGGCGTAAAATTTAGTGGAGTAGGAAATCTTTCAGAAAGCCGAGTTTCTATCTGCCTTCCCCCTCTTCCCGTGGCTACACCATTATTGCTACTCTATAAACTTCCGTTTACCTAACAACTGAAGGGGATTATTTTGTAGACCCACAAACTATTGGAGGCATTTTAAACGGATTTCTTTCGTGAAAATGTGCATAATAAATAAATAAATAAGTAAATTAGTTCTCACACAAAGCAAGGAAGTACTGTCGGCAAAAGAAAGTAATATATATATATAAAGTAATATATATATATATATATATATATATATATATATATATAGTAATTTAGTGGTGCAACAGTCGGCAAACCAGAGATCTGGTTTCAATTTTCAGCCAGTTGAACGATAGCATGTTAAGTTTTCTTAAACATTTATACCTTCTAATGATCAGTTTGAAAACAATCATTAGCTGTTATGAAACAACTACCAATTTTCAAATAAAAGTGATTGCCTAAATCTGAGTTATGAAATATTTTGATCATTTTTATTCGTAAACAAAACCAAATTAATAAATGCATCAGACTATTACTTCTGGTTGGGATGTACGGTACCCCTAACGACCAAGTGTAAGGCAGCTAAAGGCAAAAGGAAATCACTTCCATTGTCCTCTTTAATCCTTTCAGATATTACTTTTATAATGGTTAAAATATATTTCTGCACTTGAGGGAGTTAAAAGGGATGCAAATAACACGAAAAAGCAAGACGTCATAGAAAATACATTTTTAGAAATAAATTTTACAATGTTTTTTTTTTTTTTTTCAAGGGAAACATTGAGTTGGGGGTGAATTCCTACTTACGAACGTTCTTTATCAATATTTCTCTTCAGCAAAACATAGATATAAAGAACATTCTCAGCAATTAATGTGAATCGTCTTACTGTATGCTACCATTTATCACTGAGAGACTTCTTTCTGGGAAATAATTATTAAAATAATTATGATAACCCGTATTGACATTGCATTGACTGATGCTTCGATTTCATCACTGGCGCAGGATAACGAGATTTAACCCCCCGTCATTATGTGTGTCATCCTCATTCTCCCCCAGTGGGCAAAATATTAAGTGCAGTTGGCATTATTTGTTTCTTGTGGGTCACTGGCAGTATTTTCGGCATCCACCTTACAACACAATTTGTAATAACCCAGATTGGCAATCACAATTCGATGGACTGTTTTCGCAGACGCTTCTGGAAACTCTTTGGCTAGTTCAGTTGTTGTGAACCGAAGATGAGATCGGCTCTTCCTCGTTAAAACGTTCAACCAGACAGCTGAACAGCTGGACAGCTTTCCTCTACATTCATCGTTGTGAACATTTGAACGCCATTCCCGAAACTCTCTGCACCATTTCCTGACCTTCCTTTCACCCATTACAGTCAGCCCGCAAATGGCAAGCAAGTTCCGATGGATGTCAGCTCTATTCTGTCTTTCGGCGATCAGAAATCGTATGACAGTTACCATTTCACATTTGGTAGGACTTCGTAATACGGCAGCCATTTCACCCTACTGCTACTCGCACGTACGCAACTCCACTAGGACAATTCTACCTATATTGCAAAGACAGAATTCTAGGACATGCTCCTGCTTATGCTCAACTTCATCAGCGTTGCAAATCTCGCGTAAAAATGCCGAGTTCTTTTTCATGTGTCTCGTATGCATATAATTACGATATATGCAGTAAATATTATTTCAGCTACTTCTGCTGCTTCCTCGTCAACAACAATGTCATTTTCACGACGTCCATATCCTGGCGATTTGCTGAAACATAACAGGAAATACTGGTAAATTTATCGCTACAAACACTTATCACAAATGAAGATAATAAAATAAAATAAAAACTATTTCCATTTGAATTATACAAGGGTCTTAGACATACAACTAAATAAAATGTATAATACAATTAGTTTCAAGGAAACACGAGGTGTTCTATAACCACTGTCTTTGAAAATTTCTGTCGCTGTCAACTTGGCATTAATTGATGGTAGCATCTAGCAGTTGATTTTTTTCTACTTCTCTTCTTGTACAGTGGATGAAACTATAGAAAAATGCAAGGAGTTATGAGGGAAAACGAACTTTTCTATACTCACACCCTTTAAACTTGTGGCGCTGTCCTCTGTTTCAGTAGGCTAATGAACCCTAGAACTATAGACAAAAGTTTATACCTTTCAATACCAACCAAGTCCAATGGACCCACGTTTTTCTTCTTCTTCTTCTTCTTCTAGCCAATGAAGTACACTTCTTGAAGAGAGGAGCAATTAAACTGTTAATTACTGTCACCTTACGTTTTATTAACTAGAACATTAATGAAACACACTTACGTTTAATGTTTATTTATTTTTAAAAAAATAATGTATATTTTTATTCATGAAGTAACAAATACTAAGATACATAATATGGAAATGTAGATGCCAGAAATGTATTTCTATGTAACAAAAAATAAAATTATATAAAATTTTCCAACAAGTTTTCACAAACTTACAGTGATTCCTTCATTTTACGGAAGAAACGTATAGGTCGCATGGACTCAAGTCCGGTGAATAGAGAGTGTGCTCTAGAACCTTCCATCTCCATCGTGCAAGCAGGTTTCTCACAGGAACTGCATTGTGACAACGGGTGTTCTCATTCAAAGCAATGGGTTGATCTCTTATGAAGTTAGGTCGTTTTCTGCGCAGTGCAGGACGGAGATATTGTTTCAGAAACCTGCAGTAGTGCACTGCATTTACGGTATGGTTCACAGAGACTTCATGCCATAGTATGACACCACGTATATCGTATCACATTAATCCAGGTTAGTTACTTTCATGCTGACGCAGCTTCTTGGGTTGGGGAGATGATGCCTGACACCATTCATTCGATTGACGCTTAAGTTCTAGCTCATATTTCATCAAGTGCGATAATCCTGTCCCGGAACACGCAACCTTTCCGTCTGTAATGTGCCAAATGATCACAGACGAGGGAGTATTGTGCCATGTTTGAACGCCTGTAAGAAGGTGCGGTATCCACCGGGATACAATTTTTCGTAACCAAGGATATTGTGCATCACATTCAATACTGTACTGGGATGTTTCTACCTCGCTCGCAAATTCTCTTCTTCCCACATGCAACAAAGATTGAATCAATTTAATGACTTTGTTTCCGACTGCATGCCGACCTTTGCCTGTTTCCTGTTGCATACTATCCCGTTGTGCACGAAAAGCTGCAACCCAAAGTTTTGGATTCCGATACTGCAATGCGGCATTACCACATGCTGCACGTAGTAGAGAGTGACATTCCCTGGCGTTTTTCTTTTTCCACGGGTCACTTCGATCTTTATCTATGCACGTTGTTCTAACTTGAAAAAATATCCCCTTTACAGAGGTGTGATTTGACAACCTTCATTTTTTTTTTATTAGTAAAGGGTTAGGAATTTAGGGAATGCTTTATTCATCATTGGAATTTAAAAGAATATTTCTAACCCTGGCCATTAGAGGGTTACGCCCTCTCTTTGGCACATATTTCAGTTCATTTTGTTTAGAAAATTTGATAATGGTCTATGTGCAATTGTCAAAAAAATATAAAAAATGCATATCTAAACACAAGATTAGTGAAAAAAATAATAATACATATGATTGCAGAAAAGAACACATATAAAAGTAGTGCAACTAGAAAATAAGTGTTTTTTTTTTTTTATTTTTATTACATTTTTTATATTTAAGAAAGTGTATATAGGCATTGAGATGCTTTATGAAATAGATATGATGACGGTGAAAGATGAGATGCAGTGCGTGCACGCCACAATCACAAACACATTGTTAACAAAACAAATGCAGATTAGTTCTTCTGTCTCGGAGCGGCTCAAAACTGATGGCGACATGGGGAATGCCCAGTGCTAATGTTGAAATTATACATGGTGCATAGACGGAAACAAATGAGTGAGATGATCAGCTATATGATAAATATTGAAGATATCGCGCTCGTCGGCAGTAGGGTGCTCAGTATTAAGATACATCGTAATAAGTATATTTAACGGCGTGTGCAAGTACTTATATGGGGCGTCAGTTTCAGCATCTGCTTGTAGGGTATCGAGAAGAAATGGGTGTGAGACTGGTAGTTGAGGGAGTATATATTTCAAGCGGATATCGGCAAGGTGTTGTGTCAGTTGAAGAAAATCAATGTTCTCGTAAGTCAGAAAGTTGGGATATGGCAGCCTGATACAATGTGCAAGTCGACTGGCATGATGTTCGAGTATTGACAAACGGTCATAGAACTTTGTGAGAGCGTAGCACCAAGCGATGTGTCCAAAAGTTACCATAGATCAAAGGAACATTTTATATGTATTTAGGAGTAAGGCTTCGCTTAGGCCCCAATTAGTGCCAGTTAGACGGCGAAGATTGAGCTGGACTTTAGCCTTTTAAGAGATTTTCTCAAGATGAGCCTTCCAGTTGAGTTTGGAGTCGAAGGCCTTCTTATATTGATTTGTTATTATTGTAGAGAGCCGAAGTAACTGATCGTTAATTGAAAAGGCTGGTCGAAAACCTGTTTGGTGTATGGGCAATATGTTATGCTCTTGGATATGTAAATGAAGCCGCTGGACAAGAATGTTCTCAAACAGCTTACTGAAGACTGTTGTCAGTTCTATTGGGCGGTAAGAAGCGAATGAATGCGCTGGTTTATTAGGTTTAAGAAACATGCGAATTTTGGATGCTTTACAAACCGCAGGGTAAAAGCCGGTGTTGATAATAAAGTTGTAGACTATAACGAGTAGTGTAAGTAAAGAGAGTGGAGCTTCTTTTATTAGACGGTAGGAAATTTGATTGATGCCTGGTGCAGTGTTACGTTTCTTATGAAGTGCGCGTTGAAGTTCATGCGTAGTGATTGGTGCTGAAAGAGTATGGTCGATATCTATTACGTGTGAGAGTGATGGTTGTAAAGTTGGAATAGTGGACAAATCTCTGCGTTTATGTAAATTATATGATAGTGCAGTCGTGAAAATTGTCTGTAATTGTGTTGCAAATGCATTTGCCTTATCTTGATCTCTAAAGAGAAGCACACCATTGTCCAACAGAGGGTAAGACATTTTAGTGATTGCCTGTGAGTCTATGGAAGGTTTTCCAATATCGGCTTGGTGAGGCTTCGTCGTTAAGTTTATTACACGCGCTGATCCAAGTTTGACGTTTGTATGCTATGAGATAATTTGTAACAGTTCGATGCCGTAGTCTGTGTTGACGCAGACATTCTTCATTGCCGGTTCGTCTATATTCTCGAAATTGCTGTCGTGATTTCTGTATTAAAGAAAGATAGGTTGGAGGCAATTTTGGCTTAGACGGAAAAATTTTATCCACAGGTGTAGATTGTTGAGCACCAGTATGTAAAGCGTCGGTGATATGGTTGACAATATTGTGCATTTCAGTTTCTGAATTTGGTGGTTGAAAATTAGACACGGATATTTACGGTCTTGTCGAAATTGAGTCCAGTCAGCTTTATCGTAACGGTGAATAAAATGTGGCTCTAACTTTTGTAGAGATGGTCGAATCTTTCTTATGTTTAGTTCGATATGACAGTAATTGCTTCAAATAGTGTCAAGAATTTTCACCTCACAGTCATTCGTAAGCGAGAGAGATGTGATTACTACATCCGGGTTTGTTTGGCTAGCTGGTCGGGTGGGACCAGAAGATTATGAATGTGGAGTTGTAGTGTAGTTGAAACAAAGTCTGTAAAACGTTTCTCTCTTGCGTTTCTGCAATGGATGTTTATGTCAGCATGATGATTATGTTTTTAAAGTTTTGGGCGATATATTCGAAAAAGGTGAAATGTATTGAATGACCAGGGCGTATATATATGATTGCTATATTAATTGTAAAAGAAGGGTAGTATATAGAGAGTAAGAGATGTTCAGGAAGGTTTGTAAATGCAGTAGGATTGTATTGTCGGTAAGGACGTTTGGGAGAAAAACAATCAGCACACCTCCTTGAGCGCGTGCGTGTATATCGTGGTAATCGTGGCGTTGAAGCTGGTAACCAGAAAGTCGTGCAGAAGAGGCTGGTTTTAAGGCTGTTTCGTTGAGAGCTACGATATCGATCTTTTCTTCTAACAGAAGAGGTTCTAGAAGTACTTTATATTGCTGAAATGATCTGATGTTAACGAAAAGTAAAGTCAGAGCCATAATGTATACTGCTACTGCCATATTGGTTTTAGACTTCTGTCTCTAGAGGTGTGATGTGGAAGTGAACGAAAGGTCCGGAATATGTATCAGTAAAGTTAAGATTAAAGAGAGATTTGGCTGTTGATATGGCGACACGAATAATGTACTCGGGTTGGAAAGGAAAAACTTTTGTAGTACAATGGGGATGCAACGAGTATCTTTGACAGTGAGAGGTTGAGCAAGAGATTGTGAAGGTGGTCTGGCTTTATCAAAACTTTGTACTGGCACTGTAAGTTCTGGACGTTCCGGTTGTGCCTGAAGTTTTCCCTTACAGCGGTAGCTATATGTTGGATGGTTTTCGTTGCAGGTAGAGCAGTGTGGTTGCTGTTTATGCATGCTTTTGTGTCGCGAGATTCGCCACAATAGCCACATTTAGACGGATTTGGGCACTGGCGAGTAAAGTTAGCGTTATAAGTTTGGCATTTCTCACGCCGAATTGGTAAAGACCACGGTGTCTTGGAAGGCTCGACTCGATGGAGTTTCTTATTGATAGGAGCTCCATGAGCTAACAAATAGTCAAGCGCTGTCTGATCTTGGGACAAAACGCGTACCATGTAAGTAGGACCATTGTTATTTTTAATGCGAATGCCTTTATTGTTTGAGTTCTTCAAGAACTTCTTTATCGCTGATTTCAGGTATTACTCCATGGATACCAACAGAAAACATGGGTGGTTTTCGTGGAGAATGAGATTGTTTTGACTTCCGATCAGCTTGTTTCTTTAGTTTAGCCGTTTTGCCAAAGATCTCGTGTGGCGTTTTGTTCCTATGTGTGATAACGAAGTTCGGGTCTTTTGAACGGATGATAAGACCATTTCCATACTAGCTCGAGGTAGATACTTGATTACTTGTAAGAACAGCATTTTAGGATGAGTATACTTCGTATCGAAATCTGTGAGCAAAACAGAATAGATTAGTTCTTTGGTTGCATAGAAATTTGAGCCAGATCCAGAAGCAGTGTCCATTGCAGAGTCCATGTTAGTATTGATAGGAGACCGAGATCTGCCGCGATGTCGTTTACTTGAATGGGTGGAGTCACCAGAATCAGTACGTTCTCTGGGTCTACTTGCTCGTAAACTGGGGTGACTTCCCCACGACCGGAACGAGACGCATTTTCACGGTCTACTGCAGAAGAGCCTGAAGCCGGTGGCCCCATGAACTGGGGTAGGTTCCTGTGCATAGTCCAAGGACCAGCACAACCTATCCGTGTGAACTGACAAGAGTTAGAAAAGAAGTGATGAAAACAATGACGATGATGATAATAGTCCAAAAATACAGCGACCCTCAGAAAGTGTCAACTTTCGTCAATCCTCTAAATAACGTATGTCTGTGATGGTCACAAGTGCGTATGCTACACCTGATCCTCGCTAACAGTTGTAAGAGAGGCTGGGTTATGCTCAGATGTAAGGACAACCTACATTCAACACATTCCACTACTATCACTACAGCACCTACATTAGCGCCGCCACACGCTTTGTATAGCTCCACGCACCCTCCACATGTGTTGCCAACAGCAGCACGAACAAAATTCCTTGCGCGTTCATAAAACAATGTTGCCATGTATTTATTTGCAGCCATCGTATTTATTTCTAGCTACACCATGATAGCTAGTACAAAATTAAAATGCTAATGCTGCCATCTACAATGCAGAATTTCAACCGAAGCTGAACTTTGACAAATATATTTGCACTTAATAAAGGTCAAGATCCAATGGACCCGCTTGGGACTTAATGCTATAAATTAGTAAACCTATCACATGAGTTACAAAAATAAAATAACACCTAAGTAATTTAAAACAAGAATGCAAACAGGAAAAGTCAGATAATATCAATACCTGGAAAGCAACAGTATCATTATAATTACTGACAAAAGAATCCGTATGGGTCCAATGGATCCATCTGGTAGTCGAATGGTTAATATATAGGTGAGCACATATGTGAAGATAGCAACTTTATTGTGTTGATCTTTTACTTGTGTTCTATATAAAAAAAAAGTTCATATCCAACGTCACGAACAAATTGAAAAAATGAAATCTTTGAGTTTTACGTCCCACGGTTATGCCGGTTAGGCTAAAGGAGACTGTGATGATGAGTAATGAATGAAATGGTGGAATGAAGAAAGTGGGAGGAAACTGGAGAACCCCGAGAAAACCCACGCACACGGTGTTTGTCCACCACAAAATTCACTTGGCGGGGGCTGGGATCGAACCCGGGTCCCCAAGCACCAGAGGTGAACGCTCTACCACTGAGCCACCGCGGCCCCTTACGAACAAATTGAATTTTGCGTAATCCCTCATTTTGAATTTCCTGACACCACCTGTCTCACTCCGCTGTAAAGTCGAATAATTTCATGCCAATCTCGCTGTTTTCTGATGCACATAACATAGATGATTAGCTAACTAAAATCAAGCAATTATGAAACACTGGAAACACATACCTGTATACACTTCACTTGTTCACACACATTGCTTAGTTTCGAGAGGAGTAACTAGGGTGGTTTCTGTATCCTAGAATATATTTATTTGTGTACTATTTTGTTCGCTTTGTGTTGTCATGCCATCTGAAAGCGAATGCATGCATGCTCTCAATAAAAATAAGAAAGACTTAATCTTAGTAGTAGATCTAAAATAGTATGTGCATCCTTTCCAGCATCCGAAGTTCCTACAAAATAAAGACCACAAGTAAACTACATAAGCCAACTCAAATATAAATTATTTATTTATTATAAATAATTATTATATAATAAATAAATATTCATTATTGCTTATTGTTTATGAAATTTTCAGTAAACATCCAATACATGCAAACAGTATGAACGGAAGACCAGGTTTAAGCATCCGGGAGAGGGATACCGTTGAGTCCATTTGTCCATTACAGTGGACAAATGATTACAACAGATGAGTACGGCATACTATAATACTATTTGAAGCAAACTTTTACATAATATTAATGTTTGATCATTTAGCAATGCAAAACAAACAAAATAAATTCATAACGTGTATAAAGAACAAAATAAATAAGGAAAAATCCAACTCACCTTTCCCGCTTTCCTTTATGAAAATAATTCTGCTTCCTTTCAAGACACTTATAATTGATGCCGTGCAATTTCGCACGGTGCAGTTTCACACGTGCTCATTATTGAGCAATTTCGCACTGTCGTCCTTATCGGATTAATGATTTTGTGGGTGTGGTGCATTTTCGCACGATCCACTCGTCAATTATGTGATTCATCCTCATACCAGTGGCGTCATTTAGGGGGGCCAGGGAAGGGCAATTGCCCCCCCTGAGTTGAGGTTTATATAGATTTTATCAATAAAATAGTAGTAAATCATTGAAAAACGCTAAATTTTAATTATATCAAGGGGTCTTGCCCCTCCCAAGGAAAATCTGAAATGACGCTCCTGCCTGAAACTGCTTTCACTATAGGTGGCGTGAAGACAGAACAAATGTCAACTAAGTAAGAACAGAAACAGAGCAAATACAAGTTAAATTAATACGAACAATTGAATTAATACTAGCTTCAAGTATATTTCCCAATTGTACACCATAATGCGGATATGGGAACCACACATGATAAAGACATTGTTTATAGCAGTCGCGTATGCATTCATGCCAGATAAAATAAAATAAAACGAACATACAAGGAACTGTTTTCGGATTACCTCCCAGACGCGTACACTCTCAGATCCGTATATGCCAAAATCCTTCCCAGATCCGTAAAAGTGTCATGGGCGATGACGCGACAAATTTTGGCATTGATAAAAATTTCCCCACCTCTGTACATGTTTAATAACTGACACCATTTCTGTGCATTTTTAATAAAGTTTGAGCAGAGGACGATATGGAATTGCATGCTCAAGGAAATACGAAAAGATGCATACACGCTTTCCATACTGTTGTATTTTTTTTTTTCGACTCAACTCTTCACGTTGAATTCAAATTCGACCAATGCATCCCCGTAATGTGTTTGATATGAATACACAAATCACATCAAAGGGATACACAAGTCGGCTTTTGTAAAGAGTCTTCGTCGAACTAGTATCTGGATCTTCTATGATCTTGACCCATGAGCAGTAGCTATTTACGGTTGTTACCACCACCTATATGTAATTCTTATCAATATATGTGTTGATAAGAATTATATATATATATATATATATATATATATATATATATATATATATATATATTAGGGTGCATCAAACCTCCCACTTTTCACACAGTGACTTGTCCCTGAGCTAGAAATATGCCATTTGAGGTATAAAACAGCCAAGCAATTTTTAAAAATAAAAATCAACGTATTTTTAGTGTGTCCACCAGAGGCATAAACTTATATGACACAGGATAGTTATCTAAAAAGTTGCTCAACAGATGGCGCCACGTAGTTTGTATCGTGAATTTTGAATAAAAACAACTTAAGGGTAAGATATTCTTCTTTTAGTATTTGCACTATTAAGATTTCAAAATCTTAAGTCCCCTATTTATATACTGTTCACTTTTACGCAAAATTACGAACAGGGCCACCCGAAGAAAATTTTCTAGAGGAAGGCCCGTTCTATAGTTGCTATATTACATCTGATATTTAATATACTGGTTTGCTATATTACGTATACGTTTTCGTGAGCCAGGGAAGGGAGCCTCGGGCCCCACCCTGCCCTCCCCTTCTACGGAGAAGATATTACTTCCTGTTTTGTATAATTTCACAGTCTCCACTCCACCTGCCCTAATTCAATTTTTAAAAACACGAACTGTTTTCGTACTGTATATGAAAAGGTGGCGTCTGTGAGAACTATGAAATATTCTAGTGTGTTTGGATTAGGAAGTGCTATCACTGAGGATGACGCCTTGCTCATCGGCTCTCGCTTACCAACATGTCTGCAGGTTTTTGATGTTTGTAATGCATCATGTTGAGGATGGACGAAAGATCAATCAGACAACGTGGGAAGCTGCAAAGCTTGTTTTGTCGCAGTTAAAGGTTTTTTTTTTATGATAAAGCAAATATTCCCATGATTTCAGAACGAAAAGCGTGAGAAAATGATTTCATTAATAGACGACAATGCTAAGATACGGGCTATACCTAAAAGTCGTCAATCCAGTCCAGCCACTCTATCAAAAATTCAGGAAATGGGGAAGCAAATAAACAAAACATTTCAGTTATGGCCTGCCAACATGAATAGTTTTATTAAGAATGAATAGGATAAACGTTTTCTGGAATCTGTGAAAACCGACCGTTCAGCGACATTCAGATCACACGACAGAGTGCTGGCTAACAAAACCAGACGTCGAAGATTCGTGAGGAGGCACAAGAGAAAAGGAGGAAAAAGGACTCATGGAAAGATGGATGCATCCGCTGTAGCTGTTGAAATTGATATGCCTGAGATGGAAAATGACAGCAAGGAGGATGAACCAACTAAGTGTGAACCAGACTATACCGTAGTATCAGCAAATCCTTCTATCAGCGATTCAGCAGCACGTTCCAATAATCATCGTTCAGTGCATATTGGAGCAAGTGTTTTCGTCCCGCATGATATTATCCAACGACCAAATATTATAGCTTTAGCAACTCGCTTGCAAATAACGCCTGCACAAACGTTATTTATACCAAAGCGTTGATAAAGGAAGCATTTGTATATACATCAAAATCACTACGTCGTACTCCAGTGCAGATAGGACCCGACGAAAGGTTGGTCAACAGGGTCTTTAATTGAAAACTGGACTCCTCCAGAGCTTGCCACTGTACACTGGGATTCAAAGTTAACGTATTCTTTACCCAAATAAGTACGTGAAAGAGGAACGTCTTACAGTCGTCGTAGGGAACAAGCATAAACTAAAGCTACTGGGCACACCTGTTTACAAATCTGTGGTTGGTATGAATACTAGGGTCAGTATTGCCAAACTTACAGTGGATCTGTTGAAGTCATGGCACTGTGAAGACAACACAGCAAACATGACGTTTGACATTACGGTATCAAACACCGGCCATGATACTACTGCTTGCGTGATGTTGCAGGAATAGCTGAATCGAGCTCTTCTGTGGTCACCTTGTCATCATATAAGTGAAATTATAGTTGGACAGGTGTTTAAAGACTTGAATATTGAAATCACTAAGTCACCTGATATTTCCCTTTTCACAAAATTTCGTGAGCACTGTGAAAATTACGTCATATCAGTGAATACCCTCTCTCACGACCAGATTCATTTAACAAAAGTGAACAAAGTGTACTTAAAATTTTACAAAATGATTTTTTAAAAAAAAAATCCCAATATAATTTAAGACAAAATGAAAATAGTTCAGTGCAAGACACAGTTCTGAGAAATGATTACCTCGAGTTCATTGAAATCTGCACCACGTTCCTCAACGGAGAAATACCTGGGACTCCAGTTAAATTCAAACGACCGTGTGCTGTTCACAGAACGAGACAGATGGCTAAATTGATCTATGCCATTAAAATGTGTTTGTTCATTGGAGAAACATGTTCAGACATTACCTCACGATGTCATCATTTCTCAACGACAGGTTACAAAGCTTAAAGACTTTGTCATATTTATTACCCATGTGTGCAGTGTGTGGTAGATGACACGCAACTCTGCAGTTCATGCTCCATGGAAGATGGAACGATTTGAAGCTGTATTTAAATTTACTGCTGTACAAAAACATAAATTCATTAATTTCTGAGAGTGCAATACGTGCATTTCAACGACACTTGTGGTATTTAATACCAGAGATGGTTCCTCTGAGTCTTTTCAGCAGCGCGCTGCCCTTCGAAAAGAAATATTCTCTTGCAGGTAGACTCTTAGCTGTAAAACCTGCTAGTCCCCTACCAAATCCAAATGAACGTTATGGAACAGGATTTGGAAAACCTCGGTTTCCTGAACAAATTACCAATACTACCTCTCTAACCTACTTCGTTGGACCAGACTCCTGGTTTACATTTCACATCCTGAAACTCGAATATGACTTCCTCGGTGACAAAGTTGCAGGCTGGCCAGAAAATCCTTTATTTCAAAATTCGCTTCTCAATATCAATGCCGTGAATATTTTCAACGACTGTGCAAAACGCGGAATCAAGTTGACTGCGGATTTTTTTCTTCAGCAGAATAAGAGGAAAATTTCCAAAACATAAATGCTTTTACCTATCAAATGTGCATTTCAATTCTTTTAACACACTTTGTGTCTTTGACACTTGTAATATATATTATATTTTAACTACTTTATTTTAATATATTCTTAGAAATGAGAGAATTTGTGTAATCCTTGCGAAAAAAAAAAAAGATTGTATTTATCAAACTCTCACTTCAATTGTTTCAATACTTTATGGCACCTATATTATATGTTTGATCTGCTGGTAGACTCTCTAAACGTTTGTAAATTTTGATAAAATTTTGCAGGAAGTATTAACTCGCAAAACTGACCTAGAGACAAGAATCCCCGGTTAATTTTTCAAAATTCTGGGGGGTTTGATGCGCCCTAATATATATACGATTTAACAGTTTATGACAAGTTATGAAAATATGAAAATGCAGCCAAACATCATCTAACATTTTTTAAAACATGAAAACTACCTCTTTTCTTGTTTTCGGCAAGCTACACATAAACTTATATATTTTCTTTCTTCTTTTGTCTTGCAAGTTGAGACACTTTTTGTCGTGAGCATGATCACTTATTCTGCTTGTAACTTGAGAAAACAGACTAATTCGAAAACATGATGATTTTGCTTGTTTAGCAGAGTATTTAATCTATTATTCTAATCATCTGCGGGATTATTTGTTCTATGTCATTTTACATGACAGTTCCACATGCTTACTGGAACTGTAGAATTTTCTAGCGACTGGTCAACGAAATAGTCATAGAGCTGCTCAAGCTTAAGTGATATCTTCTTGTATAGACATCCAAACAGTGTCGACCATTTCTAACGGAAGAAAATCTAATGACGCACATTTTCGAACTTAGAGTCTTATATCGTCATTGTTTTTGTAGTCTGTAACAAAGCCAAAATCCTGTATCTCACGCCAAAGATACTGGTTAAAGTGAAAATTGCACCCACTTATGGAAGCTGAAGGGAAAATTGTCCTAAAAAATTTGTTAATGCTTCCATGAAGTCTACCATTACAACTTCAGGATTCAAATTCAGGACTTCTTTCTTCTTTAGTGAATATGCTTAACCTTGTTCGGCAGAAGGTCAAAAAGCCATTAGACTCACTTGATTTACATGATTTACAAAAAAAAAAAAAAAAAAAAGAGAGAGAGAGAGAGAGAGAGAAAGAAAAGAAGAGAGAGAGAGAGAGGTATGCTGCAGCTCTTAAACGTGCTATCAATAAAGAAAGTCGTGCTGGCCTGCTAGACGGTCTGCAAAATGAAACTATTCAAGGACTCTTATTCACTGTGGGTGCTACTCGAAACGAAACCTTTAGATTCCATATCTCCCTCTGCTCAAAAACTAACAAAGATTTACAGAAATAGTGTCAGCTACTGAACCTGTACGGAAATGGGAATTGTTATCTCGCTTTTAAATCATGACATTTCATTGCATCTGGCACTTGTACGGAACTGGGAAGGATATTGACATGTACGGAAGTGGGAATGTACGCAAGTGGGAGAACGCCGTTTACACTTCTTAAAATGTGGTCTGGCCAGAACGAATCTTGAGTGCTGAAAGTGGATTTTAAGCTTGCTGCAATCAGAGTATTGTGTGTGGTTTCTCTTAATACACAGGTTTCTCGCTGCTATTACCATTTTAGTCACAGCATCTAGTGGAAGCATTTTAGGTCCGCCAAAAGATACTTCCACAGTGAAGATGTACGCCATCATGTTCGTATGTGTAGTACCTTAGCATTAATATCATCAAGCAGGATCGATGAAGGTTGGATCATCGTCATGGAAAATTGTCCGTCTGGACAGAAAATCGAAGAGTTAAATGATTATTTCATTGAACAATGGATGGACATTCCAAACATTTAGAGGAATATAGAACTGCAATGGTCAAATACACAAAACAAACAATCCAGAGAAGGGTTATCGAAATAATTTAAACCACAGCATATCTAAGAGTGCACCACGCATCTTGAAGCTTGGGAGTGTACTAAAAACAGATGCGATGTCTAGTTTTCAGGCTTTTGCGAGACAGGGCTTAAAAATTGCAATTCGGAGAAGCGTAGAAAATCAATTTACTTCCATCTTGACCACAGATTGCAATTAGTCCTGGAGAAACTAGGAAATGGCGGGACTTTTAAACAAATGCTTGAGGAAGTTGAGCTTAAGGAGGGGCACGAGTCGAGATAAAACTCGACTCGAATTCAAGTCGAGTTTCGAGTCGAGCCAAAGGTAATTTTCTCGAGTCGAGTTTGATAAATAACTCGTTTTAAAATCATGACCTGATTAGGCTGGAAAGTTAAATCATAAGATATAAAGCAGTAATGTCGAATACTTTCAATGTTGGCCACGAGAAAGGACACTTCTCGCATCTCGTCTCATTGCAATAACGAGACAATAGGCTTCTGTAACGAGACAGCCTCAAATGAGAGCACCAATACAAGTATATACTGTACCTTTTACCATCAAAACTAAGATTTGCACAGTCAAATTGTCGAGCCCAAACAGAAGCCCAACCCAGATGATGATGTCAACCGGCTCTGCTTGGTTCAACTGAGCGAACAACTCGAATCGACTCGGTTGCAATGAACCATTTGCTCGGCTCAATTGAGCTGATGACTTGAGAAGGCTGGTTTGAAACGAGTTCATCGACTCGGTTTGATTCGGTTCAACTGAGCCCATGGCTCAAGTGGGCTCGGTTTGGATGAGCCATCGGCTGTTTTCAGCTTAACTGAGCCGAGGGCTCGAGCCAACTCAGTTTGATGAGTTGTAAGTTCGGCTAACTTCTCGGTTCGACTTCATAGGGAATGAGCTGTGACCCGAGCCGCTCGAGCCGTTGACAACCCTAAACCAGGCCCGAGCTGTTTTGAACACGTTTGCCCGGCGCCCTATAATTTTTAAGAATTTTTGGCTAAAGCTCGAATACTTGCTCTTCCGGAACTCAAACCAAGGACTTCGTGAACGATGTTATTGTCTCGTAGATTTCACGACTACCAAGGTCGGCAGTCAACTACTTTCTGGTATTCAGATACAAAACGCCTATCTTTCCCGTCTATGCGCTGTATTGTTGTAATAATAATAATAAATTGTAGTAGTAGTAATACCATTGATGATAATTATATTTTCTCCGTAGGATACTTGAGGAGAGTTCTTGAAACTACACAGAGGATTTGGCTCGATTTGGCCAACTCGACTTGAAACTTGACCTGAATTCGGGTCGAGTTGAAGGAAAGTTTTCGAGTCGAGCTCAAAGATGTCTGTTTCGAGTCGAGTTTCAAAAAACATTCGCTAGAACTTGCTCCTGCCCATCTCGAAAAGCTGGAATAATGAACTATGAAATGTACAAAATGGATTGACCATGTACAGAAATATGAAAGTTCCACCTTAACGATGTGTTGTTCGCTCGGAAAATAACAAGACGACAAGGCTCTTCTTCAAATCGCCTTGGAGTATGGAGCTAATGTTTTGTGTTTCACAAATCACGTTTTCCTATGCTCTTGGGTGGGCATATTTTATTATTATTATTATTATTGAACTTCGTGACTGAATTCTCTGATGTGCTGTTTCTTTTATTATTTACTTATCTTAATTTGTGGTTGTTTCATCTTCACTTCCTAACGATTACCATTTTGATTTTTCCCTTTCTGTTCTTATTTATTTCCATTTGTTATTCTTTTTTTTTTGTTTTCATCTATTTCAATTTGCGATAGCTTTTATTATTATTTTTTTTCTTATTTATTTCAATTTCATATTTTTTATGTTATTATTTCTCTCCTTCTTTGCTATATCTTTTGTTTGCTTATCTTTTGTTCTGTCTTGTTCTCAATTATTTTAACTTCCGGTTATTTTGATCATTCTTTTTGTGCCTTTCTCTAGTATTAATTGCTATTGTTCGTATTTATTTTAACTTGTATTTGCTATTTTTTCTGTTCTTACTTAGTTGACACTTGTTCTGTGTTTTCCCTCTGCTTATAGAGAAGCGTTATCAGGATGAATCACATGATTGACAGGTGGATCTTGTAAAATTGCAGGACACCTGCAGAATGATTAATCCGATAAAGAGGACCGTGTGAAATGTCATCGTGAGAAACTGCACGTCACCTTATAATTCACTATAGTGTTACCAGATGAAAAGTTGTACAATTAACAGAAACCTCTGGTGTCTATCTAAAATACCAAATATTCTCAACTAAAACATTGCATTGAAAAAGGTCAGAATTAGCGGGATACGATGCATGTCCAATGGAGCAGACAAAAAGACTAAAATGACTAAATCACATCCTGAATTTATACATAGTTTGTAGGAAAAGAAAACAGTCATTAGAATTTAAATACAAGTGTTTCAAAACAGCACCTAGAACGTTTGGGAGATGATTCCTGACACCAAGATAAGCCGAAGAGTATAGACCAACCTGGGTGCACGAATGATTGTTTTGGAGTTATAGGCTGGCGAAAACTTGAAAATAAAAGTGAACTTTACAGGTCCATAGCTCCAAAACTGTAGGACCTGTGGCATTCGGGTCAAAGCTTCACTTAGGGAACTAATATGTGGGCTATCCAAAAATGTCCAAATCCTAAGGTACTCACACAGCAATTTTAATAGAGTGATTTTGGTTATATAATTTGAAGTACTCACCAATTACCTCTATAAAAAACTGTTGCGGAAGTAACGTAAAATTCTGAAACATGGATAATTGGATACGGCATATATTAGTTCCTAAGTGAAGTCTTGACCTGACTACTGTTGTTTTTATAGTTTCGGAGCTATGGGCCATAAAGTTCTTTTTTTTATGTTTTCGCCAGCCTATAACTCCAAAAGGAGGCATATGTGCACCCAATTTGGTCTATATGTTTGTCTATCTTGCCCTCATGAATCACCTCCCAAATGTTGTTATTGTTGTTTTGAAGCACCCTGTACGTTAGCAGCTTGTTCTACCTGCTACTTGAAATATTTAACGTTTATTCTTTCCATAGGCCTATGCATTTATGAGTAATGCATATCTCCGCCACGAATCAAACTTGAGCTTCTTAGTGGGAAGTGCGTGGGTGGTGTGTGCGCCTTTAGGTCTGTTACCCACCCCCTCACACTCAAATAGTAGAATAGTTTATAGTAGGCTGTTATGTGCGTCTTATGTGCGCGGAATTTCAGCTTATGTGCGCGGAATTTCAGCTTTCAGCTACATATTTACACACGAAAAGGATGATAGAAAAGTGCACTCCATTGTAACGCCTGAGTGCGACATTCGAATCCAGACTTGATATTTCTGTGCCAAGTAGTATTCCATATGTGCGCTTATGGGCGCATAAAATTTATATTTGTGCGCGCACAGGAACGAAGAAAATCGTAGACAAAAATGTACAGAAAATTCATGACTTGCTCTAAATCAAAGAATAACAACTTGAGATTTCTGCAGCAAGGAATACTCCATATGTGTGCCTAAGTGCACATAATATTTTTAGTGTGCGCATAAACAAACGCAAGATGTATCGTATTGAAAAATGTAAATCAGTGAAGTTCAAAGGGCGCACTTAAAGCAATGAAACAAGATAGAAACTTGGAACAACATTTGCTGTTATGTGCGTCATATTTGCTCTGATGTGCGCTCAATATCATTTTCTGTGAGCACATACTAACACATGAAAACGATGATAAAAGTGCACTCCATGAGGGAAACGCTTAAGTATGATATTTGAATTACGACTTCATATTTAGTTGTCAAGTGCAATTCTATATGCGAGCTTAAGCGCACATAAAATTTTCTGTGTGCGCACAAAATAACGCAATATGTATGGTAATTGCAAATGCACTTCAGTGTAATTCAAGGCGCGCACTTAAATGAATAAGATAGAAAAATGTGAAAAAGATGAAGCACCATTTGTTTCTGGAGCGTCATTTGTGCCTTTATATGTGCGCAATATCAACTTGTACGCGCACAATATCAGCCCATGAGAAACGACCAAATGTGTATCCAGTGTAACGTCTGAGTGCGACATCGAATGTAGCCTTCATACTTATGTATCAACTAATATTCCATATGTGCGCTTATGTACGCATAAAATTTCCAGTTGTGCGCATATAGGAACGAAGAAAATACACATACAAACATATTCAGAAAATTCATTACAGAAAATACACACACAAAAATATTCAGAAAATTCATGACTTTCTCTAAATTAACAAATAGCAAGTTGAGATTTCTGCAGCAAGTAGTGCTCCGTATGTTTTGCACATAAAAGAATGCAAGATATATGGTATTGATAAATGTACTTAATTGAAGTTCAAAGGGCGCACTTAAAGCAATGAAATAAGTTAGAAATTTGGAACAGCATTTATTCTTATGTGTGTCATTTGTACCCTTATATGTTCTCAATATCAGCTTCTATGCTCACATATTAACACATGAAAATGATGATAAAAGTGCACTAAATCAGGGAAAACTCCTAAGTGTGATATTTGAATTACGACTTCATATTTAGGTGTCAAGTAGAATTTCACACGGAAACAGGAATACTTACCCACAAAAATATATATATATATATAAAATCATGATTTCCTCTAAATGAACGAGTAATAAGTTGAGAGTTATGCAGCAACTAGTAATTGAATGATAAATGCATCTTTGTACAGGGTGGTCAATTTATCATGTTACGCTCTTATAACTTGTAAATTAATAGACCAAGAGCGCTGAAATTTTGCACCATTAAAATATGTGCAGGAAGAGACAGTTTGACATACTGGCTAATAACACCTAACTAATAGTGTTGCCAACCCAACATAAAGTTTTATTTATTAAAAAGGCGCTACGTCATGTTATGCAATTTTTGCATGCACTCTGTAACTTATCACCCTGTATATATTTTAGCTTAGCAATAACTCGAAAGTAACAGTGCATGATCATTAAGAATAACTACCAAAGTAATTAAGATATTATCAGGTATTTCAATGCTCAATTTGCACGTTAAAGGTGAAAGTTGTATCTTAAAGGTAATTCGTAAATGCCTAGAGGTTTCTCTGAAATAACTGTAAATTAACTATTAATATACAGTATATTTAACAATAATCCTTAAGATACTATAACTATGGGGCTTCATTATTATTTCATGTGCGGCATGATAATGTTAAAGACTTCACAGGGCTAGAAATCTGTATAATTATTACTATTTTGGAATCATACAACTTTATTCCGAAAATTCAACCCATTTTACATTTCATTACTCAATAACCTCATGTTATTGCGTTTATTTATGCGCACACTAAACATATTATGGGCACTTAGGCACACATATGGAGAATTCCTTGCTGCAGAAATCTCAAGTTGTTATTATTTAATTTAGAGCAAGTCATGAATTTTCTGTACATTTTGTCTACGATTTTCTTCGTTTTTGTGCACGCACGAATATACATTTTATGCGCACATATGAAATACTACTTGGCATAGAAATATGAAGTCTGGATTCGAATGTCGCACTCAGGCGTTACCCTGGAGTGCACTTTTCTATCATTATTTTCGTGTTTAAATATGTGCGGACATAAGCTGAAATTCCGCGCACATAAGCGCACATTAGACGCACATAACAGCCGACTATAAAATATTCTACTATTTGCATGTGGGCGAGGGGAGTAACGGACCTCGCGTCTTTGGTACGATAGACCAGGGTTTGATTCTTGATGGGAGCTCATATCGCTCGGATACCACATTAAGGTGTGAGTCAACGTCTGATATGCTCTTGTTGCTGAGAGGGACCTTAACGTCAAATGCAATCCAAATAAATCATACCTAGGTCTTCCACGCAAAAGCTTTGATTGTCGTTTAACCATAAGGAAACTCATTGGTATTTTCCGTATCGAATAATGCAAAATATATCTAAAATCCACTAAAATAACGTCTGATATGCTCTTGTTGCTGAGAGGGACCTTAACGTCAAATGCAATCCAAATAAATCATACCTAGATTTTCCACGCAAAAGCTTTGATTGTCGTTTAACCATAAGGAAACTCATTGGTATTTTCCGTATCGAATAATGCAAAATATATCTAAAATCCACTAAAATAATATAATAATGAATCAATGGGTTTCTTCCAATGCCACTTGCTAAAGTGTCGTCAATGTGTTTGAGATGCTGCAGCTTGTGCCAAGAATCTTTTTCATTCGAAATGTGTTTATTTTTTTTCCTTAAAAAAAAGTAAAATTAAATCAGATCAGGATGACGAAAAACAAAATAGGAAAAAAAATCATTTGCAGCGGAAAGAATCTTTGCGGTTTCAGGTTATTGAATAGACAAGTCGAAATGTGGCACAAGCAGGAAGAGAATATTATACCTACCATTTCCCGACGAGGCGGTTCGTGTCAGCTCTCCACCTCCTTTCTGCCAACGCTGTTCTTTCTTTTTCGTTTCGTATTTCACACAAGAAAAGAATACAAAACAGAACTTTTGCTCCATATCTTGGTTCTGTGAGATATGTTTATTACCAACCGCGGGCGAGAAAAACCTTTATTCTTCAATTTCCAAAAGCGTTCCATTAGATTTGCCTATGATTTGTACGACAATGGAATTCGGAAAACGTCTTCTAGTTTCGACAATTTTCCTCTCGCAGTCGCGTTCTCGAAACAACTATTCACTCGTTTGTGATCAAATCAGTCTCTGTTTCCGAAAAATGCAATTCCTTTACGAATTGTAATTTGCTTGATAGATAGGAAATTCTCGCTTTCCATAACTAGCATTTCAAATAGTTCTAAATTTATGAATAGTGAATAAAAGGAGAAACGATTGATCTGCATAAACATATGACATCATTTTGTTTCACGAAAAGGAATTATTAGTTTTATTTACTTTTCTTAGTAACTATTGACATGGCACATAAACAAAACTTAATATTATAAAACTATTTATTTATGTACAATATATCTCACTAACTTAGGTAATACTACATTTTCGGAGAACATTTCAAAGCAAAATATATACCAGACTTCCTACTGCGTTAGCAGAAATTATATATGTATGACGCTTCGTGGTGTACCTGCAATTTTTAAGAAAATTTAAAAAAAAATGTAAACTTAAACTTTTATGACAGACTGTCAATTGTAGATACAGTCGCTAGTAAAATCTAACATTTGTATTAGTACCTTACAAGAGTGGCTCCATAATATAGACACAGAGTTACGAGTCTTCGTAATGAATTCGAAGAAGAAAGTATTATATGGGGTATATAATAAAATTAGTGTTAGCATTTAAAAAAAAAGAGAGATAAAATTAATGTTCGATCATTCCTCATTTGTATATAGGAACACATACATACATACATACATACATACGTATATATATATATATATATATATATATATATATATCGGGTGTTGCAAAATAAGTGTTACAACAATTGGGAGGTGACTCCTGCCACTGAAAAGAGAAAAAAAGTTATCTTGAACTTTTGCCTATCGGACATACTTTCGGATCTACAAGGTGCCGAAAATGTGGGAAAATGACTTTCGGACGCCAATAGTTCGGAAACTATCCAACGTAAAGAAGGCGGGTAAAAAATTCACTGAACAAGTCATACCTGCTGTATTAAATGTTGCATGTTTCACAATTCTACCATGCACGCGCAAGGGATTCCCAATGGAACGTAGGGAGTCCCGGATAATCTGCCAAGTGAAAATTGGTCTAAATGGATTTGAATTGATAGGGTTTCTACCATGTAACAGTAATTCGTTTATATTAAGTCGATATCTGAAACAAATACAAAATGGCGGACACCTTCATGCCTGTTATGTGTGGTTGCATAATCGCCAGGTACGGATGCTGGCCAACATTGACGTTCTGAGTATGAAATGTAGAGAATTTGTACTCAGATGCTCTAGAAGGACATCTGTAGCGTCAGTAGGGCACAACAGATGAAGCAGGATGATTCACTTGTGTGGAAACACTTAACGGAAAATGCCCATAAAAATGCACTCATACTAAGTAAACGTGAGTTCAAAGCGTCGGAAATGTAAGGAATAGCATAAGGAACAAAAATCCATTGCCAATTCACCAATAATATTCCATCAATCCGATGCAATATTGTGTTCACGGTTGCATACCAATAAGGATGCAACAACTGAGGCCAAGTTGAAATTGTGCAAAGGGACTCACTAAGAAACTGGGTAAACTAAAGGAATGACACTAGTGGGATCGCATGATCGATATTGAAATGTGGCTAATGCGTATGTTGATATCGACATGTAGCTAATGGACAAATGTCAACATGTCCCACTACTGCTGGGACACCGTCTCGCGCGCGAAAACTAGGAAAATAACGTTGTACATTCTGCTATTACATCTGGTGCACTTTTCGGTAGAACGTAACTAGAACACGATTGTGTCAATGTCCCTCTTTTTTGGGACATTGTCCCACAGTCGACACATATGAAAAGAAATCTTTTAATCTATGGTTCAAATTCTGATATAGCGTGAAGATAACAAACTTGTATCATGTCCCACGTATTCTAGGACATATGATATACTCGAAATATAGGAAAATACCTCTAGAAATTCGTATCTTACACACAGTGCACATACCAAGACAGATGCGAAAATAGAGCTCCTCCGTGGCTAAGCGGTTAGCGTACGCGATTTTGGCGTGGGAGACCCGGGATCGATTCCCGGCGGGAGCCCATGTGGTTCGGATTCCTCGTTAATCAGTAGGTCCACGTCTCATATAGCATCACTGCTGAACGGGACGTTAAAATCAATTTAACTCAACAAATACGAAAATGAACCAATTTGGCACGTGTAACACTACAGCTGGAAAACCATGCATATGGAAAATAGAACGACATGAGAAATAGGAAGAAACGCGTTAAAGCTCTGATTGTTTACAACTATGCAGTAGGACTAACAAAACGAAACACATAAGCATGTCGGGAGGCAGTACAAGAACGCTTGCCAAACAAAATGAGTACTCCTCAAAGAAATTAATACAGAGAAAGTGAAACTCCCTCGAGCCTCAGAATAGAGTTCTCGCTTTCGCTCGCGTGCTCGCAGTTTCCAATCCTACTGGGAGCCCACGGCCTCAGATTCAAGACCCGAGTAGTTATTTTCCTATTTTTCGCACGAGGGTCGGTGTGCCAGCAGTAGTGGGACATGTTGACATTTGTACATTGCCTACATGTCGATATCAACACATTCATTGGCCACGTTTCAATATCGATCATGCGATCCAACTAGTGACATTTCTTTAGTTTACCCTAGTTTTCTTAGTGAGTCCCTTGCACAATTTTAACTTGGCTTCAGTTGTTGCATCCTTATTGCTATGCAACAGTGAACATCATATTGCATCGGTTTGATGGAATATTATTGGTGGATTAGCAGTTTATTTCATGTTCTTGACGCTAATCCTTACACTTCTGACGCTTTCAACTCACGTTTACTGAGTAAGAGTGCATTTCTGGGCATTTTCCGTTAAGTGTTTCCATACATGTGAATCATCCTGTTTCATCTGTTGTGCTCTACCGACACTCCAGACGTCTTTCTAGAGCATTTGAGTACAAATTCACAACACTTAATACTCAGTACGTCACTGTTGGCCAGCATCCGTACCTGGCGATTATGCAACCACACACAACGGACATGAAGGTGTCCGCCATTTTGTATTTGTTTCAGATATCGACTTAATACAAACGAATTACTGTTACATGGTAGAAACCTTATCAATTCATATTCATTTAGACCAATTTTCATTTGGCAGATTATCCGGGACTCCCTACGTTCCTTTGGGGAATCCCATGCGCGTGCATGGTAGGATTGTGAAACATGCAAAATTCAATACAGCAGGTATGACTTCTTCAGTAAATTTTTTACCCGTCCTCTTTACGTTGGATAGTTTCCGAACTATTGGCGTCCGAAAGTCATTTTCCCACGTTTTCGGCACCTTGTAGATCCGAAACTATGTCTGATAGCCGAAAGTTCAAGAGAACTTTTTTTCTTGTCTCAGTGGCAGGAGTCACCTCCCAATAGTTGTAACACTTATTTTGCAACACCCGATGTATATATATATATATATATATATATATATATATATATATAGAAAGAGAGAGAGAGAGAGATTATTGCGTTTGTGTACAATTATACCCGTATACGAATGAGAAATGATAGAGCACTGATATTGGCTAGTTTAATATAGATTATGCAATCCAGTAAGTCACGATGCTTGATGCTACATCTGTTCACGTGAACTGCCTTGGCTCCTTCTCTGTTCGCCTGCCTCATTGAACAGACGTTTAAATGTCTTTCCTTACAATGTAATTACACTTTTACCATGATTGAACAACATTTTCATTTCCTACCTGCTTGTGGCACGTTGCGTGTTACTTGCCACGGTGTTACTTGCCACTATTGGAATTTCGTGTTACTTGCCACGGTTACCTTATCGCATATTTATCTATCTATGACAGCGTGTCAGTTGCCACGCACCTGCATCTAGATTTGACCTTGAGGGGGTGGGAGTAATTTCCCTGTGTTGTTTTATCTTGGCTGGAAAGCTCATTCTGGTTTCTTATAACAGTTAAACACACATCCTTCCATAATTTCTTCTTTATATATATTTCTTCTTTAATGAGGCGTTTCTCTATTCCCTCAATTAATTTCTCATAGTCTTTATCACTAATTAAAGACATGCTACTCACTAATCAAAGAATGCATTAGTTTCCATTGCGAGCACTTCTTTTCACGCGCTACACACAGAACGAACTGTTACGTGAAAAAACTTATAGAAAACATTTATTTTTTACCTTTCTACTTGGAGATATCTCGGCAACTTTTCTGTTGCCGTTGCCTCAGTGAGCGGACTCCCATAAGATTCAATGCATTTTTAGATGTTGCGCAACTATTCCGATTCCGAGCTGTTGCCCTGCTGTCACCCTGCTTAGCAACACCTCGGCAACTTTTCTGTCGCCGTCGTCTCAGTGAACGAACTCTCATAAGACTCAATGCGTTTAGCCAGAGCAACAAGATAGTTGCCCGACAAAATGTTGCCAGTGAGCGGTAGGCCTAAGGCAACAGCTTGGCGACGAAACAGTTGGGCAACATCTAAAAATGCATTGAGTCTTATGGGAGTCCGCTCACTGCGGCGACGGCGACAGAAAAGTTGCCGAGGTACATCCAAGCAGAGAGATAAAAAAAAATAATAATAAATAAAAATAAAAAAATAGATGTTTCGAATTACATGCTTTCGAGTTACTGAAGAACTTCAATTGTTTGTGTAGATTTGCAAGAATACTCCTTTCATCAGAATCTTGTTTTGTTTCTTGTATTTCGTGCGAGTTTTGTGAGTTTTGTGACACGCATAAATGTAACAAGGTTCCTATTTCTTAAATCAGAAATTTGTTTGATTCTTGTGTTTCAGGTGATTGCCTTGTTTCGAAAATTGCTTGGGAAATTACTCCCACCCCCTCAAGGTCAAATCTAGATGCAGGTGCGTGGCAACAGACACGCTGTCATAGACAATAAATATGCGATAAGGTAACCGTGGCAAGTAACACGAAATTCCAATAGTGGCAAGTAACACCGTGGCAAGTAACACGCAAACTTGTGGCAGGCAGAAGAAAAGAAATTATGGTGGCTCTCGTAACCTCTGCGCTGATGTGCACTGAACATGAAGAAGATGGGACGGATTTGTTCTGGTTGTCGTAAAAAAAAAAGAAAAGAAAAGAAAAAGAAAAAAAAAACTCAAGGACAAGAACACTCCGCATTATCTTTTCAAAAAGTTGTTTGTTTTGCGACGATCAAATGAAACTTATAATGAAGGAGAAAACAAAATACTTTCTTAATGCAGTTTATAATTTCGGAATTTAATTTATTATTATTATTATTATTATTATTATTATTATTATTATTATTATTATTATTATTATTATTCCAAACATTTCGAGAACTAATTAATATTATTGAACTACGTTTTAAGTTCATTTATCTTTAAGTATATAGCGGGTGACAACTAGTTTTCTGCAGTCGTTCAACAGGGACGCATTTGCCTACCCATCGTGTAGCCCAGATCTTTCTCCGAGCGATTTTCATGTATTTTTACACATCAATAAATTTATGTCTCGTATGCATTTTGACAGTGATTAAAAATTGTAGACGACTGTTATACACTCTTCTACTCCCAGGAGTCTGAGAGTTACGATATCGGGATACAAAATTTGATCCTACGGTAAGACAAGTGTAATTCTGATGGTGAACACGTTGAAAAGTAGTGTCATTTATGCTGTATGTGTAGCAATACATGTTTCAAGGTCACTGTATCTTATTTGTGTTTCCTGCCAGTGACAATGCTAGAGATTAGGGATGCGCACGAGTCGAGTCGAGTCGAGATTTAAGCCTCTCTCGACTTGTCTCGAGAAAATGTTGTCTCGATTCATCTCTCGAATCGAAAATATATTTCTGTCTCGACTCGACTCGAATTCGAGTCGAGACAAAATATACGAGTTAAAATATACGCACACATCAGCTAGACCATTATGACTACCTCCTTAATTGTCAGTATGTCGACCTTTGGCACGGATAACAACGGCGACACGTCTTGGTATGCACGCAATGATCCTTGGTAGGTCGCTGGAGAGAGTTGACACCACATATGCACACACACGTCACCTAATTGCCGTAAATTCCGGGGAGGGGGGTGATGGTCCCTGACGTCACGTTCAATCACATCCCAGATATGTACGATTGGGTTCAGATCCGGCGAGTTGGGGAACCAGCACATCACTTACAACTCGCTCTTCGAACCACTCCATCACACTCGTGGCTTTGTGACATGGTCCATTATCTTGTCAAAAAATGCTATTACCGTAGGGAAATATGGTCGTCATGAAGGGGTGTGCGTAGTCTGCAAGCAGTGTGCGATACGACTCGGTCGTCATGGTGCCTTGCTCGAGTTCCACTAGACACATGGATGCTCACGTGTATGTTCCCCAGATAATAATTAAGAAGCAGCCAGCTTGTCTCCGTCCCGCAGTACAGGTGTCAAGGAGCTGTTCTCTTGGAACATGACGGATTCGAACCGTCCCATCGTCATGATGAAGCTATCGGGATTCATCAGACAATGCAACGCTCTGCCACTATGCCAAGGTCCAGTGGCGATGGTCACGTGCTCATTTCAGTCGTAGCTGCCTATATCGTGGTGTTAACATTCGCAAATGAATGGGTTGTCGGCTGCGGAGGCGCATTGTTAGGAGTGTTCGGTGCACAGTGTTCAGACTAGTGCTGTGCAGGCCTGGGGAAAAAAAACGTAAATTTTGGATAAGAAAACAGTTTTTTAAGGTTTTCCCGAACTTGGAAAAAAACGAAAAATTTGGGTAAAATTGAAATTTTTAAATATTTTATTATATTATGACTTCAAAATTAAACCTTTTTGTTTTTACTAGTTTAGAGTTAAGATAATTGAGTACTTGTGTTTCTTGTATTAGAAAAGGGAAATTTTGTGCATAACTCATTCAAACACTTCAAAGTTAGCACCGTGATAGAATTGAGTTATGGCTACAAAAGAAACTAAAATATAATCCTAGTTAGCTTAAGTAGAATAGACGCATTCAAATTATCTTGAGCAATCTTATGAAGTTCCCCCTTGATGGCAGGAAAGTGTTATAATAACGTGGCAAGAATCATTTTAGTTAATATGTCAAATCAAACATGTATTTTATAAAGATGTCTTCCTTGTTCTACGTAAAGTTTCCGGAAATGTTTAATCCATTAGAGAAAAAAAATCATTTCTCTGGAAATATTAGCAAAAAACAGGAAAATATAGTTTAAAAACTATTTCTTGGCCTGATGTTAGTCATCTTACTTGCTGTAACATGTCTGCAGCATATACAGTAGGAAGTCGAAAATCCAAACTAGCTGGGACCACAGGTAGTTCGGATTTTCGAAAATGACCAAGAAAATGCCATTTAGGCTTACATATGCTGTACGGTATGTTCTTCTATCGATACGGTGGTTATTCAGTATATACAGTAATTACAATACCGTATGAAAAGCTACTTACATTTAATGTTTCTGAAGAACCTGCTCGTACACTAAATTACACTGATCTTGTAAGTCACACTTAAAACTTATAGGCCTAACAGAAAATTTAAAAAAAAATAATAAGAATAAAAATATCTATGACAAACAATTACGTATGAATGAGCTTTTGTAAAAACACTGACTTCACACAACGTCGACGGACACACTATTGTTTGTTTATCGTTAGCGTTATATTAAGGCAAAATGTAAAAAGCTTCTAAGGACCGCGTTCGGATTTTTGACGTTTGGATTATCGACGTCCTACTGTATATACAATATATTTCGCTAACGGAAAAATACTTAAAGCAACAAGTTTTAATTCTACTTTTTAGTTTTCTGATTTCTGGTAAAATCCCTCTTTATTCTCTGTATATTTTTCGAATAACTCAAAAGGAGAGATGATTTTATTTACATGTACACATATATACCGCACAAGTGAGTAAATTTGAGCAGCGAGAAATATATTAAAGGGTTGAGTATGTGAAACTTCCGTTCATTATTATTACAGACCAGCAGAATACTCGTTCTTCGCGCGGAGAGAATACGTTCCATTTTGGACACAAAGGACACCAAAACTGTCACCAATGAACTTATGAAGCCCCAAAACTATGAATTCGACATTAATATCGGTAATTTTCATTATCTTTACATGTCACTAATCCCCCTTAGAGTACTAATGGGACTGAATTTGAATTAAAACGACCGGAAGTGTCACTGTTCATCTCAGCGACCCCGAAAACTATCGATTCGACACTAATCTCTGTCATTTCCCCCCTCCCCCTCCCAAAAGTTGCACCTTCAAAGTGAAATAATAAAAACCATCCCGAACCTTGTCTATATTGAAAATTCTATCGAGATCAGTAAAATTTTGAAAAAAAAAAAAATTTGAAGCCATTAATAAAAACTAATTTGTTCGGAAATACTAACAGAAACCAAAACATATAATTTAAAAACTATTTCTTGGTCTGATGCCAGTAAACTTACTTGATGTAACATGTTTGCAGCATTATACAATATATTTTGCTAACAGGAAAAATACTTAAAGCAACAGGTTTTAATTTTATTTTATTATTTTATTTATTATTATTATTATCATTATTATTTTTTTTTTTTTTTAGTTTTCGGATTTCTGGTAATATCCTCCCTCTTTATTATTTGTATGTTTTTCGAATAACTCAAAAAGAGATATAATCTTATTTACACATACACTTATATACCGCTCAAGTGAGTAAATTTGAGAAGCGAGAAATATATTACGGGGATGGATATGTGAAACTTCCGTTCGTTATTATTACAGACTAGCTGAATAGCTTGCACAGAGAGAATAATTTTCATTTTGAACATAAAGGGCACCAAAATTGTCACCAATGAACTTATCGAGACCCAAAACTATGAATTCGACACTAATGTCGGTAATTTTCAATTACCTTTACCCGTTCCCCTCCCCTCTTAGGAGTACTGATGGAACTGAATTTGTGTATTTAAACGGCACAGTCTGTTCATCTCAGGGACCCCGAAAAGTATGGAGTTTCGATCATGTATCTCTCTCTCTCTCTCTCTCTCTCTCTCTCTCTCTCTCTCTCTCTCTCTCTATATATATATATATATATATATATATATATATATATATATATATATATATATATATATATATATATATATCGGGTGTTGCAAAATAAGTGTTACAACTCTTGAGAGGTAACTCCTGCTATTGAGACAAGAAAAGAAGTTCTCTTGAACTTCCGGCTATCGGACATAGTTACGGATCTACAAGGTGCCGAAAGCGTAGAAAAATGACTTTCGGACGCCAATAGTCCGGAAACTATCCAACGTAAAGAGGGCGGGTAAAAAATTTACTGAAGAAGTCATACCTGCTGTATTGAATTTTGCATGTTTCACAATCCTACCATGCACGCGCAAGGGATTCCCCAAAGGAACGTAGGGAGTCCCGGATAATCTGCCAAATGAAAATTCGTCTAAATGGATATTAATTGATAGGGTTTCTACTAGGTAACAATAATTCGTTTGTATTAAGTCGATATCTGAAACACGTACAAAATGGCGGACACCTTCAAGCCCGTTGTGTGTGGTTGCATAATCGCCAGGTACGAATGCTGGCCAACATTGACGTTCTGAGTATTAAGTGTAGCGAATTTGTACTCAAATGCTCTAGAAAGACTTCTGGAGTGTCGGTAGAGAACAACAGATGAAGCAGGGTGATTCACATGTGTGGAAACACTTAACCAAAAATTCCCAGAAATGCACTCATGCTCAGTAAACGTGAGTTCAAAGTGTCGGAAATGTAAAGATTAGCGTCAATAACACGAAAGCTATTGCCGATTCAGCAATAATATTCCCCCAATCCGATGCAATATGATGCGCACTGTTGCATACCAATAAGGATGCAACAACTGAGGCCAATTTTAAATTGTGCAAGGGGACTCACAGAGAATCTTGGTAAACTAAATGAATGTCACTAGTTGGATCGCATGATCGATATTGAAATGTGGCCAATGTGTGTGTTGATATCAACATGTAGCTAATCGACAAATGTCAACATGTCGCACTACTGCTGGGACACCGTCCCACGTGCGAAAGATAGGAAAATAACTACCCGGGTCTTGAATCTGAGGCCGTGGGCTCCCAGTAGGTATGGAAACTGCGACCACGCGAGCGAGAGTAAACTCTCTAGCCCTGATGCTTCGAGGGAGCCTCACTTTCTCTGTATTCATTTCTTTGAGGAGTACTCACTTTGTTTGGCAAGCGCTCTTGTATAGCCTCCCGACATGCTTGTGGATTTCATTTTGTTATTCCTACGGCACAGTTGTAAACAAGCAGAGCTTTAAGACGTTTCTTCCTATTTCTCATGTCGTTTTATTTTCCATATGTATGGTGTTCCAGCAGTAGCGTTACATGTGTCAAATTGGTTCATTTTCGTCTTGGTCTTGTCATGTGCCCTGTGTGTATGATACGAATTTCTGGAGATGTTTCCCTATATTTCGAGTACGTCATATGTCCCAGAGGACGTGGGACATGATGCAAGATTGTTATTTTCACGCTCTATCAGAATTTGAACCATGGATTAAGAGATTTCTTTTCATATGTGTCGACTGTGGGACAATGTCCCAAAAAGGAGGGACATTGATACAATCTTGTTCTAGTTACGTTCTACCCAAAAGTGCTCCAGATGCAATAGCAAAATGTACAACGTTATTTTCCTTGTTTTCGCACTTAAGACGGTGTCCCAGCAGCAGAAATTTTCCATTAAATACATGTTGATATCAACACACACATTGGCCACATTTTAATATCGATCATGCGATCCAACTAGTGACATTCATTTAGTTTACCCAGTTTCTTTGTGAGTCTCCTTGCACAATTTCAACTTCGCCTCAGTTTTTGCATCCTTATTGGTATGTAACAGTGCACATCATATTGCATCGGATTGAGGGAATATTCTTGGTGAATCGGCAATGGCTTTCAAGTTGTTGATGATATTCCTTACATTTTCGACGCTTTGAACTCACGTTTACTTAGTATGAGTGCATTCCTGGGAATTTTTCGTTACGTGTTTGCACACATGTGAATCACCCTGCTTCATCTGTTGTTCTCTACCGACACTTCATATGTCTTTCTAGAGCATTTGAGAACAAATTCGCTGCACTTATACTCAGAACGTCACTGTTGGCCAGCATCCGTACCTGGCGATTATGCAACCACACACAACGGTCTTTTAAGGTGTCCGCCATTTTGAATTTGTTTCAGATATCGACTTAATACAAACGAATTATTGTCACCTAGTAAAAACCCTATCAATTAATATCCATTTAGACGAATTTTCATTTGGCAGATTATCCGGGACTCCCTACGTTCCATTGGGGAATCCCTTGCGCGTGCATGGTAGGATTGTGAAATATGCAAAATTCAATACAGCAGGTATGACTTCTTCAGTAAATTTTTACCCGCCCCCTTTACGTTGGATAGTTTCCGAACTATTGGCGTCCGAAAATCATTTTCTCACGCTTTCCGCACCTTGTAGATCCGAAAGTATGTCCGATAGCCGAAAGTTCAAAGAACTGTGTTTCTTGTCTCAGTGACAGGAGTTACCTCTCAAGAGTTGTAACACTTATTTTGCAACACCCTATATATATATATATATATATATATATATATATATATATATATATATATATATATATATATATATATATATATATATATATATATATATATATATATATATAGAGAGAGAGAGAGAGAGAGAGAGAGAGAGAGAGAAAGAGAGAGAGGGACTATATATACATATATATACAAGGACGTTTCAAGAGGGGCTATAGGGGTTATAGCCCCCCTTCACCTTCAGGTATACACTGGATAAAATTGACTTCAATCCTGTTTTACACTAGATATAGCAGGAAACTATGGTTTAGCACCTCCCTTGATCATATCCTGGATCCGCCACTATATATATATATATATATAGTTTTTTAATAAAGGTTCCGGTACGTTAGACCTCATGTAACAATGGTTAAAAAAGTTGCAAAGTTCGTTGCATACCGTTCAAGGTAATAATAATAATAATAATGAGCACCATATATAGCACAATTAGCTCCCAATGTTCAGACTTCAAGCCCTACACTTTTGAGTAGAACAGCATTTTCATAAAAGACAATTGAAACATAAGCACGTAGGCAGGAATTTTTTCGGAAGGAAAAATGAAATGAAATCTTTAAGTTTTACGTCCCATGGTTATGCTGGTTAGGCTAAATGAGACGGTGATAATGAGAAATGAATGAAATGGTGGAATGAAGAAAGTGGAAGGAGACGGGAAAATCCAGAGAAATCTCACGAGCGCTGTGTTTGTTCACAACAAAGTCCACGCTGCGCTAGCTGGTATCGAACCAGGAACCCCAAGCATCGAAGGTGAACGCTCTACACTGCGACATCACGCCCCCTATTTACTTCGGAAGGTTCAAAGGTATTAGGGGGGGTTCAAGTTCAATTTGAAGATAAATTATATTAAAATTTATAAACTTGCCCCTAGAATTAGACTAAATTTGCATAAAAATCAGGATTTCGGGGGGCCCGGACTCCCAAATTCCTCCCTCTGCGCTCGTCCGTCCTTGTCCAAATATCTACGATTTATATCCTATTCCAGACAGCAACGTAAATTACGAAAAGACAGCATAATATTTTAAAACATGGTTCACAAGATAAGAAATGTACTCAACATGGTTCTTGCAATTTTTAAAAAGCGACTATATTTTTTGTCATATTTGGAGATAATTACTCGACGATCCTCTACACACTACACACTACGTACGTTTAAGATCCAATTAAAATTTTCATAATTAGGAAATTTCACAGCTTTCTTATCTGCCACACCATGCAACAAATCACACGACCAACTAAATGAAAGATACTTCATTGCTGAAAATTCATTCCACGACGTTTTAGTGACCCCGAAATCGATGCCGCTTGCAAAATGTTCAGAATGACACTATGTCTTCAGCCGCTGTGGTCGGAACTTCAATCTTTTCCACCTGTAATTGACCGCAAACTCGAGAGCGCAACGAGTTGAAGTTGCTTCTCAATGCGAAAGAAAAAAAAACTAAGATTTTAGACAGAAAGCTTGGTTTACCAAATTGCTTTTCTCAACCTGTCCGCAAGTAACAAAAATGAGCGGCCTTAGATACCCAACTAAGTTTCTGCCAAATCATACAAAGAAACAAAAGCATAATAGTTTCGATAACATCTGTGCGGTCCTCCGGTAGGCTACAGATCCCATAAGAAGCTAAATCCTAAATTGGAAAATTGGTAGGAGGTTTGTTCTGCAGCCATGGCCAAAACAAGAGACTCGTAGCCGGCTTGTATAGATAATAGAATGGAAATTTTCTAGTATTTCTGCATCTTGAATGCACACTTCCATTTACTGAATGCCCATTTGCGAAAGAGAGAGAGAGTGTGTCTGACTTTTGCTCACCGTCCACTTTTGCCTTGTTGCTTTTCCATCTCTAATGGATATTGAATTAGCGACGGACAATTTTTTTTTGTGAGACATCAGTCTTTTCAGAAAAAACATTGGTCGGTTCTGGCTGCAAGAAGGAACAAAGATTCGCAGCTCTTTCTCCTGAAAGAAAAAAGGAAAACGAAAACAAACAAAAAAAAAACTGATTTTCAGTAAACCTATACATTTACTATATGGTATTTTTGAAGTTTCTTGTCAACCTATTTTTAAGACGGAAAAGGAAATATACCGCTACGATTAAAAGTTGTCAGTATGCCGTACCGTTGCATAGCGACAGAAAAATCGACACATACACACATACAAATATATATATATATATATATATATATATATATATATATATATATATATATTCTCCCTTCCGCCAAGTTGCGGGGGTGAATTTGGATTTAAACAACCGGAAGTGTCACTGTTCATCTTAGCGACCCCGAAAACTATCGATTCGACACTAATATAGGTCATTTTCGTAAATTTTTATATATATATCTCCTCCCTCCTGCAAGTTGTGGGGCTGAATTTTGATTTAAATGCCATCGGAAGTGTTATTGTCCATTTCAGCGACCCCGAAAATTGTGGATTCGACACTAATATGTCATGTTCTCTTCTCCCCTTCCCTCAAGTTACCTTCAAAGTGAAACGATAAAAACAATCCCGAACCTCATCTATGTTAAAAAAATTTATCGACGTCGGTCTAATGACTCAAGAGTTATTAAGTTAGAAAAATTGTCACTTTCATTTTGATTGTAATAGATCATCTGTCGCACTAGAAAACATGTATTTTTTACATAAAGTTTATATAAATGTCTATATTAAAATATTAAATAATATAAATTATATGTTTTAGTGCATGAGTATTAGTGAAAATTGCTTACTGCTCTTTCTCTTAAGAAGTAATTTGGTTAAAATTAACATAACTTCACCAGTCCAAAGAGCATATTGAGAACTCAGTTTTATTCAAGAGACCTATTTGTTGCAACAGAACACTTCATGTTGGTACGCTTGTATGTAACTGTAATTAATGGATGTAACTGTATGTGACTGTAACTGTAACTTCTGTAATTAATGCACATCCACGAATAAAGGTTATAACAGAAATAAGTGCAGACTATTAATTTTCAACTAGCTGAACCTGCGCTCTCTACACAGCGCATTATTCACATATAAGCAAGAATCTCCTTGTCATTCCTCATATCTGTACATGTCCCTTTACAGATACAAGTGAAGAACGCCTTCATAAAATCAACAAGGGGTGTCATAAAAAGGAAATTTCGACTATTTTTTTTCAATATCTTGCACCGTTTGCAAGATTTCAGCCCACTTTTGGTTGGAATTTCTAATTCATATATGGCCAGTGTTTTCTTTCTTTTTACATGCATTATGTAATAAGTAAATAAATTACACACACAATTAATTATGTCAGTTAAATACGGAGTTCATTAAAAAAAAAACTCTTCAAACAATGAAGATTCATCTTAGACTGGAGAAATGGTTATCCTTCGTTTTCTTATCAGTTGGCCATGAAAGAAACACCTGAGAGATATACAACTTCTATATACAACTATGTGATGTTGGAATATATAACTAGTAGGGTATAAAGCTTTACTTTTTCAAAAATTTCAGTACTTCCAGCGTACCCCTAAAAATTTAATAAAGAACTAATGGCAATGTTTTTTTTTTTTTTAAATATTCATTAGAACTGGACAATTTACACAAAATTTGGAATCGAACAATGAAAACGGCACGTTTCTAGTACTAGTGGGTTCAAAATCTCATTGTCGAAAGGACTGGAGACAAACATATAAACTTTTCTGTGGGGACAAACATATACGCGTAAATCTAATATTTTAATACAGATAAAAATTGGAATATTTTTTTTATTTTCGAGTGCTATTTTTTTTTAATATTTGCAATATTGACATTTTTGAACTTATATTTTTCACACGTTTAAGAAAAAGAAAATCATTACTAGTAAAATTAACCTAATACAAACATTTTTTTTAATGTTTCCAATTTTTCCGGAAATGTGACAACACTAGTTCAGACACACTTGTACTTGGCCCAGCATTAAACTCTGATGTTAGTTCCGACGCAGTTCGCTGCCTGTCCTGTTTTACCAGTCTGCTCAGCCTACAACGTCCAACATATGTAATGAGGTGGGGGGCGCCCAACACCTCGACGTTTGGACGTCGTTTCCCCTTGGTTTCGCCACTTGTTAAAGACACTAACCACAGCACTCCTCGAACACCTGACAAGTCCTGCAGTTTCCGAAATTCTCGTACCGAGTGTTTCTGAATGGGTACTTTCTTCAAAATAATATTAAAAATTATAGAAACATTTTCGAGACATTCGAGTCGAGTCGAGATTTTTACGAGCTGCCTCGACTAGAAAATTCAAGTCGAGAAATGCGTTTGTCTCGACTCGTCTCGAATTTTACAAAGTGTGTCTCGACTCGTGCGCATTCCTACTAGAGATAGCCAAGGGGGACGAGTGCCCCCACCCCCAAGTGATACCTTTCCCGACTACTCCCCCAGACATGATGTATAGTGTTGTGAATTAGTAATATAAAACTTTTATTTTTGGTATACAGAAAAGCTGCCTCACCCAAAAAATATAACTGTCCTCCGCTTTCCACTAGAAATATTAAAACTGGTATCGTCATTGTCTAGTGCTCCAGGAAGACTTAGTTTCTAGGTATGCCTCATATAATAGAAGAAGTACTAAATAATAACAAGTAGATATTCAAGGATCGGAGTACTCTAGCTCTAGCTTCTAGCACATAATTAAACTTATGTTTCCAATATATCCATCAGAGCTTATGTTTTTCAATATATCTGACAGAGCGTATCCACATATATGTTACACTGTAGCTGTACAACGATTTAACAATAATCTTCCGGACACAATTTTGAATGCCATTTGACAGAAATAATCAGTATCGAATTTAGAATAATATTTGTTTTTTTTTTCTTTTTTTCTGAATAATTTTTTTTTTCTGAAAATTTCTAACTTTCAGAGGAGGAGCTTAAGTTTATGAGTACAGGCAAAACAAATATTTCGTTTCGTTTGTATATTCAGCAATAATCTTCCAGATTCAACCTTGAAGACCGTTTTATACTGATTATCAGTAGCAGATTTTTTTTTAAAAAAAAGTATATTTGGAGGGGCTTTTCTTATTAATGCTTAGTTTTTTTTCTAAAAATTTCTAATTTTTTATTTGAGGACAGCTTGAAGTTTATGAGTAAAGGCAAAACTAATATTTAGCTTGTTTTAAAAATTCCGTAAATTCGGGGTAGAAGCTTCAATCCGAAAGACATCCCCACCCTAACCCTCTTCGGAAATCCATCACTGCTGGTAATTAGTAATAAAAAAGATTTAAAAAACGATTAGAAAGGAATTCGGACAGAACTCACAGTACACGCATTATCTCTACAATCACAGATGGAATTCAGAAAAACTTTTGTCAAAATGGTCGAATGCGGGGTTGAATCCCGGACTTCACGATAGAAGCGCGAAAGCTAACCACTTACTCATGGTTGTTGTACAGTTGTGCTTAAATTAAATGTATTCCCTCTCTCTCTTTCTCTAGCTCTCCATTGACTTCTGTCATTCAATTCAATCCAGTTTCTACTCTGTATTCCTATTTCTGCTAGATCCATTTTAATATTGTCCTGCCATCTGGGCCTAGGTTCTCCTAATGAAAGTTTCCAAAATTCGATTTCCAGTTAAAACTTTGAAAGCGTTCCTACTTTCTTCCATTCTGCTTTAAGACCTGCCCACCTGAGCCTCCTAGATTTGATGACTCTAACGATATTTGGTAAACCGTATAAATTATGTAGTTCCTCGTTATGAAGTTTCCGCCATTCCCCATTTCCGTTCTTTTTGGGTCCAAATATTCGTCTCAGAATTTTATTCTCAAATAATTTCAGTATGCGTTCTTCTCTCAGCGTAAGTGACCATGTTTCACAACCATAAAGCATAACAGGCATGATTATCATTTTATATATTTTAAGCTTTAAATTCCTTGACAGAATTCGTGACGACAAAATATTTTGAACTGAATAATAACAAGAATTTCCTGGTTTCAGTCGACATTTAACTTCATTGTGGGTATGCTTTTGGTCTGGCAATACTGATCCAAGATATTTGAAAGTATCCACTGTGTCGAAAGTGTTAATTGATATTTTAACGCATTCATAATTGGCCGTATTACGATCCTTGTGAACTTCCTTGTATTTAGATTTCTTTGCATTTACTCATGTGCCTGCAAGCGTTTAATAAGGCCTCTTCATTTCTTTCGATTGTTCTCCTATCAGATTTACATCATCAACATACACCATAACCTGGTGAATACCATTCAACTCTAGGCCCTGGTTCCTATCTTTGATTTTTCTTATAGAGTACTCCGAAACAAAGCTGAATAATAACGGCGATAACGCACATCCTTGTTTCAGGCCAATTTCGACGTGGAAGCTCGCATTTTTCTACTCGGACTTTACTCTGGGATTCATTTAAACACTTAATAAATCTAGCTTTTTCTGTATTCCAAATTCTGTAAGAAGGTTGTACAATGTTTCTCTCCTAACCGAGTTGTAAGTCTTTCTATAATCAATAAACAGTTGATGTACTGAGTAATATATCCCCATTTCTTTTCGAGTATTTGTCGAACGGTAAATATCTGGTCGACTTCGACTACATCCACAGTGATAATCTCCAATAATTTCATCTGCGTATGGAGTCAATCTTATTAATAGAGTGTTAAGAGAAATGCCTCGATAATTATTACAATCAATTTTGTCGTCTTTCTTGTGAATTGGAACAGTGATTATTTTTTCCACTCTTTTTAAATGTGTTCTATAGTTTTCCCTTTTTGTAAAAAAAAAAAAAAAGTTTCGTAACGATATGTTGAATTTTCTTGTTAAAAATTCAGAAACCGTCAGGACTGGGTAAACCGTGATAGTGGTTATATATTCTACAGCCTGGGAAACCATACGCTCAGATGAACCGTCTATTACTTATATGATCCGTGAACAGAAAATTCGATACTTTCCCGATTCTGAACAAGCTTAAGGAACAGTCAGTGCATTACAGAATTTGGAGCTTTACCGATTTTGCAGATCCGAAGCACCTGATAAGTGGTAACAGATTATTACGTATGTGATCAATCAGTGAAAAATTTGTTCGAAATATTCACACAATATATATGAAAGTTAAAACTTAACTAAAAAATTTCAAGAATGTACAGAACCACCCGAAACGAAGCTCTTCATGTGAAGATTTCTCTCATGATTTTCTTTATTTTTCTTCAAAAAGAGAGTGTGTGATATTTTGAAGTAAAAATACTACATACAATTTTGCTAGTTATTTTTTTATCATTTTTTAAAAGTACTTATTGTATATAAGAGGTTAAAATATTATTACATATATTGGTTTATCCTTTGCAATTCATAATGTAAATATGTTAAGAATTAAAAAAAAAAATATCTTTTTGAATTTCATGGTTTATTTTCGAGGTTTCATACTATTATCTGCATCAACCACTAATTAAATGTTTTTTTTTAGGGGGGGTAGAGAAACGAAATTAAGTCTGCTTTATCAGTGTAAAGCAAAATTTTCAAGAAAGCCCAAAATTTCCCAAGCAAAAATGCGAAGCAGAAAAAAAAACGAGTTTTTTTTCAAAAATACGTTTTTCTTCGAGCCCTTGCATCTCTAATATATATATATATATATATATATATATATATATATATATATATATATATATATATATATATATATATATGCCTACTTGTTTATAAAAATGATTTTAAATGATTTTACATACCAAGTTTCATCTTCCTAACATGAGACCTAGTCAGATACTCTATCTTTAGTATACATTTTAAAACACCTATTCCCCTTTGAACCTCCGCCTCATCCTCAGGTCGCGCAACAAAAATTATAATTAACCTACGGTCTCTTCCAAACTCTTCTCTTCGATGCAGTATGATGTGGGTTTATATACCTGCCAAACAAACAGCGTACAAACATTCATTTTTGAAGCGAGCGTCAGCTTCTGCTATTTCAGTCGATTGAAATTTCTGTGTCTGCTCCACGATAACTCTCGTAAAACTTATTTGATTTTGACGAAACTTCAAATGTGCTTTCCTTACACTTACAGAAGTAATCATGTTATTTAGAGTTGTAATATCCCTAGTATAATAGGTGTAAACTGGAGTAAAATACTCTCCAGGTAAGAAGTTTACACATGTATAGACAATGGAATTTTCCAATATTAACCGCGTAAAAGGAATCGACAAAACTTAATGTGTAATTTTTATGATACTGGAAATATTCAAAAAGCTTAGGATTAAAATTTACCAAGGATGAAAGTGTGAAGTTACCATTCCTCTGCAATTAAAACAAAAATGGTCACTGTATAGCCTATAATATATAATGTTCAATTTTGATGCAATGTGTTGTACATTTTGTTTGATGATTCTAAATCATCATCTCTACAGGCAGCAAAAATCAATAAATAATAAAGTAGTGAATTTACACTCCTAGCTCCCTTTCCCGATTTCTTTTAGTTTCATGATAAATTTTCTAAAATTCATTCACTTTCGATACGGTATATTCCACATTCTCTTTGACCTTTTCATGTAATTCCCAGGGATGAAAATCAGTCAATAATGATTACTCAAATAATAAACGCGTACAGCGAATTAAGCAAAGGAATTTTCAACTGATATATGTCATAACAAATTTTACAGTATCCGTAGAAACAGTAGTTATGTAAATCCACCATGACATTGTTCAGCTTGCCTGTACCAAAGCCACAAATAATGTTTCTTATAACCCTATTAAATTTTCGAATACTCAAACAACATTTTTGACCTTATAACAGTCTATTACGATATTTTGATCACACCCGTTTTGGCATGTAAAATAAAACCAAAAAAGAAGTCATAGCCACGGAGGTTTATTAATCGAGCAGGAGTTTAGTATATTCTATCAATGTTCCGAAGCATACTTAATTTCCTTTCATTCTTCTACTGATAGACATAATTATCCAGATTCAAGTAATAGAAAATAAGAATTGCCACATTTTATATAAAATCCACAATAGCGGTTTTCTTACTGATACAGCTTCTCTTCGCTTACAAGCACCGAAGTTTGCTATTTGGACCAGTTCAGGCGCTCATTAACTCGATTATCTTTCTGTTAGACGCATCAAATATTTTCGATGTACCAAATTTAAGCTCAATCGCGATCCCAGCACACAAACTATCTTTCAAGAATTCCACATCAAGATGTCACCTCAAGCCAACATTGTCAGAGATGGAAGAACTCCATCTTTACACACCTATGACAATATAACATTCCATGGCAAATGCAATAGCAACTTTACATTCAACCTGCAGACTCTTCAACAATCGATCACCAATGGAAGAACTCCTGAGACGAGAGCAAAACCATTTACCTTGTTCGAATTTCAATTCCACCACACTTTCCTGTGCACAATTATTTCCATTAGTTTATTAATTATCTTACTCCTTATTGGAGCAGACATTTTTCTTTATATTTCCTATATATAAGCGTACGACGCTCAGTGCTTAATACTGATAGCGGTTTCTATCTTTCTCTTTTTTTCTTTAAGTATGTTAATAAAAATAATACATAACATTTAGCAATCACTACTGTATTGTTTTGACATTTCTCATATACATGTGCTTCAGTCACCGAATGCTGTGACGACAAACGAAACAACGATGTCCCGTACTCAACATCTCATTACCAATTCAAAAGACAATTTCAAACCAGTGGCTGCTTTAGGATTTTAAATTTGGGTAGGCCAGCTCTCTCGCTCATGGATACATATATACATTTGATTGATTAATAACAGTAGGAAACTATTTTTACAGTAGTGGTTGATGCTATTTGTTAAATAATTATCTACCATTAATATAAACAGTGGAAAATATATTTACTCTTTATTGTATCTTTTAGCGTTTATATGTTTTTCAAAAAAAATGGTTAAGTCCGTGCCTATCCAGCCTACCCGCTAAAGCCGCCACTGTTCAAACTCAGAACTTCCCGCTATTTCACAGATTACGCATTTTAGTGTGACTGCTACAATTAGCGATCTGGTTTATAGCTATTAAGTACATCAGTGATTGCGCGACCCTATCCTCGATGAACCTAACACCCTATCGCAGATCCTATTTGGTTCTTGGAGACAAACTGTGCACAATCACTTTTGGATATTTTTTTTCAGCACATGTTCCTTCATATCATACTATTTTCTAGTATAGTCACAGAAATTACTTTTTCCAACATTGTATTAAAAAAGTGCTCCGCAGTGCACTCCAGCTCCACATGCACGAAGTAAACAACAACAGAAGTGACCCCGAGAAGTCGCTAACTCTCCCGCCCTCGGTGCGAGCAGTCCAGAGTTCGCTTCCCGGTGGGGGTACTCGGTCGAAAATGTGTAAACAGCTTTCTCAGGCCTGCCATCCTGAATAAGACTTTCATGGGTTTCCCTCATTCACACCAGTAAAGGTACCAAATGTCGGGGTAGTGCCTAACATATAGGTCCCAGGCCGCTTCCTTATTTCCCCAAACCCTTCTTCCTTCCCTTTTCCCGGATAGTGTGTTCGAACATGGCCATAGATACCGAAAGCCCAGAAATCTAAAATCCTAATCCTAACAACAACAGAAGCAGACGACACATCATTACCATGGCATCGACACGTCACAGAAGAAGAACACCAATGTCACTAATACCTATTACCGAGTTACTGAAAGGTGGCCTCTGACAGATATTTGCGCATGTTGTTAACAAAACGAGAGGAAGAATTGTTCACTAATCACAGCAGTATCCTTTCAGGCTGTTGCTAGGCAACGAAGGTCACTAACCGCGCTGTTGTCTGTAGTTGAGACGACTTGTTAAACGTCTTAAGGTTCCTGTGAACTCCCCCTTGTCCGAGCACTTCGCCTTTTCGCCACCAGATGCTCACTTTTTCATTTAGCAATCATTGCTGGTACCTCTACTGGGAAGAACTGAAAGATCGTACCGCTCAGTTTGAATGTGTCCAGGATATCCACACTTGAAGTGGGCGGGGAGAGGAATCCAACAGTTTTTTTTTTCCGTACACCTGCAGTCAGTCAGAGTCTATTTATACAAGCCGTGTTGTTCAGCCGCAGGGCAAAACCTCAACCATTGATGAGTAACATAAATCTTTTCTTTTTGCAGGTAGGAATAGAGTTTTGTACGTAAAACGGGAATTAGGTTGCAGAGAACGTCATTCACATCGCGTTGACAAATTATCTTTCGTACGTTTATCACATGAAACTCTTTTCTTTTTTTGATTAGTACCAGAATATGATATAAAAAGAACCTAAATGGTTCTTTGTATACAGAAAACAGACAAACAATACTAATATTTTCTTACATATCAGTATTATATGATTTTTTTCTGAAGTGTATGATACATGAAAAATGGACAAAATGAATTTTGACTTTTCTATTTGTCCCTATCCTTCTGAGTAGAGAGAATGATGTGGCGCAACTAAAGGGCCTGCAGGGCCCGCAACATTGAGAGGCCCAGAACAGAAAGAGGCCCATTTCAGTTTCGAAGTTAAACTTTATAATGTTAAGATGTTAAAAATTATGTGATGTTCCAACTATATCTCATTTTTACCTATGAAGACGGTAACTCCTGAGCGATTATTTAGTAAATTAAATGCCAACAAAACTTTTACTTACCAGCGAAAACATTATGACCACTCGCTACTTTTTGAACGAAATCATCGGGCTGAGATAAGAGCTACAAGGCATAACACAACCGCGCGCCAAACACGACAAGAATCTCACTCGATTAGTCAGTGTGATGCTTGTGCCTTGAATGGGGAAGGACGACGATATATCAGGGTGACTAAGTGGCTGGGAGCTTCATTTCGGAAACAACGCGACTTGTCGAGTTTTCGCGATCTGCCGTGCTTATGTATTTCAAAGATGGGAAAAGAACAGTGAAACCAGCATCGAACCAAACAACAAAAAGTGGGACGACCACACCTCATTAAAAATGTCGGATGTCGTAGACTCTCGAATTTGGTATAGCAGAATAGACGAAAACTATAGCACAATATAATAATAATAATAATAATAATAATAATAATAATAATGTGCATTTTTTGCATATGAGCAAGTTGTGACTCACTAGATAGAACATAGAAAGTCAAAACTGTTCTCTGTAAATTTTACGTGACTCATGAATGTGGAAAGAGGGGGTCCGTTTAACATTTTTGCGGGGAGGCCCATTCGTCCTTACTTACGCTACTGAGAGAATGTAAGGTAAAATAATAACACCAATATATATATATATATATATATATATATATATATATATATATATATATATATATATATATAGATAGATAGATAGATAGATAGATAGATAGATAGATAGATAGATAGATAGATAATCCTGGCGCAACAGTCCCTTGTGATCTGAGCCTGCAGCGGGCTTATGTTAGTAGTAAGCACAACCACACCCAACGTCGCCGGCTGTCTAGATTGAAGTCCACTATCTTTTAGTTTCCCAACTTTTCTCTGATATTTGGTCAACACAGAAATGTTTGAGTGCCACACCGAGAATTAATCCCTGGACGATGCACACCGTATCACTTTCGCTAATCATTTGGTAAAATTCAGGTTAGGGTGGTACTGAATTAATTTTGGAATATGCCATTTCTCATAAGGTAAAGCTCAAAAGTATTGTGACATAATTAAAAAGCTCATTATCAACCACGTATTCTTGCCTCTAATATCTCTAAAAGTTTTCGAGTTATGTGTCAAAAATGGTTGAAACACTTGAAGTTAGTTTTGTAACTTGAAGAAGATAGTGGACTTATACATACATGATTAGAATTGCTCCAATTTTTATTTTTATTCTTCTTTCTCGTAAAGAAATACAAAATCATAATTTCAACCATTTTGGTACATTTTTCATAATTTGAAGCGCGAACAGCCGGTTTCTTTCCTTACGTTTTGAACTTGGGATTTATATTATCCTTGTCACTTATCGTGAAAGTCATATAATAACATGGGTCACAAAGCTAGAATATCTTATGCGACTCAAAGTTAGAATATCTTATATCAATTTTTGTCATTTCATCTCTCAAGATCTGTTAAATTTGACATTTATTGAATGATATCGGTTTTATAATACGAACAAATTTTTCGCAATAAGGTGCGTATAGTGGTCGTAAGAAATGGCAAAAGCTACCACTGACCTTTATAGTTTGACTCATGCTTTTTCGATCATGGTATTCCTCTTAAATTTTGCAAAGGACAGTATCATTTTAATTATCTTAACCTAATTTCCTAAAGCATCTCATTCGTACGCTAAAAGAAAGATTTCTATTTTTTATGTATAAGAATTCAGGGGATGCAAATTTATTCAAAATTCCTTTACAATTAAAGCCGCCTAAACAGATATTCCTTCGAGATTTCTGTATTTTGAAAACAATTCACGATTTCAGTTCTTTGTATTTACTTGTTTCCATGTTTATTTATATCAATACTGTATGATCAGTTCCCAGAATTATTTTAGTTCCCTGGTAAATCCATTTATAACAAGCTCCAAATACTGCTACAATTTTAATGTGGTTTCAGGAGAATCTGCATATCTCATCCTTTTGTTACTCTCTATATATTCATCTACTACGTAAACAAACATCAGTGAAAGAAAGAGGCTGAGAGCTAACATGTGCTCCGTGAGGAACGTTGTCATACCTTGCACTGATATATCTAGAGAGTCTAGTGTTGCCACGAGACGAAACGAGACAAGACGAGACTTCTGGCTGTGTCGTCTCGTCTAGAAAAGATGTGTCCGTCTCGTCTCGTATCGAATGGTTCTGTCTCGTCTCGTGGCAACACCAGAAAGGCTGAGGCCCACAAAAGAGCTGTTAAACCAAGTGGTTAAAATTATAACTTTTAACCTAGTTTGGTTAACAGAGCACAACACAAAACACGACTGCAATCCTCCAGCAACGACTGCTTAGTTTCGACTGAACCCGTAATTACTTCGATAGGAACATTTGTCAATACCGTCAGTACAGACGAAAGGCAAGATTTCCCCATTTATTCTGATATCCTTTTTTCAGAACCTCTGGCGCCACTTCAACAAATAAGGAGGCCTATGTAACTTTCCCATTTAAAAAATGGTTTATCTTCGAATAACAGCATAAAAGGATAAAAAAAAGATAAATTTTATTGTCAAATCAGAATCTTTTTCGAAACTCAGTGTCGAGAAAGGCTGACACGTTTCTGTCTTGGTTCGGAACGAGAAAGACCATGAAACAATAGTTAGTTACTGATAAAATTGCCACTTCTACGCATACTTGTACTTCTATTAAAGGATTTTTATACGTAGATATCTCCACCAGCCCCCGGAATAAAATCCTCTGAAACACTGATCTCAATGAACGCTTTACATTGTATTTGAATGTGGAGCACTATCACAAAATAATTAAACTTGAATCGATTGAAAAATGGAAGTGAAAGCTGTTTGTAAGAATCATTTTTAAAAAGTGCTTTAGGTATTCCCTGTTCTTTGTAGGGTTTGAAACGTTGAATCATTTGGATCATTTGAAATACCGGTAATAAAAGATGGTATACATTTCGAAGGCAAATAATTTATTCCGAGTTAATAAATTTTTTAGCAAATTCAGAAACTGTGTTTGTATTTTTCGAGACACAAGACAAGACGTTTTACGAAACGTTTCGTATTGTATCGTGTCTCGCTTCAAAGAGTCCTGTCTCGTCTCGTTGCAACACTAAGAGAGTCTTATGCATTATCTTTCCAAGAAAATGAGCTAGAAACTTGAAAAGCACATTCAGTCAATTGCTATCATAGAATATACTATGGGCATAGCCGCTGATGTGTAGAAGGTGACACAGGCGGAATTTGTTTTTGGCGAGTTGGAGCCGTGGGGTTCTATTATTTGGATTGGAAACATTGGTTCAAAAATATTTTACATTTAGCATACATACATATGCACATATCATACGCACACACACACACATACGTACATGTGTGTTACATATACTTTAATTAATGTGTGGATCTAAGGACAAGGTTCGGTTCGCCCACCCAAAAACCGCCTCTGGGAGGGGGATTGGAAGCGCACCCCTGAAACATAGAATTATGCTAATCGTAATCTTCTGAGATAGACTACCCCCCGAGGAATAAGTAAATAAATAAAAATAGTTTATTAATGTTTATCTACCGTATACGATTAATTGAAAAAATTTAGTGTCTCAACAATGAGAGCCATATACAGGTGATCCTGCGTTCCTGGCGGAACTTCCCTAGTTGCGGACAAAATTTCATACTATAAACTCTTTTCGGCTCTCTCCCTCACGGTAGTTTTTTTTTTTATATATTATCTACTCCCTTGGAGTAACTGTTGCTCTGTATTTTCACGGGCTTGCAACCGTCAGAATGAATATCTTGGCTGCCTTCCCAGCTACCCAATCAGCATGCAATAGATACATGCAATAACAATCAAATCCCACACAAACTACTCTACCCATCAAATATTTTAACATGGAAAGTTCTTTTACGCAACGTATTTCGTTTGTTTAAAATGGAATAGACCTAAATACATCTTTTTTTTTAATGTTCTTCTGGAGATTCGATAGCGAGACCGCTCACATCAAAAAATGAGAGAATTAGTGCTCTGACAATCTGGTAGAAATACAACATGCCATATGTACATTACTGTGATTACATTGCTATTTATTCAATGATTATTTTGCTTAGAGTTTTCTTACTCTCCAGGGTACTCTTCAAGGATATACAGCTCGTGGGTTTTCTCGGGGTTCTCCCGTTTCCTCCCACTTTCTTCATTCCACCATTTCACTCATCTCTCATCATCACCGTCTCCTTTAGCCTAACCGGCATAACCGTGGGACGTAAAACTCAAAGATTTCATTTCATTTTTTCAAGGATATACAATTACTCTTCACTTATGTCGCGAAAAAATATTCAGCTTGCAAATTTATTTCGAGAGCTTCTCATTCCCTAATACATGTTTATACTCTCAATTTGTGCGTACAACCGACAAACTTACACAGAATCTCAACAGAGTTTAAATGTGAGGTGTCTGCTGTGAAACAAAGGTCAGTTATATGGGAGGGGATTTTAGAGTGCAGCTCTAGGAACACTGTGGGCTTTTAGAGTGTAATTCTAGGAACGCTGTAGGGGGCCATCCCGCTCCACCTGAGAGAAAAAAAAAGAATGAAAAGAAATCTGGCGGCACACAACTAATTCAAACTGGTTACAAAGCAGGCACAACAAAGTTCTGAATGAAATATGTTTATTTTTTTGCACTATTCCATTTTCCGAACAATAACATTTACCGATGACTTGTTAGCCCCTCCTCCACAGCCACCATGAAAACAAATTCAATCGGAATTTGGCCAGCTCGTTTGATCACGAATAATTATCGTTTGACCCCAAGCATAATGACGTATTACACACAATTTGGCTAGGGCTTGTTAGCCCTTGATAATCGGCATGTACCATTCCATAGACATTTCAATCGTAAATAGGTAAGCAAAGTTTCGTTAGTTTCTGGTAGAAAGTATGACAGATAAAGTTGATTGTTTATTTAACAATGGTGGCCTCTAACAATGAAACTAACAACAACAACTGAAATCGACAAGTACCATTTCATAGATAACTCAGTGGTAATCCGATGGGTGTGCCAAGTTTGGTCAGTTTCTGGTACAAAATATAGCAAAGTTGATTCTTTGTTTAACGATGGTGGCCTTCAACAATGAAACTAACAACAATATGTGGAATCAACACGTACTATTTCCTAGATATTTCAATCTTAAATGGGTGTGCAAAGTTTGGTTAGTTTGTGGTAGAAAGTATGTAAGATAAAGTTGATTGTTTATTTAACAAAGAAGAAATCCAATGATTGTTTATTTAACAATGGTGATCTTCAACAATGAAACAAAAACAATATGTGAAATCGACACATACCATTCCATAGATATTTCAATCTTAAATGGGTATGCAAAGTTTGGCCAGTTTCTGCTAAAAAGTATGGCTGATAAAGATGATTGTTTATTTAATAATGGTTTCCTCTAACAAGAAAACTAACAACAATATGTGAAATCGACACGTACCATTCCATAGACATCTTAATCGCAAATGAGTGTGCCAAGTTTGGTTAGTTTATGGTAGAAAGTATGGCAGGTAAAGTTGTTTGTTTATTTAACAATTTAGAAATCCATCGATTGTGTATTTAACAATGGTGGTCTTCAGCAACGAAACTAACAACAATACATGAAATCGACACGTAGCATTCCCTAGATATTTAAAACTTAAATTTGTGTGCAAAATTTCGTCAGTTTCTGGTAGAACGTATGACAAAGTTGATTGTTTATTTAACAATGGTAGCCTATAACAATGAAACTAACAACAATTTGTGAAATCGGCAGGTACCATTCCCTAGATATCTCAGTTGTAATCCGATGGGTATGCCAAGTTTGGTCAGTTGGTGGTAGAAAGTGTGGCAGATAAAGTTGATTGTATATTTAACAATGGTGGCATTCAACAATGAAACTAACAACACTATGTGGAATCCACACGTACCATTCCCTAGATACCTCAATCTTAAATGGGTGTGCAAAGTTTCTTCACTTTCTGGTAGAAAGTACGGCAGATAAAGTTGATTGTTTACTTAACAACGGTGGCCTCTAACAATGAAACTAACAACAATGTGTGAAATCGACCCATATTGTTCCATAGATATCTTAATCTTAAATGAGTCTGCAAATTTTGTTTAGGTTGTTGTAGAAAGTGTGGCAGAAAAAACTTGATTGTATTTTTAACAATGGTGGCCTTCAACAATGAAACTAACAACAATATGTGAAATCGACACATACCATTCCCTAGATATTTCAATCTTAAATGGGTGTGCAAAGTTTGGTCAGTTTCTGTTAAAAAGTGTGACACATAAAGTTGATTTTTTATTTAACAATGGTGGCCTTTAACAATGAAGCTAACAAAAATAAGTGAAATCGACACGTACCGTTTCATAGATATTTCAATGGTAAATGAGTGCGCCAAATTTCATTAGTTTTTGGTAGAAAGAGTGTAAGATAAAGTTGATTGTTTATGTAACAATTTAGAAATCCAAAGATTGTTTATTTAACAATGGTGGCCTTCAACAATGAAAGAACAACAATATGTGAAATCGACACATATCATTCCATAGATATCTCAATCGTTCATAAGTGTGAAAAGTTTGCTTAGTTTGTGGTAGAAATTATGACAGATAAAGTTAATCGTTTATTTAACAATAGAGAAATCCAACGAATGTTTATTTAACAATGGTGATCTTCAACAATGAAACTAACAACAATATGAGAAAACGACACATATCTTTCCCTAGATATTTTAATCTTAAATGTGTGTCGAGGTTTGGCCAGTTTCTGGTAGGAAGTATGGCAGATAAAGTTGATTGTTCATTTAACAATGGCGGCCTCTAATAATGAAAGTAACAACAATAGGTGAAATCGACACATACCATTCCATTGATATCTCAATCGTAAATGAGTGTGCCAAGCTTGGTTAGTTTGTGATAGAAAGTATGGCAGATAAAGTTGATTGTTTATCTAACAATGGAGAAATCCAACGATTGTTTATTTAACAATGGCGGCCTCGAACAATGAAACTAACAACAATATGTAAAATCGGCAGGTACCATTCCCTAGATATCTCAGTTGTAATCCGATGGGTATGCCAAGTTTGGTCAGTTTGTGGTAGAAAGTGTGGCAGAAAAAGTTGATTGTATATTTAACAATGGTGGCCTTCAACAATGAAACTAACAACACTATGTGGAATCCACACGTACCATTCCCTAGATATCTCAATCTTAAATGGGTGTGCAAAGTTTCTTCACTTTCTGGTAGAAAGTACGGCAGATAAAGTTGATTCTTTGTTTAACGATGGTGGCCTTCAACAATGAAACTAATAACAATATGTGGAATCAACACGTACTATTTCCTAGATATCTCAATCGTAAATGAGTGTGCCAAGTTTGGTTAGTTTGTGACAGAAAATATGACAGATAAAGTTGACTGTATATTTAATAATGGAGAAATCCAACGATTGTGTATTTAACAATGGTGGTCTTCAACAATGAAACTTACAACAATATGTGGAATCCACACGTACCATTGCCTAGATATTTCAATCTTAAATGGGTGTGCCAAGTTTGGTCAGTTTGTGGTAGAACGTATGGCCGTTAAAGTTGATTGTTCATTTAACAATGGTGGCCTCTAACAATGAAACTATCAGCAATATGTGAAATCGACCCATATCGTTCCATAGATATATTAATCTTAAATGAGTCTGCAAATTTTGTTTAGGTTGTTGTAGAAAGTGTGGCAGAAAAACTTGATTGTTTCTTTAACAATGGTGGCCTTCAACAATGAAACTAACAACAATATGAGAAATCGACACATACCATTCCCTAGATATTTCAATCCTAAATGGGTGTGCAAAGTTTGGTTAGTTTCTGTTAAAAAGTGTGGCACATAAAGTTGATTTTTTATTTAACAATGGTGGCCTCTAACAATAAAACTAACAAATAAGTGAAATCGACACGTACCGTTTCATAGATATCTCAATGGTAAATGAGTGCGCCAAATTTGATTAGTTTTTGGTAGAAAGAGTGTAAGATAAAGTTGATTGTTTATGTAACAATTTAGAAATCCAAAGATTGTTTATTTAACAATGGTGGCCTTCAACAATGAAAGAACAACAATATGTGAAATCGATACATACCATTCCATAGATATCTCAATCGTTCATAAGTGTGAAAAGTTTGCTTAGTTTGTGGTAGAAATTATGACAGATAAAGTTAATCGTTTATTTAACAATAGAGAAATCCAACGAATGTTTATTTAACAATGGTGATCTTCAACAATGAAACTAACAACAATATGAGAAAACGACACATATCTTTCCCTAGATATTTTAATCTTAAATGTGTGTGCAAGGTTTGGCCAGTTTCTGGTAGGAAGTATGGCAGATAAAGTTGATTGTTCATTTAACAATGGCGGCCTCTAACAATGAAAGTAACAACAATAGGTGAAATCGACACGTACCATTCCATTGATATCTCAATCGTAAATGAGTGTGCCAAGCTTGGTTAGTTTGTGATAGAAAGTATGGCAGATAAAGTTGATTGTTTATCTAACAATGGAGAAATCCAACGATTGTTTATTTAACAATGGCGGCCTCGAACAATGAAACTAACAACAATATGTGAAATCGACTGGTACCATTCACTAGATATCTCAGTTGTAATCCGATGGGTATGCCAAGTTTGGTCAGTTTGTGGTAGAAAGTGTGGCAGATAAAATTGATTGTTTATTTAACAATGGTGGCTTCTAACAATGAAACTAACAACAATATGTGGAATCCACACGTACCATTCCCTAGATATTTCAATCTTAAATGGGTGTGCAAAGTTTGGTCAGTTTCTGGTAGAAAGTACGGCAGATAAAGTTGATTGTTTACTTAACAATGGTGGCCTCTAACAATGAAACTAATAACAATATCTGAAATCGACACGTACCATTCCCTAGATTTTGTAACGTCCATTAACCAGATTATATCCGTTTTTGCTTAATTTTTGAACTGTTTATTTTATATTTGATTGTTTTAATTTTATTAGTTGTATATGTTAACATTGGTGACGGTGGCGCCATCTATCGTTTTAGACACAAACTGTTTGGACGTTCTGAATAACCTTAAGTTTGTTGACAGAGTTCCTCTCTGTTGCGGAAACTCTAGCAACAGCGCCTACAATACTCCACGTGCTCTACCCAACTGTCAGAATATACCGTTCCTTGCATACACAGTACAAATAGCATATAAAAGGCGTCACAGGACTCCCGATAGCATCAGACTGCTTTGCGACTGGTCAACCTCATTTACATTTTTTCCCCTGCTGTGGGCTAGAGACCTCCTTTACTCTCCCCAGCTGCTGTGGGCTAGATACTCCCGAACACCCATTCTATCAAACCCCGCAACGATTTTTAAATAAGCATTCAAAGATCTTATTTGATCTCATTTTTATATAAAATCAGTGTGCATATTTTGTGTAAAACTTTGAATACATTTTTAGTATAATATAATTTTTATTTGACTTTATGATCCCTATCTGGGGTCCATGCGAACCCCAGGCTGCATTATATTTATGTATCTTCTCTGTTTGTGTCATTCTTGTCTACGACTCAGGACATCTCCATTTACAGATGTGTTCAAATTATTACACTCAACATTCAGTTTTTGATTATTTTATTGTTCTTACAATATTACATGAGAAAACAAGTTCAAATTTAATCCAAATTACTGCTTTGTAATTGCATCCTAATTTCTAGTGGATGTGGCACATGCTCTTTAATATCAATAAAACAAATGCGTTCGTGACATTCAAATATAATTGCTATATAGTGTGCATATCCAAATTGGGAATAAACAATGAAATGGAATACTTACAAGAAAGTGATCTCTCACACAAAGGTAAATATTTCTTATGGAATCCCTCATTCTTTATTAAATATTTTATCCTTTGTGGTATGCTATATACGAGTTTAGCACATTTTGCCTTCAATTCAGCATCATGATACAACAAATTGTTGATCTCTCCGAACTCATGATATTTGGTTGTGATGTGCTTCTTCTTTAGCTTTCTCTTTATGAAGCTACAAAGATTTTCAGTTGGATTCATATCAGGACTATTGCCCGGCCATGGAAGAACAGTAATTTCGTTGTCCACGAAAAAAAAATTGTCACAGCTTTGGACCTCTGGCATGGGGCTCCATCATGCATAAAGATTAAGTGTGCGTCATCAAACCAAACTGCAGTCTGGGGAAGCAGTTCTTGCAGAACTTATAGGTATTATTCATGCTTCATTGTTCCCTCTTCTATGTACAGTATCACATGCCCAAAGACAGAAATTCCATCATAGACGTTGACCGAAGTAGGATGCTTCACGGTTGGTTGAAAACATTTCAACTTCAATTCATCCTCAGGTAGATGTCGCCCATATTATGAACATTTATCAAATACGAAGACATATGATTCATCACTGAAACACTATACTCCAATCATCAACAATCCAATGTTGTAGATCTCGTGCCCATTCGAGGCTCTTCTTTGTAGTGATTGGAGTAATTTTTGCTCTCTTTCCTGGCCTACGTGCCTTTATTCCCTCAGTACAACGAATCCTTCGAGCACTTTCAGGCGAAATGTCTGCACAATACTCAGCCATTTTTATGTTTAAATCTCTAGAAGTTGCGTTTCTGTTTCTCAGAGCCAATCTTTTTAGCTTCCTGATACCTCTTAGTGTTAGCTTTGTTTTCCGCCCACACTTCATAACCCCATTTTACTGATAAATTTGCTTCTTGCTCATTGCAACAAAAAATCTACTCACAGATCTTTGCCCTACCCCAACTCTACTAGAAATTTGTTGTTGCGTATATCTTCCTCCCACCAGAAGTGTTTTTTTGATAGCTTCCACTTTACACGGAGAAAGGTTGTGGTTTTTCCTATTATGTCGCGATTACAGGACTTCATATAATAGCAGATTAATACACAAAACACGTCACGATCACTCTAAACTGGCCCATTCGAACTGTTGAACGCTTTGAATGTTGTGCTGCTTACGATTGCAACTACAATACTTTAATGTGCGACTTGTCGATGGAAACCACAATAGCTCTCTACAACTGAAACACAACTTTCAGAACTTCCCCCTCCTCTAATGTCATCTGCTGTTCAACGGTGATATCAGCACTTTAACTGTACAATAAACAAATGAAGGAAACTATATTGGTGGTTTAACCATTAAATTGCATGTTCTAGAACTCTGAAATTAGGACTGCAACATCAACTTTGCATTTTTCGATTGTGAGTCTAATAATTTGAACACGTCTCTGGATGTGTTCAATTCATTTACAAAATTTACTTATTGAACGATTTTGCATTTAGAAATTATTAAGAACTTTTAAGAATTAAAACGTATTTAGCACACCTGGGGTCTGTACGTACCCCACGGTTTTCCATGCTCTGACAGTGGGCATAGGGATAAATATATGGAAAAATGTATGTTGATCAACAAGTAGATCATGAACGAGGCAACATAGAATATCTTGTGAAGTGACTTGTAAAACCATAGTTAAATAAAGGAAGAAATATGAGGAGTGATCAGAAAGTAAGGTTACAAATCCTAAAGTGAAACTATATATATCGTATCATACAACTAATACAGCCAAACAGATAGTACATACATTAGGTTAAATTTAGACTAAGTATCCATATAAGATGAGTCACGTCGTGGGAAGTGTTTGAAGGTTCCCACCCAGAAAAAAAATCTGAACTTACATATTCAGCCACGTTGTCAAGAAGTGTTTCATCTGCTCCTCTGAAGCAAAGTGACGGCCTCCTAGGTCCTCCTGCCATCAAATGCCGTAACGCAATCCTCCTGTTCTGAATCAGTTCCACCACTGAGCTGTGTTCAAATCTGTTGATGCCTGTACTGGGTTGGACACTGCGCTCCTCGTCAGTGAAGTTTTCTTCTGCAGCTGCAAACTTTCTACAACATCCTGCGACATGCTGACGAGGCATTACAATCTCTCCGTAAACGTGTACTAGCTGTCGGCTTCGCGAGACCAGTTTTCCAAACGAGTTGCCATTTGTGTTTACCTACAACTAGCGCTGTAGGTGGCGATTGGCCGGAACTCTGCACATTTGCTAACTCAATATAGTAAAATTACCGCACACCGCTCATTTCTCTATAACAGACGAAACTCCAGAAATATCGACCTTTTAACCTTAGCTTCTGATCCTATCTGGTATAACCATGGGCAACTATTTGACAAGCACCGGGCTCACTGAAGACTTGTTTCTTCAGAGAACAACAGTTGTTGGTACAATGAGAAAGTGCAAAGAGCCCAAGGGGATCCCTAGTAAAATGGTTAAAACCCACGAGCGATCAGAAAAAGGTCACTATTTTCCTTTGATGGAGAGTAGACCCATGCGAGCTATGTTCCAAAGAAAACTAGATCGGTCCCGCTTTTGCCTTCAATGCATCATAAGACGGTAGTTTTTCAGAAAGACCAAACTAAATTTCATCATTACGTATGATGAAACTAAGTCAGATGTGAATACACTCGACCGTCTCTGCAGATTCTATAAGTGCAAAAGAAAAGTGAGACATTGCCCTACAATTCTCTTCCTCACAGTATTTGATTGTGCATGAAATGCTTCGATTATGCTTTTGGAGTCGAAGTTCCCAGAATATAATGCTACCAAAACTCAAAATAGAAGAATATTTCTGAAGAACCATGGGCATCAATTGATGAAAAAGGAAAACCAGAGGACTATTGAAGATCGTCAGTAGTTACAAAGTAATGTCCAATAAGCTGTTACTGCCATTGGTAAGTGAAGTATATGAAATGGCGATCTGCAACGACCCAGTGCAAGAAGCAATAACGCAGATATACTAATTGTGGTAATCAAGCCTTGCGGAAACATTTAAATAATTTGAGTAACATATATGCTGCTGAATTCTGAAGTATAGTATGTTACAGTCATGGGTGTAGCCAGCAGGTTTACGTAGGAGGGACAAGTCGTTTTTGAAGGGGAGCCAGATACAACGTAGAAAACAAAACAAAAAAATGTGTTGCAGCTAGTGTTTCTGAGGCCTGAAAAAACTGGAAAATTTTGGTTTCCTTCCGGAAAAATTAAAAAAAACTATTATTATTATTATTATTATTATTATTATTATTATTATTATTATTATTATTATTATTATTATTATTATTATTGCTTTTTCTTCATAAATTATATTCCAGGTAGTTTATAATTATGTTTAACCAAGAAATACTGCCCCGGACCAAACAGTATGCCTTTGTGCATAACTATTTCAATTTAAGCCCTTGTACATAGAACCTACCTATAAATTTAACCAAGGAAGTTCTATCGCTTTCTCACCCACAACCTTCGAATATCAATATGACATCTAAGACGTACCTGGAAGATCAAAAATAGTCCCCATCAGCATCGATGACCTTCTACCAACGTTCTGGGAGGCATGGATTCCGTCGTGGTAGAACTTGGTGGGCCGTGCAGCGAAGAAGGTATCAAGTGCAGTTTGCACTCTACTAGGGATTTGAATTGGCGTCCTCTAGGGTGATTGTCCAAAGAATGGAACAGGTGATAATGAAGAATGGAGTTCCAATGGAACACAGACCTCCACAAAAAAGAGAACTTTCTTGGGTACCTTTAAACATAAGTCTGATTTTCTTTGACACTGCACTTAATTTCTTTAAGATTTCCTGACAAAAACATTTATTTGTTATTCGTGACTAAAAAAAAACATAATTATTTTAATAACATATATCGCACTTCCAGTATTACACCAAGTAGCATTAAAAATAGCTAATGAAATCCTAACTGAAAAACTTAATAAAAACGTTGTTTTTCACCAAATTTTCTATGAGAAAAAAATATGTTTTTAAAACACAGTTATAACATATAAAAATATTATGTACTTACTAATTAGTTTAGGACCTTTGTTTTATGACAGTATAAAGGTAACCAAGAAAGTTCTATCACTAGTTTGTGCAGACCTGTGTTCAATCGCCCTCACACCGGGAGTTGAATGGGAATGAAGATATGGCAAAGGTCAGTTTTGGTGTGGGTATATCCAACATACTACCTGGTTTTGGCAGTTTAGTTACACCGTGAACTTGCGTAAGGACAGAGTGAACATGGAACCTCCACAGAACGTCATAAGGGCGTGCATGCTATATGAGTTTAAACTGTGGTTAAACGCCACTACAACGTGGCGGATGATGTGCCAGGCCTTTGGTGAAGGTGTCGTGACTTCACGGATATCCTAGCGGTGGCTTAAGAAGTTTAAGGACGATCAGGAAACACTCTAAGACGCACCACGTGCCGGACGACCAACACATGTCCAAAATGAAGATCTTCAAGCAGCAATTGAGGTGAACACTGGCCAGACATGTGAGGAACTGGAACTACAATTCAGTATGAGTGGAGAAACCATTTGGCAGCACCTCCATCAGCTGGAGAAGCACTACAAGTTGGGTCGATGGGTCTGACATAATTTGATGCCTGGCCAGAAGGCAACGCGAGCAGACACCTGTGTTTCTTTGCCGTTTCGTCTGAGGAAGGAAACATTTCTGGAGTAGGTGTTGAATGTGATGAGGATTTGGTCCTGTACGAAGCTCCACGGCGCCGTCATCATTGGTTAGCATTCTATGAGCAGTTTCCAAACAGCCGAAACCAGCACTGCACCAGAAGGTCCTCCTGAGTGTTTGGTTTACTGCTCGCTTCATTGTGCATCGGGAACTGCTAAAAGATGGTCAGAGAATCAATGCAATGTACTGTCAGCAGTTTAGCCGTGTGCATGAAAAACTCGAAACTCTGGATCCAACACTTCTGAATCGCAAAAAGGCTTCTTGTTACAGGACATTGCTAAGCCTCACCTGGCTAGAATGACCTGGATATCATTCTACGCCTTGGACGGAAAACACTGTTGCATTCACCATACTTCCCGGACATTGCACCGTCCAGGATCACCTTACAGGATACCAGTTGAAATCCCTAGTAGAGGCGTAAAATGCACTTGATATATTCATCGCTTCACCGCCCATCAAGTTTTACGGCGATGGAAACCATGTCCTACCAGAAAGTTGGCAGAAGGTCGTCGATGCTGATGGGGACTATTTTTGATATTCCAGGTACATCTTTGGTGACATATTGATGTTCGAAGGAGGTGGGTGAAAAAGCGACAGAATTTTCTTGGTTACCTTTATATTTATACAGTAACATGTCAAAAAGTTTGCCTTCAAACTGTCAAGTATTAATTGGCAGTAAATTGTGTAATCTGCAGTTACAAATAGTATACCAAACTATTTTCCGATCGGCATAAGGAAGATATATTTTTCGACCGGTACGGTAAAATAGACTATTTTACCGTAAATTATTAATTATATGTAAACTTTGATATTTTCAAATAAGGATGGGCACGACCGAGTTCGAGAAAATTTTCTTTGAAACTCGACTCGACTCGAAACAGATATCTCTGAGCTCGACTTAAGAACTCGACTAGAAGAAGTTCCTCAAACTCGACTTGAATCCGGGTGGAGTTTCGAGTCGAGTCGAGCCAATACGAGCTAAATACTGTATGTAGTTTCAAATACTCTCTTCAAGTATCCTACATAGATAATATAATTTTCAATACTATTATTATTATTATTATTATTATTATTACTAGAGACCGGATATTAGGCAAAATATCTATTTTTTAGTATTAAAGATATAATCAAACATAACGTTTTAAAGTTTATATGAGGAGTTATAGTTTCAATTTAAAACAATTTAGTTTTGTCTATTTTGCCTACTTCGCCCATCCCTGCCTACATAATGACTTTAGTGCCTAATGTTGCCTATTATATGCATTTTCTTCAAAATAAGTCTTCATTGGGGGTAAATAAATAATTTAGTGTTCCAAGAAAGGATTCTCCCTCTTCCGAGAAATATAAGTGTTGTTTGTAGTGATAAGATGTAAAAATTTGGACTCCTACGTGTACTTATAAAGTCTGTAAAACTTTGGACTTGTGTATGTACTGATAAAGTGTATAAAGTTTGGACTGTTATGTGTAGTGATAAAGTGCTGTAGGAAATGTATTTAACAAATATACATGGAATGCATGTCAAGTTTCGTTCATATATATACAATGTATGTTTATACATGTGTATGTTTATACATGTAAACAGGTATGTTTATATATTTTTTTAATATTAGCTATGGTTTTTATCTCCATTATTTCGAGTTACATTTTAGTGCTTATTTAACTGCCCATTTTTTTTATAATTTTAAGTGCTTATTTGCCTGCCTACTTTCCAGATTTTTAATGCCTAAACATCTGCTCTCTAATAATTACCTATTATTATTACTATTATTATTATAACAACACCGAAATCATGAAAGATTTCGATGTTGTTATAATCTTGTATCTGCATACTAAAAACTAGTTGACTGTCGATCTCGGTCGTGGAGAAGTCTTCAGGAGGCAAAAACATCGGTCACGAGGTTCTAGGTTTGAGTTCCGGATGAGCAAGTACGGTATTCGGGCTCGAGACAAAAATTGTTAAAAGTTATAGGGTGCCGGCTCGGGCTCAAAATTTCGACCGTGCAGGTCTCAGCCTCCGCGGTAAGAACTACAATATATGATTATATTGGTGCTCACGACATTTGAGGCTGTCTCGTTACAAAAATCTATGGTTGTCTCATTTTCGAAACCAGATAAGATACAGTAAAAGTATCCGACGAGATGCACTAAAAGCACGAGACGACGAGATGTACCCCTGTCGTGAGCAAGGGGACACAGCACTAGTCCTAAACGGCACAAGACCTAAAAATCATTTCGCGGCACAAGTTCTAAACGGCACTAGACCTAAAAGTTTCTTGTGGCACTACCATTGCGTAAGTGCCAAGAATACTGTCAATATGTTAGTCAAAAAGTTTTAGATATACTGTTTCACATTTCAGAACCAGATTCTAGCTTAGTTCTTGCAAGTAATTTGTATAAATACATATTCTATCGTTCTGAAATAATAAATAAATAATTAAAGCCTATTGTTCTTTCTTGCTGTTTGCGTGATAGCATTTGTGTGGTGACAAAATATTAACTACCTATTAATTGTGATTCCTAGATCTTTCATAATGCTTTTTTTTTTTTTTTTTTTTTGCTATTCCCACACCACTGACCTCGTATTAGAAACATAAGTTGTGTTTTAGTTATATACCTAGGTACGTCATAAATTTTTATTTCTTTGTGCTGATTTGAAGTAACTTATTTTTAAACATATATTTATCATATTCAACTCTTTCCTTAGCAAATAGTTGTCATACTCGTAACTAACTACTCTTTACTCGTTACCATTATTAATAATAGTTTTCGTATTATTAACGTAGCTGTTACCGTTGGAATTAACTATTATTATTGTTATTATTGTTATTATTATTATTATTATTATTATTAATAATAATAATAATAATAATAATAATAATAATAATAATAATAATAATAATAATAATAATAATAATAATAATAATTCAGATATGCGACATTTTTTAGACCTGAGCCTTGATTTGCGTGAGGTTAAAATCTAACGTTATGTCAAATGACAGCAAAAGATGACTTAACATCCAAAACAAACTCTCCCCCCCCCCCCCAATTGGGAGTTGGTCTGTATTTAATAATTACAGCAAATTAATAACGTTTATAATGGAATGTGAAAGAAACATTTAAAAAATAAATTACGTCAAATAATTAAAAGAACCAAATTAATCACCCACTTTGTACTCTCATTTGCTAAATAGGACGAACCCAGACCTAAAAGAAAAGGGTTTTCTGACCAACTCTCACAAGCACTGGGAAATTTTATACTATAGAAATTGACCCTTCTTCCCTCTTAGAAATGTAATTTTCAAGACGCTGAAACATATATTTTATTAGTTTTATTTGGTCTAGGAATTAATTCGTGCGGTTGGTACGCACATATTGAAGCTGTAGTACAAACACAAAATACATAAATACCTTAAGAAAAATATTGTCCGTCGCTAGCCACCACTTTCGCCCATCTGTCAGGCAATGTACGGATTCCGTGGCGAAAGAAGTCCTCATCCTTGGAAGCGATCCAGTCAGAGACCCATGTTTCGATATCTTCTGAAGAAGTAAACCGCTGTCCACTCAAATCGTTGTTCATGCAATCGAACAAGTAGTAGTCCGAAGGAGCAACGTCTGGTGAATACGGCGGGTGGGATAAAACTTCCCATCCGACATTTTCTAAATAGGTTTTGACCGGTTTTGCGACATGTGGGCGAGCGTTATCATGTTGAACAATAAGTTTATCATGTCTGTTCTCCCATTCTGGTCGTGTTCTGGCCACAGCTTGCTTCAAACGCATTAATTGTCGTCGATAACGTTCTCCATTCATAGTTTCACCCGGTTGCAGCAGCTCATAGTACCCCACACCTTTCATATCCCACCATATGCACAGCATAACTTTTGCACAGTGAATATCTCGTTTTGGTTGTGATGGACCTGGTTCACCTGGTTTCACCCAGGCCTTTTTTCGTTTAGGGTTCTCGTAATGGATCCACTTCTCATCACCCGTAATAATTCGATGCAGAAACCCCTTTCTGCTCTGTCGTTGAAGCAGCAATTCGCAAATGGTTTTTCGTCTTTCAACGTCTCTGTCTTTCAATTCATGTGGAACCCAATGTGACATCTTTTTAATCATTCCCATTGCTTTCAAGCGTTTGGAGACTGTTGTTTGATCAACGCCTAATGCTGCTGCAAGTTGTTCCTGCGTTTGACACGAATCCTGCTCGAGCAATGCTGTCAATTCTTCGTCTTGAAATTTTTTTGGCTGTCCAGCTCGCTCTTGGTCTGCCAAGCCGAAATCACCACTTCTAAACCGTGCAAACCACTTCTGACACGTTCGCTCAGCTAGAGCATGGTCACCATACACTTCCACCAAAATACGATGACTTTCAGTCGCACTTTTCTGCATGTTAAAGTAATGCAGCAGGACACCCCGCAAAAACACTTTATCAGGCACAAATTGCGCCATGTTCACTTAACTACAAACTGGTGTTGTTGACGCTTTAATCCACTGCCCTATTCTACGAACGATACGCGATGACAGGGGTTTGCAACACATGTGTGGATACACGGAACTGTGGGACGCTCCGTTCGTTGCGCCATCTCTTGTCCACCCGCACGAATTAATTCCTAGACCAAATAGTTAAAAGTTGAAATACCGATTTTCACGCATCCAGCTCAAGCAAATCCTTCTTTACTTCATTAATATTTTCTGAATAAGTAATGGGGAATTCGAACATTGAAGGAAGTGTACCCTTTGTTCTTTCTCTTTTATGAGTTGAATTTTCATCTTTTTTTGTTTGTTTGTTTGTTTGTTTTACAGTGGAAAGTTTATATGCCAAGTTTCATTTTACTAGCTTCAGAGATTTACAAGATACACTACTCCAGAAAAAAAAATCTTACCCCACCCTTTTACAATACATATTTCCAAAAAAATATTTCTTATATTCTGCTTTCGTAAGAAAATGCTTTTTCAAAAATTAAAATTTAACGAATGTATTTGTAGTAGTATGCCCAGAAAGTCGCTTATCTTAACTCTTTTAGAGAAGAGCACAGAAGATAAACACACACAAACTCATGGACTTTCATGAACAGTTTCCGATTTCTTTTGACTTAAGTTATTCGTATATTTCCCGCAAGCTGTAGTTTTAAATTCACGCTTGACCCGCTTAAATTCAAGAGCCAGGTTTCAAAAAGATAACAAACTGAAAATATAATAATTATAATAATATATGTATTTATGCACATGTTTAATATGTATATATTTATTGTCTTATTGAAGCTTTCGTAATTTGGAAATATACCTTTGGTTTGTTTTTAGTATAAAAAAGGCGTGCTTCCCTGGAAAAGTTTGCTGGCTACATCCCTAAATGACTATGTATTTGTTTCTTCAAACATATTTTGTTGCGTATTACGTTAGTAATTTAGCGTTATTTGTTGATTTTTCTGTTTATACATATCAAATCCATCAAAACACACTGTTAAACATAATAACTGTCTGCGTTCTTAATGTACGTATATTGTCAGTATTTAGTGTTTATTTGTGAAATATCTAGTGGGTTTTTATCCTAATTAATCAAAACGTTGGTGGACTTGTGTCCTACCTTTGGAAAGTTAGAGTGGGCTTTTATCTTACTCTTAATAAAATACACTACACAGAGTATATATATATTGCAATTCTGAATGCTTGCTTGGTTTCAGAAAAGTCTGGTAAAATATGTTGTTTAAACATTTTTTATCAATTCTTTTTTAGAAACTTGTTAATGGGCTTCTCGTATCTCCATTTGAAAGAAACGAATTTGTTAAATAATTATATAATTAATTTTTAGAATGAAATAGGATATATAATTTAATACATGTAGGCCTAACAGAACAGATAATGAAGATAATAACTTTAGTAGTACAAATATAGCTGTTACCGTTGGAATTAGCTACGTTCGTAACATTATTTCCAACTAGTTACTGTATCGTCGCAATTTCGTGTTGTGGTGGAGAATTTCAGAGCTAAAGCGGTTGAGTGAAAAAGGTACAAGACCTAAAAATCATTACGAGGCACTAGTCCTAAACGGCACAAGACATAAAATTTAAGTCTAGTGCCTACATTTCTAGGTCCTATGCCGTTTAGGTCTTGTGCTGTTTAGGACTTATGAATGTTACCCGTGAGCAACACTAAAAGTATTCCACATTACTGCGTACATTTATCATGTTTTTTGCTATAAGCGTAACTTCACCAACATGGTTGGTGTTGGGGCAAAACATTCGTGCACACACACACACACACACACACATATATATATATATATATATATATATATATATATATATATATATATATATATATATATATATATATATATATATATAATTCCCAACATTTGTCGATCAACTGCTGGGTGAAGGTCTCTGCAATTCTTTTTCACACGTATCTATTTTCAGCAATTCGTTTCCACGTTAGTCCACACTGCTTCCTTTCGTCACACCATATTGTATTACAACGTTTTATGGATCTTTTCGTTCCCTTAGGATCCATCACAAATTTCCACTCGAGCAGGTAGTTTTCGACCTTAAATTATCAGTTTTTGAAACCAACCACATAATTGCTTCTAATGTTTTAACCAAATATTTAGGACCGTAGTTTTGAGAAACCCTCTCTGATTTTGGATCACCATTGTACGGAGGTGGGAATGATATAAATACAACTCAGCTAGATATCCAGCCTAACTTTACGTCAGTTTTTGCAGGAGAAACCTAAAATTAAACATTTGCCTCTGTGCGAAAAAATGATTAGTCAATAGCATGAACGCCTTTCCCTAGAATTATTTGGCGGAACACAATGATGCAGAACTAAAAGTTCTAGATTAGTTCTAGTATCGTGCTTTAATAGGATATAATCTGCTTAAAATATGACGATAATAAACTGAAAACACTACAAATTTGGAGCGAGACAAGCACAGCGCAGGAACTGAATTCGGACACCACACTGATTTACTGGAACGCAGAACTGGTGCGTTCCGGTCCATTTTAAGCCCCGCTTAGCCAATCTTTCCCTGATCTTTGCCCAATCCCTCATATTGACCTGAGTCTTAAATGTTGTTGAGGGATTACCTGGAAAAACCTATCAGCACAATATCCACGTACTCGTTTACCTCAGCTCTTAATAGTTTTTTTTTTTTCAGAAGAAATCTCCAAGAAGGGTATTTTAAAAGTAAAGAGGGGTGTTATAATTAAACATATGTTTTTTGATATCCTGATTTTCTATGAAAATTTGCCTGAACGGTATTTTGCATTTGAGTGTATGTGAGGTTGAAGCCCCGGCTCAGCCTCTGAAAGAAATACTGCTTATCAATAACACAAGGAAATCACAATATTAGGAAATCCAAATATCAGCCTGTAAATATCACATTTATAATTTTGATTTAATAAGTTAATATTCAGTTACCGCTAAATGTAATGATTTGGAAACTGGACTTGAACTGTTAATGGAGCTGCAGCCGCCTTCCTCGAAGTGTTGATTCTGAATCAAATGTGTCGATAATCTGAAAAACGTTAATGTCGTAAGACCTTTCTATGTACAACACAGCTAAACTACGAACTCTTTCTTGACCCATAGTGCTACGAAAGTATGCTTTTAGCCGCCTCAGGCACGAAAAGGAACGTTCACTGGTTGCGGAACTTACAGAAACGGTTAGAAAAATCTTATAAACTTGGTTCAAGTTTGGGAAGCATTCGTAAAGGTTCAATTCTGGAAACAAATTTAGACGTGATGAAAAATCATTTTCAGTCTGTCACTCTGCACACAAATTGGAGAAAATTGTTAACTCTGATGTCATCTCAACTTTGGGGATTTTGTAGGTGTTGCTGACAATTGTATCTGCCACAAGGATATCAATAACGGGATAGTACACTTCGCGTCTGTAGTATTCAGCTGCTGTCTCACACTCGAAAGAAGTATCATCACCACCCAATGCTCGTGGGATTCATCTTCTTCGTGAAACGTTCGGTGCACTGCATCCTATGGTTTCTACAATTTCTTCTGTTTCTTTCCACAGAGTATTGAAACTCCTCACTCCGTAAGGACTGAAGGTTGCAGATAGTGGCTTGGGACATTTTTTTCACTGTAGAAAAAATGGCTTGTGTATTCTGTAAGTGCATGGACAGTTGATTCGTGTATTCAAGAACAGGTCTTATCAGTTTAAGGCAAAAAAGAAATAAATAATCATTAATATTTTTTTAACAGTGAATGCGCGTCTGGGCCGTAAATTTGATCATGATCTGCTATTTCCTTTAAAGTTTCGAGTACTGGTCCAACATTTTCTAAAACTACACGAATAGCTTCCAATCTACAGTTCCATCTAGTGTCGCTCAAAGATTTCAATGTTACCAAATGCTTTAAGGTTTCTCCTTGACGTCGAATATTTTCAAAAATAGCGTGCCTTTTTGACGACGCTTCTATGAAGGAATGCAAACTACTCAGAACACCATACATATTTCGAATCGCAGACGCTTCTCCGCACACATCAACAATGCATCAGTTCAAAATGTGAGCGTAACAATGAATATAAATGGCTAAATCGTTCACGTCCCTGATCCTCTTTCCAACACCAGAGTACTGACCACGCATAGCGGCTGCACCATCGTAACATTGTCCTCGGATGTTATCTACACTCAGACCCAGTGATATTAACACATTTCTTAACAGTTTGTTTTCTTCTGTCTTGTAAAACCCTATAAAACTTTCGTGAACGTTTAATGTTTCATCACAGTATCGCAAAACAATTGATACTTTTTCATGTCGCTTCAAATCTTGAGTTTCATCCATGATGACACTATATATACCTGCAGTCTTCACACGATCAATTATTTTTCCCAGTACAAACTCACACATTAAATGTAGAAATTGATTTTCGTATTTGGGACTAACGTATCTACAAGTTTTATCTTTGTTAACATAATACAGAAAAATCACAGCATTGTCCTTGGATCTTCGCGATAAGAGTTCTAGTAAATTACTTTTATTTTCACTTTCGCCATTTTCCCTATGACCTCTAAGAGGAACACATTGGCGAGCACAATACAAAATACTATCTAGAAGTGCTTCCAAACATAATCTATTGTCGTTAACTATTTGGTTCGTTTGCGAATCTATTTTACGCGCAACTGATCCGTGCCATAGTGCATTTCGGAATTCCGCAGCCTTAGTACAAGTCTTATGAGCGTTATTTGCCTCATGAATACCGAATTTATCTACGGCCTTCTTCCAGTTACGACAACCCTCCTTAGTAAAGGTGTCTTCAGATTTCGGAATATTTTCGAAGAATGCGCGACAATAAAAGCAGAAAACACTATTTCGAGCAACGCTATATTCTAACCAACTAAATTGCCTATACCACTCAGATGGAACCGGCGGCCACTTTTATTGGGGTAGGTTTTCAATTGCGGTTGAAAGGGACCTAAACCAACTGCCAGAAATGTCTTTGCCTTTTCTCAACCTTTGACTTGATCACGATCTACTAAAACTTCATCTTGTGACACTGTTTCCACAGTAGTACCGGCATTTGAATTCTTATCTTCTGAGACTTCTTCTTCTGACACTATTTTCACACCAACACTTGAATTCTTATCTTCTGAAACGCAAGAAGTAGATTGTTTAATCACTATTTCATTATGTTCGCTGGCACTGTCAATATTGCTAAGTTTCGACTTCTTACTAAAATATTCTATCAAAGTTTTCGATTTTTTGTTTGTTTGAGCACTGCATATTAGTCACAACAACTTCCTGTGAAACGTAAGAAATGTTCAAGTACCACAGATAAAACAAAAGAAAATGAAACCAGTATATACCGACACACGTGAAGGTTATATATACAGAAAAAAAGCTTCAAACGAGCTGCTCACTGCAAACACAAGCTTCAGAATAATTCAAGTATATTCGATTTGGTTTGTGTGCCAGGGTGGCTATTAGAAACAATAACTCGTTGTTTTAACCGTACAGTTCTCCCCTTCCACTTCACAACGATACCAGATGTTGCTATGTGTTGACTTACAGGGAAAGCGATAAAAAATTATTTTGTATTTAGGACAACAATATTTCCGACAAAGAGACGAGCTCTGTATGTCTCTGCTTACCTTTACACCCTGTATCCCAAACAACAGACCGACCTGTACTTCCTTTTACCATCAACGCATACCGTATCCCCTTCCTCCAGCAGGCTCTAAGTTCACTGACCTTTATTAAGATGGATGTAGCAAAACATTTATTGTAAGACACTACCAGCAGAGCCGCCCACAGGGGGGATGTATGGCGCAAGCTGCGCCATTGAGAAAAATTTTGGGGGGGATTTTACTCTACTTTCGAACTAGCAATTTTACTGTCGGAATAGCATTAAAACATGATTTTGAGAAGCTAATTTTCTCAAATTTTCCGGGGTGAACCCCCGTACCCCCTGCTTCGATACTCGATGAATGAAGTACCGCACAAGTAGCCGTATGAAAGGAAAGGTTGGTTCGTTTTAAGAGAGAAGGGCCGCCCACAGGAGGGATGAATGGCGCAAATTGTGCCATCGAGAAAAAAAATTGGGGGGAATAAAAAAAATTGGGGAAGAATTTTACTCTAATGTCGAATAAGTAATTTTGCTGTCGTCAGAATAACATTGGAACACGATGCGATTTTTTTTTTTTAATCTCGAGAATGAATCCCCCTACCCCCTGCTTAGAAACTCTATGAATGAAGTACCACGCAAGTTGCTATATGAAAGGATGGCGCCAAGTTCTGGTGAGCAGTTACAAACACTCAAGGAATCACTTTCAAATTTAGATTTGAAACTTGCCTATGTTGTCTGTTGAAAATTATAAAGTAGTTTGACATAATTGTGAGCTAGTGGTGACCATACAGCCAACAGCCAAGTTTCAAATCTAAATTTGAAGTGAGCCAGTGAGTGTTTGTAACTGTTGTCCACTAGATTTTGGCGCCTATTTTTGTGATTTCAATTCTTTTTAAGGCCACTCGTACTTGGCTCTTTTACAGGAATGTTTTTTGTTGGATATCACTTCTTTTTGTAGGCTAATTTCGAGGATAACATTTTCTTTTGGTATCAAACTCAATAACTTGTAACTTGCGTCTTACTTTTCATGTACAAGGGAATTATATCAATATTTTGTAAAGAAAAAAATAATACTACTAATTGTAAAAAAAAAAAAAAAAAAGAATGCCTGTGCCATACACAGTGTGTAGAAGTTTTTATACCCTTCAATATCCTTATAGAACATATTTAGTATTGTACACTACCAAGACTACTAATAAAAGTAATGCCATTTTTATAATTACTACTGCCCCAACTACTACTATTACTACTACAAGCATTCTATAATACTATTACAGGAAATAAAAAAACAACAACAAAAATAACAATTACTAGTACTATAAAAACTACTGCTACACTGGGCAATTGTTTTTAGAGGACTTGAGTTTTGAGGAGGGAAGAGATTATTAGTTTTGGGGGGGAGTGCGCCATCAGCTTTGGGGGGATGGGCACCCCTGATTACCAGATGTGGTTAAAATCACAATTTCATTCCCGTTGTTATTCTAAAACTTCTTTCAGACTTAAAGACAATTTACAGTCAAACATTTTATAATAATATTAGCATAGATAAGACAACATTTTTAATAACTGTCCATTGTCTAAGAAACAGCCGGAATCAGTAAGGGAGAAGGTATATGAACATCTCTGAACATGAGCAAATTATTTTTAGATATAGTTCAATCACAATTTTACATTGGATCTGTGCCCCCCCCCCAAAAAAATGCTCAGAATAAGTCCTATCTTTTTTCAAATTACAAGCATTTCTGATGGAATTGAAAATAAATTCTGAATTTGACACTACAGTTTATAATTTATTATCACCATTCTAAACGAACATGTAAAGTCTGAAAACGAAAAAAAAAAAAAAAAAAAAAACAATACAGTGAGGTGTGAACCAACTGAGATCGCATGCATCGAAAGTGAGTGACAATTACCCAGCTAGTAGTAGAGAGGCAGTGTCAAGCCTTAAAATGAGCCGGAACCGTCATACCGGCAAATCAGACTCCTGTCAGAAGTTATTTCGTGTGCAACACTTGTCACTTTACAAACTTTGTGCATTAATTTTTAATATTTTGGTTCCGTCTATGAAACGAATATTAATATGATTCATCGAAATACATCAGGTACATGGATCAGGGATTATTTACTTTCATTATTGACTGCTTTCTGGCAAATCACTCTGGATAAGCATTCTGGCGAGGCGGCTATTCACTGAAGCCAATTTAAGCCCTGGGCAGTGTGTATGCCTAGCGAACAGCTTGGAAAGGTGGAGAATGGGCACGAACTCTGTTCCGACCGTCCGTCCTAACTGAGTGGCTGAGATTTAACCTAGTACATTTTGTCAGGCCAGGGTTGCTGTCTTTTCACTTCCTTGTCCCTCCCTTCTCTTGGCCTGGTTAGTGGCCTAAAGTCCTCAATACAGTGAAACAAAAACAAAATTAAGGAAAACGGTGTCATATTCGCTGCAGCTCTGTTCACAGATAACACTGGATGACTATCTTAATAAGCTTCAGAATTTTTTGGGGGGTGGCAGTTGCCACCCCTTAGTTACGCCTATGGTTTTTGCTTTCCAGTCTAATCAGACCATGATTTCAAAACGAGTTAAAACGAGTTGATCGAGCGAGCCATTTATCAATCTCCACTCGTGCCCATATCTACTTTTAAATGACTGAAGCGAGGTAATCTTACGATGATGTTTTAGAAGCTGTTCTTTGGGGGCTCGTCCCGATCGCCCCTCCCCCCGTGGCTACACCTCTGGTTAGAGAGCAATCCATGTAAAGAAAAGTGAAAGCACAGTACGTAAAACTTTCACTAGAATGTATCGTAATGCACAAACGTTTCACTATATATATATATATATATATATATATATATATATATATATATATATATATATATATATATATATATGTGTGTGTGTGTGTGTGTGTGTGTGTGTGTGTGTGCGTATATATATAAGGCACCATAAGGGGGCATCATAAGGTTAAATATTCGAGGGAAAAGGGGTTAATTGAGTCCTGATACTTGATTGAGTTCTACTGAAAGAGTTGGGATTGGGTGCACCGACATTGCGCAAATTTTCCCACGCTTATCTGTTGACACAGATAAAGCCTTAATGAGCAGGCAACAAAATTGGAAATTGCGAAAAAAATCTTGTGCAACGTTGCCATCATTACCATAAGTATATCGACTAATAAAAACAGTCACCAAAATGCAAGTCGTTTTAACAAAAAAAAAAAAAAAAAAAAAAAATACAAAGTAATGGATAACAATAGCATTTTCAGTCATCTATATTATATGTGTGCAATGGCGTCGTTAGAGAGGGTGACTGGGGAATGTGTCCCAGTCATTCATTTTCCGTATCATATCTAACTGTAAGATTAAAACTGTAAGAATATAGTTATTGAAAGCAAATAGTTTTGAAATACTGTAAGGAAAACAAACATATATAAAATAAACAATATATATAAATATTTCTAGAAGTTCTCTTGAAATATCGTGAACAGACGTTCGACCAATCAGAAATAAAGATTTGTCTATATCTTCCAGTTTTGGCCAATCAGAAACAAGCACTTGTATACATATTTCAGGTGTGTCTACCATATATCTTAATAACTATCCTTTCACCTTTCTATAAATGATACTTAGATTTGCATTTGCGTCTTAGTTGTTCTTAGGTGCTGTGAGAAACATTTGTTATATATTACCTAGGTATTATCGTATAAATTGTTACAAGAATGAGTGGTCAGTGTATTAGAGATAAATAGGGCCCCTTGGCAAGAAAGCTCGCCCCCTTGAGTGATGCAGCAACTTATATCTACGTGTACCTCCTACATGCAGTTAGAATTCTAAAGCAGCATGTCGAATGTTGTGTCTCGCCGCGGTTTTCAACGAACTTAAAGAGTTCTGGTTTGGCCAATGGCCACCAATTAATATTGCTACCAAAGTGTTTACCATCCTCTTAGGTATTGATTAAGACCAATATCGTCTCTCTATGAATTACCGTTCCCATGATATTGGCCAAAAATGGCCGATTTCCAGAGATTTAAGGAGCATTATTTGAGGAACCGTAAGTCATAGAGAGGTCATATTGGTGTTGGTCAATATCTAAAAGGGTGGTAAATATTTTGGTAGCAAATAGTAACCGGTGGCCACTGTGCAACTGGCCATCAATTAATATCAGTACGAAAATGTTTAATGTTCTATTAGGGATTAACACTGATATCATCTCTCTATGACTTACCGTTCCCGTGATACTGACTAAAAAAGTTCGAATTTCTAGATATTTAAGCAGTCATATCTCGAGAACTATAAGTCATAAAGAGATGATATTTTGTTAATTTTTGCGAGAAAGAGAAGAGGGTGCGGATAAAAAGATTTACCTTTACATCTAGGAACAATTACAGCTATCCTTCCCGCTAGATCTCTCCATTCTTTTAAAGTTCGTTCTGGCAATGCTCTTAGAGCATTCTCAACTGTTTTATCCTGAAGATATTTACCGGACAGTGTACATTAGAAAGGTTTTGGACCTGAAATTGGTTTGTGGGCCTGAAAAGGGCCTCAGTTCTTTAATTACTGTGTATTTGCTTCACTCCCAGAGAGATAACAAAGCGTTTCCGTTAGCCGACTGTCGGCAAAGCGTGTTCAACGTATATGGCCAGAGCAAATGTATAAACATTCTCAAGATGGGTGCTGGTCCCTCCTTTGTTTGGACACGAATGAGGTTCGTGAACTGTACGTTTTGCTGTTTTAATGCATCTCTGATGTTATCTATGTTGGTTGTGGTTGGAACACCTTCTTCAGGAAAGCAATGCATCTCAGCAATTCTTCTCTGCAAAGCTTATTCTTCTCCGTTGTGCACTCTCCCAAATGTCACCAGCAACTGTATGTCAGACCTCCTCAGGTTCTGTTAAAACCCCGAACGAATTGCGGATATAATAAACCAATAATAGAACAAGCCAATGAGGAACGAGAATCACAACGAGCCAATCAGGATCGAGAATTAATCGCAAGTTTTAGTGAGGAGGGTAATATAAACAGGAAGCAATAAACTGGAGAAACATAAGTGAAACTTTCAGAATGGAGTTTACATTGACGAAAACAGAAAAAGGTGTACCTTGTGTATTAATGGGAGGCTTTAAGTATCGTTTCTTTCGCCAAGGAAAAAAGGCTCAAATTGGAGGTAAGTTAATATAGTACATAATTTTTGCATGTATATAAGCCTATAGCTTGCTAAGTTATGCAAAGCCTACATTAGTATTTTCAGTAGTCAGCTTGACCTATATTTTAGTAAGTTCTGTAAGCCTATATTAGTATTTATGCTAGTCAATAGGATCCATATATACTTTGTTAAAAGATGTAACACACTATTAGTATTAATGTCGGGAAGTTGGACCTATATTTTGTTAAGTGATGTAACCTATATTAATATTTATGCCATTCAGTTGCTTCTATACTTTGTTAAGTAATGGAAAGTTACATTAATATCCATGTCAGTCAGTTGGGTCTATATTTTGTTAAAATATGTGTCTAGTCCCTATTTTAATATTTATGCCAGGCAATTTGTCCTATACTTTCGTAAGTGAATAAGTAAGCCTGCATTAGTATTTATGTCAGTCAATTGGACCTATACTTTGTTAAAAGGTGATGGAAGATATAACATTTTTGCCAGTGAAATAGTGAATACATTTTTCTTTAAATAGTAAGTTTAGAACACGTGATACGATTTAATTATTATTTCCTTTCTTTCAGATGTACTAAGAAAAGCTGTAATGCTAGTATAACAATGGATGAAAATACAAGTGAAGTTTTAGAAAGGAAAGATATTCATAATCATTGTGAAGATGAAGATGGTGTTCAACGGCATTTTCTTAGAGAGAATTGTAAGCGACGAGCCACTGAACAATTGAACGAGAAGCCAAATAAAATTATAAGGCAGGAAGTTTCAAAATTGGAACATCATGACACACTTGATCATAAAGAAATTAAAAGATGCCGAGACGTTATTTATAAAAATCGAAGAAAGGTGACTCCTCGTCTACCCAGAAACACCGTAGAGGCTATACAGCAAATGGTTCAGAAGCAGGATGATATAGCAATTGACGGAGAAAGATTCATCTTTGTTGATGATGAAGCTAATATAATTCTTTTCACGTGTAAGAAAAATATCGAGTAAGTATAATTTCATTTATAACCATTAACTTTGAAATGAGTTTCATTTACAGCATCAAGAAGTAGAATAGGAAGTAGTTGCTTGAACAGAAAAGTTCCTTTTTCCGTCTTATTTCCAAATTATAGTAAAATAGTTTTTTTTTTTTTTTTTTTTTTGATTCTCACAAAATATATCGTAACATAGCATTTCACCTAACGATATGACACTACAGTCTTGTTTACTATTTTCTTTTCTGACACTAATCTTATTTTCTTTTCAGTTTTCTGTGTGAGTTCAGCGGGTTAGAAGTATTTGCAGATGGAACTTTCACTTATGCTCCTAAGCATTTCACACAGTTATATACAATACATGCATATAAAAATGGATATTATCTACCTCTATGTTTTGCATTTTTGCCGAAGAAAGACAAGAATACGTATGTGGCCATGTGGAAGATGATAAGAAACTTAGACAGTAGATTCGACTTGAAAATCATTTACGTTGATTTTGAAACAGCTGCTCACGAAGCCATCAAGAATGTGTTTCCAAATTGTGACATTCGTGGCTGCAGATTCCATTTGGGACAAACATGGTGGCGGAGGATTCAAGCCGACAATGATCTGCGACAAGCATATATGGATCCAAAATCTGAACTAGGTATTATTGATATTATTATGGTCTATTATTCTTTATTATTAATTTAATAATACCATGTGGACTTTGTTTTGTTATATATTAATACAGAATACAGTTGAAAATAGAATCTTATTCTGTTTGACTGAAGAATCTTAATTCAGTCACCATTCTTAAAAGCAAATAAACTGCTGTTCTAATAATGTACGAAATGAAGAAATTATAAAGCCAACAGTAAGATCCATCAATTTCACTACTTTCCCAATGCTTGCTTATTCTAACAAATTATTATTATTATTATTATTATTATTATTATTATTATTATTATTATTATTATTATTATTATTATTGCTTTTCTTACAGGTTCATGGATAAAGGCATTTTTTGGGTTGCCATATTTACATCCAACAGAAGTATCAGATGCCTTTACTCAACTAATATCAATGACGCCGGATGATACAGGGCATAAATTTTCCGATTACGTCCTAGAAAACTACATAGAAGACGGTTGCAAGTAAGTAGCTTCCTTTTGAATTTCATCTATAGTAGCACATCAGGCCCGTGCTGGCCCACCGGGACATCGGGACGTGTCCCGGTGCGCCCTCCGAAATATCACACTATAAATAATGGTACAAGTTTTTAGTAATAAAGTCTTACAGTTTTATTGGTAAAAAAACCGTGAAAGGTGCAGTGCGCCCTTTACATTAGGCGCCCTTCCGAGGCCACATCAAAGATGAACGATTTTATTTACTCTTCTGTATAGCACAGTTCTGTACAATAAATACACACAGTTACTGTTGGCGAAGAACCCGTGAAAGGTACAGTGCGCCCTTTACATAAGGCGCCCTATGAAACATCACATTATAGAAAAGTAGTTTTAGTTATCCTGTATAACAGCTTTGTTTAATAAATTCAAATACTGACTGGTAGTACAGAACCTGTGAAGAATACAAGGCGCCCTTTACATAGGATGCCCTGCGAAATATCACATTATTTTTTTATTTTATTCTTCTGTATTTCAGTTTTGTATTATAAATTCATACAGTTGCTATTGGCAGAGAACAGGTAAAGAGTATAATCACTTACAAAAATATTATAAAGTTATATAACCATAAAACGAAACAATGTGATACATCAAGAATAGTTCGGATAGTCAAACGTACGATGCATTTATGTAATACTATACTGACACTAGTCTCTAATTTACGATTTTTACGGCATCGAAGCTTTCACAGTCTTAATATGCATCCGAGCATATTGATTGTTCCTGGGTGTTTTAAAACAGTGTTCGGATAATGAGTACCTGTTGTATTTCTGAAATATAGCTGTATTAATTTCCGTAAAATGTGGTCTTCCTGTCACCACGGCACGGCGCGTCCTCAGGTTGTGGATCGAGGAGAAGGCTCTGGGATATAGAGGTTAGCTGTGAATATACTGAGTAAGCAGTCGCGGACAGACAAGGGGTGATAATCCAGCTTGAGAATTTGGTGTGAGGCTAACAACCTCATCCTGTAAAAAAAGGATTGTTCAGATAAGTTCGCAGAATCTTCGGATCAGAATTGATAACTTGGCACGAATTCCGCAAAGTAAAATCGACATAAGATTTGCAACATGAAATGTAAGAAGTCTCTATAGGGCAGGCGCGTTAAAATTTGTAAAACAATGAGTTTAGAAATAGAGGTTGGACCTAGTGGGATATCAGGAAGTTAGATGAGAAGGAAATGGAGGAGTCAAGTCGGGAAATTTTACGTTCTTTTACGGGGAACAAATTTAAAATTACCAACTAGAAACAGGGCTTTCCATTCACAAACGAATACGTAATATCAGCAATTACATAGGTTGAATTTGTTAATGATATATTTTCTTTTACTTCTCTTAAGGGTCAGTGGTGTAATATTATTTTAATGCACATGCCCAACAGAAAATAAGGATGGCGATTTAAAAAATACAGTTTTTACGAAAGAATAGAACGGGTATTTGATCATCTCCTGCAATACCATATGGAAATTCTGTTAGGCGGTTTCAATGCGAAGGTAGGACCAGAGGGTATTTTCAAACCGATTATAGGGAATAAATGTTTGCATAAGGAAGGTTGTGACAATGGCGTTAGACTCGTGAACTGTGCAATATCCAGAAACCTTATCGTGAAGATTACAAAATTCCAACATCGCGACATTCATAAATATACTTGTGGACTTCATCAGATGGAAAAACACACATTCAAACTGATCATGTTTTAGTAGGCAGAAAAGAACAGTCTAGCACAAGTGATGTTCGGTCGTTCAGAGGAGTTGATTGTGAGAGTAAGAGAGAGACTATCGTTGAATAAAGGAAATATTCAATATCTGAAAACGGAGCGTTTTTTTTTTTTAAGAGGAGAGCCAGGTGAGAGGGGAGCCAGATTGAAGTGTCGAATAGATTCTTGGTTTTAGAAGGTTCGGAGTGCACTAGTGTTCAAGATACTTGGTTGAAATTAGAGATAACATTAAAATTTCAGCAGAAGAAATATTGGAGCACGCAGAAATACGTAGGAACAAACCATGGTTCAACCAGGAATGTACTAAAGTAGCAGAGAAGAGAAAACAGAAGAAACTGCGTTGGCTACAAAATCCGAACGAAATAAGTACATAAAATTTCATTGTCATCTGGCAGAAAACTTCTAAAACTTTTAGAACACAGAAACGCGACTTTTGAAAGTTAAAATTAATTAACTTGAAGATAATAGTGAAAACAAAAACATTCGGGACATGTATAAATGCATCAACGAACTTAAGAAAGGCTATCAACTTCGTGCTTATATATTAAAGGAACAGTTCTCACTGATACAGATAGCATCTTAAATAGATGGAAAGATTTCTTTGACGATTTGCTTAACACATAGCCAAAAACTAATGTGCGTGGAGAAAGTGAAATGCATGCAGCATAAGCGTATACATTCCAGAACCTAACCAGACAGAAATAGAAATCGCTATTTAAAAAAAAAAAAAAAAAACACACATCTCCGGGTGTAGACGAAATTCTGGTTGACTTAATTTTAGCTGGAGGGGGAAAAATTGTAGAGCAAGACACACAAACTCATTATCTGGAACAAGGAGGAATTACCACAAGATTGAAGAGAATCAATCATTGTTCCAGTTCAGAAGAAAAGCAACAAAACAGGTTTAATGGTTATCGAGACATTTCTCTTTTGTCAACATCCAATAAATCCTTTTAAACATTGTATTAGCAAGATTCACTCCATACGCAGATGAAATTATTGGAGATTATCAGAGCGGATTTAGGTAAAATCGATCAACTATCGACCAGATATTTACCATTCGACTGATACTTGAAACGAAATGAGAGAATACAACATCCTGGCACATCAATTATTGACTTTAGATTCTGGTAGGAGGGAAACATTGTACAACATGCTTACAGAATTTGCAATAATGAAAAAGGTAGATTAATTAAGATATGTTTAAATGAATTCCAAAGTAAGGTTCGATTAGAGAAATTCTTGTTCACGAGCTTTCACGTTGAGAATGACCTGAAACAAGGAGATGCGTTGTCATTATTATTTAACTTTGTTCTGGAGAACACGATAAGGAAAATCAAAGACAGCAATCAGGTCCTAGAGCTGAATTGTATTTGCCATGTTATGGCGTATGCTGATGATGTAAATTTAATAAGTAATGATAGAATAATAGAAAGGATGCAGAAATCTTAATTAACGTTTGCAGGGATATAGGCTTAAAAGTAAATGCAGAGAAAACTGAATAAATGGAAGTTTGTCGGGATCGTAATACTGCATTTTATTGATGAGTTAAAATACCAAATAATATTTTCTTTCGACAAAGTGGATACTTTCAAATATCTAGGATCACTATTAACAGACCAAAATCATAATCACTAAAAAATTTGATGTCAACTGAAAGCAGGGATTTCGTGCTATTATTCAGTTAAAAATCTTTTGTTGTCGCTAATTCTGTTGAGGAATTTGTAGCTCAAAATATAAAACGATAATCATGCCTGTTGTGCTGTATGGTTGCGAAACATGATAACTGACTGAGGGAAAATCGCAGACTGAAAGTATTTGAAAACAAGATTCTTAAACCAATATTCGAACTCCAAAAGGAACGGGAATGGGGAAAGGCGGAAACTTCATAACGAGGAACTGCATAATTTTACACCGTTTACCAAACATTGTTAGGGTCATCAAGTCTAGGAGGTTCAAATGGTCATTTTATGTAGCCAGAATGGAAGAAATTAGAAACGCTTTCGAAGTTGTAACTAGAAATCCAAATAGGAAAATGACCGTTAGGAAGACCGAGGCGCAGATGGGAGGACAATATTAAAATGGTTTTCGTAGAGATTGAAATATAAAATAGAAACTGGGTTCAGTTTTCTAAGGACAGAAATCAATGAACAGCTTTTGTAAACGCGGCAATGAGCCTCCTGCGTCTATAGGCGTGATATATTAAGTTGTTGATACATTTAGCTTCTTTTTATTTGACAGAAATGTTATTACAGGAAGTAAAAAGTTTTTCTGTAGTAAAGAGGATTTCGATTCGAGGTTAGCTATTTACGTTAATACTAAAACAAATTTGGTGGTGATTTTGATATAAAATGGCACCCATACTTTCTCTCTCTCTCTCTCTCTCTCTCTCTCTCTATATATATATATATATATATATATATATATATATATATATATATTCCAGTTTGTATAGGCGCCCTTTTAGTAGACTTGTCCACCGCCCTCATTAGTATCCCAGCACGGCCCTGTAGCACATGCTTCAATAACTCTTAATACTGCAAAAACTGTTGTCCTAGTTTGAACACAACATTAATGGTTGTGCTGATATGGTATTTTCTCTCAATGCAACTTAATTATAGTGAAATTTTCTTCTGTCTTCATGTAAGACGTAGATTAAAATGCAGGTTTTGATAGTTGTAAACAAATTACGGACCAAGACTATAAATATTTCTTGAATCTAGTGTTATAAATGTTTTAGTGTTTTATATAAATTGTCAATAATTGTGTGCATGAACTAAGGATCTTTTTATTTTATTAATTTTAGGTATCCACCTGTCATGTGGGCGTCTATACCATCCACGATGCGTCGGACGACAAATGGACCAGAAGCTTTTCACAGACATTATAATAGTCAATTTTACTTCCCTGCTCCTGATATTCATACGGTGATTTCTGCTTTGTTAGAGATCCAAACGGAAACTGCCATGAAAATAACGTCCATATTAAAAGGAATTTCAAAGGCACAAAGACCAGCAGAAGTCAAAAGGAGCGAGTTTGTCATGAGGAAGTATGCTGAGTTCAGGAATTCGCAGAGAAACTATGAGAAGGCACGTATGACATTTTTAAAAGCTGTAGGATTTAAATTTCAAGCATTCAAACTGTAAAATGAAATTTTCTGTAAATAAGTATGTTGCTTTGTAAATATTAGAATGCAATAAAATATATCTCATAAAGGAATAGCTTTATACATTTCATTTCGATGCAAAATTTCACACAATTCCTTAAATCCTGTTGTTGGCAACGTCGCGGCGGAAATTTGCGCAATTTCAGCACTTTCTGCTCCTCGTTAATAAGACATAAATTACTTAGATTATCAACGATCTAATCTTTAGAAAAATTTGCGCAATGTCGTTGCATCGGTTGGGATTATGTGGAAAGTTCAATAAATAATTATACCATATTGAGTTTCAATCCAAGTAGTGAGAATAAGTGTGAAGCATTAAACACGAAAGATATCATGGATCCTATATTTTAACCTGTGGAAAGGGGAGTAATCCAGCTGCATTAGGAGGCTAAATTTACCACTCACTGTAGAATGATTTTAATCCCAAGCACATGGATTACGTTTTCTGGAGACCTGAGTAGAAGAGGAATGTGTTATTTATTCTAAAAGGAAGGCGATACGGTTTGTACTTTTCTCAAGTGCTTTCCTTCTGATGAAGAGAGTGATGCAGTATCGAAATAGTCACGTAACTTTAGTTTTATAGGATTTATGTATATTATTATTATTATTATTATTATTATTATTATTATTATTATTATTATTTATATTTGTATAGAATAATATACACAAATCAATCAGTGTTTATATCAAGATTGTATTATTTCTTATTACTACTGTACAATAGTTCATAGTCGTTTACGCATAAAATGTAACTACTTTTCCGTCTCCAATAAGTTCTCAATATCATTCTTATCAAATATTTATGAATGCTTGTGAATATGGATTAACATGCATAAATATATACAAAAAACATTAGACATAAGTTGTGTTGTGTAAGTAAACCTCTCACCTCGAATAAATACGTATACAGAGTATACGCTCATATTATATCCTTCAACATTTCTTCTCTTCTTTTAGTATATATACTTAAATATGCGAAGTCAACAACTCCAGATAATTTAGGAATAGAATACAATCTATCTTCAGCAAAACGTATCTGTGAAAATGTATGTACTATAGCTTTGGTATACGTTTATTCAGAACTCGTCCTTCATGCTATTCTGGAAATGATGTGGTGCTAAATTTTACTCTGACCCACTGCAGTATTACTAACAACCAAGCAGTCTTTTGGTTGTGACAAAACACATGTGATGCTCACATGATGCGTAAAGAAGGATATCCACACTTTTCTCTACAAACATTTGATCGTCCTGAATTCGTTTACTCTTGTTGAACGTAAGTGAAATGTAAATAGCACAGATCAAATAGCACTGCATCGAGTTAATGGCTTCAATTTATAAAACACTGTAATTGTTAAAGCATTCATGCGATATAAATAACAGGATAGATTCAATTTAAATTAAGAAATGCATAGCACAATTGAAATAAAACTTAGTTTTCAGATACTAGAAATGTGAAGTTTACAAATGTTTGTATTGGTGTCATACCTTCATCTCGTGGAATAACATTTTTTTATTCATATTCATTTGTATATAATGTGATTATTATTATTATTATTATTATTATTATTATTATTATTATTATTATTAAGTAGTGTGCTTGTTGGCAGGTCCTTTAAAAAATATTGGGCCTGGAGATGTATTTTCCAAATTTCGTGATCTTCAAGTTTTTAACTTCCAATATGTTGTTGTATTTTTCAAACTATCGGTCAGTTGTGTTTTTCTTCTTCCTAATCATCACTTTCCTTCCACTTTTTTCTCTATAGCGGTATGAAGAAGACAATTTCTTCTAAAGATGTGTCCAATCCAAATGGCCTTCTTATGAAGGACGCGGGCTAAAAGCGTCCTCCTCTATTTCCTACCCGTTTTCAAACATCTTCGTTTGTTACTTTCTTCATCCGTTTTATCTTCTCCATCTTTCATAACACCACCTTTTGAACTTCTCTAAATATTTCTCTCTAACTTACATAATGCCCAAGCCTCTGAACTATGCAGATCATACTCCATATATAGCACTTGACCAACTTCTTTCTTAATCCAGTATTAAGCCTGCTAGTTAAGAGTGATATTTTATTGTTGAGTGCCTAGTTGGCTATGGCAATTCTTGACCTGCTTTCTTTGGTGGAATAAGCGTATCTCGTCAAAATACTTTCCAGATATTTGAAGTTATCGACATCTTCAAGTATACTTTTGTTCTAAGGGTGTGTTTCCACGCGATATTCTAATGACTTTCGATTTTTCGAAATTGATTTCCATTCCATATACAGAAAGGTCTAACAATGTATTCTGTGTTTGCTAGTTCATATTTCGTGACAAATTTGACTTGACGTGACAATTTTTGGCGCTATTGATTTCCATTCCAAGTACAGAAAGATCTAACAATGTATTCAATGCTTGCTGGTTCATATCTCGTGACAAATTTGACTTGACGTGACAATTTTTGGCGCTATTGATTTCCATTCCATGTACAGAAAGGTCTAACAATGTATTCTGTGCTTGCTAGTTCATATCTTGTGACAAATTTGACTTGACGTGACAATTTTTGGCACTGAGATAGGGTTATGGTATCTGTTCGAAATGACCACCAGCAGTCTCTATACAACACACACCGCACTACGGCTGTTAGTGGCATGAGGACAGCCCACAACTCTACGATTTTTTTCACGTAGCTCGTCATTGTTGCTTTTTTTCTTTTTTTTTCTTTTTTTTTTTTTTTTTTTTTGATAGAAGGCATTTCTTACTGTCTCCCAGATTTAGGAGTCCAGAGGTGTCAAATCAGGAAACCAAGATGGATATACAGCAGGACCTCTTTGAGTAAGCCACTGTGCAAATAGAGTTTTATCGAGACATTCTGATATATTAATGTTAGTGAGGCGGAGTTCCGACTTATTGCATGTCAAAAAAGTTTATCAGCATAAAGATTTTGGATGGTAGGCAAAATTTTCTTCTGAAGGATATCAAGATATCCCTCACCAGTTACGTTATATTAAAAAAAAGCAGGGACCACTCACACCACACACTGGTAGACCACACCACACAGCAGGGTCAGACTGGCTACTAGTTGGCCCCAGCGGCTGACATGTTGTTTTGGCCCCGAACTCTCAATCCCCGCAACCACCACTACCCCAATTGCCCACTGTTTTCTCACAATTAAAGTACACTATTGCCGTAGATAAAGCACACATTTCTTTCGTAGCCACACCGCACATTATACCATAAAGATTATAATATAAAATCAGGGTATATATTGTATAACAATATTAATGAGAACAACATAGACAGTAATCATTAGCACTTTTTTTTTTCATCTCGCATTGAGATGGGTGAGATTTGCAATTTCTTGATAAAAAAGTACAGACAAATTAATTTAAAGTCATCATTGGCGGTTTCAGTATTCGTGGACAAGGAATACGATAAGCTATAAAACAGCACCCCCTGCACATAGTCCGAAATATTTTGGGGGGATTTACCCCCCGGAACAAGCACGACAAAATATTCTCGTAAGAACATGACTATCAGTAAACACTGTGCGCCACGAACTACGTTAAATACCCAGATTGGGTGTATTTATGCAAATCGTGTGCACATATAGTCCTACAGGGTGGTCGTAATGAAACTACCTGAAATTGTCAATAGTAAATCTTAATATTGTTACCAGAAAGTGGTGTAATGAATTTTCATTTTGATTTACGTAATTTTATTCAAAATGTATGTGTACACTGGCATATATTACCCGCTTCGCTGGGTTGAAATAAATAATTTGAACGCACATCTTTGTACACTCTAAAAACGGTATTGTTATATTCAACCATAATTATAGTTGAATGCAACTATACAGTACTGTTAATATAGCGTCAGCTAGCTCGATCAACAAAAGTTATGGTTGTCCTAGACATATTTATGGTATTAACAGCTATGCCAATTATTGTACTTGCAACTATACAGCTGTTATATAGTTGAAAATACCATATAGAATGGTTGTCGAGACCATCACAAGATTTATTATGGCTGTCCCAACAATATAACGCATGTTGCTTTAACCATACTTAAAATGTCAAAATGGATGTTGTGACGTATGCACGTGCTATTGTAACAATCTATTCGATGCTGCGCTTACCATAAGCTTCAAACTCAAAAAGTATCTTGAGAGTGGTGCTGTATATTTAAACGCACTATAATGCTGCAAGAACAAGGGAAAAAGATAGTGCGACAACACTTTTAAGGTTATCCTTATTTATACTTTTTTTTTGTCCGTCGTCATAACGAGGAACTACATAATGTATACGGTTTTCCCAACATTGTTATGGTCGTCAAGTCTAGGAGGCTTAGGTGGGTGAGTCATGTAGCTAGAATGAAAGAAAGTAGAAACGCTTTCAAAGTCTTGACTGGAAGACCATTCGGAAAACGACCATTAGGAAGACCTAGGCGCAGATGGGAGGACAATATTAAGATGGATCTCGCAGAGATTGGAATACAAAGTAGAAACTGGATGCAGTTAGCTAAGGATAGAAGTCAGTGGAGAGCTTTTGTGAACGCGGCATTGAACCTCCGGGTTCCATAGGCCATAGAGTTAGTTAGTTTTAGTTAGTTAGTCGTCCCGTTTAAAGGGTTTTGCCCTTTCTTAGAGTAAGTGTTTCATATATAGAAAAGTTGATTGCACTTTAAAGTGGTTGGTCTAAGAGAGTATATATTTAATATGTATTCATTTATTGAGTACACATACATACAGAGAGGTGATTGAAGGGTGAAAAATAACATATAATGAGGATCAAACATAATATGAGGCCAAGTGTGCGACAATAGTATTGTAGAAATTAATACATTTATTGGTATACCGTGCTGAGTTATGGTGAATGCAAAACTGAATGATTGCAGTGTAGGATACAGTGGACAGAAAAGTAGATGGAATTGGAATGCAGTGCTCTGGACGCCACATCACAGGGTTTTGTTAGTACTGACGAATGCAAGTTATCTTCTGTTCCTGGGGCGATTCAGGAACTGATGAAGACATAGAAAGCCCATGCTAATAGGTAGTTACGGTGCATATGATGGGTAGATGAATGATGAAAGCTCACGTGGTTCGTAGAAGTGAAAGATTTCGGGATCCACTACAGCATCATCTAGTTGTAAATGATAGAAGGTCATGAAGTGCTGGAGAGGAGTATTGACGTAAAATGTAGGTGCGTTGTGATTCCGATCGTACCGTAGGATATCAAGTAACATGGGATGCTGCTGGTCAGTTCGCTTGCAAACGTGCCTAGTACGAAGCTGTTCGAGATGATACAATAAAGGTGGAAAATCAATCAGCTCGTAAAGTAACCGTGTCAGATGCGGTAAGCTGATGCGATGTCCTAGGCGTAGAGCATGACGCTCTAGGATAGCTAATTTCTGATAGAATTTTGGCGGTGCGGATGTCCAAGCAGTGTGCCCATATATTAGTGTACTGCGCATAAAGGCCTTGTAAGTATTAAGTACTGTTAATGCTTTTAGCCCCAGGTTGTACCGACTAAGCGCTTGAGTAGGTTGAACCGATTTTGTGCTTGGCATACGATCTTGGTGAGGTGTGGATTCCAGGTAAGTTTGGAGTTAAATATGACACCAAGATAAGTCAGAGTATTTGACGCCAGGACAGGTATATGATCTACTTGAAGGTTTAATCGACTTGGATTCCTGTATATTCGTGAACATCATCTACGTGCCAGAAAAACAATAGCCTGAGTTTTCGTAGAATTAACACTTAACCGCCATATATTACACCAGTGAACGAATGCGTCAATTGCCGTTTGTATGTTTTTACTGATTGATTGCACTGTGCGGGCCGTCGGGAAAAAGGCGGTGTCGTCAGCAAACTGATATATTCTTATGTTGTGTGGGACAACAAGGACGGTAACATACAATAAGTATAATAGAGGAGACAGTGACGAACCTTGAGGAACGCCAGATTGTAGGAAGATCGGATGAGAGAGTGTTCCGTTAATAGAGATATATGCTAGCCTCCCTAATAAGAAGGAATGTATGAACCTGATATATGAAGAGGGTAGTAGATAGTTAAGGAGTTTGTAAAGAAAACCTGGGTGCCAAACTTTGTCGAAAGTTTTCTCTAGATCGAAGGCTACCAGACAAGAAGGAAAATCTGTATTGTATTGATTATAAATAGCCGTGGATAGTCGTAATAGTTGATCCAGCATACTAAAATGAGGTCGAAAATCGGCTTGGTGAATAGGAAGTAGGTTAAGTGTTGCAAGGTGAGCGTGCATGAGGCGGACTAGAATTCGTTCCAAAATTTTACAGAGGCAAGTAGTGAGGTGAATAGGGCGATAAGACTGGACGTCAGATGGAGGTTTCTTAGGTTTCGGGAAGAGAAAAACGTTTAAGTATTTCCAGTCGACTGGAAAAAATCCATTTGGGAGGATGAAAGTATATATGGTGCTGAGAAAAAGAAGAAAAGAAGGCGGAGCTTGCCTGATGAGAACATACGTAACAGAATCAAATCCTGGGGCAGTGTTGCGTTTACAGAATAATGTTTCGCGAATATCGTCTGGTTGGATCGGAGTGGTAAGTTGATTATTGGGTTCCAAAGAGTGGTTGATAGATGGGCGCAGAAAAGCAGAAGATGGACCTGTAAGTCAGTTTATTGAATTTTGTAGGCGTTGCGGTGTACGTCAACCTGGGAGAGGTGTAAAAATATCTTGAAAAAATGAAGCAAACGTATTAGCTTTATCCATATCAGTAATGAATGCCTGATTATTTTGAACAATGGGGTATAGTGTGCGGGAAACTGTCCCTATGAGTTGATGGAATTTGCGCCAATATTTACTAAGGTGTGATTCACTTGCAAGTGTAATACAAGTTTGAATCCAATGGCGTTTCTTATATGCAACAATATAATTATGCGTAATTCTAAGGTATTGGTGATGAAGTCGAAGCGCTTCAAGATTACCTGTAGCGAGATACTCGCGTTGTGCTCAACGAGAAGCGGATATGAAAGGTAAATAATGAGGAGGCAATTTTGGTTTATACAATTGTATTTCTGTTGTTGGAATGGAACGTTGTGCTGCTTCTTGAATAGATTCAGTAAGAACAGCGATTGTGTGATCAAGATCGTATTGTGTAGTAGGCATGAGAAATTTATTAACAGCAATGTCCAGATATGAGCGATATTGTTCCCAATCAGCTCGTTTGTAGCAGAATACTTTCTGAGAAGGTAGTTTAGATTGAGAGCAAGGAAAGCAGTGAAGTGTAAGTTTGATAGGCACATGATCACTAACTATTGAATCAAGCACATCGATATGAATACTCTGGGAGAGAGATGTTGACGTGATGACAACATTAAGAGTAGTATTGCTGACGGGGCGTGTAGGCTTCGGTAGAACATGGAACTCAGCAACTGTTTCGGTATGCAGAAATTCGAGAAAGTTATTTTTGTCACGCTGTGACCGGCTATGAATGCTTAGATCTGCCATGATAATATAGTGCCTAAAGGTAGAATCGATGTAACGAAAGAAGTAGTAGTTGAGTGTATCTGGAGGAAAATATATGGTGACAAAAGTGACAGTGCGGCCTCGAAAATAAATAGTCGTGACATTATGCTCAGGTAGGTGGAGTGTGAGCGTTAATGGAACCGTGACTGTTCGATAAGGAAGGTGTTGCCTAACATTTATAGCTGTTCCTCCATAGACTCGTGGACCAGATGGAGCATCATGTCGGAGTAAGTGATATTTCGGAAAGTAACAGTTGAGATGTGGTGCAAGGTACGTTTCGTTAAGTACAAAGGATGCAATTTGTTCTTCTTGAAGAAGCTGTGTAAAGAGCACATGGTGTGTTAAGACTGATCGAATGTTAAGAAAAAGTAAGCTATAAGCCATAATTATATGTAGTATACAAGTGTATGTAGAAGTACCCATGTTAAACGTAGACTTCGAGTGGTTGAATGTGAAAGTGAACTGTAGGTCCGGAATAGATAGCATGAAGTTGTAAGTTAAACAGTAATTTGACTGCATATATGATCTGGTTCAGGATGTGGTTGCTATCAAAAGGGTGAATGTTTTGTAAAGAAATAGTAAGGAAGCATAAGAGGTCTTCAACGGTTATTAAATGGCGTAACGAATTTGCTGGCGGGGTTGGAGTGTCAACGGAACGTATCGGTACAATAAGCTCTGGCTTAGCTGGGTCGGGTTTGGGCTTAGCTTTACACTTGTAGCTATAAGTAGGATGTCTTTCAGAGCATCGGTCACAATGTGGTGGTTCCTTAAGATTTGGACAGTTTTTTTTTTTGAATGTCAAGTGAACAGTAGCCACATTTGATGGTATTTGGACACTCAGATGTCGGATGACAATTGTATTGTTGACATTTCTCGCATCTAATAGGTAGAGGTGCTGGTGTGCGAGATGGTTCAACCTTGTGACGACGCCGGTATAGATATGCACCGTTCAGAAGTAGTTGGTCGATCAACTGTTGTTGATCAGTAAGAAAGCGGACTAAGTATGTTGGACCCTGGTTGTTCTTAATACGTATGCAACGTTTGATAGGTAGTCCTTATTGATGCAATTCAGAGTAAATTTGTTGATCGCTGATGTCGGGTTCTACGCCACGAATGACAACAGATAACATTGGACGACGCCGTGGTGGAGGTGGTGTTTTCCGTCCGCTCGGACTTAAGGTTGATATATTTGCTTTCAACCCCAAAATTTCGTAAGTAGCTTTGTTCCGGACGTGTGTGGCGAAGTTTGGATTGGTCGATTTCAGGATTATGAACCGACGTGTCTTGATGATTTATCTTATTTCTGGACGAGGAACGTATTTTACTAGTTGTTGAAATATAGCACGTACTGAGTCGTATTGTTTAACAAGAAGTTATAAAACTGTTTCTTGGTGTGACATTGATTGATATTCAGCAGAAGTGGATGCCCAATCCACATTAGTGCTGACACTATTAGCAGCAATAGGATATGTGATTGGTGTATGGTGTTGTTTCTTCGGGTCTAATGTTTGCTCACGATCGGAATGAGATCTCGAACGAATTCGTTGTCCGTTAGTTACACATGATGCATAACTTGTAGGAAGTTGTGGTAGCTTATACTAGACGTGTAGTACCGGTAACAATTCGCGGTTGCGTTTTTTGCCGACCATGTGGGCCAATATTTAACGGAGATGTGTGAACAAGATTCGATTGTCCGTGAGCATTGCCTGAGTCCGAAATAAGGATGAGGAGTACTAAGGCCGAAGCCCAAACGAATATGAAAGAAGATAAAACATTATTAGATGAAATTCAAAAAACAAGGAACCTTTCGAAAGTGATAACTTCCGTCAATCCTCTAAGTGTAGTATTTGTGTTGTGCTCACAGGCAAGCGTTGCAATACCTAGTCCTCGCTGACACAATAACAGACACAAGAGAGGCTAGGTTTTTTGGTAAGGCATGTATACCTTATTTGCTAGCCGAGGCTAGCTACCCGCCCGAGGGTTACGCCCTCCATGGGGAAAGAAAAGTGTGGCAATTGAAAGGAAAGGACTGAGAGATGGTCTAGGATATTTTTCATTATTTTATTATCTCTTTATTTCATGGATATTGCTATCTTAGACTTAGACTCAAACAGATTATTTTTCCATGTCACCCCTTCCAATTCACAACCCTTGGAATTTTCACATCTCTCTTCCAAACTATTTCATATTGACATTAGCCTTTGCACAACAAAATATCATTTCGAGACGTTAAAATAGACGAACATCGTGTGGCATTGATCCATTTAGATCCAAACCATATATTATAAGCATCAAGCCTTCGGTATTGTCACAGCAAATTCAAAATCCAGCTGACATGTTTATTCTCACCTAAATTTGGGATTATATGTCATCAGGATTGTCACTTAACAGCTTACTAATTCCGAAAAAAGTATGGATTCCACAATAATCTCAGACATTCTAGACGTTTTATTTTTCACCCCTTCTCAACTCTATGCTGATGAGGGCTGAATTTGGTCTTTAACGGTATCGGGAGTATTCACGTCAGTGACAACGAACACTACAGATTAAACACTAATGACAGTCTTTTTCTATTATTTTTACATGTCACCCATTCCCCCCGTCCCTGAGGGTGCTAATTTATTTATTTATTGTAACAACACAACAGGCGTCCTGCCCATTTACAGTATTTGTTTACATATATGGTAAAATATCATTATTTTTACAGAAGAAAAACATACAGAAATTTTTATTGTTTCATTAATTAACTCAGCTCATCATACTACAAATTGTATTTCTAAACATTTTTTCAGACATATTGAATATGTCTATCATTTCACACTTTTCTTCAATATTATTGTAGTGAAGGTCATTCTCCATAAAGGGGATTTATACAGGATGTCAGTGCGTGCTTTCTTACAGTACATGGTACTACTATTGCTTAACCTCGTTCTAGACGTCGGAACATACAGAAATATATTAGAACATTGTTCAATGCAATCAATTTTATCATTTATTATTTTATGTAGAAAAACTAAAACATTAACATACCTACGTCGCTCTAATGTCGGTATATTGAAATTGTTTGTTAGTTCTGGGTATGATATGTATACTGGGTACATTCCAGTTTATATATATAGTATAGTATAGTAATCTCAAAAACTTGCACTGCACTCTTTCAATCATTTGGATATATTTTCCATTATGAGGAGTCCAAATAACAGAAGCGTATTCCAGTTCGGATTTGATATACGAATAACATAGTTTCAAAATTGTCATGTGGCTACGGAAGTCTCTACTTACACGACAAACAAATCCAAGACTCTTATAAGCATTGTTTGCAATAGTTTCAATGTGATTTGCGAAAGTCAGTTTTGGGTCGAAGGTAACACCAAGGTCTTTAACAGTTTCCGGCCTACAAAGATGTATACCGTCAATAGTATAATTATAATTTATGTATTTTCCTTTTCTAGTAAATGTAATAGCTTTACATTTAGTTATGTTTAGACTAAATTTATTCACGCGGCACCAGTGTTTTATATTTTCCAAGTCTTCCTGGAGGTTTTTACAGTCTTCAAGTGATTTAATTTGAGTATATAATTTTAAGTCATCTGCAAAGAGTAAAGTATGCGATTTCTTGATGTGCTTAGTTATGTCATTGATAGTGATGAGGAATAATAAAGGTCCAAGGTTTGATCCTTGCGGTACTCCCGATGTAGCATTAAAATTGTTGGAGATATGACCTTTGTAAGCTACAAATTGTTTACGATCACGTAAGTATGATGTGAAAAGTATTAATGCTTGCTTACAAAGATCATAAGAGCTAGTTTTTCAAGTAAAATGTCGTGGTTAACTAAATCGAACGCCTTCTGAAAGTCTGTATAGATTACATCCACCTGCCCTCCTTTGTCTAGTTCTGAAGCTATAAAGTTTGCTATAATTATTAAATTAGTTGAAGTGGATCTATTCTTGAGAAATTCGTGTTGGTATACAGAGATACTGGATCTAACATGATTCAGTAAGCGATTGTGTATTATATATTTAAAAAAAATTGCAAATGGGGATATAATTGAAATTGGTCTAAAGCTTTCTATATTTTTAGCATTGCTAGTTTTTGGAATAGGACATATCAAGCTTTCTTTCCATCGGTCCAGAAAAAACATTATATTTTACGGACATGTTAAATAGTATATGTATTAGATGTTTTATGATATCAATAGTTCCCTTTATTATGTAGGGTGGGATACCATCAGGACCACACGCTGTTCTAGATTTCAACCTTTTATTTCAATCTAATGGCATTTTTATTTCTGATATTGTTATTTCAGTGATTTGGAAAATATCGAGTGATATGTTTCTAGGTTCATGTGACATTAGAGCATCAGTGTTATAACTCACAGGTTGATGATTGTAAACAGACTTAAAATAATGTGCAAAAGCGTCCGCAATATCCCTGTTACACTGTAGACTTTCACCATTATACATAAGGGGGCCATTAGTCAAATGCCTTGTTTTATTTTTGATAAAATTCCAAAAGTTTGTTGGATCATCTGCTATGCAATTCTCGGAGTTAGCTACGAATTCTTTGTATGCTTTCGCAATTTTTGCCTTTACCTCCGTCCTTAAATTATAGAATTTATCACGGTAATATGTATTATTGTCTATTGTGTTCTTCCACTTTTTGTGATAATATAATTTTGGTTGATTTTTCGAATTATTTCTGAGTCAAATTATTTCTAAAAAGGCTAAATGTGGACTTGAGCGGTATCAAGAGTGATATTATTTGTATTAAGGATCCTGATAAATATGCATTTGAGACGAATATAGGGTGTATTTTTTAAAAATATTTTTACACGTTCCCTACTTCCCACGTATCCTCGTGGTCCTAGGGGGTCTTATCCCCCAATGAGTGCTGGATTTAGTTCTGGTGCATAAGTGAAGGACATTAAAATGAATAAGCTAAATCAATTATTTCGAATACAAATTGAATATTTTTATGATATGTGCAAAATTGTTTATATATATATATATATACCGGTATATATATATATATATATATATATATATATATATATATATATATATATAGTGGCGGATCCAGGATATGATTAAGGGAGTGGCTAAACCATAGTTTGCTGCTTTATCCAGTGTAAAACAGGATTGAAGTCCATTGTATCCAGTGCATACCTGAGGGTCAAGTGGGGGGCTATAGCCCCTATATCTCCCCTTGGATCCGCCTGATATATATATATATATATATATATATAATGTCCTATTTCTGACGGTAGGCAACGGTACGGTGTACAGGCACCCTTTAATGAAAACGGAATATTTCTCCCAGTGTCTTGAAAAGAGGTTGACGAGGTGCTTCGAAAATACCAAATAGTAAATATATAGTTTTACTGAAAGTCAGAGCTTTTATTGTTTTCCTTTTTTTTTTCTACAGAAAGAGGTTCAAATCTTTGTTACTCTTGAAGTCTTTGTTAATTGTATTCAGGGACTAGAAATATTTGGGTCCTTCTGACTCTAACCCGGTGGCACGTCCTCGTGCCTCCCTTTTTCATTTTTTTAAAGATAAACCGTAAAGACCAGATTTTTTTTTTCCTGAAACGACTGTCCTTCCACACCGAAATAATCCGAACAAACTTGTCTGTCGCTGAAGTTCGACTAAACTGAAAGCCAGTACGAAAATTCTTTTGGGACTCCACCTCTGTACATTTTCTGCAGAGGGCCTTTGCTCAGTTCCTATTTTAATGTATCCAATTAATTGTTTTTTATTCATTATTAGAAAGCGGATTAAGTAGAAACATCCTTAGATATTTTTTCGCAAAGCTTATCCACTAATTTAGTAGAGGTTTGGAGAACATTTTGGTAGCATGATTAGTATTCTCAACATTATGTGAACAATGCACTGCATACATGTTGTTATTGAAATTCAGTATTTGTGGAACTCTTGTTGCCTTTTGAAAATAGACGATAGCAGCTTACTTTCGCCAGTTTAGAAAAAGAAAAAAAACGGGAAACAAATCACTAAGAAATATTGATTATCATTATGCTTATTGTATTATAAAGTTAAGATGTAAGAAACAGAGATTTTAAAAACATCTTTATATAATTATATGTACGTAAGAGCTTTTAGTTACAAGACTGTAGTGATATGCTACTGGACATTAATGTTAATAATAATAATAATAATAATAATAATAATAATAATAATAATAATAATAGTAATAATAATATTAATAATAATAATAATAATAATAATAATAATAATAATAATCACCATCATCATCATTGCACACTGAAAAGTATGCAACTTCTTAATCATTATGAACCTGAAATCCTGCGTACCGGCACCTTTACTTTTAGAAATAAACCGCTGTATATATATATATATATATATATATATATATATATATATATATATATATATATATATATATATATATATAATGTTTTATACAGAGTGTTTCAAAACAACACCGAACTCATACAACAATTTTTGTACAGGGAGTTCGGCTACGAGCATACAAGTTGAAGTACCCTCCAACTACCTCTCCAAAAATTGTTGCGGAAGTACCGCAGGATTCTGAAACATGGACATTTCGATAGGGCACATACTAGTTCCTAAGTGAAGTTTTCACCCGACTACGGTAGGTCCCATAGTTTTGGAGTTATGAACCTTTACAGTTCATTTTTTTTTCTTTTTTTAATGTTTTCGGTAGCCTATAACTCCGAAAGGAAGTATTTGTGCACCCAGGTTGGTCTATACTTTTTGTCTTATTTTGGTGTCAGGAATCACCTCCCAAGCGTTGTCGGTGTTGTTTTAAAACACCTTCTATATGTATAGTAAAAGTGGGGCTAACGGACACGTCCTACCATTTCGGTGTATTATGGGAATACGAAACTAGTAACATTAAAGTGAGTGTAGTTGGTAATTGAGATTGTGTGTTGATAGGTTGACTGTGTCTACAAATCCACTTGAAGTCAGAACAGTTGCAGAGAGGAAGACATCAAGTGTCCATCTATATATCAGGTACGACACGTAAATCACTATTTATAATATTTACAAGGTCTACCGTAAGGCTCTAAGCTATTACAAGCGGGCGCAAAACCGTAATAATCAGGTATAGTGTGCATTATGCCACTATGCATGTATGCCACTTATGGATCATGCCACGTGCAACCTAGTCACAGGATAGCATGTGCCGTATTTCGATAAAAATTGGTTTTTCGTTGAAAACCTGTATGTTGGAGCAGACGGACAGCGTGTCGTGGAGGCAAAGTGACAATGATATTTACAGTTATTTTGAGAGACTGTGATACGTAATTACGTCTAGAAAAGTGTTAAACAAACGCATCGGTAATTGGCACAGCCTTTCATTTCCCTTTTAGTCATGGTTCGGCACCGGAAAAGGACAACAAAAAGATGCCAGTGGAAAACGGAGTCTATATCATCTGCAGTTAACGATGTTAAGGAAAGTGCAATGCAACTGTCAACAGCTGCAAATAAATTGCGGTGTCGCGTTCTTGCTATTAGAGACGTTTCCTAAGTTTGGACATCACACCACATTTTCGATTGATGTAGGAAAGGAACTGGAACCTACCTATTAGATCTTGAAGGAATTGGATTTGGTTTGACTACGAGGGAGATTCGCTCTTTGATGTATTGTTTTTCTATGACAAATAATTTCAAGCATCCGTTCAGCAACAACACATAAATAGCTGGTGTTAACTGGATTAGAGGTTTTCTGCCGTACAGAATGGTCATAGACGTCTGAGTGTACGAGTGGCTGAAAGATTATCATATCCTAGAGGGGAAAAAAAACAACCAGAGAGAAGGCTCAAAAATTTTGCTCGAACAGGCACCAACCAGAAGCATGTGAAGTCTGATTCAAATGGGTCTTCATTTGATGGAGAATATCTTGCAGCTACAGAGCGAGATGAAAGTGATGCACATCTACCAAGAGGAGAAGCAAGTTGCAGTTCCGCTTCGCCAGAAACGATACGCTTTTCGCACGTAAGTCTTTCGACTACTGAAGCGTCATTAGGACAGCATTGCAACAGGAACAATGCTGGGGCAAGAATACTTTCCAGTCCTGGTATCATGGATGTGTTTCGGCGTAAACCTGCAAATAAATGCTTCAATCCAAAACTATGAAGAATTTTCTGCCGACGATATCTAAAATTAGTGGAGCATCCAATTCACCAACAAAACGACAATTAGATCTGAGTAATGTTTGTTTGAATGTAGAAAGGTATACAGGAAGGGGAAAAATGGGTTCAGTGTTTGAGATGTCATTTTTGGTTTTATATTTCATTTTTTTTTCAATAGAGATCAGCAGTACATTGTGTGTGTGCGTTGTGATGATGATTCTGATGGCAGATGTGCACAGTATCTGTTTGCCCCCTTTGTAGTGTCCTTATGCCCCACTGTCACGGGCATATGGACACTTTAGCATCATTTTTTCTTGCGACCTTTTCATGGATTAAATGTAACTACTGCTTTTCGCTTACAAATGTGCCTGTTATGTGAAAATCTGTAGTTTCTAATGCCATATATATCTACCTTCCAAATATAACGATTATAGGCTCCATTTCACCAGAAATATGCTTCGTATTAAGTTCCTAAATGATTTCATTTCTTGCATATGAAATGAACGGAACTGTGAAAAACTATGAACTATTCCAGTTTTTCTTGACTGATGATCTTCTCTTTAATACTACAAATTTTAGTATAAAAACTTGTTCACAATGTTTTGTTTAAACAATGGTATATATAAACAAAAAAATACGTATGCTATACCTGATTACATCGTTTTATTATTATTATTATTATTATTATTATTATTATTATTATTATTATTATTATTATTATTATTATTATTATTATTATTTAATTATCAGGCTTTGAGATGCCTTCACCTGTATTATTCCGTTTTCGTTCCACTGATAACCTTTCTGTAAAGCAATGTGCATTTAAAAAATCGCATTTCACCAATACAAGAAGAAAGGTATAACTACCAATATTTAAGAGTATTCCATTGCTGAGTGTTATAAAAGATGCTTTCTTGTCTCCTCATCCCATGCTTTTCTGTGCTGTGAAATGACGAAGTTCGAGAGAGGAGGTTATTTCAACTGCTGAATACTGTGCGTTTGATCTGTCGGCCGAAACAAAGCTAGTTTTCCTGGTGTAGCGTGAACGTGGGTCCCAAGAGGTTTAATTTTCCGATCAGTTGACCAAAACTACATACACAAGTTTCGCTCGCGTTCATTAAAGTATTCCATTTCCGTACCGGTATACTGAAAACCCTTTTTCATCTCACTATTACGCATCAACACTTGAGCAATGTTACGCATTTATGTTCGATTATCAAACGTAAATTCCACTGCTTTCGAGCCAACATTATGTTTACAATTAATTGTTATACAAATACATGAATCGGATAAGATAGAAACGAACCATATATTGCCAGGGACGTAATTAATTTTCAATATTATAAAACCAGAACAACTGATAATATTGATTTTGAAGTCACTGTCAGCAAGGATGTAAAGAATTGAAGTGTTTTACTTATGTACATGACACTCTACTAGTAGCGGCGGATATATATGGGTTGCGTAATTTATTATTCCCATTATTTTCTAAGTAGTGTTTCTTCCCGACACACTTTCGGGGCATTTACTCCTTAAAATTGGCCAACAGCCACCCGCCTTTTTCGGAGCTTAGGCAAATTAAATAGCAATAACACGTTACTCTCGAGCAAGACACGTCACTTAGCAAAGTGTGCATTAATGCAGACCGCCCTCACATTTTGATTTCCTTTTCCCATCTGGATAAAATTACTTAAAATAAAACTTGTTCCTAAGAAGATCAATTTTTTAAGGGGCAGATTCGGATTTAATGTATTTTATTTATTTATGATTTTTATCGTCATGAGGCCGAAGGAGTTATAATAAGAGTAAACGAATAAATAATATTAAAAAGTGAGAATAAGGGCACGTTTTAAAGTGCAAGGTAACGTGCTAAAAAAAAGTGCCTCGCCCTAGCGAAAGAGGAATAAATCAAACAAGAGAGAAAAGATGAAAAAAGACCGAACAAGGAGTAAACATCAATACTGTCTGCTCTATAGTAATCAATAAACATACAGGCAACAGCCATGGCAAGTGGAAGCCAAATAAATAATAATGATAATAATGAAAGCACTTTAAACTTAGGAAGATTAAACTTAGTACACACATTTTTTTCATTTTAAAAATTTGACCCGTGCTCCAGCATTTCCGAAAATTTTCGTTTTAAGGGGTGCCAAGAATGATATCTTCTATGCACATAAAAATTAATGTAGGCAAGGGGGTCACTTTCTATGTATATAGAAGTAATGTAGCGATATTTTCCTGTGATCTAATTTCAGCTGCGTCGATTTTGATTATTTTTGTACATGAGTGTACCTTGAGTTTCCTTGTTATTGGCATATTTTCAGCAAGAAGCTGATAGACAAGGAGTACGAAACGTAAAATATATACTTGATCGTTAACTCTTCTTAGACCACTGTACCGATTTTGATGACTTTTCTTTTTTGGGTACATGAGCGGGCATTGGCCTAACTTAGGTCCTAGTACATTTTTGGCAAGTTGGGGAAAATAGTAAGGAGTGATGATGTACAGAAAATCCAAACCGACCTATATTAGTGCCCAATCTATAGTTTTTGGTGTAGCTCAGATTATTAGTAACACTCCCGACGTCATTGAAGTCCAAGCACAGTCTCATCGATATGGGATGATGTAGAAAGAGGGTGTAATAATAATAATAATAATAATAATAATAATAATAATAATAATAATAATAATAATAATAATAATAATAATAATAATAATAATAGAACGTTCGATATTAGTGTACATCCCATGAAATGAATAATGACGAGGACTAAAAAATATGGAAATACTAAAATTACTCATACCGAAATATCGATATATCAAAATACCGAATAAGCAACAAAATATTGATATACCGAAATATCGATATAATGAGAAACTGCAATATGAATATACCGAAATACCGAACCATACCGAAATGTGGTAATACCGATCAATTTCTGAATGTTTTTTTTATTATTATATTTTTTTTATCTTGTTAAACTGGAATTTCATAATCTATCTTTATTTTGTACTTTACAAGCAAGGTAAATATATATTTCGTCTGCATAAATACATTTTATCGAAGTACGACTCGTGGTTCTTTCGTCAGTTTGTCCTTTGTCTTTTCTTCTTTCTTAAAATGACGTTATGCATTCTTAACATACGCTCGGTGTTGCTAAGGACGCAAACCACCAAAACTCAAACTGAAAGTTCGAATCTCCTCTGCCGTATTGCTGGTTTATATCTATATTTTCAAATAAATTATGAAAACCGATTTTGTACGAATTTCCCCACGTAAGATGGGTAAAAATTCTCAAGACATACAGTAATATTTTAGATAGATTTAATTTTTCTTTACATAAACGTTTGCATTCAGTTAAGCATACATAGCGCTGACAATTTCTAGTTACGGTTAGTTTGTTGTTCTTCTTACTTTGAATTCCTGGACTTGTCTTTCCACATTTTCGTTTTTTCAGCATTTTACGATATTGTTACATTTCTCGACTTTTTTTTGTAACTTATGGTATTTCTTGGTTGTTCGTTTATATGTACTAATGTTTAGCGTCTATTTTAGCACCAAGAGCATATAAAACGTTGACCCACAATCTGAAGTAGGATGTAAACCACATGAACCCCTACCAGGAACCAACTCATGCCTTTTTGCCAAAGACGCGTAGACTGATTATATAGCGGCAAGGAAGCTATTAGGCATTTTTGTTTAGCTATTTATCGATAGGTTTACTCTTTGGCATTTAAAACACACCAAAAATCCATAAGTAGCCTAAATCTTAAAGCCAAGCAGCCCTATCGATATATACGGTACGAAAATTGATTTCTTTTTTGAAAACTGGAGAAAAATCAAAAAGGCGAGAAAACTATAGTATTTAATGAAATTTAAAGAAATAAAATACTTTTACTAAAATATATGACTGTTAATATCGATAGTTTTTTTAACGATTAAAACAGTTATATTTTTATCTTCACGCAATAAATAAAAACAGTTACCTTTTTCAACCAACTTTAGAAAGCTTGTTACTGAATTATATATATATATATATATATATATATATATATATATATATATATATATATATATATATATATATATATATGTGTGTGTGTGTGTGTGTCTGTTATTTCTTTTGTTTTTTATTATTTTTGAGCTCTCCATTCGATAGAGCACCAAAAACTACCTGAAAGAAACGATGGAATTTTTCGTGTCACGTACCGTTCCCGAGATATTGGCCAAAAAGTTTCGATTTCGGGAGATTCAAGAAGCGATATCTCAGGAACCATAAGTTATAGATATATATGTATTGATGTTGATCAATACCTAAGAGGATGGTGAACATTTTGGTACCGAAAAGTAACCGGTGGTCACTGGCCAAACCAGTAGCCACCAGTTACTATTTGGTACCAAGATTTCATTTCATTTTCATTTCCATTCTAATCCTTTTTTTTTCAAGGGCATTAGAAAAAATCCTTGAATCAGTGTTGAGCAGGCACATTGAACTGGGGATGCACAGCATTGTGTGTAACGCGCAGTTGCATCATTTCAGATTTTGCCAGAGGGAACAAGATTGTCAACCCAGGTAGATTTAACGTTTTCATTGTTATACAAGTCGTTAAAAATAAACGTTTCACAAACACAGAAGGGACAATTGCCTCCCTGCCCTTTCCAAATAACACCCTAGCTTCGTATCTTACAGGTTAGTACAGTGAAACCCCTCTAAAGCGGACAGCCATCAAAAATTGTCCGCTATAGAGAGGTGTCCGTCTTAGAGAGGTTTCGATATTTTCTTACGTAAATTAGTAAACAAGTTAATATGTAATTACAAATTATTGAAGGTAATTTATCAAACCGTTCTATGACTGTGGGCATGTCGACATCTGCGGATTCCCCACAGATCGCTTTGAAAGAAATTTTGTGTCTAATCCGAAACTTCTCTAACCACTCGTTCGAGACCTTGAAATCTGAAACATCCATTTCTGTTGCTACCTCCAAATTCTTAGCTTTTAGCATCGACCCTAACACAGGAATTTTTTCATTCCGCATTCTTCAAAACCTTTCACTTGCACACCATCTTTGTTTAAAGAAATGAGACACTATTTTCATTGTCATTTCCACACCACAACTTTATTAACTTGTCTTGGTTTTATATTATCTTAGGTGCTTGCGTTTTACGGATACAAAAATTTTCAGCTATCCTTCGCACACCTCAGTATTCTTCGAAAATTCAATCAATTCGATTTTAACATTAGCGCTTCTCGTGGCATTTCGAAAGCTCACAACTTACACCTTATTGCTTATTCGATGCAGAATGGCTTAAAAAGATTTCCTTATACAAATAGAGGCACTAAGACAATATGCGTATACGTGGACAAAAAATACCAAACATGTCTTCTGCTTGATTCCAGCGGAACAGTAGAATGACGTGTCATCCCAAATGGCAGGCAACTTAAAACAGGTTGGGTGGGAGTGGAATACAAGCAAAGGATACGAGGGTGTTATTAAACAAAGACACTTCATCTGAGTTTCTGAACAGCCAGTTGACGAGGAAGAATGTTATTGCAATGCTTCCTTGGTGATACATGTATGCATTACTGAAAATGCACTTTTTCTGTATTTTAAACTTGTTTCTAGAGAAAATGTCCGTATTATGGAGGTAAATAACACCTATAAGTTACAGAAAAGACTGTCCGAGTCCGTACTAGAGAGTGTCCGCTTTAGAGAAGTTTGTCAACATGGTTTTTCCTATTACAGTGTTTGGGGATTACAAAATATGTCCGTTATGAGAGGTGTCCGCTTTACAGAGGTGTCCGTTAGTAGAGGTTTCACTGTATATTTTGTTGGGAACATCCCAAGCAATTTACTATATGTCATTATTATCTGCGAACTTAACTTAGTTTTCCAATGACACAAATATTCAGTTTCATTGAACAATGCGTCAAATTTCATTTTCTGGTAGTTTATCTACTGCTACATTTTCTCAATATGCGAAAATATTATAGGTTAATAACTATTTTGAATGTTTGATCCATTACGCGTATAATCCTTTCTGTTTAAGAGGTTATAGGTCAAACAGAAGCTGACCTATAAACATGAAATGCTCTATACTTTGGAGTACGGTTGCTACTTTCCCCCATAGCAAAATGTAAAGTCACTTCATGCCGCTAAACAAAAACGAAAATACTGATTATTTATTCTGTAATAATGTAAGTCATTTTAGTGAAGAATGGATCGTATTTATTTAATTGATATAGGGAATGTTGGACAATTTAAATAGGCTTTATATTATATAACACAAAATTAAATTATGGCCAATTGAAATACTATGTAGGGTATGTAGGTATAGGTCTATTTGTTACGTACCTAAGTACCTGCAAAGTAAGTAAAATAGAAATAATTTTTAATATTAAATTTTAGGTAATACATAATGGCCAACAGGTTTAGTATTCCGCTGCTGGAGCAACTAACCGTTCCCACTCTCCGCCTACCAAGCACGGACGACGCCAGACGACCAACGGGGCGTCCCCCCATAATGTTATATTGTGATGCTCGTATAAGTTAAATAATATAAAACTGTCCTCTTCGGTATACGAAAAAAATAGCTGTTTCCAAAAAAAATTCTCTGGATCTCCATTCCCCCCACCAAGAAATTAAAGCTAGCATCGTTACTGCTAGAGAGGTCACGAAATTCTAACCAATAGCTTACAGTTACTATTCCCGTCTGTACAATAATGTGGATACTAAATGCCATTAATAATAATAATAATAATAATCACCAAAATAACCCACTTCATCAGTAAACATGAAAATCGGGTCACTTTAAAGCTCTGACAGAACCATGTCGGGACGCCGTAAGTGAAATGTCGCGTTTCCGTGTTCCTCTTGTTCACCCAATTTCAATTCGTGAAAATATTTACATTACACATTTTAAATTTATGTTTCATCCTATGCTTGTTCCAGGGGTCTAGAGTATTTAGAATTGACTTGCAGGTAGATAACGCTGTACAGTTTGCTTTAAAAAAAAGTAAAAACGTCATCTCGAGTGAGAGTAATGACAATGTATACAAGATAATATTATGATTAAGACAAAAGTACTATCCCCTCCCTCTTGGAATCACCTACGTAGGTTGCTATATATATTTCTGGCCTAGGCAACACTAAGTGTTGCCAGGTGCAATCTGACATTTCCATTGGAAAGTTTGACATTTTGTAGCATAAATGTACTCAGAACTTTTTGACTTACGACAATTTTTTTTTCTTTTACAGGTACTTGAAGAAATCAACTTGGCAAAAAAATGGAATTAACTCGTGAACATTTTCGTGCGATCATTTTTCACAACTTTCGACGTGGATTATCACGACAAGAGTGCATCGATGAACTTAAATCTTTGTATGGCGACGAAGCACCATCCTATAGCACTGTGAAAAACTGGTACAACGAATTCAATCGTGGCCGACGCTCGCTCAAAGACGAATTCCGTGAAGGTCGTCCAAAAACAGCCGTTGTGCCAGAAAACATCGATGCCGTACGTGAACTGATAATGCAAGACCGTCATGTGACTTACCGTGAGATAGAGGCATGCCTAGGCATTTCTTCCACCAGCATACATTCGATATTGCATGAACACCTGGCCGTAAAAAAGGTTTGTTCTCGTTGGATCCCGCACAATTTGACAATCGCTCAAAAGAAAGCTCGTGTGGATTGGTGTAAAGAAATGCTGAAAAAATACGATCGCGGTGCTTCAAAAGACGTTTATAAGATCGTCACAGGTGACGAATCATGGATCTATGCGTATGAGCCCGAAACAAAACAGCAATCGACCGTGTGGGTCTTCCAAGACGAGCCAAATCCAACGAAAGTTGTTCGTGGAAGAAGCACTTCGAAGCAAATGGTCGCCTGTTTCTTCGGCATAACTGGTCATGTGGCGACTGTTCCGCTTGAGCAACGTAGGACGGTCAATTCTGAGTGGTACACCACCATTTGTTTGCCTGAAGTCTTCGGAGAAATTCGAAAAATGAACAAGAGAAGACGAATCATTGTGCACCATGACAATGCGAGCTCTCACACATCGGCTCAAACCAGCGCATTTTTGACCGGCCAAAACGTCGAAGTGATGGGTCATCCGCCGTACAGCCCTGACTTGGCACCCAATGACTTCTTTTTATTCCCACACATCAAGAAAAAAATGCGTGGTCAACGATTTTCGTCGCCAGAAAATGCTGTTGAAGCATTCAAAAACCATGTTTTGGAGGTGTCTCAATCGGAGTGGAAAAAGTGCTTCGAAAATTGGTTTGAGCGCATGCAAAAGTGTATAAATCTTGATGGAGAATATTTTGAAAAACAATAAAACCATTTTCGTTGATAAATATTCGTATTTTCATTATTAGGCCAGAAATATATAGAGCAGCCCTCGTATGAGCCTCTTGGAATAGCCAAAGCCATCTGGCCGTCAATATCTCATGGACATTCATGATCGCGATGACTTCATATTTTATCCCAGGGTTCGAAGCACGAACATTGTAGAAGTAATATATATCATAAAATAACTTTAAAAGCTGCATATAATAATATATACGAACAATTCAATACATTTTACTGTTGTTTCAGTTTTATACTATTTTATGACATGACATGTAAAACAATTCTCGTGTAGTCTGTTTTGTGAAACGAACTCCTATTAGGCTTCCTCATTATTTACAAGTAATCTGATGTCTTCTGGAATCAAATTGTTTTCCAGTCTCCCACAGATAGTTAAATATGACCCAGATTGACAAAGTTTTGTATTGTAAACATTTTCAGAATAGCTTCAGTATTGTGAACCATAAAAAAAAGCTATACGGGGCGCGGTGGATCAGTGGCAGAGCGTTCACCTCCGATGCTTGGGGTCCCTGGTTCGATCCCAGCTTGCGCCGTGTGGACTTTCTGGAGGACAAATACAGTGCTCGTGGATTTTCTAGGGGTTATTCCGTTTCCTCCCACATTGTTCATTCCACCATTTCACTCATCTCTCATCATCATCGTCTCCTTTAGCCTAACCAGCATAATTGTGGGACGTAAAACTTAAAGATTTTATTTCATTTCACAAAAAAGCTACCTGAATTAAAGGAGAACGGTGGGTCAGTAGTAGAGCGTTCAGCTGTGGTACATGAGAGCCCTAGTTTGATTCCAGATCGAGCCATGTGAGCCCTGTTTGCGCACAAACACAGTGTGAGTCTGTTTCCTATGGGTTCTCTCATTTACTCTACTTCCGGCATTCCATCCTTATCATCACTGTCTCTGTTAGCTTCGGTACATCATCCTGAGATGTTAAACTAGAAATGTAATGTCATGTTTTGAATTAAGGGATAGCGAACATCCGTGCAGAAAACCAGAATTGAATATGATCACATGTGTTCAAACTAAAAACCATCTGGTTGTATATAGCCCATGAGCTTCTTCTGGGATAGACTGTGTTTTAGAAGGCGAGGAATATGTTTGAATATATCGCCTGCCATTTGGCTATGGCCTTGACCATGGGTACATTTGTATGGCTCTTAAGTCCAACAACTTTGCTCGGGGGATACAGTTCACACGGTGAGGCCGCGGTGGCTCAGTGGTAGAGCGTTTACCACTGGTGCTTGGGGTCCCGGGTTCAAACCCTGATGCCGCCAAGTGAACTTTGTGGTGGACAAACACCGTGTGCGTGGGTTTTCTCGAGGTTCTCCCGTTCCCTCCCACTTTCTTCATACCACCATTTCATTCATCTCTCATCATCATCGTCTCCTTTAGCCTAACCGGCATAACCGTGGGACGTAAGACTCAAAACATTTCAAAACAGTTCACACGGTATGTGTTGTATTAAACAGGTTATTTTGTTGGAAACTTCCCAGGGAATATTTTCACGTCATTACTGCCTGTATGATTTTCGACGTGAAGGGCAATCTTTACTTCTATTGAATAACTAGCTGAATATACCCATTATTCGCATGGGGACAGTATTTGGAAGTCAACGCCTGTGGAAGTATTACCATTAATTCGGCGACCGCGAAAACTATGGATCTGACACTAATATCGATCATTTTTGGATTACTTTTACATGTCTTGGTATCTCCCTCCTCCCGCTGACTCCCGGCCCGCACACAATGGTTGCTGAATTTGCATGTCATTGTTAATAGAAGTGTCACTATTGATCTCAGCGACCGCGAAAACTAGGGATTTAACACTCATATCGGTCATTTTGAATTACTTTTACGTCTCGGTATCTGCCCCACCCACCCGGTGACCCCCGGTCCGAATACGGTGAATTTGGAAGTTAGCGATCAGAGTTTCAACATTGATTCCAACGACCGCGAAAACTATGAATTCGACAGTAATATCGGCCATTTTCTACCACTTTTACATGTCCCGGTAAGTGCCCCTGTGAGACCCCTCTGGTTCGAATTTTGAAAAAAAAAGCGCTTCGTCTTGTCCTGGGGCCTGGACCAAGTTACCCGTGACCAAAATTTAGTAACTCTCAGCCCAGACCCTAGGCCGGTCCCGCAAACGCCCCCCTGAGACCACCCTTGTTCGAAATTTGAAAGAAAACACTTCGTCTTGATCTGAGGCCTGGGCCAAGGTACCCCTGACCAAAATTTGGTAACTCTTGGTCCACTCGTCTGGTCCCCAGGCCGAACACAGACAGACAAACACACAAACTCTTTATTTTATTTATATTAGATAGACTAGCTGAATGCCTGGTCTTCGGACGGGAAATATAAAATAGATGGAAAATATTTGAAAGATATTTACTAACATTCTTTTCTGAATATATTGTTGATACAAGTTTAATTTGTAAAGATTCACACAATTGCCTCTTCCTCCCTTTAAAGGCGCAATTTTCAAAACCGCTGAAACACAGGTTCACTCTTTTTGAGTTTATATGCCAAATACTATCACTCTATCAAAGGCTCCTGAGATACTCTATATTTGGCAAAATTTTTAACCCCTTCCCCCCTTAGGATATATATTTCAAAGTGAAATTATACATATATATGAACAAACCAGAAAAACTCAAGTGTTACATATGTTCAAAATTCATTTCTAACCATCGTTTCCTCATCTTAGGCATTTTATGAATATAAAATCAGACATTAAAATATTATAAAAATTGATCCTCTTTTGCTTATTTAGATGTGAAAATTTTGAAAGGGCTCCAAAACGTGGTTATTTATTGTTGATGAATAAGTCATATGGCCAGCTTCATGTCGTTAACTCATGAGTCACGTGAAGTGCTCTAATTTTTGTAAGCAATTTGAAATCCTTTAGAAAAAAATATTTCAATCCAAATTAAATAATACTGTGAACAGTTGGCTCACTGAAATTGATGAAAAATTCACTTCAAACAGTTGCATCGCTTTTTTCGCGAAATAGACTGGAGCCTCAATCCCAACTGGGAAGTTATCATACGCGTATCGGTTTCATTACATTATATATTCTAAGGAGGTCCGAATTTTTGCGAAAAATCTAGTATCTCACAAGCCGTTCAACTTGGAGAGCTGAAATTCAGTATATAAATTCTTTATTATAAATAAACAGAATATGTCCTAGCATTTTTTTAAATTCTCTTTTATTGTGGGGGCATTTTCTGTATAGTGCCGGACAGAAGTCTTTGATCAGGTAATAGCGACTGCTCTAAAACAAATTCAGAATATGAGAATTAAGTCTGTAGTTTATGGAGAAGAAACAAACTCGTGAATCAAAGGTTTAAGAACAACTCATGTTATTCGATCAGACAGATAATCATGATATCACTTTAACATATTCACCACGTATTTGGAACTTGCCTCCTCTCCCCTTCAAAGCTGATATTTGAAGACGATAGTAGATGAGCTCACATTTTAAACCAATATATGTATATACCTAGTTTGACCTTCCTCTTACAGCACACATGTTAATGAGTCTAACGTTATAAAAATCCGACTGAAGCCAAATGCTACATACAGCATGGTAAAAAAAAAAAATCATTTCAAGCAGATCATCCATTTTAATGTGAACACAAGACATGCAAGCTCGATATCATCATTCTTAAATAAACAAAAGGTATTAAATAAATTGACCCTCCTCCTCACTTCATACCGAAATTTATCGAAATGCTTGGATACGTGCTTACTCGTTTTTAATAAGGTTTTTTTATATACCTTAAGACGGGGTTACTTTGCACATCAGGGGTTACTTTATGTTAGGTTGGCAACATTGGTAATCTTGTGGTATCAAATACTGTAATGTGCCAAACAACGTCTCCTGCCGCTGTTTTCATGGTAAAAAATTTCAGATTATTTTATCCATTAGTTTAAAAGCTACAAGGCTTATAAAGATAAATGGTCCAACTTACATTTATAAAATAACATCAAAATGTATGAAGGTGTGAAAATTAAGCAAATACGATGTCTCTTCTAACAAGGAACCCTAGGTATCTATCAGAGCCCGATTTTCACGAAACTTTGTATATAGAGAGAGTACCTAGGGAAACTCGCACAGCCAAAATTGTAGCTGCAGAGTCCAAGATGTTGGGACACTAGGGCCCGAGAAAGATCAAAAGTGGAACGTCAGTACATTAAGGACATGGTGAGAAAATGCACGTTTTTCTTTAAAACAAATCATTGTAGCGACACGAAATGAGCATAAGTGGATACGAGATGGTCAATATGATCTGTTAAAAGTTATAAAAAAAATATCCGCCATCTTGAAAGAGGCCATGTTGAAACTGGTGTGATTGGTGTAAATGAGAAGAGGGTCATCCAATGCATTAATTTTAACGTAAATAGTCACAAAAACCAGTTGGTGAAGTCTGTTGTGGGGTTACATTATTCCTGTGCTTCTGGTTTAGGTACAAGATAAGCAAAGTGTACCTCATGATACTCGAGCAGATGCAGGGTGTGGAGCGCTATAGGTGGACTGATATGATGTCCTGATTTCTGTTCGAATTAAGTCAAGTTTAAAAATAAAAAGTTACAAGTTAATATCAACCATGACATTATTATGAAGATTGAACCCGTCATATCACCACATCCACACCAATTACATGGTGACTGTGACATAAATGATGTAGCGCTAAAATTATATTTCTATCGGTTTTCTAGTTTCACTGATCCCACTCATAGCGCTCCATAATCTGCATCTGCTTGAGTGTCATAAGATACACTTTGCTCATTTTGTACCTAAAGCACAGGAATAATGTAATACCACAACAGACTTCACCCACAGACCAGAAGCACAAGAATATTGTAATCCAACAACAGACTTCACCAGCAGATTTTTGTGGTTATTTACGTTAAAATTAATGCATCGGATGACCCTCTTCTCATTTACACCAATCACACCAGTTTCAACATGGCCTCTTTCAAGATGGCGGATATTCTTTTTATAACTTTTAACAGATCATATCGATGATCTCGTATCCATGTATGCTCATTTCGTGTTGCTACAATAGTTAGTTTTAAAGAAAAACTGCATTTTATCACCATGTCCTTAATGTACTGAGGTCCCACTTTTGATCTTTCTCGGGCCCTAGTGTCCCAACGTCTTGGACTCTGCAGCTACAATTTTGGCTGTGCGAGTTTCCCTAGGTACTCTCTCTATATACAAGGTTTCGTGAAAATCGGGCTCTGATAGATACCTAGGGTAAGATGACGCATGAGATGCAGGATCTCTGGAGCTCTGCTTCATCCTAAGGGAGTCTAAATATTCAATCTTCTTTTAAAAAAAAATTGATGTCTTAAAAATCCGAGCACTAATTTTTGAAGTTATCTAAAATTGTAAGTAAATAAAAATCCGTGCCGTAATTTTGAAATTCACTGAAAAGTCGAAGTACATGAACACCCAAGCTGTAATTGTTTTCAATGAATGTTGTCTGATCTTCAATTTGGATGAGAGGTCTCAGGTATCGAGTTTGCGGTTAGTACAAGCTACTGGACACAAGCTAATGAGGCATGCTTTAAATAATGTAATATTATCGTTAATTATATTTTGAAGTTATTGTTTTATTTTATTTTATCTGCGCGTTAATACAGCTTCATCTTCAAAAGTGTCCTAGGTAACAAAACAATATTCCTTTTTGATATAATCTTCAGCGTCCTGTATCATCGGGAAAGAGAGCATTGTGATTACAAGGGGTGGCAAGGAGCTTCAATTCCTCCATATGCGAGGGCAAAGCCACTGCTCGCACGTTTGCTTTTATTCTTCGGCCGTGATTCTTCTTTAGTAACATCACATCATTAACTTTAAAATACAAGGAGAGTCAAATGATTAAGGCAAATTTACATGTCACCACCATCCAATTGTGCGAACTTGCAAACATCTTGGTGGATTTCTTGTCTGCTCGCAGCTCGAAGCTCACTAACCTTTAGCTCGGCGTGTTTTCGCAGCTTTCATCACCAAGGGGAAAAGGTGTGTTGAGTCTCTTGCTCTAAACGTAAAACCTCATTTCACTGAGCTCAGATCGAGAATCCATCTCTACGGATTGATCTCTATATAGAGGCGCTTCTTCGTGCATAACAAGGGCCAGTTTCAATGCTGGGTTGCGTACATTGGTGAATATATTTTTTCCAATATTCAGCTGTAATTATGATTGCTTCACATTCGGTATCTGAAATACAGTTAAAGCAAATGCATTGGTTATAATTTTCACTTCCTGGCATTATGCATTTGTATAGTTCATTTTCTCAATCTTTGCTTTTATCTTCTAGGGTTAGCCACTTAGATCAAAGATGCAAGTACCTTTAAATGAGTTGTGCCATAATGAAATTATTTTTGTATCTCTTTCACCATTTTCCTGCTAAGTTTTTTTTCGCGCTAATGTTTCATTCTTCAATTATTCTTTTTTTGCAGTATCTTCTTGCAGGTTTTCTTTACTTCTGCACACAATCATTGCATTACTGTGCTTCCATTTCTTTTCATGCCATTGTGTATCTCAGGCTCTCTTCTAGCAAACTGTCATGTGACCCTTATCTCGAACCTGAACCGTTAGAAATCAATTTTTAGTTTTCCAAAGCCTGTTCAGGAGCCTGATTTGAATCTGGCTCCCTGTCGCTTTGGTTGCTGGGAATCACGTTCTGTGTATGGCTATGACCACGTCCTCTCCGATTACCAGTTCCTCTTTTCGACACTTCGTGCGTCCGGATTTCTTTTGTCCGTTCATCCTGTGGAACTAGCTCGTGAAACTCGATTGCCTCCGCCTCCTCTGGAGTTTCCTCTAAAATGTCTAGCCCTGTTGGTTCATCTTTGTGATCCTGGTCGTGTGACCCTATGTGCAGTACCATCTTGCACGGGTTGCTCGTCCGGTCATGTCCTGGCTCCCCCTCGTCTACGGTAGGGGTGTGGACGTTCTCTTCTTCTTCCTTCTTTACGGGAATTTTGTTCTCTGGTGACGGGCGCTTGCACCTGTTGGATTCTCCTGGAACCTTGCACTGCTCCGTCCCGTTGACTTCGCTGAGCGTTTCGTTCCCGCTGTTGGCTCTCGATACAATCCAGCTCCTCGCTGTCCCACAATATCATGGACAGCTGTTCGGTGTCCCGAAGGTGAATTCCTACGCGTTGTCGCTGCACACGAATGGGCAACGTGTTCTTCACATTTGACAACACCTCGGTCTCCGACGTTGTCTGACTCAGCTCCTTGAATGCCTTCCCTGCTCACAGAGGAATTCTCGGAGGGTCTTTCTGGAGTCAGGGCGATATCGGGTGTTGCGGAGTCGAGTCAGCTTTCTCTGTATGATCCCTTCACTCTGGAAATTACTGAGGAAAGGTACTCTGAAATTCTCAAAGGTCTTGAACTGGTGTAGGTGGTTATCAATCCACATTTTTGCGACACCTCGGAGGATTCGTGGTAGGATCGTAAGGAGTTCGGATTGGGCGATTACATAGAGCCGACAATCATCCAACAGTCGCCCTAAGAAGGTTGATGGTAAAGTACCATCTGCATCGGGGTCGAAGGCTGGCAATTCGTCAATTTTTGGTGTCCTTAAGAAGCTTCGACCGCTTCCTTGCGTTTCTACTGATCGTTGGGACTGTCCAATGTCCAGTCCTAAGTCTTTGTCAATGATGGATGCATTTAATGGTGGAGGTGAACCAGTTCGACTCCCTGATGTCTCTCGTGGGGCCGCGGTGGCTCAGTAGTAGAGCGTTCACCTCTGGTGCTTGGGGTCCCGGGTCCGATCTCCACCCCCACCAAGTGGACTTTGTGGTGGACAAACACCGTGTGCATGGGTTTTCTCGGGGTTCTCCCGTTTCCTCCCACTTTCCCAATTCCACCATTTCATTCATCACTCATCATCACCGTCTCCTTTAGCCTAACCGGCATAACGTGGGACGTAAAACTCAAAAATTTCATTTTTTTTTCCTGATGTCTCTTCAGTATCTGTAGTTGGATGCGCGCCTGTACTCATTGCTTGATTCTGGCTTTGCATCCTCTGGGAAATCTCTTCGGCCAATGTGTCTACGCGGTCGGGTATTTTTCTCTTTTCTTCCTCTTGCATCTGTTGCAGCATAGTCATTTGTTCCGCATGGGCAGAAAGTTTTTTCTACATTCTGAATGCCTAGCTGCACTTCCTCTTTGGTTGGCTTCTAAGCGCCTCTGCAATTCCTCTTTATCTGATTTAACCTGATTTTCCTGTTGGGGATGCATTCTTCGGACATCCTCTAATATTAATTCCTGTCGCTGTTCAATTTGCTGGACGAGTCGTTCTTCTGTCCTTTCTGTCTCCAGCTGCATTCTCTCATTGAGCAGTCAGTCGCAGCTGTAACTGGTCTTCTTCCGCCTGCCTATCCAGCCTCTCCGTGACTTTGGCAGTTATGGTCTCCTCCAGGCATTGGCATTGTCCTTGTTGTCTTCTCGTAACTTCTGCATTTCCTGTCTCTGTTGTTCTTGATGTTCCTCCGGTAGCCTTCTTTGTTCTTTAAACTTCCTTTCAAGTTCTCGTTTTTGCTCTTCTCGGAACTTTCTTTGTTCTTCTAGCAGCTTTCTTGATTCTTTTCTTCGTTCTTCTTTTTGTTCGTCTAGCTTCTTGTTAAGTTATTCTTTGTGGTCATCTAACTTCTTGTTTTGTTCGTCTAATTTCTTGTTAAATTCTTCTTTTTGTTCTTTTATTTCCTCTCGCAGAAGTTCTTGCAGTTTTCTTGAGTCTTTTCTTCTTTCTTCTTTTTCTTCGCCGAACTACTTGTTTATACGTTCCTTCAACTTCTTGTTTTGTTCTTACAACTTCTTTCCCATGCGTTCCATTATTGTCTCCAGCATGGCGAACGCGTCATTATTTGAAGGATTTCTGTTAGAATCGTCTGTCTGCTCTGTCCTTGGCATTTCTTCTGATGCCTGAGATCTCCTTTCCTCCAGACATGTCACTGATGTGTTTAGGACGCCGCAAGTCACGCATTCCAGATTGGAAGAGGATGGGCTTAAATCTTGTTCCCATACATCTCTGCCACAATCAAGGCAAATCTGTTGTTCCCCCGTCAGCAACTTGGTTCTTATTTCTTCTGTCTGTGCCCGCAGCCTTGGCATCTGAAACTAAAAAATGCGGTTTTTGCACCGAATTAAATATGTACAGACACTAAAGAATAAAACGTATCTAGTAATTGTTAGTCTAATTTTAACACATTGATCGCCAGAGTATTTTTTTTTTTTTTTTGTAAATTTTACTGTCAGCGCCAAGTTGATGTGTATCAGAAATGATACACGAAGTGTAGGCTGAATACCTACTTAAAGAAAAGTATTCAACTGCGCCAAATTACTGCTGCAATATGATTTTCCAGCGCCCTAACTACAGGTCAGATGTGTTAAATATACCAGTATGTGTATCAGATCGCATACACGTAGCAACGAAAAGAACGTTTGTTGTGTATCAGAAATGATACAAGAAGCGTAGGCAGAACACGCCGTGTGTATCACCTGTAATACACATGGCGATCAATATGTTAAAAATAGTATCGTTGCAATATAGTAATGAAATCTTAAATTAAATCGTTTATAATCACACACACAAAACACATGTTCGTTATTTATTTCTACCTTCATATATTAAGCCTCAGTGTCCTCTTTCCAACAACATTTCCTGATGTATAGTAACTATTTCTTCAAACTTTCTTTTTATAAAATTAATTACTAGTCTTGTCTACTACTATTACTATTTTATATATTACTATTCTTATCCTATAGTTATGGCAACAAGTTCCTCTCTTAACCTGATATCTTAAAAAAGTAAAAATATGTATACATTAAATATCAATTAACAAAAAAGTTATTTCTATACAATATATGAATGAATATGTAAATAACTATGAATGAATGGTAGGTTCGATATTTTAGGTTAACAGAGAAGGTGCAAACATTCCAATAAATTTGAGTCATAGACCTATCTATATCTGCACTCCTGTTTACCTCTTTTCGTCTTCTCTTGTTTCTGTTCTTCAGCTCGATCACCCATCATCAGTAGCAAACAAACCCTGAAAGTGAATCATCTTCGAAATTTCCAGCCAATCATAGAATGCCAGTTTCAAACCCCTTTATTTATTTTTTAGTAAATTCGCATAGACGGAGTATCGCAAATATAATATATTACATTATTCTCGTTGAAAAAGAAATAAAATGGAGGGGAAAAGAACGTTCATCGTCCCTAAAAATAATGTTCCAACTCACTTGAGTGTTGCTCGATTCCAGCGCATGTTATAGAGATACCTGTTGTATGAAAATGATCTGTTCCTATATGATGAATATTTTCGTACAGAATTTAATGGTTCTAGTTTATGGTAGTAATTTCTAACAGTCTATCTGTTTCTAAACGGTAATAGGGTCTATGAGCATTTATCGAGCCCTTGAATGGTTTTAGAGTCCTTGAAGTAATCGAGTCCCTGTTCAGACGCCAAATTTTGTAAAAGTTAAAATAGAAGTTTTTGTTCGGAGTGCCAAATTTTGTATATAACGGTTAAATATATGAATGAGTGGGGTATTGGGTTCGTGTTCCGGCTACCATAAATTATCTTACATGCACCATTGAAACTAAGTTTACGACTTGATACGCCACTGTATCCGATCTGGGCATGACCTCACACATGTATATTAAATGAAAGAACAAATATGAGGATGTATTACTCTATGCTAATTAATCAAACAAAAGAGTGAGCTACACGAATCACCGGGTGTTTAAAAATAGTTTTCACACGGAAGAATGAGATCTTGAAAGGGTAAGTGACCTATTTGGGTTTCGAACCCACAATCCTGTTAATTAAATGTTTAATGATAAAGAAACTGCTTTTACGGTCATGAAATCCTATCTTCCCGCGGTATTCCAGGGCTTTAGGAAAATAAGATCCCACTAAGCTGTGAGAGCAAGCGAAAATTTATTTGTTTTACTCTTGTAGCGTATTTATATTATCACATGCTGCAATGCTGAAAAAGAATAGGCTCTAATGTTTGATGTATAGAGAAGAATTAGACTGACTTTCACTTTCCATGAAAATTGGAATAAACGAATTTTGAAGTAAGTAGACAAATATCCTGGATTCAAATTTTGACTGGAAGCCCTGAAAATCAGTTTAATTCCATCCGTGATAGATTTCATTAGAAATTTCCTAACATTTTGACCTAACAAACCCTCATATAAACGGTATTATTATTATTATTATTATTATTATTATTATTATTATTATTATTATTATTATTATTATTATTATTATTATTATTATTATTATTATTATTATTGAGGTGAGGAATGCAGTACGTGGCTTGCAAAAGAAAAGCTTACAAATTTAGGTTAACCATGAATAAAAGCTTTAATGATTAAAAATAAATGTTAAATAAAATTAAGTATAACGAACGAATAACAATGAATTTGAAAATATAATCACAAATAAAATTTAAAAAGAGAGGATAAGGCATAAGGCGTTAGCACCAAAATGTAATCTAGTCAAACGTATTACAATTTTTCTTCTTCTTGACCTTTGACTTGAATAACTTTCTGAATGATTTGACATACTTGATCCAGGCAATGACATAGTTCTTCGTAAAAAAGTTTTAACTACATTAATTTTGAATTATTATTACACACTGAGTTCTTGAAATTAAGGACCCAAATATAATTAACTTATTAACCTTACATTCACCAATATCGATTGACATTATTATACGGATTAGCAGATAATTGCTATTGATCAGTTGATACATCATCTCAAGATTTATAAAATTAAAACCAATGTGAATAGCTTCTCTGGGATCTGTCTCTTAATACCAAAATTTAGACTAAGTAAATCAAGTAAATTAGTGGAAAGAGTGACACAAGAAAACATAGAAGTCATGACATTTAAAGAAAATTGATAAGAAATTTTGAAGGAAAGCTGGGATTACCTAATAAGAAGAACTGAGTGATAGTTGGGTTTTGACTTTTTTAACTATGACTAGACCTTGGGGCCTAGGTGATGCATATTTGCATATTTCGGTATTAGCAATAAACATAGATGATATATTAATACGAATTACATTGTAATTTTAACACATATAATACATATTATAGCACACACAGAAATATACTAACATACATACATATAAATAAGATATTGAAATGAATAGGGGGTCTATACATAACACAATTATTACATGAATATATATATATATATATATATATATATATATATATATATATATATATATATATATATATATATGTTGCAACATTTTCTTCTGACTGATTGTTGATCGTTGTCTATGCGCATAGATCTTGATCTCCCTATTGCTTAGGAGGATCAACATAATTAGTTGATTGCGGCTTTCCTTAGCCTAACGTTTTCATCATATGTAAATAATTATTCATTTTTTTAGAATACCATGTGTAGCCAACGGGTAGCGTACCTCTAACATGACTACCTATAAGATTTATGTATTTCACTTTAGTAACCAATCCTCCTCTATTTGGTTTCTCAATTCTACATTCTTTCAATTATCATAAGGATAGTAATTGAAGTTAATTTTCATTTCACAAATACCTACTAGAAAATGTTAACACGCATCATTATTTCATACTAACAAAAATATTCACTGCATGACTTTACGTATTATACATACAATGAATGCTTGGCCATAGTATGCTTTGGACATGCTTATATAATTCGACATAAAAATAAATAAAATCTTAGGTTGAACGCTGGCGTTACTTTCTTAACTAACATTACATACTTAATATTATAAAGAGTATCTGGTGTTTTTAGCAGTTACATCTGGTTAGTTTCTTTCAATGAACAAATTTTAAGCTACATCTTGTAGAAGCAATTAACTGAAATATTTCTTTAAGTCAACAAAAAAATGTAGAAGTTTTCAAGATTATTCAGAATCGTTATAGCTTCTCGAGAGCTATATATATATATATATATATATATATATATATATATATATATATATATATATATATATATATATATATATTTAAAACCGAAGATATTGCTTATTTACGTCCAATGTCCGAAATATAATACTAATTTTGAAGTGATGAAAGCAAAGTTAACGTCTTTCCAAATATCAGTTATTCTGGCACTAGTGTTTACGCAGCAATGTCTTGCATTTTTATTTAAGAATGAAAATTTGTCTTTGAACACCAGAAAATAAAATAGGTTGGTCCTACCTTTGGTGCCAGTGCTGTTCTCACCACACACCTTCGTGCCACACACACGCAAAGGTCTTTGCGGTTCCTGGGTTGATGACTCTTTGACGACATTTCGGGATACTGGATTGCCGCTAGGGAGGATTGCTGGACCTTCATCTCTATCTGCATCAGGCGACGAACCCTACACCTTCTTTCCTCACTGTCGGGATCCACTTGACACTTTCTTTCCTCGCTATGGGTGTGCGAACTATAGCACTCCTTGTCACTACACTTCACTAACACTATTTGTGATAGCGCGGGTGTGTGAGTGTTTCAGAAAATGTTTCTCAAAAAGTGTATATGAATCTGTTTCACCATTGTGATCACTAAGTTTCGATAGGATGTAACGAGAGAGTCAAATAAGTTTAGTTTCTCCTAACGCGGTGTCCAAATTGTAATATGTAACGTACAAGAATATGTAAATAACTTGATTCTTGTTACATGTTTGTGGCTCGCTAAAGAAAGTGATGCGTAAGTAATCAGTCTGTGTTGTGAATTTGGACACCGCGGCTGTGTTAATTTAGCCTGCCATCATGGCTACGACCAACTTAAGTGTGTGTATAATTCTATGTGGTTTCGTATTAAGTGTAAGTTGAAATGTTGTGTTCTACACCATTGATGAGTTCAGACTGTGTCGAGGTTTTTAGTTGCCAATTTTCCTGATGATTTGGATCCGTCTATAACCTCTTTTCTGAATTTTTCTTCTTTTTGATTCGTCCAGTGGTTTTTGTTTCCGTTTTGGATTTTTAATTAAGGTATACGCCCCCTAACGGTGTTTGAGCGTCTGTTTTCCGAAACACGTGATTTTTTTTTCTTTTACGTTTCACAATAGGCTTCTAAAATTTTCTGGAATTTAGAATCAGCGACGTTCTGTCCTATGTGTGACTTTGTTAAAGTCTCACAAGTAAATCTTACGTTTGTGTGAATCGAGTTGCTGACTGAGAGACATATGAGAAAGTAGTACTAAATGTGGTCAGTATTTCAGTGAAGTTTAGGGATGCGTTCGAGTCGAGTCGAGACAGAATTTTCCTGACAAAATTCGAGTCGAGACACAGCTCTTCCAATAGAAAAATATATATTTTTCGAGTCGAGACATCACTTTTACAGCACATTTTCGAGTCGAGACAGTCTCAAATCTTGTCTCGTGCGCATCCCTAGTGAAGTTGTTGGTGCGAAGCTCCAGGAGTTTAGGATATACAGCTACCAGAACATCACATGGAAGTACAGAATAGTCTTCGTACAGTTGGAGGTAAAAGCTCTGTAAGTCCTCTTGTAACGACAAAAGGTGAATAACAAATACATGGGTACATATTAGAACTAGGGGAAGTCATATAGTAAGGGTATACTTGACGGCGGCCATCTTGAAATCCGCCACTTTGAATTAAGGTTAAGTTATAGTTATTAAGAAGTTATAGTTAGAAGTAAGGTTAAAATAGGAATAGGGTCATGTGATACATAATTTAAGGCGCAAATTTAATCAGAAGAACAATGGTGACGTTAATTTTGATTTACGCGCAATTGGTAAAAAGTTACAGGGAAATTAAATATTGTTGCAGCATATGTATTAGTCCTTTACCCCACTTTGTAAATTTTGTGTTAATGATAATAATTAAATAAAAATCAGGTGGATAAATATTAGGTCTATGGTAAGAGTTGCCTTGATGGCGGCCCTGCTCAAATCCGCCATTTTGAATCAGACAAAACTTTTAAATAGCGAGCGAGAAATAGATGTGAACAGGATACAAGAAAAACAACGAAATGGCGTGCAAGTACAGCATCAAAAAACTAACATTGTAACGCCACTATTGTATTTCTGATTAACTTCTAGCCCGAAGTCATCTACTGCATTACTCTATTCCCATTTAATTTTGTGCTGGTTAATGATAAAGCAAAAATGGTTATACCGTTGGAATTATGGTAAAATTTGCTACTAATAAGGTGTCACTGTTATGCGTTTTATTTAAAACTTCTGTCTGATTCAAAATGGCGGATTTGAACATGGCCGCCATCAAGGCAACTCTTACCATAGATCTAATATTTATCCACCTGATTGTTTATTTAATTATTATCATTAACACAAAATTTACAAGGTGGGGTAGAGGACTAATACATATGCTGCAACATCTATTTAATTTCCCTGTAACATTTTACCAATTGCGCGTAAATCAAAATTAACGTCACCATTGTTCTGATTAAATTTGCGCCTTAAATTATGTATCACATGACCCTATTCCTATTTTAAAAACTTAACCTTAATTCAAAATGGCGGATTTCAAGATGGCCGCCGTCAGGTATACCCTTACTATATGACTTCCCCCTAGTCCTAATATGTACCCATATATTTGTTATTCACCTTTTGTCGTTACAAGAGGTCTTACAGAGCTTTTACCTTCAACTGTATGAAGACTATTCTGTACTTCCATGTGATGTTCTGGTAGCTGTATCTCCTAAACCCCTGGAGCTTCGCACCAACAACTTCACTGAAATACTGACCACATTTAGTACTACTTTCTCATATGTGTCTCAGTCAGCAACTCGATTCACCCAAACGTAAGGTTTACTTGTCAGATATATGTAAAAAGTTTATCTCATCTTGGTTTGGAGATGAACGGTCTGAAATGTGCTCTTCGCAAATTTTCAGGAATTATCTTCCATTCCGATTCCATTCAATTTGGGTACGTTTGCCGTTTCCTTGCTCTTTCACAAAATTATGCTAAGAGTTTTTCGAGTTCCTTGTCCTTTTCTTCACTGGGTCAACGGTTCTCTGTGTGCGTGTGTGTGGTCGGATGAGAAACAACGATGGGCAGTATTGTTTACCCTTTCTATCGAAACTGTTGCTCAGATAAAAAAAAGAAAAGAAAAGAAAAGGCACCTTGTGCTTGAACTAGGAGGAAAACTAAAGAAAATTGTGATCCTGTTTGCTTTGAATCTTTTCTTTTTTAAATACATACACACAAAATTTAAATGATATTCACTTTTAATAAGATGTAAATGAAATTAAAATTATATAGCAATGGACACAGATATCAATTGTTACAATACATTTGATGATATTAGTAAAGTGATAACTTTACTCTTTCAAGCCTAAGTCTACTTTAATCGTTAAATCAAATATTTCAGTATTTCGGAAAATTAATATAAAAAAGAAAAGAAACAAATTGTCAGATGGCAAGTTATACAATTAAGAGTACAGTCTAGTATCCATCTTAGACGTCAAGCGTTTTTAATTAAATAATTGCATTATACACATAATAAATAACAGGATAAACTACATGTCCAGTGGAATGGGTACACTGAGAGAAAAAAATGTAGGTGGCATACTTAAAAACGTAGGTTACATTCGTAATTCCTGTAGTTTCTGGACTTAACGTACAACCGTATATAACATCCTGCAGCAAACGTATAGCTGAAAAAGTATGTATTATACGTACTGTCTGCATAATTGCAATGACGTCATTCGTGTGACGTCATCTGTAGTAACAAGTATATACAGAGGTAATATCTAGCTTTGTGACGTCAGGATCGTATGTAGCATGTGGGTTAATAATGACGACACTCACTGACTATCAGGACAGAGCATAATTTCAAGAAGTATGCAATATACGTTCTGTACGTATGTTTCTTTCGTTCAATTCACAGACAGCATCTATATTGTACTTGTGCCCCGTACGTACGACTAGATACAGTATACGTATTGTACGTATGTATTATACAGATTTTCCTTATGTCGCACACAGCTTGTCCCGATACAGCATACAGAATATCCGTATGCACCATACAGAGTGCACATATGTAGCTTACAGACTGTCTGCATGCAGCGTATAGATTGTACGTATGTCGCGTACAGGTTGGTCATATGTAATGTATGGATTGGATGTATGTAGCTAATAGGTTGTCTATATGAAATATACGGATTTTACCTGTATCGCATACATATTGCCTTCTTGTAATATATGGATTGGACATATGCAGGATCTAGATTGTACGTATAGTGCACCATTATTAAAGTGCTGCAACATACTGCAAAATGCATGATACATTCTTACTGTAATGTTATAAAATATTGTTTTTTCTCTGTATGAAAACAAAAATAGCTTAAAATATGGTTGATCTCCTTTGTGCCAATAACAATAAAATTTAATATACTACACTTTTCAAATCTTAGTTTGGAGCAGTGAAACTGTCCAAAGAAATGTATTTACCTGCAGGGTGTCCTATAAGTTTGGGCTTCCTGCTAATTCGTTGGAAAGCTACTGCAAAGCCAAGCGTTGAAAAGTGACACAAGCGTTAATTTTAAAATTATGGGCACAAAGGAGGTTAACCATATGCTAAACTATTTTTGTTTTCATACAGAGTAAATCAATGTGTGACATATTACTGTAAAAATTTATCATATGGTTTGCAGTTAGTTAGTTGCAGCACTTCAATAATAATACAAAATGCACAGACATATACAATCCTATATTCAAACTTAAACAAACAAGATTTACGTACAATCATTTATTAAGCTGTTATCATCCATTGCTTGTACGATATAAAGATTATTTTACATCATTCTTTTCCTTAATAGTATCTTCTTCTAAAGTGCAATTGTTACCACAAGAGGCCTGAATAGAATTTTCCAGAAATAACTTCTCTGTACATTTTAATTAACAGGTATTTTTTTTAATGTCGCAATAATTAAAAGTATGGTGACAGCCGAAAACGTGTTCGCTAAAAAGATGATTCCTACTCAGTACTCGCCATTAAAAATGCAACACCAAGAAGGAGACAAGATAACTGCGCCAAAGTTCCCAGGCCGATACCTAATAGTAAGTGCAGAATACTCTTAACATCCGCTGTATTTGCTGTGTGACAACGTGGTGACAGCGGAGGTGTTGTGCAGCCATCGACTAAACATATTTATCCTTCCCTGCTATAGACATTCTACAAATTTGGACTTTCCTGGCTGCATCCTTCTTAGTGCAACATTTTAAGCAACGAGCAGTTTAAGAGTCTCATACATTGCTTAAAGAAAGAGCAATGATTCTCAGAATTACTCGGAAGATATATATACAATAATTTAAAACGGTTATTTCAAACTTTGCAATTCAGAGCACGAAAAGAAGTATAGCTAAAGGAACACTGATTTTAGCCAGATAGTAACTAGTAAACTCAATCACACTCAGTACCATTAGTTGCTTGGTGTTATCCGTAAGTCAGAGATCATGGTATCTCATTTCGTGTAGATTTTTGCATTTGTTTAATGCTAAAAATGTATTTTATCGCTAATTGAACCCAGTACCATATATATACCGACAGGACGTACCTTAGTCACAAGGTGACATGAGTGAAACACTTAACTGTTCGATTGACACCTGCGGCCTTGTCAACACTAGAGGAAGTTACAAAGTGATTAAGTAAATACGGAACATAGTTCATACAAAGTATAGCGATGTATGAAGTCTCCGTTTCGTACGACTTGGATAAAATATACATCTGAAAATAGCAACAAAGAAATATATAATGATTTCTCTGGATAATTTGGATTAGTCCAGAATTCGAACACATATACGTTGGTAAGTCCATTTTTTTTTTTACTTCTTTCTTTGGATTCCTAATAAAGTTGACTACTGAAAAGCTGAGTTATACATTCTGTATTAAAACAACACTTTCGCTAGACATGTTCAGTATACACATTGTCTTACATACAGAACAATGCATTAGTTATTAATGCATGTCTGAAATAACAGTGCTTCGTATAGAGTTTTACTTCATCCAATCGTAATAGCACAAAGATAAAAAAAATGAGAGGGATAATGTTCTTATTACAGAGAAAAAGAACTGAAATGACTTAACACTAACAAACATTTTCTTTAAACAGAGATAATATTTTATTTTAATTTATGGAAGAAAGAAATAATTTGTAGTATAGTATCTTTATTAGGGTTATATATTTGTACAAAAGAATGAAAGTACAATTGAGTCTGTCTTCAGAAAGGACGTACTTTTAGCCACAACCTATACTGCTTCTTTTGACTGTCTTTCAAGCAGAATCCTGGTTTGATGCACGAAATACCTGAAACAAAAATCAGAAAATATTTAAAATGTTACATTCGGTGTGCTTAACTTGGTTGTACTTAACAATATAAAGTATCTTAACATTTTTGAGATTAAATGGACAAAATCTGTTCGGTCAGGTATGGACTTTTGGAGAATACAATATAAAGTAGTAAGCTTAATAACTTTGCATCACTTTAGCACTCAAGAAAGAAAATAAAAACGTTTTTACATACTTTTTAAAGCAATTTTAGAAAGAAAAATGTTAACTGAATTCAAAAGTTAACTGTATATCACTTTCACGTTAAGAGTACAATATTAAATACTATGTTTAATAACTATACGTCACTTTAAACACTCAAGAATGAAAAACGTTTGTACATACATTTTAAAAACAATATGAGAAACAAAATAAGTTAACTGAATTCAAAATTTAATTATACATCACCTTAAGCTTAAGAATACACTATAAAATACTAAAATTAATAACAATGCACTACTGAAGAATGAAAACAAAAATGTTTTAGCTACCTATATTCTATTTACATGTTATTTCTCATTAACATTTTTTTTTTGATAACTCATGATCAAGTCTAGGGATGCGCAAGAGAAAAGATTTGAGATTGTCTCCTCTCGAAAAGGTGCAGCGAAAGTTATGTCTCGTCTCGAAAACTGGATCCGTTTCTATTGGAAGAGCTCTGTCTCGTCTCGAATTTCGTAACAAAAATTCTGTCTCGTCTTGTCTCGTGCGCATCCCTAATCAGGTCATAGCGAAAAACTTCATTTCGGAGGGGGTTTGATAGGGCTTTGCGATATCCGAATTTAGATATAGATAATCGATATCGACATACTATCGAAACTTGTTCTAAATATCGAAAAATACAGCAATATTGAAATATAAACAGTATCAAAAATCGAAAATATAGAAATACGAAAGAGATAAAAAATATGGATATATCGATCAAAAATTTCGATATCGATGTTTTGATATTTGAAAATATCAACCGTTCGATCTAAATATCACACAGCCCTAGGCTCCAACTGTTGTCACCTTTAAAATTAATGTGAAAATTGCTGACTAATCTTCTGTAAGTACCATAAGACGGGATTATTTTGCACTTCAGGATTAACTTTGCACAAAATACGGCAAAAGTTTCACAGTCCTCTGTCGGTAAAATGATGGACTGTAAAGAGAAAGTTTCAACTGTCACCGTAAGATAGAACATCTAACTGGATTTTGAACATCTAACTGGATTTTGACTATTTGGTTGGCGGTTAACATCAGTTCTAATTACCTGAAGGGTTTGTTGTTGTAGAGGTATGGAAAGCAGTCACTGTAAAGGCCGACAAAATTTGAAAGATATCACCTACAAGAATTTTCGTCAAAGTCAAGTCAGTTTCGTAGAATACTCTGTGTATAATGGGACTTTGAGACAATAGTTGAAATTTAAGTGTGAAACGTTTTAAAGTCATAGAAAAATAAAACTGGGAGAAGGTTGTTTCAGCCTCTAATCGGGGCTACTTTGCACCGATCAAACGTAACCCCTCAGATAGGATATTATTACTACTGGTACCTCCTGCCATCGAACTTTAGGAAAATTTCCTATTCAGGTAAATGTCGGGATGGATTTCTTGTTGGAAAATAAATTACGAACAGCGGCGGATTCAGAAAAATAGTTTGAGAGGGACTTCACACAGAAAGACTTCCTTTATTTAGAAACAACTAGACTTTTTGAAGGGCTTGAAGCGTGACTAACATCAGATTTTTTTAAAAAAGAAATCCTGCAATTTGGGTGAGCTTCACCCTGAAAGCTTCAAATCTCGTAAATCTTCCACTGATTACGGTTGGGATGATATTCTTGGATAAAAAGAGCAACCAAGGCAAATCAGATCTCGAAGATTTTTGCTGTTCTTGAGTTGCCATTTTTGAGGGACATACTAAATTATCAGAATGGGTTTCTATGTCGGTACCAGAAAATACATAATTTTCTTTACAAATATCAATAATTCGTACTAAGTACTGACACCGGTACCGTAAGTCCAACCTCAACATTTGTAGACTGCATGCAGTTTTGTGTAGGAAGTGAAATGTATAAATAGAGGAGAGAAAACACTGCACAGAAACATTATGTTCATATGTTGAAAATACTTTTTTGTATGTGTTGCAAAGTATCTTCAGCTATCAGGTTACTTTGCAACATAGTTTATATGAAATGAAAGGAAATGAAATTTTTGAGTTTTACGTTCCACGATTATGCCGGGTATGCTCAAGGAGACGATGATGATGAGAATGAATGGAATAGTAGAATGAAAAATGTGTGAGAAAACGGGAAAACCTCGAGAAAAACCACACACAGTGTTTCTCCAACACAAAGCCCATTTAGCACGTGCTGGGGTCGATCCAGGAACTTCACGCAGGAGAGGTGAACGCTCCACAACTGAGCTACCACGTCCCCCAAAACACAACCTCAGAATATATTTCATATAGAGTAGAAATAACAATATGTTGTAAAAAAAAAGGCCGGTCTGAAAGGCATGTAAGCTAAAAAAATTACAATTGCTACTCGATTTGTTTACCCTCCTTTAGCCTAATCGGCATAACCGTGGGACGTAAAACTCAAAAACTCGATTTGTTTACTAGCATTGTTTAATTATCTACGGTATTGAACATCGCAACACCAACATCATTATGTTATATCACATCCTTTCAAAACTATGCCAACTGCAAAGTACCTGCTTTGCTTCGTGATGTCCAAAGAGTAAGACGACTGAAGGCGAAAGCAGGCAAGTGGCATACACATTTATGATGTTGAAGGCATTATTTTTCACAGCTATGGAGAAAAGAGATAGAAACAAAAAATAACGAAATCTTTGTTTTACGTCCTACGAATATGTTATGTAGGCTGACGGTCAGAAATGAGTAATGAAAATTTATGATCTTGGAATACGATTTGGTGGAATAATGAGGGAGAAAAATAATCATTGATTAAATATTAAATTGAAAAGAAATAAGAGCCTGATGCTCAAATACTTATCTATCCGGCACCCATCTTGATCCCCTAAAATGTCATGAAGTGTTTGATTGATTCTAAACCCAATAATAGTAATAGTAAACACAGAATATATAATTTACGCACCTTGAAATGTAGAAATTAATGACTGTAATTCCCAGCTTTCCAACAGACCTTTGATTTCTCCAAATGAAGATTCGGATATCTTGTTTCTTCTCAAGCAATAATGCGTTACAATAATCAGTTGCAGTCCAAAGCCAAGTCACTAAGTTAAGTATGAATATAAAATAAATCATTAGTTAGATGCATACAAAATCCTACGCATGTAAATCTGAATCTACTTGTATTCAATTGTAAATTTAAACCAACTAAATTATACTAGAGTTATAGTGACATCAAACATATATTAAATAAGATATACAAGGTGTCTCAAAAGTCCCCTGACATAGGGTAACTCTGTTATTATCCATTACAACAAAATGTCGGAGGAGAAAGCATCTCCAAATATGATGTGTCCAATCTAAAGTGAAGGAATTTTTAAAATCGGATGGCCCGTTTGCGCTGTACACTTTTTATGCGCCCAATGTGAAATGAAAATGCAACGTTGCCATTTACCTGGACCCACAACATAAGTGAGTGAAGTTACTGTCTTTTACGCTAACATGTCGATGGCCAGCCCCCGTTTCAAACAGTAACTTCATTCACTTATGTTGTGGGTTCAGGTAAATGGCAACGTTGCATTTCCATTTAAAATTGGGTGCATAAAGAGTATACAGCACAAACATCTCGTCCTATTTTTTTAAAGGGGTTAACTTTAGATTGAAAACGTCATATTTCGAGATTTTTTTCAATCTTACATTTTGTTGTAACTCTGATAACAGAGTTACCCTATGTTAGGAAACTTTTGAGACATCCTGTATACATCATAAGAAGTTCCTTTCTAAATTCTACACGGATGTGGTTACATTGAATGTGAGGTGGGTGATACACATTAGGCCTTTTGGGAGTACGTCACACGGACGACCGTAATTTTGTGTTCAAAATTTTTATTACGAACTGGTGGGATATATGATACATATGGTCACGGGTTAGAATTTTCTCAGTATGTCAAATATGCAATCAGATTTCATGCAGCTTAATTTGGTGAAAAGCTATTGCCAATTGAACGTTACACTTACATCTTTCTTGCAGATGCCATTAGCACGTGAGGAATGGATCGAAATAATCAAACTGTAGGGCGGGAGGAGCATGTGTCCAGTGGTTGCCGATTGCAGAGTTATCCACAATGTGACTCTGTGTCACATGTTTCAGTGTCACAGTAATTAACTAAATTTGAGAAGACGGGCACATTCGTGGACATACGTCGTAGTGGTTCAAACTCGCGGGCCCTTTTTCCTTCCCCATTTTGAACCGGTACATGAAAATGCTATTTTCTGCATGTTTGCCTGCGCCGATTTTGAAAATTCCTTCACTAATCGATTTATCTCGTCGAGTACTACAAGAATCAGTTAAAATCTCGCGGGCTCTTTTTTCTTCCCCATTTTGAACCTGTACATGAAAATGCGATTTTCTTCATGCTTGCCTGTGCCGATTTTGAAAATTCCTTCACTAGTCGATTTCTCTCGTCGAGTACTACAAGAATCAGTTAAAATCTCGCGGGCCGTTTTTTCTTCAACAATATTTTTGTATATTTTGAATATATTCAAGTATGGAACAAAAGTATTTAATTAATTCCCTTAGTAGGCTTCTCAACTTAATATTTTCAACTTAAATTTTATTTATTTTAATTATTTAGTTTATTGTGACTCAATATTTAATTGCAATCGTTCATTAGAGAGAAGGATGGCCATTCTCAAATATATAAATATATTATTCTTAAAATTTATGTTTTCTCGCATTGTTAGTTTCTTCCACTATACCTGGAAATTGCAAAATTAAAACCTGGAAAATTCAGGGAAATTGAGTTCCATATTTATGTATGAACCTTGCTATTTACAGGTTTTTCGAATAGGGAGAACTGTACAAAAGGTGTTTTGGGAATGGTATAACAGTAGGTTTCTGGGGGTGTTGTTCGAAATGAAATGAAATCTTTAAGTTTTACGTCCCACTATTATGCTGGCTAGGCTAAAGATGTCGGAGTGTTGTTCGGTGGGGGTCAATGTTGCCAATTTTGGGAAAAGTCGCTAAATCAGGGGAATTCGACCTCCACGATAGCGTAGGGTGACCATAAAATTTTCAGTTAAAAACGGGACAGGTTCTGGCAACCCAAGACTTTTAGATCTACCTTTGTTCTTATCAGTACCTTGATATCAGTTTCTCCCAGTTGTTACAGAGCGGGCACTTATGAAAAAGGAAAGACACGTTGAAGCAGTGATGTGCCGTAAACTATCGATTGTCTACTGTAATCTATACGTAATCTACATTACATCTTTTCTCGTGTAGACTATGTAGACAACCACGATCAAATATAAGGAAGAATTTCGTTGCTCGTTTGTTCATATTTCCTCATTCAGTTGTTTTGCTTCGGTACAGCGAAAGATTAGGGAAACGACTAACATATAAAAAGTAGAGGAAATTATCTAATCTGAAAGTTATACGGATGACAACGCTGAAGTTGCGCTGTCGATGCTGCTGTAGTGTTTAAGAAAGGTAGAAGAATGAATCCCATATCCTTTGTCTGTGCATACCACTTCCTTAGATTTTCCACTTCGAGCACTGCTTTTACAATGAAACGTACAAAACTAATTCTCATCTGTGGGCTTTCAGTCTTGAAGCTGCTGTATTTGCAATTTTTTCTTGCATAATTTACAAAATGCATAATATTTGTTATTTTCCTTCATCAAGACAAAACTAAGTATTCGAAAGTTACTATTCGCTGGTCTAGGTATTTTATTTTGTATGCAATTTCGCAAGGTAACGACAAAAGAAAGCTCCTTTATTGTCCACGACGCCATATTAAATTACGTGTTGTTGACATATTCTACATAGTCTACGTTGTTTACATTGTCTACGCATTGTTGACACGTAAACGTAAACTATCGTTTTTTACGCGTAGACGCACATCTCTGCGTTGAAGTTTGTTCAACACACAAACTGCTAAAGCCTGTGCTGCCTTTCGAGCAGTACTGCGAACTATAGAGTATGTTTAATATAGGGAATTTCAGTTCAATTTTTGCCTCTTTGTTGTTATTAATTATTAATACTTTTAAAAGGAGTAAAGGTACTGGGTTTGTTATTTACTTCTTTCATTTGCATAAAACGGGACGAATACTACTTTTTTCCATCTACTGACGGGACAGCCGGGACACGCCCCTAAAATAGGACTGTCCCGGTCAAAACGGGGCGTATGGTCGCCCTACGATAGCGACATTTTTTTTTTCCGATTGGAGACTTTTTTCGGTACCTCACAGAGCCGCAGCTATGGGCGAGCAAGCAAAGCACGTGCCCCGGGCGCGTGGTTGGAGGGGCGCCTAAAAGAGAGGTTATATATTAGTACTTTTCCTGGCGGTATTTAATACTTTTCATCAGAGTGTGAAATCATGAAATCAAAGTGAGAGGAGACTGGAGGAGTGGAGAAAGAGAGAAGAAAACGCTCGCACTTTTACACTTCAAAGTAAATTAAGTCTTATTTATTTTTTCTGTCACCCTCCTCCCCCTCCTCTAAGTTCTACTGTCAAAGTATATAGCTAAAAACACTCCCAGGCCAGAACCACATCTACCTTGGAAATTTGATCGAGATCGGTCGGGTGGTTCAAGAGATTAAGAAAAAATGAAATGAAACCTTTGAGTTTTACGTCCCACGGTTATGCCGGTTAAGCTAAAGGAGACGGTGATGATGAGCAATGAACGAAATGGTGGAATGAAAAAGTGGGAGGAAACGGGAGTGTGTGGGAGTGTTTTTAGAGAACCCCGAGGAAACCCACGCACACGGTGTTTGTCCACCACAAAGTTCATTTGGCGGGGGCTGGGATCGAACCCGGGACCCTAAGCACAGAGGTGAACGCTCTACCACTGAGCCACCGCGGCCCTAAGAGATTATGAATCACAAACATAGTCACTTTCGTATTTTGTAATGTATATATATATATATATATATATATATATATATATAGCATCACTGACTGATAACTAAAATGCTTGGATTGTATATATAAAGGTAATAGTTAAGAACAGCTACTTCTCATCTCCCGTGCACGAGGATACATCTTACTGTTGCACTACCTAAACACCCTAAGTACAAGGGCAAGAACTCAGTCTATTACCTACTTTTTAACATCCTAGATAGTCAATGAATAATGCCTGAAAGTATGGCGTTTCTCGTCCTTCCCTAAATGGGAAGTACGGCTCCTTAACTATAACCTATATAAAAGTCGCCCCCTGCCCGGACTCGGAATCGAACAATTGCATCTGTAAAGCAGTGCGGAGTTGATTTTAACGTTCTTTTCAGCAGCAATGCGGTATGAGACGTGGACCTACAGATTAACGTGGAATCCGAACCACATAAGCTCCGGCTGGGAATCGAACCCGGGTGTCCCACGCCAAAGGCGTGTACACTAATCACTTAGCCACGAGGGAACTCATCTGTAAGGCAGTGTAAGCAAAAAAAAAAAAACACTGGATGTTTGCGCAACTGAGGATCAAAACATTCTCAATGGAGTATGAGAAATAGTAAACGTCAATCAAAGTGTACTTTTGCTTATTCATTACTTCGTTAATACTTAATTCCTTCTAGAAATAGTGAAACAATACTATGAAGAAACACTAATTAAACTAATAACTATTACATAGTATTTCTTACCACACCACGAAAGTAATATACCGTTTTTACCAGCCATAGAATTTGAACCTAGTACTATACTGCATTAGTCATGCCGTAACGAAAGGTGAAATTCAAACCCCTGGCACTCGTAGCTGTTGAAACTGTTGTAGCTATATCACGCGGCCTGCGTTGGTACTCCTCAACATAAATACGTCACAGCCCAAAGCCAGGAAACATCACAGACAGAAGACAGGGGCACAAGCAGTGCCTGACACTTCACGAACTCAAACCCGCCAAGATTCAACTCAACATGACCTTCAATTACGTTCTAGAAACCAAACCAATGCTAAGGCACAAACTCACCAACTTCCTATATGAAAACACAAGAAAAAAAATTCTAACGTTTTGGTTCCAAAGTGATGACATAACAATGATACTAAAAAAGGTTTTAATTCTCAGTAACCTAAACACTGATTAACTAGGGGACATAACAAGCAAAAATAAATAAATAAATAAATAAAAATAAAATAAAATAAAATTAAAAAAATAAAAACTTGACAAGTAAGCTCTCCCTGACTACTTTATTTTTAAAAATTTCCGTGAGGCTGTAAAATACGTCAATATCTTCGTAAAATATATATATTTCAATGTAAACAAGTTCTTTTAACAAAAGAAAGCTCTGTAGTAGAGCGCTTACCTCTGACCCGTTAGGTCCCTGGTTCGATTCCTGCTCCCGACAGATAGGCTTTTGGTGAACACTGTAGGTGTGGTTATTCTTAAGACTTTCCAGTTTCCTTACTTTTTCTTGATTCCACCATTATCATGTATCTCATCGTCACCTTCTCACTTACATTTATGTACAATCATGGGGCGCCCTAAAAGCCAAAAAAAAAAAATGCTTGCAAATATCCTAGTAAAAATGAGTTTTCTAGACTACCCAAGTAGCCCCGCGTAGCGTAGTCGCTAACGCTCTCGCCTTCGGTGCGAACGGTTCCGGTTTCCATCCCGGTGGGGGAACTCGGTCAAAAAAGTATCAAAAGATTTTAAGTCCAGCCATCCTGAATGAGGTTTCCTTGGGTTTTCCTCATTCACAGCAGCCAAATGCTGGAGTGGTACCTAACATATAGGTCCCATGCCGTTTTCTTCCTTCCCCAATCCTTTCTTCCCTTCCTTTCCCCGGATAGTGTGCTCACCGAGGGAAGTCATCCCTCATGTGTGACGGGCTAACAAGGCCATTGATGCCGAAAGCCCAGAAATCTAAATCCTAAATCTTCACTACAGAAGGAGATTTTCGCGCTTGAAACGGTTTCTTAGCAATTATGATAAGCAGTCCTGTAGTAACTCTGCACCAAGTACTAAATCGTCACATATAAAACGGAATGAATAAACACATAACATTCATTTTCTTACCTTGAAACGCAAAATGTTTCAAAACATTAATATTCAAAGATTTCTCAAACTTCAGATTCACCCATTCCATTAACGAGTTACAATAGTAAGAATTGTAGTCATAAACTCTATTACTTACTTAGTACTATATTAAAGCAAGTTACACTAAAAGAATATATAATTAATGGAATATTTAACTAAAGTAATAGTTAACTATTGTACTTACCCAGGCTTTTGTTTCCTTCCTCTCTTCTTTTCCGTTTGTAAACAACCTCGTTTCGCAAGCAAAAGACGGTAGTTCAATGACGTCAGCCATTTCGAAAGAAAGAGTGTCTATAGGCGGTCTGGATCTCACACACAGATGGACGTATATAACATATAGCTGAAGTATTTAACATACGTATACGTATGTAAAATACAGAAGATTGTTAGATGTCAGACATCCTGCAGAGACATGATGTAATATCTAAGCGGGTAAAAGGCAGTACCTGTGTAGTATATGGATAAAGTACGCTCCGTACAGATTTCCTTAGTAAACATAACGAATCCTTGTATTTGTACAATATACCGCTGTCCGGATAATGGATTTTTCTCAGTGTATTGAGTTTGGAAATGTTGATTCAGAAATCTGGCAATAGCTATGACCCAACTAGACACCAAAAGATGGCAAGTGGCAAACACTGTCCTAGAAATAATGAATGTAATACCTCCACATATATTGCTTTTTCTGAAAATTAGAGATTACTGAATGCAATGTGATTATTAGAGATGCAAGGGCTCGAAAAAAACGGCTTTTTTGAAAAAAAAATCGTTTTTTCTGCTTCGCTTTTGTGCTTAGCAAATTTTGTGTTTTTTTTTTTTCAAAATTGTGCTTTCATTTGATAAAGCAGACTTTGTTTCGTTTTTCTACAACACAAAGCTCATTTAATTAGTGGTTGATGTACATAATAATAAAAAATCTCTAAAATAAACCATGAATTTCATTTTTTTAAATTCTTAACATATTTACATTATGAATTTCAAAGGATTAACCAATATATACAGGGTGTTTCAAAACAACACCGACAACGTTTGGGAGGTGATTCTTGACACCAAGATAAGACAAAAAGTATACACCAACCTGGGTGCACAAATGCTTCCTTTCGGATTTATAGGCTGCCAAAAACTTGAAGAAATGAAATTTGATGTTCTATAGCTCCAAAACTATGGGACCTACCGTAGTCGGGTCAAGACTTCACTTAGAAGCTAGTATGTGCACTATCCAAAAATGCATGTTCCAGAATCTTAAGGTACTCACGCAACAATTTTTATAGAGCCAGTATGGCTACTGGCATATAATTTAATGTACTCACCAACTATTTTTATAAAAATCGTTGCGGAAGTACTGCAGGATTCTGAAACATGGATATTAGGATAGGGCACATATTAATAGCTAAATGAAGTCTTGACCCGACTACGGTAGGTCCGATAGTATTAGAGCTATGGACGTTTATTTTTTTTTCATGTTTTCGGCAGCCTATAACTCCGAAAAGAAGCATTTGTGCACCCAGGTTGGTCTATACTTTTCGTCTTATCTTGGTGTCAGGAATCACCTCCCAAACGTTGTCAGTGATGTTTTGAAACATTCTGTATAATAGTTTTTTAACGTCTTATATACAAAAGTGAGTACTTTTTTTTTAAAATATATATATATATATATATATATATATATATATATATATATATATACACAAATAACTAGCAAAATTGTATGTAGTATTTTTACTTCAAAATATCACACACCCTCCTTTTGAAACAAAATAAAATAAAACATGACAGAAATGCATTTATATAATACTCTTAAAGGCTGCACATCAAGAGCTTAATTTCTGGTGGTTCTGTACATTCTTGAAATTTTTCAGTTGAGTTTTTATTGTCATATACATTGTATGAATATTTCGAACAAATTTTTCATTGATTGGTAACATACGTAATAATCTGTTACCACCTATCAGGTGCTTCGAATTTGCAAAATCGAAGTTCCGAATTTTGTAATGCACTGACTGTTCCTTAAGCTTGTTCAGAATCGGGAAAGTACCGAATTTTCTGTTCATGAATCATATGCGTAGTAGACTGTTCATCTGAGCTTGTTTCCCTAGGCTCTAGAATACTTAACCACTATCACGGTTTACCCAGTCCTGATGGTTTCTGAATTTTTAACAAAAGGAATTCAACGTATCCTTACGATTTTTTTTTTTTTCAAAAAAGAAAAACTATGAAATACATTTAAGAAGAGTGGAAAGAACCAATCACTGTTCCAATTCACAAGAAAGGAGGCAAAATTGATTGTAATAATTATCGAGGCATTTCTCTTAACATTCTATTAACAAGATTGATTCCATACGCAGATGAAATTATTGGAGATTATCAGTGTAGATATAGGCGAAATCGATAAAGTATCGACCAGATATTTATCATTCGACAAATACTAGAAAAGAAATCGGAATATATTACCCTACCCAATACATCAACTGTTTATTGGTTTAGAAAGGCTTACGACTCGGTTAGGAGGGAAACATTGTACAACATTCTTACAGAATTTGGAATATAGAAAAAGCTAGTTTGATAATTTAAATATGTTTAAATTAATCCCAGGGTAAAATCCGAGTAGAAAAATGTGAGCTTCCACATCGAGAATAGTGTGAAACAAGCAGATTCGTTATCGCCATTATAATTCAGCTTTGTTCCGGAGTACGCTATAAGGAAAATCAAAGATAATAACCAGGGCCTAGCGCTGAATATTATCACCAGGTTATGGCGTATGTTGATGTAAATCTAATAGGAGATGATAGGAGAACAATAGAAAGAAATGCAGAGGCCTTATTAAACGCTTGCAGTGACACTGATTTAGAAGCAAATGCAGAGAAAACAAAACACATGTAAGTTCACCAGGATCGTAATACGGCAAATAATGAATACGTTGAAACATCAAATAATAATTTCGACAAAGTGGACACCTTCAAATATCTGGGATCAATATTACCAGACCAAAGTCATATCCACGAAGAAATTAAATGTCGACTGAAATCAGATAATTCGTGTTATTATTCAATTCAAAATATTTTGTCGTCGTGAATTATGTCGAGGAATTGAAAGCTTGAAATATATAAAATGATAATCATGCCTGTTGTGCTTTATTGTTGTGAAACATGGTCGCTTACACTGAGGGAAGAACGCAGACTGAAAATACTTGACAATAAAATCCTGAGACGAATATTGGGACCCAAGAGGAACGGGAATGGGAAATGGCGGACTTCATAACGAGGAACTACATAATTTATACGGTATACCAAACATCGTTAGGGTCATCTAGTCTAGGAGGCTTAGGTGGGCAGGTCATGTAGCCAGAAGGGAAGAAGGTAGGAACGTTTTCAAATTCTTAACTGGAAGACCAATCGGAAAACGTCCATTAGGAAAACATAGGCGCAGATGGGAGGACAATATTAAGATGGATCTCGGAGAAGTAGGAATACAGTGTAGAAACTGGATCGAATTGGGTAAGGATAGAAGTCAATGGAGAGCTTTTGTAAACGCGGTATTGAACCTTTGGATTCCATAAGCCGTAGGGCTAAACAAAACTGCACAACAAACATGAGTAAGTGGCTAGCTTTTGCGCTTCTGTCGGGAAGTCAGGGATTCTACCCATCATTCGACCATTTTGACAAAAGTTTTTCTTAATTCCATCTGTGAATGTAGAGATAGTGCGTGTAATGTGAGTCCTGGCCGACTTCCTTTCTTATCGTTTTAAAATCGTTGTTATTACTAATTACCAGCAGTGACGGATTTGCGAAGGGGTTAGGGTGGGGATGTTTTTTGAATTGAAGCCTGTACCCCGAAATTACGGAATTTCTAAAACAAACTAAATATTAGTTATGCCTTTACTCATAAACTTCAAGCTCTCCTCAAATAAAAAGTTAGGAATTTTTGAAAAATTAAACATTAATAAGAAAAAAACCTTCTAAAATACTTTTCTAAATCCGCCACTGATTATCAGTATAAAATGGTCTTCAAGTTGTATTCGGAAGATTATTGCTGAATATACAAACGAAACGAAATATTTGTTATGCCTGTACTCAACAAACTTCAAGCTCCTCCCAAGTAAAAATTATGAATTTTTAGGAAAACTTAACATTAATCATAGAATCACCTCCCAAAATACCTTTCTAAATCCGCTCCTGATTATTTGTATAAATTTGTGTTTTGAGTTGTATCCGGAAGATTATTGTTAAATCATTGCACAGCTATAGTATAAAAGAAATGTGCAACTACGATCTGACGGATATATTGAAAAACGTAAGTTTAACTATGTGCTAGAAGGTATACTAAGCTCGAAAAAAATAAACACGGATGACTAAAAATGAGATGATCTACAGAGGAAAACAGACGTCGGTAACTCAGAAGTTAAAGTTTAATAGCCTCTAAAATTGCCCTCAAGTACTACACGCTTTGTTTACTTTAATTCATAAAACATGTGCTCCATCCATGATAATGGTGAATTCCAGGGCGAAATATGGCATTTAGGTCATGAAATCTTATTAAACTATAGAGTATACTATAATAAAGCTACTTAGATAGAAAAAATCATGAAAGTGAAAAAAAAAGCCAAAATTTCCAAAATTTTCGTTTTTTTTTTTTTTTTTTTTAATTTATGTGCAAAAAGCCATCGATTCAAAACAGCCGGCTGTTTTGCAACTCCAGTGATTATGATTACTTTTCTTCAACAATAACAATGTGAGGTACTCATATGAAATTTTCAGTAAAATTCAGTTATGTTGATTCATTTACGGATTTATTTGTGCTTACGTTCCTTCGAGATCTACAGTTTAAAGTTAAATTTGAGGCAAAATAATGCATCAAATGCCTTCTCACTGGAATCGAACCCTGAAGATTGTACTTCAAAGTCATAAGCATAAATGAAATGAAATGAAATCTTTAAGTTTTACGTCCCACGGTTATGCCGGTTAGGCTAAAGGAGACGGTGATAATGAGAGATGAGTGAAAATGGTGGAATGAAGAAAGTGGGAGGAAACGGGAGAACCCCGAGAAAACCCACGAGCACGGTGTTTGTCCACCACAAAGTTCACATGGCGGGGGCTGGGATCGAACCCGGGACCCCAAGCACCAGAGGTGAACGCTCTACCACTGAGAAGTCATAAGCATAGTCACTGAACTAGGGAGAGGAATATTTATCAGTGTAGCAATTTAAAACATTCACAATAGTGCCTTTCAAGTTATGCTGAATGTGAAAAATAATTAGTATAATATTCACGTGACCAGATAATTACAACCGGAAACAAACAATTTCTCGATAAATCACTTCAAGAAAATTAACGAAAATCAAATTATTTGACGCAGGTCTTATTCATAATTCAAATACAATATTAAAATTCTTATATTTTTCTTAGTATTTATTTAGGAGGAAACTTTACATCTTATGTATTAAGTTCATATTCATTCTCTATACTCTGGAAATGAAAGAATTGTTCTTTAATCTGTCTCATACACGAGCATTTTCCATAAAATTTACGTTGCAGTCTTGTTCTTTTAAGGACACGTGTTACATTCTCTAGCTGCCCTTTAAAGATCTATCGTGCTATTGGTGGTTACAAAATGTTGCTGTGATTGGTGCTGTCAATTCGAATTATTGCATTGTTTTCGACGCATTTCCTTTACGGTTATTTCTCCTTTAACGTCTAAATAACAGTCCCAGAAAGAACTATCACTTTTATGTCTGGCGTCATACTTTTGTGAGCAAACTTTCTGGTCTGCTATTATGAATCCCCCCTCTTCGTCTTTCGCATGCTTGCTCTCTCTCTCTGTCTGTCTTTTTTTCCTTTTTGTTTCTTCTATCTATCTCTCTACCTCATAATATAGATCGTTGCTAACTGTTATAACACACAAGCTGCGAGGAACGGTTGTGAAAAAGAACATCGAACTGTTTTCAACATCTAACATAAATTTGTTCTTTTGCCAAAGCAGTACGCATGTTCCTCATAAGAACTCTTCGTAGCAAAGGAGAATGCAATCGCACTTTTCCTGTTAAAGAAATGTATTTTTACTCACTAGATTATATTGCTAGACGCACTGAAGAGTCATAAGACTCAGAGGTAGGAACATCACAAACCTGATATTGTGAAATTAATGCACGTGCTTCTTCTTCTGTATTTTCTTCAAAATACTATTATTGAGAAACAACTATGTAACACTAGGATTCATTAATCTACACCGTAAAAATATATACTCTGTCTCGCTTACATTTTTTTTTTTTTTTTTACCATTTTCGTAAAATGCATAAATAAACGACAATGACTTAAATTGTAGTTAACAGACGACAGCAAAATTGAATATACAAAAGCATTAAATACAGTTATATATATATATATATATATATATATATATATATATATATATATATATATATATTATAATGTTCCGGAAGTAAACTGACAAACGTTGCACACACATTTCTCACATGAAAACAACAGAACATGCTATTTTGCAGTTTGCTGATATGTACCTACTTAAAGACATATAAGCAGTGTTAGGCAATTTAGTGATATTGGCGTCAGTTTGGCTACACTGCGATCATCAACAAACAAACGCAGTCAATGTATGCCTTACATCAAAAGAAGAAAAAAAAGTTTATACTTATCACAGCAAAGAGCGAAATCAACTTTTTCCTTGTCTTGATTTGAGGAACGTGTGTGCTAAATTTGTCAGTTTCCCGGAACACCCTATAGGATATCCCAGACCATCCGTCCACCCTTTCTAAAATCTATACCAAAATAAGAAAACATTCTTAGTAGTAAACGAAACATACTGGATCGATTCGTTATACACATTTTCAATTTCCGTCTCCTACCTTTTTTTAACAGATTTTTAATCTACGCCGAAAAATCAGAATGATTGTTCGATGCATTTCTTGGAAACAGTCGTTTTCAACCGCAAAATGTCCTCCGAAGTTTAATAGTCTGCCTAGGGTGTTACACGATGACATAGACTGTGATGTTATTGAGATAACCCGAATACGTCAACGAGGTTGTGTTCATTGTAAATACTAGTAAAACTGAAGACTTCCGGCTTTACTGGAAATGTTACACCCGAACCGGGTGTTGCAAAATTGAGCGGCAAGGTAGTCTTTCTGAATAAAACGTACAGGGTTAATAAAACGTTAACAATTAATAAAACGTTAATACACCTGTAGCACATGAACGGGTTGGCGTTCACACTTAGTTCATGGTAAATGTTGTTCGGGTGGATAATTGACCATACTGCACGACATAGTTGCCATGGCGCCATCTTGAAAGACGTCATATTGGATCCAAATTCGGATTTTTAAACAGAAAGGGGATCCAGTGGGTATCATTTGACACGGGCTCAATCTCAGGGTAGCAGTGGTGCAGTCTGTTTACACCTACCGTTATTGGTTAAGAAGTTATTGTCTCACAAAAGGTGAAAATTTGACACTACAGAATGTTTTTCTCTGTTGTTCCAGGTGATGTAAGATGTCGCTAACAATCCCAGAACGAATCGAGATCGAGGAGCAGAGTGGTGGACGATCTGACAGGGTGATTGCGGACGAGTTTAATGCATCTCATCCAGAGAGGGAGAACATCTGACACGTTGCAGTGTTCAAATTATTGAAGAAGTTCCATGAGACGGGCTCGGTGCACGACAAGGATCGATCTGGACGCCAACGGACCGCTATTGCCGACGACAAGGCGACAGAAGAGTTAGCTGTTGTTAAAAGACCAAAACACCGTTCTCCTCGTATGGCATCCACAACAGGAATCAGTCAGCGATCAGTGCTATGGGTTATGTATGCAAACAAGTGGCACCCATACAAGCTGCACAACCAGCAGCGGTTAACAGGATGATCCAGACAGGCGAGTGTAGTTTGCTGAATGGGCCATAGAAAGGTGTGGGGAGCATCCCAGGTTCCCACAACGTGTTGTTTTCAGTGAAGAGGCATTATCTTTCTGTCCACGGAGAGGTATAAACAAAATCACAGATACTAGAGTGGCAAAAACCCAGATTGGAGCCAAGACAGCAAAGAGGTGGGTGGGGAAAAGGTAGTGGTGTGGTGTGAAATCTGGGGACGCGCATTATTGGACCTATTTCATCCACGGAACTCTAACTGGTGAGAAATAACGTGATCTGCTCGAGGATGATGTATTCCCCGCTCTCTTGAATAAGCACGGTTATTTCCCATCCCCATTTCTAGCAAGACGGGGCTCCACCTGACGATGTGTTATGTTCACGCCAATGGCTCAATAGACAATTTCTGGGACATTGGATAATGCGACAGGGACCGATAGAGTGGCAACCACGACTCCCTGATTTTACGCCGCTGCACCTATTCTTCTGGGGCCATCTAAAGAACCTGGTTTTTCAAGAACCCGTTCACGATATCCACAATCTGATAAACAGAATTAATTCTGCAATTCGGTGATACCGTTAACCCTGACATGCTGTTGCGAGTCCATGGTGATTGGCAGATGCGTCTTTCAGTGTGTCCTGTTCAAGGACAGCACATAGAACACATGTTGTAATGCCATTTTTTTCTTTTTACTATTTCTGATAAAATAACTTCTGAATCAATAATGGTAGGTGAAAATGGACTGCACCGCTGTTTCTCTGAGATAGAGCTCGTGCCAAATGATACCTGACATGACCCCTTCTCATTTGAAAATCCAAAGTTGGATCCAAAACAGCGGCTTCCAAGATGGCCGCCATGTGTAATATATTCTATTACCCACCCGAACAGCATATACCATGAGCCAAGTGTAAACGCCAAGCTATTCGTGTGATACAGGTGTGTTAACAGAGTTATGCCTCACCCTGTAGTTTTCAACACAAATACGATTATTTGTCAAAGTATTTAAAAAAGAAGAAAAAAACTTTTTTTAGGCCAGCTTTTGCTTGTAAATGTTGCCCTCCCCCTTTTCTGACTGTCTTTTGACACAATTTGTCGTTGAAAAAGAATAGACATCACTGCAAAATGGGCTCTAATTGATTCGTCTTGGCTTGTAATTTCGTACCAGCCTTTGCAAAAATTGCGAAGCGTAACACAACGTAAAACATGCAAAAATCAATTATAATAATTATATATTTACAGGGTGTTAATGAACTATACCGACAAACTGTAATAGGTGATTCTTCACTTCAAAATAAGAAACAAAGTTCATATGGACCTATGGCGAAAAGTGACAGTTTCAGAGCTAGGGCTGTCCAAAATCGCAAAAAAAGCTAAATTTCAACAGGCCCTATTTCGAATTCCAGAAACTGTGTAACTGTTCCTTATCAGCATAAAGGAAGCCACGCATACACATTCCAAAAGTGCATTTTTCGTCAATTTTCAATAGGTGTACAGGGCATTCCCTACAGGGTGTAATTCTCACATATACTCTCAACAGAGTTGTCAGATATAACCTGATTACAAGAAATGTCGAAAGTAGGCAGGAGATAAGCCTTGACAACAATGGACATCCAATGCTTCGGAGGGAAGTCGAAAGTGTTAGGAACCGGCAACTTCATTTGTGTGTGTGTGTGTTCGGAATAACGCGCGATACGATGTATTTGGTCATGGTATATTTTACGTTTTCTTCGCTTATAAACGTGAAAGAAAGCATTGCAGCGTGCGTTCCCCTGAGTACGAGAGACCGTACTGCTGACGATCCGTAACACCTGCGTCAGCGCCAAAAGTTTCCGTGTTCACTGCTATCAGGGCTTATCGTTTGCCTCCTTTGGATCAAGTCAAAGTATATCTAGAATTCGGTTGATGACATGTCTGGGAATTTTCCCCTTGCATGGAATACTCTGTACACCCATTGAACATTAATGAACTATGCATCTTTGGATTGCGTATGCGTGACTTCCTTTACGCTGATAAGGACCACCATCCACAGTTTCACAAATTCGAAATAGAGCCTCTTGGAATTTGGCTTTTTTGCGATTTTGGACAGCCCTAGCTCTGAAACTATGCACTTTTCCCCACAAGTCCGTATGAACTTTTGCTTTTGTTTTGATGTAAGGAATCACCTCTTACAGTTTGCCGGTATAGTTCATTAACACCCTATATATATAATGGACCTAATATATTAGCACCCTTTGGTCACGTAGGACCAAAGGAAATGGATGATATATAGAAATGAATAATGATAAAACTGGTGAGATTATTTAAAAGTGGGGATAAACAAAAAAAAAATACTCGAATAATACACGTGCAGAGCATTTGGGATACATCGTGGACATATCCAGGGATTGAACTAGGACCCATTCGCACCTAGTCCCCTAGTCCAAAGACAAAGTATATCACTCCTAAATAGACTTCTTAAGTTTCACTTCCACCAGTAGAGTATTTTTAGAGGCCATCTAATGTTTGCATATCAAGTAACTTATAAACTTCATAAAATATTTGACCGCTAGATCGTAAGCGTGGTGTTGTCTGTTTTAATGTATTAGTTGCAATGCCTTGTGTTGCATGAATAGAGATTGCATGAAAGCCTAGGCAGAAGACAACTCCAATCGTTCTCATCACCTGCTTCCCCACTCAAAGGCAGCTTCAGGAAGGGGAAGATCTTCCCTCACGCTCCATTGAGCAAGAGATTAGACCAACAGACACAACGGGCGTCTCTCTTGTCTCCCTGTCGATGCAGCTTCCGTCGTTAGAAAAGCCGCGTTAAATAGCAACGAAAAATAACATCGTAACGCGGAAGCGTCAGTAGAACAACATTAGGTATAGGTGTAACAGGACGTGGGTAGTAAAGCAAAATCATTTGGAGAATTTTAAGGGCCAGCGTTTCTCAAACTTTCTAACCTCGAGGACCACTAAAATGACTGAAATATTCCTGCGGACCACTAATTTTACAGGTCCATTTTTTATTCATGTATATATTCTTAATTTTGGGGGTATATTGCATAATTACAACCTAATAAATCTAAAAAAACACATTTTGAATACCTACGGAATATTTATTCAATTGGGAATAAACTATTAAAAGTTAAATTATACTTTGATGGAACTTTTAATAGGCCTATTTATTTACCAAATTAACAATAAAATTGGGTTATTACTCACTTTTAATGAGATAGTTGAGCTTGTCGCCTCTTGCAAAATTCCGTGATATCTGGCTCAATATTAATCAAATATATTCGAAGGTCAGTACATACATCAAGTCGGTTATGTTCTTTCTTCTTCTTTTTTTTTTCATTTTCTTAGTTGAACGAGTAATAAAATTCGTTTACACAATAATAGATTGTTGGAAACTGTATGCTGATTTTCAATTACTGAAGGAGATATTCAGAATTTATTAATTTTATTTATTTGCGATAAGAGATCATCCTTGTGTCTGTAAGCCTCAAGTGGATCGCAAATCCACAGAAATTTCTTACACAAGTTATTAAAAATCTGACTCATTTTTAATATATAGTTTTGAGATGCTATAAACCCTTTCAAAAAACTCAAACTCGACAAAAAGAATATCATTTTCCAATGAAAATGATCCTTGTGTTGAAAAATATCTTTTCTTATGTAGCTAATCCATACCTCTCCCTGGAATGTATAGCTATATTATGTCGTAAGCATCAAGGACAGTGAAATATTTCGCCTGAATTGAGATATTTAGTTCATTTAATTGACTGTTCGTTTTCTCTTTTGTGTGTGTGTGTGTGTGTGTGTGTGTGTGTGTTGTATATTGCCATCATTCTCATAATTTTAACTCGTAACGTATAGCACAGGTAGGCGGCTTCATATTAGGGTCAGACTAACCTATTTTATGTCACGTTCGTGCGTAAATTTGTAAATAAAATTGTTTAGGTTCAAAAGTATTATACAAGCAAGTCCCACCAACCAAACAAAAATATAAAATGAAATATGGGAATCATCTTCATCTGAATTATTAAGCTCAGATGGCATTCAAGCTGAAGCAGTTACCTGTAACCTTCCTAAAGGAAACATTTTATCTTTTTAAATCAAAACTTGAATCATTTTTAGGATGGATCCAGAAAAAAAAGGACATGACCAGGTAAAAGAGGGCATCTGATACCCCTATTTCCGCACTTAGAATTAGCTTTTCGGTTACATCACTACCTTGTCTTTTCAAAGTCCTGTTTCAGGCCATCCATTATTAAAATGCTTTACGAAAATATATTATAATGAGTTTATTTACAAAACATTTTGCCCAACTATAACTCAGCATTTATGAAGATCTACTAAGCTTTGACTGGCAGAGGAAACTCATTAATAAATAATGGAAAACATCAATCAGCGTGTTGAAATATTATACAGTAGGACCCTCCCGTCCGCCCTCGGCTTGTACGCCACTCCGGTTGATCCAACCGTCTTACAATTAGGTCTTACAATTTTGGAACTATATACCTTTAAAGTTCATTTTTCATGTTTTTGATAGCTTATAATTTCGAGAGGAAGCATTTGTGCACCCAGGCTGGTGTATTTCTTTGTCCTATCTTGGTGTTAGGAAGCACCTCCCAAATGTTGTTGGTGTTGTTTTGAAACACCCTGGATATACAGGGTGGCCCAATTTAATCTTTCCACGAAAATATCTAAACAACGGTTGAACATAAATGTACCGAACAAAAACTCAAATATGAAATGTCATAGGACACACCGAATGGTGTTATCGCAGTGCCTACCAGGGCCGCCATTCATGGAGGCCCAGGGTCCAAATTTGAAATTTTAAATAGAAACATGGGGCGAATGATACACCATTCGATAAATCTTTAAAAACTAAAAAGCGTTGTTGCAAAAGATTTTTCATGTCGGTCACCGTATTCAAAATGGCCGCCAAGACAGAGTGCCTGTATCAGATAAAACTTCCGGTGCAACTAATATGAAAACAATCAGAGATAAATTAACAGAATAAAACTTGTATAGGAAATCACAAAGTGTATTTATCATTCCACACGGGTCGAGAATAATGCAACGGAGAAAAATATTATTAAAGTACAATTGACATAGCGCAAAAGAGGAAACGCGATTTCTAGAAAAGTATCTTTCCGATCTCCCTCCGTAAGTGGGTGAAGCGGGAATGAATTGTAAAATCTCAAATGAGAAACCCAGTTTTACTTGCAACCGGTGTGTTTTCTCTGAAACACTTGTGTGTACAAATGACTGGTACAGTAATGAATGAAAATAAGGTGAAATAAGGTGAAATTCAAGTTTAACACCCATTTGTATTGCAAAGTGTGATTGGGTGGGAACAAGAAGCAACTAAAGTGAGAGGCAAAAGTGTTAATGATACATTTCTCGAACTTGCAAACATTTTGCCAGCCCCTTCGTCCCTGATAATTCAACGCAATGCGTGCAAGATGTTTGGAAGGTATCTGCATCAGTATGTAACGTTCCGTTACTGAGGATCACAACTGAGATTACCGCTGAAAGTTATTCGGAATGTAACTGTGGACAACACTTCAGTGAAGATCATATTATATCACATGCAAGAAGACATAGAATGAAAAGAATCCAACCAGTATCGTGCAGACGACTGTTGACAAGACCAACGTTTGTATACATTGTTCTAAAATTGCATTTATCGACAAATTTGTTTCGCATTTCAGTTAATTCATTTCTGAATAAGTCATTGTCTGCAATCAAAATGTAAGGTACTATTTAACAAGAATTTTACATACTTTATCCCATTACAGAGACATCTATATCTTATAAAAACACATTTCAGGTATCATTGTTCCGTAGAAACCATTTGCAAAAACTGAGGTTCTCATTTACAATTTCACTGTTCTTCCCGCTTCGCCCACTTGCGGAGGGAGGTTTTAGCGATAATTTTCTAGGAATTAGATTTCCTCCTTTGCATCATGGAGCTTTCACTCTAATAATCTTTTCCTCTGTTACAACATTCTCGAGCCGTGGAAAGATAAATACCCTATGTGATTTAATATTCGAATTTCTGTTCTATTCATTTATCTTTAACCGTTTTCGTATCAGTGGTACTGGACGTTTTATCTGATACAGGTACCATGTCTTGGTGGTCATTTTGAGAACGGTGACCCATATGAACAATCTTTTGCAACAGCGCTCTTTAGTTTTTAAAGAGCTATCAAACGAGATATCACTCGCACCATGTTTCCATTCAAAATTTTAAAGTTGGGACATGGGCCCCCATGAAGTGCAGTCCTGTGGGGCACCGCAACAAACCATTCGATTTGCCCCATGACATTCCCTATTTAAGTTTTTTTTTATTTATGTTCAACCATTTTCAAATTAGTGGTACTGGACGATTTGTCTGATATAGGCATCATATCTTGACGACTATTTGGAATGCGGTGACTGATATGATTTTTTTTTTACCACAACGCATTTCTATTTTCAAAGAACTATCGAACCAGGTACCACTCGTCCCTTGTTTCCATTTAAAATTTTAAAGTTGAGTATGAAGGGCGGTTCAGGGTAGGGACCTCGATATCACCATTCGATTTGTCCCATAGCATTTCCTATTCGAGTTTTAGTTTGGTTCATTTGTGATCAACCGTTTCCAACGTATTTCCGTGGAAATGTTAAAATGGGCCATCCTGCACACACACACACACACACACACACAAACACACACACACACACACATATATATATATATATATATATATATATATATATATATATATACAGGGCCGGATTTAGGGGGCACCAGAACACGTGCCCCGATCCCTTCTTAATATACACTATCTAAAGTGAGAAACTGGCAGTGGAAATAACAATACTTTCATGTCAAATTTCATGTCATGTTTCCGTTTTGGGCTTAAAAGGAAGCGTTTTTGCTAAACACAATAGTTTAAGTCAGTTCCTCATACACATCACAGATGCTTAAAGGCATTTTTTTTTTAATGATTCAAATGTACTGATACTTATTGGTGCACCCTCCTCAGAAAATCCTGGATCCGGTCCTATATATACGAAGAAGGTATAAAGTGCATTTTGAACCTATATTAGGTATTTGCACTGGCGTCATTAGGGATACGCACGAGACGAGGCGAGACATGGTTTTCCTGGCAAAATTCGAATCGAAACACTGCTCTTTCAATAGAGAAACATACATTTTTTGAGTCGAGACATCACTTTTAAAGCACATTTTTGAGACGAGACAGGCACAAATCTTGTCTCGGGCGCATCCCTAGGCGTCATCTAAGGTTCTTGTCCAAGGAATGAAACAGGTGAAAATCGGACGGTGCAATGTCCGGAGAATATGATGGATTAATAGTGTTTTTCATTCAAGGCATAGAATGGTGTCCCGGGTCATTCTAGCCACGTAGGTCTTAGCGTTATTAAGTAACAGGAGAACCCTTTTGGGATTCAGAAGTGCTGCCTGAAGAGTTTTGAGTTTTTCTTGAACACGGCTCAACTACTGACAGTACATAGTTGCATTGATGCTCTGACCAGCTGGTAGCAGTTCCTGATGCACAATGCCGCGAGCAGTTCACCAAACACACAGAACCTACTGGTGCAGTGCTGGTTTCGGTTGTTTTCGAACCGGTTCATGGGATGCTAACCAACGATGACTGGGCCGTGGAGAATGGTACAGGACCCACTTCTAATCACACGTCAGCACCCTGCGCAGAAATGGCTCCTTCCTAAGACAAGACAGCAAAGAAACACAGGTATTTGCGCGCTTTGCCTTCTGGCCCAGAGCCAAATCATGTGGTACCCACCGACCTAACTTGCAATGCTTCCCAAGCTGATGGTGGTGCTACCGAATCACCTCAACACACTGAATTGTAGTCCCAGTTCCTCACATGTTGGTCATCCGGCACGTGGTGCGTCTTTGAGTGTTTCATCACCGTCCTTAATCTTGCTAAACCACCACTGCACTGTTCGCGTAGTCACGATACCCTAACCAAAGGTCTGGCATATCTTCACCCTGCTGTAGTGGCGTCCAATTTGAACTTGTACAGCATACACACTCTTATAATGCTCTATGGAGGTCCCGTGTTCACTCTGTCCTTACGTAAGTTCACGATGTAACTGAACTGCCATAACCGAGTAGTATGTTGGGTATACCCACACCAACAACTGACCTTCGCCTTATCTCAATTCGCATTCAACTCACGGTGTGAGGACTAATTGAACACAAACCTCCACAAAAAAGCAACATAACTTTATTGGTTACTTATATATGAACTGTATACATCATGTGTTTCATGCGACCGTCTTATGTATAGGAGGTTGAGAGTAAACTGTTCTTTATTTCTAAAAGGGATTCGAGACTTTAAAAATCAAAATAAAATTACGTTTACTTACAATGTCAGTATTACTACCGTCATGCCACAGTAAAATTATTTTATATTAGAGCATACTACAGCAGAAAATAAAGGCAAATCTGAAAAAAAAAATGCGCATAAGGCGAGACACTTCTCTTTCTCTCTTTTTTCTTAGCCCGGCTCCCAAAACATATTTTTAAAGGAAAACATAAAGTTTTCCGTAACTTATTTTATGTAAAGTCCTTCAGCGAATAACTCTGTACTTAATATTCAAAATAAGCATACACAAGAGTTTGAAATTATGTATCTTTATTACAAAAATAAAATAATGTGTTTGTTACGTCTCGTGGGTTCCTTGGAATTTGTAGTGGATAGACATCATGAGTGTGGGTGTTCTCTCGTTTTTTTTTCAATGTATGTGTTAAGCGTTTTATGAATAAACAATAGTTTTATTATTATTATTATTATTATTATTATTATTATTATTATTATTATTATTATTATTATTATTTAGCGTTCCTTGTAACACGAGGCTGTATGAAGCGTGGTCCTACAGGTAAACATGGGATCCAAATCATATATAATGTCACCGGGAATCGAAAGTAAATTTCGACAGGCTTCCTGCATGCTACTTTATGAATAGTCGAATCTAATTTACAATGCTAGAACAGAAAGGAAGCTAAATGGAACAGCTTAACTTTGAAATAAATGTGAATAGATTCTCCTACCCGTAACTTATCGCTTTGTGAATAATAAATTGAGGGCTTTTCGGGTGTGTATAGCAGGGTTTCTCAACCTATGGATTGCGACCCTTAGCTGGGTTGCAAGAGGGATTCGTGGGGTCACAAAGATAAGCTCAAGTGATATACATACTTAGAATCTAATACCGTAAAATATTTTAAATATTACTTTAAACTTTGTTCTGATAGGCATGTTTTTTAAATTTTTATACATACTGCTAAGAGCTACAAAATTTATGTATATTAAACGTTTTAAACAGGTGCACACTTGTTTAAAAATCAATATAAATTAATGAGGTACAATATGAAACTAGGGAGAACTACATACAGCACTCCGCTGTTGCTATTGAATCTCCGCAATAGGTATATTAAAAATCCTACAGAAACTTATTATAAATCAGAAATAATAATTGGGTCGCTAGCAAGAGGATGCGATAAAATGGGGGTCGACATTATTAAATAAATTTCTTTCCTACTTCTGATGTGTAAGTTTGGGATTTAGAATATTGTAGTTTTGAACCGGAATAACATCTGCATTCCATACAAAATATTTTCAATATGCATGTTTTGTGGTAAAATAAAGAAAGATGATGAAATAAATGGTGCAAGATGTATGCGCATAAAGATTATGCGTGTCACTAAGGAAAATTCAAAATAATAATCTGCTACTAGTTAAGTGTATTTTGTTACGAATAAAGTATATAAATATTGAATATGACAATTTCTCCTAGTAAAAGAAAAGTCAATTAAAAATGGAAACAAACTATATTTTTTAGCGCCAATGAAATTCGTATTTTCTCGATTTTCTCAAAATTGCACAGAACAATTTGCCCTCACGCATATTACCTTGTTACGCTCGATGTGATTTATAGACTGATATACACTTCATATGCGGATAATATTTCGGTTAAAAAATGAAATTTAAGAGTTAGTCCTAATTTTAGGTTTTGCATCATTAACTTTACTATGTACTGCTGGCTTGCTAGTATTGTAATGGAGGGTTACATGAGAGTTTGAGTTTCACTTCAACATGTGGTTTGATTCTGCAAACCTAAAATCGATTATGTACTACTCGATTACTCTGCTGCTCTTCATTTTCTCCAAATTATCCATGAGCTTTTGTACTCAAGCATATCGTTTAGTTCAACTCGAAAAGATCCATCAATTGGTGAAATTCTATTGAAATTCAATGTACTCGTATTTAATAGTAATATATATTCCCCCTGAATATGTGGAACACATGCTTTTTATAAATGATGTAATAATATTAAAGTCCTGAAACTCTTATACGGTGGACACTTTTATTTTCCCCTGGTAATATCTGAAAAAAAAAAATACAAACATTACGGGCTATTACATATCTTGCCGTACTAAACACAACATGCTATTTTTTTTTATTGGTTGATCTCGTAAAAGTAGAAAAAAATATAGACAAAATTATCATTCTCAATGTTCTTTCCATTACAAATACGGATTAAATTCTTAACTATACAAATAAAACTGGCTGAGTTTAGAAAGTGAAGAGTACACGGAAACAATGATAAAAGTCAATTTTTAATTTATTATTATTATTATTATTATTATTATTATTATTATTATTATTATTATTATTATTATTATTATTATTATTATTATTATTATTATTTTATGGAGTCAATTGTTAGAGGGTAACATGAGGTTTCTGAACGTACATACATTCGTTATAGAAAAGTTGGGGTCCCATACAAAATATGTTTTTAGGAAATCATTGAAGATGAAAGAGGGATGTATATCCTAACATTTACTGAATAAACTATGAAAGTTAAAATTTGCTACTGAATAAGAATAGTAACATTTAGAAATTTGTAGTTGTGTTCTGATTCCAGTGATAAGAGTATGATGTATTACAAACATCTGCTTCGAAGTGGAAATATCTGCAGGAAATATCTACACTTCCAGCCACAAAACACTCCGTGACTAACATACCGCATCGGAAGTGAATTGTGGATGACCAGAACATGATCTTGAAATACCCGGGGCCCGGGTAATAATGAATCCTGGTGCCCAGTTTTCAGTTCTGGAACCTAGTACCCGATTGTAAGTTCTGCAATAGGTACCCGATATCGGTTCCAGAGTACAATATCCGATTTTCTGTTCTGGGTCCGGGTATCCGATTCTGGGTTCTGGGTCCGGGTATCCGATTCTCACTGGATCCAAAACCAAGTAACTTAGGTCCGAAATTTTCTGCCTACCCCTAGAATGAACACACGTGATCCAAACCTAGCGATTTAAACTTCAACAAGTGAGTCTAGTATCTCAATATCATACTAAAACTTCCAAAATATGTAAATTCAATAGATATTCAAACTTGAAGTAGTACATTTATAACTAATGACTATAATAGAGTAACAAGATCAAAGGTAGAACATGTCCTTGGACACTGAATCTATATCAAAAAGCCATTACTTGCAATTTCTTACTTTTTTATGGTGATAAAACTTGAAACCAAAAATCTTTTATTTCAACCACTTCCATTATGAATGGAGGCTTAAGGGAGAAGATGAAACCTATTCTTAGGATGTTGAATCGATTATTAAAAAACTACTCGATATTTCTTACAGATTTCGCTCTATGGAAATCTCAAAGCAGAAGTACTAGTAAATTTAACCACTTCGGGTTTCGAAATAATTGTTGCGGGTTGTGATATGTATATACACTTGAGACCTGTATCGATTTCAAGATCCGCTTGTCGTTATATATTACTATTTATGATCTATAACAAGGAATTTTCAAACCGGAAATGGTTAATTTGAACCACTTCCGATTTAAACAGAGAGTTAATGGAAAAGATGAAACATATCATTGGCAAACAGAATTCATTGCGGAAACCGCATCTCGATCTATTTTGCCGTTCTTGTTCTATGGAAATTGGTTTTAAAACAATAAGAAATAGTAAACCTGAACTTATTTTTCTATTTCTTCTTTTTTGGTAGAGTGCTGAAGATAGTAATGATATGTTATCTTGAAACGCTGAATCGTTTGCACAAAATCCCTTTTCGCTATCCATTATGGTTGTCGTTCTATGGCGACAAACGTTGAAATCGAAAAGGATAATTTTAGCTATTTCTGGTTTGAATATAACTTCAATAGAGAAGATAAAACATATTCTTGGGACAATGAATCGATTTCACAAAAACTCCTTGAAAGCATTTCCTGTTTTTGCTGTACAGAAATCAGTATTGAAACAGTAAGTAGACTAATAGTAAATTTAATCCTCTTCCTGTTTCGCAGAGTGCTACGGATAGTAACGATATGTTGTCTTGAGACACAAGATAGTTTGAAAAAAAAAGCGCTTCTCGTTATCTGTTTTCAGTTTTGTTATCTGGGGATATATGTTGAAACTGGAAACGGCTAATTTAACCACTTCCGATTTAAATAGGGCTTTAATAGAGAAGGTGAAATCTATTCTTGGACTGATGAACTGATTGAAAAAGAAAAAAAAAAAACATTTCGATATACATATTACATTTTTTTCTCTCTGGAAATCTGTATTGAATCCTGGAAGTAATACTAAATTTCGACCACTTAGAGGTACAGTAGAGTGTTGAGGGTTGTAGTTATATATCCCATTTAGACTCTGAATCGATTGGAACCGCTTGTAGCTATCTATTACCATTTTTGTTATATGACGAAAAGTGATGAAACCAGAGGTAAAACTTGACCTGAAAAGATAGGAGGACGGTAGGTAGCGGCATGACGTCATGTCGTCCCCCAGCCTATCTTTGCCCATTGTACTTTCTTAATAACTGGGGGACGCCCCACATATTCTTTGCAGGTGTGGAACGGCGTCCCCCCGCACTTTCCCCCTAGTTGAAATCGAAAATTATTAATTTGAACCACTTATGATTTGAACAGAGGGTTAAGGAGAAGAAGGAACCAGTTATTGTAAAAATAAATCGACTGCAGAAAATCGCTTCTTGATATATCTTACCTTTTTTGTTCTAATACCTGTCGAAATCAGCCGGACAGAGAAAGTCGTCCTATAAAACTTCAGACATTTGCGAATAGCATAGTTTGGAAGTCTAAAAAGCTGGTAACTCAGGAGGATGAGAATGACATTAATCGTCATTCTCCCGTACTCTTGAAGTACATAGGCCTATATAAACACAGGATGGAAGGTAACAACACCGAAAAACTTTGGGAGGTGATTCCTTATATGAAATCAAATAAAAAAAGTTCTAATCAACATGTGTTGAAAAACGTATCCTTTCATAGTTATGAACCGCCTAATATTCGAAAATCACGTTTCAATACGCCCTGGCTTAGAAACTATAGGACTTATCCCAAGCGGTTTAAGGAATTACACAGGAGCTAGTATGCGCTCTAACTAAATATCCATGTTTCACCATCATCCGTTATGGGCAAAACGAACTATAAAACGGAAGTTGAGGTATAGGGATACTCCTTTAAGTACTAATGGTGCGTTCGTTTCGCTAGTACCAGTGAATTCTGAAATATGGATATTTAGACGGAACGCATATTAATTCCTGGTAGGTCCTATACTTTCTATTCCAGGGCGTTTTGAAATGTGATTTTTTTTAATAATCGGCGGTTCATAACTCTGAAAGGAGACGTTTTCGACCCATGTTATATATATATATATATATATATATATATATATATATATAATTATAACGTCATACTCGTAGTACTGCCGAACAGGTATTTTCTTACTGTTAGCATATGTTCAAATCCCGCCAAACTGTGATGCTAAATGTGCTAAATATCCAGCAATTTTGTGTGCCAGGTGACAGTAAACAAAACTATTTTGTCTCCGTGATATTGATGACTGTAGTAGACAGAGACAAAATAGTTGCAAAACTGTTTTTCGCAAGCGTGCGGAGGACCTAATACAATTTTCGTTGTAGAAATAGTATAGTAAGTTGTTTATTGTGCCATCTGCTGGCACTCCCTAGTCCACTGCTGCTGTTGTTGCTCCTATTTAAATACAGTGAAACCTCTGAATAACGGACACCAATGGGACATTAATTTTTGTCTGTTACTGAGAGGTTACTGCAATATAATTTCTCACAACGGTAATTGCATGCAATAATATACAGTAAATGCATTATGTATGAGCGTAAATACGAAAAATTCAATATGAAAATACTCTATTTAGGCCTAGATCGTATTTGAATAACTGGAAGGATGAAGAATAAATTCACTTGTGTTAAATAATATTATTACTGGGGTATGTGTTAATATATTCGTATACTGCAACTGCCTAACTCTTTTGTTTACCAAAAAGCCATGCTTTTTTCCTCTACAAGGGTAATAGAACTCATTAGTAAGTGTCCTCTGAGAATCCTCACTACGGCTGCGGAAGAAACGTGTATGTGTATGTGCGTAGAAAAAGGGACTAAATTTGTTAGGGAAGGGGCTAAATTTATTATATTTCGTATAGAATTCATGACAATACGACTGACCCTGCATTAGTGTTGTTGCTTATTGAAGATTTTTTAGAATTTCTACCAGAAAGCAGTTTATTGTGGGCAGAAAAAAAATATTTCAAGTTCAACTTGAAGCTGTTCTGTTTGATGGGTCACCAGGTCTAGACTTATGATAGATACACTTGTGCGGAAAAGACTTTTCTGTCTACTGTAATATATCGCAAAACCGAGAATAATTCCTGTCCGTTATGAAGAGGTTATTGAAACGTTTGGTAGGAAAAGGGCTGTCCGCGTCCGTATCTGAGAGTGTCCGTAAAAGGGAAGGTTTTGTCCCGTAAGAGAACATATATTTTGCCCGGACAAAAAAGAATTGTCCGTATTATAGAGGTGTCCGTTATTGAGAGGTGCCTCTGTTGTAGCAATTGTCCCAGGCATATTGCTACTTATCTGCCTCTGTTGTGAAATTTCCTCTTACCTTGAATGCTCTGTATAATAATGTGGAAACTAAGTTTCAATAATAATAATAATAATAATAATAATAATAATAATAATAATAATAATAATAATAATAATAATAATAATAATAATAAAATGAAAGTCGGAACGTTTTTATAATACCCGACTGGGCCACGCCGGTAAGCGGGACATTTCCTGTCAAATCGGGACGGGATATAGGTCTAACCCTATCGACTTAGGACCCGGGTCTAGCGCGCCGAATACGGTGTAATTAAAAGCAAACTGAAATTCATGAATTTCACTTCTGTGTAGTAAGCAATTAATTTATTCTGTCATTTCAACTTCAATTTTCTGAAATCATTGACAGTTCCAAAAATCTATGTATATATGATAAAAAAGAAAGAAAAAAAAAGAAAAACGTTCAAATTAGGCACACAATATTGTATGACATTATATATATTTTTTTTTAAAGTTAAACGTAATGTCATCCAACATGCATGATTAAATAAAATTTCCATAGTGATTTGTAAACTATATGTTTATTGTTTTTCTTTTTAAAAAAGGTTATGACGTTACATTATATATATATATATATATATATATATATATATATATATATATATATATATATACATATATATATATATATATATATATATATATATATATATATATATATATATATATATATATATATATATATATATATATATATGGTCTAGGAATTAATTCGTGCGGGTGGACAAGAGATGGCGCAACGAACGGAGCGTCCCACAGTTCCGTGTATCCACACATGTGTTGCAAACCCCTGTCATCGCGTATCGTTCGTAGTATAGGGCAGTGGATTAAAGCGTCAACAACACCAGTTTGTAGTTAAGTGAACATGGCGCAATTTGTGCCTGATAAAGTGTTTTTGCGGGGTGTCCTGCTGCATTACTTTAACATGCAGAAAAGTGCAACTGAAAGTCATCGTATTTTGGTGGAAGTGTATGGTGACCATGCTCTAGCTGAGCGAACGTGTCAGAAGTGGTTTGCACGGTTTAGAAGTGGTGATTTCGGCTTGGCAGACCAAGAGCGAGCTGGACAACCAAAAAAATTTCAAGACGAAGAATTGACAGCATTGCTCGAGCAGGATTCGTGTCAAACGCAGGAACAACTTGCAGCAGCATTAGGCGTTGATCAAACAACAGTCTCCAAACGCTTGAAAGCCATGGGAATTATTCAAAAGATGTCACATTGGGTTCCACATGAATTGAAAGACAGAGACGTTGAAAGACGAAAAACCATTTGCGAATTGCTGCTTCAACGACAGAGCAGAAAGGGGTTTCTGCATCGAATTATTACGGGTGATGAGAAGTGGATCCATTACGAGAACCCTAAACGAAAAAAAGGCCTGGGTGAAACCAGGTGAACCAGGTCCATCACAACCAAAACGAGATATTCACTGTGCAAAGGTTATGCTGTGCATATGGTGGGATATGAAAGGTGTGGTGTACTATGAGCTGCTGCAACCGGGTGAAACTATGAATGGAGAACGTTATCGACGACAATTAATGCGTTTGAAGCAAGCTCTGGCCAGAACACGACCAGAATGGGAGAACAGACATGATAAACTTATTGTTCAACATGATAACGCTCGCCCACATGTCGCAAAACCGGTCAAAACCTATTTAGAAAATGTCGGATGGGAAGTTTTACCCCACCCGCCGTATTCACCAGACGTTGCTCCTTCGGACTACTACTTGTTCGATTGCATGAACAACGATTTGATTGGACAGCGGTTTACTTCGTCAGAAGATATCGAAACATGGGTCTCTGACTGGATCGCTTCCAAGGATGAGGACTTCTTTCGCCACGGAATCCGTACATTGCCTGACAGATGGGCGAAAGTGGTGGCTAGCGATGGACAATATTTTTCTTAAGGTATTTATGTATGTTGTGTTTGTACTACAGCTTCAATGTGTGCGTACCAACCGCAAGAAATTAATTCCTAGACCAAATATATATATATATATATATATATATATATATATATATATATATATATATATATATATATATATAACAGAATAAATTGAAAGATGCGGAGATGGAATAACAGGAATGACAGAGAGTCTTACGTTAGTTGAAGCTACCTCTTCAACATTTCTCATGGTTAATATAAGAAGAATGAGAACACCGTGTGCATAAGATTTCTCAGGGTTCTCCCGTTTCCTCCCACTTTCACCCACCATATAATTCATTTCTCATTATCACCGTCTTCTTTAGCCTAGACGGCATAATTGTGGGGCGTAAAACTTGAAGATGTCATTTCATTTTATAAGAAGAATGGAGTAGAGATCTTTCATGTAAAGCTATACAATATTTTGAAAGGAATAGCAGGTAGCAGAGACAATCATCCCATACCCAAGTGTTTGGGCGTAATTCCCAAAATATCTCCCTCCTAAACACAGTAGTAGAAGATACCAGAGTTGGCAAAACTAAAATAGTTTGTGCAGGGGCGTCGTTAAGGGGGTAAAGGAGGATCCTTTCCCCCACCAAAGTTACCAATTTCTTGACAATTTGGCAAATTAAAATACTTAGTTGGCAATTTGAAGAATACCGTTTTGTTCAATTGACTTATTTGGTTTAACATTTTCTTAGATACCCAGTTGCTGTAATTTATCATCAGTTCCTTTATAGACTTGGCATAAATTTTGTGAGTTTTCTATCTTGAAATAAATTGATACACTCGTTTAAAGCTTCTTTACTTCTTTCAAGTGATCACACTTCACTTTTGTTCATTTGATATTCCTAAACATTTTGAAGAATTTTCAATAAAAAAATCGAGAAATTGTACCACTGACAAAATCAGAATAGAGGCGGAGTACAAAATTAAAACAAAGACAGACAGAAAAGGCTTTACGGTGGCAGTTACATTGGAAACACAAGCATTTGACACAAGAGCGTATACAAGACGACAGGCATATTGTGGAGATTAATGAGACTAGCAAGAATTGATATTAACAAAACAAGAACAAGGCAGTGACTGGTTAGTATAAAGTTTTTATTTCAGTTCTGTTTTGCAGTAAGACTTTCTATTTACAGGGCTTTTCCAGTAGGGTGAACTGAACAAAAGTGTGTTTTAGGAATGGTATAGCCTGTGCCTTGTATAAGGGGGAGAGCGGGGCGACGGCCCCGGGCGCCGAAGTAAGGGGGTGCAAAATTTTGGAGGAAAAATGAAGAGAACGAAAGAAAGGAAAAGTTAGAGGAATATTACTAGTATGTATTTAAATCCTCTTTCTGCTTTAGGAGGTGGTCCTATAATGTTACTCATGTTAGAAAAATATATGTGCACATATATAAAATGGAAGGGAAAAAGTAATAAAAATTGCTCAAAATCAAGGAAAATCAGGGTTTATTTCTGAAAATTTTCTTACGCTTCGCGTCAACCATGGTGGCGCTTCGCGGCTGGTAGAGTCTATGTCGATCTCACTCATATGAACGGGGGCGCCATCGTGTACTCTCGCTCCGAGAAAGATATATGCGCACATGTATAAAATGGAAAGAAAAAAGTAATAAAACGTGCTCAAAATCAAGGAAAAGCTTTTTTTTTTTTTTTTGAAAATTTTCTTACGCTTCGCGCACACCATGTAGGCGCTTCGCGGCTCAATTTCGACCTCAGTTATATTTACGCGGGCGCCATCATGTACGCTCGTTCCGAGAAATATATATGCGCACATATATTAAATGGAAGGAAAAAAGTAATAAAAAGTATTCAAAATCAAGGGAAAGTAGGGTTTAGTTTTGAAAATTTTCTTGCGCTTCGCGCCAACCATGGTGGCACGTCGCGGTTGGTTTATCGACCTCACTCATATTGTACGTGGGCGCTGTGGTATACTCCCGCCCCAGGCGCTGATTTCCATGGCACGGCACTGGGGGGGGGGGCACAGTAGGTTTCTGAGAGGTTCGATGGGGGGAAGCTACAATGGATGAGTAAAGTCATTTTGTCGCTTCCGCTGTAAACCTAAGTGCATGATTCCAAAAGTCACATTCTGGAGGGCCAAACAATACGTCTGCTGGGTGAAAGCATAGACCGGCATGTCTTTCACTTCATTTTCATACAGATGTGTTGCCATTCCTACCTTACTTTTAATCCCGGAGTTGCTTCTTTCGGAAAGCTAAACAAAAATTGCAGTTCTTCCTTTCTTTATAGTACGTATTTATAAGTCAAAGCATTACGTAACCATTGTATGATACGTAGCTCACAGAGCCGCAACTATGGGGAAGAAAGCAATTCACGTACCCCGGGCGCGTGATTGGAGGGGCGCCTAAAAGGGAGGTTAGTATTTTGCTGCCGGTATTTAATACTTTTCATCAGTAGACGAAATCATGATATCAAAGCGAGAGGAGACTGGAAGACAGATTAAAAAAAGCTATGCGCGTGCTTCTCTTGAGGATTGGCTGGCGGGGATTACCTAAACTATGATAACCATGAGTTGCCAAATTAACAGTTGTGCATAATGGGTGATGATAATGATCCTGATTTGAAGTGCGAAATTGGACTCGAAACCGGTTGTTCGCATTCGTATCTCAGATGGGGCATGGAATGGGACGAATATGAGAATAATGTTGCTGTAAAGTTTTCCACAGGGTTTTTAAAAGTGTGGCATTTTTTTTTTTAAATCAAGACTTGGCAATTTCAAGTTTCACCCCTTCCCCCCAATCTTGTAACGCTCCCTACGCCGCTGATTTTGTGTACTGTTCTTAAAAGCTCCAGCACTTTAATACGAATTAAAAATTTTAAAAGTGGTCAGATATGCGAATGACACGATTGTCATAATTAGAATCGAAAAAAAAAAAAAACACTAGTGGAAATGGTGGGAGATAAGGTAGTTGGCATTGGGAAACAATATGGAATGGAAGTCAGCGTCGAAAAATCGAAAGTCAAAGGAATATCCTGTGGAAACACACCCTTACTCAGAGTAGAGCAAGAACTTGAAGTGATCATTTATCTTCAAATATCTGGGAAGTATTTTGACGAAAGACGCTTATTGCACCAAAGAAATCAGATCAAGAATTGCCGTAGCCAAAGAGGCATTGAACATGAGAATATCACTCATAACTAGCAGGCTCATATTGAACTAAGGAAGAGTTTGGTCTAGAGCTATATATGGAGCATGGTACTGTAAGGTTCGGATACTTGAGCATTACGGAAGTTAGAGAAAGAAAATATTTGGAGAGTTTCAAAATGTGATGGAGGAAGATGGAGAATTAAAATGGACGGAGAGAATAACAAACTAGGATGTTATAAAATGGATAGGAAAGAAGATGACGGTTTTAGCCAATATTCTTTGTAGGAAGACGAATTGGATTGGAAGACCTTGAGAATAATTGTATTCTTCATACCGCCATAGAGGGAAAGATAGCAGGAAAGCGAGGAGTAGAAAGAAGAAGAACACAACTGATGAATGATATTAAAATATAGGAAAATATTGGGAGTTAAAAGAAAAGAGCCACGGTCGATAAACGTGGAAGAAATATTTCCATCTTAAAAAAAGTAATAAGAACAAGAAAAGAAAAAATAAAACTCGTTAGTTCCAGGACCTGCCAAAATTCTGAATACTTAATAATAATAATAATAATAATAATAATAATAATAATAATAATAATAATAATAATAATAATAATAATAATATCAATTGTTTCATTTTCGATGAAAAAATATTTTCCCCGCCGGATCCTGAGCCTAAAACCTACCTATGTGCACCTTTGACAGATATAAACAATTGTTTCTGACTCCGTATTATTCTATAGTATTTTTTTGTTGTATTGTAAAACTTTTCAGTAAATCAAAATATTGACACTGGTAACAGAGCTTAGCCAAGGTCACGCTTATCGTCACTTACAGGAAAACAGTCGAATCTCGGTGGGATAAAAATTTTGAGTGTAAACAAGCATTACTTTGTTTTGTAAATTATCGTTATCATTTGCTTTTATGAATGAGTATACGATAAGTAATCCTACTCTTAATACGGTAATAACATTCAGGACGCATTTCTGGAAATATGTAATTACTTTCCTTTTTCATGCTATATAGCTAGCCTATGTTTGAAATTAATTTTGCAGATTGGTTATGCATAGGAACAGATACTCCTGAACGAACTAGCTATTAGTTCAGTTCGTTAGAACTAAATTAGTACAACTGTCATGTCCTGTAACAGTAGTTATTTTATTACTAAAATTAAGAATAAAAAAGTATAATGAACTTACATTTATGACGTTCCATCAACTTTCAGAAAGTAAATACGCTAGTACTTTCATTGAAAACTGAAAAAAAAATCAAAATGAAAACAACCAATAAACATTCGGACGCAATTACTGAGAAAAACTATGAAACTCTTTAGTAACCATGTGTAACTAAGGTAAACAAACCTGTATCGAAGGTAGCCATGATGTATTTGCGCCTGATACGAGCGCCAGCTATTGTCACTAGCGGTCAATACTGCAGAAGCACGGAACGCTGCTAAGCCACATGCATCGATCTCTCTTTCGCGAAAATTTTATGCGAGAGTCAAATGTTAGCGATGAAATCGTATATAATCTATGATAAGTAGAAATAAGCAATAAAACAAGTAATTTGTCTGTATTAAATACCTAACTTTTTCATTACATATATATAATTATTCAGAAGCCAAACCATCCCCTCCCCCTTTTCCTCACATCGATCTGCCTTTGAACCACCCGCTTTGCTAGGTGACGCTGGATGCAGACTAGCTGATGTCAACTGCGCTGTGACGAAAGAAACCCAAATATTTTGAAGTAGAACAATTATTACATTTTAGTTAGCTTCATCATACTACGTTTTGTTAACGTATGTCAAGTGAGGAAAATAATAATTGAACTAATAATATCAATCACGTACACTGTTGAGGTGTAGAGTAATGTTACTGCAAGTGGTGATGTGACGCGGCCCAATTTTCCGTAGTACGTCAGGTTGATTACTGTCATTTAGTTCCCGCACTGTCTGACTGCAAGTTGTGTTCCGTTTGTAGGAGTTCATCGCAGATTTGGTTGCTGTTTTCATTCCGTTTTGATCAGTTTTGGTCTGGTTAGATTCTGCGTTTTCTAACTGGCCCACCATCATCTCATTTTCTTCAACTTGGTAGGTGTTTTAATGATTTTGCCCTTTTCAATTATATTTCGATTTATTTGTTTTTAAAGTATTATTTAGCACGTTATGTACAATCATAAATACCAAATTAGAAAATTAGTTGCTAGAGAAAGATGCTCGTTATGTCCAATGTCTTTATTATTATTTCCTTTCGAAAAAAAAAAAAAAAACGTGCTGGAGCGTGTTGCAGCTTGACATAATCTGCTGTATTTTGAGATTCCTGGAATTGAATTTATGAAGCTCCAATATTCAATTCTGTGTTAAGATAATTAATTTGTATTGCATATAGAATATTAATCGTAGCCTTGTGACCGTCTGCACAATAGAGGTATTAATTAGTATTGTGCGAAAGTGTCATAGTAGGCTGAATTAAATATTATGTATCAATACTGTAAGCATAACGTTAACTTGCCAAGTGATGTAGAAGCGAAATATTTAGGAGTCGTGTTGTGATGGAATTCCAATAAATGTGGATGTATATCTCTTTCATAGAATGATTCGTTCGTTAGAGGTAATTTTCATCTCCCTGGCAACATAAACAGTGTAATAATAACGGGACGCTACTTTTACGAGATGCACATATTTCGATTCATCAAACGATTCTTGCTAAATTGTTTAAATCATTTAAAACGTAATAGTTTTGTTTAGCGGTTCGTGTTTTATAAAGCGTACAAGTATTAAGAGCAATATATATGTTATAGTTTATATGGCAGATTCATTCCTAAGCTCACGTTTAAAAATCTGTCATACCTGGCATTTGACAAATATTAAAACTTGAGAGGATTATGTATAGTGTGTATATATTAAAGCTAAAGTTACAATTATAGCAATAACGTAACGTTGCGGATACTAGTATCACCGTACAGCATTTCCCTTAAAACGCGATTATCGATTGCTTTCGTTCTGTCCCAACATGGCGTCGTGAATTGCGTCTGTAAAGCAACTTATCACAGCAGAACAGTGAACCAAATCTATGGAACATAGACGTTATATTCTTATGTGTTTAATTACGATATTGCATTATGTATAGCATTTAATTGCAATCTGAATGGTATAAAAGCTGACTTGAAATCGCATTTCTCCGCACCTTCAATCATGGATTTTTTTTTTTTTTAATTTCTTTTTAAATCTCTGTAAAGTGCTGCGGCTACCAGCAAGCAGATACATTAAAATGCATTACGTATTGTACTTGTAAGCTATAAAAGCTTGCAGTATAACCTCTTTGCTCTATTTTAGCGTAATATTAGTTTGCCTTTTAAATGTATGCATTTACCATAAATGTTCGTTCAGCGAAAAGAAGAATTTCTGTTCAATTACTAACACAGACCTAGCGAGTCACCCTAAGTTGATGAAATTTTATCAATACTGTGTCCAACGGTTGGAACCAGTTGGGGACTCAGCACGTGTTTGGCATCGCGTGTCCGCTTGCTTACAATGGAGCACGCCGAGGGGCGTTGTCAGTGCCCTACAGAAAGATCTAACAGCTGTTATTCTCTTAACCACAGCTTAGCTTAGGTTCTCTTCCTCACATTCTCGTAAGTGCTTACAAATATTAAAATGGAAGAAATATTCGCGTTCATTATCTTCCACACATGTATTAGTGTTTCATTTTTGAACAAAACTGTTATTTCTGAGAAAAACAAGCGTCATTTTAATGGAGTGTCTGTGTCTATAAAATGAACAGTCATTCTGAATTAAACTCGATATATTTTATCATTATTATTGCGATTTAACTGTCAACTTCGCGTTTTCACCTGTTCTCAGCTGATTACAAAAGGGGAAAAAAAATACACTGCCACTGTGCAGCTTTGCTGTCTGTATACAACGTGGTTTTAATAAATCAATGCGCAAATAGTCAGAAAACCATTTGGAAGGTGTGTGTTTAAGATGAAATAAAAAGTTAGAACGCGTTGTTCACTGTTCTTTGTGTAAGCAAGTAGAACATGATAAACTGTATTTCATGGAATCGGACCCTACGAAAATAGGGAAAAACAGTTGAATGGCTCCCTATAATTATAACTCTTTTGTTGAAATAAGAATCAAATGTAGTTCCTGGAATTACAAAATGAAATTTCGATATTGTTTCAAGATTGCTATGAAATACATGTTACAGATCAGACTTATTTCGTCATTACAGGTAGTAATAAACATTATTTAGAATGCGAAACCGTTCATAGTAGATGTATTATGCGAGTCAGTGGGCTTATGTCGTAAATTCAATTTTTATAAAAATGATAAAATGTATTTGCTGGAATATAAATTGTTCGAATAGAGCATATAATTTTCAACTCATACTGCTGATGAACAGTAAAATGGCACCGAAGTACATTAACAATGTAATATCGTATTCAGCACCACCTATGAATGCCGGTCAACATTCATAATGGCATAAACAACGTTATCAGTATCTAAGGGGGGATAATGCAATTTACTTTCATACATTTGTTCAGAATATATACATTTTTTTTTACTTATTTATTTTTGCCCTTGAGTATTTCTTCTTTTTTTTCGTTTTCGAGTTGAAGCATTTGTTTTATTATCTCTTTTTTTTTAAAGCACAGCACTTACGTGACTTTGTACGTTGTTCCGTTTGTTCTCGTTTGACTTAAATTATCAGAACGATTTCAAATGTCTAAGTGATTCCGTACTGAAGAGCGCATAGTGTGTTATCAACCGTCTTCTCACACAAGTGGATGGGACCTGGAAGCCAAATATCGCCCGTCGTAAGTACCATTTTTTTTTAGGAATATAAATTCCTCGTGCTGTTTGCATACATGTGTGCGTTCTTTTCCTGTTTATTTTAGTAATCCGTATGCTGTTCATGAAGTTATACATTGAACTGGCTGTTAATACACATGTTATTATTAAGTATTTGTTCCAAATTTTGTGTAAGGAGGTAAAGTAACAAATATAGATGGAATTTTCATTTCTAAATGTACAAAGCCAGAATTATGTGATGTTGTATTTGTTCTTACGGAAATTCACGATAATCATACTGTTTTTTTTAAATCATTATATGACACTGCAGGAATTGTGTAAAAGATTGTCACATTCAATTGCTAATTAATTTATGCAAAAATACTAAGATAAGCATGATTTCCTTTAGCCGTATTTTGTTTTCAATTCTTATTTTAAAAACAGCATAATAATAATAATAATAATAATGGTGGTTTTATTAATAAATGTTTGTTTAGTAACAGGACAAAATTAAAATGGAAGGAATTGACTATTATTAGAAATAAATGTCTGTTTATCTTGCAAGTTTTTGGAATGAGAAGTTATTTATGTGAATTGTTTCTAGATGTTTACACAACTTTGTGTAATGTCATATTTTACTTGGTACTTTATAATATTTACCACGGACGACTGTAGTCATTTCAGGGGTTCCTAAGTTTCTTCTTTTTTTTATAAAAAAAATCGTCCTACTATCAGATATTCTTAATTTTAATTTCATTGATAGGACATACATTAAACTACTGCGACTATAGATGTGTGAGCCAGTAGCGTACAAATACTTGAATAAAGATCGGGGTTAAAGCTCACAAGTTCATACCGTTTTATGTTTGGATACAGAACATATTTGAGTATTTTAAGTGTATATTTTTGCATAATATATTACTGAAGGAGGAGTTAATACCGGAAACCAACCTTACGTACGCCACTGGTGATACCAATGGGTAATGGATGTATACCTGTATATTTCTTACTTTAAAACATGTGTGTCATACCATGCATGTTCGGACATTTTATATGAATCATCTGTGAATTAATTGCATATAGCCTAAATAATTTCTAAACTGTAATCTGCTGCGCTAACTTGCAAATTTGAGATTTCTGACGTCTCATGTATCCAGTTTTTTGTATATTGAGATAATCAAAATTCAATCCACATGATCTGCTGCTTATATCTGAACTTATTCATTTCTAATAACTATTGAAGACAATTAGAATAATAATTAAATGGTTTTACTTGATTGTGTTCCGTGATATAAGTGCACAAATGCCATTGTATCTTGATTTTGTTTCGAGCTTGGGACGTCTGTTCTCTGGGATTTCCTTTTTTGCAAATCATTTTTCTTTTTCTAATTAGAACATACATGTGTCAAATTAGTAAAGATCGGCATTCTCTGAGGCCAAATAAGATTATACAAACTAATATCTGCTCTATATGACATGATCACTTAATAAAAAGAACTAGTGTGTTTAGAATTAGTTCTTGAAATGTTTAGATATAATTATCTAGTGTCATGAATTTTACCTTTTATTCTATTAACTCTACTTGTTTTAGTGACAGTATCATTAATTAGAATTTGTTTAAAACCATCATTTATCAACTGAAATCGAAGCTCGAATTGAATATTTATATATTATATTAGTGCAATCTTCCTAATTCTCTGGAAAGTACAAACAAGACACATGGTAGAACTGATTAAATAAAATACAAAAGAAATATTACATTCAGAAACAATAATTTGAACCGTAAAGTAGCTAGCAATTGTATGGTGCTGATTACTGAGGACAACGAAATACGTCTTGCACTTTTACAAATCAGCGGCGTGCTATTGTCAACAATACGACCCCACTCCCTTCTAGAAATACCGTATTATAATAATAAATCGACAAAGAAGTTGTATGGGCAGATTATAAAACCCACCCCCATGTGGGTGATGCCATCACAAATCATTGAGTCTGATCTAAATCACCGTTGACTCCTGCAAGTCTCTAAGAGTGTACGTCAATCAAGCTGTACGCTTACTGGATTATGTCTGAGGGTTTTCTTTTGTTCCGCACTATTTTCTTTTATAGTGTATAAGTAAAGCAATTTTGCCGCATGCGTAGAGTGAGTATTATAAGAGGCACCACTTCCTATACAACGAATGGAAATTCAAATTTCTCCCAGAATGCCACAAAACTGACTCTAGCGCCTCTACTGGTAGGAGTCGTAAGTCGCTTGCATCGTCTGCTTCTAGCGTTGTCTGCTACCAGCAGCGAGAACACCGTCTTGTCATGTTCTCGTTCATAGGACAGTTTGTGCATGCGGATAAAGCCGTCCCCGTTGTTCTAATGGCTAGCGCGTGCCATTGGTGCACGTGGTTCCGAGTTCGATTCCCGACGTTAAAGTGCATAAAATTAATTTCACAATAATTTAATTAATCATCCGTCATCTTTAGCCTCAAGCGCATAAGTTATATTAGGGAAATAAAAAAGAGAAAATTTATTCTGCCAATAGCTTCGAGTAGCATGTCCTTAATTATACCATATTGTACTTATATTCTGAATGGCAAAATAAATTAATAGTATAGCATATTTATTGTAGGAGAGGATTAAAGTGGTACTGTCTAATTTTATGAGGAGACACGGTGGCTGAGTGGTAAAACTGTGCTAGTTCGCTTAGCTTGCGACAAGCGGGTTTTGTGGTTGACGAACAAAAACGTATACGTGGGTTTTCGCGGTATTCTGCAGTTTCCTCCCACTTTTTCATTCCACTGTTCACTCATTGTTGTCATCACCGTCTGACTCGGTGCATAATTAAGTAAAAGTAATAATAACTAGAACCCCTCCTTCTGAATATATAACACGATAGACGAAGTAGAGGTCAGTACGAGGTCAGACTGGGCCCGCAGGCCGGTTTCGGGCTTACAAAGCATAAATCACTTCCGTCCTGGGTAGTAAATTTTTGAATATACAACCATAGTTCTCGGGCCTAACTTTGTAAATATGCTCTACAACGATACTTATTGGACCGTTCTTTCTGGAGAACTCTTAAAGCACAACTGCATAATTAAACCTCTAATTGCTGTAAATAAAAATACATATTTACGTTAATTATTAAATGAAATGACATGAAATATTTCAGTTTTACGTCCCACGATTATGCCGGTTAGGCGAAAGGAGATGGTGATTATGAGTAATGAATGAAATGGTGGAATGAAGACAGTGGGAGGAAACGGGAGAACCCTGAGAAAACCCACGCACACGGTGTTTGTCCACCACAAAGTTAATTATTAAGTTTCTGTAATTTGGGCTTATTTGATTATCACACGACCTCAGGCCTAAATGCTAACATATATTTCGGACTCGGGTGGGGGGTCACATTATAAATTCACTAACAATTCCGGTCCCCGCAGACCTCTAAGATGAAGTCGTGGCGGTACCCCCCCCCCCACACACACAAAAGGATATTTACAAACACAAGAAAGTTACTACACACACGAAAGTCATGGCATTACTCTAGCAGACGGTTCTACTCAATTTTGGCACATTTACATTTTCAGGTTATGTTAGAGCTTTGTATTTCTTTTAGCAGATCATGCACTAAATGAGGTGCTCCATTACTACTTGCAGATTGACGGCGCAGTGTAAATAGTGTAGACGTATGGCATAAAAACTACATACAGTGCATGAAACACGAATCAATTTATGCTAGGTGGCCACTAAAAAGCACGAATGCTATCTAACCGAGTCAGGGCAGGAGCGCAGCAGGAAGATCTGAGCGGCGGCGAGGGGCTCCGTCCGTAGGGAACACACGCATAAACGAGGGTAGTGGAAAAGCACACTTACGCATACAATACTTTCACTATCACTCAAAATTCATTTCAATATGATGTGCAGTAATTACTTATATTCACATTCTTATTCCTTCACAAAAAATGTTTCACATCGTATTTTACCTATAAATGTTTTATTTGGTAGAACCGTCTGCTCGAGTGAACCTAAAATAATTTTGCGATTTAGTTATAGCTCTACTTTCGGTGAGTCCTATCCTACTTTAATACTCTAGTCTAGGGATGAAAATAACCACTCGCCTGGGACCAGTGGTTCATCTGTACGGGCGAGTATTTAACGCAGGGTGTCTACTGACCTGGAAAACTTGGAATTTGTTTATGTACCTGGAATTTAACAACAAATCTGGATTTTTCTTAATTTTACATTTTTCACTGTATATAATAGAAAAGTCCTAATAAAAAAAATAGCAACCAGGAGGATATCTGGTCGGAGTTCTGTCACTGCTTCCGCTTGCTTGTGACACTTTTTTTTTTTTTTTTTTGTACGCTTCCCGTGGCAGTTTCCATATACCTCTTGAAAGTATTTAGGTGGAATTTTTATCCATATTTTGGGGCAGTTCGAAAACTCTTTTTGCTACATTAACAAATCTAGAAATCAGAGAAATACTGGAAACTTCTCCTTTAGGAAATTTTACGAAAAAGTAATGGACAAGTCAGGGAAAATGGAACTGGGAATCAAGGAAAATTTTCAGAAAGTGAAACATTCTTTTAGGTTTTGTCTATTTATTAAGAAAAGCCGATAACTGAAACAAGAGAGGGATATTATTAAGAGCTATGAATCACACGTTAGTTAAAGGTGAGAACTCTGGTTGCTATTTTTCAGTTACTGCACGTTTTTCTCAACTGGCCTTGTGGAGGGGATATTAACAGTAACAACTTTTCTTTGCTTAAAAAAAAAAAAAAAAAAAAAAAAAACTGGAAAATAATATAAATAGACCTGGAGAAAGCCTCGAATTTAAAAACAAACATCTAGTAGACACCCTCTAATATTCCTATTGTGGGATGTGTGCTAGTAGCTCTCTCCACGGACTATTAAAATGTTGTTGCTTATTTGCATCCCTGCTCTAGTCCCTTATATACAGCCAAGGAAATACCTACCTGCCTTGCTTATTACGTAACAGTCTCCTATTATAATTCAGCTGGGATTGCTCCTCAGAGGAAAATGCTAGCAGTTACGATTAAAATGAATTGTAGGTTTCGTGTCATAGTGAGAATGCCTATGTGTTGCGAGTTCGAATCCAGTTCAACCTTGACCATAAGACATCTCTTGTCTGCTTTGGCCTAATAACTTCACCAATAATAATAATAATAATGTGCTTTCAACTAATGAATCCAAGTTGTATCACAAACTTCAACTTTGTAGAAAGGCTTCAAAACAATTTACCGATTTGATAAATATACATTTGATGTAGCTTGTATTTATTTATAGAATCTTCATATCGTACACGAATGGATCAGTCAAGTAATTTTGTTACTTCCGCTGTCAACAAAACTGCAAGAATTTGGCCTATGATATATTGTCTTTACTTTCATGCAGATAGATTCCTTTCCCTTCCTTATTTTTGACCCTGTTATCTTTCGAAGACCGCTCTTTTGGATTTTTTCTTTTAACTGATTTAGATATTCTCCCCTTTTGTCATATTGTATAAAGATCAGCGCAAAACTATGCCATTATATCGTTTGCAGTAAATTTCTCTTGAACGTACCGAAAACAAGTTAATCTGAATGAAATGGCGGAAATACGTCATACTTGACTCATCCATTAGTCCTTTCTGAGTAATTGTCAAAACAGAACTTTAATTCTGATGCCACGGTTGTAGAGAACATCTTTAAGTTTTTTTGGATATCGATGAATATATGAGTATATTTAGTTAAATCCTTCAACAATACCTGGAACATACACACTTGATCTAGAAATCAATTAGATAATACAGCGCGTTCAGTGCACAAGCTAATCAAATCCATTTTGAAAGTATCTCTTCTTCAGGATCCCCATCGAAACTCCTTATAGAGCTTAAAAGATTCATAGCTTTGTCTCCTTTTGTGTTAACTTTGGTAATTGAACTTGTTTCCCTTGTGCTCTAATCGCCCCGCACTCATGCCTTTGGCGCACTAAGTTCCAGGTTCGATTCGCGGTGAAGAACTTTCGAAGGTTCTATCGCATTACTGTTGTTTATATTCCACCTTAAACTATAGGTTCACGTCTCATATAATCTTGGTAGTGAAAGGGATGCTAAACTCTAATGTAATCAGCAAATAAATAAAGACATTAATAATTGCCACTACTTTTTCCTATAATTACACACAGAGATCATAGTTGAAAAACACAAATACGTAATTTCACACTTATGGTAGCAAACGAAACAAATGATCAGCAACAGAAATAATTAGGCTTGAATTTTATTTAGACATTATTAATTAAGAGCTCTTTAGCACATTATCTCACGTTACCCGCGCGAGAAATGTTGCATTTAACCAACAATAGAAACATATGCTACCATAATTGTGCATAAGCTAAAGATTACCCTAAACCAAGACAAGGAAAGAAAATAAAACAATAAAATACAGTAATAATAATTTTATAAGGTCCATTAAGAAAGTACATGGAAATTGCGTACTGATTGCTACTGATAAAATGTGTGTTAATTCCTGTACCTCATTTCTCCTCTTTAGAACTTAAACTATTCAAAATGCAGGCTCATGGACAGTGACGAAAGTTTTTTTTTTTTTCTGTGTGTGTGTGTGTGTGTGTGTGTGTTTGGTCTTTTAAGTCATACGAGAGAGACTACATTTCCAATCCTGTTCACGTGAATTAACTCCATTGACAGACATGCTGCTTTCCCATGAAGTCTGCAAACAGACTGCTCTCCTCAGATATACGTCGGAGTTCTCGCCAAAAGATCCGTTCTTGAAATGGCTGTAAGCCACTGCTTGCATCTGTAATACAAATTAACATAATTAACCCAATAATAATAATAATAATAAAATGAACATACAGTACATTTTACTATCGCTACGTATTACTAAGTTTGAAATATTCTACTTACGAAAATAAGCTTTAAACTTATTATGTGTAGTAAAAATTAGCTTTCCTTCGGAATTAAAACACTACAATACCCTATATAGAAAAAAAATATATTTTGAGACCATTAACTCCAAATAAAGCAATGCAGTATATTTTCAAGAAAGTATCTTATACTTCTGAACGTCAAAAACTGAGAATTTATAGGCGAGATAGTACCGTAATATTTCTGCACAAATACAAGTGACTGAAATTTAAATTGTTACTCAAAACTTACAGTAGTTCCCAGAAAGTACTTTGTAACAACTACTACCAAACAAAAGAAATTGAGGTGAATTTTTCTAGTAGTAGTTTGAAGAAATGCCCGTGACAGAAAATTTCCCTTTTTCCTGGAATCACCCATATATATATATAGGGGTAAAAGTGCAGGGAAACGTCGTCCCCCACCTCGAAAAAATATGTACGGCTTCCCCCAGTACCTGAAAAAAATTACAATGGACAAAAGAAAGGCAGAAAGCAGGGGGAACGGCGTGACGTCACGCCGCTACCTACCGTCCCCCCACCTTTTCAGATCCACTTTCACCCTATATCTATCTATATATATATATAGGTGGCCAGTAAAAGCCATAATGCTACTAACCTTGTTAGGGCTTAATCGTAGCAAGGAGCCTGCTCGAGGGCGTGTCTATAGGGAGCAGACGCGTAAGAGATGGTGAGTATTTGCGTACGCGATGGTAGTGAAATCGTGGGTTTTCGCAATGATGTGATTACCTGTAACACTTGTAATGATTTTTGAGAAGAGAACAATAGAAAGAAATGCAGAGGTCTTATTAAAAGCTAGCAGTGAATTGGGTTCGGAATTAAACGCAGAGAGAGAGAAAAAAAAATAAATAAATACATGGAAGTGCGTCGGGACCATAACATGGCAAATCGTGGATGCGTTTATACTTTTGATAAAGTGGATAGTTTCAGATATCTGGGATCAATATTAACAGACGAAAAACATATTCATGAGCAAATTAAGTGTCGACTAAAAGCAGGAAATTCGTGTTATTATTCAGTTCAAAATTTCTTGTCGCGAATTATGTCGAGGAATTTGAAGCTTAAAATACATAAAACGATAATCATGCCTGCTGTTCTGTATGGCTGCGAAACACGGTCGCTAACTCTGAGGGAACAACATAGATTGAAAGTATTTGAGAACAAGATCACGAGGCGAATATTCGGACCCAAGAGGAACGGGAATGGGGAATGGCGGAATCTTCAAAACGAGGAACAAGGGTGGAAAAAAAATGATTTTTTTTAAAAAAAATCATTTTTGCTGATTTTTTTTTTTTTTTTATTTAAATCGATTTCTTTGACTTAAATCAAATCTTTTTCCTCGTAAATTACAAGTCGCGAACTGAAGAAAAAGCATTAGGAAGTAGTATTCAATGCTAATTATGCCATTTAAATGAAAGTATTAGTTTTGAATTTTGAATTAATCCCCGATTGTTAACCTCTGTTAATTCCAAGCAATGTTTCATAACCCTTTTAAATTATGTTTTTTTTTTTTTAAAAAAAAGGGAAATTATGGGCTTTCAGTCAAGCAGCTACATCATCATCCCTATTTATCCTAGGATCATGGTTCATACCTCATTCTCTTCAGAATAGAACGGCCTCAGAAACGGTAAAATTCACATTTCTCTATCATGTCTCTGAAGCGAGAAATTTTGAGAGAATGGGATTTTTCTGATTTTTTTTTTCAAATTTTTATCCCCTCTGGACTCCCTTGTGTTAACGCACATATCGCAAAATCAACTGGGAAATACTAAGGGGTGTACTAAATGTGTGTATAAAATTTCAAGCTATCTTGAATACTAAGGGCGGGGAAAATATTTAAGAATGAGCTGAGAACATCCCCACAATGCCCCAGATAACCCGCATGTAATATAAAAATTCCCTCAGACATCTCTATTTATTCTAGGGTGATTTGTACATTATTCTATTCAGAATAAAAAAGATTTTCTATCATACCATTCAAATGTCTCCATTGTGTATCTGGCGCAGAAAAATCACGAAAAAAGGAATTTTATATTAAAAATATCCCTTTTTTACCCCTCTGGACCAACCCCCTGTTTTAAGGTAGAGATCTGAAACACTGAAAAATACTAAGGGGTGCATTGAATAAATGTGCAAAATTTCAATCTCGTACGTGCAAAAGTAAGTCCGCGAAAAATAATATCCCCCAAATCCCCCAATTCCCGTATAACACAGGATCTCAGGTAACAGTTTCCTGTAACATCCCTATTTATCCTAGGATCATGGTTCGTACGTCACTCTCTTCAGAATAGAACAGCCTTTCAAATGATACCATTCATATATCTCCATCTGAATCGCGGAAAAAGCTATTTTGTTAAAAATATCTTTTTTTTTTTTTTTACATTTTCCCCTCTCGAACCCCCCCCCCAGTTTTCACGCAGAGATCTGAAAAATAATAAGGGGTGCAGTGAACGAGTGTGCAAAATTTCAGTCTTTTGAATGCAAAATGTAAGCCTACCAAAAAATAATAATAATAGGCATAACAAAAAATATATTTTTAAATTTATGATGTCATCACACACTATGCTTTCAAAGTCTTAACTGGAAGACCAATCGGAAAACGACCATTAGGAAGACCTAGGCGCAGATGGGAGGACAATATTAAGATGGATCTCGCAGAAATAAGAATACAAAGTAGAAACTGGATCCAGTTGGCCAAGGACAGTAGTCAATGGAGAGCTTTTGTGAACGCGGCATTGAACCTCCGGGTTCCATAGGCAATGGTGTTAGTTAATCTAAGTAAACATGCAGACTAAGAAAAGTTCTATCAAATTATTGTTTTGACATTTCTTTCTTTAAGTGATTTCCCAAGACTTTCTACAGTCTTATTACCCTGACGCATGACCGACATTTGGGTATACATTGATCAAATGCGTGCAACCTGATGTGCCCTGGGAATGAACACGTGCTATTCTATTATATATGCAATTACAAAATTATTATTACATGAAGTTCGCTACTAGTGTCCTAGAAATTGTTTCTTAGACCAAGAGTTGCATTTATTGGTGCCGATTTATTTTATTAGGACTCCCCCAAATGATATAAATATGCTTTCGGACGTATGCTATAAAAACGACTGTGCGAAAACACAAACCAACCTGTGCTATGTGCCCACTTAAGGACGAAAATGCTGTCTATCTATTCAGAGTAGCAACAAGGAGGTTTGCGCGGAAGCGCGTAGGTAACGAGCAGGCGTATCTGCGAAGGAGGGTATACACATAAATGAAGATATCGAAAAAACATTTCATATCGCAATCACTCACTTTAACACCACTGTGGCCCTTGTAATGGTTTGACACTAGTAACATTATATTTGTAAACATCACCCTGGTTTCCAACATTGTGGATATATGCTTCGATAATAGGAACTAATATTCTACGCAGTTCTCTTTGATACGCACTAACTCACTTTCACCATAAAATTACGATATTCTTAGCCAATACCAAATAAGCACTAGAACGTATAACACGCTGGGTCTAGACGCAAAACTCAAATCAAAGTTTATCTAAAGCTTTTCATAGCCATTATTCTGTTAATCCCCGCAAGATTTTCAACATCCTAATGACGACTTATGAATAGGTTAAGTTTTAATTAGTTCACTAAGTACATAGCTTTGGCGCGGCGTAGCGTATCGAAACTTAAACAGCTTCTTCTTCCTTGGAGGAAGTTGGAATTCTGAAGAAACAAAAGAAAATACTCTCCAGTACACCTACAGAATAGTCTGTTCAAAAAAAAAAAAAAAAAAAAAATACATATTATTCACTAAGACGGTCTAGACTGGTACCAAGCTGGCACGCCTATTACAATTATTTCGGCATAAGCCAGCTTAGCACTAATCCACAAGTATGCAGATTGATAATACGCGTGCAAACTCATCTTTCCCTTACAAGTACGAACTTGCGTCCTTACGTACGAAAAAAAAAAAACACTGCGTAAAAACACTAACTTACATTAGATGGCTAGTAAATGCGAAAATGCTACCTTTCTGAATCAGAGCAGAAGTACAGTGCACGAGCGCAGGGGTTCGACATGGAAAGACGCGTCAGCGACGGTGGGCATGCCCATAAACGGATAGTAAAAAACTCTTGGTTAGGTGGCGAAAAAAAGCTATAATGGTATCTAACCGAGTCAGAGCAAAAACACGGCAGGGGCCCTGTACGGCTGTGCGTTTGTAAGGAGCAGGACACACAGGGAATTCGCAATATCGAGAATAGTGAAAAAATTTACATGCGATAAAGTAACAATTTTGAGCACGCAGTGATTTCACCTTAGTAACTCCTTACTTATAACCATAAAATGCATCATGCGGAAATAGTTCACTAGTGGAAAGTAGCATGTTACAGCCATAACATATTCTCGTATGTTTTATCCCTAGTAAGTAAGCACAAAATACTTGTTCCCTTCATTGTACACAAATGCTCCAACAATGGAAATTAGTATCTTACACAATCCGTTTTCATATGCATTCAGTCATATGCCGTAAAATTGTAAACTTCCATTACAGACTATTCTGCGGCATGCCCAATCTTTAACAAGTTACAAGTAGGCATTATTTACGTTATGGAAACCTAACTTTAGCCTCCAAAGTAAGAAGCTGTAATTTCACTCCTAATCTTATTTGGAAAATGAGTTTTGCCTCCAGACTTTCCATATATGAAGTGTGTAGTTAAAAGCTACTTACCTTTCGTTGTCTGTAGGAAATCTAAAATACGATACATCCGAGTCCCTTTCATATTTTGCACACACAACGCACTTGTATTATGCACACACACACAACGCTCGGCATTATGAAACTATAAAATGTTACACATTATATACACAAGAATATATATACAATATATGTATATATATACACAAAGAACCACTTTTTATTTTCGAGAAGAACCACTTTTTATATAACCGACGCTACTCATCTTCGCGTAACGATCTGCACATTGAGTGATAACAATAGATTTGAAATTTACCGCTTTCACTGGCCGCTTCCGCTCTGAACGGTCAAATAACATAAACGATTAGCTTTTGTTTTCAGTAGTTCATACTTCCAAAACTCCTTTTAGTGGCGGCGCTAGTTGTCTACCAATTTCAGCGGGAAAGGGGAGTGGAATCTCTTACAATAATCACTCTACGGCCGCATGGTTTCCATGTGCACTTCTTATAACATACTAAAATTGACTAATGTTGTCATAGTATTATAATTTATAAATTTAACTTCAGGTATTTATAACGTCGGAAGCCCTCGAAGAAATGAAATATCGACTGAAAGGAGATGATTTTCGTTATTAGTTAGTCCAAACTTTTTTTTCCTCGCAAATTCTGTCGAACAATTTGAAGCTCATCATCTACAAAACGATAATTATGCATGTTGTGGTCTATGGTTACGAAAGATAATAGTTTGCTTTAATGGAATAACATACACTGAAATAATTTAAGATAATCATTAGTCGAATATTCAGAGGGATGGAAATGGGGAATGACGGACAATTCATAACAAGATAATATAAATTTATACCGTTTACCAAACAGTGTTAGAATCGTTAAGTCTAGGAGGCTGAGGCGGGCAGATCACGTAATTAGAATGGAAGAAACTAGGGGGACTTCTAAATTTTACTGGAAATGCAATAAAAAAAAATCATTTGGAAGACCTAGGTCCAGATGGGAGTACAGTTGCATATCAAGTAAGGAATAGGAATTCGCAGAAATAGAAATGCGACTACTAACTGAATCCAGTTGGTTAAAGACAGAGGTCAATGGAGAGCTTTTGTATATGTGGTATTGGAAGTTCGAGCCCCATAGGGCATAGAGTTCGATAGTTAGATAGTATTTGTACCGTAATACGTTTAGTAAGAATTTGTTAAATATGGAAGATGGCTTACATTTTAATAATTACCACTTGCCAATGCTAGTACAGTAGTATTTAGAAAGAAAGATTTGACACAGGAGCGTCTTGGGGGAGGGGGGGAAAGACACATTGATTAAGTAACATTTCGCGTTTTTCACTCATTTACTACTATTCTATTAATAAAATCTATATAAATATCATACTCAGGGGGGTAATTGTTCCTCCCTGCCCCCCAAATGACTCTCCTGGATTGACATACATATTTATGAAAAATTTACTTACAACTATGGTAGAGATGGTCCTATCTTTTTCTTTTTTTATCTTTTTTTTTAAATCTAGGAACAGACTGTCAATCTCCCAATGCTTATGTTCGATTGCTAGTTGGGTATATATGCAATTTTTTTTATCTCATGTGGTGGCAATGAAACCGGCTTTGCCTTCCTTCAGAAGATTTTGCTGCTCTTGGGAACCTCGAGCGAGTTATCACTTTGGATACACTTCTTTAGATTCAGCTATGACGCACTACACATTTCTGTTTTTAAAATTGGAAGTTATTATTATTATTATTATTATTATTATTATTATTATTATTATTATTATTAATAATAATAATAATAATAATAATAATAATAATATAATAGTTGACGTGAAATGTTGATAAAAAGATAAGCAATGGATTTAATTTGCCGATTGTTACTACGAGGAATGTAGAAATTGTTAATAACTTTTAAAATAAAATTAGGCAGTGACATTTTTAAATGGAATGTTCACCAGGGGCGGATCCAGAGGGGGGCGATCGGGGCGATCGCCCCCCCCCCACAAGAGGAAACTTTCTTATTTTATATATAAATAAACCCATCCACAACAAGTTTGGAGCTCTTAAAAGTAGCAGTATTACCGCCGACCGCCCCCCCAGAAGTCCGTCCTGGATCCGCCCCTGATGTTCACAGGGTCGTTTGATATATGCTGTTACTCATATCTATGTGGGGGAGCATGATTGTTTTCCTACTTCTTTCCTTTATTATACGCGCTCAGAAAAACACTATACGCAATATTTTTTGCGCGGAATATGAGAACGTTACGAATTTCGTCCTAAGCTTGAACTCCTATTTAGATTATGGGGCCGTGGTGGCTCAGTGGCTGTATGGGGTTCCTGGTTTGATACCATCTCTCACCAAGTGAACATTGTAGACAAACACCGTGTGCATTGTTTTCCTCGGGGTTCTCACGTTTCATCCCACTTTCTTCATTTCACCATTGCATTAATTTCTCATCATCGCCGTCTCCTTTAGCCTAACCGACGTAAAACTCAAAGATTTGATTTTTTTCTTATTTAGATTATGTTAATGAACCATATTTACAAACTGTAAGATGAGATTCCTGACATCGAAATAAGAGACAGATTCCATATGGACCAGTGAGGGAAAATTTAATAGTTTCACAGCTAGGGTGTTCCAAAATCATGAAAAATCTACGTTTCAATATGCCTTATTTCGAATCCGAGAAATTATGTAGTAGTAATACATATCAACGTAAATAAAGCCCAGCATACAATAAAATAATAAGTATTTTCAGCAGTATGCTGTGAATGTGCAAAGAAATTCTACAGGGAATAATTTGCAGACATGCTCCCAACAGAATTCTGAGATATGCTCTGATTTCAAGGTGGGTTGAAAGCAAACAAATGTCTTAACAGCAATATATACTGAATACATCGACGGGAAGTCGGAACTCTTAGGGACCACCAGCTGTACGATTCGTTGTGTTCGAAATAACGTGTGCTGCGATATGTTTTTGCCACGGTATATTTCCCAATTTTTCATTTATAAGCCTCAAGCAAAATATCGCTACATGCGTTGTTCCCAACATGAGAGACCGTCGTGATGGGTCTGTAACACTCGATTCCCCGCCGAAGCATTCCGTGTTCACTGCTGTCAATGCTAAACCCTTGCTTACTTCGGTCCCACCATTAAATTCCTACATACCAGGAAATTTGGTTGGAAGCATGTCTTAACTATGCCCTGAATGAATTTTCGTGAGCATCCGCTGCACGTTGTTGAAATATTTATTTTTGATGGCATATGTGTGACTTCCTTTACGCTGATATGGATCGCGACCCCACAATTCCACTAATTCGAAATAGTACATGTTGAAATGTAGCTTTTCATCATTTTGAACTGTACTACAAGCTCTCAAACTATCCTATGAAACTGCTGTGCGCTTTTCCCCACAGATCATCATAAACTTTTTTCATCTTGTTTTGATGTAAGGATTTACTTATATGTCGTTGACATTATGTTTTGAGGATATATGTAGACTGAATATAAAATCCGTGCTAAGTGCAAAAAATGGAAAAGTTGGGTTTAATGTTAAAATGTGGTCTATGTACCTAACACTACTCAGTGAAAAACTGGCTACCTAGTATTCATTGTGGAAGTAGCTCAAATAATCCCCAGAAGAATGCGCGTGCCTGTATGTCCCATCAGATCTGAAGTAACCTCTGGGCTGTTTATTCAATGTTTTCGTTTTGACTCTTGCACGAATTTTATATTGTCTATATATATCGTTAAGAGTACAACCATTGTGTGTGGACAAGTTCCCTAATGAACATAATACGAAACCAGTCGTTTGAAGGGAAGCTTCTGAAAGTCTGCCCCGCACTATGGAGCAGTTATCACCGCCTTCATCTCCCATTAAGATGCGTGACTACGTTTCATTTAACTGCTGTGCTGAAAAACTATATCAAACTATTGTCATGGGCGCTTATCGATATCATCGTTGAACTTTGTCCGTGATTGTACTTTTAGTTCAATATTCTTCAAAAAACATTCAACAAACAGCAAAAGGAAATTATAGTTCACAACTAAATTGTAATTACTTAATAAGTTCTTTGTCTGTAAAACTGCTATGTAATCGCATCTTTGAAATCGTTGCCAAGCACTGAAGTCGGCTAGCTTTCACAATCAGTGTATAAGATCATGCATTGACAAATATGATGAAAAAAAGAAGAAGAAAAAGAAATTTCAGAAGTACACATCCTTACGTATTTCACTACAAATACAAAAAGATTCATAACCTCGTCTGAAGTCAAGTAACAAAACTACTGAACTTTTCCAAAGTCAGAATAGTAGCGTAAAAAATAAAAAAAAGAACCTTGCCGTTAGTGTGTATTACATTGGTCATCAAAATTGCATCAATAAACCAAAGGCACGTATCTATTTCACATTTGTCAATGCCTGGTCATAAGTCAGTGCTTAGAAAGTTTCAAATAGACACTACTGCACTAAAAATTACACATGCTAAAACCATTCCCCACAAATCATTTTTTTTCTTCCATTTCAATGAAAAAGTTAATAATTTCAATAAGCATTTCCAAAAATAATAAGTCAGTTCAATAAAAATATTAGCGTACAAAATTATCACTGTCTAGATTAGTGTTGTAAAGTCCTGGAAAAAATGGAAATTTTGGGTAAAAAATAGTCTTTTTACCGTTTTTTACCGATCTGGGAAAAAAACGGAAAAATTGGGAAAAATTGAAATTTTCGATTATATTACTACATTATGCTTTTAAAATGAAAACTATTTTATATTTACTAGTTTACAGTTAGGATCATTGAGTAGTTACGTTTCTTGTATTTGAATAGGGAAATTTTGTGGCAACAACTATATTTGTACCACTCCTTTAAAGTTAGCACAGTGATAGAATGGAGTTATGGCTACAAAAGTTCCTAAAATATAATCCTAGTTAGATTAATTAATATAGACACATTTAAATTATCTTAAGTGATCTTTTAAAGTTACTGTTTTATTGCAGGGGAGTGTTAAATAACAGGGCCAGAATCATTTCAGTTAATACAGTGGTGCACACCCCCCTCATATCCATGACGCAACCCCCCCTCAGTTGTCAATCCGTAGCTGTTCTTCCATGAAAAAAAAATCTTTTCGATTAATTTTTACACCCCATCAAACATATTTATATAGATTTTTAACCCCCCAAATATTTCAATGACGCAGTTTGCGTCATAGCCCCCCTTTGTGGGCACCCCTGGTTAATACCAGTATGCTAAAGTCAAATATATATTTTATGGAGATACGTATCTTCCTCGTGCTGTGTAAAATTTCCGGAAATTTTAAACCCATTAGAAAAAAATATTTTGTTCGGAAATATTGGCAAAATCCGGAAAATATAATTTAAAAACTATTTCTTCGCGTGATACTGTACTTACGCGTATTAGCTGTAACGTGCCTGCAGTATATATAGAACGTATTTCGCTAGCAGGAAAAAAAATCTTAAAGCAACAGCTTTTTTTTTTTTTTTAGTTTTCTAATTTCTGATAAAAATCCCTCATTATTATTTATAATTATATTTTTCGAACAGTTCAAAAAGAGAGAGGATCTTATTTAGATATATACACAAACCGCATAAGTGCGTAAATTTGAACAGTGACAAATATATTTAAAGAATTTAAGATGTGAAATTTCCGTTCGTTATTATTAAAGACTAGCAGAATACCCGTTCTTTACATGGGGAGAATACGTTTCATTTTGGGTATAAAGGGCTCCAAAACTGTCACCAATGAACTTAGGGATCCCAAAAACTGTGAATTCGTCACTAGTATCAGTCATTTTTAATTGCTTTTACATGTCACTCTACCCCTTTAGGATTAACTAATGGGGGCTGAATTTTGATTTAAACGGCATCGGAAGTGTCACTGTTCATCTCAGCCACCACAAAAACTTTGGATTCGACACTAATATCAGCCATTTTCGATTATTTTTATATATCCACCCCTTCTCTCTCCCCCAATGGGGGCGCGGTGGCTCAGTGGTAGAGCGTTCACCCCCGGTGCTTGGGGTCCCTGGTTCGATCCCAGCTCGCGCCGTGTGGACTTTGTGGTGGACAAATACCGTGCTCGTGGGTTTTCTCGGGGTTCTCCCGTTTCCTCCCACTTTCTTCATTTCACTCATTTCTCATTATCACCGTCTCCTTTAGCCTAACCGGCATACCGTGGGACGTTAAACTTAAAGATTTCATTTCATTTTTTCTCTCCCCCAAGTTGTGACGTTGAATTTGGATTTAAACAGCATCGGAAGTGTTAATGTTTATCTGAGGACCCCCAAAACCATGGATTCGACACTAATATCAGTCATTTTCGATATTTTTTTATGTATCATTCCCTTCCCCTCCTGAAGTTTCGCCGTTGAATTTAGATTTAAACTGCATTGTAAATGTCAGTGTTCATCTCAGCGGCCCTGGAAACTACGGATTCACACTAATGTAAATTATTTTACATTATATATATATATATATACAGGGTGTTAGGAAACTCCACCGAAAAACTTTGTAGGAGGTTCATTATACGAAATGAAAGAAAAAAAGTTCTAATAAACATGGGTCGAAAAACGTCTCCTTTCAGAGTTATGAACTACCAAAAATTCGAAATATCACGTTTCAAAACATCCTGGCTTAGAAACTATAGGGCCTATCCCAAGAGGTTTAAGGAATTACACAGGAACTGGTATACGCTCTATCTAAATATCCATGTTTCAGAATTCACCGGTACCAGCGAAACGAACGCACCATTAGTACTTAAAGGAGTATCCCTATACTTCAACTTCCTTTTCACAGTTCCTTTCACCGATAACGGAAGATGGTAAAACCGGGATATTTAGATAGAGAACATACTAGTTCCTGTGTAATTCCTTAAACCGCTAAGGATAGGTCTTATAGTTTCTGAGTTAGGGAGTTTTGAAAAATGATTTTTCGAATTTTCAATGGATCATAACTGAAAGGAGGCATTTTTCGGCCCATGTTTATTAGAACTTTCTTTCTTTCGTTTCGTATAAGGAATCTAGATTATATAAAAAAAAGAAGTTGGTTAGTGCTATAACATCTCTTGCATACGCCCTGTTCTAAGTAAAACAAAGGTAACTCATAACATAACCACATAGTAGAGGCGCAGGGTAATAACTAAATATCTAAAGCTGCCAATGAAGATTCATCTTTATTACACATATTGATAAGTCTGAAACAAGAAGGGTAGTTTCTAAAGATAACTAAATAAATTAGTGACGATATGCATTGTTGAAGCGAGCGATCCTCCCTCTTACGTTAGTAATTTAATCCCCAAATTATAGGATTAACTTTCCAATCTCCGATAAACACATGCAGTGTTCTATGAAATCTGAGTGCTTAATAAGTATTCAGAAAAATGTGTTTAATAAAATTGGAGGGAACACACACTCTTAATATTGCCCCATTCCAACTGCAAGCAATAGAGACGATTGGAAATTCACAGAAACTGTTTTTCGACTTGGACTTTTTTTTTTAAAAAAATGAAAGTTATAACACCTGTATTTAAATTTTTGGGAGGAGGGGCGGGCGTTAATTAAGTCCTGATATTTGATTGACTTCAACTGCAGGACTTGGGAATGGGATCACATGAAAACTTTAAGCATATGTATCATATTGAGTTAAAACCGAATAGTATCTATGAAACTTACCACAAAACATATTTTTGAACCTGGGGGAGATAAGGTTCACTCTATCGTTCTCAATTGATCTTAAATCAATGTAGTGGGAGTTATTCTGAAGCCTGAAACAGTATAGGCCATATTCCGCAAAAAAACGTAATATGTTTACGAAATATATCTTGGATCATATTTAATCTGAGAACGGGGCTATCCAAGCCACATTATAAACTAAATTCGTCACTCATTTTCGATTGATTTTAATCCTAAACACCGGAGTTACGGAAAAGAGATAAGGAAGATATACATATTGGTGTATCGAATGTGAGTTATTGTGGAGTAAAAAATTAGATCGCTACTTTAATCTGTACGCTTTCACTACTTTATACTTACAGCTCAATATAAAATTAATGATTGTACAGCATTAAAAAAAGACCTATTATGCTAAAATCGAACAGTTGTAACGTAAAGTTTGCTACTACATGGTTTTAATACAGGGGATCTAATTCATCTCACCTGAGCGGACTGAATTCACCTCTCATACTTGATGGATTTTAATTTTAAGCACTAGAGAATATGGAAAAGTCCAAAAAAAGTGTGCATTGTAATATACCAAACATAATTCATTTTGGGGGGAAGGGGGGATTTATCGTGGAACTAAAATAAGTCGGAGGAGGGGAATACTTACTATTGCTCACTGATTTTAGTTCCTTGCCGAAAAGATGATTGGGAAGTTCTAAATAAAATGCACGATATAATGCGCCAAAATCGAACATTTTACACCATTTAACCCTCCTTAATGCTTCATGGGTTTCAACACTAAACAAGCACGATTCTTTTCGAAAGTCAAAGAAAGGCACATATCATGTTTCGTCAAAACCAGATAAGTTTCACGAAAGTTACTGTGGAGCAGATGGACACACACACAAAAATACCAATCGAGTCGAACAATGGAAGCTTCGCTGACGCTCGCTCCAATTGAGTGGGCTAGAAAGTTAATGAAAAAAAATGTAATGTTTGAGTTTTACGTTCCACAGTTATGCCAGCTATTCCAAAGAAGACAGTGATGTTGAGAAATGAATGAAATGGTGGAATGAATAAGGTGCCAAAGAAACCCACGCACACGGTGTTTGTCCAGCACAAAGTTCACTTGATACGAGCTGAGATCGAACCAAGGACCCCATGCACAAGAGGCGAACGCTCTACCATTTGAATAACCACGATTATCTGTTGTTACATGTACAATATTAGCAGAAGAATTTCACAATCCCAGTAATGGTTTACCGACCCTCGTATAGGGTATTACTGTGTGTGATGAAGGTGGAAAGATGATATTTGGTACAATTCTGAATGTAAAATGAGGAACATCATTTGGATAGCAGAATTAACGCTACAGTTCAAGATGCGTACGTATAGTGTTTTGAGTGGAAGAGTACTGTACATTTGAAATTGTTTTTTAAGTTTAATGATGTGTGGATTATATTCGGATCAACTTTGATTTAACAATAAAAATATATTGGCCACAACAATAAACTTTTTCGCTCTCACTGCTTATTTATAACATGTTGAAGTTATTACAGAACCATTTATTTATGAAATATGAACAAAATTACAATAAGCTTTTTCGTATTTAAAAAAAAAAAAAACTCACCTTCCAAGACCATTTTTCTCTTGTGTACTTTCATGGGTAAGAGCATGTAGGGTTGTTAGAAAAATATCTATTTATGAAACATGGACAAAATCAAGTAAACACTTTTTGAGAATATTGTCTGGAAGGAATTTACCTCGAGAGTAGTTTACCCCTTGCCGATTTCTTAAGAAAAATTATTTGTGCCCTATAGTAAGATTGCCAGATCAATATTTATGAAATGTGAAGGAAGCCAGTTTAACAGTTTTTGGAATAAATCGTCTGAAATTATCACCTCAAGAGATCACCTACCTCTTGTGATATTTTTAAATAAAAAAAAATACTTGTATAATATTGTAGGTTTGTTAATGGTTAAGAAGTTTCGCTTATTATCGTATTAAAACTAGTAGAACTCGTTATTTTAAATTTAATTATGTTGATTAGTTTCAAATTGTGCTAGTAGCTATTCGTTAATTTTGGTTATTCGGTAGTAGTTATTCGATATTTCTTCAAATTAACGATAACTTATCTAGTTTACCTTACCGTTCAAGTTACTAGCGTTCGGTTTGTCGTATTGGGTGATTTGCTGCTGTTCTTCGGTGCATTTATTATTTAAGAAATGGAGTGAAATAAGGTTTTTAAGTGTAACGTCCCACAACTATGTCATTTTAAGGTGAGAGAGACGGATGACTGTCGAGTGAATGGTGATGAAAAAATTGATGAAATCAGAACGGGGGAGATAACGAAGGTATCCAGAAAATCAACACACACAATGTTGTCCACTACAAACTTACTTGACCGGGAATCGAATCAAGGATCCAAAAGTAAGATCTTTATCAGAGAGTCACAGTGCCCCTCACTTATTCTCAAAGAGGAGCAGTCTATATATAAATGCGTATATATCGCTCCAAATATGCTCATATGGAGAGAATTGAGACTAGTATTTCACATTATAAATAGCTCAAACTGGGAACATAATGAGAGTATCGGCATCCGTAATTGTACTTCGGCACCAATTATGAAATTCGATACTTAATTAACAGCGTTACGTTTTATTTTTGAAAGACAAAAGGAAAATTCTTGAAAAATATGAAGTCGTAGTTTTTCAGTGGTAATGTACTAATAACTTTGTAGCTTTAAATTCAATCGTACAGCCACTGAAAACAGTAAATATGTATCTTTCATACCTGTTATTCTATCAATATAGTCGAAACAAAAGTGGAGCTAGAAAAAGGAGTGACATGCAGAAATAACCGAAAGCACCTGTGCTAGTGTCGATTCCACAGTTTTCGGGAGTTGCTGAGACGAATAGTGAAACTCCTGTTTTCGTTTAAGTCACAAATTCAGTCCCCAATGGGAGTAAGAAATGCATAGCATCCTTAGAGATGGGATGGAAAGTGGTGAAATATAATCAAAAAGTGCCGGTATGAGTATCGAATTTGATTTTTCGAGTCGCTGAGATGAATACTGACATATGCAATGCCGTTGAAGACTAAGTGGTCTGGCATATAAATTTAAAAGTGGCGAAAATTAAAATTTCAAAATGATGGAGATGAGTTTCGAATCCATACGTTTCGTGGCAGGAAATCGGCTGACCTGTTTGTAATGCCTTCTGGAACTTTAACACCCACCTCAGGCTAAATATTATCAAGTCACTTTAATCAAATTACATATTCTAGAGTAGTAGGGTATTTCAAAATTTATCGAAAGATCTTTATTTGAAAATTACGCATTATGCTAGAATATAATGGGATTTTATCATTGCATTTTGATTAAAATTTCTCCTAAAGGAAAAATGAACACATCTCTTATTTTTTTCGATAAATCTATTATCTGCGTGCAAGGAATCAGAATTGCAACTAGTATATATATATATATATATATATATATATATATATATATATATATATGTGTGTGTGTGTGTGTGTGTGTGTGTGTGTGCGTGCATCTTTGTTTCCTCATAACTCTGGAACTCTTAACGCAATTTCAAGTCTAATTTGGTGTACGTATGGTGTAGTCTGAAAAAAAAAACTGTGGGGTTAAGATATCCCTCTCATTCCCTAGTACCGTACTAGTGACTAAATGTAAACATAATAGAAAACTACCAAAATTTGTCAAGTTTATACTTTTCAGTCCCTGAGACAAATAGTGACACTTCCGATACTGTCCAAATGTAACTTTAGCCCCCAGTGGGGGCGAAACCTTTCTATGGTCATCTAGATGGAAGAGGATGGCATGCAAATATAATTGAAAACTACCAGTATTAGTGATGAATCAATTGCTTTGGGGGTCGGTGTAGTATGAATAATGACATTCTCGGTTACGTTTAAGAAAAAGTTCAGACTCCATTAGCACCCCTAGGGCTTGGAAGGAGGTGGCATTAAATTAATTCAAAAGGACCGATATTAATGTCAAATTTATAGTTTTCGGCGTCACTACAATGAATTGTAGCACGCCAGATACCGTTTAAATCCAAGTTCACCCCCCAGTGATTGTATGACGTCCCTAGCCTTCCTAGAAATTGTAGGTGTGAAAGGCTGACACGTGAAAATAATAAAAAAAAATTACCGGCATTAGTGTCAATACCACAGTTTTCACTATCACTGAGATGAACAGCGACATTCTCGATAGCGTCAAAGTGTAATTTCACCTTCCATCGGTATGGGGTGAGAAGCAGTGAAAATTAACATTCCAAAATGACCGATATAATGTCGAATCCATAGTTTCTGGAGTCGTTAAACTGATTGCAGTCAGTCCTGATGACATCTAAGCACAAGTTTAGGGAAGAGCGGCATGCCACCTAACCCGGGAATTGACAAAGAGGCATCGTCGAAGGCGCAGTGGCGGATCCAGGACCGACTTCTGGGGGGGTTGTCATACTGCTACTTTTAAGGACACCAAACTTTGGAATGGGTATTATTTATATATATACTATAATAGTTTTCCTTTTCTGGGGAGTGATCGCCCCCCCCCCTGAATCCGCTCCTGCGAAGGCGTTGCTCGTCGTTATTTATTGTGCTATGTTCATTATTTTGTGACAGTGCAACTGAGTCCAACCTTGCTTTGATCCACCTTGGCGTACAGTGTCACGCAAGCACCGCAAAGTGCATGTGCTGCCATCGCTACGAAGGTGGAAATACCCTCCACGCTGGTTTAGTAGCTAACATGCGTGCCTTTTATATGAAGGGTCCCGGGTTCGATTCCTGGTGAGAGAGCATTCGAAATGAATGTTTCGGATTCCACTTTAAACTGTAGGTCACGTCTCATATACCTTCGCTGCTGAAAAAGGACATTAAATTATCAATCAATCAAGGAAGGTGGGAATATGAGTACATTTTTAAATGATTTTGCAGCAGTTCTCACATGATGCAGTGTGATCTTTCACTAGTCCCTCCCTGTTACTGAAATTTCCTTGAAACAAATTGCGTATCATATGCAAGCTTTTGGAAAGTTGTATACTAGACATACATTATATATATATATATATATATATATATATATATATATATATATATATATATATATGTTACCGTCAGAACCCGAAATTAGGTAAAACTAGAATTTCCTAGTTAAAACTAGTTTTCTCAAAGCCGCTTCGAAAGAACTAGTATTAACTAGTCAATACTAGAATTTACGATGTTAGTTAGGTAGTTCTAGTTTTTACTATTTTTGCTTCTAGTTAAAACGTGTTATTACTAGTCAAAACTAGTATTAACTCAAATGTGTTACCGTCAAAACCCGAAATCCGTTGAAACCGGAATACCCTAGTTAAAACTAGTTTCGTCAGCCTTTCGTATTAACTCAGTATTAACTAGTGAATTGTAAAATTGACAACGCTTATTAAGAATGCGTAGTTTACTATTTATTTTCATTAAAATACAATATTACTAGTGAAACCTGAAGAAAAGTATTTATTAAGACACTTAGAAATAACTTTTCTTTTGCACAAACATCATAAATGTTTCTATATATTTCTAAAAAGTATTATGGCACTCACAATATCATAGAAATTCTTTGTTTTTGCAGTACCTTGCGAAATATAAGCCTCTTGCATGCATAACATGTGAATCCTTGTCGTTCAAATACAATTCTATAGAAACACTTATTTATTAAGAAATACACAGAAAAAACTTCCGTTTTACAGAAATATCTGAAATGCTTTTGTATGTTAGCACAAGGTAAAATACACACTACTATTGCACTACTACTTATTCAATTCGGTGGTGCCAAAGCCAATCTACTGACGTAATATTGTATATTTATTATGAAATACAAAGAAAAACGTTTTTATTGCTAAAACATCTGAAATGTTTCTATTTGTTACCACAAGGTAAACTATCATGACATTTTGAGTTGCAGAGAAAACCTTTCTTCTTGCACAAGCATCTTTTCGAAATACATGCTTTCTTGCACACACAACGTGTGAACCCTTGTGGGGTTAATGCTGCTTTCCTGGCTGCAGTTCTCAACGAAATTTCAGTATCTGGTACTTCGACTGGTGTCAGGAACTGCTCGTGGCAAATGTCGAATTCAGACCTACAACAGACACATTTTGTTTAATCACATGGTGTGGGAATCCTGAATCACTTATATAAAAAATAAAAATGACTTTTCAAAACAAAATAATAATATATTTTAACGCACAATTTCCACACTCGTCATAATTAGTATTTCAGAGAAACACCGGTAGTTAATCTGCGTATTTCCTACAAAAACGCCTATGCACTAAAGCACATTTCACGAGTACCGGTTTCACAAGCTAAACAACAGTCTTTTACCGGGATCAAGTTCGTGACATGTTATCAATCTACTGGTGAGTACACAGCAGACAACAACAGATGGATTACACATTATTAAATCGGTTCCGGAAAAACATAATGGACATTATAACAGAAAATTATTTTGACATAAAATGATGTAAAGAATCCATCATTATTTTCGGTTAATAATAATATTACAGATACGTATAAAAAACTAACATCTATGGTTAAGGGTGTTGACCAAGCTCCTCCCCATTAATTTTTCCGTTTTTTGAAGATTGTGAGAAATTGTAGGTCACTATCACCATTTTGGAAAGCAAGCAAGACAGAATTTAAGTAATTCTATGATATAAAAGGAACAGCGCTGTAAACAATTTACTTTCTGTATAGAAATTTGAATAGCTGTGAATAATGATGTCACACGCTGACTACTCAAAAATCTAAACAAAAAAATAAGTTGTTTACAGGAATAATCCTTTCAGATCACAGACTTATTAAATTCTATCTTGCTTGCTATCCAAAATTGTGATAGTGACCTACAACTTCCCACAATCTTAAGAAAAAGAAAGAAAGAAAGAAAAGAAAGTGATGGGGAGCTTAGTCAACAGCGTTAACATATACAATATAGCTCTTAATTACCGAGCGGCCATAGATCAGTTGGTAAAGTGCTGGCTTCGCATTCGGAAGGTCGCAAGGTCGCGTCCAGCGGCCTACCATCCTGACTGAGGATTTCCAGCTTTTATCCCTCTCATACCAATCAAAGAATGTGATAGTACCTATAAAACTAGGCCTTAACCAACTTCCTTCCCATATGCTATCTCGTACCCCATCCCGGCGTGTACCAGAGATGCTTAAAGGCCTTAAATGAAAATGCTTAAGGCCTTCTGCGGGCGTGGTCGCGGGCTCTAAATCCCGCTGGGAGCCCTCCGCCTTGGATACAAACCCGAGCAATGGTTCGGATCCCACTTTAACCTGTAGGTCCCGTCGTTAGAAGCTCCTTAGCTTGTTTAGGACGTTAATACAAATTCTATCAATAAGGAGCACATAAAAGACAGAAAACTTACTTGCAATATAATTTATCCAGCTTTCCATCCTTGGTTCCAATCTTGTGCAGATCTTCATTTTTTTCTAGAACAACTCCAATGACATTCCAAAAATCCGCCTTTGCTCTGTCCACATCCGGGATTGGTATTATGACATTATCTCCCACTTCAACAGGTGGATGGGTGGCATCAGAGATACGTTTCATTTTCTTGGCCTGCTTTGACAAATTTTCACGTGCTTCTTTCCTGGATGATGTGATATCAACCGCACTAGGACCAGCCTCATTTTCTCCTTCATCAAATGTTTCATGTTCACTAAGGCGCTCATTCATGTCCTCAATAATACTCACGAGGTCGTCCTCATCGTTTATGTTTTGGAGAACATCTGATGACAGTGCTGAAGTCGTAAGTCCTACTCTTGGCTCAATGCCGAACATCGCACGGTATGGAGACTGTTTTATTCCGGAATGATAAGCTCGAGTTTTCATAAACTGAACAAAGACCATTTGACCAGTTTGTTGTTTTATTATCATGCATCCACGAGGCAAGCATATTTTCTATATCTTGATTTGCCCGTTCTACTGACCCTTGGCTTTGGCTGTGCCTGGGCTTTCCGTTGACTAACTTTAACTCAGGCCAGAGTGTCGTTAGTTCCTTGATGACAGAATTAATAAACTCTCTGCCATTATCAGAATGTAAAATGCAGGGGGCAACAAATGCCAAAAATATGTCTGTCAGTTGGTAGGCTACTTCTTCAGCTCTTTTGGTTTGCAGCGCTCGCAGTAAGACAAACTTCGTCAGATGATCCTGGTATACCATGATAAACTTGAACTTACGATCAGGGTGTGCTTGCATGTCTATCAGGTCCACTTGACATCGGCTGTTCATTTCTGTGTGAAGTATTGGCTTAGAAACAAAGCCCTTCTTTTTCATACTTTTCTTCCGTTGACATGTTTCACACATTGACAGAAAAATATTTATCATTTGAGTCGTAACGTTGGTATATTTCCTAGAAGTTTCAGCTTTCATTCTATCTCGACCTCCGTGTCCCACAGCAACATGTGATGCTTCAATAACATCAAAGATCTCCTCGGCAGGTAAGTAGTACTTCACAGGCTCACTATTCGACATCAGTTTTTTTGTTTCACCAATTTCCAAAACATTAAACCGTTTCAAACGTCTGTACTGTAAAGGTGTTTTCTTTGCAGCAGATTTTGCCTCTTCAACTTCAGCTAAAAGTTTACTGTAAACGTCCTTGGTCATTGCATTATAGTGACTGTCTTTTTCATTTTCCAAACGAATAATTTCTTTGAAGAATCTTTCCTTCAAAATTGTTTCTTTATCGGACTGACTCATTACAACGAATAATCACCTCACACTTCCCAAAACACTAACACACGCGTAGCCACGAAAAGAGAGAAGCACCTGCACACTTTACAAAGGCTCCGAACAGACTGAGAGAAAACAAAACAATACTTTCCCAGTAGGAGCAAGTCCGAACTTGCAGAAACACTGTTAACTGGTCCATTTTGGTCAGAACTAGTTTTAACTAGTAAAAACTGTATATGATTCACATTATATAGTCTTTTTCGTTAATTCCAGAATTACCTAACTAACATAGTAAATTCTAGTATTGACTAGTTAATACTAGTTCTTTCGAAACGGCTTTGAGAAAACTAGTTTTAACTAGGAAATTCTAGTTTTACCTAATTTCGGGTTCTGACGGTAACATATATATATATATATATATATATATATATATATATATATATATATATATATATATATATATATATATATATATATATATATATTTGGTCTACCTTTTGTTTTCTTTAGAGATATCTAGTTTTGAAAACATCTTCAACCCGTTACCTATGCTGATATCTCAGCTTAGTGCTATTCTCCATTGATTTCACGTATGGTAAATGTGGTTCCATACTCAGTCTTGTTCCTATATAAATTTCATTCCTAAAACCTAACAGTTTACCTAAATCACAATGACCCCCTACCTTTCCTGCCCTTTTTAACTAACTTCCTTAGCTTTAGGGCCAAACTGACAGTACCGCTAGGTAGGACTTTTAGAGTACTTCCTATTACACTTATTAGTAAACGTCTACCTTATGAGGTCCTTCACACTGGATCTGTGTCTTAAGAAACATTCTTGTAGCACGAATAATCCCTTACGTTGACGGAATAAAATATCAATGTGGCTTCAGGCATATTCAGCCACTATTGAACCTCATGCTTTATATCACATATATAGGAGAGATTAAAACTTTTTGATCTTGTTTGCCGATTCGGAACGATTGCAAGATTAGTGAGAGCTTTGCTAAATAAGAGGTGGTAAGATCCAAATGCAAGAAGTTTGTTAGATTCTTTCGGGATTCATAACAGCGTACAGCAGAAAGACTGTTTTACCGGTAGAATGTGTAATCAGATATAAAGTGAAATAAAATGAAACGCGAAACAAAGTAGAATAGGCGAATTATATTGTAACAATTAGAAGCCACCAGTGATTGGATGTGTCACGAAATGCATGCCCCAAAACGAAGCAGACTCGTGTTCGTTAACCAGATGCGATGAAACATAGCCATACACAAGGGGAGTATACATGCTACTACTAACGTATTTCTACTAAACACGACGCACTCTTTCTCTGTGTTTTTTCTTTATTGTGAGCGTTTACATGTATTAAAATTGCACTGGAATGTAACTAGAAAGTATATCAAAATATGAGCTCGTGAGAGTACCAGAAAAGCTACATGTTTTGTTATGAAGAATCATCAAAATTCAATTAAGCAAACCTGCTGAGCTCAAATAGCGTCTTTATGTTTTTTTATCATTTTTATAGTGTGCGTTAAAAATCGCATCGTTGTTTCACCATACGAAGACATTTAGTTATATATGAAATTTTCAAGACATGATGCATAGGGATGGCTACTAGGAATATTCCCAGTGGGAAGGAATTTTTTAAAATGGGAATATTCACGGTTCTTTCCTTGGCTTATAAATTCCCGGGAAGGAATTTATTTCCATTTCTTTATTTTATCTTCTAAATTATAAGAACCGTATGACAAATTAATTTATTTTATTATGATTTACTTCTAGGCTTTAAATAATTTGGAGGTTAAAAAAATAAAATCCGTTGACTGTACTTTATATAACTAATCATATGATTTCTTAGTTCCATTTCCATTTGCAGTAGATGAAAAGGAACCAGTTTGTAAAGTAACATAGAAATTATGTAGAAATAGAGATGAAGTACAATTAATATAACTCGAACAATCGTTAGTAATAGACGTCGGTCTGTCCCCTGTCTCTGACTCGAATTTCTGAAGAGGTACTCGGACTTCCTTTGCATGTGAATTAACGCATGAAATTTCGAGAAATAGGTAGGAAGAAAGGTCGTGTGTCAGAATGGTACGTGCTAAATTATAAAGATGAGTCAGTATCTTGAAGATTTTGTGAACATGTGCACAAATGCTGATAAATTGGTGAGACATGTATCTTAATGGCAGTTACCCAATTTAATTTGTTTAAAACATTTAAAAAAATAATGTTTATAATATCAGTAGTAGAGTGAAGTTTAGAAAATTCACTTACTTATAAATTTAAACTGTGTAAGAATATGTGGATTTACTGTACCATTTTTTTCCACATATTTACTTTCATAGAACATATTGTAAGTAAATATATATTTATGCGTACTCTCTAAAAATAATAAAATATTAATAAAGTAACACATTACCGTTCAGAATATACATTTTAAAGAATCCTTTGGAGACAACAGTAATAATATACTGTGATAAAAAATGATTTTAACTTTGAAATCATAATATAGTAATAGAATGCAATTTTCTTTGTGATTGCTTATAAATTCCCGGAAAAATTGCCATTTTGGGATTCTTCCCTCGAATATTCTCGAAAAATATCTTCCCAGGAATTTACCCATCACTAATGTTACATTAATTAAGAAATGTCAAACTGGGAATCAAGCAAGTTAATATTCTAGCTCGAATAGTGGACATCGTTAATCCACTATGAAATTCAGCAGAATGCTGTAGAACGAATATTTTCCCTGCTTCCAGACAATGTTGCCAGATTGGGCTACAGATAGCGGATTGGGCAGTTTTTTTCTTAAGTTACCGCGCTACCAAAATTTCAAATTGGGCGACATGCTATTTTTGGAGTACTTGTAGCGCTACTTATTTTCATATATGAAATTTCAAATTATTAGCTTCATATTATACACAAAAAAAGTTTAGTTTCTTCAGTATTCTATCCACAATGAGGAATAAATTTACCAAAACCAACGCGTTTTATACTAGTTCAATTCTTGTATTTTAGTATCCAGATCTGACGATACTAGACTTTCGTTGAGTTTGTGTTGTCGCAGCATTACTGACCATGTTGCTGTTCGAGTTAATGCCCAAGTCTAATAGGGGTACGGATGTGGGTAAACGTGAACATCGCTGATTCACTATATTAACATAATGAGTAAGTGAAATTACAACAAAAACTTTCAAAATTCATGTCTCCTGAATAAAGAATTTAGCAAATGAATTAAAGTAGTTAGGGATAACTAGTGTTTCGACGAGACGAGACGAGACTCCAGGCTATCTCGTCTCGTCTCGTGCAAAGTATGTCTCGTCTCGAAAAAAATGTGCTCGTCCCGTCTCGTCTCTCGTCTCGAGAGGTGCTGTCTCGTCTCGTCTCGTTCTGTATCGCCTTGTAAAAAATATAGCAGCATACCATGGGAACGAAAGTAAAATGTAGCAGGCTGCACCATGCTAATCAAGATACAACTAAGTTACAAGTATTACCCACAACACACAAGACAAGAAATGTCACGGTAGCTACACCGTGAAGCCTTCACCTCTGGTCTATGTGGTACTCGGTTCGATCTCGGTTAGTGCCATGTGAGCTTTGTGATGGACAAACATTGAATGTGTGTGGGGACCGCGGTGGCTCAGTGGTAGAACGTTCACCTCTGGTGTTTGGGGTCCCGGGTTCGATTCCAGGCCCGCCAAGTGAATTTTGTGGTGGACAAACACCGTGCGCGTGGGTTTTCTCGGGATTCTCCCGTTTCCTCCCACTTTCTTCATTCCACCATTTCATTCATTAATCATCATCACTGTCTCCTTTAGCCTAACCGGCATAACCGTGGGACGTAAAACTTAAAGATTTCATTTCATTTCATTTTTGGAAATCAAAAAGGTCGCTCATTTTATACTATCACCAGGGGGTAAAAGTGAGGGGGAACGCGAAGGGATGCCGTCCTCCACCTTCAGAAAATATATATGGCGTCTCCCAGTTCCTAAAAAATAATACAATGGGCAAAGATAGGCAGGTGGACGGGGTGACGTCATGCCGCTACCTACCGTCTCCCTATCTTTTTAGATCCACTTTTACCCCTGACTATCAAAGTCTGTCCATTTCATTGCACACTCCAGTTATGCTGCTTCTGACGTAGTATGGAGTTTACCCTAACATGCCACTGCCGACAGTCTGAAAGTTCGGTCGCTGTCTGACCATTACCAACCCAGACGTCTGTCGTATTTCCAACTTCAAATGTTTCCATTAAACAGACAAGTGTATAGCTGAAAATATAATTCATTCATTGGTTTGTGCTACAAATAGTTCAAATCCGCTACTTTTGGAGCATAACCTCGCTACTTTTAAATCAGATCTGACAACAGTGCTTCCGAATCATCATATTTGTCTGGTTGTAGTTAATCGGGTTTGAGAAGCGAGTTCCAGACCCTGGTGGTCCCGGTAAAAAGTCGTGACCTTCATGACTTAGGACGCGTTCCGACACTGGATACTGCATTTATCTTAAGTGAGGAAGCTTTGTAAACGATGGTAGTAGAGTAGAGTAGAGGTAAGCAATTTAGGAACTTAAGAGCAGCTGTAAGAAATCAGGTTGAAGTTGTCGACAAATTAAAGTAGAATAAGGATTAGAAATTCATGCTTCCTCTCACAGAAAGTACTTAATATTCGAGACTAATATCGATAGAATTACTCACAGTATTCCAAGAACACAAAAACTGTTAATTACCTGACTGAGCACAATGAACTGTGTGTGTTCAAAAATAAATTATTAATGACATTTTTTTTAGATACAAACTAGACGGTTGAAAATTAGAGTACATGAAACTCCATATTAATACAGCGAGAAAATTACATAAACACCCAACGTAATTATAGTTATATCAAGACATGTAAGACATAATGATATTTTGCCCTATAAAGGAACTCTCATAAGTGTGTAGTTTCCTGATTGGAAAACATTTGGTTAGGATACACAGGTGTAGATCTAGAAGAAGACAAAATGCAATTGCAAACAAACAGACTTTAGGCAGTGGTTCCCAACCCCTCTCATGTCCATGACGCACCCCCTCTCAATTGTCTATCCGTAGGTGTTCTTCCATGAAAAAAAATTTTTTCGATTAATTTTACACCCCTTCAAACATATTTATATAGATTTTACCCCCCCCCCAATATTTCAATGACGCAGTTTGCGTCATAGCCCCCCTTTGTGGGCACCCCTGCTTTAGGGAAATACGATAGGTCAGTCTGAATTGAATTGGTTTTGCACATGTTAGTGTTATTTTAATTTTGCAGCGATGAATCCTTGTTTTACACTCTACAGTGAGTGGCAGAAAAAAAAAAAAAACTTAAGACCTTGAACGTACGAACTTTTAGTAACGCATACAGGATATTTAAAAGTCATGGTACATGATTAGTACTAATATTTCAGGAGGAGATAACCTCTCATACCAACTATCCGAAAAAGAACAAATTAATGCAAGCATACAGAGCATTCAAATTATTATTGATAATTATATAAACATTAACTTATTTTCTATGCGATACATTTTTTTTTTTTTTTTTTACTTTGACGTGTTTCATTGCCCGTATTTTTTCAATAGTTGTTGTTTGTTCCTGGAGATTGCGTTTCTAGCAGCAAGTAGCTAATATGGTAAAATTTCAGCTTGATGCTAGTATGTTGCAAATACATATATCTGACTTGCAATTTGAGAAACACTTATTTAATGTTAGAATTATGAGCAAAAATAAGGCGTTACATAATGTTTCAAATAAATATATTCCCAATTCCCTAATAATAAGAAAAAGTACCTCTTTGTACGCTAGTAAGTTATAGTAGACGATTGTAGGAAGCACTCTTAGCTCGATATATTGATTAGTTATACCTAGTTTGCGTGTGAGATATAACTTGTGCGACGTTTCCGCCTTACCCTCACTGCTGTATTCACTGTATCTATAGTTCATTTCAAAGTTTATATTATGCACATACTACTGAAGGAAGAATGTGGACAGAGTTTAATAGTTATTCAATGTAAAGCAGCGATAAGTCAAGCTTGAAATAAAAAATACATAATAATAATAATAATAATAATAATAATAATAAAACAAGTATTGTATGTTTGGGTGCGAATTTGTTGAATGATTGTTTTTAAACAGGCTGCTAATACAGCTATGAATTAAGGTAGAGAAACTTAGTTCTTACCTATTTAAAGTATAATATATAATACAGCCACGGATCCGGCATATGATCAACGGAGGAACTAAACCATAGTTTCCCGCTTCATCCAGTGTAAAGAAAGTAGAATTGAAGCTCATTTTATCCAGTATATATCGGAGGGTCAGGTGGGGCCTATAGCCCCTATGGTCCTCTCCCTGGATCCGCTCGTGTATCGTGAATCCGCTCGTATATAATGTGTGTGTGTTTCTATCTCTGAGCCCATGGACATCATCTTGCTCTCAACGCATGGAGATGATGCATGCCACTTGTCACTACGTATATCCATGTGTAAGAAGCAGGGGCGGACCTAGGACCGACTTCTGGGGGGGGGGCGGGGGGTTGTCATACTGCTACTTTTAAGGGCTCCAAACCTTGGGATGGGTTTTATTTATATATATAAAATAAGAAAGTTTCCTGTTCTGGGGGAGGGCGATTGCCCTGATCGCCCCCCTGGATCCGCCCCTGGTAATTAGTTACACATCAATATTTGTCTACTTACATACAAATATTTTAATGCAGTTGCATATGGGCGATTATTCGCAGAGAATTTAAAAAACGCATCAGTTGCATCGAGTCGCTTCAGCGGATAGAAGAGGAAAGATTTTAAAAGAGGACATTCAGGTGTATAACTTGAGTGTATTCGGTTGGAAGTTGAAGAAACCACACTTCAGACATATCCCGCTTTATGCTGAGTCGTTTTGACGTATTATTAGCATCATACTAAAGGCCTGACTACTGTAGGAAACATACGTTGGTCGAACTCTTAAGTATGCCACTAATCACGCATCAGAATGACTCGGCGTAAGGCCCATCATTACTTGCAAGTCATTTCTTATTTTTGGATAAAATTGTGACGACGACTGACAACTACGGAACCTGCACAGACACTAGAAAATGCAGTAAATGATTTCTAAAATATTACCGAAAACTAAAAGAATACTATTAAAAGGAGAGAGAGAGAAACTGAAACTTTGGTTAGCAAGACATATTTTGTGTATTTGAGAGATACGTTGCGAGTGTGGACTATATATGCAGCACGTACTAAAAGACAAGAAGTTCTGCATTTCCAGAAGTGTTTTATAATGACGTTGATGTATGATGAGAATAGCTTTAGATAAAGAAATAGTTTTCATTGTCAATTTACGGGCAGTGTAAACTTTGTAGAATATAAAAATACTTGAAACGGATATGCGTTTTTTTTTTCGCTTGTATTTAGAAATTTGAACAAAAGTTACCAAATAAATTTTAAAAATAAACTTCTGATCTGAATAATTTCCAGTTTGTGCGTATAATAGAGCATTTGTGATGCGTTTCTCATACTCTCTCTCTCTATATACGTAATATTAATCAAAATTTACTTTCTTCAACTTCATAAATGATGGGCAATTTGTATTGTGTGTATAAAGCTTATTTTTACACATCAGTTTCAATTATTTTTGAGGTGAAAGAGGCATTTTAGAGAAATGCCAAATTTCTCACTTTCTTGCGTGTATAGCCCTGTCGACACTGGATGAGTAAATACAACCAACCGCCAATTAAGAAAAAACGTAGTCTGAAAAAAGCACTCCTAGTCTGCGTTAAACACATTTAGTACATTGTGTTATACAGTGACCAGCTAGATAATTATGATCACCTACTTAATATCTGATGTATCGACCTTTGTTCGCAGAGCAGCAGCAATACGGGGTAGCATGAAACCAACGAGACTTTGCTAGGTTGCTGGAGGCATGGTGCACCATATATGCACAAGTCCTTTAAATTAATTGAGAGATTTCGATGAGCTCCGATCTGACGTTCAAAAGTTGGCCAATTGAATTAATATCGAGAGAATTTGGTGGCCATTGCAGCAAATCAAAATCACCACTGTGCTCCTCGAATTACTGTAGCAAAATGTTGACCCTGTAAGAAGGAGCGTTGTCCTGCTTAAATACGCAATTTTAGACTAGAAATATGGTCGTCATGAATCGATGTACGTGAACAGCAGGGACCTACTGTAGCAAGTAGCTATCACGGTGCCCTCCACATGCACTATCGGGCTCGTAAGAGGGCAATGCAAAGGTTCCCTTAATCATAATGGAACCATCACAGCCATGTCAAACTACTGTGCATGTTGGAAGCAGCTGTTCCTCCGAAAAACGACAAATTCTGATCTGGCCATTGATGTGAAGACAGCATCGTGATTCATTGTGTCATGTCAATGACTATACGCACGTTATTCCAATCATTATCGATGATGCCGTGCAGTTAGGGTTGGTACAGATGTGTAATGTCGGCTGCTGAGGCTCATATCTAACAGTGTATGGTGAACAACGTACTCACCTTTGTCCATTGTTAAAGTATGCTGTTAATTGTGTCACAGTTTGCACCCTATCTCATTTCACCAGAGTCTACGACGTCGTACATCTTAAAAGTGGTCTGGTGTCTCAGCATCTTGTGTTTTGGTTCTGGTTTCACTGTTATTATTCCATATTTGAAGTACACAAGCCAACGCAGCTCGCGAACACTCGACAAGTCGCTTGGTTTCCGATATGCTCGTTCCCAACTGTCTGGTAATCATGGTCTGACCTCTATTAAGATCTATCACTGGACTACTTCATTCTGCGCACAAGCGTCACACTAGCTGATTAAGTGAGATCGCTGTTACCGTCTGATGAGCGGGTTTGCTGTGTTCCATGCCTCTTACATCAGCCAACCACTTAATTCAAAAAGTACCGGGTAGTCAAAGTGATCTGGGTGGTCACTGCGTGTTTCCTAAAGGCTATAAATAAATGGCATATATATATATAATATTTGACCATTGAAGTGAGGTTTACACTTACGAAACAATCACCTGGAGCCAAAATGGCGAGTGTGCTGGATGGTCGAGGACAGTGAGCTATTCTTTTTGGGATAACAAAAGTTTGCAGTGGAATCAGTTGCCGAAGATGATTAATTATATTCTCGCAGGAATAATTCGCTGGACAAAACACGTTATTTATGTACATAGAAGTTGTTGTCGATGGTGTGGCCTTTTGGAACTTTTTTTGTGTGTGTGTGTGTGTGAATGACGCTTTTGGTATTGAGAAATGGTAATTAACAAAGAATTGATCTGTAATTGCCTTAATTACCTTCGATGGTCTGGTTTCCCTACACTGGTGCAGCTGACGTCTGTTATTCGAAAAAATGGTTGCACTTGAAATACCATGTTACATTCCAGGTAAGAATGGATATGAGCATATCTTTCCAGGAATCCGTTGTTACGACGAACTCTTTGCAACTTAACATTGCTTCTTGTACTCAACATTTAGATTGTGTGGTACAAACGGTCACAGTGATTCATTTGCCCCAAATCTCCATGGATAATACTCATAATGGTATTCTTGTTGATGTCGAGGATACTACTGATTTTCCGGAGTCTCAGATTATTGTTGTTAGCAAGAAGGTATGTAAGAGTCACCTCTATATGTGTTTGGACATCATGTCGTAGAATCGTTCTTCAAACACTCGCAGTTCTCATAAAAGCTTTTCTAGATTTAAGCAATGCTTGGATGATGTATGCGTTGTGTAGGAAGCCATGAGTTTCCGTGTCTACTTGTCCCAATTTTAAACAAAATTTGATTGTAGCTCGCTCCTCTATGCTGGAAAATCGACTGATTCACTGCACAGATTGTAATACTTAAGCTCCATTCGATGCTGATGAAACTTGCTCATCATTCGACAGATATACGGGAACTTGATTGCTCCATCGTATATGATATTCAACGAACAATATATAAGGGACAGTAACATATTTTCCAGTTGGTGTAGTAAACTGTTCATGTTCGTCTAGAAAATATTTTATGATGGTTTCTCCTCTGGTCATCTTCCTGCTTTCTAATCCGGTTTATTCCTTTGATTTTATTATTAACTATACAACCCATACGGCAAAGTTTAGTTTTGGTCAGTGGCTGATTTGTTTCGTAAGATTATTTTTTTCTGCATAGAGATATGTGAGAAACAGTAATATCGGCGAGATTCACATGTGGAATAATGAGCTTGTGGTCTAATACAATAACAACTCCCAGTCAAATCATTGTACTGTACCAAATAGAGTTGTTTCCTATCAAATCAGTGGCATATGAAAGGGATCTAACACAAAATTAAGTATGTCAAAACTCCGTTCATTAGTGAAAATGCATTAAGTGTAATGATATTATTCGAAAAGTGTCACAAAAATACAGGTTCTGTGAGATAATGTATCTTGAGACTGTTCGTTACTAATCAAAGCTGTGCTGCTAGAATGAAGGTACTCTCTGTTACATTGATTTCTCCTAATGCGTTTGGGCAAGCCCGTGGAAAAGTCGTTGTTGGCCTTTTTCAATATAAATCTTGCGAACTTTAATAACGTGTTCCTAAATACAAAAGCTAGTATCCCGCGTGAGTCATTCTCTTAATAAGATGGTAAAATCTACTCCGAAAAGGGTCCAGTATATTCGTCTATGTAAAATATACGACGTTCAAAGTAATATAATAGGGTGGTACAGAAATTTGTCACAATATTTTGGGAATATATTCCTCACATCAAAATTAAAAAAAATCAAATGGACCTGTGGTCCGAAGTCCATAGTTTCGTAGTTACAGTGTGTCGAAAATGTAAAAAATGTACTTTAATAGCCCATAGTTCCACTACTATAGGACTGACAGTAGTTGGGTCAAGACATCATTGAGGAACTAGTATGTGAACTATCCGAATATAAATTTTTCAAGATCTTCGATACTAGCACAATCATTTTTAGAGAGGCTGTGAAGGAGTACTTGATCCACCTGCCTCTTTAAAAATTGGTGTGCAAGTACTGGAGCATTCTTTAACATGGTTATTTGAATAGTTCACACACCAGTTCCCCAGTGATGTCTTGACCCGACTACGATAGGTCCCATAGTAGTGGAGCTTTTTATTTCACGTTTGCGATACCCTATAACTCCGAAACTATCCACTTTTGAGCACACGTTCATACTTTTCCGTTGATATGAGGAATCTGTTACCAAAATATTGATACATTCTTGTAACGCCCTATATATATATATAATTTGACAAAATGTGCAGGTTTTGCTTGAGGCAAGGAAAACAATGATATTTGCTTTGTGAAACAACTTTGAAAAATACTTCATTCGTTTTACTTTTTTTGATTGTTTGTTTGTTTGTTTGCAGTCATGGTATTATATGCTGTGCTGTGTTGAAACTCTTGATTTAGGATTTAGATTTCTGAGCTTTTAGCATCTAAGGCCATTTGGGCCTTCAGAATTTGGGGTATGACGTCTCTCGGCGAGCACACAATCCGGGGAAAGGGAAGGAGAAAGGATTGGGGAAGGAAGGAAGCGGCCTGGGACCTATAAATTAGGTACCACCCCTAATGATGTGAATAAGGAAAACCCAGGAAACCCTCATTCAGAATAGCTTGGCCTGAAAAAGCGTGTTACAATTTTTTCGACCGGGAATCGAACCCGGGATCGCTCGCACCAAAGGCGAGAGCGTTAGCGACTACGCTACACGGGGCCACTTGAAACTCTTGAGAAACATCCCCATATCGTTTGTGCTAGCTAGGAGTTGGCGAAACTATTGCAGGCTGAATATATATATATATATATATATATATATATATATATATATATATATATATGTATGTATATATATGTATGTATACATAGAGAGAGAGAGTGTGTGTGTGTGTCTAACGTAAGCAGAAAAGTACTCATTTTCCTTTCTCTGAAACTGAATTGAATATGAGTCACACAAAGTAAATGTGATTGACACAGGATAAGTGATATTTGGACGTACGAAATTGTTATATGTTTAAAAATAAATCATATAAAACGAACAAGGTCTCAGTCGGAAACTAGCTTTCATATATGGACCACCACTTGTGAGAGGTAACGATGTAATTTCGACATCCTGAGAAATAGTTCAGACAACATATTGATTGGTTCACCGTTAAATCCGTAGCATGTTCTAGTTTAGGCACGGGTCCTTCATTGCACAAGTGAGCATTCTGCCGCTGAAGAATAAAATTACTTTACCTAAAAAAATAACAATAAATACTATTGGACATTTATAAGGATTCGGAGCTGTACCCACTTGCCGAAATTTTCAAGTTTACACTGCAACAAGTGACAGTTCAATTGATAGAGTATTTGCAATAGTCTTTGTTGTGTTTGAAATTCGTTAGACTCATTTCCTCAGTCTTTGTAGTAAGGTATATTATATAAGGTGTTCTAAAGATCATTCAGAACACCTAGGAGGTGAATCTACTCATAGACACAAAAAAAGCAGTAAAACATCTCGAATCGCTTTGTTTTAAAAACAAGCTCCTGAAAGCATAAGAAAATGGACTCCGGAGGTGAATATCTCCAAAACTATTAGCCAGATATCATGTCTTAGAGTTGTGATCTGCTCAATTCAAAAATGCAAGATTCAAAATAGTTTAGTGGCGGCGCAAAACATTCTCGCAGAGGAAGTGTGGGGTTCCCGCACATTAAGTTGGGAAAGGGGGGTCCGAGTCATGACGTACGGAACGACGTTCCATCAAGCAACAAGAATACGTTAAGATATTATCGATATCATGAACAAAGTAAATGTGATGAAGAATGTTTAGTGTGTTGTACGTCGCTGCATAAATAAAACAGGGGGATACGTATAGTGGATACAATTGTGTTCAATAAAATTTTCAATTTAATGACCCACAAATATGTCATCCAGACTAAAAGAAACACACGTTAATAATAATCAATGATTTTGGTATAATTGCGGGATTTAGGATGTGGAAGGAAATGGAAGTATCTCCAGAAAGAAAATACGTGCGCGACATTCTCCCAACACATACTTTGCTTCAGATCGAAAGGGGACTCCTTACATTCAAGGTAAACTCTTTATCACTGAGTCACTATGTATCCCTTTCCCCTTCCTCTCCCATAGCGGACAGAAGATTGTTGACAGCATATGAGAAGTGAAGGCATACGAAAGCAACAACACTGGTTATGTAATAAAAAATTGAAAAGGGCAGATAAAAATCTCGAAAACCGTGGGTAATGAACTTTCAAGACGGATAATGACAAAGAGGACAACACAAGAGAAGTGCGGTAAGAGGCTGCCCTCAAAGGAACACAACATAGACTGAAATGTTCAAAGATCAGACGTGTAGAATGAGTCCAACCTCTGCACCGCCGTGGCTGTAGATCACTGGCCGATTTTCTTGAGTTAATGCAACGGAAATAAAACATCCCGCCTAGAAATATCCAATGGGTAAGTAATATGTAACATGGGGATACAGAGGTTGAATAATCCTATGCACTGAGTGAATCAAACGTGTCATGTGTCATGAATTTGCTTACGTGACCAGTGAAGAAAGCGATGTTTACAACCTTCGCATCCTCTTCCAATTGTAGATAACGGCTCAAGGAGTAGCGGAAGGAATGAGTGTCGCGCTTTTTTTTTAACCACTGTACATAAGACAGGGGAAGTAAAGAAGGTACAGTCCGCAGCAAAAAAAGAAAAAGAAGAAAAAACTGCAACATGAGCATGTAAGTTTATTAGTTAAACTACGCCTAACAGCGCAAGGAATCAACATAACGTCTAAGTGGCATGAATAACGCCAGGAGAAACGTCGGCGTCCTCCCCTGCACACTTATTTTGGAGCAAGACTTCGTCGTTTCACAAACTTACATAGTCATGTTGCAGGGTATTTGTTGCGACTTGTACAATCCGCGGCAAAAAACCTGCAACATGAGCATATAAGTTTATTGTGAAATGACGAAGTCTTTTGCTCCAAAATAAGTGTGCACGGGAGGAGGCCGAGGTTTATCCTGGCGTGATTCGTTCCACTTAGACGTTATGCTCATTCCCTGTGCTGTTAGGCGTAGTTTCACAAACTTACATCCTCACGTTGCATGTTTTTTTTGCCGCGGATTGTACATACGTCATATATTAAGGGTGTTTTTCAGTGTAGTTCACTAACACTAGCAAAGTATACTGGGCAAGGTGTATGCCAGTATGTAGGTGCTATTGGAACTTTCTGTCTGAAGATCATGTGTTCGCAGCAGGTGCTTCTAGCAGTGGTGTAGTTTAATAGGGTCGAAATGAAATATTTCAGTTTAACGTTCCGTTTTTGTACCCTTCAGGCTAAGGGAGACAATGATTAAGGCAAATTAATGACGATGGAAGAATTGGTGGAATGAGAAAATGGAAGGAAACGGAAGTACCCCGAGAAAAACCACGGACACAATGTTGTCCACCACAAACTAACTTGACCGGGGATCGAACCAGGGAGCCTTGGAACCAGAGGTAAACACTCGACCACTGAGCCACCGTGCCCCCTTTAGTAGAGTTGAAGAACGTTAATGTGTTACCACGACGTACAAATAGTACCGCTTCTAATGTCCTCATTAAACAAACAGTAATCAGTCAATCAGTTAACGATATACAATGGGTATTGTTTCAACCAATTTTTGAGAAAATGATAGTTGACTAGTGATTCCCTGCTAACTGTGGTAGTGTTGCACATCTCTGGGTACTCTCTTGTAGAATACGCATATTTACAGTAGACGGAATTGTAGACAACAACACGTCGGAGCTGGCAGGCATACACCTTGTATAAAGAGCCAGGAGGTAATAGCTGGGAAATGAGGCGCCTGTATAGTAAAAGTTTCTTGAATCGGAAATTATCAACACCCACATCGATTCAATAACCTGATATTTATCTTTGAGAGACAAGATGTGTTTTACCAATTGACTAGAACATGGTCGACATCGTACGTACAATACACACAGATCAGCTTGGGGACGTACTTGCTTCGATAGCACCACGTTCTTATATCAGTACACATACAATAAGCAGATGAATAAACACCATTTTAATGTGTGGTGCGTTCTCAATTAGTAAGATATACTTTTGCTCAAGGTGTTTATAACAAGGAGGTATTCAGTATTTATAACAGGAAAAATATCTTCACCGTCAAATATTTTGCCAATAGTTTCTACCCCCAAAAAAAAGTCGATATATTGGACTTCCCAACTCAGATATGTCGCCCTACGATGCAGTATTTACGCAGACATACATACACTGCTCAAAAAAGGGGGGATTAGCTGAAATATCATATTAAGACTTTAAGATATTGTATGGATAAGCTTGTGTTTGATTCATATATATCATACAAGAAGGAATGCTTTAAGATACACTAGAAAAATGGGGCACATACTGGTGTTGGGGCACGGAAAACCTTGTTTACATGGCTCATGAAACAAGACGGTTATATGTGCATCTTTCGAACTGCTCACAAACAGGCAAGTCAGAAACACTGATTGTTCCTTAACATGGCATATGATCACCTCGAACAGCCAACACAGCCTCGCACCTGCGTGGCATGGATTCAATCAGATTATCGGTGGGTTCTTGGGGAATGTTGTGCCACTCATCCGGAAGAGCGATTTCCAGCTCTGGAATGGTTGTTGGAGGTACTGTCCTAGGGCAGTTCTTCTACCAAACATATCCCAGACATGTTCAATTGGATTGAGATTCGGAGAGGATGCTGGACACTTCATCCAAGCGATACCCTCAGCTTCCAGCATCTCATCCACTAACCGAGCTCTATGAGGACGAGCATTGTCATCCATGAAAAGGAACGAATCACCAATGGCACCAGCATAAGAAAGAACAAGATGTTGCAGGATCTCATTCCTGTACCTGAGAGCCGTCAAAGTGCCATTTCGTATGATGTGGAGCTCTGTACGCCCACCAATGCTGGTTCCTGTCCACACCATCAGCCCACCATCATGATACTGGGATCTTTCTCGCACAAACATGGGATTGTGTCGTGTTCCACACTCTCTCCAGATGAAAACACGTCGATTATCAGGCTCCACACTGAATCGAGACTCGTCAGAGAACAAAACATTGCCCCATTCATTGCGTCCCCACCCACGATGTTTCTCCGCCCACACTCTTCGATCAACATGGTCTCGTGCAGTTAATGGGACACACCATAGGCTTACGTGTTTAGAGGCTACCTTCTTGAAGGCGGTTGCGGACCATTTGAGTTTATATTGTGCGTCCTGTTGCTGTTCCGACGGCTCACTGGAGCAGAGTTGCATTCTAACGCTCAGTGGTGGCTCAGTGGTAGAGCGTTCACCTCTGGTGTTTGGGGTCCCGGGTTCGATCCCAGCCCCCGCCAAGTGAACTTTGTGGTGAACAAACACCGTGCTCGTGGGTTTTCTCGGGGTTCTCCCGTTTCCTCCCACTTTCTTCATTCCATTATTTCACTCATCTCTCATCATCACCGTCTCCTTTAGCCTAACCGGCATAACCGTGGGACGTAAAACTCAAAGATTTCATTTCATTTTTCACCATCCACTCTGACCCACCATGCCCCACTCTGGTGCATTATAGACATCATCTTCTGAACAGTAGTGAATTTCCCTTTTACTTTCAGGGTTTTCATTGTATTTTTTTATTTCTTTCTATTTACTTACCTGAGATGAGTGTGTCTAAGTGAAGAAAGAAATTAAGGCACTTTTGGATATTGATACTTGTAATAATAGCAATAAAACTTATTGTTTGTCTTTCGAGACAGTCTAATTTTACACTTTTTTCCCTTTATGTTGGCCTACTTTATCTTGAAGACTATTAAATTTCATCCTATTTTCGCTGAAAATAATATGTAATTCATCAAAGAAATAATTATATATGATAATTGAAATTCATCGTAATATGGCCCATGACAAACTACTATTTTGTATCGTAAAGATCAGATCCCCCGGTATTGTAACAGAGCGGTGTTTGAGTAATTCACAGTAGAAATTCAAACTCTGAATAGTGATATTTCACAACCTTGTCTTACTACAAGTGGATAGTCAGTGGATAAGAGGGCGTGGCTCATAGTGATGAGCAAATGCAAGACCAAGACCCAGGTGATTTTGGTCTTGCTTGCAAGAGTCTTGCAAGTTTTGCCTTTAAGAAATCTTACACTTTTCATAGATAATTTTTTCTCTGGATGTAAGGGATAATGCATTCTATAACGCGAGAATAGTAACGGTAATGCAATATAGTTTTACCTTCGTGTAAGGGTGATGATTATGTACAGCATAGGCGATGACCTTTAGTTTTTTTTTCTTTCAATGGGTGCCGACGCTTCACTACTTAGAAGATAAATCACAACGCTTCGTAATCTTTTTTTATATTTTTAACAGATCCAATACCCCACTGGGTCCCACTGGCTACCTCTGAGACTCATGAAAGAAAATCAAGACAACACAGGTTACATACCATAAAGTACAAATTATTATTACACACTAAAGGCGACAGATTTTTTTTCTTTTCAAGCACGATTATCTAATCCTTGTGTTGAACAAACTTCCAATTAAAGATTGAAATTTTGTTTTACTGATTCTAATATGCCCACTTTCGAAACGAGATGGAGAAAAAAAGGAGATAGCTGGGCTGAACGGAAAACGAATGAGAAGGTGTTGGAGTTAGTAGCAGTAGGGGAGAAAAATTTTTTTAAAAAATACAGATAATGAAGAGGCGGAAGAGGAACTGTTTGGGACATTGGCTGAGGAGGAACTGTATTATGAAGGCCATGCTAGAAGGTATGGTGAAAGGAATGAGAAGGAGGGGTCGAAGGAGACTGAGGTTGAAGGAAGATAGTAAAAGAGAAAATTGCTACATCAAGACGAAGAGACTGAGGACCCACCGTACATTGAAACTTCTCAGTTGCAGCAAGTGACCTGCCAATAATGGCAGTATAGCTATGGTGATGATGATAATGATAATGTGTTTAGCAATATTGTCCAAAAACATAGAGGAAAAATAAAATAATAATGATTATAATCAAACCTTAATATTTTAGAATAATTTGAGTGAAAACTGAAAACGACTCAACTGTCTGTCTTGTGTGTAAACTCAATTTATATAAATACTTTTTACCTATATTAGAAATACAAATTAACGGTATCAAACGCCAAGTTATTTGAAATAACTGTACAAAATCACTCTTGCTTGTTAATATGTATTTTTTATTGTTATATAATATTACTTCGCACAATCCTCGATGTCCCGTATACCTCAGGAGTGTAAAAGTTATATTGATAAACGATTATTCAACGTAAAAGCATCCGCCCATGAAATAAGACTTGCTGTCACATGCACTAAGTTTTTGTCAATGTCACGAAATGTTATTTCGATGTTAATTTTATGAGTACAAATTAAAAATTTCCAACGGATGCTTGAGCCTCGCTGCCAAGGCCATACCCATGTAGGCGGCATCTATGGTGTACTTAATTACCGGTGTTCAATACTACATTTCTCTTTAGTTTTGGAAGAACATCACTACTAATATGTTTTGAAATGAAATATCTAATTCAGCGTCCCACGATTATGCACCGAGGCTAAGGTAGACGGTGATGATGAGAAATTAATGAAATGGTGGAATGAAGAAAGTAGGAGGAAACGGGAAAACATCAACAAAACCCACGTACAGGTGTTTGTCCACCGAAAAAGCTCACATGGCGTAAGACGGGATCGAATAAGGGAAACCATGCACCAGGGGTGAACGCTCTACCACAGCCACCGCGGCCACAATATGTTTAATTTTACTATTCGGTTATCCGCTTCTTATGGACACAATTTTCGTGTGGTTTCCGAAAATCCAATCATGAGCCTTCGTAAATGAATCAAATGGTTATCAAAGTAAATCAGACATTGAAGTTATTATACCTTGTAATAATTTATAGAATTATGCTCCCGATCGTCTCGTGAACAACCGTTTCAGAAAGCAACATACTGTACCTATATGCTACAGAGGCAGATGAACTCTGGGACGGGTTGCATAAACTACTGGGAACACATTCACTCCAGCGGGATGTTTACCGAACGAGAAAATTCAAGTGAAAGATATAGTGATTCCCCCTTTTTTCTTTCTTTTTTTTTTACATTCTATAAAAATAATTCAAGTAGTACTGGTATTTGTGCAAGACTCTTGCACAAGAGTCTCGCTCTTGGTGGTATGGTCTTGGTCTTGCATTGGGATTTTTGGTCTTCTCGTCTTGGTCTTGCATGCAAGACTGTTGCATAAACTGCAAGACCAAGACTCTTTCGCTCATTACTAGTGGATCACGATGGGTTTTGGTAGTTGACGGGTCAGAGTAGGTCGTGGTGGGTCGTGGATCAGAGTGAGTCACGGTAGGTGGTGGGTCATATGTCAAGTTTTCATTTACTGACGTCATATCTGCCCCCGTGTATCCACGTACAACGCCTTGAACATTCTTCACCATCTTCTTTTGTTCAAGATACCAATATTCTGCCAACGGATTTTCGTTACTTGATGGAAGTTGGTTTCACACGTCATGAATCAGACCCAATTTTTCCTTAAGAATGTTCGGGAATCCTTTACCTCAGGGGCGTCATTTAGGGGGGGCAGGGAGGGGCATTTGCCCCCCCCCCCCGGGTTTGAGTTGTATATAGATTTTATCAATAGAATAGTAGTAAATCAGTGAAAAACGCGAAATTTTACTTATATCAAGGGGTCTTGCCCCCCCCAAGCAAAATTGAAATGACGCTCCTGTTTTACCTTTGAGGAGGATTCCTTGCACCACCACTAAAATACTTTGAATCCACCAGATTACAAATCTAAGACGATAGCATTCTGCCTCAGCTCAATGGCTAGTAGTTTTAGAGATATTAACTTCCAAAGTTAATTTTCCTCTGTTTTTGGCAACCTGAAACTCTGAAACTAAGCGATTTCTACGAAATTTTTACTAGATGTTCTCTTGTTTCTATAAGTATATTTACTCCCTAAATATTGTAAAAGATCTTTGAATACATCCTGTATATTATTTTCTAGTTCTGAGTTTCCTATGCACTTTGTTTCAGTATAGCTGTAAAATATAGGATGTAATCATTTTCGACAAAATGCCTGGTCAAATATAAACAATGCTATGCTTCGTGTACCATGATGATTTGGAACAATACAATTAAAAAAAAACATATACAGGGTGGTTACAATTAGTGTAACTATGCACGGCGGTAGAACGCGGGCTGTAAACAATGTATTATATTGAAATTTGATAAATATGCTATTTGAGACCTGCGGAAGAGTTACGCTGGAAAAGATATTAGTTTCACTTTCCGCCTCCAGGGGAAATGCATGACTGTGCAGGTAATACGCACGTGGAAATGGTCCTGAATGTATAATAGACAAGATGATAATGTATCCGTTTGACACTGGACGTCTCGTCCTGTATAATCTTTCTGCTGATAAATTGCTAAACCCAAATCATGGAATCAAAGGGTAAGATTTTGGAAATATGCACTGAAAATTTTATATGCGTAATCGAGATGAAACAATTTATGTATCTTATGTTTTGGGCCCCACATCCCGTCTCTACATCCTTTTCTCGCGATACAAGGTTAAAACATAAAACTGTAGTTCAAGGAGTTAAAGCTAGCTCATCATTCTTCCTGCAGCTGTTTGTGCAAAGTGTGAGTCATATACTCGCTTAAGTGGGGCTTATCACGAGTAGTCCAAAGTATAAGAACAGAAACGCCTACGGTTTAACCCGTAAGTACTACGCGGAGTCTGTCGGACTCCGCGTTCGCCGTAAATTCCCGTTCTACCGCCTCTCTAAATTGTCGCTTCCTTTACCTTCTTGGTTATATTGAGTGTATATGCGAAAATTAACAACGTGTCAGTAGTTTTTTTTCCGCAATTTCCGACAGATTCTGCGTAGTAGTAATGCGTCAAAAAAACATGCGTAGTACTTCAGGGTTAAGTATGTCTATATTGAGTGTCACACATCTTGATTAGGCTATGTGAGACTGAATCAACTAGTAAAATGTAACATTCATTGTGTTTCCTAATGAATTAATGGTGCAAATAAATAAAAGTCTAACCTTCAGGCTATGGCGCTTTTAGAAATTATCTATTAAAGGTACTTCACTAATCCTTGGACAGTTTAAAACAGTAATATACTGTTTAGACAGTAATGATTTTCAATGTTTCACAAAAATAAGTGGACGGAAAGATAGATAGAAACATAATTAGATAAATGTTATTATTCTGTTGTAACTCTGTGGATAGATATTATTTTTAAGTATGATCCTTTCTGTATCTCTATCTTCGGTTTGAAGTCACAAAGCGTAGATCAGAAGGTTATTAGAGAGCCAGGAGAGAGAGAGAGAGAGAGAGAGAGAGAGAGAGAGAGAGAGAGAGAGAATATTTTATAAGTGAGGTAGAATAATTAGTAGTATCTCTTCACATCTAAATATTCTATGTCGTATAGTGTATCATCAAGACTCATGAACAATGCACACCAGTTACATGATAATAGTTCGATATATAAGAAGTATGTGTGTATATATAGCGAAAGCCGTGCTGAGTTGCATGCCATTGTACTAAATTTAGTACAACAGACGAATGTCTGTGCAATTCAAATTACTTTAAAATTGTTAATGCCTTTCAAAGTATATTAAAAACAATTCCGAAAACGTTGATCTTTTTTTTTTCACAAAATTTGCTTTCGCGAACTTTTTTTTAAATAAAAAGAACTTCTATTTACGCTAGAATTCTAAACAGAATATAGAACGTAGGAGTGCATGGGTTGCATACTGAATGACTCAAACCTTGAAAAAAAAATAAGAAGAAAAGTAATGAAATACTGGAAGATTTCGTTCGGTTGCGTGTTGGCTGTAACCATCTTTTTAAGAGTGAAAAAAGTATTTAGTACTCCTAACACTAATAAATGAAACTGGGAAAAAGTAATCGGATATATCTAATAAAATAGAATATATTCATTATTCTTTATTCTTCATAGAAATTTAGTATCCGTTTTCAGCACCGAGGATTTCTGAGACGTGAACCTACAACTCAAGGTGAGATCCTAACCAGCGAAACGCGTTTTCTTTTTTTAATGCATCAGGTACAAAACTCAGAAGATCGCCAAAGGTACGTCCGCTAGCCACCAGACCACCGGGGGGGGCTCATTTTCAACGAACTTAAAAAGTTCGTTACTGAATTCTCTGTGTGTCTTTATGTCTGTCCGTCTGTCTGTTATTTGCATTTTTTTTTTTCAATTTTGAACCCTGTATTCGACAGAACATCAAAAACTATCAGAGAAAGTGATTAAATTTTTCGCGTCACTCTTACCGTTCCCGAGATATTGGTCAAAAAATGGCCGACTTCCAGAGATTTAAGGAGCCATAGCTCGGGAACCATAAGTTGTAGAGATGATATTGATGTTGATCAATACCTAAGAGGAGGATGAACATGTTGGTACCAAATAGTAACCGGTAGTCACTGATTAGCTGCCTACTGGCCACAGTTTCCCAGATATTGGCCAAAAAATTCGAATTTCTAGATACTTCAGCAGCCATAGCTCGAGAACTGTTAAGTCATAGAGATATGATATTTTGTTTTTTTTTTTTTTTTTTTTTTTTTTTGCGAGAAAGAAAAGAAGGTGCGGATAAAAAGATTTACTTTTACATCTAGAAACAATGACAATTATCCTTCCCGCTTCATCTCTCCATCCTTTTTAAGTTCGTTCTGGCAATGCTCTTGGAGCATTCTCAACTGATTCCTTATGAATTTGGTCTGAAGTACTTGAGTCAAAATTGTTGAAGCTCTTAAGATTCATCTAGTGTTCGCCATGAGACCAAATGGGACTAGAAATTACGTTTTATTGTCTCCTACATTTTGAAGAAGGTCTCCATTCTTGAATAAGTTTACCCTGTCTTGATTATTAGAAAGTTTTTCTCATATCGACTTATTTTGTAAATTTATGTAAAAAGTTTTGCCTCATTGTTTTCTTACTTTCGTCTATAAGTTATCAAAATCTTTCCTTCTCACAACAGGTCCACGAAGGATGTGATACATCATCATTTAAGTCATGTCTATTATTGGAGTAAATTGTGCAATGATTTGTCTGTATTTAAGCATTGTAAATGATCTTCATTGTGTTGATGCAGTCACTTTAACATTTAAAAATACTATGAATCATGCGACACTGAAACAGTGTTTTCGATTTAATACTTGTGTGAAACATGTTGCTCACGAGACTCGAGAAATTATCTCATCTCGAATATGCGAAGAAAGGGTCACGGTGGCCCAGTGGTAGAGCGCTTATCTCTGGTGTGTGGTGTCCCTGATAAAATCCGCGGCCAAGTAAGTTCGCAATGGGCATTATCATCTGTGGTTTTCTCAGGAGTTCCTGTTTTCTTACACATTCCCATTTCAATTTTTTCAATCGTTATTCACTTGCCTTAATCATCCGTCTCCCTTAGTCTAACGGGCATAATCGTCGGTTATTAAAGTGAATTATTTAATTTAATTTCTGGTGCGTGGGGTTCCTGGTTCGATGACAGGCCAAGTAAGTTTGTGGTAGACACTATCATGTATGTCCGTTTTTTCTCGAGATAGACATGTTTCTCTCCCACATGATCATTTTATCAGTTATTCCATCGTCATGCACTTGCCTCAATAGTCCGTCTCCCTTAGCCTAAAAAGCATAATCATGGGACGTTAAACTGGAATACTCCGTTATTTTTAATTTCGTTTTATTTCTAATACATGCAAATATACTTCTGGCCTCGTGGACAACACTAGATAGCAAAAAGCAACGAAAGAAAGAATGTAAACTACCTGATGAAGCCCACTGGGAAAGTATTGAGGATTGTAAAAGAAATGAAAATGAAATGAAATTTTGAGTTTTACAGATTGTAAAAGAATTAATGTAACTAGTTAGATTGCAGTTCATGGGACGTGTTAAAATATGTAGTTGGAGAAACATTGCAAATATTTCAGTAGACGAAGAGGTGCAGTAAAGCACTTAACTCATTGGTCAAGATTGGGCCGCGGTGGCTCGGTGGTAGAGCATTTACCTGTGGTGCACGGGATTCTTTTTCTATCCCAGCTCGCGCTAATTAAACTTTGTGGTGGACAAACACCGTGTGTGTGTGTGTTTCTCGGAGTTCTCCCGTTTCCTCCCATTTTCTTCATTCCACCATTTCTCGGAGTTCTCAACACCTTGCATCCTTTAGCCTAGCCGCTTTAATCGTGGAACATAAAACTTAGATTGCATTCCTTTGGTCAAGATTAAGAGGCTAGCATATAGTGGTGCCCATGGGACGATATATTGTTAATCTCGTCTCGAAAACTAGACGAGAGTCGAGACCAGAAGTGCTTTCTCAAATTCGAGACAAGACTAGAATTGTTTCTTGAGTCTTATGGGCAACAAAAGTTTACACAGGTTTTAGATGTCGAATACTGTTTCTGTTACATTACTCGTAATATAAACACTATAAATTGATTCGTTCAATTCGAAAACTTCTCTTGTCGTGTGTGTGTGTGTGTGTGTGTGTGTGTGTGTGTGTGTGTGTGTGTGTGTGTGTGTGTGTGTGTGTGTGTGTGTGTTACTTTCCATTATTTATGATTTGTTAATACATAGCTTCAGTTAATATAACCTACTTATGTGTTCTGGTATTTATTCTGCATTGCATAAAATTTATCTGGATTATTTTTAGGTGTAGAGATTTAGACGCTAGAAAAAAGACAACTTAATTTTCCGGTAGTTTTTTTTTTTTAAGTGGAGATGAGACATTTTGCGTAACACAGTTGATAAGAGTATTTATCAATGTTTAAAGATGTACAAGTCATTACACAAAATATTCCAAAAATAAATATTGTTTAGCTGCTGCTAGCCCTTCATGGACCCCTTGCGACGCGAAAGGATACTGATAATTTCTGAATGAAATTAAGAAAATCAGGACATAAATCTTATACATAAATGTACAAAAATCGAGAGGAGGAAAGCTTTACTAGAATTAGTATAAGACGAGAAATAATTATTCGGGACGAGAGAGAGAGAGAGAGAGAGAGAGAGAGAGAGAGAGAGAGAAGGAAAACTTTTACGAGATAGACGTGAAAACTTTGTTTCTCGTCTCGTCTTGTCTCATGGGCAGCAAATACTATTAGGGGACGCTGTGGATGACAGCTCAATTTGCTTTCTATGACCTCAATGATAGTGAGATCGTTTAATATATGTAAGTAGGAACAATCAAGGAAAAATATAGGGTTTGATAAGACAACTTTTCTTATGTGTGTCTATTATCTTCTTCAACATATTCAGTTTTTACTTATAAAAAAAATCATCGTAGTTTAATTTGCAGAAGTAACATCTATTTCAAGATATTGGGCACAATTTTTATTATGTTTTGAGAACTGTTGTTACTTATAGTGGAGTTTAACTTCATTTTTACTTTTTATAATGTTTATCGTGAAGGTAATAAAGAGTATCACTAATGTCGATGCAGCAAAGTGATATAGTGCATAAAAATGCCATTAGAGAAGCAGTTCATCTCTTTGTGGCATTGCGTAGTTTTCTTGTATAGCGTGCTACTATACAACGGAGTGGTCAGCTTCACTAGGAGCACTCATTGTAATATTAATTAAACATTCGCATGTCATAAGAAGACTGTTGATGAGGTATATATATATTACACAAGATGTTTATTGTAAACGTAGAAGACATGTGAAACAATGTTCAACTTAATTGAAGGTAACTTGTATTTATTTGCTTGATCTGAAAAACGGACATTCTGAATAGCTTAAAGAAAGAAAATAATGAAACAGACAAGGCCTTTAAAATATAACAAAATTTCGTAAATGGAATCTTAGTAGGTTTCTTTGACATAATGTAAAATAATAATAATAATAATAATAATAATAATAATAATAATAATAATAATAATAATAATAATAATAATAATAATGCCGTTGAAGCAGTTGCTGTGTGTGCGTTTGTGTCCGGTGTCTCGGCTTCAGTTCTCGATAAGGTCCAGAGATAGCCTTAGCTGAGGATCGTTACGTCATCGAGTTAATACTTAAATTTATCAGAAAACTTCAGTCTACAAACAAAAAATGGCGATGGAACTGTTTGGTACACTATACACCCAGTAAGAACGTGTTTAACCTGACATAATATTTAATACTTTTTAAGTTCCAGAAGGAGTAAATGCATCCTTCGTATTCAGAAATTAAATATGCATCTGTGAGCTTAACATAATAAGCTAACAAGATGTACTCAGTATGCCATTTCCTAATTAATTTTTTGTCAACTCCGTGTCTGTGGTACTACTGGGCTCAACACTTTATTTATAAATGTGTTAACGTTTAGCACGAGCCCTTGACTTCTGACGTTTTAAAATTGCTTGACTCATCAATGTCCATCTCTTGAAATAATCATTGAGAGCTAGTCATACACATGGAGAGAAAACTCATCATGTACGTATTTTGGAATGTTGGAAGAATAACGATCAATAGCAACTTGATGTTTTACTCTGCAATTTAAACTTAACGTTCTGTACTATATCTACGCCAATGAACCAAAACATGCTTCGAACAGTTGTTTTGATATTTGATAGTATGTGTATGTGTATGTGTGACTGGCACATGAATCCCAGGTATGTTGGTTGACAGTTAATGATTAACTTAAAAATCTCAATTGAAACTTACTATTATGCGTAACTGGTAGAGACTTTTAAGCGAAGCATCGTGCTTGCCCAGCAACATTGGATTGAGAATTGGGATATTAGAGATCTGGGCATAGCACCAAACCGATACGAACGGAAGAAACCATGCCGTTCCGAATGATGTGAAAAAGTGCGGGCGGGTTGACTGGCTGGCTAGCGGGTCGGGGCGGACCAACTGGTAGCCTAGACGCACAAGCAGTCAGCGCGACGGCACGAGCCACACGATAGCGCTAGTGTGAGCGGAGTGAAGAGGAGGGGAAGATAATTGGTGGGGGAAATCAGGGTGTAGCTCTGACGCGCGATGCTCCCGGGCTTAGTTGCAGCACGGCTTCAGAGGTGAAGGGGTATATGCCTCGACTTTCTTACCGAGGCGAGCAGGGAGACCAACTGCTCTAACATCAAGCACTTGATCAGTGAGTCGCGTCTGCAGTGCGTTACCTCAGCAACGTCCCGCGGTGCTCGCGTCATCTCGGTGCTTCAGCGGGAAAACTGACTGGTCCGCAAAGACCAGCACAACTCAAGAGACGTTCTAGGTAGGCTTTTACAGTGTAGGGGAGATTTTTCGTCGATGTGCATCGTTGTGCGCTATGTGTGTAGTTGACGTTATGGTGTATGTTTTTACACATCGTATCGAAGAAAAGTGGGCAGTGATGTCATATATGAAATGCCAGTAAAAATATTTTTTTTTCTTTAGGACTGGCATCACAGTTTTCGATTAGTGGTTTGGTTTCCAGTGCGCATTAATGTAATGATCTGATCACCAAGAGTTCTAAATTTTGTGTGATAGCGTAGTCAAAACAGTGAGTTTCCAAAATAAAATGAAACATGAGAGGTAAATCTAAAGAAGAGAGAGATGCTGAACGTTTCATCTTATATTGTGGCACAGAGTGAATTCGTGATCCAATCTAAACGAAGGCTCGGATTGTGGTCCACTTATGTATGGAACATCTCAGTATGTAAAAGAAGCACACACAGAATATTTAAATGGGAAACTGAAGACAATTGTGCTTTACGGTACTTCGGTCCAGGTGTGTTAGAATTTATTAGCTAAGGTGGAAATAATTCAAACGTGCAATAAGGGGAAAGTGAAAGCCAAGTATTTGGCTATTTTCCTTTTTCATCGTTTGCGACACTTTAGTTTAATAGCGCACACTTCTTAACGTCAAGACTTCGTAAAAGATAATAATAATAAGGCTGAACTTGATAAGACGACATAGAAGACTGGAAGATTTTTGCCACTGATTTAACACTATGCTTTCTCGATTTCATCGCTTATGCATTCTACTTTATTCTTCCGTTTCAGTAGCTGAATCTAACATCAGGACCACAATCAGATAAGCGCACTAACCTCTTATAAAATCGGGACTTTGTTGCTTGTTCGATCTGTCCGTATTTATTTATTTATTTATTTACTTTACTTTACTACACGTTTGTTTGTTTATTTTCAGAGCAAATAGTGATTATAAACCAGGAACATGTTTTGTTTTGTGCGTGTATTCTACAGTTAATTTTAGCCTTCATTCCATTTTAGCATTTGTGTTACATGTTACTCATTTATGTAGCAATATGTATTGCATTACAGTAGCATTACTCCTGATGAGTTTTAACAAGCACTGTTTTGTGCTTACATTCTTGTTCCATTTGCATACTTCTTTATTTGTAGAATTAACCCGTGTGTCTGTGTAATATTATGGCTGTTTCCTTTCATGTTAGAGCCGCCTTGTAGACTAAATACTTAAACTTGCAATAGAGCAGCTTGAAGCTTTCCATGAAGAAGTGCGGGAAGTGGGTAGCACAATTTCTTTCGATTGTTTTTAGGTATACTGTGAATATTAGTGTCGGAGATTTTCCTTCCCTTTTTATAATAACGTTTTACTATAACGCAGATGGTGAGATAGAGCATAAAGCTGTTCTGATTGGAAGCGATACGGTGTTCAAATTTAAACAGGCTTGTGAACCAGACCGGTTTTCCTACAAGGCAAGGGGAAGTGAATGTGGGGTAAATCACCCCGCTCGTGCGGCGCAGCTGTCCTTCCTAGATCGTAGCATTGACAAGCCAGACGTAAAAATCAGCTGCTCGCTTGAGTTAGCAACCAGTTTGAAAGATCCGAACAATGCACCCTTTCTTTCGATATGGTTGAATCAATTAGTATAATGTTGCATATTGTTTCTCCGAAACAGGGAAATTTCCAGCATATACTGAATATAGTTCCAAGAGAACGGAAGTGAACTCCTCATATAACTTTCGATTTAGGTACATTGTTGTATTTCCCATCTGATATCACGTGCCAGACTTGGAAAGGATTCAACTTTTTTTTTTTTTTCCTCATGTGCTGACTAGTAAAGCTGCACTATTAAATGAAGGGCAACCTGATGTCATGTTACTTTTTTTTTGCATATATATTTTAAAAGGAAGTATTAAGCAATAATGCAAAATTTGAGTAGCAATGATACTGATGAGTTTGAGGGAAAAAAATGTGAAGGCGGGAAATAAATCTTTGGCTAAGGCGGTGTTGTATCGATCCTTGTCCGGAGAAGGGCGGAGACTGGAGGAAAGGGGCGGAGCTTAAAAGAAGTGGTTCCTCCTTTTACTTCTTTTACACAGCTTCTCAAGCCGATGATTAAAATACATTCCCCAAGGGTTGCTGAATATATCTTGCTACTTCTCGCATGCTATAAGACATTGATATCAAACTACTAACTCAGATAAACGAAACCGAATGGGAACTGTTTACTCAAGCGGCGCATTCAAGACAGATCATGATTATCTTTTTGATATGTGAATGAATATATCGTTAAATGTAAGATTTTTTTTTCTTCGGTTATTTTTTCTTTAAATGTAATATCAATAAATGACTTTTCTCCCAGGGATAATCTGTTACACTTCGCATTATTAGCATTTTCCTGCAACGCCTCAGCAACTTCGTATATCCGCTATGTATGCAATTGTATTTTGAATCATCTACTCTCAACTTTTAAAGCCACAATTCCGTTTGTTTTATTTTTCATTTGCGAAGTTCAAGTAGTATGTACGAAATACATCACGTATGATATATACTGTTTCATATTAATAAAAGTTACATTTAGTGAAATATTTAGATTTATTTTTCGTATCTCAGAGTTTGTACTTGCAAGGGAGAGGAACATTAGCGTTGTTCGACAGCAGGCATAACGGTACATCTCAAATACCTTCCACTAAGCACAATATAATATTCATATTGCAAATTGTAAAACTATGTGATAATAAGCGTCAATAGTATGATTCTGATTTAGTTCTCTCTTGATTTTCAGGTTTTGAAAAGTATTAGTATGATGCAAAACGGCATGGACTCGGTGCCACAGCAAAATGGCACAATTCACAATAATTCCTCCACTTCCTCCTCCTCAAATTCACACAATTCCTCGTCACAAACGAATACGGGTGCACAGCAAGAGGAAAGTAAGACGAACCTTATTGTCAATTACCTTCCGCAGACGATGACCCAAGAAGAGATACGATCACTTTTCTCTTCCATCGGAGAAGTTGAAAGCTGTAAGCTCATCAGAGACAAAGTAACAGGTAAGTGACCAAGTATTTTGAAATTTCGTATGTGTAGTGTAATGAATGTTCTACTTTTTGATTTACTGACATACGAATCAACAGTTTAGGTGATAGCACTCAAGAGGTTCTACACGAGATTAGAAGTATAGTTCCCTACCAGTGTCTTGCGTAGACCCATAGAATGTGTCGCGAAATTTTACAATTTTAAATCATGAAACATTTAATAATTAGTTAAAACCAATTTTGTGACACTCGACTAGTCAGCGCCTCTAGCGGCAACAGCAATATACAGTTCTACATGGGATCACTACTACCTGGAAAATTATAAGTTTACACTATTATACTTGATATTATATTAATGCAAAATGAAACAAGTGTGGCGCAATGTCGTGGGCATGCAGTAAAATGTGTCATCAGTCAAAATATGTTTGGTACCTCTGGGTTAGTGAATACTTATTAGCGTGGATGAGAGGCTTTTAGGAAAGAAATGTATGCTAATAGAGTTTTCCGCTTCTCATTATTTTGTTGTGAATATTATGGATACCAGTGTTGAATGCCACTTTGAGCAATGCAGTGGTGATCTCTGCTCTTAATCCGCTTTGATAGAGCTTTTGGGTATATGTAGTTGACTTGGAACTCCGTCTGAAATGTTTGGATAGATATTTATGCAGCATAGGTCAGTGTTACAGGTTGACGCTATTGTGTAATTTAGCCTTTTCAATCAAAAAGTTCTTCAAAGTTCTACGAAAGGTGTGGGTGTATCATTCCGTTGCGTCATCTTTGACGTCATAGTAACTTTGCCGGCCATGTTGAATCGTGTCCTTCAGGCAGAGCGATCGATAGTTCCTTTCAGCTATGTTCAGGAAAATAGCATAGTGTTATTTGCAGTTCTAGCAGGAGTTGTGTTTCCAATGAGATAACCAGATTTAATTAAATGTCCTCTTCAAACTTTTCTTGGTACACTTACCTATTTACATTTTGACTTCCTGTTCTTTTTCTTTATTTAGTTTTGAGTTAATACTTCCAGAGAAATGAAACATGGTCTGGAAGGTAACTCTTGTTCACGAGACTTTGTCCCAACCCCAAGTTCCTTTTCTTAAAGCAGAAACATTAGGTCCAGATTGAAGTCATAGCCTGGACCAAGTTAAAGAATAGGATGACACAAGGGCAGGCGTTTATTTATTTAGTTATTTATCATCACACCTGCAATAGCCGACAACACTAAACTCTTTTCATTCAATATTTGTACGGTAACAGTCTGCGTATTTCTCAGCGAATGGTGTTTGTACAGATCTCATACGCGTTTGCGTCCCTTTGTAATGGAGACATCATTGGAGCAATACACGCAGTAATAAAGTACACAACTTAACCATATTAGTATTTTACGTTTTTCACTTGATATGTATGTCATTATTAGTGATATTGCTAGTCATATAATTGCCCATATATTCTGTATAACGTGTCTCAGAAGTAACATGTTGAAATATCTTTCTACGACAAAGGGGAGGGTCTGATTTAATTTTGATTTTATATATAATATGACCGTGCGTTTTAACATTAACTTTTTTTTTCTGTTATGTCCGTGTTTCTGCAGAACTTAGTCGTGAGTTGATAAATCAGAATTTCATAAATACTAAAGGATGAAAGTAATTGATACTCGAGTTATTGGATTTGCACAGTTTATTTTTAACGTTAACATTTAAAATATTTCCCTTCATACTGACTTATGGACATGAATATGTACATTGTCCAAGATTAAAATTTACTTTTACTTGACTTTAACCTTTCTGATAAATTATTCATTTCGGTCCTTGACACGGGAGTACCGGGTTCGATTTCCGGCGGCTAGGTTAAGCTGTATTTCCACATCTCATATAACCTTGCTACTGAATGGGGCTCTGAAACACAAATCAACCCGACAGCTACTCATTTTGGTGGGAAGTGATAGTTCAAATGGAGGAAGAGCTTACTTGCAGTGCAGCTTTAACGTGCATAGGATTTACACTTTTTTCATGGGATCTTATAGAGATTTGCAAGCATCATATTTAAATTAATTATGAAAATAAAATATAATGATAAATTTACTTGGCCAAATAATCTTTAGTTGTAGATAGTCGGATTAGCACGCAATAGTTGCACGGTGCTATTGTTGTTTGACGATAATTAAAATAGTGAAAGTTGTGGTTATCGTTGGCAGTTGAAAAGTTACTTTTAGTTTTTGTTTTATTTCAGATGTTCGTCAGTCAGTAGAGATCAGCTTATCAGTTAACACTACTAGAATGCGTAAAATATTTTAACTTTTTTTTTTACGGTGCTTACCCGTAGATTATTAGTTTCTTTTCTGCTCCGTTGCTGCATTTTGTCTCGAATCATTATTTATCACGTTTGTTATAGCGAAAGTTCTTACGTCGTAGTTAGGGAATAATGACAGCGATAGACGAGTATTGTATGAATACATACGCAATTCTTTAATTCCTTAAGTAAAATGTGATTATCGATTAGGGATAGTAAGACAAGAAGCGGTGTCGCGAGTTCGAGTACAGATTCGGCGATTATTATTATTTTAATGAACACGCTCATTTGATGAGGTTTATATTGCACACTGCTAATTTCCTTTTGTTGTATTAATACATATATTTACTAGTAACTAGTAGAGTGCTTTTATCCTACTAAGCACGATACATGACCGATAAGTTTAATCCCATTATATTTCCGTGGGATATCTTTTAAGCACCGTTTATAATGATGTGGAGTGAGTGAAGTGAGATTGCGGACACTAAGGATCGAATCAGAATGAACCGGTTCCAGATATATCCGAGAAGGACGAATATTGTTGTTACAAGTGCGTAACTTCGTTTATCTTGTATTTCGTAAAATACTACTCCATGAGAAAGAAAGTGTCGTGTACGCTGTAATTAGATTGTCACAGTATAATATGAACCATCATTGTATGTCTACTATGATTTCCAGATTATCAGAATTTTTGCTTATAATAGTTAATTGCTGTCGTAATTAGTCCTGGTTATCGAAGCTTCCTCGTGCTGCATTTTTGACACTAAAATCATAGCAAGGGTTAGCGAGGCTGTTTTGTTTTAGCCTGTATAAACAGAGAGGGAGGGGGGTTAAATCGGTTGTTTCAATATATAACCTAACATCATGAGGTAGTATTACTTCATTATTATTATTTTTTTGTCTTTCTTATTTGTCCGGTGGTGTTTTGTTCGCTTTGTTGTAGTGTTTCATGTATCAAAAGCGTTAGTAATCGTTTTTCTAAGTTTGTGCTCAGGATTAATAGATAAGTGTACTCGGCACTTTCCAGTTCTCTAAGAAATTTAGCCACGAGGGAGCTCAAGAATCTGTTTCTAGCTAAGCAGCTTGATATGCAAACGTACTTTCGGCAAAACTAACGATGATGACAGTGATAAAATATTCGAATGTTCTGCACGGTGATAAAGTAATCACCAGTACGGTGCAAGGTTTGGGTTCGATAGTCAGTCAGTTTAGCATTGAAGGCTATGTAACCTAAGTCTGCTCCGTTCAAACATTTCTTTATTCTATTTATTTTATTTTTTTTAATTTTCACAATTTTTATGAATTGGTATTTTTCATGAGGATATAAGCTATATTCCCTTTCCCTTTTTGATTAAATGCTGCAACACGTCACGTTTATATACAATTCGCAAACCAATACAACAATACAAATACCAATTCAACAAATACAACAACAATATAATTAATGTACTTTTGTAGAAAGATTCATTCTAAGTACGAAAGCAACTTTACCCTGATATTTTTCAAGTTTTCTCCCAGTGCTAGCACGTAAATTATTCGTAGTGAAATTCTTGGAGCTTTATGTTACATTAGTAGCATAACCGAGTGATTATGTTTAGTTATTTTTAATTGATGTCCTTAGGGCACGTATTACGTTGAACTTGCAAAAAAAAAAAAAAAAAAAAAAAGTACTGAGCCCCTTCGTGTGTCTAAGCATATACGCCTTTAGAGAGGTAGACCCAGGTTCGATTCCCGGCGGAAGATTACGTGATTCGGTACGTTAAGCTATAGAACCACGTCTCCCTGCTGAAAGGGATGCTAAACTTAAATCTAATCAGTTTGCTGTGTTTATGAAATGCTATTGCTCGTACTTAATTGACCTATTTCATTAATATAATTCCCCGATACAAAAAAAGGCATATTAAAACTACTGGCATGTTGTCATAAAATTTGTCTCTCTTTTTTGGAAGAAATCTCATTTAACAAGGATAGTTTTCGGTAGGTGTTGATCGAGGACTAGAGTCGATGCAATAGTGCAGTTGCTAAATCAAATGCAGAAAGCACAATGGAGAACTGTAGTGTTTCAGGCATTGAACAACACAGGTCTACCATGTAGGTGACATTTAACTACGCGATGGCCAGCACATAGATCCCAGTACCCTTGTGGATGTATGGTTAGCAAACACGCCTTGCGTCCGGATTCGATTTCCGGTGGAACATCGTTTCCGAATCCAACGTTAATTTGTAGACTAATGTCTCATACAGTCTCGCTGCTCAAAAGGACGCTGAAGGCGAATCTAACAAACGAACCGATTTTCGACCGTGTATTATTATTATTATTATTATTATTATTATTACTAATGTAGCAACTTACTTGCCTCATAACGCTGCACCAACGTCAAAAAGATCTTGAATCGCTCTCAGGAAAGGAACGTGGAACCAAAAACTGGAAGCTAAGCAAGTCGGGAATTATAATGCTGGAATACTAATATTTAATTTCTTAGATCTCTTGAGTTTTTTAGAGGTTTCCTGATAATGCAATTCATCGCTAACTAACCAGCAAACTCTTTGTTAATTATGCTTTAAAAATGCCGCTGATAATGACTGTTTTGGAAGTTTTGGATATGCTAATAGATGGCATGTTTGTTCTTAACTCCCCTCTCCAACCTCATGAATGTGATTCTACTACTACTATAACACGAAACAAGAATATTGCGTAAGAGCTGACGGTTACGATATGCTAACTATAGGCGTCTTCTACGCGGGAGACGGGTTTGATTTCCTCTGAAAGCTCATGTGGGTCCATTTCCACGTTAAGCTGTAGTTGACACACATCATCGCCTTGCTCCTAAAAGGGACGTTAAACTCAAATCCAACCAACCACCTAACAATGTTTGCATTTGTGTCGGAGTGACTAAATAAGCAATTGCAGTAGTAGCTTTAATATTAATATTTAATTATACTTAATAGCTGGGTTAAGTATTATGAATGAAAATCCTAGTCTTCGGCACACACACACACACACACAAAAAAAAAAGTCTTAGAGACAGCTTCAAAATGTCTCGTTGCAGTCAGCTTCATCCAGCAGGTTAAGATTGTGGTCTTGGTTTATAAACGTATTATCCTGGTAATATTTACTTCGTAATAGCTTAAGTAAATCTAACACGGCTGATTATTTCATTCTTAGAACGGGATTGGCGCATTCATGTACTTAATTAAACTTATTAAGTATATTGTTTTTCCCTGGAAGTGGGCACATATAGCATCTTCAAGTTTGATCGGCTTCCCTCGTTTACACCCACTTCGTCATATCATAATATGACATGTTATTCTTATGTGTTTTCTTCTTCCTTTTCCTGACGATACAGTGCCTACACCTATTGTTTGAAGTTAAGAAAAATAAGATTTCTCTCGTCATTTTCGTATTGAGGATTTTTTTTTGTTTTATTTCAATTGATTTTGAAAGCTGTAACAGAAGCATATTATATACATTTGTGTTTTAAAGTAACACGATCAGTAGATTGCGACACCCACCGTTTTCTTTGACTTGTTTAGATATTGACTTTGCGTTTGCAGTCGCTAAAATTGTTCTTAAATGGAAGATAAGCAGTTCGTAGTTTCCATGAGTATCTTCAGGAAACTAATATCCCGGAGATATCTTGCGGATAATCTTGTAAAGTATATTTTGGGTACAATTGCTGTATTTAAATACAATTAAATTTATAGTTTAAGATCCCATGCTTATTCATCGAGGCTGAGACAGCACTGATGATGATAAAAAGTTTGAAAAAAATAACTGGGAGGAAATTGGAGAATCTCGAAAAAAATATGCACCCAGTGTTTGTCCACCACAAGGCCAATTTGGCGCGTGCTGGGATTCAACAAGGAATCCCAGATACCAGACGCGAGAGCTCTCCCGCGGATCCATTGCAGCCCCGATTGCAGTATTATCGAGCGAATGTAAAAGAGGGTCTTCTCACAGATGAGTATTTCAGTAGCTTCATCTAGATCATGTCTACTTGTACGAGGACTACTTCCCTCACAATTTAATTTCAACAAATACATGAACTCATGGCTGCTCGAATGTTGTTATTCTTCAGTTGACACGGACAACAAGAAATGATGTAGAGACGACAGTTATGTATCAGACTGTGTGTTAAATGTGTAGAAGTTCTTGTAATGCCATATACATAGTTAGTACCCACCCTGTGAAAAATAAACTTAAGTGCAGATTGGGGGGCGCGGTGGCTCAGTGGTAGAGCGTTCACCTCCGGTGATTGGGGTCCCTGGTTCGATCCCAGCTCGCGCCGTGTGGACTTTGTGGTGGACAAACACCGTGCTCGTGGGTTTTCTCGGTGTTCTCCCGTTTCCTCCCGCTTTCTTCATTCCACCATTTCACTCATCTCTCATTATCACCGTCTCCTTTAGCCTAACCGGCATAAGCGTGGGACGTTAAACTTAAAGATTTCCTTTCATTTTTTAAGTGTAGGTTAGCTCGGACAGCATATATCAAGAACTTAGGTTTCCTTTTCCAATGGAGGTATACCAAGATATACTGTAGGTGTTCATAGATTGTAGTAGTACAGCTGCTTTTAGTAAACGTAAAATATTATTTCTAGTAGTCAGTGTTGTACACAGAACTTCATCAAATGGGTTTCAAGTTCCAAAATTCATGTCGTTTCAAGACACGTGCGATTTATGCATACACATCTTACGCAAAATGTTTATCTATCTTGTAAATACAGTAATATTGTTGAAGGACGGGGATAAAAATCCGGAAACACTGCTTGGCGTAGGCCACTAAATAGAATAAAACTCGATCCCCAACAGCAGTTATGTAGTCTCTTGTAGGATACTACTTAGGGTATAATACACGTGCTCACCTCACCAAATATATTTTATGGATCACTGAACGTGAAAAGAAACCACTTGCGTTAGTGAATTATCTTGCCGGCACTCGTCTTGAAGAACTGTTGTAAATATGAAGAAATGTAGTCAGAATATTCAGATCCGTAAATTTGTTTCAAATATTAGTTGCGTAAGTCGATTTTTTATGTCCGTTTCCGGTATCAGTACTGTGATGTTAGCGGGGTATCTGAATTCCTACCGGGAGTATGATCTTGGATGTAGCACACAGAAAGAGCGTGTCAAGCCCACCTGGATATTTGGAAGAACAGATAAGTTTGGGGTTCCATTGAATGACTGTTAGATACTGTAATGCTTTACTTCGAGTTTCTTTGTAACTCTTTAACAGTTAAATTGCTTGGAATTCATCATAGATATTAATATATGTTACATTCCTTTTGAGTACGAATTATAAGTAAATAAATAAAAGGAAACGCAGTGAGGACTATCGCATTGAAGAGTGAACTAGCTACTAAAATGGTTTAATTGCAATTCTTTTTACTGCACGCATTTAGACCACTTAAACCAAGATATAATAATGAATTTTTATTATCACTAAGTCCTGATAAGCAGGTTCAAAGCGAATAGCCTCTTATGGAGTGGAACTACGAATGCAGAGGATAGAATAAAGCTAGCACGCGGTAAGAAAGTCTTTTTATGCGGTCCAGTTCGGCATCGATTTACTCAGCCGGCATAGATACTGGAACAAACAGGCAAGCGCTAAGAGAAGTGGCGCACTTGCTCATGGTCTGCGATACTGCTGCTACTCCTTCACGAACAAAGAAAACTGTACGTAATTGATACAGAAAATACTACTCAAAGCACGTTTATTACATGAGAACCTTAAGGTTCATTGACGCAGAAACATCAATAGCTAATTCAAAGTGAGGGTTTTTGCAAGTTCAGAATTGAATGACAGCAAGCATAAAATCTGGTAGCACAATCACTTGAATTCAGTTAGTAAATGATTCGAGAAGCTGAGCTTTTCGCATTTGTTACCGATAACACTTCAGGTATATTTGTATTACTATTACTGTCCTTTTTGAACTGAATCCACGAATATTTGCAAACCATTGCGAATGTTTTAACAAGAAAAAGTCGGATTTTATTCGCTTCGTGTTGTTTTTTTAATTATTATTATTATTATTGATTTGATAAACCCTCCCAACTCTTATTGATATTGTAAAAAAAAAAATGCAACGTACATGATCTACTGAACTAATCTGAACTTAGTCAAACTTGGCATGTCTCTAGACATTGACTTAGTATGGATGTGAAGCATTTCCCGTAAAGACCTTCAATGTCTGAGCTATTGAACTGAGTTCCTGAGTTATCTCTGAGTTATCGAACTTAGCCAAATGTTACAATATTTAATTGCTATGTAAAACGAAGATTAAGAAGTCATATATCAAACCTGTTACATGTTATGTAGTGTATACTTCAAGATTTCCTGAAATTAGTGGAGGGAGCCGCGGTGGCTCAGCGGTAGAGCGTCTACCTCTGGTGCTTGGGGTCCCGGGTTCGATCCCAGACCCCGTCAAGTGAACTTTGTGGTGGACAAACACAGTGTGCGTGTTTTTCCTTCGGGGTTCTCCAGTTTTCTCCCACTTTCTTCATTCCACCATTTCATTCATTACTCATCATCACCGCCTCCTTTAGCCTAACCGGCATAACGTGGGTCGTAAAACTCAAAGATTTCATTTCATTTTGAAATTAATAGAGGAAGTTTTCTTCCGCAATCCAGAAACTCATTATTACTGTTTAATAACGCTTACTCTTCGATTTAGAATTATTGATATTATTACCTTGTCCAAATTTTATATCATACAATATATATAGCATACGAGAGTTGATTTATAATTCATGACAACTAGTTTCACTTTCCAGCTACGAGAGGAGACAAAGAAGTATAGTGATTGTAGATAAAAATCGAATTAGAGATTATAACGAATTTGCACATGCTTTATAGCCCATAGATATTAAGAAAGTAATTTTTCGATGTACATCCGTCCGTTCATCTTGATATAAATTCGCGTGTTTCATTCTGAAACAATCCAAGAGTATTAATTATTTTGGGGTGCGTCGACGATTTAAAAAAATGATTGTCTATATTTCATTATAACTGTAGCGTTGTTTGAATTCATTCTTATGAAAAAAAGTAATCACAAGGGGTAGTTTTTTCTTGGGGTGAGTTTTAAGACTATTTTCTCAAAAGTAGGTGATTTTGTTCATGTTCCATAAATACATATTTCATTAATATTCTTACAATTGCGTAAATCAGTTCCATAAGGATATTGAGAAGGGAGAGTTTACTGTTGGGGTGAGATTTTCTTACATTCTTATGAAACAGAATCATCTGACGTTATTTTATAAATACATATTTTATTAACCCTAACATATGACTTCTTTTTTTTTTTAATTGTTTTTATGGAAAAGTATGCAGCGAGTAGTTCATGAGTTTTCTCTTGTTGACGTTTTCCGAAAACGTCTTAAAATCATCTTCGTATTTTACAAGAAAATGTTTTGACTAATAGCTGTAGCACAGTATAATTTGGTTTGAAGTATTGGGGCGCGAAAGTTTAGTGCGATGGCCCGTATCTTTTCTTCCCTCACGTATTGCAGTTAATACCAATATTCTGGAACTCCTCGTGGTTAGCTTACGAGCCGTGGTGCATCATATCCAAGTTCAATTCCCAGTGAGAGCTCCTGTGGTTCGGATTTCACGCTAAGGTTTAGGTCTGCATTTAATATAGCATCAGTGTTCAATGGGATGCTAAGCTTCAAGTTAGTCAATCAACCATCGAGCGAAAATTCTAAAATATGCATTTAAAACTGTGACACACACGCCTGAATGTTGTCACCATATAAATAAGAATACAGAAGGCGCTCATAGAGAAACAAAGCGCCGCCCTGGGAAGCCGTATCATTGTGGCTGGAAGAACACGTACAAAGCAGAAACACACGAATAATCTTGTAATAAATATGGCAAAAACACGAAGTACAACTACACACTGTTAATAGTTGTCGAAGTTGTCACCCAAGTTATCATCGTACGTTTGGAGCGATGGGGAAGGGACTGAGTATTTTACGCTGCACGGAACTGTGCGTCACCCATATCCAAAATACTGTTAAAATGCCCTCTATTATCCTTGTTTTGCAGGATAACTCCATGTTTGGAACTGTTGCTTGAATTCTGGTTCATACTCACGCTTGAGCCATGATGTGATTCAACACAACTTTTTCCTTGTTGAAATGTCTCCAGATTGATGTGATTCGTCTCATATCATGTCTACTTCTGTACCTGAACTACATCGTCGATATCTGGTTGGCATACACGCCTTTGACGCGGGAGACCTGGTTCGATTCTCGGTGGGAACTCATTAGGCTATTATCCAATTAAAGTGAAATTTGTCTTATTTACGCACGCGCTGAACATGATGTGCTACACGTATGTACCTCACTTAAAAGATGTGGCATCCATTTTGTACAAATTTTCCGCATGTGTAGATTCACCTTCACAATACAGTGCACTGTTGTCAGAGGATTGGCTTTCGACAAAGAAGTGGCTGTTTACTGAATAATTCCGCCATTGTTCAGCTCTGTCAACACTTCAATACTATTACACCACCACAACACATATGTCTTTTGTCATCAGACGTAGTCCATCCACTGCGATGCAAATTGGCAGTTGATACTCTGCTCCGGTAAAAGTCTCGCCACTTTCTGATCGGGCAGGACACTCGTTTACACACACATACACACATTCTTCTAGGTTTTTATAACATGTATACGAATTTCTGCAGCGAAGTATTGCTATCTTCACTACCTACGTTGCTAGGGACATGTTGCAGTAGTGGGACATGTTGCCATTTGTCCATTAGCTACATGTCGATATAAACACACACATTGGCCACATTTCGATATCGATCATGCGATCCCACTAGTGAGATTTTTTTAGTTTACCCAGTTCCTTTGTGAGTCCCCTTGCACAACTTTATCTTGATCTCAGTTGTTGCATCCTTACTGGTATGCAATCGTGCACATCATATTGCATCGGCTTGAGGGAATATTATTGATGAATTGGCAACGACTTTCATGTTCTTGATGATATTCCTTACATTTCCGACGCTTTGAACTCACGTTTACTTAGTATGAGTGAGTTTCTGGGCATTTTTCGTTACGTGTTTTCACACATGTGAATCACCCTGCTTCATATGTTGTTCTCTACCGACACACCAGATGTCTTTCTAGAGCATTTGAGTACAAATTTGCTACACGTAATACTCAGAACGTCACTATTGGCCAGCATCCGCACCTGGCGATTATGCAACCACACACAACGGGCATGAAAGTGTCCGTCATTTTGTATTTGTTCCAGATAACGACTTAACACAAAATAATTATTGTTACCTGGTAGAAACGCTATCAATTCATATTCATTTAGACGAATTTTCATGTGGTAGATTATCCGAGACTCCCTACGTTCCTTTGGGACATCCCTTGCGCGTGCATGGCAGGATTGTGAAACATGCAAAATTCAATACAGCAGGTATGACTTCTTCAGTGATTTTTTTTACCCGCCCTCTTTACGTTGGATAGTTTCCGAACTATTGGAGCCCGAAAGTCATTTTCCCACGTTTTCGGCACCTTGTTGATCTGAAACTATGTCCGATAGCCGAAAGTTCAAGAGAACTTCTTTTCTTGTCTCAATAGCAGGAGTCACCTCCCATGAGTTGTAACACTTATTTTGCAAGACCCCGAGATATATATATATATATATATATATATATATATATATATATATATATATATATATATATATATATATATATATATATATATATAGGGTGTTTCAAACAACAACAAAAAAATGTTTGGGAGATAATTCCTGATAATAAGACTTCACTTAGGAACTAGTGTGTGTCCTATCCAAATATCCACGTTTCAGAATCATCTGGTATACTTCCGCAACAATTTATATAGAGGTAGTTGGTGAGTACTTGGAGTTATATGCCCGAAGCCATACTCCCTCTATAAAAATTGTGTGAGTACCGCACAATTCTGAAAGATGCATTCTTGGATAGTTCACATGCCATTCGTAAGTAAAGTCTTGACCCGACTACGGTAGATCCCATAGTATTGAAGCTATGGATCTTCAAAATTCATCTTTTTCATGTTTTCGGCAGCCTGTAACTCCGAAAGGAATCACTTGTGCACCCAGATTGGTCTATACTTTTTGTCTTATGTTGTGTCAGAAATCACCTCCCAAACGTTGTCACGTTGTCGGTGTTGTTTTGAAACATCCTATCTATCTATTTATCTACATCTATCTGTCTATATATCTATCTATATCTATCTATCTATCTCTCTCTCTCTCTCTATATATATAGGGTGTTAAAAAATGGCGCCCACGGACCACATAACTATTCTACAGGCTAAAATAAAGCGACAATCTTACATCATGATTTCCCCTCCGGGGCCTCCTTCAGCCGCTATAGGCAATCAAAATTTCACAATGTGGCAACGTCGCAGACTAACCTGAAACCATTACCATAACTATAAAAATACATGATTCAGTTAAATCGACTGCTACACTAATAATTGATGCTAGTATCAACCTATAACGACTTTAGCTGCCATCTGGAAAGAATCGATGAACTATTTGATAGATTAGTAATCTACTCTATGGTTCTTTATTTGCGACGTTGCCACATAGTGCAATTCGTGTGTTCAGAAAAGGTTCTGAAAGGTCTACAAATACTTATATTTTTGCTTTATTATAACTTGTAGAATAATGCTCTGTTGTCCGTGAACACTATTTTTAGAACACCCTATATATATATATAATGTGACGGATCCAGCATATGATCAAGGGAGGGGCAAAACTATAGTTTGCCGTTTTATCCAGTGTAAAGCAGGAATGAAGCCCAATGTTATCCAGTGTTTATTTGAGCGTCAGTGGGGAGCTATTATAGCCTTCCTTGAACCCGCCACTGTAATATATATACAAAATATGATCGTTTAACTCTATCTAAAGTAATATTGAAATCGAAAGTGCTAGGAAATTTCAAGCGCTTATGGTTTTAGTAGAGTGTTACATGTGATTATGGCATATTTTCTTGAGATACTGAATCTATTCAAGAAAACTGCTTGTCGCTAGCTTTTAGCGTTCTCGTTTTATGGCGATCAGTTATAGTACAGTAAATTTCTACCACTTCGGTTTGATTTGAAGGTTAAAGGAGAAGAGGGAACCTATTCTTGGGACGGTGAATCAATTAAGAAAAAAAAAAAACTATTTTCGGTATATTTTACCGTTTTGCTCTGATATTTGTTGACAGACGAACGGATGGACTGACATAGCAGTTTCATAATACTTGTAACACTTAGCGCAGAGCATAATTTGGAAATCTTAAAGAAAAGCGATGAACACTTTCATATAGCTCTAATTAAAAATCACCTTAGGTTGAAAATGATCGATGACCACCTTTTAAAGCATGTTTGTTGTAATACGTAGCTAAGATATCATCGTATTATTGATGAAGTAATCGTGAAGAATTACGGACCTTTAGTTTTAATAGCATCTATGTGCTTCTAGTTGTCACAACAATGATTTACGATTACATATTTATTTTTCAGTATTAATATTATTTACTAAATTATGACTCACACTGTTGTTGTTATAGACTTTGGTTGTGACTGTAGGCTTGAACAGTTGATAATCAGTTTCTTTGAAGTGACCTAGTGTGGTGCTTTTTTCAAACTGGTTCTTCGCAGCATTTATAAATGACTCATTATCGGCTTGTTTTATGATCTCACTTGGATTACTTAACAGTTTGAAGTAAATTTCTATCTATCTAGCAAGTCAGCAGACACAAGCAAAATATGTATGCTCACTTGGGGCTGTTATTGACGCTGAGTCATCTAACGCTTTGGATATCTATCCAAAGCTGTGTTTCACACGTAATAGGGAGATCATGGGAGTGATTTGAGAGCTCAATGAACGTTTTTATTTTACTTCGATCACTTGAATGAAAAATGAATAATATTTCATAAAATTTGGTTATTTAACTGTTTCTCCTTAATTGAAAACTATTAAAATATTTTGTTAGCGCCACCTATGTGCAGTACTGTTAGAAATTAATACCCTCAAGCACTTAATGCTACAATTCCTACGAAGAATTTCAGCAGATGTTCTTTCGAATCATTTATGTTAGCTTATGAGCTCCCATCGTTTTGCAGTTTTTTCTGTAGTTTGGGAAAGAAGTGTCTTTATGTTGACGTGGCTGGTTTTGTTTGATGCAAGAGGTCTTTACCATCTGCCGTGCGGTGCATGTGCTTGAGCTATTTCAGGAAGTGCTTCTACGAGAAACCTGTAGAAGTGAGAATGTGTTAGTGGCGAGTTGGTGATACGAGAAGTGGAAATATCGATACGCAGAAGCAGCTCATATAAATCTGTTCAGTACAACTCATCAAGCGTATGTTAAACTACGGATGTTACCGTAGTATACACCCTTCATGTGGAGGCTCTGTATTGTTATGGCACGTATTATTCTTAGCTATGCATGTACGAATTGATTGCATTATTTCTTCTAAAGTTACTTAGTAAATACACTATATTTTGTAATAAGAAGAATTAACTTTTTTTCTCCAGTTTAAATATTCAGCCTTCGTGATACGCTTCTGCAAAGTTTATTCAGTTGATAATTTGAGACTGAGGACGGATGATCATTTCTTTGAAAACTGTGCGTGACCGGCTAACATAACGTGGGATGGAAAGCACACACTCTTATCACGGATCGAACCTGAGTTTTTCACATGAGAGGCTATCAAGGATGCTATAAAGTGAGTCAGCCACAAGGATAATTTCCATCATATGAAATAAGTTTGAATAAATCTTCATGGTAATAGTGTAATGATTTTATTCTGTTCGAGGAATTTCCGGGTAGTTGTTTAACAGTGATATTTATTTTCCCATGTCTATTTTCAACCCAATCATAGAAATAACCCTATCATATTTTCAACCCAATCATATTAATGTGCATATATTTACGTAGATACAGTATATTGAGCTCCCGACATATGACATAAGTATGAACGATTTCGGTATAACTGAGGATTTAACTCTTATAGTTTTATGTGGATTTAGTTTTGTTCATCAAATTTTAGATTTTTATTATAAGACTAGAGCATGCTGCAGTTGAATTTTCGTGCTCATTTGAATATTATGTAATCCAGTCACCAAGTCTCTCTTTTTCTTCAGTACTAAATCAGCGTATTACGATAATAATTCATTTAATGGCATTACGTTATATTGAAATGAAATCTTTCAGTTTAACGTCCTCGTCCCACGATTATGCCCATTAGGCTAAGGAAGACGTATGGTTAATGCAGGCGAATGATGACGGAAAAATTGGCATAATGATATCGCGGGAGGAAACGGGAGTACCCCGAGAAAACTCACGGACACGATGTTGTCCACCACAAACTTATTTGGCCGGGAATCGAACCAGGGACCCAAAGATCCAAGGGTAAGTGTTCTATCACTGACATTACGTTGTGTTAAATATCCTTAGAGAGAACAACACGTTTTTCAGAGTAAACTGAATACATGGGTCATATTTTTCTTCTCTTCATAAAGTGCAAACTTCTTTGAATTATGTGGTTGGATTGAAACAAGTTCAAATAGGATATTTCCTTTGTGAGGGCAGAGTATACATTTTAGTGTATGCCCGAAAAGAATTAGCATTTGCATGGTTAATTAGGCTTTGCTGAAAATAATCGCTACTTGCAGTCCAAGTTGTTACAACACTAGTTTCATTCAACCCAGCTAGGTAGAAGAAACGTAATTAATTACTGGCATTTTTCTCTCTTCTCCGGTCGTTCCTATGTTCATAGCAAAATAAAAGCATTCCCAGGGTGTCATCGCAACCGGTAAAGTAGTGAAGTTCAGTGGGTTGCCTATAACAGGGAAGCATTCTGATATTTATAACTTGCTCCAGTTTTTCCCCCCACTTTTTCCACGAATGGTACATAACTTGGGGATATTGTTTGACATGGGGACACTAAGCGTTTGTGTTTTTGACGGAAATCAAATACGTACCACGAACGCAGTGAACATTCGTGCTAACAATTAGAGCACTCAACGACTTTGTTTAAATGTGAAGCTAGGTAGTTCTCAGTTAGCAAGAAATCCAAGATACCGACTTCTCAATGAAAGTACAGATTTAAGTGATGTTAGATATAAATTTGTTTAAAGCGGTTCACTGAAGAGGCTCCAAAATCATAATTCTTCACGTGATTGAATATTGTATTGAACCAGCGTATCAGCTAAAGGTAATCATGAAACACACCAAGTTGGCCATTTCGTATGTCTAATTTTGAGATGATGCAGCAATTACAGAGTTCATACACAACCTGGAAAACCTGGAGAACTTGGAAATCTCAGGGAAATTGAGTTCAATATTTTCGTATGAACCCTGAATGAATTATTCATCAATTACATTTTTAAACAATTTTTGCAGGCCATTTTCATACTTTCCGGTTTTGAAATTTTGGCATTGGCAGAATGTCCATTATGCCACTTCTGCTCCAAATCGACCGTGCGTTAATACATAAATCCATGGACGAGTGATCACTGCAGAACTATCATCAAAAATATATAAATGACGATGGAGAATAATGAAATGAGTGTGATGGCTGTTATTATTATTATTATTATTATTATTATTATTATTATTATTATTATTATTATTATTATTATTATTATTATTATTTAAGTAAAACTTCGTTCATACATTTAGTTTAATGTTGTTCTTTCTTCGCAGCAGTAGTCAAGAATACTGCATTTGTATTGTGTTCCTGTGCTTAATTTAGTTCAAGGTCAGACTCCAGATGCTTGATCAACCAGCTGTGTTTATATGCTAAAACCATGAAATTGTTACGAACTATAATCATGAATCTCAACACATTATAAATCGTTAAAAATGTAATTGTGGTGTTCAGTTGAAGAATAAAACAATAAACGGGCGAAAATGACAATGCATGTTCTTGAGTAAAGTAAAATTTTAATAAAATGTGTACATACCTGTGCTCCAAATGTTAATTTCGTATTTTTTAAGACATAGATGGGAAAAGTATATTATTCTCCCAGATAACTAAAAATCCACACTTTCTCACGCTGCATATGTTAATAGTTCTCATTGTCAGTGTCGAAAAGACAGGAAGTATCCTTAACATACTTCAAGTTTGTAGTTAGAGGTTTCATGATTTATGGTTATTAATTAAATTTCTTGATATTAGTCAGTCCCGGGTTCGATTCTTGGTGGGACACTCGACGGAAAGGTATAACAGCTTTTTCAAGCCGGTCGTCCTGAGTTTTTTTTCTGAGTTTTCCTCATTCGTACCAGGTAAATGTCGGGATGATATCTAATGTACAGATCCCAGGCCGCTTCCCTCCTACCCCATTTCTTTCTTCCTTGCATCTTCCCCAGGCAATTTGGCCCTCGGGAACCATCATCATACGTGACAGACTTAAGGCTATAGATGCCGGTAATGCTCAGAAGTGCATGTAAATAATAAATACATACATTGATAGTATAGTCGAGAAATAAGTATGACCGGCCATACAGCTTTTTGTTAATTATTATTTCAGGTGACTTTAGTTTCCGTTATTTATGGTTTCATGGATTGGAGTTCGCAGTCTCATACTTTAGGTAGTTTCCTAATTTGTTCAGCGTGGTTTCTCCACAGGCTAAGTTCCTAGCACGCGTGGTTTCCTGTTTGTATGGTCATGGATATATTGCCGAAGGGAGATACTAGTCTCGGATGAGAAACGCGAATTATTTGAATCTAATCTTAAACAATTGTAGGTGCTATCGCACATAAATTCAGTACGGGAAAGGGAGGTTAACTTTAATTCAATCAGGTCTCGTTCTTGGTCAGCATGAACAACTATGGGACGTCACTGAAAATTTTATAGGGAATCGCGCGCACAATTTTTAGATACAAGCGGTTATGTAAGTTCGAACAAGCATTGTACTTTCAAGCGTCTAAGAATCCACTTTTGGGTGAATATGATGGGATCCCAGGGAAGTTCAAAGCTGCTGTGTGAACTTCCTATGGTTATTATTATTTTCGGTATAATTTCTCTCGTGCATTATTTCGTTCTTTTTTTTTTTTTTTTTTTTGTTCGTTCTTGTTCTAGTAGTTGAAAGGTGCATGACAACATATTGTTTAGCTAAATCCAGTTTTCTTATTTCATTCGTTGAAGTTCTCATCGACTAATTGCTAACAACAATTTTATTCATTTACGCATAGAATGCCCGTTCACTTATTTATTGAAAAAAAAAAATGCAATATTTGCTCGGGAAATGTGTGACAGTAATCCAGAGACTCTAATTATCCTGAAGGTACTCTTCAGTATTTCACACTCTCCTCAGTACAAACAGTTATTATTTGACACATTTCTGGAATGTTTATTTGGGAATTAAGTGCGTTTGGGTAATCGTGATTTGGATATTGCATTTCTTCGTTTAAAATTGGACCTTTTCTCAATGTTTTAAAGCTTAGAAAGCTCCAATAATAAGCAGAAGTCGCATAGCGAGCCTGAAAAACCAAATGAAGGTTATGCTTAACCAAGAAAGTCTGTATCAAGTGTAAAAAATGATTGATTGTAAGTAATTGATCGTCAAGTTTTCACTAAATATAGGTATGTTTGCTTGAGCCATACTTTTGCGAGGATGACTGACATATTCAGTTGCTACTTTTGTAAGATTTTAGTTTTGTGGTTTTTACTTGCGATGTACTACCCGTGGGAAGAAAACGGCAAGTATGATTGAATCTGCTGTGCACTGGGAACTATTATATACCACTTTCCAATCCCCATAGTTCGGAAGTTGATCATTATTTTACAATGGCAAAATGAAGGTCATTAGTTTGTATTGAGTATAATTTTTATGTTGACAAGTTCATAAACGAGTCCACTCATTTCTTCTGAGATGTGTGCGAAACAAAAATAAACATTTAGCTAATTGTATCATAATTAGCTAACTTCTTCATTGATACTGCTTTGGATATTTCGCAATATATGACGAGCTGTAAAGTAGGTGAGTAAAAAAAATAAATAAAAAAAAAGTCATATTTTCTATGAACAAACTAGAAATAATCTGGAAAGCTTGATTTTGAGAAATAGGAAATGATCTTGTGAAAGGAATATATTTGTTATATTGTTGGACTATTTGTGTGTATAATTTTGGTCGCATTCATGGACAGAGTGACGCCGTGTGGAGGAGTTTTGTAGCTGTCTCTTAGCTCAATCTGTAAGCGTTCCGAAGAGATTTGTTCGAAGCAGCGCGCAGATGCTTGTTACTTCTAACTTAAAAATAGATACAGGACAGATTACCGACGAGGAGGAAACTCGCTGATAGACACAATCCACATATTTTTGGTTCCAAAATAGTGAGAAAGCAAGTCATATTTATAATTGGCAAATAAAGAGCAAGTTGTTACACTGCCTCTCAAACTGTAACTGTTTCAAGCTATTATATGAAATTCTCGAATTAATCAGTCAGTACGTTTAAAAGCAGCAGTTTGCTTGTAGTTATTACAATGTTGATTTTCTATACTGAAGAAGGAAGCAAGATTATTTTGTGCTGTCAAAAGAATTGAATATTGTTTAGTGAAATCCCTTATAATATCCATTTTATAGCATACCTAAAGGTTTTTCGATTTTCTTGTTCACTATATGGCCACTGTTTACATTTATAGAGTACAAAATACATTTACGAAGTAAAAATTAAAGAAAAGCACTAATTTTACTGATTTGTACCGAAATAGATTTTGTATTTATCAAACAAATAATTCAGTTTATACTTCTCTCTCTCTCTCTCTCTCTCTCTCTCTCTCTCTCTCTCTCTCTATATATATATATATATATATATATATATATATATATATATATATATATATATATATACTGTGTTGAATCAAATCGTACTACTAATAGCTGCTGGATTTTTTTACATGCTGTATTGTAAGCAATCCAGGGTTGTTGATCCATTAAAGCAGTGTTATTTACATGTTTTATTATTTTTTTTATACAGTAAAATTACATATTTTACGACTACGTTTAACCTTTTCTTTCTTTCTTGAGTTTTCTCTTTACTGCATTGAATACTCTTAATATAAAGACACACAGTTGTTTTTAGCGTGAAGTAGACAACATACTTGCTGTAGTATTAGCCTTCTTAATAAAGTATCGATTCAAGCATTCTCTTGTGTGTGGGTAGTAGTTAACAATATATGTAAACTAAGACAATAATTAGAGTAACGTACGGGGCCGCGCTGGCTCAGTGGTAGTGTTCACCTCCGGAGCATGGAGTCCTTGGTTCGGTCCCAGCTCGTGCCAAGTAATCTTTGTGGACAAACACCGTATGAGTGGGTTTTCTCGGGGTTCTCTCGTTTCCTTTCAGTTTCTTCATTGAACCATTTCATTCATTTCTCATCACCGTCTCCTTTAGCCTAACCGACATAACCGTAGGGCATAAAACTTAAACATTTCATTCTTTAAGGAAGCGGGAGGGGTGAAATATCTGAAAAACTGATTAATTACGCATTTTCTTTAGTTTTAAGTAATAGGAAAGTGGAAAAGCGTATACCGTTCTGGAGGCAAGAAGTCGTATTACCATATGATGTTCATTAAAAAAAAAAAAAAAAAAAAAACCTGTTGTAGCATTTGCAATTTAGGCTAATATTTCAGCTCAATATCCCACTTAACATCCTCACATAATAGACTGCTTTGAAGAGAAGCCGCATAAAAAAGTGAAGAGATTAAATGAGGTACTCTTGAATGTTAACGTGTTTGTTGCTTTATTGTTTTTATTTTTATTTCTTTTTTACGCGCTTACTACTGCGTGACCCATCGGTAGATCACGGCAATTTCATGTTTGTGTCCACCTTCCACCGATGGATCATCTCCGCTGTTTTAAAATGCAATGCAATATTCACTTATCTGTAAATCAGTCTGCTCAGATTGATTTTTGAATTAAGCATATATATATATATATATATATATATATATATATATATATATATATATATATATATATTTATTAATCGTAAACATGTGAAACACTCAACATCCCAGACAGTACAATGCACGTACTGTACCCGTATAGTACATGCACAATTACACGGATTCAACATGTGCATCATCTGTATAAATGCACGCCTGTACATGTAATGCGCATAAGCGTCACAGGTCCTATTCAACATCTTCATGTGTGTAGTACATGTGCAATGCACACGTCCTGTACAAGTGATTTACACGTAGCACGTGTTCGATTTACATGTAGTGCACAGGTGATTTACATGTGGGACAGAGGTGATTTACACGTAGCACACAGGTGATTTACACGCAGTACCCAGATAACTTACATGTAGGATGCAGGTGATTTCCTCGTAGCGCAGACGTGATGTAAAAGCATATTCGAGATGCAACAAAATAAAATAATTTATATATTTGGTGCCTTACGCAGTAACACCATAACACTAAAGACATCATCTTCAAAGTATGTCAGAAGTAACTAATAATTGTCAGTGAGAATTGTACTTTTCGAGTTTATTATTTGCAATGAGCGAAGCTTTAGGTAGTATATTTGACATGTTTGCCAAGTAACAAATAACGCAACATGTTTTGCTGTTATGCGGTCACGAAAATAATTTTGTAAACCTACGAGCTGTCTGACAGTAGTTACATCAGTACAGTGCTGCCACCTTTTGATCTTAAATCCTAGCTCAGCAGACGTTACGGAGTTTTTACAGTCATTCAGCTGTTATTCGTCGAAAAGTCTGTTACACCGCCTGGAAGAAAAACGACAACCTTCAATTAAAAGTACTACAGCCATATTGCATGTTTTAAATACTGGGAGAATGAAGGTAAATGTATACACTTGCACGGTATTATGGACGTGTCATACACATGTGCAGTAGCGTATTTAAATGTGCTTCATCCACGCAAATGCACACGTGCACATTACACGTGTACTTTATACGTGTGTTTCATCCACGTAAATGCATATGTGTATATAACGGCTTAGGCACGGGTTATGTAAATGTGTGCTTCATTCACACAAATACACATGTGCACATTCACGGCTTAAGCACGGGTTATATAAACGTGTGTTTCGTCCATGTAAATGCACGTATGCACATGCACGACTTAATCACTGGTTATGTACGTGTGCTTCATCCACGCAAATGCACATATGAATATAACGGCTTAGGCAGGGTTATATAAATATGTGCTTGATCCATGCAAATGCATATGTACACATGCACGACTTAATCACGAGTTATGTACGTGTGCATAACCCACGCAAGTTCACATGTACGGCTTAAGCACGGGTTGTGTGTGTGTGCATCATCCACACAAATGCACATGTGCACATGTACGGCTTATGCATGGATAGTGCACATGTGCCGTACACGTACATGTTGTCTGGGATACTTGCGGCTCATTCATGTACTTTACCCTTACATGTGTCGGCAGTGAACATGGATTTCCACTTTTTAGGTAAATTTTAGACTCACTCAAAACAGCTACTAGTTCCTTACAATTCTTTCTTCTTTTTTTAAAAAAGAATAGAGCATAACTTCCAACAGTACCACTCACTTGTCCGTATTATAAAACAGAAACGGGAAAATTAGGGAAAACCGGGAGATTTTTCGATTTTTTTTTTCAATTTTTGCACCCCTCTGGCTCGGGTCTGTGTTCACGTACAAATCTGAAAATCTATTAAAAAATACGTAATTATGTACACAATGCGTATTCAAAATTTCAATTCGATATATTGAAAATAGGGCAGATTTTTTTTGAATATATATATATATATATATATATATATATATATATATATATATATATATATATATATATATATATATATACACACTGGTGTCCAAAAAGATAGCAGAATCCTAGTCCACATGGACCAAACCTACCTGACGGATCCTAGGGATGCAAAACGTAGACACCTGCGTGAAAAAAGTGTGCAAGGGAAGAATAAAACAAAACACACAATCCCAACACCTTTATTTGACAAAACTCACCATAGTTGAAAACGACCCAATGTGTGTGGCGAGAAGACAAATGAGTTTGTGGTAGATCAAGAGCATCAGTAAGGCGTGTGGTCAACCCGCGCGGCTATACAGGCTGCGCAACGTCGTTCCATGCTTCCGATCACTTCGTTGATGAGGTTTATCGGTATCCTTGGCCACTCCGCCCGAAGGGCAGTACACAGGTCCGGAATCGTTCGTGGTGGGGGCTGTCGGGCTGCAGTCCCCCTTCCCAATGCATCCCAGACATGTTCTTTTGGATTCATGTCTGGGCATTGTGCAGGCCACGACATGCGTCGAATATCTTCCTTATCCAAAAAAAAAAAAAAAAAACACCACACCTGCCTGATAACAACGTGCGTCGTCATCCATCAATATGAATGATGGTCCAACTGCACACCGAAACAGTCTCACACGGTTCGAGCACCTCATCACGGCATCTTTGGCCAGTCAAATTACCGCCCTGAAAGACATGTAGGTCAGTACGGCCATTCAGCATGATGCCCGCCCAAACCATCACACTCCCACCACCAAATTGGTCCCTTTCAATGATGTTCTGCGGGTTGTAGCGCGTCCCCTGTTCTCTCCATATCAGTGTCCGTCGAAAATCTGACTGCAAGCTGAATCCCGACTCATCCGAGAACAGAACGTGCCCCACTGTTCCATGGCCGAGTGCCTGTGTTCTTGACTTTACCCCAAGTGGGCACTTCGCTGCATACGAGAGAGAAAGGGACACACACGACGGGGCGTCTTGCGAAAAGACCAACCTCATGCAGTCGCCGGTACACCGTTTGTCTTGAACACGTGCTCCTGTAGCAGCTGCAAGCTCTGATGACAGTTGCTGTGCTGACATCGACCGAGTCCGACTTGCTCTTACCGACAGATACCGGTCCTGTCAAGGGTTTGTGACTCTTGGGCGACCCGGAATTAGTGCATGGGCAATGTTGCCGGTGGTTTGAAGCCTGTGCCACAGCTGTGAGATCACCCTTTGTGGTACATGCAGTGTTTTGGACATCTCCATTTGTTTGCCCAGCTTCCAGCCGTCCGATTATCCTGCCCCGTAAGACACGGTCTAATGTGGATCATCGTGGTATGTTGAAGCCTTCACGACGCACTAACACTATTGCCAACACGTCTGCTTTGCATACGACTCAGCAATCGACTGTGGTGTGGTGCAAAACTTCAAAAGCCTGAAAAGCTTTCCGAGTACACTGTGCAGATGGAGGAAGAAGGTACCAATTTGCGTAACTCTTCCCAGCCATTTTAACTGTTGCAGTTTCCATTGCTAACTCTAAAAATCGTTAAAACTAATTATCTCGTATTAAAGAGCATCCATGGAAGAAACAAACTACGTGAAAGAATTGATAAAAAATGAAAATATTGGCAAGCTTGCAACAGGAAGGCAATAAACATAACAGTGTAATTCTTGTACGTCAAATATAGCAATTATACTCATAAGTGAGGTATTAAAATGTTTTCAATTATTTTAAATACTTTGGATCTTGTCAAGACATAGAGGTAAACTGAATAAATTAATCATGTTTAACAAAGTAGAAAAGAAATAGTATAACTGAAATAGCATGCATATAGAGATAGGGCGTAATTTCCGCGTTTGTTCTACGCGCTGTTAATACTACATATGGCACTGCTTCATATTCTTCAAATGTTTATGATTTTATGTTATGATACCATTCCTCTCAAAAATAGGGATTGACGTTTATGGAATATGCCTTACCTGCTGGTCTAGTAGCTAGCGCGTGGACCTTTGGTGTACGTGGTCAAATGTTCGATTTCCAGTAGGAGGGCGTACAAAATAATTTCACAAGCATACTTTTCAAATAAGCAAGCTTTTTAACCTAAATGTTAAAACCGAGGGACATTATTATTTTTTTTAAAGAAGAAAAATATTTTCAATTTTTGGTTACAAAATATAAATCTGAAGTCCATAAAAAGTAACACACGATCCATCGTCGATCGTGATCGAATAGACAGGTCATCATTTTCTGCTACAATACGATGAATTTTAGGATGTATTGCTGCTTAGGTGAACGTTCTTTGTTTTTCTTGTCTTATCTTCTTACAGAGCTTGGGTTCTCATTCGGTAAAGGTTTCGGTCAATACAATGCAAAACAAAAAAAAAAAAAAAAAAAAAAATGAACTAACTAAAATAAAAAAGGCGATAACCGGCATAACATTTTAATTAGTCAGTGCATTTCTGCGATGAGATTCGCAAATTTTGCAAAGACCTATATAGAGTGGGGCCACAGGCATTTTCTTGCGTGGAGTAGGAATCTTTCCTTGACTTCAGTACGATTGATTTTTTTTTCAAACTTTCATTATAGTTGTGGTTCCAAGTAATGCAGCTTCAGAGGTCTTATAAATTAATTCTGAAAGTTTTAATGCCTATCTGTGCTGCCAGGCTGCGGAAACATGAAAAATAATCTTTAATATCGATTTCTTTTTCACTGGTAGAAAAAATATAGCTTGCTTTCTTTTCTACTTATAACACCATGGAGAATTGGCAACCGTTGTCTGCAGAAATAACACTTGAAATATTATCAACTGCTGTAAGAAAATTGGATGTTCAGCTAACAGAAATAACGCAGTATAACAACAATAACAACAAGACAATAACTAGAGCACAATAACACAAAAGGAACACACTAACACAAGGAAAGCAAGTCAACAGTACTACTCATACACGTCACAAGGAGTCTCATTCCGTATATTCTCAGAATTTGAGAATCACAAGGCAAAAATGCAATATGCATGTAAATCCACATGTGATTATCGGAAAGTAAAATTTTGAGTTGGGTTGACGCAGATAGTTGTGAATGAGCCCCAAGGTCAGTGGATTATATTCCCGCCGCCGAACGACGTGGCAACAACTAAGTTGCGCGCTGAATGACGTCACGTTGTTTTCCTGATTTCTAAACGTGAGATTCAGAACAGTGCATCGCCAGTTTTTTTCTATTTTATCTGGATACTTTGATAGTGTATTTCCCAGCATGATAACGCATAATCCATACCATCAGGGTAGCCAATTGTGCTGTATTCGGTACTCTTCTGCCATGACTTATTAAATATCTTGATCTAAGTGATATCAAGCATACGACGTTTTGGAACGTCGAAAAAAAAAAAAAAATTCGCAAAGCTTCAGGCGTTATCATCGCCCGTGAACATTGAGCCTTAACAGCGTTTGCATACGTCCCCGGCAATGCCGGTTCCGGTTCCGATAATGCCGCAGTGGCAATGTAATCAAAAGGTAGCTTGCACACGCTTTTCGACCCGGCAAAGAAGCCGGTGGAACTTCCGGGACCAGTAAATGCAGTCTACCTAGCCGCCGGCAATGTCAGGTGTCGGCTCCGGTTTTGTCAGCTACAATACTTGCTTATGCGTGGATGCACACGCAGCCGGTAATGCCGGAGTCGGCTTGCTGATAGGTTTCTTCAATCTAGCTACAGCGAGTGAGTAGCAAGGCGTTGTGTGTTCTTGTTTCTTTTCCTGTATTTGGATTTTTTTGTTTACTTCATTTTCTTTCACATCACTTCAATATATAATGAAGAATGAAATAATCAAAATGTTGTGAGGTACCACAAATATAGCGGCTTGCTATTTACATAAATTCTCAGCAAGGGAAATTCGGATCTTGTTTGAATTACCTAACTAGGGCAACGCAGAAAGTGAGTTTCACAGATGTATGTGTATATATTAGTTTATCTTCTACAGCCGAAACTTACTTAAATGATTTAAACAAAGGGGTCGTTGGATTCGTTTTGATAGAGAATATGTCTTAGCATATATGAAGTCATAATAAAAAATCAACCTGGCGGAAATGAACAAAATGGAGATAGGAAGAAATTACGAATCCAGGACAGTTGGCCAGTGTTTATCCTGTTAATCATGCAACCCAATATGCAGGGTATAAATAACCTTCATAATAAGAAAACAAGGTTTTAAATTTCCATCATAATCGAAGAATTAGGCATTTCCAAGCATAACAAAGATTGTAAATAAAATTAAAGTAAATAAAAACTAAAGCACAACTACAGAAAGAACTGAGAAAGCACAAACAGAACAAGAAAATTTCCAGTCTTGTGGTTGCATGCTGCTTTACCCTATAGATCATAATAAAAATATTCATGTACTCTGTGTTTAGTCTGGCATTTGTACCATAGAACGATTGTGGACTGAGTGAATAGGCAACCGCAATGCTGCCTTTTCAAAACCTATTAATATTATATTTTAAATACCATGATATCAACCATCACGTCCAAACTACTACTCGGCACCGCATTATCGGGATGTGCGTGCAAAGCAGCGCCGGCATCGACATTGCCGGATGCGGCACCGGTTTTGCCGGTCGAGTGTGCAAAGCAGCTCCGGTTCCGGCATTGTTGGTACGCCGGCATCAAGACGTGTGCAAACGCAGTAACGCAAGTTGGGAATACCGTATTCAGAGCAGACAACCAGCAGTTGTAAGACGATTTTTTAAACAGCTGTTTGTGTGACCACTTGGATCGCCACACGCCATTTTCGTATAAGCATTATATGCATGTCTGTCTTGTTTAAGTAATATCGTGTATTACGTGTTCCGATTTTTTTTTTAACACACTGCATGTTGGAACCATTAACATATATCAAAAATTACCTCACCTACGTACTTTGGTGCAAATCCGTCGATTTATACTGGGTGTTGTAATATGTGTTTCTACCAGAATATAATGTTTTCATGTCTCCCTTTGTTATATCTAATGCCGATCTATGCATTCCCAAGTGGTTGAACTGAATTATCAGACCCATCAGAAAACAAATTATTGAATTAAGAAGGCACTGTGGTTTGCAGAAATACTAGTTGGAAAATTTTGTACAGATTTGGACCTCATTTTTAAATTTGCTTTATTAAATCGACTTGCATGTACAAAGTGTTCCGTAATAAACCGACAAACTTCGCATACAGTTCGGGGACGTCAATACAAGAAATGAGTTTATCTGCGACTTTAATCGGAAACACGTGCTCCTCCGTGGCTAAGCGGTTAGCGTACACGCCTATGGCGTGGGAGATCCGGGTTCGATTCCCGGCGGGAGCTCAAGTGGTTCGGATTCCACGTTAATCAGTAGGTCCACGTCTCATATAGCCTCGCTGCTGAAAGGGACGCTAAACTAAACTAAACTCAACTCAACTTTAATCGGAAACACGTATTTTCCGTTCCTTCGAATATTTCTGGCTACGCCTATGGTGCTAGAAGTAAATCGCCGATACAATTCATCAGTGATGGTGGGAATGGATGATTACCGGCTTCTTAGAATAACCCTTTTCAAAAATCACTCTTTCTAGATGCGAAGATGTAAGATCGACTTGTTCGGTTTTGAGTTGTGAATATACCATAATACAATATTTCCACTTCACTTTGACACCGGAAACAGCAGAACTGAATGTGTTTCGGAAGGCGGAATATTCCAAATCAATTAGTTACATAAGTAGCATTTAATCATGTTGATAGTCTATGAATTCCATAAAATTGACAATTCAATATATGCAAAGACCTAAACTCGGTATTTTTAAAAATGTTATACCTACAGTAAAAGCATAGTTCTGTAGATACAATGTACTCCTGTGTCTTATGAGTAGGGCTCGGAAGTCGAAGACCTAAAAGTTGCCTAAAAATGACCTATAAAAGATCTAAAATATAAAAAAAAGACCTAAAACTGAAAAAAGACGTAAAAATAAGACCAAATTTAATTAGAATTACATATGTAATGGGTATAATGCTCAAGAAATACAAGCTTCTGGTAGGTTAAGGGTCTGTCCTTCCTCCACAAACTGAAGTACAAACTAAAATGGGAAAACTTCCCCACCCTCACTCCCCCTTGCCTCCTTATTTGACTTGAGATTGTTACAGATCTGGTCTTATCTGCCCAGTCGTTGAAGAATGTCTTGTCTTTTGAATTTTCTTCACTAAAGAAAATATGTTTAAGAGGTGGTAGTGATTCGAGTTAATGACCAGTTTATTTATTGTCGAAAGATGAAGGGAAAAAAAAGACTTTAAGACCTACGAAAACCTTTAAAAATACCAATAAATAAAAAAAGCCGAAAAAGGCAAAAAAAAAAAGACAGTATTCTACCATTTTTACCATTCTGGCTTACAGTGACCCAAAATGAACGCATATTATGTTAAGCCTCGTCTTTGGGCACTTACCAAAAAAAAAAAAAAAAAACGAGCCCTACTAATTAGTATCTAAAATTACTACTTATCAGACATCAATACATAACTTGCTCTACTAGCGACAGAAATAACCACCTGTCAATATAATAGTAATAATAATAATAATAATAATAATAATAAAGCTAAAGAACAAGTCACGAAAGAAGACATGGGTCATACTCAGTTTCAATTCAAACATGAAGAGTACTGATAATGCAGAAAAATATAATAAAGTTTTGCCCTCGTAGCAATATTAACTTCATCACTTTCGGTAATTTACTTCATTTGATATGCTTGGCACTCAGTAGCAGATGAATATTTATTGGAATACTTTATTTTATATTACACTTACTTATATGCCGATTAACCTTACGAACACATACTGGCTGGCTTTATGTATTATTATTATTATTATTATTATTATTATTATTATTATTATTATTATTATTATTATTATTATTATTATTATTATTTACACAGGAAGTTGAAGATATCCATAATTTGACGCAGAAGTACATAAATGTTAAATGTTCTGAAAGTTCAATACATAATTAGGAACGTTTTACATACTGGCCAAAAGTTAACAATATTATAAGCAACAAAAATATTATTATATATTTGACTGGTCCAGATATAAACAGCACAGTTTATATTGGTGAAAAATAAAATGTGCACAGGTATTTGGCTATTCACATTCCATTACATGCTTCCTTTCATAAATTCCATGCGTGAACAACGTCATCACGATAAATTTATTTCGTCGTTGTTTTGTATCTTGGTTCCCGATAGAAGTGAATTTGAACAAAATTTAATTGGAAATATACGGACTTAGAAATTGCGGGTTATATGTATCATTGCATCTTGTCATGTGATTCGTAGATCTCACGAGGCTAGTCACTTCACTGATTATTCATAGGAGTTTAAAGATCAACTAAAATGGCAAAGGTGAACAGTTGTATTAAAGAAAATCGGCGTTCAGTCAGTAACGTAACGAGACTAGTTGTCGCCCTGGGCAAGAACTCGTCTTAGCGCTCCCCCCACCAAATCAAAACGCTCCCAAACTACCCCTGATATTGGCATCACACAATTATCCTATTCCAGTTTTTTCTTCAAGTGGTAAAGCTTAATTTCAAAATTGCAATACATATTTTAATTTTTAGTACAAGATAAAACAACAAACTAATTAGTATTTGATTGCCAAATAATATAAGAATAGAATGCTTGACAGATTCTTACAATCTTATAATAACAGCAGACATCAATGTTTTTTTTAATTATATCGGGATGTGCATATGGGTAGAATGAATCGACAGTCAAGCTGTCGTCTCAAATATTATAGTTGGACATTTTGCAAATCTCTTAAATCGATGTAAGTTAAATGAAAACACACAAGAAGCTGCAACTAAAGCTTAATTTTGTGGGCTCTTTTGGCTGCAAATGTTTTTACCATATCCTCAAAAGATAGCCTTGAAGCTAACTTATGCAGTGTAGATTTGATACTAAGTTTGGTGAGTTGTTGTTGTCCTGTGAAGGTTCTTTTTTATGATCTTTGGTTTGCTAAAACTTATTTCCTTGCCTTACAGTGAAAACAAATATTTGCCCAATTTTGCGCCTCCCCAATCAGGCGCACGGAGCACAAGCCCCATTCCCCCTTAGTTACGTCACTGCGTTCAGTGAGAACGCAATATATTTGTGTACGCCACAGACTAGACCACATTCGACTAGATGTCGTGCACAGCACAGTTTGAAGTTGAAAGCCATTACAAATAACTTCGAAATGTATGTAAGAAAGTTTATCATATATCCGATAGTAAAACTTCACGAAATTTAAAACATTTTTGTTGATCTGATCTAAATACATGCATTACGTACTCCATTCAGCGTTTCTAAGCACGAAAATTGGTAGTAAGTATCAGCGATAGTTTATCATTATTTTAAACAGTGTATGTGCGTATTCAATTACCTGTATGCATAATTTGAATTCTGTTGTCATTAAATATAACCTATTTTTGCTATAATTATTATGTAAAATATTTACGTAATGGTAAATAATTCCTTTAAAATTTTTTCCCTGACGCTTTACTACCTTAAGTATCCAAGGACAATGTTCGAAGTTCATCGGAAAATACGAGGAAATTTGTTGAGCTTGCAGTTCTTTTGCTTAATTCATTGAATATACCAGATAGTGTAAAAGGTGTAGAGCCTTCGTCGTATGAGATAGCTGTTGGAAGGGCATTGTGCATCACGAGCTGCTATTGCCGCGCTAAGCGGAACAACAGACTCAGGCCTGTAGTATCGATTATTGGCGAGAGTGCATCTAGCAGTTAAGAAGAAACGACCAGAAATGGTCATCAACGGTGTCATATACCACACTGACAACTCCAGATTGCATATATCTTTAACAACCTGTCAGAAACTTAAACAACTTGGCTAACAGGCTTTAATGCATCCATCGTATAGCTCGAATCTTGCACCGTCAGACTAGTTGTTTCGAGCTCTGCAGAATTCCCTGAATGGTGTTAAATTAGGACTAAAGAGGCCTGTGAAAACCACTTTTTTTTATTTATTATTATTACCAGAACCAAATAAGTTCTATAGCGACGGGATTATGGCGTTGTCAGAAAAATGGCACAATGCTATCGAACAAATCGATACACATATGGTTTCATAATTGTATTTACAAGCACAATAAATATATACTCAATAACATTTCACATCTCGTTCCTTTAAAACACTATTCAGTATTTGCTCCTATGGCGTACAATTGTTGAAATACCAATATAGACATGAATTTCAATCTATATGGTGATATTTGCAAATGCAAATGCTGTAGTACGTATTTTTTAGTAACTGCAGTTAAAATGAAATTAGACTGATAATTAATGAAAGTATAGTTCACTTAAAAACTAATGGAATGGAAACGCGGAAGGAAACAACACAGAAAACTCACGTACAAAGTTGCACAATTGGGAATCGAACTAGCTATATCTCGTACCAGTTGTTAGTGTTCTATGACTAAGCTGTCCTGCTCTAATTGCAGATAGGTCGAGATATTTAGTTTGTTTAGTCACTTTGCTTAACAAAAAAGTCAATATTCGCTAGGGAATATTGATTCAAATTGCTGAAACACCCTAAGTTGCTTTCCTTTATATATATATATATATATATATATATATATATATATATATATATATATATATATATATATATATATATATATATATATATAATATCTGGATGTTACATTGAATTATTCATATGTATGCAGTCAGTTAGTTATATATTGGTTAGATTCAAGTTTAGCGTTACCTATAACTACCAAACTTACATGAAACGGAATTTGCAGCTTAAGATAGAATTCGAATCATCGTAATGCGTTTAAAATTTAGTACTTTTCCACTGGGATTTCGTACACTAAAGACGCACGCGCTAGCCATTAGTCCGGCAGAGAAGATTGGGCTACTTCACGTGAACAGTTAAGTTTGAATAACAACTAAATACAACAAACGTATATTGGTAAAAATATCTATATTTAACGTAAGAACTTGCATACATCGAAAGAAAAATAATCGTAACCAGCCCAGGTGAACCAAATTCAGAAGCTCTCAATGCGCAATGCTGTGGAATACATACTCTCTTGTCTAGCCGAGCGTGTCTCTGGTAACCAAAAGTAGTGACCTTTAGTTCCTAGGCGATGGACATATTTGCCCACCGAATTTCGTTCCGATCTTGCCAGCAGCTACCGAGAAATAAAATACAATATGCAAGACAAGCCGAGCTTGGCTACCAATTATAGAAATATGTACTCTCTAGGCGATGGACTACTTGCCTACCGGATTTTTATTTCCTGGACGGTGGGCTATTTGTCTGCCAAATTTAGTTTTGATCCGGGTACTAGTTACAGGGAAAAAGGTATACCCTCACACACACCAGGAGTGAAATTATAATTTCCCGTATGTTTGTTGGAAGCTATAAAAGTCAACATTCAATTTTCAAGCATGAACAGTTCTGTATAGTTAATATTAGTACTGGCTACAAGCAAACCAGCTTATAGCCTGGATATAGATTGCGGATACACACCCGACTAAACAAACATTATGACAACCTAACTAATATCTGGTATGTCCATCTAAGGTTTGCAAGATAGCAGCAGTGCGATTTGGCATGGAAGCAGCGACGCCTTGATAGATGCCTGGATGCATGACTATCTACATCTGCCGTACAAGTTGCTTAATTCATGTACATTTCGTGTAGAGAAGGGATTTGCTTAAATACAGTGATATCCCAAAGGTGTTCAATTGGGTGAGTTTGGGGTCTATTGCAGCAGTCAGTTTACCAATGCACTCATCGAACCGCTGCAACACGATAATGACTTTGTGACAAGGAGTATTATTTTGCTGAAATATATTACCAGCTGGGCGACATGAATGGATGTACATGGTTGGGAATGTTTTATCAGTGGCTGGGAACAGTCATGATGCCTTCACACGTACTACCGGGCCCATTGGATGACCATGTTAATCATAAGAGCCAGCCACTACTGGTCTGTCGCACTGCACAGGTCTCAAGCAGCTGATCACCTGGAAGACGATGGATTCTGACCCGGCCATCGAGATGATGAAGACGGTATTGTGATTCATCGGCCCATGCAACGTTGTCATTGCTCAGGTACATGTCCATTTCACTCGTAATCTACAATGCAGTGCGGTTAACATTGGTACACGTCTGTGATATCGACATGAGAGGTCCATATTTAATAGTTCACGGGGAACTATGTGCTGATGTGCTTTGTTCACTGTCAATACATGCTGCTAATTGTGTCAGTTTGTGCTCTATCCTGTTATACCAACTTGGACAGTCAACAATGTCCTACATTTTAATGAGGTGTGCCGCCCCCTGTCTTATGGTATGGCATTGGTTTTACAATTTATTCCACATTTTAGAAGACGATAACCACAACAGATCGTGAACATTCGACAAGTGTAGCTGTTTCCGAGATGTTCGTTCCCGACTGTATCGCTATCACAGTCTGGCTCCAATCAAATCGATATATTGTCACGCTTCCAAGAGCCAGCATCTGGTGAGCTGTTTTCCTATGCACCGTGGCTTTTACGTCAGTCCATCATCTTTGTTCAAGAAGTAGGCGGTGGTCATAATGGTTTGGCTGATGAGTGTGAGTAATGTTCAAATATAAATAGTGGGATCAGGCAGTAACATAATATCTGAATGCACATCTGGCCATAATTTCTGACTTGCATAGTGGTGGTTTAGTTTGTTTGCAGTGTAAATTCAGTAATATTGTTGTTTATTGTATAAATTGAGACAAACATTAATTCCCAAATGAAATATGCACGTAAATTTGCATAGTCATTAGCTATAAGTATTTGGTTATGCATTTATGTTTGTGTTGGAACTTAATTAATGAAAAAAAAAAGTCACAAATGGGGAATTGCATACGAATAGTTCAATTTTCTTATCAAATGGAGTGGCGTAAGCAAGACAGCGGTTCGGGATTCAAATTTCTCCTCGAGTGAGATATGGGAAAATGAACATGCACAAGGAATTTCTCAAAGGGGACTTTATGTGGACAGACTGACACGCGGAAAATTGATACAGAAAAGGAACTCCTTGGCCGCGTACCTACTGCCTTGCTTCTCACACCATTATATTGTTCAGGCATTACTTTTTTCTAAACTATGTTGACCCGCTTGCTGTGTCGCACCTTTCCTTTGTCCGCAATGAGGTGTCACACGTCGTTTTGCCGCCATTTGAGACAGCTTGTAACTCGGAAACGACGCCGAATTTAAGAAAATATCACATAAACGTTTTGCTTGTTTTCGTGTGATGAATCAACTCCCAAGCGTTGTAAACGACCCTTCTTTACACCCTGTATATATAATCATTCTTGTCCTGAAATAATGAAGTTGAGTTCTTCAACCACCTAGTTTGATGATTAAAAAAAAAAAAAAAAACTCCGCGTACGCATTGATGAAAAATGCATATTATTAAGTGTTGTAATATGTTAATAAATCTACAATACAGTATGTGGAAAAAGCTATATGATAATAATTGTTCATAAGGGAGAAATTCAACCTGTCTTACGGCATTATGTTAGTTTTTTTTTTTTCGTGTAAAAATATTTAGTTGTGAAATCTTCAGGGATATACTTTCTAAGTTAAAAGGGACGTTTGAAAATGCAAACTAAGTAAAGTACAGGGTTGCTATAAATAACTCGTCGAATTTTAAAACACTGCGTTTTCCAAAATATTGTACGTATAACCACGATGAAATACATGGAAGGAAGCTGGTAAATTTCAAATTTTGTTTACGACACATCAACTGGCTGTACGAGTGCAGTGCAATTACAAAATTCGGAGGAAAACATTCTATGTTTTTGTTGCCTAAGATGTTCATGTGTTACCAAAGTGCAATGTGCATTCATAAGCTAATAAATGCGTACGCAAATAAAAGCCAGGTCACCAAACCAGTCTGAGATGGTATCGAAAGATCGATACTGGTTTCATATATAACCTGAAAGCACTGAAGTCCAAGCATTTCTGACGAAACAACGTTGCGAGTGAAGTAGAATTTCATACGCAGCCAACAAAAATCTACAGTCACAAGAAGTCATGAGCTTGATATTCTAGAACAAACTGTGCAGATGTGATCCAAACAAGACCGTTTGGACATCTCGCAATTAATAGTCGGAATACAAAGGCTGATACACTTAAATTGAGTCGAATTTGAATGTGCAACTTAGGAAATCCCGTGTTTCCACCACCGATTGTGTTCGATCTGCACGCCACTTCTGTTGACTATCGCCGGCATCGGAATTTCCATTGCAAGAGAGGGCAGTGTAGGTGGACCATGGGTATTGCATCCCATTCCACTTAACAGACTTTTAGCAGGGCGGTGACGGTGCGGACTTGACAATGGAACAGACGCTGCGTGAGGGTTCAGAAGGCATAAGAGTTCATTAGGCTGGCATCTGAACTCTTGACAGGGATATCGGAGATTGCTATTGCCGAAATCCAGTTTCCTGTTTCATATGGCGATATAAATCAGCGATGTTTTCGCTATGTGACTGGATGTCTTGCCTTGTCTCAATTTCACCTGGTTCAAGTCTTGTCCGTACAATGCTGGGATTTCATGCTGGTTCATTTCAGCCAGGACACGAGTCTGTTAGTACGCAGCACTGATTTTGACGTTTCGCTTCAATTTTCGGAGACGCACGACAAACCACCATAAACATGAACCCTTTTGGGAAACTGTTTTAGCTGCTCGCATTGAAGTGGTGGGCTCAGGACTCTGTGACGCATATTTCATACGGCAAGACCTACTCAAATTTTGCACATTGCACATTTCTGTGGTGTGCGACGCCGTGAACTTATCTTCTGAAGGCTTTACAATGAACCCTCTAAGAATCTGTTCAGTTTTGGCCGCATTAGAGTACGCTTGACCATACTGCTTTACTACGTGACTGACGAATACTTGTGCTTGCAACGTGGCCATCTCACGGTGATGGGTTGTGCATGCACAATACAGTTGAATATTAACTTCGGCTTAGTTTAACTGAATCAATCTTTGTATGTGGGTAGCGAAAGGAATTTCGCACCAGAGTGCAAAAATCATTCTAGGCTAAATATTTTAATCGAGCATGTGTAGGGCAACGGCTGACTATCATCCATGCTCCGGCAATGACCATCGCCCAGTTAGCCATGATCTGTAACAAGTCTAGTATATTATATACCATACATTCATCATCTGTACAACAATCTATCTGAACGAACAGCTTTTTGTATAGCCACTCAGATTGTTTACACGCGGTAAAAGAAGAGTATTGCATGTTGCTGAATTTTGCTTATAACATGTTTGAGATCCACCAAGACCGCACATTGGAACCACTACAATCTACCATCATCACCTTGCTCTTGTACAAAGTTAAGTATGTGAACTCCTACAGCGTGATCTTACACGCATTTTCACCAGTTGTATACATACGATACTCAATTATCAATAATTTACCTTGTGAAGTGAGAGTTTACATTTAGCGATGAAAGGAGTAGCTAGTTGGCGTTTCTTTTATTCTTAAGAAACACTATATGATTGTTGAGTGACTCATTATTTTATTATTGAATAATTTTGTATACTTATTGTTTTGCAAATTCTAATTTCTGTATAATAAATAAATAACAATAATTGAATAACAAATAAGAAGTACGAACTCACAAATAGTTTTCTTTTTCTCTTTTTAGGGCAGAGTTTGGGTTACGGTTTCGTAAATTATCATCGACCTGAAGATGCCGAAAAGGCAATCAACACACTAAACGGCCTCAGATTACAGAATAAGACGATAAAGGTAAGTGCTAACACTTCATTAAATTGCATTATTTCTTTTATTCGTGAACGTTGATACATCCGAATACAAGAAGCTGTGAGGGGAAATTGAGCTTTTTCTTTTAATTAATTAATTTATTTATTTATTTTAGTTTGCTGCGATTGACGAGAGAGTAAGTAATATCAGGTTATCGAGTCTGAAACGAGATTTCGTGGTTAGTTCCGTGAATTCTTCTGTGGGTTAAGTTAGTTAGTTCTTAAATAGCATAATCAGAATATTATTCCAGGGGCTTAGACAAATCCAATTCTGTCATTTATGTTGACTGAAAATAAACAACATTTTTAAAATTGAATCATGTCATACAGTAGAACTATTAATTAAATATAAGTTTCTGAAACAGGAACCAATTTCTGAGATCGGATTTTGAGAAAATTGAAACTATTTTCGATATTCATTTCCGATAAAACTCTTCTTACTGTTGCATATAAGAATTTCGTTGCGACTACAAAATAAATCTTGAAAAACAATGACGGCCTGTGAGGTTTGAAAGCGAACTGCCAACTGTTACTCATATTATTACTGTATGCAACGAAGTGTCCTTCCCTCAGAAGCACATTTAAAAAGTTTTCATTTCCGTACAACTTGAAAACATTATCAGTAGCTTTAACAACATTAGTAACTCGCTGGATTTAACAACATCGACGGCTTTCTGTTGAATACAATCAAACACGTTTACTACGTAAGAGAGAACTTCTTGATGGAGATCTCTCGTGTTTATTTATTAGCACACTCGCGTTTGGCGCTGTATACTCCGGTTCGATTCCTGGCGCAATCTTATGTTGCTCGGATCCCACGTAAAGCTGTAGTTTTACGTCTAATATAGATTCGCCTTTGAGACGAGCGCTAAATTAAAATTTTAATCCGAATAACGTCATGGTAGAACGTTAGCCAATAAATAAATAAATAAATAAATAAATTCAGGAACCTTCTAATTTTGTACAAACCATGTAGTAGCTTTAATACAGGATTTTTGTAGCTAGTATGTTCCGTAAGATAGCGTCATATGCATTAAGTCTTAGCGTTACTGTAACCATTCACAATGGAGTTAGTCATAACAGTCCGCAACTTGCATGATAAAGATACGGCAATGGGACGGGAAGTACACTGTCAGAAGGTGATCATCATCATGTTTTTTTCGCGATTTTGAACGGCACTGGCTCTGAAACTACATATTTTCCCACAGATTCATATGAACTTTATTTTGATGTGAGTAACCACCTCTCACAGCTTGACGGTATGGTTCATTAACACTTTATATATAATATGTGTATGAACCGTTTTTTCAAGACCCAAAATCCTTTAGCAAGAAATCTTGCTCTGGAGAATTCAGACACCAACCTATATCTCTCATCCTAATTGCAACTAGTAAAACTAAACCTCATGTTGTGAGTATGCTAGCGTCTCGATTTCTATCTATAAACATTTATCAAACGATAAGCGGAACCCTTCTCTTATCTTTTCGATTGAGCGCGCGCGCGAATCTATACGTGCTAAAGCAAAATAAGTGTGTTTTGATATCGTTTTTCCATTTATGGAGTTGTCTATTGATCTGCGACTGAAGCTCTAAAGGCCACACCATTGAGCAAGTTGAGACAAAATTTTAATATTATATATATATATATATATATATATATATATATATATATATATATATATATATATATATATGTGTGTGTGTGTGAGAGAGAGAGAGAGAGAGAGAGAGAGAGAGAGAGAGAGAGAGAGAGAGAGAGAGAGAGAGAGAGAGAGAGATCTCCCAGGAGGTTGTATTCAGCCTACCAGCCTACAACCAGAAATACGGTCAGCTTTTTAGAGGGTGAAAGTAATAACAGTAATAAATAATAATTTCATAACTACTGTAAATACTGTTCATACTTCGTATACAAGTATTTCATTAACACCTGAAAACACGTAGGATTCATGGTTCAGGTATTGCGAATAATGCCAATTATAACTGGTTTTAGATTCGGTTCCTGATGGGAAAGATCAAACACTGCATAGGTTCAGATCCATTTCAGACTGTTGTATCTTGTCTTACTTACCATTATTGCCGACAAAGTACGTATATTCATATATAAATGTAGATAATGAAATCGAGAAAGCAGCCTTGTAGTCCAGGTACCTTTCTTTTCCCGAATGCGTTATTTGTTGTCTTCATCTGAAAACATTGGAATATGCTGTTTTTTTGCGAAATCTGAGTTAAATGTTTAATGTTCTATATTCAGAACTGAAGAGTAATGGGAATATCCGAATCGATAGAAGCGTTAATCAAGATCATAATACCCGTAAGACACTAATACATAATGTATTAGTTTTTACTAGTTGGAAACCGTATGCCAGTTGGTTCCTCGAGAGCCGTGGTCGCTAAACCGTCGATCGCGACATCTTCGGTAGATCGCGTTAACGCTCCGGTTGGGTAACCTTGATTCCTTCACTGAGCTGTCACTAACGCCAGGTGACGCTGACAAAACGTGCTTCTTTCTCTCGCGCAACTGCCATTGTCAGCCTCATTAAGGCTTGGTTCAGACGAGCAGAAAAGTCTGTTGCGGGACCGCAACAGACTCTCGCGAGCGTCACAGACCAACCAGTTCAGACGAGCAGAAAGTCTGCTGCGGGCTCGCAATGAATTCGGGCGGGCGTTTCAGTCCAACATAGAAAACAGTTTATTCTATTTTCAGCTACGGTTGTGTTCCATGTTTATTGATTTACACAATGACAAAGAGAAGTTTTTAAATTATTTTCGCGTGAGTAGCACTTCGTTTGATGAACTCTTAACGATAATAAGTTAAATGATAAAATTAAAGCATAAAGTACTATCATAAGACTTCTGATGCCACCAATTCAAATGCTAGGTGTTACATTAAATATAAGGTAATTATGTTAACTATCGTTTGTATGAATGCAGAAAGTAAGAAATTCGGGGACCTATTCATATACATTGTCAGTTGCTATTAGCGTCCACTAGCGGGGTTTAATTACTCGCGTGACTAATTACAATTTTTGGCATACGTTGGCAACTTTAAATTAAAAATTAGAAACTTATTTGAGCGTTTCCAAATATTCCGCTCCTAAGAGAGTAAGAGAGGCATTTCAGTAACAGTAAAATTTCCCTTTATTTATCCACAAAGAGCCGAATGTGAGAATTCACTTCGATTAGAAATGTAAAATTCGGAATATAAACCCCTAAATAAAAATAATGGAGCACAGGTTCCAGCGTTTATTTTTTTTTCTCTTGAAGAGAAGGGGGATTTCTACAGTAGTGGGGTCGCAGTGGCTCAGTGGTAGTGCGTTAACTTCTGGTGCATGGCGTCCATGGTTCGATTCCAGTTCGCGTTGAGTGGGCTTTGCAGTGGACAAACACCGTGCTTGGGTTTTCTTGGGTTCCCCCGTTTCCTACCACTTTCTTCATTCTACCATTTTATTCATTCTCACCTTCACCGTTTCCTTTAGCCTACCCGGCATAATCGTTGGACATGAAACTCCATTCACTTCATAAAAGATTCCATTTCATATCTATAGTAGTGAAATTTCCCTTTATATATTGAGAAAGTGTTCAATGTAAGGATTCGCTTAAATTGGAGATGTGAAATTCCGATTGTAAACTCTCAAATAAAAATATTTGATTTAGTGTTTCCAAATAGTCCACTTCTAAGGTGGGGAAAGGGGACTATTTTTATAATTGTAACATTTCCTTTTATTTATTCACACAGTGTCGTGTGTGAGATTCTCTTAAGTTAAAGATGTGAATTCCAAATATGAACTCTTACGTAAAACAATGGAACATGTTTCAAGGCTTTCGTATATCCCACTGCTAAAAGAGGAAGGGCGGTCATTTATATAATACCAAAATTTCCACTTATTTATATTTATTTACAATCTAAGTGGATAGGGAAGTTCAAAATTTACGCTTAAAATAGAGTATCTAATGGAGTTACCTAAGTACACTTTTATTGAAATGCGATCATCAGGAGGAAGGAGGAATATTTTACGAATAACTATAAAAGCATGCGTGAAAATTCCCAATATGTGTAGCACACCACAAGGAGGCAATGAAGCAAACGAAAACAGAAAGAGATGGTCTGATTATTTTGTGAGTTATATAGGTAGTTTCATAGCAACATTTTAAGTTGTTCTTTGTCAAGAAACAATCAGTTGCTATCTCTAAAATAGCAACTATGTGCACAATATCAATTATACGAGAACCAATATTTTTCTTACGCATCCAGCACGCTTTTTTTTAAAATCTCATGAGTACCCTGATGCTCAACTAATTTTCCTGTTAAATCTAATAATTTTAAAATTTAATATGTTAACAATGGACGACAAATTGTCAGCCGAAAAACTTTTCCCTTTTCTGTTCTGCTATTATGTTGATGGTTGCTTTTGGACTTCAGCGTCCCTTTTCAGCACAGAGGCTATATAATACGTGACCTTGATCTAAAGTATAATGCTGTTACAAATGGTCCATTCATTCCGGAGTGAGTGATATAAGAAGTCTCATCAAAGAACTGCATTAACAATAGTGTCCTTCTCCTAACCTATTTGTTGTATATTTTTATTAATATCACAATAAAGGTATATAGCCTGGCTGCTGAAAAGGGATGCTAATCGAAAATCAAATGTAAATATTGCATCAATTATTATTATTATTATTATTATTATTATTATTATTATTATTATTATTATTATTATTATTATTATTATTACATTCGCTCAGCCGCGTAACTCTCAGCCGGTGTCTTGAGCATTCAAAACCGGCGAGGTATCATCATTGGGAATGTTCATTTATTTTTTTTCGTATCCTTTAATTCATAAGTAAATAAAAAAGGGGGAAAAAAGGAAAGGGAAGGGAAGGTCATCACAGCAGGGACAAACGCAGACAAGGTACTGATAAACAAAAACCAAACAAAGCAAAAAGAAAACCAAACAAAGGAAAAACAAAACAATTATGACAACGATATCTTGACTCTAGTTTTAAGGTGTTACTGTCACTAGTAACACAACATGAATATTAGATTCTCACATTAGAAAGTAATAATAATACATATTAATGCTGTTTTTTTTATTTCTTTCATTAAATTTCTCACATAGGCCTACGGTCTCACACACCTTGTTCCATGCCTCTCGCTTTTTCTCTGTCTCGATATTTTTCACTTTAAATACCATATCTCCGGATACTTTTGTATTTTGTTAGTGAATAGTTCAACATCCAGTTATTCGATTTCCATTTCTGCGGGCGCGGGAAAGTCTGCTCGTGTGGCTTGACTCATTGCCAGCAATGGTTTGCCGACTCGCTACACCTGTGCGGACTTACTGCGAGCCAGCAGTCCCCGCAACTCAATTTATGCCCGTTCGATTCCCGGCGGGAGCTTATGTGGTTCGGATTCCACGTTAATCAGTAGGTCCACGTCTCATATAGCCTCGCTGCTGAAAGGAACATTAAACTCAAAATCAACTCAACTCAATTTATGCCCGCTGAGGGTCCGCAGCAGATTCGCGCTGGAAAGTCTGCTGAATGATAAGAACCAATGTATTTCCGGTCGCGCGGGTCCGCAACAGTCTTTTCTGCTCTTCTGAACCGAGACTAATACAGGCTCCAGCCATAAGACCCGTAGGAACGGCGTGTCTGATGGCTGTTCTATTCTAATTTGAAGTTAATGCTTAAGAATATATATATATATAATATCGTGGTTATACATATTTAAAATCGGCGGTTTGGTTACAGTGTTGCCATCTCTTATCTCGCGATTTTCCTCTTTGTCGGATATTTCAGAATGAAATTTCCTTGCTGTGTTCATGAATACTCTCTTCTAATCTGAAATCTGCGCTTCACAATCAATAGTATAACATGTATAAACATTTTGACAAAGCAATTTGTTTGTGTTGCTATATCTCATATCCCGTTTCTTACTCATCAGACGCTGCCGGGAAAATATTCCTTGGATTGTACCTTACTGTACTCTTCTGATCTAAAGTTTATGCTTCAAAACTAATAAAAAAGTCATGAGTAAACATTCGGAGAACTGGTCGTTTGTTTGCGGGGTTGCCAACTCTATCACATTCTTACTTCTTGTTGGATGCTGTAGAATGAAATTGCTTTGCACATTCTCTCTCTCTCTCTCTATTTATCTATCTAAAATTCGTGTTTCAAAACTAATAATATAGCCATTGATACATATTTCGATAAAATGGTTAATTTGTTTGCAGAGTTGCTATTTCATATATCACGTTTTTTGCTCAACATATATTGCCGAAAGAATTTTCTTTCTTTTGTATTGACTGCTTTTCTGAATTGAAACTTGGGCTTCAGAACTAATGAAAAAAAAAATCTGATTAAATTTTTGAGATAACAATGGTTTGTTTTCAGTTTTGCCATCTTTCATGTTAAGTCTTTTACTCACAGATGCTGCCGCGAGAGTTTTGTTTTGTAGCTGGTTGTTTGTATGTTCAGTGTGGCTCATATGTATAAAGTATGTATTTTAAATAATATACAATAAAACAATAAGCAGTTCCCAGAAGCCGCTTTGGGGCATAGGGGCCGCGGTGGCTCAGTGGTAGAGCGTTCACCTCTGGTGTTTGGGGTCCCGGGTTCGATCCCAGTCCCCTCCAAATGCACTTTGTGGTGGACAAACACCGTGTGCATGGGTTTCCTCGGGGTTCTCCCGTTTCCTCCCACTTTCTTCTTTCCACCATTTCATTCATTACTCATCATCACCGTCTTCTTTAGCCTAACCGGCATATCCGTGGGACGTAAAACTCCGATTTCATTTTTCATTTATTGGAGGCATAGTTAGACAAACAAGGCAGAAAGACCATGCAGCTAAATGGGAAATTGTTTTTCATGAAGTACTTGTTATTACAAACACGTTCAAGGAAATGCTCGGAGTATCGAATGAAGATTTGAGCTTCAATTACATCATGATTTACGTGGTTCTCATGCAAAGAAGTTTGAGAAAATGAATGCATATACTACTTCATATCCATACAGTGATAGTTCAGAAAAAGTGCTTCACAATGTCTTGACCAATGAATGCTTGCCATTCCAGAGGGATGCGCACAGAAGCTACTCAATTACGTCTCTGATGCAAACACAGAGTACTTAAAATTCAGGAAAAAAAGATTAATCTCATCGCTAGAAAGAAGCCGTTCTCAGCTGTGATACATAAGTAGAAGCTTCCATACTTTCAACGATTCTTGTTGTACCTACAACAGTAGCTCAGGAACCAAAGGACATTGTTATGAAAGTAACTCACCTGAAGAGGTATATTTTAATTGCTAAAGAGAGAGGTGTGTCAATAAGAGGTATTCTTTCATATCACTTGACACCCTACACTATCCTCATCAACAGTAACACTACGACTAGTAAGCCTGTGAAATCTGCTCTGATGATCGAATTACAAAAGATGCTTCCGGAGATTGAGACACGTCAAGTACTTCCTTTATATATTTCCACTGCTGTTGTGATAAATGTTGTGTGGGATACGAGAAACGCGAACATAATCTCTTGAGACATTTTCAGACATGTTTTCAGTTCTCATAAATCGTGTAAGAAATGTCTGTTCACATGAATGTGAAAATTATATATTTGGTAGCTACCTAGCTCATTCCATAGAAAATACAGAGAGGGAAAGAAGAGAGTCTGTAGGTCCGCTACCACGTACTGTGCGCACCCCAGACCCTAAACTGCCAGTGGAGCTGTCAAGGTTTTGGACATTATCTCACCAGATAATGAAGTAATGATACAAAGTGCACTAATGGAATACCTTAACATTCACACGTCACATTCACCTTATAACATAGTACTACTACACTACAGACTTCAATCGAAAACTTGACAAATCCCATCGAAGAGGCAGATTTACGAATAACCCCTCATGCACTACACATTTTGAGAACTGCTATACAATGCATTCTAGTAATGCCAAACGATATGGATGTCCTTGTTCTACTGCCTCATTTCCATCGAATGTTCCGACTTGTGTTTCTCCAATTCAGAAACTAATATTATTCCCATCCATACCCTGGCAACTTCATGTGGCGAATTATGTGACGTCATCCTTGTGACACACATACTAGCAGGTTGTGATGTGACTAGTAAGGTAGGAACAAAAGCAGCAGCTCTCAGGGTTCATCCTGAGAGATTTTTTGAGATATATTTGTTCCCGTATACCACCAACAGACAAGGAATATAAGTTCGCGGCGAAGTACTTGGTCCAAGTAATGAAACCATACACAGCAGGGTAATCCAGTCATGCATTACGTATCCACATATACTAAACAAGTAAGATTGTTGATCTGTTAACACCACTCTCTCCATCAAGCATGCGTTTTACCCAGGGGTGTAGCCAAGGGGGGGCATCGGGGCCAGCCCCCCAAATGGTTTCCTGCCCCCCCAAATGACCAGCTTTTAAAACATCATAGTAAAATTATCTCGCTTCATTCATTTAAAAGTAACTAATTTTATTGACAATTAATAATTTACGATAAAATAGTATGGAGAAATATTGTTTTTCCATATCGATCGAAAAATAGTATAGTATCTCTTCCTTATACCGATTGAAAAATAGGATACTTTTTGTGACAGCAGATTACACAATTTACTGCGATTTATATTTGACAGTTTGAACACAAACGTCTTAACAAGGTACTACAAATACAGCCATAAAACAAAGGTACTAAACTGATTTGTAAGTATAGTATATTTTATATGCTTTACCAAGTATTTTAAAAGACATAGAGAATGGAAAATTTGGTGAGAAGCAATGATTTTATTCAATTAGGATTTCAGTCGCTCTCTTTTATTTCTACTCAGTGTATATATATATATATATAATATTTTTAGTCACGAATAATAAGTATTTTTGTCAGGAAACCGTAAAGAAATTAAGTGAAATTTCAAAGAAAATCAATCTTGTGTAGATAGATAGGTTCTGTATACAAGGTTTTAAATTTAAATATAAAGGTAACCAAGAAAAATTTTGTTGCTTTTTCACTCATCACTTTCGAACATCGATATGTCACCTAGCCTGGAAGATCAAAAATAGTCCCCATCAGCATCGACGACATTCTGAAAACGTTCTGGAAGGCCATGTAATCTATCGCGGTAGAACTTGGTGGGCTGTGAAACGAAGAAGGTATCAGGTGCATTTTGGAATTTTACTAGGGATTTGAACTGGCGACCTTTCAGGTGATTGTCCAAAGAATGGAACAGGTGATAATCGGACGGTGCAATACCCAGGGAATATAGTGGTTGCAATATTGTTTCCCAGCCAAGGCGGAAAATGGTGTCCTGAGTCATGCTAGCCACGTAGGACTTAGCGTTGTCCCGTAAACGAGGACCCGTTTGCAATTCAGAAGTGATGGCTCCAGAGTTTTGAGTTTTTGTTGAGCACAGCTCGACTGCTGACACTACACAGTTGCATTGATACTCTGACCAGCTGGTAGCAGTTCCTGATGCACGATGCACCAAACACACAGAAGGACCTTCTGGTACAGTGCTGGTTTTGGCTGTTTTGAAATCGGTTCATGGGATGCTAACCAATGATGACGGCGCCGTGGAGCTTCGTATAGGACCCACTTTTTATCACATGTCAACGTCCTGTCCAGAAATGGCTCCGAAACAGTAAATAAACACAGACGACTGCCGCATTGCCTTCTGGCCCGGAGTCAGAACATGTGAGACCCATCGACCCAACTTGTAGTGCTTCCCAAGTTGATGGATGTGTTGCCGAATGGTTTCTCCACACACTGAATTGTAGTCCCAGTTCCTCTTTCCATATATAAAAGTTAAAAGAATACATTTTACGTCTCTACAATTTCATTTTTGTTATAAATTTAATATAGCGTAGAGATTACTATTACATTGGTAATTATTATTATTAGCTTGATTGCTTAATTTAAATCACATATAAATGTTAGAATTGTTACATCTGTTCTCCAGTTTTCAATAACGTGTAAAATGTGACAAAGTGCCAAATTTTCTTACTGTAGAATTCAAATTGTATTGTTGACACACGCAATAAACGAAGATTTATATGAGCATAAATAATTATTTTCATCTATAATAATTTTATCCTAGTACAGCATATACTTTTCAACCGCTCAACCTACTAAGGACATGTTAGAAAGGCATTTCTCAACAGAATAATAGTTTCACAAATAAATTACGATACTTAACGGAAGCAATGCACAAAATGATGAAAAAATTTCTTGTAGCATCCGACAAGGAGAAAATGTGAGATGAGAGATGGCAACCCTGCAAACAACCATATGCTCAGTAAACCTTTACTCACGTTTTTTATCATTAGTTTTGAGGCATAAACTTTAGACCAGAAGAGTACAGTAAGCTACAAAACAAGGAATATTTTCCCGGCAGCATACGATGAGTAAGGAAAGTGATATGAGAGATGGGAACACTGCAAACAAATTAACTGCTTTCTCAAAATGTTTATCCATATTTATTCTATTGGTTGTGTAGCGCAGATTTCAGATTAGGAGAGAGTATTCATGAACATAGCAAGGAAATTTCATTCTGTAATACCCGACAAGGAGGAAAAATGCGAGATATGAGTTGGCAACCAAACCGCCGGTTTACAAAACGTCTACCTACTACTTTTTGATTAGTTTTTAAGCATTAACTTTAAATTAGAAGAGGACAGCCGTCAGACACTCTGTTCCTACGGGTCGTATGGCTGGAGCCTAGACTATCATCTCTCAGTTGATTGTATACGTGTGGGGTTGTGCACGTTATGTTTTTCATGTGCATAAGACATTTGCTAACTTACATAATTTGATTTCATATTTACTGGAAATGTAAGTTTATAAACAATAAAAAATGTAAGATTTTTTTTAGTTGGTAATTTTCTCTTCTAGAACAAGCTTTCTCAACCTATTTTATATCACACCCCCTTTTATCACACTTTTTTTTTGTTACTGCCTATCACTTACGGTTGTATTAGTATATTTTTGTATTTCAACATACAGTTTTCACCAGTTTTTCTTCATTTATCCATGTGTTTCTAAACAATTCTCGGTTTGCTTAATCTATTGTTTAATATCCCATGCTATATTTGATATTAAATATGTAAATAAAAAAATGTGAAAATAAAAATTGAAAATATTTTAAAAGAATATTCCCATTTATTCTTTTATTTATATAGAATATTTATTATTTTCATCTCTTGGCGACTGCATGCGTTCATGTTGCGAGTCTTACGGCTCCCGACTTCCAGGTTGAAAAACATTTCAGTATTATAGCGTTGTGATATTGTTCTTTCCCCGTGCAAACATGAATTATGACAATTATTTCTTTTCAGAATTTTCTACGAAGAAGTATTACGCAATGCCTATATGTGGAATCTGAACAACTTTCCCGAAATTTGTAGCTACTCGGAAAGTTTTCGTGAAAAAGAAAGAGAAGGAAAGAAAGAAAATAAAGCAACTTCCAACAAGCTTTACAATATTTTGTATTACCTTAGGCCTCATGTCAGGTGCACTGATTTTTGTGCTCGTGAAATCAGAGTTCATCGACCACGTATCCATGGTAACATTGATAGCCTGTTTTTCTACGTGTATGTGCGGTCAACCATTATTAAACTTCAAAAGTACGCTTGGGTACCTATGCTCTTCATAGTTCAGTTCTACATACTACTTGTGTGTGAGTATAATCGTTATAACACAGTAAAAAGAGGGAATGAGAAATATAATTGCGTATTGAATCTCTTGATTCTCTTCAACTTCTCCGTTATTGATAGGCAACAGTAATTATGCTGGTAGTAACATTATAGATTATAACATCAGTTTGCAGGAATCTTTCTGTATTTGTTTCAACCCACTCAAAAATTAATCACGGACAGTACAAAGTGAAAACAAAATGTAGAACTTGAAAAAAAGGAACTAGTTTTCAAAAGATATATTTTATTTTATTATTGAGTTGATTTCAACGTTAATTTTAGCAGCGAGGCTATATGAGACGAGACCTACTGATTAACGTGGAATCCGAACCACATAAACTCCCGCCGGGAATCGAACTCGGGTCTCTCGCGCCAAAAGCACGTACGATAACCGCTTAGCCACGAAGGGGCTTTATTATTATTATTATTATTATTATTATTATTATTATTATTATTATTATTTAAAAGTCCGAATTATACTTGCATGATTAGCTGCACAGAATGTATTTTAAACACATTTTTACGGTTTCTGGATAATCTGCTTTTCCGTCTTAAAAACTTGAAAGGAAAGCACATTCACAAGGTTAACCCGACATACATCGGAACTTATAGCATTCCAGATACATATATGAGTCGTCCAGTTCCAAAACGGCTCTTGTCCATATGCAGCAAATCCCAGAAAACAGAAATACTTCAGTATGTTCATGTGAAAAACTTGAACATCCTCAAATATTTCTAATTCTAGAAAACACACCAGTCCTACATTTTTTTTCTTCGGTTTTCTGGAATTTGATATAAATAGACAAAAGCTGTTTTGGAACTGAGCGACTCATATATACAATCGCTCACATTAGGGACAGACAAGGAGATATGGTGGCTTAGTGGCAGACTGATCAACTAAGATTTGAGGGGTCCCAAAGACATAAGTTTGCGGTGCACAGTATCGTATTCATGGGTTATTTTGGGAGAGTTCTCGCATTTCCTCCCACATTTTCATTCTATCAATTATTTTATAATAGTTCACTTTTATTATTCATCCATTTCCTTTAGCCTAATGCCCTAGATGGCAAAACGTAAAGCTATAAATTTTATCAGAGATAACCTAAGACAGCAATTAATAGGTTTTGAATTGCAATTTGTATGCAGTTGTTTCTACTTAGTTTCAAACATGAGATGTCAAAGATCATGAAGTCCACCCTTACCATGTAAACAGCCTTATATTCATCATTACTCATGATCAATGTATGTAATTTATTTTAGCTACGGGGAAGTCCCGTCATGCACATATCCATAAATTCGTTGTATAGTCCGCCCAAGGCGAGTTGCCTAACTTTCGGTCTTACTTCAACTATCAGTATGCCAAAACAGGTAGAGTAACATTCATTAAAAATTGTCCTCAAGCAGACTACTTGCTCTTTGAAATTTAGTTCCTCATATACAGGGTGTCCGATATACAATGCAACCCGGAGTTTGGGATAATACAACTTTTGAACCTGAAGTGATACACGAATAATGGTTATACTAAAATGAAGCATTGTTCATACATTTATTTTTAAACTAGGAAGCAACGATTGAAGTACAGCAGGAACCACACAGTGTTGCCAGATGTAACCGATTTTTTTTTTTTTTTTTTTTTTTTTTTTTTTTTTTTTGCAAAATATGTAAATTGACTTATACGTGTGGATGTTCTGTCGTTAATTTTCAGTTTGTTTAGTTGGAGTAGTTTGGAAACTATGGAACAGAAACAAAAAGTATTTTTCATTTCCACCGATAACTAATTGGATGTGGCCTCTGTAAGGGGGAACTAGGGAATCTAGTTTTCATAAATTAACTCTCTGAATTGGCAATTTTGCTGATGTTTCAGAGCATCAAAAGGTGTGTTAAGGATTTATCTACATTATGCAATTCCTGAAAACAATGAAAAACAAACGTTGAAATTATTATGATAAAACTTTCACTTATATGCACTCGGCCTACTGTACATCATGACTTCACATATATGGTTCTACTCATAATTAGATTTTCTACGTGTTATGATTTGTGTTCCACGCCATTTAACAAATCTTTATTTTGTGCTTAGTTAGCAACACTGCATTGCATATGATGTTACTGCGAATATCCGTGGGTACAATGTTTGCTTACTATGCTGTCGTGTAAATGTCATTTTGATTATTTTAATCATTTTGAAGTTCTTTCTGTGTCAGTGTATCTTTTGCATTGCTATCTTCACATCATTCTATATTCTTCTTTCCCCTGTATCTCCTGTGTTTTTGGGTGTCTGCCCGTGAAACTTTGGATTTCTCACTTTTCTTCACTCCTCGATCGATTGCACATTGTTTGATTGGACAACGCTACTAAAAATATATAAGATGTTCTCTTGTGAGAATAGTAAATTTACTCTTCGTCAACACTGCTGAAGTATGGAGTTGACCTTCTCTCCCTTCCCTCTCTTGTCCAGTACACGAACTATGCAAAAGCTTCGAACGCAGACACACAGAAGTAAAGAGCTTCAAGGTACAGGCAGTTTTTTTTTAATTAAACCATGCTTGAAGACATCAGCCTGGGAACATTATATAGAGCGCTACTCAATTTAAAGTACAAAGGGAGGAAAGGACAGCTTTTGTTTATATATATATATATATATATATATATATATATATATATATATATATATATATATATATATATATATAAACTTTATTGGGTATCGATCCAAACAGTACCGGATCTAGAAATTTCAGGCCCCCCGCAAGAATATTTGATTGAAAGGGCTCCCCTATGTATTCAATACTTTTTCTAACAGTACATCTTAATGAAATATTCCTGGTGTTTTGTTTGCTACGGGACAAAGATTCAAATACTTACGTTTTACAAGTTCTTCCCTCTCGACTTCCACAAACTTCCGTATAAGATCTTTCAATGGTCGAAGCCCTCTCATGGTCGATTGCCAACATTCCCAAGTTGTTCATTCTTTCCTGCGTCATTAAACACCTTAAATAGCTCGTGATCCCCTTAAACCCTTTTAGGAACTTGGGTTTTTTGGGGTATTTCTTAGACTTTCAGTCAAGCAGCTACTGCATCGTCACTATTTATCCTAGAATCATGGTTCATACCTCATTCTCTTCAGAGTAGATGAGACTTTCAAATGGTACTACGTACATGCCCATACCATATACCAAGAGAGGGGGGAAGTGAGGTCAATTTGATTTTTTTTGGGGGGGGGTTCACACTTTGGGCCTCTCTGCAACGGCTCTGTGTGAAGGTAGATTTCTTAAAAAAAAAAAATCTGATAAATACTACTCGGCAGACTGAATGTTCGTGCCAAACTTCAAGCTTGAATAGTAAGGGCGGGATATTTTTTATCATAAATCCCCACAATGCCGCAGATTACCGCAATAGACCCTGATCTCAGGTAAAAGAATATTCCTGAGACGTCCCTATTTACCCTAGGATTATAATCCGCCAACCATTCTCTTCAGAATAGAACTGCCTTTCAGACGGTACCATTCACATGATTCCATCACGTATCTAAGGTGGGAAAATCCCGAAGAAAGGGATTTTTTGTTAAAATATCCCGTTTTCAAATTTTTGCCCCTCTGGACCCTCGTGTTTTAATGCAGAGATCCGAAAATATCTGATAAATACTACTCGTTGGTCTGAATGTGCAAAATTTCAATCTTCTAGGTGCAAAAGTCAGCCCGCCAAAAAGTTTACCGACAATACCCTATATTCCCCTATACAGAAGGATATTTTGATTAAAAAAATCCTGAGACATCCTTAATTACCCTAGGATCATTGTTTGCATATCATTTTCTTCAGAATAGAACTGCCTTTCAGACGGTACCATTTGCATGTCCCCATCATGTATCTGAGGCGTGAAAAAGGGATTATATTAAGGACATGTAAGGGACTGCATTAAGGAAGCTTCGTACGGTAATTATAATAATGAAGATGATAAAGCAGGAATTATGATCAAACATGCCCTTAAATAATGGTAGAGACACACATACACAAAATAAATATAAAAATGTGCCATACATACTCTTAACATTTTTCAGTTTCTTCTTTATGAAACTACTAGATTGCTCAGTTCAATTCAGAATCTAACCTACTACAACTACTTTTGTACTACAAGAAGTCAGAATGACTGCTTCCAAGGAATATCAATTGTATGGAAGTTGTATAACAAGAGCCTTAATTATTGTTTTTTTTATGTGGTATATTAAATATCAGTTTTGAGCCATTTATCTCCGTCTCTCCCACATTTTCTAAAAAAAATAAATAAATAAATAAATAAATAAATCATATTGTTGAGACTGCAGAGATGCGAATGATCGTACTTCCTCACAAATTTGACCTTAATACATATGCTTCAAAGCAAATTAACATTTTTAAATATTCCTACTACTACTAGTAGTACTACTACTATAAATAATATTGCAAAACTACTTTAATCATAAGTATTTTACCACGACCATTGAGAAATACGATTAAAAGTGTGTACAACTATCCCAACAAAATCTAGTCAAGGATCTATATTTTGGACTATACCTGATCTCACGACATATTAGCCTAGAAGTATACATTTTGATACAATTGAATTTTAGTATCGAAAGGGAATTATTTTGATGGATTCATAGATTTAAAGTTAGCACCCTTTTCAGCAGCGAGGCAGTATGGAACGTGTAACTACAGCTTAACATGGAATCCAAATCACAAGAGATCCCGCCAGACTCGAACCCGGATGTACCGTGCCGAAAGCGCGTACGATAGCTGTATAATCGTGATGGAGCTCGGAGGGAGGGAATTATTTCGAGTTTTCAAGAGAATAGGATTGGAAATACATATTGTGGCATACGAAAGTTTATTTTCCATGTTTCTTCGCCCGTTCGTGTGAATGAATATAACACGCTTGGCATCTTTCAATAGGGTGGTACCGAATTCCATTCTTAGTCGTTAGAAAATTCATCATAAAAAATCACCCTTTCTCACAGTGTTAACGTAGTTTGCGTATGACCAGAAATCAAGCACCGGTATCAGGCCACCGCCTTGGAAATTATGCCCAGAGGACAAAATGAAAATGTGAGGGAGCTGCACTAAGTACTATACTGGTATTTTGGCTGTAGCAGTTTAAATTTTCTTGGCTCCAGGGGTTGGGGCTTTCTCTGGAAGAATAGTGCGCGGTAATGTGTAACATGTTGGCAGATACCCAGAAGCTGGCAGGAATGACCGACAGATTTTAAGACATTGTGCTAGCGATCCCAAAATCTGTTTGTCGTGGATTCAAATCCCGTCCAAGACATAGGTGTAACTTATTGTAATTTCACAGTTTATTTCATCATTAATTTCTGGCGGTCTTTTCTAGTCCAAAGTGATGGCTTTGCGTAATGTAGTCACTAACACACTCGCCTTTGTTACGAGAGCCTGAGTTCGATTACCAGCGGGGACTCTCGATCAAAAAAATATAAATTTCTCAGGCCAGCAATCCGGAGTGTAGTTTTCCTCATTCACACTAGACCAGCGTTTCCCAACCGGTGTGCCGCGAGGAAATCGAAACAAAATTATTAATTCTATAGCAACCAAATTGCAGGACATAGGAAAAAATGTATATTTTTGTATGCTACATTACTATGAATTTCTACCATGGAAAAATTTACTGTAATTGTAATATATTATTCTACATCTGTTACTGTGTAGCAGACAGTATTTCGGCTCGTACATATTTCCACGGTTAGCTGCTATGTTATACTTAACTTGAATCATACTAACACCGAGAAATGGAAGCACTTATACGGTACGGGTCAAGTGAACGTTCGTAGAACACTCATTCGCACGTCAATGACAGAACAACACTTTGTTCAACAGGTGTGTCTTAACTTCGACGCATCGCAAGCTGTGTGATTGCAATAATATGCTCCGGTTTTGCTTAAAACAGCAAAGTTAAAAGTACAAGACATTTGTTTGTTCGTTCGTTATTTAGTGATCTTCATTCTTAGTGAAAAGTTGGATACAGTTTTCGTAAAAGAAAGCGTATTTTTTAAAATATGAGTCCTATATTTCATTGCAGTTGATTTCTATTTTAAAATTAGAATAAAAAATAAGCATAATGAATTACCATAGGAGAAAACCAGTGATCGAGCTTTCATCTCCCTGAGAAGGAGATCAGTAATCACAGAAAAAAAACTACCATGGTATTTTATATTTGCATAATAATAATAATAATAATAATAATAATAATAATAATAATATCTATGAGAGTGTCGCGAGTATTCAAGTTACACCTGTAGTGTGCCGCAAGTTGAAAAAGGTTGGGAAACACTGCACTAGACAAATGGCGGGATAGTATATCACATAATAGTCCCAGGCTGTTTTCTCTCTTCCCGTTTATTTTCCTTCTTTCCCAATTTCCTGGGCTAGTGTGATCACAGAGGGACGTCATCCCTCATAGGTGACGAATTAACATGGCCGGGTTCACGTCGCCATAGATAAGCGTTTCCCAACCTTTTTCTACTTGCGGCACACTACCGGCGTAACTTGAATTCTCGCGGCACACTCATTATTATTATTATTATTATTATTATTATTATTATTATTATTATTTGTAAATGTAAAATACCATGGTATTTTTTTCTGTGATTACTGATCATCATCTCACAGAGATGAAAGCTCAATTACTGGTTTTCCCTTATGCTAATTCATTATGCTTATTTTTTATTCTCATTTTAAAATAGAAAAGAATTGCAATAAAATATAGGACTCAAATTTTTAAAAAATACACTTTCTTTTTCGAAAACTGTATCCAACCTTTCATTAAGAACGAAGATCACTAAATAACGAACGTACAAACAAATGTTTTGTACTTTTAACTTTGCTGTTTTAAGCAAAACCGGTGCATATTATTGCAATCACACAGCTTGCGATGCGTCGAAGTCAAAACACAGCTTTTGAACAAAGTGTTGTTCTGTCATTCACGTGCGAATGAGTGTTCTACGAACGTTCACTTGACGCATATCGTACAAGTGCTTCCATTTTTCGGTGTTAGTATGACTCTCAATTGAAGCGTAACATAGCAGCTAACCGTGGAAATGTGTACGAGTCGAAATACTGTCTGCTACACAGTAATAGATGTAGAGTAATATACTACAATTACAGTAATTTTTTCCATGGTAGAAATTTATAGTAATGTGAAATATAAAAATATACATTTTTCTCTTATGTCTTGCAATTTGGTTGCTATAGAATTAATAATTTTGTTTCGATGTCCTCGTGGCACACCTGCGGTGGTGTGCCGCGGCACACCGGTTGGGAAACGCTGCCATAGATGCTGAAAACCAAGAAGTATCTCTTAATAGTTTGGACCAAATCACATAAAACTAAATAGGCATATACAGAAACAAAAGGGGAAGTAGTTCCACGTGCTTAAAATGCATACATTATTAGTAAACACACAACTATAAGTTTAGCATAGTCAAAACGTAATACACAATGTGTTTCCATGAACATGAACAACTCAGCCTCTTAAATGAATTTTGTTAATGTCTGAAGTGCTAGCACACTATATTTACTACTCATTATTTTATGCTGATTTGAAATTGTTGGACAAAAGACAAGAAATTTTTCATATGGAGCTTTTTCGTGAACAGAATTTGCAAATTAATTTTCGTATGTGAACGTATCAAGATTTTATCCCGAAGGGGTGAGGAAATGTAGCTAGCTCATATATTTTTTTTTTAAACCCTGGGTTTAGGGATGACTTCAACCTGGAAATATATCCGAAACCCCAGTAAACATGATTTTAAGCTAACGAGTGTGTAGACTCAGGCATCACAGATTTGAGTTTATTGAAATATTTTCCAATAACCTTAACCTCCTCGTTCCCGATATGCTGCTTGTGTGGTAGAGGCTTCCAGATTGTGAATGTTTGTGATACTATAATATTCCTAGTTTGCAACACTGAATAATAAATATGGTATTTTAACTTTGTTTGGCATATTGATTTGAAGTATGCAATATAGGTTGCGGCACTGTTGTGTTTCTGTTTAATACAAAAATGTCCCCCTCCTTATAGTTGCTTCGTGCAAAGTTTCGCTTTTCTCCCTCTTTTTGGTTTCTCCGTTATACGGGACACGAATAGTAACCCTAAGAGAATGACACTAATATTCTCTTAGGGTTACTTTATTTTCGGAATTTCCAAGAGTGTAAAGAAAGGGTGAGTGGGGGCGAATACAGTATGGACAAGACTCAGGATAGAAAAATGTTATTGAATCGTAGCTGTAATTTACAGGCATAATATTTGGTACTGGTTGGTTTCCTGATACATTATCAAAATATTCATTGAATTTACGAAAAACAAGGAAATACTTAACGTCCCACGATTATGTTCTTTAGGCTAAAGGAGGCATATGAATACTGAAAGAGACTGATTGAGAAATAATTGGTGTAATGAAAATGTTGGAGGATGTGGGAGGAAAAGGAGAGCCCGAGAAATTTCACGTACACAGTGCTATCCGCCACAGACTCAAACGTCTTGTGATCGAACCAGGGATTTCTGGCACCAAAAATGAAAGCTCTACTACCGTGCCACTATCGTCCCTTGAATTTACGATTTCCAAATTATTCTTGTTGGGTCTAAGATTTACTGCTGCCTAGGTATGTATTTGTTTCGGATATTTTTGTATAAACGTACGAAACTTGAAAAGCGTGGCTTTTTGTCTCAGATAATACTGCGTAAATTTCATATGGATGACACATGGGTAAGAAGAGCAAAATGCAATTAAAGTAAGGCGTGAGAGCATACGCTAATACTTGATAAATCAATCTTATTAAATGTCTTCAATGTGTCATTATCCATATATCTTGGGAAACAGCCACTGAGAGTAGTTGACTCATGAGCTGCAGCTACAAGTAAATTGTAGAATTGGGAGTTCAGTGAAGGAAAAAAAAAAAAGCTGATATAGAAGAGGACTAGTTTTATTTCTTGATAATGGTTTCTCGAAAAAAAAAAGTGTTTTTACAGACAATTTAATGCTAATTAGGAGGATCAAAATTAACGTAAGGATCGGTAAAGGTATTAATTGGTATAAACAGTTGTCGTTGTGAATGACTGTTTATTTCATTTGAGTAATGCTGTACTAAGTGGCACATTTAGTGCATGTCACTGAATTAAAAAAAAAGTGAAACAACAAGCTGCTGTAAGCCTTGTACTCTCTCTCTCTCTCTCTCTCTCTCTCTATATATATATATATATATATATATATATATATATATATATATATCCCATTTACCTAACTGTGTAACAAGCTGTATTTGTTAGGTACTGCTAGCTTGATCAACGTGCATCTTGCGTGACGATACTTCCCGTATCCCACAGAGAAGTTCTACTTCCGCCAGATGTTCTGGGTAGCAATGACTGGGTAGCAGCTGTTATCGTATCACAGAAATTCCTTCCACGTCTCCCTCCCCGGTTTTGTGTGCATTTAAAAATAATATGTATGTCCAATCACACTTGCATACTTTTGATATTTCAATACTACAAAGACGTGAAAGCGTATTGATTTGCTTTTAAAAGGTGTATTTATTAAAGCTGCAATGTATGAAGTAGTTTTGCAGGGAGGTAATTGTTTGTTTAGATATTTAATGGGGACGCCAGCATCGAGGCTATTTCTCACCGGATAATAATAAAGTTGTTATCGTACAAAGTTGAGAAAGTGTTACTGTATATAGTTTTAAACAGTGGTTCCCAATCGTTCTTGACTGACGACATTATACTTTTTCTGTTAATATTAGCATAAATTATGGCAGTATAAGACTGTGTTTGAAAATGTTGACAATGTAGTGCTGAGCAATATTGCTGCCGCTAGAGAAGTCAACTGATATACGTCTGAAAATTTATATCTACCTATTTAAGTGCTTCATTTTATATATATATATATATATATATATATATATATATATATATATAAAATATTTTCATGTACAAGTAGAAGATAAAGATGATGATAAAAATGACAATTTCACAAAGAAGTAGAACGTTTACTTGATCAACTCCAGCGATATCATGTAAAAGTTGTATTTGCCAAGGTAAGGTTTCGATGCCAAGGTAAGACGGGAGAATATTTGCGAACCGATTATAGGGAAATGAAATCTGCATTAAAGGGAATTAATGACAATGACATAAGACTCGTGAACTTTGTAGCATGTAAAACCTTATCGCGAAGAGTACAAAATTAACACATCGTGTCATACGTAGATATGCTTTGACCTCACCAGATGGAAAAACAATCAAATTTGTCTCGTTCTAGTAGATAGAAGACACGATTGATGTTCGGTCATTTAGAGGAGCGAAACTGGCCACCACTCGGTAGCAGTGAGCATAAGAGAGAGAATATTGTTGAATAAAGAAAGTATTCAGTCTGGAAATTCAGAGATTTAATTGAAAGAAATTAGAGAAGAACCAGGTAAGAAAGGAACACCAGGTTGAAGTGTCGAATCGATTCACGGTTTTCGAAATTTTGGAATGCACTTGAAAATACTTGGGTTAAAATTTCAATAAAATAAATAAATAAAATAAAAGAAACAGTAAAGTGCGCGAAAATACGTAGGAGCAAGCTATGGTTCGGTGAGGCATGCACTAAGCTAGCTGAAAAACACAGGCAAAACTGCATTGGCTACAAAATCCGAACGATAGAGCTGCACCATTTTTTTTCAACATTTGAGGAACTTAAAAAAATAGAACAAGGAAACCTGGTTTTTGAAAGCTAAAATTATTGAAGATAATAAAATATTTCGGACATATCAACGAATTTAAGAATGGTCATCAGCTTCGCGGCCATGTATTAAAAGGAAGCAGATGCCACAGTTCTCACGCATGATGATAGTATTTTAAATAGATAGAAACATTTTATTTGCTCAACACGCACCCTCCCCCCAAAAAGGAAAGAAAGAAAGAAATGTACGTGGATGAAGTGAAACGTACACAGCATAACCATATATTCCAGAATCTGTCCGAACAGACATATAAAATGCTATAAAGAAATAAACATGAGTATTCGGGTATAAACTAAATTACTGCGGAGTTAATTTTAGCTAGAGAGGGAAAACGGTGGAACAAAATATACAAACTAATTCCCCTCATCTGGAACAAAGAGGAGTGAGCACAGAAGTAGAAAGAATGAATCATTATCCCAATTCACAATAAAGGCGACAAAAGTGATTGTAATAACTATCAACGCATCTGTTTCTTATTATGCGTACAGTCCTCTCAAACATACTGTTAACTACGATTGTCTTCATATGCAGATAAAACTATGGAGATTATTAATGCGGATTTAAGCGAAGTCGATCAATTATACCGACCAAATATTTACCATTTTGTAAAATATTCGAAAATAAATTTGAGTGTAATACTCTGGTATATTAGTTACTTGGTTCCGGAAGAGCCTACGGTTTTGTTAGGAAAGAAATATGGTACAACATTCTTGCCCAATTTGGAATACTAATAAAAGCTAGCTAGATTAATTAAAATGTATTTAAATGAAACTCAGAGTGAAATCCATGGAGAAAAATACTTCTTCACGAGCTTTCATTTCGAGAGTGGTCTGAAACGAGAAGATTAACTGTTTCCACTGTTCTTTTGTTCTGGAATAAGCTATACTTAAGGTAAATCAAAGGTAGCAACCAAGGACTGGAGCTGATTGGCACACCAGGTTATGGCTTCCTCTGGTAGGGTATATGAGAACAAGAAAAAGAAATGCAGTAGTTTTATTTTAACGCCTGTAGAAACCTGTATTTAGAAGTAAATATAGAGGAAACTAAATATATTGAAATTCACCCTGACACACCATCATAGTCATACGTCTTGCAAATAAAATCAGAAAAATAAACACACTGCTGAACAAGACTGCACTTATTTAATATAAAAACACATTTACACGTGACGCTTCGATCTTCTAGCCAAGATCCTCATCAGACGTATACTCTGATGAGCATCTTGGCTAGAAGATCGAAACGTCACGTGTAAATATGTTTTTATATTAAATAAGTGCAGTCTTGTTCAGCAGTGTGTTTATTTTTCTGGAATTCACCGTGACCGTAATACTGTGAATTATGGGTACTTTAAAATACAAAATAATACTTTCGACAAAGTTGATACTTTCAAATATCTATGATCAACTTTAACAGACCGAAATCATATCCACGAAAAATAAATAAATAAATAAATGTCTACTCAAATGAGGGGAATTTGGGTTATTATTCGGTCCATTTTTTTCTTTTTCTTTTCGCGAACCCTGTCGAAGAATTTGAAACAAAATATGTAAGAATGTTCTACTGTACAGCTCCTAAACATGGGCGCTTACTTTAAGGTATGAACGCAGACTGAAAGTATTTGAAGATTAAATCCTAAGGCGAATTTTCGGACCCAAGATGGACAGGAATGGGAAACTGTGGAAACTTAACGAGGAACTGCCTAATTTATATGGTTTACCTAACATTGTTAGTTATTAAGTTTAAGAGTTTTCTGTGGACAGATAATATAGTCAGAATTGAAGAAATTAGAAATACTTTAAAATTTTAGCCGAAAACTCAATCAAAAAAAAAAAAGACCTAGCCGCATATCGCATAAATAGGAATAGAAAGTAGAAACTGGATCCAGTCGGCTGAGAACAAATCCTAGGAGAACTTCTGTGAATATAGCATTGAACTCCCGAGCTCAATAGGCAATTGAGTTAATTTTGAGAGTTAAAATTTCGCGACATACCCTATGGGAATGCGTGGCATGGTGGTCGGGAACCATTGGTTTAAATGTATAATTTACTACTGTATCCGTGCTTTTAGTGAATCAGTATTTTTGGGCATAAAGCTTCCCTTATGTTTTATTGGTCTATGAGGGAGATTTTGTAATTATACAATAGTTCAATGTAAACGACATTGCATCAACGCAGATATACCTTTGCGGAAGGTGTACAGTGTGAACAGTACTTGTTCGTACAGTGTGAATATACTGGAGAAATTGCTCTGTAACCTCCAAACAGTAAACTTTATGTACTAGCTTTGTTTTAGTTTGTTGTAAGGAAACATTACAAGCACCAATATATTAAAAAGTATGAACCAAATGCAACAGACAAACCCTAAAAATAGTGAAAAGAACATCAAGCTACCTTTTTCGTGCAACATACTTGTTCGTACACCAACTATGCTTTCAGAAGGGTGAAACCTTTTGTTGGTCTCTGAGCTTCCTACGTAGTCGCCCTCCTTAGGCATCAGTGTGCATTACGAGAGTGCGCGGTAATTTACGCTGTGAAACTCCTTTGGAGAAAATGGAACGTCGCAAGGAGTTAGGTAGTGATTTGAAGCAAGTGATTATAAACCTTGCCTTAAAACGTAAGTCACTTAGAAATATAGGAAAAGTTGTGAACAAATCTATTCAACTATTCAGTATATTCTGAACGAATTTAAATACAACGGCTCAACTAGAAATTTACCGCCCGGTGCGCCAGAAAAGAAACTAAATGAGATGAACGAATGTTTGTGAATGAAATCAAAATAAATCTTAAAATTGGTATACCACAACTTCGTCCAGCAATAGAAAGTGAGAGTCGGAAAGTAGTATCCAACCAGACAATCCGTAGAGTTGTGTAGAAAAACGGCTACCCTGGTAGAAGAATAAGGAGAAGGCCATACGTTAGCAAGGAAAATCGTGCTCTTAGACTTGAGTTTGCTAAGAGGCATCTGAATGACAGTGAGGAATTTTCGAGTAGTGTCATTTGGTCAAGACGACACAGAAATAAACTTATTTGGCTCAGATGGCATCACAAGAATGTGGAGAAAAGCGATTACCACAGACGGGTCATTCAGATGCCTCTTAGCAAGCTCGCGTCTAAGAGCATGATTTTTCTTGATAACATATTGCCTTTTCCCTACTCTTCTACCATGGTAGCCGTTTTTCCACAGTACTTTACGGATTGTCTGGTTGGATACTACTTTCCGTCTCACACTTTCTACTGCTGGACGAAGTTGTGGTACACTAACTTTAGGATTTCTTTTTGATTTCATTCACAACCATTCGTTCATCTCTCTCTCTCTCTCATTTAGTTCATTTTCTCTCGCCTCTCGTGGTAAATTTCTGGTTGAGCTGTTGTATTTAAATTTGTTCACACTGTACTGAATAATTTAATGGTATTTGTTCACAATTTTTCTCGTGTTTCTAAGTGTCTTACCTTTTAAAGCGGGGTTTACAATCACTTTCTTCAAATAACTACGTAACTCCTTTCGACACCCCATTTTCTTCAAAGCAGATTCATAGCGTAAACTACTGTGCACTCAATACATCACTGTTGAAATCAAAGGATCCGGAAGGCTGACAGATTTTCCTTTAATGTAACTCTCATAAGGAGAGACATAGGGGTCCTGAAGAAAGAAGGCTCCGCAGAACTAATCGGGAATCCACTTATATAAGTCAGTTTTCCCGTTGTTATGGCTTTTGAGAAGATGTAGCTGTTACTCTTCAAAACAATTCTTATTGATGGAGTACAAATACCCTCCTCCACTATGGCCAATTAACTGATAGGGGACCCCAAAAATTTAATGCGCTGGAGCCCCGAATACGGCTGTGTGTGTGTTATCTAATGTTCGAAATGGGTCGTATACTCCTATATGGTATACCCGGACACTTTTTTTCAATTTAATTTTCATATAAGCACCTTGCATAGTGAGATTGTGCATGTAAGGTTTTTAATTGGACTCCACACTTGAAAATTCATGTGAGAAATATGTAGGGTACTAGTGGTAGTGTGTGACATTTCCAGTTTCGAGCAATGGCTATATAGGGCATTGGTTTCCAACCGGTGTCACGCAGTCTTATAACGTGTATCGCAAAATTTTAGAATCTAAAAATAACGAAGCATTAAATAATTAAAGTACGTTTTCAGTAGGGATGGGCAAATCCGTTTTTTTATAAAAAAAACCGGAAACCGGTTTCTAGAAAAACCGAAATCTGAAAAAAACGAAACCGGTTTCGATAATAAAACGAAGCGGTTTATGTAGAAAACCGCAATCGCTCTTGAAAACTGATCCGGATTCTGTAAAAAAACGGTTTTCGAGAAAACCGAAACCAATTTCGGTGAAACCGCTTTTTAAAGATGTTCAAAAACCGATTTCAATTTTCCTAAAAACAGAAACCGAAAAAACTGTTTTTGTGCCCACCACTAATTTTGAGACAGTCTGTACCAGTCAAACTACTCGAGCGGCAGCAACAATGTTCAGTACTACTTAAGAGTCACTACTTGATAGAAACTTATGGGCTTCATTATTATAATTTGTATTAATAATAATAAAAATGATCAAACAAGTTTGTGGCGATGTCGTGGGCATTCAATAAAGTGTGTCGTTTGTTGGAAACCACGACATGGAGTGTTTTGAAAACTAAGAAAATATAACCTTAAAGTAAATGGAAAGAAAGGCAATTCCGTTCATCCTAATTCTAGCACCAGTATTTGCGTGAAAATAGTTTTGCAATGGAAAAATGAAATGAAATCTTTAAGTTTTACGTCCCACGGTTATGCCGGTTAGGCTAAAGGAGACGGTGATTATGAGAGATGAGTGAAATGGTGGAATGAAGAAAGTGGGAGGAAACGGGAGAACCCCGAGAAAACCCACGAGCACGGTGTTTGTCCACCACAAAGTTCACTTGGCGGGAGCTGGGATCGAACCCGGGACCCCAAGCACCAGAGGTGAACGCTCTACCACTGAGCCACCGCGCCCCCCGAGTTCTGCAATGGAGAACGATAAAGGTCGCCAGTGGTTGTTGTTTCGAAACCATTTTATTATTGTGAAACCGCAATTCGATTTAGATTTTTATAACATGTTTGATTTCAAACTCCGAAAATCGATTTTCAGATTTTCAATTATTATATTTTATTTAATATTTTATAATCAACAACGCAATTTTATAATCAACACAACACGTGCACCCACCCACCCACTCTCTCTCTCTCTCTCTCTCTCTCTCTCTCTCACACACACACACACACACACACACACACACATTATATATATATATATAGTGGCGGATCCAAGGGGGACTATAGGGATTATGACCCCCTTTGACGCTCAGATATACACTGGATAAAATGGGCTTCAATCCTGCTTTACACTGGATAAAACGGCAAAATATGGTTCAGCCCCTCCCTTGACCACCCCTGTATAATATATATATATATATATATATATATATATATATATATATATATATATATATATATATATATATATATATATATATATATATATATATATATATATAACTTATTGCTAGTTTCTAAGTGCCTGAGTTACTTACAAATATCCATGTAACTTTTTAGTACTGCACAACAGTGATGATTCACGGAAAGTCTGGCAGAGAAATTCTCCACAAAAGTACGAAATTCACCCCGAAACATTTATTTAATAGTTCTCAACCTGGGATACCAGTAATTTTGAAGTACTAGTTTCGTCTTTGTTTATTGCAAGTTGTCCTAGGGGACCTCATCCTGAGGTAGTAAATTCACGTCAGCAACACAATACAGGAATTGACTAAGGTTACTAGTTAAGGTCAGTAGAAGTTCAGCAAAAAAGGCTGGCGTACCCAGTCTACACAGGCAGTGTGTTGTTGCGAGTCGTAAGAAAGGGCATCATGAAGAACACATTTGTAGTTCCCTTAACTTTAAAATAGGACATTGTGCACAGCAAGCTTATCAAAAAGAAGAGTAGTGCATTTGGGCTACGAATAGTGAATTGATCATCATTGGTTGGTCAAATGTTGTTCCAGTGACTTACTAGAAAATAAGCCCTTTGGCACTGACGAAGCTCATGTTCGGACGAGCTTCTCAGGAACACCATGGAAGTAGACCCTCAGAAAAGTGACCATGCCTTTGCAGACTAATTACGCATATACCATGCCACTCTCACTTGGCATATATATATATACGAACTGAACCTGCGCTCTCTACACAGTGCATCATTCGCATATGAGCATAAATCTCCTTCTCATTTCTCACAACATCTGTACATGCCCCTTTATAGACGCAAGTGAAAGACGTATTGATTAAAAAAAATCCAAGGGGTATCATAAAGGGGAGACTTTTTCGATTATTTTTTTCTCAATATCTCGCACCGTTTACACAATTTGAGCCTACTTCCGGTTGGAGTTTCTAATTCATGTATGGCCAGCGTTTTCTTTCTTCTTGCATGCAGTATGTATATAAGCAAGTACATTACATACACAGTCAATTATAATGTCAGTTATGTATCGTGTTCATTGGGCAAAACACTCCAAATATAAAGGTTCATCTTAGACTGGAGAAATTGTTATCCTTCCTTTTCCATTATTATTAGGCCATGAAACGAACGCCTGAGACACATACAGCCCCAATATACAACAATATGGTGTTGGAATGTATAATGCGTAGGATGTGTTGCTTTTTTTTTAATTCAACACTTCCAATATACCCGTAAAAATGTATTAAAGAAATATTGGCCACGTATTTTTAAATATTCAATTAGAACTGGACAATCTACACGAAATTTGCAATCGATCAGTAAAAACGTCATTTTTCTAGAACCTGTAGTTTCCGTGTATTGATTTTAGAGAAGTTTTATTAAAACACAAAGGCTTCGAACAATAATTTTAATACAAACTTTATGAAAAAGGTGTATTTAACTAATTTATTTAAAGTACACATACTCAAAATGTTATGTTTGTCTCTGTTAAACGTGAAGATTTGAAAGCCAAAGTTACAGGTTGGAGCTCAGTCGCTTTTAATTGATATTGTAGTATTTTGAAAGATATATAATAAAAGCAATTGCTTTTCTTTGAGAAAGAAGAGAACATTTTCGCTTTTTTAACTTACTGTGCTCTTGTTCAAGTATCATCTTCGTTTTGATATAATGGATTCTCTAACGAAAGGTCGTCTTCACAACATCTATTAAGTATGGGACCTTTGTTCAATCCGGTGCTGGCTATGTTTAGTAGTTTTCAAACCAACATTTCAGTGTTAGCTATCAATGTTAAGTTACGCAACCCAACATTCACGAGGGTCATGTTGGCTGCCTAAACAATGTATAGAACTGAAAATTATAAATCTTGTTTATAATATGTATTAACGTAAGACTAAATACGAAATTTAATACGTTATGTTATTTGGGAAATAATTATATACCTATAAAAATAGTTTTCTCTATGGTTTACTATTGAAATGTTTTGTTTCAATACCTCTTGTTTGTATTTATCTATTGCGGAGTAACTATTGCTGAAAGGGTCAGATGGAAGATAATTTGGATTGTTATCGTATTGGTGAAAATAAATAGTAATACTGGAGTTTTTCTCTCTGTGGGAGTTCAATGGACATGGGTTAACTTGCACAGTTGGCTTTAGGTGGATGCAATATGATTTTTTTTTTTTTTTTTTTTTTTTTTTTTTTTACAATTTGCTATGTAGCTTTTGTCGCTCGAGCAACCAAACGCCTCGATTTTACTGCTACTGCAACAGGCAATAGAAAAGGAAATAATTGTGCTTCTTGCCCTAAGTTAACGCAAATTGTGTTGAAGTTACTTGAATGATTCGTTGCAAGTGCAAATTATATTTAATGATCACAGAAGTGACTTTTGTTGACATGTAATTAAAGTTATTGTGTGGATGATCAAGTAAGTGTAAAACTGCTGAATTATTTCAGATGATTTTTTCCTATCTAGTTACCAAATACTTCGAACTGGGTTTTTATCACATTACTATGATTAAATTTCATTTCCTAAGGGAGGAATAGGGGATCATAATTTATGCAAACCATTAAGTATTTTACGAGCACGCCATGTAAAGAAATTTAAATTCAGTACATATCTATAAACTAGTGTCGCGAAAATCATTCGAATATTCTTTATTCGAATATCCGAACATTCGTTTTCAGTGTTTGAACAATTATTCGTTATTCGAACCACTGTTCGAACAAATATTTATTATCCCAATAATTACTGTAAACATTGTTCGTTATCCAATTATTCGAATAAAGAATTTTGTTCCAGTAAATAATATTCGAAGAAGTTATTACTCGAACACTTGAATAATGAGTTATTCGGAATTTAACAGCACTAATTTAAACTTCTCATTAAAAATAAGGGGAGCATGCCTCATCGAGTAAGAAAATTTGGAGAGGATTTTTTAATATTATTTTTCTCACATTGAAATCGAATTCATCTGCGGTTTGTGATCGTTTCGTGGGCTGAACTGTTCAAAAGTAAGTTTGGAACATAATTAGTACCTACCTCAAGCTGGAATTTTGTTAAGTTTGATTAAAGTGCCCATCATAATGGAATAGAAACGCTCAAAATTTGCCCCTAATTATATATTAGCATATATTACCCGCTTCGCTAGGTTGAAATAAAAATTTAAATTCACAACTCCTTATGTCATGTGTTTAGTATCTGTGAAATATGCTGTTTTCGTTTTTAATGGCATCGATTTAAACAGCATCGGAAAGATCATTGATCATCTCGGCGAACCCGAAAACCATGGATTCGACACTAATATTGGTTATTTTCGATCATTATATATATGTATTTCCCCCCTCCATGTTGCGGGCTATGGCATCGTAAGTGTCACCGTTCATCTCAGCGACCCCAAAAAATGTTTATTCAGCACTAATATCGGTCATTTTCGATCACTTTTAAATCTCTCTTGATCCCTCTCCCCCAAGTGGCGGATCTGATTTTGGTTTTAAACCGGATCGGAAATGTCACTGTTTATCTGAATGATCCCAAAAACTATGTATTAGAGGCTAATATTGGTCATTTTCGATATTGCAAATGTTTTTTTTTTTTAAACGGCACTTTCAAAAAATCGTCAGCAACTCGTCACCTACCTATGACATACAATATACTTCAAATCTTAAAACTACTGAAATAATTGACAACCTAAACTTTCAGCCCATACATCTGACCGAAGTAGAAAATGCAATTCAACATCTCAAGCCTAGAAGCTCCCCTGTCCCGGACAATGTACCTCAGTAGTAATAAAAGGATGCGCTGAAATCCTAAAATATCCAGTACTAGTTATATTTAATAAATTGCTATCGTCATCTCTGTTCCCATCTAAGTGGAAAATTTCGAATATTTTACCAATACCAAAAAGTAACTGTGACAACCATGACGTTCAAAATTATCGGCCCATTGCCTTAATATCTGCCCCAGCTAAGATATTTGAATTTATCGTTTATCAAACTATTTTTAACCATATTCATCCTTTGATATATTCATATCAGCATGGTTTTCTGTCGAAGAGATCTACAACTAATCATCTTGTTGAATTCATACACTTCATTGCGAAGCAAATTGACAGCAGAAATCAAGTTTATGCAATATATACGGATTTCAGTAAAGCTTTTGATACACTGGATCATGATATCTTATTGAACAAGCTTATCTCATTCAACTTCTCTCTCGAAGCTATACAATTTCTAATGTCATATCTCTCTCATCACAGACAACATATAATATATAAAGCATAACAACTGCAAGTTTAATTTTAACGTCAGGGGTCCCCCAGGGCTCAAACCTCGGTCCATTATTATTCTTAATTTTTATAAATGATCTCCTAAATGAGCTACCAAATTGTACTAAATTATTATTAGCTGATGATATAAAACTCTATCGAAGAATTTCGCAGCCCTTCGATGCTCTCAAACTACAAGATCAAAGCGCACTACATACGTGGTGTATATCGAACAAACTTAATCTTAACACACACACACACACAAAATTTAATTGCAGTATAAACAACACTCCCGTACAAAGAGCTGACACTGTAACTGACTTAGGCGTCACTATTAACTCCAACCTTCCCTTCATTAAGCATATCAATCACATTGTTAGTGAAGCCTACAGAAACATTGGCTTTGTAATCATACTTGGCTTTGACTTTTCAAATACTAATGTTCTTAAAACCCTGTTCAATAGTTACGTTAGATCCAAATTTGAGGTACTCTTCAACAGGGTTGTTTAGTTTAAAACAAAATGATTAAAACTTGTTTTAAACATGTATTTTTAAAGGTTTGTTTTAAACATATGTTTATTTTTATTTTATTTAATGTTTGTAAAAAATCTGCCAGAGAAAGAAAATTACCAAAAAGTGATCCCGTTCAGAAAGCTATTTTCTTAACGTACAGTGTTGCAACACTTGGTACAATTACCAAATTCAGCCCTTTTTGTCATGCATCGGTCCGTTGGTACCACGCTGGCATTTTCAACCCCTTTTGTGAAAAAAAGTTGGTACAATTCTATCCAATTTAGCACAATTTAACAGATACTTGGCACATTTTCAAAAGTGTCAGTAAGACTTTTCCTACATCTCATAGAGGCGCGTTTGATTTCGTTACATAACATATATAAAATAACTAGCAGCGTTCACCCCGCTTCGCTGCGGTCACCCCGGAACGCAATAAACTTTGTTACTTAGATAATTTTTACTTTTTCGCTTTCAAGTGATATGATAAAAACCATAGAAGATTGCACTAATGTTAACATTATATCGCCTGTCATTTATGTTAACCCGCCCCGCTTCGCTGCGGTCACCCCAACCCGCCCCGCTTCGCTGCGGTCATCCCGGAACGCAATAAACTTTGTTACTTAGATAATTTTTACTTTTTCGCTTTCAAGTGATTTATAGCGCCTGTCATTTATGTTAACCCGCCGAGTCACAGGGTCATGCGGGTTGCATATAAGTACGTTTATTTTTATATGATGAACTAATAACAAAGGATTTGTACGTATGGACACCTGAATGGTCAATTATCTCAAGACACTGGTAATTGAAAATTAAAGTGATATGGTAAAAACCATCTAGGGTCCAAATCCTAACAACCCCCCAAAAATGAAAGAAATCGGTTCAACCGTATTAGCGTGATGAGCGAACAAAGGATTTTTTCTACGTATGAACACCTGATTGGTCAATTATCTCAAGACACTGCTAATTGAAAATTAAAGTGATATGATAAAAACCATCTAGGGTCCAAATCCTAACAACCCCCCAAAAATGAAAGAAATCGGTTCAGCCGTATTAACGTGATGAGCGGACAAAGGATTTTGTGCGTTCTCTTTTATATATATAGATAACTGTTTTCCCTTTTAATTCGTGGCCTCTGTTATACTTCTTACGTGCCAGAAAAGTTTCATTTACTTCCACAATTGTTCGGAGTTCTCCTGTTTGGATGTTTTTTTTTTTTTTTTTTAATTAGTTTTCAAAAAGAGCAATTTTTTGATTTAGACTCTCGGAAAATAGGACGGAGCGTTCTAGAACTTCACTTCTTTTAGTTTCATATTACAGAACCATGTATTACACTGTGATAAAATAATGAATTCAGCGCTTTTTGTTTTAATTGGGTACTACAGTTAGTTGTAGTTTTCAGCCCATTCCAGAGTTAAACTGTGATAACACTCTTCCCGTGTGAATGTCTTGATTTCTCGTGGCTACTACAGGTCTATGTAGTGATCCAAAATTTATTTCGTCTCTTTTTCCCTTGTTTTTCTTTATCGCCCATTGTATTGCTAAAATGCTTATCAGTTTACTTACGAGGAAGTGTTGTAGTTGAAGGTTGGACTACTTGTAGAAATGATATTAAACAATAAATAAAAGAATTATCATTGAAACACGTTTTTGTATTGTATTCAGAAAACAAAGGGCTCTTTACTAAATTGCTGTTCTGAAATTAAAATATCGTAGGCATTCGTTAATACATACAGTACATGTTGGTTCTCAGTCTTCGTACAACTTGGGATCGTTTAACATGAGTTTTACGGGAATAAAAAATGACACAATTTCGAGTAAACCGAAGAAACTAATTTTATACGTTTCGAACAAACTTGGGTTGCAGGATAAATTTGGCTCCAACTTGGAGTTTTTTTTTAAAAATATTTTTAGATATGGGTCGTTTAGAGCACAAGGATCCAAGTCCCTTTTCAAAAAGGTTCATTTTTGCTCAGCAAACATAGTATCTTCATAGTGAAGAGTCCGAAATAAATGAATCAAAAACCACGTGAAAAGGTGTAGTGGGGGCTAGAGTTTCATACGGCAACCGCTAGACAAGGGCGTTTCTAGAACGGGGGAACAGGAGGGCTAATTTTCCCCTCCCTGCTCAAAAATTTAAGATATTGTGTACGCTGCAACGTGAGAAAGATTAACAAGTCAAGCTGCTCGTCATAGAGAGCGCTACCAGTAGACAACGTCACTGTGTGCGGCCAGTGAAGCAAGCACTAGACGATGCGAGGTGTGTGTAACTTCGTTGTGCAAGAGTCGTCTGAAGTGGAAGCACTGTTACGAAGATATATTTGGTGTTTCTATTCCGAAATGGACACAATCAAAACAGCCGAAGAACGACAGAAGCGGAAGGGACACAAGAGAAATGAAAATTTTAAACTTTGGCAAAGGATTATTTGAAGTGGCCCTCACCTTGAGGGCCTTAAATGGTGGGAAAACTGTGTGAAAAACACCTTTGTTTTCAGTTTTATTTCTTTTTGACAATGTTGCCATCACTTTCAGGCGTTTACTCTGTATATATATATATATATATATATATATATATATATATATATATATATATATATATATATATATATATATATATAATATGTTGTACCGAAGGGTATAATCAATTTTTTAACTAAAATATCAGCGACGTATCCCCCTCCAATTTTTTTCTACATTTTTTTTTTAATTTTCAACACACACAAAAATAAAGAAAATACGCATCGATGGTTTTGGAAAAAAAATACACATTTATATCTAGATAGTATCTACAATCTGTAAAACTTTCAAAATTTTTCGACCACCCCCAACAATTTTTTTTAAATCAATTTTGAGCATGTATGATACGATAATTCGGTAAGGGGAAGGGGTACGGGTCATTTTTTTTAAGTTGTTTTAAGTCAAGGGTAACCTTTTGGATCAAGGGCAGATTTCACTATCTTACTAGGAAGGACCCTTTGATATATGAAGGTGCATTATCACCAGTGTACTACGAAAATATTTAATCTTTCTTCGAAAATCACCTTGAACAACAAGTGACCAATAAAAATTCATTAAAAAATTATGCAAAAGTCATTTTTAGTCAAACGATTTTATTTCTACTATCAATGTTGCACTAATCAGTATATACAGGATGAATCTGTAATACTGGTTGGAAGTAAAGAGTAAAAAGTCTTAACAAATAAGTTATTACACAATTTTGAAATATGTTTTAAGCTGTTCAAAATGTTTAAAACATTTTTTTCGTTCGTGTTTTAAAACATGTTTAAAACATTTTGAGCATCTTTTCATGTTTTAAACACACGTTTTTTTTAAAAAAAAATATTTTTTTTCCAACCCTGTTCTACAATCATATGACATCCCAACAGTCAGAAAAACAAAGTGCGTCTTGAAGAGATTCAATCTCGTTTTGTGAGGTACTTATAAGGAAACCAGACCCAAAATTCGAAAAATATACCGACCTCCTTCGTAAGCACGATATCTCATCTCTCGAAGAAAGAGGTATCACCCAACTCTTGATTTTCTTAATGAAATTATTGCAAAATAATATAAGACTCTGAGTATTTACTATCCCAGATAGAATTACATGTTCCAGGTAAACGCACGCGTCTTAAAAATATTACTTTTCATTTACCTACATCTAGAACAAATACGCTATACATGTCACCTATTTGGAGAATGTGTTATATGTTTTAACTCCTATGCTGAAAGTCATCCTGAACTTGACATATTTACTATAAATGATCGTACTCTAAGAACTACTGTACAATCTTATTGAAGACATTAATTAAAATGGCCATATCTATAAATGTGTATTTGTAATTATGTAAGTGAATTCATGCATGCTCTAATTATATACAAATTGACTAGGTCACTATCATTAGGTAATATACCTGTTGTGATCTATATATAACAATAAATATAGCTCCCCTCCCCCTCCTCCGTGCTGCGGCACACGGCATCAGAATTATCACAGTTAATCTCAACTACTCCTAAAACTATGGATTCGACACTAATATTAGTCACTTTCGATCATTTTTAAATGTTTATCCCCCTCCCTACGTTGTACCCTCCCCCTCGCCAACTATCAGGGCTGAACTTGGATTGAAACAGTATCAGAAGTGTCACTCTCATCGACCCCGAAAACTATGGATTCAACATTAATATTGGCCATTTTTGATCATTTTAAAAATTCTCTGTACCCCTCCCCTAGGTTGCATCGTCAAAGTGAATAGCCTAAAGTAATCCTTATCTCTAAATACATGTATGTTGAAAATTTGATTGAGATCGGTCTGATGGTTCAAGAGTGATAAAGTCAGAAAGGCAGTAATTTTAATTTTATTTTTACTTATATCTCCCATTTCCCCCTCCCCTAGGTTGGCTTGTCAAAGTGCAACGATAAAGAAAACACCCAAGGCCCGACCCTCATATATGTTGAAAATTTGATCGAGATTGGTTGGGTGGTTCAAAGGTTATTAGGTTGTATTAGTTTTTATGTATACGTCCTCCTCCCCTAGGACATACCGTTAAAGTGAAACTACAAAAATGTTTCCAGATTCGAAGGTCATGTATCTTGAAAATTTGATTGAGATCGGTCGGATAGTTCAAGAGTTAAGTTACAGAAATAGTCACTTTCAGCCCTACGTTGCTCCGTCAAGTTTAATGATCTCATTCCTGATCCTCATCTATGTTGAAAATTTGATCAAGATGGGTCGAGTGGTTCAGGAGTAGTTTTATTTATTTTTATATCTCCTCCCCACCGCTCAGTTCTATCATCAAAGTGAATAGCCTAAAACCAGCTCAGCCTTGAACTCTATCCGTATTACAAATTTGATTGAGATCAGTCGGGCGGTTCAGGAGATTTAGTCACATAGTGATTTTCAATTTTATATATACATTAGGGTGGTCCTTAATTACATGGCGATTTTTTTTCCGAATTTCTTTGCTCCCAACACCTAAATTGGTTCCATGTCGGACCCAATTTATCCATGAAAAAAATGGGCTCAATCGAAGAATATTTAACCGACCCCCAAGCGACCTAAAGTTTGAATGCATATCCAATATGTTAATATATAGGAAAGGTCTGGAATAAACCCTTTTTACTTTAAAGCGGCTGAAGGGAAAGGGATAAAATCTTGGATACAGGGATTGGAAGCAATCCACATCTGACCCTGAGAAATAGCATGATGGCGGCCATTTTGAAGTCCGCAATTTTGTATTCGGACCTAAAATTTTAAACGGAAATGATGTTTTGAGACATCGTTTTTGGGTAACCTTTCATTATAAAAACATATCTTCCTATATTTTCAACTTATCTCTGGTCATTTAATTCTTTTTTAGCTTTGAAATAATAGTTTATTATCTTTCAATATCATAAAATTCATCTAATTTTTAATTTCTAAAAAAAAAAAGACAAAAGTAAATCAGAAAGAGTAAAAAGGAAATAATCAAGAAACGCGATTATTCTAAATTTAATTTTCCATTGGATAGAAACGATTACTTTTCGTGTCTCATGCAATTAGCTTTCAATCGTTCAACATTAGCCGGAAGCAAACATGCAGATAGAGCAGAAGATAGAAAAAAAAACATACAATGAAACTGCAGACATAAGATGGAAACACATTGAAGAGAACGTTCTCATCACAAGCAATTGATTTGCTGAGATAGAGACGCCAGATCCTTCGAACAACGCCAAGCGAAGTTACAAATAGAAGCAACAACTTGTAACACTAATTTTTTACCACGAAAATTCAACCGCGCAACATCTCTGTGTGCGAGATACTCTGATTTGTCTTACTTTGTTACTAAAGCATATACGAATATGAAGAAGAAAATACCCAAAATGAGAAGAGGACTGTCATAGACTTTTAGGGTACTTGAGAACCTTACGACACACCCTCGTGGTCCTCCCAAAAGAGGGAAAATTGCCGAAAACATCACCCGTACAGAAAAGAAGGAAGAGATAGTTGCCTTGCAGTCTACGATGCTGGAGTCCAGATTCCTAATTGGTCGTCGCCCAGGGCTGATCTCCAAGCAATTTAGATGTTTAATGGACTAGAGACCTTCCCACCTCCTTTTTCGGACTAAGACAAGTGTCACTGAACAACCTCCAATAACTGTGTGTTAGTGAAGTGTTAGTGTGAGTGTTAATACCGACTACAACGAACTGGAATGGATAGAACTAAATCGGTAAGTAGTATTCATTTATTGACAAATCCGAGTCAGTTGCAGTTTCTATTACATATACCCACCGTTCTGCTCTCATATCTGAATGTTTCCTTTTAGGCTGTGTTGTTTCCAGTCCAACACTAACCCAAGATTTTATCAGAAACTAAATTTCAAATTTGATTCGTTTTAGAAAACAAAGGCACTCGCATTAAAGCCTCACACACAGCCTTTGCTGTGAATGAATGTATCCTTTATACTCACACATTTCCTCCTCGAAATCTGTGTACCTTTCATTCACCCAAAATGCTCTCCCTAATAACATAAAAATGAAGATACGTTCTAGGTTTGCAGGTACGGAAACTTCATCTGGACGAGAACGTTAAGTGTGCTCTGTGCCCCTGAGACCAGGTAAGACTCAGTAGCATATGCACACAACGATATTGTTTTCTTTATAGGTTACTGAAATATTAATAAACTATTACATACAGTAACAAGGAAATAATTATATATGTTATATAATTACATCCCGTCGGAATTTTCAATATACACCAGCCTATATTGAAATTATTTATATGAAATGAAATTACATAAATAATATAATGAATGTTTAAAATGATTATAAAAGAAAGCTGAAGGCTGTGGATAACTAGCCAAATTCTACTGCATCATTAAGCCAATTTGTGTAGCATCTGGATACTTTTTTCTGTGTTCACTGACTATCTGCAATATGTATTGTTTCTCTTTTTCGTCTTTTGTTAAATTGTTCCCGTATTATTGTATCAGTTTCACATCTCTCTCTGCAACATTCACCACCACAATGTTTTTCAATATATTCAACCCACATTGAAAGTTCACATCTTCTTTCCAAGTAGATGGACATGTTTGCAGAAAATGTGTATTTATCGAAAATCTTGAGAAGCATGTCTTCGAATCTGCGGAAACGAAGTCGGAGAATTCTTTTTCTCTGAAGCTGTTGAGTTATGCACTTTTTATAGAGTATCGCTTTATTTGGTTTTGTGCACCACATTCTTCTGTACTCCCTTTTATATTAAGAACCATTTTTTCTTTCACATATTGTGGCACTTCATCATCAAAGAATGCAAATGCCGCAGTTTCTGCAATTGCTGTTATTATTTCAATGTTGTCAGATATGCATTTTACTAGTCCCCTTTTTAAGAGATAAATAACCACTCTGAATATTTTTTTTCAGTGATAAATTGGAACATATTGTTCAAATTATTGATTAGGAAAGAATCATATTTACTTTTTCTTGCACTGCAGAGAAAGGAATATGCATTTCTTTCTTTACTTTATAGTTTAATTCAAATAAGAGGTGGTTTTCAAAGCTAAACTAAGTTTTCTTATCAGCAGTAAAACTGTCATATGGTTGTTAGCGGCCACGTGCGGTTTGTCAACCAGTTGGATGTTGCCGGTATTGCAAAAGCTCAGCCGCACTCCCTGTCGCCAGGGTAAACAATGAAGTCTCGAACTATTCTTTCTGAGTGTAGCAAACCAATAAGCAGATACATAAAATCAGAATAACTATTTAAAATAGAGATAAAATACGTACACGTCATTCAACAAGTAATTTTCCCTCCCATTAATAATATAATAATAATAATAATAATAATAGTTTTTACATCCGAGCCGTTTCGGGCTACTGTGCATTTTCGGTAATGCTCGGAAAATAGAATAGATCCTGGACCGCACGTTGGACCGATATTGTATTTTTACCCTTATGAATCGGGTTTGCCCGATTGAACCGTATGAATAGGGATGACCTGATAATCCCGTGTGTCATTATTGTAAATGATGTGTTGTTTCACTTTATTATCATAACACAAGTTGTTCTAATTATCATGTACGAACTCATAACGAGTCTATCGGGTCAAACGGTCCAAACAGGCCAAACACGGGTCAAACGGGTTTATCAGGTCTAAGGATCGAGTAAACCAAACGCAATGGGTATCGGGCGGGTACAGTTTACCCGAAAAGTTCAAGCACTAATTATAGGTTAAAGTCAATACTTAAGAGATCTAATTGTTTGCATTCACTTTTTTTTCTTTTTCTTTTTTCGTTTTTTTTTTTAGGTATCCGACCAACGAACTTGGGGATACATAAATATAAATGCTCAAATCTAAATTATTGCATTATATTATTGCAATGAGCATCAACGTGATTTCACTATTAGGAGTTAGCGTGATGCACTAATGTTAGTCGTTTATAAAGGATATTATTATTATTATTATTTGTTTATGCCCTTCATGCAACTTAGAATCAATCTCATAAAGCACTACATCAGACCTGATTGAACATTATTTTGAAAATTCTCACATAAATAGATAAAATAAACAATTGGAACTTAACACTTCAAGAGTTCAAAATATGTCCTAGTTTTCGTTTTCCTCAGTTTCTGAGGACGATTGACCTATCTCGATGACAGCATGATCTTTGTCTCCATCAAAAATATTTTGCAAGACACGATAACTTTGTTCAATGTTTTGGGAAAACTAATTATTATTATTATTATTATTATTATTATTATTATTATTATTATTATTATTATTATTATTATTATTATTATTATTAATAGACAGACCATCTGTCTATAATGAGAATTTAAAACTTTTTTTCTTAAAAAAAGAAATGATTAAAGAGCATACTATTAAGTACGTAAATCCTCATACGTATTAATGTATGCAGGTTAATATCTGAGTAATAAAGCTATCATTATTAATTTCCTGTGTATAGTATCCTAATTTGTAGTTTGTCCAGTTTTTATACACGTGAATCAGATTAAAAAGAAACTGATTAATTATATATTGACCTGTATAACTATATCTTAAAGTTAGAAATAATATACTTACAAGCAGAGCAGATAAACAGACAGAAACTTTATTAAGCGTACTACTAATATTACATACTATTATTAGCAATACTAATAATGATAACTAAATTCCTGACGCAACAGCCTTTAGAAGGCCTGGACTTATGGCACTCATTTCTGTGGGGTAGTGTGTTTAGAAATCTGCACAGACTCGGGTTACTATGATAACCGTAATGGGGTTAGCGATACTGAGAGCTTTATACAGTTCTACCTGAAATGAAATGAAATCTTTGAGTTTTACGTCCCACGGTTATGCCGGTTAGGCTAAAGGAGACGGTGATAATGAGAGATGAGTGAAATGGTGGAATGAAGAAAGTGGGAGGAAACGGGAGTACCCCGAGAAAACCCACGAGCACGGTGTTTGTCCACCACAAAGTTCACTTGGCGGGGGCTACAGTTCTACCTGAGTTGGTGCGGCAACGCCGAAATCTAGTTACAGTGAAGGATTTATGGTAGGGACAAGTAAACCCTTAGATCTTGACCTTCGAGGAAAAAATTGGTTATGGTTTTTCGCGATGTATAAATCTGCAGCCCGTACAAATATATAAACTCTCAGAGATAAGTGGAAAATAAAGACAGACGTCTGTTTGTCGTCAAAAGCTACCTCAAAATGGTATATCATATGAGGTCATTTCTATTTAAAATTTTGTGCCCGAATCCAAGATGGTGGACGTAAAGATATTCCTCATCTCGGTCACTACTCAATATCAGGTATGGATCTACTTCTACAACCTCTATCCAAGATATGATTCCTTCCCTCAACCATTTTTAAGTTACAAGAGTTTATTACAAACTTTTGCCATATACTATACATTGGAAATGCATTCAGATGTTTAAGTCGCTTGGGGGTCGGTTAAATATTCTTCGATTGAGCCCATTTTTTCACAGATTAATTTGGTCCGATATGGAACCAATTTAGAGGTTGGGAGCAAAGAAATTCGGAAATCGAAAATTAAGGACCACACAAATATATTTTAGGGTGGTCCTTAATTTTCGATTTCCGAATTTCTTTGCTCCCAACCTCTAAATATATGAGGAACATTCAAATGAAACTTGGTCAGTGAGTCTAGCTTTGCCTTATATGTAAGGTGGCACCACGTAACTGCGGGTATGGTGGCGTTATCGATTGGTAGAGAGATTGAAGCGTGCACACCGTTTGACGTTGCATGGAGCCAGTGTGGTTTCACGCCGAAGAGAAGGTGGTCACACAAGTTACCGCCCACTACGGAACATGCAGGCGAGTAAGCAGGAACAAGGAGGAGTGATTCGATTTTTGGCGAGGGAGGGAGTTGGAAGTCGTGAAATGTATCGACGGGTGAAGGCTGTGTACGGTGAGTACAGTCTGAGTCGTGCAAGTGTTGTTGAATGACGCAAAAGATTCCTTGAGGGGCGCGAGTCACTGGAAGACGATGCTCGTCGTGGACAGGCTCATCGTGTCATCACACCGGAAATGATTCCAGAAGTGAATGTTTTAGTCTTGGGCAGCCGCACAATCACCGTGGTCGAGATCCATCGGTTACTGGTATTAGCCTGGGCACCACCCACACTATAATGCATCAACTCTTGAACTTTCAACAAATTTGTGCGCAGTGGGTTCCCCACCAACTGATCGCCGAAGAGCGCAATACGCGAATGGCGCTGTTTTTAAATATTTTCAACGTTATCATGAGGAGGAATACGGCTTCCTGTCGCGTATTGTTACAGGGGACGAAACATGGTGTCACCATTTTAAACCGGAAAGCAAGCGTCAGAGCAAGCAGTGGAAACATGCTACTTCACCACCTCCAAAGAAATCAAAGGCCGTGCACACCAGTTCTGGTAATGTCATGATGTTCTTCTTTTTTGACCACAAGGGCCCACTGTTTGTTGAGTTCCTGGAACGGGGTACCACCATCAACGTCCAGCGTTATCAAGCCATTTCACATAACCTTAGACGAGCCATCAAGTCCAAACGCCCAGGCATGTTGTCTAATGGCGTTATCCTCCTGCATGATAACGCCCGCCCACACACGACCAATGCGGTGAAGACGACATTGCAGCAGTTTCGGTGGGAAACGCTGGAATATCCGCCGTACAGTCCCGACCTTTCACCTTGTGATTTTCATGTGTTTGGACCTCTAAAACAAGCTATTCGCGGACATCGATTCGCAACGGAGGACAAAGTGTTGTGAATGGGTCCAGGCCTGGATCCAACAGTAGCCTGCTAGCTTCTTCAAGGATGGAATCGACCGGCTAGTGTCACAATGGAATAAATGTGCCAACAGTTTTGGCGACTATTTTTGAGTATGTGTACTGTGTATCATTACATGTGTGAGTATGTGTACTGTGTATAACTACATTTTTGAATTAATACAATCGTTGCCGTTACTTTACACTAATGACCGGGTTTCATTTGAATGCCCCTTATATGTATGTAATACAATTACACTTTCATTCAAATGCGTATTCAAAAAGGTGAATGAGCTCCCTCGTGGCTAAGCGATTAGCGTACGCGCCTTTGGCGTGGGAGACCCGGGTTCGATTCCCGGCGGGGGCTCATGTGGTTCGGATTCCATGTTAATCAGTAGGTCTACGTCTCATATAGCCTCGCTGCTGAAAGGGACGCTAAACTAAAATCAACTCAACTCAACTCAAAAAGGTGAATGATTTCAAATTTTTCCTTAATCGTATTTTCTCCACGCGAAGAATGGGTATTTCAACTAGTAAATAATAATTACAGTAGTAGAGAGAGTTTCATTATTTATTTATTTATTTTTGCTTAACTTCCGTGCATTTTTTTTATATTAAACCTACTGTGTGTTGATTTTTTTCTTAATATGAGAAATATTCATATTTCGTTTTCTGTTTCGTATTTGTATAATTTAAACACACACATGTTAATACCACATTTTTTCTTTTACTGTGCTTCTATTCTACAAAACTGTTGTACGCTTGTTATGAAATCGATTCGTAGTCGTAACTATACAACATTGTTATTAATACATTACAGAGAGAACCAGATTCATATGACAGTGCAAATTGTACACTGCGCGTGAGAAACAGTGTCAGAAATAGGCCAAAATGAAAAGTAAAAATTAGAGATCTGTGTGTCATGCTCCACCTCCGGTTAACTTGGTATAAGTCAATTCTAAATGCGAGTGAATAGTCGTGTCTTGGTGCTGTTAGTATAAGTGATTCATACTTGTGTGGTAAAATAAAAAAAAAAGGCTCCTGAAAACTTCTTCTTTTTTTTTTTTTTTTTTTTTTACAGGGACGATACTATTCCTTCCGCGGAGTCTAGAATTGATTTTAAGAATATAAATACTTAATACAAAAAGTTGTTTTTTGTACTAATCATGCATATTTTCGCTACGATAATAAATTAAGATGATGTAGGTGAAGCTTAGAGAAACTGTCATATCGTACGGATTTCTGTATTCAGGCAAGACGTTGACAGTACAAAACTGAGAAACTTGTAGTATTGAAGGTGATGCTGGCGTATGAAACTCGAAACAATATGACATCAGTGAAGAGAATAGCGAAAGGAAAACCATTTTATGAGAATGGTTGCGTAGCACAAACTTTTTATTACAAACAACCATACACATATACGGTTTAACTGATTGCAGAAATGGAATTAGCATGTTATAAAATTTGCATAGTTAGTTATAGCCAGGACCAGTGGCGTGGATATGTAATCATGCTTTCTTTGAAGTGAGATAGTGTTGTGGGGAACAGTTGAGAGAGTTGATATTGCATGATCTATGCATCTGCCAACTGCATAGGTCTCAAGTCTGGTTGTGGTTTGGAGATCACATTAATAGTATGTTCTGTCCTTCATGCTCTCGGTATTGCTTACGAGCACAAACGAGAAAAACTCAAACTTGTATAATCATATTTCGGCGGTAGCTGCTTAGCTCAAATATTGCGATTGGGTTACTATTTCGAAACTTCTAATCATTGGTTGGAAGAAGTACAAAGGCTCAATGAAAAGAAAGCAAAGAAAGTTTGTAAACAACATTAATAATATACATAAAACCAAGTTGTTTTCACGTCTTTTTGAACATTTCAACTTCAGTACAAAATAATAGTGCATTACATTTTTTTTTCTTTTAAGATTATTCCATGACAAAACACTTAATTACTGTATTCTGAAAAAAAAGGTACGTGTCACTGCACTAAACTTTCTTGGTCCAATTTCTTAAACTAAATCTTGTTGTGTGCAGTTATCAGTGAAACGTTTTATTGTGAAATAATAATTAAAAAAATATGAGGAGATTTCAGAAAATTTCTCTTAAAAAATCAACCCCCCAAAGTAAACTATCTCTTGTAGATTTTTCCGTAACAAAATGATATACAATATGTTAGGGTTATTTTTCAAATATTTGTATGTAAAATAAAATTACATAAGTAATATTTCGCAGAACTGTCAAAGAAAAACTAAGAATAAACTACCTGTTGCGGATATTATGCATCTATTTATGCAGAATTACATTAATGGAATATTTATTTATGAAATATATTCAAAACCGGATGAGTCGTTTGAAAGAAAGTAGACTGAAAATGAACTCATTCTGTGTAAATTTATTCGGAAGGAGCAATTTAAGTAACATTGTAAAGTTAATGACAACAAAATAGCGTGTTGTTCTTGAGAAAATCTCCCAAAAGGAAAACTACACGTCGTACATTTTCTCAGGACAAATTATTTGTGTAATATTGTCGTTATCAATGAAATTTTATTTATGAAATATGAACGAAATTACCAGAGTCGATTTTGAGAATCATCCGCAAGAGTAATACCTCTCTTCCCAATTCTTCCAGAGTTGGTGACTCTTCCCAATGGCGACTGGCTTATACCACAGGTGGTATAGGGTGGTTATTGAAAATTTGACATGAAATACGAACAAAATCGTTAGAGCCGCTTTGAGAAAATTGCCAACTTTGAATTTCACCTTCAGTAAACTACCCTTAATTTTGCGGATAGGAAGAAAATTCGACCCCCCCTCCCCCGGATAATTACAAAAAAAAAGGCAAAATTTGATCTCGGTACGTTGAACGGCATGGCAAAGAAGTTTCAGAAGTATGACGCAAATATATTCGTTGAATTCCGATTGAATTCTACTTTTAATAGAATAATAAATAGCGCATATATAGGAATTATACGTAATGGAAAATCAAATAATAATTGTTCAGTAATAGTAAAAATGTCTCAGATTTGCAACACTGATGCATATTGTGAAACTCAGATTGAATAGTACTGGCAGTAAAATAGTAAATTTGTCCAATGCAGTGATTCCTAACCGGCGTGTCGCTAAATTTAAAATTTAATAATCATGATGCATTTAATAATTAGTTAAAGTCAATTTTCAGACACACTGTACTAGTCAACTCCTCTCACTTAACAAAATCGTTTAGTACTACATCGTCACTACTTTGTAGAAACGTATATGCTTAGACTGTTATAATTTGTAGTGTAAGATTTTATTATTATTATTATTATTATTATTAATAATAATAATAATAATAATAATAAATGTGTCGCGATGTCATGGGTGTGTCGTCAGTCAAAAAAGGTTGGAAACATCTAATTCATCATAATAATACTTACGAAAAAGTACACTTAAACTGGTCCTGAGCAAAGCATATAAAATTAAAACAGTGAATGCTTCAAATAAAATGTAATACTAAATAGCAACTTACATTAGTACCAGATAGAAGAATGTCGTTTTGTTACAGTGTTGAGAACGTTAAAAAAAAAAAAAACTTTTTATAGAGTGGAAAGATAGAAAATACCTCCACCAGCGCAGGCATGCTATTTAGTAGACGTGGTGTCTCAATTTGAATATTGTCAAACTTGCCCTTCATAATATGACCACAATTACCATTCGAGATTTTTTTTTCTTGCGCGTTAACAGAGATTTGGATGCCTTTTTGACTAAAGTTGATTATGTTTGCACTTCTATAACCTAGAATAGCACTTGAAGGATTTTTCAGTATACTATATTGCATGTTAAAACATTTTAAAGATTGTGCATAAAGTGATAGTTTCAAAAGTAAAAGATGACACTGTACATAACGATAAGGCAAATAATTGCTCTGCAACATATTCTATGAACGTGAAAATTAGAGTATGTGATGAACTTTCACCTATTAATGATACATAACAGCAGATGAAATGTGAAAAATATTTTTGTTTTAAGATAAACTTAAGTTCGTTAGTCGTCCTGGTTCTGGAGTTCTAGATTCCTAACTATGCACTTGGCAAATTTGTCTAGTGGTTGGGGCGCTGGAAATGTATGATCAAAGAATGGCGTCACAAAATGAAATTGTTTTACGTCTCACGATTATGCCGTATGGGCTAAAGGAGACTGTGATTATGAGAAATAAATGAAATGGTGGAATGAAGCGAATAGGAAGAAACGGGAGAACACAAGGAGACCTACGCATACGGTGTTTGAGCACCACAAAGCCCACTTGGCGCGAGCTCGGATCGAATCAGGGACCTCACACACTAGAGGTGAACGCTTTACCACTGAGCCATCGCGGCTCGCGTCACAGAATAATCAATGGACTAAGTAATTTTAGAAGTCAGGTTAACATAATTATATGAATAGGTCTTGATCACTTCACTAAGCTTTCTCGCTGCAATTTCTTAAACTAAATCACGTTATGCTGCAGTTAATAAATGAAATATTTATTACTGAAATTCAAACAAAATTATAGACGTTTTGGAAGAAATTTCCATCGAAGAATACTCATACTCAAAAGTAAACTACCATTTGGATACTTTCATAAGAAATAATTTAAGGAGAAAATCTTAATTGATTTCTAAAAATGTTCCAAAAGGAACTCGCCGTGAAGAACTCCTTGATCTTAGAAGAAATGAGTGGTACTGCATTATCAGGTTAGTAATGAAATATTTACGAAATATGACTAGAATTGCTTGTTATTTTCGAAAAAGAAAGGAAAAAGAGAAATATCCGAAAAGAAAAAACTTATCAAGAGTAAATTATCCCATGTGAAGTTTCTCAGAAATGAGTTGTTCCAGAATATGAGGTTGTTTATAAAATATATATTTTTGTGAAGTATGAAGAGGATCGCCCGACACGCTTTTCTGAAAATTGTCGGAGAAAAGACTCCGCTCCAAAAAAACATTCATTGTGTAGACCTATTTTTAGGATAAATAATTGTTACATTGTTAGGTTAGTGATGAAATATTTATGTATGAATTAAGAAAAAAATCGCTCCAGTACTTGCGTGAGAATCTCCCGGAAGTAACTCGTTCCCAAGAGTAAACCTTTTACACTTAGCAGTACAAATTGTGAGGCTAGTAATGAAACATTTACCTAGACCTTCAGAAAGAAACAAAATCACTTATTTTTTATTTTTTTTTTTTTTTTTAGAAATTCCTCCTCCAGAAAAAAATCACACGGGAGTGAACTCTCACTTTTTTAAACAAACAACTCGTGCCATATTGTCGCGTTGGTATATATATATATATATATATATATATATATATATATATATATATATATATATATATATATATATATATATATGAGATATGAAGAAAATCGTCTGAGTATTAAGAAAATATCCAGAAAAAGATGCATCCCCAGGGGTAAAGTATCCCTCCACTTTTTAAGGACAAATGATTTATGCTATATTTTTATATTTGGATTTTGAGTTTAGCGTATCGTTCAGCAGGGAAGCTGTACGAGACTTGGACCTACAGTTTAACGTGGGATGCAAACCACATGAGCTCCCGCTGGGAATCAAACCCAGGTCTTCCACACCAAAGGCGCATACGTTAACCGCTTAGCTACGGGGGAAACTCTTACGCTATATTGTCAGGTTACTAATGGAATGTTTATGTATTAAATATATACAGAATTGCTTATCATATTTTGATACGATCGTTTTTTTTTAACACCCCTAAGAGTAAGCTGCTTGTTCTGGATTTTTCCGAAATAAATTAATTGTACCACAGTAAAGGGTTTGCTAATGAAATATTGATGTATGAAATTTAAACAAAACCTTTCGAGTCGTTTCCGAGAACATACCAATTTTTAACTTCAATCTACCACTAAACTAGCCTTAATATTGGGAGGGGGCCGCGGTGGCTGTCACATTTATCGCTATCACACTTTACTACAACCATAATTCGCAATAAAGCAAAAAAAAGATATTCTTTGGTTGGATTATTTAAAGTGCGAGTGACTTCAGCCGAAGCAGTACCTCTCAGCTGCACCTGTAAACCCCCACAAAAATAAACTATTTCGCCTCTTCCATTTAACATTACCCGTCTCTTTCAAACACTGATTGAATTATTCAGGTAGAAATAAAATTTTATTTTCAATTCAAGACTTTTAATAATTATTGAGACTTCTATATACAAAATTCAAATCAAAACTTTTCGTTGAAAATTAACTAAATATATCTCTTGAATTTAATAATTTAAGGAAATTATCACAGATAAAAAAAATTGAAAATGGTCGTAACTCTGGATTGAAGCAAGCTTAATATCATCAAATCTTTAATTACAATAACTTCTTGAAAAACACTACAGACTGCTCTAGAAGGAATAAAGTATATTTTTTTTGTGAGTCCAATTTTTATTCTTCCGTAATCTATAATTCTAATCACCTGGAAAATGAGATTGATGATTTGACTCTAATAGGTTTTAGTTTATTTTAATTTATATTTTACTTATTTAAACCAGACAGCAATCTATTACGTTTAATTTTTTGAATACTATTACCGCAATTGGGTAATGAGTGAGATGAAATTCTACCAAAAACTTACTCTACCACTACTCTACTCAACCGTAACCAGTAATATTAAATACTCTGTAATACTCACCAGATTCAAATATCTAATATAAAAAACATTCTTACGCCTTTATCCAGAGACTCCACATCACCACCATGGATTGGAATTTGACTTTCCCTACTTAAAAACCAACTGCCATACAAAAATGAATGAGTCCCAATTTTCCCCAACAGAATATTAATTGCAAAAATTCACGATTTAATTACAAGCTCATTCTAGAGTCAGAAAGTTAATTAGATTTTAAAAAAATATATTTGAAACTTTAAGCTAGGAAGTATAGCTACAGTTCAGAGCTCTCCCTTTATAATTTACTTCAAACTTCCGGATTTTAATTACTTAATTTTACTGCAATAGAATATTATACACTTTAAATTCAGGTATTAATTCAAACCATTTTATAAAGATCAATTAATTCTTGAAATTATAAGTTTTATAACCTGCATTAGACTGAGTATTACTACAATAATTCATCACAATTTTATCAATTCTAAACAAAATTACTGCTGTTTAAAGTTAAATTTATGCTAGTCAAACAGGTTATCTACTGTAGTTAGTTAAGTGACAAAGCGACATAACTATCTGTTTTAACCGAATTTTACAAGCTTGTTTTAGTTTGGTCAAAGGGTCTGAACTCCCCTCCCGAGTACTCCAATTAGGCACATTTCTCCTACAAAAATTAAGTTACCAGCTAATTTTAGTGTATTTAACTCACATATTAAACTGATATTCACTACTAAATTTTTATTCCTATCTTTTTTTTAAACCTACTAATGTAGTAAGAACATTGAATCACAGCCTTTTTTTTTTTTTTACTTTCAGTCACGAATTATTTAAGCTAGGAAACTAACCCATCTGATTTAAGCATATTAAAGACAATTAACCTCCGATTTAGTATCAAAATTAATATTATAGATTCCGTAATAGAAACTTTTTAACTCGTAAAGTCAAATCCCTTTAAACTCAATATCACACAGTTCGCACTAAAGGCACAAATGCAGCCGAGAAGACAACTTCACTTCTATGTTTTTCCATGCGTAATGACTCAGCCGTCGCTCGCTCGCATGAACGAAGCCTGGTAGGGAGGGAAGACTCCGCCCACCCACCAAGGCCAGATCAGCGCAACCGACAACTATGTCATCACGCGTATGCTTCATTGCTTCCAGAGCAGTTGTTTACAACACACCTTTACTTCGAAGAAACAACTCAGCAAAAGAAGCTATTTTCACAATCTTAAAAAGTAAAAAAAGAATAACATTTTTAAATTTTCATTTAAACGACCATTTCAACGTAACTTGAATGTCCTTAGATTTTTCATTATTTTCCATTTCTGTTATTTATTATTTTAAGTCCATGATTTATTGCATTTCATTTTCTTTTTTTTTTTTTTAACTTGGAACGTGCACACGTTACAAATCTCGAAGCCTCAGAAAATATAAAAATTCACATAAAAAATTTTTATATTCTATATTCCATTCTTTAAGTCCTTTTCCGGTGAGATTTCCACATCACAGATGTAATTCGCTGCAGCTTTTTTGTCCTGGAAATCTTCGCCAATCTCCACCATAACAAACATGGATCATGCCTCAATACCAACTTCTTACATTTTACCGATTTGGACAACTTTACTATGATAAACCCTCTAGTGAAACCTGAAATATACAAAAGCTATCACATCTTATATAAAACAGCAATTCTTCCTGAAATGAAGAGTTCCATTTAGATTGTTCATTTACATAATTGAATTGCAAGAGTCCTTACATTAGAAACGATAATGTTACAATGACAATGAAAAATGAACATGATAGCGTAACTTAACTTAATATTTAACCTAACTTAACCTATCCCTAAACTAATTCTAATACTACCTTACCACTAATTCTTGCTAATTCAACTATCCTTCAATGATATGGTTTTGAAGTGTCCAAATTCAGTTTCATATTACAATTCAAATTAATTTAAGCAACTTATACATTCCTACGCTCCCAATATTTTTTAATATCTGTTACATGTGCTCTTTTCACATTTTGCTCATTTCCTACTTCTTCTAATAACACAGAGTTATAAGTCAAAAATTTAACTATAGTGAAAGGACCAATCCACGTATAACATAAACTTTTAGTTATTTTATCCTTTAGTGATGATTTTTCATGATTTTTTACCAAAACTTTATCTCCTAATTGTAAATTTACTTCCCTTCTTTGATTTTCAAATAATTTTTTTCTTTTTTCCCAATAATTTTTCATGTTAAGCATGGCTCTTTTCCATAACTCTTCAGACTTTTCTCCTTGCAAGTCAGCATTACAAATTTGCCATTTTATTTCCAACGGACTATTTAAAGATCTACCTAAATACAATTCTGAAGGGACTGATCTCATTCCCTCGTGCTGAGATAGATTTAAATTAAATTGCAACTCTTTTATAGCCGAACTCCACTTATTTTGCTGTTCTGCAAAGTAGGATTTAAGCCCGTATTTCAACGTTTTGATATATCTTTCAGCTACGTTTGCTTCAGGGTGATATGGGCTTAATTTAATATGTTTAGCCCCAACACTGAACAAAAATTTCCTAAAGTAATCAGAGGAGAATACAGAAGCGTTATCACTCGACAAACTTTCAATAAATCCAAATTTAGTAAAAAGATCATATAATTTATCACAAATATTCTTAGAAGATAAACGTCTCAGCTTTTCAAGCATACAAAAACGAGTTGCATTATCTACAACTATTAGTACATATGAGAAACCATCACTCAACGGCAAGGGCCCTATGATATCCACCATCCAATTAGCATTAGGTCTCTCAACTACCTGCGATCCTAATCTACCCATTTTCCTCTGATTTGAGGGTTTGGCCTTTTGACACTCTGGGCAGCTTTTAACATACTCTTTCACGTAGTCAACTAGCCCTTCCCATGTAAACTTTTTCATTATTTTATGCAAAGTTCTATAAATTCCCGAATGTCCACCTGTTAGATATTCAAGGTGATAATACTCCACTATGTTCTTCCTTAGATCTTTAGGGACAACAATTTTTAATTCATTTACCCTGGCCTTAGTTCTTTTTAACAAAAATCCCTTTTTTATTTCAAAATTCGGAATTTCTCTACCTTCTTCAATTTGATCTATTATATTCTTAAGTTCAGGATCCTTTCTTTGCAATTCTGCCAATGGTTCACTAATAAAGGGCAATTTCCATAAATTCACCATAACAAGATGTTCCTTATTTTCCCTATCACTAAGATCGCATTTAATTTCATAATTCATAACATCATAGGTCCTAGAAAGGAAATCAGCTATTTTATTATCAGTAGTTCTAATATGATGAATTTTAAAGCTAAACTGAGATAACTGTTCTATTAATGAGCCATATTTAAAAAGCCTTCTAGAATTATTAATAACCCAAGTAAGCGCTCTATTATCAGTGTATATGTCAAATTCCTTAAATAAATAATGTTTAAACCTAACAATGGTTTTAACTAAGCTCAAAAACTCTATTTCATAAATAGATCTGTGACGATCTGCTTCACTTAATTTCCGGGAATAAAACCCAACAGGTCTGATCTCTCCTGTCTCATCAACTTGTGACACTACCCCTCCAAGACCGACACTAGACCCATCTACATGGGCTAAGAACCGCTTATTTAGGTCTGGTGTTTTTAATATCACATGTTCACCAAACATTTTCTTAATTTCCTCAAAGGCCTTATTTTGCTCATCACCCCATTCAAATTTTTTTGTTGTAGATCTCAGTTCAGAAATCGGAGCAATTAATTCTTGAAAACCTGGTATGAAACGAGCATAAAAATTTAACATTCCGCAAAATTTTTGAACAGCCTTCCTAGTTTTGGGAGGTGGAAGTTTTTTAATAGCTTCAACTCTTTTAGGATCCATACAGACATTATCCTTATCAACTATAAACCCCAGATACTTAATTCTCTTTTTTAAAAAGAAAGACTTATCTGGAGAAATAGTAAGACCATTTTCCCTAAGTCTCTCCAACACCATTCTTATAGCTCTTTCATGTTCCTTACGAGTTTTATTTGCTATCAATATGTCATCAAAATAACAAAATACCCCATACTGTTCAAGATCTCCTAGCACCTCCTTCATGCATTTAGCTAAAATGCTTGAACCTATCTTAATACCAGCTGGTAATTTTTTATATTGATAAATACCTATAGGGGTCACTATAGTGGTTAATTCTCTACTTTTTTCGTCCACCTGCAACTGGAAATAAGCTTTCTTTAAATCAAAGGAGCTTATAAAAGGGCATCCAGATAAATTACCTATGCACTCTTCCATATGTGGAGTCGGAAAAACATAGTCAGCCAACAAACTATTTAATTTTACATAATTCGCTACAAGCCTATATGAACCATCCTTGTTCTTAACTATAAAACAAGAACTCCCATAACTAGAATGATCACATTCAACTAAAACATCTTGTTCAACTAAATCCTTAATAACATCTTCAAAAATTTTTCTCTTTTCCCTAGGAATTGGAAACGGCTTATCATTAAAGTATTTCTGTTCTCTAAGATACAAATGACATTTATAATTTTTTAAGCATCCAACCCGATTATTAATCACATCTTTATACTCCTCCTTTATCGATCTAACAAAAGACTCCGAGTCAGGATCCAACCAATAATCATCATTTTCCATAACTTCCAAATTTTCTTCCTTTTTCTTCATTTCCTTGTTTTCAATACCTTCGGATTGAATTTCTTCACCTTGGATGACTATATCACTTGAACTATCCATCCCTAACTGTCTTTTCAAATTCTGAAACCTTCGTCCAAACTCTTCTTCAAATGACTCAGTCCAATTATTATCGGTTTCATTACACGGATCTTCACGCTTGATCTCATCTTTTCTATTACGGTCCCCAGTCTTACCACAAACTTCCGAAATATCATTGGAATTTAAATTTGAATTAAGTCCGCCACACTGATCAATAGAATTATGAGATTGTTCTGTTAAAATATATTCATTAATTCCCGATGAGTATTGCTCTTCCTCTTCCCAAAAAATATCGCACTGCAAACTAACCTCCCTAGTTTCAGCTAACAAATTACACTGTACTGCTGCATCAATCAGTTCAGGACTGCCATGAACATAAACTGCCTGTTTAGATGGTAAGTTTTTAAAGTCTGACACAAGCGGCGATGTCCCAGATATTCCTTCACACCCAGTACCTTTATTAGATAACGAGGTATCGTGATTATCAATCAAATAAATCCACACCGGATTAACAACCTGTTCATTGCCTGATGACAACTCAACCTTAGATTTGTTAATAATTTCTCGCACCACCTCATTACTCCGCAAGGGAACATACCTCTTCAATTCAAGAAATCTCAGCATATGGTTACCAATGTCCAAGACAGCCTTCGAACGTTGTAAAAATGGAGTGCCTAAAATAATGTCACATGGTAGACCACTAACCACCACCAGATCAATTTCGAATTTAAGACCTCCCATTCGTAACGGCATAGTAACTTCCATAGGTTGGGATACACTTTGACCCATCATAGAATTAAATTTGACTGGTTCAATGTCTTTCCGCTTAATTATAAAGTTTCCTAATTTATTAACCAAGTCTGAGGACACCAAACACAAACTAGCTCCACTGTCGACACAAACAGCAACTAAATTACGTTCAATATCACCCAATACAAAAGCTGCTGAGGCATTCGAATCACTTGAAGGAATTTTCAAAGTTCGACCACCGATTGAACCACTGACCGGATCTTTCGAAGATCGATAATTATTTCCACCATTACTAACACGCTTTTCATTACCATTATTATGTTTATCCATTGTATTATTCACATACTTGAAGTCTTTATTTCCCCTTTCAGAAAAATATTTTTTCCCAATTGTATCATGCCTTCCAAAATTCTTACCATCATTACCAACACACGTATTATTCTTTCCCTCATGCTTAACCGCATTAATATTATTACAATTGCTGGGATTATATTTAGATCTACCATTATATGTAGCCTTAGAATTTCTGGACATAGTGGGTTGAATATTAATAGCAGCAAAAGGTCTAGCATTTTTATTTTTAATAGCACTAAGCTCAGCAAATTCCTTTTTAGATGCCTTATACCGATCGAAATTATCAACTAATTGTCTCATTTCTTCAATTGATCTCGGCATCATGTATCCAAAACACTTGAACCTATACTCCGGGTTCATACCATGACATAAAATTTGAATAATTTCCGTTTCAGAATGTCCTACTTCTAAAACCTTAGCAGCATTAAACACTCTATCAATATAATCCAATATGCCTTCATTTGCTTGCATTATCTTATAAACTCGAGTATTTACCAAATGACTACGTAATATCATAGAAATAAACTTGAAAACCAGACGATGTCTTAATTCAATCCAAGACAGTTGACTACCAATGCCATGCATAATTTCTGTATATAAGCGACCAGTAGTTTTAACTGAAACAGCATATAGCAGCATTCTCAACGGAAAATTATAATGAAAAATGAGATCATTAATCGTTAATAAAAGTTCGAAAACTTGAAAACCATTTGAGCCGTCAATGACGCTGAAACGAGCCAGTCTTTTATCAACAATTTTACTTATTTGATTAAAAATGTACTTATCTATATACATATTCATTGATTCAGAAGAGTTTCCAACCCTAACATTATTTTGATAATCATTTACTTGATTACAATTTAAACATCTTAACTGAGATGTTTTCTTAGTTTCACCTAAATTTCCATATTTACCTTTAATATCATATTTTTTCTTCAAATTATTTTCCATCCCAGAATCAATTTCGTTCTGATGACCCAAAAATTTAGAATATGTTAAAGGGCTACCTTCTCTATTTCGAACACCTTTATTACATGCCAAACAAGGACAAGTTTCGGGGTCTTCCCCTTTTATTTTCAAAGTTTCAGTTTGATTTAAATTTCCGGACCAAAATTCTAAGTACGGATTAACTGACCCCATATTATTCATATTTGGCATTCGATTCAAAAATTCCCTAGGACTATTACGTTGTTCCAGCTTACTAGCTTCAGTTTTCTCAAGTTTTACCTTATCACACACAAAAGAATCTGGCATCCTATTTCCTGACTTAGCAGCACTTACCACTCTACTAGGCTCATTCAAATCTATTCTAGATCTTAATTCTGTATCGCTAATTTTGGAATCAGATAAAGCAACCGATATTTCTTGAACATCTCTAGGTTCAATTTTATTTGGTCTTTGCTTAAGTTTTTCTACAAAGTTAGGTTGAACTAAATATTTACGATCCTCAGATGTACCATGACGAATAGTATTTAATTTTCCTAAAATTGCATCATTATTATCCTCATGAATCCTTAACTCCGAAAATTTCATGCTTCTGAATTCACTTACATCAGTTGGCCTATTACTAGTTACGTCAGAACTCGCTCCACTCGTTTGATCTCGTACAGTACTCGGATATACCAATTCATACGAAGTTTCCGCCATATTTCGCAAAAACCCTTCGCTTTCATTAAATTCTAAAGGATTTAATGCGCTACTACTAGAACTTGATGATTCTACCCTATAAGCATTAATTCGAGCTATCACTTCATCGTCATGTAATTGCCTTAAACGTGGATCATTAATATCTCTTATTTCAACCACCGAATATTCAGGAATATCTTCTAGACTCATATAAGCCGTACCTTCCGATAAATCTGAGTATGACATGTTGATCGCAAAAGGCAAATATAATAAACAAATATAGAAATTATACAAAATAAAGTTCATTGAAATATGACAAATTTAAGAAATCTACACCAGAACCACTACTATATGATCTACTCTCAAAAGTAAACAACCCACTACACATCCAAATTCTTATAATGCATATAAACAATGAATAAATACATAAATTACAAATCATAAATTTCCAAAAGGTTTGTGAAAATTCTTTATTAAACAATTTATTCATTCGATGTCGGATAGCATTAGCTGAATGGTATCACTCAACAACAACCTTTAAATAATCCAATTGTATCTTAATACGATTACGATATTATGAAATCTGAATTTGGGCGCTGTTTTTTTTTTTTGGAATGCACGCACTCACTAAGGATCGTACGCTAATACTCCAAAACCATTCATTAAAGTTTTCCGCAAATTAAATCTAATTTCTTCACTTTCAGGATTTAAGTCAATTACACACTGACTACTCAATTTATTACAGCTGTTCTGTATAGCTAAATAGCATTTCTATTAACCTATTAAAATACTCAAATAATCAAAGTTGCATTTAAATAGCTTTAATTACACCTCAAACTCAAGTTCGAATAACATTGACCTAAACGTGAATTAAATGCAACCTACAAACGATGTCATTCCTCATTTATACTAGTCAAATCCAAACATTATTTTAATTTTTCTCTCTAAGGACATCCAACATTACGAAACTAACAAAACTTAATTATTTTAATTACTTTACTTGAGAAATTTAAATTTACTAAATTCTTGAAAACAAATCTACTAATTTCAACCAGCATTTAATTCTCTAAACTCCCCGTCCAATTAATAATTCTTCAACAAAAATATTAAGGGAGTGATTACGCATGGAAAAACTTTTTGTCACATTTATCGCTATCACACTTTACTACAACCATAATTCGCAATAAAGCAAAAAAAAGATATTCTTTGGTTGGATTATTTAAAGTGCGAGTGACTTCAGCCGAAGCAGTACCTCTCAGCTGCACCTGTAAACCCCCACAAAAATAAACTATTTCGCCTCTTCCATTTAACATTACCCGTCTCTTTCAAACACTGATTGAATTATTCAGGTAGAAATAAAATTTTATTTTCAATTCAAGACTTTTAATAATTATTGAGACTTCTATATACAAAATTCAAATCAAAACTTTTCGTTGAAAATTAACTAAATATATCTCTTGAATTTAATAATTTAAGGAAATTATCACAGATAAAAAAAATTGAAAATGGTCGTAACTCTGGATTGAAGCAAGCTTAATATCATCAAATCTTTAATTACAATAACTTCTTGAAAAACACTACAGACTGCTCTAGAAGGAATAAAGTATATTTTTTTTGTGAGTCCAATTTTTATTCTTCCGTAATCTATAATTCTAATCACCTGGAAAATGAGATTGATGATTTGACTCTAATAGGTTTTAGTTTATTTTAATTTATATTTTACTTATTTAAACCAGACAGCAATCTATTACGTTTAATTTTTTGAATACTATTACCGCAATTGGGTAATGAGTGAGATGAAATTCTACCAAAAACTTACTCTACCACTACTCTACTCAACCGTAACCAGTAATATTAAATACTCTGTAATACTCACCAGATTCAAATATCTAATATAAAAAACATTCTTACGCCTTTATCCAGAGACTCCACATCACCACCATGGATTGGAATTTGACTTTCCCTACTTAAAAACCAACTGCCATACAAAAATGAATGAGTCCCAATTTTCCCCAACAGAATATTAATTGCAAAAATTCACGATTTAATTACAAGCTCATTCTAGAGTCAGAAAGTTAATTAGATTTTAAAAAAATATATTTGAAACTTTAAGCTAGGAAGTATAGCTACAGTTCAGAGCTCTCCCTTTATAATTTACTTCAAACTTCCGGATTTTAATTACTTAATTTTACTGCAATAGAATATTATACACTTTAAATTCAGGTATTAATTCAAACCATTTTATAAAGATCAATTAATTCTTGAAATTATAAGTTTTATAACCTGCATTAGACTGAGTATTACTACAATAATTCATCACAATTTTATCAATTCTAAACAAAATTACTGCTGTTTAAAGTTAAATTTATGCTAGTCAAACAGGTTATCTACTGTAGTTAGTTAAGTGACAAAGCGACATAACTATCTGTTTTAACCGAATTTTACAAGCTTGTTTTAGTTTGGTCAAAGGGTCTGAACTCCCCTCCCGAGTACTCCAATTAGGCACATTTCTCCTACAAAAATTAAGTTACCAGCTAATTTTAGTGTATTTAACTCACATATTAAACTGATATTCACTACTAAATTTTTATTCCTATCTTTTTTTTAAACCTACTAATGTAGTAAGAACATTGAATCACAGCCTTTTTTTTTTTTTTTACTTTCAGTCACGAATTATTTAAGCTAGGAAACTAACCCATCTGATTTAAGCATATTAAAGACAATTAACCTCCGATTTAGTATCAAAATTAATATTATAGATTCCGTAATAGAAACTTTTTAACTCGTAAAGTCAAATCCCTTTAAACTCAATATCACACAGTTCGCACTAAAGGCACAAATGCAGCCGAGAAGACAACTTCACTTCTATGTTTTTCCATGCGTAATGACTCAGCCGTCGCTCGCTCGCATGAACGAAGCCTGGTAGGGAGGGAAGACTCCGCCCACCCACCAAGGCCAGATCAGCGCAACCGACAACTATGTCATCACGCGTATGCTTCATTGCTTCCAGAGCAGTTGTTTACAACACACCTTTACTTCGAAGAAACAACTCAGCAAAAGAAGCTATTTTCACAATCTTAAAAAGTAAAAAAAGAATAACATTTTTAAATTTTCATTTAAACGACCATTTCAACGTAACTTGAATGTCCTTAGATTTTTCATTATTTTCCATTTCTGTTATTTATTATTTTAAGTCCATGATTTATTGCATTTCATTTTCTTTTTTTTTTTTTAACTTGGAACGTGCACACGTTACATGGCTCAGTGGTAGAGCGTTCACCTCTGGTGCTTGGGGTCCCGGGTTCGATCCCAGCCCCCGCTAAGTGAACTTTGTGGTGGACAAACACCGTGTGCGTGGGTTTTATCGGGGTTCTCCCGTTTCCTCCCACTTTCTTCATTCCACCATTTCACTCATTACTCATCATCACCGTCTCCTTTAGTCTAACCGGCATAACCGTGGGACGTAAAACTCAAAGATTTCATTTCATTTCATTTTTTAATATTGGGAGTAGGAAGAAAATCAGAACAATACATTTTGAGAGTATTTAAGGAATCTTACGTTTTAAAGATGACACGAACGTGTTGGATGGTACGGTCTCCAGGTGAATGAACACATTTAATCGGGACGGACGAATATACATCAAAAAACTTTTTTTTTCTTTATGTAGTGGCCATGAGACGTGTTAATTCCTAAAAATCACAAATTCAATGTTTTGTTCACTATCGTCGTACTTTCTTCTATCGTCGCTCGAAAGTAAAAATGAGATACGTATTTTATACTGTAAGCTCAGTGTGTCAGCTGCTGAGAAATAAGCCTACAGTTCTTCATTAAGAAATAAATAAATAAACCTAGAAAATGAAATTGCAAAACTCTATCCCTTCATTACATTTCCGATAGTGTCGTTTCTTTTAATTCAGACATGCAACTTTAAATTTCACAGTAATGAGCAATGAAAGTTTCCCTTTTTTTTTATTTTAGAGGTATTGTTAACCGATTATATCTCACATCACATTTTTTAAAATCTTCCTAACCATCGATTGTCTGCATTAAAATTATTCTACTTAGTGATACGATGCAAAGAATGAAACATTTATTTATAAAGAAAGTATATAGCAAAAATTCCCCGGATCCAGTGAATGCTTCATGATTCGTTTTTGCGGCCTGCAATCGATTAGCTTATCATACAAAAAGAGTGCATAGTGGCTTCTAAGAACAGCGGTAGGAGAGTGATCCTAGCAGAGGACAAGCTCGTATAATTTTCTAGAGTGCACCAGGCCAGTAGCCAGCACACTTCAAGATAAGGGCTGAGGTAACTTTGGGATTGGTTAACTTGAATTCACCTTACATTTATTTATACATATATACATACCAACAAATAGCTAAACGTTTCACGAGATTTAAACTAATCAAAAGGAGGTCTCTTCTCCCAGGCCACCTAATAGCTACGGATCTTGAAAGTGCACAGGCATCTTTAAGAGTGGAGTGTTTAAGACCCATGCTTCAATCCTGCATCGTGTTTTGCGCATTATGTAGCAAACAACAACAGTAACGTATGCATAGTCCTCTTGAACAATATGTTAAAAAAAATGAATATTTACCATGTTAAAATATGTATACAACAGCGTGAAGTGATACGAACTTCAGTTCCCCCATGACGAAATTTGCTTAACGCCACTGGTGAACAAAATTGTATGCGTAGATTTTCTCAGGTTTTCTCTTCCCTCCGATCGCACTTTTCATTCCATTAACTGTATACTGTATGTCTCATTTCATTTCGTTTACCACACATCCTAAGAGCATGACCAAAACCATTAAAACCACAACTTCTCTTTTTTATATATAAGATGTTGTGCATGAGACGCTATCCAAAATATCCCAGAATGTCATCGTAAAGATCAGAAAACTATACTTACGTCCTAATGTCCTCAGTCACCTTTAAAGTAGTCCCCTCCGGCATTCGCAACTATTCCAGTATTGTTCTCACTTTTGAAAGCACTCCTGGATGTCCGCAGGTTGAAGGATGTTCAGGACGCTTTACGATCTCACTTAGATGTATTCAGTGGAGCTGAAACCTGACCCTTTCAACGCGAGTTTCACCTTCGGAAACAGGTACAAGCCTCACGGGTCTAGGTCAGGGAAGTTGGGAGGGTTAGGGACATTGCCATGTTGTTTTTGGTCAGGAATTTCCTCACTAGTGAGGTGTGCATGGGCGCGTTGTCATGGTGCAACAACCAGTCTTTCGTCTCTCACAGCTCTGACCGTTTATAACGAACATCTTCCCTCAGTCCCTTCGAAACCTCGCAGCAAAACTTTCCGTTGACATTGTGATCAGTTGGAACATAACTCTTTATGCACAATTCCTCGAATGTCGAAAAAAATACATCGGCATATTGACTTGATGTTGCTGCGAACTTATCGAGCATTTTCCGACCTTGGGGAGGTTGGAGTCTTCCATCGTAATGATTGCTGCTTTGCTTTCGGGTCATAACCATAGAATCAAGATTCATCACCTGTAATGACTCTGCATAAGTTTGGACACTCTCGAACTCTTTTGTTGCAGTATGTTGACGGTCGACTAAAATGTTTGCCATTTTCCACAGATTTGCGGCCTCCTTTGAAACGCTTGAACCACCCAAATGTTCTTGCTTGACTCAGTGCACTCTCAACAAATGCCTCTTTCAGCATGCGGTGTGTTTTGGCCGTAGTTTTCTTCAACTTGACACAGAACTTAATGCAAATCATTTGCTCCTTAACGATAGCCATTTGACAAATTGCAAAAGCACTTAAACATGTCCTGACATGCACAACTACAACTCACAACTGAATGCGCCAAAGATGACGCCACTGATTACCCCGATGGACCACTAACTAACGGAAATTTTCTCCACAATGCAACGAAAGCGATTCTGCGACACTACCGGCTAGAGTTTTAACTGCCTGCATCGTCTGCTACTGGCAGTATCTAAGGGTATCATTGGCTAATTCTATCAGACTCAGGCACTCTGAATGATTTGATTCGTTCTTGCTTTTAGTAGTTTGTGGTGTCCAACTTCTTTGAGTGGTGGCACCACGGTCTCTACAGTTTCAGCTGGAAGAACAGCTGAAACCTCTTATACTATACAGGGTGTTTCAAAACACCGACAACATTTGGGAGCTGATTCCTGACACCAAGATAAGACGAAAATATAGACTAACCTAGCTGCACAAATGCTTTCTTTTAGAGTTATACGCTGCCGGAAACATAAAAAATATGAACTTGAAAGGCCCATATCTCCGAAAATATGGGACCTACCGCAGTCGGGTCAAGACTACTTAGGAACTAGTATGTAGCCTATCCAAATATTCAAGTTTCAGAATCCTGTGGTATTTCCGTAACAATTTTTTATAGAGGTATTTTGTGAGTACTCCAAATTATAAGACCGTAGACAAACTTCCTCTTCAAAAATGGTTGTGTGAGTACCTTAGGATTCTGAGACATGTATTTTTGTATAGCCCACATATTAGCTCCTAAGTGAAGTCTTGACTTGACTACAGTAGATTCCATAGTTTCGGAGTTATGGACCTTTAAATCTCATTGTTTTCATGTTTTCAACAGCCTATAACTCCGAAAGGAAGCATTTGTGCACCCGGGTTGGTATATATCTACTTTTTGTCTTACCTTGGTGTCAGGAATCACCTCCCAAACGTTGTCGGTGTTGTTTAGAAACACCTTCTGTAATTACTCTATGGATGACGCGTCTTTGTGGTTCAGTAGCTAAAACATGTACTTCGAAACATCTAGCGGCAGAATGTCCTACTGGTACTGGTTTGCTCGGTAAAAAAAAAAAAAAAAGATATTTGGGTAGAACCTCGTAGACCAGTAATGTTTTCACACTTGACAATAGTAGAAGTAGTATGTACTTTCATTACATCCCTCTTCACTCTAACAGCGGGAAGAAAGGAAGCCTCTGCTCAACGGGTCTGTGTTCAAAGGTCGATTTTTAACTTGACATTCTATAGTAAAGAATGTAGTAATTGTCAAAATAGGAACAATGTGTTACAGTAGACGCTGAAGTCTTGATTTCTATGAAACCGGAAAAAAAATAGTTGCATTACACCCACCAATATCAAACCAAGAACATATGCAGTTCTAAATTTATTGTTAAACAAATGAGGAATGTACATTATATTTTCTCCACACACGGAAACTATGCATAATTAATATGGTAGCATTACATTTTTTTTTAACCTCTACGTAGAATAATTTGTCTTAATCGATACAATTGCAAATTTTAGCGTTACTACATAAAACAAAACACAACAAAAACTGAGGAGGGGACGAATTCTTCCCAAATTACAACTATATTTGATTATCACGCCCCGAAATTAAAAGAAAATGCACTTGCGTACTATAATTGCACAAATATTTATTGAAGAAGAATGTTAGAGGGGGAACAAAAAGCGGTGCGAAATATGTCAGTAGGTAACGGCTAGAATACAGATGGAAAATAGAAGTATAAGACGTAAAAAAAAAAAAAAAAAAAAAAAATCTTGTACATGATTGGCCAAAACTAAAAATAGGAAAATGTAAACATCTGTATTTTGATTGACTATTTTGATTGACTACACGGGATACAACGTATAACTATTTTATTTCCTCATGACAGCTCTTTTCTTTAATTCAGAGCCAGGAAATTCTTCACTTCAAGATTTTGACTCGTGGCCTGGGGGAAATGATGCGAATGTAATAGCATTAGTAAGAGGAACCACGAGTAGGAAACGCCACCAAGGGCAGAAGCCATGCAACGTGAACTTAACTGCTATATTGCAACAAAATGCACATAATATATATTATAAATTCCTTTATAGATTTAATGCATAAATCACAAGTTCAGAAACAGCTATAATATACACAAATTAAAATAAATAACATTAAATATGTTTTAAGAAGAATTTTAGAAATTATTCAAAAATGGATCTAAAGATTGCTATCTTGGCCAATAAATAGTTTTTGGATCAGGAACAATTATTATTTTTGAACGGCTTCTAAATCAAGTGTTTTGCGGAATAAGCAGATTATACGGAGTTGTGATAGTTTGAGTCTGGCTCAAAGAAAAAAAAATCTAGGTGAGGGCCTTCTCTCCCCCTCAGAAGGTTGTGTTGACAGGTTACCTCCCCTTTTCCGAATCCGGATCTTCGCGTGCATTGGGTCACTTACTACCATTATTGCGATGCTAGAATTGTCTTGTTTATTTATTTATAATTTTGGCCGTCAGCTGAAGTAGTTCTCTTCTTTTGAATTATCCTAAATTCTCTGGTAAGAGTAATTTCCATCCAAGCTAGAAGAAAAAAAAAACTTCATATTTTGGTTGTTTCGTCCTTCATTTGATTTTTATTTTAAAAAGATAAATCATAAAGACAGTATGCATATTATGCAATCGATAATACTCATCCAGTCTTGACCAAAATTAAGATGATGGAACTTCACAAGCTTATTACATACATGGAATCAGAGAGTTGAAAAAGAAACAGGTTCCAAAAAGTTTTCGACACTGGATTAATAAACACACATTCCAGGAAGCTCTTCCATTTTCCATCATACGTTTCCCCTGACCTCAGTACAAATAATCTAAAACTAAGGAATGTGTTACTTGTTCCTCTCAAGGAGTTTAAATACCTAGTAAAGAACAAAATAGCCATCTGTTTAACTTTACTCGTTCAAGCCTTATGGTCTGAAGGTATTTAGTAAATAAGTTACTGATCATCGAAGTTGGACTCAATGAAATAATTTTTAGGTACTGTACATATAGCAAACTATCAACGATAGTGAAGTGAAGTGAAATCTTCAGAACGTCCCACGTTCTGCCTTTTTTCTAGGTTACGGGAAACTGATGATTAAGGCAAGTGAGTCATGATGGAAGGATTGGAGAAAACGGGAGTACTCCGAGAAAACCCACAGACATGATGTTGTTCACCACAAACTAACTTGGTCGGGGATCGAAGCAGGTACCCGACGCACCAGAGACAAGCGCTCTGCCATTGAGCTACCATGTCCCTCGACAATAGTGAAAAATTTCATGTAGCAAGTTATCGAAGATACTAATCAGATCTGACCAAATTTTGCATGATCATAGAGCTTGTGCGATTTAGCATGTAAATGACTTATTATGGAACGGAGACTTTTGCTTGAGATGTTATCAAAGTTGGGTTTGGATTTAGTGAAATACAGTAAATTTCAGTAAATCGTGATACAATCCATCCGACCTTGACCAAAGTTCGAATAGTGGTAAATGTTCAGGGGGTTAGTACGTCTTTAAACATACTTCGCACTATTATGGTCTAGATAATTTTAGTTTCCGAGCTTTTAACCATAGAAGTTAGGCTTGAACTCACGGAAATGAAGAAATTTAACTAAAATGCGATTGATGAACTCATCCGATCTTGACCGAAGTTGGAATAGTGGTAGATATTTACAAGCTTGGTACCCACACACAATAGTATATTATAGTGTGGGGTTATAGAATTAGTGAAAGGATGTTACGTATGACATGCGGTTGAATGTGCTAATCCAATCTAGACCAAAATTGGCAAGGCGATACACCTTCACGAGCTCAGTGTGTGGTTCATTGATATGTAGACCATTGGTTCTCGAATTATTCACCACCAAATTTTGGACTGGACTTAGCTGATTTAACTTGAGTTTAGCAATCCTTTCAGCAGTAAGGTTGTACGAGATGTGGACGTACAACTTAACGTGGGATCCAAACCACACGAGTTCCCGTTGGATGCCAAACCCGAGTCTCCCACGTCAAAGCATACGCTGTTTGTCCATAAGAGAGTTTGGATTTTGATTTAGATTTGATGTATTTTGGTTTGTCCACTGAGAAGCTTGGTACATGTGATAGCTTAATGTGGACTATTGTGGTGTATAGACCTTCGGTTCCCGAGTTATATACGATCAAAGTTGGGTTTGGACTTACTTTTGATTTCATTTATATATTTACCCTGATCCGGAAAATAATTTTTAAAAAATCTCTAATTACGTGATAGATCATCACTAATTTCGGTCAGGATGTATGTAGAGGGTCAAATGTTGGGAATAAAGTGCGTTGTAGGTGATATTCAAACCGATGGTGGTAGAAATCAACCTTTCCTATATATATACGTTAATTACAAAGGAGCGCAAAAAACGGCAATACGTAGTGAAAAGCAGATTTCTGCAATCGGTCAAGCATTGTAAGTGTACGTTGCACCATCTTTAACACTTCGCTGAAATCAGAAGCGATAGAAATCTACTAAAACTTCTGGTTTCAGTATTGATCTATATAGAACAAAAACGGCAAGATGCTAGCAATAAGCGATTTCTTTTGGGATGAGGTTAGCTTTCTAATAATAAATTCCATATTATACATTAAACATCAATACAAACAGGAAGATACATAAACGAATCGCTTTCGGTTTTAAGGTTGATCGAAATAGAATAAAAACGGTAATAAATGGCGAAAAAATATTTTTATGCAATATATAATGCGTCCCAAGAATATAATCCACCTCCACTCAAATAATAGTAAAACTAGAAGCGGTTAGTCCACCACTTCTAGTTTTAACGGTGATAGCAATAAACTAAAACCGGTGATAGGGGTATACGGACAAAATCTCGCGGCCGAAACATCGCCACCCAAAATCTCGCCGGCCAAAACCTCGCGGGACAAAATCTCGCCGGGCCAAAACCTCGCGTGGCCAAAACCTCGCCGCCCAAAACCTCGCGGGACAAAATCTCGCCGGGCCAAAACCTCGCCGCCCAAAATCTCGCCGGGCCAAAACCTCGCCGCGAATGAAACTTTTCTTTAAAATTTACCCAATGAGTTTCCTAATATGCAATTCCACATTACAATAATAATAATAATAATAATAATAATAATAATAATAATAATATGATGATGATGATGATACAAAACATCGTGTGCGTGGGCTTTCTCGGGTTATTCCCGTTTCCTCCCACTTTCTTTATTCGATCATTTCCTTCATATTCGTCATCTACCTCTCCTTTAACCTATAGGACATAATCAAGGGACGTCGGGAAAACTCATATATTATTTCATACTTTCATAAATATTATTAGATTTTTGTTAAAATGTTAAGTTTTTTGATGTTCTAAAGTTCACGAAACTAACCTCGTTAGTTGTCATTACTTTCCTTATGCAGACTTTCTTTCCCTATAACTAGTTTAAAAACATCGTCGCCCTACCTTCACATTGAAATCCTCTAATACAGAAATAGAATTTTCATATGGTATCACGGGACTTGGTCAAATACCCGTGATACTTCTTCTGAAACAGCGTCTTTTATACCGTCATCCTTATCATGTGTTGGAACATTTACATTTTGGTCAGGCGAGATTTTGGGTATGGCGATATTTTGGGGCGCGAGCTTTTGGCCCGGCGAGATTTTGGCCCGCGAGGTTTTGGGTGGCGAGGTTTTGGCCAGGCGGGGTTTTGGCCCCGCGAGATTTTGTCCCGCGAGGTTTTGGGCGGCGAGGTTTCGGCCTGGCGAGATTTTGGGCCGCGAGGTTTTGGTCCGCGAGGTTTTGTACCCAAACCGTGATAGGAAAGAAGTGGTTTTCTGCAATCAATTAAACGTGCCAAGAATATATTCAATGTCCACTCTAATCTCTCTACTAGAATCTGAAATGGGAGAAATCAAGTACAACTTTCGGTTTTAGTATTAAATAATAATAATAATAATAATAATAATAATAATAATAATAATAATAATAATAATAATAATAATAATAACTCCATAGATACCAAACTCTTTTACGTGATGTGCACGTAACATTGTTACTTGTCTTACTAAGTCCAAATCTAAAATCTGCTGACCAACAAAATATTAACTACAAACCAGAACAATAAAATAATCTCTATGCCTACCACCATTTCAGATACGTGACCCTATTCCTTAATGTTTTGCATCAGTGCAACGCAAAATTTGTGTTCCGATTTGCGGTAATTAGCATAAAAGCCACAATTGTTTTTTTTTTTTTTGGGGGGGGGACGTTTCGATCCGCAAATTTAGCGAATACTGTTTTGGAATGAGACCCATGATCAAATGGAGATCTTTGGTTCTCGTGTTATTGGTAATCAAAGTTGTAACTTGGCGTAGTCAAATTTTCAGGAAAATATATATATATATATATATATATATATATATATATATATATATATATATATATATTATACACAACTGATGGAAACAATTTGATTTTAACCAAAATTTTCTTGGCGTTAAATCTTTGAACTTAGTGCGAGTATGAAATATTATGGTGTGCAGATTTTTGATTGTTACTTTCATTAAAGTTGAGGGTTTGGACTTACTTGTATGATTACAGTATGAGTGTGTATTTACAATAAAAATGTCCTAAAAATCAATGAAGGGCATTTTTTTTATTTTTTTAGAAACTTACTAGTTTACATACAGAATAAATGTGTTACACAGAAATTAATAGCAATATTGTTTTCACGAGAGAGAAGTTTGGCTTTGACTTCTAGTGCAAAATCAATATTTACGTACAGAAACTTTTCAAAACTGGCGAACTATTGAATTTCAGTCTTGTAGTTTGACAGATTATGAGCATATTCTGTTTCTGAAGATAATTGTTACGTAAAATAATTAATTTCTATTTATTAATGTGTTTTTTAGGTTTCATATGCCCGCCCTAGCAGCGAAGCAATAAAGGGTGCCAATTTGTACGTGAGTGGACTGCCAAAGAATTTAACACAACAAGATTTGGAAAACCTTTTTAGTCCGTATGGTCGAATCATTACCTCCCGGATACTCTGCGATAACATTACAGGTAAGAAAACTTCGATTTTCTTTCTTCTTTTTAATGTTTGTGTACTCTTTCTGTAACCTCCCATACACACTGGACACCTTAATGTGTTGACTTTACCTCCGCCAAGCCATTTCTATTCAGCTGCTTTATTTAATCTAAACTGATTTATATTATTGAACAAAATTATTTCCATTAACTAGTGCAGTCAGTGGCATTATTATTATGGAACTTGGCTAGGACGGGTGGAATTTCCTTGAACAGACTGTACTAGTTTAAAGAATTTTGTTTATTTTTATTTCATTTAAGTTCTGCGGAAAAATCGTTTCAAAGAGGGCTCCATCCTGCAATAGCTACATTCAATAATGTTTGCCCTATATAAATAAGTTGAATGAAGCGTAATATGGAAATAATACGGTGGATTTCATATACGTGAAGACGCACGTCTTTGTTAATGTTCTATAAAGAACAAAATATGGCAAAAAAATAGCCAACTTGATGTGAATATTTATTCGTAACACTTCAGATAAAATAACAATCACACAGTAAGTTTGTGTCAGATTTACGTAAGAAATGGGAGATCAAAATGACTTCGATCTGCAACAAAACTTTACAAATGACGTTGGTTCACGAAATAACTAAAATCTAACTTAGTTGCTGCAAGGGATCACATGATAATGCTGCTATAGTTCTTGTATATATTGCATCTTCGTTCATAGGATTGCAGAGCAAGAATCTTAATCGCGAGAGAACGGGGCAGCAATTATGATTTAAAGATACTTATGTGTTTAAGTAACGCTAGATATACGTCAACGCTATTATGTTATGCTAATTTAATTTTTACTTTTTCTTTCATTATTATTTATTTTATTCCTTATGTTTTATATTTTTAGTTTTACTTTTGTTTTCTAATCCAACTGGCTCATCTATGTGCCTTAATTTATTCATCAACATTAGGACTTCATTACATAACGTGTATTTCTGGGAGGATTGGTTTTGTAGTTAAGTGAATAATCCCATAACGGTTTTGAAAAAAAAAAGTAATTATTTAGTGGTAAGAATATATATTTTGTAATAATATTTGAGTGTGTAACATTAATATAAATCATACATCATTATTTTGTTCTGAAAATACTAAAAGAAACTAATTATTTCCATACATTACAGTATCAACATTTTATTCAAGGGTCTGTTTTAAGAGTTCAGAAAAAAGAGTTATAGGTGGCACTAAATATAATTCAGATGTGTTCTCTGTATGTCCTGTTTTAAAAATGAAAATCCAAATATTGTCTAGGCAGCAATATTAAATGAAATCGATCTCTTGAAATACAACATTCTTGGTACATAACTATTTTAACCAAACCAAAATATTATACTGGAACCTAATATACATTAAATATTAACATCGAGCATGAATATAAACTGTAGTTTGCTGAAGTAAGCAAAAAAAAAAAAAAAAAAGTTTAGAAAACTGCTTTCTGAGATTATTTCCAAAATGTTGGACACTTATGTCTAAATTGTTCTTTTAGTTACCACTGCAGACACAATATAAGTATTTTTAATTATGATAATGCTACATTTAAAACCCTCTCACTTTTGAGTAGGCCTATAACTAAAATTTATCCAAATAAAACAAAAGTGTGGCCGCCTGAAACACGTATGTTTTATTTCCTGAAGCCCTAATATTCTGTCGAATTGTTTTCATATTTGGCACGATCGTAACTGTAATTATATATTTCATAGAAGGTATAACAAAAAGTAAATTATAAAATTTCTGATTCTTGGGTATCATCCATGCTTTTGACTTGACTGTATATTGTTCAGGGTCGAAACTTCGTCAGGATTGAAGAGAAATAAAATGAAGTTAATTTTTTCACGGACTATAATGTGCAAGATAGATCCACACTTTCATAAGTTTTAAGCTTGTACTAAGAGGCACGGTAACTCAGTGGTAGAGCGCTTACCTCTGGTGTGCGGATCCCTAGTTTGATCCTGGGCCAAGTAAGTTCGTGGTGTACAGCATAGTGTCCGTGAGTTGCCCTACATACTCTCGTTTCCTCATTATCATTTCACCAACTCTTCCATTATTCCCTTGTCTTTATCACCACTCTTCGTTAATCTAAACGGCATAATCGTGAGATGTTAAACTGAAAGATTTCATTTTCATTTTTTTCAAGCTTGTATTATCTAAATAGATGAATGCAATACGTTTCACTTTTAAAGCAGGGATAAAGTTAAAGATTTAATACTGTTTGTTAATGTTAAATTACGATGCAATACTAGATTTGAAAGCTGCCTGCGGAAGAGAAATACTAATAAGATACGATATAGATTTGAGCATCATGATGATAAACTAAAGTCTTTCGATTTTTGATTACGCTGAATAAGGCGTTGCATGTAGGTTAAATACGTTAAAATTCCAATAGGTTTTGTTTCGAGGTGTAAACCGTCCAATTTTTAAGCATTCTACTCAATATTACTTAGGATATTTCTTATTTGTGCATGGCTGTATTCTGTCTTTAACATTGTTTATATGATAAATTACATAGCAACACACTTGATAAGCTCACCGTGTAATCTCGACCAGACATACCTTACATCGTACCTGAATTTCTTAGTTCGTTACTTTATCCTTGCACATAGGGTATATTAAAACATTTTGGAAGATGACACAGTACATATAGAAGTTGGAAATAAGAATGCTAGACATGGTAAAGTAGTATTGTGACATATTAAAAGCCAGACTAAATTGGCTGCATATTTTACACATTCTGTAAATATGGCAGAATGTGTAAAATGCTGGCTTCATAGAGAGTTTCAGTACCCTTATCACTTAATACTCATACTGTGATACTCAATTCCTGAATGGCGGGTGAACTCGGGCAGAGCTTCGCTGGAGTAATATCTCCTAGCAAAAATAGTATGTAGCCGAAATCCCCGACGTGCCTTTGGTAGCTTACGTATTTGCCATAAAGACATGGCCTCGCAACAATAGTTTCTTACATAAAGTTTTTAAAAATCGGTACTAATACACATTAAGGAATCAAAGGCAGGATAGAAGTAAGTAAAAATTAAACTTACCTAATATGTTTTCTACCCGATTTCCTGAGAAACTTTGCCTCAGGAAAGTCCCGTCGTAAGGTCAAGCAATAGTCATACAACATTGCTGCACTTCACTTTCTTTGATAACACTTATATCCATTTGAGAAATACCCTGGTGAAAGCGTTCACAATGTTCGTCACTAATGGCACCAAAATTATCCGGGAAGAAGCCCAAATGGTCGTCCAGGAAATGCAGTTTGTGACATGTTGCATCCCGTACGGTGATATATACGTATATGATTTCACTAGTTCATGTACAATATCGCCATAATTTTCTGCCTTACGGTTGCCTAAAAGTTCTTACACACGCTTACATAGGACAACTATGCTATTTTCTCAACATCACTCAACAAGTCTACAAAATTATTATCATTCTTAATTCCCTAATTTGTGGTCCTACAGATATTCCTTCCTTTATTTTAGCATTACTGATCTTTGGGATCGTAAGTGCATGAATGCACGTGATGTTTGGTCCATACCTTTCACAGAGTTTCTGATAAGTCCCAATTTAATATGCAATGGAGATAAATACACATTTCTAGGGGCAATAAGAAGAGTGTTTGCTACATTTTTATATCCAGGCGGCGGTACATGGGAAGCAAGCTATTTTTTCACAATAGTGATTTTCTCTCCCTGCTGTCCCACTCGCATAGGAAGCAGAAGTACTGTGTGTACCCGGCTACATGCCAAGCAGAATAGCAATTATCTTTAGATCTCCACATATATTCCATTTGTATCTGTCATATTGGATAAAAGTGAGAAGCAGTTTAAAAGTCTCTTAAGTCTCTCCTTAAGGCTAACTACGTGAGCAATCGGAACAGAAAGAAATTTGTTCCTGTTGCGGAGAAGAACTGCCTTGAGACTCAATTTACTAGAATCTATGAAGAGACGCAACTCATTTACACTGTATGTATGGCCAAGAGTCTCCAAGGCGGATTCGATATTGTTACAAAAAAGTCACTCTTTTCGAGAAAATATATATATATATATATATATATATATATATATATATAACAGCATGGCGGTCACGAAAAACTTTCACTTTTGCATCGGGGAAAGAAAATCCCATCCTTTCGATTGCGAAGATAAAAGCTCAGATTGCTGCATGGGCAAATTCAAATCGCGAAAAAGATCATTGAGATCACCTTGTTTCAAAATATGTGGGATATTTGATTCATAGGGCAATTCAAATGTCAGGTCGGGATAAGTGGATCCCCCATCTTCCGAACATTCTTTATGCTCGTTACCAGATTCATCGTCACTCACATTTTCTGGAGGCACTGGTACCGGTAATTTTTCACTGTGTCATACGGGTCTCATAGCAGATGGTAAATATTGGTATTGCATACTCTTGGTTTTCCACGTGATTCCAGCTATTTTTATTAGACAAAAATAAGTCTCTTGTGTCATCCGTATGTCGTAGCCAAATCATGGAAACCGCGAACGGCATAAGTTTCGAACCTTCTGCCCAGCCTGTCAGGAGTCTAAAACATGCCAAGCAGCATATGTGGGGGCCCATTTCTTGTATTGGTCGCTAACCTTACAGCCGAAATAAAGTTCGTAGCACTTCTTTACGAGCGGAGCCAATTGTTGTTTTAGCGACTTGAGAGTTACTTCTCCACAGATACAACAAAAAGAAATTTGCACTATTGACACAGGTACCCGGAATTTTATTCTTTTGAATAACCACAGTATTCAAATTTCACTAACCTAGAACATCCAACAGTTTCCCACGCTATCAGAAATCTAATACTGCGACACATGCGGCAAGAATAACAACACAATTCTATGCTATTGAATATGACTAATCGGCAATGTTGTCAAACATCACTAATTTTCTGGAGTGTGTTCCTTGACCTTAGGGACATGCATTGGAATTTCTTGTACTTTTCTCGATTTTATCTCACTTTCTCTCAGTCAATATGTATGCAAGTTACTTAAATTCAGCCATAGCAGAATAAACTATATGCAGCGTTTTTATAGATTTTCAAGGATTTCAATAAGGAGAAGGCAGCATGTCATAAGAAAACTCAGCCCGATGGACAAAAACTTATTTCATTTTCGAATTTAGCATCCTCAATTTAGCCTAGAACATTAATCAGATTCCTTGTAAAAACAACCTTGTTGACCAGCGTGATTGCTGAGAGTAATTGTTATCTTGGTGGTCGTTTTTGAAAACCTCATTTTGTGATATATCCAACATAAGTAAGGGAGATCACGTACATGGATACGTTGGGTAGATGAGATCGCACACGACGATGATATAGCACAAGCAACCGACTACGAAGAAGAAAATATGTCTTAGAAACTACTAACAGCGAACATATGCATGCTACCGTACGATATTTTACTTAATGTGAATGCTGCTGCACGATATATTACCTGATATAGGTCCATCACTACTCTGGAAATCACTAAAGAAATAATAAACACTTCTGACCAGAGGATATACACTTGTTTAGTAGAAACTAAATTACAGTGTAACGGTTTCGACAACTTAATGTTGTCTTCATCAGACACTAACTGCATAGCAAAAACAACTTGACCACAAACATATAAACATAGTTTAAAAGAACTCGGAAGATGGAAGCACAACTCACATGCATTGATTTTAGAGAAGGCTTGTTAAAATACAAAGGCTTCGAACAATAATTTTGTATAATAAACTTTATGAAAAAGATATAGTTAACTAATTTAGACTATTTGAAGTACAAATACTTAAAATGTTTGTTTGTGTTAAACGTGAAATCACACATAACCGTAAATGAGAGATTTGAAAGCTAAAGTTATAGGTTGGAGCTCAGGCGCTTTTAATTGCTATTGTAGCATTTTAATAGATAGATACTTTTATATTTGGTGAAAAGTCCTACGAAGAGTGTGCGACGTCTATTAAGTGAACATAATGTTAGTGTCAAAAGTGTTCAAAGAATATTAGACAGGGAAAAGTGGCATCCTCAGAAATTACAGTTAAAACAAAAACTGTCAGAGGATGATTTTGATAGACCAAAGGAGTTTTGTGATTAAGCGTTGGCCCAGATAGCACGTGACCTAGTGTTTCCTCATAACATTGTTTTTAGTGACGAGGCAAATTTCTATGTAACAGGTGAGATTAACCACCAAAATGTCCGTTACTGGCTAATACAAATCTTAATCGGATAGATGCATCAAAAATGCAAGGTACATGTAAGGTAATGCTGTGTGGAATGTGGGCCAAAAGACTTACTGGATCTTTTTTTCATTGACGGGACCTATTGAACCTGTTATCATTGATGGGACCTTCGATGCTGTATTGAGATATGCTTGGAAACACTGTTATGCCACTTTTGTTGGACGAGGAAGAGTGATTTAATCAATATTGACAACAATTTGGGGTACAGCCACGTTATGATTGCAATGAATTCGATGGCTCAATGAACACTTTCCCGGTTGCTGGATAGGTCGGCATGGACCAGTTGAGTGGCCAACAAGGTCCCCCGACCAACCTCATTTGGATTTCTATCTTTGGGGGCACTTTAAAGCTATTGGCTACCAGTATAAAATTATCGACATTGGCATTAAAAGGAGAAACATTACGACCTGTTAACAAATATCACCAACTATGCTTCGCAAAATACACAAGCACTGGTTCTCACGGTTAAGGGTATGCATAGAACAGAACGGTGGACATGCTGAATATGTCATGTGATTGCATTTGTCTTATGTGTGTAAGCTCTCTCTTTTCCTGGTTATTAAAGAATACGTAATATGAGATGTTACAAAGTTTGTTTTTTTGCTTTATCCTTCAATTCGAAGCTTCGCAGAGCACATTCCACAGCATTGCACTCATAATATATTCTAAATCTATTCACAACTTCAAAATCTTTACAGGGTTTGGAAAAATAACCTTACAATTCTGTTTCTCTTCGAACGAGGATGATGTTTATATGCCACACGACCATGTAGACATTTAAAATAAACAAGTTGATTCCAATATGGCGGACGACAACCTTAAACACGTCATAATGTTTCACCCCACGCACCAGCATTGATCCCAATTGACTCCGGATCGACTGCATTTACACTTTCTCATATATTTAGCCTGGTCCAGATTTTGTATTTCACTTAACAAAATATTACCTTTCAATTACTTCGGACATTTGGACATTTTCCAATATGGCTAACGAAGAAGTTGTGGGATTTTAGTATGTCATTTAAATAATGGTTGCCAACATCTATGTTAAATTTTAACTTGTTAATAATTACTTCCTAAGTTCAATAAAATTTTAAATCAGTTTGACGGTAATCTATGTTCAGTTCTGTTATCTATGTTCTATAAAGCGACACTAAGTTTAACTCTTTATGTTCAATCATAGCGAAGATATTGCTATTTTTATCTGGGTATTGTTGATTTGACACTTCCAGCGGCCATTTTCCAATATGGCGGCGAAGGTCACGTGGAATTTCAGGGGACTTTTTGAGTTGAGTTTTAGCTTAGCGTCCCTTTCAGCAGCGAGGCTATATGAGACGTGGACCTACTGATTAACGTGGAATCCGAACCACATGAGCTCCCGCCGGGAATCGAACCCGGGTCTCCCACGCCAAAGGCGCGTACGCTAACCGCTTAGCCACGGAGGAGCTCAGGGGACTTTTTGTATGTTGTTTAGAACATCATTCCCAACATCTGTACCAATTTTCAGCTTGTTACTAATTTGTTCCTTTCTTCGTTAAAATTTGAACTTCATTTACTGCAAAACTAAGTAAATACAATACACAAACAATAAATTATAATGCCAGTGATATATGGTTTTCATTGAGCAAAACACCCCAAAGAATAAAAATTCAATTTAGACTGGGGAAATAGTTATCCTTCCTTTTTCATTATAATTTGGCCATAGAAAAACGCCTGAGAGATATGCAACCCATGTATACAATCATGTGTTGTAGAAATGTATAATGCGTAGGATATGGTGCTGTTTTTTTTTAATTTCAACACTTCCAGTTGTACTTTTTTTTTTACATTTCAACACTTCCAGTGTAACCGTAAAAATGTAATAAAGAAATAATGGTCATGCATTTTTTTTTAATATTCAGCTAGAACTGGACAATCTACGCAAAATTTGCAATTGATCAATTAAAACGCCATCTTTCTAGAGCCTGTAGTTTCCAAGATCTCGTTGTCTAAATGATTGGCCACAAACATACAAACTTCCACGAAAAGTGTCAAGAAAAGGCACATTAGCAGCAATGAAGACGAGGTCGAACTATATTAGACCTAGCCGGTATATGTTGTAGCATGAATAGGGCTTGGATATAAAAATGAGAAGTGCGTACAATAGATCATTGAAACAGTAACGGCATCCTTCAGCGCCGAAAATGTAGAAAAAGATACACTCGTCTTTCTTTTTCTTTACGCTTTTAATTTGAAATACTGATACACCGGATGATCATTTACGCCCCTTGTAAACACCAATGGGACAGTGAAGTACGTTCATGTTTATTCGACTTATTTTATGAATCTATAATTATTCACTATAGTACATAAAATGCGATAAAAATAAATTGCGATACAAATTGAAATTTGTATCGCAATTTGCTACGCGGAATGTAAATTGGAAACACAAAACGCTGGTATTAAGCCTGATTCCAAATTGTATTATACACCATTAAATATAATATACATTTTGAACTCGACACTTCCGAGACGGGTGCGACATATTCCTCATAAAAAATATACACAAAGTGAAAGTGTTCTTCGATAATATTTGAGAAGAGACTTGTAACTGACCAAGATTCAGATAAAAGAGTAATATAATATATATTTACAAGATGGATTATACAAATCCTACATAAAATGTATTTACTGCTTGATAGTTGTCCAAGAAAAGTTCTTTACATTATTCTGCTCACTCCGGAATATGTACAGTCATGTCCAAAATGATTGTCGCATATATATCTGTCTCCTTGTAAGAATATAATTTAATAATGATTTTTGCAGGGTACTTTCAATACTGATACTATGCGTATAATCGGGAGATGTATATTTGTGGTAAATTTTATAGGAAAATAATTATAAACACGAAAATTAGAATGAGTAAAACAAAATGGTGCTAACTGGACAAAGTTTTATTTTCGTTTTATTGTTCTTATTTATTGCTCTCTTGGCATGAAATTTTTCACATACGTGTCTTTGCCGATTATAAACATACTAACATTATAAGAAATACCGTGCGAATTCGTTATCAAATTATGTTCTTACAACATATTTATAGACATGCGACAATAATTTTGGACATGAGTGTACCAATGGAGTTCACTGAAAATATTAGAGATACAGAGACTACTATATATTTATATATATAAAATATTAAAATTTTGATTTATTTCTCTCCACATTCTCGTGAACTCAGTTTAGTTATATACCTAAACTAAATGTAGGGCATTAGTTTCATATAAAATGGATCGGTCTACGCCTTACGAAATTATCCGTGAACATACCTACAGTATGTTAAATTTTGTGGTTTATCTCAGAAAAACGTCGTTAGATCATGATCTTGACAATATTTATATGGAACCTGCGAGAAAGTATAATCCTTTGAAGGAAAAGAAAAGGAAAAAGAATAATCAACAGTGTTACACCTATATTGAAGTTATGCGTGAAAATACACAATATTGTCGGCTAATTAAGATATAAACACCGTTAGCCGTTGATGAGTTTAATGGTCTAGCTCCGAAGACTATCACTGTGTCTTAATGAAACTTGTATGATACTACCGCAAAAAACATACTTTCCAAATAGAATAAATAAATAATATTGATGCTCCTAAGTATGAGTTGTGTGCTACCATAGAAACTATTATTGTATGGATACGGTCAATAGTTGACAGGGGCGGATCCAAGGGGGGGCGATCGCCCCCCAGAAGATGGAACTTTCTTATTATATATATATAAATAAAACCCATTCCAAAGTTTGGAGCCCTTAAAAGTAGCAGTATGACAACCCATCGCCCCCCTCAAAAGTCGATCCTGTATCTGCCCCTGGCAGTTGAATAGTTCCATGGTCTATCTCCAGTGACTATTCCTAAATTCTTGTGAAGTTTGTGTCCACCGGGAAATATTATTTCAAACAAACAGAAACTAGTCAAAATCGTGTCGAATTGAGAACTACCACTTATATCTATCTATTTAAGTCTTCTAAAAAAGAAGCAATAATTAATTGTTTGACAGAAATCTAGTCTATTGTTTGCGTAAATATCGGTGTTTCAACCTTTATCGTAATTGAACAAAAATGGTAACAGATACCAAGAAGCTTTTTCTAATGATTCAACGTCTCAAGACAATATATCATGACTACAACACTTGACCATAACAGAAGTGGGTCTGGGTGACTATTCTCTGTTCCACATAAGCGGATAGGAAAAAGAAGTTTTTTCCCCCACCACGCTTAAGGACAGGTGAATGTTGGTGTTCCGTCTTCCACCATCAGCCCCCGCACACGGAGGTATAGAGTGTATCTAAATATGTCTAGGCCTAAATAATAAATTACAACTTTCATAATAACACTGCGTATTTTAAAACACTTAATTACATTTACCTGCATTAGTGAGTAAATAGCACATGTGTCAATTTAATGGAAAATGTTATTGAACAGTTGTATTGTTTATTTTCCTTCTTTTTTGGCAGTCGGGGTTGAGATAATGTTGGAATGGCAAGGGATGTCAGGGTTGGTAATTGAATTGGTATTTACTGCTTTGATACATTAATTTCATAATATAAAATCGTAAACCAAGTACAATATGTATGGGTAAATTATTAGTGCGTTAAGATAATAACAATAGAACCTGAAATAATAATAATAATAATAATAATAATAATAATAATAATAATAATAATAAACACTTCTTGTTTCCTCTCTTATATACATGTGTTCTTACATTAAAAAGAACCAGAAGAAAAATATCCATATGTATAAACACCGATAATAGTCAATAAATGCGTCTCGCCCCGGGCGCCTCAACTCAGGCAAATGCCCTGGTTTCTATTGATTATATTTCAATTAAATCATTTTCCTACGTTTTTCTCTTCGTACGTGCACCTGATGTGATGGTGGCAAAGTATCTTTTTTTCGTTTGTTGTTTATTAATACGCGGCGATAAATTTACGGTAAAGCATCATACATACAAGATTCATCAACATTGAAATCTTCTGAGTTTATTAAGGGGAAAAAATTGTTATGGTGGACTTAGAAAAACAATCCCAGATTGATTGAAGCCTGACACGAGGTAGTAACTACAGATGCTACGTAATTTGAACAGGCACATGTCTGAGTCTGTCGTTTGCAAGCAAAATTATAATTATTGGAGCTTAACCATCGTAGTGAATTTGACGCCCCTAAAATCCCCTAAAATTTGGCGCCTTGTGCGGTTGCAATCCTCACCCGGCCCTTTCGTTGGCCTTGAGTTTAGCCAATTGATAATAGAGGAAATTGACTTTTGAATTGTTACTTGACTATTTTAATAAAAACGGAGTTGTCAATAGTGCTGACGACCGTTGTGGGGGATTGAGAGTAACAGAAGTTTGGAAATGAAATGAAATCTTTTAGTTCTACGTATTGCAGTTATGTCAGGTAGGCTAAAGGAGACTGTGATGACGAGAATGAATGAAACAGTGCAAAGAAAAATGTAGGAGGAAACAGGAGAACTCCGAGAAAATCCGCAAAAAGCAGTGCTTGTCCACTACTGAGCCTACTAAGCACGAGCTGGGATCGAACCAGGGCCTTATGCCCCAGAGGTGAACACTCTACCACGGAGCAACCACGGCCCCAACAAAAGTTTTTAAATCTCATAGAACTCTTGTCTGGAGGTCAATGCAATTAATGGGTGCTGACTTGCATTGACTTCAAATCCTCTATAAAATCAACATATATAAATACACACGAAAGGACAAATAATACTGAGTAAAATGTATTAGTATTAGTTGCTGCTCTCCAGAGGTTCTGTATTCATACTTTGACCACTCTCGCCAGAGTCGTCACTTTTGTCTCCAAGGTTAATAACGATTTTTCTGTAACTTCGTCAGTTATCCTGTCGAGTTTTCAGTATTTCGTTTCTTCCATCTCCACTACATGTTGCACACAATCTTTCCACTTTTCACTTGTTACCATTTCTAACCCTTCCTCCAAAAGAGTATTCACTTCACTTAGTGTAAAACGTTTATTGTTTTGTGCCACATGTCCCTTTACTTGACTCCAAATCTGTTCAATTGGATTAAATGTACAGTAGTAGGGGATATTCTGAAAACTTCCCTACCTGAAGAGGCCGCCATTTTGTCCACTTTATACTTGTTGCATTCACTTTTGGCTGCAGGAGGTATAAGACTCAGTTTTAACGAACGTATCGTCGTAAGAAATGTTTTTATTTTGAAACCATTCTTTTATTTTATTTTTTGCCCAAGACATGGTGGGAACCCGATCTACCTTTACAGTGTGATAAGATGCGTTATCCATGACTATCACGCAGTTGGGTTCTAGATGTGGAAGTATGTTTTGAAACCAAGGTAACATTTTACCTTTACTGGTTGGGTTCTTAAGTCCTTTGGAGAGTCCAGAAAGAAAGGCTTGTTTACTAGAATTCAGTTTCATCTACCATTACTCTTGACACGGTATGAGAAACATTTACCCGTGTCTCATCAAGATATTAGATTTTCCTACCCGCTGCTCTGTACTTCTTAATTAAACGGAGATATTTTCTCCTCCATAATACTATAACATCCCTATCAACCACAACAGACCTTTTATTGCGCTATACATACTTGAATTTCATTATTTTCAACAGTCTATGGAGAGTTGAGTGAGAAAAGCAGGGCACTTCATCATCGGTATTTATGCCTATCAGAATTTTATTTAACGTTGGCAATTCATTACGGGAAAAGACCTGGTGTACCTTTGATCGAATTGCCGATTTCGTGAAGTCGTCATAGTTTTCCAAGAGGGAAAATACTTGTACGCGTATTTTTGGGACTTGATTTATTTCCATTAAATTTAGCCTCCCGCCTACTTCTATAAACAGTTGCCTTTCCTCTGTTTCCCAGTCATGTCGGCGAATTCTTCAACAGTTAAATTAGGATGTTGCTCTCTTAAAGCATGTAATATATTCAAAATGCAACGCTTCTCACTACTTCATAACGCTTTCCAGGGCTCATGTTTTATAACAGAATTAGTGTAAGCATCATGAATTGTCGCTTCACAAAGCACTAAATACGCAATTATTTACAATCTAATATGGACTAAAATTTGTTTCAGATAATATAAACTATACAAAATATAATGGATACAAAATACAATTTAATATGCACTAATTTCACGGACACTATATATAATATAGTTACCACACACGCTAAATTCATACAATATTTGCACAGGTCGATAGTCTGCGCACTCGATACTCAGACAGCCAGGTTATCTTCCTTGAAATTGTAAATAAAGATAGAATGTCGACAGGATCAGTTTGCCTTCTCTCCCGACTCTTAAGTGAAACAATGATGGAAATTAACTATATAACGAATTAGTTCTTATTTCTAGAAATGCAATCTAATAAATAGGAAAATGAAAGAAAATCTTTAAGTTTAACGTCCCACGATTATGCTGGTTAGGTTAAAGGAGATATTGATAATGAGAAATGAGTGAAATGGTGGAATGAAGAAAGTGGGATGAAACGGGAGAACACCGAAAAAACCCACGAGCACGGTGTTTGTTCACCACAAAGTCCACACGGCGCGAGCTGGGGTCGAGCCATGGACCCCAAGTACCGGAGGTGAACGCTCTACCACTGAGCCACCGCGCCCCTTAATAAATAGAACTAAAGCCAAAACTTTAATACATAATTAGTAAAAAAAAAATACTTAAAGACAAAAATTAAAAACAGTAATTGTTTGTTATGGGGGTTGACAGGTAAAAACAGCAGCGCGTTCTGACCATCAGGTGTGAGCGAATTTACGTACGAATTTAGTGTGTACACGATTCTGTTTATTAGAAAAGCTTCCCTCCCTGTGAAGGTCAACGGCTTGCTTTCCCCTCCGTACTGGAGAGTGGTGGGAGGAAGGGGAGTTTCCTATCAGGTTGCCTGGAATAGATGATAGTACCTCGATTTCAATATGACTTTCTGTACAGCATTAACGGTGAATGATATGATTTTTTTTAAAAATTAATTCAGTGTCCCAAGAATAGGTTCTTTCATTTCTGCTCCGGAAATCCTCTGTTCGAACCGAAAGTTTTTAAAATTTGTCATTTCGTTTTTCAGCATTTATCGCCGTACAGGGAAAACTGTAACATATAGTAATAATCTCGTCTATTAATATGAGTAACAGCGTCTCAGAACAGCACAATTATCCACAAAACCCTACCAAAATCACAAGTAGTTCAAATTTACTATTACTTCCGTTTTCAGTACCAGTTTCAAAGTTTATGACCATAGAACAAGACCAATAACAGATAGCGTGACGCTGGTTTTCATAAACGTTATAGCATCTCATGACAATATATCATGACTAGAGACCGGATGTTTAGGCACTAAAAACCTGGAAAATAGGCAGGCAAATAGGCACTAAACATTTTTAAAATAGGCAGTAAAATAGGCACTAAAATGTAACTCGAAATAATGAAGATAAATACTCAATATGATTAAAAACTAGATTCAAGTCATAGATAATGTTCAAAGAATATAGAAACATACTTCTTTGTTAATATTTTCTTTTATTGTATATATAAAAATGAAGCTTGTTATGCATTCCATATATTCTGGGAGAACCGGAAAGATGTGCACATACGTCAAGAGGTGATTCATAACATCAAAAGAAGACAAAAAGTTCTTTTGCATGTTGTCGAATTCCACGTCGTGTCGGAGTGACAAGGTGGCAAACTTGGAATCCAAAATCAAATCCTGACAATTGGAACGAGACATAAAGGTGTGCACGTACTTCGGAAGGTGATTCGTGACATTCAAGAGGACTTTTTGTCTTCTTTTCATGTCATGAATCACCTCTCGAAGTATGCGCACATCTTTCGGTTTCGTTCCAATTGTCAGGATTCGATTTTCGATTCCAAGTTGGCACTCTGTCACTTGTACATGAAACGGAATATGAAAAAAATACACGAGGACTGTTTGTCTATTTTTGATATCACTAATCACTTCCCAAAGTATGTGCACATCTTTGAAGTTCACTCTGTATACCTATATTGCAACGTACCACGTGCTTGTGTTTACAAACACCTAATATACACATATATGTGTGTATTATTTATGTTATATAAATTACATTTTTCCCTATGAAGGCTTAATTTGAAGATAATGCATAGAATAGGCAACATTAGGCGCAAAAGCAATCATTTAGGCAGTAAACGTCGAAATAGGCAAAATAGGCAAAATAAAATTGGCTTAAATTGAAACTATAACCCTCCATATAATCTTTAAAACGTTATTTTTGATCATATCTTTAATATTAAAGAATAGGCATTTTGCCTAACATCCGGTCTCTAATCATGACTGTTTACAACAAACTTAGCAAAACCGGTTTATTAAGAACTATCGGTGAAATATTCTGGAAAAAGGAAAAGAGGTGTAATGCTTATTGATATAGGAAATGCCTTTGACCGGTTGAACTGAAAATTCTAAGAAACGTGGAGATTGAATGGGGAATCGAAGACTCGTTAAACAAAATAAAAGTTTGAATAAACATGTAAGTATTAAGATAGGGGATGTAATTATAGACAATAGTGCAATTGAAGGTGAAGTATACACAGTCTTGCATCTCACCAGCGCTATTTAGCACTTATTTTGAAGAGAGTGGAAATAATTTTAAGGAAAACTCATTCTACAGGGGCTAAATGGCTAGGTGTATATGATTTGCGCAGAAAACTAGTCTTGTCGCGTAGTCTGAACAGTAAACTAGTAAGATTTTAGGACTGTCGAAGAAGGCTGCGAAGAGTGGGGATTGAAAATTAACTTTAGAAAAACAAAAATAATGGCGATCAGTTGAAGCCGTTTTATCATACATAGGAACTGAGAGCAGGTGATCGGTTTCCAGTATTTATGTAGTTGAATGAAAACACGAAGTGCAAACTTTAAAAAAAAAATAGAAATGATGCAAATAACATCTGGAAAAGTAAAGTAGTACAATTGATTTTTTTTTTAAGTGAATTGACTTTTTCGTGTGTATTATTGTACTGTATGTGGACGAAACGTAGATGCTACGCAAAACGACAAATAAAAATGCTTTCGAAATATACGTAGGCGTTTATAAAGAGTAGATAAAGTTAATATATACTAACAAGAACGAATGATGAAGTGTTAGGAATAGTAGGAAAACATGCAATTAAAATCACTAAAATAAATATAGTGGGACCTTGGCTGAGGAGGAACTGTTTTGAGGGAAGTGATAAAAGGTGCGGTGGAGGATGGAGAGAGAACATAAAATGCTACAATTAATGGATGATATTAAAACACAAAATTGGTATGTGAAGAAGGCTGAGGAATGGAGCATGCCATTCCATACTTTGAGATGAACTGTCAGCAGTGACAGAACACCTATGATGATAATGAATATCTCATTTCTAGCCATCCATCTCGATTACTGAGTCAGTAAGAAAGCACATGATTCATTTTTGATAGGTAACGTTTTTTTTTTTTTTTTCATATTTAACTGCAAGAGAGTGATCTGTTAAATTCACTGACTTAATACTAGACAAGAAGTTTGAGATTTTGTACAAATATAATCTCAACTTTCTTAACTGTAAAACAAGTTTTGGAGAATCGCACTTCGAAATGATAGAAAAATGCCACTTGTTCCTTTTTTTTTTTTTTTTTTAAATGACTCTCTCACTTAATGCTTTTTTCCACCCAAAGGTGAGAAAAGAACTGAATTTTATAATTACAACACGGTTCTTTTGAGCCATTATTGAACATCGATATGAACTTCGACCTGCGTATAATTTGCTTGTATCCAAGTCCGTAAAAAATAATGTTTAAGTAAATACATAATTACAATTGAAAAGAGTAAATGATTATTTTATGTACAAGGATTGCATAATTACTTTGCTACTGAAATATTGCTTTTCCATGTCATTCTAGCTAGCGTAGATCGGTGATACGAAATAATGTTAATTTAAATTGAAGTTCAAGAGATGACATTCCCTTCAGCATAATGCAATGTGGCCTTTAAAGTAGCAGCTTGGCATTTAGCGTGCATTTCCCTCGGGGTGTTTCAAACCAAGTTGGCCTTCGGAATGTTTAAAAGGCTATGGAATACGGTAAAATTGATAGTTGTTAACTTGAAGGTATTAGTTACAAGTGATACATGGTTAAAAATATATATCATTACATTGTATTCAGTAAAGCAGCATTGCGAGATATTGAGGTGCAATATTAAAAACAAAATCTTTCATTTTTTTCCGCAAATATAGCTATTAAATAGTATTGAATATGGTTATGAACGTGTGTGTGTCGATGTGCGTGCGTGTTTATGTATGTAATAATAGCCACACTTCGCGTTTACACCCCTGAGTATGTGCGATTATACATTACTTTGAAGAGAGAACACACAGTTGACTGATTCTTTGTACTTGTTTTTTTTTTTTCTGTAATTCGTTACCGGGCTTCTTAATACAACGGCCAGTATTTTGTTCTAGATGTCCAGGCAAATTTAATCTTAGTATCGTAGCCATTAGAAAAAAAGTCTACCACATTGTACTTATTAATAAATATTTACAAAATACGAGCAAAATAACTTTAAAAATCGTCTAAAGACACTCCACTAATATTTCCATGGACTTCTGGGAGAAATTACATGCGCTCACTCGTGGCTAAGTGGGTAGCGTAGGTGCATTAGTTTGAGAGACTCGGGTTCAGTTCTCGCGGGAGCTCATGTGGTTCGGATCCCACGGTACACTGTAAGTCGACGTCTGATGTAGCCTCGCTGTTGAAGGGGATACTAAAATAAAATATCAACAGACATTCAGTCCCAATTAATTCTGATAAATGACGCATTACTGTATTTACCATGAAAACAAAGTACGGCGTTTTCATATCTTACCCCTGCACCTTCGTTGTTGTTGATACATTGACATAGTCGTGCGCGTGAGCCTTCATCTCACATTGTGCCCATCCCTACCATTTTCGTTCACGCTATGCATTATTTCATTCTCTGTTGTCCAGCAGTGGCGTGACAACGTTGAATTTTTCTTGACCATCGGGCGCTTCACCAATTTCAAGTCCAAATGGTTGGTTGATATATAAATGCAAATCGTAAATTATACTTTCCGTTAGCATTGCTATCATTATCTATGCACGTCTTCAATAGTTATCGAGATGGCGTATATACACACTCAGTGGATATATCTGTGGCTTGGGTCTAAAAGGGCCTTGTCAAAAAGTACCATTTTGAGAAAAACTCATTTGAAGTTTCTTACAATGTTTTGTTTGAAGTTATTTCAAACATACTTGCAAATATAAAATTAATATTTTTACCAATGAAACATGTGTTTGCCCAATCGGATCGGATACTTGTATTTTCATGACACTATCTCAGCTTATCTCCGAGATATCTCTCGATATTGGCCCTTTTCATCTTGAAATCGTACTAGTTTTTTTTTGAAAATCTGTGGCCTGCCAGGTTCTCTGTAGATTGCAGTACAGAGTAAATGGAGCGCGCTGTTGCCACATTTCTTCTGCCGTATGTATTCTTCTGAACAAGAAAGACGGAAAGAGTGACTGAGTCTGTAAATAAAGCCTGTCTTAAATTCATATATTTTCATTCGTTTTGTCATTCCTTTCGTGCAAATTCATTTGGAACGGCTAATTGGAGGGTACGAAACAACAGTAATAATTGTGTGAGAGGGGATTTCCTTTTATGATGGTTTATAAATCGGTGCAATAAAATTTTGATTGGAGCAATACGAAATAGAGAGCACATATGAAACGAATAGGAAACAACTGATTGAAATAAATGGCAAACTAAACTGTTTCACACAGAAATTTCCTGGACGTACCGATTGTGCGGCAAACTAAGGAATAGCAATAGGTAAGATACTGCTACTGAACCTGAATAAGAGTGCTGGAGTAGAGTGATCGTGATACGTGACGAGAAAATATGACGTATGAGAACGCTCATTCGTCTGTGTACGCAAAATTTCCGAAAATCCAACTCCGTTTGTCAAACAAAAATTACATCGTAAAGTATATTGTGAATGCGGTTGCTCCCTACTTCCGATGGTTTGGATCAGATTTTCCCCACGGAACAACAGTATGATATTTTAACAAATACCAGGAAGTCTAAATAAAACATCGCACTATAATAGAAATTATAAATGCATTTCTGAATAATAAGGGAAGGTTTGTAAATATAAATTAAAAGAAAAAGAAAAGAACGTATGCTAAACACATTTTAATCACTGTCGCTGCTTCCACTTAAAGGCAAAATCCCTTTCATGTATTCATTTTGTAGCTGAAAACCCGAAGAGCGTGAAAATGTAAACGTGAAACAAAAAGCAAGGATGGGAATAGCGAATGAAGCCCTTAGGAGGAAGGAAAGTATATTTTGTGGGACTGAATAAAGAGTTGAGAAAAAGACTCATAAAATATTTCGTGTGGAGTATTGTACTGTAAGGGTCAGAAACATGATCATTAGGCAAAAAAGTGATTAAAAACGACTGGAAGCTTTCGAAATGTGGGCGTGGAGGAGAATGGAGAAAATTTGCTGGGTTGATCGCAAAAGGAATGAGAGAGTATTAGAAATGGCGGGGAGAAAAAGAACAATTTTAGATATTAAGAAGAGAAAGAGAAACTGGTTGGGACATTGACCAAGAAGGAACTGTATCATGAGGGACGTGCTAGAGGATATGGTTGCAGGAAAAAAGAGGGAGGGCTCAAAAGGAGACTACAATTACTGGACGATATCAAAGTAGAAAGATCATACGTGAAGAGGAGGAGGTTAACGGAAGACTGTGGATCATGGAAACTTCTCAGTTGCAGCAAGTGACCTACCAATAATGCCAGAACATCTATGATGATGATAATGACAAATGTAATAGTAAATAGGAACTGAACCTTCCTGGTTTCTATACTCACTTCTGACACCTCAGACACGCAGTGTCAGACTGGAAACTTAAGAAGAATGAAAAGACACTATACTATATGTGTTCTAAACAAACGTACAAGTTGTGACTAAATCACGTATAGTGACAGCCAACAAGGTACAGATCGTTGGGCGAGGAAACAAAACCAAACAGAATTATCAAACCCTCCGAAAATACATTTTGTTTATTTCATGCTTCCTAAAGAAACATGAGGGGAGGGGGAAACAAAGAACCTTTTCATTCCACTTTGTGAGCTTATGAAGTTATTTGTTATGAACGCTTTCTCTGTTTTCATGTGCGTATTCAAAGTAAATAAGAGAAGTCGAATTACAAACGAAACCAACTTTTATTGTCAAAATTGTCATAATTCGAAACATTAAATACCACATGCGAACTGTAAATAAATCAATTACAAAAAAAATAGGGATGACCAATTTCGGAATTTTTACTTTCCGGAATCCGGAAAGTAAAATCGGAAAATTCCGGAATTCGGAAAAATTCCGGATTTCGGAAAAATTCCGGAATTCGGAAAAATTCCGGAATTCGGAAAAATTCCGGAATTCAGAAAAATTCCGGAATTCGGAAAAATTCCGGATTTCGGGAAAATTCCGGATTTCGGGAAAATTCCGGAATTCGGAAAAATTCCGGATTTCGGGAAAAATCCGGAATTCAGAAAAAATCCGGAATTCGGAAAAATTCCGGAATTCGGGAAAATTCCGGATTTCGGAAAAAAATCCGGATTTCGGAAAAAATCCGGATTTCGGAAAAAATCCGGAATTCGGAAAAATCCGGAATTCGGAAAAATTCCGTATTTCGGAAAAATTCCGTATTTCGGAAAAATTCCGTATTTCGGAAAAAATCCGGAATTCAGAAAAAATCCGGAATTCGGAAAAATTATTTTTTCTTTTTGTAATCCTAAGAATTTTGTTCAAATGCAAACGAACAAATTTCCTTTTTGTAATCCTAAGAATGTATGATGCAAGTTAAGCTGAAACTTACATCCTAAAGTATACACTACTCAATCTTCCCATGGTTAATGAGATGTAGTCCAAAAGTACGATGTACTCCTAATATTTAATTTTCGTTTTACTGTGATATTGTCCAGATGTAAGACATATCACACTGAGATAAACAACTTGACATAATGAAGATGTTATCATACGTAGTTTTCCAGAAAATCGTGAGAAACTATTTTTTATGAAGTTAAAATATGCGTCGCTTGTTGCCAGTGTGATGCAATTGATAACTTTTATGCTGGAATAGTCTTATTATTATTATTATTATTATTAATCGTTTATGTACTGTAAAAGAAAAATATGAACCGTTAAGTAGTAGATTTTATCTGTTTTTTGATATCTTCTAACAGTAATAACAAATTGCTTGTAAATACGCAATGATTATCAAGGACAATGGCATATTAATGTAAGGACTACTCTGCAGACTAGCAATAAACAATAAACAATAGTCCCAAAAAAAAGTAACTAACTTGGGCACGTCAGAATATTCGCGAGAATATAGGGACGCATTGAGACTAGCAAAAAACGTGGTGTTATTATTACTCAAAGGGCCGTACGATGGAGGCTTTAACGTTAATGTTAATGACACCAATGAGCACTTACTTGCTCTAACGGTTAACCTCACTTTTGAGATGATTCTTAGAAGTGGGCGTGTTGGCATGCAGTTGGAGTACTAACGATTTGCGTCACTATCGAACACTAACGTAGCACTAGCGACGTTTAAAGTCGAAATTGGAGTCTGACATAAGTGGCTTGTCAACTTCACGGACATTATATTTTCCTTGAATGCGAGAATTTTGTGCCCTACCACAAAAATAGGAAAAAATGCGCTCGCAATATATTTGCACTGGAATGTTTGCGCCCTACCCCAAAAAGAGGGGAAAATGCGCCGGCTATATATTTGCACTGGGATGTTAGCGCCCTACAATTCAACTTATTATTGTATTGTGTAAAGTAACTTCCACTCGCACTTGAACTAGGCTTGCCTCTCATCGTCTCAGTGAGTTACTCCATCCGTTATAATATTCCGAACAAATGAAAAAAAAAAAATACAATTTTAGTTCACTAAAGGGCAATCCATACAAATACAATTTTTCATTATACTACAAAATTTACAATAAACGTATAAATGACTGATATATAATTATTTATTATTATAATCAAAGAGTATAATTTAATCTACAAAAGGCTGTTTGGCTCTACCCAGATATCTCTGTTCACAATCCTTGAGAGTTGTTTGGCTTTTCAGGACACAAAATATAGAAAAGAAAATGTAAAGTGAATGTAAAATCACTTCAGTAATATTATCAAGAAAACTATGTACAGTGTGTTTACTTGCTGGAATTACACTTCAAACACACAATTGCGTTCAGTCGTTCTTTCAGGAAAAATGTTCCGGGGGGCACATTTAGTATTCCGGAGGGGGGTCACTGCTGGTACTATTCTATTTATTATTATATTATAGACGTATTATTTTGGTCTCCTCCGAGGGGGCACTCTGAGAGCTCTGGGGAGTCCAGTGTTCCCCCAAAATCATCTCTGGAAGAAGCAGTGATGACGTTGATCCGTTGTGTTCTTTTGGCTTATATTGAAGTTTATTCTCCCCTTATATAGCCACAATGAAAATAAATCACAAATGGCATGGTTGTGGGGGGAGGATTGTTTATGCTGTAATGTCAGCCCCTCCGAGGAAATGCGTAAGCTCCAATAGGTTCTTTTATTTCGCAGGGCTCAAACTTCCCGGTGGAGGTACATCGCAGGCGCAATTTTCCCTGTTCTTGAGGTAGGGCGCAAATTTCCCAGACGCAAAATTCTCGACACCGTTCGAATGACCTCGGAAGACGATATCTTTTTCAATACTTTTTTATATTCTTTTACTCGAGATTTCTTCATAGCTTCTTATTAAAATACTTACTAATATATCCTCATTTTATTGTCCTAACCAATCAATATGGGTATGTTGTCAGTAAAATATTTAGATTGATCGAGCCTCTGGTGTGTAACCACAGTATTTCATATCATCCCCCCATTAGAAATCTTGGCTAAACGAACCAATATATGTTGCCAATAAAATAGTTTAGAATGATTGAGCCCCTGGTAAATAACCACAGTATTTCGTGACAGATTCCCCCCCTTCCTATTACCATATTCTAGCTACGTGCCTGACTCAGCTAATTCTCTACATTCTTTACCAAGCACACATTTTCTAAAGCGGAAAATGCTCTCTAAATACCTAAGCTCATTATTTTCAGCAGATGCACAAACTGGGTAACATTCTATCTACATGAATGTTATATATGTCGATTACTGGAAACCGCTTCTCGCTATCTATTACCATATTTACTATATAATGATTAACGTTAAAACCGGAAATGGTTGATTTGTACCGCTTCCGGTTTGAATATTACATTCATCAGGGAACTCGATTCTTAACTATTGACTCTGTACATCACGGCCAAAATTGATTGGTAATCCATCAGATAGTTCTTGAGACTGTTTGTTTCACTGACGGACAGAATGAATATATGGCTATAGAGTTTTGATAAACTAAATTCGTTAATGAGTGATGATGGAACAAATATAAGAAAGGGAACCAAGAGTACCACCGGGAAAATTTTCGAACACAAAATTAGCCATCGAAAACCCACATGTCCTGGGTTAGAATACCATAGATGAAAACTCTACCACTGAGTCATCAATCACCCGCTTATTAGTTTTGTTAACTATTATATTAATATAAATTAATGAATGCCTGCTTATGTTAATTATTGAACAATTACATTGTATACTTCGTAAAGTCAAAAATTATAAATTTGTATTTACTGTACATACAGTGAGCGCAGAAAGTGTTCGTACACCTATGCTATTGAAACGAGAATGCCTGCGAAAAAGAAACAGAAAATTTAAGAAGTGTAATAACACACACAATATGAATAATGAAAACTAAGCTTTATGAATATATCAATAAAGAACCACAAAGACAAGTTTAATGGTCAGAAAGTAAATAAATTCCGTAGAAAGTGTATAGAGTAGACGCAAAAAGTGATCGTACACCTGACGTACGAATACGAAACAAAGATACCACAACTGGGGTTCACTAGTATTCACCTGAGTATACACCTCTGTATAGCATGACGAGTAACAGAATGAGTTTAGTTGTGAATAGGAGTGAAAAAACTGCACGGTGGGCTGTCGAAATGGGAAGCAACCGAACAGAAACAAATGAGGATACAAGAAAAGTAATTATTAAAGTGCATAAGAAGGGTAAGTCTTTGAGAAAGATAGCAAACCTCAGGGGCAGATCCAGAGGGGGGCGATCGGGGCCATCGCCCCCCCACATGAGGAAACTTACTTATTTTATATATAAATAAACCCATCCATAACAAGTTTGGAGCTCTTAAAAGTAGCAGTATTACTGCCGACCGCCCCTTCCCCAGAAGTCCGTCCTGGATCCGCCCCTGTATAGAGTAGCCACAATCGAGTATTTTCCGCTGTATGTTTGGAGTCGTTGTCTTGCTGAACAATAAATTGTTTTCAAGAACCATCTTCTGCGCACTAGTATGGAGATATTCCTTTAATATGTTAATATACACTTTGTGGATCATCACTCCATCGATAAGGTGGAGACGACCCACTCCTGAGGCACTCATACAACCCCAGACGAGCACGGACCCTCCTCCGTGTCTTACTTTAGAGACGAGATTTTGAGGATTCATCTCTGTATTCACCTTGCGCCATACCATACGCCTCCCATTGGACTCGATAAAATTAAATTTATTTTCGTCCGAAAATATGACCCTATTCCAGAAAGAAGCCTGATCCCTTATCTTTATACTCTTTTTCAAACTTTAGTCTCTTTATACGATTTGTCTTGTTCACCCAGAACATTTTCCTGGCTATCCGACCATGATACCCTGCAAATATTACGCACTGTACTGGCTGATACTTTAACACCGCGTGTTTCCAGATCCGTTGCCAATTGCACAGCACTACTTTTTGGAACCTTTTTTCTTTCCCTAATAATGTAACGTTTAACTTGTTCACTCAACACTCTTGGTCTTCCAGTTCTTTTTTTATTATTTTTTTATTATTTTTTTATGGTTTCGCACAGTGATAGAAACATTATACATCGCAATTATTGTTTGTACTGTTGAACAAGGCCTGTCTGCAAGGTTTGCCAGGGGCGGATCCAGGACGGACTTCTGGGGGGGGGGCGGTCGGCGGTAATACTGCTACTTTTAAGAGCTCCAAACTTGTTATGGATGGGTTTATTTATATATAAAATAAGAGTTTCCTCTTGTGGGGGGGGGGGGGAGATCGCCCCCCTCTGGACCCGCCCCTGACTCTATAATACCTTGAAACAGCTTCGCACACCTCCCCAATCCCCAGACATGAACTCCATAGAACATCTATGATCTGTTCTGGAGACAAGAATCAGAAGGCACAGCTTGTCTACTAAAGAAGGCCTAAGAAAAGCTATTCAAGAAGAATGGGACATAATCAGTCCCGAAGCTACAGAACTACGAACTACTACAGGTGAAATCAATGCCACGAAGACTACAGACAATCATTAACGCACAGGGTAATCCCACAAAATATTAAATAACGTAATATACTTTATAAGCATTAATTCAAGCATAAGTGTACGGTGACTTTTTGCGTTTACAAAAAAGGAATTCTCTCTTTTCTTCTGAACAAAACAGTGATTGTGTTTGTTTGGCCTTTCTCTTGTATATAGAAATAAAATGTATGAATGTGTAGTCTTAATTCTGGTTATATATATATTTTCCACCTCCCGTTCTCATGCTAGCTGTTTTCAATATAAACTATGCACGGTGTACGAACACTTTCTGCGCTCACTGTAGGTATGTTGACAATAAGCGAATGTTATTAGAATATTTGTTGAGATTTATTTTCCTTCACTGCCTTTCGCCTGATTAAAAAGTAGTTTGCAGTGCTTTGGAGCAGCTGCAGGTGGGAACGCGATAATGTTTGAGACATACTGGCGACTTTTTTGTGTGTGAAAATAAGATCTTTCTCATAAAGTAGTAAATAACTGCAGTAACAATTGTCTACGTAAATGATAAAGACATATCCAACTACAAGAAATTAATACAGTATATATAGCCTATTCATTATTGTTTCTCTTTTAACAACTACTAGCTAAGGATGGCCAATTCCAGAATTTTTACTTTCCGGAATCCGGAAAGTAAAATCGGAAAAATTCCGGATCTCGGAAAAATTCCGGATTTTTTCTGAATTCCGGAATTTTTCCGAATTCCGGATTTTTTCTGAATTCCGGAATTTTTCTAAATTCCGGATTTTTTCCGAATGTCGGAATTTTTCCGAAATCCGGAATTTTTCTGAATTCCGGAATTTTTCCGAATTTCGGATTTTTTCCGAAATCCGGAATTTTTTCGAATTCCGGAAAGTAAATTTTCCGATTCCGGAAAATTTTGGCCATCCCTAAAAAAAAACTAATACCTTTCTATCACCAGGAGTGCGTAGTTTTATTATTAACATATATTGGTCTGCTTTTTCCTCTTCCATAGATATTGATCTTCTGACGAAGCAGTTTTTGTTTTGTTTGAGTACCAGCTGCATTTTTTTTATTTATTTATTGCTAACTGAATTACTATCCTGATTCAAATGTTCACTGTGCTTATTATTCACCCGCGATATTGAAATTTGCCTTTTTTGGAAGAGAGAGAATACGAATTATATGCTCCCGATGTCTGAAGTTTCTAATTATATATATATATATATATATATATATATATATATATATATATATATATATATATATATATATAATTGTGTGTGTGTGTGTGTGTATGCATGTATGTATGTATGTATGTATATAACACAAGGAAAACAAGCGAAGTAAGTGGACTTAAGATTGAGTGGAGTTGTTGACGAAATGTTTTTCGTAGATGTGGTCCAGGATTCGATTTTGCGATCATGCTTCCGTTAAGCGGTAGATTCGTGCTCTCATATTATCAACAGTAAATACTCATCGGTATAGCACAACACTCTACATACGTAACTTTAAAACAAACATCATAAAGAAAATAACATTGTCACAGATTGGCAGTATTTTTCACTGCCTTTCTTCTGGTCAAATGCGCGCGCTTTAGAAAGTTGACTCTTAATACTAAAAGTCATAACACCTAAATAAAGATAGATATCGACCTGCGAATTGTTTTAAAAATAACTTCAATTCTTAATATTTTTCTCGCCTTGAACCCCCATCTAAGTTGAAAAAAAAAAAAGTTTCTCACAAGTCAACTTCTTAGATATTGCTTTGAAATAGTATGTGCATTTTCTCTTAATTTTATTTTTTTATTTTAAAATTCAGAAAGTTCATTTGGATGAAAACGTTTCCAACATTGGCAGGAAATATGGTGTTAATAGCTGTATAAGTTTCAACGTTGTACGTCTTACAGTTAAGAACTTATGGCGTGATATATTTAACACGACGTTAGAATTTGCCACTACCAAGATTTCACTATTTGAATTTATTTCAATACTTGAAAATCGTTTCTGTTATGAGAAAAACATTATTTGATAGATAATACAATATTCTACTATAATCTATCCATATCTAACAGGAAAAATCTATTTCTAAAATTCAGGCTAAGTTTGGCAACAGTGGGCATAAGGAAAAGCATTGCCATTTACTCCTGTACTGCAATCTAAGAGTGAGACGCTCTATAGACACAAAATGGCTGAATTGGCAACCCTATGCTGTCTTAACAAAATATACACTTTTAAACATGGTTGGTCACTAAGAACCAGATTATCAGATTCACACTCTCAGACTCAAAAGCACAACATTATTATCTCATTTTCCTTTAGATATCACACAAAAGGCGTAGCCCTTCAAATCAAATAAGTATGAAGTTTAAACATTAGCCTCAAAAGAGTTTTCAAAACACTAGATCAAAAAAGGCCAATTCTCATTTTGGTCGCTTCAAAATATTAACAATATTGGATCCAAAAAGGTCAGTGTTCCAGTACACATTTTTTAAAAGTACATTGAAGAAAGGCTAATGCATACTTTGGACTTTCTTAAACACACAAATACTTCATGCTCAGCGAGGGCCTTTAACATTATTTGGAAAATTACAGTATTCTAAAACTATTCCATGACGACACTGGCCCTTCTTACACAAGAAAATGCACATTTAGACATTCAAATTGCTGAAAATCTCATTTTCGCCACAAAGTGGCATTGGCCCTTTTAGAACCAAGCTTACAGATATATTCTGCGATTTCAGATGATGCATTAAATTCTTAAATATCAATAATAATCATTTCACCAATGTGTTTTTCCATTAAGACTTCGCCTGCCGTTATAGTGAAATATTGTTTTATAATTGCTCTTTATTAATCAAACCATAATCCTTATTCGATAGTTAAATTTTGCTTGTATTAAGCTTAGCCCCTTTTTGTCACAATATTCGTAATATATGTAATTGCGAATGTCAGTTTGTCAGTGGCTTTACATCCCCTTGCTCACTCTTAATGTTCCCAGGTTGGAAACCACTGCTGTATGAGGATCGGTGGAAAAGAACCAATACAATGATGTACTATATCATTAGATAATGCCAATAGTGATATTTTATTAAAGTAATCTTGCTTTCTTTACACATACCATTGCATTAACAAAGAAACTAACTGCATGTCTCATATGAGGCAGCCTATATCGCGCAATGCAAGGTACGATTGGTTATCAGAAGCACATAAATTGCAGGAGAGTAAGAGGATGTATAGGTAGTAATAGTTTGTATTGTGGGTAAGAGAACTTAATTGGTGAAACTCTAATTGTGAATTGTGAACTACATGTCATGTTCATAACTCGTCTCTTGACGTGCCGTGTTGATAACGTGTTCTTTAATTGTTAAAACCTTCATAACTTTGTCTTTTTCCTCCATGTCTTGCAGGATTAGAAATATTATAGAAGAGAAATTTTCCGTGCATTAAAATGGTAATAATAAACTTAAAGTTTGTAGTATGAATGGCCTTTACAAATGCAACTTCATATACGGTTTGCTATAGTTTAGAACGGATTTTTAAAATGTTATTGTATTAACGATTTTAGTCCCATCTTCTGTTCCTTAGGTGGCGAATCACGATTGTCTGTATTTGAAATGTATAATTTTAGATCTTGTAACTTTGAATAGCGTAGACCTCGCATTAAATTACATGAGCCTGCTAATATTGGGAAAACGGTAATATTTTGCATACAATTATATGTCGTCATGCGTTTTTAAAATTGTATATCTATCTGTAATACTTTCGAAATTAACACCCATCTACGGGATGTTTTGAATAAACGTTAGAATAACAAATATATATGTTGCAATTTGGAACTATTTAACGAACTATAAACTTAACCTAGTAATTATAACCAGTGGCGGCGAAACCGGCTGTGGGCCCCCCGCAGTAATTTAAAAGGGACCCTTACGTTAATCATGATTCCTAGTGTTTTTTATAATACCATTTATATGAACGTAGTATACTGGTTGATTTTACAATCTGAGCGTATAGGTTCTAGTGGAAATTTGGTGAGAACAGTGAATATACACAAAGCTGTGTTATTATTATTAATAATAATAATAATAATAATAATAATAATAATAATAATAATAATAATAAATCAGTAACTACATAGACATTAACACTGTGGTAAAAAAATATATAAATATAAGACTAATTTGTATTTACGTTAACTCCGCGTAGTTTATCTGAAAGACCATTTGCGACACTTCTCTTGTACCACTATTAGATTGCACCAGCTTCATAAAACGTACCATAAGAAAACGAAAAGTGTGTTTTGGTTCTCAATAAATAAATAAAAAAAGTGTTCACTGCACTTCACAATCTTCACTTAACACTTACATATGAGGATAAAGTGGTTCTCAGTAATTAAAATGTTCTACATTTCACAATATTCACTTATACAAGAGGTTAATGACAAGTCCAGATACTTGTCTGTCCCCTATCAAATATCACGCATTATATACAGAAGTGAGTTTATTCAGAAAATCGTCACTTTTTCAGAAGTACGAACTGATCCACAATTACTTCCAAGTTGATCCTTTTTGTTTGATCATGTTCAATACTTAGAATTGCCAGTGAACGTAATCTTTGTTGTGCCATTGTGCTCCGTAAATAATGCTTGATCAGTTTTAGTTTTGAGAAACTTCTTTCTGCTGTAGCAGTTGTGACAGGGAGTGTGAGGTAAAGTGGTAAGGCTGTTGTCAAGTCCGGTAAACTACTTACAAGACAACTGTTTTCTTCAATTAGTAATATCGCTATGCCTCAAATTGTTTTCCTTTGAGCTATCTTCTCAGAAAATAAACAACGGAAGGCTAGCACTTCTTGTAATAGGTTTCCCGAAATGTCATTCTTGTATTTGTCAACAAATAGACAAGTTTTATCTCAAATTTCTTCATTGTTAAGTACTTTTAAGCATTTTGGTGTCGAAAATGAAAAGTGTTCAAGTATCTCACTCAAACCCCTGAACCTGCTTTTAATTTGGCAAATCACAATGTCATGTACAACGTTGAAAATAGATATTTGGAATGTCTTCAACGGATCCGAAATAGGAAGTTCACTTGTCACTTCATCAAGAAATGTTTTAACTTTTCGGAGACGCTTTCCCTTTATCTTAGAATCTACACGTCACGACCTGGGAAGTTCTTTAGCTTCATCCAGAAATCCCGAAAAAAATATCTCACAGGGAAGTGAGATTGGCAATTGCTCGGCCCAGAAGAATACGAGCTGTTTGAAGGTCAGCATTGTCGCTTTGCAGCATCTTGGATGTGATGTTGATATTTTCCAGAACTTTACTTTGTAATGTAAGCAATAAAATGAACTGAAAGTTGTCCAGCTGTTTTTTTCAGTCATTGCTTGCTGTTTTTCTGGGCGTTTGGAGCTCCGCAATAGTACGTTGGTCAAACATTTCATTACGAATTGATAGTTATTTCGTATGGCTAAAAGACAATCATAGCGAGATGGCCATCTTGTTGGACACAACTCCTTTAATGTGATACAAATTTGACCGTCCTCAGCTAATGTTTTGTTCAGCTCTTGCCATCGAGGTAAGCTTTCACCGAAAAAAATATACACTTCTTGAAGAATAGCGTAGAATTGTTTCACCTTATTAACATTTGACACAGAATCGTTAAGAACAAGGTTTAAATTATGAGCAGCACAATGCACAAATTCTGCAGTAGAAACTTTCTTCTTTATTATCGTTTGAACACCACTATATGTACCACTCATATTCGCTGCGCCATCGTAACCTTGACCTCTGCACTTATTAATGTCTATTCCATTTTCCTCAAGAATTCCTAAAATTTTGTTTTGAAATGACTCACTAGTTTGTGATATTATTTCCCAGAATCCTAGAAAAGATTCCTTTATTTGAAGCTTCAGACCTTCAAGTGAATTATGAAACACAACATAGCGAATGAAAAGACTGAGTTGATCCTTTTTAGAAATATCTTGTATGATATCTACAATCAGCAAAAAGAACGGGGCCAAATTTATTTCTGTTGTTAACGCGTTCAGAACAGAATTTGACAGTAGTTCTATGATCTGATTCTGAGTATCATGATGTAAATACTTAATTCGTGTTTCCTTGTTTGTTACTTGCGATCTTAGTAACGAATATTATCTTGAAAGCAAATCAATTAATTGACTGTCCTCCCTATAGTCTCGAAAGGGCAACGAGATCATAGCTAAAGTTCGAACATCATCAACAATACATGTTAGTATGTCTCTCCATTTTCGCCGTTCTTCATTTATTTGATCTTCTACTGTGTCATTTTCCTTCCGTACAGTGTACGTAACACATGCTTGCAAATGAGATTTGCTTTTTTCGTGCGCCTTAATTTTCTTACTGAGCCCTTTCCAATCCCGAATAACGCCATTTTGCCATGAACGCTTACTGCAAGATTCTTTGAAAAGCCAACAGGGTTCACAATAAACATAATCTAAAATAAGTGAATTACACAACCAAAATCTTTCTGCTCTTTGACCGCTTTTAGTTTTAATAAAGTGATACTTTTCACTAAAGGATCTGTTTGTTTGCGGATCTCGCGGGAAGGAAGCTTTGGGTCGACACGGTGTAGATGCGAGAATAGCTCTTTTTGCCTCTGTGGTAAGTGCTTCTTTGTAAAGGCCTCTGTCACTAGGAAAGGGTTTGGAAATACCTGAAACTGTAACAGTGCATACACTAGAATCATTCCCTGCCCTTTGCAGCACTTTATTGTGTGAAAAGGAAAATCCCTCTGTTTCTTGTTGGAAACTAGCTTGGGCACTACTTGCACTAGTATCACATTCACTGGCCATTACAACACCATTATTATTATTCAAAATTGAAATATCCCTAGGTTTTCGTTGGAAACTAGCACTACTCCCTGCATTTTCATTACCAGTATGCGTCGAAGTTTTCATTGCAGGCAAACAAAAAAAAAAGTATATATTTTCTTTAGTCTTTTATTAGCAGCTTCCTTTACCTGTTGTTGAATTTTGCATTTCTTAGCCCCGCTTAAATATTTACACTTGTCAGACATTGTATGTGGAAAAATTAAATTCCTTTCACAAACAAAAGAAAATGAACTCTGGGGATATAGCAATTGTCCACTTTTGAAAGTCAAAACACTGACCACTGCGGAATTAATCGACTTCACTCAAACACAAGACTACGCGTTTGAGCGAAAGAATGCGCTGAAAAAAAATCTTCGTGCAGGGTTTCCCCGTAGGCCCGTACTCGACTGGTAGCGACAAGTGAGAGAGAGATAGGGAATGAGGGAAGTCTGCAGTAGACCCCCCACTTGAACAATCATAACTTTCTTGACAGTACGGTATCAGATGTTCTCTTGTGACCCCATCTCAACAACCCTTGTCAGATTTCACGCGTGATAATACGATAAACTATCCATAAACGGTACCAAATATACACCGGAACAATGTACTGAATATGAACGTGAAAAGAAAAAACTACAACAAAGTACTACCCACTTCCCCCTGACCAAAGTGAAAGTGTTCCGAGTGTCCGAGATCCTGGAGTAAACTCCAGCAGTTCATTGACCTCACAAATACATCCCTCAGCCGCAAGTAACGGTTTTGGCCAGTAAGCCCCCTGAGGAGAGAGAAGAGGATGAACGAAGACGACTTTTCCTAATCCATATACGACCCCAGAAGAAAGACAAACAAATATTGCCAAAACAACATACAATATGATGCATAACATCCTAGGTTGTCCCTCAACCTCTTATGGGCGTCTCTTGTGCTCGCCCCCCCGCACCGCGGGGTTTGCGGGCCGTTACCGCCGCCACTGATTATAACCTTAACTATGATTTCAGTCTTCGTGCAAATATGCACTATAAATTTTAAAAATATGCACTAAAATATACTTTAAAAATTTTAACAGCTGGTCTTTAAATATAAACTAGGAAAACAAAATTTCAATTTCTTACAAAAAATATCGTATCTTAATGACCGTTGTTGCATGTTTTCCTTAGGTTTTCTCATGTAAACCCTCTGCGTTTATAAGTGAGAAACGTTTTGTAGATTGAAAAGTTCCTGTCTGTATCAGCAGAGATCACTGATGCATGTCGCAAACACCAAATCTCTCTTTGTGTTAGGTCCTCTTCCAATTCTATGTTTCACCATTAAGCATATTTGCAATATCACAGATTGTTTTGTAACCGGGATTTTTGCCTAATACTTGGCAAAGTTTGTCTGACACTATTTTCACAACACCGTGAATTTCACTGGACAAAGTTTGCGATAATTCGCCCACAATGAGAATGAGTGCTGCAAAGCATTATTATGAGATTTCATGGATAATTTAAGGTATTTTCGAGAAGTGGTTGTGTATGTACTTAATTTTGTTCTGAATGACACTTGTAGAGAAACATGTTTATGACAAATAATGACTGCATCATCGGGATTTAGTGTGTCTACAACTGTCTTCTCTAGATATAAGCTATCTGCATAATACGACCCAGCTTCTTGCCACGAGCCCCATCGGGTTAAAACTGGTTGCGGAGATAGTAGAACATTTTTCGCAACTTCGCGAAAGATTCGTACGCGAGTTGGAGCTTTCACAAATACTTCACTTGCATTTGATACAAACGCGTCTACTTCCACATATTGGAATCTGATTGTTTCTGCTACGCGATAAAGACCATGTGAAAGACAAGTCAGGTGGACTAATTTAGGATACAAGACTTTCAAACCAGATGCTGCTTTGACAAGGAATGGATCCGCGTCAGTAACATACTAGATGTGATCTGGCCACATTGCCATGCTGGATGCGATCTGGCCACAACAAAGTTAACGAATCATTGAATAATTTGGCAGTTGAGGAATGATCACTTTCTCGAACAGCTCGAGACTCAGTAAGGTCTACTACTCGCCAACTGACATTAGTTCCAAATTCTTGCACATAGTTGCCTTACTTGCTCTTCAAGGTGACTGTTTAACAGAACACACACGTACACACATACAACAACAACAACAAAAAAAAAAAAAAAAAAAAAAAAAACTACTGAACTACATAGATACAGAATCGGACGGGACGAACTCGTCCAAGCAGCTGGCAAGAAAGATATATTCGCATGTAGTGTTTTCAGCCGTCGAAAGTGAATTTACCTAGACTTGTGAGCAACAAATTCAAAGCTTTTTATTTAAATATATATATATATATATATATATATATATATATATATATAATATCTGCGTTTACAAAGTTATTTTATTCAGTTAAATATAACCTACTTGATTGTGATATACTCTGAAATATGCTGGTATGCATGAATAAAACTCGGAAATCTGTAGTATCCTGCAAAGTTTACAAAATATGCATGCACATCGCAATTTACTCAAAATATGCACTTATATGTGCTACCATATGCGTCTCAAACGAAGCCTTACAAGTCGGTCGGAAAGAAAATTGTCTTCCATACGTTACTGCATGTTACTATAAACATGCATTTTCCATATATATCCGAGCTATAATAATGGTTTTCTTCGACATGTACCCGTCAATAACTGCGCAATCCGCCGCTGCCTAGGGTTGCGGAATGCATTTTGCAGGACGTATGATGTGATCAGTGATACTGTAATTTCTAATTTTGAAGATTTCCATGGTATTGATAGAAATATGATTTTAATCAGTGTTTTTTTTTTTTTTTTCAGAAAAAAAAATATTCCGGGGGCGAGCACTTAATATTTGGAGGGGCAGATATTATTTTCGCACGGTACTATTCTATTCATTATTATAGATGTATTATTTTCATAATCTCCCGGGAGCTGTGTCTCCAAACATGTTTGGAAGAAACATAGTTGAAACGTGCTTTAACATACCCATAACACAAGGACTATTGGGATAAGGTTAGGTTACCGTACTGCTCATGGCATATTGGAACTATAGAAACACTGACGTTGCAGAGGAGATAACATTGTGGTTGTTGATTACTTCCTAATAATGATAATAATAATAATTAGTTAATAATCTCAACAGTATTCAGCACACCCGGTAAGAACCCTGAAATAAATATATATTTAGCCCGGTATTATATAATTTGTTGCCTCATGATTCTCTCACCTGTGGCTAAGACGCAGAAATGCTTAACTCTGGCAAGCACTGACACTGGAGGGTCAAGTTCTCTGAAATCAGCCACTGAGGTTGCTAACAAAATTTATTTTGTAAGTTTTCTACATAAAGATGAAAGAAGAGAATTGGAATCAAGTATTCATTCAGTTTTTGGGTGTTATTTTTTTTATTTGAGCGGCATTTTGTGTAGACGCGCGAGCCAATTTTGTTCCTTACAAACGTTTGCAAATACCGCTGTAGCTCGAAGGCGAAGGTATGGATTTCATTTTCGAAAATTTGATTTGAAACAAAAGGAATAAAAAGCTATTAAATGTGCAACATTATACGTTTAGTGTACATATAAACGTGCCACACTAAAATATATTTAAGAAATGTTAGTTTGGAAAATGGAAATTCATAAGACAAAATAATAACACGTTACCTTTTCTAGATAACTTCCTAGTATACTACTTCCTTTTTAAAAAATGATAGCTGAGTGTGTCTATTTCTATCTTCAAACATTGTGATTTTTCGAGAAACGGTTATGCTTAACCTTATATATATTTCGCAAATGAATTGTCTTGCGATATAAATTTTCGCAAAACAATTAGTGTTGTAAGAAGTGGTGAAAATTTGATCACTGAGTTTAGTTACACCTTCAGAAATTTAGTATACCAAAACTCCGGCCAGCTGGCAGACAACACTCGCGACAACTACCTAATTAATCACCAAATTAGGTCAAAATATAGAGGGTTAAAAGTTAGTAATAGACTTCGATTTGGACCCGATATTTAAATCGAAAGTGGTAGAAATTAACAGTTTTCGGTTTTAACGTTAATCACTATAGAATTAAAAATGATTATATAGATAGAAGTTTCTACTAAACCGGAAGTCACTCTACGTAGAGCAGAAAAAATAGTCCGGTTCTAACGTTGATAATCATGAAGTGCAAATGGTACCAGATAACAAGAAGTTGTTTTGTGTAATCGATTAAGCGTCCCAAGATTATTCTAATGTTTCTAAAACCAAAAGATTTATAACTCCATTACCCCTTCTGCTTTCAATAATAGTTGAGAAAATATCACACCATAAAAATCTCCTTCACTTGCTGTACAGTCACGAAAGAAATAAGTCAGCCAGGCAAGAGGAGAAAATATTCCCAACCGTGTTCATGTGAGTTAATTTCTCCGAGAGACTTGCTGCTTTCACTTGAGGTCTGTAAGCAGCTCTTCCAAACAAATCTAGTGTCTGCTGTAAAGCAATGTTCTTTTCGATACTAAGCTTAGTGCTTTTAAACAGAGAAGAAAAACACTTGAATTTGTTTTCGAGGGAAACAAATAATTCATACATAGTAGATTACAAATGCCAGATTACCTATTATAATTAATTTATATATCTAAATAATCATGATCTACTCACAGGTGATTGAGGAGTGAACAATGAAAAGTGATTTCGGACATTCAAGACCATTATTGGTTTAGTACTATGAAATGAAATGGAAATTTTAACATCGCACGATTATGTCCTGGAGGCTAAAGGAAACATGATGAGTGAACGAAATGATTAATGAAAGGAACTGAGGAATAAAGTGGAAGGCAATAAAGAACACTTAGAAACAGATGGATACAATACTGTTCAACGTAATCTTACATAGTATAGCCTGGAATCGAGCCTATGACCTGGAAACCAAAAGTTAGCACTATCATTAAGCCACTATACTCTAATTATGACGGAAGGGCGCTTCCGATTCCGACGTCGATTGGTTGGGTGGTGGATTTATTTGAAGTTTAGTATTCTGATCAGCGCCGAGGCAATTTAAGACGTGGACCTTGTTTAACTATCTTTGTTTTTAGAACCTCTTACAGCTACAGGGTTAAACATCTCTCAGAACAAGGTATAAGCGCTTATTTCTTAATAATCTCAAATGCTCAGATGTCAAGTATAAGAACTGCGATTACATCAGAATAGTTGTGAGGGTTATTTATATTCGAAACGCATACATACCATTATCAACAACGATGTGAACTTCATGGATTTGTAGTGTTGTTCACGACGGGGGTCTCTCTTGTCAAGTGAAGCATGATGGAAATTCAATTTCCTTTTCAAAAAGGTTTAATTATTTCTATTGCACGATGTCGTCTTGTGTCGTTTTCTCAGCAACACTTCTTTCTGCACACAATAACACACATTTGAGTAAATAGCATGTCTATCAGTTTTCAGTATTATAGCATTTCGTTTACTCGTTATACACTTCAATTAAAAGATTATATAGTTGTAGCATCTCTACTATCATATAGGTTGTATTTTAAATATCCTAATCATCTATTGTGTAATTGCTGCTCGTGGAATTTTCACCAATATTCTTTAAAGCGTTTAAGTCAACAGGTTTCATTATTTCTTTGTGAGATTAGGAGGTTAAGGAAGAATCGTGCTTAGTCTTGAAGGAAGTAGAAAAAAAGGCAACAGGAAGACCCTTAGGTAACAGGAATAAGAAATACTTTGTAGTTGAATCGTATGCTGCCCACACCAAACGAAAAAAAATCAGATGAATATTAACCCAGCCATTTTCATCTTCTATTAAATAATTAAGGATCAGATCTCATATAAAACGCTCCAAGAAAACTGTTGAATGAAAGTGTTGAAATAGGGTAAATGTGCCAGTAGTCGGCCATTTAAGGAGATTTCAACTTTGTTAAAGCACAAAAAATTCATTTTTTACTAATAACTTTTACTGCATATGCCATTACAAAGAGCAGAGTTCAAATTTTATGTTTGTGTAGCTCACATAGGAAATATTTTATAAATAATTACACAGGTAAAAGAAAATACCAGAAACTCTTAAAAAAAAGAAAAAAAAAAACAGTAGTCAGCCTATGGAAACCAAAGGTCAGCCATTACTTTAACCATTACTCAGCCACACTATAGAATTGACTTTTTAAATGTAATTTAAGACTAATTCCCCAGTTATAAAATGTACTGCGATATAGGAAAAAAAGACTTCTTGTACTTACCATAAACTAAGAAAATGTGCCTCGGCCTAGACTGGACTATTTAAAACTAATATATGGTCCTATTTATATTTACATTGATATTTATACTTAGCTATGACATTAATCATTTAATATGAAGTTCATTAAGCACATTCAGGACACACAAACAGTTATTTAGTAGTTTCTCCGTACGATAATTCACTTATGCACGTGCATTTCAAGTGGCACCAGTGATCACAAAAATCACACCCCATATATTTAATTGTGTCACCCTCAATGTCGCTTATGAATTCTTCTTAGGTCTTACACTTAACACAGCTTTCAACAATTTTTTGCATCTCGTTTTCCGAACTACTAGTGCTACTTGGCTTGACAGTCTTTTCTTTCTGCTTGATTTTTTTGCAGATTTTCCTTTCTTTTTTATTCTCTTCCTTTTTCGCTTTAGATGTTCCTTTTCTAGTTTTCTTTTCTTTTCATTTTTTTAACATCTGATAATTTCTCCACTATTGGTAGGATATCGCACTTGGAACTTTTTTTCTGGGCACATTTTTGATAGTTTTGCTTTTGATTGGAGCTGGACAAAAAAGATACTGATCAAAGGCAGATGATATGGAAATGTTTAACGAAGGTTCTTTTTGAATTTCTTCTGAGATCATATGAAGTTATTTATGACACTACCGATTGTAGAAACCGACGCAGACCTTTCACCTTGCGTCGTTTCAGCATAAGATGCCACAACGAATGTGTTGGTTTCCTGGTTTGAGTCAGACGTAGCATCTATTTTTGATATCGCAGATGTATTTGTAGGCTCTAGAAGTCCAATTGCGGAAATCTGGTACGTTCTAGGACTAAGATTATCAAACATCTCACTAGCAAATACTGATGTAGCAGGTCGATCCTCTTTGGACAGAAGAATATCCTATCTGTGTTCATTAGTGTATTATACAGTATCTTTGGATACAGTATCCTCAACGCACCTGGTTGCAAAATCATCTGACACTGAGTCTATTCCAGTAGAAGATGTCTTTGGACTGGCTGAAAGAAACGCTGAATTACGCGTTCATAAACTGTTAGACATATTTTCCTCGCGGTCAGCAGTCCTTTTAATTTCTTGAAGACTTTAAACATTATTTGCTTTTTCATGTAGATTCGATTTCAAGCATTTAATAATTTTCACAGCTGCCAGGTAGTACTCTTTGGTTAAAATGCTTGAAATGACTCTATGACTCTTTGGTTTCCGTAGTCTCTCTTCAAGATAGGCTAACAGACATCTGTGCTTGAATTTACTTATAAACAGATAAACCGCGTTTTAATTAGGTTTTGATAGAAAGCAAGTGGGTTACTATGAGAAAGTGTAGCTAGGCTATGAGGTACTAAATGAGAAGCATGAGTTAGAATGTAAATATTTATGATTACTCTGCATTGTTTTGGCAGTGAGGCAACTCTAGGAACGGAATAGATAATCATAATAATAATATAATAATAATAATCGTTATAGAGCAGTTGAATCTTGGAATTAAAAACGTGCAGAAACGCGACATTGTGCGGAGTAATTTAAATTATCAAATCAATTAGATATTGATATCCCTGATTTCCTCATAGTTACTTTAGATTAAGACTAACCTAGGCCTATGATCAAGGTAAAAAATGCTCTGTCTTTTAAATTTTAGAGAGAGAATTCAGACCAGCAATAAGTTCCTAATCTTTTTTCCCTCAGTTCCAGGAAAATATAAGAATTGAAATGGCTGGTATTATAACTGTATTATGCTTGCATGATGCAATTAGTGACTTTATAATAGCTACGTTTTTTCATTAAATCGTTAGGAAAGTCTTCTACGTATTAAAGTGTCTTAGTTGTAGAAATGTGCATTTAAATTGAATGAATAATAGGTAGCTGACTACTGGAGTATATGTATCCAGTAGTCGTCCGTTGAAAGTAATGAGGGATGACCACTGGAAAATGAAATCAAGCGTCATTTCCAGTAGTCAGCCCCTAATGGCTGACTATCGGAAAACGTTATCAAAAATGCAACCTGTAATCAGCCCCCTTATTTCTACACAATATCTTGTTTGTATCAAAAACCATGAATTTTTTAACAAACTACATACATTCATGTATCGAAGAAAGCAAAAACTCGTACTCTTTTTTTTACAATAATATAGTTTTAATTTAACTTTAAAGTAAAGCTTCTTCCTTATTTTTTTTCTTAAAATGCCCTCGTTGCTCACTTGCATCAGCAGACCTCAAATGATCAATTTTCTTTTCTGCTACGAGAAGTCACACCAGGCCAGAACAAATGAGGTTGACTACTGGAGCTCTGATTTAGGTTTTAGTTGACTATTTGTTTGATAACAGGTTACCGCATGCTTATTTAATTGCTTGTTACTGAAAAATGGCTGACTACTAGGGACGGCTGACTTCAAGCACACTCACCCTAAGGTGTTTAATTCACTGTGTACGGGGACACTTGGTCGAAAAGGTGTAACAGCTTTTTCAGTCCAGCCATTCTGAGTGAGGTTTCTCTTCGGTTTTCCTCATTCATACCAGGCAAATGCCGGGATGGCACCTAACATACAGGTCCCAGTCCACTTCCTTCCTTTCCCATTCCTTCGTCACTAATTGATTCCATGCCTCCTCGAATCAATGCGGTGATCATCATGGTTCGTGGACAGGCTGTTAGGTTTAAAATTATAAAATTTTTATGTTCATTGAAAAGCGTTTTGTTCAAGATTAATATTAGTTTGAAGATATGAAGTGTTCACAAGCAGAAGGAAAAAGAATGTTCTAAGAATTGGGAATTGCCAAGGCAAACTGAAATACTTTATTTTGTTTCTTTTGTTTAATAAGTGTAATTATATTTTTTTCTTTTTCTGTGGAAATTAACAATTCCTTTTATTCCATCATTTTTCTATTATAATAAAGAAAAAACATTCTGAACGATTTTGAAACACACAAGGCCAAGGCGTTGTTAAGTGGAATGTTTTATTTTTTTATCTGTGTGAAGTACATATTTTTTTCTGTCTTTCTTTCTTCCTATATGTGAGAATTAACATTTCCCTTTATTCTTATTATGGAAATTAGGAATTTGATATTCAAAAGAGTTTTGGTTTTCAAACACTTAGTGCCAAGAAGTAAGCATATCTTCATGAAATAAGCATGTCTTTATTTTCTTTCTTTCTTGACTCTTATCTAGTCGATCGCTAGTAGTTCGCCTGAAGGCAAAATATCACACAGCAAACAAGCTGATTCGATACGTGCCAATATACCTTCTGAGCAGGGTTGGATGTTCATTTTTTTTCCTGCTTTCATGAAAATATACATATCTTCCCTTCTGTACATGTGGCACTGCTACATTTTATGGCGAAATTGCTTATTGGCAACTGAAGTACAACTAAACTGATTGCTCATCCTACAACTGCATTTAGGCATTAAAACACAGTTTAGTTCAATTGTGCATTTTGTTTTATTGTAATATGTAACTGGGACAAACTATTAGTTAATCATGGTTTGAAGGGAAAAAAATGAAATCTTCGTTTTACGACTCACGATTATGCCCTTTAGCTAAGGGAGATGAATATTTCATTCAATTTTCAATTTAGTTTTTTTTTCTCAGCAGCGAGGCTATATGAGACGTAAGCCTACAGCTTAACGTGAAATCCGAACCGCATAACCTCCAGCCGTTAACCGAACCCGGGTCTCCTACGCCAAAGGCGTGTACGCTAACCGCTTAGCCACGACAGAGGCCGAGACAGATGCTTAAAGTAAGTGAATGAGAGGGGAAAAGTCCATATGATGGGATGGTGTGGAAGGAAACTGGAGCACCCGTTGAAAGCCCACGAATACGATGTTGTGCATCACAAACTAACTTAGCCGGGGACTGAACCATATACCCCACGCAACAGAGGTAAGTGCTCTACGACTGTGCCACCTTGTTCCCCATGTTTTGAAGAAAATAATTATTTAAAAAAACGCTGTTTTACACGCTTTAGAGCGTATCCAGTTCATAAATATTCGAGAGCCCTTTATTAATTTGAGATTCTATTTAGCTTACTGTTTAATCAAAATACGAAATAATATAAACAAAAAAAAGTCTTAAAGTATACGCGGTCAAACTGTTTCCATTTGTCGGCTTACCTGACAAAGTTATACCCTTGTGTGTTTCATTATAGGAAAATTTATGATTATGCAATTTACTGGAATTTTTTGATCAGTGACAACTTGTACCATAATGCTGCTTCTGTGCATACTTGTCAAAAATATTTAGTCGAGGAAGTCAAAGTAACACCTAATTAAAAAAAATGCTTGTAGTTTACTGGTGATGCTAGTACCTGATATGAGGAAAATTTTCAAAAAGGAAAATAAATAAAAAAATACTTTACCACAAAACTGACTTTGGTATTGATGTTGAATGGAATATTGTGCCTCCTTATATGAAAATAATGGATGTTATGGAATCGACAGCACCACAAAACGGCTTGAGCGGTGACCAAGCCAAGCCTTCAGCGACTACATAGTAATCAAATTTTGACAGCTTAAAACACTTACAGATTTTGCCATGAAAATGAATTAGACATCAATTTTGCTTATGTGCCATCAGAAAAAAATGTATTCAAACAACATGACAATTAGTGAAGATTTTTTTTTTTTTTTTTTTTTTTTTGCAAGCAACTTCCACAGACAGTCATTTCTTAAGTTTGACTCAAACAAAAATTAGATTTTATGTATACTTATGTATACTCACACTCAAGAGAATGTACTGGTTTGCAACACTACAAAAATTTCATAACAGCCTATGTTCACGATAAGAACTGGTGGATCGGGAAAACTGAAGCAACTAGGAAAGAAAGCAACAGTCATTTTTATTAACTTTTTCATCCACATATTCCTCAGAACTGTTTCTCAAATATCTAAAGATGACAAGTCGAGTGCCAATCAGTAAGGCTCTAAAGAAACTGTCACTCGCAGCTGCTAGAGATCAAAACTATAATATGAATGAAAAATATGTGCAGATATCAGTCAACATTTTCAACAGGCATTTTAAGATGATTAAAAGAGAGAATAATTAACAGTTTTCCATTTTGCTTTGTATTAACTGTATAAATGAAAGAAAGATACTAGGATAGTGTTATTAATGTTTGCTTTACGATATAGTTTTTATCTTACTTGTGAAGCGTACCACTTCTTGTGATTTCACCATATAAAATAAACAAACACACATCATAATTCAAAAACTAGCCAAGTCTCAGTGATCAAATTTTAACATGTTTCTTACAACGTAAGGAATAACTGTTTCATCAGAAATCGAGATTTTCCAAGTGTGTTCCTAGATACATTTTGGGTTTGGCGTAACATACTTTGAAACATCGCAATGCTGGTAGAGCTATGAAAAAAAGAGGATGAAACTCTTAGTTTTATTCTTTAAGATAGTATATACCACGAAGTCTTGTATTTAGAAAAGAAGGCGGTGAGTCTTGTTTTTCCTCTTCAATATTTGTTTTATAAATGATAATTTTAGTTTCCCAAACTTTAGCTTTCAACACTTTCATAAGGTATTTGTAGCGTAGACTTGAATGTCAACTGAACAAAATGTTGCACATTTACTAGTAAGTCAATATTTTCAAAAAATAATTGAGATATAGAGTTTACCGTAAGTGTTTGTAAAAAACGAAATACAGTGAATGAAGCATCTGTACAAAATAGCCGCTCAAACAAAAGACTGAACATCTGAAAAAGTGATCACTTTCCACATACAGTTAGTATTTCACAACAATTTATGCAGAATCAAGTGTAATAGGTAGCACGTCAAATATATGAAAAGTAGAAGTTTAGACTGTTACTTTCCAACGTAGCCGCCAAAATATTCTCAGCAATTTACCCCTCCATTCGTTGGGACACAAATTTGAAAACACCCTGTTCACACACACACACACATATATATAATAAATTCTGCATACAACCGATTTGCATTCTTTGTCGGAATTGAAACATTGGTCGACCAATAATTTTTTCATCGTGCCAAAAATATGGTAACCTGAAGGTGACAGATCAGAACTTTGTGGTGCGTTCTTGATCAACTCCCTTTCAAACTTCTCGAGTTCCTCATGAACAGAAGCAGCAACATGTGGCGATCACAGACACGTAAGAATGTGTTCCCAGTATAAATACCGTATTCAGGAGTTTGTCACGGAGCGCACGGACGTGACTTTACCAATGACGTTTTATACGATGCTGCATTCACAGTCGCCCCGCATTTTAGAGAAGTCACTAGTATACCCCCTTGTATATTCCAGAACACAGTCATTTTTTTTTCGCAGATTGTCATGGGGAATGCATGTAGTCATGTTGAATGTCTTATTTCATGGGAAATGCATATATTTTCACTCTATGGATGTCGGATTTGTTTCAGACTTGTACGCCGAGGACCACTAACTCTAGCGATACGCTCCAGAAAAGACTGTCCTTCAGCATACTGTGATTGATGGCCCAGGGATATCATTATTTGCTTACTCTTTTAAACTGCTGTGAGGTTCTTCAGCATCCGCCGAACACTCAGTTACGAAACACCCCATTATATGGTGTATTGTAGGAAATGTTGAACATGGTCGACAACATTCAGAAATTGATTTGTTGGACAATACGATTTACCTCTTCAATAGTCATGGCTTTCCGTTCACTTATGTTACTGGACGCCCTGCATGTGTCAAATCCACAAGGTTCGCATGGTCTTCTACGAAGATTTGCATCACCTGGAGATATTGATACGATCCATACCCGTATGTTGTGAATTACTCAAGTTTTGTCATGGTTAAAAAAAAAAGCTACACGTATTTGCCACATATTTGCTCTTCACAAGAAAGCGAGTACAACATACTTCTTACAAGGCAGGCTTCCCAGGTGTAACAAGCCGATTGTGATTGCACAGACATGGGGAACATCGAAAAGGAAGCAACACGTGTATATATATATATATATATATATATATATATATATATATATATATATATATATATACAGTGGACTCTTTTTAATTCGAAGTCCAACGGGACACGAAAAAACTTCGAATTATCCAAAATTCGAATTATCCAACAACATTCATTTTAACATATATAACAACAAACAAACCAAAGTAGTGTTCATCAAAAACATATTCATATGGTGTAGACGTTACCTTTAAAGCAGCTTATTATAAGCGTTATCGAATACCGCAAACTAACAAACGACATTGACTCCACATAATTCAAACTACGTGTACAATGGAAAATATATTAACGTACAACATTACAACATATATTGAATAGCCCAAACAATTAAACACCAGTAACAATTTGAATATTCTGTTCTCACTTTTAGGAAGTCTTAAACCTCATTTGCTTAAATTTGATTGTTTTTGTACGGTCAATAAATCTCGAATTTCATGTATTGCGTGGAATACGATATTCATAACATTTGGTTGACTTTATCAATAATAATTCATCTTAAATTTTCAACCAATTCTGAAACAAGATGAGATTGGCACACGTTATCTATTTTTACTTCTTCCCCAACTCACCTTCATCTTTATCATTACATAGATTTTCTATTTATCTTTTGTATTACTCTTCCCTATGGCTGTATCTGGATAACTGTAAACACGGTAAAACTGTATTTCTCTGTTTACATCTGTCCAATATTAAAAAATTTCAACTGTATCTACTTCGAATTATCCAAAACATAGGTTCAAAAGTTCGATTTATCCACGATTTTTTACTATTGTTTTCAATAGAGTTTTCAAGGGGAATGGACTTATCTTCGAATTATCCAATATTTCGAATTATCCAAGTTCGAACTAACGAGACTCCACTGTATATATAATTATTAGGGATGGCCAATTCCGGAATTTTTACTTTCCGGAAAGTAAAATCGGAAAATTCCGGATTTCGGAAAAATTACGGAATTAAAAAAATCCGGAATTCAGAAAAATTCCAGAATTCGGAAAAATTATTTTTTTTCCTTTTGTAATCCTAAGAATTTCGTTCAAATGCAAACGAACAAATTTCCTTTTTGTGATCCTAAGAATGTATGATGAAACTTACATCCTAGAGTATACACTAATCAATCTTTCCATGCTTAATGAGATGTAGTTCAAAAGTACGATGTACTCCTAATATTTAATTTTTGTTTTACTGTGATATTGTCCAGAGGTAATACATATATCACACTGAGATAAACAACTTGACATAATGAAGATGTTATCATACGTACTTTTCCAGAAAATCGTGAGAAACGAATTTTTATGAAGTTAAAATATGCGTCGCTTGTTGCCAGTGTGATGCAATTGATAACTTTTATGCTGGAATAATAGTATTATTATTATTATTATTATTATTATTATTATTATTATTATTATTATTATTATTATTAATCGTTTATGTACTGTGAAATAAAAGCATGAACCGTTAAGATTTGTAGATTTTAGATTTTATCTGTTGTCTCTATATCTTCTAATAGTAGTAATAACAAACTGCTTGTCAATACGCAATGATTAGCAAGGACAATGGCATATTAATGTAAGGACTACTCTGCAGACTAGCAATAAATAACAGATAAGCAATAGTTGCAAAAAAAAAAGAAAAAGAAAAACAAGTAACTAACTTGGGCATGTCAGGGGACATTCACATTGCGAATTATGTTCGCGAGAATATAGGGACGCATTGAGACTCTAGCAAAGAGCGTGGTGTTATATTGTTCGTTTGGTTAATTTTATTAAGGTGAGCCTGATGTATAAAGTTGTTAAAGTCATGTTATTACTCCAAGGGCCGTACGATGGAGGCATTAACGTTAATATTAATGGCAATAATGAGCATTTACTTGCTCTAACGGTTAACCTAATTTTGAGATGGTTCTTAGAAGTGGGCGTGTTGGCATGCAGTTAGAAGACCTATATCCATTATTTAAAAAGCACACGTTATCTGTGGAGTACTAACGATTTGCGTCACTATCGAACACTAACGTAGCACTAGCGATGTTTAAAGTCGAATAAGTGGCTTGTCAACTTCACGGACATTATATTTTCCTTGAATGCGAGAATTTTGCGCCCTATCACAGAAATAGGGAAAAATGCGCCCGCAATATATTTGCACTGGGATGTTTGCGCCCTACAATTCAACTTATTTTTGTACTGTGTAAAGTAACTTCCACTCACACACGAACTAGGCTTGCCTCTCATCGTATTCCGAACAAATCAAAAAAATACAATTTTAGTTCACTAAAGGGCAATCCATACAAATACAATTTTTCATTATACTACAAAATTTACAATAAAAGTATAAATGACTGATATATAATTATTTGTTAATATAATCAGAGTATAATTTTATCTACAAAAGACTGTTTGGCTCGACCCGGATATCTCTGTTCACAATCTTTGCGAGTTGTTTGGCTTTTCAGGACACAAAATATAGAAAAGAAAATGTAAAGTGAATGTAAAATCAGTTCAGTAATATTATCAAGAAAACTATGTACAATGTGTTTATTTGCTGGAATTGCACTTCAAACACACAATTGCGTTCAGTCGTTCTTTCAGAAAAAATGTTCCGGGGGGCACATTGAGTATTCCAGAGGGGGGTCACTGCTGGTACTATTCTATTTATTATTATACTATAGACGTATTATTTTGGTCTCCTCCGAGGGGGCACTCTGAGAGCTCTGGGGAGGCCAGTGTTCCCCCACAATCATCTCTATAAGAAGCAGTGATTGCGTTGATCCGTTGTGTTCTTTTGGCTTATATTGAAGTTTATTCTCGCCTTATATAGCCACAATGAAAATAAATCACAAATGGCATGGCTGTGGGGGAAGGATTGTTAATGCTGTAATGTCAGCCCCTCCGAACAAATGCGTAAGCTCGAATATGTTCTTTTATTTCGCAGGGCTCAAACTTCCCGGTGGAGGTACATCGCAGGCGTAATTTTCCCTGTTCTTGAGGCAGGGCGCAAAATTCTCAACACCGTTCGAATGACCTCGGAAGACTATATCTTTTTCAATACTTTCTATATTTTTTATTCGAGATTTCTTCATAGCTTCTTATTAAAATACTAATATATCCTCATTTTATTGTCCTAACCAATCAATATGGGTATATTGTCAGTAAAATATGTAGATTGATCGTGCCCCTGGTGTGTAACCACAGTATTTCATATCATCCCCCCATTAGAAATCTTGGCTAAACGAACCAATATATGTTGCTAATAAAATAGTTTAGAATGATTGAGTCCCTGGTAAATAAACACAGTATTTCGTGACAGACCCCCCCCTTCCTATTACCATATTCTAGCTACGTGCCTGACTCAGCTAATTCTCTACATTCTTTACCAAGCACGCATTTTCTAAAGCGGAAAATGCTCTCTAAATACCTAAGCTCATTATTTTCAGCAGATGCACAAATTGGGTAACATTCTATCTACACGAATGTTATATGTCGATTATTGGAAACTGCTTCTCGCTATTACCATATTTACTATATAATGATTAACGTTAAAACCGGAAATGGTTGATTTGTACCGCTCCCGGTTTGAATATTACATTCATCAGGGAACTCGATTCTTAACTATTGACTCTGTATATCGTGGCCAAAATTGATGGTAATCCATCAGATAGTTCTTGAGACTGTTTGTTTCACTGACGGACAGAATGAATATATGGCTATAGAGTTTTGATAAACTAAATTCGTTAATGAGTGATGATGGAACAAATACAAGAAAGGGAACCAAGAGTACCACCGGGAAAATTTTCGAACTCAAAATTAGCCATCGAAAACCCACATGCCCTGGGTTAGAATACCATAGATGAAAACTCTATCACTGAGTCATCAATTACCCGCTTATTAGTTTTATTAATTATTATATTAATATAAATTAATGAACGCCTGCTTATGCTAATTATTGAACAATTACATTGTATACTTCGTAGTCAAAAATTATAAATTTGTATTTACTGTACATAGGTATGTTGACAATAAGCGAATGTTATTAGAATATTTGTTGAGATTTCTTTTCCTTCACTGCCTTTCGTCTGGTTAAAAAGTAATTTGCAGTGCTTTGGAGCAGCTGCAGGTGGGAACACGATAATGTTTGAGACATACCGGCCACTTTTTTGTGTATGCAAATAAGATCTTCCTCATAAAACAGTAAATAAATACAGTAGCAATTGTCTACGTAAGTGATAGACATATACAACTACAAGAAACTAATACAAGTATATATATTCATTGTTTTTTTTTTCTTTCTTTTTACAGCTACTAGCTAGGGATGGCCAATTCCAGAATTTTTACTTTCCGGAATCCGGAAAGTAAAATCGGAAAAATTCCGGATTTTTTCCAATGTCGGAATTTTTCTGAATTCCGGAATTTTTCCGAATTTCGGAACATTTCTGAATTTCGGAATATTTCTGAACTCCGGAAAGTAAATTTTCCGATTCCGAAAAATTTTGGCCATCCCTTTATATATATATATATATATATATATATATATATATATAAAGCGCATTTAAAGTGTTAGATAAGGACGTAAAAATGGGGTCAAAATGAGATTATGTTGAATATAGCGAGAACGGGAAGAGATATCGGAAAAGATTAAATGTACGAAATAGTTCTCATACTCGACGCAAGGCAGTGAGGTAGAATACACCTATATGAAGAAAGCAGAACATCCGGAACTGGACGAATCACGTGTACAACATTGTCACAATGTGCTACGGAAATGAGCAAAAAGGGTGATAAGGAGCAAGAAAGAAGAAGCGAAAACAGAAAATGTGTTTCTCCGGGTGCATACGTCACCCATTTGCGAAAGAGACGCAGATTCATCTCAATGCACGAAGATGGGAGAATACGCAGGAAGGATGCAAACGCCGTTCGTATAGACAGCCAGTAAGACAGTACCGCACAATGGGATGCACATATCGCGTAATGGAAACAACGATGAGATGGATGTTGGACACGAAAATGTGTGTAGGCAATAGTAACACAAGAATGTTACTTTTACTGATATGTTGGACAGGTCGCGTCTTAGAAATCATTGCAAAAATTCTAAGTCCAACTGAATAACAAACACTTGCCACGTTTGCTTATACATTCAGAAATGCACGGTTCGATATATTAGTTAATTCTGCTATTCAATACTACTCACTACCCTCCTACACCTCTCTTTGTATAAAACAGTGTGTGACGTAATATACTCTTTCGATTTAGAAGTAATACACTCATTCCATTAAAACAAAAAAGAACCAGGTTCAGAGGGTTTAGAGCTCCAAAACCGCCTCCTTCGTTGTTTTTGTTTTTTTCTGAAATGCATTTTGAGAGCCTGAATTAAAACAAAAAATGTCTCAAAATGGTCCTTTAGCTTCATAAATGCGTTTATTTCCATTCTTTCCTTTCTTCAAAGCGGCAAGCTAGAAAGATGCTCCTTATAAAATTACGAATATTGTCAAACATTGCTGTAGGTTTTGTGTTTCTTCAAGTCTGTAATGCGGGCACAGAGTTCTGGAATCTATTAACATAAATTATGGTTGTTCATTGATTAATTTCATTTCTTTTCAGTAATTACAAACAAATGTTCCAGGGGCGTCATTTAGACAAGACAGGAGGGCGTAATTTCCCCTTACCCTTGAGCTTGATAAATACACATTGTTTGATCAAATGCACAGTAGTACAATAATAAAATGAAAGAGAAACTTATGTCGGCGGAGAATCTCCATCACCCCCTCCCGGGCAAAATCTAAAATTACGCTGCTTTTAACAACAAACCTATACGAGTTACGATAGCATATTGCCAGAGCGCCTGCATTTGGTTTCAAGAGTCGTAGGTTCGATCCCAGGTCATATGAGTTCATAGGGGTGACACAGAGAGAGAGAGAGAGAGAGAGAGAGAGAGAGAGAGAGATTCAAATATGGAGACAGAAGGGTTGATTTACATATACAAGTTTAGAATTGGAGAAAATGATCGGTCAGCATCCGTATTATGACGGAAATTGTGATTTTGGGAAACAGAAGAAATAGAGGTTCCGAACTGCAACGGTCACATTAGGCAGTTGTCGAATTAAGATGGAGAAATCTTTTTAGAGCATCAGATGATTGCGAAGGGAGAGAAAGATCTTAAGATATGGGGAATGAATATTTTGAAGATTTTTGAGTTTCTGAGACGTATTTTGAACCCCGAACCTTTTAGCTAGCGAACCATGAATTTATCATTCATCCACGGAGAACCCTATGGTTTAACGGGAGTCATTTACGTACTTTCCCTTTTGCTACGTTGAAAGTTAATAGAATGTGATATTCCAAAATTTGCCTTAGTGGGTGTGCCGTTCAGATGGGACGTAGACCTCCTGTATCTTAGTTACAGGGTTCATAATGAACTTCCCCTTGTTGAGAAAAACTTTTTAAGGCAGTAAAAGTTCGTTACTATTGTGTTAAGTCATATTTGATAGAACAGTTTGTAAAGTAGTGCCAAAGACTTAGCGTTATTGTCTGTTAGATGAGTGGTTAGTGTAATGGACTCCTCCGTGAATTGTCCTCCGTTCGAATCCCGACCGTTCTTATTGATTTTTTTTTAATTTTAGCTATCCTTATACTGTGCATTCCAAAAGTTCAATTTTGAATTAAATGTAGTCGCAGTTATTTTCAGCCGAAATGATTTTCAAATATGCTATTTTTATTACATGCTTTTCTTTAACTTACTGTGTTTTAAGTATGCTATTAAATCGTACAAACTTAATGTAACTGATTTTCCTACGTTATATCATTATGAATGTTTGCAGAACGACGACGGTCGGGCGGTAATAAAACATTCCATTGTTACTGTAATATAGCTCTATATATTTAGAAAGTTTTGACTCAGAAAAAAATAAACGTAGTGGACCGTACGATGCAACATGGACTCCTGGGAGAATTTCAAACGAATGTAGTATAAGTATAAATTACCATCTCAGCAATTCACTGTGGGCGGTAAGACAGTGAAACCATTCGTAGGAGGGGAAGGGGTTACATGTGAAAAAAGAAGTAATAGAATAATGACGAATGCATAGTTTTCGGGATCGCTGACATAAATAGTGATATTCCAGATGTCCAAGGTCAGATCCTTTGGCATGGGATCAGAGGGGAGAACCAGTGAAGATTTCCAAACGGTGCGTTTCCCTTCCGAACAGTTTCCCTTTGACGTGCGTTTCAATGCGCTGACAATGAAAAGCAGTAATGTACAAATACTGGTTCTATCCTCTCCTATCCAAATGACACCCCTAGAACATTTGCTTGCAGTTAGTAACAAGAAGTGAAATTAATCATTGAATAACTCTCATTTCTGTCAGCAGTTTTTATAGCTTTGCTCCCACATTACAGACTTTTTAGAAGCACAAAGCCTTCTGCCGTGATTGAAAATTTCCATAGATTTCACAAGGAGCATCTCCCTAGCTTGCAGTCTTCGAAGAAGGGAAAGAATGCAAATAGAGGCGTTTATAAAGCTATGGAAACATTTTGAGACTTTTTTTTATTCAATCTTTAACAAGGCATTTCAGAACAAACGAATGGAAGAGACTGTTTTGGAGCTATAAACCTTATAAACCTGGTTCCTGTTTTTTCTTCTTCTTCTTCTGAATGGAAGGAGTGTATTAAGTCACACACACTGCTTAGAGAAGGAGAGGTGTTTAAGTGCGGAGGGGGGTGGGGGTGAGTTTGATTGAATACCATAAATAACTAATCCATCGAGACAAGTATTTCTGAATGTATAAGCAAACTGAGCAAGAGTTTGTTATTCAGTTGGACTTGGCAATTTTGTAAAGATTTCTAAGACGCGAGCTGTACGTGTATTTTCTTAGTGATGCAATGTTGATACTCATGCGTGGTACTAGTATTACTGTTGCTGTTTATCTTACGTATGTGGACCATCTGCTATGCATTATTGTTCCCATTACGATATATGTGCAACCCACTGTGCAGTACTGTCTGTCTGGCTGTCTGACTAGACGAACGGCATTTGCATCCTTCGTGCGTGTTCTCCTATCGCAGACGGGTGACGTATGCAGCCAAAGCAGAAGCACGTATTTTCTGTTTTCGTTTCTTTCTTCCTTTTCGCTCATTTCCGTAGCACATTGTGACAGTTGTACACGTGATTGGTCCATTTCCGGATTTTCTGCTTTCTTCGCATGGGTGTATCTTACCTCATTGCCTTACGTCGACAATGGGTAGTATTTCGTACATTTAACATTTTTCAATATCTGTTCTTGTTCTCGCTATATTCCACATAATCTCATTTTGACCCCATTTTTATGTCCCTATTCAACACTTTAAATGCGCTTTTTGTCCGATATAAAAAATACGTGTCGCTTCATTTTTGATATTCTCTCTCTGTGTAATTGTATCACAATCGGTGTGTTACTCCGGGGTACCCTGTCTTGTTCGTATTTCTGCCACTAGAATTGCACTTGACTGAGTAAGTCTGACTACAGTGCGAAGTTCAAAGTATTTTTCCTTTGAATTCCCAGCGTTTGAAAGGTACCGGTAGTGTTTCGTAACTTTAAAATTAGTGTATGTTATGTTTTGTGAATTTAAATTTGTTAATTTTAGAAACACAAATTAATATTAAGATAATTAAAATAGTGAAGAAAGATAATTGTCATTAACTTAAATAGCTTGTATCTTTGGTAGTAATAAAAGACTAAAGTTAGATGAATCTTTTCTATTTACTTTACACAAATAAAGAAATACTAGTAAATATTTACGTATTAATTATGAATAAATAACCTGCATGGAGGGAGACCTCCTGGCATATGAACTTCTTGTACACTTGTTTCGTTTTCTATAACAAAATACAATATTTTAACTTATGGGATTGAGAAGGTAAAACAGCCTTTTCCATCATCGTTGTAGAGTAGTGATATGACTGAGTCCTTCTGACAATCTGAACTATGTCTTCTTCGTTGGATGCAAATGCCGTTCGTCTAGTCAGACAGCCAGAGAGACAGTACTGCACACTGGGTTGCACATATATCGTAACGGGAACAATAATGCATAGCAGATGGTCCACATACGTAAGATAAACAGCAACAGTAATACTAGTACCACGCATGAGTATCAACATTGCATCACTAAGAAAATCTGACTGACTATGAGAAACAACACTAATCTGAACGAGCCTCAACCAGTTTTTCCTTCCTTGTTTATCTTGCTACACGTTTATGTATATTGTTTGGTCTTTCACCCGTTGTATTTTTTTATTTCATTATTTTTTATTTCTGACTTTCAATATTCTTTCTAGTCTTTTCTTCCGGGAAAGTAAAAAAAAAAATGTTTTCCAGAAAGCATTACTTGAACTTATTTTTACAATAGTATAATAAATATACTTTTCTTTTCTTTTTTTTTAATACGCATCCAATAACCTAAAATCATATCAGAATACGATCCCGTCACGCATTTCTTTGGAACTGTAAGATACACTGGTTGCTGAGGTTGGTGGAGAGAGCATCACACACTCCTTGAAGCCTTTGCTACCTATGATCGCGTAGATTACTAATCTGTGTCGGGAATGATGCTACTGTACATATATTTTGAAGGAAGCTTGCGTTATTTTCTGTTGTGATATTGTTCTGATTACGGTGTTGTAAAACCGAACGGATCCTCAGTTTTGATCTAACAGGAAGATTTATCGACTACGTTTTGGTTTATGGCCCCGGATTTCCAGTTTTTAATTATTGTGGCCCGATTTTGGTTGTCCTGATGTTTCGTGACAATGGAGTGAAGAAGCATGCTGGTGCCTAGTCATACTAAAGGGAGTGGAGCATGAAAGAGAAAGCTAGGAATGCGGCATGTCAGACTTCCAAAGAAGCCTGATCTTTTTCATAAGCCGCTAGAACGGTAGTTTCTTTAAAAGTATCCATCAGTCGAGGATATAAGTGGTTCTGGCTTCTCGCTTATCGGACCTGGAGTCATCGCTCAAGCTTTCGACAAGTCTTATTGTAGGTAGTACCTTTTCGCTTTGGTCCTCGAGAACAATGAAGGAGAAGTAGAGATTATAATTCCTTTAGAAACATAGCACAATATCATCCCACTTTATCTGACAAAGATGCCAAGGTAGAAACTACTGGTAGTTTGAATGAGAATTCGCCCTTTACTATACGTAAACATCCGTATTATATTGCCACTGAGACCCTTCCACCGAGGCAAATTGGCATAATTAGAAATGGCACTCCTTTTCTGCAGATCGTTAATGATAAACAGTCGAAATTACAATTAAAGTCGAAATATTGGACACAGTTCCGATCAAATTGAAACAAGTTATTAACTGAATATCAACAAAGACGTGATTACTTGTTTTGACCTTCCAAACTTGTCGGAAGCCGAGAACAAATATTAATTACCTGAACAGCGTTTTGTGGATGTTAAGCGAATCAACAAAAGCAAGAGTGGCGAGCTACAGCCTACATATTCATGCATCATTAAGTTCAGCATTCCAGATCTACCTGTGAACAATCCAGATCGCCTAAAGGTGAGACTAGATATCTTTCTTTGTGTTTTAAATGCCAACGTTTTGGCAATACATACACGTCGAACAATGCCTCTGCCATCTGTGATAATTGTTCTGATTCAACACATGGTCCAACATACTATACGGCCCTACCTAAATGTATCAATTTTAAAGCAGCACATCCAGCCCGATATTGAGACTGTCCGACCCCATCTCCAAAGTTATTAGAAACTGTAATAATCACTGATTTTTTAACTTGGGGGGATTACCACCATTCCCGTTAAATTCCTGCTGGGAACGAACGCCTTGATCACTATTGCCGCAGGGAATGCTACTTTGCAGTAGGATGCCTCGGGCAAAGTTGGCATTTTTTATGTTGTGATCTTGCTCTGAGAATTTACTACATTTTGGATGACACCGGATGGATCCTCTGTTATAACTTGGCAACACTTAGTCTACGATTTTGTTTCTGCCGCATTCGTTTTCTCTCTTTTTTGAAGAATTACTTGACCTGGCTATGGTTTTTGTATCTGAATTTCGTTGTCCTAGTCTTCTGGCTGCGGAGTGAAGCTTGTTTGCGCTTAGTTTTACTCAGAATAATGTCTTGAAAGGGAAAGCTAAGGACTTGTTTGGCCTCCAAAGAAGCATGGATTCTACCAGGAGACGGTTGAATGTTGGTATTCGTAAAAGTACCCATCAATCAATGATAGAAGTGACGCGGGCACCTTGTACATTGGGCCTGGAGTCATCGCTCAGGTTCTTGACAAATGTTATTGTCGGCACTGCAGAATGGTGCGGGAAGGTGGAGGAGATTGTGGTTACTTCCACAATACATAATCACACTCCCTTTACAAGGCAGAGATAAAAATACTCAATTAAAGAAAGCAAACGAGAAAAAGATCGTGGAACATGTCCTACGATATTTAGTTATTAAAGATATAAAGGAATAAAATTATGGTAATTTGAATAAACTTACGTAATTTATTATGTTTATACATTTGCAACATTACTGCCACTGAAGTTGGGTATATTCACAAACTAAGAAATGAAAGTCTTATCATATATTTCCAATGACAAACAAAGTTATTACTCTAATGCACCACCTTGTGCACAGTCCCAGTAAAAGTTGAAGCTTATCAACTGAATTAAAAAAAAAAAAAAAATGCGTGCTAGCTTGTTGACCTTTAAAGCTTGTCGAAAGCCTAGATCAAGAACAAATTATTTGAGCAGTATGTTTTGGACGTTAAACTAACCTACACAAGCAAGAGTAGCATACTACAGCCGACATATTCCCATATCATTACATTTGAGATTCCAAATCTACCGGGTGGTGGACAAACACCGTGCTCGTGGGTTTTCTCGGGGTACTCCCGTTTCCTCCCACTTTCTTCATTCCACCATTTCACTCATCTCTCATTATCACCGTCTCCTTTAGCCTAACCGGCATAACCGTGGGACGTAAAACTTACAGATTTCATTTCAATTTTCCAAATCTACCGGGGGGGTCACGGTGGCTCAGTTTTAGAGCACTTGCCTCCCTAGTTCGATCCCCAGACAAGTAAATTTGTGGTGGACAACATTGTGTGTGTTTTGGGTACTCCAATTTCTTCCCACATTCTCATTCCACCAATTCTTCCATTATTCACTACTTAATCGTCCATCTCCTTTAGCTTAAACGACATATTCGTAGGATGTTAAAAAAATATTTCATTTTTCAAACGTACTGTAGCACATTGCTGCTTAAAAATGAGACCACACATTCCTCTTCCTTTTACCCTGTTTAAATATTTCCGCAGCTGAGGTCAAATGCCACATCAAACCGGCGCATATTTTTGCATTTGCTGTGAAATCTACACGCTCGCACGAAACAGACTGTTAATGTCAACACTCGGACATGTGATTTTCTGTTGTGCCAGCAGTGAATACTTTGCATCAGTCACCAGTATCCATTGCTGCCCAAACTACTACTACTACTGGAGAAATTCCCGGAGATCCTGTTCAATGATCCTTAAGGGAACAAGCTTTATGAGTAACCCACCTTGTACGTCGAGACGGTCCAAAAAGTATATTACTACAAAATTGAAGTCTATATTAGGCCTTAACAGTTAAACGATCTGTTAAATCTCAACTTGTTGCCCCTATCACCTTTACTGCGAAATAGAAACCTTCACATCCGCGGTATCTGAGTCATCCGAATAAGAAAAAAAGCACGTCACATATTTCGCGCACATAGTAATAAATTGATGATGAAAGGTATAGTGGAGGACGATCTTGGCAACTTCGTCCTTTTTATTTGGTCTAGGAATTAATTCGTGCGGTTGGTACGCACACATTGAAGCTGTAGTACAAACACAAAATACATAAAAACCTTAAGAAAAATATTGTCCATCGCTAGCCACCACTTTCGCCCATCTGTCAGGCAATGTACGGATTCCGTGGCGAAAGAAGTCCTCATCCTTGGAAGCGATCCAGTCAGAGATCCATGTTTCGATATCTTCTGAAGAAGTAAACCGCTGTCCAATCAAATCGTTGTTCATGCAATCGAACAAGTAGTAGTCCGAAGGAGCAACGTCTGGTGAATACGGCGGGTGGGGTAAAACTTCCCATCCGACATTTTCTAAATAGGTTTTGACCGTTTTTGCGACATGTGGGCGAGCGTTATCATGTTGAACAATAAGTTTATCATGTCTGTTCTCCCATTCTGGTCGTGTTCTGGCCAGAGCTTGCTTCAAACGCATTAATTGTCGTCGATAACGTTCTCCATTCATAGTTTCACCCGGTTGCAGCAGCTCATAGTACACCACACCTTTCATATCCCACCATATGCACAGCATAACCTTTGCACAGTGAATATCTCGTTTTGGTTGTGATGGACCTGGTTCACCTGGTTTCACCCAGGCCTTTTTTCGTTTAGGGTTCTCGTAATGGATCCACTTCTCATCACCCGTAATAATTCGATGCAGAAACCCCTTTCTGCTCTGTCGTTGAAGCAGCAATTCGCAAATGGTTTTTCGTCTTTCAACGTCTCTGTCTTTCAATTCATGTGGAACCCAATGTGACATCTTTTGAATCATTCCCATGGCTTTCAAGCGTTTGGAGACTGTTGTTTGATCAACGCCTAATGCTGCTGCAAGTTGTTCCTGCGTTTGACACGAATCCTGCTCGAGCAATGCTGTCAATTCTTCGTCTTGAAATTTTTTTGGCTGTCCAGCTCGCTCTTGGTCTGCCAAGCCGAAATCACCACTTCTAAACCGTGCAAACCACTTCTGACACGTTCGCTCAGCTAGAGCATGGTCACCATACACTTCCACCAAAATACGACGACTTTCAGTCGCACTTTTCTGCATGTTAAAGTAATGCAGCAGGACACCCCGCAAAAACACTTTATCTGGCACAAATTGCGCCATGTTCACTTAACTACAAACTGGTGTTGTTGACGCTTTAATCCACTGCCCTATACTACGAACGATACGCGATGACAGGGGTTTGCAACACATGTGTGGATACACGGAACTGTGGGACGCTCCGTTCGTTGCGCCATCTCTTGTCCACCCGCACGAATTAATTCCTAGACCAAATACAAGTAAGAATAAAAAGCTGAGACATAGTAACATTCAGCCTTAGATAATCCAAATCCATAACGCCTGTTCTGCAATGAAATATTAATGACTGCTCCACTCACTTCGAAAAATTTAAATAAACTTGTGTCATTTTCTGTCTCAAGAAACTCATCATATTTTTACTTGCTTTTGTCTTGTTTCCACCTACACTGTTTACCGCCATGGCAAAGACGGCAAATATCGTGCAGTCGGCAGTGTCAGCTGAAATACAGGGTAAATATTATTCCACTTCCATTCAAGTTAACAGCAATTTCCGGGTTCTAACTGTTCGAGTTTTCCTTGGACAACCAATCATTTTCTGCAAAGCTACATCACACGACTGAATTTTTATACTGGCTGATCTAGGTTACACATATCGTGAACTCCCATTATCGTTATTCTGGTGAGTTGACTTCGAGTTGAACGTCCCATTTAGCAGCGAGGCGGACCTACTGATTAACGTGGAATTCGAACCACATGAGCTCCTGCCGGGAATCGAACCCGGGTCTCCCACATCAAAGGCGCGTACGCTAACCGCTTAGCCATGAAGGAGCTCTCGTTATTCTGGCGGTGGATTTAACTCATAAATTGTAAAGTTCCCCTTTTACCGAAACTCGAGGTCGAGAATTTGTAACTTTTGTCGACATTTCACACCTTACTTTATTAAACTATTGCAGTCCAATACATTTTCCCACTGCCACAGGAACGTATTCACATCGAGATATTTCTGTCTGGAGCCTACGATTTGCAGTTATCTTCAGTGGCGTGTTGGCCATGTTTTATGTGGCAGAGATCACTTTCCGATCGTTCTCATCAGGCTATCTGCTTTGCAGTTTACTTATTTTTCCTCGATACAGTTTTCGCCGTGTGGACTGGGATCAATTTTATGTTACCTTTAAGTTTATACCAGGCCTCCATCTTTCAAGCAAGTATTGTGGCTTCTGCTAATGCCTCGATTCTATTGTTAGATATGACTCCTTGAAAACCTACTGTTCCATGGTAGAAGAAATACGTCAAGCTAAACTTGCACAATGCTGAACACTTCGCCCATTTAATTGTGCTCCTACCGCAGACAGTTTGGTATAGTTTCGTCGCCATTTCTCAGAGCACACTACTTGATAAAACAAGGGAAACGATGCAGCTGACGCGATTATTTCCAGGTTAAGTGCATATAGTTCACTGAGTGCTGTTCACACCGAAGTTCATCTCCTTCAGGGCTATTTAACTTAGGTCTACGTTTCTGCGCTCCTTGTGCAAGACGAACTGATCACTGACCAGAATTGAGTCAACAGCTTCCTGCAGTTTATAGTTTGATTACTTATTCGTCTGACTTCCTACAAGTGATAGCATGACCATAATGTAGATCCTCACATTTTACGTCCCCAAATAACGAATATTACAACTTGCATTTTGCTTTTGCTGAACTTCTCGCAGTAGCACTACAAACACTGCACCTCGACCCGACTCCGTGCTTTATGCTGTGTTTTGCAATCTTCTTCCACTAGCAAACAACATATTTTAGACCGACGTAATTATATCTTGATTGAATGATCCTTCCCAGCTGCCTGACGTGAAACTTACCTTATTCATATCCAGAAACTGTTAAATCAGCTACGTGCAATTCCAGTTATAGGCCACTTGTCTTAGCCTATTGTTTATGCAAGTTATTGGGGGGGGGGATATCAATACATACTTAGTGTGGCATTTCGAAACTAGTGTAATTTCCAAAGTGGTTTCTGTAACTTCTATTCCAGTACCGAACACCTTATTTGTCTTGAGAGTGCAATCTAAGGTTCTTTCCGCCTACATATGATCGCATCTTTGATCTTCTGAAGGCACAAGACACCACTTGGCATTATGGAATTTTACGTCAGTTACTTCATTGGGAAGTACGAGCCGTATGGGCTTCTTTCTACACCAATTTCTTGGAGATCGATACCTTTCGATTCGAACTAGGATCCACAATCTCCGACCGCTTCTTCCAAGAAAATGGTGTTCCACAAGGCGGTTTCTTTAGCGTGACTATTTTATGGCGGTAAAGGTGACAGGTATTAGCTTCCGTTCATGGAATGTGGTTTGTGGATGGGTTGGAAATTTATTGTCGCTCTTGTGATTTCCTTGTTGCTGCTCGACATTACGACTCACTCTGAACAGGCTTTCACGTTTGCCAACGCGCACTAATTTATTTTCTCCATCGACGAGAGACTGTCCACTTTTGTCGCTTACGTAACTCTACATATCATCCAGATCTTTATCTGGGCCATACATGTTTGTCTTTTGTTGACAGCATCCGGTTTCTTTGTCCTCCAGTTCGAGCAGTCCATCTAAGATGCTAAAATATCGCTAAGAACACTCAGTTATGAAACTAGTGTTCCGTATTTCTTGGAGGTGCTGATCGCATTGTTTTACAACTATATCGTATCATAATCATCTCAAAGTAGAACTATGGATGCATTTTTTATGAACCCGCCAGACTTACCACGTTACGCCAACTGAACACGGTCCATCGTCTTGTTATATACTTGGCGACTGGTTACCAGGAGTTTTGGAATTCGTGCTCTAGGACTTACGGATGAACTTGCCGTCGATGCCCTCCCTTCGTATCAGTTGGGCTTTTTCCTGTATCGCATGAAATACAGTCATTTCAGTTACTTCTTTCCATCTAACCCAATACAAGAAACCAAATTCCAGCCCTCAAGAAGTTCAAGTTTCGTTCCCCCTTACAGCAATTTCAAGAATTTACTGTTTTTTTACTGATGCACATGGTTCTAAAGATGGCATTTCTGTCGGATGTGCCTCGTTTTACAACTACACATATTCATGGTTTTAAATTGCACGTCTTCGTTATTCACTGTTAACTGGCTGTAATTTTAAACACTGCGTTGTCTCTGCATGTCATACGCAGAATGTTAGTCTGTTGTTACTTTCGAAGTGCTCTGTAAAGCCTTTTTGATGTGCATAGCAAACCTCATTTCGTCCAGCAAATCCCCTTATGGCGGGCGGTCTCTAACCCTTGGAGTGCGCTGAGTTTCTTCCTGTCTAAAAGCATGTAAAATTTGGTCATGATTATTTCAGGAACTATTGTACGTAAAACATTATAATTTTGGATAAGCATTTCAGTGGCCAATCTCAAGAAAATGACTGGCCAGTTTTATAGATAACCCGTTTCGTTTTGCAGTTGATTTTGACCGATTAAATTTGACAATCATGCAGTGAAACTCATCACTGGTAGCCCGAGCGGATGCATTTTTCTCCTATCTTTCGTCACGTTCATTGTAACTCAAGGAACTTGTCAAAGCTCTGCGTATATTTATATACTTCTTAACACTTGCTGTTTCATGTTAAAAAAAAATAAATAAAAAACTAGAATGTATCAAAGTAAATGACTCGTGCCATTTTTCAATTTTTATCGACAGTCGAGACTTCCTGTACAATTTGAATGTATATATTTGTTTGTTTGTTTGTTTTTTTTTTTCACTAAAGTACAATGACAATGCTAAAAACAATGTTCATAGTAGTGGACTGTAAGGCTTGATTCGTATAGGCCTACCACATGAATGCAACCAAATATAAAATTCACTGTATTTAATGATTACAACTTCAGTTTGCACACAAAAATAATACACGAGAATAAACATTATCACAAGGCCTTTAGTTGTAAATGATTGTGATACGATGGCTTATTGTCTGTGCTATATAGTATGATCTTCAACCATGATATATGGTCCACCAAAACTGCATGTTCTTGTCTCCGCACTCCCACTGTTCACAAAACAACAGAACAGCGTTAAGCAACTTGAACACTGTTGCCAGATAAAGGCAAGCACACACTGTTAAATACACAAATAATCTCAAACACTTCCAATGACCAATTCTGTATCATTTAACACGAGCTTTCACATGTGCTTATTTACCCCCCCCCCCTCTTTGGCACTTGAAACTTTTGAGTTGGACCCCGTCTGGGATCCTGCAGTTGAAACTGGGATATTTCTTTTTCCTTTGATACTTTCTATTTTTTTTTTTTTAACTTTGAATCATCATACTTTTGAAATAATGACATTCGAGTTTGTTTTTACATCTATCCCACCGTTCAGATTCATACGAGTGGCCATAGTCTTCGCAATGAAGATTGTGTTGATATTTTGACCCACTGCTATTTTGCACAGGCTTATCGTAGAGTGTCAAGACTTGATTTGTCTTCTTTTATTTAACGCCAACTTTTATACGATGTGCAAGTTGACCCCCCTTTCCATTTAAAAATTTTGAATTGGACCCCGTCTGGGACCCTGCGGGGGACCCTGGAACAACTTATTTTACTTTGATACGTTATACTTTCGGAATGATGAAAGACATCATTTTCTGTTTTCATATCTGTCTCACCGTTTCAGATTTGTCGGGTTGCAACGGACTTTAAGACACGCTTAAAGGTGTTAATAAAATGAGTAACGTGCTGCCCTCAAGCGAAATGCTTGAGACCTCCCGAATTTTGGTAACCGGTTTTGATCTTACCTTGACAGAACCGTTCAGGAAATATATACGTCACCCCCCACTTTGTGGGTTCAGGTTCAAGTACATCCCGTGTTAGTGTCTGGACCATCAGTTCAAGATCTCGACAGAAGTATCGAATTCTAACTTGATTTCGCATTGGACATTCACACTTTGTACATGGATTTCAACAGTATTTTGTGGCTAAGACCAGGCCAGTAGCAAGACCAAAAATGTAGGGGGGCTCGATCCAACCATGTTATAGTTCATTTACAAGCCTACCGTAAAAATTTAGGGGTCCCAGCTCCCTAGACACCCCATGGATCCGGGCCTGGCTAGGACCCGCCATTGTGTGTAGCCTGTGGAGCTAAATAAAGTATTCGACATGTTTGTGGATTATCCTAGTCATGCTCAGCTTCGAGCTGACTTTGCCCTACCAGCAGACTTACTGCTCGGATATTATTATCGAGCGATCTCGCCAATATTTTTGTTTCTTCGTCACCTCCATGTTCTACTTGCAATGTGATTGTTCTAGTGTTTATACTTCTTACTTCTGGATTCCTTGTATGCGTTTGTCCCCTGTCTATTGTCATTAAACACTTTTCTCCTGAACAGTTTAATTGACAACCCCAACAAATATGTGACTACTTTTATCTTGCATATTAACTTCATTTTCATCCTGGCCACATAGTCCTAGCAAAAGATTAATATTCTACTGCTCCTGATTTTACCCTGGTGCTTTTTTTAATCATTGTTTGCATTCTTTATCTCTGACATTTTCTTGCGTGGGAGACTTATTACTGAATTTCAGACATTGACTGCTGCAAAAATATATTTGCAGTGTAACGCATCCACTCCTAACCTCTTAATTGAGACTGACCGACATTTAGAGATGAAATAATGAACTCATGATGCCTGAAAGATTTCCGCCGCTGAGAACGAAGGCCATCTCAAACCAGCACAAAATGTTGCATCCGCGTTTTTAATCTACTTTGAAATTGCAGTTCGCACGGAACGCAAGACTGGCGTAGAGAACTCAGATACGTGATCTTAATGCGTTAACACTGAACACTTCACAACAGCCACCAGTATTCATTGCTATAGTGCTGCCAAAATGTCTTGAGCCGTTGCAAATATCCGAACTAAGGCTCAAACCCTCGACACACCCACGGTTGAGCCAATAAGGATTCAGCTCTTGCTAAGCGAGAGAGCCTTAGCCAAAGGGAGTCGAATTCCTTCACCCGATAGCAGCGCTCGGAACGGAAGACTAGGTGTCATGTCAATGTGGTGCATCTATACCCAAACTACCACTATTCCTTCTGGAGCAATTCCCGGGGATCTGCTCAACTATGTTTGATGGGACAATTATTCGAGTGCACAACATTCTACGTCAAAACAAATTATAAAGGATACCACCAACGAATCAGTCTACATCAGACCATGCAGTAGGGTAGGCTTAAATTAGTCTGTTTCCTCCTGCTACCTCTGCTGTGAAACAAACCTGCATGTCAGCGGTCTTTGAGTCCTCTCGATAATAATAATAATAAAATTCTTCATTGTCTCGAACAGAGTGATACCTAAGTGATGGAAGGAATGGTGGATTACTATCTTTATATATATATATATATATATATATATATATATATATATATATATATATATATATATATATATATATATATATATATATATATATATAAGGTAAGATAGAAAAGAGAAACAACAAATATAAGTTTTAACTGTCCGAATTTTCTTTAGTAGATAGTCAGACACATTCTGCATGTACATCACACGTCCTGAGGTACTTACATATGCCGATATAGATGACGAATATTGCTTACTCCCACACCAAGTTATTCTGGTGAGACCAACTCTTATCATCAGCTCTGTAGGGATATTTTTGTACCGAATCACGAGATTGAGAATTTGCAGCTTTTCGTGACACTTCATAGCTTATTAAACGATGGAAATCCAACACATTTCACCACTGCCACAGAAACTTATCCACATCTGAATATTTCTATTTGTAGCCCGTGTTTTGGTGTTGATCTTCAGTGGTGTGTATAGCATAACACATGTGGCAGTGATTATTTTTCAATCATATTCATTAGTTGCCTGCTTTACATTCCCAACATTTACCTCGTTACAGTCTCCGCCATACGAACTGGGATCTGTTTTCTGTTAGGTTTGACTTTATATCATACCTTCGTATTTCTCTTTATGAACACCTGAGACCTTTTCAAGCAAGTGCTGTGACTTCTGCTAATGCTTCGATTTCATTGTTAGATTATAGCTCCTTGAAAACGTACTTTCCTCGGTGGTCGGAAAGAAATACATAAAGCACGATGCCGAGAACTTCGATTTAATCGTGCTCCCACTGCTGACAATTTGGCACAGTTTTGCAGCCATTTTGCCAAATCACACTATTTGATTAAACAAAGGACATGTCTAGTTTAGATGTAGGTCGTTCAGTGAGTGTTGTTTGCTACAAAGTTCATGGTCTTCGGGACTACTCCACTTCGGTTGAAGTTTCTGCGCTGCTTCCCTCCCTGCTCACTGACCTAGCCATTCCTAGTGGCTAGCGCGTGCGCCTTTGCACGTGGTCCAGGGTTTGATTCCTGGTGGAAGAGTAATTAATGTATATAATGAATTAATTTCACAAGCACCCATCTTCATTAATTACCAGTCTGTTTTAGCCAACATTGTATAACTGTGCGACATTAAAAAGAATGCTGATCCCTGACCAGCAGCATATTGCCATGAATTCGGCCAACACTTTGCGCTCTAGTTTTCTAATTCGGCTCATTATTCGCCTGACTTTCTGCAAGTTGAAGTACAAGCAGAATGTACACCCTTAAAGTTTGTCACCAAATAATGACTATTGCAAGTTAGCTTTTACCACTGTTGAATTCGCTATAGCTTTTACTAGGACCATAAATACTGCACCAGGACCGAACGCCATATATTATACTATACTTCGCTTTTTCTTTTTTCGCTGGTGAACATCTTTAAGACCTCTTTAATCTTATCTGGATTGGAGAATTCTTTATGCTGCTCGATGTGAAACCTACGTTCTCCCTATCCTGAAATCTGAAAAGTTAGTTACCTCCAGTCACCGTAAGTAGTGCTTGTACAAGTTACGGCAGATGACCAATGTATGCTTAGTGTGCTATTTGGGAACGAAATCCTTGCTTTTAATTTTCCAGTGTGGTTTTTGAAGTTTTCGTTCCACTACTGGTCGTTTTGTTCATCTTCAGAGTGCAATTCAGGATTCTTTTTGCCAACACCAACATCTGATCATCAGTTAACTTCTGTCATAATTATAGTGGCAGTGTCACAGTTCATTTTAATATAGGGCCGCTGTGGCTCATTTTTTAAATTTATTTTACGACTTATCTTTTGACAAAGCTGCATAAACACTTAGTTGTAATTACTTCTTGAGTACAATAAAATTATTGAAAAAAATAAAAAAAAAGTGTTAGAACGTTAACCTCTGGTGCTTGGGGTCCCGGGTTCGATCCCAGCCCCCGGCAAGTGAACTTTGTGGTGGACAAACACCGTATGTGTGGGTTTTCCTGGGGTTCTCCCGTTTCCTCCCTCTTCATTCCATCATTTCATTCATTACTCATCATCACCGTCTCCTTTAGCCTAATCGACATATACGTGGGACGTAAAACCTTAAAGATATCATTTCATTTCATTTTTTTCATTTTAATAATCTATCTCTGTTTGACATTGCTATCTTTCGACTACTCTTCTATATTTCACGGACATGACTTTTCTTGTGTACGCACGTATGATATTGGAGACAGTGATTCTCGATATCCCCGCAACACTTACAACTTTAGCCACATACGCTTCGAACAACTGGGTGCTAGCACTCCAGCAGTATACTTTTGCTGTGAAATTGTCATTTGAACTTATTGACACGGATTGAACTGAATACTGATGACAAGCGAGCATAGTCTCACGATACATGGACACCAAAATAGGATCACTAACTACTCTCGAAACTGTCAGATATTGTGCAATAAAGCTTAAAATGTAAATGTGATTTCCGACTATTGATCACATATATAATGGGTGTATGGAAAGTCCACACCCATATATCTATTCTCGGGGCTCATAGATTCATTATGAGTAAATACAAGGGTTTGATTTTTAGTAATGGCAATAACGGCATATCTTGAAGTAAAAAACTTACAAAAGGTTCGAAGTTCTACAGGCCCTCGATGTAATCACCAGGATTGTGAATCACGCGTTCCAGCGATGTGGAAGCCGCTGGATGCCGTTGGCATGCCTAATCTCTGGATAGTACGCATGGAGCGATCGGTCACCCGGAGATCATCAATTGTAGGGAAGCGTGACCCATGAAGTGGTTCATTCATCTTCGGGAAGAGGTCAAAGTCGGAGGGGCTTAAATCTAAAGAATACGTGGGGATGATACAGACTTCCCAGCCCCAATGACGCAACAAATCAATGACCGCACCTGCTAAATGTGCCCTTGCATTGTCATGCAGAATGATGGGTGGGTTCGTCAGAAAGTGGCGTCGTTTTCGTTTTACAGCTGCTCGCAAGTTGTTTTACAAAATAAAAGAATACAGTAGTACTCTGCACTAACGGTGTGTCCTTCTGGGACGGTATGGCTTATGATTACACCATCCCAGTCGTATGCAATGATGAGCATAGCTTTCACGTTGGTTGGGATATTCTGAACTGTTTTTTTTTTTTTTTTTTCTCGGTGACCTAGAATGACGCCACTCGTTTGTTTGCCGTTTCAGCTGTGGTTTATACGTTCTGCTCCAGGTCTCATCAATAGCAATGATCCGCCGTAAGAAGGCCTCACCTTGACGTTGATACCGCTCCAAGTGTGTTTGAGCGGTATCATATCGCAGCCACTTGGATTGTTCAGTCAGATCATGTGGAACCCACCTTGAGACAATTTTACGCAATCCCAGGTTCTTCAGAATTTTCATCACAGTCGAATGTGCTAGTTCTGTGTTGTTGGCCAATTGACGAATCGTGGCGTTACGATACTAACGCGTTCACGTTCTGCACATATCATCAATTACAGGAGGATGGCCGGAGCGAAGCATGTCTGTGACATTTTGTCGTCCGTCATTAAAGGCTTTGACCCACCTTGCTACTGTATGGCATGGTAATGCACTTTCACCGCAAACATCTTGCAATACTTCGTAGCACCGTTTTGCATTCCTGCCTCTAGCGCATTCAATTTTCAATCAGCTCCTCTGATCTTGCTTCGTAAACATGACTGTATTCCGCAAGCACTCACGCAGCGTGACTTCAGTCCACGAACACTCACTCAGAATTGCCTTCTAGCTGCTGGCGCTGCGCATGCATGAGGGGGGAGGGCAGGCAAGTTCATGTGCTCTGAGGAAAGGACGACATCTACCGCTGGTACGAATTATAATAGATTGTTTTGTTCCCGAGTATATGTATAGCAGTGTTGCCATTACTAAAAGTCTAACCCTTGTATCGTACTAAAAATTGAAAAGAGAAGAAAGTTGTTGGATATAACTGGCTTTTAGTCTAAAATGATATTTTAAAATCATATCAGCCATTTAGGTTCCACACTGGTGAGGTGCCCAATATTAAATGGAAAAGTAACATTTCCGTTTCAGCAAGTTGTTTGAGCGGAACGAAAGAGTACTCAAAAATGGTACAGGAAACATTCATATTATTGTGTACTGAAACACCTAGAAGCCGTTGACCAATGTTGTATTATTGGTATTATGAGGATACAAGAAAAACAGCCTGATGAATTCAGGGGCGGATCCAGGGGGGGGGGCGATTTGGGGCAATCGACCACCCCCCAAGAAGAGGAAATTTTCTTATATATATAAATAAAACCCATCCCAAATTTGGAGCCCTTAAAAGTAACAGCATGACAACCCACCGCTCCCCCAGAAGTCGGTCCTGGATCCGCCCCTAGATGAACTAGAAACATTGTTTTATTTAACATAGGGCGGTTTTTGTTCAAACGGCTGGTGCGATTAGAAAGAATTCATGATTTTACATTGAAAACCACCTATTTCTAACCATTTTCCTATATTTCCATTTCCCCCTGTATTTATTCATAATGAAGTTGGCCTACAACCCCGGACTTTTGATACATTCCATGTATAGTTTGATCTTTTTGTTTATTGGATTGAATAGATATATTGATTAATGCCTCAATGATGGCCTATCAAGTTCCATTGGTTTCAAGACATGAACTTGTTTGTAAGGAATTAAATTCAATAACAACGATTATTTGCATGAGATCTGGTGCGTTTTATTTATTCAGTCAGTTCAGACTGAAAATTTATTTGCAATCATTATTTAGCGCAGTGGTGAAATTAAATTTTCAGTTTTGATTTCTCAACTGCGCTTGCTACCTGGGACTCTGCTTAAATAATCGCGACAATAGTTTGAAAATGGATGGAATTGTATAGCAAGTGTGTATACAGTATTGCTTACAGAAGGTTATAATGAAATCATTGGAGTGAAAATGTGGAAGTAATTTACGTGATATTTGAGTTATAAGAAACATTAGTTTTTTCTTTCTTTCAGCCACTTATACACAATAGAGTATTGAATTGTATTTTTTTGGGAAGGGAATTAATTATTTTGGTAATAATTACCTCATTCAGATGAACACGTTTAATATAATTAATTTAGTATTATCTTAATTTTATGATGCAGTTAATCAGATATTTTTTTTCTTGGATAGAATATATATGTATAATATATATATATATACACTAGACATTAATTAAACTTGAAGTCTAGATTGTGTAACATGTTTTTTTACATTTATGGGATTATTTACTTAAGAGAGAGTGTTTGAAGAATGAGTTTACAGTCGTAATTCTTGAAAAGAAATTCTGAAGTTGATACATTTTTTTTTTCACCAGATCACATTTGACAGTATTTTCTTCTATATATAGAAGCTTATGATTGGTGGTGTTATTTTTTTTTCATTCTAGTAATTAGTACACAATTTGTGTTTCATATGTATTATTAGCTCTGCAGGAATTCCTGTAGGGTACTTTGTGTATTGTACATTTTTTCTTCCATAGTCCGCCAGTTTGTCAGTGGAGCTGGAGATACAGTACCCTGTACGTGAGTGAATCTGTTTTTACAATTGAGTTCTCTTTTATCTTAGATTAGTGGTCTTAACATTGCTTGCTAACAATTTTGTTGCTTGTAACGTGATTGAGCGTATGGTGTGAAACTTAATTCGATGGACAAACTTACTACTAACTAAAATAACTGTTGAGACCACTCCTCTAGAAACCTCACGTAACTATAGATTTATATTTTAAATAACATTAATGCAACCTGCACAAATCGAATTTTGATTCATCAGTGTTGCTATGCCAAACTTGCTCGCTTTATTTTACGACATTGAAATACCTTACACATTATTATTTCACATCATAATGCTTGCGTAAAATAAATAAATAAAATGAATTATGCGACTTCAAATATTTCGAAATAAGTAATCAGCAGAATAAAGATCTTACCTACACAAGTTCTGGAATTATTATGTAAGTAGGTTTAGCTATTTCAATCTGACATTAACATGATTGTCGTTTTATTGGTGAATTCATATACAATACAAAGTACGGTTGCCTTATTGTTAAAATTAGGATCAATTGATCAAGTAATTAAATACTAGAATATCTATTGATTTAATTTAATTATACAATCAAATATTGGATGATATACATTTTTAATGCTAGTTGTTGTTTCCGTGGTATCCGTTTGAATTTTCAGAATTAATCTTATATGCATAATTTAGTAATTTAGAAGTAGTTTGTATTCGATAGAAAAATATACTGCAGAAAGTAAATACTGTGGAATGCGTACAAAAAATACAGAGGAACGAAAGTCTTCCATTGTTATATAAAGACGATTGTTGTCAGTTTAAATGGATGAACATCAGTGGTAATCCTTCCAAAGCTTTCAAGGCCAGCATTACCAAAACAATTACATCTCATTAGTTTCCGTAAAACCTCGTAAATTGCCAACTTCATACTTTCATTATAATATAGTAGACAAAAGATCATATGTATATCGCAATGAGAACATTTGCTAATAACTATACATGAAGTTCATCCTTATTTTTAAATATATCTAAAATTGGCTTATTCGATGGACTACATACGAGGAACGCCTTAATATTAAATTATTAATACCTACATATTTCGAAATGTAGTGTATGATATACGATTCCAAAGAAAAATGCAATAGTGAAACAATTGTAAGATAAATTATTTAACAAAAACTAAGTTCTACAATACAGAACCTTACGTAGTGCATATATTCATAAAATATATTGTTCTGCAATATTTATAACTTTCTTTGTGCTTGATATTAATTAAATTTAATGCTGTTATGATTTAATATGTTTACTGAATGTGAGATTCAGTTCTTCACTTTGGATTAAACTTAGATTGTGATTACTTGTATTTAAGGAAGAGTCATACATTTGTAAGCAACATATTAAGCAGAACGGAATGCAGTTTAACATTATGACTACCAGTAATTAAGCCTCGGTTGTTACCAGCTGGTTATTTATTGATCTTTTTTTCACTTCTAAATATAGTTATTTACAATCACGTAAAATAAAACAGAGTTGGTTTTGCAATTAATATACTATATGCATATTCAGTAACGAAAACATATTGAAGGATTTTTTTTTCCTAATCAAATATAAACCTTAAGTTTGAAATTGCAAAATTTGTTAAAGAGTGAATGTTATCATAGCGTATTTTGGGTGTAGTTAAATAAATCATACAAATTTATCTTTTATTTTCTTTCTTGAAACAACTGTTTCAGGGTTGCAGTTATTCCTTGTGTAGTTTCTTGACAAGTTCTAGTTTGTAGGGCTTTGGAGAAGTAACGGGACAAACAAAGAAACAAAACGTTGTTATTTGAGTTACTCAGAGCTTCGGGTTTGTTCAATAAATCTTAGTAACTATACACTTGTAGTTAAACACAGAGTATCGCCATATAAAATGGTGCCTTCCCTAGCGTCAAGTTCATAAATTTTGGTGCAGCCAAAATGTAAATACGTGAAATTAAGAACATATTATTCTAAAATGCAGTACAGGTTTGCTCTCCTCGTTTCGTTATATTACACATTATTTGCTTACTCAGTGGAACGAATGTGTAACTTTACCGTCGAATTGCTTTGTAGACATGTCAGGCCTTATGCAAAGTAGTTTTGACATATGATTAGCGTCATACTAAAGGTCTGACTACTGCAGGAAACATATCTTAGTCGAAGCCTTCAGTATGGCACTAATCACGCATCAGAACGACCCTGTCAAGTTAAAACACTACTTAACCGTTCAGATGGAAATATCATTTTATTTAAGTAATTAATTTACACTTTGAAGGAGGCGAAATCAATAGTTTTCTATTAGTTACATTTTATTTTCGTGCTAAGTATAGTCTGTTGATCAGCTGACTATGTATTATAATAAGCTTTCGACTAGCTTGGGACTTTGCCCTCATACCGCGGCGTTTGCATGGCCTACGGCCTCGCATTTCATATTTCAGCTTTTGCTTTCGTTCCTCGCACGGCAAAAATACGTTTATGGCAGTATTCATTGAAAAAAAAAAATGAACCTCTTCCCCTCTACAATATGCATTTCAATCAAAGTTAAATGAACCCACGTCAATACAAGTGCTGTGTTCAAAAATTAATTTCAAATGTTTACCCTTTTTCCTGTGATCATGACAGCCTGAGTAATTTTTATATATTGATACAAGAAAATAAAAAAATACCCTCATTCTCGTTAAAATCGAGATTTCCGTAAACACTGTGGCATATACATACTTGTTTTGAATAAGGAGGTTATATAGCACGTTTGATATCCCTAACATGTCTCGGATTGTAAAGAATTTCGAGATAAGGCCATCTTATAATCGCAACCCTACCCCTTTCCTTCATGAAATACATCTTTACGTTAATTTAAAAATCTAAATACCAAATTTTATGTATCTAATGTTAAAATATTTCGAGATATGGTCATCCTATTATAACAATTGTCACATCGCCCTTACATCTTCCCGTTTATTCTTCTTTAGTTCCAAATATCAAACAAAACTAAAACATGTGTTTACTTTAAGTGGGAAGTTCAATACCAAATATTACGTTTTTATCCTTGAGAGATTCGGTGATTTTACTATAGTAATTTCAACTCCTTTTTTCCCCCTTTCCTTGCCAAATAAAAAAAAAGACACGTTCCTTAATGGTACTTTACGTTAAAAATTCTGTGCATTATCAATTTCACCCATTCAGGACCTCTTCTTTATATATAATTCAAGAACACATTTATTTTGGAAAATTGCTTTACTGTCAGAATTATGATTTGCAGTTTTTAGTCGTATACTGACCAGCCAAGACATTGACCACCTCTCTAATAATTGGTATATCCACCTCTGGTTCATAGGCCAACAGCAGTGCTATTTTGCATGAAAGCAATGCGGCCTTGGTAGGTAGCTGGAGACAGCACACCGTATCTGCACACACAAGTAACATATTTCCTGTAAATTCCATGATGAGCTTGGACTTGACGTTCAATGACATTCCAAATATGTTTAATTGGGTTAAGATGGAGTGATTTTGGTGGTCATTGCAGTAACTGAAAATTTATCACTGTGCTGCTCGAACACTACAGCACAACATCGGTCTTGTAACAGCGAATGTTGTTGTTCTGGAATATGCAATTCCCAGCTGCAAACATAACCTACTTAAATGAATGTGCATGGTCAACAGTGACCTGCTGATAGGTAGAATCAATCATGGTGTCCTCTACACGCACTACCAGGCCCGTGGATGACTATATGAAGATTTCCCAAATTATAATCTGGTCAACACTGGCCTGCCATTGTCCTACTGTGCACATTTCGAGCAGATGTTTCCCTTGAAGACGACTGATTCTGACCCGGCCATCGATCTGAAGAAGGCAGTATCGTAAATGACCTGGTAATGTAATTTATATCCTTATTCGACGGTCCAATTAGATGGTCACGTGCGCGTTTCAGTCATAATTGACGACCCAGTGTGGTTAACATTGGCACTTGTTTGGAACATCGGCTCCGGAGACCTCGTTTATGCTGAAGTGTGTGCGCTCTGACACACTTGTGTTTTGTCCACCGTAAAGTATGGTGTTAATTGTGCCACAGTTCAAGCCCAGTCCTGTTGTACGTACCAAGCTCTACACTCTACGACGTCTAACATCTTTAATATGTTACTGCCCGACGTCTTGTTTGGTGCTGGTTTAACCGTCCTTTTCTCCCGTTCGGAAGACACTAACCACATCAGATTGTGACCGACCGACATATCACGCTGGTTTCGAGATGTTCGTTCCCAGCTTTATTGCAATCACATTCTAACCCTTACCAAACTGATATATCACAGGTATTCCTCACTCTACGCTCAGTCATCATAGTGACTAATCGATTATATTCTTGCTATATGCTCCGGTTATGTTGTGCTCCGTGACTTTTACATCAGCCCGACCGATGACCTCGTTCAGAAAATAGCAGATCATAATATTTTGGCTGGTCAATATGTATGCATACAACGTATATATATGTGTCCGTTTATTTTCTTTAATCCACACAGCTCCTTAGTATTTAGTCTTAGGAATCCAAGTTTGTGTTTCTGTATTCGTACATTTAGTATATATAGGGTGTGGGGTTTGCACTTGAACCTATGATGATTGTTTATATTTAATCGTAGAGGTGAGTTCTCACTTGAATTAATTTGCACATTTTAACATAAAAGGCTGTTACTTTCATCTCTCGTTTATTACAAGCGTATTTTAAATAAGGCAAAACACTTCCCTTCAGCTGTACAGTACTAACAGATTGATAGTCTTCATGTTATTTAGCAAATATTACCTTGGGTTAATTTAAAGAATCGAACAGGCAAACGAACTATAGACATGTTGGTGATGAAATCAGTATTATATGTATATAATGTACAGTGAGCTACAGCCATTATATTCAAAGTTGCATATGCACAGTAATGTACCTGTTCTGCATTATAAAAGTAAATGTACAGCATCTAGTAATGAAAATAAGCGTTTCTTTTGTATAAACTTGCTGATCTTAAGAGTGGTCTATATAACTACATTTGTTCAACGCTGTGCTGCGCACATATTTTGCACAAGAACTTTCCTATGTATAATGCGTAGTATGTAATATAAATTAACGTTTGTGGTAATACCAGACACTTCTTAAGACCTATTATCGTCACTATATATATATATATATATATATATATATATATATATATATATATATATATATATATATAATATGTTGCATGTGACGTAAATTGTGCGAAATTATCTAACATTGAGATTATCGATCGATAAATTTGTAGCAAAAATATTGTTTCTGATTCTAGGTGCTATGCATTTAGTAAATATGTACAAAACCGTAATGGTTATAGTTTTATTGCCATGCAGTAGTAGCAGTAGCTATAACAGAATTCAGAAGAGAATTTGGGGCTGATCATCAGTTTTTCATTGCTAAATCTCTACCAGATTGAAAACTAATTTTGAATAAAATGTGCCGATCACGGATAGTTTGGCTTGCTATATTATGCTGTTACCAATTTTGTATTAAATTTCGATTGTTTGCTTCATAAAACTGCACGCTGGTTACAGTAATTGAACATTTCGATTCCCCATTGAATTTGCAACTTACAACATTTTAGGAATCATCCCTGAATTGTTTGTAGAACTCCAGAAAATTAAGTCAGTGTTTTAAATTAAGTGGAGGAAATGGTGATAGACTGTTTACGGAATTGAAACTGAGCTGCTCTGGTTTTTTGATGCTATAAACTCACATAATATAGATTGGTAGGATATTGATCTAAGAAACAAAGTGTTTGGGTAGTAATACATATATATTGCAATTTATTAACAAACCTAGGTCAGTGCCTGTCAACCTTCTAGAACATACGTATTAAAAAAAGTTAAAATAAAGATGTAAATAAAAGCTATAATTCATATACCACAGTTCTTGTACTACTTAATTTTCATTTGTCTAAATTATTCTGGATTCTACATTGAAAAGCATTTGTTTTTTGCCGAGTTTACATAAAACTCCAAAATTTACAATAAACTACTTACTAATAAATTTAATTGGAAGAATATAAAATGTTGTTTCACTGTTCCGAGTTTGTTTTGCAGTAATTTTCATAAACAATTAATTTAAAACACTGCATTTAGTACAATTATACTTTCCGTGCAAGATTTTATTTTATTATTATTATTAAATATACTCATCGAATATTCTATTAGTGATTTTTGTACAATAAATGATATTTTTGATGTACTAATTACAGGTTTCGCCTGTTGTAAATTAAAATATATTGGTTGGCAGTCATTGCTCTAGTTTTATTTATTTATTTATTTCTATTAATTTCAGCAAGTCAGTGCGTGTGGTAGTCACTGTAGTTCTTCTCTATTATGGAAGTTAGTTCTGTTTAACAAAGGCTTTCAGTAAAAGATTTACTATGAATTTATCACCAGTATTTGTTCGTATATAATTTGCATCAAATTGGAGGATAGTTTGTACTTTTTTTTATTTATTTATTTAAATTAACATTGTCTAGTAGACATTGGGTTTCTAATATTAATGTGGTGAGAACTGGGCAGCTGTTTGGAATGCGTGCATGGCGGAGGTGAAATTTTGCATTATAGTTCATTATATTGAAGTTGACCTTTCTTGTTATGTAAACATCATATTGGGGCTGCTATCTGCACCCCTGGTATAATTATAATTTATTAATTTTCAGGCTTGTCGAAAGGAGTTGGCTTTATAAGGTTTGACCAGAGGATTGAAGCTGAACGTGCCATTCAAGAACTTAATGGTACCATTCCTAAGGGTTCTACTGAGCCCATAACCGTGAAATTCGCGAACAACCCAAGCAACAACAACAAGGCCATTCCACCATTGGCAGCCTACTTGGCACCACAGGCCCGTCGCTTTGGGGGACCGATTCACCATCCGACGGGGCGCTTCAGGTACATTCCACTGTCACCACTATCCAGGTACTTGACTTTCCCAGTTTAATTTGATTTGTAACAGTTTTTACATCGTTAGCTTTTGAGTTGTGTTATTTATTTTCCGTGTTAATGCATCACTTGAATTTTATTTTCCTTTCTATACATTTTTGTTAAAATTTTATATTTTTGTTTGTAGTTCAAATATATGGTGTGCTTTATTTTGTTCTATATATCCTGTTTGCGTGGTAGTATGGGTGATGGAAAGGTACGACCATTCACAAGGTGCTTTGTTCATGTTGAAAGACTTTACAATAACCACCCTAAGTAGCATAATAGTAGATTAAAGATTCTAACTAATGAACATAGTCCTGAAACTTAGAATTTGCCTTGTTGATTCTTCAATATTCGAAGGGGAAGAAGTATTTAAGTATGTGGAAAGTGACATACTCGTCTAGGACTACATATCACAGTTACACAGGCAATTCACTCTTGCAGAATTTATAGAGTAGTTCTTTTAATATCACGTGATTTTTATTTGCTACATTGGCCTGCCTTTCCACCAAGCAGCCCATACGGACTGCCGCTGTGGCCTGACACAAGAGATTGGTAAGTAACTATTCTCACATCAGAAGCACCCGTGGAAAATTAGTGCTTTAAAACAATGTTCCATTGTGGCTGCATGAGTAGAGATCATGAGGCACTCAAACCTTTAATATTTCATGTGCAGGAAGATAAGTAGGGTTATTTTCCCTTTCTTTCATTAAAAAGTAATTCCTTAAGGTAAAGAATGTTAATGTGTCTTTGTGACTTCGTTTCTATTGCTTCTTATTTGCGACTATTTTGTTTTAGTGCTAATATTATTTCGTATGCTTCTTTAACGGCATGGCAGTGTGCTTTCGTAATTTGTCAGCTTAATAACCCAACACTAGTGAAAAGAACTTGTAGACACCCTGCAGCTGTAAGTTTCTAATCTTGTTTATTTTCACATTTTGTTAATTTGAAACTGGGGAAATAAAAATGTCTCAATACTGGTGTACAGTTTTCTACTTTTAAGTACCTTAATTTTAGAGAACTGAAAGTTTGAACATTTTAAAGCTTTGTCATGATAAACTTTGTATTTCTTGACATGTATTGTTCCAGTGCTGCTTTTGAAGTAATTAGTCGTCATTTGTCAATATTAGGAACCAAAATGATATTAAGGAATCTATGCCTGTAAATGTTTTATTAAGGTTTTTAGTATGGCTGCCCAATTCTGCAGTTTCTTTTTTTTATTATTTTTTTCCTTGCAGTATAAGTGATTTTTCAAATTTTCTGCATATATAGCTGTATCTACTCAGATTGAACCCAATATCCATAGTTCTGTTTCTAGCTTTTCTCGTTCTGAAAACAAGTCTGAGTGATTCTTGTTTAATTTAGACTATTACCTTCTCAGCTTCACATTTAATCAACTTGCCATTTAATTTTCTTATGTTTGTTTCTGTATTTTGTTTTAGCACTGGCAAGACCATGCTAGCCATAAACAAAGGCTTACAGAGGTCAGTATTATGGAATTTTTACAATCATATTTCTTTTGTTTGGTGATTGGTTAATTCACGAGTGAAGCATGATACAAATTTTTGTTTGCTTGTTTTAGTTGATTCTTTTGTAGTGCTAGCACAACTCATTAGTGGCAGCCGCATTTCAATATTACACCCCATTAATTTCAGTGAAAAAGGTAGGAATGAAACTGGTGTTCTAAAACACGAGAAGAATCATGATGATTTTACGAGCACCCCTTCCAACAAAAACAAATTGCTCTACACAATATTTGTTTTGCAACAGTTTGTTATCCAGCATTATTTCAGTTCAACCGTTCAAAATGTTTAAACTTTAATATACAGCATGTGATAAGACGTCTGATGAACAGCTTTTTGCCTTTCATTATGACTTGACGTACATCTGTTTGCTGTTTTGTGTTGAGCATGGTTTTCATGTATAGCATTTTGATGTCTTCGAAACCTGCTTTATATTTTTTAGGTATTCTCCTTTGGCTGGTGATCTTCTTGCAAATTCAATGCTGCCAGGTAATACCATGAATGGTTCAGGATGGTGCATTTTTGTATACAACTTAGCTCCAGAAACAGAAGAAAATGTCTTGTGGCAACTATTTGGGCCCTTTGGTGCAGTGCAGAGTGTGAAAGTCATTCGAGACCTGCAAACCAACAAGTGCAAAGGCTTTGGCTTCGTCACGATGACCAACTACGATGAGGCTGTTGTTGCAATCCAGTCTCTGAATGGCTACACATTGGGCAACCGAGTGTTGCAGGTTTCCTTTAAAACCAACAAAAGCAAAGCTACATAAAATGATCAGGAATAAACTGTGTTAACCGCCATATTGGCAGGTGCATTTCACTGTGACCATGCTAGTCAGACTCAGAGGGTTGCCTGAAGGATGTGTTTGCCTTGTTTACGTTCCCTGTACTTACTTAATATCAGGGGCTTGTATAAGAATTTAACGGTACATTACAAAGGAAAGCCCTGTTATTTCGAATCTCAATTTACTTTATTCTAACGAAGTAAGTACAGTCATGAACAGTGCTCATTTCCATTGAATGCAACTTGTCAAAGGCAAGTGCATCCTTCAGCGAATTATCTTTAAAGATATGTATTGTGGTACACATATATTTCAATGTACTTTATTCATACAGCCAAAAGTTGAGCTAGTCAACGTTAAGTGCAAGTCATTGTTTCCTATAAAAATATCTCGGCATTTTATGGTGCCATATAAGTACACTGATGTGAATCCTCAAAATCTTCACATTATTTATTTATTTATTTATTTATTTTTGAGAAGCTAGTCAAGTGAGTGTTGCCGTAGCTGTGATGGGTAGGGTTTATCCTATTACCAAAGAAACTTAGTTGGTAAATATTTGAGTAAATGAGTTTGTAACGAATTTCTATAATCACGTGCAGCTGACGCAACTACTGCAACATGTGTGTTTGCACTGGGAGTGCAATTCTTTAGCAGATTTAATTTTCATTTAGTAGTGCTCTGTTTCAAAGTGACTATTTTTTAATTTAAGAGTATATACTGTATTTTTTTTTTTTTTTTTTTTTTTTGTAAGATAGGTTTAGTCGTGTAACAAAGTAATTCTACTGATACCTAATTTTTATTGCCATAAAAATGGCATTATCATTATATGTATGTTTAAGTGTTTATTTACTGCATAATCCTCTTTCTGTTCTTAAACAAAAATTTGTTTTATTTCATCAAGGAAATACTATATGCAGTGAAACATAATTTGTTTGCTTTTTTGTTATTAAACTTCTTTTTTTTACCATTTTTGTTTTGTTTTAATTTTGTTTTATTTACCTCACCTCAACCACAACCTACTAATATTAATCTTAAAAAGTTTAACTTGTAAAGGTTGCTTTTATCCTTGTGCATCCTCTGAATTCCTTTATTTTTAAATTTATATTCCTGATGTGTACATATACATATATATTCTCATTTATATTAATACAAGAAAAATCTCAGGCATTGGTAAATGCTTGGTTAGGTTATTTACTTCTGAAAAGTTTTTGGGGAAGCACACGGACTTGCACAGAACAATAAATAATTATGCTAAATAATAAAAATAAATCAGGTAACCTATCAAATATGCTGCCCAACTTGATATGTCAACTTCCACAAAAGAAATTTATTTTTATAAGAACACTTATCAAATTAACCAATGCATTCCTAGTGGGCATAAGATTTTAAGAAAGTCGTAATGAAAAAGTTATAAAATTTGGATACTTCCTGAAAGAGAATTTGTATCTCTTAATATTCTCGAAGTTTATAATAGTATCAGGTAGTTCCCTTCCGACTAAGAGTTTCTGGTGAGTGCTTGTTTGAATTCGAGAAAGGGAGATCTATGTTCTTCCACCCTCCCATAATTTTCTGCAATGCATGTACGTGTTGGCAGATGTCATCTAGTTGGTAGTGTATAATCAGGACTGATGCAATATGTCAGGATTTTTTGAATACAAAATTTTGATGGACTTTATCTTTCATGGTCACAATTGTAAAGGTTAAAACAAAATGTATATATATTATACTTTGCCTGAGATTAGGAAAGAGATAGAGAAACCTTTTTGATAAAAACTTTATCATGCTGTTGAGGATAAAAGTTAAATACAAAAGAGTAGATAATAAATGAAGTTCAGTAAACTCAGTGCACTTTTTCAGTGTTTTTTGCCCCCTTATGAATCAACGAAGAAAGATGTACATTTAGTGTTACTTGTGAACATTCCTTGAATTTCTCAAGATTTGGCCCTTTATATAGTTGATGCGAAGATAAATGCTTGTCATGTGAGATCTATTTATAGTTGCAGTAATTTATGTTAAATTTCAAATCTACCGAAAGTCATTTTATAGAGTGATGACTTTGGTTATACCGCGTCTAGTATTTTTGATCCCCCTTCCCCTTAGAGACTGCAAATGCCACCTTAGATTTGAAGAAGTGAAATATTTTGTATGATACTCAAACACAATGGTGCATACATCTGTAAATTCTATAGATAATGTACAGAAATCAATTTTAAAGATGGACAAATGAAACTTAAATCTTGTGTCAGCACATTGATGTGATTAAATGATGCTAACACAAAGTGATTCATATAAATAGGGCCAAAGTATATTTTGGGTTGTGGATACTAGTTTTGAAAAAAAAGAAAAAAAAAAGAAAAAACTGCTCCTGCATTTATCAATATTGTGATTGATGCCTATTCTACATTTACAGTATAAAAATAACTTTTGAAGCTTTATAGAACTTGTGACGGATGCAATTTTGCCAAAGTGGTATTGATTAAATGTGGATAAAAAAAAAAAAAAAAGATAAGTTGACTTTGGTCTTTTCCTCATTCTTCATTACTTACAAATACTTAGTGGTTTGCTTGATTATACATTTAAAATACTCTTTCTTAAACATTATTATACTTTTTATCAAGGGGCAAGACCAGTCAACTGCAGTCTCTATTTTAAAGAGACTATGGGTGAATATATGTGAGGACACTGGTTAACTTGTGTGTTGTTAACCACTGACTTCAAATAACTCAGCACAAATATTTTGTTGATTGATGTATTGGTTTGTTCAGGGAAGAGTTTGGGCTCAGTAGAAGTTCAAGACAATGGAGTGCAGAACTTGCAGGTGAATGTCAAATAACTGGCCTAATATCAAGACATAGTGAGTCAAGGTTGTGTGAAGACTACAAATGACTGCACTTGAAGGATCTTGCTGATTTCCTAGTACTTGTATTCATCTTTGTGTGGTGTAGTTCTAGGTTGTAAACACTTCATTTATGAGGGCCAGACTCATTTGTATCCTCATTTTTCCAGCATTTGGCACTGACATTTTAGTCATGTGCCTGTGCAGGACTGAACTTTTTGTGACTAAGCATTCCATGAACTTTTATAGAAAGGGGGTTTCTGTAATGCAGTACCTCAAAACTGTAATTGATGCAATAACTTAAGAAGTTCTTAAAGTGTAGCTTTAGATTGAGTGAAGAATCTTACAAACATAGGCACTGATTATTGATCTGGTTACACACCTTCTGTCGTATAAGTCCATGCTTTGGTCCCAAAGAATCAAATGGCTTTTATTAATTGGACTAGAAAGTGTGTTACCAGATCACTCATGCACCAGTTTCCTATATTTTATTCCCTGCTCACTGAAGTAACAAACCTGTAAATTTTATGCAACTCGTTTTAGTATTTTGTGACATTTGTTACTTCGTTTGTGAGCGGCCATTCTGGTTACATATTCCCCCTCCCATTTCACCAAAGCTATTAGGTGTAGTCCTTTCCTCCTTGCGTAGTACAATGGGCTGACAGGCAATGCTTGAGCACAAGGAAATTTGAATCTAAAGTGAGTTTGGTCTGTTAAGTAATTTATCTATGATAAACGTTACTGTTCTACAGTAGGAGCTATCCTGTGTCTTTATTGCTTATGTCTAGTGTCACATTGCATTTAGGTGTATGTATTTGATGGGTTGTATTTATCCAATGAAATTATTCACTACTTAATGATTTTTCATCTAGTTGTAGGTTTATATGGGTAGTTCAGGAAAACGTTCTGAGTGTCAGGTGCCATATTTCTAGTTTGAGTCTCTTAGCGAGTTAAGGAGAAGTATCAGCACTAGTAAACTTTTAATTAGTTGTCTTTGTGTTCGCTGTAAGTTACTGTGTCACAGTTTAATGGGTTGGACTTTGGTTATCTTTTGAGTTCCAGGAAACGAAAACACCCAAGGAGATGCAAGAGACTTTGAGTTTTAATGTTGATCAGATGACGCTGGAAAGATTGCTAACTAGAATGGCCAAATTCTACCCCATTTAATTTATATTTATTGTTATGTGTAATGAACTAGTCAATTTAGGTTTTGTTTTTAGAGTAAAAAGCATTGCTTTGTTTCAAGTACAAGCTATGCCACAGCCATTTCATCCCAAGGATCTCTTTGTCAGCAGCGATAAGGATGTTGTGTTGAAACGAAAGATGTGTGAAGGCAAGTTTAAATGGTAGATTGGGCAGCCTTATGTGGGAGTACTTTTTTTATATTTTTTCTTTGTAATGTGTTTCTGCAGAAGTACCTGCTCCAATCTACCAAATATCTTGAAGCAGCAGACTGTTGTTGTCGTTTCCCTGACATAGTTTGGTTGTATTGCAATATTTGTACTTTTCCATGTTGAGAACTCAATACAATAAATTATTGGAAAATAGTCTTTATCAGTGACCATTTTACTGTTCTATAACATGTGCTATATGCAAAGTGTGAATTCCATCCTTTCTTATTTTGCGGTGAAACTTTAAATACAAGTGAAAAGTAAAATAGTTGTTCAATAGTATAGTTTTCTTTGTAGATAATTGTGGGTGGCAGTAAAGGCATTCTCAAGTGACTGGAGTTGGACTGGGAATTGTGAATTAATAATGTAGTTGTCGGGGAAAGTACGTTCACTAAGATTACCTCATTTTACATGCCACATGGAAATTGTTTGTGTGTGTGTGTGTGCTGTGTTCGGGTTTTTAAGAATGCCACTGTAGAATTTTCATATGCTCATTTAATGAAATTCTCTTAATTTTTAACCGATCGTAAATCTAAAATCTCACAATTGAGTTCAACTGTTGTCCAACTTGAACACCACAAAAATAGACGAAACAATTCGTATATTTGATTCTTTAATTACACAAATGCCACTGAGACCAAGTTTTTTATTTATTTATTTATTTATTTAAACAAAGAACGAATTATTGGGGAAAGTTAACGTCGTGTAAACATCTATTCAAAATGCATTTTTGTAGCTCCCAAAAATATAGTTCTGATTTGTAAAGCAATTTCTTTAAAAAGTCAACGAATGTTAAGTTGATTCTTGTACAGCTTAAGCTTTTTCGTTCCTAAGTACAAATAATTTGAATACGACTGGTCATATTACTTTTGTTTTTGAGTGAATCTTTGAGAGGAAAAAAGTCACAAGAGCGTTCTCTATTTTTTCACAAAACATTCAGATGGCATAAAAATCGGACTTTCTGAAATAATAATAATTACAGTTTCTTTTATTTTTTTAAGAAAAAAACAAAAGGAAAGAAGCACACACAAGGCAATATTCATTTAAGAAAATGTTAAAAATTGAATGAACAACTGAGTAAGTTGACTCTGGAAATGTTCAAATATCTGACTTCCTTTATGCTGTTACTAATTTTGATCCAACATCAACAGAGTCGAATCATTGAGTTCCGTTCTGACAAGTTTGGACACAAATAAAACAGTTCGCATGTTCTTTACAATTATTTCGCAATGAATTAAGTGTTGGTCCAAACCGAATATCCAAATGAATTTTTTATGTTCTTGGATAGAGATGTCTACCATATAAAACAACATAAACCTAAACAATGGCTCGAAAAACGAAGTTTCTCGAGTGAAGTAAACAGCTCTTGCAAGGTAAGTGCTCTCTCAGTATCAGTTATTTTTTTTAATGCATGTTAATTCTTTTACATATCGTATGTGTTATTTTTTTTTACATGCTAAGTACACATTTCAGATACGTACCAGTTTTATTTTTATGTATTTTTTGTTTCGACGTTGAAAAATGCACACTTTGAGTACATAAACTTTAAAGGCTGTTTAGTTTTCATAAAGGATATCTGTAATTTCGGAAGACATACATCAGTTTGGACAAGTTGATTATTATTATTTTAATAATGGAATATTATTTAGTAACAAAATTAGACATACTCATTCAGCCAGATTAAATGCAGTATAATATTACAGCATACACCATAAGATAAACACACAAAGCACATAATCCAGTTTAGAGAACAAATTAATAACTTCATAACTCATTCATTTGTTATTAATCCATCCACTTCTATCGGATTTACCATTCACAGGATAAACTGTACATTACTTTATAGTGAATATTCAGACCTTACTTTCATTTATTATAAATTGCATAATTTGTGTGTTACGGAGTAGAAAATACAAACTAGTACACCAGGCGTTTGTACCTTTCTTTTAAAAAAATGTTCGTATATTTATGCAACACGTTGTATTTTTACAGTGAAAACTTACAAACATCACTTCGAACTAAATAGCATTATTACGTGGGAACTGTGATACATATATATTTAATTTTTGGTTTATGTTTTAATAGCTTACTAGGGTAGATTGTGAGAAAGTTTATTTCCGCGCTCGCACTCAATTGGAAAATTAAGTTGAAAAAAATGGAGGGAAGGAATTGAATGTGTAGTTTGTTTGTATGTATGAATGTATCTGCGCGCGAGTGTGTGTGTGTAAGTATGTGAAATGTCATTATATGATGAACTTATAATCATCTGTAATAATGAACTTATTGCTTTAACACTAATATTTCGTTAATTCGCTCGGAAATATTTGTTTTGTTAGCAGTATTGGGTAGTTCAGATTAGACACACATAAGTAACACATGAGGGAGATAAAAGTTTTGCAAGATTATTTATTTAATAAGATTACTAAGTAAAACTCATGAATTATTTCAAATCATTTTGAAGTCCATGACTGAAGTGTGAGAAAACTTAATAGGTGCACTCATATGATTTTGTATTTTTTTTTCTTTTTTTTTTCTTTTTTTTTTTTGAGTTTACAATAATCCATTTTGTTCTTAACTAGCATGACAGTTTCGATTCTTATACATATGTTTTGTAGATTATTTTAACACTATTATGGGTTTGAATTTTAGTGTAGTAGATATTGAGAGAGTATTAAATATAAAAGCAAGTGTAGGTTAGTATTGAAATCTTCCTTTGATCTTGGTGTACAAGTGTTCATGAATGGCACTAGTTTGAACACCACTTGAAACTGAACTATATATAATTGCATAATCAGAGAAACATTGTAAATGTTATAAAGTTGTAGTTCGAGCTAATTTATACCGTTCCTAATTGGATTACAGGAGTTTGAAGACTGTGTTGTTTGAAGAAGGGGAGGGGACAAGCTTAATTTATAAAACCTCAGGAGGCAATAGTGGTCAGAATCCGAGCACCACTGAATGTATTGTACACTTTCGGTTTTGTCTTCACAAAATAAAAATCAATCAAAAGACTGCATAAAATTGTTTGAGAATTAATTCATTAAATACGACCTTCGAGTTCCTAATGTAGCAGTAATGTATGAAATCTAAGTAAATACTGCTTCAGAATATTATACGCTTTGCGCATGTGTGTATATATGTTTGTGTTTGTGTGTGTGTGTGTGTGTGAGAGAGAGAGAGAGAGAGAGAGAGAGAGAGAGAGAGAGAGAAAACGGAGAACATTTCAATTAATAACGAATCCTTGTAAAATTATGAAGTGACATAACATCCATTGATTTGCATTAATCTTGAACACTGACCAGAGAATGGATCATAGTTCTTCCAAAGTATACGTGGAACACTTTAAGCGAAGAATTTAGTGTACAAGAACATTAGAAGTCTATAATGTTGGCTTCTTTGAGGAAAAATCGGATGATACAGTGCTGCTAATTTCTAGAGCAGAAAGGTATTTAAAATTAACAGATGCTAGAATGGTGATGAATGAATACTAGAATTTCATTAACAATCTGACGCGAGAATTGAACTGTTGTTCGATTATAATGCTTCAATCAGTGACGGGCTAATGATTTATGCATTGTGATGATACGCAGATACATATATATTTTTAAAATGTTCCGTTTACATTGTTTAGAAATATACATATTCCAGATTGAGCAATAATATAAAGACTGAAAAAAACAACGTAAACTTGGAGGGCCACATGTAAAACATTGTGAGGCACACTAGGCCTTCTATGTCTTCCAGACGTAGTAGTCATCATAACATACTTCAGCAAATCATTTGCCTGATTGCAAAGTTCATCATTAAAATACTGATGTGTAATAAGTGTTCAAAGAACAATGGATGTACTTTCAGACAGGAAGTGCAGAAATGAATAGAAATTAATACATATTTGGTTCTTCGCTCTTCATAAAAGAAAAAAAAAAAAAAAACAAGGGAACCTCGAGATCTACTGTTGTTGTTGTTTTCAGGAGTTATTAAATCAGTTTTGCTTATGAGGTAATTGACTAACAAGAAGTATAGAATAGTTTTCAAACAGATGATGGCAAATGATTTTTACGAAAGGGTGTGTTTTTCAGCGATATTATATAGGAAAAGAAACAAGGCAAAGAAAAAAATGTCAGATGTTAAGTGTATAAATGTATGAAAGAGGAATGCATGTATTTGTGTGTATCTGTGTGTGTAAGATTAACTAGGATCAAATTGATCCTTGTGGCTAGTATATATTTCTCAATAGGAAGGCAGTAGAAAGATCGCACAATTTACCTGTATTTCACAGTAAATCACTTCGATTTGTTTGTAATTGCTTGCATAACGAGTAAGGCTCATATATGGCATATGCACAGTACTGGATAGTGGTATAACAAGAAGGTGGTGGTATACAAGACAAACTTTCAACTGAATGTTTTATAAACACCACATGGCTGAAGCCGAATTCTGACGCTTTCACGTGATGTGAAAGTTACGAATATCATTCCAATCGCCAGTATATACCTTCACCAGAACAGAGTGAAAGTGTTTTCCAACGAAGGGTTGAATTATGATGGTTATTTGCAGATTGCTTTTGTCACTTGAGGCCGCAAGGCACTGCCAGCCCAGTTAAATACTTCAGTTGTGTGTAGAAAAAAAAATGTCCATGAATATACCCTGAAACTGATAGCAATACACTCATTGCGTGTTAATTTACAATTGACACTTAGAAGCTGATATAAGAATCTCCTCATATTTTTACTCTAATGCAATGTGTAGGATTTTTCTCTAATACGTAAAGCATAAAATGTACAAATTATAAATAGAAATCAAAATTATCAAAAGCTAATATTTTTGTGACTAGAGCATAGTGATATATATATATAATGATAAATACATATATATATATATAAATTAAAAGGCATTCTGAACGTTTTCACATGCCTTTTCTTATTGCTTGACTATTTACAAATGTTTTGGACTGTTCGATGTATCAATGTAGAATACTGAAGCAATGAGTAAGGTTCCATTCTCCGTCATGTTTCTCTAAAATATGCATAAATCATTGTACATGTTGAGAAATACATTTTACACTTTGTAATGTCAGCGTCAATACTTGTACTCCTTACAATTCTATATTTTTTCCATGTTTACATTATTGGTCACAAATGTTCAAATTTGTAAGCAAGGAATATTGATGCGCAATAATATTTTATTAAAGAACTGTTGAAACATTTGACATGCTGACTTCCTCTTAACAATCCCAACCTTTTTTAACCTTCTAGGTATTTGGCTAATTCAAATAAATCTTTAAATCAAGTCATATTTTTATTGTAAAAGAGAATGAATAAGACTGAGGGAATTACATTTATTGGTAGTCTTGCATGGGCTATCGGAATCACTCTGACATATATTGTAAGAAAAAAATCAATATGCAGTTTTCTTTTTTTTTAACTATTAATCTTACTATTTCTTCAACGTATTGCACTAGAATGTTTGTACGAGAGTGAAACACATGTGAAAAATGGACAAAACTAAAAGTATTAAATCTAATCAGATACAGTGTCTTGAAAAGTAAACTCTTTATATATATATATATATATATATATATATATATATATATATGACTGCAACGTTTATTGTTATACTAAATTTTGACTTATTCAATCATTAAATAATTGAATATAAATCTCAAGTGTCGGAGAACATAGTATTTTACGGATATGAAATATAATTAGAGATAAGTCTCTAACGTTTCCTTTTGGCTATATCATCTAGAATTTTGGAAGGAATGTACATTAGTGTAATGTCTTAACTCCAAAAGTTGAGCAGCTTCATTTCCTTTAAAAAGTCAATGTTTAGTACAATGTTAAATAATAGGGAAATAAATGCATATATTGCTAAAGTAATAGTTCTAAGGAATTGTAGAAATGTGTAAGTATTTCCCTGTAATTTCAACAATTTTTTTTAACCTTTCAAAAAATTTGGATTACCCAATTGCCGAGATAAAACAATAATATTTTCCAAATTATACCATTAACGTGATGAAACAAGAAAATATTGTTTTATAGTGTTGAATCTTAATCTATAACATTGTTTTTAAATATGTTACTCGACAAAGCTTCCACAGTCAATTCCTTCAGTCTTTCTGATTCTAGAGCTAGTAAATGACATACTAGGCGTAGATCACATTGGGTATATCATCTTTAAATGAAACTAACTTTCATTGATACTTTTAATTGCATATATTATTAATTTATTTATTTTCTGTATGGAGGTTAAGTAATATTGGATACTATTGAGCTCTATAAAGTGAAAATTAAGTAATTATAATAATGACCACTCATTTGTATTTCAATTACTATTTGGAGAGTTTGATATGACTCCTTAAATGATAGTATAAAGAGGGATTATCCGACTTTTTAAATAAATTACTGCAGTATTATTTTAAAACCGGTAAGTGGAATACCGTAAATTGTAGAATAATTGAACATTTAGAACAAAGTAACCGCGTTGTGGTATTATCAAATGTTCTTAACGTCTAACCTTCCAATGGTTCTGTAGAGTTGAGTCCCCAGAAGCTTTTGAAATGTAATATGGAAGTTGGGTCCGGTAGGATATTTTGTTCTTAAGTGCGCTGTAAACCTAAATGTTTCTCAAAAATTGAAACAATCACGTGAAAAATATGGTGCTGTTTTATACATCAAAGAACTCACATTTTCTTGCAAGAATTGGTACGTACTATTTTCAAGTTGACCAAAATGGCTCTGTCAGCTCTTCACAATTCATGGATTCAAATATAGTATGTACGTTTCAAGATTTTTGCTGTTAGAAAAAATACCTTCAGGCGCAACACCCCTTAGGAGAGTAGAGCCTACCAACGAACTGTGTAACCCTCATGACTTTCGGGATATGGTCAGCACATCAACTCTTCTCGCCGTTAATACTGGTTTTCTAGACAGTTATTTTGTTATTACCCAACAAATAATTATACGCGTATTTGAATTTCAGTTGGTAGTTCCAGAATGCTTGAAGATAATGTAATGTTTTCACCAAAAATACTTTTGTGTATTTGAGCTAACTAATCATACAACAAAAACATGTTTTACCTAGTCGTCAAGTCAGTGGTATCCATTTGCTTCAAAAGTAGTGGTGGATCGACTATAATCTAAACATCGACTAAGAAATAATCTGTTATCTTGCGAAAACTTCAAGTAGTTGACTTTTTTTTTTTCATGGGTCGTTTCAAGTTCATTGAATTTGGTAGCATAATATAATTTTTTTTTTTTTTTTTTGGATCATAGATAGAGAACATGCATTATAATTGTTTCACTTCTTAACCCAACAATGTACGATCTGGAACTAGGTCATGCACAACAGCTAGTTGTTCTGATACTTCCTGTGAACAACTAATTAACCGACTTCATTAAATTTCATGGTGCAAGTTCAGGGTATATATATATATATATATATATATATATATATATATATATATATATAATATTGTTAAACTTACACAACATCCAGTGCAACACACGAATTAAATCCCATATAAAAGTATATATTTCATTATCGAAACAGCTTCTGATCAAAATAATTTGGCAGATACTGGCAAATGTTAGAATTGCAACTACAGCTTCCTCCAACTATTCATATTTAAAATAAATATATTTGGTCTAGGAATTAATTCGTGCGGGTGGACAAGAGATGGCGCAACGAACGGAGCGTCCCACAGTTCCGTGTATCCACACATGTGTTGCAAACCCCTGTCATCGCGTATCGTTCGTAGTATAGGGCAGTGGATTAAAGCGTCAACAACACCAGTTTGTAGTTAAGTGAACATGGCGCAATTTGTGCCTGATAAAGTGTTTTTGCGGGCTGTCCTGCTGCATTACTTTAACATGCAGAAAAGTGCGACTGAAAGTCATCGTATTTTGGTGGAAGTGTATGGTGACCATGCTCTAGCTGAGCGAACGTGTCAGAAGTGGTTTGCACGGTTTAGAAGTGGTGATTTCGGCTTGGCAGACCAAGAGCGAGCTGGACAGCCAAAAAAATTTCAAGACGAAGAATTGACAGCATTGCTCGAGCAGGATTCGTGTCAAACGCAGGAACAACTTGCAGCAGCATTAGGCGTTGATCAAACAACAGTCTCCAAACGCTTGAAGGCCATGGGAATGATTCAAATGATGTCACATTGGGTTCCACATGAATTGAAAGACAGAGACGTTGAAAGACGAAAAACCATTTGCGAATTGCTGCTTCAACGACAGAGCAGAAAGGGGTTTCTGCATCGAATTATTACGGGTGATGAGAAGTGGATCCATTACGAGAACCCTAAACGAAAAAAGGCCTGGGTGAAACCAGGTGAACCAGGTCCATCACAACCAAAACGAGATATTCACTGTGCAAAGGTTATGCTGTGCATATGGTGGGATATGAAAGGTGTGGTGTACTATGAGCTGCTGCAACCGGGTGAAACTATGAATGGAGAACGTTATCGACGACAATTAATGCGTTTGAAGCAAGCTCTGGCCAGAACACGACCAGAATGGGAGAACAGACATGATAAACTTATTGTTCAACATAACGCTCGCCCACATGTCGCAAAACCGGTCAAAACCTATTTAGAAAATGTCGGATGGGAAGTTTTACCCCACCCGCCGTATTCACCAGACGTTGCTCCTTCGGACTACTACTTGTTCGATTGCATGAACAACGATTTGATTGGACAGCGGTTTACTTCTTCAGAAGATATCGAAACCTGGGTCTCTGACTGGATCGCTTCCAAGGATGAGGACTTCTTTCGCCACGGAATCCGTACATTGCCTGACAGATGGGCGAAAGTGGTGGCTAGCGATGGACAATATTTTTCTTAAGGTATTTATGTATTTTGTGTTTGTACTACAGCTTCAATGTGTGCGTACCAACCGCACGAATTAATTCCTAGACCAAATATGAACTGTTTTCACACTTGTAACCAACTGTCTAACAAAACCTCGATGCTAAGATGTATTTAGCTTTCCTTAAAAAAAAAAAAAAAAAAGTGAAAGTCAGTTTTATGATTAATCTCGGATCAATTCGATTATTATTATTATTATTATTATTTTGGTCCTGCAGTTTAATCCTTTAAAGAAGTTTATCAAACCATGAATTTTCAGCTGCAATCGCTTCAGAAATGTTGCTGAATGTCTGTCCGTTCAGTTTTTTCTTAAATTTGGCAATAGATGGTAGTCAGGATGGGGCTAGGTCAGGTGAATAGAGTAAGTAATTCAAGGATTCAAACCTTAGTTTAACCAATTTGTACATTACAACATTGCTTCTTGAAGGGAGGGAGTGTTTTCTCATGAAAGTATGCCAAACCAATTTTTGTCAATAGCATGACACGAGGCATGGTCCTCCATCAGTTGTAGCTGTCATCATGAGTGATCTTCGGAGACTTCTCTTGGATGAAGAGAAACTTTATGACTGCTTTAGTTTCGACATAATTGAACTCCACTTGCTGAATTGTCATCACTTCTCATCTGCAACAAGAAAAGATAGATTCATTCGATCACAGCTTTCAAAGAAAATTTACTGAAGTCAGACAGTGGAAAGGGGACAAAGCTAAATATTTCCCAGCACCCCCTGGTATTACATAATATATATTAGTGACGGGTGTAATACAGATGATGATCAGAAAAATGGAAACACCTGAACGAAATTGCAACTTACCAGATTAATATGGTGTTGGGCCACCTTTCGCCTTCAGAACAGCCTTGATGCGATGTGGGATGGAGGCATAGAGGTCGTGAATGGTAGCAAGTGGAATTTTACACCATTCTTCGTGCAGGGCATCGGCCAGTTCTGTGAGAGAGAATGGAGGTAGAAATCGTCGCCGGAGTCGTGTTTCCAAGACGGACCACATATGTTCAATTATGTTGAGATCTGAGGATTGGGCGGGCCAGGGGAGGTGTTGAACTTTATCCCGATGCAACAACGCCAGCTGTGTGAATGGGTGCATTATCATCCTGGAAGATGGTGTCGTTGTCCGGGAACAACATCCAGACCATAGGATGCAAGTGGACTCCTAAAATTGCGACATAATCGTTGGCAGTGATTTGTCCGCTAAGTGTGACCACAGGACCCAATGAAAACCATGATATGGCTGCCCACAGCATCACCGAGCCGCCGCCATGTTTCACACTTGGGCGGAGACACTGCAGATCATAAGCTTCTTTCGGCGTTCTCCACATATAAACACGGCCCGTGGTTTGGAATAGGGTGAAGGACGACTCATCCGACCATGTCACACGTTTCCAGTCCTCAACGGTCCAAGTTGCATGGTTGAGGCACCATTTTCGGCGTGCGAAAGCATTATGGTCCCTGATGAGCGGTTTGGCCCGTGCAACACGACCCCATAAGTTCATGTCATGTAATTCGCGGCGGACTGTGATTGTCGAAACAGGGTGGGGGAGGTGCTGATTGAGTTCCTCCGTCACTTGCTCCGCAGTGGTACGACGGTTCTGCGTGACATTGCACTTTAATACCCGGCGTGACCTGTCAGTCATGATTTTCTTCCGCCCACTGTTCCGCTTCCCCGATGTGGTTTTCCCGTGTGTTATGTAGGCCGTCGCCACCTTTGACACTGTCCCACGCGACACGCCTAACACAATAGCCACTGCCGTCAAACCCACTCCACATAACCGCGCACCAACAATTTGCCCTCTTTGAAAATCTGAGAGGTCTCCCATTTTACACTACCTCCTTCTGCTGCAGCCACTGTACACTGCTGTTCCATTGCGCCTGACGTAGTATGGAGACCGACCTAACACACCAAAAGCAGCGGTTCGGCGCTGCGGGCGCCACGACACCACTGCCAACACATACATCTGACGTGTTGATAACTACAGGTGTTTCCATTTTTCTGATCACAATCTGAATATTTAAGAACACCCCGTGTGCATCGCCGGATTCGAACGAAATTTCCCCACTACCCCTTGCGTATACCACAGGTATACGATGGAAAGCGAAGGGTTTCCACAGAAAGTAGGACCCCAGTGTCCCCTCGTCCGGGCAGAATAATAGTTCAGACTGCGTTAACAGAACAGCGACCGCTGGTGTAATCAAGACTCCTACTCATGCGAATACATGATTACTAAACCGATTAATAAAGGCAGGTACATATTCCTCTCACGACTTTGTCAACCTCTTTATCGCCGAGAAGTTTTCGGTGTGTTAGTGAATAGCGAGCAGTGATATTTAGCGAGTGTTTTTTCTCGTACTCTGTGACGAACTATGCGTTTACCTAGGACAAATGAGCAAAAGAATTTAGAACACTCATAATTATCCACATAAAGCATTCTAGTATGGAGACAGTAACCTACATATTCATTTGCCTCTGCTCTTAATTCAGAAAACTTTGACGAGTGTGTCGTGTACTCGTGGTGACGTCAAAAGTTTCCTCCGATCTGCCCGATATTCGGTGCCCAATCTTCCATCAGGATTACTCTCCTAAGCGACCATGCGCTCTTCACTTGGCATATTCGTTCTATCTTGATCGAGTATGTGTGGAACATAGTGTGACCACGCCTTACCGATAGCCTGGATTCGACAACCGGCATTATCTGGCAACGCCAATATTTGCAACAATTGTGATATATTTTATCCCAGACACACAGCTTCAGTACCAGAACTAATCCAGAGAACTGTTTGATGGCCGCCCAGAGTGCTTGAACGTGCTGAAACATGTAAGTCACCATGTTGGATCACTGCAATTGAAGACGCCAGCTTTATGTTTGAGGGGTGACTGTGGGGAAGACAAGTTTAGGGGAGCAGCTTTTTTATCGTGGCATAGTAGGGCTAATAATTAATTTTGAAGGTTGTGTGTGTGTGTATAGTTGGGGTATTTTGATTAATAAGAGTAGCTAGTGCGAGGCGTTCACTTCGTTGCTTTGTATAATCAATTTAGTTTAGCTCCAGTTATTTTAATCTAAAATCAATACATGATTGCTGTGCAGATAACTAAAACTATTTTTACTCAATAGGGATAAATTTTCTAAATGATCTCACAACTAAACCAGGAAAAAACACATGGTTTTGTCTCAAAAGTCACGACATATATTTAAAAAATAAGACTTTATTAAGATGTGTATAAAGGATTAATATTCCTCAAAGAACTGTTCATGAGCATCTACTTCCCATGCTTCCACCCAGTGTTGGGTAAGTTACTTGTAAAAATGGAACGCGTTACAAGTTACTTTACTTTCTCTTAAAATGTAACGCGTTACTTTTAGGTCCGAAACTTTAAAAATGTGAAAAAAAAATGACTTCAATTTTCCGTACAACTATTACTACCGCTATTACTATGATTATTATTATTATTATTGCACCTTATGAATCGCTTTATGTAAATGCAAGGACAAATTTTTACTTGATACATGAACATTTTCATATAATGTAACATTGATAAAATGACATACTGCGTTACTCGTAGGGAAGACACGAGCGAGTTTTCTTTGACACTCAATTTGACTAGAAACAGACATCTTTGAGCTCGACTCGAAAAACTTCCTCCAACTCGACTCGAATCGGGGTTGAGTTCCGAGTCGACTCGAGCCAAATCCTGTGTCTAGTTTCGAGTACATTCTTCAAGTATATTACATAGACAGTATAACTATAGTCAATGACACTACTACTACTACAACTTATAATAATATTATTATTATTATTAATTATAACAACACTGTACATAAAATGAAAGATAGGCGGTTTGTATTTGAATACTAAAAAAACTGATTGATTGCCAACCTCGGTAGTCGTGAGGTCTAGGAGAAAAGGATATTGTTCACGAGCTTCTGAATTTCGGTTCAGGGTCTAGGTTGAGTATGGGCTCGAGCCAAACACTGTTAAAAGTTATAGGGCACTGGCCAAATATCTTCAAAATTGCTCGGCCCGGTTTTAGAATTGTCAACGACTCGAGCAGCTTGGTTCACAGCTCTTTCACTGTCGATCCGAACCGAGAAGTGAGCCGAGCCAACAGCTCACCCAACTGACTCGGCTAGAGCCTTCGGCTCAGTTGACCCGAACCGAGCAAATGGCTCATCCCTACCAAGCCAGCTCGAGTCGATGGTTCGCCCCAAGTGAGCCGGCTTGAGCCATCTTCTCAGTTGAGCCGAGCCGAGCTGAGCTGAACTTGTTATAAAAAAAATCTCTTGTGGTCTCGTTATCGAGACGAGACGAGATGCGAGCAGTGTCTCCTCTCGTGAACAACACAAAGTATTCCATGGCTTTCGTTTTCCAGTGTAATCAGGCCACGATTTCAAGACGACTTAAAACGGACGAGCCATTTATCAAACTCGACGCGAAAAACTGAATCTGCTCGGAACTCGACTCGAGGATATTACACTTGATTTGACTGAAACTCGACTTGAATTCGAGTCGAGTCGAGTCGAGTTTTAGCTTGACTCGTGTTCATCCCTATGCGTTAGAAAAAAATTGTTGCTTATTATTACTCTGCTAAACTAATTGTAAAATCAAAAATAAAGAATATAGAGAAACATTACACTAATCAACGGGACTCTAGGATAAGCAAACTGATCTGAAAGAACTCCAATATTACATACCATCAGCAAACTATTTTCCAGTAATAAAATAGGCATGCTCATCAAAACACAGTTTATTCATATTAACCCCTTACTGTAAATCGTTAATTATGGCACCCTAGTTGTTGATAAATATTTTCCGCCGGGGCACTTCAGACAATACTTTCAAGTTCTGTCCACCATCATCCTTAGCTCTTAAGAAAAAAGTATTCTTTCAAATGTTCGAACGGTAAAATATTTTCGTTCTCCATCTTTATAAAAACACCACCAATCAAAGCAAAATAGACTACGGTAACATTGCACTCCTAGTTCACTCACTGAATGTATTGATTTGGAGCTGTCAAAATCTACGACAAAATCTTTCAGGTGCTTGCAGTCAGTACACGTGATTTCCCTAATACTGTTCCCATGTTCAAAAAACAGCAAGTGACACTACGAACTTATCTGTTTCTGTGTGTGTCGGTCACTTACATACGTAGTTCATGCTCGATTGTTTCATTCTGAGAAATTCACTTACAGGAAAGAAACATTTGTTTCCGAAATATATATACATATACAGATGGTGATCAGAAAAATGGAAACACCTGAACGAAATTGCAACTTACCAGATTAATATGGTGTCGGGCCACCTTTCGCCTTCAGAACAGCCTTGATGCGACGTGGGATGGAGCCATAGAGGTCGTGAATGGTAGCAAGTGAAATTTTACACCAATCCTCGTGCAGGGCTTCGACCAGTTCTGTGAGAGAGGATGGAGGTGGAAATCGTCGCTGGAGTCGTGTTTCCAAGACGGACCACAGATGTTCAATTATGTTGAGATCTGGGGATTGGGCGGGCCAGGGGAGGTGTTGAACTTCATCCCGATGTTCCTCAAACCACGCTGCAACAACGCCAGCTGTGTGAATGGGTGCATTATCATCCTGGAAGATGGCGTCATTATCCGGGAACAACATCCGGACCATAGGATGCAAGTGGTCTCCTAAAATTGCGACATAATCGTTGGCAGTGATTCGCCCGCTAAGTGTGACCATAGGACCCAATGAAAACCATGATATGGCGCCCCACAGCATCACCGAGCCGCCGCCATGTTTCACACTTGGGCGAAGACACTGCAGATCATAAGCTTCTTTGGGCGTTCTTTACACATAAATACGGCCCGTGGTTCGGAATAGGGTGAAGGATGACTCATCCGACCATATCACACGTTTCCAATCCTCAACGGTCCAAGTTGCATGGTCGTGGCACCATTTACGGCGTGCGAAAGCATTATGGTCCCTGATGAGCGGTTTGGCCCGTGCAACACGACCCCGTAAGTTCATGTCATGTAATTCGCGGCGGACTGTGATTGTCGAAACAGGGTGGGGGAGGTGCTGATTGAGTTCCTCCGTCACTTGCTCCGCAGTGGCACGACGGTTCTGCGTGACATTGCGCTTTAATACCCGGCGTCACCTGTCATTCATGATTTTCTTCCGCCCACTGTTCCGCTTCCCCGATGTGGTTTTCCCGTGTGTTGTGTAGGCCGTCATCACCTTCGACACTGTCCCACGCGACACACAACACAGTAGCCACTGCCGTCACACTCACTCCACATAACCGCGCACCAACAATTTGCCCTCTTTGAAAATCTGAGAGATCTCCCATTTTACACCACCTCAGTCTGCTGCAGCCACTGTACACTGCTGTTCCACTGCGCCTGACATAGTATGAAGACCGACCTAGCACACCACCACCAGCAGTCCGGCGCTGCGGGCGCCACGACACCACTGCCAACCCATACATATGACGTGTTACCAACTACAGGTGTTTCCATTTTTCTGATCACCATATATATATATATATATATATATATATATATATATATATATATATATATATATATATATTACTCATTCGAAATGTAACGCGAAAAAAGTAACGCAAACTAGGTACCCTACTTAAAAATTTGTAACGCGTTACAGTTAATTTGGAAAAAAATAACGTGTTACTAGGAAACGTTACTTAAAAGTAACGCGTTACTTGCGTTACGTTACTTCCCAACACTGCTTCCACCGACTTTTCCATGCCTATTATGTCCCCTCGAAGGCTTTGATGGGAATCTCCTGTTGTCACAGCCACTTGGATATCATCAGTGTTTCCAAGACGGCATCCTTTGAGTACTTTCTTGGACTTGGGGAACAGAAAGATGTCGCCCGGAGTGAGGTTGATACTGTAGGGTGGCTGCGGCAGCTTTGCCACGTTATGGTTCGCCAGGAGCTCACGTACGCGCAGAGATGTGTGACTTGGCGCATTGCCATGATACAGTAGCTAAGTAGCAGTGATGATTTTTTCCCCACGCGGATGACCCTTTTCCGCAATCTTTCCAGAACACCTACATAGCCAGCGGTTGGTCTGCCCTTAAACTTTCTGTGTATCCCACCGTTAGCATCGAAAAAAACAACATTGTCTTCATTTTTTGTTTGGTTACCCTCACTGCCTGTTTTGGGGATGCTGGCTGGTGCTTCGCCTCTGGGTCGTATTAAAATGTCCATGTTTAGCCAAAGGTAATAACGTTGTTCAAATAATTCAGTTCAGTTCCCACACGCTCCTTCAGTTCACTCGTGTAACACTCGACTTGACTTTTGTTCGTCTGTCAACAATTTGGGTAACATCTTAGCTCGCATCTTTCGTATGTTCAATTTTTACGTAATGATGCGATACAGAACGGCTTTCAGAATGTTCATTGTTAGCTAACAGCTTAACACTCATTCAATGTTCAACATTTAGCAACTCACACATCAGTCACATTTTCATCAGTTTGATTTGTTGATGGCTGTCCAGAGCAGGGGTCATCGTTCACTCCTTCCTGCCCCTTAAACATGTTCATCCACATCGCAACTTGCACATACGAAAGAACAGACTCTCTGATGGCTTGTTTAAGCAGTTTGAGTGATTCTGCAGCAGTTTTATCGAGTTTTTCGCAAAAGTTGATCGCCCAACGTTGTTCTAAAGTATCCGCCATGACATGGTCTCAAAACAGGGGTGCACTAAATCAGTGATTCTGAAGCCACCGATGCTCGGAGCAGACTAAGGTGCGCTGCAAAGCTGAGGGTTCCTGTCACTTAATACACCCAAACGTGCTGCAAACTGTCGGGGAACGACAGAAAATATATTCCAGGACTTTTGGGACACACCTTGTATTTATTAAAAATCATAATTTTGACAATACAATTATCTTCACAAATACTCTTAACTCGATTCATCAAAATATTGATTTTTTTACATCAAACTATATCAGAAAAAAAACACAGGTTAGCTTAAACAATGCTATTACCTTATATATATATATATATATATATATATATATATATATATATATATATATATATATATATATATATATAATATAATATAATATAATATTCTTTCACATCAACAAATATTTGCATTTTACCTTCATTACTGTACAACATGTATTACTTTTTGTCGACCAGACCACTCGAGAGTTATAGGAGTGTACGATGATACGACCATATCCCCTGTTGTTTCACGGATGCCGTGGTATCATGAAAACAGAACATAAACGGGAATGTCAATATGTGCAGAAATATATCAAAAGTAGTTCATCGGCTATTTATAATATTTCTCATTTCATTGATAAATTGAAGTTGTACGGCTTCTTTCGTAAACTTAATTGTTAACTTTGATATCCTTAAAATGCTCAAACATTTCAATACGCTGAGGAATATTAAATCTTACGGCATCGATGCTACAAAAGATAGATTTGTTCTGCTTCGAGCGTAAGGTGAATGATAGTACTTAGGAAAGCAGGACAGAAATCAATGATTTAGGGGCAATACCCGATGATAAGTCAATTATCGTCTTTTGGAAGCCATATTAAAAAAAAAAACAAATGTATATAACTCGAACCATACACTATGTTTTACTATAACAAAGACAAAAGAAATTAACAGTATAGAAATATTAACAATGCCATATATATATATATAATATAAAATTTCTCTTCTGTCAGCATCCTATAAAATCCTTTCAAATGTTATATTAGCAAGATTGACCCCATACGCAGATGAAATTATTGGAGATTATCAGTGCGGATTTAGATGAAATCGACTAACTATCGACCAAATATTTACCATTCTCCAAATACTCGAAAAAAAAGTTAAAAAAATATCCTGGTACATCAACTATTTATTGATTTTAGAAAGGCTTACGACTCGGTTAGGAGAGAAGCATTATACAACGTTCTTACAGAACTTGGAATACTGAGAAAGCTAATTAGATTAATTAAGATATGTTGAAATGAATCCCAAAGTGAAGTCCGGGTAGGAAAATTTTTGTCCACGAGCTTTCACGTGGAAAATGGCTTGAAACAAGGAGATGCGTTGTCGCCATTATTATTTAACTTTGTGCTGGAATACGCTGTAAGGAAAATCAAAGATAGCAACCAGGGCCTAGAGCTGAACGGTATTCACCATGTTATGGCATATGCCGATGATGCAAATTTAATAGGGAATGATTGGAGAACAGTAGAAAGAAATGCAGAGATCTTATTAAACGCTTGGAGAGACATGGGTTTAGAAGTAAATGCAGATAAAACTAAATATATGGAAGTGCTTCGGGACCGTAATATGGCAAATTATGGATGCGTTAAAGTATTAAATAATACTTTTGATAAAGTGGATACTTTCAAATATCTAGGATCAATATTAACAGACGAAAATCATAATCACGAAGAAATTAAATGTCGACTAAAACCAGGGAATTCGTGTTACTGTTTGGTTTAAAATCACTTGTCACGAATTCTGTCGAGAAATTTGAAGCTTAAAATATAGCCCTATAAAACGACAATCATGCCTGTTGTTCTGTATGGTTGCGAAACATGGTCGCTTACTCTGAGGGAAGAACATAGATTGAAAGTATTTGAGAATAAGATCCTGAGACGAATATTCGGACCCAAGAGGAACGGGAATGGCGGAAACTTCATAACGAGGAACTACATAATTTCTACGGCTTACCCAACATTGTTAGGGTGTCAAGTCTAGGAGGCTTAGGTAGGCGGGTCATGTAGCTAGAATGGAAGAAAGTAGAAACGCTTTCAAGGTCTTGACTTGAAGACAAATCGGAAAACGACCATTAGGAAGACCTAGGCGCAGATGGGAGGACAATATTAAGATGGATCTCGCAGAGATAGAAATACAAAGTAGACACTGATTCAAATTGGCTAAGAATAGAAGTCAGTGGAGAACTTTTGTGAACGCGGCATTGAACCTCCGGGTTCCATAGGCCATAGAGTGAGTGAGTTATTGTTAGTGCAGTATACACAAACTGCAGTTGAAGACTTCGGTGCAAGAAGGGGCTGCTGCAATTGTATATTTGATTCAGGGTTGACAAAAAAGTTAAAACTCAACTTATTTTGTTTTAGCCTCCAAACATTTGCAAAAAAAAAAAAAAAAAAAAAAAGAAAGAAAAAGAAAATAAAAAAAGAAAAGATAAACTATTATAGGGGTAAAACTTAAAGTTTCGAGGCTGAAGTACAAATATTGATTTTTATTTTATTTTATTTTTTTTTTAACCTGAACTAGGTATACAATTGGAGCTGTCCCCTTCTTGCACCGAGGTCTTGAATTAAAAAAAAAAAGTTAATATATGTATTATTAAATTTACACAATAAGTCGTATAAGAATACGGATACATATATACTGAGATGCCGAAACATATGGTCACATACTACTTTCTGAACAGTCATTGCGTTGACGCAATATGCTCAGAGTATAGCAGAGCCGCTCCCTACATGGAACATCCGTAAAGTGTTGCACGCCGATTTCAACAAAATTTTGCAGATAGATACTAGACACAAAATAGTTACCCGTATTATTTTCGTTTCTGCGGAAAAACTGTTTGAAGGGGCCTAAGCCCCTCCCGAAGTATTTTCAAAAAGACTTGAAATATCCCAAAGAACATGAGCAATTTGCCGAAAAAGGCGTATACACATACGAGATGGAAAATTAAGGAATACGGGTTTTCTCTTTTTTGTGTGAAAAGACTGTTACAGGAGGAACGGTGTCTTTCCATTTGCGACAGGAACTGTTAACTGTCCTATGAGCGACCGATTCGATCTGTTACCTGCGCCATGAGTCACTGATTCGTTCATACTAAGATAATGGAAGAAGATAAGGTTATCTCTTTTTTTAACTTGCATTATGCTAATGCGATTTAGAACCTAACAAAATATACTATGAAAAATTTTGCTCTACCTGAATTTAATACTTGAGAATGCTCTCATTATATTAACAATCTTTTATACGTTTTTCCTAATGTTATATTTTTCAATTAATTTCTATAAATACACTGACTATATCAAGGGGAAAACTAACTAAATATTCAGAGTAGCTCCGCCTTTGTCTATGATTCTAATATAATTAAAAAAAATCATGTTAAAATGATACGGAGCATAAGTTTAGATTGAATATGTTTATGGCATAAAAAATAAATCAGAAAGAGGTAGGGGCGCCCGAAGAGGAGGGGCATATCCGTGGTTGCTGTATCACGTCTGGTATATCTGTTATTTAATACACGTGGTTTGCTATATTACGTATACATTTTTGTGAGTCAGGGGGGCGACCCTTGCCTTTCCATCGGGCGCCCATGGAGAAAAGTGTTCACCACTTGAGGATATCAAAGAAAACTAAAAACACGGTGTATTCGAAGAAATTATTACACAACTTACAAATCTCTCGCAGGACTTAACATTTCGTCTAGTTATAAGGGATTATATCAGATTGCTACACGACAAGATTTTATGTATAATTCAAAAAAGGGAGGAAGGGAAATTAAGCAATTAGTTTACGTTTTAGTAGCTTACAATAAGGGGGTAGGTAGTTTAAAGAGTTTGTTTAAATTTTGGATTGTTTAGAGTGATCTGCATTGTAATTGGTGGGATTGGTTGAGAATAGTCAATCAAATGTAAGGGATCTCAAAAGCTGTCTTTTATCATTGACATTTTTTTTTAAATTCATAGAGTCTTTGGAAATCTAAAAAGTAAGTAGTTGGCAAAACTGTTACACGTTTAAGTTTTTCAAAATAAAATATATTACTGTGCTTAGTGAATAATTATATTTGAATCAAATTAAGTACAGAAAACAGAGCTTTTGAAAGAAGGGGATGTTGCAACTGGATTTTCAATAATTACATAGGAATATACTTTTCATGGAAATATCCCTGTTGTCTCGTTAAGTTATTTGATATGTTTTATGTCAAATCTAACTCAAAATTAAAATAAGTTTTATTTGCACTCACAGCACAGGAAAAACATATTTGACGAACAGTATCACTAGCACGTACACATTTCATACCAAGGTTGTTCGGGCGCTAATAACGCCAGAGGGAAACATATTTTACAAGATGGAATCATATCATCTTCCATCATCTCAATGTAAATGAATCGGTCGCTCATAGGACAGATAACAGTTCCTGTCGCTAATAGGACTGTCGCTTCTGGGACTAATTCAGGAGGAACAGCGGCCCCCATTTAAATATCTCCAAAAATAATGGCAAAGGCCAAAATCGAAAAAGGGCACAAGCGATTCCAAGAAAACTACGCATGCAGGTACTAGACTTAAAAGTAAGGAACGCGTATTGTTTCGTTTCTGCGGAAAAACTGTATGAAGGGGCCTAAGTCTCTCCTGAAATATTAAAAAAAAAAAACATGAAATCTCCAAAAGAACATGAGCAATTTGCAAAAAAAAAAAAAAAAAGCGTATACACATTAGGGTGGAGTGAAAACAGGCCAAAATTATTTTCTCGAAGTTCGATTTTGAATAGGGGGCAAAAGTTGCATCATATCGTAGTACTTTACCATGCAAAATTTCAATTCTCTAAAATTTTTTTTAGCCAGGGCGTAATGGGCCTTAAGTTTGATAGATTTTATAAATGAGTGAAAAGAGCCCAAATTTTTACTTTTTTTTTTAATTCGAATTCGGATATAGGGCAAGAGTTGCATCATATTGTAGCTAGCAGGAGTGCAATGGGCCTTAAGTTTGATAGGTTTTGTAAATAAATACACGTTTATTGTTCATTTATATAATTATTAGGCAGCTCTTCGCTTGAAGGAGACTGTAATTTGAAGGTATGATTTGTGTTGTCCAGGTAGATTTCTAAAGCTATCGAAGTTCATATTCTATGTTACAAGCTACATCATCCCAGAACTCACCACATGGAGATGGCTACCGTCGAGTTCTATCCCACTTACCCACCAGTATTCGATTGAATGTTTCATAAATTTCATTACGTCTTCAAGCAAAATACTGCGACTTTATCTGAAAAGTAGTAATGTATTTTCTTAAGTCAAATTTGGAATGAATAAAGAAACCTCTCCTGGCTCTCATACTGACGAAGAACCTTCACTAAGTATTTTAACTAATCTTTCCACTGCTTGCGTATAACATGGAAACTCAGGGATATCAATATTTGTACTTTCTCAAGAACAAATTCTCGCAATTTGTCATCTGTGATGTGAGTCAGTATTGGCGGTTCTGTTGTTACACCCATTTTAGTTTATCATCTCTGTATAATTATTAGCCTTGAAGTTTAACACTGGCACTTGGAAGGAACGAGCTTCACGTTTACATTGTTTTCTAGATTGGAGGATTTTATCGGTAGCAAGGATTTGCGTAGCTGATCTGAGGCTAGTCACCAACATGGCAATAAGAATATTTTCAGAATTCTCATAGAATGCATTTCTGAAAATTACTTTATTGACAAAAGTCTTGTATGGTTCTTGCAAACATCTCGAAAGTCTTATGGTCAAGAAAAAATGTTTAGCTCCGTATTTGGCAAGAGGTTTCAGTTTTATGCTGAACCACACTGGTATATACTTTTACTACGAATTTAGAGAGAGTTTAGAGCTCCTCTGAAGAATTTGGCATCGATATATATGTATATAGACGCGAAAGTCAACAAGACATTGTTAACCAGCGAGTATGCGCAAGTTTCCTAGGTTTCTTATCTGCTAGGTTTTTATCACAGCCTCCTCTTACGACAGATTGGCATATTTCATACAAATATATTTGATCATAACTGAGATGACGCACGTTTAGGTATGTAGGGAGTTCTGAAGAAATCTTTCCGAAGCTGCACACTGGATTCGTCTCACAATTCACCAATGATCTACCAATAGGACCAGACAAAGTACCAGTAGTCATATCATCGATTTCTTTCAGTAAATGATGAAGTAGTAGTTCAATGATGTGCAATAAATGTATGCATCACTGCAAGGGTCTCTCTAAATGGTTTTCGAGCACTCGAATCATAATCCTTTTGACCCAACATTAGTATTGGTGCCATCGCAGCCGATAGCTACCATATCTCATAGGTCCACATTATTTTCTTGTAATTCCCGGCAGATGGAACTAGCAGTATTCTTTGCTAATGCTGAAACTGTCAAAGAAGCATGGCTGAGAAATTTATTACCCGGTTCTTCAAGGACACAATAATAATCTTTCCTCTTCATATCTCTATGACTTTCGGAGCTGGACATTGCGAATGTTTGGTGTTTCTTCCCATCAAAATAGATGGTACAAGGTTTCTTTTTATTAACAATCACTTCAGTTCTTACACTTTTACGATTTTTCGCAATCTCTCTTTGTATTTTACTTCTATCAATTATGTTTTGCAGCTGCTCTGGACTTACAATATTAAAATCTTCCAAAACTTCAGTAGCAATAGCTGCAAGTTTTCTTCCAGTCACGCCGGTTTTCTGCTTCACTTTTGCTAATGTTGGGAGGAATTTTCTCATTTCTATGCATCTAATCTGTGATTGCTTTCTTGTCTTTAAAGGATACTTCCAACTAAAATTAGGATCTCCTCCAGCTTTAGCGTGTTCTTTATTGCCTTCGTTTTTTTGTTTCCAAAGATGACGAGGAGTCTAAAGATTCAATAATGTAACTAGTACTGGTTTGGTTGAAAGTTTGACCGCTAGTTGCTTTTTGGCTTTCCTTTCTTTTCTTTGTCCAAGTAACATCAATACCACCGATTACCATTTTTCTACTTATCCTTTGGTCTGATAAAACACACTCTCCGATTCTGGCATTGTGAGTGTCCTGTGCAACGACACACCGTGAAATCTAAACACTTGCAAACTGCTATATCAAATGGTTTATTGGCCTGCTTCTTCAATTCTTGTAATTTATTTCTTCTTTCATGCTCCCTCTTACTGCCAATTTTAAAAATATTTTCAGTTTCCTGTGGTAACTGTTTATCACTATTGATACACAGCCGAGCGAAACAACAGGAATTGAAACACGTTACCAAATGTCTTCCACCTTTTCTACTACCTTCGTGGAAACCAAATTATCTGCTAGTTCTTTACTTCCGCCCCCTTCAGCTGTTGACGCGTAAATAAATAACATGCCATAACGCCTTATTAAGTTGGAAGTGTTCTCCAGTCGCGACCTTTGGCACTACGAAACATCGTTTGTGCTCTTGACATATTCTACTTAGTTGATTTTGCCATCTTTCTTCTTTATAGCACAAAACAAAAACACCAGATGTTAGGCTGTAATACAGTGGTAGATAATAAAGCCATCAGTAACTACAAAACCGCAAAACTAATCAAATCACTAACGTAGCAACACGGCCGCTAACCAAACACGTGCCCCGAGCACAGGTACAACACACTAATAACAATCGTCAAGCTGCCAAACAGTTGCACAAAACTTTAACACCTGCACGAGAGCGCGCCTTGATTTCGTTCTGTACCCTCTTATCTCCACCCACCAAACTATTATACTATTCTCTGTTTCACATAAAAGGATAGGAAAAAGAAGAAGTTTTTCCCCCACCACGCTCAAGTACAGGTGAATGTTGGTGTTCCGTCTTCCACCATCAGCTCCCGCACACGGAGGTATAGAGTGTATTTAAATATGTCTAGGCCTAAATAATAAATTACAACTTTCATAATAACATTGAGTATTTTAAAACACTTAACGACATTTACCTGCATTAGTGAGTAAGTAGCACATGTGTCATTTTAATGGAAATTTTATTGAACAGTTGTATTGTTTATTTTCCTTCTTTTTTGGCAGTCGGGGTTATGACATAATGTTGGAATGGCAAGGGATGTCAGGGTTGGTAATTGAATTGGTATTTACTGCTTTGATACATGAATTTCATAATATAAAATCGGAAACCAAGTACAATACGTATGTATGGGTAAATTATTAGTGCGTTAAGACAATAACAATAGAACCTGAAATAATAATAATAATAATAATAATAATAATACACTTCTTGTTTCCTCTCTTATATACATGTGTTCTTACATTAAAAAGAACCAGAAGAAAAATAACCATATGTATACACACTGATAATAGTGAATAAATGCGTCTCGCCCCGGGCGCCTCAACTCAGGAGGCAAATGCCCTGGTTTCTATTGATTATTTTTCAATGAAATCATTTTCCTACGTTTTTTTCTTCGTACGTACACCTGATGTGATGGTGGCAAAGTATCTTTTTTTTGTTTGTTGTTTATTAATACGCGGCGATAAATTTACGGTAAAGCATCATACATACAAGATTCATCAACATTGAAGTCTTCTGAGTTTATTAAGGGGGAAAATTTGTTATGGTGGACTTAGAAAAACAATCCCAGATTGATTGAAGCCTGACACGAAATAGTAACTACAGATGCTGCGTAATTTGAACAGGCCCATGTCTGAGTCTGTCGTTTCAAGCAAAATTATAATATTGGAGCTTAACCATCATAGTGAATTTGACGCCCCTAAAATTTGGCGCCTTGCAATCCTCACCCGGCCCTTTCGTTGGCCTTGAGTTTAGCCAATTGATAATAGAGGAAACTGACTTTTGAATTGTTACTTGACTATTTTAATAAAAACGGAGTTGTCAACAGTCCTGACGACCGTTGAGGGGGAGGGAGAGTAACAGATGTTTGGAAATAAAATTAAATCTTTGAGTTTTACGTATCGCAGTTATGCCGGGTAGGCTAAAGGAGACTGTGATGACAATGAATGAAACAGTGCAAAGAAAAAAGTAGGAGGAAACAGGAGAACTCCGAGAAAATCTGCAAAAACAGTGCTTGTCCACCACAAAGCCCACTAAGCACGAGCTGGGATCGAACCAGGGCCTTATGCCCCATAGGTGAACGCTCTACCACGGAGCCACCACGGCTCCAACAAAACTTTTTAGTTCTCACAGAACTCTTGTCTGGAGGTCAATGCAATTAATGGGTGCTATACATACTTGAATTTCATTATTTTCAACAGTCTATGGAGAGTTGAGTGAGAAAAGCAGGGCAGTTCATCATCGGTATTTATAGCTATCAGAATTTTATTTAACGTTGGCAATTCATTACGGAAAAAGACCTGATGAACCTTTGATCGAATTGCCGATTTCGTGAAGTCGTCATAGTTTTCCGAGAGGGGAAATACTTGTACGCGTATTCTTGTGACTTCTTAATTTATTTTCATTAAATTTAGCCTCCCGCCTACTTCTATAAACAGTTAGTTGCCTTTCCTACACTTGTCTGTTTCCCAGTCATGTCGGCGAATTCTTCAACAGTTAAATTAGGGTGTTGTTCTCTTAAAGCATGGAAGATATTCAAAATGCAACGCTTCTCACCACTTCGTAACGCTGTCCCGGGCTCATGTTTTATCGCAGAACTACTGCAAGCATCATGAATTGTCGCCTCACAAAGCACTAAATACGCAATTATTTACAATTTAATATGCACTAAAATTTGTTTCAGATAATATAAACTATACAAAACATAATGGATACAGAATACAATTTAATATGCACTAATTTCACACGACACTATATATAATATAGTTACCACACACGCTAAATTCATACAATATTTGCACAGGTCGATAGTCTGCGCACTCGATACTCAGACAGCCAGAAGATTACCTTCCTTGAAATTGTAAATAAAGACAGAATGTCAACAGGATTGGTTTGCTTTCTCTCCCGATTCTTAAGTGAAACAATGATGGAAATTAACTTTATAACGAATTAGTTCTTATTTCTAGAAATGCAATTTAATAAATAGGACTAAAGCCAAAACTTTAATACATAAATAGTAAAAAATACTTTTCTTAAAGACAACAATTAAAAACAGTAATTGTTTGTTTTTCGGGGTTGACAGGTAAAAACAGCAGTCAGCGCTTTCTCACCATCAGGTGCGAGCGAATTGACGTACGAATTTAGTGTGTACACGATTTTGTTTATTAGAAAAGCTTCCCTCCCTGTGAAGGTCAACGGCTTGATTTCCCCTCCGTACTGGAGAGTGGTGGGAGGAAGGGGAGTTTCCTATCAGGTTGCTTGGAATAGATCTTAGTGACTTAGTACTGCCAACAAGTTCATTATACCAGAAAAAGACTGTTAGTAAATAGCAAAAAAAAAAAAAAAAAAAAACTTCTTTATGGCAAACTAGCAAATTGCTTATAGTTGATCACTTTTCGTCTAATTATTCCCAAATTTCAGGGCCATTGCGCCCCGGCTAAAAAAAATTAGTGAATTAAAAGCTGCTGTTGTTATCTACTGATACAGGATGCGTCTTTTGTACCCTATCTACACTGAATCTTACAGTCTGCTTCCAGCGAAGATCTGCCAAATAGTTACATAATAAATGGAAATTGATTTACAAAATCGCAAACTTAAGGCCCCTTGCGCCCCGGCTAAAAATTATTTCAGAGAGCTGAAATTTTCTGTGGTAATTATGATGCAACTTTTGCCCCCTATCCAAATTCGCATCTCGAAACAAAATTTTTTCGCTCCACCCTAATACACATACTAGATCGAACATTAAGAAATACAGTTTTTTTTCTTTTGTCTGAAAAAAACGGTTGCCGTAGGAACAACGGCCCCCATTTAAATATCTCCAAAAGTAATAACAAAGGCCAAATTCGACATAAGAGTACAAGCGATTCCGAGGAAACTATGCAGATAGTAGACTTAAAAGTAAGAAATAAGTATTTTTCTTTTGTGCGGAATAAACTCTTTGAAGGGGAGTAAGCCCCTTCCGAAATATTTTCCCAAAAACTATAAATCTCCAAAACCTCACAAACAATTTGCAGAAATTTCCAACATATATTTCACATACCCAACATATATTTCTGGGACCCGTATATATTTCTATTACGACCCAATGTATATGTCTCACTCATGGAGAAACTACACGTAAAAGAAAGAACTTCTGAAACGACATACGAATATCTTACATGTCATTCTCACAGACAGGAGGCTGTTAAAATGTCATTTTCTGAACAAACAATGCGAGAGATGTGTATTCTGAAGAACGGTTTCAAAGGTTGAGTGCATATAATTGGTCAGCAGAATATATGAAACTGTATTATGAAATATGTATAATGTTATCTTGCAATAGCAAGACTACGGTGTGGTCATGCTCATCGCTGCATATGTTAAGTTCGAGCGATAGTAATTTTATCTGTGTGTGCGAAACATATGACCAATAATTGACAAGGCGGTGTGCAATTATACTTGTCTGGCCCGTGGCTTGTGCAATAACTTGTTTACTTGTGATAATGATACATGAATGCCACAAAAGAACACTTCAAGATAATGAGCCACACGTGCAAAATGAGATATCAATATCTACCTTGTCTACATAATAAGTAATCAAAAAGTTAAGTACATTGCGTCAGATACTCATGTGTATGATATAAATTCGTTGTTCCATCAGCGTGTTAAATAAGAGAAATCCAACATGAATCCCGCTAACATTTTGCATTTACTGTTTGTTGCTTTTGAAGTGATACATCGACCAGAGTCGTCAATAACAGCACAGGAAAGGGATGGGATGCAGCACGCATATTGCAATGCTTGCTGGAATACTGGATGGAGGATATGGTTACGTTGGACACATAAGAAATATTAACATTAGCAATTGGGAAGGACAACAAGGAAGAGAACACCGCCCAATATTCTCCTGTGGATGACTACATAGAAGAGTGCGATGGCGGCACAACCATACATGGTCAAGCAGACATCACATTTGCATACAAAAAAGGCAGTCAACTACTGCAGAATTGGTATTAAAAGACCGCTATCCCTTCGATCCGTACAGTCAAAATTTAGAAAGGTAACCTCAAGGCAGCAGCTAGAACGCTGGGAAAAGCAAGTCATTGGTGGAGGAACACAGAAGGATAAGATATCGCAGGCATCTCAATACGTTCTTCGGCAATTCCAAGACGCTCGTGAGGCACACTTTCCAGTACACGATGTTGATCTACGGCGATGGGCTCTGCAGGCCAGCAATAAATTTCACCTTCCATCATTTAAGGCACCAAATACCTGGCTGTGGGTGTTTAAAACAACACACAAAATCGTATCAAGAAAGGTGACGAAATTTATATCTACGACACATAGCCTGAAGCTAAAGAGGACATATTGAGAAACGTAAATTGCCTTTATTGACAATGTAAAACACCATACTATCCAATTCGCCCCAGGTAATGTGTACAACTCCGATCAAAGTGGTTTCCAAGTAGAAATGCATGGCCGTCGAACCTTGGCTGCTCAGGGAATGAAGAAAGTGGAAACAGTTGTCCAATCCGTGAGTGGAACAACACATAGTTATACAATACAACCGACCATCTCTGCCGATGGTGTTTTGCCAGCACCATTACTCATTGTTCTGAAGGAGCCAACTGGTGAGTTCGGTCCACGCGTGCACAACACTGTGTTTCGCCTCCGTAACGTATATCTTGCCGCCTCAAAATCAGGAAAACTCACAAAGGAACATTATCGTTGTTGGCTAGAGCATGTGTATTTTCCTACAACACAGCATCAAACAGTTCTTCTATTGGACGCTTGGAGTAGACAATGTGAAAATAACCTACAATCCATTGAACCAGAAGAGAAAAATACTGTGTTACTTACAATACCTCAATGTTTAAGTTGTAAGCTGCAACCACTAGATGTGTACTTTATTCGCTTGTGGAAGACATTTGTGCGCCGCTTTTCGGACACTGTTATCTTACAACAGTCTGATATTAATTTGTATCTACGGGATAACATAATCAAACTACAATCTCTGACACATAATCAATTATCTCCAAGATAGAAAGATGTCATCAAATACGCGTGGCATCACATTGTCTATACAACGGACAAACCGGCACAATTTCAGACCCCAGCAGAGTTCTCCTTTTCCACGAATCACATCCCGACATGTGACATTTGTGGACAGGTTGCTATGATTCGTTGTGATTGGTGTAAGAGATCACTTTGTTTAAAGCATTTTTTGTGGAATATCATCATTGTGTAACATTTGTGGCGTAAGATATTGTGCTTAAATAAACTGTTGGTCTGTGTTATAAAGTGGTGGATAGTACTTGCAATATGTATTTCTTCATTGCACGTTTAACAAATGCCTTTATACTTTCATCCGAATTGTTTGTGAATATTTGTTGATTGTGACCTTTGCAAACTATTTGGATGAATTTGGTGGGGATGTGGCTCTCCTTGGAACAGTTTTTTTCCCGCAGGAAATAGCAAATACGTATATTTTAATTGTATATCTAGTATGTACATACACCGTTTTCTGCAAATTATTCCTGTCCTTTTGAAGATTTCGAGTTTTTTTTAATATTCCGGGAGGGGCTTAGGCCCCTTCAAACCGTTTTTTCCGCAGAAACGAAAAAAAAATACGGGTCACTTTATTTTGTGTCTAGTATCTACCTGCAAAATTTCGTTGAAATCGGCGTGCAACACTTTACGGATGTTCAATGTGCAAATAATCTTACAAATAACAGCAGACTTTAACAGTGGACAACAGAGATGTTCACCCTCGCGAGGGTGGCCCTCTCGAGGGCATCCTCACCCTCAAGTTCCCTCGCCTACAGTGACGCGAGGGCGAGGGAGCGCGAGGGCGAGGACAAGTTTTGGCCGCGAGGGCGAGGGTGCGCGAGGGCGAGGACAAGCTTCGATGGCGAGGGTGAGGGTGCGCGAGGGCGAGGAAAAGCTTCGACGAAGAGGGCGAGGGTGCGCGAGGGCGAGGACAAGTTTCGGCAGCGAGGGCGAGGACAAGATTCGATGGCGAGGGTGAGGGTGCGCGAGGGCGAGGAAAAGCTTCGACGAAGAGGGCGAGGGTGCGCGAGGGCGAGGAAAAGCTTCGGCCAAGAGGGTGAGGATGCGCGAGGGCGAGGATAAGCTTCGATGGCGGAGGTGAGGGTGTGCGAGGGCGAGGAAAAGCTTCGACGAAGAGGTCGAGGGTGAACGAGGGTGAGGGCCAAGTGTTACTGCGGGAGCGAGGGTGCACGATGGCTAGAGACAACTTCCTTCAGTAGAACGAGGGCACGCGAGGGAGGAGGACAAGTTTCCTTAAAAGCAACTGTTTCGGAGTTTGCTGTTTGACCTCTTTTGGAGAGAGGCAAAATTTAAAATATTATCTGCCATGTCCCCTAGATGAAAAGTTAGTGTCATAGCAAGGTTATACATTAATCGTATTTTTTCTTTCAATTAATTGCAGTAGACAATTTCTCGTGTGTACATACATAATTATTAAAAATAATAATGCAAATAAGAATAATATTTGATTTTTCCCATGAAAGTTTCCAGGTAGAAATAGCGCTACATTAAGAAGTAAGTGTGCCTCATTGTTGCCCTCCCTGTGCTGGAGACGTTTTAGATAAGAAGTATCCACTACACTGTCATGTTTAAAGAGTGTTGGTAGACAGACAGACTGTCACTCACGTCATTCAGCAGTAAATGACAAGAGCGCTGATATCTGAACAAACACAATCAATGAGAGAACCATCAGAATGCAGTAGATCAGATGGAAAAAGACTTGATGGAATGACTTTGGTTCATAGATGGCCATAGAAAACTAAAAACGAAAATATTTATTGCAATTAAACGATTAACACGATTGGTATTATTGGCTCAGTGCTACAGCCAATCTCTGGTTTCAGGGGTCACTCGTTCGATCCCAGGCCAAGTGAGTTCGTGGAGGACGATAGCGTATACTTGGGTTTTCTTGGGATTTTCCCGTTTCCTCCAGTTTTCTCATTCCACCTATTCTTTCATCATAATTCACTTGCAATTCCATCAGTCTCCTTTAGCCTTCGATGGCATAACCGTTGGATGTTAAACTAAAGATTTATTTTTTTTATTTTTTTTTTATTTATTTATTTTTTTAAAGATTGGTATCTTTGAAAGCGTTTTTAATATAGTGTAAGAATATGCAGCGCACAGTCTTGAAAAGGGAGACTATTTTGGGCGTCCAGTAGGCTTCTTTCTGTGATCTCTTACCCTTCATTATCGACGTTTTTATTATTATTATTTTTTTCGCTAAATAGGATATTAAAATAGAATGATTTGGTTCTATATCGCAAGTTTTAAAGCTCCCTGACAACTGATATTTAGTCAGCAAAGCATAGGAAAACTTAGAAATAAAGAAACAAAACTACCTGAAGTATTTGGCTATGGTTCATCTAATCATGGGCGTCGTAACGAGGGGCTTGGGTGGTCGCGTTCCTCCCAGATTTTCGTCACACGTATGTAAGCAAACTAAGAAAATAAAAGCATATATTCAGGGGTGTAGTCGAGAGTATACGAAGGTGTATTGCTCAATCTTAGTCATTTGCGCATATTTTCTGCTTCAAGGCGTGTAGTACTATATTCAAAACTAGCATATATAACCTGTGAAATTTTTAAGACTAGCGTATACTCTGTGAAAATTTTAAGACTATGGTGTACGCCGTGTGAAATTTTAGGACTTGAGTAGGAAGTTTTTGATAGTCTATTATTGCAACACAGCCCCTGCCCGCTGCAGCCCCTAGTTATTCGCCTCTACTTTCTAAACATTTTCTATATATTTTACATCCCTGGAGTTGGTGGCCCCGCATCGTGGAGGTTGTGGGGACATTATCTAAGCCTTTGGTCAAGTGACCTTACATTTGGACCTGTCAAGTGACCTTACATTTACATAGATTACTATTGAGATAAGTGGGTAAAACTGCATTCAGATTTACACCTATAATTTCATGATTCTTAGTGTTCATCCTCCCGAAGGGGAACTTTCGAAGATGTCCTCAATTCTAACTATAGAGAAACGTTCTCACACAACAGAATAAACATAATTTCAAACCGTTCATGATCTATATTTAGAAAAAAATAGCACTCTACTAACGTAATTTGCTGTTTTGGAAAATATAAGTTTTACTTATGAATATCTGGGAATCAGTCGATCTGTCTGTATTCTGACGTATTAGAGTTAATGTCCCTTTATAATTCATCACCGATGTCGATGCTAAATGGTACGTGAATCTATAGTTTATTGTAGGATCCGAACCACCATAATGCGTTCAAACTTCACTCAAGGGAATCGAACCTGAGACTTGCTGCAAAGCAGACATGCTTGCTAGACACTATACTAACTTCCTTTGTATATTTCAATATCATTAACTTTCAGTAATCACCGATAATCGACCTATAACCAGAGTCGAAGTCTAAGAGGGAGTTATTGAAAATGTTTAATTATCCTAATTTTTATGTAAATATTTCACTTTAGAATATTAGCGTTTAAATACTCCTCTCCCCCATACAACTATTACACACGCTAATACTATGTAACAAGCAGTAACGACTACATATTTAAATATTATCAGGTGCAACATTTAATCAATCAACATATAACATATAAAGCTTATAAAATTTTAATTAGTCAGCTGGATTACATCTTATGAAAAAAGTTGAATAATTTCCACCTTATATGTTAGTTGTTTGACGTAACGTAAGCATGAAGGTAAGCTTAGATCTTTGTTCGAAATTCACATTGAAATGATATTCGTAAAGAATCTTCAGTGGGCTGAATCTCTTTCGTTCCAGGTTGGCTACAAGACTGCGATAATCGTAGGACGTAAAAATGAAGATTTTATTCCCCAGTCAGAATTTTTAAACTATCCTATCTCTTCAAGTCAATAATTGTCTGTTTTGCGTTATTACTTTTCAACCACAGAGCAAAATAATTCAGTCACTCTACTCCTGTTTTAATGATGTATGGCAGCGTGTAACAAATTGTTGCGAGGTCCTGGGCAGGAAAAGTTTGTGATCGCCCTTTCAGTTTTTAATTGCTAATTATAATAAAATTTCTGGAAATCAATTAATCTACACATTTAATTATTTGTGCTAAAGAAAATAAAGGTTTGTTCTCTTACTTTCCCGTTCCACCATTTCTTTCATCATCATTCAGTTGCAATTTCATCCATCTCCTTTAGCAGTTACATAACTCTGGGGCGCTAAACTAAATATTTCATCTTTTCTTTCATTACTACAATCTTAAAGTTTGCACGTATTAAAGTTTGCACGACATTATTAATTGTTAAATTGGTGGATTTATAAAAGTCAGTGCTAAATCATTTTAGGCTCGATAATCTTTCCAAGGCCCCTGGAGGTGCAAAGCTCTGAGCGTGCCACTTAGGGAGGAACGGTGGCTCAGCGATAGAGAAATTACCTTTGTTCGAAGGGTCGCATGTTCGATTCCCGTCCAAGTAAGTTCGTGGTGGAGGACATCGTGTTCGTGGGTTTTCTGGGGATTCTCCAGTTTCCTACCACATTTTCATTCAACTATTTCTTTCATCATTCACTTCTGTCTCCTTTAGCATTTAGCTTGCATAATAGTGGGATCTTAAACTAAAGATTTCATTTTTCATTTGCCTTTACGTATTTGTAGTGTAAGGAATCCTTGAGACAACGTTTGAAAGTATCATTTCATAATTGTGGGAATTACTGAAAATAAACTTTCCAGCAATGATAGCTGCCAAAAATGAACCAAAACCAAAGTGATAAAGTGCACAAATTAGCCCCTAGGGTAGTTTCTTGAGACAAAGTTTCATATTTATGGCAATTATTGAAAATAATTAAAAATGTTAACATTGTTAAGGTAGGACAAATGTATCTCTATTAGTGGTGAATATTAACAATATTTGAGCATCGAAATTAACCTTACAAGCACATTGACACATTTCAGTTTATATTTTAAAATACCAATTAACTTAGATTCACATTCAAATCAATGAAGTCATTCATGTTATAGGTTAGAGTGGGTATATATTTCCGAGTGATAATTCAACAATAGTGTTCTGAAGTATTTTATTTGTTTGCTGACGGAGTTTCAAAATTAAGCTCTTTAGATCTTTCCCTTTGAATTTGTTCAAATTCCTCAGTTACGCTACATACATCAGGGATGGCCAACGTGTTGACCGTCAAATTCTGACAGATTTTCCGCGGCAGTCACTATGCTGCCACTCATCAAACCTTGATTTCACCCTCACCCTCATGAGAGCCGCCCTTGTGTGGCTGAATACTTATGCTTGCATCGTAGTTCAAGGAACATTTTGAAGTAAAGGCATTGGATACTGTTGATAAATGATGTAAACGTCACTATCGACCGAGATCTCTATTCTAACAGTTGTTCCATTTTAGGTGTTCCACAGTAAGTTATACGATGATATGTTTAGTTTCCTTTCTTTAGAACGTATGTTAAGCCAGGGCGGATCCAGGACGGACTTCTGGTGGGGGTGGTGGGTTGTAATACTGCTACTTAGAGCTACTTTTAAGAGCTCCAAACTCTGGGATGCGTTTTATTTGTATATATAAAATAAAGAAGTTTCCTCTTCTGGGGGGAGCGATCGCCCCGATCACCCCCCCGGATCTGCCACTGACGATAAGGAAATAATTCAACAAATAGGTTGAATAATTGATGCTCTGATCCTCACGAAGGAGGCCCTCTCGAGGCCTCCTCACCCTCAATTACCCTCGCCCTCAATGATATGAGGGCGAGGGTGCGCGAGGGCGAGGAAAAGTTTTGAGCACGAAGGCGAGGTCGAGCGAGGATAATGGACAACTCCTATCCCGAGGGCGAGGGTGCGCGAGGGCGAGGACAAGCTTCGATGGCGAGGGTGAGGGTGCGCGAGGGCGAGGAAAAGCTTCGACGAAAAGGGCGAGGATGTGCGAGGGCGAGGAGAAGCTTCGACACCGAGGGTGAGGGTGCGCGAGAGCGAGGACAAGCTTCGATGGCGAGGGTGAGGGTGCGAGAGGGCGAGGAAAAGCTTCGACGGCGAGGGCGAGGGTGCGCGAGGGCGAGGACAAGTTTCGGCAGTGAGGGCGCGGGTGCGCGAGGACGAGGACAAGCTTCGATGGCGAGGGTGAGGGTGCGCGAGGGCGAGGACAAGCTTCGATGGCGAGGGTGAGGGTGCGCGAGGGCGACAACAAGTTTTGGCTGCGAGGGCGAGGGTGCGCGAGGGCGAGGACAAGCTTCGACGGCGAGGGCGAGGGTGCGCGAGGGCGAGGACAAGTTTCAACAGCGAGGGTGAGGGCGCGCGAGGGCGACGGACAATATCATTCGCAAGGGCGAGGGTGAACGAGGGCGAGGGCCAACTGCTACTGCGAGGGCGAGGGTGAGTGAGGTCGAAGTAAAATGAACATCTATGGTGGACAAAGCACAAATGTGCGTGTGAAAACACTGTTCACTTACAATGTTAGACATGGGTCTTCGCAGCCCTCATCTCATTGTTAATTGCATGGCATTATCGATAGTGACTGGAATGGGTCACGTACTTAGCGTCATTGGACCCAGAGCATTGGCACAACGTCTCATGGTCAGTAATGCCAACCTTAAACATTATAAAATGTAACATCGATAGAAAACTCCCATTTAGCTTCTGAATTTCCCATATTCATACTACTGTTGCAAAGACAATATAAACACGAAAACTGAAACTACAGTATGTTACTCATTTTTAACGTTGTCTGAGTGAATTATTCGTAAACTTTGATCGTATATCTCTATGAAGCAGTTTGTGAATATTTTCCCCTTAATCAAAAACGAATATATTTTGTTGTTTGAAATGCAGTTTCTAAATCACAGCTTTGTGGCATCACCTGCTTCCAACTGTAGCAAATAATACCTAACACTAATAAATTTCGTTCACATATTTTGTGAGGAACGTTATTGTTTCACGTCTTGTATTATATTTTATTTCTTTCACTCACTTGCTCGTATGTTTAATTTTCCTTAAGTAGCTGAGCATAATTTATGATCATTTGCGCTTTTTTATAATAACATGTGATTACGTCGCTCCACAAACCTTTTTGCACTAGCATGCAATTTCCCGATAATAAAATAGATACATCGAACCATAATTTGACGACTACCACTGATTTTGTGCTTATTTATGGATCATTATCTCTACTTTCCGCCCCTAGAGAATTTTATTTGTTTCGATTTTAGGTCTGTGTGTGTATATACGTGGATATTATACGAAAAGTCCCGTATATATTACTCTATCCCATTCCGAAAAAAAAATAACGCCAAACATCCCACCAAATGGGATTTTTCCCACAGGTTGGCATCACTTTTCATAGTCCGATTAATCACGATACTGCTTTCGGTATATCAATGGCCAGATCAAAATCCATCCTCTTCCAAGAGAACAGTTGCTCAAGACTTGTACAGAAGGATAGCTTCATTAAAATTTGGTGAATATTCACATGGTCATTAATGGGAACGTGTTAAAAAAAATCTTGAGTCGTATTCCACAAAAGCGTAAGAAAGGAAAAGAAAATTATCCCGTGTTAATTTTTTTTTCATAAGAAATTTGAAATACTTACGAACAAAATCGCTTTTGTTGTTTCTGAAAAAAAAGAACGTCTAAAAAAATAAGCCACTGAGATTAAGCTACACTATCTCGATTTTGTTCTAGAGAAATGAACTATGCAAGAGTATAGAGGTGTTGAAAGAAATATTGATATATATAAAATATGAAGTAAATAGAGTAGTTTTAGAATGTTGTATTTTGTTCGACCTTCTATTTTCAGGAGTCGGAAGAAAATTCGAACTTCTTTGGGGAATAGCATGAAAACCTTAAGTTTGAAATTTGTTTGAGATATGTTAAACGGCATGGGCTCTAGACTAACTGATGGACAGATGCCGAAAATCGTATTTTCGGTATCTAGAGGCAATGAAACGTATAAATTGATCGAAATATCTAATTAGATTTTTTTTTTTTTTGTTTTACGATCACCGTAGTTTATTTCGTTCTCAAAAATAAAAGTACTATAGTGCATTATAGATCCATGAGCAAAATTTTAATATACGTAAACTACTAGCGTCAATTACCCGCTTCGCTGGATTAAAATAAGAATTAAAAGAAAACCGTAATGTTTCGTTATTCACGTTTTACTATTATTGAAGCACTCTCAAATCGGTAGAAACAATGAAAATATAGTGAAAAATCAGAAAATAATAGGATTCTATATAAATAAAAATTAAATATTACTATTGTGGGATGAATTTGGATTTAAACGACATCGAAAGTATCCCTTTCATCTCACAACCCCGAGAACTATGGATTCGACACTAATATCGGTAATTTTCGATCATTTTTAAATATTTCACCCTATCGTAAGTTTCACCGTCAATTTGAAGTGATAAATAAAATCCCAGGCCCGAACCTCATCTATGTTCAAAATTTGATCAAGATCGGTCGGGTGGTTTAAGAGTCATTAAGTCACAGTCATTTTCATTTTTATATATATATAGATCAATAGAAAATTAGGAAATTTCAAAATTTCTGAAACACGGTGAACAAAAATAGATTACGCAGATATATATTTCTACACTTGCTGTTTTTGCAGTAAATTAACCAATAGTCACATTATTTGTCAAGTTATTGCGATATGTAAAGTACCCTGTGAATCTAAGTAAGCGATCTTCATTCTGTATAAATATGTTGGTACTGTTTTGATTACCATACCCCTTGTTCACGAATCCTAAAACTTTCGGAACGCAAGATAGGTTTAACTTGGCTGAGGAAGTGTCAGTACATTGGCTTTGCTTACTGTCATTTTTTTTTTTTTTTTTTTTGTAAAGACCTAAGCTCGCTGCCACTAACTTCAAGAGATCCCTGATTCTCTTAAAATGTTAGGTCATACCTTCAGTGTTGAATCGCCCACCGAAAATCGAACCTAGGACCACGTGCACTAGTAACTATTGATATACACAATAAATAAATTTTATTGATGAAATTCAAATGTCTTCTTCCAGATGCGTAATTTCCAAGGAATCCCCCAAGAAAGAAAATGATATATGGTTAATTAATATAATTATCGTCTGCAACCATACATATTTTCTGTCGATTGGATTCCGTTGCGAAAGAAGTCTGCGATGCGAAACGACGCCAGCATGTTATACTGCTCAGTCGTTGGAAGTCCGTCTCTCCCAGGAAGTTATCGGGATGCCAGAAGAGGTAGACTTAGTAGAAGAGACTAGGAAAATGCAATGGGTTAGGAAGGCGTTGATACTGTAACTCATGCAGATTCTACACCGTTATATGAGCAACATGTGGGCATGAATTGTTCAACATGAAGACACTCATATCTGTTGACCATTGATGAATGCTTGTGGACAAATTTTAACTGCATTTCATTGAGCTCAGCACTATAATTATCCACAGTGATAGTTTCACCCCGACGAAGTGGAACACGATGAATTACCTCCGCTATTGACCGCCAAAGAACCAACATAACATTCTATAGATTTTGAAAATTGTTCTGAACGTTGATGATCGATCTGTCAGTTTACGATAGAGGTCGTAGATCCATTTTAATCGAGAGCTCCTTCGTGGCTAAGTGGTTAGCGTACGCGCCTTTGACGTGGGAGATCCGGGTTCGATTCCCAGCGGGAACTTATGTGGTTCGGATTCCGCCTTCATCAGTAGGTCCAGGTCTCATATAGCCTCGCTGCTGAACGGGACGTTAAACTCACAATAAACTCCATTTTTAATCGATAGCCACCTCGGTTACTGCATGCAGCGGGAGAACTGTAAACCATCTTTCGGCGATCCTTGGGATGTGGTACCGTGCAAAATTTTCTTAATGCACGGAGCCACCGAATGATAGTGGATGATGTATGCTTTACTCGTCTGTAACGGTAGGAACAGTTTTCCGAAGGTCTGCTTCCACGATGATCCTTTCTCAGGAGTTCATCCGAACACGATAATTATTGATGTTACTGGGGCCTCTTTGTTTTGTTACAATGCCCCTAACAGCACAAGATGTGCTAGGGGCATTTAAGTGTCCCAGCTACTTTTTAGGTACCCGATACTTGGCACATATGATATTCATGTGCTAAGTATGCACTTCAGGTACCTACAGTTTTAGGTACTTGTTACACCTAATTGATATTTGCAACTATGTACCACAAATATAATATGTATATACCTAGCTCAGTTTTGCTCTCTAACAGTCATTTGTTTTATTGTCGTCACTTGCGACATATATGTAAGTCATGTTCTAGGTACGTCTTTAGGTATATATTGTTTCAGATACCCTAACAGCACAAGATGTGCTAGGCATTCGCAATTTAGGTGTTCTAAATTCATCTTCCACATTTGATGCACTTGTTGCTTCTTTCTATAAGCGATTGTGTACTAGAAGCACCAAACGCATCAATTTCATTAAACGGCAACTATCGCCGATCATTTGAAAGTGAATATGGAAGAACCATGAAATAAAGTAAATAGACACTCGTCAATCTGTTATAAAATTACATCGCGAGCAGATTTTATCTGATACCAAACGGTTATAGTTGAATATATGGGGTTAATGGAGCACTCTGATTAGCCGAAAGGAAAAGACCTCAGTAATTTATCTCCCTACAAGCGACGTTATCTTCATCGCCTCTGTGGCTAAGTGGGAAAAGCACGCGGCTAGTAATCCAAAGGTTGGTGTTTCGCGCTCACCCTAGGCTAGTCCTACATATTTTTACTTGTTTTAAGTGTTGTTTAGACTCACCTTAATGTAAACACATTACGCATATGGGCGATTTAACGTATTTTGGGAGTGTAATTTTGTGGTTCATTGACGCTTACGGCATGGGAAAAATGCCTATAACATGTTAGGCAGGTTCCCCAGATACATGTCAGGCATGTGCCTAGGGGCGGACATAGACTGTGACTATCACTTGCCATCTATGTGATTTCTTCCTCAGAAGTATATACGGCACATACTGGACACATTCGCATGTACCTGAGGGAACATGATAGACATATGCCTGCTATGTAATTGTGTTGTTAGGGGCAGTATTACACGAGAGGAATTTACTAAACCAACGGGGAAAGATGCGTTTACTTTCCATTGTTGCATCAAATGAACTTTTTTTATTCCTCTGCAGAACGTTTAGTTTGAATTCGTGAAGAGAAATCACTCGTAGTTTTGTATTTTCTATTATGCACTTGCATACGACCCCGTTCAACAACGTACTGTCTTCTGAATATTGGTGTACTCGCCTGTTTACTGGACGTGTATTGAGTTGCGGGATTAGATAAGTGACTACTTCAGTCTATACCTGTGTGAGTTATGAGGTGAATTTTGCACTAGACGTTAAAACACATTTCTTTCGCACCAGAATAGTATGTTTTACACGTTTATTATATTCTTGCTCAGTATGGTAGAGGCCACGCTAATGCTTAATTTGTAGCGTAATAATTCAGGGAGAAAGAGTTCGTCAATAAAAATTGTGTGTTATAAACATGAGCGCCTCTGGCATGTAAAAAATGAGAGGGATGGTTAGAACAAAGAATGCTGGTAGATCCAAACTAAATGCACATCAAAATTGTAGTATTTTCTTCAACCACTTAATTTTTATCTTCTATCGCTGGTCTCTTTCTAACGTTTCTTCAGGTTCCTCTAGGAGATATTAACAATTAGGAACACTAACATAAATAATAAATTTAAAAAAAAATCCAACCCTCACAGGTGAATACCTCTCAATAAAACTTGTAACCAGATTCAGGCAAAGAACAATCTTTATTCAGTAATTAAATCAGAATAAATTTAAAAAATGAAATCTCTAATTTGCGAAATAAATCTTTTCAGGGCTCTTTAGCTTCGGAGCCCTGTCTCTTAAGTTTGAAGCTCAAGCAAAACAACATCCTATCAGTCTCTATTCAGACTTCACTGATCAGTCATCTCTTCACAGCTCAGTCCTACCCTAAATCTATCAGAAAGGCCTGACTCCAACCTTCCGTCCAAAAAAAAAAAAAAGGAGGTTTCTTAATTTCCCAAAATCCTACTTTCTCCTAGCTAGAAGATTACGGGAATCATTCATCCCGATAAGCTATCACTCAAGCTTATTTCTATCTGAACTAATTTTGCATACTAGCTACGGTCATCACTCTGACCCAAGGAATTTCTCCCTTGCTCTAACCATCATTTCTGTTAGTCCCTCTAGAAAGCCTATTAAAAAATAAGAACAATCTACAACCATCACTCAGGCCCCAGAGAACTTAATTCTCCGCCATTCGGTTATCACTCAAACCGATCCCTAACAGGAAAGTTAAAAAAAAAAAATCCAGGCGAGGCAATGACCTAGACAACGACGGGAGGCTTCTAACAACCGTGATTCATTCCCAACTCCCGCACAATGCAATGGCCCCCTTCGCTTATATATCCTCGAGTGACCATATCCTTTTTTTATGTTGTTTCTTATTTTCGCTAAAAAAAGAATCCGCAAAGAATCGTTTGAAAATCTTGGGTAACCGTCCTTACCCTCTGGAATGTTCCATTGCATACTAGAAAAGGTATATATAAAAAAGTTGAACGCATAACGTTAAGCAACTAGAAAAAAACAAGAAGAGAACAACTCAGCATAAATACAATTACAAAAATAAGAATTAAAATAATATTTTATTATATCAACATATAAATATATGAATATAATTATTAATTATACTATATAACATATACGTCTGGACAGATTTACCTTTACAAACATCTAAACAGCATATTTATACTTCACTATTAATTTAATATTAATATATATAGTAAGGGCGAAGAATCGTCCTTGCAAAATCATGAAGAAGGTGAGAAGCTAGTAGGGATGCGGATGAGTCGAGTCGAGTCGAGATTTAAGCCTGTCTCGACTCGTCTCGAGAAAATGTTGTCTCGACTCGAAAATATGTTTCTGTCTCGACTCGACATGTTCTGTCCCGAAATTCGAGTCGAGACAAAACATACGAGTTAAAATATACGCACACATCAATCAGAACATTATTACTATCTACCTAATTGTCAGTATGTCCACATTTGGCACGGATAACAAAGGCGACTCGTCTTGGCGTGCACGCAATGATCCGTGGTAGATCGCTGGAGAGAGTTGGACCAGATGTGCACACACAGGTCACCAAATTACCGTAAATTCCGGGAAGGGGATGATGGGCTCTAACGTCACGTTCAATCACATCCTAGATGCGTTCGATTTTTTTCAGATCCGGCGAGTTGGAGGGCCAGCACATCACTTGGAATTCGCCCTTATGTTCCACGAATCACTCCATTACTCCTGGCCTTGTGACATGGTGCATTATCTTGTCAAAAAATTCCACTACCGTTGGGAAACATGGTCGTCATGAAGGGCTGTACGTAGTCTGCAAGCAGTGTGCGATACACCTCGGCGTCATGGTGCCTTGCTCAAGCTCCACTATACACATGAATGCTCACGTAAATGTTCCCCAGAGCTTAATTAAGCCGCCGCCAGCTTGTCTCCGTCCCGCAGTACATGTGTCAAGGAGCTATTCCCTTGCAACACGACGGATTCGTACCCTCCCATCGTCATGATGAAGAAGGTATCGGGATTCATCAAGTAATGCAGCGCTCTGCCACTGCGCCAAGGTCCAGTGGTGATGGTCACGTGTTCATTTCAGTCGTAGTTACCGATGTCGTTTTCTGAACATTCGCACATTGATGGGTCGTCGGTTGCGGAGGCCCATCGTTGGGAGTGTTCGGTGCTCTGTGTTCAGACTAGGGATGAAGAGAACCGAAACCGGAGCAGGTGAAAAACCGAACCGGTTTTGGAGAAAACCGATAACCGGTTTCGGTGAAAACCGAACCGGCTTTGGAAAAAACCGAAACCGGTTTCGGTGAAAAACCGAAAACCGTAAAACCGTTTTTTGTGCCCACCACTAGTTCAAATACACTTGTACTTTGCCGAGCATTAAAGTCCGATGTTTGTTCCGCCACAGTTCGCTGCCTGCCCTGTTTTACCAGTCTGCCCAGCCTGCGACGTCCGACATCAGTAAAAAGGTGGGGGGCGCCCAATGATATTTGATAGTACTTCTTTACCTGTACAAATTTGAACGGCCCGGTAAGTTTGTGTAGGGTAATTAACAAGCACAGAGCAGTACACACGACACGTTTAGGGAAACTTTGATAAATAAATCATTTCTACAGTCCATACAGGATATTTTGGTGCTTAAGAATGGTACTCTGATTTGAGAAGAGTTTCTTTAAGTTAACTGTGATGAAATAAAAGACCAACTTTTCAGTCCGGAGTGAAGTTGCCTACTTAAGCTTTCATAAAACCATTACTTCAAACCGATTTTCTCTAACGCAGCTAAGTTGTGCTTTAATCATAAGAGAGCAGGAAATGTGTTTTCTTACATCATACTCCCTCAACATCTTGAAGACAATTTCATTAATCAGAAAGCTGTCTGGCCTAAAGTCCTAAACATGGAATGGTCTATAAACAGACTCTCCATCAAAAAGGCTAATTCTGTTACTTATAGGATTGAGTTGGTTGAATATAAGAAAATCCCTCTCACCAGAGAGAAGCGCCTTCAGCAGAATCTTCGTTTGAGGTTAAGTTTCTACAAAAACAGTCGTCAAGTTCTCGCACCGAAAACTGAGTCCAGTATTCCTTAAGTTCGCACTCAGTTGAATGCAGTCAGACTGCGGTTTAAAAAAAGTATTTGAACCTCGTAAACAAGGACCCTCCTTGCTCACGTTCAAATAAGGCTCTCACTCTAAAATCCCTATGACTTACTCCATTACTATGGAAACCAGGTATTGCTAGCAATCTTAAATAAACGTGGAAATGTCAATATCCATAAACAGACACTGTTTCCCGTGAAAATGTTAGATGTTCCCTGCTAAGAAAGAGGGTTAATTGATTTAAATCAGTGTGATTTAAATTACAATTTAAAACAAGATTTAAATCACTTGATTTTTTTAAATCGTTGATTTAAATCGAATTACGAAATAAATTAATTTAAAGTGAAAATAAGTAAAATCCTGTTTCTGTTGTGTTATTTCGATTATGAAAGTTAATAATCATAATACAATGATACTCAAATGTAGAGTATAGTATGAAAACAAGTGTCATGCAGAGGATGATTAGGGAAAATCCCGTTTTGAACAGATAACGGAGCAATCCTGCTTTATTCTTTTCGTAACATTGGGTTTGGGTTTTAAAATCGTTAACTATTCCAACGGGAAAATCACCATTGAGATTTAAGACGAAAAATCTTTTTTTGTGTGTGTATCTGTTTGTTTGTTCCCAGATAATAGGACGTATTTAGAGGGGTCCTATCCCTTCTCCAATTTTTATTTATTTTTTGTTAATTTTATAACTTTAGGCGAAATTTATGTATTTCATGCCGCAAGCTAGTTCTGAGATTTTAAAAATATGCTCTTGCCAAATATCTAGTGAGAAGTAGCTAATGAGAAAGAAAGTGTCATTTTGATAAACGTTGCTGTACTTTTTCCTTAATGCTCAACCTTTTAAATTATATCACCTAGTTATAGGTGATAGGGTAGAATCTTCATTATTCGATTAAAAAACTACCAATAAGGCTTTTTACTTCATTTTCTTTAAGACTGGAGGCATTTTAGAACAGGTTACATATGCTTTCACGCCTTTCTGCTTTGAGGCATAGTGTGTGATATCATAAATTTAAAAAGATATTTTTTTGTTATGCGTATTATTATTATTTGGCGGGTTACATTTTGCATTCAGAAGACTGAAATTTTGGACACTCGTTCAGTGCACCCCTTAATAATTTTCAGATGTTTTCAGATCTCTGCGTGGAAACAGCGAGGTCCAGAGGGCAAAAATGTTTAAAAAAAGAAGGATATTTTTAACAAAAATAGCTTTTTTTCGTGATTTTCTCGCCTCAGATGGAGACATATGAATGGTACCGTTTGAAAGGCTGTTCCATTCTGAAGAAAATGGTGTACATACTATGCTTCTAGGATAAATAGGAATGTCTCAGGAAACTGTTACCTGAGATCCTGTTTTATGCGGAAATTGGGGTATTTGGGGAATATTGTTTTTCGCGGGCTTACTTTTGCACCTACAAGATTGAAATTTTGTACATTTATTCAGTGCACTCCTCAGTATTATTCAGATTTGTTTCAGATCTCTGCCTTAAAACAGGGAGAGGGGTCCACAGAGGTAAAAATTAAAAAAAAAAAATATATTTCTAACAGAAATTTTTTTTTCGTGATTTCCCCGCCCCAGATACATGATGGAGACAAGTGAAGGGTACCGTTTGAAAATTTGTGTTATTCTAAAGAGAATAATGTACAAATCATGATCCTACGATAAATAGGAATGTCTGAGGAAATTTTTATATTACATCTGGGTCATCTGGGACATTGTGGGAATGTTCTTAGCTCATTGTTAAATAGTTTCTTTACCCTTACTACTCAAGATACAAGCTTTAAATTTTGTACACACATTTAGTACACCCCTTAGTATTTCCCAGTTGATTTTGAGATCGGTGCATTAACACAGGGAAGTCCAGAGCGGATCAAAATTTTTTTAAAAAAAATAAAAAATCCGATTACTCTAAATTTCCCGCTTCAGGGACATGATAGAGAAATGTGAATGTTACCGTTTCAAAAGCTGTTCTATTCTAAAGAGAGTGATGCATGTACCATGATCCTAGGATAAATAGGGATGATGCTGTAGCTGCTTGACTGAAAGTCTATAATTTACCTTTAAAAAGAGCCATAATTTAAAAACGGTTAGAAAACATTGTTTGGGGTTGAACAGATTAACGATTGGGGATAATTCAAAATTCAACTCCAATACTTTCACTTAAATAGCGTAATTAGCATTTAATACTAATTCCTAATGCTTTTTCTTCAGTTCGCGACTTGTATTATACGAGAAGAAAGATTTGATTTAAATTTAAAAAAAATCGATTTAAATAAAAAAATAACAAAATAGATTTTTTTTAAAAAAAAATGATGATTTTTTCCCACCCTCCTAAGAAATAACAAGAAAAATGAAAAAAGGAAGTGAAATTTTTGAGTTTTACGTCCCACGGTTATGCTGGTTAGGCTAAAGGAGACGGTGATGATGAGTAATGAATGAAATGGTGGAATGAAGAAAGTGGGAGGAAACGGGAGAACCCCGATAAAACCCACGCACACGGTGTTTGTCCACCACAAAGTTCACTTGGCGGGGGCTGGGATCGAACCCGGGACCGCAAGCACCAGAGGTGAACGCTCTGCCACTGAGCCACCGCGGCCCCAAAATAACATAAGAGTAATCTATTTCTCTATCTGGGGATTGATTTACCTAGCCTTAACTAGAAACAAGTCGAACTGACTCAAAATAGTTCTTAATTCCAGTCATACACTCGAAATAACTTATTTCAACAGATATACTGCCTGATTCAACGCTTGTCATAGAGAATACTTCTCCAACTTGAAACTATATATCTGATATATAACAGAGAATCCATCTTCCTCGAAGCAAAACCTTTAAGTCAGGGTTACTACACTTGGGACAGTCAATGATGCCAAACACGCGCCTGAATTACGATAGATTTTTCTAAATTATGCCAGATTCTTTACCTATCTTTCCACACTAATTTTAAAGACCAGCCACCACTTACTTTCATTAAGAGGAGCTAACTGTATTCATGTACTTGTATTGAAGAACTAGCATGACTCTTACACAAACGATAAAAATGAATTAGTAAATGGCACATCATATGTATATATTCAATTTTAGTTTAAAGATATTTGAATGTGACTTAAATTTATATTTGTAACTTTTTAGTTTATATCCGTATCAAACACCCAGTTTATGATGGATCTACTGCATAAAGTAGGATCCCAAAAAAGGTCATTGGAATTTGTACCATCCTTCAGTCGAACCAGGAACTGAAACATAAAGAGTGACATTTTCCTTTTATAGATACTTTATTAAGCTGAGTATTGTGAAAATTTATGTTAGTACCTAGGTAGAACTACTAACATTATAGAAGCGCAATTCCACAACTTTATGTACACATTACCAAATATTGAACTCCCTTGTGTCCATATTGTTAGCGTACGCGTCTTTGTTGCGGGAGACCCAGGTTTGATTTCCGGTGGGAACTTCTGTGGTTCTGATCCCACGTTAATTTGTAAGTTCACGTCTCATATAGCCTCGATGCTAAAACGTATATTAAACTCTAATCGAGTACTAAATACAAGTATTTAAAGAAAAATGACGACGCACCAAGATGACGTAAATTTGGCTATCAAATCCATCTTGTGTTTTCAGTTATTTTCCAGTAGTATTTTTTTCTAGACATCTTTTCAGAAGACAGTGATGCAAATTTCGTAAATGCAAATTCCTGTCCGAAGTCATGAAATTTTCCGATTAGACGCAAAATTTCCCACCCAATAAGATAGATACCGTAAATTTACAATATCTATCAATAAATAAGTTTCAAAAATATCGCTTTAGAGGTGCTATGACGTACAGTTGAATTCATTCTCGGTGTATGAAAGGCATTATATATAATTATGCATGATAAAATCACAAACAAAATTTTAAAATATTATTTGCACTTTCTTTTAACAAACATTATATTTTCTTTTATGGTTTGAAAGGGATATTAAGTTCGGCAAGAAGAAAAAAATATTGGCCTTAACACGATTCTTGTGTTGCTGTGCAGCGCATGTTCCTTGCCACAAAAAAGATGCAGTACATTTTGCAATTCTTTTACATTAGCTTGATGTTTCAAGTCTTTTGCGTGTTTCTGGAGTTCACTTTTACCACAAAAGAGCTCAATGTTAGGTTTTACATAGATTTGGTTCGATTCTCAACACGGACTGGAACTACACGTTAAATTGTAGTTCTGAAAGCCACTCATTGCTTTCGCTTATTACCGCTCATCTTAATAATATATATAAGTTCACCGAGAAGCAAATGTTGCATTTCTCCCTTTCATCCTAGCACGAAACAAAACTAAACACAGCTGTGACACTTAGGAGCTAATGTACTTCGAAAAGAAGTAAGCTATACTTATGTGGAATACAATTTCATAGAGATGTGCACCAAATGATAGAAGTATGAAGAATTGTTACCACGCGGAAAACCCGGTCTATTATAATCTTTGCCTCCCTCTGTTCGTTCTTTCGTATTATGTGAGTAGTAGTGGTCCCGTTATATCTAGTCGAGTCAGCAAAAATTTTTGTGACGTCATAGGTCAAAGGTCAATGACCTCGGCCAGGGGTCAATGACCTAGGGGTACATAGGACAACCCCCTCTAAATTTTGGCAGGGGAACCATGGCCCACCCCCTAAATTTTGGCAGGGGTACATAGGACCACCCCCCTTAAATTTTGGAAATTGCCAAATCTAAAAATTTGGTGTGGTAGCCTAGGACCATAGTATGTACCTCTATCAGTATTGGGTGTCTATGTCGTTCCCTTTCATGGGTAAAAAATTTGCCAAAAATTTAAATTTCGGGGGTTTTTGACCTTATTTATCCCCTTTGATGAGGTATTATTACCCTATATAGTTATATGGGCGTATACAGGGGTTCATTACCTTTCATAACATATGGGTATATTAATGCACCCCTTGAACAATTTGGGAGGGGTACCTTGGCCCACCCCTTAAATTTTGGAAATTGACCAAATTAAACATTGGGTATTATAGTACAGGACCCTAATATGTATCATGATAAATTTGGACGGTCCACCTCGTTTTCTTCTAGGGGTACAAAATTGCCAAAATATAAACGTAAGCAATACGTTATACCACGTGTTTGGTTTTTGGTCGATTTTATCCCCTTTGATGAGGTGTTATTATCCTATGTAGTTATATGGGCGTATACAGGGGTTCATTACCTTTCATAACATATGGGTATATTAATGCACCCCTAGAAAAATTTGGGAGGGGTACCTTGGCCCACCCCTTAAATTTTGGAAATTGACCAAATTAAACATTGGGTATTATAGTACAGGACCCTAATATGTATCATGATAAATTTGGGCGGTCCACCTCGTTTCCTTCTAGGGGTACAAAATTGCCAAAATATAAACGTAAGCAGTACGTTATACCACGTGTTTGGTTTTTGGTCGATTTTATCCCCTTTGATGAGGTGTTATTATCCTATATAGTTATATGGGCGTATACAGGGGTCCATTACCTTTCATAAGATATGGGTATATTTGTGCACTCCTTTAAAATTTGGGAGGGGTACTTTGGCCCACCCCTTAAATTTTGGAAATTGACCAATTTAAACATTTGGTATTATAGTACCGGACCCTAACATGTATTATGATAAATTTGGGTGGTCCACCTCGTTTCCTTCTAGGGGTATAAAATTGCCAAAATATAAACGTAAGCAATACGTTATACCACGTGTTTGGTTTTTGGTCGATTTTATCCCCTTTGATGAGGTGTTATTATCCTATATAGTTATATGGGCGTATACAGGAGTTCATTACCTTTCATAACATATGGGTATATTAATGCACCCCTTGAAAAATTTGGGAGGGGTAACTTGGCCCACCCCTTAAATTTTGGAAATTGACCAATTTAAACATTGGGTATTATAGTACAGGACCCTAATATGTATCATGATAAATTTGGGCGGTCCACCTCGTTTTCTTCTAGGGGTATAAAATTGCCAAAATATAAACGTAAGCAAAACGTTATACCACGTGTTTGGGTTTTGGTCGATTTTATCCCCTTTGATGAGGTGTTATTATCCTATATAGTTATATGGTCATGTATAGGGGTCCATTACCTTTCATAAGATATGGGTACATGTGTGCACTCCTTTAAAAATTTGTGAGGAGTACCTTGTCCCACCCCTTAAATTTTAGAAATTGCTAATTTTATATATTTGGTATTATAGTACTGGACCCTAACATGTATTATGATAAATTTGGGTAGTTCACCTCGTTCCTTTTAGGGGTACGAAATTGCCAAATTTTAGTACAACCACGTGTTTGTCTTGGCTCAATTTATCCCCCTTGGATGAGGTCCTATTACCTTATATGATTATATGGTTATGTATATTGGTCCAGTCCCTATTATAAGACATGGGTATATTGATGCACCCTTTAAAAATTTGGGAGGGGTACCTTGGCCCACCTCTTTATTTTGGAAATTGCCCAATTTAAACATTTGGTATAATAGTATAAGACCCTAATATATATTACTATAAATTTGGGTGGTCCATCTCGTTCCCTTTCATGGGTACGAAATTGCCAAATTTTAGTACAACCACGTGTTTCGTTTTTGACCTAATTTATTCCCTTGGATGATGTCCTATTACCTAATATGATTATATGGTCTTGTATAGGGTCCATTTTCTATCATAAGACATAGGTACATTGATGCACCCCGGGAGGTGTACCATAGCCAATCCCTTAAATTTTGGAAATTTTTCAATTTAAGCATTCGCTATCATAGTACATGACCTCAATATATATCATGATAAATTTGGGTGGTCCACCTTGTTCCCTTTCATGACTAAAAAAAATGCCAAAATATAAACATAAGCAATATGTTGTATCACGTGTTTGGTTTTTGGCCCAATTTATCCCGTTTGATGCGGTCTTATTACCGTATATGTTTATATGGTCATGTATATAGGTTCATTTCATATCATAAGACATGAGTACATTGATGCACCCTTTAAAATTTGGGAGGGGTATCTTGACTCATCCACTCAGTTTTAGAAATTGTTTAATATAAGCATTTGGTATCTTCGTACAGGTCTTCAATATGTACCACTACAAATTTGGATGGTCCACATCGTTCCCTTTCATGGGTAAAGAACTACCAAAAATCAAATTTCGGAGGTTATTGACTCCTATTTAGCACGTTATATGGTTTATTACCTCTATATGTTTATGTTCTCTTTTAAATTTGGGAATTATAAAATAACATAATTTGGTAAACGTTTTCTAGGACCCATGGTGTTTCTCTTATGGCCAAATATTCAAAATTTAAAGGTTATTAACCGGCTTTATTGTTAAATGAGTACAGGATTTATTACTTTTTCATAAGACACAGGTGTATTTGTGTACCAATCTTAAATTTTGGGAGGGGTACATTTCTTATTGTCATATCAATAATTGGTAATTGTTATTTGGGTAAATCATTGTGAAATATTAGTATGATCACGTGATCAGTTATTGACCTATGATGGGATTAGGAGTCCAGGACATTGGTACATTTAAACTTTGTAGGATAATTTGAGAATGCGTCATTGGTATTGATTATTACAGCCAAATATAAACGTAAGCAATACGATGTACCACGTGATTGACCTTGATGAGGTAGTGTACAGGGATACATAGCTAACCTTATTGAATCTTATGACTCATAGTCTTAAGGGAATACATGCTACAACACTGGCAAAGTTATTGTTGATGTAATTTGATTGGTTGATCACTATCTTTCGTGCAATCTGATTGGCTGATCACTATCTTTCGTACAATCTGATTGGCTGATCACTATCTTTCGTGCAATCTGATTGGTTGCTGATTTTCAAATCTTTGCTGCATTCAGTTTTAAGTTTTGTTTAACATTTAAAAATCTTGGTTTCGTTCAACATTTTGCACTCACTGATAAATATGATCAAAACCGTTTATTTGTTAATCGAATAGTTAAAAACCGGATAAAGTTTGACGGTTAACCGTGAAACGTAATTTTTTTTTAGTTTGAAAATTTTTTGTTTGAAAGTTTTTGTTTGAAAACTCTTGTTTCAAATTTGTGTTTGAATTTTTTTGTTTCAGAATTTTGTTTGAAATTTGTTTCAAAATTTTTTGTTTGAAAATTTTTTTGTTTGAAATTTTTTGTTGCAAAATTTTGTTTGAAATTTTTTTGTTTAAAATTTTTTGTTCGAAATTTTTGTTTTGAAATTTTTCGTTTCCAAATTTTTTTTGTTTAAAATTTTTTTGCTTCGAATTTTATTTCAAAATTTTGTTTGAAATTTTTCGTTTCCAAATTTTTTGTTTGAAATTTTTTGTTTGATTTTTTTTTTCGTTTCAAAATTTTGTTTCAAAGATTTTTGTTCTAAATTTTTGTTTCAAAGTTTGGTTTGACATTTTTAAAAGTTTGTGCACTCATTAGTAAAGAACCGGAACTGTTTAGAACAAAAACCTTTGACAACATTGTGCTGCAATAGTACACGTCAGAACCTGGGGTTGTACTTGAAATGAAAAAACACAATTCATTGAAATGGATCATTTTATTACACTCCACATACATCCATACCAGATAGTGGTTCTGGATATTGTCGATACAATGTATTTTGAACTTCTTGCACTAGTTTGTCTTTAGCGTATAATTTTAATTCCAGTTGAAGTCTTTTAAGGTCTATTGCAATATCAATTGGTGGAAACTCAATGTCCATTTGATCACAAATAAACTGTTTATCAATACAGGTATGCACCCACTAACGATGTTGACAACCATCACAATATCTAGACACATGTTGTACAATATGCATAACACATTTTTCAAAATAGTACTTTTTCAGGAATATACTTTTTTTGTTTGCACACTTCCACTGCATGTTTCGCACACTGAAATACGTTGATAAATTTGTTCCATTCTGTTTGCGTTAGATACACCATGTTGCGAGGGACATGGAATGTACTCTTTTTACGTAACAGCACCATTTTCTCTTCGAGGACTGTACGCAGCACCACTTCATGATTTGAGCCTAATGATTTGACTATGGTCACATTTAGCTCATCATGAAAATAATCGTTCATTTGGTCGATTCGTGCCATTCTTCACAGGTCAGTTGTACACCAAATTGTTCTGCTTTGCCCAATCGAATCACAGGTTCAAATGTTCTAGCACTGATACCAATCATCACATGTTTTGTTTGAAATATATTTATTGGATAATAGCTTGCGAAGATGAACTCTTTATCGTTAGAAGTACACATCTTCCCTCCTGAAAAGCACTTGCTCAAATGATTTCATGAGCTGACACTGTATTTGCTGGTTTATAGTTATTGCTGACGTCATTGGTAAGGAATGTGCCGACGTTTGAATTCATGATTTCATCACAGTTGCTGACGTCATGCTGACCAACCAAATTCATACAACTACGGCTGACATGTTGATGTTTGAATTCATGATTTCATCACAATGGCTGACGAATCCGGCTGTGTACTAAATTCAAATTGATGACTTCGACCCAAGAGTCTTTTATAGCATAAAGATACTGATCCAGTATTTAAGAAACGCAGCAGTTCTTCTTGTTTTGATGCTTCCATGGGTAAATATCTTGCTGGTAAAATTATATTCTTATCATTTTCAAGCTTCACTACGATTCTTAATCCAAACTCTGTAGGGATCATTTGGCTAGCTAAGATTCTATAAGGTACATTCTGTTGTAAATCAGTAATCTTGGTAAATGATTTCATCACATCACGTGTGTTTAGAAACTGCAGACAAGTAGCCATGATGATGTTATCATGAATACTAACTCGAACGATGATGCAAAACTGATGACGTTGCATTATCATGTTCTGACGTGTACTATTGCACCACAATGTTGTCAAAGGTTTTTGTTCTAAACAGTTCAGGTTCTTTACTAATGAGTGCACAAACTTTTAAAAATGTCAAACCAAACTTTGAAACAAAATTTTTGAAACGAAAAAATTTGGAAACGAAAAATTTCAAACAAAAATTTTAAACAAAATTTTGAAATAAAATTCGAAGCAAAAAAATTTTAAACAAAAAAAATTTGGAAACGAAAAATTTCAAAACAAAAATTTCGAACAAAAAATTTTAAACAAAAAAATTTCAAACAAAATTTTGCAACAAAAAATTTCAAACAAAAAAATTTTCAAACAAAAAATTTTGAAACAAATTTCAAACAAAATTCTGAAACAAAAAAATTCAAACACAAATTTGAAACAAGAGTTTTCAAACAAAAACTTTCAAACAAAAAATTTTCAAACTAAAAAAAAATTACGTTTCACGGTTAACCGTCAAACTTTATCCGGTTTTTAACTATTCGATTAACAAATAAACGGTTTTGATCATATTTATCAGTGAGTGCAAAATGTTGAACGAAACCAAGATTTTTAAATGTTAAACAAAACTTAAAACTGAATGCAGCAAAGATTTGAAAATCAGCAACCAATCAGATTGCACGAAAGATAGTGATCAGCCAATCAGATTGTACGAAAGATAGTGATCAGCCAATCAGATTGCACGAAAGATAGTGATCAACCAATCAAATTACATCAACAGTAACTTTGCCAGTGTTGTAGCATGTATTCCCTTAAGACTATGAGTCATAAGATTCAATAAGGTTAGCTATGTATCCCTGTACACTACCTCATCAAGGTCAATCACGTGGTACATCGTATTGCTTACGTTTATATTTGGCTGTAATAATCAATACCAATGACGCATTCTCAAATTATCCTACAAAGTTTAAATGTACCAATGTCCTGGACTCCTAATCCCATCATAGGTCAATAACTGATCACGTGATCATACTAATATTTCACAATGATTTACCCAAATAACAATTACCAATTATTGATATGACAATAAGAAATGTACCCCTCCCAAAATTTAAGATTGGTACACAAATACACCTGTGTCTTATGAAAAAGTAATAAATCCTGTACTCATTTAACAATAAAGCCGGTTAATAACCTTTAAATTTTGAATATTTGGCCATAAGAGAAACACCATGGGTCCTAGAAAACGTTTACCAAATTATGTTATTTTATAATTCCCAAATTTAAAAGAGAACATAAACATATAGAGGTAATAAACCATATAACGTGCTAAATAGGAGTCAATAACCTCCGAAATTTGATTTTTGGTAGTTCTTTACCCATGAAAGGGAACGATGTGGACCATCCAAATTTGTAGTGGTACATATTGAAGACCTGTACGAAGATACCAAATGCTTATATTAAACAATTTCTAAAACTGAGTTTATGAGTCAAGATACCCCTCCCAAATTTTAAAGGGTGCATCAATGTACTCATGTCTTATGATATGAAATGAACCTATATACATGACCATATAAACATATACGGTAATAAGACCGCATCAAACGGGATAAATTGGGCCAAAAACCAAACACGTGATACAACATATTGCTTATGTTTATATTTTGGCATTTTTTTAGTCATGAAAGGGAACAAGGTGGACCACCCAAATTTATCATGATATATATTGAGGTCATGTACTATGATAGCGAATGCTTAAATTGAAAAATTTCCAAAATTTAAGGGATTGGCTATGGTACACCTCCCGGGGTGCATCAATGTACCTATGTCTTATGATAGAAAATGGACCCTATACAAGACCATATAATCATATTAGGTAATAGGACATCATCCAAGGGAATAAATTAGGTCAAAAACGAAACACGTGGTTGTACTAAAATTTGGCAATTTCGTACCCATGAAAGGGAACGAGATGGACCACCCAAATTTATAGTAATATATATTAGGGTCTTATACTATTATACCAAATGTTTAAATTGGGCAATTTCCAAAATAAAGAGGTGGGCCAAGGTACCCCTCCCAAATTTTTAAAGGGTGCATCAATATACCCATGTCTTATAATAGGGACTGGACCAATATACATAACCATATAATCATATAAGGTAATAGGACCTCATCCAAGGGGGATAAATTGAGCCAAGACAAACACGTGGTTGTACTAAAATTTGGCAATTTCGTACCCCTAAAAGGAACGAGGTGAACTACCCAAATTTATCATAATACATGTTAGGGTCCAGTACTATAATACCAAATATATAAAATTAGCAATTTCTAAAATTTAAGGGGTGGGACAAGGTACTCCTCACAAATTTTTAAAGGAGTGCACACATGTACCCATATCTTATGAAAGGTAATGGACCCCTATACATGACCATATAACTATATAGGATAATAACACCTCATCAAAGGGGATAAAATCGACCAAAACCCAAACACGTGGTATAACGTTTTGCTTACGTTTATATTTTGGCAATTTTATACCCCTAGAAGAAAACGAGGTGGACCGCCCAAATTTATCATGATACATATTAGGGTCCTGTACTATAATACCCAATGTTTAAATTGGTCAATTTCCAAAATTTAAGGGGTGGGCCAAGGTACCCCTCCCAAATTTTTCAAGGGGTGCATTAATATACCCATATGTTATGAAAGGTAATGAACCCCTGTATACGCCCATATAACTATATAGGATAATAACACCTCATCAAAGGGGACAAAATCGACCAAAAACCAAACACGTGGTATAACGTATTGCTTACGTTTATATTTTGGCAATTTTATACCCCTAGAAGGAAACGAGGTGGACCACCCAAATTCATCATAATACATGTTAGGGTCCGGTACTATAATACCAAATGTTTAAATTGGTCAATTTCCAAAATTTAAGGGGTGGGCCAAAGTACCCCTCCCAAATTTTAAAGGAGTGCACAAATATACCCATATCTTATGAAAGGTAATGGACCCCTGTATACGCCCATATAACTATATAGGATAATAACACCTCATCAAAGGGGATAAAATCGACCAAAAACCAAACACGTGGTATAACGTACTGCTTACGTTTATATTTTGGCAATTTTGTACCCCTAGAAGGAAACGAGGTGGACCGCCCAAATTTATCATGATACATATTAGGGTCCTGTACTATAATACCCAATGTTTAATTTGGTCAATTTCCAAAATTTAAGGGGTGGGCCAAGGTACCCCTCCCAAATTTTTCAAGGGGTGCATTAATATACCCATATGTTATGAAAGGTAATGAACCCCTGTATACGCCCATATAACTATATAGGATAATAACACCTCATCAAAGGGGATAAAATCGACCAAAAACCAAACACGTGGTATAACGTACTGCTTACGTTTATATTTTGGCAATTTTGTACCCCTAGAAGGAAACGAGGTGGACCGCCCAAATTTATCATGATACATATTAGGGCCCTGTACTATAATACCCAATGTTTAATTTGGTCAATTTCCAAAATTTAAGGGGTGGGCCAAGGTACCCCTCCCAAATTTTTCAAGGGGTGCATTAATATACCCATATGTTATGAAAGGTAATGAACCCCTGTATACGCCCATATAACTATATAGGATAATAACACCTCATCAAAGGGGATAAAATCGACCAAAAACCAAACACGTGGTATAACGTACTGCTTACGTTTATATTTTGGCAATTTTGTACCCCTAGAAGGAAACGAGGTGGACCGCCCAAATTTATCATGATACATATTAGGGCCCTGTACTATAATACCCAATGTTTAATTTGGTCAATTTCCAAAATTTAAGGGGTGGGCCAAGGTACCCCTCCCAAATTTTTCAAGGGGTGCATTAATATACCCATATGTTATGAAAGGTAATGAACCCCTGTATACGCCCATATAACTATATAGGATAATAACACCTCATCAAAGGGGATAAAATCGACCAAAAACCAAACACGTGGTATAACGTATTGCTTACGTTTATATTTTGGCAATTTTGTACCCCTAGAAGAAAACGAGGTGGACCGTCCAAATTTATCATGATACATATTAGGGTCCTGTACTATAATACCCAATGTTTAATTTGGTCAATTTCCAAAATTTAAGGGGTGGGCCAAGGTACCCCTCCCAAATTGTTCAAGGGGTGCATTAATATACCCATATGTTATGAAAGGTAATGAACCCCTGTATACGCCCATATAACTATATAGGGTAATAATACCTCATCAAAGGGGATAAATAAGGTCAAAAACCCCCGAAATTTAAATTTTTAGCAAATTTTTTACCCATGAAAGGGAACGACATAGACACCCAATACTGATAGAGGTACATACTATGGTCCTAGGCTACCACACCAAATTTTTAGATTTGGCAATTTCCAAAATTTAAGGGGGGTGGTCCTATGTACCCCTGCCAAAATTTAGGGGGTGGGCCATGGTTCCCCTGCCAAAATTTAGAGGGGGTGGTCCTATGTACCCCTAGGTCATTGACCCCTGGCCGAGGTCATTGACCTTTGACCTATGACGTCACAAAAATTTTTGCTGACTCGACTAGATATAACGGGACCACTACTACTATGTGTATCGGATGGTTTTGATATTTCTTCTGATCATTAAAACATAGCAATAATGCCTGTGTGCGGGGAAAATACCCAAAAGCACCAGATAACTGTCTTTCATTTGTTTTGGAAAAACAAATCCATTTCATGTGTGCGAGAGAAAATGAGCAGAGCAAGATCAGGTGTTTAGTCACGGTCAGTTCGCAGCAGGGGTCCACGGTTAAACATTTGGCTCGCTATCTTTTCATATTGATGTGAAAACATACTCGCAAAACCTTACAAACACAAAATACTGCACTTCAAAGAAAATTATTTCAATTTTCTCTTAGCATTTTTCTTCAGCAAAAGAGTCGGTTCACTGTATTCGAATAAGGGAAGGGGAGAAAAGGTGAATTTATATTTTATAAGGAAGTAACATTGTAAGTAACATAAACAATACATACGCTTCCGACACTGTACTGAAGCATTTCTTTCAGCGGTATATCAGTAGATCTATCTAGGGTTCCAAGAACCGGTTTCGGTTCGGTTTGTAGTCTAAACCGAATCAATCGGTTTGGACTTCAAACCGGTCCGGTTCGGTTTGCAAAGTGTTCGGTTCGGTTTGTAGAATGGTTCGGTTCGGTTTAAGAACTGTTGGGCCCTTTTTGAGGACTGTTTTGTTCGGTTTCGTTTCAATATTCGAAATCAACAGAACTGCAGTTTGCATTATTAACAACCGTCCACCCAGACATTATAGTAAGGGTGAATGTTACGTTTTTTGGTATAACTTTATTCAGATTAAAATTATTTCGATATTACTGAAACAATTTAGGGGTCGTACTTGTGTGAGTAGTTTTACTGATGCTTTGGATTATTGGAATAAATCTCTTAATATCAGTTGGAAGACAACTTTTTGGCATGGGTGGATTTAGGAGACACCATGCTAGGGGTGGCAGTTACTTGAAGGGTGGATGCTATTCCAGGAGAAGCTACGTTTAGAATGAAACATTAAATTCATCTTGAAATGACATGGGGAGGGGAGGGCATGATTTACACGTGTATGTGGAATATATCGTGGTGTAATATTATCAGGTAACCAAGAAAATTTATGCTGTTTTTGAGAACAGTTACTTTTGTCGCGTTAGTGTAGTCAAATTGATTCTGATGACGCTACACAGTATGGCGCTAAATTCCTTGTACAAAAACAGAGGGGCGATTCCTGAGAGAAAACAAACAAAAAAAGTTCCAGTACACATAGGACGAAAAGTGTGTTGTTTACGTGTTATAGGTTGCCGAAAGCATGGAGTTAAATATTGCACAAACTACTGATTGTAGACGTGATACGGCATGATATCGACAAAATATCCTAACCTGCTCTATCCAAATTAGCAGTTTTCAGATTTGTGCAATGGCGGCACAGGGAATTCCCTGATATTTTATGACGTAAATTGAGTGGACAACAACATGTAAAGGACATTTCACTGCCTGGAAATAATATTACGTGGCAGGTCAGTACTCATACACGAAGATAAAAGATGGCGGATGAAGTAAAAATTACTGTGTGTGGTTGCGTACCTCCTCAAAAAGTACTAGTAAAGTCGTTGTATACACGACTCCAAAAGTGCATTACCACCTGCAATTCTCCTTTTCCTGCAATAGCAGGCAAACCAGAAAGCTCGGCGCTTCGGTTGGTTGCGAATTCGAAACGCGTTGGACCAAACCTCAATTTTGTAACAAATATACCAGTGTGGAAAACTGCAAATAACAGAATAAAACGAATTATTGAAAATGACAACTTTATTATCGTGGCGGAGTTGGATGACATCAAAAGTTACAACATGATCTTACATAAGCAGTTCAAACAAGATGAATGGCAAGAAACACATATCACAGGAAAGCATTTTTCTCCTCCTCCGCATCAAAAATAATCTTATAAAAAAAGTTACATAATGTGAAGGTTTAATATGAAAGCCTCACCAAATATTTTGAAAGTTGACAACGGAAAATTCAAGATCAACTGAACCGAAGTGCATGCGAATGAATTGTGCACAGATATTGCAGACGTAAAATGAGGCTACGGGTTTCGTATTTTCCTAAAAAAAGGTTGGGTGGGGCACGAGGTCCTCCAAACCTTTGATCACGAAATATGAAACGTGCTAGTAACACTATGTCAAATGTGTGTAAAGGACATGAAGAATTGCAACGAAACTTTGTGTATAGACAATACGCCAAAAATAAACGAATACGGGATTTTATGTTCTGTGGAAAAACGATTTTACGGGGCAAAAGTCCCCACGCAAAATGTTTAAAGCTGACGCCCGAAAGGCAAGGCGAAGTGAACGAAAGTGAATGAAATTGTGAACAGAGATTGCAGACGTAAAATGAGGATACGGGTATCGAATTTTCTTGAAAAGAAAAATGTTGGGTGGGTCACGGAATCCTGCAAACTTTTGATCACGGAATATGAAATGTGTGTAAAGGACATGAAGAATTGCCAGGAAACTTTACGTATAGACAAGACGCAAAAAAAAAAAAAAAAAAAAAAAAATGCGGTTTTTGATTTTCTGCGGAAAAACGGTTTTAGGGGCAAAGGAACCCACCCCAAAATTTTGAATATTAACGCCCGAAAGATTAAAGAAGTCAACTGAAGGGAATGACATTTTGCACACATATTGTAGACATAAAATGTGTGTATACGGGTTTCGTATTCACATGGAAAAGATGGTTAGGTGGGACACGGGCCCCTCCAAACCTCTGATCACGAAATATCGAAAGTGATAGTAAGAGTATGTCAAATGTGTGTAAAGGGCATGAAGAATTGCAACGAAACTTTGTGTATGGACAATACGCCAAAAATTAACGAATACGGGTTTTTATGTTGTGTGGAAAAACGATTTTAGGGGGCAAAAGTCCCCACGCAAAATTTTTAAAGCTGACGCCCGAAAGGCAAGAGGAAGTGAACCGAAGTGATTGAAATTGTGAAAAGAGGTTGCAGACGTAAAATGAGGATACCGGTTTCCTATTTTCTTAAAAAAAATGTTGGGTGAGGCACGGCCCCTCCAAACCTTTGATCACGGAATATGAAATGTGCTAGTAATACTATGTCAAATGTATGTAAAGGACATGAAGAATTGCAACGAAACTTTATATATAGACAATACGCAAAAAACAAAGGAATACGGTTTTTCATTTTCTGCGGAAAAACGGTTTCAGAGGACAAAAGAACCCACACCAAACTTTTGAAAGTTGACGCCCGAAAGATAAAAAGAAGTGAACCGATGTGAATGAAATTTTGCACACATATTGTAGACATAAAATGTTGGTATACGAGTTTTGTATTTACTTAAAGAAGACGGTTAGGTGGGGCACGGATCCCTCTAATCATTTGATCACAAAATATCAAAAGTTTTGGCAAAAGTATGTGAGATGTGTGTAACGACATGAAGAATTGCAATATAGCTTTCTGTATGGACAATACGAAAACATCAACGAATAAGGGTTTTTATGTTCTGTGGAAGAACGATTTTAGGGGGCAAAAGTACCTACGCAAAATTTTTAAAGCTGACTCACGGAAAGCAAGGAGAAGTGAACCAAAGTGAATTAAATTGCGAACAGAGATTCAGTCGTAAAATGAGGATACGGGTTTCGTATTTTCCTGATAAAAATGTTGGGTAAAGCACGGATCCTTCCAAACCTTTGATCACGAAATTTGAGAAGTGCTAATCACACTATGTTTATTTACTGCGGAAATACGGTTTTAGGGGGCAAAAGCTCGCACAGAAAATGTTAAAGGTTGACGCCCGAAAGGCAAATAGAAGTTAACCGAACTGAATGGAATTGTGAACAGATATTGCAGACGTAAAATGAGGGTACGGGTTTCGTATTTTCATTTTAAAAAAACGGTTGGGTGGTGCACGGACCCCACGAAATATGAAAAGTGTTAGTAACACTAGGTCAAATGTGTAAAGGACATGAAGAGTTGCAGTGAAACTTTACGTGTTGACAATACGCAAGAAATAAATGAATACGGGTTTTTATTTCCTGCGGAAAAAACGGTTTTAGAGGGCAAAACTATCACCCAAAATTTTGAAAGTTTACGCCCGAAAGGCAAGAAGTGAACCGAAGTGAATGAAATTATGCACAGCTATTTTAGACACAAAATAAGGGAATACGAATTTCGTATTTTCCTGGAAAAAAGATGGTTGGGTGGGCCACGGAGCCCTCCAAACATTTGATCACGAAAACATTGTAAGCGTTAAAGGAGCCTCCCGAAATATTATAAAACACTATATATACTGTTTGTGCTTACTGTTGATCTTCCAAATTTGAAAAATCGGATGGATACACTTGTGGAACACGAAAGGTCTTATTTTACATATCCACTATCTACACACAATTTCTTTCGCTTCTGTCCACTCCTTCCGCTATCAGACGCCTCGGTCCACCCAAAAGTTTTTCTTCTTTGCAGGAAAATATGAAACACGTATTCCTTCATCTTACCTCTACAATATTTGAGCACAGTTTCATTCACTTCAGTCCACTTGTTTTTGCCCTTTTGGCGTCAATTTTCTAAATTTTGTGTGTGGGCCTTTTCCCCTTTACCGTTTTTCCACAGAAAATAAAAAAAACGCATTACTTATTTTTCGCATATAATCACTACACAAAATTTCGTTGCAATTCTTCATGTTCTGTAGGCACTTTGGCATACTGTTATTAGCACTTTTGATATTTCGTGATCAAAGATTTGGAGGGGTCTGTGGCCCACCTAACCGCTTTTCCAGGGAAATACGAAACCCGTATTCCCTCATTTTATGTCTACAATATCTGTGCACAATTTCATTCACTTCGGTCCACTTGTTATTACTTTTCGGGCGTGAACTCTCAAAATTTTGGGTCTGGTTTATCGCCCCCTGAAACAACTTTACCGCAGAAAATAAAAATACACGTATTAGTTTATTTTATGTGTAGTATCTACCTACCAAATTTTATCAAAATCGGAGTGTTACTTGTCAGTCATTGTAGAACTATTTTCCTTGTTTTTCCATCAATAAGAAATTGCCTGAAAGTAAAGGGTCCAAATGGATGAATCGAGTTGCGGGATGAGACTCAGTGCGACTGATAGAGGATATGGAAATATGTATATGTGCAAAGTTATAAAGGCTGAACGCCATAAGAAACACAGGGGGGTCAAAATTGATGGGAGGAGGGCTATGCTATGTTATTGAAATACATCAAATAAACTATTGAATCATGAAAATAGTGAAAGATAGACAATGCAAACGGTGATAGTTTCTCATATTGACAGAAGAAGAATGGGCAGAGTAGATCGCGAACCTCTGGCGGCACCTTCAAATCCGCCATTTTGAAATCTGTGATAATTTTGGAAATGAAAAGGTAGTGATGTGATATATCAGTGAGGGCCAGCATGTTCTCAAAAGTCAATTATGAACTTTAGTGATCGGTATCTGTACTTAGTTGTTAGATTTAGGATAATCTTCATAGTTATTTACGAAAATCTAGGAGACTGATACTCGTATGTTGAAAGTTTGGACTATCACGAAAACACATGTAAGTTGAACATGTCCAAAGCCAAGAAAACTAACCTCGAAATTTGACATCCAAGTTGTATATTATTATATTTCACTGTCGAATATCAAATTTCACTGTTAGTTAGTTTTCTTGGTTTGTAGATATGAGTTATTTTTTGTCCATAATACGACTGATAATGCTAAAAGACTCACAAATCAAATTTAGTTCGTACCTTTAGCATTTCTTACAATCAATGTTCAATTGTAGTTCTTAGCCTTTCAAAATTATGAGCCTCATAGACTCCTTCTTACTTACAAATATTAGTATCAATAATATAACCTATTGAAAAATTATCTTAACGGTAACCCACCGACAAACTGTAAGCAACTCCTGTAAAATGAAATGAAGTATTTCATTTTAACGAACCACGATTATGCTCTTTAGGCTAAGGGAGACAGTGATTAAGGCAAGTGAATGTGGATGTAAGATATGATGGAATAAGAATGTGGAAGGAAATTGAAGTATCCCGAGAAAACCCACACACGATACGATGGTGTCCACCACAAAGTTTCTTGGCTGAGAATCGAACCAGAGGCCCCACATACCAGAAACAAGTGTTTACCACTGAGTCACCGTGTCCTCCCCCAATCCCTAAGAGACGCGGGCATCCAGTTAAGAATAACTGACATAAAAATACGTATTTACCATTTTCTCACAAAGAAAACTCCACGAATCCCACATTCTGACCGTTTGTACTTTTGTATGTTGGTTTATCACAAACAGTATTTAGTATATCGATACATCTGTCAGAATAATAGTGTTTTCTCCAAAGTAGGGGCAGGTGACTTAGTGATAGAGCGCTTACTTTTGGTGCGGGATGGACCTCGTTCGATCCCAGACTTAAAGTTTGTAGTGGATACCATCGTACCCGTGAGATTTCTAGGAATTATCCTGTTTTCTCCTACATTCTCATTTCACGAATTATTTCCCAAAAAATTAGCTTCCATCTATTACCTATCTTTATTATTGGATCGGATTTCAGTTTAGCATCCCTTGGGTAGCAAAATGACATGAGATATGGAGCTACAGATTAACGTGAGATACGAAATGCTTGCGCTTCCGCCGCGAATCGGAGCTGGGTCTCCTATGCGAAAGTCGCAGACGCTACCCAATATCCATGCGTGATCTCTGTGTCTTCATTAGCCTAGAAGGCATAACATTTAAACTTTATGGACTTCATATAATTTCAGTTCTTCCTCGATAGCCAATTCTATACTGAGACAAAGTAGATCAATCAAATGTGTTCATCTTAGCTTTTTTATAATTTTAATGATGTTCTTGTAACTTTGACCGTGTTCTAATATTCCTGTTAGTTGAAATATCGTATTTAATTGTAGTTAACTTGCCTCGGTCAACGTTTCATAAAATATCCCCATATTTCTTCAATTTCTTTGAGGTGACCTTTGTGCTGCTCCTGTATCATATCGAGTTGTGCATTAATGGAAGCCATGGCTAAAAATAATATATATTTCCTTTCCCCCGACTTCGATCCGACATTTTGATTTCAAGTTATTGCTGTTTTGGGCATTTTTCCGACTGTTTTTTGCCTGGGCATAGCGCCAAAAGGAAGCATTTGTGCACCCAGGTTGTCTTATCATGGTGTCAGGAATCAGCTCCCAAACGTTGTCAGTGTTGTTTTGAAACACGCTCTATATTTCTATCCTGTTTCAGATTAGCTTCTCTTTGCCAATCAATTTCCAGTATTCCCCCCCCCAAAAAAAACAAAAGTGAACTAAATTCACTAAATCGCCTACCCCCTATGCTTTCTTCTTGTATAGTACTTATTATATATTTATATTGTAGTTGAGAGCGACTGCCAATATTGATTGGAATATCTGGTTAAATTGCTAGTAGAGGAATTCCCTCTTCAGTACAGAAATTCCCTCCTTGCATCCTACCGCAATTTTAGGCGAGATTGGATTAAGTAAGATGGGAATTCCCATCTCGCCTAAAATGATAGGCATTCTTATCTTTGAGATATAAGTGGCTGATAAATCGTTAGGCTAAGTGGGATTCGGCTAGATGGGATGGAATCATCTGAAAAGGTAGGGGGACGGTAGGTAGAGGCATGACGTCACGCCGTACCCTATGCCTATCTTTGTCCATTGTAAATTCTAAGGAAGTGAGGGGTCGCCGTACCCAGTTTTGTGGAGGTGGGGATAGAGTCCCCCGCACTTTTACCCCTGCTGCTAAGTATTAATTGCTGTGAGGACTACCGAAAAATATTATGTGATAATAATAATAGTAATAATAATAATAATAATAAAGGATCTGAATGATAAATATATTTTTTCAGCTTTTATTACAATTGCTGTCTCTTCTCGTGAATCTGGTTATATTGGTTTTGTAAGGAATAAAGAGGCTTCACACAACAATATGATTTGTATAAAAGGAAGAAAAGCCTTATCCGTTGTATTACAAACTGACAACTGACCTTCTGTCTGTTTTTTTTTAAACACAATGTTACGAGGCACAGAAGCCACCACGCCTGTGGTGTGCTTGCTTTTTTGCCTCAGGCAGCTTCAGTACTAAAATTAAGACTTTCATTCTGTCAATTTATGTTTAGCTATCAGTCAGTCACACAGGTTCTTTGCAACGCTGAATTTTACAAGAAAGGTTTTGTTCATCGGATAGGAAGTGAAGCCCATCGTACGTTGTAATCCTTCCACTCTTTTGCACAGTGTGTGAAATTTAACTTGTATACTGTAGTAAGTTACAGAAAAGAGAATGCTATTTTCTTTTTAAAAATGCCATTATCGAATAAGATTGACCATTATTACAATATATTCAAGATGAAAAATATTCATTTAACAGTAGTCGTACTTAGTTGTCTGCACTGAAATTCCCATAATGTGCTTTCTTCTTTTCTAATATGAGCTCCGAGCTTCTTCGTGGCTAAGTGGTTTGTGTACGCGCCTTTGGCGTGAGAGACCCGGGTTCGATTCCGGTGAGAGCTCATGTTGTACGGATTTCACGATTAATCAGTAGGTCCCATCTCATATAGCCTCGCTGCTGAAAGGGACGACAAAATCAACTCAACTCATATTCAGCACCATAGGAGATCTAACTCCGAGGGGGATTTTGTCCCTGGAAAACCTCCCAAAATCATCAACGGTACGAAATATGTCTGCAATGCAAGATGCCAATCATCTCCAACTCTATGCTCTGTGACCTAGTTTGCTTTTCATGTTTTCAGTAAACTAGACAGACAAAAGGAAGAATAGAGGCTTTCTTCCAGAAAATTGTGTTCGAGGGTGGGGGGTCACACAGGCCCGTATCCATGGGGAGTTTAGGGGGAAGGGCTCACCCTAAATTTTTACATGAGAATGATTTACGAGCATTAAAGTAGTCAGCCATTAAGATTTTTTTTTGTTTTAGGATGATACTAGATTCGACTCCTGGTGTAAGCTCAACTTTCAGTCCTGTGTCATTTGCAGGTCTCGCTTCATACAGATTCGTTGAAAAACCTATAAACATGTGCTATGACTAGTATGCGAACTAAAGTTTTTTTTAGCAAAAAAGAGAAATTTCTTGCTTTAGACTCTGCCCTGTAATCCTGTTTTTCTGGAGGCGAGATAGTATGGTTGGGAATGGCCAATCAGATTCAAGTTCCGAACCCACATTAAAAAGACCTTCCTTTATAACCTTGGTGTTGTATAAGGACGAAAAACTAAAATATACTGATAGCTCCAGTAATATATATTATGGGAAAGAGATTTAAAAAATAGGTGGTTTTGAAATAGAGAAAGGACAATACCTGAACTTTATTAGTATTACTAGCATATATTACCCGCTTTGCTAAGTTGAAATGAAAATTTAAAAGCACAACTCCGTATTTCATGTGTTTAGTACCCGTGAAATATGCTGTTTTCGTTTTTAATGGCATCGATTTAAACAGCATCGGAAAGATCATTGATCATCTCGGCGACCCCAAAAAGCATGGATTCGACACCAATAATGGTCATTTTCGGTCATTTATATGTATATTTCCTCCTCCCCCATGTTGCGGGCCATGGCATCGAAAATGTCACCGTTCATCTCAGCGACCCTCCACAAATGTGGATTCAGCACTAATTATCGGTCATTTTCTATTATTTTAAATATCTCTTCCTCCTCTCCCACAAGTTGTGGGGTTGAATTTGAATTTAAACGGGATCGAAAGTACCACTGTTCTTCTAATCGACCCAGAAAGCTATACATTTGACACTGATAGTGGCCATTATCGATCATTTTATAAATCACTTTCTCCCCTTCCCGCAAGTGGCGGAGTTGATTTTGCATTTAAACCGGATCGAAAATATCACAGTTCATCAGAATGATCTCGAAAAGTATGGATTAGGCACTAATATTGGTCATTTTTGATTATTATTATATACAGCTCCCCTTCCCCCGTGCTGCGGCACACGGAATCAGAATTGTCAGTGGGCGTGGGAGGCCCGGGTTCGATTCCCGGCGGGAGCTCATGTGGTTCGGATTCCACGTTAATCAGTAGGTCCACGTCTCATATAGCCTCGCTGCTGAACGGGACGTAAAACTCAAAATCAACTCAACTCAAGAATTGTCAGTGGTAATCTCAGCTACTCCTAAAACTATTGACTGTACACCAATATTACTCAGTTTCGATCATTTTTAAATGTTTATACCCCTCTCCTCCATTGTTCCCCCTTTCCAACTATTAGGGCTGAACTTGGAGTGAAACATCATCAGAAGTGTCACTGTTTGTCACATCGGGCCCGAAAACTATGGATTCAATACTAGTATCGGTCATTTTTGATCATTTTTTAAATTTCTCTCCCTCTCGCTCTCCCCTACGTTGCTTTATCAAAGCGAATAGCCTAAAGTAATCCCTGCCCTTAAGCTCATATATGTTGAAAATTTGATTTAGATCGGTCGGGTGGTTCAAGAGTGATGAAGTCACAAAGGCAGTCATATTTATTTTATTTTTACATATATCTTCCTCTCCCCTTCCTACATTGGCTCGTCAAAGTGAAACGATAAATAAAACACCTAAGGCCCGACCCTCATATTTGTTGAAAATTAGATGGAGATTGGTTGGGTGGTTCAAAAGTTTTTATGTTTTATTAATTTATATTTATATGTACCCCTCCCCACCCCATAGGATGCACCGTTAAAGTGAAATTACAAAAATGTTTCCAGACCCAAACCTCATATATCTTGAAAATTTGATTACGATCGGTCGGATATTCAAGATATAGTTCAAAAGTTATTATGTTACAAAAATAGTCACTTTCAGTTTTATATAAAATGATTTTTATATATCTCCCCTCCTTCTCCGCCCCCACGTTGCTCCGTTAAATTAAAATTACAAAAACGATTGAGGCCTGAGCCTGAGCCTCATGTATGTTCAAAATTTGATTAAGAAAGGTCGAGTGGTTCAGGAGTTATTAAGTTTTATTTATTTTTACAACCCCTCCCCCTAAGTTCTACCATCAAAGTGAATAGCCTTTAACCACCTCCAAAAAACTGGGTACGGCGACCCCTCACTTCCTTAGAATTTACATTGGACAAAGATAGGCATGGGGTACGGCGTGACGTCATGCCTCTACCTACCGTCCCCCTACCTTTTCAGATGATTCCATCCCATCTAGCCGAATCCCACTTAGCCTAACGATTTATCAGCCACTTATATCTCCAAGATAAGAATGCCTATCATTTTAGGCGAGATGGGAATTCCCATCTTACTTAATCCCATCTCGCCTAAAATTGCGGTAGGATGCAAGGAGGGAATTTCTGTACTGAAGAGGGAATTCCTCTACTAGCATTTTAACCAGATACTCCAATCAATATTGGCAGTCGCTCTCAACTACAATATAAATATATAATAAGTACTATACAAGAAGAAAGCATAGGGGGTAGGCGATTTAGTGAATTTAGTTCACTTTTGTTTTTTTTGGGGGGGGGGAATACTGGAAATTGATTGGCAAAGAGAAGCTAATCTGAAACAGGATAGAAATATAGAGCGTGTTTCAAAACAACACTGACAACGTTTGGGAGCTGATTCCTGACACCATGATAAGACAACCTGGGTGCACAAATGCTTCCTTTTGGCGCTATGCCCAGGCAAAAAACAGTCGGAAAAATGCCCAAAACAGCAATAACTTGAAATCAAAATGTCGGATCGAAGTCGGGGGAAAGGAAATGTATATTATTTTTAGCCATGGCTTCCATTAATGCACGACTCGATATGGTACAGGAGCAGCACAAAGGTCACCTCAAAGAAATTGAAGAAATATGGGGATATTTTATGAAACGTTGACCGAGGCAAGTTAACTACAATTAAATACGATATTTCAACTAACAGGAATATTAGAACACGGTCAAAGTTACAAGAACATCATTAAAATTATAAAAAAGCTAAGATGAACACATTTGATTGATCTACTTTGTCTCAGTATAGAATTGGCTATCGAGGAAGAACTGAAATTATATGAAGTCCATAAAGTTTAAATGTTATGCCTTCTAGGCTAATGAAGACACAGAGATCACGCATGGATATTGGGTAGCGTCTGCGACTTTCGCATAGGAGACCCAGCTCCGATTCGCGGCTGGAGCGCAAGCATTTCGTATCTCACGTTAATCTGTAGCTCCATATCTCATGTCATTTTGCTACCCAAGGGATGCTAAACTGAAATCCGATCCAATAATAAAGATAGGTAATAGATGGAAGCTAATTTTTTGGGAAATAATTCGTGAAATGAGAATGTAGGAGAAAACAGGATAATTCCTAGAAATCTCACGGGTACGATAGTATCCACTACAAACTTTAAGTCTGGGATCGAACGAGGTCCATCCTGCACCAGAAGTAAACGCTCTATCACTAAGTCACCTGCCCCTACTTTGGAGAAAACACTATTATTCTGACAGATGTATCGATATACTAAATACTGTTTATGATAAACCAACATACAAGAAGTACTAACGGTCAGGATGTGGTACTCGTGGAGTTTTCTTTGTGAGAAAATGGTAAATACGTATTTTTATGTCAGTTATTCTTAACTGGATGCCCGCGTCTCTTAGGGATTGGGGGAGGACACGGTGACTCAGTGGTAAACACATGTTTCTGGTATGTGGGGCCTCTGGTTCGATTCTCAGCCAAGAAACTTTGTGGTGGACACCATCGTATCGTGTGTGGGTTTTCTCGGGATACTTCAATTTCCTTCCACATTCTTATTCCATCATATCTTACATCCACATTCACTTGCCTTAATCATTGTCTCCCTTAGCCTAAAGAGCATAATCGTGGTTCGTTAAAATGAAATACTTCATTTCATTTTACAGGAGTTGCTTACAGTTTGTCGGTGGGTTACCGTTAAGATAATTTTTCAATAGGTTATATTATTGATACTAATATTTGTAAGTAAGAAGGAGTCTATGAGGCTCATAATTTTGAAAGGCTAAGAACTACAATTGAACATTGATTGTAAGAAATGCTAAAGGTACGAACTAAATTTGATTTGTGAGTCTTTTAGCATTATCAGTCGTATTATGGACAAAAAATAACTCATATCTACAAACCAAGAAAACTAACTAACAGTGAAATTTGATATTCGACAGTGAAATATAATAATATACAACTTGGATGTCAAATTTCGAGGTTAGTTTTCTTGGCTTTGGACATGTTCAACTTACATGTGTTTTCGTGATAGTCCAAACTTTCAACATACGAGTATCAGTCTCCTAGATTTTCGTAAATAACTATGAAGATTATCCTAAATCTAACAACTAAGTACAGATACCGATCACTAAAGTTCATAATTGACTTTTGAGAACATGCTGGCCCTCACTGATATATCACATCACTACCTTTTCATTTCCAAAATTATCACAGATTTCAAAATGGCGGATTTGAAGGTGCCGCCAGAGGTTCGCGATCTACTCTGCCCATTCTTCTTCTGTCAATATGAGAAACTATCACCGTTTGCATTGTCTATCTTTCACTATTTTCATGATTCAATAGTTTATTTGATGTATTTCAATAACATAGCATAGCCCTCCTCCCATCAATTTTGACCCCCCTGTGTTTCTTATGGCGTTCAGCCTTTATAACTTTGCACATATACATATTTCCATATCCTCTATCAGTCGCACTGAGTCTCATCCCGCAACTCGATTCATCCATTTGGACCCTTTACTTTCAGGCAATTTCTTATTGATGGAAAAACAAGGAAAATAGTTCTACAATGACTGACAAGTAACACTCCGATTTTGATAAAATTTGGTAGGTAGATACTACACATAAAATAAACTAATACGTGTATTTTTATTTTCTGCGGTAAAGTTGTTTCAGGGGGCGATAAACCAGACCCAAAATTTTGAGAGTTCACGCCCGAAAAGTAATAACAAGTGGACCGAAGTGAATGAAATTGTGCACAGATATTGTAGACATAAAATGAGGGAATACGGGTTTCGTATTTCCCTGGAAAAGCGGTTAGGTGGGCCACAGACCCCTCCAAATCTTTGATCACGAAATATCAAAAGTGCTAATAACAGTATGCCAAAGTGCCTACAGAACATGAAGAATTGCAACGAAATTTTGTGTAGTGATTATATGCGAAAAATAAGTAATGCGTTTTTTTTATTTTCTGTGGAAAAACGGTAAAGGGGAAAAGGCCCACACACAAAATTTAGAAAATTGACGCCATAAGGGCAAAAACAAGTGGACTGAAGTGAATGAAACTGTGCTCAAATATTGTAGAGGTAAGATGAAGGAATACGTGTTTCATATTTTCCTGCAAAGAAGAAAAACTTTTGGGTGGACCGAGGCGTCTGGTAGCGGAAGGAGTGGACAGAAGCGAAAGAAATTGTGTGTAGATAGTGGATATGTAAAATAAGACCTTTCGTGTTCCACAAGTGTATCCATCCGATTTTTCAAATTTGGAAGATCAACAGTAAGCACAAACAGTATATATATAGTGTTTTATAATATTTCGGGAGGCTCCTTTAACGCTTACAATGTTTTCGTGATCAAATGTTTGGAGGGCTCCGTGGCCCACCCAACCATCTTTTTTCCAGGAAAATACGAAATTCGTATTCCCTTATTTTGTGTCTAAAATAGCTGTGCATAATTTCATTCACTTCGGTTCACTTCTTGCCTTTCGGGCGTAAACTTTCAAAATTTTGGGTGATAGTTTTGCCCTCTAAAACCGTTTTTTCCGCAGGAAATAAAAACCCGTATTCATTTATTTCTTGCGTATTGTCAACACGTAAAGTTTCACTGCAACTCTTCATGTCCTTTACACATTTGACCTAGTGTTACTAACACTTTTCATATTTCGTGGGGTCCGTGCACCACCCAACCGTTTTTTTAAAATGAAAATACGAAACCCGTACCCTCATTTTACGTCTGCAATATCTGTTCACAATTCCATTCAGTTCGGTTAACTTCTATTTGCCTTTCGGGCGTCAACCTTTAACATTTTCTGTGCGAGCTTTTGCCCCCTAAAACCGTATTTCCGCAGTAAATAAACATAGTGTGATTAGCACTTCTCAAATTTCGTGATCAAAGGTTTGGAAGGATCCGTGCTTTACCCAACATTTTTATCAGGAAAATACGAAACCCGTATCCTCATTTTACGACTGAATCTCTGTTCGCAATTTAATTCACTTTGGTTCACTTCTCCTTGCTTTCCGTGAGTCAGCTTTAAAAATTTTGCGTAGGTACTTTTGCCCCCTAAAATCGTTCTTCCACAGAACATAAAAACCCTTATTCGTTGATGTTTTCGTATTGTCCATACAGAAAGCTATATTGCAATTCTTCATGTCGTTACACACATCTCACATACTTTTGCCAAAACTTTTGATATTTTGTGATCAAATGATTGGAGGGATCCGTGAGCCACCTAACCGTCTTCTTTAAGTAAATAAAAAACTCGTATACCAACATTTTATGTCTACAATATGTGTGCAAAATTTCATTCACTTCGGTTCACTTCTTTTTATCTTTCGGGCGTCAACTTTCAAAAGTTTGGTGTGGGTTCTTTTGTCCCCTGAAACGTTTTTCTGCAGAAAATGAAAAACCATATTCCTTTTTTTTGCGTATTGTCTATATATAAAGTTTCGTTGCAATTCTTCATGTCCTTTACATACATTTGACATAGTATTACTAGCACATTTCATATTACGTGATCAAAGGTTTGGAGGGGCCGTGCCTCACCCAACATTTTAAAAAAAAATACGAAACCGGTATCCCCATTTTACGTCTGCAATCTCTTTTCACAATTTCATTCACTTCGGTTCACTTCCTCTTGCCTTTCGGGCGTCAGCTTTAAAAATTTTGCGTGGGGACTTTTGCCCCCTAAAATCGTTTTTCCACACAACATGAAAACCCGTATTCGTTAATTTTTGGCGTATTGTCCATACACAAAGTTTCGTTGCAATTCTTCATGCCCTTTACACACATTTGACATACTGTTACTATCACTTTCGATATTTCGTGATCAGAGGTTTGGAGGGGCCCGTGTCCCACATAACCGTCTTTTCCATGTAAATACGAAACCCGTATACCCACATTTTATGTCTACAATATGTGTGCAAAATGTCATTCCCTTCAGTTGACTTCTTTAATCTTTCGGGCGTTAATATTCAAAATTTTGGGGTGGGTTCCTTTGCCCACTGAAACCGTTTTTCCACAGAAAATCAAAAACCGTATTCCTTTGTTTTTTGCGTCTTGTCTATACGTAAAGTTTCCTGCCAATTCTTCATGTCCTTTACACACATTTCATATTCCGTGATCAAAAGTTTGCAGGATTCCGTGACCCACCCAACATTTTTTTTTCAAGAAAACTCCATACCCGTATCCTCATGTTACGACTGCAATCTCTGTTCACAATTTCATTCACTTTCGTTCACTTCGCCTTGCCTTTCGGGCGTCAGCTTTAAACATTTTGCGTGGGGACTTTTGCCCCGTAAAATCGTTTTTCCACAGAACATAAAATCCCGTATTCGTTTATTTTTGGCGTATTGTCTATACACAAAGTTTCGTTGCAATTCTTCATGTCCTTTACACACATTTGACATAGTGTTACTAGCACGTTTCATATTTCGTGATCAAAGGTTTGGCGGGGCTCGTGCCCCACCCAACCTTTTATTTTTAGGAAAATACGAAACCCGTATCCTCATTTTACGTCTGCAATATCTGTGCATATTTCATTTGCATGCACTTCGGTTCAGTTGTTCTAGAATTTTCCGTTGTCAACTTTCAAAATATTTGGTGAGGGTTTTATATTAAACCTTCACATTATGTAACTTTTTTATGAGATTATTTTTGTTGCGGAGGAGGAGAAAAATGCTTTCCTGTGATATGTGTTTCTTGCCATTCAACTTGTTTGAACTGCTTAAGTAAAACCATGTTGTAACTTTTGATGTCATCCAACTCTGCCACGATAATAAAGTTGTCATTTTCAATAATTCGTTTTATTCTATTATTTGCAGTTTTCCACACTGATATTTTTGTTACAAAATTGAGGATTGGTCCAACGCCTTTCGAATTCGCAACCAACCGAAGCGCCGAGCTTTTTGGGTTGCCTGTTATTGCAGGAAAAGGAGAATTGAAGGTGGTAATGCACTTTTGGAGTCGTGTATACAACGACTTTACTAGTACTTTTTGAGGAGGTACGCAACAACACACAGTAATTTTTACTTCATCCGCCATCTTTTATCTTCGTGTATGAGTACTGACCTGCCACGTAATATTATTTCCAGGCAGTGAAATGTCCTTTACATGTTGTTGTCCACTCAATTTACGTCATAAAATATCGGAATTCCCTGTGCCGCCATTGCACAAATCTGAAAACTGCAAATTTGGATAGAGCAGGTTAGGATATTTTGTCGATGTCATGCCGTATCACGTCTACAATCAGTAGTTTGTGCAATATTTAACTCCATGCTTTCGGCAACCTATAACACGTAAACAACACACTTTTCGTCCTATGTGTACTGGAACTTTTTTTGTTTGTTTTGCTCTCAGGAATCGCCCCTCTGTTTTTGTACAAGGAATTTAGCGCCATACTGTGTAGCGTCATCAGAATCAATTTGACTACACTAACGCGACAAAAGTAACTGTTCTCAAAAACAGCATAAATTTTCTTGGTTACCTGATAATATTACACCACGATATATTCCACATACACGTGTAAATCATGCCCTCCCCTCCCCATGTCATTTCAAGATGAATTTAATGTTTCATTCTAAACGTAGCTTCTCCTGGAATAGCATCCACCCTTCAAGTAACTGCCACCCCTAGCACGGTGTCTCCTAAATCCACCCATGCCGAAAAGTTGTCTTCCAACTGATATTAAGAGATTTATTCCAAAAATCCAAAGCATCAGTAAAACTACTCACACAAGTACGACCCCTAAATTGTTTCAGTAATATCGAAATAATTTTAATCTGAATAAAGTTATACCAAAAAACGTAACATTCACCCTTACTATAATGTCTGGGTGGACAGTTGTTAATAATGCAAACTGCATTTCTGTTGATTTCGAATATTGAAACGAAACCGAACAAAACAGTCCTCAAAAAGGGCCCAACAGTTCTTAAACCGAACCGAACCATTCTACAAACCGAACCGAACACTTTGCAAACCGAACCGTTTCCAAACCGAACCGAACCGGACCGGTTTGAAGTCCAAACCGATTGATTCGGTTTAGACTACAAACCGAACCGAAACCGGTTCTTGGAACCCTAGATAGATCTACTGATATACCGCTGAAAGAAATGCTTCAATACAGTGTCGGAAGCGTATGTATTGTTTATGTTACTTACAATGTTACTTCCTTATAAAATATAAATTCACCTTTTCTCCCCTTCCCTTATTCGAATACAGTGAACCGACTCTTTTGCTGAAGAAAAATGCTAAGAGAAAATTGAAATAATTTTCTTTGAAGTGCAGTATTTTGTGTTTGTAAGGTTTTGCGAGTATGTTTTCACATCAATATGAAAAGATAGCGAGCCAAATGTTTAACCGTGGACTCCTGCTGCGAACTGACCGTGACTAAACACCTGATCTTGCTCTGCTCATTTTCTCTCGCACACATGAAATGGATTTGTTTTTTCAAAACAAATGAAAGACAGTTATCTGGTGCTTTTGGGTATTTTCCCCGCACACAGGCATTATTGCTATGTTTTAATGATCAGAAGAAATATCAAAACCATCCGATACACATGATACGAAAGAACGAACAGAGGGAGGCAAAGATTATAATAGACCGGGTTTTCCGCGTGGTAACAATTCTTCATACTTCTATCATTTGGTGCACATCTCTATGAAATTGTATTCCACATAAGTATAGCTTACTTCTTTTCGAAGTACATTAGCTCCTAAGTGTCACAACTGTGTTTAGTTTTGTTTCGTGCTAGGATGAAAGGGAGAAATGCAACATTTGCTTCTCGGTGAACTTATATATATTATTAAGATGAGCGGTAATAAGCGAAAGCAATGAGTGGCTTTCAGAACTACAATTTAACGTGTAGTTCCAGTCCGTGTTGAGAATCGAACCAAATCTATGTAAAACCTGTTAACATTGAGCTCTTTTGTGGTAAAAGTGAACTTCAGAAACACGCAAAAGACTTGAAACATCAAGCTAATGTAAAAGAATTGCAAAATGTACTGCATCTGTTTTGTGGCAAGGAACATGCGCTGCACAGCAACACAAGAATCGTGTTAAGGCCAATATTTTTTTCTTCTTGCCGAACTTAATATCCCTTTCAAACCATAAAAGAAAATATAATGTTTGTTAAAAGAAAGTGCAAATAATATTTTAAAATTTTGTTTGTGATTTTATCATGCATAATTATATATAATGCCTTTCATACACCGAGAATGAATTCAACTGTACGTCATAGCACCTCTAAAGCGATATTTTTGAAACTTATTTATTGATAGATATTGTAAATTTACGGTATCTATCTTATTGGGTGGGAAATTTTGCGTCTAATCGGAAAATTTCATGACTTCGGACAGGAATTCGCATTTACGAAATTTGCATCACTGTCTTCTGAAAAGATGTCTAGAAAAAAATACTACTGGAAAATAACTGAAAACACAAGATGGATTTGATAGCCAAATTTACGTCATCTTGGTGCGTCGTCATTTTTCTTTAAATACTTGTATTTAGTACTCGATTAGAGTTTAATATACGTTTTAGCATCGAGGCTATATGAGACGTGAACTTACAAATTAACGTGGGATCAGAATCACAGGAGTTCCCACCGGAAATCAAACCTGGGTCTCCCGCAACAAAGACGCGTACGCTAACAATATGGACACAAGGGAGTTCAATATTTGGTAATGTATACATAAAGTTGTGGAATTGCGCTTCTATAATGTTAGTAGTTCTACCTAGGTACTAACATAAATTTTCACAATACTCAGCTTAATAAAGTATCTATAAAAGGAAAATGTCACTCTTTATGTTTCAGTTCCTGGTTCGACTGAAGGATGGTACAAATTCCAATGACATTTTTTGGGATCCTACTTTATGCAGTAGATCCATCATAAACTGGGTGTTTGATACGGATATAAACTAAAAACTTACAAATATAAATTTAAGTCACATTCAAATATCTTTAAACTAAAATTGAATGTATACATATGATGTGCCATTTACTAATTCATTTTTATCGTTTGTGTAAGAGTCATGCTAGTTTTTCAATACAAGTACATGAATACAGTTAGCTCCTCTTAATGAAAGTAAGTGGTGGCTGGTCTTTAAAATTAGTGTAGAAAGATAAGTAAAGAATCTGGCATAATTTAGAAAAATCTATCGTAATTCAGGCGCGTGTTTGGCATCATTGACTGTCCCAAGTGTAGTAACCCTGACTAAAGGTTTTGCTTCGAGAAAGATGGATTCTCTGTTATATATCAGATATATAGTTTCAAGTTGGAGAAGTATTCTCTATGACAAGCGTTGAATCAGGCAGTATATCTGTTGAAATAAGTTATTTCGAGTGTATGACTGGAATTAAGAACTATTTTGAGTCAGTTCGACTTGTTTCTAGTTAAGGCTAGGTAAATCAATCCCCAGATAGAGAAATAGATTACTCTTATGTTATTTTGGGGCCGCGGTGGCTCAGTGGCAGAGCGTTCACCTCTGGTGCTTGCGGTCCCGGGTTCGATCCCAGCCCCCGCCAAGTGAACTTTGTGGTGGACAAACACCGTGTGCGTGGGTTTTATCGGGGTTCTCCCGTTTCCTCCCACTTTCTTCATTCCACCATTTCATTCATTACTCATCATCACCGTCTCCTTTAGCCTAACCAGCATAACCGTGGGACGTAAAACTCAAAAATTTCACTTCATTTTTTCATTTTTCTTATGTTATTTCTTAGGAGGGTGGGAAAAAATCATCATTTTTAAAAAAAAAAATCTATTTTGTTATTTTTTTTATTTAAATCGATTTTTTTTAAAATTTAAATCAAATCTTTCTCCTCGTATAATACAAGTCGCGAACTGAAGAAAAAGCATTAGGAATTAGTATTAAATGCTAATTACGCTATTTAACCCTTAATAGGGCGCATAAGGAAAAGTTACGTAATAGGGCGCGTGGCGTACAAAGTACCACATACACACATTTGGTCCCTGAAGACATATTAACTGTAAGTTTTCAGTCTTAACTTGTTTTTTGAACTATTTATATGTTAAAAAAATCAAATTTGACATTTTTTTAAACAAAATTTATTTAAACTTATCATTTTAAGCAGTTACAGGTAAAAAAAACTAAAAGTTAGGAAAACTTGACTTTATTACAAGAAATGAATATAAAATGGAATGTTTGACCGACATTGTGGAACGAAAGTACTCAATTCCTAGTCCATCGTTTGCCCATAGATCTTCCATACGTGTATGTGAGGACTGCAGCACACCGGCAAGAAATAACAAACCCATAACACCATTCATTTCTAATCGGTCAGTCTCTTTAGCGTCCCTTTCACGTCCATAGTTTGCTCTATTTGTCCGTATCCAAACATTGGTATACTGAACAATTTCGTCAATGAGCGAGTCAGGGAAAATAGCTTCCAAGTTTCGTATGAGGTTTTCGTTGCCAAAGCTTCACTTTTTGGTGTAGGAAGACGCTCTCCTATTCTTTTCGCTCGAGTAAAATTTTGTCTTCGCACTCTTCCACGTAAATTAGCATCGTTCATGTGAGCATTCCATTCACTTTCCTTGTCTTTTCCAATTAACACTTTCCGGTTTACTGTTCCATCGCTATCATCTTCTATTGCAGTTTCTTCATTAGCAGACATTTCTGACTCCGTATCGTGATCACTGTGTTCCATTTCATCTTCCGACTGATCAGATCCTTCCCCTTCGATGACATCTTCTTGAGCAGGTTCATTACTTCTACTATCATCTTCGTTATTTGCAAACAAATGTTTACGCAAAGTCTCTATACCAGGTTTAGCATTTCTTTCTTCTTCTTGGATTTCTTTCTAAACACTATCAAGTAAAGAAAGCAAACGATTTCTTTCTTCATTTTCCATTGTAGTCAAAATATCTTTACCACAAAATTCTACAAAGTAATAGGTCTAATTACAGATTCAAATTATAATACATTACAAACACACAACACACGGCGACATGAAACGCAAAACAAGACGATTTCACTAAAACAAGTACGTAAAATGTTTGTAAAAACAATGACGGTGTAGGGCGCGCGGCGTACAAAAGACAACACTTCTTCCTAAAACGCCTAACCTAGCCAGAGCTGAGCGTTCAAACTGCTTCTCTCTCTAAGGGTCAGGTAGAGGGGTAGTGGGGGGTAGATAAGGTGGGGGGTGAGCGGCGGGGGTGCCGCATTGTGTCTCATACAATACTAAAAGTATTTGCTGCGGAACTTTGTACGCCGTGCGCCCTATTACGGGTTAAGTGAAAGTATTGGAGTTGAATTTTGGATTATCCCCAATCGTTAATCTGTTCAACCCCAAACAATGTTTTCTAACCGTTTTTAAATTATGGCTCTTTTTAAAGGTAAATTATAGACTTTCAGTCAAGCAGCTACAGCATCATCCCTATTTATCCTAGGATCATGGTACATGCATCACTCTCTTTAGAATAGAACAGCTTTTGAAACGGTAACATTCACATTTCTCTATCATGTCCCTGAAGCGGGAAATTTTGAGAGTAATCGGATATTTTCTTTTTCTTTTTTTTTAATTTTGATCCCCTCTGGACTTCCCTGTGTTAATGCACCGTTCTCAAAATCAACTGGGAAATACTAAGGAGTGTACTAAATGTGTGTACAAAATTTAAAGCTTGTATCTTGAGTAGTAAGGGTAAAGAAACTATTTAACAATGAGCTAAGAACATTCCCACAATGTCCCAGATGACCCAGATGTAATATAAAAATTTCCTCAGATATTCCTATTTATCCTAGGATCATGATTTGTACATTATTCTCTTTAGAATAACACAAATTTTCAAACGGTACCCTTCACTTGTCTCCATCATGTATCTGGGGCGGGTAAATCACGAAAAAAAAAGAATTTTCTGTTAGAAATATCTTTTTTTTTTTTAATTTTTACCTCTGTGGACCCCTCTCCCTGTTTTAAGGCAGAGATCTGAAACAAATCTGAAAAATACTGAGGAGTGCACTGAATAAATGTACAAAATTTCAATCTTGTAGGTGCAAAAGTAAGCCCGCGAAAAACAATATTCCCCAAATACCCCAATTTCCGCATAAAACAGGATCTCAGGTAACAGTTTCCTGAGACATTCCTATTTATCCTAGAAGCATAGTATGTGCATCATTTTCTTCAGAATGGAACAGCCTTTTGAACGGTACCATTCATATGTCTCCATCTGAGGCGACAAAATCATGAAAAAAGCTATTTTTTTAAAAAAATATCCTTCTTTTTTAAACATTTTTGTCCTCTGGACCTCGCTGTTTCCACGCAGAGATCTGAAAACATCTGAAAATTATTAAGGGGTGCACTGAACGAGTGTCCAAAATTTCAGTCTTCTGAATGCAAAATGTAACCCGCCAAATAATAATAATAATAATAATAATAATAATAATAATAATACGCATAACAAAAAATATCTTTCTAAATTTATGATATCACACACTATGCCTCAAAGCAGAAAGGCGTGAAAGCATATGTAACCTGTTCTAAAATGCCTCCAGTCTTAAAGAAAATGAAGTAAAAAGCCTTATTGGTAGTTTTTTAATCGAATAATGAAGATTCTACCCTATCACCTATAACTAGGTGATATAATTTAAAAGGTTGAGCATTAAGGAAAAAGTACAGCAACGTTTATCAAAATGACACTTTCTTTCTCATTAGCTACTTCTCAATAGATATTTGGCAGGAGCATATTTTTAAAATCTCAGAACTAGCTTGCGGCATGAAATACATAAATTTCGCCTAAAGTTATAAAATTAACAAAAAATAAATAAAAATTGGAGAAGGGATAGGACCCTTCTAAATACATCCTATTATCTGGGAACAAACAAACAGATACACACACACACACACACAAAAAAAAAGTCGTCTTAAATCTCAATGGTGATTTTCCCGTTGGAATAGTTAACGATTTTAAAACCCAAACCCAATGTTACGAAAAGAATAAAGCAGGATTGCTCCGTTATCTGTTCAAAACGGGATTTTCCCTAATCATCCTCTGCATAACACTTGTTTTCATACTATACTCTACATTTGAGTATCATTGTATTATGATTATTAACTTTCATAATTGAAATAACACAACAGAAACAGGATTTTACTTATTTTCACTTTAAATTAATTTATTTCGTAATTCGATTTAATTCAACGATTTAAAAAAAAATCAAGTGATTTAAATCTTGATTTAAATCGTAATTTAAATCACACTATTTAAATCAATTAACCCTCTTTCTTAGCAGGGAACATCTAACATTTTCACGGGAGACAGTGTCTGTTTATGGATATTGACATTTCCACGTTTATTTAAGATTGCTAGCAATACCTGGTTTCCATAGTAACGGAGTAAGTCATAGGGATTTTAGAGTGAGAGCCTTATTTGAAACGTGAGCAAGGAGGGTCCTTGTTTACGAGGTTCAAATACTTCTTTTTAAACCGCTGTCTGACTGCATTCATCTGAGTGCGAACTTAAAGAATACTGGACTCAGTTTTCGGTGCGAGAACTTGACGACTGTTTTTGTAGAAACTTAACCTCAAACGAAGATTCTGCTGAAGGCGCTTCTCTCTGGTGAGAGGGATTTTCTTATATTCAACCAACTCAATCCTATAAGTAACAGAATTAGCCTTTTTGATGGAGAGTCTGTTGGGCGCCCCCCACCTTTTTACTGATGTCGGACGTCGCAGGCTGGGCAGACTGGTAAAACAGGGCAGGCAGCGAACTGTGGCGGAACAAACATCGGACTTTAATGCTCGGCAAAGTACAAGTGTGTCTGAACTAGTGGTGGACAGAAAAAACGGTTTTTCGGTTTTCGGTTTTTCACCGAAACCGGTTTCGGTTTTCTTCAAAACCGGTTCGGTTTTCACCGAAACCGGTTATCGGTTTTCTCTAAAACCGGTTCGGTTTTTCACCTGCTCCGGTTTCGGTTCTCTTCATCCCTAGTCTGAACACAGTGCACGGAACACCCCCAACGATGGGCCTCCGCAACCGACGACCCATCAATGTGCGAATGTTCAGAAAACGACATCGGCAACTACGACTGAAATGAACACTTGACCATCGCCACTGGACCTTGGCACAGTGGCAGAGCGCTGCATTATTTGATGAATCCCGATACCTTCTTCATCATGACGATGGGAGGGTACGAATCCGTCGTGTTGCAAGGGAATAGCTCCTTGACACCTGTACTGCGGGACGGAGACAAGCTGGCGGCGGCTTAATTAAGCTCTGGGGAACATTTACATGAGCATTCATGTGTATAGTGGAGCTTGAGCAAGGCACCATGACGCCGAGGTGTATCGCACACTGCTTGCAGACTACGTACAGCCCTTCATGACGACCATGTTTCCCAACGGTAGTGAAATTTTTTGACAAGATAATGCACCATGTCACAAGGCCAGGAGTAATGGAGTGATTCGAGGAACATAAGGGCGAATTCCAAGTGATGTGCTGGCCCTCCAACTCGCCGGATCTGAAAAAAATCGAACGCATCTAGGATGTGATTGAACGTGACGTTAGAGCCCATCATCCCCTTCCCGGAATATACGGTAATTAGGTGACCTGTGTGTGCACATCTGGTCCAACTCTCTCCAGCGACCTACCACGGATCATTGCGTGCACGCCAAGACGAGTCGCCTTTGTTTTCCGTGCCAAAGGTGGACATACCGACAATTAGGTAGATAGTAATAATGTTCTGATTGATGTGTGCGTATATTGTAACTCGTATGTTTTGTCTCGACTCGAATTTCGAGACAGAACAAGTCGAGTCGAGACTCGAGTCGAGAGAGAAACATATTTTCGAGTCGAGACACGAGTCGAGACAACATTTTCTCGAGACAAGTCGAGACAGGCTTAAATCTCGACTCGACTCGACTCATCCGCATCCCTACTAGCTTCTCACCTTCTTCATGATTTTGCAAGGACGAGTCTTCGCCCTTACTGTATATATTAATATTAAATTAATAGTGAAGTATAAATATGCTGTTTAGATGTTTGTAAAGGTAAATCTGGCCAGACGTACATATTATATAGTATAATTAATAATTATATTCATATATTTATATGTTGATATAATAAAATATTATTTTAATTCTTATTTTTGTAATTGTATTTATGCTGAGTTGTTTTCTTCTTGTTCTTTTTCTAGTTGCTTAACGTTATGCGTTCAACTTTTTTTATATATACCTTTTCTAGTATGCAATGGAACATTCCAGAGGGTAAGGACGGTTACCAAAGATTTTCAAACGATTCTTTGCGGATTCTTTTTTTAGCGAAAATAAGAAACAACATAAAAAAAGGATATGGTCACTCGAGGATATATAAGCGAAGGGGGCCATTGCATTGTGCGGGAGTTGGGAATGAATCACGGTTGTTAGAAGCCTCCCGTCGTTGTCTAGGTCATTGCCTCGCCTGGATTTTTTTTAACTTTCCTGTTAGGGATCGGTTTGAGTGATAACCGAATGACGGAGAATTAAGTTCTCTGGGGCCTAAGTGATGGTTGTAGATTGTTCTTATTTTTTTAATAGGCTTTCTAGAGGGACTAACAGAAATGATGGTTAGAGCAAGGGAGAAATTCCTTGGGTCAGAGTGATGACCGTAGCTAGTATGCAAAATTAGTTCAGATAGAAATAAGGTTGAGTGATAGCTTATCGGGATGAATGATTCCCGTAATCTTCTAGCTAGGAGAAAGTAGGATTTTGGGAAATTAAGAAACCTCCTTTTTTTTTTTTTGGACGCAAGGTTGGAGTCAGGCATTTCTGATAGATTTAGGGTAGGACTGAGCTGTGAAGAGATGACTGATCAGTGAAGTCTGAATAGAGACTGATAGGATGTTGTTTTGCTTGAGCTTCAAACTTAAGAGACAGGGCTCCGAAGCTAAAGAGCCCTGAAATGATTTATTTCGCAAATTAGAGATTTCATTTTTTAAATTTATTCTGATTTAATTACTGAATAAAGATTGTTCTTTGCCTGAATCTGGTTACAAGCTTTATTGAGAGGTATTCACCTGAGAGGGTTGGATTTTTTAAAATTTATTATTTATGTTAGTGTTCCTAATTGTTAATATCTCCTAGAGGAACCTGAAGAAACGTTAGAAAGAGACCAGCGATAGAAGATAAAAATTAAGTGGTTGAAGAAAACACTACAATTTTGATGTGCATTTAGTTTGAATCTACCAGCATTCTTTGTTCTAATCATCCCCATCATTTTTTACATGCCAGAGGCGCTCATGTTTATAACACACAATTTTCATTGATGAACTCTTTCTCCCTGAATTATTACGCTACAAATTAAGCATTAGCGTGGCCTCTACCATACTGAGCAAGAATATAATAAACATGTAAAACATATTATTCTGGTGCGAAAGAAATGTGTTTTAAGGTCTAGTGCAAAATTCACCTCATAACACACACAGGTATAGACTGAAGTAGTCACTTATCTAATCTCACAACTCAATACACGTCCAGTAAACAGGCGAGTACACCAATATTCAGAAGACAGTACGTTGTTGAACGGGGTCGTATGCAAGTGCATAATAGAAAATACAAAACTACGAGTGATTTCTCTTCACGAATTCAAACTAAACGTTCTGCAGAGGAATAAAAAAAGTTCATTTGGTGCAACAATGGAAAGTAAACGCATCTTTCCCCGTTGGTTTAGTAAATTCCTCTCGTGTAATACTGCCCCTAACAACACAATTACATAGCAGGCATATGTCTATCATGTTCCCTCAGGTACACCTTGTCTCAAAAAGGTTGAGCGCATTCTTTATTGGTGTTTTGAGGCAAAAATTTTCTAAGTCCAGCTTCGGGTATCTTCGGGAAAAAGTAAGCCAGGTTCGAACCTCCAAGCCAGCCTTTGCAATCGGGAAAAAGTTTGCAGATTTGTTTTTCTTCTTTTAAATATAATAAGACTTGTTACCAAGTGTTTAAAAAAGCAACATTGATTGAAATACTTAATGATACAATATTTCGAAACTTTTTTTTTTTTTTAATGTCAGCACATGCTTGTTTGTCATTTAGCTCTCCATACGTAATGGAACATTTAAATACGTTAAAGAATCTTTCCATATGTAAAAGAATGCTCAAAGTTAAGAAATAGAACATAATTATCGCCTGAGTACTAAAATAAAAGTCAAAGTAGAACAGAAACAGCGTTTGTAATGGATATGAATGTCATAATTATCTTGAGATCCGTTATACATCGCTAGAAGCATAGTTCTAGAAGTCCTTGCGTTAGCTCATTGGTAAGCTGTCGGATTTCTAATCTTAAGGTTGAGAGTTCGAATCCCGTCTAGGTTAGTCCTTTTTCTTAAATTATATTTTCCGCAATGCATGAAAAATTATATAAAATAATTACATTAGAATACATAAGTTGTGTATATATAACATAATCATTGCAGAACATAGTAATTATTATGTTTAAAATATAACATCTGAGATAATTTTCACAGTAGGTCGGTATTATATATGAGGATGTAAATACAACTTAAGAAACTCGTTCAATAGCAATAAATAAGTTATGTAGTGTATTTATTTGCATCTATTTGTCATACAGATGTAACTTCTCAATATTCTCATTACAGCATGTCATTTACATTCGTGAAATACAATATATTCCTACGGATATAGAAAGTGTATAAACAGAGTATCCAAAGTCGTATCCTGCTTCAAGACACATAACTTTTCCCGATCCCCTTAACGTCACGGGAAGAAACACAAACTCTCTTTAGAACGGAATGTCGTTACTTAGAGTCTCATTCGAATACGTTGAATATGCTTTTGTGTATTCATCTCTCTCTCTCTCTCTCTCTCTCTCTCTCTCTCTTTCGCTTTGTTTATGTATGTGTGTGTGTGTGTGTGTTGCGGAATATCCCAAGTTGAATACAACATTTGCCAAGTATATGAGCATCATTGTCATCGAATACCAGAAATTGAAAGTCGTGTTTCTTCAGGTTGGGTTTGCGTGTTCATGTTAGCTCACTGGTAGAGTACGGACTTGACAATAAAGAGGTCTTGAGTTCAAAGCCTACAGCTAATAATCATTCTTTTGTTAGTAGGATTGCAGAAATCGGATACAAGGAGTGGTTTATTTCTAGAAATATTTTCAGAAGCGTTTAGGTAGCCCTGAAAAGGGCTGTTTTCGGGAGTTAAGGCGGGGACATTAATATTGTGTCCAAGACCCTTCTGAATTTATTACACGCTCCATTCTTCTGGGCATGGAATCTATTACATGGGTGACAAATCTATCTCCTTCCCCTACCTCCAGCCATGCTTCGGAAACAAGATGCCACAGGTCATCCTGAGTTCTTGGTGGATCTGCCTCAGGCCAACTTTCCCTTAGAGTACGCTTCACTTCTGCCCACATATTTTCCATGAGATTGAGGTCTGCTCCACGAGCGGCCAGTCGATTAAATCAATCTCAGGATGCCCTGCGAACCATTCCTGAATCACACGGGAAGTATGTATTGGCGACTGGTATTGCTGGAACTGAATTACACCATCAGGCTGAAATACTCGTACAGATAGCACCATGATATTACTGATAATGTCTAAGTACTGAGCATTGTCCAGATGTCCTTCAATTCTATGAAGCTGTCCTGCTCCGCGACTGGAAATCCAACCCCAACATAAAATAGATACATGGCCACTGCGATTGCAAGCAGCCACATATCCATGGTCATATCGGGTGACTCTCGGACGATACACAAAACGGCGTCCCTCCTTTGATGTTGTGAATATGGATTCATCTGAGAAAACTACGTTTTCCCAATTGAGACCCACATTCGCCTGTGCAAACGCGAGACGGTAAATTTTGTGGTCGTCTGAGAGTTTTTCCTTCACGGCAGCAACACGGCCACGTAACCTAGCATGACGAAGCCTTCGCAGAGCTGTATGCTTTCTACCAGGAAAGAGAGAAACTTCCCTTAGCTGTCTAGACGTCCTTAGTGGGTCTAACCGGGCTTCGTTTACTAATCTCGCATCTTGGGCTTCGGTTGACACATGCGGACGACCAGGAGATCGTAAATTATCAGTCTGACCTGTAGCACCATATTTCCGAATCCATCGCCTTCCTGTAGAGGCCGGGTCACCTACTCGCCTGCTAGCTGCAGTTGCAGAATAACCTTCCAACTCCCATAAAGTAATTACTGCTGTACGTCTATCCATAGTTACCAATGTTCTGAGCTGTGAGAAGGAAGCAATAGGTAAAAGCTAGTACCTGACGTGTGATTGGTTACTTGCACGACACGCCTATTGTGGGGAACAGCGTTGCCAGATCTAGCATAATGATGCTAGATCTAGCATAATTTGCATGTCTAGCATCTTGCTTTTAGCATCCTGCCCAAATCTAGCACAATTTCAGCAAGTTTATCAGAAAGCCGTAAAACCTGGAGATGAGAAAGAAGTTGGTCGTGGGAAGAAAAAGAACGGCAGAAATGTATCCTCTTCCATTGATTCATACAGTCGGTAAACCATACAGGCAGTCTTATTTTCCGAAGTAAGTTCGAAACGTCTTTGGGAGTGGCTCCACCCAGGGTTTTCTAATCCTTTAACTCCGAGGCATGGGCGGAGCCATGGGGGCCATTCTCCCCCCAACTTTTTGACAACTTCGCCATCTTTATTTCTGACTTCATGATCATATTTATTCCTGAAATGACAGCTCCGAGACCGACCAAAAATCTGCCGCCCCCCCCCTAGCAGACGATTCCCAACTCCCCTTATGCTGCGAAGTAATTTTCTTTCAAAATATGTAAACAAAAACTTTGCATTCATTTATACGATATATACGCCATTGAGTCTGGCAACGACTGCATTAATTTAGCTGAGTTAAAATTTTGGTGCGTGAAGTATTGCATTCTTGCTCTCTGTGTATTTTAAGTTACGTTATCGTATCTCAACTTCGTTTTTTTAAACTCCTGAATTAGTAATTATGAGGATCTAGCATAATTTGACCGAATCTAGCATAAGTTCGATCAGGTTTTGGAATAATTCCGAGCTGTGAGTCTGGCAACGCTGGTGGGGAACGACTTGGTCAACGACTCGCGAAAGAAATCTGAAAATGGTGTGCCGTAATAATAATATCAAAAACAGTTTTTATAAAGGAATATTAATACATACGAAAAGCTGTTTAAAGAATGAATTGTTATACTGACTTTACACGTATAAAAACATATACCAAACAGATTGAGCGATATGATGATAGCTGTTTTGAGACAAACTCTTTCGAAGTCCAACTTCGGGTATCTTCGGAAAACAGTAAACTAAAGCTGCTGGTTCGAACCTCCAAAGCCAACCTTAGTAATCGGGAAACGATGTACAGATATGTTTTTCCTTCTGTTAAATATAATAAGACATGTTGAAGTGGTATTAAGTGTAGAAAAAAGTAACATTGAAATACTTAATGATACAATATTTCGAGACTATGTATTCACACTCTCGTTTCGTCATTGTGATTTCCATACGGAAAAGAGCATTTACGTATGAGCTCAGTTATATTTCAGAAGCAGCTTCCGAAAAGCGGTCATGTTAGCTCAGTGGTACACCACCGAGCGTTTAAATCGTGAGTTCGATACCCGTTCAGGTGAAATTCTTTTATGATATTCTACTTCCTCAATGCATGAAAATTATGTAAAATAGTTACATTACAATTCATCAGTTGTATATATCAGTTGAATATATATATTCATATCATCAGTTGTATATATCAATTGAATATATATATTCATATCATTTCACGACATAAGTAATTCTTATCTTTAAAATAACATCTGAGGTATTGACAGAACGTCGGTGTGTTATGTGTGAATATTGAATACAAATTTAAAAAATCGTGTAATAGCAATAAATAAGTTATGTAATGTATTTATTTGCAGCTACTTTCATCACAGATAACTTCTCAATATTCGCATTACAGCATTTAGGTAGAGCATATCGAAAATCGGATCGTGGTCCAAGACAAAAAACTAGCTAGCCCCAAACTGTCACGTAAGAAATTCGCGAATCGCAAAAGTAAAGTGAAGAGATTGAGAGCGGTAATTCCTTAATCGCTCTCTCTCAACTCTCTCTTATCTGCATTTATACACATAAAAGTGTATGTATGTATGTTCCAACATAACTCATGTATGCCTAGGGCAGGGTTTCTCAACCTGGGAGTCGCGGCCCCTAGGGGATCGCGAAGATAGGCGGAAGAGATAAATATAGTTAGAATCTAATACCAGAAATTATTTTTAAATATTATTTTTAATTTTGTTCTGATAGGCATACTTTTGTTTTTTATACACACTGTAAAGAACAATAAAAAATAAGTCTACTGAACATTTTCAAAGGGTGTAGAATTCGTGTTACTATTCGGTTCAAAGTCTTGTCGTCGCGAATTCTGTCGAGAAATTTGAAGCTTAAAATATACAAAACGATAATCATGCCTGTTGTTCTGTATGGTTGCGAAACATGGTCGCTTACTTTGAGGGAAGAACATAGACTGAAAGTATTTGAGAACAAGATCCTTAGACGAATATTCGGACCCAAGAGGAACGGGAATGGGGAATGGCGGAAACTTCATAACGAGGAACTACATAATTTATACGGTTTACCCAACATTGTTAGGGTCGTCAAGTCTAGAAGGCTTAGGTGGACAGGTCATGTAGCTAGAATGGAAGAAAGTAGAAACGCTTTCAAAATCTTGACTGGAAGACCAATCGGAAAACGACCATTAGGAAGACCTAGGCGCAGATGGGAGGACAATATTAAGATGGACTTCGCTGAGATACGAATACAAAGTAGAAACTGGATCCAATTGGCTAAGGATAGAAGTCAGTGTAGAGCTTTTGTGAACGCGACATTGAACCTCCGGGTTCCATAGGCCATAGAGTTAGTTAGTTAGTAGAGTTGTTTAAAAATGAATTTAAATCAAAGAGGTATGATATAAAACTAATGAGAACTGTATATAGAAATACTAGAAAAATACACATGCAACAAAACCTGCACATTGAAATACAATTAAAATTAAAACCTAATGAGACACCTAAGCATGGTGTAATTTCACTAGTTCAGCAATGTCCGGTTCAATCTTCATGACGAACATTATCAAGCCACTTTCAACTGATAAGCGATTTCTTATCTTTGTTTTAATTTTTACCATAAAAAACACACTTTCGCACAAGTACGATATAGCAAATGGAATTATTACTTTTAAAGCAGCAATCCCCAGACCAGGATATTCTTCTCTCCTCATCAGGCAGAACTTGTCCAAGTCTTCGTTACAAAAAACCAGTTGCAAAGACTTGTCGCATGATCATTCTATTATTTGGTCAAGAAGTTGTGGGCTTAGATCGGATACGTTAATGGCCTCTTCAATGAAGGAGTTTAACATCCATCTTGAACCAGCACCTTCGTCGTTGGGAATATTGATATTACAGTTACTGTATCCACTGTCAGTGCCGGGCGCCGAAAAAAGGGGCCACACATTTCGGAGGAAGTGTGTTACTCATGTTAGGAAAGTGCATGTGCACATGGGTAAAATAGAAGGAAAAAACTAATAAAATGTGCTCAAAATTAAGGAAAGGTAGGGTTTATTTTGAAAATGTTATTGAGCTTCGTGCCAACCATGGTGGCGCTTCGTAGCTAGTCTGTCGACGCCACTCATATATACGGTGACATCGTACTATACTCTCGCCCCGGGCGCTGATTTTCCATGGCACTGTTCACTATAAACAAAAAAATGGATTCTACTATTATAGAAATAGGCATGTTAAAAATCCCACACAAGCTTATTATAAAACAAATTATAAAAGGGTCGCTGGTAAGAGCGTGTGATAAAAGGGGATCGTGATAGGAATTAGATTGAGAACCACTGGCCTAGAGTAATTTTAACCACATTTCTTATAGTTTCGAAAAGAGTGCTGTCGGGTTACCTATGGTGAATGGGAGGGGGATACATATAAAAGATTGGTAGAAAATGATCGATATTAGATTCATAGTTTTCGGGGTCGCTTAGATAAATAGTGAGACTTTCAATTTCGCTTAACTCCGATTAAGCTCTCATTAGTAGGGATGGGCACGAACGACTTTTCTTTGAAACTCGACTCGACTCGAAACAGACATCTTTGAGGTCTACTCTTGGACTCGGCGCGAAAAATATCTTCCAACTCGACTCGGATTAGAGTCAAGTCGAACCAAAACGAGCAAAATCCTGTGTGTAGTCCTACCTGGACAATACGTAGACAATAATTATTCTATCATCAATTATACTACTATTACTACAAATAATAATAATAATAATAATAATAATAATAATAATAATAATAATAATAATTATTATTATTATTATTATTATTATTATTATTATTATTATTATTATTATTATTATTATTATTATTATTATTATTATTATTATTATTATGACAACACCGTGTACAAACATGAACAATAGATGGTTAGTAAAGGAATACTAAAAGCTAGTTGACTGCCGACGTCGGTAGTCATGAACTCTACAAGGCAAAGACATCGTTCATCACTCTAAGCTGTAAGCGTCGGTGGACTACAGATGGTCAACTATTGACCTCTCGCCAGAAATTGGTGGCCCCGCAGCGACGATCCGTGGTGGCCCAAGTTTCATTTTGAAAACTTTACTACCAGCAGCAGAGACGCGATGAAACGCCAACGAACCACAAAATTACTCTCCCAAAATATGTCAAAATGCCTATATGTGTGATTTGTTTATATTTAGGTGAATCAAAAAACACAAAACAAATACCCGGGGTGGACGCAAACTATCAATATTACGATTACTAGGCACGTGTTCTTCTGACTTCCCCACGGAAACGATCATAAAAAGCTTGGTTGTTGAAGGATAAATCATTGACGTCTTAATTTAGCCAATCAGACAAACCCCTACATCTCGAGTTCTAGAAGGTGATACCGTGAACCGTTTCAGATTTATTGCTTCCTGGTGGAGTACTATCCATGAGCAAAATTTGAGCATAATAGCCGACATGCATCTTCGGTGCCTCTTATCTTTAGTACAATTTTAACCAGAGATGGTGTGGGTCAATGAAAATTTGATCCACGACCCACCATGACCCACTATCACCCACCACCCAAATGCCCCATTGGCCCACTCTGATCTATCAACCATCGTGATCCACTTTGGCCCACCACCAACTATGAACCACTCTGAACCATTGTGACCAACTCCGACCCACCAAAACCCATCGACATCAACTCTGACCGATGGCCCACGTCCTCCTCTCCATTGGCTAAAGAGGTTACACTTGTAATAAAACAAGACTGTGAAATTATCACTTATCGGAGTTTGAATTTCTACCGTTAATGGCTCAAGCACCTCTCTGTTACAATACTGGTGGGTCTGACCTTTACGATATATAATGGCAAAGTGTTTCTCATCTTCCAAATTAAAATGAATTTAAATTTATCATATATAATTATTTCTTTGTTGCCTTACAGACACATTTCAGTAGAAAATAGGGTGAAATTTGAAAGTTTCAAATCAAGGAAAAGTAGACCAACGTAAAAAAAAAAAACAGAGAGAGAGAGAGAGAGAGAGAGAGAGAGAGAGAGAGAGAGAGAGAGAGAGAAACTAATTTTCTATATAATTAAGCATGCCGTACTAATTGAAAATGCCCATGTAATTAAGTTTAGAATACAAATTTTATGGGCATTTTTCTCTAACTTTATGGCTTGATTGCCTTATGCTCAGAACGCTCCATATATTAAACACCAGCTTCAGCAATTATAAATAGAAAGCAGTGGGTATAAAATTCAAAAAGAACTTTAATTTGCATTACTCAATCTGTTTCTCAACTAATATCAATCGTTTTCGATTATTTTTACAAATCAACCCACTACCAATTTCCAATATATAGAAAATGCACCCCCGTCCCCCCGCTCATAAAAGATAATTTTAAAAAATGCCAGGACATATTCTCTTTATTTTTAATAAAGAGTTATATGCTGAATTTCAGCTCTCAGTTGAACGGCTTGTGAGATACTCAATTTTTCGCTCATGTGGTTCGGATTCCACGTTAATCAGTAGGTCCACGTCTCATATAGCCTCGCTGCTGAAAGGGACGCTAAACTCAACTCAACTCAATTTTTCGCAAAAATTCGGACTTCTACTCCCCCTAAGGATATGTATTATAATGAAAGTGACACGCGTATGATAACTTCCCAGTTGGGATTGGAGCCTGATTATATACCAAACGTCAATTTATTTGACTTTGCAATTTGACCGTGATGATTACGCAGACATAGTTACTTTCAATTTTTTATGATACATATCCTTATTTCATATGTTACAGATGATTCAAAAATACTTTTTCAAGCAGTTAGCTCCTCTAGAATCTCACAGGCTGCATCCCAAAATCCAACTCCTACTATCCTATGACAATCCAAAAGTGACTGAACTGTTTTTATTAGGAGCAAATGACAAAAGAAAAATGGAGATCTTGAAAGTAAAATGTAGAAAAGCTCGGTGCCCCCAATAACTACATATTTCTCCGCCCCTTCATCCCGAACTTAAAAATAAAACTTAATTCGAATATGGTTAATTAGTGAATTTATTACAGTTAAATTCCACTCACTACATGCTACAGCTACAACTATGTAACAAAAAATAACAACTGTGAAACATGTTCTGAATTACTATTAGATTTCTTACGCTATTATTAAACATATTAGAATAGTAAAAGAGGATTGTTCGTGAAATAGTATATTTTCTCTTGATTTATAACTTTTTCATACGGAAAAAATAAAATATTATTCAAGTTTTAAACTTTGCACTCTGCAAATATGTTGCCCTCTAGGCAATGGGACTAATGTGAAATGTGGACTATTGTGGACTAATGGGAAATGCTGCACTGTTAGCGGCGCTGAAAACTTACGATTCGATTCTAATATCGAATGATTTCGATATCTTTATGTCGCTACGTAACCACCCTGGGTGCTAATGGGAGCTTAGTTGGACTTGAATTGAAAGTAGAAACATTCACCTAAGCGACCACGAAACTATGGATTCGATACTAATATCGACCCGTTTCTAGCATTTTTTATATGTATCCCGACAGTACTCTTTTTCCAGACTGTAAGAAATATAGTTAAAATTGCTCTAGATATATTAGAATTATGTTGAAATACACACATAAATCCACTTTTATATTCTGTATAAATAGAGAGTGAGCGAGCGAGCGAGCGAGAGAGAGCGACTGAAGGCATCACCATTTCCACATTGCAAAAGCATATATCAGGAATTGAATTGAAAATCTATGTAAAGACTTTCTGCTGTGGCATGCTTCATAAGGACAATTCCAGTCTGCTCACGTGACCTTTGGGGTTCATGAATTTTTTTGTGAGCGTTCCGACTTTGGATTCTCTGTTTATACCTTCTGTTTATGCATCGAATAACTTTTCAAGAACATAAATGACATTCTGTATTATGAATGTTGAGAATTACCCTCTATATGACAAATAGCTGCAAATAAATACACTACATGATTTATTTATTGCTATTGAACGAGTTTCTTAAGTTGTATTTACATCCTCATATATAATACCGACCTACTGTGAAAATTATCTCAGATGTTATATTTTAAACATAATAATTACTATGTTCTGCAATGATTATGTTATATATACACAACTTATGTATTCTAATGTAATTATTTTATATAATTTTTCATGCATTGCGGAAAATATAATTTTAAAAAAGGATTAACCTAAACGGAATTCGAACTCTCAACCTTATGATTTGAAATCCGACAGCTTACCAATGAGCTAGCACAAGGACTTCTAGAATTATGCTTCTAGCGATGTATAACGGATCTCAAGATAATTATGACATTCATATCCATTACAAACGCTGTTTCTGTTCTACTTTGACTTTTATTTTAGTACTCAGGCGATAATTATGTTCTATTTCTTAACTTTGAGCATTCTTTTACATATGGAAAGATTCTTTAATGTATTTAAATGTTCCATTACGTATGGAGAGCTAAATGGCAAACAAGCATGTGCTGACATTAAAAAAAAAAAAAGTTTCGAAATATTGTATCATTAAGTATTTCAATCAATGTTGCTTTTTTAAACACTTGGTAACAAGTCTTATTATATTTAAAAGAAGAAAAACACATCTGCAAACTTTTTCCCGATTGCAAAGGCTGGCTTGGAGGTTCGAACCTGGCTTACTTTTTCCCGAAGATACCCGAAGCTGGACTTAGAAAATTATTGCCTCAAAACACCAGTAAAGAATGCGCTCAACCTTTTTGAGACAAGGTGTACATGCGAATGTGTCCAGTATGTGCCGTATATACTTCTGAGGAAGAAATCACATAGATGGCAAGTGATAGTCACAGTCTATGTCCGCCCCTAGGCACATGCCTGACATGTATCTGGGGAACCTGCCTAACATGTTATAGGCATTTTTCCCATGCCGTAAGCGTCAATGAACCACAAAATTACACTCCCAAAATACGTTAAATCGCCCATATGCGTAATGTGTTTACATTAAGGTGAGTCTAAACAACACTTAAAACAAGTAAAAATATGTAGGACTAGCCTAGGGTGAGCGCGAAACACCAACCTTTGGATTACTAGCCGCGTGCTTTTCCCACTTAGCCACAGAGGCGATGAAGATAACGTCGCTTGTAGGGAGATAAATTACTGAGGTCTTTTCCTTTCGGCTAATCAGAGTGCTCCATTAACCCCATATATTCAACTATAACCGTTTGGTATCAGATAAAATCTGCTCGCGATGTAATTTTATAACAGATTGACGAGTGTCTATTTACTTTATTTCATGGTTCTTCCATATTCACTTTCAAATGATCGGCGATAGTTGCCGTTTAATGAAATTGATGCGTTTGGTGCTTCTAGTACACAATCGCTTATAGAAAGAAGCAACAAGTGCATCAAATGTGGAAGATGAATTTAGAACACCTAAATTGCGAATGCCTAGCACATCTTGTGCTGTTAGGGTATCTGAAACAATATATACCTAAAGACGTACCTAGAACATGACTTACATATATGTCGCAAGTGACGACAATAAAACAAATGACTGTTAGAGAGCAAAACTGAGCTAGGTATATACATATTATATTTGTGGTACAATCCGCGGCAAAAAACCTGCAACATGAGAATGTAAGTTTATTGTGATACTACGGCTAACAGCACAGGGAATCAACATAACGTCTAAGTGGCACGAATCACGCCAGGATAAACCTCGACATCCTCCCGTGAACATTTATTTTGGAGCAAAAGACTTCGTCATTTCACAATAAACTTACATGATTATGTTGCAGGTTTTTTGCCGCTGATTGTACAAATATCAATTATAGTTGCAAATATAGTTGCAATTATAGTTGCAAATATCAATTAGGTGTAACAAGTACCTAAAACTGTAGATACCTGAAGTGCATACTTAGCACATGAATATCATATGTGCCAAGTATCGGGTACCTAAAAAGTAGCTGGGACACTTAAATGCCTCTAGCACATCTTGTGCTGTTAGGGGCATTGTAACAAAACAAAGAGGCCCCAGGAACATCAATAATTATCGTGTTCGGATGAACTCCTGAGAAAGGATCATCGTGGACGCAGATCTTCGGAAAACTGTTCCTACCGTTACAGACGAGTAAAGCATACATCATCCACTATCATTCGGTGGCTCCGTGCATTAAGAAAATTTTGCACGGTACCACATCCCAAGGATCGCCGAAAGATGGTTTACAGTTCTCCCGTTGCATGCAGTAACCGAGGTGGCTATCGATTAAAAATGGAGTTTATTGTGAGTTTAACGTCCCGTTCAGCAGCGAGGCTATATGAGACCTGGACCTACTGATGAAGGCGGAATCCGAACCACATAAGCTCCCGCTGGGAATCGAACCCGGATCTCCCACGTCAAAGGCGCGTACGCTAACCACTTAGCCACGAAGGAGCTCTCGATTAAAATGGATCTACGACCTCTATCGTAAACTGACAGATCGATCATCAACGTTCAGAACAATTTTCAAAATCTATAGAATGTTATGTTGGTTCTTTGGCGGTCAATAGCGGAGGTAATTCATCGTGTTCCACTTCGTCGGGGTGAAACTATCACTGTGGATAATTATAGTGCTGAGCTCAATGAAATGCAGTTAAAATTTGTCCACAAGCATTCATCAATGGTCAACAGATATGAGTGTCTTCATGTTGAACAATTCATGCCCACATGTTGCTCATATAACGGTGTAGAATCTGCATGAGTTACAGTATCAACGCCTTCCTAACCCATTGCATTTTCCTAGTCTCTTCTACTAAGTCTACCTCTTCTGGCATCCCGATAACTTCCTGGGAGAGACGGACTTCCAACGACTGAGCAGTATAACATGCTGGCGTCGTTTCGCATCGCAGACTTCTTTCGCAACGGAATCCAATCGACAGAAAATATGTATGGTTGCAGACGATAATTATATTAATTAACCATATATCATTTTCTTTCTTGGGGGATTCCTTGGAAATTACGCATCTGGAAGAAGACATTTGAATTTCATCAATAAAATTTATTTATTGTGTATATCAATAGTTACTAGTGCACGTGGTCCTAGGTTCGATTTTCGGTGGGCGATTCAACACTGAAGGTATGACCTAACATTTTAAGAGAATCAGGGATCTCTTGAAGTTAGTGGCAGCGAGCTTAGGTCTTTACAAAAAAAAATGACAGTAAGCAAAGCCAATGTACTGACACTTCCTCAGCCAAGTTAAACCTATCTTGCGTTCCGAAAGTTTTAGGATTCGTGAACAAGGGGTATGGTAATCAAAACAGTACCAACATATTTATACAGAATGAAGATCGCTTACTTAGATTCACAGGGTACTTTACATATCGCAATAACTTGACAAATAATGTGACTATTGGTTAATTTACTGCAAAAACAGCAAGTGTAGAAATATATATCTGCGTAATCTATTTTTGTTCACCGTGTTTCAGAAATTTTGAAATTTCCTAATTTTCTATTGATCTATATATATATATATATAAATGAAAGTGACTGTGACTTAATGACTCTTAAACCACCCGACCGATCTTGATCAAATTTTGAACATAGATGAGGTTCGGGTCTGGGATTTTATTTATCACTTCAAATTGACGGTGAAACTTACGATAGGGTGAAATATTTAAAAATGATCGAAAATTACCGATATTAGTGTCGAATCCATAGTTCTCGGGGTTGTGAGATGAAAGGGATACTTTCGATGTCGTTTAAATCCAAATTCATCCCACAATAGTAATATTTAATTTTTATTTATATAAAATCCTATTATTTTCTGATTTTTTACTATATTTTCTTTGTTTCTACCGATTTGAGAGTGCTTCAATAATAGTAAAACGTGAATAACGAAACATTACGGTTTTCTTTTAATTCTTATTTTAATCCAGCGAAGCGGGTAATTGACGCTAGTAGTTTACGTATATTAAAATTTTGCTCATGGATCTATAATGCACTATAGTACTTTTATTTTTGAGAACGAAATAAACTACGGTGATCGTAAAACAAAAAAAAATCTAATTAGATATTTCGATCAATTTATACGTTTCATTGCCTCTAGATACCGAAAATACGATTTTCGGCATCTGTCCATCAGTTAGTCTAGAGCCCATGCCGTTTAACATATCTCAAACAAATTTCAAACTTAAGGTTTTCATGCTATTCCCCAAAGAAGTTCGAATTTTCTTCCGACTCCTGAAAATAGAAGGTCGAACAAAATACAACATTCTAAAACTACTCTATTTACTTCATATTTTATATATATCAATATTTCTTTCAACACCTCTATACTCTTGCATAGTTCATTTCTCTAGAACAAAATCGAGATAGTGTAGCTTAATCTCAGTGGCTTATTTTTTTAGACGTTCTTTTTTTTCAGAAACAACAAAAGCGATTTTGTTCGTAAGTATTTCAAATTTCTTATGAAAAAAAAATTAACACGGGATAATTTTCTTTTCCTTTCTTACGCTTTTGTGGAATACGACTCAAGATTTTTTTTAACACGTTCCCATTAATGACCATGTGAATATTCACCAAATTTTAATGAAGCTATCCTTCTGTACAAGTCTTGAGCAACTGTTCTCTTGGAAGAGGATGGATTTTGATCTGGCCATTGATATACCGAAAGCAGTATCGTGATTAATCGGACTATGAAAAGTGATGCCAACCTGTGGGAAAAATCCCATTTTGTGGGATGTTTGGCGTTATTTTTTTTTTCGGAATTGGATAGAGTAATATATACGGGACTTTTCGTATAATATCCACGTATATACGCACACAGACCTAAAATCGAAACAAATAGAATTCTCTAGGGGCGGCAAGTAGAGATAATGATCCATAAATAAGCACAAAATCAGTGGTAGTCGTCAAATTATGGTTCGATGTATCTATTTTATTATCGGGAAATTGCATGGTAGTGCAAAAAGGTTTGTGGAGCGACGTAATCACATGTTATTATAAAAAAGCGCCAATGATCATAAATTATGCTCAGCTACTTAAGGAAAATTAAACATACGAGCAAGTGAGTGAAAGAAATAAAATATAATACAATACGTGAAACAATAACGTTCCTCACAAAATATGTGAACGAAATTTATTAGTGTTAGGTATTATTTGTTACATTTGGAAGCAGGTGATGCCACAAAGCTGTGATTTAGAAACTGCATTTCAAACAACAAAATATACTCGTTTTTGCTTAAGGGGAAAATATTCACAAACTGCTTCATAGAGATATACGATCAAAGTTTACGAATAATTCACTCAGACATCGTCATAAATGAGTAACATACTGTAGTTTCAGTTTTCGTGTTTATATTGTCTTTGCAACAGTAGTATGAATATGGGAAATTCAGAAGCTAAATGGGAGTTTTCTATCGATGTTACATTTTATAATGTTTAAGGTTGGCATTACTGACCATGAGACGTTGTGCCAATGCTCTGGGTCCAATGACGCTAAGTACGTGACCCATTCCAGTCACTATCGATAATGCCATGCAATTAACAATGAGATGAGGGCTGCGAAGACCCATATCTAACATTGTAAGTGAACAGTGTTTTCACACGCACATTTGTGCTTTGTCCACTGTTAAAGGGTGCTGTTATTTGTAAGACTATTTGCACTCTATCCTGCTGTACAAACTTCCACACTCCACGATGTCCAACATCTTCCATATGATGTGCCCGCTCAATTGCGTGCGGTTTACTACTGGTTTCACTGTGTTTTCCCCACCTTTGGAAGAAACTAACCACAGCAGCTCCCGAACATCCGACAAGTCGTGCTGTTTCCAAGATGCTCGTTCCTAGCCGTCTGGGCATCACAATCTAGCATCTACCAAATGCTGATACATCATCGGCCTTTTTCATTCTATGCACAATGATACTGATATTGAACATCCGTAAAGTGTTGCACGCCGATTTCATCGAAATTTTGCAGGTAGATACTAGACACAAAATAAAGTGACCCGTATTTTTTCGTTTCTGCGGAAAAAACGGTTTGAAGGGGCCTAAGCCCCCCGGAATATTAAAAAAAAAACTCGAAATCTCCAAATGGACAGGAATAATTTGCAGAAAACGGTGTATGTACATACTAGATATACAAGTAAAATATACGTATTTGCTATTTCCTGCAGAAAAACTGTTGCAAGGAGAGCCACATCCCCAAAAAATTCATCCAAATAGTTTACAAAGGTCACAATCAACAAATATTCACAAACAATTCGGATGAAAGTATAAAGGCATTTGTTAAACGTGCAATGAAGAAATACATATTGCAAGTACTATCCACCACTTTATAACACAGACCAACAGTTTATTTAAGCACAATATCTTACGCCACAAATGTTACACAATGATGATATTCCACAAAAAATGCTTTAAACAAAGTGATCTCTTACACCAATCACAACGAATCATAGCAACCTGTCCACAAATGTCACATGTCGGGATGTGATTCGTGGAAAAGGAGAACTTTGCTGGGGTCTGAAATTGTGCCGGTTTGTCCGTTGTATAGACAATTTGATACCACGCGTATTTGATGACATCTTTCTATCTTGGAGATAATTGATTATATGTCAGAGATTGTGATTTGATTATGTTATCCCGTAGATGCAAATTAATATCAGACTGTTGTAAGATAACAGTGTCCGAAAAGCGGCGCACAAATGTCTTCCGAAAAGCGAAGAAAGTACACATCTAGTGGTTGCAGCTTACAACTTAAACATTGAGGTATTGTAAGTAACACAGTATTTTTCTCTTCTGGTTCCATGGAATTTAGGTTATTTTCACATTGTCTACTCCAAGCGTCCAATAGAAGAACTGTTTGATGCTGTGTTGTAGGAAAGTACACATGCTCTAGCCAACAACGATAATGTTCCTTTGTGAGTTTTTCTGATTTTGAGGCGGCAAGATATACGTTACGGAGGCGAAACACAGTGTTGTGCACGCGTGGACCGAACTCACCAGTTGGCTCCTTCAGAACAATGAGTAATGGTGCTAGCAAAGCACCGTCGGCAGAGATGGTCGGTTGTATTGTGTAACTATGTGTTGTTGCACTCACGGATTGGACAACTGTTTCCACTTTCTTCATTCCCTGATCGGCTAAGGTTCGACCGCCATGCATTTCTACTTGGAAACCACTTTGATCGGAGTTGTATACATTACCTGGGCCGAATTGGATAATATGGTGTTTTACATTGTCAATAAAGGCAATTTACGTTTCTCAATATGTCCTCTTTGGCTTCAGACTTTGTGTCGTAGATATAAATTTCGTCACCTTTCTTGATACGATTTTGTGTGTTGTTCTAAACACCCACAGCCAGGTATTTGGTGCCTTAAATGATGGAAGGTGAAATTTATTGCTGGTCTGCAGAGCCCATCGCCGTAGATCAACATCGTGTACTGGAAAGTGTGCCTCACGAGCGTCTTGGAATTGCCGAAGAACGTATTGAGATGCCTGCGATATCTTATCCTTCTGTGTTCCTCCACCAATGACTTGCTTTTCCCAGCGTTCTAGCTGCTGCCTTGAGGTTACCTTTCTAAATTTTGATTGTACGGATCGAAGGGATAGCGGTCTTTTAATACCAATTCTGCAGTAGTTGACTGCCTTTTTTGTATGCAAATGTGATGTCTGCTTGACCATGTATGGTTGTGCCGCCATCGCACTCTTCTATGTAGTCATCCACAGGAGAATATTGGGCGGTGTTCTCTTCCTTGTTGTCCTTCCCAATTGCTAATGTTAATATTTCTTATGTGTCCAACGTAACCAGATCGTCCATCCAGTATTCCAGCAGGCATTGCAATATGCGTGCTGCATGCCATCCCTTTCCTGTGCTGTTATTGACGACTGTGGTCGATGTATCACTTCAAAAGCAACAAACAGTAAATGCAAAATGTTAGCGGGATTCATGCTGGATTTCTCTTATTTAACACGCTGATGGAACAACGAATTTATATCATACACACGAGTATCTGACGCAATGTACTTAACTTTTTGATTACTTATTATGTAGACAAGGTAGATATAATCTCCCCTTTATGACACCCCTTGCCGATTTTTTTTTTATCAAGACGTCTTTCACTTACATCTGTAAATGGACATATACATATGTTGTGAGGAATGAGAAGGAGATTTATGCCTATATGCGAATGATGCGCTGTGTAGAGAGCGAAGGTTCAGCTAGTATAGTTTAGAAGAACTCCGAAGATGGGAGCACATTTCACCTGCATTGATTTTGGAGAATGCTTATTAAAATACGAAGGTTTGAACAATATTTTAAAAACAAACTTTAGTTAAAAAGATGTATTTAAATAATTTATTTAAAGTACACAATAATTTATTTAAAGTATTTGTCTTTGTTAAACGGATATAACAAATAACCCTAAATGAAAGGTTTGAAATCCAAAGTTAGAGGTTAGAGTTCACGCGTTTTCATTGTACATCCGCTTCATACACTCCTTCTTAATAGGACGACTAGCTTATATCTCAATCAATGGAACGCTATCTCATCCTATCTTGCTGCAATCTGGTGTAGCACAAGGCTCATCATTGTCTCCTTTATTATACTTACTGTACGTCGCTGATCTTGTTATTCCTAATAACACCACAATATTTCAGATTGCTGACGACACTGCTTTTTTCACATCTGGCCGCACCGTACAATCTCTCAATAAAACCATGCAAGTAGCTATTGATGCATTTGTGCGATGGTGTCATGTTTGGAGGTTAAATATTAACTCTTCCAAAACACAAACCATAGTTTTCTTACCACGTCGACGCCGTTCACGAGTACATCGAAACCCGAATCTACTTCGCCTTCAGGTTGATCTTACGCCTATTCCAGTTTCAAGTACTATTACGTATCTCAGTGTCATTTTTGACACTCATCTTACCTGGACTCCACATCTCACCAAACTCATAGGTCAAGCGCAAAATCGACTTAATCTTCTTAAACGATTAGTGGGCACAACCTGGGGATTAAGGGAAAATACCGTTCTCAATGCATATAAAACCTTTATGCGGAGTATTTTAACCTATGGACATACAGCCTGGGCATCTGCGCCCCTAAAATTCTATCAAAAACTTGCTATACTAGAACGCCATGCTATACGCCTTGCATACCGCATAAGCCTACCTCATCCAACACGTTTACTTTATGAGATGATCGATTTTCCGCCATTATTAACGCACCTCGAACAACTACGTATACGTTACATCAGCAAACGTATCGTACAGCCCCATCCTATGATACTTGATATACTCCGCTATGACCGTGAAACGATGCACCACAAACATTCATTGACACCCCTCTCCAACACTTCATGACATTATATCATTTACAGTTAGATGATGACATATTAGACCCCGAAATCTATACAATCTACCGACCGCATGAACTTTCATCTCACATCTATCCATCACATGCACAGTAATGCCTATTAACAAGGGCCTCCTTCGTCTTCATCAGTTCCTGAATCGCCCCAGGAACAGAAGATATATTCATTCGTCTGAACTAACATAACCTTGTGATGTGACGTCCAAAGCACTGCATTTCATCCATTCATTACAGTTATTCATTTTATTACTGCAGCCCTCAACTTTCTTTTCCTCTCATATTTGTGTTTCTGTAATAACTGCCAATATTCCCTTCTAGCCATTAACCTATTAGTGTTTGTGTTATATATATTTTTTTTCTCCTGGAATCATTTCAACTCATGTATGTTTCAGATTAATGTGATGAATAAAGAAATAATAAACCTGGCAACCCTTAGGCCACCTACATTTCCATAGAGACACTTGATTTGCAGTACAACACTTACCCGAAGAAAGTGCACAACCCTTTAAACGTGACGACGAACAAAAAAAAAACGTTTTCATTGCTCTTGTGTATCATTTTAATAGATATATGGCTGCCAGTGCGGAATTTGAATCGAAAATTAACATGTCAGGAAAGTTTTTAAAACTGAAAATAATTTGAAATTAAAATAAATATGAAAACGATTAAAGCAATGGTGGCTGGGATGATTGAGACTGTGACAATTATATGGGCCTGAGCAATAAAGTAGAACAAGTGGCAAGTTTACAATATTTAGGTGTAAACGATATGTAAAAGGTAGCATGAGAAATGGTGAGAAATCTTTAAGATGGTTGTGGTGATAATGATGAAAACCAGTACGTGAGTCATAAGTTACAAAGAGGGTTAAGTGCTGAACATTGCATTGTAGGCCCACGCACCAGAAACCTGGACATTACGAAAAGAAGAGAATGGAAAAGCTCAACTCATTTCAACGTAAACTAATGAAGGCATTAGTGATAATATGGGTGACATAATATGAAATAATTAAAAGATGCTATTGCGTTGTTGAAGAAAAGTTGGATTATAAATAGCGTAAACGAGTGAGAGAGAAAGAAAACAAGAAGAAATCTAAAATTGATTGACAATATTAGTTGTATCATTCTTACGTCAAGACGAAATTTTCTAAGAATCATAGTATACAGGAACTTCTACAGAAAAAATGTGTAACAAACGATCTACCAGTGATATATTACAGTATACTGGTAGGGGCAGAAACTCGATCTCTCTAGCTTCTAGGGATGCGCTCGAGTCGAGACACACGTTGCAAAATTCGAGACGAGTCGAGACAAACCTATTTCTCGACTCGATTTTTCGAGTCGAGACACGAGTCGAGTCGAGACTGCTCGTGAAAATCTCGACTCGACTCGAATGTCTCGAAAATCTTTCTATAATTTTTAATATTATTTTGAAGAAAGTATTCAATCAGAAACAGCCTTGAAACCAATTGCAGCATTTATTACTTTAGAAAATTATAGAACGCATAAACTTAATAGTTAATATTTCGAGATCAAGATTTAATTTTCAGCTCAATTCAGTTCATTAAAACTAATGTCGTGATATTGATTGTACTTCAAATATATTAGTATAATAATAATAATCGATTATCTACTTTATATAAAACTATTATCCGTAGCCTATATGTAGTTTGTATAAAACTATTGCGATAAAGTGAACTTCATAAATTCTCTGAATGAACAATTGGCAGTCTATAGTAATTTATCATAATTATAATTGTTGTTTTCGTTCCCATGAACACAATAGGACTACATAACTTCTGGATTATTCGCTTTCCTAACTATTTTGAGGCTTTAATGTGTTGCAGCGTATCACGAGTTACGAATAATAATAATAATTTTATTATTAGGTATTCTGCCTTTCGGCAGGTCCTGGGATTAATGAGGATTTTTTTTTACTCAATTTTAGGTTTTGGCCTGGAAATGTTCTTCCACTTTTCTCGATCTTCAGCTTCCTCTTTTAACTCCCAATATTTTCTCCTATCTTTCAAATCTTGGATCATCTATGTTCTTATTCTTCCTATTCCTCGCTTCCTTTCCATCTTTCCTTCTATGGTGATGTTAAGAAGACAATTTCTTCGCAAGATGTGTCCAATTCAATTGGCCTTTCTACGAAGAATGGTGGCTAGAAGTGTCCTCTTCTCTCCTATCCGGTATAAAACATCTCCGTTTGTTGCTCTCTCTGTCCATTTTATTTCTCCATCTTCCTCCAACACCACATTTCAAAGCACTCCAAATATTTCTTCTCTAGCTTCCGTAATGCCCATAATATATAATGTAACATTTGTTGTACATCACATATTATGATTCGAGAATATTTTACATGGTATATTACAATAAATGGACTGCTTGGATGCAAAGAACTAGTAGAGATAGATACCGTAGCTTTCACTTCTATAGATAGGTATTTTTTAAAAGGATTTTTGTAAACACTAAATCATAAAACAATAAATTACATGCGGGTTATTCCATTATAATTGATCGAACACTCCCCAGTCAACCATCTGGGATTTTGATGAAATTTGACACACAGATACCTAGATCCCTCGTAAGAAAGTATGTATTTTTTTTTACTTTCTGTCTCTACCAGTTCTTGAGAAATTGACTTAGAAGTGAGGCAGTTCGCATCGTGACTTGCTGAACACACTGATTATTTAAGTTTTCAATGAGCAAGATCTCGGTTACTAATTATGTTATTAATACATGAGTCAAATTTTTTCTGCAATAAATATATGCATCCTTGTAATGAAGTAATGTGTTGAAAGTAGTATGACCATTTTATGTTCGGATATATAAAATATCAAAGTCAGCACTTTTTTACATCACCGTCTATAAAGCTACATACATTTCTTTACTTTTTAAGACATGCTAGTACTTTTTGGTAACTATGATAATCCAGTCTGTATGTTCGTCCTCTGCTAACTTGTAATAAAGGTACTTCTAAGGTATATATAACATCATGAAATGGTATCCATACTTCATTTTTCCGCAGTTAAGTTTATGCGTTCTATAATTTTCTAAAGTAATAAATGCTGCAATTGGTTTCAAGGCTGTTTCTGATTGAATACTTTCTTCAAAATAATATTAAAAATTATAGAAAGATTTTCGAGACATTTGAGTCGAGTCGAGATTTTCACGAGCAGTCTCGACTCGACTCGTGTCTCGACTCGAAAAATCGTGTCGAGAAATAGGTTTGTCTCGACTCGTCTCGAATTTTGCAACGTGTGTCTCGACTCGAGCGCATCCCTAGAAGCTAGCGAGATCGAGTTTCTGCCCCTACCAGTATACTGTAATATATCACTGGTAGATCGTTTGTTACACATTTTTCTGTAGAAGTTCCTGTATACTATGATTCTTAGAAAATTTCGTCTTGACGTAAGAATGATACAACTAATATTGTCAATCAATTTTAGATTTCTTCTTGTTTTCTTTTTCTCTCACTCGTTTACGCTATTTATAATCCAACTTTTCTTCAACAACGCCCTAGCATCTTTTAATTATTTCATATTATGTCACCCATATTATCACTAATGCCTTCATTAGTTTACGTTGAAATGAGTTGAGCTTTTCCATTCTCTTCTTTTCGTAATGTCCAGGTTTCTGGTGCGTGGGCCTACAATGCAATGTTCAGCACTTAACCCTCTTTGTAACTTATGACTCACGTACTGGTTTTCATCATTATCACCACAACCATCTTAAAGATTTCTCACCATTTCTCATGCTACCTTTTACATATCGTTTACACCTAAATATTGTAAACTTGCCACTTGTTCTACTTTATTGCTCAGGCCCATATAATTGTCACAGTCTCAATCATCCCAGCCACCATTGCTTTAATCGTTTTCATATTTATTTTAATTTCAAATTATTTTCAGTTTTAAAAACTTTCCTGACATGTTAATTTTCGATTCAAATTCCGCACTGGCAGTCATATATCTATTAAAATGATACACAAGAGCAATGAAAACGCTTTTTTTTGTTCGTCGTCCCGTTTAAAGGGTTGTGCCCTTTCTTCGGGTAAGTGTTGTACTGCAAATCAAGTGTCTCTATGGAAATGTAGGTGGCCTAAGGGTTGCCAGGTTTATTATTTCTTTATTCATCACATTAATCTGAAACATACATGAGTTGAAATGATTCCAGGAGAAAAAAATATATAACACAAACACTAATAGGTTAATGGCTAGAAGGGAATATTGGCAGTTATTACAGAAACACAAATATGAGAGGAAAAGAAAGTTGAGGGCTGCAGTAATAAAATGAATAACTGTAATGAATGGATGAAATGCAGTGCTTTGGACGTCACATCACAAGGTTATGTTAGTTCAGACGAATGAAGATATCTTCTGTTCGTGGGGCGATTCAGGAACTGATGAAGACGAAGGAGGCCCTTGTTAATAGGCATTACTGTGCATGTGATGGATAGATGTGAGATGAAAGTTCATGTGGTCGGTAGATTGTATAGATTTCGGGGTCTAATATGTCATCATCTAACTGTAAATGATAAAATGTCATGAAGTGTTGGAGAGGGGTGTCAATGAAAGTTTGTGGTGCATCGTTGTCACGGTCATAGCGGAGTATATCAAGTATCATAGGATGGGGCTGTACGATACGTTTGCTGATGTAACGTATACGTAGTTGTTCGAGGTTCGTTAATAATGGCGGAAAACCGATCATCTCATAAAGTAAACGTGTTGGATGAGGTAGGCTTATGCGGTATGCAAGGCGTATAGCATGGCGTTGTAGTATAGCAAGTTTTTGATAGAATTTTAGGGGCGCAGATGCCCAGGCTGTATGTCCATAGGTTAAAGTACTCCGCATGAAGGTTTTATATGTATTGAGAACGGTATTTTCCCTTAATCCCCAGGTTGTGCCCACTAATCGTTTAAGAAGATTAAGTCGATTTTGCGCTTGACCTATGAGTTTGGTGAGATGTGGAGTCCAGGTAAGATGAGTGTCAAAAATGACACCGAGATACGTAATAGTACTTGAAACTGGAATAGGCGTAAGATCAACCTGAAGGCGTGGTAAGAAAACTATGGTTTGTGTTTTGGAAGAGTTAATATTTAACCTCCAAACATGACACCATCGCACGAATGCATCAATGGCTACTTGCATGGTTTTATTGAGAGATTGTACGGTGCGGCCAGATGTGAAAAAAGCAGTGTCGTCAGCAATCTGAAATATTGTGGTGTTATTAGGAATAACAAGATCAGCGACGTACAGTAAGTATAATAAAGGAGACAATGATGAGCCTTGTGGTACACCAGATTGCAGCAAGATAGGATAAGATAGCGTTCTATTGATTGAGATATAAGCTAGTCGTCCTATTAAGAAGGAGTGTATGAAGCGGATGTACAATGAAAACGCGTTTTTTTCGTTCGTTCGTTCATAGCTAGTCATAATGACTAGCACCCTTTTAGAGGTTTACGCCCTCTCTTAGGGAAGAGTAGTACGTAAATGGACGATTTGAGGGATTTTGTGACGGTCTCCTAGAAGTTATTTATTATAATATTTTTTTAGGGTCTTAAGGATCTTTCCGATCCTTAACATTGGTAGGAAATTAACGAGGAATTGCAGTTAATTTATTATTGTACAGAACTGGAACAGCAGAAATATGATAGTAAGAGTGGGTACCTAGTGGTAAGGCATATCATATTTATACAGAGTGTGAATGATGAGCATGAAGAATGAGGCGAGGTGTGTCTTCACATCGCAACACTATAAGTGTTGGTCAGACAGACGAAGATATCTTCTCGCCTATGGGCTTATCGAAGTTTCGACGTAGATAATGGGAGCCCTGTTGGTAGCAGATGAATTCAGCGTGCAAATGATGGAAATATGAGTGGAAGATGATCATGAACTTGATAGTCTGTGAGGAGCTCCTGGTCTAATGCGTCAGGGGGTAGAGTGTAGGAGTAGAGAGTATAGAGTAACGATAGCGGTGGGGGGTAATATCGAGATGGAGAAGGATGTAGAGCTAAGTGGTGCATAGTATTCAGAAGTAAAGGGTGTTGGGTTTTATAACGAGAGCATATGTATGTCAGACGTAAAGTTTCAAGATGAAACTGAAGTGTAGGAAACTGAATCGGGTCGTACAAATCTGCTGTGGAACTAGGCAGTTTGACTCGATATGCAATGCCGAAAGCATGTCGTTCTAACACTAGTAACTTTTCGTAAATTTTTCGAGTGGCCGCAATCCATGCAACGTGTCCGTAAGTCAGCACAGGCCGTAGAAAGGCCTTGTATGTGTTCAGAATTGTGTTTGGTTTTAGTCCCCAGGACGTTCCAGTGAGCCTTTTTAATAAGTTAAGTCTATTGTAGGCTTTAGTTGTGACTGTTTGAAGATGTTGTTTCCAAGTGAGATGTTTATCGAATGTGAGCCCCAAGTAAGTTACAGTTGAACGTGCCTGGATGGGAGTTTGGTCGACTTGTAGTGAAAGGTGGTTAGGATTTCTTCTGACTCTTGATGTTCGTTTCGGTGGAATGAAGACAATTGCCTGCGTTTTTGTGGCATTGATCGTTAGCTGCCATTTGCCGCACCAGCGAAGAAAATTGTTAATTGCTAACTGTAGAGCAGTGTTGATGGATTGGATAGTAGATCCTAAAGCAAGAAAGGCAGTGTCGTCGGCATATTGAAAGAGGTAAATTTTATCAGGAAGTGGAGGCATATCGGCAACATAGAGAAGATAGAGGAGTGGTGACAGAGCCGATCCTTGAGATACTCCACAGTGAAGGAAAATAGGATGTGAGAGGCAGTTATTTATTGACACATATGACAGACGGCCGATTAAAAAGTTGTATATCAGTCTTATATATGGAACAGGAAATCGAAGATGAGTTAATTTGTATATAAGTGCGACGTGCCATACCCTGTCAAATGCTTTCTCGAGGTCAAATAATACAAGACATGATGGTTTGACCGAGTTATAGTGTTGTGTAACCATGGTGGTTAAACGAAGTAGTTGATCATTGATCGAATAACCTGGGCGAAATCCTGCTTGGTGTATGGGAAGTATCTGGCGTCTTTCTATGTATGCATGTAGTCGTCTTACTAGAATACGTTCTAGGATTTTACTAAAAGTAGACGTTAATTGAATTGGGCGGTAGGATGATAAGTTGGCAGGAGGTTTCTTTGGTTTTGGAAACATTAACGTTTTAGAAGTTTTCCAGGTGACAGGAAAATAGACAGTTCGCAGAATAAAAGTAAAAATTGTGGCTAACAAATTAAGCAATATAAGCGGGCTTTCTTTTATATGGCGATAGGTTATTGTATCAAAGCCAGGTGCACTATTTCTTTTGTTGCGAACAACTGTACTGATATCTTGAACTGTGATTGGCTCTGTTAGAGGTTCATTTTGCGGAAGAGTATGAAGGGCATGAGGTTGTAATGAAGGAGAAGATGGATTGACGGTGTCAGCTGGATGTCTATATAAATATGTGGAACTGAGTGGTGTGAAGATGTCTTGGAGAAAATCAGCAAAAGCGTCAGCTTTGGCGGAGTCTGTTTGTATAGGTAAGTCACCATTTAATAATGGATATGGTGTTTTAGTATGTTTACCGCACAGAGCATTAAAACGCTTCCAGTATTTGCTAGGATGAGAAGCACGAATGTAATTCTTGACCATCCTCTGAAGTTGCCGGTGATGACGGAGTGGTTCTGGATTTTTTGTACGTTGATAGTCACGATAAAACTGTCGAGAGCGAGTGATAAATGTGAGATATTCTGGTGGCAATGTTGGTCGGTAAGGCGTTGATGTAGTTACTGGTATGTAAAGTGAACTAGCTTCTTGGATTGAAGTTGTGATGGTATGGATGTCATGATGCAGTTCCTCCTCTGATGTAGAAGGTTGCAAAGGCTCTACTGCTGCCGAGAGATATGTTCTGTATTGTTCCCAGTTGGCTTTGTCAAAACGTAGGCTAGTTCTTTGAAATTCTGTAGATTGAGACGTATGACGAGTACTGAGTTGTAATTTGATCGGAACATGGTCACTTCCTAATGGATCGAGAACATCAATATGGATTTGTGAAACGAGATTAGCAGAAGTAATGACAATATCTGGTGTGCTTTGTGATACAGGCCTAGTGGGTTTTGGAAGATCATGAATGATACCAGTCGTGTGAGTTGTGACAAAGGTTTGAAAGGTAGACCTGTCTCTTTCTGATCTGCTGTGCATGTTGAAGTCGGCCATAATTATGAATCTCTTATAATTATCGGAAATGTGTTGCACGAATGCAGTAGGTGAAGGCTTTCCAGGTCTGATATAAACTGTAGCAACGGTTATGGCTATATTACGGAAGTATAAAGTAATGATGAGATATTCAGGAAAATCTGGCAGCCTACAAAAGTGTCGACGTGATGGAATACGTGCAGAAAATCCGACGGCTGTTCCTCCATTTGCGCGCCTCCTAGGAAGGGTGCTATCCTGTCTAATTAGTGTATATCAAGAAAAATGACAAGTGAGGGAGTGAGTGAGAAAGGTTTCGTTAAGGATAAACACTGCCGCTCTTTCTTCCAGTAACAGCGTTTCGAATAAAGCTTTATTCTGACGAATGGATCTAATATTGAGAAATATAAAGACTATGTTCATGATCAGTAGGTTAGACAGTAGTTTCCAAAGGTGCTGTATGAAAATAAACATTTTGACCAGAATAAGTAGCATGAAATGTAACATGGAATATTTCTTTTGCTGCATGGGTGATTTGCTTTAAGACATGCGAACGATGAAATGGGTTAATATTTTGAAGAGTAAGCGTTAGAAAGGCAAGCATATTGCGCACTGTTATAGGAGAGTCTAGTGAATGTGGAACGTCTGTAGAATAGTTATATATACGTAGTGGTGCCACGTACTCAGGGTGAGCTTCGGTAGGGGCGGGTTTGCAATTGCACTTGCAACTATATGTCGGGTGTTGTTCATGGCAAGTGTGACAATTCGGTGGTTGTTGTAGATTGGGACATGAACGAGTTGAGTGATCACCAGAACAGTAGCCGCAGATAGTGGTATTTGGGCATGTTGCGGTAGAGTGTTGATTATATGTCTGGCATTTTTCGCATCGAAGTGGTACTGGTGCTGGTGACCGTGAAGGTTCAACTCTGTGTCTTCTGTTATAAATGTATGCCCCATTAGTCAGAAGAGAATCAATGGTGGTTTGAGAAAGTGTTAGTACTCGAACAATGTACGTGGGGCCTGCAGCATTTCTAATTCGTATAACCTTCTGGAGTGTGTGTCCTTCGCATGTAAGTTCCTCCTGAATCTTTTCATCGCTATAAGAAGGATCAACGCCGCGAATCACCACGGAAAGGAGAGGAAGACGGCGAGGAGGTGGTATTTGCTTGCGTTGAGATGCATTGAGATTGGTGAGTTTAGCATCTTTGCCGAAGGAATCTATAGGTACTTTGTTCCTTATAGTACTGAGCAAGTTTGCATCTTCTGTTTTGAAAATAAAGCCGTTCCTAGTCTTGACTATTTCTTTGAGTGAGGCACGAGGAAGGTACTTGCGTAGTTGTAGAGCAACTTGTTTCTCAGTCGAGAAGCGTGAATCGAAATTGGTCAACAGAAACGAGTAAATTGATTGAGATAAAGCTGGAGCCGCAGTAGAATCTGTTTCCATGTCCGTAGGGTTGTCCACTCTATCTGGTGTAGAGTGTGCTTTCTTTGCAGGTGGTGAGAATTGCAAGCGGTTAGAATAACTTTGCTTGATCGAAGAGCGGGAAGCCACAGACGTAATAGAGCTTTGAGATGAGCTTCTGGTACGACCAGAAGTGGTTTGTGATTGTACCTTGCGTTTTTCCACCTTAGTGGAGCAACTTGGAGGACCAGGGATGATGCTTGGTAAAGCGTGTTTGCTTATTGTGCGTTTGCCATGATCGATGCTATTGTCCGCCATAGTGAAAACTGCCTGGTGGGCTAAGCCCAAGTATGAGATGATACCAAATAAACCGTAAAACCAAGAAGAATAGCAAAGTCGTCTATAGGTAATATCAGTTAGGCGTGTTAGCTCCGTGGAGGGTTCAAATCAACTCGACGGTTGTTTCCTTGACCTCAAAGAGGCAAGTAATCCAACCGTATATAGATGTTCGCGATTTAACCAAAGGGAATGGAAATACTAAAGGACTTGCTTATTTTTCTCCGCCAGCTACGGATACTTTTTTTTTTACCTGGTTAGATATTCCAGGTGGCCAGTTCGATGAAAACGCGTGAACTCTAACCTCTAACTTTGGATTTCAAACCTTTCATTTAGGGTTATTTGTTATATCCGTTTAACAAAGACAAATACTTTAAATAAATTATTGTGTACTTTAAATAAATTATTTAAATACATCTTTTTAACTAAAGTTTGTTTTTAAAATATTGTTCAAACCTTCGTATTTTAATAAGCATTCTCCAAACTCAATGCAGGTGAATTGTGCTCCCATCTTGGGAGTTCTTCTAAACTATACTAGCTGAACCTGCGCTCTCTACACAGCACATCATTCGCATATGAGCATAAATCTCCTTCTCATTCCTCACAACATATGTATATGTCCATTTACAGACGCAAGTGAAAGACGTCTTGATAAAAAAAAAATCGGCAAGGGGTGTCATAAAGGGGAGATTTTTTCGATTATTTCTCTCAATATCTCGCACCGTTTGCAAGATTTGAGCCCACTTCCGGTTGGAGTTTCTAATTCATCTATGACCAGTGTTTTCTTTCTTCTTGCATGCAGTCTGTAGTAAGCAAATAAATCACATATACAATTAATTATAATGTCAGTTATATATGGTGTCCATTGGGCAAAACACTCAAAAAATAAAGATTTATCTTTGACTCGAGAAATTCTTATCCTTCCTTTTTCATTATTATTTGGCCATGAAACACAGGGCTGATACATATGCAACCCCAATATACAACAATGTGGTGTTGGAATGTAAAACGCGTAGGATATGATGCTTTACTTTTTTTTAATTTCAACGCTTCCAGTGTACCCTAAAAATGTAATAAATAAATAATGCCCATTTCTTTTTAAAATATTCAATTAGAACTGGACAATCTACGCAAAATTTGCTATCGATCAGTGGAAACGTCATTTTTCTAGAGTCTGTAGTTTCCGAGATCTCATTGTCGAAAGAGTTGGCCACAATCATATAAATTTCCAGAAACATATAGTTTAAAAGAACTCAAAAGATGGCAGCATAGTTCATTTGCATTCATTTTGGAGAAGGCTTACTAAAATACAAAGGTTTTGAATATTAATTTCGTACCATAAACTTTATGGAAAAGATATAGTTAACTAATTTAGACTATTTAACGTACAAATACTTATACTGTTTGTCTCTTTTAAACGTGAAATCACACACAACCGTAAATGAAATATTTGAAAGCTAGAGTTATAAGTTGGAACTCGGGCAGTTTTAATCGAACTGGCCACCTGGAATCTCTAAGCAGGTAAAAAAAAATAGGGTATCCGTAGCTGGCGGAGAAAAATAACCAAGTCACTTAGGTATTCCATCCCCATCGGTTTATTTTAGTCGCGATCTTCGTACATACGGTTGGATTACTTGCTTCTTTGAGGGTGAGGAAACAACCGTCGAGTTATATTTAATATCTCTACGGAGGTTAAGGCACCAAATTGATCTGTTGACGACCTTGCTATTTCTATTGGCTAAACGATTTCTTAAGTTACTCTCCTCTTCGGAGGGTAGCTTATACATTTGACATCTCAGCTTCACTCATCATCTGAGCTTCTACGATGGCTACGTCCAAGCCAGTCATCTCGAAGAAGAAGACCAAAATCCCAACGAAGATAGTCAGCCGATCTCAATACCGGCCTGAGGACTTCCTTGTTCCGCTGGGGCGGCCCTCCACCTCCGGCGCTACTGTCAAGTCACGATCATCCTCGACTAACCGGTCGACGACTGACGTTCCATCCCTTGCTCCACCGCAGGACGACAATGCCATGGACTTTACCCTGGTTACTACACCCAAGCGACGTCGCTCGTCCTTGGAGTCCACACTGAGCCAACAACATTTATCAGACTTTCCTGTTTTACCGATGAGCAACCGATTTGATCCTCTCTCTACTCTCACAGCTGACGAGTCTCCTGTAATAGAGCCACGGCCCAAAAGCACCAAAGAGATTAAACCACCTCCTATTTACATTTACGGCATCAAAAACACTTACAACTTTACCAAAAGCCTTTCCAAGACCCTCAGAGAATCGCCTCAGGTTCGGCATAACAAAGAACGTATCGTGATTCATGTATCTTCTAGGGACGACTTCACAACTATAAAAAACTACTGGCATCGCCAAAAGTGACCGACCCCTAAAGGTTGTCGTTCGAAAATTGCCCATTGATACAGACGTCGTTGACCTTCAGTCTGAATTATTCACCTTAGGCTTTAAGCCACTCACGATTCATCAAATGTCTCGTCGGGGCCCCACTGGTAGAGATAGGATTCTCATGCCCCTTTTTCTCATTTCTCTCGAGAAAACTCCAAATATACAAGAGATCTACAAAATATCAGCATTGCTTCATTGTAAAGTTACACTTGAGCCGTATCGACCACCGAGTGTTCTGCAGTGTTACCGGTGCCAACGCCTTGGTCATTCACAAGACACTTGCAAAGCTCAACCTAAGTGTGGGCAAAGTTATTTTACAAAAGCCTGTGCCAAACCAGATGCATCTACGCCAGCAACCTGTGCAAACTGTGGAGGGGACCATCCAGCCAATTATCGCGGATGTCCCGTCTTTCGCTCCTACTCAGATGCTCTCAAGAAATCAACTCCTCCTAGCCGCAGCTCCGATCCTACTGTATCAACTTCAGTGGACGATAAGGCACCTCGCAGCGACCGTCCTCCACCACCAAATCAGGATGCTCCCTCTATGTGCAGCACACGAGATAGTGCGTCTACACCGTCCGTTAATGACTTTAATCTCCGCTCACTCCTCACTTACATCAAAACCTTTAACTTTGGCCGCATTATCTCTCATCTCAAGAAGGGATTTACTAGACTTCGGGAAGCCACGGATCCTGCGGCTAAGGCTGCTATCGTCATAGAGACATTCGCTGACATGATTGCTGATGGCTGCTTCTAACCAACCACTCATTCATCACACTATAACTGTTGTAACCTGGAATGCAGATGGTCTTACCGACCAGAAGCGTCTCCTAATTTGTTTTCTAGCTGAACATCAGGTAGATATCATGCTTATACAGGAAACTCACTTCACTGCCCAGGTTACACACTGGAGACTGCCCAACTACCAATTATTTCGCCTCGATCGAGTTCAACGAAGGAAAGGAGGATTACTGATTGCCCTGAAACGAAGTTTCAAGGCTAGACAACTCCTTTTACCCCCGTTACACACACTAGAAGCTCTTGCTATAGAAGTCTTCCTCCCCGGGATTCCTCTCATATTGGTTACGGGCTACCGTTCTCCAGCACATGACTTAGACCCCAATGATTTCGACGTCATCTCGACTTTGGGCCCCAAAATCATATTGGCAGGGGACTTCAATGCAAAACATGGGGAATGGCACTCTAGACGTTCCAACGAAAACGGACGAATATTACACCGGTAACTGCACACATCTCCATTCATCGCCTATGGGCACCTGATCCAACTCACCATCCTAAAGCAGGTGGAGAACCGGATGTGCTGGACATAGTTCTAAGCAAAGATACCATCTTAGCTACACGTCCTTACGTGATCTCAGCAATGGACTCAGATCATGATCCGGTCCTTTTCAAAATTTCGCATCGTCATATCTCCCGTCCTGCTCCCGCTCGTATCTCCCAAACTACGAACTGGGATGTCTATAAGCAGGAATTAAATTCCTTTCTCGACATAGCCGCTCGTTCAAATTCTCCTGCGGAAATTGATCAAGCGGTCGCCCATCTCACACTTGCTCTACGTACGGCTTACTCCCTCAGCACATCAATAATTCCTGACTCGCAGTCCGATCCACACTGTGACTCTCCATTACTTCGTCTTTATATCCATCTCAAACGCTGGGCTCGAAGTACTTGGCAGCGCACCAGACATCCACTCTACAAAACGCTATGGAACACCTTAAGCCGCAAAATAAAGACCATCACTCGACGACAAACCGAGCAGTACTGGGATACTTTTTCGTGGGGTCACACTTAATGACAGTAAAATTTGGCAGTATTCCCGCCTTTTCCAGCGCCGAGAGACTTCTCGTCACACTCAAATACTGCAAGGTCCGCATGGAGTCATACATGACGACCAAGGGCAAGCAGACTTATTTGCTGCATCTCTAGAGTGCCAGTTTACACCTAATGCGACTCCTGTCGTTCCTCACATTCAGCAGGACGTTCGGGTCACTATGCGCATGCTCCATTTCCAACCAATACTTCCTTTACCTGAGGTCGTAACACCAAGGGAAGTTGAGCGTCAGATCTGTCACTTACCCAACAACAAAGCGTCTGGAGTTGATGAAATCCTCCCGGAACTACTGAAACATGGGACACGGAAGCTACTTCTGTATCTTGCTGCTTTATTTACAGGCATCCTTCAGGTTTGCTACTTTCCCCGTGCTTGGAAAGAAGCGAAAGTCATTCTTCTCCCTAAACCAGGTAAAAATCCGACTCTCCCAGAAAACTATAGACCAATTAGCCTGTTATCTCATGTGAGCAAACTCTTCGAACGAGTGCTTCTTGCCCGCCTTCATGAGCACGTCACCACTTTTGATATACTCCCCTACCATCAATTTGGTTTTCGTGCTAACCACAGCACAACAAGCCAATTAGTGAGGGTAGTCGACCACCTGACTACCTCTTTTAATCGACGACAATATGTTGTGGGTGTATACCTTGATATCTCGAAGGCGTTTGATAAAGTGTGGTTACCAGGTCTCATTTATAAACTTCGCTTACAAGGCTTCTCTTTACCTTATCTCAAACTCCTCACTTCATACCTCTTTCATCGCTTTTTCCATGTCTCTGTGGGACAGGCCAAGTCTGCTCCCAAACCAATTCAAGCTGGCGTACCTCAAGGCGCGGTTCTTTCGCCTCTGCTTTACACCTTATACACCGCAGACGTACCCATTGTGCCACACTGTTTTCCTGCAACATACGCCGATGACACTGCTTTCTTCACGAACAGCAGCAATCTTCGTCTTTCCTACCACTACATGCAGCGGCAACTCAATGTCTTTCAACGTTGGGCTACCACCTGGCGCCTAAAAATCAACGCGGATAAGAGCGTTGCAGTCTGTTATAGCAAAAGACGCAACAGAGCCATCCATCGTTTATATTATGACAACATTGAAGTTCCACACCGTCTGCATGCTAAATACTTGGGAGTTATCTTAGATCGAGGCCTTACTTTTGGTCTTCATATCAGGGACATTAAACACCAAGCCCTTCGAAAATTGTCTGCCCTCTATACTATTCTGCGTTGCAGTGCCTTAAGTCATGAAACAAGACTCCACGTTTTTTAAATGGTAATTTTGTCCACAATCACCTACGCATGTCCAGCATGGCAACATGCGGCACTCAGTCACTTGCGCACGGTCGAGAGTGTGCAAACCAGGGCAGCTCGTATCATAACAGGCCATGACCGATATACGCGTAATCGTCAACTTCTAGAGGACTTAAACATATATCCTATCCGGGACGTATTACATCAACATCATACTCGTTTTTGGGCCAACCTCCCCCGCCACGTCAACCCCGCTATTGCAGCCATTGGCACAGCGCATACACACCGACGAACTTACAGGACGCCACGTTTGTAGCATAACTCTTTACCCACACTCTCCCCCTCACTGCGACAGTTGCAGCTGAAGGCCGCATAACGTCGTCGTATCTCATGTTCTAACTCACCCCCCAAAGGTCTAATCATTTTGTTTTCTACAGCTATCATCAAGTCAGGGATATTTGTCCGATACTCGACACAAAACTACACTTTCAAGCTAAGCTAAGCTAAGTTTTAATCGAACTGGCCACCTGGAATCTCTAACCAGGTAAAAAAAATAGGGTATCCGTAGCTGGCGGAGAAAAATAAACGAGTCATTTGGTGTGTCCATCCCCATTGTTTGAATTTTAATCGCGATTTTCTGTATAGGGTTGGATTACTTGCCTCCTCGAGGTCCAAGGAAACAACCGTCGAATTGATTATAAGCCTCCACGGAGGCAAACAAACTAAATTGATCCTAAAGTTGACGACTCTTGCTATTGTTTTTGGCTTCTCGATTTATTTGATATTCTCCTCTTTGGAGGCTGAGATACCTGGACACAGTTGACGACCTTGGCACATCTATCGGCTAACGAATTCCTTTTGTGTTTTCCTAACGCAGTACCATGGCTTCTCCTACACAACCCTCCTATCAGCATTGCGGATTACCACAGATCATCCCAGGTCCAGCTGACGCTGCTGCTCTTGACAGACAACGCAGAGAAAGCCACAAACGTGCTCAAGGCACTAGTCGATCTCCATCTCCATCTGGATCCCGATCTCGCTCACGTTCGCCAGGTGTTTCACGACAAACTCTGTCCCAGCCATCAAAGAAAGCACACACCATTAGCGATTCTGAATATGAACTTCAGATAGATCTAGGAGACGACCGGCAATTTCCCCCATTACAACCACCGCAACGTCCACCGGTATACAGCTTTCTCCTTCAACAGTTTGACCCTAAATTCGCCAATCTCAAGATTCTGCTCCAGATATTCTGTAAGTACGTACCTCGTACGTCAATTTCTGAACTAATACCTACTCGCAATGGCATCATCATTATCAAATCCACAGATGAGAAACTAGCCTCTAAAATTCTGAACCGCTGCAGCTATGAAGTCTTTGGCAAAACAGCCACTATGACAAAATTAACCGACAAAAGAGCCTAACAACCACCACGGAAATCGCCTACCTTGTCTGTAGTTATACGTGGTGTGGACTCGTCGATCACAGACGAAGAGGTTGCCGAAGAGCTCAAACAGGAAGGCCATGTCATTACGAAATGCATCCGCATTAAGAACAATATGGGCCCGACATATATGATGCGTGTTCTTACTTCGCACCAAGAAACTATCGATGAACTTCTAACTTCAGGGGCATTTATCTTCAAACGTCGACACCGGGTCGAGGCATCTCGCACTCCACAACCTCTCCCGCTTCGATGCAAAAAGTGTCAAAAATATAATTCGCATCCAACATCAAAATGTCCCAATCAACCAACGTGTGGCTTTTGCTCCGGGTCTCACTTCACTAAGGTCTGTCCAAATACCCACCAACCGCCTAAATGTAACACATGTCCTGAACAACACCCAACGTTCAGTTACAAATGCAAATCCAGGCCACCAGTGGACGAGACTAAACCTGAACTTGTGGTGCCTATCAGAACGCCCGAAACTAAATCTGAATCTCCGCCTATCACTTCAGTATATCAACCTATCACGATCGAACAACTTCTTGCATTTTTCACCGTAGCTCTGCAAAACATTCATCCATTTCAAAGACAATATGTACTCCAACAAATCCAACTTGCAGCTCAGACAACTCTTAACGTCACATTAAATGCTACATATTCAGGTCCGTATGCTTATTTCCATGCTACTGCGGTTCCACCTAGCTCTTAAAAACCTCACTTACTGTATACCGAACATTATGGCTTTAATATTTCTGTTTCTGAATATCCGGTCTCTTCAATCACATAAACCACTGTTTGAACAACTGCTACTAGAAGAACAAGTCAATGCATTTCTCCTTAACGAAACTCATCTGAAGCCTAAACAAAGCTGCAAATTTTCACGATACACACTGCTCAGACATGACACAACCATACCCATGTACCGTGCAAATGGCGGAGTCGCCCTTGGGTTTTCTCCATCAATCGCCTATCGCCAACATTTACTATCAATACCAAACATCCCGGAATACATCATTACCACTCTATACTACAAAGATATATATATGTCACTTTGGCTACCATTTACATCCGCCCTGGTCATGCCATACCTCTAAATTTTTTTTCAGTATATCTCAGACACGTTCCGCACCTACATCATTACAGCAGACATAAATTTTCACAGTCGAACAGCCCGCCAAAAGGAAGAATTTCTAGATTTCATTGCAACCGAAACATCCGGCACATTCCATACTCTGCCTCATTCTACCAGACCGATCTCGGATACCACTCCAGACGTTGTCATTACTTCAGCCAGTATCTCTGCACGGTGTACTCTCACAGTACTCGATCCGCTTGGTAGTGATCATGTTCCCGTTAAATTAGCACTCACTTCTTCACACCGTCCAGCACCCCACTTACCTCCTGTCACTCGTACCACGTTGCGCTTCGACAAAGCCGACTGGCCAGGATATCGAAATTACCTCAGTAGCATTTTTGAAAACTCAACTTTATCAGAAACGGAGGAAGATCTTCATAATTCTTTGGATAGAATAACTACAGCACTCCATGACGCTACCAGCCGTTTTATACCGACTAGTACATCCCATAGTTATCATCCAACGCTCCCACCCCATTATTTACAACTTATCAGACGTTCACGAGCGCTCTACAAAGATTACAAACGTACAGGAAATCGAGAGTCATTGCACTTACATCGTCAATTTCAACGCACAGTTCACAATTATGTTAAAGCATATAAACTACGTCAATGGATAAAAGCTTGCAATAATTTGGCAAACGATGCACACCCATCCAGATACTGGAACCGTTTTAATATGCTCACTGGTCGCAAGACCCACACTACCTATCCTCTTCTAGAGAATGAAAATCCTCTTCACACAGATAAAGAAAAAGCAGACGCCTTCGCAACCTATCTACAATCTATTTTCACTCCGTCTGAAGCAGCCATTTCTCGCAGGCATCCCACACATACCTTTAACATAAATTCACCAGAACTTCAACCCAGCACGTCTCATGTTTTACCCGAACATCCTCTTACTACGCCTATCACTGTAACAGATATCAACTCCGTCACGGCTCGCAAACGCAATACTACCCCTGGTCTGGACTCAATCACTTATCGTCATTTCAAAGAAGCGCCTCTCGCCTTACTACACCTTTTAGCAACTATATTTACGTTTATTCTCCGCACAGGTTATCTTCCCCCTCAGTGGAAGACTTCCAAAACACTCATGTTTGCTAAGCCCCACAAACCACTAAATTCCGTATCATCTTACAGGCCCATACAATTAACTCCGACTTTCAGCAAAATATTGGAACGCATCCTTGTCAAACGACTTCACACTCACTTAACAGCGAAAAATTTGCTACCTTTACATCAAGCTGGTTTCCGACCAGGATATAGTATTAACGATCAGTTACTTCGCCTCACCAACATGATCACTAATCATTACAATTCTTCCAAGCCTGTCTGTTTAGTTTTATTCGATCTCGAAAAGGCATTTGATAAAGTATGGCACCTGGGACTTTTATTCTAGCTTCTGTCTTTCCGTCTTCCAATCACGTACATCCGCTTCATTTTTAATTTTCTTTCAAACCGCCTGGCTTACATTTACATCAATGACAGTGTCTCTTATCCTGTTTTTTCTTCATAGCGGCGTTCCGCAAGGCTCTGCCTTATCCCCACTGCTGTATCTGCTTTATGTCGCTGACATGCCATCCTTACCGCAAAACATTCATACTTTTCAGTACGCTGATGACACGGCTTTCCTGGCGTTAACAAAGACTATCTTTTAAATAAACACTGCGATGAATGAAGCTATCCGTCGCTTTAGCGATTGGTGTCGGACGTGGCGCTTAACAATAAACGCTACCAAAACTCAGGCCATAGTCTTTATTCCACCAAAACGTCGATCACGAGTTCATCGAAACCCAGCTCGTCTTGCCCTTACCGTCAATGATGCTGCCATACAGCACTCAAAGACAGTGAAATACTTGGGTATAACATTTGATCATCAACTTACATGGCGTCCACACCTCGCTACCGTTGTAAGCAAAGCCAAAAATAGATTAAATTTACTTAAATGTCTCATATTTACCACGTGGGGTCTCCATTCTTCTACGCTCATCAACACCTACAAGGTCTTCCTCCGTCCCGTACTTACATATGGTTTTACCTACTGGATATCAGCAAGCGCAAAACATTACGAAAAGCTGTTAATAATGGAACGACATGCTCTCCGCCTAGCCTACCGCATTAAATTACCAAGTCCAACCCGTGAATTGTACGACCGCATCACACTCCCGCACCTTCTTTATCATATTGAAGCTCTTCGTATTAAATATATAACTCAACGGTATGACAGCGAACACGCTTTATTTTTTGAAACTGTTTACAGCGACGCTCCCTACACTCACAGCCATCACCACACGTCTACACCTCTCTCACTGCTTTTCGCATTATATAAATATACCGTACCTCCAAATCATCCGGACTATAACATCATCAGTATCCTCAGCACATCACACGTACCGGCCCATATCTCACCTTCATATCATGCACAGTAAACCCGCTTGTCACTAACAGGACCTTCTCACGTATAATAAAATAAATAAATAAATAAAACTTATGGCGGTTTAATACAGTTCATAAATGTATCTTTGCCCAACAGAAAATATTTTTTTCGCCATAAATATGTTAAATCTCTTTCCCAAATAGAGGGTGTAGCCCTCGCAATGGGTGCTAGCTACACCATAGCTAGCTAACTTAAAAAAAAAACTTTTAATTGCTATTGTAGCATTTTAATAGATAGATGTTTCTGGAAGTTTATATGTTTGTTGCCAAAATTTTCACAACGACATCTCGGAAACTACAGGCTCCATCTAGAAAGATGACGTTTTCACTGATCGATTGGAAATTTTTCGTAGATTGTCCAGTTATAATTGAATACATAAAAAAAAGACATGGCCACTATTTCTTTATTACACTTTTACGTGTACAGCGGGCCACAGAAATTCTTGATGTAGAAAGTCCGTGAGTTAGGCAACCGAACTAACGCCTGCCCCAAGATTAATTACGCCTGGTAGTAGCAAGCACAGGAGCGTGAAGAATCCCCCACCTGTTAAAAGCACAAATCTTAAAGAGTATTTTTCTGCAGAAGGGGAGCGAAACTCTGGCCGACGAAATGACAAAAGGGAGTATTTGGATACTTGTACTCACAGTACTTCTTGTATGTATGATACACACATAAAATTATACACGGCCACTTGAAAAAATATACGGATACCAGAGACGCCGAAGAGAAGGGACTTACTTAATCTTACAATTAACTCAAATGGGGATTATGTAAGCAATTTTACTTAGTTCAAATAACTATACATATCCACATATCAAATAATATACGCATACATTATGCGGCATATATGGTAGGCTATTTTTTTACTAACTTAAAGCTTTGCGCTGAGTTTTGAAACTATTAACAGTAGTTCTACCTGAAAATCAATTAAAAGTATGGATGGATCATTTGGCAGGAAGAACCCAATCCTCAATGAAAATTTTCTGGGTCTAACAGGGCATGAACTCCTAGGTTCCGGCGCTATTGATTCATACGTAATACTACTTCGAAAGAAGAAATTGTTGATTTCATTATTCGTTAAATATTTTTGTTAAATTGTAACTGTTGGCAATGTATTTGTAAATGTTAAAAATGCAAAATTGGGTAACACTCAAACGAGTTGGAGAACTTATCCGTAGTAAATTAGGCCTATTTGCCGTTAACTTGCAAATATAACTGAGGGTTCGTGATTTGTATAATATTTGTGAAATTTTACACATTGGCACACAAAAAGAAAAGGGGAGAATATAGTGTCAATAAACAAGTTAAACATGCACGAAATTAACGGATAACATCAAATATAGAACCATTCACAGAATTAACTCTGTAACTCGTTTTCTCCATTCATTTTCTTTCCTTTATTTTCAGGATTACGTCATCACTGAATTTCTCCACTGGATATTATCTTTCATTTAGCAGCGTCCAACTGGAGCTCAGCCTTGTAAATGAAACATTTTAAAAGGTTTAACGGCGAAGGTGGGAATCGAACCCGGACCGCCAGGTTAGAAAAGCTACAACTCTAACCAATCATCTAAAACATTACTTCTTCCGGCTCACCTAAATAAAGAGTTTTCTGTTCGCTCAAAACAGTAGCTTGTTAATAGTCAGATTGATTGGCAAAACACAGGAATATGTAATTGATTCGGAGGGCATTACAGTATATCACTGTATTCACTAAATTATCAACATTACAGATTTTTTAGAAACAAAATACAAAACACCTTTATTTTTAACCAAATACGGCGCGTCTATTATACTCGTAAACAAACTAAAGACAAATTAATTACTGCGTAGTAATTGCGGTTAAGTTGTCAAGGCGCTTGACCAGTAATCTGAACACTGGCGTCGTTAGCTTTTTAAATCTGGAGGGGTCGGATGAATCAAAATCAAAATCCTCTTTCCGACGAAAGTTATATATACAAAGTAGTATAGTTTCTTTAACTATATTTGACTAAAGTCTGGGGAGACGCGTCCCCACGACCCTCTTGCTAACGACGCCCGTGATCTGAAGGTAGTCGAATCAAATCGGATCCACGAACGACAAGTACTACTATGAGCAAAATAAATGACGCGTCTCTTTATTTTGAAGTTTTTTTGAAAATATCTCCGTTTTCTTTATATGTTCGAAATTTCGGAAGGTTTCCCGAGCAGGACAGGTTAATAACAAACCCGTTTTTAATATTTTTTGTTAGATATTAGCATAAAATAAATAAATTAGAAGCAAAAAAAAAAAAACATTAAATCGACAGAAATCTCGAGAATTACCAACTCTGCTAAAGTGGGAAATTTTCAAGAACGCGAGGGAATTCTGCAGTTCAACACAAAGCAGCGACATCTATGTCATTGAGAGAAATGTGGATTAAATCGACAAACTATACTTTTAACGAATATTTCTAATATGTCTTATTACGTGCATTATCTGCAAACTCCAAATATATGAATATATGCTAAGTATTAAAGTAAAGATAGTGGAAATTATCTATGGAAGAGGACGAATTGGTAGCTCGATCGTAATGAAATATCGTCTTTACCGGAACAGGCTTACTTGACGTAAGAAAACAAATAGCTCAGTTAGTTAAAGCAACGTGTCTGTATGCCGAAGGTAGTGGGTTTGATCCCATGGAAGTGCTTTTGCCATTTTTATCACTATGGTTATTTTATTTATTTTTTTATGTGAGAAAGAATCAAATTGTAACTCATGTGTAAAATTCATGACGATACCAAGAAAAGAAAAAAAATGCCGTTGTCGCACTTGCATTAGCGTCCCTAATTTTGGTTGCAAACAGTTTCGTAATTATTTCCCCTGTGCTCACTGCTCACCATATGCTCGCTGGCGCATAACGGATGTTTCCCAGTAAATGTTAATTCTAATTTGGAGAATTTTATAAAATTTCACAATATTTCTCACTAGATAGTCTTCTGTCTACGTGTTTGGATATTTTGATAACAGATTTCCCTATTAAATGTTTAATTTTCCCTAAATGTTTAATTACGGAAAAGTTTTACAATGTATTTGTATTGAATTGAAATTGTTTTGAATTTACTACATAAGGACAGTTGCCCGAAGGAGGAGAACTCAAGTAATTGATATTCTACGTAAAAGCAACCTATTGTAGAATCATGATGCTTCTTACCTTCAGCACATAATCTTTACGTTAGAGAGTCAGACAGAGAAAAATCCTGTTTTTTCTTCCCCTATATCCACCCATCTTAAACCTCTACATACCATTGTTCGTCTCACAAAATGTTCGTGCTCCAAAAACATACAAATAATAATACTGTAATAATAATAGTAATAATAATCCTGAATATGCCATCCTTACACAATGTAAGGATATCTTAGTTTCTTAGTTTAAATCTTAAATATCTTAGTTTAAAATGCTTTCTTTAGTAATTATTTGAGCAACCATGTAGGAGGGGGTACGACGTTTTATTTTGCCCCTCTCATTTCAGTACTACTCCAACAGAAAGTAATTTCTGATAAGTAGGGCAGACAAAATGAATAAGAAATATATTAAAGCATCCTCTCCCCTTTCATGATTGGAATATCACGCAATATTTTTATTCTACCAAAGATGGCCCTGTGCGGTTGCGGGTAGGTAACTAAAAAAATACCTAATATATAGCGCGCCTTGATTGTAATATTACCGCTTGTTTATTTGTACGAGGGAGCCCCTACACAATCAAGGGTGACAAAAAGAATAGGAAAAGTGTCTATTGATTCCAGTGGTGGATCCAGCACGAACTCCTGGGGAAGGGGAGGGGAAGTGAAACATTCTTTTGATGATGTGAAGCTGTCACAAATTACCACTTAACTAAACTAAACAATAGTGGGGTGAACCGGAACCCAGTCAGTTTAAATTGATGTAAAAGTTTAATTTTTGGCTTCATATTAAAGTTTTGGTTTCAAATGAGAATTTCAGTCCAAGTGGTCAATGATCAAATCTCGTGGGGCTCTTCAGTGTAGGCTAATACGGCCCCCTTATGAGAAAAGGCAAAAATATTAACATGTTTATAACTTTTGAATTTTTCATCTATTTTAAAGAAATTATTGGCTTCATATTAAAGTCTTGGCTTCAAATGACAATTTCCGTCCGTGTGGACAATGATCAAATCTCGGAGGGCTCTTCGGTGTAGAGGTTTCGGCTTCTTTATGGGACAAGATTCACGTGTTAATCCTTTCCAAGTGTTAACGAATGCGCACGAGATAAGACATGTTTCAAGAAAGAGACGAGACGCGCTTTGACATCCAAGATAAAACGAGGCAAATGTTTTGGACACGAAAAATGAAAATGAAATGAAATTTTGAGTTTTACGTCCCACGGTTATGCCGGTTAGGCTAAAGGAGACGGTGATGATGAGTAATGAATAAAATGGTGGAATGAAGAAAGTGGGAGGAAACGGGAGAACCCCGAGAAAACCCACGCACACGGTGTTTGTTTTGGACACTAGATAGCTTGTAAAATGTCTCGTCTTGTCTGGAATGTCTCGAAAAAAAAGTCTAAGTTTTAAAATTATTTTTCAAGGTTTACTCTCTCAGAAGTAGTTCTCTGCCTTAACATTAATAACGGCATTTGTGATTTAAAAAAGATAAACAATGCCTAAAGTTAATAGTTAACTTTTCGAAAAGAAGCTTCATTAAAGGAGCAGTTGGACTTAGAAATGCATTTTTTACAATTTATTTCCATTTGTAGAGTTGAAAATTCTAAAAGGAATGGTGTTTGTTTGATCGCGATACGTTCAGTCGTTAGCGAGTAACAGAGGAAGAAAGATTTTGTGATGACGTCATAGGTGGCCAAGGAGCGAGAGCAGGCTTACATACTACACAATGCCGAGCATTTCGTTTGTGAGAGGTGCGGTGGCACGTTCTAAGTGCGATTTCCTTTTCCAGAACTGATTGCAAAGACTTACAAATATCATCTGCATGTAAAAGATGATATCTGATGGTGGGCTGTACAAACGTTTTTATATTATTATAAAACGTATCCTATAAAGCATGAGTTCAGCGTTTCAAAGAAAAAAATCGAAACCGATATGTAAATAGATGGCGGACGAGATTACTGCAACACCTACTGTGTGTTTCAGATGTAAAACATCACGGGCAATAGCCAATGGTGCGCGATATTTCGCGCGGTGTTGCCGGATCATGGATTCCCCTTTCCCTTCTCGCTCTTCCTCCAGTTGAGATTATGACACATACATTGGAAACATTATTCGCAATGTAAATGTACTATTCCAGCAAACTCAAGAATTTTGACCGTGCATCCTAGAAGTATATATAGCAATTAAATTATTTACTTATTAACTTTTCCAGTGGATATGCTAAACACTCGTCTTCAACACTATTTCACTATCGTCTATGGCAGTTAATATTTCGTCATTATCTGAATCTGAGTCTTTAAATGTATTATCATGGGCTAAAAAAATGTAAACACAAAAAATAATTCTTCGAGCCTGATTTCGTAGCACTTTATTTTTTATTTTTATTTTTTTTAAAGAAAGCTCCGCACTTGTACTCGGTTTGCTTAAAGACATTGTCAACTATAATTTTGGAGAAAAAACTAACTACCACGAAATAAAGTAACCCAGACACTAATGAATTCTGTTTGTGCTAGAAGAGAAGTTACGTTCCTACACAACTAGCCCTTTGTTTCCTTCTCAGTTTTCATAGCAAATAACATTCTTGGTCTTGGTCGTCACACAAAAACAATCCGTCTGATTCCTAAGCAAGTCCATATGATCGAGTTTGTTTTGGGTTACGATAATTTACGACACCATTCAGACGCCTGGTGCTTTTGAATCCCTGCTGGAGGAGGAAAGAGGGACTAAGTGGTCGCATATATGTAAGGCAGTGAAACGTGAAAGGAAAAAAAAAACATACTGCGTTTTTTTTTCTGTCGAGTAAGGAAGAATTTATCCCGAAGTAAATTTCAAAACAATATTACGAACTTCCCATACTTTGTTCTTACGATGTTAGGCATATTATATATATATAAATGAATCAGATTTCAAAGGCGTGTAGCCACGGGGGAAAAGGGGGCCCTGTCTTTCCAAACTATTAACAACTTCAAAATGAGGTTCGTGGTATGTGTTTAATAAACCTATTTAATAGTTAATGCAAATAAGGGACGTTTATAATAAAATATGAAAGTTTAAAAAAATCAAACATCATCAGTACGGTTTCTGTACCTAATTAAAACAATTAAAATTAACCATATGCTTTATATTCTCATTTCCCTAACTGGGAGCACACTGTATGAACTCTCTATTAGATTATTGCATAATAATATCTGAGTTGATATTTTTTCGAGTTTCTTTTCCTTTACTATTTTAACCCATATAAATACAAAGTCAGATAAACAGACTGCTATAAACAGCATTTGTTTTCTTATGAATAGCTTATTGATTCATCTACAATCCGGTTTTTAACCGAGTACTGTCAAGATCCGTCTTTTGATAAGGTAGCATTGTGAAAATATAACATGTGTATAGTATGTATGGTGAGTTAAAATGCTTTCATATTCTGAAAGAGATCATTTGTTCTCTTTTAAATGTGTGAAAAACTTTCCTCCCCCTGAAAGTAATGTTCCCCTAGAACAACCTGCTGGTTACACCCATGATTATTCTGTAATAAAAGTTGAGTTCTATTTCCAAATTAAAGAAAAATCCACGCGGGACTCATCGCTTGTTTTACTAATTGTTTTATATGGAAACCTTTAAAAGCGTGTATCATAACTACCAGTTGACATAAAAAGATGTAGTTTTCACGTATGTGTTCGTAATTCTTTTCTCTACTTCGTAAAGTGAGCAGTTGTTGTGCTAATACAATATTTCTAATAAGCGCCTCTGGTATTGCCAAGATTCGCAGTAGCGCGAGAAGTCAGCGTGCAGGACTTCTTGTCGCGAATTGTCAACACCGCTCAAAGCCAATTGAACGCCGCGTGAAGGCAACTCAAGGCCATGCCGCTTATCATTTGAAATCTGCAATAAGTACCTTCTCTTTAATCATTCTTCCGATTCCCAAACATAAGTATATTCATTTTCACGTTTTGTTGCAATTTTTAACGCTGACCCTATAATTTTGCGCTTCAAGGTATGTACAGGAGCGCAACATATGAGGCAAAAATGAAATAACATCTGTAAAGTTTGCCAGAATACGAAAAACACTTCACCGGTTAAATTTCTTTTATTCTCATAGCTGTCCGTGGAACAACTCTCATCACCCGTTTCATCATCATTGTCACATAATATAGAGAAATTAAACGATGAATCAATGTCTTGAGGAACAGTCATCGTCACTGATTCCTTCTACAAGCAGGTATATTTCACTCCCTAATTCACATTGTATAGCTTATTTCCCTAGCAGTATATTCAGAATCATGAGTGACATCGTCTCTATTACCCTGTAATGCCTCGTCTTGACTACAACCGTCAATTGCGTCTTGTACGATATTTGTACGTTGGTAACTGGAAATAGATCGATGCTTGTTCAATGGCTCGGATTTTAAACCTCTCAATAATATACTTGGAACAGCATTTAGGAATGCGCACGAGTCGAGACTTGTCTCGAATCTCGACTCGAATTCGAGTCAAGATTCGAGTCGAGCCACACTTTGTAAAATTCTAGACGAGTTGAGACAAACGTATTTCTCGACTCGAATTTTCGAGTCGAGACACGAGTCGAGTCGAGACAGCTCCTAAAAATCTCGACTCGACTCGAATGTCTCGAAAATCTTTCTATAACTTTTAATATTATTTTGAAGAAAGTACTCATTCAGAAACACTCGGCACGAGAATTTCGGAAACTGCAGGACTTGTCAGGTGTTCGAGGAGTGTTGTGGTGAGTGTCTTCAACAAGTGGCGAAACTATGGGGAAACGACGTCCAAACGTCAAGGGGTTGGGCGCCCCCCCCCTTCATTACATTTTTCCAACGTCGTAGGCTGGGCAGATTGGTAAAACAGAACAGGCAGCGAACTGCGTCGGAACCAACATCTGAGTTTAATTAATGCTGGGCAAAGTACAAGTGTGTCTGAACTAGTGTTGTAAAATTTCCGGAAATTTTGAACATGTTGGTAAAAAAAAAAACTTTTCTTTATTTCTTTATTGAAAAATTGGAAAAATTGAAAAATAAAAATATTTGTATTAGATTAATTTTACTAGTAACCATATATTTTTTCTTCAAACGCGTAAGTTCAAAAATTTCAATATTGCCAATATTAAAAAATAGCACTCGAAAATAAAACTATTCCAATCATTATCTATATATTAAAATACTAGATTTACGCGTATATGTTTGTCCCCACAGAAAAGTTTACATGTTTGTTTCCAGTCCTTTCGACAATGAGATCTTGAACCCACAAGTGCTAGCAATGTGCCGTTTTCATTGGTCGATTCCAAAATTTTGTTTAAATTGTCCAGTTCTAATTGAATATTTAAAAACAAAAACAACATGACCATTAGTTCTTTATTACATTTTTAGGGGTACAGTGGAAGTACTGATTTTTTTGTAAAAGTAAAGCATCATACTCTATGAGTTATTCCAACGTCGCATAGTTGTATATAGGGGTTGTATATCTCTCAGGGGTTTGTATAAGAAAACGAAGGATAACCATTTCTCCAGTCTAAGATGAATCTTCATTGTTTGGGGAGTTTTTTTCACAATGAACTCCGTATATCTCTGACATAATTAATTATGTGTGTAATTTATTTATTTATTACATAATGCATGCAAAAAGGAAGGAAACGCTGGTCATATATGAATTAGAAATTCCAACTACAAGTGGGCTCAAATCTTGCAAACGGTGCGAAATATTGAAAAAAAAAATAATCGAAAACAATTCTCGTTTATGATACCCCTTGCCGATTTTTATGAAGGCGTACTTCACTTGTATCTGTAAAGGGACATGTACAGATATGAGGATTGACAAGGAGATTCATGCTCTTATGTGAATGACGCGCTGTGTAGAGAGCGCAGGTTCAGCTAGTTGAAAATTAATAGTCTGCACTTATTTCTTTTATGCCATTTATTCGTGGATGTGCATTAATTACACAACTTTTACAGTTACATACAAGCCTACCAACATGAAGTGCTTCTGTTGCAACAAATAGGTCTCTTGAATGAAACTGAGTTCTTAATATGCTCTTTGATCTAGTGAAGTTTTGTTAATTTTAACCAAATCACTTCTTAAGAGAAAGAGCAGTAGGCAAACTTCACTAATACTCATACACTAAAACATATAATTAGTATTATTTAATATTTTAATATAGACACTTATATAAACTTTATGTACAAAAATCCTGTATGTAGAGGTCTGCGCGGATGCGGATATCCGCGGATATATCCGCATTAAAATGGATATTTGCGGATATATATCTCTTTTCTGTGCGGATAGCGGATAAAATCGCGGATAATGTTTCCTACATTTTTTGTGCCAAAAAAAATGCTGTGAATTTTCTGATAATGTGGAAAGAGCATTAGAAACGTTCGTTTTGAATTAAAAGTTTTAAAACCAGTTGAAAATACTAAAATAAAAAAAAAATGTGTGTTTGAAGCTTGTGACTCAGTGACAGCAAAATGACACGAGAGAGTTGTCCTTTTATTGCTGTTTTCAATATTTTTAGCAGCCGTTTTGTAGGTGAATGACCTAAACAGAAAGAAGCGAAAGCCCCATCGCTAATCCTCAAGTACCGCTATTTACTGTAAACAAAAAAAAAAATAAAAATAAAAAATAAAATAATAATAATAATAATAATAATAATTGCCGCCAAAGCTCCTCTGATAAAGCTGAAAATTTTCAGACCATTCGCCTTGAAGAGGAAGAAATGTCTTCAAATAAAGTTTTTCTAGTCTGAGAGTCAGGAACCAAAACCCTAAAAAACACCGCATCCCCTTCCATAAACTGAAAACTGGTCAGCAGAATTATCTTTGCCTTTTGTGACAAACTGGAGAAGCGCGTAGGTCACCGAAATAGTAAACAAATCACATCATACTCTCATATTTATCTCTCCCTCTCTTAAAAAAAAGGAAAAAAAAAATTCACTGTTTCCTTTGAAGTACAGCAGATACTGAATGCACGTTTGCGATCCCACAGATTTCTCTCTTCGGAGAGGTGCCACGGAGCTCAATGAACATTCCGAGGGATTGGAGTTTTATAACAGCAATTGTTTCTCTCTCTCTTTCTTCTTGTGTGTATGTGTATATGTATGTATGTTCTGGGCCTCTGGTAAAGAAAGAAAGAACAACCAGTTTCTCCTACCCTAAATGTGTCCAACAATGAGTGGGGGCTGCAAAGAAAAGCAGTAAATTCTAAACTTCCTCTATTGCCTATAGACTTCCTATTTGTATTCGAAGTTATTTTCACTTTTAGTTTCAGTAAAAGCTTGGTCGTGAAAGCTTGAGTTGATTTTGAGTTTAACGCCCCGTTCAGCAGCGAGGCTATATGATACGTGGACCTACCGATTAACGTGGAATCCGAACCATATGAGCTCCCGCGGCGAATTGAACCCGGGTCTCCCACGCCAAAGGCGTATACGTTAACCGCTTAGCCACGAATGCGCTTGGTCGTGAAAGCATGCATTGTATTGCGTTGTTAGTTTCGTCACTTATTTTTTTTTTTTTTTCAATTTAGTGCAATTACTGGTGCCAGTGTCAGTTCGGGATATGTGGATGTGTTTGCAGTCCTGTGGTTAATTTTTATTTCTTAATAACGATTATTTTTATTTCGCATTTGTGTTTAAAACAAATGCCCCTTTTTTATAAGTAATGATCAAGTTGAAAAACTTAGTGACGTGCTCTAAAATTAGTCGATTGAGAGATATTACCTACGTGGCATTATTTTGGTCCGATATCTGCATTTAAAGATCTTGGGTAAGTACATAAATTGTTAATTAATTTCTAATTTCTAGCTGCACGGTTTATATTGCATTTTATTTATCGTAGTTGGTATTTGATCACGAGGAAACTGATATAATATATTGTTTCGTTTGATTCAGAAAACTACGTGTATTATAGAATATGTAAGTTGTATATATTTGTCATCTCATTAACTGCGAATGCGGATGCGGGTGCGGATAGAGATGTTGCGGATGCGGATAGAGATGCTGGGATGCGGTACGGATGCAGATGCGATATTTTGTATCCGTGTAGACCTCAACCTGTATGTAAACGAACACGTTTTCTAGTGCGACAGATTATCTATTACAATCAAAATGAAAGTGACTATGTTTCTAAATTAATAACTCCTGAATCATCAGACCGACCTCGATAAAATTTTCAACATAGATGATGTTCGGGATGATTTTTATCATTTCACTTTGAAGGTGCAACTTGAGGGAAGGGGAGAGGGGAAAATGGCAGATATTAGTGTCGAATCCATAATTTTCGGGGTCGCTGAAATGAACGACACTTCCGATGCCGTTTAAATCAAAATTTGGCCCCACAACTTGGAGGAGGAAGAAGATATATAAAATTATTGAAAATGACCGATATTAGTGTTGAGTCCATACTTTTTGGGGTCGCTGAGATGAACAGTGACACTTCCGGCCGTTTAAATCGAAATTCAGTCCCATTAGTACTCTAAGGGGGGATGGTGACATGTAAAGATAATTGAAAATTACGGATATTAATGCCGAATTCATAGTTTTGGGGCTCCATAAGTTCATTGGTCACAGTTTTGTGCCCTTTGTGTCCAAAATGAAACGTATTCTTCCCGTGCGAAGAACGGGTATTCTGCTAGTCTGTAATAATAACGAACGGAAGTTTGACATACTCAACCCTTTAATATATTTCTTGCTCCTCAAATTCACTCACTTGTGCGGTATATGTGTGTATGTGTAAATAAGATCCTCTCTCTTTTTGAGTTTTTGGAAAAATATACAAAGAATAAAGATGGATTTTACCAGAAATCAGAAAACTAAAAAGTAGAATTAAAACCTGTTGCTTTAAGTATTTTTCCGTTAACGAAATACATTGTATATACAGTAGGACGTTGATAATCGGAACGTCAAAAATTCGAACTCGGTCCCTAGAAGCTTTTTACATTTTGTCTTAACGCTAGCGATAAACAAACAATAATGTGTCCGTCGACGTTGTGTGAAGTCGGTGTTTTTACAAAAGTTCATTCATATGCAATTGTTTGTCGTACATATTTTTATTATTTTCTCTTAGGCCTATAAGTTTTAAGTGTGACTTACAAGATCAGTGTAATTTAGTGTACGAGCAGGTTCTTCAGAAACATTAAATGTAAGTAGCTGAATAACCACTACTGAATAACCGATAACCGATACTGAATAACCACTGTATCGATAGAAGAAGATACCGTACAGTATATGTAAGACTAAATGGCATTTTTTGTCATTTTAGAAAATGCGAACTACCTGTGGTACCAATTAGTTCGGATGTTCGACTTCCTACTGTATATGCTGCAGACATGTTACAGCATTAAGATTACTAGCATCAGGTCAAAAAATAGTTTTAAACTATATTTCCCTGTTTTTGCTAATATTTCCGAACAGTTTTTTTTTCTAATGGATTCAAAATTTCCGGAAATTTTACATAGAACATATATCTATAAAATATGTCTGATTTAACATATTAACTAAAAACTAGTAAATACAAAACACTTTTAATTGTGAAAGCATAATATAATATAAAATATTCGAAAATTTCAATTTTATCCAAATTTTCCGTTTTTTCCAAGCTCGGGAGAACCGTAAAAAAATGTTCTCTTAAACCCAAAATTTCTGTTTTTTCCCAGGCCTTCATTACACTAGTCTGAACATACATTGCACCGAACACTCCTAACGATGGATGTCCGCAGTCGATGACCCATTCATGTGCGAATGTTAACACCACGTCATTGGCAACTACGACTGAAATGAACACGTTACCATCGCCACTGAACCTTGGCACAGTGGCAGAGCGTTCCACTGTCTGATGAATTCCGATACCTTCATCACGATGGAAGGATGGGAATCCGTCGTATTCCAAAGGAACAGCTCCTTGACGCTTGTACTGCGAGACGGAGACAAGCAGGCTGCGGGTTAATTTTTATTTGGGGAACATTCACGTGAGCATCCATGTGTCTTGTGGAGCTCGAGCAAGGCACCATGACGGCCGAAGCGTATCGCACACTGCTTGCTTCGGACACCCCTTCATGATGATCATGTTTCCCAACGGTAGTAGGACTTTTCGACAATATAATGCACCATGTTACAAGGCCAGGAATGTGATGGAGTGGTACTAGGAACACAGGAGCGAGTTCCAAGTGATGTGCTGGTACCCCGACTTGCCGGATATGATCCCAATCGAACACATCTGGAATGTGATTGAACGTGACGTCACGGCGCATCGCCCCCTCCCCGGAATTTACGGGAATCAGGTGACCTGTGTGTGCATATGTGGTGTAACTCTCTCCGGCGACCTACCAAGGATCATTGCGTCCATGCCAAGACACGTTGCCGTTGTTATCCTTTCCAAAGGTCGACATACTGATAATTAGGTAGGTAGTCATAATGGTCTGGCTGATATGTGCATATATTTTAACTCGTGCATTTTATCTCGACTCGAATTTCGAGAGTCTCGACTCGAATTCGAGTCGAGACGAGACAGAGACTGTCGAGTCGAGACACGAGTCGAGACAGAAACATATTTTCGAGTCGAGACAACATTTTCTCGAGACGAGTCGAGACAGGCTTAAATCTCGACTCGACTCGACTCGTGCGCACCCCCAACACCATTCGTTCTCAGTTTTCGTGTAAATAATTCTTCTGGTATTAGCCAGAAGTGGATCTAGACGGTAAAAACTCAGGGGGGGGGGAGTCAGAACCCAGACTATGATATGTATTAATATATCATGTTTACTAAAAACTTTCAAAAATATCTAAATAATAGCTTAAATTAATTTTGTCACTCAAAAACTGGGGGGCCGAGGCCCCCGGCCACGGCCTAGATCCGCCACTGGCATTAACTTTTCTTTCAGTAAACGACTTCTCTAAGGTAGGCTCTTCAAGATGTTTGGAACACGAGTGATTTTATTTGGTACATTTTTTCCCATTGATTTTCTTGGGCCATAATTTATATCGATCTGATGACTTCTCACGACTTAGAAACGTAAGAAAAGATACTTTACGTCCTCAGCTTCCATTACACAAAAATTATAACCGAAAACACAGTAGGTGTTAGGCATTTCTACTTCATTTCACAGACACAGCACGCGCTATACTAACACGTGTTTTCTACTTCACACTAGTGTTTCTTTCAGAAAAAAATCCGGGGGGAGGAGGAAGGGACACTTAGTATTCGAAGAGGCACATTATTTTTACACAGTACTATTATATTTATTACATTATAGACGTATTATTTTGGTCTCCTCCGGGGGAATCTTTCAGAGCTCCGGGAGACAATACCACCCTAAAAACATGTCTGGAAGAAACACTGTTTCGCACAACAAACGTAATTACTGCTCTCTCTCTACTCTTTTTTATACTAATGCTATAGAAAAAACAACTAACAAAAACTTCCCTCAAGAATTCAACACAGAGCAAGAGTGCTAACAAAGCCAAAACACCATCTATTAAATCCAATGCACTATTAAGGTTATCAGCTGCGTAAAAGAGAGTGGTTGCTGACTCGCATTGAGTTTCTCGCGTATCCCACCAATGACGTCACCATTTACGATTCATCAAAAACAAATGCCTGTAGAACCTGAACGAGACGGCCTATCAAGATATAAAATATACGGGTCTCTTATTTTTTTGTTTCTCTTTCTATTGCACCAAACTTGTTTTTAACTCGAACTGCTCCTTTAAGGGTGAACCTGAAAGATGTCCACAAACTTCGGGAGATGATTCGTGACATCAAAAGGAGACAAATGATCCTCTTGCAGTTTTCGAATTCAGCTTCGTTGTCGAGATACAGGGTTGCCAACTGGTCGTGTTTGAGAAACTCGCTGGGAATAAATTCAACTCAAAGAATAAACTACTACTCATATGTTTTTCAGGTCAATTGACTTATACCATGTTGTAAGGTTAAATATTTATTTATGAAGTGTGTACAAAATTCGCAAGAGTCTTTTCTGAGAAAATCGTCGAGAAAAAGTCACCTCCAAGAATAAACTACCCCTCGTAAATTTTTCTAAGAGAAATATCTGATACTGTATTATAGGGTTGTTAATTAAATATTGATTAATGAAAAATAAACAAAATTGCTAAAACCATTTTTGAGAAAACAGCTTTTTTCGATTTTCGGCTGTTGGTAAACCATACTTATTTTAGGTGGTTGGAAAAAATTGGAAAAGCTCCTGTAGGACTACTATGTAAACCCTAACTTTAAAATTTGGTGTAGGTAAGTTGAACGGTATGGCCTCTAGGCGAGTGCATACAAAAGTGTGCCGAACGGACGGACCGGAAGGACGGGTGTCGAAAAGTCACATTTTCGGTATGTAGACGCCATGAAACATGTAAATCGGTTGAAATCTGAATTTGATATATTATTTTCACAATCACTATATTTTCTTCTCTCTTTTGTCGCTCGAAAAAGAAAAGCCTGAGTTTACCACAAAAAGCTAGGGAGTTTACCAAAAAATATTCAATTACAGGGCCACCGCACTAAACTTTTTCAATTCAATTTCTTAACTGTGTTAGGCCGCAGTTGGATAATACGAATAAAATTATCGTATTATTTAAATACATCGAATGTCAGATTATCGAATAAAAAAACTTCGATTGAAGGAAATCCACACTACAAAACTAACTCACACTTTGAGCACATTTTCATTAGACATATAATAGACCAATTAATGCAATCATTGTTTATGAAATATGAAAAAAAAATCAAATGAGTCATTTTTGAGAAAGTTGTTCAAAAAGAACACGTCAGGAGTAACCTACCTCTTGTGAATTGTTTCGGACAATGAGTTAAGATATACTTTTGGTTATTAATGAAATATTTATTTGCGAAATTTGAACAAAATCGCCTGTCGTTCGAGAAAATTGTCGGGGAAGTAACCTTGACCCCCAAATTAAACTATCCGTTGTAATTGTTTTTCATGGAAATGAATTATATTAAAATATAGGGTTATTAATGAAATACTTATTTATGAATTATCGATAAAATTGTCCGCGTAATTTTTTAGAAAATCGTGAGGGAAAAATAACTCCCTGAATAACCCCCCTCTTGAGGATTCTTTCAGGGTAAGCGAGTTATTCCATATTACTAGGTTTTTAATGAAATATTTATTTCTGAGTACGAACAAAATTGCTTGAATCATTTTTGAGAAAACCGTGGAGAAAAAGAAAACAAGAGTAAACTACCCCTCGCATATTTTTTCAGGACAAACGAGTTTTGCCATATTGTTCGGTTATTAACGAAATATTTATTTTTGAAATATGAATAAACTCTTTTTAGTCGTTTTTGAGAAAATCGCCCAGACAACAATCCACCAAGAATAAACTACCCCTCGCATTTTGTTTTAGGACAAACGAGTTATGCCATATTGATAAGTTATTAATGAAATCTTTATTTATGAAATATGAACGAAGATACGAGTCTATTTTGAGAAAATCTCTGAGAAAAACTCACCCCCTCAGTATAATCTACCCCCTGTAGATTTTTCTCAGATAAATGCCTTATACCAGAAAATAGGGTTGCTAATTAAATATTGATTTATAAAAAAAGAAAGAAAACAAGAGCGTTAGAGCCAGTTATGAGAAAATATATTTTTTTTCTATTTTCATCGTACAGGGAACTACCCTGGTTTTGGGAGTAGGATGGAAATTATAAAAACTATAGGAAATACTATGAAAATCTTAAACTAAAATTTGGTGCAGATAAGTTGAACGGTATGGCCTCTAGGCGAGTGCACAGAAAAGTGTGGCGAACGGACGGACGAACAGATGGACATGTATCGAAAAATACCTTTTGGGTGTTAGGGGCTATAATACGTGTAAATTCGTTGAAATCTCAAATTTGATTTTTTTTCGAACACCACACTTTCTTCTCTCATTTGTCACTTCAAAGCAAAAGGAACTCAGAACTACAGATAAGAGACACCTACTTATACACATAGACATTTATTGATTTAAAACTGTTTTAGTTTGTGTCATTTCACTTCCAATTGAAAGGTTCGACAGTGATTAACGGCATACCAATGACGAGACGGAAGTTTTCAGGAAGTAAATGCATTCAGAAGTCTAGACTGCATTACGCCTATCAGCCTGTTTTTACTTCTGCAATTGTTGACAGCTGTAATTTCGTCCAAACGCTACATGAAATAATTTTTGGTTGACGTCATTGTGTTACTATTTTGGTATTGTTCTCTTCAGACTTGGTTGAAGTTTTGTCTTAACGGTTATATATTTTTTTCTTATTTCATCGTTACACATAAGAATAAAATGTTGTGATGAGTGGATAGATTCGAACCTACGAACATTGAGTTTTTATTCTTCCAACACTTTAACAATGGACCAAGCTTTGTCTTCACGTTAACTCACGGTTACAGGGTTTATTAAGATTTAAATAAAATGGCTGGCTGTTAGTGTTTCCTGCTCACATATTTCGATAAAAATTTTCATTGCTTCATAGATACGTAGAGCAATGTTTAGATACACATTTTAGGAGAGTGCATTTTGGTGTATATAGTAATTTCATGCCAGATAAAAGCTGGATAAGTTTTGATATCATGTTTCATATGTAGTTCTGAATAATAGGCTTGTTGTTTGGGATGACGTTCCAAGGTTCAGCATTGACTAGTAGTTTTTGCTATTAATATCCCTTCTAGCAATATTGGCAGTGGACAAAAGTTAGCCCGTGTTGAAGCTTTTTGCTCCTAATTTAGTTATTTTACTTTATTATTTAACGAATATATTGAAAATTGTCAGCAGACACGTATGCAGTAATTTATTTCAGGAGGGGTCCGACTTCAATATTAGGATAAATTATAATAAAATTTTAAAAGGTAATCCCCAAAATTAGGCTAAATTACAGAAAATTTGGAATTTCAGAGGGGTCCGGACACCCTGGACCCACCCCTAAATGCGTCCTTGTTTGTGAGTAACGTTTCCTCATTTTGAAACCCTCAAAACTTCGGATAGACTATATAAAGGAAAACGAGTTATTTTCGATGAAATATAAGGAGACGCGTCAGTTTATTGCACATGGTGGTATCCCACGTTGACAAGGGCAAGAATTCCTTTCCTCTGATTCTCTGCCATTGTACTCTATCTAAATTTTATTATGTTTTCTACTGACGTTTTTGGTTTATATTCTTGTAAAGTAGTGGCAATTACATGATCTTTTTCCATTTCACTATGGAAGAAGAGAGTTTCATAGTACTAAGGGAGCTGTATCGAAAAATTGAGAGGTGGCATGTGGAATAAAGAGTGCCGGGAATTAAGTATTGTTTGTTTGTTTGCTTGAGTTAAGCGTTCCACGGTTATGCCTTAATGGTCAAGGGAGATGTGGATACTAATTATAGTGGAATCCGAACCATTTTTATCGTTCAACAGTAATCCACCGGGAATTGGACCCGGTACCACAGAAGGCAGGCGTGCTAGCCACTAGACCAGGGGGTGGGCGAAGTTCGTATTGTTTATAGCGGGCCATATTCTTTGTGAAGTTTTCCTAGGTAATGGATTTCTTTTTGAAAAATGGGTTTAAAACAGGGGCATCATTTAGTGAGGGCAGTGAGGGGCATTTCCCCCCCTGAGTTTGAGATGTATATAGATATTATCATTAGAATAGTAGTAAATCAGTGAAAAACGTGAAATTTTATTCATATCAAGAGGTCTTGCCCCCCAAAGCAAAATCTGAAATGACGCTCCTGGTTTAAAATATTAAAAACACTATGATAAAATGTAAAATATTGGCTAGTACTATGGGGAGGGCGCCAAAAAGTCACTTTGCCCGTGTGAAAATTTGGCCTGCTCCGCCCCTGCGTACTTTCTGTATATTTTTTGGCCTTGCAGCTTGTGCGGTCCCCACGCCACAGGGTTGCGGGGGCGCTATTTACGCCTACGCTTCGAACGTAATTCAATAACTGCTTAAGAAATTTTTTCTACCATCAGCGTGTTAACGGGAATATATTTTTCTAATAATCCTATAGAACTTTCACTCAGAACGCCAGATGCAATTTTTCATAGTGGGCTCTGGCTAAGTAGAGGGAAGATCTGTTTCCAAAGTAAGTTGCTTTCAGAAAGTTTGCTATTTCTTTAACGGTGATGTAAATAAACATACTCATCGTTATTAGCTCGACACTAAACCATCCTGGACAAATCCCTCTAGAACAATGATCGGCAAAAGTTATTCTGCCTAATTTTATAAGCGACTCAAGGGTGAAACACTTGTTAACGAAAGCAATGCTGTGTATATACTGTCTTGTTTCTGACAAAATATAAAGTGTTTTGTAATCTTTAGACACTTTTCCTATTCTTTTTGTCACCCTTGGTTGTGTAGGGCAGCCTCGAACAAATAAAGAAGAGGTAATATTACAGTTAAGGGGCGCTATAAATATATTAGGTATTTCTTTTGTTACCTAACCATAACGGCCTAGGGCCATCTTCAGTAGAATAAAAAATGCTACGTGATATTCCATTCACGAAGGAGGAAGGATGCTCTAAATATATTTCTTATTCATTTTGTCTGCCCTGCTTCTCAGAAATTATATACCTTCTGTTGGAGGGTGCTGAAAAGAGAGGGGGGAAATAAAACGTCGTGCCCCCTCATACATTTTAAATTTTGTGACGTGGTTGCTCAAATTATTACTAAAGAAAGCATTTTAAACTAAGATGTCTAAAGTTACTACATTATGTAAGGGTGGCATATTCAGGAATAATAATAATATAATAATAATAATAATAATAATAATAATAATAATAATAATAATAATAATAATAATAATAATAATAAATATGTCTTTGGAGAGCCGAAATTATGTGACACGAATCATTAAAGGTAGAGCTTTAAGTTGAGTGGTCATAGGGGAGAAAAAAGCAGGATTTTTCTCTCTCTGACTCTCTAAAGTTAAGATTATGTGCTGAAGGTAAGAAGCATCATCATTCTACAATAGGTTGCTTTTACGTAGAATATCAATTACTTGAGTTCTCCTTCGTCGGACAACTGTCCTTATGTAGTAAATTCAAAACAATTTCAATTTAAGACAAATATTTATAGGGAATTTTAAACATTTAATAGGGAAATCTGTTATCAAAATATCCAAACACGTAGATAGAAGACTATGTAGTGAGAAACATTGTGAAACTATAAAATTCTCCAAATTAGAATTAACATTTACTGGAAAACATTCGTTATGCATCAGTGAGCACAGGGGAAATAATTACGAAACTGTTTGCAAACAAAAATTAGACACACTAATGCAAATGCGACATTTTCTTCTTCTTTTTTTTTGGTATCGTCATGAGTTTTACACATATGTTACAATTTGATTCTTTCTCAAATAAAAAAAAATAAAATAAAATGACCTTAATGATAAAAATGACAACAACACTTCCGCGGGATTTGAACCCACTACCTTCGGCATACAGACTCGTTACTTTAACTATTTGCTTTCTTACGTAAACTGAACCTGTTCTACAGTAAAGACGATTTTTCATTACGATTGGGCTAACAATTCGTCTTTTTCCATAGGTAATTTCCGCTATTTGCTCTATCTATACGTTAATACTTAGCATAGATTCATATATTTGGAATTCGTTGATAATGCATATAATAAGACATATTAAAAATATTTCGTTAAAATTTTCGTTTGTAGATCTAATCCACGCTTTTCTCAATGACATAGATGTCGCTGCTTCATGTTGAACTGCAGAATTCCCTCGCGTTCTTGAAAATTTGCCACTTTAGCAGAGTTGGTAATTCTCGAGATTTCCGTCGATTTAATGTTTCTTTTTTTTGCTTCTAATTTATTTATTTTAAGCTAATATCTAACATAAATATTAAAAACGGGTTTGTTATTAACCAGTCCTGCTGGGGAAACCTTCCTAAATTTCGTACATATAAAGAATACGGAGATATTTTCAAACAACTTCAAATTAAAGGGACGCGTCATTTATTTTGCTCATAGTAGTACATTTTTTTTACTTTAGAACTTTTGGTGGCGATTGATCGGCGATGAAACACGGTTTCTTCTGATATTTGAATACTGGAATGTATCAATACTTGAACTTTCAAATCTTCAGGAATGATAATAGTAATAATAATAATAATAAGCTAATAATAATTATCATTATTATCTCATAGAAGATTAAAAGTTAGGAGCTTAATATCGCTCAGGGCATAACATTACAACCAGAAATGTAACATTTGGAAAAATTATTTCGGTTTTGTTTAGTGTTGCTCACGAGAAGAGGAATTTCTCATCTCGCTTCTGAAACAAAACAACGCTTTTGTTTAAAATTTTGGTAGTTACAGAGGTGTGTCCTGGAGGTCCAGACACACTCCCGAAATTCCGATTTATCTGTTAAGTTTTGTCTAAATTTAGGCAACTAGAAAAAATTTAATAGCATTATTATTATTATTATTATTATTATTATTATTATTTTTATTATTATTATTATTATTATTATTATTATTATTATTATTATTATTATTATTATTATTATTACTGAAAATTTAAGACCTCAAAATTACGTCCTGTTGCAATGTAAATAAGCGTACTGAAGTTGATAGGAAAAGAAAAGGAAAAGATAAGAGATAGTGTAGAGAAAGGATAAGAGCGATTAGTGTCTGAAAGGAAACGAAAGGTGAGAAGGAAGGTGTCAGCTCCTGGACAATATTAATATCGAAACTTCGGATGCCTAACACCGATTTCTGTCATGATAAAATACTATACTCGAGAGACTTCTTTCCTGATTCACCGAAAGTATCTCCATATCTTGCTATTATTGTAGTTACGAAGATCAATATCCAAAAAATGCCTGAAATTCTTTTTGCACTTACAAGGAGAAAGCAAACTTTGGTAAACTAACATCAAGGCCATTTTTGCAAGGTGATTGTGAATATTTAGTGTTCATATTACAAACTGGAAGAGCGCAATGGCCTAATATAGCATAAAGTTTTCGACTCGTCGTACGTTGCGCAAATTTATTAAGTGACGGCGTGGCAGTCAGAAGCGTTTGCGACTCACGTTCAGAAGGTTACGGGTTCGATTCTTGCGGGTGTCAAGTACCTTTTTTGCTTCAACCATTAAAGTAGCCACTTGTAGATACAAGTAAAATGTTAATTCTCCATATGTTTATAATGAATTAAAACAATAAAAATATTCAAATCAGTTGTATAATCTTTCAATATCTAATTTTAACTGGCAAGGGCGCCGATCCTGGGTCCCCTTCACAGCCCATGTTGGCCCCATTTATATTTATGGATATGCATTTTTTTATTATTATATGTATTGTTGTATTATTTTTTATGAATGGGCTCCCAAATTTACTGAGAAATCGGCGCCGTTGGTAACTGGCAACAACATATAATATATTTCGTAAATATATTGGTATAACGAGTAACTATAATATATCTCGTAATATCAATATATTTACGAAATAGATTACATGGGAACAATTGGGAAACACGAATTGCCTTATTTTACATATACAATATCTACACAAAATTTCAATCCCTTCGATCCACTCCTTGCCGTACTTCTACGATAATGTTTACTTTTTCCGGAAGAGGCCTTGGCCCTAATATTGTTTCTCCGCAGAAGCTAAAAACACATGTTTGCTTATTTTCTGGGTAGTGTCCCTACAAAAGCATCGGTGCAATCCTGCATTTCTTTATAATTCGTAATCAAAGGTATGAATTTTTTTTTTTTTTTTTTTTTTTTTTTTTTTTTTTTTTAAGGAAAATACGAAACGCATATTGCCACATTTTATGTATACAATATCTGTGCACAATTAAATTCACTTCAATCCACTTCTTCTTACCTTTGGGGCGTCAACTTTCACAATTTTGGGTAGGGACTTTATACTCTAAAACAGTTTTTTTCGCAGAAAATGAAAAAGTATTCGTTTCCTTTTTTCGTATTGTTCCTACACAAAGTTTCGTTGCAACTCTTCATGACCTTTAGGCACTTCTGACATACTGTTATTAGCAATTTTGATTAGCAAAGCCCCCACCCAAAATTTTGAAATTTGACGCCCGAAAATCAAAACTGAAGCGAACGAGATTGTGCACAGATATTTAGACCCGAAATGAGGGGATATGTATTTCATATTTTCCTGGAAAAAAAAAGGCTGGACACGGATTCCGGAAAGCCTTAGATTATGGAATATCAAGTGCAGTTACTGAAGTGAATGTATAATGCACAGATAAAATATCGTATACATAAAATGAGGCAATATGTGTTTCGTATTTCCCTTAAAAAAAAAGAAAAGAAAGAAACTTCCAAACCTTTGATTACGAATTATAAAGAAATGCAGGATTGCAACGATGCTTTTGTAGGGACACTACCCAGAAAATAAGCAAACATGTGTTTTTAGTTTCTGCGGAGAAACAGTGTTGGGGCCAAGGCCTCTTCCACAATAAGCAAATATTATCGAAGAAGTGCGGGAAATAGTGGATGGAAGGGATTGAAATTGTGTGTAGATATTTTATATGTAAAATAAGGCAATTCGTGTTTCCCAATTGTCCCCATGTAATCTATTTCGTAAATATATTGATATTACGAGTTATATTATAGTTAGCACAGTCATTGTGTTAAAAATATTCTTGACGCATCGTCCGTACATCTGTTGACAGTTGAAAATTACAAGTGGTATGAGAAGGAAATCCTCTTTGGTAATACTGGATTTACTATAACCAAAGGAGATTACACCTCATTCCCCCTCTATTAAGCGGCGAAAATCTGTTTCCAATATTGGGGGCAGACGGGTAACACCGTTCCCATAAAACGATGTTGAAAATATTTAAGATGTTGTAAAACAATACTGTGGAGGATCAGGGGAGCAGAGTTGTCTTCAACATTGGGAGGCGGGCAGATTTGATGATTATTCTGGGGTAATATCAATTTCGTCTCATTTTCCTTTGTGGCAATCGGACACAATTCATCACATTTCTCCACCAAAAACACATTTCAAATCGGATTATTGGGGGCACAATCCCTCAGTTCCAAAATTGCAGGGGACATGTCCCCCTCATCCCCCGTGTCATTTGTGTCAATGCTTGTGATACACACATTGCCAACAGATGTAGACACGAAACATAAGAACATTTTTTACACAACGACTGTGGTAACCATAATATAACTCGTGATATCAATATATTTACGAAATAGATTATATTTTGTTGCCAGTTACCAACGGCGCCAATTTCTCTGTAAATTTGGGAGGCCCATTCATAAAAATACATACAACAATACATATAATAATAAAAAATACATATTCATAAATATAGATGGGGCCAACATGAGCTTTGGAGGGGGCCCAGGATCGGCACCCTTGCCAGTTATATGAGATATTGAAAGATTTTACAACTGATTTTAATATTTTTATTGTTTTAATTCATTATAAACATATGGAGAATTAACATTTTACTTGTAGCTACAAGTGGCTGCTTTATTGGTTGAAGCAGTAAAATAAAATGAAAAGTTGACATCCACGGGAATCGAACTCCTAACCCTTAGGACGTGAGTCACAAACGCTTCTGCCTCTACCACGCCGTAACTTAATAAATTTGCGCAACGTACGATGAGTCGAAAACTTTAAAATGCTTTTTCTATGCTATATTAGGCCATTGCGCTCTCCCGGTTTGTAATATGAATACTTTAAATGTTCACAATCACCTTGCAAAAAATGGCCCAGATGTTAGTTTACCAGTCTGCTTTCTGCTTGGAAGTCAAAAAAGAAATTCAGGCATTTTTGAATATTGATCTTTGTAATTGCCATAATAGCAAGATACAGAGATACTTTGGGTGAATCAGGAAAGAAAGTGGTCTGAGGCAGTATATGTGTATTTTTTTTTGTTTTTAATTTAAAATTGAAGTATTTCGGGTATAGTATTTTATCATGACAGAAATCAGTGTGTTTCGTCGTTATCGAGAACGTGTGCAATTTGCTTCATAAACGACTGTTTATTGACTATTACTAAACAGAAAAGTCTTATCGTAGTGGCGTGAATATTCGCGTTGTAGTTCAGAAGTCCCGGGTTCGATTCTTGCTACGGTAAGTTGTTTTTATGAACTACAATATGCATACTTCTGATATGTAATAAAATTTAAAATGCTCAATTTCTTTCAGTCTTGCAAGTTAGAGTGGGGACAGCTTTCTTCACAGGGGAAATACTAGCAAAATGACGTCATATGTCTGTCTACAACCTTGATTCGTACAGTGGTGGAAAACATAACGGGCTTGGCAAACAATTCATGAATACGACTCCTTAGGGTCATGCTTAGGGCCTAGTATGAGTCGTAAATGTGTCTGAAACAATATTGTTTCCGAGCAATTACTACGAACGTCTTTCACTATTACTCCTACTGCTAGAAATAATATTCTCGTTCGCCATTTCCAACACGTTCCATATATCCGTTCAACCAAAATTTGTAAATAGGAACTATTCTTTTTTATATTTATATGTATATTTTGATAAATTATAAATAAATCGCATACATAATCCAAAGTCTTTTAGCTAAAGAAAGCATGTTACTCTCATACTTATTGTACTTAATCCTACTTCATCCTACTTAATTTCTGTTTAGGCATCGGAAGTTTCGATATTAATATTGTCCAGGAGCTGACTTCTTCTTTCTCACCTTTCGTTTCTTTTCTGACACTAATCGCTCTTACCCTTTCTCTATCACTATCTCTTATCCTTTCCTTTTCTTTTCCTATCAACTTCAATACGCTTATTTACATTGCAAGAGGACGTAATTTTGAGGTCTTAAATTTTCAGTAATAATAATAATAATAATAATAATAATAATAATAATAATAATAATAATAATAATAATAATAATAATAATAATAACAACAACAACAACAACAACAACAACAACAACAACAACAACAATAATAATAATAATAATAATAATAATAATAATAATAATAATAATAATAATAATAATAATAATAATAATAATAATGGTATTAACATTTTTAGAGTTGCCTAAAATTAGACAAAATTTACAGATAAGTCGGGATTACGTTAGGGTGTCTGGACCTTCAGGACACACCTCTGCTACTATCAAAATTTTAAACCAAAGCGTTGTTTTGTTTCAGAAACGAGATGAGAAATTCCTCTTCTCGTGAGCAACACTAAACAAAACCGAAATATTGTTTCCAAATATTACATTTCTGGTTGTAATGTAATGCCCTGAGCGACAATAAGCTCCTAACTTTTAATCTTCTATGATATTATTGTTCGTGAAGATTTGATATTTCAAGTATTGAAACATCCCAGTATTCAAATATCAGAAGGAAATAAAACTTGCGTCATCGCCGATCAATCGCCACCAAAAATTCTAGAGTAAAAAAAAATGTACTTGTCGTTCGTGGATCCGATTCCATTCGACTACCTTCAGATCACGGGCGTCGTTATCGGGAGGGACGGGGTCGCGTCCCTCCAGACTTTGGTCAAGTATATTTAAATAAACTATACTACTTTGTATATGTAACTTTCGTCGGAAAGAGGATTTTGATTTTGATTCATCTGACCCCCCCCCCAGATTTAAAAAGCTAACAACGCTAGTGTTCAGATTACTGGTCGAGCGCCTTGACCACTTAACCACAATTACTACGTAGTAGTTGATTTATCTTTAGTTTGTTTACGAGTATAATACATGCGCTGTATTTGATTCAAAATGAAGGCGTTTTTTAAATTTTGTTTTTAAAAAATCTGTAATGTTGATAATTTAGTGAATACAGTGATATAATGCCTTCCGATCCTGTGATTTGCCAATCAATCTGACTATTAACAAGCTACTGTTTTGAGCGAACAGAAAACTCTCTTTATTTAGGTGAGCCGGAAGAAGTAACGCTTTAGATGATTGGTTAGAGTTGTAGTTTTCCTAATCTGCTGGCCCGGGTTCGATTCCCACCTTCGCCGTTTAACCTTGTTAAAATGTTTCATTTACAAGGCTGAGTTCCAGTTTGATGCTGCTAAATGAAAGATAATATCCAGTGGAGGAATTCAGTGATGATGTAATCCTGAAAATAAAGGAAAGAAAATGAATGGAGAAAACGAGTTACAGAGTTTATTCTGTGAATGGTCCTATATTTGATGTTATCCGTTAATTTCGTGCATTTATAAGTTGTTTATTGGCACTATATTCTCCCCTTTTCTCTTTATATCTCTATGTGTCTCAATGTGTAAAATTTCACAAATATTATACAAATCACGAACCCTCAGTTATATTTGTAACCTAACAGAAATACGTTAATAAGGAATAAGCTCTCCAACTCGTTTGAGTGTTATCGAGTTTTGGTTTTTTAATATTTGCAAATAAATTGCGAATAATTAGTATTTTCAAAAATTATTTAACGAATAATGAAATCAACAATTTCTTCTTTCGAAGTAGTATTACGTATGAATCAGTACTGCCGGAACTTAGGAGTTCACGCCCCGTTAGACCCCCAAAATTTTCATTGGGGGTTGGATTCTTCCCCCAAACGATCCATACATACTTTTAATTGATTTGAGGTAGGACTAGCGCGAAACTTGGCGCAAAGCTTTGGGTTAGTTAAAAGAAAATAACCTATCATGTATACCGCATAATCTATCCGTATATTATTTGATACGCGGATATGTATAGTTACACCGTATATTACCTAAGTAAACTTGTTTGTATAATCCTCATTTGAGTTAATTATAAGATTAACTAAGTTCCCAGACTGTTATCTTCTCTTCGGCGTCTCTGGTATCCGTATATTTTTTCAAGTGGTCGTGTATAATTTTATGAGTGTATTATAGAAACAAGAAGTACTGTGAGTTCTAGTATCCAAATACTCCCTTTTGTGATTTCGTCAGTCAGCGTTTGACTCTACTTCTGGACGAAAATTCTCTTTACGGATTTTTTCTTTTAACAGGTGTGGGTAACTTGACGCTGCTGTTCTAGCTACTGTACCAGGCGTAATTAATCTTGGAGCAGGCGTTAGTTGGGTTGCCTATCTCACACATTTTGTACATCAAGAATTTCTGTGGCACGCTGCACACTGGAAATGTTGAAATAATAATAATAAAATAAATAAATAAATAAAGTACCTATCCTACCCATTATACATTCCAACACCACATTATTGTACATAGGGGTTGTATGTGTCTCAGGCGTTTGTTTCATGGTTAAATAATAATGAAAAGGAAGGGTAACCATTTGTCCTGTCTAAGATGAATATTTATTTTTGGAGTGTTTTGCCCAATGAACACCGTATATAACTGACATTATAATTAATGTGTATGTAATGTATTTGCTTATTAAAAAGTGCATGCAAGAAGAAAGAAAACACTGGTCATACATGAATTAGAAACTCCAACCGGTAGAAGGCTCAAATCTTGCAAACGGTGCGAGATATTGAGAAAAACATAATCGAAAAATCCCCCTTTTATGATACCCCTTGCAGATTTTTTTTTTTTTTTAAATGAAGACGTCTTTCACTTATGTCTGTAAAGGGGCATGTATAGATGTTGTGAAAAGTGAAAAGATGATTTATGTTTATATGCGAATGATGCGCTGTGTAGAGAGTGCAGGTTCAGCTAGTATTATATGAAAAGCAAATATACGAGTCTTTCTAATTTTTACCAAATTAACCTCTTCTCCAGATAAATTCTTGTTCGCTTCTCTTCTAGATACTAAATAGAAGTGGCACTAAAACATTGTTTTGTCAAATATATCATCTAATTTCATTCTCATATATAATTTCTTGTATTCCAACATTTAGTGGGCGGTACATTTATAGCCTAGGTTTCTTCTGAGTCTTGTGCAGACAAGTCTTTTCTAAATCAACAACTACTACATATACTTTCTTACCTTTTCACCATTTTTTTCTTGTGCGATGTAAAACTGAGACAATTGTGTTAAGGTATTTTAAACATCAGTATGCAGTGCATCGCCGGATTCGAACGAAATTCGTACAATATAATATATGCCTGCAGAGAATATGCTGATCTTAGTTTGAACGTCCCAGCAAACTGGCAGCCGTAAACGGCTAACTGATCGTAGTGTCTGCAAAAGGCATGCTACTAGTAGGATGAAGGTTTTGGAACTACAAGCCGAGTGTAGTTAAAATTAGATCATTCCCAGGATCACGCCATCAACGAAGTGTCATAAGCAGCGAAAAGTCGGATAGTCGTTTTGTTGAATTGTTGATCACATACGATGTTAGTGGTACATCGGGGCTGTACACTATGAGAGGGAGATAATTCCCTTAGCCGATATATCCTCTTCAATGCCTCTTTGACGTACCAAAGTGTCCCTGGAGAGATTATTCGGACCGCCTTAACGGACAGAACAGCAACCACTAATGCAGTCAGAGCCACCATGGTTCCCCGAACAAACAATAGAGTGTAGCATATTGATCTACCATTCCGAATTACTCGTGATATCTGATCATCTTTAAGAAGGTTCTCCGCGAATGCAGTGGGAAGACGATTGGAGGGTAATGGCGTTCAGAAATGATAGTAATTTCTTAGAGACGAGGATAGATATGTGCACGTATATAAACTTGCAGGTGGGGGGGGGGATCCTACGTACTCCACATTGATCATATAGGACCTATACTTGACTTTCTGGTATTTGAGAGGAAAGTGGAAATTAAGCTACATATTCGCCACGTCTCAGGGATGCATGATTAATACTCGTTCATTCGTAATGAAAGTGTATCCAACCTTATCTGGACATTTTCATGGTGCCCCTCTTCCAGCAGCATTTCAAGCGTGCCGTAATTTTAGTTCTTCCCTAGCTTTTCTAGTTTTCCAGACATAAGCATTATCAAGCACGTGTGGGGCATGATGGGACGCCATCTGATTACCAGCCATCTGGAAACAACGATCTTCCAAGGTTGACATAACCTACAGCATATGACCGGCAATGTGTTCGAACATTCGTGTGGTCGCTTGGGGTAGTTACACGTCCTATTAAGACGACTACTGTAACATGTTCAAGATGTGCCATATTCGGAAAAAATACCACTTACCAACGCCTTCTTCTTGTGCACCGACATTGGGACAGGTTCATGGATTTTTGCTGAGTGTTCTTAAATGTGTTGCGCCAATGCTGTAATAGCCCTCATATATCTAATAAAGTTAATAATTTGACTATACTATAAGCAATAGCAATATTAATTGGACATTTTAGTTAATAATTTGACATCTTGAAATGAAATCTTTAAGTTTTACGTCACAAGTTTATGCCGGATAGGCTAAATAAGACTGCGATGATGAGAAATGAAGGAAACAGTGGATTGAAGAAAGTGGGAGGAAATGGGAGAACACCGAGGAAATAAACGCACACGGTATTTGTCCACCACGAAATTCACTTGACGCAAGCTGGAATCCAACTTAGGATTCCATGCACCAGAGGTGATCGCTCTACCACTGAGACACCGTGGCCCCAATTTGACATCTTAAACTCTGTAAGAAGTCTTGTGATGGCTCTCTTGTCACCACAAGTCCAAATTTATTTCTTTTTTTCTTTTCACTACTTGTATGTTTTTAAAATGCGCAATAAGTATATTGCCTACCATTTCATTCTTCATTTCGGTATATATTCTTGATTTCTGCTCCATTCTCGTTAACTTACGAAAACAGAGTGTGATGCCACTCAGATATAATTACACCATTTGATGTATGAGTATAAAATAACGAGAATGAGTATTAATGGGAATATAAAATAACGTGTCGAAGCATTCGTTTCGCAGGTTTTCGGAATCGAAAACAATGCATCCTACAGTTCTGGAGAAGTATGACCTATCAATCAGATATTGATGGGACGGAGTATTGATGAGCTGAACAGAAAATGTGCCAAAATCCGCCCTCAGTTCCACTAGACGAATGCCGGGATACGAAATATATCAATTGTCCTTGCCATTACCCACCTTACCTTCTGTCCATTGAGTATGCATCACTACTTAGTCTAATCTGCCCATTTGGACATAGATACTCACTGTGTTCCACACACGTGTACTATGTACGATTGACTCACGGTCGTTGACATTCCAAAACTCTACGTTCCCGTCTTTATTTCCTACATCAGTTGTAACCCGGTGTTGTATGTTCAGGTCTTGCACGCACCTATCCACTAAAACACCAATACTGATCTCCGAACTGTTTTGTTTATAATGCAATAGTTCCACAGCACACGTTGAAAGTCTGACATTAGAAACTGTGCACAAGTCTGCTCTCCCAGATCAGTTTATACCTCCTTATCAAAAATCAATTAGCATCTTAATGGTTGAGTAACGTTCAATTGATCAGTTTAGAAAGTACAAGTCGAAGATTCGAGCTTCGTCTTCGACATCGATTTATTTCTATGTAGGGGAGGGTGCTGTACCTAGGGCCAAAATTTGGATTTGAGTGTTTTCTGATCTCTGTAACGCATGTTTTTGCAAATATAAAATGTAGGCACATAGTTTGGGATCTCTTGAATACGCAAAACTTGTGTCTAACTTAAAATGTCGTTGTTAAATAAGAATTATTATTATTATTTATTTTTTTACTTTCCCAAGACCCCTTTTTTGGCCGTAGGTACAACAGCTCGTTGTACTTATGGCCACCTATTATTTGAACCCACGAATAGGTTGAAATTGGAAAACATAGACAAGAATAGGCCACAAATAACGTTTTATTTTTGTCAATAAACATGTAGTAAAGGAAACAGATCTTTGAGCAGAAGTTATCAAGGGTTATGCTCTTAATCGCACACATTTGTCTGAAAAATGCAATTTTCATTTTGAATCAAAGTTGAAATCGCTGAAACCAATTGAAAATTAGATAGAATGGGATTGACATGCAGTGGGGCCAACCTTTAGTTATGGAAGCTTCGTAATATATCAACTCGTGAATTTCAAGACCCGTTTAGTCATCTGTTTCTTTACTAGTTTTGGTGGTGATTCTTTTGAAGTTCTCTTCAGAAGCTTTTCTTGTTTCTCCTGATAGGATTTTTTTTTCAGTTTCTTAATCTCTTGTGAGTTTGTCAGTATCCTTGAACTGCCTTTCTCTCGCCCCTACCAATTCATTTCTCGTAGAGGTGCCTTGGGATAAGGCATCAACATTTCTGGCGATATCAACAAGGACGCTGATGGACCTCCAGGCATGATAGTGTCTTATGAGATATGAGCCTCCTGCTGATTTATGCTTATTGTTGGTTCTAAATGCTGTTCATCCTTGTTCCTCGAGGATGGTCCTGCTTCATTGTCAACTGCTACTTGTTCACGGGCTTTAGTGTTGTGGCCGTAGGTACAGCACTTCACCTTCTATACTTTACCAGTTGTCGGTGACAAACCAAACATGGCTTCATCGAAATAAAAATTGAGAATCGATCAATAGAGACACTATCAGTAGCTATAAGAAATTGTTGGTAATTGTTCGTGCTCTGTAGGGGAGAGAATAATTACAGTATGTGTTAACATTTTTTTTGACTTCTCGAAAACATAAAAAAAATAGCTATTTACCGGATCAAGATCTCGGAACACGGCCACGTATGGAACCGAAAGGCTCGGAACGAAATCTTATCTCACCAATTCCCGATCTTTCCCGACAACACACGATTTTAATGAACACTGGCAATAAGTACAGTATCCTCCCCTATATATTTGCTTTCTCTTACCATCATTTCATTAGGCTAACTAGTGACGTATACCCAATGGACAAGAGATAAGGTGGGTAATGACAAAGTCAGTTGATAGTTTTAATATCCTGTCATTCGCCTGTTGGGAATGAGGGCGGACATTAGCGCATTTTCTGTCCAGCTCGTCTCCTCTGTTTTCGTTCTACTTTATTTAACTTCTTTTGCATTGGCCGCAAGAGCGAGCAAACGCTTCGTCCCATCAATATCTGGTTGACAGGCCATACTTTCCCAGAACTGTAGGACCCATTATTTTTGATTTACAACACTTGAGAAACATGCTTCCACACTTCTTTTTCCCCTATTCCCATTACTTACTTCTACACCAAATTTGGCGCAATAATCTCTTGGAAATATCACAACCTTCCCTCGTTAGTTTCATGTTTTAATGACCAAAACATGTATTTTATTATTTGTCATACAAAATGTATTATTTTCATTATCACAAACTGCATTTCGCTCGTTACAAATTCATTTCCACCCTTAGTTTATATATTGTAATTTGTCCTTGCTCTCTTTATATTTCTATTGAATGTACAAATTATATATATATATATATATATATATATATATATATATATATATATATATATATATATATACCTATATATATATATATATATATATATATATATATATATATATATATATATATATATATATAGTATAATGTTGTTAATGAACTATACGGACAAACTGTAAGAGGTGATTCCTTCCATCAAAATAAGAGAAAACGTTCATATGGACCTGTGGCGAAAAGTGCATAGTTTCAGACCTAGCGACGGTGCAAAATCACGGAAAAAGCCAAATTTCAACAGGCCCTATTTCGAATTCCAGAAAATGAGGATAGTGGTCTTTATCAACGTAAAGGAAGTCACGCATACACAATCCAAAAGTGCATATTTCGTCAATATTCAATAGGTACGCAGTTTATTCCCTACAGGGTGTAATTCTCAGATATGCTCTCAATAGAGTTTTCAGATATAACCTGATTTCAAGGAGGATTCAAATAGGCAGGAGGTAAGCCTTCACAGCAATGGACATCTAATGCTTCGGAGGGAAGATGTAAATGTTACTAACTGGCAGTTCCATGTTGTTTTGTGTTCGGACCCAAGTAACATTTTCGTTGTCAAACGGTGTGCCAACCGTTGTCTATTTGAAGGCATCGTTGGCAAAGCCACTATCAAAATGAAAACGGCAAATTCGAAAATCCATCAACTATCGATGCCAACAAGCGAAAACGAGACAGTGGTTCAACGTAGGTGCATCGCTGTTACGGCAACGCATCGAAAGACAATGTTCTATTTTGGTGTGGTTGGCGTTCCGTAGATAGCGATCGTTGGCCAACTGTAAATTTTCACGTTGGTGTTTTGTTGGCATTCCATTGGCCCAACCACACCATAGTTGGTAGATTGTAGGATAACGATCGTTGGGCAACTGTGATTTTCTCGTTGGCATTTTGTTGGAATTTCGTTAGCCCAACTCTTCCATGGTTGGCACGCATATTTTCGAAATACACTCAGCCCTAGCCAGAAGGCATTAAGTTTGGCAACATCGCACGGAAACAAATGAATGCTGAATTGCAATCTAACCCGTTCCTACTACTACTACTACTACTACTACTATTATTATTATTATTATTATTATTATTATTATTATTATTATTATTATTATTATTATTATTATTATTATTATTATTGCTTTTGCGATGGATCTGTATAAGTACAAGGGCAATCTTATTTTAATGAAAGAAGATTAATGAAAATTAAAAAAAAAATAATCGTTAAATCACTTTTTGAATATTATTTTAATCTTATTTTAACGAAAGAAGTATTATAAAAAAATAAAAATAATAAGAAAAACGTTCCTAACAGGACTTGAACCCACGCCAACAACGATTTTCCTTACTAGCGTGTTGCGCTAGCTCACTCGGCTACCAGGGCCGATAGCATCTGGTCTTTACTTTCTGCTATATGTAGGTCATGACTCGTGATCGCGATATAAACGTCATTCATGTTTTCTACATTGTTGCCAAGGTAACCCCGTTCACAATGCCTTATGACTAGAGTTCAGTGTATTTCGAAAATATGCGGTTGGCACACTGTCGTCCATTTGTTGGTTGGGCAACTGTACACATTCTTATGTTGGCCCAACGTTGCAAATAATTGTTGGCATAACGATTTGCAGTACCGCCAAATTCACCGTTGGCCAACCAACTATGGTCGGTTGGCCCAATCATTTGCCAACCCGAAATGCTACTTGGGGAATAATGTGTGATGCGATGTATTTCGTCACGGTGTATTTCACATTTTCTTCACTTATAAGCGTGAAAAAAAACATCGCAGCATGCGCTTTCCCGAGTACGAGAGACCGTGCTGCTGACGAGCCTTAACACTTCCGTCATCGCGCCAAATGATTATGTGTTCACTGCTATGAAGACTTATCGTTTGCCTCCTTTGGACCAATCATAAAGTCCCATCATATCTCAAAATTCGGCTGACTGCATGTCTGGGAATTTAACCCTATATGCAATACTATGTACACCCACTGAAAATTAATGAAATATAATGAAATAATCATTTTTGGATTGCGTATTCGTGACTTCCTTTACACTGATAAGGACCACCACCCACAGTTTCTGGAATTCGAAATAGGGAATCCTAAAGTTTGACTTTTTCGCGATTTTGGACACCCCTTAGCTTCCACCACATGTTCATATGAACTTTTTCTCTTATTTTAATGTAAGGAATCATCTCTTAAAGTTTGTCGGTATATTTCATTAGCACCCTATATATATATATATATATATATATATATATATATATATATAATTGTCTCTGTCCGTCCTTCTTATCACCTTTACGTTTATTGTATAAATATATTTCCCCGTCTTCGTCGATTTCCCTCCTTAATTCGAAGTTAAACTTTTTACATATTATTTTAAATTCTTCAATGCAACGTTGTTTGCATAATTTTATTTCCCTAGCTTTCCAAAGTTTATTCTATAACTCATTCTACTTAGCTGTGGTGCCTTTATGATGTCATATGTGTAATTGGAAAGTTCAAAATGGTTCAGCAAGTAATTAGTTCCTGCACTTATTTTCTTTCAACTCAATATACTTTTGTTCGAAATTTAAAATATCTCTATTTTCTTTCCAATGTTTTCAGTATCTAACTTGCTGTCTTATTTTTCTTCCTAGAAATATTTTCCAATGGGATTCCACCTCAATCAACATAAAGTTGTGATCTGACAACTTTTGCACTTTTCTTTTCTTACCATTGGTGTTTAGCATCTTTGTTTTGATATAACAATTATTATGTGCTTCCATATTATGCGTTAATTGTACATAGTCGCTATCTGCCTCTATTGCTCTCCTTTGATTCCTTCTATCATACCACGGCACTTCTTACATGAAAGTTGTCTTCTGGGAGAGAATTATTTACACAATGCCATAGTACTTCTTCACACCAAATATAGCGTTAATGTATTCCTCATATTTATTTACTCCTTCCATATTAGTATTTTTCAGCCTTCATCCAATTCCTCTACTACACGTAGTGTTGGGGGACTCATCTTCCCGCCAGAGACGCCCGTCATTATAGTGGGGCAGATAACAAAAGAATCGTGCAAATGGCGATACAAGCATCAAAATTGGCATAGTAGTTCTCCAAAAGTCCTTTATTGAATCTACCAGATTGGCCATTTGAAATTCCAAGATGGCGGCGTTTTTCAAGATGGCTGCCAATCTGGCATTTTATAGTTGGTTTTCCTTTTTAAAAAATGTAAAGTTGTTGGCCGGTTGGAATGATCTTGGTGTTAATTTATATGTTTTTAAGCATGAGAAGTTTATTTTTCTCTTTTAGTTTACTAATGAATGTGTTTCTTGCATTTGAGTGATTATTTCACTTTTTTTTTCAAGGCTGGATAAGTGATGATGCACATTTTTTTTTTTTAATTAAATGAATGTCAAGGACTACAGATCATACTGGTGACATTACTGACGAGCAATTTAGAATATACAATATCAGATTAGTAAATGATAGTTATATTGAATGAGGAAGTGTCGCAAGTGTTGCTTTAACCAGTTCCCAAAGTTCCCAAATCAACCTTGAATGTAGCAAAACTCCAATAAGTTAAAGTATAAAATTCAAAATTGAGATTGATACAGGATCTACCAGCAAATTGTAGCACATTGACTGGGATAAGTGTTATATTTTTCAAAAGGTATGAGAAACATTCCATCCAAACCCTAATAAAAAGTGCTATGATAATTACAAGAACTTGGCTAGAAATATTCCGTAATTTTATTCAGTTAGTTGTATACCAATCAAGATTGATCCTGCAAATCTCGATGAAGGTGATGGAATAGTGGCAACTCTGAGGAGAAATAGGGATCAGTATCATGAAAGTTGCAGGCGACTGTTTAATAGCATAAAACTAAAAGCTTTGAAGAAATTAACCTCTTTTGTTCCTACAGGGATAAGCCGTGCTAGCAAGATTCCTTGAAAGCCTAGAATTCCCAAAGCAACATAATGTTTCCTGTGTAAATAACAAAGCTCAGAAGATGATTTAAGGTTCGCGATGACAATGAAATTAAATCAGAGACTCGATGAGTGTGCTAAAACACTTAATGACGGAAAACTGCGAGCAAAGTTAAGTGCAAGAGACGTTGTAGCGCAAGAATTGAAATACCATCCTCATTGCGTAGCACAGCTTTACAACCGAGAACGAGCATATCGTAAGGCTCAACAGCAAAATGAAGTGCAAGATAATTATCACGATAAAGAATTATTCCCCGGAGTTTTTTTTTTCACTTATATCACAGAAATGAAAGCAGCTAGTGAAGAGCCTCCCATTGTTAAACTTGCAGACATGACATCTCTTTACAGGCAGAGGCTAGAATTCGTGGGAGTTAAATCACCTGAAGTTCATACAACTCGTCTGAAAGACAAGTTACTTTTCCATATTCCTCATCTGCAAGCCAATTATCAAGGGAGAGATGTGTTGCAGATTTTTGAAAATGTTGTTGGCAAAATCCTAGCACAGGCAAGTAAGTACAGCGATGCGGTCTAGCAGGCAAAGTCTTCAACATGTCACATTTCACTGGATCGTTTCAAGACGAATGCATTGAGCAGATTGTTCCACCCTCATTACTTCAATTTGTAATAACGATTGAGCATGGGGCAGGGCAGACATTAAATCACAGCTTCAACATGGAGCATCGAAATCTGACTTTGCTTTGCCTCAGCTCTTACAGTACAATTGTATTGCTAATCCAAAAGTAGAAACACACACCCACAGACAATCTAAAGACCGTGGAACACATTTTTCTATCTGTCTCGGTATGTCAGTATTTGCCAAGACGAGAAAGAAGCCCCTTATCGGTATGGTGTGTGAAAATGGTGTGAGCATCTCATATGACAGAGTCTTGGAAATGTCTGCCCAACTAAGTGAAGCAGTAGTAGCACAGTGCGTGGAAAAACGGAGTAGTATGTCCACCGGCTTTAAGAAAACAATTGTTTACGATTGGAGCAGTGGATAATATTGATCATAGTCCGAAATCAACAACGGCCAAAACGCCCTTTCGTTGTACCAGTGTGTCAGTCTTACAGCATCCAAATGAAAAGTACTCTGGTGAAAAGCGAAATAAATCGGCACAGAACACAGTTTTAGTTATTAAAAATGTCCCACAACTTCCCGAAGCATACACAAATATTTGCCCACCATATATTAGAAAAATAATCCAGAATTTCTAATAAATAAATAAAAAAAAAAAAAAAAAACAGTGCCATCATTGCCAGCTTCTGAACCAAGTTACATATGAAACAAGAATAGCATGGCTAGAAGAGGTATTGCTTAAGCCTGTCTGTATTTTCGCCGATCCCACGAGGTTCGTCCAGTACATGGCAGAAGTAGCACTCTTATTGGCCACGTACGGATGACGTCACAAAGATTCAAGTTCAACCTGCTACTATGTGTGTTGCTTTCGTATATTTGTTTTGTGTGTGCGCGTGTTTTAAAAACAGAGAGAGGAGATTACTTGTGAAATACATTGCATTACAGTTCTTGATTTATGTTCACTTCTTACATGGTACATATAAAATTATCTTTTAAGTCTTCGTCTAAATACAAGTGTTATAAAACGCACTTCACATGAATGTTATTATTGACTACAGTTTTAACATTTTTATTAAATCACAGAGACAATATTAGCCGATGGTGCTCACAATGAATACACTTGGTTTTTGCAGAAGTCGTGCACTTCGTTATACAACACCTTCTTTTGATTTCAAATTTATATACAGAACTTGGGTTCCACTCAATTAATGATGAAAAATTTAAAACGTCTTGGCCTTGTTACTTTTAGTACAAACATGTTTCTCAGATTAACTATACATTACACGCTTCAGTTCGTCTTTATTTGCATTCAAAATTAGGTCTGGTTTAGAAATATTTTGCAGCAAATAGCGTTGTGGTGTCGTTATTGATAAGCAATTCTCGGTTCAATTGCATGAGAAATGCCCACCAAACTGAACTAGATGGCCATTATTAGCTAGCATTCTTTATGTACCATATAAGGATACCAACTGGAACATACAATAAAATTGCATTATATTTCGTTTTAGTTTAGCATCCCTTTCAACACCAAGGTTATGATGAGACATGGATCTAGTGCTTCACGTAGAATCTGAACCACATGGGATTACGCCGGGAATCGAATCCGGATCTCCTGGGCTAGAGACGCGTGTTAACGATATAGTTCCAGACAATGTAAAGTTAACCCTGCTTTTCTTTAGAATGAATATACCAGGGTCAACTTTACATCGCCTTAAACTTTAAACCAGTGATTCCCAAGAGACAGCCTACTGAAGAGGACTTGAAGAACAAGCGAGAGATCTCAAGCTTACTACAAAATTAAACTATAAACGCTAAATTCAATTTGAAAATCAAATCTAAATTACTACATCTTTCTTGTAAATTGCCAGCTTTTGGAATGTGATTTCAAAATCTGCAGTAAATGCAACATACATTTGTCTGCAGTGTTTTAAAGCTAGTGTTTTCAGATCCGTTATTCTTGCTCTTAACTTCACTCCATGTTCTATTCACGTGTCTGTTTTCTTAGGTTCCCTACACTTCCCAGTGGATTATGAACCAAATCCTTTTTGAGAGCATTCTTAGCAGAATGAAAATCCGCTGATGGAATAGGCCCTTTTAAACATTACGAGTTTCGTATAGAGATAATTAAAAAAATAATAATAATAACTCCTGCAGTTCGTACGTGCATTGGACGTGGAGGCATATTTTGGAACATATGTTATGGTCGTGTCTTTATTGATAATGGTTTCTTGATGCAATTATATCATCAAATGCATAAGAAAAGGTCAATATGTGCTGACTGGTCTGTACAAGCTAGTTTTGCATCAAATAAGCACAAGGGCAGGGCGAAGCAGGAAGCACAAGTGCGGGGTTATAAAGTGCAAATGATAATGTTTAAAGCAGTGATTCCCAACCGTTTACCTGGTGCCTCCTTCTTAAACCCTGTATACTTCTCGCTAACCTCTCTCCCACTCATTGGCCATATGTGGTTTTTTGTCTGATGTCAGATTCAGCATTCAAATCTCAAGTCTTCAATAATAATAATAATAATAATAATAATAATAATAATAATAATAATAATAATAATAATAATAATAATAATAACGATAATAACGATAATACAATCATAACCATATTTTCATCTTTAGTTCCCTCGTAGCTATATGATTAGCATAGACATCTTCGGCGCGAGAGACCTGAGTTTGATTTTCTTCGAGAACGTATGTAGTTAGGATTTTACGTTAAGCTGTATTTTAACGTCTCATATAGCTTTGTTGCTGAACGGGACTTCAAACCTCAAACCACTCGCATTCTTTTCATCTGTTTATATTTATTAAGTGATTTATTACTTAAAAACCTCGAATGGGAGTATAAGAAAAACAAAATATCAAACATGTAACATCTGTTTTTTTTTTTTTGACAATTTTGTAGTTTAATTCTGTAGTCAGCTTGTGATCTCTTGCTTGTTCTTCAAGTCCTCTTCAGGACGCTGTCCCTTGGGAACCACTGGCTTAAAGTTTAAGGCGATGTAAAGTTGACCCTGGTACATTCATTCTAAAGAAAAGCAGGGTTAACTTTACATTGTCTGGAACTATATCGTTAACACCGTCTTTAGCACAGGAGATCCGGATTCGATTCCCGATGTAACCCCATGTGGTTCCGATTTCACGTGAAGCACTAGGTCCATGTCTCATCATAACCTTGGTGTTGAAAGGGATGCTAAACTAAAACGAAATATAATGCAATTTATATTGTATGTTCCAGTTGGTATCCTCATATGGTTCATAAAGAATGCCAGCTAATAATGGCCATCTAGTTCAGTTTGGTGGGCATTTCTCGTGCAATTGAACCGAGCGTGGCTTATCAATAACGACACTACAACGTTATTTGCCAAAAAAATACTTCTAAACTAGACCTACTTTCGGATACAAATAAAGACGAACTGAAGCGTGTAATGTATAGTTAATTTGAGAAACATTTTTGTACATGGTAAAAGTAACAAGGCTAAGACGTTTTCAATTTTACATCATCATTTGAGTGGAACCCAAGTTCTGTACGTAAATTTGAAATCAAAAGAAGGTGTTGCATAACAAATGCACGACTTCTGCAAAAGCCAGTGTATTCATTGTGAGCACCATCAGCTAGCATTGTTTCTGTGATTTAATAAAAATGTTAAAATTGTAGTCAATAAAAACATTCATGTGAAGTGCGTTTTATAACACTTTTATTTGGACGAAGACTTATTTAAGGATAATTTATTTGTATCGCGTAAGAAGTGAACATAAATCAAGAATTATAATGCAATGTATTTCGCAAGTAATAATATTGATAACCTCCTCTCTCCAGAGTCGGACTGGGAGTACAGGGGCCCACCCGGAGAATGATGCTTAAGGGCCTTGATGAATACAGAGTTGGTCTGAAGTCTGGATTGCCCTATTAGGACTGAACCCTTAGCTGGATACTTGGATGGCTAAACCACCACCAGCACGAAATGTAAAGTTGTGTATGCTTATCTATAGCCAACTATTATTTCGCTTTCCTTATTTTCTGCAGTGTGTAAACCTTTGCAATGAATCGTACCCGCTCCTTCAAAACAGTGACTATTTATATTGAAAGAGATCTATGTTACGATTCCATCTTCAATATTATGAGAACTTTAATTTTCATGAAGGGTACGAGGGAGGTTCAATAATTATTGTACCCGGCATGTTTAAAATTCTTGACCTGGGATGGATGATGGGGGATATTATAGCCTAACGTCTTAGATGTATATATGCTAAATTTCAGAACCATAGCTCCTGTGTTTCTATTCTTTTTTGTCTTTTCAGGTGTTAGAGGTGGCACCTAGCTTGAAAAGTGGAGAAAACCGAACAACGAGCTGTCATCAAGTACCTCCAGAAAAAGGGGTTAAGCCCAAAGGAGATTCATGAAGGCTCCTTCCTACCAGGTGGTAAAGAACTGGTACCGCGACTTTCGTTGCTGCAGGGAAAGCTGTCAACAGGCCCCTGGTGATGCTCCTCCAACAACAGCATGCACCCCAGAAAACATTGATGCTGTGCATGATACGATTATAGCAGACAGACGAATCACGGTGCAACAGTTAGCAGACATCATGCATATCTGTGTAGGCTCAGTGGAAACCATTGTGCATGAACACTTGGGATTCAGAAAAGTGTCACCGCGATGGGTACCCAAAATGTTATCTCGTGAACATCAGAAAGACAGAGTTCGATGTTCAAGGGCTGGTTTGCAGGTTATGGTGGTAGACCTGAAACATTTCTGTGATAGATTTGTGACAGTGGATGAGACGTGGCTCCACCACTATGATCATGAGTCCAAACGACAGAGCATGGAGGGGCGGTAAGTAGTTCGCCTCCCCCACGCAAGCTCAAGGTGCAAGCATCGGCACGCAAGTTTATGGCCACAGTTTTTTTGGGATGCGAAGGGTGTGCTCCTTATTGACTACCTGGAGGTTGGGCACACTATCACGGGGGCCTATTATGTAGTCCTAATCCCTAAGTTACGCGAAGCAATCAAGGAAAAACGGCGCGGGATGTTGCAGCGAACAGTGCTGTTCCACCAAGATAAGGCTCCGGCCCACAAAAGCCATCTTGTCGGTGCCGCAATCCATGCTGCTGGTATTGGTGTGTTGGAACATCCTTCCTACTCACCCGGCCTCGTCCCTAGTGACTTTTATTTGTTTCCAAAGTTGAAGGAGCATCTCAAGGGGAAGAAGTTTCACTCAAATGCAGCTGTTATTGAAGCTGTGGAGGAATGGCTCACGGCTCAGCCAGAGACTTTCTTTGAAGCTGGCACAGTGGCTTTACAGCATAAGTGGAAGAAGTGAATTACTATGAAAGGAAACTTTTTCGAAAAATAATACTGCTTATAGGTCAGGGACAATAGTTATTGAACCATCCTCACACATGCAAATGATTGAATGGATTATAATAATTTCGTTCAAAATTATAGTCTATCTTTGTAAATTTATTTACATGATATATAAGGAAGAACATTGAATAACCATCCAGTTATGTAAATAAGAAAAAAGAAAGTAACATTTTGAAAACACAGAAAGTTTAGAGAAACTGTTTTAAAACATTTCTAATAAAGCACACTGAGTTTAAGAAATAATGTCTTGTTGACTTCTTCAACACTAATTAAATTGGAACATTACTATAATATATTAGCATTACATCCCAAAATACTTTTCTACTAACTGCAGTTAGGAATCACCCTCTCAAAATCAAGAAAGAAAAATGGAAGGAACAGCAAAATCTTTTGAAGTAAACATTTGAATACTTATTGACTACAATGAGGTTATAATGCAGTTGTCAATCATGTCTTTCTTGCGTTTTGCAATTATAAAAATACGTGAGCAAGGAAGTTCATTTGTCAAACCAACTTTTACAGTAGTATTTTTTGTCTAAAGACAGAACAAGAGTTTCCAATTTCATCGATAATTTCATCATTAGAAATTTTTACAGAACATCCCTTTGAGTGACCATAAGCATAAATCAGATTCCAGAACATAAATTGACGAGACGAACGCGTACGAGTTTAAATTAATATAACTGAATGCTTGCTCACACGATACTTGAGTAACTGAAAGAGTTATCAAATATTTGTATACAGTAAACAGTGTTTGGAAAGTGGAAACATGCATGTTATACCTTAATAGCAACCTGTAGCAACACAAGTAACACACTGCTTCACGGATGATTTTCGTTGCTTATCTTATAAGATTGGCCTTCTGAAAAAGAGGCAATGCATTCGGTAGGTTCACTTTCGCTCTCCGAGGCACTGCACTGAGTAGAACTGTCTCATTCTGGAACATCTACGTCGGGTTATATCAGTACAGTCTTTATTATTTGCTCTATCACAGTAGTCTGGCAGAGTTTTCTGTAGTTTTTTTTTAATAGCAAAATTCAACAATTCAGATTTCAAATTTTCATGCTCAACTAAACGTTTTCAGTTATCCCCTGCAAAGCACCTTCTGGAATACTCTCATTTAGTAAATCATTAAATCGGCGAGGATCAAGACAAGAATCTGCTTGTAAATATATCATTTAATCTACCCTGGATTTGTATCCCAACCTCAACCCACGCAATATTCGCAAATGGGCCTCCGTCAATATTTGCGTACTTATGTTAGGTATACCGAAGTAGAGAACCCATCTTGCTATTCCCCTTCCTCCTTATCGACTGGAACTTTTAAAAAAGACTGATTGCATCAGCAATGGAGACCTTATACCCGGTGAAAGTTTTCGAAACAAGTAAAAAATAAGATAAAAATCAAAAGTTAAAAAAATAAAGATTTGCAAGAAAAGAGTGGTACAATTCCGTTGGGGTTCACTATTTCCCGTGTACTTTTATATATACGATAAAAATAAATTGCCCAATCTAATGCCCTGTTAATCCCCACAACCTTATAATGTCTTTCTTACTCTAACCATGAAGAATAAGACATGAAAATCCTCCTACAGTAAGGAAACCGTGTTAGACAGCGAGTTGTGACGTTGGAAAGAACTGCCTTCTTGGGCTTCGGGTCAGATTTACAACATCACCGATGTGCTCAGGGGAAGCCGTTCTTTCTCAATGCTACCATTCACGTCCAAAAACTCCATGTTTCGTTGGTGGCACATGATCCAATACATTCGGGGCCTGATATCTGGGGATATCAAGATCCGGGCTCGATTTGTGACATTACCGCTGTGCTTAGAGGACCACGACCTTTCCATTCCACCTCTCACGTGCAAGAACTACATATTTCATTGGTGAACAGATGGAACCCAAGCTCGAAACTTGGGTGCCCGATTTCTAGGACTCTGGGCCCGTTTTCTGACATCACCGCTGTACTCAGGGGACCATTATTTATCGCCACCACTCGCGTCCAACAATTCCATGTCCTACACGGTTTCCATACAGTAGGAGAATCAGTTCTATGTTCTTTTTATGTTGTCGATTGCACATCACATTATTGAACACACAAGTTATGGACGAGATTACACTTTCGAGTTAATAACTTACATGAATTTTTGAGACTCTGTTATTGCCTTAATGTTTTCTCAACAATCAAGATTATGGGTTGGGCAAGGGTCCCCTTTCCCTAGTGACCCCCTCCTTTGCGAGCACTGCGGGCCTGTTAGTTACGCCATTGGCTACTGTGAACGAGAACGGAGTTTTGAAGTAGTTATAACTAATCGAAGTAATTTTGCAGAGTGCAGGGCCCACCTGGAAAGTTCTGGGTATCCGGGCGGCCCAGTCCGCCTCCGCCTCTCTCTGTTTTTAAACACGCACACACACGAAACGGAGAAACGAAAGCAACACGCATAGTAGCAGGTTGAACTTGAATCTTTCTAACGTCACCCGTACGTGGCCAATAAGAGTGCTACTTCAGCCATGTACTGGACGAACCTCTTGGTATCGGCGGAAATGCCAGCCTGTCTCAGACGGGACTGAAGTAAGGTTGCGATTCACGATCTAAAATTCACGACCTTACTTAACGATCGTGTGAGAAGCAACTTGCCCCTAGTCCAGGAGGAAATTTTCTGCTATCCCTATTTGGATCCTGACTTGGAAGAAATAGAAGCAGTTTCTATTTTCTTCTGCACTTGCATACAACTACCAAGAATAGTGCCTGACGACATTCAACTTTATTTGTCTCTGTAATTTCAAAACAATGCTGCCTGGACAATAGAGTAATACGAGAAAATATGATTTTTTGTATAACGTGAAGCACGATTTATATTATTAAAAAAAACAAAAAATCAATAAAGACCTTAGAGAAGGTATGCAGTGAAGTAAGTAGTGACCGCCGGAACACTACAGGTGTGAACAAATGCATCTTTTAAAAGAATAAAAAATAGGTGATTTAATTATACTGTGCAATTTGAATAGCCCCCCCCCCCAATGTTATATCTTAATAAAAGCGTGCAGATTTACTTTTGGCGCACCAGTCGAAATAATTGTTCATAAATTGGAATTCCTTCACTAATTTCCTCCTTACTGTTTTCTAAATGATTTGTGCTGGGTGACATGAAAATATCCACATAGCATAGTTAAAATTTAAAGGGGTATCATAAGCAATTGTTGAAAAATTATAATTCTTTTGCGATTTGCGTATAAATACAGCGTCCGGATGCATGCATAAGACTACAGCCACCCCCAAAACAAAAAACAACCTGTACTAGGTCGCCACCAAAAAGCACCATGGGCGGAGTTATGAGGGGGTAATGCCCCCCATCTTTTTGACAAAAAACAGAAATGCCACTTATAAGATCCGCCAATTCTCATTTGTGTTCACCGTGCCCCCCAAAAAGACAAAAGGTCTGCCCCCAGCAGGCGATTCCTAATTCCGCCCATGAAAAGCATGAATGCTATCTAATCGAGTCATACCAGGGCTAAGCTGGAGGGCCCGAGCGTTATCAGGGGGTGCGTCTGAAGGGAGTAGGCGCGTCAGCGAAGGTGAGTATCCACATATGTGAGGGTATGAAAATGAGTGGGTTTTGGCAATGATACGAGTTACAATAGCATTTATCATGGTTTCATACTAGTAGCGTTCCACTTCTAAACAAAATACAACTTCTGCACACTGCAGAAATTCACTGCCGGTGGAAACTAATTTCTATACAGGCATCTTTCATATGAACTCACTTATTTTATCCGCCGTAAAGCACTTGTAATAATTTTACACTAGTAAACCTTCACTTGTAAGTATAAAGTTCAGATGTGGTGCGCCGAATGTATACCAGCACCAAAAGCAGAAACAATACGAGTTATTGTCACCAGTGTTGTGTGGCTTTCGTGCAATTTTAGTGAACAATTCTACAATGCTGGCACAATAGAAATAGTCCGAGTATAGCGCATGAGAGGGGTTTCTGGCGCGGTATGAGTTTACTTTATGGGCTATGTGGGCATTTTTTGTGGGTAGTGAACTGACCGGATACACTCAGTACCTATACTAGAAAATTGCTCTTTCTTCTTTATTTTAGCTTTCCGCGCCTGATAACTGCCCTCATTTAGATATTTGGACATATCATTTGATTTTCAGTTCTACAATCTGGTGAATGCAAGGATCTACATACTTTTTTTTCAGGCGATACAGACCCCCTCAAGTTCGTACCTCGCTGTCGAATTTTCGGAGTTACTAATTTCAATAGTGTATGGAATTCTGAAAGTCGTTTTTTTTTTTTTTTTTTTTTTTGTAGGAATGAGGATCTCCTGTAAGTTGTTCATTATTCACCATTGAAAATACGGTGCTTTCCTGTGCATTATTGCGGCGAAAAATTCACTCCTTGCTCCAGCAGTTCCTCTTTTCTCTTTCTCTCTCGTTTTTTTTTGTGTGTGTGTGTGTGTGTGTGAGGGGAGGGCGGTTTTTGTGTCAACAACAGAGCAGATATCGCTGCTATGGTTATTTCATCCTCTTTGGGTGAACTCGTATTGTAAAATAGAAAAAAAATACGATTACGACAGTTTATTGCCCTGTGCATAACAAGGGTGTTATAAAATAGAGGATCTGCCCAAAAAACAAAATCGTGAGGCCATACGTCACAGCTTCGTCACACCTACTCTGCCCACTCTGCACCACTAAGATCGCAATGTTTCAAGCCAACAATCATGGCGGAACAATCATGCAGCCTCAGACGATGCTCAATTATTTTTCGGCTTCATTGAGTTCATATTTTGGAGATACGTTTGGGCAGATCCTCTATTTTATAACATCCTTGGTGCATAACACATTCTTCAATAGTTTTTCGTCTGTTTAATACAGCGGCCACGAGAGGCTCTGCTGGTAAGGCCATGTAGTTTTAAGGATCGTCTGAGGGCCCCTACATCACCTCAGGTTAAAAGGCATTACATGGAAGTTGTAGTTAAACAACACTGTCAAGTTGTAACCTGAATTGAAGCCTTAGTTCAGATCCGTGTGAGACGGGCTTTACGCCTATCAAGAATGCGGATAATGAAGCTCTCATCACTTGGACTACACATCACGCAGCGCAGAAAAGAGTCAGTCATTTGAAGTAAGTATTACTTCAATGATGCCGTTAATTCGAGATCAGGCGCACACTGTAACAACCAGCGGCGCAAATCTGTCTTCTACATTGGGGGATACAAGAAAGACCGTTTCTTTCTTTTCTTTTCTTTATCTTTTCTTTCTTTCTTTCTTCCTTTCTTTCTTTCTTTCTTTCTTTCTTTCTTTCTTTCTTTCTTTCTTTCTTTTTCTTTTTCTTTTATTTTGTTGAGCGATGCACAAAATAATTGTGAAGTTGAAAAACAAACAACAGAGTGGAGGATCAGGGAGCAAAGTTGTTTTCAACATTGGGAGGCGGGCAGTTTTGATGCTTATTTTGAGGGTCATCAATTTCATCTCACTTTCCTTTGTGGATATCGGACACAAATCATCACATTCTTTCCCAAACAACACATTTCAAATCGGATTATTGGGGGCGACAATTCCCCCAGCTCTAAGATTGGAGGGGACAGGTTCCCCTCATCCCCCCGGGATTTGAGCCAGTGATAGCAACCATAAAACATGTCATGGAGAAGGTACGAGATTCAGTGAGTTTTCTAGAGCCAGGTCGATTCCAGTCGTACCTGCTGACCAACCGCTGTGTGATCTGGCAAACCAGATTTAGTGAGAATGGCCGGAACTTAGAGAGAATAAATTTGTGATGATGTTGGTGGAACTTCATATAGAAATGTCTGCGCTGAGGTCTGTTGGAACACTACTAAATGGCAGTAGTTGGACCACAACTTACGTGTTCCTGAAAAAAAAAATGGTTGCAATGGAAGATGCAAGTGCTTCAGCTCAAGGCTTCTCTTTACAATACTCTGTAGTTGTGTGTGTGACCACCATTAATTTCCTTGATGTACAAAAGTTCACAGAGAGCATACTGTTCTTACAATATAATCCTTACCATTGGCGCAAATTACGAGGCGCAAGGAGGACATGTCCCCTTCAATCTTGGAACTGGAGGGACTGTCTTCCTCCTCAATAATCCGATTCGTAATGTGTTTTTGGGGAAATGTGATGATTTGTGTCCGATTACCACAACGGAAAATGAGACGAAATTGATGTTCCTCCAGAATAAGCCTTAAAACTGACCGCCTCCAAATGTTGAGGACAACTCTGCTCCCCTGATCCTCCACAGAATTGTTTCTCAACTTCATAAATATTTTGACATCGCTTAAAAAATATAGGAACGATCTTACCTCTCCCCCCCCCATTGTTGAAGACAGATTTACGCTACTGCTCCTTTCGTGAATGTTATTTCGTCCAATTGCATACGGACTATCTAGGTAGTTGTAGATTTTTCGTTGCATGTAAGATTACTTATTTAATGTAAATTTTGTAAGACTTCTACTTACTATTGTAAGAATGTTAGATTGTATACTTTTTATTAATTTTGTATATATTTGATTATTTTACCAATATGGAACTGAAGAATGGAATAAAAACAATACAAAGTGGCTGAATATTTTCACTATTATAGAAATCGGCATTAAGATGGCAGAAATCGAGCATATAGTTCAAATTTTATGACGTAAATTGACTTTTCAGGTCAACTTGGCAGCCATCTTGAAAATGGACGCCATTTTTAATTTTCAGGTGGCCAATCTGACAGATGTGATCAATAACCATAAGAGAATTAGCACACCAAATTTGGCGCTTGTATAACCATTTTCACGATATTTCCTAAAAATTGCTTTTTATGTGTTCCACTATTATAAGCCAATCGTATGAACGTTTAAAGTTTAAAATAACGTATCTATGTTTGTAGCAAAAACATAGTACACACGATTTAAGTAAACTAATGAAAACGTACAATGTGGATAAACGTACACGATTTATTTAATGTAATAGATGTAACGTAATTTCTTTCCAACCCAAATTGACTCAATGTACAGTGGAGTTCTGGTAATCCGAACACGTCCGAAAGGAAGCTTTTATTCATTTTGTGGCGAAACTAGGCAGTTTTAGGAAATTAAATTACTAAGAGGATGAAAATGGGTGCATGTTTTCGTAGAAAACAATGTAAACTTTCGTTAAATACAGTTTTTTTTTAATACTTGTACAGTATTTAGGCTTTACGCCACGTTACGACACTTCCACAAAGTTTGAAATAGAATAAAGTACATACTTTACAATATTGAAACTTATAGGTTTAGTATCAGTGAAATACAGTAATGCACTAGGAAACGTATTTTGAAATACTATACGCAATGTATTTCAACACAATAGACCCGTTCACTCGCTTCAAACCTCAATTTTAGTTATTCCGGCTAATCCGAACAGGGTTCGGTCCCAATTAGTCTGGATTATCTTGACTCTACTGTAAATAAAACTGTGAAATTGATCAGATCTGCTATTTTTTATTTGTGAGATACAATACAAACTTCGTTATTATTTAAGTTGGACGTTGCAATGTTGCCAGTTCTGCTAAAACTCTAAATTAGAGATAATTATAATAAACACGCATATATCCAGATGTTCAAAGGAGAAATTCTTGAGCAGTAACCATTCGCATAGGAAATGTGTTGATAAAATTTAATCTGGCAATGACGTGTCAAATACAAGGTAGAAAGTCCGATTGAGGGCGGTCGGTGGATACGCGTAACAATCGAGGAGCATGTACCAGAGATGGAGTGGATCAGTGGGTCAAGTTTTCTGAGTGGGTCGTGGGTCAACTGCATGTGACCCACTGTGGCCCACCACCCACCGTGACCCACTGCGACCCGCCACCCACCATGACCCACTGCGACTCACCGACTCAGTATGATCTACCGACCCATTCTGCTCACTGCATTGTTGACAGTATTTTCTGAAGACTGGTAAATTTGTCTTCGTTTCATTTTCAAGACCTTCATTTCCCTTCCTTTTCCATTTGCTTCTGTCTACTTACCTGAGGTGAGTATATCTAACCAAGTTTAAAATGAACTTCAGGCACTTTTGGATATTGATATTTTTAATTGTAATAATAGCAATAGGACTTCTACTACTACTTGGCTTTCGAGACCTGTGAGTCTTTAGAGGAGCTAACTACTGGAAAAAACACGTTTTTGAATCACTGTAATATATAAATTATTATATAAAAAAATAATGTAACTATGTGTGCCTGATCATCACGGTCAAATTGCAAAGTCAAATGAAATTACTTTTTGGTATATAGTTAGGAATTAATCCAATCTGAGATGTTATATTGCTTTCATTATAATGCATAATATCGTAAGGAGGTAGTGAGGATCCGAATTTTTGAAAAAAAAATGAGTATCTCGCAAGCCGTTAAATTTCCGGAGCTGAAATTCAGTGTATTAACTCTTTATTGAAAATAAAGAGAATGTGTCCTAGCATTTTTTAAAATACTCCTTTATGGGGGGGGGGGCACTTTCTATATATGGAAAATTGGTAGTGAATTGGTTTGTAAAAATGATCTAAAACAATCGATGTTATTTAAGGAAAAAAATCAGAAACAAAAATAGAATGCTTGGCTTCATATATCCATTGCTTTCTACTATAATAATTGCTGAAGTTTATGTTTATTATATGGAGCGCTTACAGCACAGGACAATCAACCCATAAAGTTGTGAGAAAAATAGGCATAAAATTTGTACTGTAAGCTTAATTACACGGAAATTTTAAGTTTGGATTGTACGCATAATTATATGGAAAGTTTTACACTTTTTTCCCCTTTACGTTGGTCTACTTACCTTGATTTGGAACTTTCAAATTTCATCCTTTTTCCATTGAAAAGCATCGATAATCCAACAAGGAAATAATTATACTATGCTAATTTAATTCAAATTCATCGTAATTTGGCACATGGCAAACAGCGCGGTAAATTGCAGTGTGGTAATTGAACTGAAAGAAGGAGGGAAATTCCCATTCACCTCTGAACACTTTGCAGGAACCTCTTCCCTTTCGCTTTCTAGACGGGGTAGGGAACTTAGTAATGGCATCAAACTTTCATGTGTAATTACAAAAATTAAATTTATAAACAAATAAGAAATCGTCAGTTTATCAGGCTTTAATTGATAATTTATTCACAAGATTACCTATCGAAGGCGTGGGAGATGAAGTTTCTGTTCTCCGTGAGTCGGCATTGCCAACTGACATGGTCGATATGGAAAAGATGTTTTATGGCGATAGAGAGATGATACTTCTTGCTGAGTATTTCAAAACTGACTAAGAAAAATCGTTATCAGACTTAAGTCTAACAGGCAGATTGTCGATGAGGAGTTGCAGAAATCGGGTAGAAATATTATCAGTTTCCACGACAGAGTGCGAACGGGTTTTTCCCCGTATGAATTTGCAGATGATTGATATTAGAAATAGACTAAGTGCTCAAACATTGTCTAAATTGTTGTTCATCAATGTTATGGCCCACCGCTAGACAAGCTCGAAATAGACGAGCTAGCTATTTCTTGGCTGAAGGATGGACATCATTCCGCTGCGGATAATTTACCACAAAAAAGTTACTAACAGGAAATAAGCCCGATTTCAGATTTGTTTTAAGTTGGAAAATTACGAGTTATGGAAAATTTATACTCGTATTACTAATGGCTTATTTGTGTTATTCAACTTTGTACCTAATTTTTAGTAAGCCTCTTCTTTGCGTTAGGTAAACTACTTTGAATAAATATTCATAATAATTGCAATTATGCATATTTGTAACTTAATTTAACGTGGTGTTTTAGTGATTACACAAATTACAATTATGAGCATACTTCATGGAGATGCTCTCACATAGGGTACTCGAGCACCCTTATACACTATGAAAAACTGATTTTTCAAGTCTTTTGTGAGAAAAATACTGTGAACTGAGAAACCATAACGTTTTCTATATTGTACAGGGGTATTTTGCTGCGAATAGAAGTTTCTTTTGGAATGCGTTCAGAAATCAATACTTGCAAGAATACTCTTTTAGTACAAGTATATTTTAGGCGCATACTAATTTCCCCCCACCTCGAACTGTTGCAATTTCCTCATTGACAAACACTTTACCATTTTATATCGTAAGGGTCAGATCCACCGTTATTGTAAGAGAGTGGTGCTTGAGCGATTGGCTGGAAATTCAAACTACCATTAGTGACAATTTCACAGTCTTGTTTTATTACAAGTGTAAACTCTTTAGTCAGTACAGAAGAGGCCGTGGATCGTGTTCAGAGTTGATGACGATGGATTTTGGTGAGTCAGAGAAGGTCACAGTGAATAAGAGTGGTTCGTGGTGGGTCAGAGTGGATCACGGTGGGTCAGAATGGGTCACGGTGGGTCGTAGGTCAAATTTTCATTGATCCACGCCAACTCTGGCATGTACCTTTGGCGTCGTAATTGTGCGGACTGCCTTAAATTAAAACAAAACTTTTCAGAAATTAGATGAGTTATTAGTTTCGGCGTACTGCAGCTGATGAAAATGTAAGATAATGGATTATTTACAATTACTTATCTATGGGCGTTTTAAAATTAATTAGCTATTAAATGAATATATTTATATCATTAATACGAACAGAAACTCAATTTTCAGAGGACACATTTTCATCAGTTATGTACACAATAATAAAAATTATTGTGATACAATTTCGTTCACAAATTATTATTATTATTATTATTACTATTATTATTATTATTATTATTATTATTATTATTATTATTATTATTATTATTATTGTTTGTCAAGTGTATTAGAAGTTACTTGCACCGTAGTAAAAAATATTGACGAAACATTGATCCTGAGTTTCTTCACTGGGTAAAGTGGGAAGGCATTATAAATTCTCTATTGCAATTATGTTTTCGTTAACTGTGCTTATACTTCAGTTTCTAATAACTTTCTTGATATTAAAATTTCCTGATTTCACGGCGATACGTATGACAACACTGAGAAAAAAAAAACAGTATGCAGGCGAGAGAACCGGTGTATTATCGGCGATGTTGGTCATTTTCTGAGACTGTGGGCAATCTTAATCCGGCAAACATAATCCCGACTTGCTGATGGAGACAAGTGGAAAGATGACACACCAATCCATATTACTCTCTTTCAGTTAGGGATGGGCAGGAGTCGAGCTAAAACTCGACTCGATTCGAAACCCGAAGCGAATTCGAGTCGTCAAAGGTAATTTCCTCGAGTCGAGTTCCGAGCCGTGTCACTGTTTTGAGGTCGAGTTTCGAGTCGAGTAGAGTTTGAAAAATGGCTCGCTCGTTTAGTTCGTTTTAACTCGTGTTGAAATCATTGCCTGATTAGAATGGAAAGCGAAAGTTATAAGAAATGTAAGCAGTAATGTGGAATATTTATAGTGTTGCTCACGAGGTGAGACACTACTCGCATCTCACCTCGTCTCGATTAACAAGACGGCAATGGATGTTTATAATGAGACAGCCTCAAATGTCGTGAGCACTAACATAACTATATACTGTAGTTCTCACCACCAAGACTGAGATCTGCACGGAGAAAAAGTTTTGAGCCGAAGCAGAAGCCCAACCCGTGTAGGGATGTTAACCGGCTTAGCTCGGTTCAACTGAGCGAACAGCTCGAGCCAGCTCGGTTGAGGTGAGACACGGACTCGGATCAGGTGAGTCATCGTCTCGAGCCGTCTCGGTCGGGGTGAGCCATTAGCTCGGTTTGTTTCGGCTCATGTCGGTTTGGGTGGGTGAGCTGTTGGTTCGGCTCGATGGGAAATAACCTGTGTGCCGAACCGCTCTAGCCGTTGAGAAATCTAAACCCGGACCAAGGATTTTTGGACATGTGTGGCCGGCGCCCTCTAACTTCTAACGATTTTTGGTTCGAGCCCGGATACTTGCTCCTCCGGAACTCAAACCGAGAACCTCGTGAACGATGTCCTCGCCCCTAGACTTCACGACTACCGAGGTCAGCAGTCAACAAGTTTTTAGTATTCAGATACAAACCACCTATCTTTTATGTTTATACACGGCGTTGTTATAATAATAATAATAATAATAATAATAATAATAATAATAATAATAATAATAATAATAATAATAATAATAATAATATATTTATTTTTAGTGCCATGAACAGCCAGATAGCAAAAATACAGCACTTAGTCATAGAACTAAGGGTTATAACACACATCTTATATTCCTTTTAATATTAATAATACATTTGTTTCGACGATAGGAGGTCATTGTTTATCCTATAATGTACACATAATTTTATGACTTGTGTCTTGTCTGGACAAACATAATTACTTCATTCTTCATTAAAATAGCTAGTCAATTATCTTAAAATTGTCCTTAAAACAAGGATACCGTCAAACATACAAATATACTATAAAAATATGCATACCTATTAAAATCTATACATCTGTTCAATAAATACAATTATCCCGATAATATATTAAAAGAACTTCTCACTTTTCTTAAAATTATAGAATTTTTATCTGTCTGGACAAACATAATTATTTCATTCTTCATTAAAATAGTTAGTCAATTATCTTAAAATTGTCCTTAAAACAAGGATACCGTCAAACATACAAATATACTATAAAAAATATACATACCTATTAAAATCTATACGTCTGTTCAATAAATACAATTATCCCGATAATATATTAAAAGAACTTGTCAGTTTTCTTAAGATTATAGAATTTTTATTCATGGGAACCACTTCCGATGCTCTTCTAAGTTTATATGCTGGTACCCTTATACCTATATTATGTAGGCAGTATTCACTACTATATCTATTATCTAAAATTTTCTGAATAAAGTTTTTCTCTATCATTTTTCTTCTTACATGTAATTCTTGCAACCCCCAGTATTTGTTCCAGTAATCATAACTATGAGAGTAGTAATCTTTTTTCTTATTTCTACACAATAGCCTAATGAAACATTTTTGAACCGATTCAATTTTGCTACATAATGTTGTGGATATATTATTCCATATAATTGCACCAAATTCTAATCTGGGTCTTACAAGTACCTTAAATAGGTAGACACATGTATTTGCATTTTTAAACTCAGGCCACTGTCTAAAAACGAACACTATAGTCTTTCGTGTTTTATTTACTATGTCATTAATATGATAATTGAATTTCATATTCATGTCAAATATTATGCCTAGATCTTTAATCTTTTCAACTTTCTGCAGGGATATTCCATCTATGACATATTTGCTAACATAGTATTGCGTCTTATTGGTATATGAAATAAACTTAGTTTTATTACAGTTTATTTTCAGTAGATTATTTTACACCATATACTAATACTATCCAAGTCTTTTTGGAGTAAGTAGTTATCGTATTCGCTATTCACTATTCTAAATAACTTCAAATCATCAGCATATAATAATATATTTGAGAATTTAACCTTTTCCGTCAGGTCATTAATAAATAATGAAAAAAGAAGTGGTTCTAAAGGAGATCCCTGAGGTATACCATTCTTTATACAGCCAATACTCGAAGTTACATGACCAATTTTCACTTTATATGTTCTGTTTGATAAATAACTTTGGAACCATCGAATATACTGAGAAGATAGACCAACATTGGATAATTTACGAACTAGAAGTCCATGTTCTATAGAGTCAAAAGCCTTTGACATATCAATATATATAGTGTCAACCTGTAGTCTATTTTTAAGAGCTAAGTACGTAAAATCTGTAAAGTGTACAAGATTCGTAACAATTGATCTGCCTTTATAAAACCCATGCTGAAATTAAGTCAGTTTATTTTTTACATTAAAGTATATATGGTTGTGTATTATTATTTCAAATATCTTACTAAATGCATTAACTAATAATAATAATAATAATAATAATAATAATAATAATAATAATAATAATAATAATAATAATAATAATAATAATAATAATAATAATAATAATAGCCTAATAATAATAATAATAATAATAATAATAATAATAATAATAATAATGTTATAGTAGTAGTACTATCATTGATAATAATTATTATTGTCTATGCAGGATACTTGAAGAAAATACTTGAAACTACACACAGCATTTGGCTCGGCTCGGCTCGACTCGACTCGAAACTCGAGTCAAATTCGAGTCTAACTGGATGAAATTTTTCGACTCGAGCTCAAAGATGTCTGTTTCGAGTCGAGTCGAGTTTCAATGAAAACTTGCTCGAACTCGCTCGTGCTCATCCCTACTTTCAGTAACCCATGGTCCTGTTTTATATTTTCGGTATCATTTTACCTCGCTGACGCGTTGGCAGTGAGCAACCGTTTCAAAATCGTAACTCGATTGTGGATACTAATATTACGTAGCTCTTGCCAAACTGTGGTAGTAGGAACATGTCTCTTCAATGTTGAGCTCTACAGCTAGTTGCGCGACATTAACTCCACAATTTTGTGTGACAAATCATTTTCATGTTTGGCAATTTATTTGATAAGGTTCGTTTTCTTTCAATATTCGATTCCTCTGATAATGTCTTATCACGAGTTCTGTATATCAATCACATTGGACGCTGTTTGTGTCGCACACTTAAGACAGTCTTGATACACTTGCTCCAACTAATTGTGCATTAGAAATTTACCTTCTTTGAAAACCGGAAAAAAATCCAACTTTGCATACTAACGTCAGACCTATTGTACAGCCAGCCACAAAAGTAATAGCCCCCCTAAGCGCTCTAATTCCATTACTTGGGGTCCAGGTCTTTTGCAGTTGTGAGAACGCCTCGACAGATTCAACCCAATTTACACGTAACTTTTCTCGGCACTGACAGCAGTTGGCAGCACTGAGTCAAGTCTTTATGCAAGTAAAATTGTGAGTAGATGACACACGAAACATTTCTCCATTCTGAGACCAATCTCTCTGGTTCAGAGCGTGTTGTCCAATGAACATCATATGTTAATCTCAATATTGCTGTGCATGTAATGTATTTTTTTCATTATATACTGTATATTCAAAGAAATAAAAACACGGATCACATATGAATCAGAAAATGCTTGAAAGTAGCTGAAAATATCAAATCTAGAATAAATACTGGAAATAACTTGGTAAATGATTGCCTCGAGTGAGAGAGCTTCCCCAATTCTCCTTTTTTTATTTTGGTTAAAAGTTCGTCCCAACCGGGATACTGTTCGCCATGGGCAGTTTGCGCAATTTCTGAGTAATCCAAACACGACAGGGACACGAACACAGAAAGATCCAGGATAGTTAAAATTCCGACCTTGCTCTTCAGGGGGATTCGAACCCCCAGTGGATTGCGCCTCATGATGCAAACCGAACCCCCGAGACCACTTTTTTATTTATTTATGTAGATGCAGGAAAGTATTATACATTGGAATACATAACAATTTGTTTTCCAAAAAGGATAACTTATACTGTATTATGAACAAATAACAAGGAATCAAATCATAAATAGCAGAAACATTAAAAAAAATTAGTAATGCAAAAATTATGAATACATCATTGTTAATTTTTCATCAACAACAGCTGAATAATTCGAGAACTGTTTTCGTTTGATATTTTCAGTTATCTTCCATCGTTCTTTCAACAGGTGAAAATAGTAGCCTGCAAGGGTTGGCGGTTGACTTTGAATCAAATATTCCACAGTTACACCACACAACCAGATTGCACTATTTTGTTTGTAATGAGGATAATATGAAAAAGCAGGAAATAAAATCATTAGCGGGGAAATATCCTGGATCCCACAACGAACGAGAATACACATGATACGTGCGAACGTCAACCATATGTCGTGCACCAAATCATAAGTTGAAAGCCGATGTTGTAAAGTATCGTCTCTACTACAATGCGAACATGTTCCGATAGACATCAGCTTAATATTCTGTAACTTTATATTAGTTGGTATGACGTCATGTACAATTCGGTACCACACAGAGCGTTGATTGACATTTAGGACTGTGTTATTGATATTTTTCTAGATCATATCCCAATTATAGTTAGGAAAGTTGTCTTTTCGTTTAATAGTAACATTTTGTTTACACTGATATGAGCTGTACAAAATTTTAATATTCTGACGTTTGGGAGTATCTAAGTCTAGAACCATGTAACTAGAATTCAAGAGTACATCATACAAATATTTTACAGTGTTTGAAAGAATCGACATATTAAGAGGAGGGATGACCGCCGTGGCCTGTACCAAATAGAGACCCCAGATTTTAGCAAAACTGGGTGTATTTAATTGTAACTTGTACATCCAATTAATTAAATATAAAACAGTGCTTTTGCAATATATATCCACCATGTTAAGGCCTCCAGGATTTTTAGATTGAGTAAGAACATACATGGGTGTTTTAAAAATGTTACCTCTTCAAACAAACCAATAAACTGCAGCTTGCATAGAGCGGGCAATTCGACTTGGCAACGGTAAACAGGACTTAAATACCAAAGGTGAGATGTAATATATGTATTAACAATCCAAATTCTTTGTTCAAGACAGTACCCACGAAATTTCCACGATTGACATAAACCTTTCACCTTCTGGAGGGCTAGAGCCCAATTTTCTAAAATCATTTGTTGGACCGTGCAATAAAAATAGACACCTAAAATGTTTATCCTATCAATATGGAGAATAGGACAAGTAATCATCTGAAAGTCCCAAGTACCAAATGCAAGCAATTTTGTTTTCTGAAAATTTATGATGCTCCACTGGATTGTCCAATATTTTGTATGACATGAATAACTTGATTAAGTTGAGCTTCATCTCGTACTAAAACAGAAAGATCATCAGCATAGGAACGCACTGTAAGGTGGAGATCAGCAAAGGAAATACCTATTTGCATAGCATGTAATTCACAAACCAATGGTGAAATGTAAATATTAAAAAGAGACATAGAAAGCGGACACCCCTGTCTAATAGATCTATTGATTGTTACAAAAGGTGTTAAATAACAATTCACCTGAATTTGAGATCTCGCAAACATATACAACATTCTCACTTGATTAATTACAGCAGGATGAAATCCAAATTTTTCCATTACTTGATATAAATACCCATGGTTAACAAAACCAAATGCTGTCCTTAAATCTATAGATAGAAGGCCACATTCACATTTGTTGTAATCAAAATATGCCACTGCATCGCGAAGATCCATCAATACATCAATAAGTTTATTACCTTCTAGAAATCCTGCTTGCATTGGGTGTAGAATGCTTGAGAGCACTGTTTTTAACCTATTAAGAAAACATTTTGCTACTATTTTATAGTCAACATTTAACATAGTTAACGCTCTTTAATGCTTAAGACAAGTAGGATTTGGTAACTGGTACTAATACAATGACACCTGTAGCAAAGGATTCACTAATTACACCATGATGCAATATTTCATTGACAATAGTAGTAAACTCATCTGCTATAATAGGAAACACCTTTTGATAAAATTCTACTAATCCATCAATTCCAGGAGTTGTATAACGCTGAGAACTGAGTATTGGTATATGGTTGGATTAACATGTCGTTATAATCAGATGTCACTGTATAACCTAGCAGAGGCGTAAATTACCTAACAGAAGTCGTCTTCTGTGATGCATTATACAATTCTTGGTATGTATTATGAATGTGAACTCTAATTTCACTCGGATTAGTTAGTACTTGCTGAGTATTAGAGGTTAATCTTGAAATTAAAGCTCGATTTTTACGTTTCTTTGTATGGATTAGATGGTATAACGTCATACGCTCGTTTTCTACCACAGTGTTATTTTTACAATAGTAACGAAATTTTTCAGTACATTCTCTCTGCAAATGTAAAAAAATTACCTTTATAATACTGCATATCTCGGTACGATATTGGGGAAGTAGCCGATGAACCACTAACAGATTGTAAACATTTCATATAAAATTGCATCATATGGTTACTATTGGCATTCCTATCTCGAAAGTGATCGATATATAGCCATTTGATTTTGGGTTTCACAAATTGCTCCCACCATATGAGGCTTGTGGTATACCTATGTCGGTGGTGAAGCCACACTGACCAGTGCCGATGAAACTGGTTAAGAAAATAAGGATCATTTAGACCAAGAGGGGACATTTTCCAGTAGGATCGTCCCCAGACACAGTACGGCGAACCAATATTAAATTCAAGAACTAGACGCAAATGATCAGTAAACGGGGATAAACAGACAACATATTTAACAATCAATTTAACCAAGTCTGGATTACAATAGCAACTGTCAATTCTGGACGCCGCATTACTGCGCACGTAAGTAAAGATATGGTTCTTTTTACAGTAGATAGCAGTGTCAACCAGCCCATATTGAGAAACAAAAAAAAATGTAGTGCAGGACTATATGATGGTGTCCCGACACAATCATTAGCTCGAAGTACACAATTAAAATCGCCCATGAGCATAATGTTATTAAAGGGTTCAGAAAGCAAATACAAGAAATCTTCAGAATATAAAGTCTCTCTACCAGTCTTCCCTTGATGCCCCGAATTCCCATACATATTGACAATTACAGTATTTTTCCAATACAACGCTATCCCTCTGCCATCCACCAAATTTTGAAGGGAATCAACTTGTATTCCTTCTTTCACTAATATAGCAGTTCCAAAACAATGTACACCAATATTAATATGACTCTTATAACCAGAGATGGAACAGTGTTCATCGGAGATTATTTCCTGAAGACATATAAAATCTGCGTCATAATCATAAACAAATTTTTTAAACAATTCTTTTTTAACACTATTTTGCATACGGTTTACATTGAGGGAAACAATACGTGTAATGTACAGTGTTATAAGTAAGAAAACAAAAAAGCAAATGTAAGATTGGAACATACCAACATATTACTATAAACAGAAGACGAGAACGTCAATATAGTCACACTGACAACAAAAAGCGAAAAAAAGTGTTTACAAATCTTGAAGGTCAGTGAGCACACCTGAGGCAGCATCGTCGTGACGTAAACATTCAGTTATTGAAGCATCACGCCTTTTCTTCTTTCGAGTTGTTATGACATTCACAGGTTGTGAACAAGAACCACGTGAGCCTCGTTTCTTTCGTGAACGTAATTACCTTGTTGTATCAGGAATGTCTGTTGTTTCATTTTCCAGGTCAAGGTCACTACCGTCTGTATCTGAAGTAGGTGCAATGAATTCCATAGCAGTTTTTTTGTTTCACAGCTTGGAGGGGGGAGTACCAACAGGCTGTTTACCAGGGAGACAAGACGGTGTATCGACATTATCAACACTTGCAAGATCATTAAAATTAACACTAGGTGTATCTGTTTCTTCAGCTGCATTGTTGATAAGGCCAGATGTGGAATCAGAGTTGTCATCCGTATGAGCAGCAATCGTAGTAGAGGTGTCAGTCACTGATTCTGAACTTTTTGGTTGTAATTGCACATGTTGTTCACAAGGTTTTTCTTTTTTGCAATAGTGCCGAGGGATGACATTTGTAAAGGCAGTGGCGGTGCGCCAGATGCGGGGCGGAGTGGGGGGAAACTCGGTAAATCGAATATCAGACGTTTGAGACGTATGAGGGCTATTCATTTCTTGTCTTCTTTTCTTGTCACAGTCACTAAGTCGGTGAGTTAATGATCGACAGAAAAACACATTCCAGGCTGGAATTCACATGATATGAAGCCACGAAAGCCGTTAAAGAGTAAACGTGAAGGGATAGTTTTTTTTAAGGACAAGATTCACAGTTCGTATTCCATTGGACACTGCAAGGGGATAATTTTGAGACCAGACCTCATTGGTTATATTTTTCACTGTTCCATATTCAGTCAGAATTTGCACAATAACGTTATTATCTAGTTGAATAGGTAAATTAAAGACTCTTACCCTGATAATATTTTCCATTGCGTTGACAAGTTTGACAAAAGAGGTATTACCGTCACTATGTTTAAATGGTACCGTAGGTTCAAGCTTACTTAACACTTTTTCAAAAATGGCATCAGTATTAAAAGTCACAAACACAGCATATTCATCAGAGTGAAGTTGGAGCGCAATAATGTGATGGCAGTCCTCTTTAAATAAACTTTCGATCCATTTATGAATAGCGATGGGTGACGGGCGATTATTACGTTTTTCCTTGTCAAATACACATTTGATGGTATTTTTTCTAACGAGCTGAGACATCGTAATATTTTACAATTTATAGTCACTTACACAAATAAACCACACGTAGTGGTAAAGCTAAGCACGTCAAACTGCGAACAAACACTGCACCGGGCAACACGTCCTGCCGCTAGCACAGTTTAACAGCAACTCAGACCACTCGGCTATTGCGACCGGATAAAGAGATGGCAACAGCACCATGCGGTCACCCATCTAAGTACTGACCAGGCCTGATGCTGTCTGACTTCGGTGATCAGACGAGAACCGGTATATTCAGCATGGTATGGCCGTTGGCACCTCATTCCAACATCTTTTTCTTTCTATTGAAGAGATCTTGATTATCACACTGAGTATGCATTGAAATTGAAAAAAAGAACACTTGAAAAAGTTTGAGCCTCGCCGGGGTTCGAACCCGGGTTTACCGAGCAGAAGTTCAATATGCTAACCACTCACCTACCGCGCCACTTAACTTTCCACCGAAACTAATAACTTGTTAAAATCGTTTCATAGAAAAATATAAACAAGATAATCAAATATAACAAAAAACTAATAAATATAAATAAAATATAAATAAAAATATAAATAAGCAACTTCTGCGAGTGTCTTAATGACTTACTCGAGATTTCCGTGTTTAACTGAAAAACAAGTTATATACACGTTGCTCAATGAAAGAAAGTATCACAAAATGTTCTTCAAGTTGAGCCTACGTCATCGGCAGAGCTTTAAGTTGTGGGGGGAAAACCTGTCCCCCAGAGAAGCTTCCCGCCGTTCGAGGTTTCACATTTTCAGACAAAATTTTCTTACTCCATATACGATACGAACATGAAATTAGAAATGAAGCATCAAATAAGGTCGCTACATTACATAAACAAAACAGCACACAAAAGGTAAATACAAGAAAAATGAGTCTTGGACCCACTTGAGTAATATTTATTCGTATGACTTTGAGATTTATCAATATTTTAACTTTAATAATTTGGTCATGTATGGAATGGGAACACGGAGTAACTAACGGAACCGCAGACCTTGCCGTGCGGGAGGGCCCCCAGGCTCCGGTGGGCACATAAAGATTAAAAGAAAGTTGAAGGGAGGGGGCGAAATAATTAGAAATAAACTTTTTCTAAGTTCCTAAATAAGCTTATTAATGCGCTGGTCATCAGTTGCATGGATGGTCCTGATTTACGCTACATTTCGTCTTTAATATAACTTCTAATTAATATAATTTCTAATTCCAAACACGTTACTTGTCAAACAGTTACGAAGGTTGATACAGATGACGTAATTTTGTTATTGGCGTTTCCCCTGTAAAGGAAGTTGTCTCAGAAGAATTGAAGATTTTTATGTTAGTATACATCAGAAGTATCAGTTTTGTAGTGTAAAAATTTACTGAATTGCTACACCCGGAATCGAACAGCTGAAACCTTCTGATTTCAGTCATGATAAAACATTAAGGTTTTATGCAGAAAGAATAGTCCAGAGAAGTCAACTTTAAATTGACAACTCATATGTACGCAGACGCTGCTATATGCTCTCGCCTCGGGCACTGATTTTTTACGGCAGGGCATTGGACAGATTCTTATATTAACTGGAATCTTGTGTTTCATGGCACTGTATTACTTTCTAAGTTAATTAATTTAACGAACCATCCTCAGTACCTTGTTTCCTATTTTTACACTTTTATTCACTTTTACAGTTTTTTCACTAACTCTTTAAGAAGGAGGGCAAAAATACAGAAACATGGAGGATAGTAAAAATCACAAAGATTATTCGCGCGTTCTTCCCTTGTCTGAAGTAAAACAATAAAATATTGTGAACACGTAGTTTTTGGTCTTCCATTTCCTATGTGATGTCAAGTCCAGAGTTGGAGTGGGTCAGTGGGTCGTGGGTCAGCAGCATGTGACCCAGTGTGACCCATAATCCACCGTGACCCTCTGCGACGCACCACCCACCGTGACCCACCACTCACTATGACGCACTCTGACCCACCGACCTTCTCTGCTTACTGCATTGCAAGCAGCATCTGACGCGGCAAAACGCCAATGAACCACAAAATTACTCCCTCAAGATATGTGTGATTTAATTACATTAGGGTGAGTCTAAAAACACTAAAAAGTACCAGAAAAGTACCCCGGAGGAGGCTTGAACCTACCCCCAATATGATTACTGGGCGGGTGTTCTTCCGACTTTCCCACGGAGGCGATGAAGTAGACGTCGCTTGTAAAGGCATAAATCGTTGAGATCGTTTTAATTTGGTCAATCAGAGTGCTCTTTTAACTGTATATATGAGACGATAACTGTTTGGGACAAGATAAAATGCTTTCGTCATGTAATTTTATAACGAAATGACGCGTGTCTGTTTAATTGATTTCATAGTTCTCCCATACTCACTTTCTAATGATCGACGGCAGTTGCCATCTAAGTTCATTCATTCATTATCGCTCTCAAGACTTTTCACTTCATGATGTTGAGGCAGAAGTTATTCTTCACCCCCGGAGCTCACTTTAGGTTCAATTCGTCAGGAAAAAAATAATACATATTAATAACCATATGCACATGACTGGTGGTAGTTTGTGTTGGTCCCTTCGAGATTCTCCGTGACGAATCGAAGGAGCGCGGACCAAAACAAAGCCCTCGCTGCGACGCGGTGGTAATTTCAATACCAATGCCGGCAGTGGGACACTAGTGGCAATCCTTCGACTCGTCCATATGTTGACGATCGACGTTTACTCGCAAGTGGGCTACTAGGTGTTGGCGACGTTTACGGCATAGGGTAGGTCCATTTTCATATAGCAGCGCCGCTGAAAGGGACGTTAAACTCAAAATCAACTCAACTCAACAAAAAAATACAGTGCTTTGCATCATATATCCATATATGCTTACCATGCGCTTTATAATAATTGCTGAAGCTTGTTTATATATGGAGCGCTTACAGCACAGGGCAATCAACCTATAAAGTTGTGAGAAAAATAGACATAATATTTGTAATGTAAGCTTCTGTATGTTGGTCTACATATCTTGATTTTGGAGTTTAAAATTTCATCCGCTTTTCCACTGAGAAGTATTTGTAATTCAACAAGGAAATAATTAGACCACGATAATTTAATTGAAATTCATCGTAAGTTTGCCCATGACAAACACTTTACCATTTTATATCGTAAAGGTCAGATCCATCATTATTGTAACAGCCCACACAACACGTACGTGTACGACACATGTGCACTATCCATGCGTAAGCCGTACATGTGCACATGTGTATTTATGTAGGTGATGCACACATACATAACCTGTGCATAAGCCGCACACGTGAATTTGCGTGGATGAAGCATACACACATAACCCGTGTGTGTGCATATATGCATTTGCGTGGGTTGTGGACGCGTACATAACCCGTGACTAAGTCGTGCACATGCATGGATAAAGCGAACATTTTTTATAACCTGGGCCCAAGCCGTTACGTGCACATGTGCATTTACGGGGATGAAGCACACGCACAGAACCCGTGCTTAAGCCGTTATGTGCACATGTGCATTTGCATGGATGAGGCACACATTTATATAACCCATACTTAAGCCGTTATGTACACACGTGCATTTGCGTGGATGCAGCGCACGTACCTAACCAGTACTTAAGCCGTTATGTACACATGTGCATTTGCGTGGATGCAGCGCACGTACAGAGCCCGTGCTTAAGCCGTTATGTGCACATGTGCATTTGTATGGATGAAGCACACATTTATATAACCCGTGCTGTAACCGTTATGTACACATGTGTATTTGCGTGGATGCAGCGCACGTGCATAACCCATGCTTGAAAGTTGCGTGTGCACACGTGCATTTGCATGGATGAAGCAAATTTAAATTACTCGTGCTTAAGCCGTTGTGTGCACATGTGCATTTGCACGGCTACTGCACAGTTGTATGACACATCCATAATACCGTGCAAGTGTATACTTTTACTTTCATTCTTTTACTCTCATTCTCATCAACAATATAAAGTAACCTCCATTTTTCGTAGGTGTCGTTTCTCCTTCAGGCAGGTTATAGAGACTTTTCGACGAATAACAGCTGAATGATTGTAAAAGACTGTGTAACGTCCGCTGAGCTAGGATACAAGATGAACAGGTGACAGCACTGTACTGATGTAACTACTGTCTGACAGTTCATAGGCTTACAAAATTATTTTCGTGACTGATTACAGCACATGTTGTGTTATTTTTTTACTTGGCAAACATGTCAAATATACTATCTAAAGCTTTACTCGTTGTAAATAATGAACTCCAAAAGTGAAATTCTCACTGACAATTACTAGTTACTTGTGATATATTTTGAAGGCGATGTCTTTGGTGTTATAGCACTGCCACTCAGCAACAGCGCTTCACGGATTTTTTTTAGCAACTACTCATAGTACCTGTATACCATTGCCTCACCATACTCGCCCAGATAGCCATTCCACACCAGACGTAGCCATAGTGTCCAATAATCTCTTAACTCGAACAACAGTGGAAGTTCTTGGCTCCGTTGGTAGCGATCAACTACCGTTTCTTCTCACGATCCAACAACCAGCTCCCACGCAGCCTCCTGCGTCTTTACCTCCGAAATACAACTTCAATAAGGCCGACTGGACCAAATACCAAACCAATATCACTACACGACTGGAAAATACAAACTCCAATCTTACCACATTCGAATCAATAGACTTATTAGCAGATACTCTAACGGAAGCAATCCGTGATGCCACAGAACATGCAGTACCCAAACGTACTTCACATCCACTCCGGCCCAACCTACCTCCGTATGCACTTACGCTCTTAGATCGCTCCCATGCTTCTCTTAGGGAATACCGACTCACTCATAATCCATACTTTCTCCATATTCATAAGCAGTTCCAGCGTATGGTTAAGCACTACGTCATCGCCAAGAAACGCCTTATTTGGCGACACTCCTGTAACCAGCTACAACAAGAGTGAAACCCGACTAAATTCTGGAACTTATTCAAACGCCTCACCTACCAGAAACATAGTTCACATTATCCGCTCGTCATCAATGGCACGGCTCCTCCAACTGATACTGCTAAAGCAGCGGCCTTCGCCACCTACTTTGAACAGGCTTTTACACCCCACTCTGATCCGATTTTTGTCCATCCATCACACCATCATATCACAATCGAGGGTGACCCTACTCAACCCTCCTTCCAATCTCAGTTTGGCGACCACCTCACTGCTGACGATGCTCTCGTCTCTCCAATAACTACTGAGGATATCCAACATGTACTCCGGAACAGAATTAATACAGCACCAGGGGCGGACACAATCACCTACCGCCAACTTTCACAGGCTCCTCCTATCTTTCATGCTCTGCTCGCCATCCTATATACTATCATCCTTACCACGGGCTATATCCCTACCCAGTGGAAGCTTGCAAAGGTCCTAGTCTTTTTACAACCACACAAAGACCCGGCATTAGTCACATCCTACCGACCTATTAGCTTAACGTCGGTATTCAGTAAAACCCTGGAACGGATCCTTGTTAAACGGCTCCATCCTTACCTCGCCGAGCGCAATATCCTTCCTACTACACAGGCAGGATTTCGACCCTTTCATGCCACTGGCGACCAACTCCTCAAACTCTCTTCGCTCGTAATGAATCACTTTAATAAATACTTACCAGCTGTGCTAATCTCTTTCGATATCGAACGTGCTTTCGATACTGTCTGGCACGAGGGACTGATATTCAAACTAAAGCGCCTACTCCCACCTCATTACGTCCGAGTCATCGCCAATTTCCTCCATCAACGACGTGCATTTATCCAACTCCATCACGGACGTTCGCACGAATTTCTTTTACGAGCAGGAGTCCCTCAAGGATTAATATTTCTTTATTAATTGTTGCTGAACTTGTTTTAGACACGACAAATGGCAAAAGTGTGTGGCTTAATTGATATTTGTCTTCGGTCCAGTAGCGAAACTTCAAAATCAGGTACCCGTGCAAAAATTATCTTCAGAGACCCTTAGGCCTATAAATCTACTCAGTTCTTTCATCTCTCTTTCCAACATAGATTATAGAAATCAGACAATGAGTAACACAATATAAACACAAGCATTGGCGCACCTAAGATTTCTCTTTTGAGTCCTAAGATTTTTCGGAGAGCCAACAAAGTGCAAATAATTATGTGTTTGCCCCCGAAATTGTGCTATTTCTTTTCTTAAAAATTAAAAGTTCTTTAAGATCCAAAATTTCGGGCAACCTCTATCGGTGCATCCCTGAACACAAGTAACTAATAATCAAAACAAAACTCTCCTTTCATTAGAACTATTATCAATATCGTTCCGTCCAAATTTAATACAAAAGAAATGATTAATAATGATTATTAGACCGTTATAGTTATATTACAACGAACACACACACACACATACACACACACACACACACACACACATATATATATATATATATATATATATATATATATATATATTGACAGTGAGAGTTCTAAAACAAGTCACTTATATTCCTAATGACCTTTCGATTTCGATCATAGTTACCATTTCAATTTATATATGCATATACTGCATTAAAACTAATTTTATTCATACTAATTTTGTAACACATTAAATTTAGCTCAGACCCATAAACGAAGAAGACGTATCCATTCCATTTTAAATTAAAAATTAAATTACTGCAATCGAGTAAAACAAACTTATAGTTTCAAAAGTTTGTCAACTTGTAAACGTTTCGTTAACAGTAGCTGGTATTAACAACACCGTACCTCAACATTTGTATGATTACAACTTTCGAATTTTCGTCCAGAAGTCGAAAGAAAGTTTATAGAGCCTTCGCTTGCCTCTCATCATTTCTTCAAGTTTCGTAGTTTTCTTTTCCCATAAAATGTACGCTTGTCTTTTTTTATCGTTGGCCATTATTATTACATGAAAAAGAAAGTACTACTGAAAAGTGAAAACACATATCATTATTTTTTTTAAAGAAACGACTCAGGATAGAAACAAAAATATTGACGAATGACAAATAGACTAATAAACGTTAACAAAGTGCGGAGCGATTGTAAGGCACTGAAATTAAGAGTTTAAGTTAAAATTTCCCTCAAAAATGATCAAAAATTCCATTTGAGCACTTCACACAAAAAATGCGACAGCACATGCCTTGCAGTTAGACTACACAATTTACACTTTCTTATCCCATAATCGTGACTGCTGAAGACACCTCCTCTCTCTCCTCCCTCCATCTCTCCCATACTAAAATCAGCAAGCATGAGGCCATTCTAATATACGTATATGATGCCTGTTAGACCGAGATACCTACGTGAGACAAAAAGACGAAGAAACACAAAAGGGAGCACATATAAAAATATGGAATTTAAATGCAGTAAAAGAAAAAGAAAATAACAATGGAAAGTTCCGTTTCCAGAAATCTAAAAGGAGCATGGAAGTAACGTTTGAATTGTATATATATTTTTTCAGGACTTTTCGAATATATAGATGACGCTTGAAAAATTCATTAAGTCATTCTCAAAATGAATACCAAACGTGGTGATTAGGGATGCGCACGAGTCGAGTCGAGTCGAGATTTAAGCCTGTCTCGACTCGTCTCGAGAAAATGTTGTCTCGACTCGACAGTCTCTGTCTCGATTCGACTCGAATTCGAGTCGAGACGTCTCGAAATTCGAGTCGAGACAAAATATACGAGTTAAAATATACGCAGAAATCAGCCGGACCATTATGTTTACCTAACTAATAGTCAGTATGTCGACCTTTGGCACGGATAACAACGGAAGCACGTCTTGGCATGCACGCAATGATCCTTGGTAGGTCGCTGGAGAGAGTTAACACGACATATGCACGCACATGTCTCCTAATTCCCGTAAATTCCGGGGAGGGGGTGATGCGCCCTGACGTCACGTTCAATCACATCTCAGATATCTTTTATTGCGTTCAGATCTGGCGAGTTGGGAGACCAGCATATCACTTGGAACTCGCTCTTCGAACCACTCCATCACACTCGTGGCTTTGTGACATGGTGCATTATCTTGTCAAAAAATGCTATTACCGTTGGGAAACATGGTCGTCATGAAGGGGTGTGCGTAGTCTGCAAGCAGTGTGCGATACGCCTCGGTCGTCATGGTGCCTTGCTCGAGTTTCACTAGACACGTGTATGTCCCCCAGATAATAATTAAGAAGCAGCCAGCTTGTCTCCGTTCCGCAGTACAGGTGTCAAGGAGCTGTTCTCTTGGAACACGACGGATTCGCACCGTCCCATCGTCATGATGAAGAAGTTATCGGGATTCATCAGACAATGCAACGCTCTGCCACTATGCCAAGGTCCAGTGGCGATAGTCACGTGCTCATTTCAGTCGTAGTTGCCGATATCGTGGTGTTAACATTCGCACGTGAATGAGTCGTCGGCTGCGGAAGCCCATTGTTAGGAGTGCTCGGCGCGTGGTGTGTTCAGACCAGTGTTGTGAAAGCCCGGGAAAAAAACGAAAATTTTGGGTTAAAAAAATCAGTTTTTTACGGTTTTCGCGAACTTAGAAAAAAACGGAAAATTTGGGTAAAATTGAAATTTTCGAACATTTTATTATGTTATGCTTTCGAAATGGAAACTATTTTATATTTACTAGTTTAGAGTTAAGATAATTGAGTACTTATGTTTTTTTGTATATTAGAATAGGGAAATGTTGTGCACAACTCATTCAAACACTTCAAAGTTAGCACCGTGATAGAACGGAGTTATAGCTACAAAAGAAACTAAAATATAATCCTAGTTAGCTTAAAAGTAGAATAGACGCATTAAAATTATCTTGAGCTATCTTATGAAGTTCCCCCTTGCTGGCAGAAAGTGTTAAAATAACGTGGCCAGAATCATTTTAATTAATATGTTAAATCAAACATGCATTTTATAGAGGTGTTTTCCTTGTTCTATGCAAAATTTCCGGAAATTTTGAATCCATTAGAAAAATCATTCGTCCGGAAATATTAGCAAAAACAGGAAAATATAGTTTAAAAACTATTTCTTGGCCTGATGCTAGTCATCTTACTTGCTGTAACATATCTGCAGCATATACAGTAGGAAGTCGAAAATCCGAACTAACTGGGACCACAGGTAGTTCGGATTTTCGAAAATGATCAAGAAAATGCGATTTAGGCGTACATATATTGTACAGTATGATCTTCTATCGATACAGTGGTTATTCAGTACATACAATAATTACAATACCGTACGAAAGGCTACTTACATTTAATGTTTCTGAAGAACCTGCTCTCACACTAAATTACGCTGATCTTGTAAATCACACTTAAAACTTATAGACCTAAGAGAAAATTAAAAAAAAATATATATTTATATGTATGACAAACAATTACGTATGAATGAACTTTTGTAAAATCACTGACTTCACACAACGTCGACAGACACACTATTGATTGTTTATTGCTAGCGTTATATTAAGACAACATGTAAAATGCTTCTAGGGACCGCGTTCGGATTTTTGACGTTTGGATTATCGACGTCCTACTGTATATACAATATATTTCCCTAACAGAAAAATACTTAAAGCAACAAGTTTTAATTCTACTTTTTAGTTTTCGGATTTCTGGTAAAATCCCTCTTTATTCTTTATATATTTTCCGAATAAACTCAAAAAGACAGATGATTTTATTTACATGCACACACATATACCGCACAAGTCAGTAAATTTGAGCAGCGAGAAATATATTAAAGGGTTGAGTATGTGAAACTTCCGTTCGTTGTTATTACAGACTAGCAGAATATTCGTTCTTTGCACGGGGAGAAAGCGTTTTATTTTGGATATAAAGGGGACCAAAACTGTCACCAATCAACTTATGGAGCTCCAAAACTATGAATTCGACATTAATATCGGCAATTTTCAATTATCTTTACATACCACCATTCCTCCTTAGAGTACTAATGGGACTGAATTTGGATTTAAACAGCCGGAAGTGTCACTGTTCATCTCAGTTACCCCGAAAACTATCGATTCGACACTAATATATGTCATTTTCCCCTTCAAAGTTGCACCTTCAAAGTGAAATAATAAAAAACATCCCGAACCTCATCTATGTAGAAAATTTAATCGAGATCGGTACAATTTCCAAAAATTTTGAAGCCATTAATAAAAAATAATTTGTTGGGAAATATTAGCAAAAAACCGGAAAATATAATTTAAAAACTATTTCTTCTTCTGATGCTAGTAATCTTACTTGCTGTAACATGTTTGCAGAATTATACTATGTATTTTGCTAACAGGAAAAATACTTAAAGCAACAGGTTTTAATTTTACTTTTTTTTTAGTTTTCGGATTTCTGGTAAAATCCTCCCTCTTTATTATCTGTATGTTTTTCGAATAACTCAAAAAGAGATATGATCTTATTTACACATACGCACATACTCTCAGGGACTCCGAAAAGTATGGATTCTACCACTATTTTCGATCATGTATATATCTATATATTTCTTTCTCTTCCTTTGTTTGTATATAATAATAATAATAATAATAATAATAATAATAATAATAATAATAATAATAATAATAATAATAATAATAATGAGCACAATATATAGCACAATTAGCTCCCAATGTTCAGACTTTAAACCCTACACTTTTGAGTAGAACAGCAGTTTCATAAACGATAATTGAAATATAAGCGCGTACGCACGAATTTTTTTCGGAAGGCAAAATGAAATGAAATCTTTAAATTTTACGTCCCACAGTTATGCTGGTTAGGCTAAAGGAGACGGTGATAATGAGAAATGAATGAAATGGTGGAATGAAGAAAGTAGAAGGAAACGGGAGAATCCCGAGAAAACCAACGAGCACGGTGTTTGTCCACCACAAAGTCTACACGGCTCTAGTTGGGATCGAACCAGGGACCCCAAGCATCGGAGGTGAACGCTCTACCACTGAGACACCGCGCTTCTATTTATTTCGGAAGGGTCAAATATATTCGGGGGGGGTCAAGTTCAATTTGAGGATAAATTACATTAAAATATGTAAACTTGCCCCTAGAATTAGAATAAATTTGCACAAAAATCAGGATTTCGGGGGGTTCGGACCGCCAAATTCCGTCCCTGTGTTTGTCCCTGTTGAAATATCTAAGTTTATAGCCTATTCCAGACAGCAACGTAAATTACGGAAAGACAGCAAAATATTTTAAAACATAGTTGATAGGATAAGAAATGTACTTACATGGTCCTTGGCAATTTTTAAAATGCGACAATATTTTTTGTCATATCTGGAGATAACTACTCGACGTTCCTCTTCACACTACACACTTATACGTAAGTTTAAGGTTAAGTTAAAATTGTCATAATTCGAAAATTGTACAGCTTTCTTGTCTGCCACACCACGCAACAAATCACACGACCAACTAAATGAAATATATTTCATTGCTGAAAATTCATCCCACGACGTTTTAGTGTCCCCGAAACCGAAGCCGCTTGCAAAATGTTCAGAAGACTCTCAAGATCTCTTGAGCAGCTGTGGTCAGAACTTTAATCTTTTCCACCTAAAATTGAGCACAAAGTCGAGAGCGCGACGAGTTAAGTTGCTTCTCAATGCGAAAAAAAAACTAAGATTTTAGACAGAAAGCTTGGTTTACTAAATTGATTTTCTCAACGTGTTCGCAAGTAACAAAAGTGAGCGGGCTTCGATATCCAAAGAAGTTTCTGCCAAAGCATGAAAAAGAAAAAAAGCACAATAGTTTCGATAACATCTGTGTGGTCCTTCGGTGGCTACATATCCCGTAAGAAGCTAAATCCTAAATTGTAAAATTGATGGGAGGAAAGGGTAGCTTGGACTGTACCCGTGGGCAAAACAAAAGACTCGTAGCCGGCTTGTATAGATAATAGAATGAACATTTTCTACTATTTCTGCATCTTGAATGCACATTTCCATTTACTGAATGCTCATTTGTGAAAGAGAGAGAGTCAGTCTGACTTTTGCTCACCGTCCACTTTTGAATTATTGCTTTATTTATCTCAGGAATTCAACCCTAATGGAATTCAACCTTAATTATTATCTGAAGTTCTCAGTTGCACCTCAGCCACATCACTGACGTTAGAATCATCAGAAGCAATCACCGGATCAACACTTTTACCATTTGTTTGGGTTTCCATTTTTTTTTCAGCATGGCATTTTTCATAATCATTCTTCATTCTTTGAACTAAACCCAACCACTTTTTTCTTATACGTCTTGCAACGAGCTCGTATGGTCGTTCTCTTATCTGATAGAGATTGAATTACTGTAATAAATTTGCTCCAAATGATGTCCCTTTTTCCTTCCAGTAAAACTCATGCTAAACGATTCCAAGTTGTACGGAGACTGAGAAACAACATGTATCAACGAATGCCTGCGATATTTTAATTTCAGAACCGCAATTTAGCAAATAACCTTCTGTTTGTTTTCTGAATACAGCACAAAGATTTGTTTCCGTAATAATTATTTTATTTATTTTTTTTAATATAAGTTCTACAAGTAGTCCAACCTTCGACTACGATATTCTCTCCAAGTTAACTAAAAAGCATTTAAACAATACAATATATGTTAAAAACAAGTTGAAAAGGAGACAAAATAAATTGTAGATCACCACATTGATCTGCTGTAGCCACGAGAAATCAAAATATTTACACGAGAAGAAAATAGTCGTCTGAATGGGGAGCACTTTTTGACAATTGTCTTTCTCTGGCAGATTAATTTTACAAATAATAATAATAATAATAATAATAATAATAATAAATAAAATGAACATAAACATATATTTGAAACAAATCTTAAAAATACACGTGTTTAAAACAAAATGTTTGAAACTTATACAAAATTTGTTTCAAACAAAATCAATTGTTTAAAACAAGTTTTAATCATTTGTTTTAAACATTTTGTTTTAAACAAAACAATCCTGCTTAATGCATCTATAATCTACTGCTCTATATTGTTGTGTTGCATGATTTGTAAATCATATATAAACTTAATACTTAGTTACATGCCCAAGTTATCGAGAACGACTATATTGTTTCCCTAACATTAAATAACTTATCAAATGTTTTCTTGACATTAAGAAAAAAAAAACTTTTCAATAATTTCTCTGACTTTCCCCTACAAAACTCAAATTCCATCAAATTTCCTGATTTTCAAGGTCTGTGGAAACTCTGGAATACCACAAAATTCTGAAAAGGTCAAAATTTGAATTTGAAGATGTTGCGTTACAACTAATTTAACTCCTAAATATTAAAATGGTTCTCCTTCAATTATTTGGACGCTAAAAAACTTTTTTGTTGCTGGTACAAACGTAGTAATAAATTCTAAGCTAGCTAAAATTCGAATTTAAAGATGTGGCACTTCAGCGGATTGATGTGTCCCAAAATTTTGTTTGTTCTTAATTTGTTAATTTAAATAATATAAAATTGTTTTTGGTGCTACAAAAGAATACAAAAAGTAGAACAAAATTCAAATTCAAATTTGAAGATGCACTACAACTACTAGTAAATAGACCACCCTTATTTTTGAAATTGTCATCCGTTTATTTGAATGGTACAATTTTTCTTGGTGTTGAAAGAACGGTACAAAAATAATTAAACATTCTGAGGTAGTTCATATTCGAATTTGAAGATGTCACACTACAGGTGATCGAAGTGGCCCAAATTTTGGGGGGCTCTCCTTTGATAATTTGAAAGATACATTTCTTCCTTAGTGGTGCAAAAATAGTACAAAATTCTGAGCTAGTTAAGATTAGAATTTTGAAAAGTCGCACTACAACTAAAAGGACATAAAATTGGGCATTAAATGTTGATATAGGTATGAATCGAATCCGACTTGGGAGGAGGGGGTAACTTCACACTCCCCAGAAACCATCGTTACTCATTTCCTCCGTTCTGGGTCTAGCACAAATTCTAAAACATGCGGCACAAATCAGCACAAATTGAGCACTAAATATTGAGATAGGTCTGAATCAAATCTGACTTGGGAGGAGCTAACTTCACACTCCCCAGCAATCATCATTACTCATTTCCTATGTTCTAGGTGTAGTACAAATTTTAAAACATACGGCAGAAAGCAGCAGAAATTGAGCCCTAAATATTGACTGGCTTGAATCGAATTCATCGTGATGTGAGGTCTAAGTTCGCATTCCCCTTAAATCATCTTTACTCTTTTCTCTCGTTCTGGGTATAACACAAATACTAAAACATACGGCTCAAATCAGCACACATTGAGCACTAAATATAGCGTAGGTTTGAATCCAATCTGAGGTAGTGCGGGTGGGCTAGTGTGAAGTTAGCTCTCCCAATTGTTGTAGAATTTCTTTGGTGTTAATGGAGTAGAAATTCTAAAATATACGGCAAAAATTAGCACAAATTAAGCACTAATTCGTAAGAGTATTCGGAATCTTTTATCGAGGAGAGGGGGCAACTTCATGCAACCAGAATGGAGAACAAATAACTTTCCCTGTAAGCACAGATCCGAGGGACGTAAGGATCTAAGTTCAGTTTTTTTTTTTTTTTTTTATGGGGTTAGTAGTCTCTGGAAGGAAGTATAGTCTTTTATGACCAGAATTTTACAACAGGATAGAATTCAAACTGTGGCGTAATTAACAACATATTTTAACAGACTTTAAGGCCCGTTACACAGTCAAGCGGAGCTCCGCGCTACGTCTTCCGCCCTCCGCACTACGCGTGTGTGCTTACACAGTCATCCGTAGCTACGCGCTACGCGTCACGTGATTATATACATGATTCTTGTCAGTCAGTGTTGCGAGTGAACATAAAAAGTTCGAAACGACAATAGTGGCATTTTAATATTTCTGTGAGAAGAGAAAACGAAGAACACAGAAAAATAAATGTCTCAAGATTCATCTCTTAGTTTCTCAAAGAAGTCTGAAGGGAGCTTTACGTCTGTGTATATAGATTTGCGAGAATACGAGAAGTGCTTCAATAATTTCCGTACGTCAATTCAGTCGTTCGATACCTAATTGAAAAAAAAAATCCATCGAAATTATAAAAATGCAGTTTAAATAAAATTCATATGCACGCTGTTAAAATACAGCACTTAACAGATACTGTTTTTTAACAAATGAAAAAAAAAACAATGTTTGTATATACATTTGGTTAGAACTTCACATCCGATCAACTATTTAATAGTAGAGATAAATTATTTGCCTCAATTTATCTTTTTTCATTGTCCATACCTTCATTTTTACAAAAAAAAAAAAAAAAACTTTTACATATCTCGTTCCATGCCTGTTTACGAATGTCACGCTTTTTGTGTTCCTCACAAGAGGGATCCCATTAACATGGTGTTAATTTAATCTCCGTGATAATTGAGACTGAAATTGAAATTTGTTGAAGGAATGTCCAAAAATTACAATAGTCACATACTGTTAACAGTGGTATATTAGAGGCACCACATGTACAGTTCCAATTAAGCAAAGACATTAATTGAAAGTTCCAATTAAACGATGACAATATAGCTAAATTAAAAATAACACTAACAATATGAAAGTAGTAAAAACTGAGATAGGATAGTGATTTACGCGAGACGCGTGTTGTTAACGCTCCCGTAAACGTTCTTAAATTAAGTGGAAATAAACTCTTATTTTCCCCAAAAACTTTATTATCGTTCATTGGAACATCTAGCGCGAGTATTGTGGAAGTTTCAGTGCAGTGCTAGTGTTATAAGTGGCTAAAGTGGCATGCTGCATGATAGTAGCTAGTTGTAGCTTGCTGTAGTTAGCACAAAGAAGCACGCCACACAGCCGCCATTTCGATAGACAAACTCAGTTTTGTTCAGGAAGTTGTGAGTACCCGAGACTGAGTGAACGACAAGCTCGACTCTGATTGGTCGGAGTACCACAACTTCGCTGGCCAATCACAGGCCCCCATTGCCCGCTCATAGTGTATATAAGTGAAGCCAGAGCCGTGAACTGTCGCAGTACGCTGCATACAGGACCACAGAATAAGTGTTCCAGTCAAAAGAAAAACTAGCTCCCTGACTAATAAACTTTTCCCCCCAGTGAACTTTCAGAGCCAGCTTCAGTTAAATCCCAACAAACGCTAGATGACCAGCCACGTTCAGAGCAACGCCTCTGGCGCATCAAACTCAAGTGGAACCCCCCCCCTCAAGCAGTGTGCCCGTAAGGAAGCCCCCCACACCCACGATGAGCTTAGCGGACCAGCTAAAAGCGCTACACTTCAGCAACTTAGGTGCAGTACAACGGCGCAGAACCGCCAACCCCCGCAAGCAAAGAACCACACCCAGCACACAGGACTCTCCACAAGATCATAGTATCCAACCAAGCCCCTGTGACGAGACATCAGCGCACCAGCCACTACCAACCGAAGACAACTTAGTCGACATGTCAGACCTAGCGTCCGACACTGACCCAGAGACACCAGAAGATCACAGCTCGGACGGGGAATTCCAGAAGCCAAAGAAGAGGACACGCCGTGCTCGGGAGACCAAAGGAGTTAACTCCCACATTGAGTTTCGCAACAAATTTGCATCTCTAGAAAGCATTGATACCAGTGATGAACACGGATCCTCACGCAAGGAGCCAAACCCCCCCCCTCCCCCCAAGAAGATGCAGACCAACGCTACCCAGCGAAGCACGTCCCACCTCTGTACATCTACGGAATCGTGAGAAGAATGACGTTCATCAAGACCATCTCAGCAACGTGCTCCATACCGCCAAAAGTCATCAACACCAGCCAGTGTGTTAAAATTCACTGCCGGAGCATGGCAGACTTCAGGAAAATCGAAGCGTACTGCACACAACAGCAGTATGAATTCGCAACCGAACTCCCAAAGCCTTCCAGACCCATGAAGGTGGTCATACGAAAGCTACCAATGGATACTGACACCCACGACATCATGAATGGCCTAAAAGCTCTGCAATACCCAGTCACTTCCGTCACGCAAATGAGGGGCAGGGCTGGACCCGATGGAAATCGCCCACTGTTCCTCCTATTCCTGGTTGCAATGGACAAACACCCAGAGAACAAAGACATTTATGAGATGAAGTACCTGCTTAACTGTAGAGTGGAAGTCGAAAACTACAGAGGGCAGGAAATTCTACAGTGCTTCCGCTGCCAGAGAGTAGGACACTCACAGCGAACATGCCGAGCAGCACCACGCTGTGTGAAGTGTGAGAACTCCCACCTCACATCAGAATGCCCGAAGACAAACAGAGATGAACCGGCGAAGTGCGTCAACTGCAAAGGAGACCACCCAGCCAATTACAAAGGATGCCCCATCCTGAAAGCCGCCAAAAACAAGAGGACGCAACAAGACACGCAAAACGACAAGACCAACAAAACTCCAAGCAACGCCGACAAGAAGCCAACTAACAAGAAAAACAACAGCCCAGCAGAGCCACCAGCCAAGCAGACGCAGCATGACAGACAACAGGATACCACCACCAAGCAGCCCACCAGCCGCTCTAGACGCCCCGAAGCAAATCCAGAAGACACCGCCACTGACAGCCCAGCATCCCTTGTAGCCACCATAAAGGACATCATGGACCTCCTCCAAGGGCTCAACATAAAGAAGTTCTTGGACACAGTGAAGACAGGCCTACGAAAGATGCAAGATGCCAGAGACTCAGCGTCCAAGTTCACCATCATGTTCGAGATAGTCGCCTCACTCCTTGATGATGGCAGCCAATAAGAGGCAGAAAGTAGCACGCGACCTCAGGGTCATACATTGGAATGCGGATGGGATTCGCAAGCAAAAACCAAACCTCGAGGACTTCCTACAGCGTGAACGTGTGGACATCGCATTGCTCACAGAAACCCACCTTAAACCCAACATACCATTCAAAATACGTAATTACACCTTCCATAGAACCGACCGCCAGGGACCAAAAGGCGGTACAGGTATACTCATCAAAACGTCGATTCCCCACGAGCCCCTTCCTCTCCCAACCCTTCACTCCCTCGAGGGCACTGGAATTATCCTGCACTCTCCGGACGGACCAGTCTACGTCATTGCTGCTTACAGACCACCGTTAGCAAGATTGGAACCACAAGACCTGCGGAACCTGAGGAGACTTGGCCATCGGGTACTCATAGGGGGCGACCTTAACTGCAAGCACCCCCTGTGGAACTCCAAAGTTTTCAACGCAAACGGCAACATACTCTTCCAAGCACTTAATCGGGTAGACCTAACACCAGCAGCACCTGTTGAGCCCACGCACTACCCCAAGAACGGAGGTGAACCTGATGTCCTAGACATGATCCTGACGTCTAACCTGGCACTCCTGGATGGACCCCACTCCATAATCGCCCTGGCTTCGGACCACGTACCAGTGTTGCAGACCATCTCAGTCAACCACCAACTCTCCACCCGAAGGCTTCCAACCATCACCACCACAGACTGGGACAACTACCGCCAGCTTCTTGCAGAACTTGTGGACACAAGGACCCCAGTCAATACACCAGAGGAAGTCGAAGAAGCAGTAATCAACCTCGCGGCATCCATAAGATCAGCATACAGGCTGGCATCTACATCAACCACCACCGAGCCCGAAAACAACAACCGCCCCGAGGAACTACGTACCGCTGCGCTCATTCAACTCAAACGATGGGCAAGAAAGCAGTGGCAACGCACCAGGGACCATCGATACAAATCGCTATGGAACAGCCTTACCACCAGGGTGCGGAAACGGCTGCAAAGGCTGAAGATCCAAAAAATGGGAAAACAAACTCCAAGCCATGGAGACACCCAACCAAGAGTTCTGGCGACTGGCGAAAACCATCTCACGACCGACCAGCGGCTCCAGACCCTACCCCCTGCAAGGATCGCAAGGATTACTGCACGACCCAGAGGAACAGGCGGAGCTCTTTGCAAACACACTCGAAGAGGTACTGCAGCAGAACGACACCCAGCCAGACGCCCGCATACTCCTCGCCGTCCACCACAGCATGGAGCATACACAACTAGAAGACCCACTACCGCCGAATGCACTCACAACGCCACGAGAAATCAGGACAGTTCTCAGGAAGATCCATCCCGGCAAGGCCCCTGGAATTGACCGAATACCTCCGTCAGCGCTGAGAGAAGCCCCAAGAAAAGCAATAGTACTGCTGTGTCGCATCTACAACAGTATACTGCGTACAGGACACTTCCCAACGACCTGGAAGGAAGCCAACATAGTGATGATCCCGAAACCGGGCACAATACGGACCAACCCTACGAACTATCGGCCGATCAGCCTCCTATCGCACGTCAGCAAAGTATTCGAAAGAATACTCCAGAGGAGGCTGCAACAGCACATATCGGATCATCAACTACTCCCGGACCACCAGTTCGGATTCCGACCAGGACACAGTACCGAACAACAACTGGTCAGAGTAGCGGAAGTAATCACAGCACGGTTCAACGAGGGCGGCCACACCTTGGGACTATTTCTCGACATCGAAAAACCGTTCGATAAGGTGTGGCACGCAGGGCTCATCCACAAGCTGATCCAGCAGGAATTCCCGCACTATCAAATCCGAACAATCAGATCCTACCTGGCAGACAGAACATTCCGAGTAACATTCAACGGTAACACAACAGAACCAAGGACTGCAAGGGCAGGAGTACCTCAAGGATCCTGCATATCTCCTCTCCTGTACGCAGTATACACAGCCGATATCCCCACATCACCAAACACAACGATCGCCACATTTGCCGATGACACTGCAGTATTCGCCAGTCGCTCCAATCTCAGGTACGCAACGCTGTATCTCCAGCGACACATCGACCACCTGGAAACCTGGACACGGAACTGGCGAATCAGGACCAACGCGAGGAAAACAGCTGTGGTGGACTTCACCCGTAACAGGAAGCGAAGAGAAGTAAATCTCACGATGGGAGGGACGGCACTCACAGTGACAGATACGGCGAAATATCTGGGAATCCACTTGGATAGACGCCTAACATTTGCCACTCACCTGCAGAACACCACCAAGAAGGCACTACAGCGCTTCATGGCTCTACTTCCAATGCTACTCGCAGCGTCCCTGTCTCAAAACATCAAGCGGCACATCTACAAGATGTCCATTAGACCGATACTACTATACGGGCACAATGCCTGGCAGCATACGTATAGAACACATCTACGTCCACTGCAGGTGTTGCAAAACAAGGTGATTAGGACCATAACCGGCCACTCCAGGGACACGCGAGTAGCACAACTGCACGAAGACCTGGACCTCCCGTTGCTTGAGGAAGTTAGACGCCATCAATCCACCAAATTCTGGAGAAAGAAAGAACTCTCAACCAACCCCACAATAAGAGCAATAGGAAATGCAAACCCACGAAGAAGACTTTACCGAATGCCACGACCCCCGTGATAGAATCGTAAACCAACAAACCAGCCACAGGGAAAAACACAGGATGGCGCGACAGTAGCGACTCCACCACCACATATACGTCAGAAAACAAAGCCAAGGAAGACACAAAAGAAATGGAAGGCAGGGGCAATAGCCCGACACTTCAACAAATCAACACCCGCGAAGACAAGACTGAGACTGAGACTGAGACTGAAAGTAGTATTATAGAAGAGTATAAAATATTATTTAGCAACTGTTTTTGCTACCATGCACGTTTCTTTTAAATTTTAAAGAGAAGTGGCTGCTCCGCGCGCGGAGTTCCGCTTGACTATGTAAGCACCCATTTGTTCAATGGCCTTATCTGCCTCGCGGAGCGCTAGTATGGCCACGCGGAGGCCTCCGCGTGACTATGTATGCACCCATAAGAATCAATAGAACAATCTTGCCACGCGGGACTCCGCGCGCGGAGCTCCGCGTGACTGTGTAACGGGCCTAAAAGTGGACAAAGCACAAGTGTGTCTGAGCATACAGTTCACCATGCACTGTTAAATATGGGCTTCCACAGTCGACGCCCCACATGTGCACCAATGTTAAGAGCAGGACATCGTCGATTACGACTGGATTGGGCATATGTCACTTATCATTGCACCACCGTGTTGCGTGGACAATGAATCATGATAGCCTACTGACTTCATCACTCAATGGTCATGTTAGAATCTTTCGTCTTCAAGGGCAACAATTGATCAAGACGTGCACAATAAGACAACGGCATGTTATTGGTGGCTCGATTATGATTTGAGAGAGCCTCAGTGGTTATCAATGGACCCGGTAATGCGCATAGATTGCACCATGACAACAGCTAGCAATCAGCATGTTATTAACGAACACTCATATCCATTTATATTGACCATATTTCCAACTGAGAGTGACATATTTTAGCAAGACAGCGCTACTTTTAGCAGACCAACCTCTGCTGCAAAGTTTCTAGGAGCACAGTGATGAATTTCAATTGCTGGAATGGCCCCCAAAATCATACGATCTTAGGAACACAATTTAACACATTTTGATTGGCATTGCACATGAGATTCAAGATTGTTACCTCTCTCAACAGAATTTACATAAATTGTGTCTAGATGTGGTGTGCTATGCCTTCAGAGGCTTACCAAGGCTTCATTCTTTCCGTGTCAATCCGCGTTGCTGCTGTATTACATCCAAATGTAAGCATACCAAATATTAGGCAGATGGTTTTAATATTTTGGCTGGTCAATGTAGTTCATTGCTTTATAAAGTACTAGCGTCAATTGCCCGCTCCGCTGGGTTAAAATTACATATATATATATATATATATATATATATATATATATATATATATATATATATATATATATATATATCATTAGTCAGTATCTTTTTACTATTACTGAAGCGCTCACAAATCGAAACGAACATAAAATATAACGAAAAAATTAGAAAATAATAAGTAATCAATATAAATAAAGATGAGATATTACTGTCGAGGGCTAATTTGGATTTAAACGGTATCGGAAGTGTCACTGTGCATCTCAGGGATTCCGAAAACTACGGATTCGTCACTAATATCCGTTATTTTCGATTATTTTATACAATACTAGCTGAACGCGCGCTCTCTACACAGCGCATCAATCACGTATGAGCATGAATCTCCTTGTCATTCCTCACAACATCTGTACATGTCCTTGTACAGACACAAGTAAAAGACTTTTTGATAAAAAGTCGGCAAGAGATCCCGCAAAGGGGGGATTTTTTTTGATTACTTTTTCAATATCTCGCACCGTTTGCAAGATTAGAGCCTACTTCCGGTTAGAGTTTTTAATTCATATATGATCAGTGTTTTCTTTCTTCTTGCACGTAGTATGTAATAAGCAAATACACAACACATACAAATAATTATAATATCAGTGATATATGATGTTCATTAGGCGAAACACTCCAGACAATAAAGATTCAGCTTAGTCTGGAGAAATGGTTATCCTCCAAATACATAAACTAACTCACTCAATGGCCTATGGAACCCAGAGGTTCAATGCCGCGTTCATAAAAGCTCTCCACTGACTTCCATCCTTAGCCAATTGGATCCAGTTACTACTTTGTATTCCTATTTCTGCGAAATCAATCTTAATATTGTTCTCCCATCTGCGCCGTCTTCCTATTGGTCGTTTTCCGGTTGGTCTACTAGTTAAGATTTTGAAAGTGTTCCTTCTTTCTTCCGTCCTGGCAATTTGACCTGCCCACCTGAGCCTTCTAGATTTGGTAACCCTAACAATGTTGGGTAAACCATATAAACTATGTAGTCCTTCGTTATGAAGTTTCTTCCATTCCCTATTCCGGTTTCTCTTAGGTTCGAATATTCGTCTCAGGATCTTGTTATATTCTTCATTCCGAGTAAGCGACCATGTTTCGCAACCATACAGAGCAACAGGCATGGTTATCGTTTTATATATTTTAAAATAAGCTAATACATAACACATACAAGATTGAGCCTACTTCCGGTTACAGTTTCTAATTCATGTATGATCAGTGTTTTCTTTCTTCTTGCCCGTAGTATGTAATAAACAAATACATAACACATACAAATAATTATAATATCAGTGATTTTCATTGGGCAAAACACTCCACACAGTAAAGATTCAACTTAGTCTGGATAAATGGTTATCCTTCGTTTTTCATTATAATTTTGGAGCTCCTCTGTGGCTAAGCGGTTAGCGAACGCGCCTTTGGCGCGGGAGACCCGGGTTTGATTCCCGGCGGGAGCTCATGTGGTTTGGATTTCACTTTAATCAATAGGTCCACGTCTCATATAGCCTCGCTGCTGAACGGGACGCAAAAATCAATCATTATAATTTGGCCATGGAGCAAACGCCTGAGAGACATGCAACCCCTATATACGATTATGTGGTGTTGGAATGTATAATGCGTAGGTTTGGTGTTTTAGTTTTTGTTTTTAATTTCAACACTTCCAGTGTACCCGTAAAAATGTAATAAAGAAATAATGACCATATATTTCTTTTTTTAATATCGAGTTAGAACTGGACAATCTACTAAAAATTTACAATCGATCAGTGAAAACGTCATCTTTCTAGACCTTTTAGTTTCCGAGATCTCACTGTCGAAAGGATTTGCCACAAACATATAAACGTCCACAAATGTATAGTTTAAAACACTTCAAAAATGGCAGCACAATTCATTTGCATTTATTTTGGAGAAGCCTTAGTATAATGCAAAGGCTTTGAATAATAATTTAAAAGGATAAACTTTATGGAAAAGATCTATTTAAGTATTTTATTTAAAGTACACATACTTTAAAATATTTGTCTTTGTTACAAACGTGAAATCACAAATAACCGTAAATCAAAAGTTTGAAATCAGAAGTTAAAGGTTGGAGGTGAGGTGCTTTTGTTGCTATTGTAGCATTTTAATAGATATATTCTTCCAATGTACCCCTAAAAATATAATAAAGAAATAACCGTCACGCTTTTTTAATATTCAATTAGAACTGGACAATCTCTATAAAATTTGGAATCGACCACTAAAAACGGTACGTATTTAGCACTTGTGGTTTTCGAGATCTCATTGTCGAAAAGATTTGAGACAAACATATAAACCTATCATTTTATTATATAGATATACAGAATATTCCTTCCGCTTCTCCCAAGTTGTGGCTGAATTTGGACTTAAACGGCATCGGCAGTGTCACTGTGCATCTCAGCGACCCCGAAAAGTATGGATTCGACACTAATATCGGTAATTTTCAATCAATCAATCAATATATATATATATATATATATATATATATATATATATATATATATATATATATATATATATATATATATATATATATATACTATCCCTTCTCTAAATAAGGCTCGAAACTTATCTATGTTGAAAATTTGATCGAGATCGGTCGCGTGGTTCAAGAAGTACGAAGTCACAAGCACAGTGACTTTAATTTGTACATATATGGATTACTATTTATAAAATGGGAAAGAGTTATATTATCATTAGATATGGTTCCACGAAATTAATTGTAAGGGATTCGCTGAAGAATAATTTATCCTAGGTTAACTTGCTTGCTACGTAACATATTTAAACTGTAACAACTGCAACTTTTTTTTTATGTTCACAATTCCTCACAAGCCATCTGACTATCTCTATATTTGCTGAAGTGTTCTGCTCATAACAGGCTGTTCTATACACTGACTCAAATCCCGGGGGATGAGGAGGACATGTCCCCTCCAATCTTGTTCCTGGGGGAACTGTTCCATAACTATCCGATTTGGATTGTGCTTTCTGGGGAGAAATATGATGCTTTGCGTCCGATGCCACGAAGGAAGGTGAGATGAAATCGTTGTACCCCCAGAATAAGCCTTAAACCCTGCCCGCCTCCCAATGTTGAAGACAACTTTGCTCCTCTGATCCTCCACAACATTGTTTCTCAACTTCATAAGTATTTTGAGCATCACTTGAAAAGAGAGAGAGAGAAAGAAAGAAAAGAAAAGAAAAGAAAAGAAAAAAAGAAAAGAATAGAAAAGAAAAGAAAAGAAAGAAAAAGAAAAGAAGATTATGGGAACGGTCTTACCCGTTCCCCCAATGATAAAGACAGATTTGCGCCGCTGGTGTTATATATGCCATAGTACTTAAAATATTAAAGTTTGTGAATATGAGGAACAATGCTTATATTCAAAGCAAGAAAATAAGAATATAGTTTCACTTTTCTTTTATCAACACCATTTCAATCTAGCGTTAAAGTTTCGGGTGATCATATTCTAATTAAATATTTCATTTTATTTAAATGTTCTGCTGAATAGTTATCAGTTAAAGAATTCTCCACTTCGTTAATACATTGTTCTTAGCAGTAACTTATTTGTAAAGCTTGTATTTGAAGTGGATTAATTTGTAGCATCTGTTCGAACATGAACGATTATTTCTTTTAGTATAATTTCCGTGGAATAAGACCTCCTGCTAGTTGTCCTATTAGTTTACACTCTTCTAAATCTGCCAAATCCATGTCTTAGTAAGTCAACCGAGTACTACTCCGAATATTTGAAAAGAATCAGTGAAAAATATTATTATTTTTGCATAAATGAAATATGTAAATAAGATAAAGGATTGAACAACAGCCAATGATGCCTTGTGATGTGGAAGACATACTTGACTGCCTAGTATTGTCAAAAGTGGATGGGTTTGGAAGATTCAGAAGCTTTCCAGAGCGTGTTGTTACGTGGCTTAACAATACCTTCCAACACGTCAAACCCCGAACATGTTCGGATGAAGCACGTGCTGCTCTAATGTCTACCTTAGCAGAATAACAATTGCTCCTCTTCCCGTTTGACTGCGCTAGTGGTCTGTGCAGCTGTCTACCGCTCCGCATAATGGAAGGCAGGGAAGAATGAAAGGGGGTGATTTTCAACATCTGGTCTCATCCCCTCCTTGAAACTTGCAGATAGCTAGGTTGCTCGTAACTGGAAATGAAAATTCTCCGAAAGAACTTCTCGCTGCACTTCACTATGGTGTTCTTCTTCATTTGATATTAAAATATAAACATAAAATCCTGTATCTGTTTTCTACAGTTAAAATTATTACGAAAGAAAATAATATTAAAAAAGTAAAGTAGATTAATACACATTAATTAGTAAAATGGCGTATGCAAGGGTGGATTTCCGCTTTTAATTTCTCCTTGGACAAGACATTTTACAAAAATAAATATTAGCCATATTAAGGCATGCATATAAGGGCCGTTCACATCTTACGTAACGCTATTTGTAACTAATATTTACCCCCTACCCCCCTTGTCGCACTTTATAAGGCATAACCGAAGCCCTTTCCCCCTTTGTAACGTAAGTCCTTTTGATTTTTTTTCTCTAAGTTTATTTTGCGGGTTATTACAATAAAAAATGGCAGAACTTTTTTATTACAAAATGCTTGTATTGAGGATATATTTGTAGTGTTTTTCTTCCCCAACAAATCTAAGTATTAGAAAACTGTATTACCGTAATAGTATTTTAACCCCATAAGCTTGTTCAATTAACAAATCTTACGACGATAAAAAATAGTTCTATAAAAATAATTCAAATGCAAAGAGAAAAAAAGTCATTACGAGATAATTATCCGATGAATTCGGTTTTTAATATTTTATTTTGCTCTGCATATCTTGGATAGTTCTGTCGCGGAAAGTCCGTTTCTTCTGTTTTTCATGCGAATCTCTTAGAAGAATAGAGTGGGTATTGATTCAAATCAAAAGTTTAGAATCATATTCTTACCACAGTCATACGGGTGGGGACGCGAGAACATTTTCAAGTGGTAGTTACGATGGCTAGCAACTAATTTTAGAAACACTTTGGTGTTGTAAATGCAATGCAGCGATAGCCACAAAACGGAATTGTATTTTATTGTAATACACGCAGGGTTCGTCACAAGTCATACTGATGTCTAGTTGCGTCTTCGAATCTTTTCTGAACGATTCGTATTGTATAGGCTATACATTTACAATTTCCCAAAGCAATATAAATATTACTTACATATATATATATATATATATATATATATATATATATATATATATATATATATAAAACTGAATAAAATTATTTGTTTAAAAGATTATATATAAATCGGAGAATAAAAAAATAGAGCAAAAGAACATGTGTTACGTAACGATGACGTAAGCCATCTCCTTCTCTTTGCCAAGTTACCTAATATGTGGACGACCCCATAAACACTTGAAATTATAAAGGTAACCAAGAAAGTTCTATCGCTTTTTCACCCACCACCTTCGAACATCAATATATCACTTAAGACGTACCTGGAACATCAAAAATAGTCTCCATCAGCATTGATGATCCTTATACCAACGTTCTGGAAGGCCATGGATTCCATGGCGGTAGAACGTGGTGGGCCGTGAAGCGAAGAACGTACTAAGTGCATTTTGCACCTCTACTAGCGATTCGAACTCGCATCTTCTATGGTGATTGTCCAAGAAATTGAGCAGGTAATAATCGCACCGTGCAATGTCAGGGGAGTACGGTGGATGCAATAGTGTTTCGCATCCAAGGCGTAGAATGGTGTCCCGGGTCATCGTAACCATGTAAGGCTTAGTGTTGTCCTGTAACAGGAAGACTCCTTTGCGATTCAGAAGTGCTGGCTAAAGAGTTTTGAGTTTTTCTTGAACACGACTCAACTGCTAACAGTACGCAGTTATATTGATGTTCTGACCATCTGGCAGCAGTTCCCGATGCACGATGCCGTGAGGAGTCCACCGAAAACGTAAGAGGACTTTTTTCTGGTGCAGTGCTGGTTTCGGCTGATTTGGAATCGGATAATGGAATGCTAACCAATTATGACGGTGCCGTGGAGCTTTGTATAAGACTAACTTTTTATCACATGTTCATAAGTGGCTCCTTCCTCAGACGAGTCTGCAAAAAAAGAAGAGTCTGCTCGAGTTGTCTTCTGGCCCGGAGTCAAATCATGTGGGACTAATCGACCGAACCAGTAGTGTTTCCCAAGTTGATGGGTGTGCTGCCGAATGTTGTATCCACTCACACTGAATTGTAGTCCCAGTTCGTCACATGTTTGGCACTATTCGCTTCAATTGCTGCCTGAAGATCTTCATTTCGTACATGTGTTGGTATTTCGGCACGTGGTGCGTCTTCGAGTGTTTCGTCAGCGTCATTAAACTAGTTAAATCACCTCTGCACTGTCCGCGTAGTCACGATACCTAGACCAAATCTTGGCATACATTCCGCCCCCCTGCAGCGGCGTTTGACCGCAGTTTGAACTCGGACAGCATACACGGCCTTATGGAGGTCCCATGTTCATTCCGTCCTTACGCAAGTTCACGGTGTACCTGAACTGCTACAACCAGGTAGTATGTTGGGTATTCCCACACCAACAATTAGCCATCGTCTTATCTCCATTCTCATTCAACTGACAGTGTGAGGGTGAATGGAGCACAGTCTTCTACAAAAGACGACAGAACTTTTTTTGGGAGCTTGAACCTACTTCCCTAATGAAATTCTCCGTACGTTACGGACTTAGTATGCATGCATATATAAAAGAGGTAGAACATTGTGATTGCCCGTCTGTAGTATATTCAGTTGCCTTTTCTGATATAAAGTGAACATATTACTAACATAGAATGTAGTGTGTTTGTAAATTTGCATAACGTTCCGAACTGAGAAAGTGTCAATGATTTAGCTGAACTTATGTGTGAATGATTATAAATGAGAATGTGGGATGGAACAAGAGAACCACGAGAAAAATTAGGAATATGATGCTCTTAACCACAAACTCACATGGCCTGGGATCGAAACAGGGGACTCTCGCACCAGGGTTGAATGCTGTACCACTGAATCACAGTGCCCCCTCCTCATATAAAGAATTAAGATTTAGGTAAACTTATTGGTTCAGTAATTACTGTACAAATACAACTGATGTACAGAATATTTGTTTAATATATTCTTCTTTGTCCGGAAAATGGGAATAGTTTCTTCTAAGTTAATTGAATTTTAATAAAATGTAAATTATCAGTAGTGTCTGAATACATCATGTACCTCGGTTTTGTGATTGTTTTCATTATTAGTTGTATCACGGGTGACGATACAGTTGTAGTAGTTATCTAATGAAATAAAATAAAATTACCAGTTTAGCGTCCCATGATTATTTCCATTAGGCTAAATGAGACAGTAGTTTCCAAATGATGAAGAGGCAGGTAAACACCACCCTAAGCTACTGGAGTAAAGAAGCTCGCAGGGATGTGGCAAAAATACGAGGGTGTACGTCAACAATAGTTCAGGTACCTTTAAATAATATGTGATAAAATCTAGTCATTAATATATGAATACTTACTGTACCCTCTCACATGAGTGTAGGCCCTATGCCTTATTACAGTGTACCATTGATGCCAACGTGTGGGGATTTTTTTTTTTTTTGCATTAATTCGCATTCGAATTTGAATTTGTTGACATTCGAAATGAGATAAAGGGAATTTTCGTCTAAATCGGTAACATGGATTTTTTTTAATTTTATATATAACCCAAGCCAACAAAATTCTCTACGAGCGGGAAGTAGATATAATGAGCCATCAATAAATATGTTGTTAACGTTTAGTCTGAAGTCTTTTATTTGCTATCGACGAAGTCCATGCTTGTGAGGAGTGACTTAATCATATGTGATTCTTAAAAATCAAGTACGAAAAATCGAAATTTGTGCTTTGGTATTTGAGGAAAGAAGGAAACAAAACAGTGGAGGAATGAATGAAAGGAAATCAAATATCAAACGAAAAACAATCGATTTTCAAATGTTTCACACGAAGTGTATGCCCTAACAGCACAATTATATAACAAGCATATGCTTATAATGTTCCCTCAAGTGCATGGGAATGTGCCTAGTATGTGCGATATGTACCTATGAGAGATAAACCAAATAAATGGATAGGTATAGTCACAATCTATGTCCGCCCCTAAGCACATGCCTGACATGTACCTGACAACGTGCATAGTATGTTCTAGGTATGTTCTTGGCAGAAGGAAATATCATCCACAATACTTTAGGTACATTCCAGTCCCGTACAGAGCATGTGTTTCGGCTGTTTAATACATGTTATGCATGTGAGTGGAATGAACAGTATGTACTCAAGTACCTCAAAAGAATATATCTGGCACTTGTAAATATACCCATGTATATTGTACATTCTTAAGTAAGCAGTATCCTTGTTGAAATTGATAATTCTGAATACGTTCTTATTGTTTTTTCTCTAACATACGTAAATAGTTAACTGATCACATATTGATGAAGAATAAATCTTAATTTTTATTCATCAACTATGTCATCTCTTTGTTTCAAATTCAATTTCTAAATTTGATGTATTTGTTGCTTCTAGTACACAATCGCTTAGAAAAAAAAGAAGTAAAAAATGCATAAAATTGAATTTAGAAGAGATGACATAGCTGATGAATAAAAGTTAAGACGAATCTTTCATACACATGTGATCAGTTAATTGTTTACGTATGTTAGGGATAATTTGCCAATTTTGGACGATTTTTATGAAAACAGGTATATATGGGTTTTAGACCATGCTGATTACGAATATGTCTATTTTGAACTAGCTTTTACAGTTTATGTTGGATACGCCCTTTTATGTCAATTTTGGACGTTTTGCATTAAACTCGATATATATGGGTTTTCGACTATGCTGATTACGAGTATGATATATATTTTGACTTAGCTTTTAGAGTTTGTTTATTGTATTTTTAGAAAAAAATATTCATATGTGTGAAGTATATTAATTAGATTTTTTTTTATTTTTAAGGTTTCAGAAAATATTAGCGCGTTGACATAATTACAAGTAGTACTTAATTTCACAACTGTATTATATTTATTAAATTTATATTAGGTTGTTAAGAATTAAATAAACATTTTGTTATTTAATAGTAACAGTAGTGACTTTATAGTCAAAAAATTGTTTCTCTTGAATGAAAATCGTTTTAAAAGTATAAAAATGGCAACAAATTACGTAAAAAGATGCAAGGTTAATAATCAAATCATACCAAATCAAAGTGTACTTCATAATTTGAAACATTTTGTACTGGAAGATAATATATTAAATCAAGATAGTGTTTGTTTTTTAAATAGTAAGAAAAATGAATGCTTGCAAATATTACTGCAAGAAAGAGAAAACTCAGCATTTAAAGTCAACTTAACTTTAGAAACAACATTCATTAAACCTGGATTAGAAGTTGAAACATTTAGAATCTCTGTAAATGGTGGGAATGAAATCATTTTACCTACTACAGATTTAAATCAATTATTGGAAGAAATCTTTACTGAACTTAGTGTTAGCCAAGAAAATAGAGCAGTAAAAAAATCGAGGTGGTCCCTATGTCCTGAACCGGAACACAAATTGAAAATTAAAATTAGCAAATACTATCCCTTGACGGCCTCATCATATATACGGCTACCACAGTGCACAGTGGTCCAGAAACCCTGAAAATGTGGCCAAAATAGGAAGATGTGGTTCCATGTCCATGAAACTTGACAGATAAAGGTTTGTGAGGTCGCTAAGTACGATTCTGATATCCAAATTAAAAACTTCAAAATGGCGGATCCAATATGGCGGACAGAAAAAAGAAAAAATCAAGCCATGGAGCTGAAATTGGGTAAATCAAGGTTTTTGGGGTCGCTGAATACGAATCTGATATCCAAATTAAAAAGAATGCAAAATTTCGGATCCAATATGGCGGATGCAATATGACGGATTGTGGAAACAAATAAGACATGTAGTCACCAAATGTGTATAATAGCATGCAATATATATATATATATATATATATATATATATATATATATATAATATGAATACATAAAATGGACGTATATATATTTTCTAACTGAAATATGTACCACGTTGGTTGCAAAATGTGCACACTCCTCAGTTCGTGTTGCATTGTACAGTACATACAAAACAAGTATTTTGTTCAGAACCAACGTGGCAGATAGGCAGTTAATAATCTTTAACACAGTTATTCGGACTGATCATCAGAAGACTGTGCGTGCGGAGCCTCTATATCTTTCAAAAGCATAAGTACAGCTGGAGATAGTTGCTTTTTCCTATGCTTCTGTGCCATGGGTTCACGAAGCGTCGAGATTTTGGGATCACTTGTAACCAGGAGTCGCAGAAATATATCTCGCAACGTGTCCCCTCGTGTGCACTTACGAGAATGATGTTCTCTGTACTGTTTGATATGCTTGTTTCGGGCCTCCTTTGCCTCTTCGGACATCTGCCCAATCGATAATATGCAATGACTGATAATTGCAGATCCATGAACAAGAACTTTATGCACTGAAGCGGGCATGTAGAACCACGAATAGTGTTGAAGGTACAGTTCCAGTATATCATTTGACCAAGCTTCAAATTTACGTGGATCTATCTCCAGCCCACAAGATAAGGCGTGAAGCAACACAGCACACTTCTCGATAGGATCCCGGTTCGATGAATGCAGCCTTATCGGGATATTGAAAGAAACGACGGGCAATGTTTCCGTCATTTGAAATACCGCTTCCGCCTGTCTTGGTTCATCAATGATCAGCCCTAACTGGGCCTTCATGGTCTTTTGGATGTCGGCTTGCTTCTTCATGATCAGTTTGTGTTGTTTACGAATTTGCCATCTTCGAAGATCCAAGCGGTATGCAACATGAAGCAGCCACTCCATAAAACGGATCCATGTATGAAGAGGAGACAGTCCGAAGCCAAGATTGTCAGGTTTTACTGGCTTAGGGCCCTTTGTCAATGTGTTCATCTCCTTTGGCGTTGCGCCACACACATAGCAGGTCTGTGCTGATTTTGTGTGCGTAATCGCGTTACAGACTTTGCCGTCAACCATTGTGAAATGCAGGCTGTGTGTGACCTCAAATACCTTTCCTGCGATGGTGATTTGGCTAGGCATCAGTTCTTGTATTTGTCCCTGCATACATTAACATTCTTGTCGTATCAGTTCAGTTGTTTCCTTCTTAAACTGCAACCTTATGGGCCGGCAGAATCTCGGGGATGATGGCCGCTGATTCTGCAACACTACGACTCGTAATCACTTCCTTTCATAGAACAGTTGAATTGGTACAATTGACGAACACAATGTCAGTGTCTGTAAAGCCCTCCTCTTGTGCAACTTGTTTGTATTCAGCGTGTCCAGTAGTATCATCGCATCCCCATTTGGTGATGAGCTGAAGTGACATACTATATTTCGCTGGAATTCTTTCTAGCACAGGCTCCTGTGTTTGTACAATTCGTGCAGCTGTGCGGTCCTGCGTCCTGCAGTGGCTCGTAAAACGTGGTATTGATATGTGATACGCCATGTCAGAAACGAAAAGAAAATGCCCATTCAGCATTAATGACCTATAATGTTCGTCACATTATGATTATCATAATTACTGATGCTGTAAGTCATAACTCTGTTACACACAACACACTGTTGTTGTATTGCTGAGGTCTGTCATTGTGATTTGTATGGCAATGTATGTGCTGACATCGCATATAGTCTTCTATTTACTCCTTCATGCACAATTTCTCGTCATTAGGGTTTCAATTTCCAATCGTTTCAATTGTACATGCTTTTTTTAGTTAGTTTAAATAGCTTTTATGCCACAACTATTTTATTACAAACACAATGAGAGCATTATTTGCAAAGTAGAACACACATTCGACGTATAATATATTCTGTTATGAAATGCCGTTAGATTCATTTGTCTACTCAATACCTTAATCCAGCTTTCTTTGCAAACCTTTAGTCTAGCAACAGTGAATATCTACAGATGGCAATACTGAAGGTGCTTTTTCCATCTCCTTTGTGTCGACTAACATTATCTATGGTCATGGTACGTTACTGTTCATTATCTCTATTCGTTTATGAGACAATAGCAAACGAATGAATTTCAAACCTTTGCCTTCCAGAGGGTCCGGCCGCCCCTTACTTTCATTTATTTTCATTACTTCAACTACAAACTGACCCTGTTAGCATGTTCCTGGTTTCGGATTTACACTTCTCACGACATAATGCTTTAGAACAACATATTTTCATATATACGACAGTTTACCCTTGTTGTTCAGTCCCTTCGTAAATTTTTGTTTACTATCAGCTTCCCATAAACATCCCTCGATTTTACACAACCGAGCAAAATGGAGCAAAGTTTGTTTGTAGTGTCTAATTCCGAGGATATTGGGCTCATATGTACGAGAAACATCTGAGCTTCACTTGGCTTCACTCAAAAGAAAAATCTAGAAACACAAAAATACACGTATACTTTTGTTTCCTTTGCTACGCTTACCTTTAACGCTCATTCCAACGGGACACTGCAATCACATCACACATCTACGCACACCAACAGCAAGTATAAGCTTTGCATATATAATATATCCTGACCCCCTTGTTCAGTTGACGAAGGACATACATAACACAACACTGGTAACTTTGTTTTCTCTAGCTGATACACAACTGCTGTTTTGTGCATAGGCAACCTCTTACATTGGACGCCAGCCACAGACTGCGGTAGGCTATTATTTGAAACACCCATGTCGATATGACTGCCCAAGGTCAATGCCTATCCAGCACTACTACTAGTTCCGAGATTTGAGTCATGTAATTTTGGCCAGGTTTTGAGGGTCTCTGGACCACTGTGCAGTGGATTGAAACAAAGAAATTCTTAATTAATATACAACATAAAGGCAACAGTTGTTTTCTACACTAAATAGTGGGAGCTCTTCACCAGGCTGAACAAATCCACAACGTGCAACTCAATATATACAATATATTAAAACAATATTACCTATTTTTATAGAAAGCAAAATTGCTTTTCCTGTTAAGTAATTAAACATAAATAATTTTGAAGAAAAATATAATTCTACATTTCCAAATAAGCAAATATCTATAAATGTGTATGGAGTACATCATGAAAAACAAGCCATTTTTCCATTACATATTACTAGTAGTACTAACTCAGATTGTAAATATATTGATTTGTTATATTTAAAGAAAAATTAAAACTCAATTTTTTGTCTAATTAAAAATTTAAACGGTTTAGTTAGAATTCAATTAAGTTTATTATACATATATTTATCTACACATTTCTTGATTTAAGTGATGTCTTAAGACGTTCTGGCATGTTTTACTTTAGCGCCTGCTCAGATTATTGCGTACAGATTGACAATATGCCTGCATACGATGTGTCTGGAATGATAATGTGTAGGGATGCGTACTAGTCGAGTCGAGTCGAGATTTAAGCCTGTCTCGACTCGTCTCGAGAAAATGTCTCGACTCGAAAATATGTTTCTGTCTCGACTCAACAGTTTCTGTCTCGACTCGACAGTTTCTGTCTCCACTCGACTCGAATTCGAGTCGAGACGTCTCGAAATTCGAGTCGAGACAAAATATACAAGTTAAATATACGAACACATCAGCCAGAACACCATGACTGCCTACCTAATTGTCAGTATGCCCACTTTTGGCGCGGACAACAACGGCGACGCGTCTTGGCATGGGCGCAATTATCCTTTGTAGGTCGCTGGAGAGAGTTGGACCACATGTGCAAACACAGGTCACCTAATTCCTATAAATTTCGGAGAGGGTTGATGCGCTCTGACATCACGTACAATCACATCCCAGATGTGTTCGATTGGGTTCAGGTCAGGCGAGTTGGAGGGCCAACACATCACTTTGAACTCGCCCCTGTGTTCCTCAAACCATTCCATCATACTTCTGGGCTTGCGACATGGTGCATTATCTTGTCGAAAAATGCCACTATCGTTGGGAAACATTTTCGTCATGAAGGGTATTACGTAGTCTGCAAACAGTGTGCGATACGCCTCAGCCGTTATGGTGCCTTGCTCGATCTTCAATAGGCACATTGATGCATAAGCGTAACCTTGGTTCATATGATTTGGGGGGCAAAACACTCGTGCACACACACACACACACACACACACACACACACTAGAGATGGAGTGGGTCAGTGGGTCGGTGGGTCAAGTGCGTCGGTGGGTCAGTGAGACAAGTGGGACAAGTTTTCTGAGTGGATCAGTGGGTCGTGGGTCAACAGCATGTGGCCCACCGTGGCCCACTGCGACCCACCACCCACCATGACCCACTGTGTCCCACCACCCACCGTGACCCACTGCGACCCACCACCCACCATGACACACTGCGACCCACCACCCACCGTGACCCACTGCGACCCACCACCCACCATGACCTACTGCGACCCACCGACTCAGTGTGATCTACCGACCCTCTCTGCTCACTGCATTGTAGATAGTATCTTCTGAAGACTGGTAAATTTGTCTTCGTTTTACTTTCAAGATCTTCATTCCCCTTCCTTTTCCACTTGTTTCTGTCTACTTACCTGAGGTTAGTATATCTATCCAAATGAAAAAAGAACTTCAGGACTTTTGGATATTGATATTTTTAATTGTAATAATAGCAATAGGACTTCTACTACTACTTGCCTTTCGAGATCTTTGAGTTTTTAGAGGAGCTAAATACTGGAAAAATACATTTTTGAATCACTGTAATATATAAATTATTATATAAAAAATTGAATGTTACTATGTGTGCCTGATCATCACGGTCAAATTGCAAAGTCAAATGAAATTACTTTTGGTATATAGTTAGGCCTTAATCCAAACTGGGATGTTATATTGCTTTTATTATAATGCATAATATCCTAAGGAGATAGAGATGATCCGATTTTTTGCGAAAACAAAACAAAACAAAAAAATGAGTATCTCGCAAACCGTTAAACTTACAGAGCTGAAATTCAGTGTATTAACTCTTTATTGAAAATAAGCAGAATTTGTCCTAGCATTTTTTTAAATTCTCCTTTATGTGTGTGTAGGGGAGGGGGCACTTTCTATATATGGAAAATTGGTAGTGAGTTGGTTTGTAAAAATGATCGAAAACGATCGATGTTATTTAAGAAAAAAAGGAGAAACAAAAAATTACAGTGCTTGGCTTCATATATCCATTGCTTTCTACTATAATAATTGCTGAAGCTCATGTTTATTATATGGAGCGCTTACAGCACAGGGCAATCAACCCAAAAACGTGACTAAAATACGCATAAAATTTGTACTGTAAGCTTAATTACACGGAAATTTTAAGTTTGGATTGTACGCATAATTATATGGAAAATTTTACACTTTTTTTCTCTTTACGTTGGTCTACTTACCTTGATTTGGAACTTTCAAATTTCAACCTTTTTTGCACTGAAAAGTATTGATAATTCAACAAGGAAATAATTATACTATGATAATTTAATTTAAATTCATCGTAATTTGGCCCATGGCAAACAGCAGTGTGGTAATTGAAGGGGAAGAATGAGGGAAATTCCCATTCACCTCTGAACACTTTGCAGGAACCTCGTTCCCTTTCGCTTTCTAGACGGGGGAGGGAACTTGGTAATGGCATTCATGTGTAATTACAAAAATTAAATTTATAAACAAATAGGAAATCATCAGTTTATCAGGCTTTAATTAATAATTTATTCACAAGATTCCATTTCGAAGGCGTGGTAGATGAAATTTCTGTTCTCCATGAGTCGACATTGCCAACTGACATGGTCGATATGGAAAATATGTTGTATGGTGATAGAGAGATGATACTTCTTGCTGAGTATTTCAAAACTGACTAAGAAAAATCGTTATCAGACTTAAGTCTAACAAGCAGATTATCGATGAGGAGTTGCAGAAATCGGGTAGAAATATTATCAATTTCTACGACAGAGTACAAAGGGGATTTCCCCCTTATGAATTTACAGGTGATATATTAGAGATAGACTAAGTGCTCAAACATTGTCTAACTTGTTCACCAATGTTAATGGCCCACCGCTAGACAAGCTCAAAGTAGACGAGCTAGTTATTTCTTGGCTGAAGGATGGACATCGTTCCGCTGCGGATGATTTACACGAAAAAGTTACCAACAGGAAATAAACCCGATTTCAGATTTGTTTTAAGATAGAAAGTTACGAGTTATAGAAAATGTATACTTGTATTAGTAATGGCTTATTTGTGTTATTCAACTTTGTACCTATTTTTTAGTAAATCTCTTCTATGCTTTAAGTATACTATTTTGAATAAATATTCATAATAATTGCAATTATGCATATGTGTAACTTAAATTTAACGTGGTGTTTTAGTGATTACACAAATTACAATTATGAGCATACTTTATGGAGATGCTCTCACATAGGGAACCCGAGCACCTTTATAAACTATGAAAAACTGATTTTTCAAGTTTTTTGTGAGAAAAATACTGTGAACTGAGAAACCATAACTTTTCCATATTTTACAGGGGTATTTTCCTGCGAATAGAAGTTCCTTTTGGAATGCGTTCAGAAATTAACACTTGCAAGAATACTCTCTTAGTACAAGTATATTTTAGGCATACGCTAATTTCCCCCCACCCCGAACTGTTTCAATTTCCTCACTGACAAACACTTTACCATTTTATATGATAAAGGTCAGATCCACCGTTATTGTAACAGAGTGGTGCTTGAGCGATTGACTAGAAATTCAAACTCCGATTAGTGACAATTTCAGAGTCTTGTTTTATTTCAAGTGTAAACTCTTTAGTCAGTACAGAAGAGGCCGTGGATCGTGTTCAGAGTTGATGACGATGGATTTTGGTTAGTCAGAATAGGTCAATGTGGATGAGAGTGGTTCATGGTGGATGGTGGGTCACAGTGGGTCATGGTGGGTGGTGGGTTATAGTGGGCCACGGTGGGTGGTGGGTCAGTGGGTCATGGGTCAAGTTTTCATTGACCCACGCTAACTCTGACACACACACACACACACACACACACACATATATATATATATATATATATATATATATATATATATATATATATATATATAATTCTCAACCTTTGTCGACCCACTGCTGGATGAAGGTTTCTCCAATTCTTTTTCAAACGTATCTATTTTGGCAGTTCGTTTCCACATTACTCCACACTGCTTCTTAATTTCGGCACTCCATATTGTATTACAACGTTTTCTGGATCGTTTTCGCTCCCTTAGGATCCAGTCAAGGATTGGTTTTGTCCACCTATCGTCAGTTCTTCTTGCAATATGACTAGCTCCCTGACACTTGAGTCATTTTATTTTCTCGATGACATCCGTCACTTCTGTCATCTTCCTGGGCCATGTATTTCTTTTTCTATCTCTACAGGTTACTCCTAGCATACATCTCTCCATGCTTCTTTGAGTTGTATGTGGTCTCTAACTATGGAAGTATAAGAAAGAGCATTATACATGAACAACTGATCACAGAAAGTTGTGATTCAACCAGGCGTAGATTTTAATTCCTACTTTAGATTGGGAGGAGCAACATATTTCAAATTATTGCCTTTGGTATAAAAATTGATTATACAGTTTGGATTTGCGGTGGCAGCTACATGCTTGTGCGTGAACTGCGATTCTTCTTTTCTTTCATTATTAAGAGACAACGAGTTTTATTTATTTTGACTGTAAGATTCAAAAGCTGTAATTAGAAATATATAATATACATTGCTGACTTGTGTACATGTAAACTTTTCTTTGCATGGCCAAAAATAAACTCACAAATTTCCACTAGACAGGTAGTCTTCGACCTTAAATTGTCAGTTTTTGGAACCAACCACACATTTGTTTCTAACATTTTAAACAAATATTTAGCACCGTAATTTCGAGAAACCCTCTCTGACTTTGGATCACCATTGTGTAGTTGGAGTGTGGGAATGATATAAATACAACTCAGGCAGATATCCAGCCTAACTTTACGTCAGTTTTTGCAGGTGAGACCTTAAAATAAATTTTGCCTCTGTGCTAAAAATTGTTTTAGTCAATAGCCGGAACGCCTTTCCCTAGAATTATTTGACGGAACACAATGATGCACAACGAAAAGTTCTAGATTAGTTCTAGTATCGTGCTTTAATAGCATATTAATATGCTTAAAATATGACGATAATACACCGAAAACACAACAAATTTGGAGTGAGACAAGTACAGCACAGGAACTGAATTCTGACACCACACTAACTTACTGGAACGCAGAACTGGTGTGTTCCGACCCATTTTAAGCCCCTTTTAGCCAATCTTTCCCTGATCTTTGCCCAATCCTACACATTGACCTTCGCATTCGCCTTCCTCAAAGTGTTGTTTCTGAATCAAATTTGTTGATAATCTGAGAAATGTTAATGTCGTAAGACCTTTCTATGCACAACACATCTAAACTACGAAGTCTTTCTTGACCCATAGTGCTACGAATGTGTGTTTTTAGCCGTCTCAGGCACAAACAGAAACACTCACTGGTTGCGGAACTGACAGGCACGGTTAGAAAAATCTTATAAACTTGGTTCAAGTTTGGGAAGCATTCGTAAATGTTCAATTTTTAAAACAAATTTAGAAGCGATGAAAAATAATTTTCAGTCTGTCTTTCTGCACACAAATTGGAGAAAACTGTTAACTCTTATGTCAGCTCAATTTTGGGGATTTTGTAGGTGTTACTGACAGTTTTGATACTTTCTGCTAATGGCTTGTGTTGATTCAACACGTCGTGGAGGGAATGAAGAACCAGTATATCATTTTCTTTGAACTTATTGCTAATATTTGCGACAAGGAGGTCAATAACGGGATAATACACTTCGCGCCTGTAATATTCAGCTGCTGTCTCACACTCAGAAGAAGTATCACCACCACCCAATGCTCGTGGGATTCGTCTTCGTAGAACGTTCGGTGCACTTTATCCCATGGTTTCTCCAATTTCTTCTGTTTCTGTCCACAGCGTATTGAAACTTTTCTCACTCCGGAAGGACTGAAGGCTGCAGATAGTGGCTTGGAACAAATTTTTCACAGCAGAAAATTTGGCTCGTGTATTCTCTATAAGTGCATGGACAGTTGATTCGTGTATTCAAGAACACGTCTCATCAATTTAAGACAAAACAGAAATGAAAAGTCATGAACATTTCGTAACAGGGAATGCGTATCTGGACCGTAAATTTGATAATGATCTGCTGTTTCCTCTAAAGTTTCAACTACGGGTCCAAAATGATCTAAAACAGCACGAATAGCTTCCAATTTACAGTTCCATCTAGTCGTCGCTCAAAGATTTTAATGTTATCAAATGCTTGATGTTTTACATTGAATATTTTCACAAATAGCATGAATTTTTGGCGACGCTTCTATGAAGGAATGTAAACTACTGAGAACAGCAAACATGTTTCGAATCGCAGACACTTCTCCGCACGCATCAACAATGCATACATTCAAAATGTGAGTGTAACAATGAATATAAATAGCTAAATCGTTTACGTCCTTGATCCTCTTTGTAACGCCAGAGTACTGACCACGCATAGCGTCTGGATTATAGTAACATTGTCCTCAGATGTTATCTACGCTCAGACACAGTAATATTAACACATTTGTTAACAGTTTGGACAAATTTTCGCTGTGTTTTTCTGTCTTGTAAAACCCGATAAAACTTTAGTGAACGTTTAATGTTTCATCACAGTATCGCAAAACAAATGATACTTTTTAATGTCGCTTCAAATCTTTTGCTTCATCCATGATGACACTATATATACCTATAGTCTTCACACGATCAATTATTTTTCCCAGCACATTCTCACACATTAAATCTAGAAATTGATTTTGGTATTCGGGACTAACGCATCTGAAAGTTTTCTCTTTGTTAACATAATACCGAAAATTCACGTCATTGTATTTGGATCATGGCGATAAGAAGTCTAGTATATTACCTTTATTTTCACATTCGTTATTTTCCCTATGGCTTCTAAGAGTAACACATTGGCGAACACAATACAAAATACTATCTAGAAGTGCTTCCAAATATATTCTATTGCCGTTAACTATTTGGTTCGTCTGCAAATCTAATTTACGCGCAACTGATCCATGCAATAGTGTGCGTCTCGGAATTCCGCAGCCTTAGAAATACAAGTCTTATGAGCTTTACTTGCTTCATGAGTACCAAATTTATCTAAGACCTTCTTCCAGTTACGGAAACCCTCCTTAGTAAAGGTGTCTTCAGATTTCGGAGGATGCGCGAGAATAAAGAAAAAATCACTATCTCGTGAAACGCTCTATTCTAACCAACTAAATTTCCTATACTACTCAGATCGGAACCGGTGGCCATTTTTGTTAAGTTTCGGCAGTCAATATTGTTAAGTTTCGGCTTCTTACTTCCAACCATTTCCTGTGAAACTTCCACAGAACAACTTCCTGTGAAACTTAAGAAATACACAAGTACCACAGATAAAATATATAAAAAAATGAAACAACTATACACCGATACACGGGAAGGCTATATATATATAAAAAAACACTTCAAACTAACTGCTCACTGCAAACACAAATTTCAGAATAAATCGAGTGTATTATTTTTGGATTGGATGCCAGGGTGGCTATTAGTAAAAATAACTCGTTGTTTTAACCGTACAGTTCTCCCTTTTCACTTTACAACAATACCAGATGTTGCTATTTTTGTGACTTGTATAGGGAAAGCAATAAAATATATTTTGTATTTAGGACCACAAGATTTCCGACAAAGAGCCGAGTTCTGTATGTCTAAGCTTATCCTTATAAAAACACACCCTGTATCCCAGACAATAGACAAACCTTTACTTCCTTTGACCATCAACGTACACCACATCTTTCTCCAGCACGCTTAAAGTTCACTGACCTTTATTAAGATGGATATAGCAAAACATTTATTGCAGGACATTACCAGATGTGCTTAAAATCAGAGTTCAATTACCGTTGTTATTCTCGAACATTTTATAAAAATATCAGCATAGATAAGAAAAAAAAAAATAATAACTATCCATTGCATAAGAAACAGCCAGAATCAGCAAAGGAGAAGGTACAGTATATGAATATCTCTGAACATGAGCATTTTTTTTTTATTTTAGATATAGTTCAATCACAATTTTACACTGGCTCTGTGACTCTTTCCCCCAAAAATGTTCAGAATAAGTTCTATCTTTATTCAAATTACAAGCATTTATGATGTAACAGAAAAATAAAGAAATCCTGAATTTGACAATATAGTTTATAAATTACTATTAATGTCGTAAAGGAACATATAATGTCTAAAAACGAAAAAAGCAATACAGTAAGCTGTGAACCAATTCAGATTACACGCATCGAAAGTAAGTGACAATTACCCAGCTAGCAGTAGAGAGGCAGTGTCAGGGCTTAAAGTGAGCGGGAACGCTCCGGAACGCTCCGTTACAGCAAATCAACCTGCTGTCGGAATTTAGTTCGTCTGCAACATTTGTCATTTTACAAACTTTCTGTATTAACTTTTAATTAATATTTTGGTTCGGTCTATGAAACGACTATTAATATTTGGTCTAGGAAGTAATTCGTGCGGGTGGACAAGAGATGCCGCAACGAACGGAGCGTCCCACAGTTCCGTGTATCCACACATGTGTTGCAAACCCCTGTCATCGCGTATCGTTCGTAGTATAGAGCAGTGGATTAAAGCGTCAACAACACCAGTTTGTAGTTAAGTGAACATGGCGCAATTTGTGCCTGATAAAGTGTTTTTGCGGGGTGTCCTGCTGCATTACTTTAACATGCAGAAAAGTGCGACTGAAAGTCATCGTATTTTGGTGGAAATGTATGGTGACCATGCTCTAGCTGAGCGAACGTGTCAGAAGTGGTTTGCACGGTTTAGAAGTTGTGATTTCGGCTTGGCAGACCAAGAGCGAGCTGGACAGCCAAAAAAATTTCAAGACGAAGAATTGACAGCGTTGCTCGAGCAGGATTCGTGTCAAACGCAGGAACAACTTGCAGCAGGATTAGGCGTTGATCAAACAACAGTCTCCAAACGCTTGAAAGCCATGGGAATGATTCAAAATATGTCACATTGGGTTCCACATGAATTGAAAGACAGAGACGTTGAAAGACGAAAAACCATTTGCGAATTGCTGCTTCAACGACAGAGCAGAAAGGGGTTTCTGCATCGAATTATTACGGGTGATGAGAAGTGGATCCATTACGAGAACCCTAAACGAAAAAAGGCCTGGGTGAAACCAGGTGAACCAGGTCCATCACAACCAAAACGAGATATTCACTGTGCAAAGGTTATGCTGTGCATATGGTGGGATATGAAAGGTGTGGTGTACTATGAGCTGCTGTAACCGGGTGAAACTATGAATGGAGAACGTTATCGACGACAATTAATGCGTTGAAGCAAGCTCTGGCCAGAACACGACCAGAATGGGAGAACAGACATGATAAACTTATTGTTCAACATGATAACGCTCGCCCACATGTCGCAAAACCGGTCAAAACCTATTTAGAAAATGTCGGATGGGAAGTTTTACCCCACCCGCCGTATTCACCAGACGTTGCTCCTTCGGACTACTACTTGTTCGATTGCATGAACAACGATTTGATTGGACAGCGGTTTACTTCTTCAGAAGATATCGAAACATGGGTCTCTGACTGGATCGCTTCCAAGGATGAGGACTTCATTCGCCACGGAATCCGTACATTGCCTGACAGATGGGCGAAAGTGGTGGCTAGCGATGGACAATATTTTTCTTAAGGTATTTATGTATTTTGTGTTTGTACTACAGCTTCAATGTGTGCGTACCAACCGCACGAATTAATTCCTAGACCAAATATGATTTATCAAAGCAGACCAGGAACATAGATAAGGGATTATTTACTTTCATTATTGACTGTATTCTCGCAAATCACTGTGAATAAGCAATCTGACGGAGCAGCTACTCACTGAAGCCACTTGAAGCCCTGGGCAGCCTGTATGTCTAACGAGCAGTGTTGGAAATGTAGAACATAGGCACGAACTCCGTTCCGACTGGCCATCATGACTGAATGACTGTTGTTTTACCTGATACCTTTTGTCAGGACAGGGTCACTGTCTTTTCACTTCCTTGCCCCTCCCTTCTCTTGGCCTGGTTAGTCGCCTAAAGACCTTAATACAGTGAAACAAAAACATGAAATTAAGCAAAACGGTGTCGTACTCGCTTCAGCTCAGTTCATAGATAACACTGGATGATTGATTATCCTAATAAACTTTAAAAAATTGGGTGTTGAGCAGTCGCCCCCTTGCCCCCTTACGTTACACCTATGCATGGATGCTCACTTGAATTGGTTTCAGGGCTGTTTCTGAGTGAATACTTTTTTCAAAAATTATTAAAAATTATAGAAAGATTTTCGAGACATTCGAGTCGAGTCGAGATTTTTACCAGCAGTCTCGACTCGAGTCGTGTCTCGACTCGAAAATTCGAGTCAAGAAATACACTTGTCTGGACTCGTCTCGAATTTTACAAAGTGTGTCTCGACTCGTGCGCATGCCTAATAATGCGCTGTCTTATTATATGTAATTATTTCTTCACGAAATTCATTCGTAATGTCTTAAAATTGTTTCTCAGGGTAGGAGTTGCATTCATGAGTGCAGATTCACTTTATGAGGACTCTCTTTAAGGTATAAATACGCACCGGACGAATACCATTTAAAACAGAAAAAGCAACTTACGATAGGTGGTTATTAAAAGCGAGGGGGACCCACGAGTTAGCAAAGGGTTGGGTTCGCAAGAGAGGGCGGCATCAGTGACTGACGTTGAGAGCGAATATGAGGATTGTGCGAAAAACACTTGATGTTGCATAAAAACACTTGAGGTTAGAGTGCGTAATATTTTCGTATTTCTAAATATAAATTAGTAGTTTCCTACACTGAAAAAATCATCGGGAATTTAATATCCTACAGAACCCTCTTTAATATGTACTCTCTCATTTTAACTGTAAAACATAACATTTAGTAATTGTTTAGTAACGGAGGGCAACGAATACAGAAAACAATGTACTCTGCGGGACTCTAACCCGCCTGCTCTCGCTAACGCTCGCTCGGTAATACTGTCTGAATGAAATGTTATTAACCTAACCTAACCGAATGCGAATAGAATATCACAAAAAAGTTGATTAAAAACCTGGCCCCCCAAAGCTAAACACTAGCCTAACATTTTTATGACGGACTGTTTATTTCTAATCAGTGATCCAAAGTTGCAAAAGTTACTCGAAAATTAACTGAATTAGACGAAAGTTAAGCATCGGACCAATAAATAGAATATAGGTTCATACGTATTTACTGAACAAGAAAGGAAGCATGAAAATAACATTTATTTAGGAATAGCAATAAAGGAGTGATATGAGACAGAAGTAACTGTGTATAGTCGTTTCATTCATTTCTACAACCTTATTCATTATGGTTACACTTGCAGGTACTACCATAAAATTACACAGATGCGTTTATGTAACCTAACAGTTGAATCAAGAAATACAAACAAATGATCAAGTTTATTCATCTTTATATTTGATCGTTTATAATGGGTGCGAAAGTTTTAGCCAACTTATTTGACCAAATTACCATCAAAGAAAAGTTTGGTACAATATTTGATGGAATAGTATGACGATATATAATAGGCTTTTGATGAGCAAAAACCAATAGTACCGTTAACAAATACTCAGCTACAGGCTTATAATCAATCTACTCAATGTTCTGTTGGCAATACTAATTATCTGAGTGAAAATAAAAGAGTGAGACATCATAATCATTTAACTCGAAAACATATTGCCACGGTGTGTAACAGGTGTAACTTACAAATTAAACGACAAAGCAATTTTGTTTCTGTATTTTTCCATAATTTATCTGGATACGATGCACATTTATTTGTGAAATAATTAGGTTGCACACTTGGCAATATATCTGTTATTGCGCAAAGCACTGAGAAGTATATCACATTATCAAACATTTTAATTTTAATGGTAGAGCCATTGAGTTGCGTTTTGTTGACTTGTACAGATTTCTCCCTTACATTCTCGAGGATTTGGTGTTAAAATTAAAACCTGAACAATTCGTATATACAGGACAAAATTTTTCAGAAGACAAGTTTCAATTAATTCTTCCTAAGGGAGTTTATCCGTATGAATACATGACAGATTTGGATACATTTAACGAAACTGAATTACACACAAAGTAGGCGTTTAATAGCAAATTGAACAGAACACAAATTTCCAAGAACGACTACCAATATGCACAAGATATTTTTATACCGTTAATTGTCAAACTTTAGTGGACTACCATGATCTCTACTTAAAATCCAATGTACTTCTCACGGCAGATGTATTGGAAAATTTTCGAAAAAAAAAGTTGTTTAAATGCTTATAGTATTAATCCAGTTAATTGCTTTACTGCACCAGGTTTGGCATGTTAAGCCATTTTATATAAGACGAAAATTAAACTCACTCTCTCATTTGATGCTAATATGTATTTGTTTATGGAGAAATTGATTCGTGGAGCCATTACATAATCTGTTTAAGGGAAGCGAAATGTAACAATCCTTATTTACATGATTTTGATCCTCAAAAAGAAAGATCGTATATACTATATATTGACATGAACAACTTATACGGTTTGGCGATGATCGATTATTTACCATATGGTGAATTTCAGTGGGAAGAAAACATTGAGCATTAGCAAGACAAGAATAAAATTATAAATTATCCCACTGGTAGTGATTGGGGTTTCTCTCTGGCAGTGGACTTAGATTACCCGAGCAGTTTACACGAAGACCGTAATGATTTTCCGTGTGCTCCCGAGCAGTTTACACCAATGCGGCTAAGACGACATGGCAGCAGTTTCAGTGGGAAACGCTGAAACTTCCACCGTGCAGCCCCGACCTTTCACCGTGTGATTTTCATGTTTTTGTATATCTGAAACAAGTTATTCGCGGACATTGATTCGAAACGTACGACGAAGTGTGTGACTGGGTCTAGGTGTGGATACAACAGCATCCTACTAGCTTCTTCAAGGATGCAATCGAATGGCTAGTGTCGTAATGGGATAAATGTGCCAACAGTTTTGGGGACTATTTTTAAGTATGTGTATTGTGTATCACTACATGTGCGAGTATGTGTACTGTGTATAACTACCTTTTTGAGTTAATACAATCGTTACCGTTACTTTACACTAGTGACCGGGTTTCATTCTAATGCCCCTTATGGATTTAGTATCCGATTTTGTTAGATGTCGTAAGAAAAAAAAACAGTTGCCGGTTGGAAACCCTTCACTACATTATTAGCAAAATCCAATATCCTCTTAGAGTACATCAGCAATCCTCAACGTATAGAATATATGATAAAACTCACACCAGTAGAAGGGTAAGAGGATGATGATAGGATGAGGACGAAGAAGAGGGTCCTCCACCCCGTAGACGTAAAGCTATCAGCAAATGGCGTAATTGTAAGCAATAAAATTATTTTACATATAACTTTTATGGTATTGTAAACTATTCATATATTTGAGTATATAGAAAGAAAGAACACTTGAATGATTCCTTTCTGCAGTATTACAATCATCAAGCAGGTAGTGGATATAACATATATAGAGGTACACCATACCAAGAAGGTTATTGCATTGGCAGTTTTCTAGGAAGTTTATTCCGTAGTGTATTTCCATTATTAAAACAAGGTGCAAAAACTGTTGGTAAAGAGTTGGTACGTACAGCAATTAATGTAGCAGTAGACGTAGTAGATAATAATAGAATTATTGAAGAGGCTTTACAAAATCTGTGGCAAGAAGCAAAAACAAAATTTAAAAAACTAAAGCTCAAAATAAATTATATCAAGTATTGGTAGGATCGGGAAAGAAAAGAAAAGTTCATTTTGCATCAACAGATTGTGGTGTGAAGTGGACAAAATAATCCAGAGACATTTTTGATTAGACTAATTATGGAGCAAAGTGATAGTTTTTACCTCACATTTCTTAGCAGCTGTTCTATAGAATAGCTTCCTCAAAATACTCTGCCTGTGATACTACTAAATTATTATATCCTATTGTACTGGAGAAGGGAGTGTGGGAAACAGCTGTTGTTGAAGTACATAATACAATTTCATTTCAGAATTTTCCAAATATACAAAAATATTTATTACCGTATCATGAATACAGAAACTTGGAATATAACTAAAATGTTACCAGGACACTATTATCATGTTGACAATATTCAATCTCAAATTAATCATAAAAGTGATATATTAAATTTACAATTAAAAGTTAAAGCATCGGTAAAACGAATTGAGGTGAGTAGAGTAAGAAGACAGCAGGAAAAGCATATAGAAGTATGCTTATCTCCCGAACTAGCCAGAATAATAGGTTTTGATCATATACAGCAAGAAGATATTGCAATTGTGCATCATGCTCGTTTTTCAGCAGATTTACAAAAATTACTACCCACACTCATGTATATTTATAGTTATATTGTAGAACCACAGTCGGTAAGTGATAGCATAGCTCCATTGTTACGGATTATAAATAAAAATATAAAAAGAGTAAGGTATTAATAATGCATATATTTTTGAAATCTTCATTATGTCCCCTGCAACGTAAACAGTTTGATGAAATTATTATTGATTTACGAGATAGTACAGGTAATCCACTTCCATTACAACATAGCAGTGTATGTGTAAAATTACATTTTCGCAGACGTAATAGGGTATTTTAAATTTAACTTGTGTGAATATTAATAGTAAGATAAAATACGGTGTGAGTGTATGAAATCAGAAATAAAGTTATTTGGGGATTTACCCACTCAAACAAGTATTATAGGTAATAAAATAGTTCCATTAAGCCTGTGCCTTCAATATCTGATAATGCACTAATAGAGTTTGTAGTCCCCGGTCATGGTGATGATTATATTGATTTACCACATACAATATTACATATTAAAAGTAAAATTATTAAAACAAATTGTTCTAATTTAACTTTTTCTGATAAGAAAGTTGGTCTTGTACATGATTTTCTGAATGCAATGTTCAGCGGGATGCAAATATATTTGGATAATCTATCTGTTTCCTACTCCTCACATACATATCCATACTGATCATATATTGAAAAACTACTAAATTATAATGCTAATGCGGAATCAACGCATCTTGAAACATTAATGTGGTTTAAAGATACTACAGGTCATGTGGACAGTGTGGCTCATAGTGATTTAGGATTTAAACAACGTTTTCTTCTCACTATTTTAAGGCAGCCATTTGAATTATTGGGTTATATTCATGCTGATATTTTCAATCAGGACAAATTTCAACTGAATGTTGTACAACTGCCTATTAAACTATTTCCAGCTAAACCTGCATTTTTCTAATGGGTGAAACAGATGCTGATGGGAAAGTTGTAATTATAGATGCAACATTGCTTGTAAAAAGTTGATGTGCCACCAGCGGTTAAAATAGCACAAAATAAAGTATTACAAAATCCTAAATTTAGAATAAAATATCCTATAACAAAAGTGCAGGTGAAGACAGAAACTTTACCACAAGAAATTATGGATAGTACACTTCCGAATCTTATTTCTGACATAGTGCCTAAACGTATTATTATCGGATTTGTTACTAATAGAGCTTTCAATGGTTACTATCAGATAGATAATTTTAATTTTAAGCATTTTAGTATGTCATGCTTTACATTGTATGTTAATGGAACGCCTTTACCGTCCAAACCACTACAAACAGATTTTGATGATAATCTATATAAACAAGCATATTCTACGTCATTTACAGGTTCAGGTATTTATTATTCTAAACAAGGTAATGATATTTCACTTGTCGAATATCCTAATGGCTATACTCTACTGGTGTTTGATTTAACTCCCGATTCTAGTGCTAGTGCTGCAATTCATACTAGTCCACAACGTCAAGGAAGTGTACGATTAGAGGTTCATTTTAAAGAAGCACTGTTATCTCCTGTAACAGCAATTATTTACGGTGAATTCTCCTCAGAACTAGAAATTGATTTCCAGAGAAAAATATGTATATTGATTAATTAAAAATGTCAAATACTGTTGAACTTTATGAAGCACTACAACAAAATTTAACTAAAAATCATGTTATATGTGTATATGCTGCAGATGAGTTACCTCTGTTTATTCACACATTTCCGGCAGCCATAATTATAAATACTCATTCTAGTAATAAGCCTGGTGAACATTGTGTTGCAATTTATATGTCTAATATGCGTGTTTGAGAGTATTTCGATAGCTATGGTCAACCCCCTATATCAGCATTTTCCAACCTTCTTCAGCTTGGGGCACACTGTGGGTGTAACTTGAATTCTCGAAGCAGACTCATATATATTATTATTATTATTATTTGCAAATATAAAATACCATGGCATTTTTTTCTGCAATTACTAATCTCCTCACAGGGATGAAAGCTCAACCATTGGTTTTCTCCTATGCTAATTCATTATGTTTATTTTTTTTCATTCTAATTTTAAAACAGAATACAATTGCAATGAAATAAAGGACTCAGATTTTTAAAAATACGCTTTCTTTTTCGAAAACTGTATCCAACCTTTCACTAAGAACGAAGATCACCAAATAACGAACGAACAAACAAATGTCTTGTATTTTTAAGTTTGCTGTTTTAACTAAAACTGGTGTATATTATTGCCATCACACAGCTTGCGATGCGTCGAAGTCAAAACACACTGTTGAAAAGTGTTGTTCTGTCGTTCACGTGCGACTGAGTGTTCTACGAAAGTTCATTTGACGCGTGGCGTAGAAGTGCTTCCATTTCTCGGTGTAAGTACGACTCTCAATTGAAGCGTAACATAGCAGCTAACCGTTGAAATGTGTACGAGCGAAATATTTTCTGCTACACAGTAACAGATGTAGAATGTAGATGTAAATGTATATTACAATTACAGTAATGTTTTCCATGGTGGAAATTAGTAGTAGTGTGAAATACAAAAATATACATTTTTTTCCTATGTCTTGTAATTTGGTTGCTATAGAATTATTATTTTGTTTCGATTTCCTCGCGGCACACCAGCGGCTCATTCGCGGCACACCATCGTGCCGCGGCACACCGGTTAAGAAATGCTGCCTTATATACAATATAATATAAGTTTTTTAAACGAAACTGTTTGTATTATACATGGAATAATATACGAATTAAAGGTGACTTTTCTCAATTTTGTGGACATTACTGTCTTCTATATCTAGTATGTCCTGCGTCAGGTTATTCACTAAATTAAACCATATGTGTGTTGGAGCGGGATTAATTTCTTTGTAAACCATGTGTGTGTATGTGTGTTGTTACTGTTATTTTTTAATCTCTGCGATAGTATATGTTTTTAACTCCACCATTGCCGGTCCCAAGTCCTCGATGCGAAAGGATGAAGGTTGGGAATAAGCACTCCCGTAAAAGAATGATAATCTCTTTTATGCTATATAGGGTTTGAAAAAAGATTACCATACCTGGTCAAATCTATTTAAGATTTGACCTTGTGTTCGTAGTCTTATGTAATTTCTGCTATTTTGCATACAGGTTGATAAATAAGCCATACTCTTTCATACACAGGAGTGTTGCTAAAATAGATGTTCGTAGTTTTATGCAGTTTCTGTTGGAAAGTGAAATTTCATTGTCATATGCGATTCTGCTTACGTGACTGATCTCATATGAGATCACTTTGACTTTGTGATATAAAATATATACAGTATGTATGGTAAAGCCTGTAGAAAATCTAATGTAACCTAACCTTGAATGCAAAAAAAAAATAAAATAAAATAAAATAAAATAAAATAAAATAAAATAAAATAAAATAAAATAAAATAAAATAAAAAAGGTATATATATTATTTTATTTGGAAGTATACATGAACTTAAACAGCATTGGCTCGGAGCGTTGGTAAAACTAGAAATGTGTTCCTTTGGTAAGTAAGTGTTCCTTTCTATCGAACTGAATGCAACCTATCACAGTAGATCGTAAGTAGTGGAATATCAAAACTGAGCGATTTTGTGTTACAAGACATGTTATTTACCTTCCGCCGTACAGCAGTACCGGTATCATGTCATATCGTCATGTTGCTCTATACACTAACCACATATTGACAAACCTCATGTCTTGTGCTCTGATAACTAGTGGCCAGTACCATTTCTTCCCACGGACACGTACTGAATATTTCGGGCACAACCAGTAATGGAGGTCAGCGCCTCCCATTCCTTTGTAGTAAGTCTTTATAACATTTGTTGCTCAATTGGAACTTTCTGCTTTTTTCTTCCGCGAAAAGCGTTGTGCCTTTGTCAGAGGAAGAATTGTACCAAAATTTGAGGCCACAGTTACAGGACTGTTATCATTCCATCTTGCAATCAAGATTTGGTATGTTTTGCCGAAACGACCATCGAAGTAGCCCCGATTCATCTTATTGATCTCTTTTGCACTTAGCACTGGACAATGATGGATCCGCTGTTCCCTTATTCTTCCTCTCGTTCAAACTCCCATGATCTTTAGATCTGTTAGCAGCTGAATATTTGTATTTAAAAAAAGTCAAAATAAAACTACTTTATCAGATGGTAAAATAGCAACTTCTGCAGCACTAAAACTTTTGACGTCACTCCTCAGTTCTCACAGCATTTCCTGAATCTCAGCTATTGTGCACAACTGTATATTCCTGACCATCGCTAACACATTTATAGTGTACAGAAATGTGTCAAGCTGTGCAACATACAAGTCAATCAATGCTCACTGAACACGCTTTACGAGAACTGTTGACTTACCGAAAACGATCACTATTGTAGGGTCAGACATCACGAAGTCCTAGCGATTTCATGTGAGATTACCATTGTTGTAACTCTAAAATAGGAGTTCTAAGTTCTACTTTTGCTATAAGCGAGATTTTCGTATTGATTCTACATTTCTAAGAAATGTAGAAGCATTGGTCGTTACTCCACCAAACAGGTCTAGACTTAAAATAAATATAAAAGAAAACTCTCTCGGAGCTCATAAAAAGAGGTACTTTTAATTATTAAAAATACGTATGTAATCACGCAAAGGTCCGACATTTCCTGTAAGAACTTAAAGTTATATACCACAAATTTTCAAACAGATCATTACAGATTCCAAGATTTGGATATTTTTGTATAGAGGGGTCATTATATCAGGTGATCTCATATGAGATCGCTGGGACTAAATGGTTTAAGCACATGTCTGACGTATACCTCGGGAACGTGCCTAGTAAGTTCTTGGTATGTTCCCCATACCGTAAACGTCAATGAACCACAACATTACTTCCCTAAAATATGTTAAATCGACTATATGCGTAATGTGTTTACATTAAGGTGAGTCTAAAAACACTTTATACAAGTAAAAGAAATGTACCCCAGGCTGGGCGCGAACCACTAACCTGTGGGCTACTAGCCACGTGCTCTTCCGACTTCACCACGGAGGTGATGAAGAGAATGTCGTTTATAGAGGGGTAAATTGTTGAGGTCTTTTGCATTTGGTTAATCGGAGTGATCTTTAACTGCATATATTCGGCAATAATCGTTTGGGATCTGATAAAATCTGCTCGCCATGTAATTGTATTACAAAATGTCGAGTGTCTATTTACTTTCTGCCATATTCACTTTCAAATGATCGGCGAAAGTTGGCGTTGATGGGTTTGTTGCTTCTAGTACACAATCGCTTAGAAAAAGAAGCAACAAAGGCATCAAATGTGAGAGATGATTTTAGAACACCTAAATGGCGCATGCTTAGCACATCTTGTGTTGTTAGGGTATGTAAAACAGTATGTACCTAAAGGACGTACCTAGAACATGAGAGATATGTATATACGAAGTGACCACATAAATACAAATGACTGTTAGAGTGCGAAACTGAACTAGGTTTATAAATTCTATATTTGTGGCGCATAGTTGCAAATAACAATTAGGTGTAACAAGTACTTAAATCTTTAGGTAGCTGAAGTACATACTTAACACACGAATATCATATGTGCCAAGTGTCGAGTACCTAGAAAGTAGCTGAGACACCTAAATGGCACATGCTTAGCACATCTTGTGCTGTTACGGTTTAGTCAGTTGCGCACTTCTTCTGAATTTCAGCGAAATAGTTTTAAACGTTTGTGCACAGGAAATTGGTGTTGCATTGGAAGCTGTCTAAACGACAAAACCCATCTCCTCAAATTGACGCTAGAATGCTATCAACCTTTAGTGTATCGTATGTGCACGTTTGTGCAAGCAGAACTTTCGTTTCTGTACAAAAGGAAGTGTTTGATAATGAAGTATCTAGTATTGGTGCTAGCCCACCATCAATACCACTCCGCGCCAAAATGGTCTCAATAGTTTGAGCACAGTTATGTACAAATTATTCTTGTTTGCGCTGAAAAGGGAATATGAGCTATATGTGTATCTCTTTTTGCATAAGGTTCACCAAACAGTGATTGGCTACAAAAGAGTTTCGGTTGGGTTCTAGCTCTTGGGTCTAGCCTAGAAGAACTGGGACAGTCGGAGAAAAAGCTATCTGCAGCCATAGCTCTTTGGAATACAGTTAAAATACAAAAAGAAAGTGTGGCAAAGACAGTAGTGAAGACCACACGAAATATATTCGTGTATGGGATACCGGGGTATAAATAGCCAACATTGTTAACATTATCCGTTAAGCTGTTAACAGACTGACTCCGTTAACGAAGCCGGTCGAAGTAATCACTTTAGGTATCTATTGCAAAAACATAACTAAAAATCATTGCATGTATGGGATAGGAACTGTAAATAGCCACAGTCAAAACCGCCGTTATCCATTAATACGTTCACGGATTGACTCCATGAACTTACTCGATCTACGTAATTGCTCTAGTTACGTGTTGCAAAAAATATAAATAAAAAATGAAAAAAAATCGTTTATATGCGTGGGGATAAACTATAGATAGTCATCGTTAAAATTGTCGTTAACTGTTAATACGAAAACATATTAACTCCATTAACCAACCTGATAATTGTTTCAGTTATATGTTACAAAAATAAATTTAAAATGCTTACATACATAGGATATGGGCAACATATAGCTACCGCTGAAGCCGCCGTTATTCGTTAATGTATTAATGCATTGACTTAATTAACAATCTCGGCTGAGAAAATCGCATTTACAAACTAGTACAGACTTAAAAAATCCCGTATATATATCTGGAAGATGTGCTATATATAACTCCCCTTATAGTCGCCTTTATCAGTTACTATTTTAATATATGACTCCATTAACAACCTCGATCGACATAATCATTCGAGCTACATATTAAAAAATATACAGAATTCAATAATTTACCTGAATGTATAGAACATGGCCTACATAATCACCGTTATAATCTACGTTGTCGTTAATAAATTCATTGACAGAATCCATTAATAAGCTTGGTTGAGATATTTGCTCTGGCTATCTGTTGCAGAAAAAAAGTTCAGAAATTCGCTTACATGTATAAAATATGAGCTACAGGTGGCTGCTTTCAAAGCGATCGTTATAACTTAGCATGCTAACGAATTGACTTGACTAACGAGCACACTGTATGAATTACTCTACGTATGTGTTGTAAATACATAATTTTAAAAAAGCCCCTTACTTGTATGGGATGATATAGGTATTAACCATTATCCATTATTACGTTAACAAGTTGACTCCATTAGCTAACCGGGTATGTATAGTTGATCTTGCTATCTCCTGAAAAAGTAAAAAAAAGTTGCTTACATATATGGGTAGGTGCTATAATTAGCCACTGTTTAAATTTCCGTTACCTACTAATACATTAGGCTAATGGATTGTCCTCATTAGTAAAATCGGTCTAGATTGCCGGTCAAGTTTTATGTTGCAAAATGATTTTAAAAATCGCTTATAATAATGACATATAGGTTGTAGATTGCAATTGTTCAAGTTACCGTTATGTGTTATCCTAGAATTTACTCCATTAACAAACTTTCGATACTTTATGCTCGTTTCATTGACGAGATCTGAGAATGGCCAGGGAAGAGTACTGTAATTCCTTTTCAGATATGTTTTCGATGTCTGAAACAGGTAATGTAACTGTTTAAAGAGTATCCAATGATTGGACGGCAGGAACAGATCAAACAAGTGGTTACCGAATAAACGGCACCCGAATGGAGACCGTCGTTTCTCGAATATTTATAAGAATAACCCTTTTATATATTTATTTCTTCTCCAGATTAGAACCAGGAATTGGGGAAAAGTGTTTCTTGCAGGTGATTTTAACTATATGTTTTAACGATAATTTATCTATTTTGTTCAAGATGACATAATTGGAAGTAGTTGCGTCTACCAAGATAGATTTACTTTTTTAAATGTTGGAAGCTCTAGAAAATCAAAATAAAGATAATTTAGTTGAATTAAGAAAATAAAATAAACAGAATTTTGCTAGATTAGAACAAAGAATGAAAGCACAATTTATTGAAGTGAAGAGCGAGGTAGGTCAGAAGTTATACATGCAAAAAGAATGCTGTGAAAATAACCGAAGATTAGAATAAAGTATGTAGAAAGAAAAGTTTCCAAAATTCAAAATCAGCATAAATACAATATGAAGTTTAATAGAAATCAGAACCAAGATCATACAGGACAAAACATCAACAGAAAAAGTAGGGATCGACTATTATGATCACACAATCAAAGCGACAATAAGAAACAACACGGGAGTCGCAACTAGCGTGACAACTTTAATGATACATCTGAACGAAAAAAAAAACAAGAATTCTAAGAACAGACAGACAATAATTGTACCAATCAAAATGTGAATAATAACCATAGAAAAAAAGAAAAGGAATAAGTGAAATTCATCCTACTTTCAGGTACCTATGAAGAAAACCATCGAAAAAAGATATAAGCATTTCTTCTAATTTTTAATTTTTCTTTCGCTCTCAGGTTTGAACTGGTAGGTGATAAACATGTATTATGTTCTCCTTTCGTTTTGACAAAGCAACAGTTGGACTTTCCGTCCACCCACCCCCAGAATATTAGTGTCATAACTCAAAAAAGTTGATTTTACAGGAGAGGCAAAAAACAGTTTTTACATTGAAATAATCCTTAATATTTTTTTCCTTAATATAAGTTAAAACCATAACTTTATTTAAACACATGTATTAGTACATACTTTGTTGAAAATAGCTTGAGAAAATAAACGCGTATTTGTGTATTACAAATTACATATTCATGATGATTTTTACTTGCCTTGTGAGTTGCGACAGTTTTATTCGTACAGAGAAACATATTTTTCTTTTTAATTAAATGACGCAATCTTCAAAGTGATTCTCTAATCGTTGTAGAATTTCACTGATTTAGTTTTCATTCTGTAGATTTCAACCCCTCATAGAAGCTGTGGTATTGTTTAGGTATTAGGTTGTTTTTACACAATGTTAACAAGTCTGTCTTCTTGCTGTGGGATATAGCAAGATCTCCATTTTTGTAAGCAAGTCGTAATTGAGGTTGAGACTTTGTTGTGTCGCGCCGATCACGTCTAACTCGAATGAGTTTGTATTTTTGATCATCATATTCAGTTTTGTACATGATACAATTTTTTTGCTGCCTTCTCGACTCTCAGAATTTTAATATCTTGCCAATGTACTTTATCACCATCTTCATTCACAGAGAAATTGTTAACAATTTGAGATGATAAGTCTTTAAGGTCCTAAAAGTCTTCTATATCCATTTCTTTGACCAAGTAGGGGGTTCCACTCTTCTTACTTAACTTGATTACAGAAACCCATTGACTAGGAACGTATATTGGAACACTTCTAAGAACTCTCTTCTGCTGTTTTTCTATACAAGAATGCATACTATCCCCTTCATTCTGTGTGTGGCCTGTAGTGAGGAATTTGTGAGTGATTGAAGGAAAATCAAGTATATCAACAGCGAACAGAAATATGGATGCCAAATGCCTATTTTTATTTTGTCCAATGCAATCGTCACTGTAAAATATTATGTCCTGTCCACCATTTAGCTTTAAGAAGCTGTACAAACAACTGCTAATCTCATTTGCTCCGCTTTTTCCAAGAGTTTCATTCCACACGTAACAAAATCCTCTTTTGTCTTTAGTGCAGTAAATAGTGAAGTTATAAACTGATAATTTCCTTGCATAATATAAATGTGACACGTCCTCACATGGCGTTGGTAGTACACTCTGTAAAGAAAAAATAGCGACACCTCAATTCTCAAGGTAACTTACACAGAAAACCATAGTTGCAGCCGGCTAGAAGAGGAATAGAAGGAAATTATGAGTGTGATAATTCATTTCCATTATCTGTGACACCTATGGTGTACAATGACGCTTACTAATTATTTATGTATCAGTAATATTCTCTCCAGATGGCACCCGAGAGCGTCTCGTAAATTATTGCGGTGAGAATTTTGTATTGCATTTGTGATGTGTAAACCCAGGTAATTAGCATTTTGTGATTATTCTATGCTTTGTAATTGTTTGAACAGTGTCAAGTGGGAATATTGTTGTTGTGCAGTGTTGTTTTTGTATGAAATTGTTGCTACATGTGAACTGTAAACAAGTATGATTGGTAAGAAATGTGACTTGTCGTCACGTGAACAAGACATACTTCTTGCTTTGCTCAGCTAAGTTACATCTCTAAGGGAGATGGCTGGAATACTCAGAATTTACCATTCGACGGCAGAAAGAGTAATTCACAAGCAAAAATAGTATAAGAAATCATCCCTTCGTCAACAGTGTAATAGAAAAAAGAAAGCATCACCCAGAGCTGATCGCCAAATAAAATCAATGGCACTGCAGAATTAAGGAATGACTTCTCCAAAAATCGTTTTGATCTTGGAACTACAGTCAGTCGTACGACTGTATTGTCTTAACTGTATGAGGAGGATATTACGAAGAAAAAAACGATTGGAAAGTCGAAACTAACAAAAACACTAAAGACTTCAACACGTACGTTTGTGAGGCGATATGCTACTTGGACTTATGACAACTGGAAGCATGTTGTTTTCTCCGTTGAAAAAGGTTTAGAATAGTTGGAAACGATAGTGGTGTGAAGTTGTGGATACGAATGAGCGAGAAACTTGATACGGATTTTGTTTAAGAGATGCAAATATTCAGTTACTGAGTGATGGTATGGGCTTGCTTCACTGTCAAAGACGTCAGAACAATGGATATATGTGAAGAGTCATTTGATGTATAAAACTGTCTTCAAATTCTGGTACGTAAAATTCTTCAAACAGCTAAAGATAACTTTCCTGAAGAAGATATGGACTATTTCATTTTCCAGGACGTAAATGTTTCATGTCAATGAACGAAAATCGTTAATACGTGGTGCAAGAATATGACTATTCAAAGACTCATGTGGCCTCCAAACTCACCTGACATGAATCCAATTGTAAAGTTTGGGTCGATATGAGCAAAAGACTCAATAGACAACTATCTCGGATAGAATGGAACTCACGGAACAGATAATCCGGAAGTGATTTCATGAAATCAAGGTTGCATTTTGCAATAGCCTTGTCACCAAAAGGCCTCGACGATTCCCCTGCAAGTCCTAAAACCCATGGTCCACATACGAAATCTAGTTTGATGTATTGTACCTCTCAATGTTCGTACACAATATACCTTATTCTTAAGAAATTACATTTTTGGTTTGTGCTATTATTGTTGATCTTTCATACTTTTATGTATAATTCTTCCCACAGCCGTTTTCGCTGAAAACACATATAGCTACTAATATATGCATATAAATTCATTATATGCACATAAAAAAACCTGAAACTGCGGCGCAAGTATTAAGAATGAACTGCTCATTAAGAATATATATTGTAATATTATCAGCAATTCATGTAAAAACTCATATTGGTTAATGTATGTTGTGAAAACCATATCCGAGCAAGTGTCGCTATTTTTTCTTTACAGAGTGTACTGATTGAAGATCAAAACAATACACTGCAGCTCTGTCATTAGAAGAAGTATCCTTAACTTTCATCTCCCGTGATAGTTCTTTGTTTCTTTGGTGTTGAGCATATGCTTCTTCCACGTCTGGTGTTCTTTCTTCTTCGGGAGTATTTTTCCAAGATTCACAAATATTACATTGATGTTTCTTCGGTTTGTAAAAGCTAAGATTAAATTCTGTGTTGAAAATTGTTTCGCAAACGTGTTTTTTGGCGAAATGTTTACCTTCTCTTATACATTTCTCTTTATACAGTCTATGCATTTCTGAAATAGATAAGTCACCTTCCAGATATTCCCTTTGTATCTGATTTCTCAAGTAATGAGAGACTATTTTCGGAAAGAAATTTATATGTTCTCGAATGCCATACTTTACACTGTCGTCTACTCTGTGATGTTTCCCATGTTTTCCTCTTAGGTCCCCTAACAGAATATCAAATTTCCCTTTCTTCTTTTGAGCGGTTTACACGTATCTTTCACTAATACCCAAAGTATTAATAAACATTGTTTTGCACATTCGTATCTTGGTATTATTGTCTGTCTTTAAATAGTAAGCAAAATTTGATGATCTGGAACTGCCTTCTTTCTTTTTTGATAAGGAGGGCGAACCTCAGTCATGCTGTTAATGAGAAATTCACGCTGTCTGTTTATATCTCCGATTTTCCAGAAAGCACTATGAATTGAGATTCGAACATTTTCGTTAATCTTGTTATTACATCTTAGAAAGCATCTGTCACTACAAGGCAATTTTACTTTACGTTCTTCAACGTTTCTTCCAGTTTGTGTGACGTAGCTTAGTCCCATGTTTCTCTTTCTTTTTCTTACGTTCACTTTCCACTCGCTAACATTTTTCTGCCTCTTTCTCGTACGCTGCTTCTCAATTTGAGTAACACTAGCTTCAGAGTCGACATTCCCATCTTCTTTGCTTTTTCCTGGTTCTGTAACAACTTCTATATTGTTCTCCTTTCTGTTCACACTTTCTTCAGTCACCTTTTTGATTTCGAAATTACTTGATTGCTTGTTGGATACTTTACCTGGAGATACATTGATTGTATCATAATTGTCTGGAACTGGCTCCAAGCCTGCGTATGTTCTTGTCTTCTCATTTTCCTCTTGTATGCTACACTCTGAAGAGTCGTCAGGGTTAGGTTTCCACGTCTTATCAACATCGCTGTCATCACAATCACTGCCCAGAGGTGTTAATGCTGATGAAAGCTAAAAAAGGGAGAACGACTGCTAAGTGTCACTATAGATGCTACATTGTAAGACTGGAAAGTGTTTCTTCCAGGCGTACATTCCGATTTCTATCTAAAAGGACTGTCCTCACGAAGATTAAATGTTCTTTTAACACAATCTACCCAAAGATTGAGAAATATGGTGATTGATGCACATTATAATTTACATTCCGTAATAACAACAAAAAAAATCAATTGAAAGAAACACTATACCAGGATAATTCACTAACAAAATGAAAATGAGAACATGAACTAGATATACATTTTCGCTCTAGATCATATCCCATACATGGCAAATCCTCATTTTATCTAAAATGGCCAAAACATCCAAAAAATTAACAAATTTTAAGATGAGGTAAAATTACGCTCTCAGAAGATTGCTAGCTTTAGAAATAAAGCTTTCATCTATAATATACATTAACAGCTGTACAAGCTCACAAACGAACTATGGAACAATTGGAACAGGAATTGTACTTGCAGAATCTCTGTCCCAATTGGGGTGTACGGCGCTCAGTGGTAGAGCGCTTACCTCTGGTTCAAAGGGTCGCAGTTCGATCCCTAAGTAAGTTCGTGGTGGACGACATCGTGTTCGTGAGTTTTCTCGGGGTTCTCCTGTTTTCTCCCACTTTCTCATTCCATCATTTCTTTAATCATCATTCAATTGTAATTCCATCCGTCTCCATTAGCACTTTGCTTTCATAACCATGCGATGTTAAACTAAAGATTTCATTTAATTTCTGTCTCAATTGTTCTAGTTTCTTTGTAAGTTTGCACAAATGTTAATGCAGGTTATAGGTGGAGTCGCCATTCGTAAAGCTAGCTATCGTCTGAGGAGGGTACTCTTACCTCACCCTAAAATGGACAAAACCCATCACACGTCAAAACAGTCAGAATGCCCTAACAAAATCAGAGTTGTTAGTTACATGGAAATTATAATCATTCTCTCCACGTATGACACATATATCAAGTTGCGTTGAATATTCAGTGTTTTAGCAGGAGAATTCTTACCTCTTCATCCATTGATACATCTTCATCATCTGCAGTACGTTTTGCCTTTAATGCTAATGATAATATTCTCATTGCTCTTGTATCATAAGGAACACGACTCATCTTGCAGCCTCATTCACCAAAGGACTACAGTAAGTTTATGAGACTGAATTACTCCTGCAGTTTGTTATAGAGAATGTTTTGCTTCTAGTGGCTATAGTAAGAAAGTGTTTCACCCTTAAAGCGTTGTTCTAATAATTATCGGCCTATTTGATGTAGTAATAATAAAATAATACAAAACGTAAGCCGATCTCTTTTTGGAAGGAAAGTGTTTTACGACAATATTATTCTTGAATTGTAATCTGAAACGTGAACTAGATGGGGAAAAAGACTGTCGTAACAGGTTTACGGCAGTATTTCACTGAGTTATATAGAACATTTCTATTAACGTAAAACTGTAGTTTCGTCTCCCCTTCCCCCTATATTAGGAGTATGAGTTAGTACACTCTTTCATTGTTGAAACACCACAGCATAAGCCTAATAATGTGAAAATCTCAAAAATCGAATTTTTGGAGTTACGATACTATTATTCTGGGGGTGCATTGTACGTCTACGAAGAGCGGACATTGTCGTTGATTGATCCTCTTTTTCTTCTTTTCGTCTTTCTTACGTTGCGCACCTCATCTATTTAAATACTAGTGTTGCAAACTTTAATAATAATAAACCCTTAACTCACTGTTATTAACATTTAAAATTAAATCTTAAACTTCAAGATTTTCAGTAAGTAATAATACGCATTATATGCATAGGGGAACTACATTAACTAAAATATTTTAAGTCCAGTAGCGCGGAATTTGAACCCCAGCCAGTGGAAATAAATTTTTGCTCTATAGTAAATATTTTCACTAAGTGTTCTAAATTTTTCAATTCTATTTCGAATTCTCTCCCATTTTCTAAATCCTTAAACATGTTACATGATATTTGCAATTAATGTTTATTTTTAGAACCATTCCCAAAGATACGTTGAAGTACACAAGATAGGTTCTAGCTATTGCTAATTATATGCATTTGTATATTCCTAATTGAAATTTAACATTTATCCCAATGCGTAGAAAACGAAATTTTATAATTCTAAATAACCTCAAAATTTTAATTTTTAGTGTTAATCCTCAATTTTGGTTTTTACTTCGATGGGTAAATTATAATTCTGCTGAATCTAATTTGTGTTATTACCTAATTTTGACTTACATTTAACTTTAATTTCCAGAATATGACAAGATCTTTTGTGCAAAGTGAATAATATGGAAAGAGACCAGACTAAGATCTAGCGAATGGTAACCGACACTTCCTTGTTGGATATGACTGTGATAGGAATATCACGTGAAAAATGTATTCCTCGCACTGATGCAAGGATCCTTTTTATTTTAAAATGAATTATGTGAACAGATACTATGGTCGCCTCATCTCCCATATGAATATATATGCGGAAATATATTTCATTCCTATAATTTCTGTTCATTTCCGATTAAAGTTCTTTTTGTCTTCTTTAGATACACTTTGGCGACCGTAGGGAAACTTCTACAGGTAGGATATTTTATGGGAAGATATATACTTGCAGTGAGGTAATACATAGGCATTTCCTGGAATTGCAACTCTATTGCAAAATGGACTTGGTTACTCCATTGGATATTCCGAAGCTACTGTATTTCTGCCACCTATCGCGAAATATAATTTTTCCTTGTTATTTCGCAATAATCCATAATTTAGTATGTGCATACTTTCGTTTAGTAGTATTTTATTAAACCTTTTAATGTTTATGAGTTATAGCTATATCATGTGTATTTGTATATTGTGTAATGATTTTTCATACTAATTTTATGTTATATTTTCCGTTACAGTGTTATCTAAAAAACTGTTTGGATATTGAGATAGATAACCTGAGATCTTATAATGTTTTGTTTCAGAAACATGTTAGTTTTTGAACTTTAACGTCTTGAACTTTAACTTGAACTTTTGTGATTTTTGAACTTCAATCTCTTAATGGGAATGACTTAAATACTTTTTGTAGCGAGTATGTCTAAGGAATTTTATAACTGTTATGTCATAACTGTTTTTTAGGGAATTTACTTTTTTGTTTTTCATGGACAACCTGAAAGATGCACCATCGTTGGTCACACTTTTGTGTTCTCATCTTGTGTTTTCCCTTTATTAGGTCTTGTATATTGTGTCTCATAAAGACTCATCTTTATGGTGTAATGGTAGCAATTTGCATCATACGTGTTTACACATTTTTTTCCTAGGTGGAAGACCGAATGTCGGTATCCTGTTAATGTTCTCGGTAGCATAGTTTCTTATTCCTGAATATTGATGATATTTTGTTCATATTTCAATTATGCATAGAAACATTTTCCAAAAGGCCTCTAGGTCTAGGTGTCTATTCGCGTTTCTACGTTTTTTTTTTCATCGCAAAAGTCCATTGCATATTGTGTACTTGTACTGTACATTTTACCACATTTGGTTTTGGTCAGTATATGATGTAGTGACCGTTTATTTCCAGGAATGTTTGGACTGAATGAGTCAAATTTCCGTAATTTGCAGAGCTCGGAAAGTTCGGATTAACACTGTATAGTTTTCAACGTTTCACTGATGAATCTTTTGCAGGTAATATCCACATATTCAGGTGACCCTACAATATTTTTTGTTTCTGAGAGTGAACAACAATCACTATTCTAGCCTTACGACAATAGTACGTTACGGTTTTGTTTCACAGTAAAATTACTCTTTCCTCCCGAATATTATTAAATGAAGTCTCGATCACTAACGTGGTATACATATATTAATTACTTCGAGTATATGACGTGTCGGATTTTCTGGTCATGTTGCGGAACCATAACTATTTTCATGTATTTTCGTACCTGTTTGTTAGAATCACTATTGAACTCAGCTTTTGACACATGTGTTTAGTTATTTGGAGAAATGATTTTTCGTTCTTTTTTTCTCTAAACATCACAAAGCACTAACTTTATTTTTAAAAAAATACAAGTGATAACCTTATTTTTGTTTTATATTGTCAACTGATAATGTGTTTATATTTTCATTCATTTTATTTTTTCGATAATTTTTATAGTTCTCCAACATATAACAGTAACAATATTTGTGTATCTTTTTAATATTTTAATATCTTAATACGTTTTACATTTGCATATTTATTCATGTGTCAATATCAAAAATATATACAAAAGGATATTCTGAAGAAAGATTTTTACAAACACTTGTTGGAATGTTTTATGATAATTCTTGATACTTCATATTTTATGAATAGTTATTATGTGTATTTATCTATCTTCTATTATCCAATATAAAAGATCGAATTGCAATAATTAAAATCGATTTTACTAATTACAGAAATTTTTATTTGAAGAGAAAATGAAAATCTGAATAGCCCTTTCAAATGTTCTATGCGAAGTTATAGTGAGAGAAAGGACAAAAACATGTGTGTTTAACTCATACCTTGCTCTCACACCAAGTATAATAACAGAGTGAATCAAAAGTCCTTGGACATCTGCATAAGTTTGAAAATCGACGGGAAAAGTAAAAAGTGATAATGGGAACAGAGGTTTGATAAAGAGCCGCAAATCTGGAGGGTATGTCATTAATGGCCGCAATCTTGAAATCCGCCATTTTGGGTTCAAGTCATTTTTAAATGGGAAGGGGGTGTATGACACATCAAATAACACTAGCTTGAGCTCGGAAATTTCGTGTTGTAATTTGTTTTTTTTTCTATCTTGTACAGCTTAGAGGTTATTAATGTCCAAAGGTGGGAAATTACCTTGAACTGAATGCTACAATACATGTTCTACGTGTTGCCCATTCCGTGCAATGCACAACTGTAGTCGCCGCAACCACTCTGACTGCACACGGAGGAGAATGTCTCCTGAAATTCGGTTACAGGCTTATTGGATGCGTTCCTCCAGGTGTCTCAAATCACGAATTGTCTCAGCATACACTATTTGCTTAAGATGCCCCCATAGATAAAAATCAAGAGGCGTTAAGTCAAGGGATTTGGGCGGCACTCCACGGGACCACGGCGACCAATCCACTTCCCTGGCAGTTGTTCATCTAACCCTTCGCGGACACCAAGTCCATAGTGTGGAGGGGCTCCATCGTGCTGAAAATAAGATGGGAAAATGCCGTCAGCGTTCAGTGTGGCAGGGAACACAAGGTCCTGCAGCAGCATCAGATACTGTGGTGCAGTTAAGGTGTTGTAAATGAAAAATGGCCCAATGATGCGGGTGTCCCATATGCCACACCACACCATCACCTTCGCTGGACTATGTTCTCGACTCGGGTCAACCCAGTTCGGATTTGCGTCACACCAGTATCGACAATTATGTTGATTAACCTTCCCGTTCAAAATGAAATACGCTTCGTCGCTGAACAGTATGCCCTTGACAAACGCAGGATCCAGTTCGTGTTGTTCAGTAGCCCACATGCAGAACTCCAACCGGCGATCAGGGTCATCCTCGTTCAGTTTATGTTGCATGTGCAGCTTGTAAGGATGTCCGTCGATTTTCAAACTAATGCAGGTGTCCAAGGACTTTTGATTCACCCTGTAATTTCCCTCTTCTCCTTCTGCCAACTCAACGCTGAAAGACAACGCGGGACATTGAACATAGAAGATTAGCAAAGTATTTCTTCCTACGCAACAACGAGGAAACCGCAGATAATGGAATCAAATAGCAGCAATGTTTTAAAGGAATTGTATTACTTTATGGAAGAGCTTTAGTGGACGTTGCTCGCGCAGGAACTTCAAGCGGGAACAGTGAGTAATGAACAAAACGTCCTATTATATATTTTTAAAATTGTCCTCAGGTGAAAAACCATTAAACTTCTATGCGCGATTATTATTTTTACGTAATGCATTCTCACACCATATCACAGTGTTATCAACCAATGTTTAGTGAGAAACTTATTTATTTTTTTATCGGCCAGGAGCTCTCAACTTGTACTCCGTGTGCACCTAACAGGATCCAATTATATATCCGTTACCGGGTTATATTTGTACTTTTCGGACGCTCTGTGTATTTTTGAAGGACAAAATCATTCTTCAATTTATATTTTATTTATACCACAAAATTCATTTCCTGGATGGGAACAGCGAACAATATGACTTTTTCTCAAGAGCAAGAACAAAAGAACCTCTCGTCATTCACCTACACGTATGTGCAAAACATTATTTGATAATGAAAATAATTTTAGTAAATGACAAATCAATGTTCATTTTCTCAACTGCATGCGTGAGAATTGTGATCTGAATATGTAGACAGTTCTGTGTTGCTTCCTTCCCTAACAGCACAAGATGTGCTAGGCATGTGTCAGTTAGGCGTCCAAGCTACTTTTTAGGTACCCGACACTTGGCACATATGGTATTCATGTGCTAAGTATGTACTTCAGCTACCTAAAGATTTTGTGCTTGTTACACCTAATTGATATTTGCGACTGTGTATCCAAAATGTAGCATTTATATACCTGACTCAGTTTCGCACTGTGATAGTCAATTTGTTTTTATGTCGTCACTTAGGACATATACCTTTCATGTTCGAGGTACTTCCTTTAGGTGCATAGTTTTTGAGATACTTATGACACATAATTGATATGTGCAGCGACGCACGAATGACAGTCAGTTGTTTGCATTTGCTCATGCGCAGTAACATGGAACGGTTTCTCACGGTTTCTGCTCCACTTTCTGTCCTTCTAGTACAAAGTCTTTTAGAAAATAGAAGCGACAAATGCAACAACTTAGTAAGATTAATTTAGAAAATAGAAATTGATGATGACATAATTGATGGATAAAAATTAAGATGAATCTTTCATACGTATGTGAACAGTTAATTATTTACGTAGTTAGGGATAAATAATTGTATTGTTTTAGATGCCAATTGTCGCCGATCATTTGAACGTGAATATGGAAGAACAATGAATTAAAGTAAAGGGACGTGCATCATTTTGTTATAAAATTACGTGGCGAACGTTTTCTATCTGATACCAAACGGCTATCGTCGAATATACCGGGTTACAAGAACAATCTGATTAGCCATTCAAAAGACCCCAAAGATTTATCCCTCTACAAGCGACTATTTTTCATCGCCTCCGTGGCCAAGTTGGAAGAGCACGCGCCTAGTAATCCAAGGGTTCGTGGTTCGCGCGCACTTCCGAGTATTTTTTTTTTACTTTTTAAAAGAGTTTTTAGACATCTTAATGTAAACAAATTACACATGATGGCGATTTAACATATTTTGGGGGAGCAGTTTTCGCTTACAGTTTGGGGACAAACATACCTAAAACATACTAGGTAAGTTCCCCAGGTACAATTCAGACATGTGCCTAGGGGCGGAAATAGACTGTGACTATCACTTGCCATCCATGTCATTTCTCTCTCATAGGTACATAAGGCACATGCTGGGCACATTCGCCTGTACCTGTGAGAACATGATAGGCATGCGCCTTCTATGAAGTTGTGCTGTTAGGGTTACTCATTAATATGCACAAACGGCATGTTAATGAGTACACTCCCTGTGTTACTAAAACTAGATTGAGTATTTTCTTCGACTTATGGAAATACTAACTACCTAGGTGCACGGAACAACAGTTAAGTGTAAATCAATATTGACAAGCACCTTCTTATCTCAAAGTTCCTTGACTTGAACTAATTTCGTTCTCTTCTACATTGCGGGCAGTGGATTTTGTGTCAACGCAGAGTCTTGTAACAGTTAATTAGCATACTCATGGAGGTGATTTCAACCAAACTGTATTTTCTTCTTTAAAATGTACTACGAATCTTGAACAGTTGATTAGTCCAATTTCAACCCCGAGTACATCGACTCGAGGAATTATTTTTCATACGTTTCTGAATCAACTACGCTCGTTTGTTTTGTTACACATTTACATGAAGGGACATATTTTATAACATAGGCGCCCAAGGACTCAATTAGCGACTCGCCTTACTTAGCTCCCGGTCCTCTGGCCAAGAGCTTGTATGTAGTAATCGGTTCCTATAAATAGTTTGAATATCCACTTTGTGACCCAGATAGATTGTGAGGTTTTGTGACCTTAAGCATTTATTCTACAGAAATGATACTTTTATGATTTTTTGTTAGATTAGCGCAGTAGCACCGTGATATCTACTTCGTGGGATTACTGCTAGTACTACCTCCACAATGTTGACCCCAGTGTGCAGTACTTAGTGGTGTGAGAAAGGCTCGTGTTATGATCTTCAAAATGTAAAGTGTTATTCGTGTATATGTCTCTTAAGTGTTTAAAAAGAGGTACTTGGTGTTAACAAAATGTAAAGCGTGTTTTTTTGTGTATTTTTAATGTTTATCAAAGTAGTGAATAATCCACACTAATACATGTGTTTCATGTCATTATTTTCTTCTTATTTTTTTAAAAAAACAATACGTCTAATAAAGGAGTATATTCCTATTTATTTAATGTACTTTCGTTTCATGTGCTAATAGTATTTCTGTATGTTACGGTTTGAGCAATCTTCTGGACGTCCCCGAGGATTTTCAGACAAGACATCCGAATCTCTCGATGTTTCATGCTTGTTTTCTCGTCTGTACCTAAGAACGACCAGGAAAGAATTCTGTATTTTTTTTCTGGAGATCTTCCATGTCTTGACCAGGTAAGCTAAGATGTTTAAAGAATAATCAATGGTTGGACGACAGGAACAGATCAAGAAAGTGGTTACAGTTATGCGATTTCTACTTCATTATCAAGAGCTAAAACATTACAACAGAAAAGAAAATTAAAAGTTGTTAGCATAACAAGATGTATATACACTGAATGCGCCAGCACGTAAGTTTTTGAATGTTAACAATATTCAGGTCGCACACAGAATGAAACATTTCAAATGGATTTAGGAACGTACAAAATATTTCAAATATAATAAAATTATAAAAAAATATTTTTTGTTCTCTAGATATTTTCTTGTTACGCATATTGTGTTCTCTTAAAAATAAAAACGTGTTCCGAACTAGTAAAAACAATCACAAAACAATGAAAAACTTTTGAACTTCCCCTCTTTAAATTAAAATCTACCTTAGGTATATAATTTTATAATCTGCAAGTAAAGTGTTTATTTATAGAATATGAAATTACATTGTAATTTACATTTTGGCATTAAATGTTCTTTAGCAGAACGATCTATAAGAACATTAAATGAAAAATTGTACCGATGCTTAAGTACAAAATGTAACTTTATTTAGATATTTTAGATCGAATGGTGAAAAGTTATAATTATAGTAACCAAAGAAGTATTATACGCACGTGAAAACGTAAATGATTCGCAGTCAAGTCCGAAATATACTGTACCGAAATTTAATTGATAACAGCAAATTAATATGTAAATATCATCCGGATCATTATATATGTGTTAGTAAGTATGGGCAACGGTTTGAAGAGGCGTTTTATCAAAATAGTTTGATAAGTTATCATCGATAAATATATTTCAACAAATTCCGTCAATCGTAAATGAAAACATTGGAAGGTATATAATTAAAGGAATATTTTATACACAAGCATTACAAAATGTAAATTATAATTAGAAAACATTTAACTGAAACATATTAAAACCTATGAAGCCTATGATGTATGTAAAATGGTTTGTTTATCTGCCAAGTATGAATTCATGGATTCACACAAAATCTGTTAAGTCTTCAAAATGAGTTCAACGTTTAAACATGATTTCTATGTTACTCAACTTTCGAATGCTGGTAGTAACATTAATAATACAACTTTATCACTTATAATAAAACATACACAGCCTATTCATTTAATGGTGGAGAATGTCATGTTGCATTAACTAAAGCTCTAATATTCATTTTTAACGATATACGTGGAAATGAAAAGAAATGTAATCGAAGTTGTTACTGATGATGAACTTGATATAATACCTGGATATTAGTCCTGGATCCACAGTACGATCCACAGTAAGATTTAAAAAATAGAAAGCTATAGGTCGAAGAACACGATGCAAAAATAAAACCCCGTGCACCCACAAATTTTTACGGGCATATACTGTGGATCCCGGACTATACGTTTCAGTACAATATATTTTGGAAATAGTTCCTGAAGATGTACGCATATTTAAATAGTATAAAAATAAAAGTGAAGTTAATGTTAAACATTCTTTAAAATTACAAAAGATCACTGTATGATTGGTATTACACTTTGTTTACAACATTACTTGGTTTCTTAAATAATAAAACATAACATAATTTCATAGTTTAATATTACCGAAAGTTTCCAACGAATAAATTCCTGTGTTAACGAGTACTAAATATCCGTGTAATTCAGAACATAACAAGTATTATTAACGTATGTGTTCATAGTTTGTAACAACAAGAACATATTCGACCAATACGTCGTAAAGTTAGAATCATTTCGAACGTGGTGATATAAAATGCTTTCTCTTTCGTACACCATATTTTATTGAAATTGAAAAGAACATAATCTGACACGATCGAAATATACTTACAATACGAACACATTTTTAAAATTGCCAGTTAAGTTTGGAACTTAAAGTTTGACACTTTAGACGGAAATGATTTCTGAAAGTATATATGGTACTTTTTACATTACAATAGTTTCAAGCTCTAATGTCGATACATATTCTAAAAATAATTTAAACTAGCGTCCAATTATTAAAAAAAAACGATATCTATTATTAACTATGTGTACATTCATCTTGTTATGTTACTGAGAGAAAATGTAATAATCACACTAAAAGATGAAAAAGTGAAGAAAACTAAGATTATAAGTATGTACTATCCATACACACATGATTGAGTCGATAAATTAAATAAATTATCTAAAGATATAAAATGTAATGTACCGAATATTGTACAAATAAAATGAAGTAAAAGCATTGAATCACTTAGCTTATCACGAACATTGTAACCATAATTACTAATTTCTGAAAAAAATCAAATAATTCATTCCTGTGGATTTAAGTAACCCTACATTGATATCGGATATTCTGATCATTTTCTGTAGTGATATCATACAATATCAGCTTTGGGGAGATACGACTGCACGTCTTTTACGTATTGCAGCAATCTCTAATGTTAATTATGGCAAAGGGCGAAAATAATAATTCGAGATCCTTTCAATACTGCTTAGATACTACTAAAAGATCATGCAGGGAGAAATTTGCCATTTTATTTTGGGACATTGATTGTACCACTTCATATTCGACCTTCCCTAATAGAAAATGAATAATTTAAATAGAAACCAAATTAATACTCAGTGCGGACATGATGTATCATGATATAGGTATAAGTAGTTTCTTTCAAGGGTTATTCAGTTTCGCATTCGTATTTCTTAAATAGAATACTAAAGCTGTATGACAATTCGGAATGCAAGTAGCCGGTGATGTATTACAAGATTTAATATATAAAAAATCAGTTCAGTTTACAAAGGATCTGAAACATTAAAGCAAGAGATCTCGCGATTATACATTTTGAACCAACAACAAAATTTAAACGTCTGCAAAGCAAAAATGAGATGGAAAACAAATCGTATTAGACATATTTTCATAATGGCTTAAGTAATTTAAATTGTGTATAATGCTGTGCTAATGATTTTGATTTATTTGATATACCAATGACACACACTACTACTGAATCTTTAATCGTAGTTGAGTATCGTCTGATTTCAACATTAACATATATTTTTTTTTACTCCCGTTGAGACAGACAAGTTTATTCATACAGTATATTTTTCATATCAAACGTATTTTTTAAGTGATTTTACATATTTAGGTGAAAATGATGTAGAACCAACAAGTACTTTCTTTCATCCATTATTTAGTCAAATTAACATTTCTTTTTTTTTAAATGATAGTTACTTCACGATCAGTATTTTATGCTTAAGGTGCATACCTTGAAACATTATTAAGCTATGTGCATCATGTTACTAATCCCGTACAAAACTAGTTGTGTAACATAAATATTCCACAAATCAATTGAACACATTAGGCTTTGATAATTTAGGTTTTCAAAAAGTTCTATTTTTTAAAACAAATATAATATGTATGGTTATCTGTATAGATTTATTGCGGAATTATCACGCGCAATTGTAAACAAGGTCGAACTTCGTATAAAAATACGTCGTACTAAATGTACTCTCAATGTTATGACTTGTACAAATACTACATACATATTTAAATCGTATGTACCTGTACAAGTTACTTTGTATATACATCACTACATTTAGCATTGGAAATAAATAGTTAAATGGTTCGAGATGCAACTAAGTATCAATACTTCAAACACGATCTTATACGATTTCTGCAAACGGTAATTCCTGCAGCCTTGACATTATTTTTCTGGTAACTTTCCTAAATACGTGGTTATTATTTTATTCTCCATTGCGGCCTTTAATGGAAAATCAAAACATATTCCATTTAATTTCCACATCAACAAACTGGAACTATAGGTCGAATCAAAATATCTTCTTCTAAATCCCCTTACCCCCGATTCTAGTATTAATTCGTACACTTTAACTTTTTTGTTGCTGAGTTACGTTGTAAAAATGAGGCACATAATGTTACTCCTGAAGATTATCCGTGCGGATATACTGTACGTTATGCATTTATGCTACCTCATACTCCCGTATAAGGCGACTGTGCGTAAAGCCTTGCCCACGATACACCTATAAATTTAAAATTTAAATGAACCTATACATTGCTGTGAGTACGAAAAATTTGATTTCACTTTTCAAATTGATAAAAATGAAACATTTATACACGAGACTCTTTTTAAAATTTCTTCAGTTGAGCTTTATATGTTTTCTAGTAAACTTCACATTTCTTGCTGATGGAGCTAATATTGATTTTATCATAAAATAATTAGTTATCATTAATCCTTCTACTCCATTTGCACAAAGCGTGATATTTAAACCTCATATAAGTTAATTAAATGAGCCACTGATGCAATCCTATTATTTGACATAAAAATAATATGGCATCACCTGGTATGAACGGGTCGCAGAACAATCTAATCTTTGCGTTGTTCTACAAAAGTATTACAATAATTTTACCATCATTTATACTTATGAGAAGATTCATCAAAATATTTTGAAAACAATTTTACAGCGGAATGACACAAACCTCGAGGATTTGCAATTTCCTAAATATTCATCACTAGCTTTCCTTGTGTCTAAGCGTGGAAATTATAAACACCGCTTTGGAAAGTGCCACTGTATGCTGCATGAAGGATTACTCTATTTTAAATATTTAAAAGCGTACCCGTATGTGTTGTAAGTAAACAAAACCCATATAATGTGATTAAACATTGTTTGCTGATGAAACGAAGTGTTCTTTCGTGATTAAATGACTGGTGCTATTGTCTCCCTAATATATATTCCATCAAAAAATGACCTAAAGATATACAGCCACCAGCAAAACTATCTCTCTCCTGAGTGCTCTAATTCCATTACTTGGAATGCAGATCATTTGCAGTTATGAGAACGACTGGACAGATGCAAACAACTTACACGAAACATTTCTTGCATTGACAGCAGTTGTTAGCCATGAGCCAGGTGTTTATGCAGGTAAAATTGTAAAGTAGGCGACAAACGAAATAGTTTTCAATTCTAACATAACTGTCTATGACTCGGATCGTGTTGTTCAATGAACGCCAATATTAATATCAATATTGCTGTGTATGCAATGTATAATTTCAATATATACTGTATGTTGGGAGAAATAAAACTGGTGACCACGCATGAATCACAAAATGATTGAAAGTGGATGAAAATATCAAATCTAGAAAAACTACTGGAAATAAGTTTGTAAATTATTAACAGACCTTCTCCAATTCTCCTCATCCCAACATCTTTTCTTTCTGGGGAGAAGAAGATCTTGCTTGTCACATTGAGTATGCATTCAAATTGAAATTGAAACATTTGAAGAAAGTTTGAACCTGGCCGGGATTTGAACAGGGGTCCGCCGATTTCAAGTTCAATGCGATCACCGCACACCTACTGCGTCATTGCAGCTTCCACTCAAACTAACCGGGCCACTTCATCTTCCTTCAAAACTATTAGCTAGTTAAAACCGTTTTATGTAAGGCTATACACAAGATACTAATGCTAGTATAATGAGACGTTCCTTATGTGAATGTCACAATGACTTACTCGAAATTTTCTTTTCTAACTCAAAAACAAGTTATATAGACCTTCGTCAATAAGGAAAATATCACGCAGCATCTTTCAAATTGAGGTTACGCCTTCGTTTTTAACGAAGGTCTTGATTTACATTCCAGTTCTTTCTCATTTTAACTTCTATTTTACAAAGACAGCAAACATTATTTAGCACTCTTTAAATTGTACTAACACGTGTAGAAATAGAAATGTATATATTTATCTTCCGTAACTACTAGTTTGCTCAATCTATGTGTGAGGAATTTGTGGCAGAGTGGTCAAACACGAAACTTCTATGGCAGAGAACCAGGTTCGAATCTCGTCGGGCATTTTTTGTTTATTGGAAGATATTGTTTAAACTATTGTTATTGAAATTTTGTTATTCTTTTATTACTGTCATCATCATCATCATCTTCTTCTTCTTCCTCTTATTATTATTATTATTATTATTATTATTATTATTATTATTATTATTATTATTATTATTATTATTATTGCAAAGTCGAGACATGGGTACATATTTTATATTTTATGAAGGTTCTGGTAGGATTTCAAGCCTTTTTGTTGAAGAACCAACACATTCATTGCAAAGGGTTAAGGAGGGAAATATCATCATATATCATGCTGTTTTCTTGTGTGTGTTTCCTGCACGCTATATCAAACCTGGATACTACATTTCACCTTTCTGTATCTACGAGAAGTACCCTAAAATTTGATGATCACAAGAGAGTAAATGAATAAGTGACGAGATCGATGAACTTTGCGTATAAACAGCATCTAAGATATAAGGTTGTCGGAAAAGTCATGACGTATTTTGGTAAGAGATGACAAATGATGTTTTGTGGATATACTATAGTTATTCGGATCCATGCAATTGTTATGTCATGAATAGCTAAGAGGTTCAGCACCATGTGTATTAATATTGATCTTCCTTTGTTTTAGTTTTACAGAATTGACAGCACATTGCATTTTCACCATATGTTACTGTTTTGCTTCAGGAAAGGGAAGAATGCGCGAAGAATCTTTGTGATTTTAACTGACCTTAATGTTTCGGTGCTGTTGTTCCTGTTCTTAAGGAGTAACAGGAGAAGCTGTAAAAGTGGGTGACTCGAGTAAAATTAAGTAAAACGAGTAAAAATAGGAAACATAAGGTGCAGAGGAAGGTTCGTTGAAATACACTCACTGGACAAAAAATTAGTCCCCCTTGTGCAGAAGGAGAGACGAATCGTAAAGCCTGTACAGATGGCGCAGCAGTCGAGTCACGTGCACAACTGTGCGCGCACAGCCTCTACGGACCCATAAGGCAGCTTCAGTCAGTGATACAAGTGTTGCAAGTGGACAGTGTCCGTCAAAATGGGTAAACGTAACGATGTAACAGAGTGGCAAAAAGGGACAATCATGTTTAGCCGTGCCCATGGCCATACGGTTAGGGAAGTTACTGGATTTATTGGTGTTTCGCAGCGAACTGTTCAATGCGTCTACAAGCAGTGGTGTCATACACATGGCCACGAAACACGGCGTCAGAATTGTGGTCGGGAGAAGATCATGACTGAAAGGGACCGGAGACGCGTTTCTCGGCTTGTGAATGAAAATCGGTTCCAAACCCGACAGGAATTGCTGCAGACAGTGAATGCAGGTGCATCCCAACCTGTTAGCGAAAGAACATTATGGCGGGGACTGCATGCATTGAACATTTAGAGTCGGGCACCTCGCAAGGGGTCATTGCTCACTCAGGCACATAAAGCTGCGCGTCTTCAATGGGCCAGAAATCACCAAACGTGGACAGTAGCTGACTGGCGGAAGGTAATGTGGTCTGACGAATCACGTTTTTGCTTGTATTGCAATGACGCACGTCGTCGAGTGCACCGAAGGCCACATGAAGCCTTTCATCCTGAATGTGTGTAAGGGCATGTTCAAGCCGGAGGTGGGTCTGTGATATTTTGGGGATGCTTTCTTATCATCAATTGGGCCCACTTACTGAGGTCACCACTACAATGAACCAGCATGTGTATTTGAACATTCTGTATGAGCAAGTTTTGCTTTTCAGCCAACATCTTCATTATGAATATGCTGTGGAGACTCCTATTTTTCAAGACGACAACAATACCGTTCATAGGGATGGAACAATTTGTGCGTGGTATGATGAACACTCCCGAACCCTTTTCCATTTAGATAGGCCTACAAAGTCACCAGAGTTTAACCCCATCGAGAATCTGTGGGACATGTTGGAACAGCGGGCAAAACGCCGAAATCGGCATGCACGCAGTTTGGCGGATTTGCGCGATCAAATCCTGAACGAGTGGTTTCAACTGGATGTGACTAACCTGCAAAACCTTGTGGGCTCGCTTCCAAACCGAATCCAGGCGCTTATCAAAGCCAGAGGTGGTGTTACACGCTTTTAATTACTGCTGTTCACGAATTCTTGAGAGGTGACTAATTTTTTGTCCGGTGAGTGTAGTTAACTTTAAAAATTATAATCCTGTAGCCTGAAACTCATATTTCAGCCAACAGGAGTGTCTGTTAAGGATTCGAAGTCCTTTAATTATCAGATTGTTGCGTGTCCTTGCATGTTTGTATATTCTTTTTGTTTTCAATTTAAAGTTCAATTCTCAGTACTCCACATAACATTCTGCTATTTTATGGTGACTGAAATAAGATTGTTTCGTCATTATTACAACATTGGAAACGTAAAAGTGTGAAATTTGCTAAATTCACTGCACATGGGGTTTTTCCTTCTTTCTGAACAGTGATGTTTTAGAGTAGTGGCTTAAGTGTCAGTTTCCCAATTTTGGTATCGGCGAATCGATACCACTGAGGTAATCATAGATTTTGTTCTTATTTGTAAAATTGATACTTCTGATGTATAGTAATAAGACAAATGGTCAATTTCTCTGATTCTTAGAGTTGAGACGACATTTCTTCACAGGTGGAAAGCTAACATCAAAAAGTATGTCATCAGTATCAACATTAATCCGTACTCTCTCGTCACGTAACTTTGTTTAGCAAACAATTGATGAATACATAAGGGTTATCATTACTGTTAATATGTGCCAAAAATGTGACTGGTCAAGAAAAAAAAACGTTGATGTTTTTTAGCAATTATGGAATTGTTCCTAACTGTGCACAAATTTCAAATAGTGATAAAATTTTAAACTCTAGTCACAAGAAAGTTCCTATAAAGGCAAATAAGAAAGTTCTGTATCTTTACACTTACCACCTTCGAACATAGGTATATCACCGAAGAAGTTCCTGGAAGATTAAAAATAGATTCCATCAGCATCGGTGACCGTCTGCTAACGTTCTGGAAGTCCACGGATTCAATCGCGGTAGAACTTTGTGGGCCATGAACAAACGAAGTGTCAACTGAATTTTGCACTTCTACTAGGGATTTGAACTGGCATCCTCTAATGTGATAATGCAAGGAATGGAATAGGCGATATTCGGACGGTGCAAATCTGGGGAGTATGGCGAATGCAATAGTGTTTCCTATCCAAGGCATAGAATGTCACGTGAGGTGTAGCGTTGTCCTGCAACAGTATGATCCCTTTGCAAGTCAGAAGTATTGTCTCGAGAGTTTTGAGTTTTTTTCTCGAACACGTCGGAATTGCTGACAGCACACAGTTGCATTGATGCTCTGACCAGCTGGCAGCAGTTCCCGATGCAAGATGCCGCTAGCAGTCCACCGAACACATGGGAGGACATTCTTGAGTTGCAGGTCTGGTTTCGGATGCCTTTGAACCGGTTCATGGGATGGTAACCAATTATGACGGCTCTGTGGACCTACGTACGGAACCCACTTATCATCACATGTCAACATCTGTCCACAAATGACTCTCTCAGACTAGACAGCAAAGAAATGCAGGTGCCATCTCGTGTTGACTTCTGGCCTGGAGTCAAATCATGTATGACCCAACTTGCTGTGCTTCCCAAGTTATGGAGGTGCTGCCGAATGGCTTTTCCACTCACACTGTATTGCAGTACCAGTTCCTTACATTTCAGGCCACTGTTCACTTTAATTGCTTCCTGAAGATCTTCATTTGGTACATATGTTGTTCTTCCCGCACGTGATGCGTCTTCAAGTATTCTGTTACAATCCTTAAACTTGTTGAATCACCACGGCATTGTCCACGTAATCACAACATCCAGACCAAAGGCCTGGCATATATTCCGGCCCACTGGTGCGGCATTTGACCCAAATTTGAACTCGTACAGCATCAACACCCCTATGACGCTCTATGGAGGTCTCATGTTCGTCTATCCTTACACAAGTTCTGGGTGTAACTCAGCTGCCATAACCAGACAGTATGTTGTTTATACACACGCCAATAACTGGCCTTCGCCTTATCTCCAATAGCATTCAACTCATGGTGTGAGGGCAAATGGAACACAGACCTCCACAAAAGGAGGCAGTACTTTCTTGGTAACTTTTATATTTAAGATGTCACTTCATCTTTCTACTCAGAAGAAGGACGAAACAAAATTCATTATTGTTATCAGCTAACAAATATTTATACTCCATTTCTTGTTGTTATAAAATGATAATTCTATCTGTAGATTCATGAATGTAATAATATTATTTCGTTTATGTGTAAACCTGAGATAAATCTCGCATATCTCTCTTCTGTTTCTATCAATAGCCTCGACTATGTAAAAAAAATCCTTCTTTTGCCGTAATAATAATAATAATAATAATAATAATAATAATAATAATAATAATAATAATAACACTGTGCAACATGAAATCTGCCCTTTAGATGGAAATATGTTTTTCTTATGTACTTTTGCATGAGAAAATCAAATCTGTAATTACTTTTTACGTATCACATACTAATTTTGTGAAAAATTGAAAAGTTTGAAATTCCGTACTATGAAATATCGTATTTTTACGTGTGGTGATAAAGTATGATAATGCTTGGTTTGGTTACTGAAATTTAGCATACCATTTCAGCAGCGAGGCTATATGAGACGTGCACCTACATTTTAATGTGGAACCCGAGCTACCGTGTCTTTGGGTTCTATTACCGGGAATCGAACTCGAGACCCCGTACGACGAAGGCGAACGTGTTACTCACTAGACCAACGAGGAGGCCAGAAATGTGCTTAAGATAGAACTGTATACCATATGTAAAAACTGTTTGAGATGTGTTGTAACAATACTTCGCAAAATGCGCTCATTTAAACATCATCCAAGCGACAACGCTGTATAAGCAGGTATTCTCCTCATCCACCCAAATTTCACCTAGTGCGTAAGACTTTTTCTGATTTATAATAATGAACAATAGTTTCTCATATTTTTCCTTACTCTTTATCTTCATTTCATGTAGTGGCTCATTATCATCTAGTGATAAGCGAGTTCAGATTTATGTTGCCTAACTCTGCTGCCATATGTTCTCGCATTTGAGTAATTGTTCGTTCGATTGTATTGTTATTTGCTGAGTAGTGTTTCTGTAACCGTAAGATTGGTCTGATTTGCCGCACTGTGTCTTTTTATGATACTGTACTGTGCATCTGGGTTTCACGAAAGTGCTATAGGGGAGACAGGGGTTGATTGGCAGCAGGTGCTGGTTGACGAACTGTATATAACTTCTTCATTAATTAACATAATGACCTGTTCTGCTGTCATAAAAGAGCGACCTATGGATGCAGCTGACACCTTCATATGGAATTTGTAACTTGCGGATTATGGCATCTATTAGATAAAGAGTGTTTTTGCCAGTCTGAAGTATTTTTTTTCCGCTCTCCATTACAACATCACAGAACCGTCACTACTTGGAGTATCGAGGTAAGTAACATAGCATTAGTTAGATCAGAATTTTGTTTTTTATGGACACTCAAAGAATAAAACGTAAATGTCAAACAATTGCTGAGTAATTACGATTTTGTTGTACAGCATGGGCTTGGGGGTTAGTTGGCGTATAGCATTTGGGGTTGGTTGGCAACTGCACCAAACAACCTCGTGTGAAATATTATTTCATTTTACTTTCATTTTTACATTGTTTGTTTTATTGTTATGTAGTTTACAGTTCTAGCAATATTCTACTTCAATGTTATAGAATAGCATGCACGTATTGGATTACTATCAAAATTTAGAAATCGAGATAAGACTGTATGCCGGACTCTGAATTTTCTGCATAGGCCTAACTCTCAGGATCAATAATATTTTGTATGTTACAAAAATATAGGCCTAGCTACTGCTTTTTCTTTCTTTGTGGAAATTAGAAAACAAACTGCATTTCTTGATAATTCAGCTAAAACACATCTTAGTTTCTCTTAGCTACTTTGTGAACAGCGGGAAATAATCTACGTTTCTTGATAGTTCAGTTATTTTAATTACATTTTGAAATAATATGAAGAATTAACCTACACCAAATCACATTAAAACTTATGTGATTTGATAATCTTGTATCTTTCGATGTCATGACAACCAAGCTATGATGAAAGAAAGAAGTTTTCATATTTCATAACGCTGATTCTTTTAAATGTTGTAAAAAAAAGTCATTTCAAACTTCAAATAGCCTATTTCATTGCAATATATATAATAGAATTTACAATTTTTGTTTGTGTTTTGAAATATTTAAAAAGTATGCCAACTAGCTCCACAATATCAGCCAACCAGCCCCTTACTAGGGGTTGGTTGGCATACTCCGTTTTAAAAGAAAGAAGAATTTATTTCTCAAAAAAATGTAAGCAACAAAACAAAAACGAAAATTTAATTTATTAGAGGAAACATTGGTATGTCCGTACACATCCATTACATTGCAATACAGTGCACCATCTGCTCATAAAAAATAAAGAATGTAAAGTTCGCCAACTTTATCACACGTTCAGGTTCACATGTTCAGGAGTTATCGCGAGACACACAGACAGACAATATGTGAGATGTGGGTCTAAAATAATATGTAAGATGTAGTCCGCGTCACCTGAATTGACATATGGCGTCATCCAATAAGCTTGCAGTGTGCTGTTGCCAAACCCTCAGTGAGGTTTCTAATCATTCGAAAAGACCGTAAATATGAACAAAATCTATTACGAAAGATCAAATTCCTCACTGAAGGTTTGGAATCAGCTCACTGCGAGCTTATTGGATGACGCCATATGTCAATTCAGATGACGCGGACTACATCTTACATATTATTTTAGACCCAGCGTCAGCGAATGTCTCCTAGTCGAGACGTTAGGCATTTGTGTTGTCTGTCTGTGTGTCTCGCGATAACTCCTGAACGTGTGAACCGATTTGGAAGAAATTTTCACAGATTATTTGTTGGTTCAAATGTCCCAACTGCTGTGTCGTATACATTGTAAAGTGAAGAAAACAGCACGATAGTGCCGATTGAAGTAGTGAGTTCGCTACTACAACTACAGCCACAGCATTGCAACACACGTGGTCAAAAGCCAGGTGAGTTTTAGTTTCCTTCACACATAAACGAAGCTGCCCCTACCTTACTACAACGGGCCTTTACCTCACCATTGCAAGTAGTTAAAAGAAAAAAAAACATTTAACTTTCCAAGCCCAGACCCCCAAAAACCAAAATCAATCGAAACAGCCAAAGAAAAGGACATCAATCGACTACAAGTTAGAAAGTTAATCTGATTAGCCAATGAGTGACTTGAACGAAGATCGTGACAGTTTAAGTGATCCTACTGATGATCAGGAATGTGGACATTGTAGTAAATTGTGGTCGCTCAGTGCAGGGGAGGGAGATTGGTTAAAACGTCCAGTTTGTAAAAAGTGGTCCCACGAAATGTGTCCCATGAATTGTGGAAAAAGTGTGTTTGTGGCCAGGTTTTACAAAATAAAACTGGAATCAAAATTTGGACGCCTTAAAACACATTAATCAAGTGTATTTGACCTTTTTTCTTTTATATAGGGTACTTTTGTACTTTATTTGTCGCACGTAGTTTGCTTCTCGGAATATTTCGTTTTATTAATTTTATTATTGGTTGAATCTAGTAAACATGATTATTGCAAGGTTAAAGATATTATAGCTACTCCAAAAGTTAAAATAACTATGTATTACAGCCTATTACAACAATTTACAAGCACAAGCCTAATAATGAATAAGTCCAGTCAAGTTCGGTAATTATCTTTGCACTACATAGAATTCTGGTGTTTCTGCTGTTTTATGTTTTATCTTAAGAATGTTATGTAATTTTTGTTTACTTGTCTTATAGACATACCAAATATGATATATAGGCCACAACGCGACATTTGAATAATTCGAGCTTGGGCACTAACCCTGCTTAGAACGCCCATCAAGAGTGAGGTTTCCCTGGCTTTCCTCAGTGTCATCAGCCGTATGCCCGGATGGTACTTTTCCGGAGACCAGGACCGAGTCCTTTCTGATTCGTTGACTTGAAGCCGATATGATCTCGGAGTTCGAGGCTCGAACATTTCCTTTGCTCCTTTCCTTGAACTAATAAATAAATTTATTCGTTAAATACATTGCTGGAATGCATTAACCGTGCTCAAAGTGTCCAAATGTCGCATGGTAGGCAGGCACATATATTTGTTAAAGTATTCCATTTCAAGAACAGGTAATGTTCCATATTAGGAGCGGGGTTTGCCTAATATGGGAAACTGTGTTTCTTTCAATTTTATTACATTGTAAAAAATCAATAATGTGGAATAAACTTTCATACTTGTATTTTGTTTTGCAAAGGTACCGCAAGTATTATGATGTATAATATTTTTATTCCAGAATGCACGTTTCTGAGAAATCAATAAGGAACAAAAAGTATTCCAGTATTCCATATCCGATGCCTTTACCCTTATATAGGAAGTTCGGGTATTATGGAATACCATTTTTGTTTCGCTTGTAACTGAGTTAACTGGCACATTGAAACAATAAGGAAAAGAAATATACACCTTACATATTTGGCTTTATTTATGCGTATCTTGATAAAGAAGTTTCGTTACAGGGGTAGGCAAAATTTATAATTTGTAAAGAAACCACTTTGAAGGGTAATATGGAATACCAAATTTTATATAGAAAATATATGATTTTTTTGTTGAACTTACAATGAATACATCGACAATATATGAAAATTATGTATGCCAAGCCATAACTGAATGTGATTACTTGCAAAAGTCATAAATATAAAACTCTGTTTCAGGATCGGCCCAGTCATTGTATGCTCACGTTAGAACGCTGGACCCAAGCTCACTACTTGTATCATCAGAAAATTTGCTGTAATAAAAAATACACTTAGCGGTGTTGTCATCATAAATGTATGTTTAATTCCCAATCTCCGATAGATATTTTTTTTGTAATCGGAATACCATACTCAACACGGAATACCATGTTTTCTTGCGGGTATTCCATATTGCCCTCTATGCCACCTTGGAAGCGAAATAACTGTTAAACGCACTCGAAGGTGTATTGGGTAATGGCGCTTATCAAATTACCACTCTATATATCCAACGTCATAGTAAACAAAGAATTGTTATTCTATTACATTTGAATAGGAAAATACAGGTTGCGAAATAGTTACATCCAATATGCTCGCAGTGAGCTGATTCCAAACCTTCAGTGAGGAATTTAATCTTTCGTAATAGATTTTGTTCATATTTACGGTCTTTTCGAATGATTAGAAACCTCACTGAGGGTTTGGCAACAGCACACTGCAAGCTTATTGGTTGACACCATACGTTAATTCGAGTGACGCGGACTATAATATGACTTACAATTCAGTTGTTATTCTTACTTCTAGTTCACATACGTATGAACCTGCTTAGGAATATTCCATATTAAGATCCTGCTAGTATTCCATATTAGGAAAATCGCCATTTTGGATAGTTCTCTTCCTACACAAGCTTACATGATTCTCTGTGTACTGAATATTTATACCTTTATGGTATACTATATGTGTAATCTAAACATCACTAACTCAACAATAATGTATGTCTTTTTGCGTATATTCAGCAGCCTGGAAATATACGCCAGAAAAACTCAAATTCTTCAAAAAGTATTCTGCAGCAGAAGAAAAAGGTTATGTTATCGTTCGGCAGCTAACTACTAATGAGCAGACTGATGGCTTCATTGTGTATAAGTTTACGTAAAGTCTTCTCGATGGCAGCACATAGTAGACAAAATAGTGTGGTATTTCATATTAAGAACGAATTCCATATATGGCGCACCCACCCTATTATTATTATTATTATTATTATTATTATTATTATTATTATTATTATTATTATTATTATTATTATTATTATTGTTATTAGTTTAAGTACTGTAAAATAAAAATATGAGCCGTTAAGTAGTAGATTTTATCTATTGTTTTTGATATCTTTTATGATTATTGCACATACTACTTGTTAAAAGCAATGACTATCAAGGACAAGGGCATATTAGTGTAAAGAATATTCTGCAGACTAACAGTAAATATCAGATAAACAATAGCTGCAGAAACAGTAACTGAAACTTACGCATGTCAGGCAGCACATCCATATTGCGCATTATGTTCGAGAGAATATAGGGACGCATTGAGATTCTAACAAAAAGCGTGAAGTTATCATGTTCCTTTTGCTAATTTTAATAAGGTGAGGCTGTTGTATAACGTTGTTAACGTCATATAATTACTCCAAGAGCTGCACGATGGAGGAATTAACATTAGTGTTAATGGCAGTAACGAGCACTTACATTGCTCTAACGGTTAACCTCATTTTGAGATGGTTCTTAGACGTGGGCCTGTTGGCATGCAGTAAGAAGACCCACACTCATTATTTAAAAATCACACGCTATCTCTGAAGTACTAACGATTTGCGTTTGTACCGAACACTAACGTAGCACTAGCGACGTGTAAATTCGAAATTGGGGTCTGACGTAAGTGGCTTGTCAACTTCACGGACATTATATTTTCCTTTTTCATACTTTGTTTATGTCACCTGAGGCAAACATGAAATTCGGCGCACCGTAATTTATATATACATCTATCTATATATTGCACTTTTAAGCACCCCTACAAGCACACGCCCTTATTACGTTCCTTCCCCCTTAATAGCGGCTGTATTCATGTGCCTTTATATTTGAAAAGAAAAGTCCTGACTGAGTGAGTGTTCGACTGACTGATCAAAGTCTAAGCCAAACAGCTTAAGTTAGGATCTTGAAATTTGGACAAGACATAGAGTAGGTGCCACTGTGAAAGGATTTTTGGAGATTCGACAGGACAGTAGCAAAGGATGGATTTCATTTACTTTCTTAAAACGCCCATATTACTATTACTCACGAAACAAGACGAGATGAGAAAAAGTTTTATTGTCTTGTCTCGTTTTTTGCAAAAGTACGCTTCGATTTCCAAACGGTTGTTTCTCGTCTTAAATCGATCCTAAGCAAGCCTTTTATCGTCTCTCTTCGAAAATTTCTGATCTTATGTGTCGCAAATGCAGTAGACTAATAACTATCCGGTCTAATGTTGCAGAAGGGCAAGCCGGATAACAAAAATGCCGGGTACGTTGGAGTACTTTGATTGTTGCTCCACACATACCATCAAAAACACACTTTTTGCATCACATTCCGTCTTATTAATATTACATGAATACTTAGTACAGAGAAGTAATTTATATATAATTGTTAATATTGTAACATACGTTTAAACGGTATTACACACAAAGGAAGTCAAAACGAATAAAAGTAGTGTACACATTTTAAAATAAATTTAATAATGTCTAATTTATTTGCAGGAAACATGAAAAAAATGGAAAGCAGGAGTTCTCAACTTTTGCAGTGGCGTACTGCTCTAAGTAGTACGAATCTCCCTTAGCGCCTCGCGATCAAAATTAACTAGGCCTAAAAGAGTCAAAGTATATAGTATCTAGTTTTAGAAAATGTCCTTGATCGACGACTGTTTCTTCTTGGCACAGTCGCATTTTTATGTAAGCGTCACAAGTTTAGTAGATCGTTTACAAAACTTTTCTCATTTTATTACTGAGTTTTCCCTCTTTCTTTCTTTTCCTGTCTCTTATCTAGGCCGGATTGTGCGAGTCTACTTTACTTGACTCTTGGAAATAACGCAAACAGTAGTCTTTGTGGAATAATTTATTAATAGGACAAGTGACAGCTCGTTTCTGAACCCAGCATGTTATGAGCAAAATGAAGTAACAATATGCTTTGAAGATATCTGGGTACAATATCCTGATAGACTGTGGGATATCCCCATGTCCTATTCGCTTGGTTTGCTCAAAACTAATATAGGAATTCGGGAACTTTTATTTTAACACATACTAGTGATAATAAAGTATGCTTTGGGCCCGCGTAGCGTAGTCGCTAACACTCTCGCTTTGGTGTGAGCGGTACCGGGTTACATTCCCGGTGGGGACACTCGGTCGAGAATGTGTAACAGCTTTTCTAGGCCATCCTTTTTGAGTGAGTTTTTTTTCGTGAGATTCCCTCATTCACACTAGGAAAATGCCAGGATGGTACCTAACGTACGTTTCCCAGGCCACTTCCCTCCTTCCCTTTCACGGATAGTGTGCTCGCCGAGGGCCGTCACCCTCGTACGTGACGGGATAAATGGTCATAAATACCGACAGCTCAGAGATCTAATCCCTAATCCCCAATAAAATATACTGGTTGTATCCCTTGTTAATATCATCTGAAAGCCTATGTTTAGCAGATTGTAGAAATATATGTTCATAGGAAATATATGTGTGTATTCATCTATTTTCATGCCTGAGACGATAGGAAGCCAAAATAGTATACAATTCGTCAAACTCTAATGCACCGTAACTATTTAAATGCGGTCGCAGAGGACTCAAAACAAATTGAAACATTGAAAATGAGATATAAATTATGGTAATGTAAGCGAATATATAATAGAAAATCCATTCTAAAAATTCTGTTGTAGTCTTGGAGGATAAAGATCACTAACGTTGTTCGGTTGTTGGACACTACGAATTGAAGCTGATCCCCGAAGCAGTTCTGCGGAAAATGACAACACGAGAAGTTGCAAATAAACTACGCGTTGATCATTCGATTGCAGTATGGCATTTTGAGAAACTAGAAGAGGTGAAAAGATGAATGAATTGACCGAGAACCAAAAAAAAAAAAAAGAAAAAAACGATGATTTACGTCTGCTTTACATTGCTGATACTTACGAGCGACGAAAGCGATATTTTTCGATCGTATTCAGACTGACAAGGGAAACTAAATGTTGTACGGTAAGCGACATCTCTTATCCATATTTTAAGTTACGTGACTAGTCAACCCTCACCTCGATGTTGTCAAAATTCAGCATATGCATATCAGTAGATATAATAAGTCACAGCTAGGCTTAAACAAAGCATACGCATTAAACCTCACTACTTGACTCATAACAGGTCACGTAATCGAACCTACACAACTTGAGTTGTGTTTTAATACCATCCATCAACTGTATCCTCTTTAGCTGCTCCGTGCTTCTTTTGACACCATATGTACTAGCACATTCTTCATGACACTTTTCCTTTCAAGGCAATGTTCCAACCAGTTTCTCTTCCTCGTTTCTATTACACATAAAATTGTTCTTTTCTTTCCTACTATTTCTAACACTAATCTGTTTCCCTTTTAGCCCAGCAAATTCTCCACATTCTTTACCAAGCACACATTTTCTAAAGCGGAAAATGTTCCCTAAATACGTAAGCTCTGTATATACATCAAAATGATAAAGGACTACAGTATAGTGAAAAGTAAAGTGTGATTTTAATAAAGCTAATAATTATACATAATCAGTGTTAAGTGTTGTGATCGTTTCTCTTCATTATTTCTCTTTTTAATAGTATCCTAATAAATAAGTATAGTGTCATTTCACCCAGTGTGTTTTCGTTGTGTGTATGAGTGATATTTGTGTGCGCTATTGTCTGGATGACCGTCTGATCGTCCGTGAGGTTTTTGAGACGAGACATCCGAACCTCTCGGCGCCTAATGCTCATCTCATCATTGAGACTGACGAGCAATCTGGGAACAATTTTGTAATCCCTTCTTGGAGAGGTCCTTCAATGTCCTACCCAGGTAAGTGCCGGTCTCAGGAGAATACTCATAGGTAGGACCTCGGAGGACAACGGAGGACAGACTATGACAAGGCCATTACAATCGCATGCACCTAAATGAGATTCAAGAACTATAAAATATTTACCTTAAAATAAAATCATTGAATATCGATTATGTACTGATTCACACATAGCACAATTTCTCATCAAGGATGTATCCAAAGCAGAACAATATGATGAAGATATCCCCTGTTCTATATTAACAGATCAACTTTTCGCACCAAGCTTGAGACTGGGATTTCACTATGTTATTTTGAAACATCTCAAATAATTCAATAATTGTTTTCTCATCGGATGGATGCTGCAGTGTTAGCACTTATATTCTCAGGATTCACCATGCATGAATTTTAATGTCAGTTATGTATTGTGTCCAGAGTTGGCGTGGGTCATTGAAAACTTGACCCACGACCCACTGACCCACCACCCACCATGACCCGCTCTGACCCATGACCCACCACCCACCGTGGCCCACTCTGACCCACCACTCACCCATTCTGGCCCACCATGACCCACCACCCACCATGAACCACTCTCATCCACTGTGACCTACTCTGACCCACCAAAATCCATCGTCATCAACTCACATGATCCACTGCCTCTTCTCTACTGAAAGTTTACACTTGTAATAAAACAAGACTGTGAAATTGTCACTAATCGGAGTTTGAATTTCTACGGTCAATCACTCAAGCACCACTCTGTTACAATAACGGTGGATCTGACCTTTACGATATAAAATGGTAAAGTGTTTGTCAGTGTAGAAATTGAAGCACTTCGAGGTGGAAGGGAGGAAGAATTAGTCTGCTTAAAGTATATTTGTACTAGGAGAGTATTCTTGCAAGTGTTAATTTCTCAACGCATTCGAAAAGAAACTTCTATTCGCAGGAAAATACCCTGTACAATATGGAAAAGGTTATGATTTCTTAGTTCACAATATTTTTTTCACAAATATATGAAAAATCAGTTTTTCATAGCGTGTAAAGGTGCTCGGGTACCCTCTGTGAGAGCATCTCCACAAAGTATGTTCATAATTGTAATTTGTGTAATCACTAAAACACCACGTTAAATTTAAGTTACAAATATGCATAATTGTAATTATTATGAATATCTCTTCAAAGTAGTTTCCAGTTTATAAAAGGCAAAGAAGAGACTTATTAAAAATTAGCTACAAGTTGAATAACACAAATAAGCCATTAGTAATACAAGTATATATTTTGCATAACTCGTAATTTGCCAACTTAAAACAAATCTGAAATCGGGTTTCTTTCCTGTTGGCCTCCAGAACTTTTCCGTGGTAAATCATCCGCAGCGGAATTATGTCCATCCTTCAGCCAAGAAATAACTAGCTCGTCTGCTTTGAGCTTGTCTAGCGGTGGTCCATTAACATTGATAAACAACAAATTAATGTTTGAGCACTTAATCTGTTTCTAATATTGGTCATATGTAAATTCATAAGAGGAAATCCCCGTTCGCACTCTGTCGTGGAAATTGATAATACTTCTACCCAACGCATTATAGAAATTTCTACAACTCCTCATCGACAATCTGCTTGTTAGAATCTGACAACGATTTTTCTCGGTTAGTTTTGACATACTCTGCAAGAAGTATCACCTCTCCATCACCATATATCTTTTTCATATCGACTATGTCAGTTGGCAATGTCGACTTACGGACAACAGAAACTTCATCTACCACACCTTCGATAGGGAATCTTGTGCATAAATATATCAATTAAAGCCTGATAAACTGATGATTTTTTATTTGTTTATAAATTTAATTTTTGTAATTACACACGAAGGTTTGATGTCACTACCAAGTTCCCTCCCCCCTAGAAAACAGAAGGGAACGAGGTTCCGGGGAAATGTTCAGTGGTGAATGGGAATTTCCCTCCTTCTTCCCCTTCAATTACCACACTGCTGTTTGTCATGGGCCAAATTACGATGAATTTCAATTAAATTATCATAGTATAATTATTTCCTTTTTGAATTAGTCTATCGATACTTTTCGGTGGAAAAAAGGATGAAATTTGAGTCCCAAATCAAGGTAAGCAGACCAACGTAAATATAAAAAAAAGTGTAAAATTTTCCATCTAGTTATGCATACAATCAAACTGAAAATTTCCGTGAAATTAAGCTTAGAGTACAAATTTTATGTCTATTTTTCTCACAACTTTATGGGTCGATTGCCCTGTGCTGTAAGCGCTCCACATAATAAACATAAGCTTCTTCACTTATTATAGTAGAATGCAATGGATATATGAAGCGAAGCACTGTATTTTTTGTTTCTGCATTTTTCTTAACTAATATCGATCGTTTTCGATCATTTGTACAAACCAACTCACTACCAATTGTCCATATATAGAAAGTGTCCCCTCTCCCCCCCCCATAAACGAGAATTTTACAAAATGCTAGGACACATTCTGTTTATTTTCAATAAAAAGTTAATATATGAATTTCAGCTCAGTAAGTTTAACGCCTTGCGAAATACTATTTTTTTTTCCCGCAGAAATTCCGATCCCCACTACCTCCTTAGGATATGTATTATAATGAAAGCAATATAACATTCCAGTTTGGATTAAGGCCTAACTATATACCAAAAATCATTTCATTTGACTTTGCAATTTGGCCGTGATGATCAGGCACACATAGTTACATTCAATTCTTTATATACTAATTTATATATTACAGTGATTCAAAAATGTATTATTTCCAGTAGTTAGTTCCTCTAAAAACTCAAAGGGCTCGAAAGCCAAGTAGTAGTATAAGTCGTATTGCTATTATTACAATTACAATTATCAATGTCCAAAACTGCCTGAAGTTCTTTTTCTCACTTCGATATACTTACCTCAGGCAAGTAGGCAGAAACAAATGGAAAACGAAGGGAAATGTAGGTCTTAAAAGTGAAACGCAGACAAATTTACCTGTCTTCAGAAGATGCTGTCTACAATGCAGTGAGCAGATTCGGTAGGTCAGACTGAGTCGGTGGGTCGCAGTGGGTCATGGTGGGTGGTGGGTTGCAGTGGGTCACGGTGGGTGATGGGTCGCAGTGGGCCATGGTGGCTGGTGGGTCACAGTAGGTCACGGTGGGTGATGGGTCGCAGTGGGCCATGGTGGCTGGTGGGTCACAGTGGGTCATGTTGGGTGGTGGGTCGCAGTGGGTCACAGTGGGTCACATCCTGTTGACCCATGACCCACTGACCCACTCAGAAAACCTGACCCACTTGACCCACTGACCCACTCCATCTCTGATTGTGTCTAACCGTTTCCATTAATATTATCTTCACTTCAGAAAATACACAAGCTAGTACCACAAGACATTTTTGTACTATATTATTCAGTATTTACAAACGTGACCCAAATTATTGCCGACGGTGTAGATTCCGCTATCATCTGCACCACAAGTGATACAATGTCAACGGTTTTCTACGTTCCTGTCACACCCAATATCAATATATTCTGATAACGATTCAGATACTTCGTTGTTGTCATTCAAAATTACAGATATTTCCTTACTTTCCGAATATAAGCAAGGGTATATGTTTACGCTATTTTCATAGGGTTCTGTTTCATAAAATGATGAATCTGGAGATTCGGTATAATGTGTCAACCTTATTCTCTTAGCGTATTCTTATCACTAGAAACAATCTTACTATACTGATCACTCTCCATCGTTAGCCTACATATAGATGGACATTTCAACACTAGTGAGCAGAGATGTTCACCCTCGCGAGGGTGGCCCTCTCGAGAGCATCCTCACCCTCAAGTTCCCTCGCCCACAGTGACGCGAGGGCGAGGGAGCGCGAGGGCGAGGACAAGTTTTGGCCGCGAGGGCGAGGGTGCGCGAGGGCGAGGACAAGCTTCGATGGCGAGGGTGAGGGTGCGCGAGGGCGAGGACAAGCTTCGATGGCGAGGGTGAGGGTGCGCGAGGGCGAGGAAAAGCTTCCACGAAGAGGGCGAGGGTGCGCGAGGGCGAGGACAAGTTTTGGCAGCGAGGACGATGGTGCACGAGGGCGAGGACAAGCTTCGATGGCGAGGGTGAGGGTGCGCGAGGGCGAGGACAAGTTTCGGCAGCGAGGGTGAGGATGCGCGAGGGCGAGGACAAGCTTCGACGAAGAGGGCGAGGGTGAACGAGGGTGAGGGCCAAGTGTTACTGCGGGAGCGAGGGTGCACGATGGCTAGAGACAACTTCCTTCAGGAGAACGAGGGCACGCGAGGGAGGAGAACAAGCTTTCTTAAAAGCAACTGTTTTGGAGTTTGCTGTTTGACCTCTTTTGGAGAGAGGCAAAATTTAAAATATCATCTGCCATGTCCCCTAGATGAAAAGTTAGTGTCATAGCAAGGTTATACATTAATTGTATTTTTCCTTTCAATTAATTGCAGTAGACAATTTCTCGTGTATACGTACATAATTATTAAAAATAATAATGCAAATAGGAATAATAATTGATTTTTCCCATGAAAGTTTCCGGGTAGAAATAGCGCTACATTAAGAAGTAAGTGTGCCTCATTGTTGCCCTCTCTGTGTTGGAGACGTTTTAGATAAGAAGTGTCTACTACACTGTCATGTTTAAAGAGTGTTGGTATACAGACAGACAGTCACTCACGTCATTCAGCAGTAAATGACAAGAGCGCTGATATCTGAACAAACACAATCAATGAGAGAACCATCAGAATGCAGTAGATCAGATGGAGAAAGACTTGATGGAATGACTTTGGTTCATAGATGGCCATCTTGCTCTGCACTCTCTCGGACTCGGGCTCATTTTTTTCAACTGGGCTCTCGCTCATTTATTCCTTTGGGAATCGTGCTCGGGCTCACTTCCCTCAATTGGACTCGCGCTGACTTATTTCATTGGCGCTCGGGGTAGCGCTTAATTATTGAACCCGAGAACGGTTGAGCGCGAATGCCAAGCTACCGAGCGTTGGGCTCGTGAGTTTGGATTCCCATGAAATGGGCTGATCAATAGCATACATCCTCCTCCAATGCCCACAACTGATGAAGTTGTTACAATTAATCGGAATTTTTAACTTTTCATAGTTTTGTGACAGCCCAAACTATTATCTGAATCAATATTTGTTAAAATAATGTCAGTCACTATTGTATCGATTTTCATTGTTTCTGCTTTTATAATCTACGTGGGTAAAGCTATCATTTAGTTACAAAATAAGTAATATGTTTTTTCTTGTCCTTAAATAGAAATATCTGACACGTTAATACTGAAATTTTGTTAAAAGAGCTGCTTTAACAAAATAAATTTAATAAGTTCCACAAGGCATAAGTTGTTTATGCAGCCGAAATTTGCAACTGTTGGCTTATTGTCGTTTAGCGTCCTCTTTCGTCGGTGAGGCTATATGAGAAGTGGACCTATAGGTTTAACGCGGAATTCGATCCACTGTCGTTCAATGTTCTCCCACTCGGAATTGTCCCTAGGACACCATGCACCAAAGGTTCGCGTGCAAGCCAGTGAGATAGGGTTTGTATGTTGTGTTGTTCAATGATTTTTATTAGGAATAAAATACGTTACAGGATGATATACTGATTGTAAATATTATAGTGCAAGTATTGAACGATTGTGTGGTAAAAGGAGAAATATAAATTTGGACAAATTAAAAAAAAAAGGCCTGAAAAAAACTGTAGGATATATGAAACATATAAAACTTAGGAAAAGCCACTTCAGCAAAACGAGCAGGATTTTGTTGGGGGTAAACAGTTTAATCATATTATTATTAATTTCGCACAAATGTGAAACACATCATAGCATGGGCGGCGATTAGGGGGGCAAAGGGAGACAGTAACCCCTCCCACTCTTTTGAAATGACCCATTAATGTCGCTATATAGTTTCATTTGGAAATATAAAGTTTTTGTATGTATTAAGGTTCATAGAATGAAAATGAGTGTTCTGAAGTATTTTATTTGTTTGCTGACGGAGTTTCAAAATTAAGCTCTTTAGATCTTTCCCTTTAAATTTGTTCAAATTCCTCAGTTACGCTACATACATCAGGGATGGCCAACGTGTTGACTGTCAAATTCTGACAGATAGTCCGTGGCAGTCACTCTACCGCCACTCATCAAACCTTGATTTCACCCTCACTCTCATGAGAGCCGCCCTTGTGTGGCTGAATACTTATGCTTGCATAGTAGTTCAAGGAACATTTTGAAGTAAAGGCATTGGATACTGTTGATAAATGATGTAAACGTCACTATCGACCGAGATCTCAATTGTAACAGTTGTTCAATTTTAGGTGTTCCACAATAAGTTATACGATGATATGTTTAGTTTCCTTTCTTTAGGACGTATGTTAAGCAAGGGCGGATCTAGGGCGGACTTCTGGTGGGGGTGGTGGGTTGTAATACTGCTACTTAGAGCTACTTTTAAGAGCTCCAAACTCTGGGATGCGTTTTATTTGTATATATAAAATAAAGAAGTTTCCTCTTCTGGGAAGGGGAGCGATCGCCCCGATCGCCCCGATCGCCCCCTTGGATCCGCCACTGACGATAAGGAAATAATTCAACAAATAGGTTGAATAATTGATGCTCTGATCCTCACGAAGGAGGCCCTCTCGAGGCCTCCTCACCCTCAATTACCCTCGCCCTCAATGATATGAGGGCGAGGGTGTGCGAGGGCGAGGAAAAGTTTTGAGCACGAAGGCGAGGGCGAGCGAGGATAATGGCCAACTCCTATCGCGAGGGCGAGGGTGCGCGAGGGCGAGGACAAGCTTCGATGGCGAGGGTGAGGGTGCGCGAGGGCGAGGAAAAGCTTCGACGAAAAGGGCGAGGGTATGCGAGGGCGAGGAGAAGCTTCGACAGCGAGGGTGAGGGTGCGCGAGGGCGAGGAAAAGCTTCGACGAAGAGGGCGAGGGTGCGCGAGGGCGAGGACAAGTTTCGGCAGCGAGGGCGAGGGTGCGCGAGGACGAGGACAAGCTTCGATGGCGAGGGTGAGGGTGCCCGAGGGCGAGGACAAGTTTTGGCCGCGAGGGCGAGGGTGCGCGAGCGCGATGGACAATTCCATTCGCGAGGGCGATTGTAAACGAGGGCGAGGGCCAACTGCTACTGCGAGGGCGAGGGTGAGTGAGGTCGAAGTAAAATGAACATCTATGCTAGTGAGTAAACAAATTTTAAAAATGACGTCATAAGTCCACATGCGTCCCGCGGGTATTCTTCTGTGCGTTTGTGTCCCGCGTACTCTACCCGCGCGCGTTTGTCTTCTTTAGTTTTCTGTGGTATGCAGAACGAAGTGAATTGATTTTATTCCTCACTGACTCTCCATCCGCCTTCTGATCTATTCCCTTCATTTTGTCCACCAATTTCTCGTGTACTGCATTTTTCAGATTCCTGTTCTTTTATAATTTTCACACTTTACCTTCCACAGTTCAGGTAAATTTCAATAAAATTCATTAATTTCTCGAGAGAATTCCTGATTCCTATTTATTGACGCCATAGCACAAGAAATAAGCGTACGTACACTCATATCAAAAATTATTGTCGCATATCTATAAATATGTTGTTGTAGGAATATAATTTGATAACGAATTCACCCGCTATTTCTTATAAATGTTAGTATGTGTATAATCGGTAAAGACATGTATGTGGCAAATTTCGTGTCAAAAGAGCAGTAAATAAGAACAATAAAACGAAAATAAATCTTACTTGTCCATCTAGCATCGTTTTACTCATTGTAATTTTCGTATTTTTATTTTTTTCCTATGAAATCTACCACAAATATAAATTTCCCGATTATACACATAGTATGAGTATTATAAGTACCCTACAAGATCATTATCAAATTATATTCTTACAAGTAGACAGTTATAGATATGCGACAATCATTTTGGACCTGGGTGGACACTAGACCTGCTACTCGAAATATACCTTGTGTTTGCACAAACATCGTTTGCGCAAGCAGTTCATACAATATCACACACCGTCAAACTGTTTGCACAAACAGCATTGTTTGCAAAAACCATGGACTGTGTATGGGTCCTATTAGATACAAGATAGTCTCACGTGCGCGGAAATACAGGATATACCTTAAGTCCACGCGCGCCTTTTATTTTACAAACATCAAATTAATTCCCCCTATATCTTATTAGTATTTACTACCTTTTATTGGTCTCTATTTTCCGTAAATTTAACATCGTTGATATTTCCGTAAAAAAATACCGGTTAGTGTTATACTATTGTACTATGCATCATTCCCACCTCCTTTGTGTTTGTATATAATACTTTACATTTTCTGTTTCCTGTAAGTTTAACACTGGACTACATTTCTGTCAAAATGGCCAATAAAATGCACGCCTGCTCCCAAACTACTTTTTTACTCCCACTTCCGTTCAAAATGCTTACGTATTAATATAAGTTCATGATATTTCCTATCTTGGCGATTCCTTTGTATACCATATGTTCTTTCACCCCTCCTACTTATGTGACCTTGCAATAAAAGTAATTGTTCTCTATCTTCCACAAGAAATACATAGGAGTAGATCCATGTCAATATTACTAAATGCTCGGATTTTTTTTTTTTTTCAAAATCAGAAAATAATCGAAAAAGTTTTTTTTTTTTTGATAAAACTGATATTTTTTATAAAAAATGGTCAAAAAATAAAGTTCCTAAAATCGAGTAACGGACTTTTAGAAAAATACTTCCTCTGTTCCGAACAGCATGGAAAGGTCTCTTATTCCTGTATTCAAATTTGGCACCGAATACCCGGATTAAATAATCAGTGGAAGCTCATGTGTTTTGAGTCTTACGTTAAACTGTGAATCCACGTCTCATATAGTATTGCTATTGAAAGGAACGCAAAACTCAAATCCATTTAATCAACCGCATGAGCTTCCACTGAAAATCGAATCCGACTCTTCAATTCAGATGGTGCGTCGTATACTAGCCATATGGACATAGTTAAGTTATCCTTACGTAATCCATGTTACAAAATCTCAGCATAATTATTAAGAGTTAACTAGTAAGTTCTTACGTTAAGACATTTTCGAAGTGTAAAGTTCAAAGAATTTCACACTTCTATGTTTGTTTTAAATACCGTATGTGTTTAATAAATAGTCACAACACATAAACAACTTCAAAACTGAAGTAACTATTTGAGTTGAAATCCAACTGTCTCAAAAACACTTCTCTTTCGAAACTAAAAAAAAAAGACAGGTATCCACGTTTGTTGTAGACTGTACATATTTTACAGGCCTGCCATCTTTGCTTTACATAACATTATACATTTTCTTGGAGTTTTACTGAAAACAAAGGGGCATTTAAAGTACTTTTCCTTGTCTTATGTGTTTCATCGACGTAACTTGTGGAAAGTCTGCATGAAGGTTATCCAAAAAGAAAAGAGAACTGATGTTTACATTCGCAAAATGTATAGCACATCTAAGAAGATATTTGCTCATATGAAATTCCCTCCATCCACTGTTTTATTTTTTCTCTTTTCTTTCTTTTTTCTTCCTTTCTTCGTTTCGCGCCTCTTCGGTGAAATAGTCTTTTGTTTGTAATCTTGAAGCGATGGAACCAATCCTCTCATACACAGTTTACACTTTCAGTCATGCTGCCAACTGGTCAGACGTGAAAGTAGAAGCGAAAGTTGGAAAATGGCCTCGATTTATCATCACCACAAAGCTTGTATTCTTGAGTATACAGAGGCTTAGGAAGTGGAAAATTTATCTTCTGTTTTCAACAGAGGCTTTAGTAACACAGAAAAGGAACACACCAACTTTCGTCGCTCAAAGAAAGGGTATCTTAGACAACAATCTGGTATTGTGATTTTTTTTCTTTTATTCGCCTTTCTTTATGATCAGACACACACAGATCATACTAGCGGATTTTAAAATGATGTCTTTATGAATAGTAGGGCCTATGCATGTTTCTCTTTGGCTGAGTAGCTGAATGAGGTGTCATCACAAGCAATGATACTTAAGGATGCATTATAGCAAAATGAGATCTTTAGTTTATCATCTGTCTTTATGCTTTGTGAAGACAAGGTCGCGAGTGCAATATGGAAGGGAATGTGATTAATTCCTTAAGTTGCTATTTTCGGACATTCGAGTCTAATCTATACTGACTTGTTTTCTAGCGGCTTGCGCAAACATGTGGAATCGTTTAATTATATTGTTCCAAATGTTCATTGTCTTGCTACGAAACAAAAATGAATGAAACAGTAATGGCTACAAGTTTCAAAAACTATATCCTAACTATGATTAAATAATAATGCATACTGCTATGCATAATAATAAGTAGATTTCATATCTATTGAATTGTACGCAACGCTGAACTAGTATGCAGCAAAAGGAAGAACTAAAATCACATCGTTGACATTTATTTATTTATTTATTTATTTACTTTTTGTATTGCATAATGAAACATAGGAAATTTTGTCAAAGATGTATCAACTAAATGCTACTGAACACATACTGTAAATTTAAGAGGAATTGTGTATGTATATTATATGTTCAAAATGTATATTATATGTTGCAAATTACGTCGCATACATTCTTCATAGCTGTCCTGTAGATCGATGAACATATTAGTGAGCACTGGTTTCTGGAACAACAACAAAAGAAAGAGAAAAAAGACCGAATATTCTCTCTTGACTCCTGATAGGGAGTTATCTGTTCGGATAATTGCTTCCTTGAGCATATTCCATATGTAGGCATCTGGAGCTATAAGGTCAGGGAAATGGGAAGGATATGGAAAATATGTTTCACGTGATGTGTGATGTCTAAATTCTCGTGGGCAGAAGGACAAATGACTCCCTTACAGTGTGGACAGTAGCTCCGTCTTGCTGTATCCATTGTTGTTGTAACAACATGTTTTTGGTGTGGCAAAAAACGCACAAATCATACAAGATTGAGTCAATAATCAACTGTTGATTGATATAGCAATCAAGGTATACATGGCTTTCAGCACTGAATCATATGTTGCTGATGAAATCTTCATATTCATATGCCATAGTTCCAGAGCATTACAATAGACTTGTGCGCACATCCCCTGCAGTGAGATGCTGCCCCTCGCCGTATAAGCAGAAATATTGCTCGATAATAAATACTTTCTTCTCTGTTGTGTGTAACATTATATTCGTGCCAACTGTAGACTACGGTAGTCCACACACAACTAAGCAGACCTGTGGCACTCAACTTGCGTGGAATTCGTACATGAACTTCAGTACTGTTTGTTCTGACGTATACTGCACAATAAATAAACCGGCATGGAAAAGGACTTGTGCATGCTGCTTTCTTGTTGATAAGACTGTAATTAGCTCAACAATGGAAATTTCAAAAGTTTAACTAGTTGACCCATAGACTACGTCATAGATAATCACATACAATCATACCCGACTTGTGCACCCAGCAAATTATTATATAAAATAGATAGGGTGAGTTCGCTACTATAGTGCGTCCAGTAAGAGAACGTCTCTGACAGCTCGCAGTGACATTGCCACTGCTCGCGTGTCAAGTTTTTTTTCGGTGCAACTGTAGTGGCAATTTAATTAATGGTATATGACAGAGTGATCGTGGTTGGTAACACTGGTGTCAAAGTAGGGGCTACAATGTACCACCGCATGTGGTAAGAAACGTCAGAGACCATCTCTTGTTGGCCGTGCTATAGTCGACCGCCATTCGATAGTCGGCAACTTTTGATTACTATTGTGTATATAAAATATTTATCTTCTGTTCTTTTGGAGCGAAAAGAGATTCATGATAAAGCTTGTATCATATGCTACCAATGACATTCATTGTTTCACTGTCCCTTGGCTAGCTGGTAGTCTTCGACCTATAAATTTCTACGTATCTGTAGAATTACGACTCAAATGCGCAGTTTACGACAGCGTTTAACGAGAATCTTGTGTTGCTGTTGTTTTTCGTTTTTCTGTGGATATAGATAGTACGTGAAGTAAGGAATGTTTTTATTAGATAACTAAATTAGTCTAGAAGCTGTCAATTTGTCAATAAGTGGAAAGTGTTAAATGAAAAAAAAAAAATACATATTAAAATGCGATCGGAGTTTGGATTTTTTTCTTTCCCATAAAAAACAATTGTCGACCAAGGGTGGTCGATTATTCGATTATTTAAGAGTGCGCCAAATTGCTTCAAATTATTCATTGTTTGGTATTAAGGTCTGTTTTTCAACATGCATGTATAAAATTTTCGATTTCGTGACATATTCTAAAAATCGACCGCCTGTTCCTCATGTTGGTCGACTATTGGAATATTCCTTGCCACCTGTCGACTGCACTGTTTTATACTGTGCCTTTTACTGACTGGAATTTGTTCAGTAACATTAATTGAAAGTTTCGTTTTCTGACAATTTACTATTTCAACGTGAAACCAAGTGTTTTACACGAGAACAAGAAGCCCTCTTCGCTGGATTAATCCCTAGCACGCGTGCCTTTGGTGCACGTTGTCCCAAGCTCGATTACCTGTGGGAGAGCATAGAACGAATATGAACGGTTCGGATAATACTATAAACTGTAAGCCCACGTCTCTACATAACCTCGATGCTAAGAAGGGCCGTTAAACCATAATAAACAAACAAACGAACGTGGATAAGGAGGGTTCCTTACGCCTATCACGTCTCCCTGAATGAGAGAAATAATAATAATAATAATAATAATAATTAATAATAATTTATTGGAGGAAAGTACCCCAACCCTGTTGGACTACAAATTCTGAATGGAGTAGTTGGAATCACATTAATCTCGTTGTTGTCGAATGTAAGCACAGGAGAAAAAGGAAATCAATATTGTGCCAAACAAAAAATCAGTTATGTCTGCTGCAACAACAGAATCAGAGAAGCCTTTAATTATTCTGAGAAAGAAAGCTTATATTCTAGAATTTGTGCCATCAAATGAGAAGAAAGGTAATATGTCAGCTTCACTGAATGAAACTGAACCTATGAAGGATTTTCGGCAATATACTTATTCTCCCGAAGAACCTCCTACCGAAGCCCTGGTTTCTATATCAGAAGCACAAGAGACAAAGGACATTGAAAGCTATGCTGTTCCTGAACCAAGTGAATCAAATCAGAAGAATATCGCAACAACACGTAAAACTATCAGACCAATGTATATAATCCCAACTTAAAAAAAAAGCATTTGTTCTGACCCAAGAGTCCAGTCAAAAAGCCTAAGAGGAAGGTAGAGAAGATACCGTTTGCAATTACCTCAGAATAATAACTCCGAGTACTGACTGCAAAACAATAAGAGCAGAAGAAACTAGATGGGAAAAGAAACGCAGAATGGATGACAGAACAACAAAGAAACAGCAACAAGCTGGAAAATCCAAAGAAAAGATCGAAGGAGACGACCACTGCTTTTGTAAAACATCACAATGAATAAGATGTAATTGACTATGGCGATGGAATCACATGCGCAGCATGTGGAGAGATAATTAACGATTTTGCTTTGGAAAGTGAGGATAAACCAGTTGGTTGTTATCAATGTGATAAATAGTTTCGTCTTCGATGTACTGTTTTATCTGGCTATGCATGGAAAGATCTTGCAGATATGCTGTTCCTGTGTGGGGATTGTACCATATAAATGATTGGAACAAACAATCGCGAACTTACTGTTATTATATGAAAAGATAATTCAATGTGCTCAAGTAACTCAGAAGAGAAACCTAACAAGGAAGAAAAACCTTATCATATATGAGAAAATAACTCGACGTGCTCAAGAACACAAACCAATAACACGGGAGAGAATTCTACTTCACACAGTAGAATCGTGAACGCTTAGGATTTTCTAAATTGTTAGTGACTTGTACTTTGTTTAGAATTTGTAAAGCCATAAGTGATAAAATAACGTGTGCATATAACGTAGAATGGAAATCTTGTTTCACGTGGAAGAACCATTTAATATTCAAATCAATTCAATAATAGATTCCAAATAAAGTAGCCATGTATCAAACCCCAATAGCCTGATTCTTTCATTTATAATTGCTAAGGAGAACATCTTAAAGACTATCAAATAAAATCTATATAATCGATTTGTCAAGTTCAAATCTCACGCATAATACAATTTCCAAATATCATCTAAGATAACTAACTACTTCTACGCGATAGAAACGATAGAAATTGCTCGCGGTCGACTAATACCATGAATGTGGTCGACTACTGAGCGACGATGGTCGACAAATGAGAATTTTGATCAGTTTTCGTAAAACGTATTTCTATATCACTGCAAAATTTTAACAGTAAGCAGTTAACACATGTATGGTACACTCCGCATCAAAAAATTGTGACTGCTAACGCCGTGCAGTTAGAACACCCAATATGCACCTTATTATCCCATAATCGTGTCAGGTAAAGAAACCCCCTCTCTCTCCTCCTTTCTTCTCTCCCATACTAAAATTAGCTAACAACATAAGAGCAATTCTAATTTCAAATTACACATGTATTAGTTTCCATAGAATGAAATAAAAGAAAAAGACGAAACAAGATTCATAAGTAGATGTAGGGAGAAACTGAAACACACACACGAAAAGTTGAAACCAATGGATGCCTATTACAGAGAGATTCAAAAATGAAGCAGAGAGAGAGAGAGAGAGAAAGAAAGAAGTTTTTACTTCGTTTGAGTTCCACAGTTTTATCTGTTCTCCCTTTTTTTTTCTTTTCTTCTTCTTCCTTTCTCTCTCTCTCTCTCTCTCTCTCTCTGTCTCTCTGCCTTATTTTTGAATCTGTGTGTAATAGACATCCATTGGTTTCAACTTTTCATGTGTGTGCTTCAGTTTCTCCTTACATCTACTTATGAATTTTGTTTCGTCTCGGTTTTGTTATTTCGTTTTATCGAAGCTAATACCTTTGTAGTTTGAAATTAGGATTGCTCATATGTTGTTAGCTAATTTTAGTAAAGGAGAGAAGAAAGCAGGAGAGAGAGGGGGCATCTTTACCTGGCACGATTATGGGATAAGAAGGTGTATATTGGGTGTCCTAACTGCACGGCGTTAGCAGTCGCAATTTTTGCGGAGTGTACAAAGGAACCCAAATAAAGCAAATAATTCACTTTTGTCATACATTATTAAATTATTACGTTTCATAAGTGTTTAGAATTAAGATTTTTTTTTCATCAGTCAAGTATTGGCGAACTCACCCTATATCTGTCCTAAGTTCATAAAAGTATATAAATAGTATGTCTTGCAAGTAAGCCTATAATGAGATACAACGAAGCTTCTCCTTGGCTAAGCGGTTAGCATACGCGCCTTTGGCACGGGAGACCCGGGTTTGATTCCCGGCGGGGCTCATGTGGTTCGGATTCCACGTTAATCAGTAGGTCCACGTCTCATATAGCCTCGCTGCTGAAAGGGACGCTAAACTGAAATTCAACTCAACTCAATGAGATACAACCGTAGAACCCGATAAAACTTACGTATATGATGGTTAGTGCATCAATCTTACAGGGCCTTGATAAAAACTTTATGTCCCTTTGCACTAAATGTCAGGGTTATATGACTGCGCCAGAGGTATCTCTTATAACATTTTAGCTTGAAAGAAGTTAACTTACAGATCTAAATCCAGTACTGACAAATTTACATTTTCTCTGCTCCAGAAGTCACAAATCCTTTGCAGAAAAAAACAGCAATATTATCTTTATCTCATATTTAAATATAATAATAATATTAATAATATTACTACTACTACTACTACTACTACTACTACTACTACTACTACTACTAATAATAATAATAATAATAATAATAATAATAATAATAATAATGGTGACACAGTGTGTTTCGATATGTTTTGAACTATAAAAAAAGTTCCATCAGAGTTAAAACTTCAACGACTTTTAAGATTATAATGAAATACCCTAATTTCAACCGCGTCCCAGAGTTTAATATTCACGGTCGTGGTAGTGCGAAATTGTTCTGCCAGATGGCCGAGTGACTAGTTGCATGATTGTTGCGTATGATGCAGATAATAACAGGGGAATTAGTAAGTGAAAAGTTGCAAGCTGTAGGTTGTATTTGCTACAAGCGGAAATCTTTGCCTTTATGATTCTTAAAACTGGTGATAACAGAAAATCACATTTGCCACTCGTCGATTTCTTGGCGTCAACAGAAATCGAAGGTGGTGGACAAAATGGTCGCCAAAAGGGAAGTAAGTTCTCATTCCGTAGGTTTTTCTTTGCTATAAGTGGCAATCATTGTTTTCATGATCCTTAAAACTGGTTTTTAACAGAAAATTGCGTTTGCCACTTGTCAATTCTTTGGATTCTCCAGACATCAAAGATGGCGGACAAAATGGCTACCCAAAGGAGAAGCGAGTTCAAATTGGCATATAACATTGAACGTGGTGTCTATTTTGAAGCTTTTGCGGCTGTTGAATTTAAGAAATATGTGGAAATACTATCAGCCATATGTAAGATAAGGTAGTTACATGATTGGCTACGACATCAAACAAAATAACATATACACGGTGTTTCAAAACAACACTGACAACGTTTGGAATATGATTCCTGACACCGACATAAGACAAAAAGTATAGACCTACCTGGGTGCACAAATGCTTCCTTCCGGAGTTATAGGCTGCCAAAAACATAAAAAAAAGAGGTTTGACGGTCCATAGCTCCAAAACTACAGAACATATCGTAGTCGAGTCAACACTTCACTTAGGAATTAGCATATGCTCTATCTAAATATCCATGTTTCGGAATCCTGCGGAACTTTCGCAACAATTTTTATGAAGGGGGTTTGGCTACAGTCATATAATTTGAAGTACTCACGAACTACCTCTATAAAATGTTGTAGAATTATCTCATAATCAGTGTTGGGTAAGTTACTTGTAAAAATGTAACGCGTTACAAGTTACTTTACTTTCTCTTAAAATGTAAAGCGTTAGTAACGCGTTACTTGCCCCCAAAAAGTAACTGTTACTTTACTTCGAAAGTAACGCGTTACTAACGCGTTACTTTTAGGTCTGAAACTTTAAAAATGTGAAAAAAAATATGACTTCAATTTTCCGTACTACTATTACTACCGCCATTATTATTATTATTATTATTATTATTATTATTATTATTATTATTATTATTGCACTTTCTGAATCGCTTTATGTAAATGCAAGGACAAATTTTTACTTGATATATGAACATTTTCATATAATGTAACATTGATAAAATGGCATACTGCGTTACTCGCTCGTAGGGATGGACACGAGCGAGTTTTCTTTGACATTCGATTCGATTAGAAACAGACATCTTTGAGCTCGGCCCGAGAACTCGACCCGAAAAATTTCCTCCAACTCGACTCGAATTGGAGCCGAGTTTCGAGCCGACTAGAGCCAAATCCGGTGTGTATTTCGAGTACATTCTTCAAGTATATTACATAAACAGTATAATTATTATCAATGACAACTACTACAACTTATTATTATTATTATTATTATTATTATTATTATTATTATTATTATTAATTATAACAACACTGTATATAAAAAGAAAGAAAGGCGGTTTGTATTTGAATACTAAAGAGCTAGTTAATTGCCAATCTCGGTAGTCGTGAAGTCTAGGAGTCAAGGACATTGTTCACGAGCTTCTAAATTTGGGTTGAAGGTCTAGGTTGAGTATTCGGGCTCGAACCGAACACTGTTAAAAGTTATAGGGCACTGGCCAAATATCTTCAAAACTGCTCGGCCCGGGTTTAGAATTGTCAACGACTCGAGCAGCTCGGCTTACAGCTCATTCACTATCGACCAGAACCGAGCCGAGCCAACAGCTCAGTTGAGCCGAACCGAGCAAATGGCTCATCCCTACCAAGCCAGCTCGAGCCGATGGTTCACCCCAAGTGAGCCAGCTCGAGCCATCTTCTCAGTTGAGCCGAGCAAAGCTGAGCTTGTTATAAAAAATCTCTTGTGGTCTCGCTATCGAGACGAGACGAGATGCAAACAGTGTCCTATCTCGTGAGCAACACTAAAAGTATTCCATATTACTGTTTAGCTTACATTTCTCATGGCTTTCGTTTTCCAGTGTAATCAGGCCATGATTTCAAGACGACTTAAAACGAATGAGCCATTTATCAATCTCGACTGGACTCGAAACTCGACGCGAAAAACTGAATCGGATCGGAACTCGACTCGAGGATATTACCCTTGACTTGACTCGAAACTCGACTTGAATTCGAGTCGAGTCGAATTTTAGCTTGACTCGTGCTCATCTCTATGCGTTAGAAAAAATGGTTGCTTATAATTATTCTGCTAAACTAATTATATAATAATAACAATGTTATGTAAACTTAAAAATAAAGAATATAGAGAAACATTACACTACTCTATAATCAACGGGATTCTGGTATAAGCAAACTGATCTGAAAGAACTCCAATATTACATACCATCAGCAAACTATTGTCTAATAATAAAGTAGGCCTGCTCATCAAAACAGTTTATTCATATTAACCTCTTACTGTAAATTGTTAATTATGGCACCCTAGTTGTTGATAAATATTTTCCGCCGGGCACTTCAGACACTTTACTTTTAAATTCTGTCCTCCATCATCCTCAGCTCTCAAGAAAAAAATATTCTTTCAAATGTTCGAACAGTAAAATATTTTCGTTCTCTATCTTTATAAAAACAACACCAATCAAAGTAAAATAGACTACCGGTATAATTGCACTCCTAGTTCAATCACTGAATGTATTAATTTGGAGCTGTCAAAATCTACGACAAAATCTTCCAGGTGCTTGCAATCAGTACACGTGATTTCCCAAAGGCTGTCCTCATCTTCAAAAAACAGCAAGTGGCACTACGAACTTATCTGTTTCTCTGTGTGTCTGTGACTGTCGGTCACTGACATACGTAATTCATGCTCGATTGTTTCATTCTGAGAAATTCACTTACAGGAAAGAAACATTTGTTTCCGAAAAATACATATATTGTAGTTACTCATCCGAAATGTAACGCGAAAAAAGTAACGCAAACTAGGTACGTTACTTAAAAATTTGTAACGCGTTACCGTTACAGTTACTTTGGAAAAATGTAACGCGTTACTAGGAAACGTTACTTAAAAAGTAACGCGTTACAAGTAACGCGTTACTTGCGTTACGTTACTTCCCAACACTGCTCATAATTCTGAAACATGTATATTTGGATAGTGCACATATTAGTTCCTAAGTGAAGTGTTGACCCGACAACGGTAGGTCCCAAATTTGTTTGTTTAATGAAAACTTTCCAAGTTGTTTTTTTTTTTTCTATTGAATGGAATTAACTGACAGCATCACACACTGTTAAATTGTGAAAACCAAACAGAGAAAGATTTTTCCATCTGCATCTGCATCTCCCAACTTAAGCACAATGTCATGTATGATCTGTCAGGAAAGTAAATGTACACCTATTTTTCGAGTCCGGCATTCCTGCGCTCCATCCGTGGAGAGTATGAGAATCAAATCAATCAAATGTTTACTGAGGGGCAAAAAGAAAAGCTTAATCTGAATAAGACGTAGCACAGGGGCACAAACTGTGAATACGAATAGTGCATTGTGTAAATAAAGGACGACACCGAAAGAGAAAGCCAGAAACAGCTGTTAAACTTACAAAAAAAGAGTAAAAATTGTCGAAGTGGGAACATAAAATCACAAATACAACAAATACGCCGACAACTAAACGATCACCATGCCATCTTCTTGGTGTAGTGGTTAAGGTGCTGGCTTACAAATGCAAAGGACGCAAGTTCGAATCTTAAGCGAGGACATTTAAAAAATTTTTGTTAATAATACATACAACTCATGAGAGATGGTAAAAGAGGTCGTATTTAGTTTTTCGTAGCAATTATTATTGGTAATGTTTAGTACTGATAATACTTTTTGTCTTTGCGTATTGCTTTTATTCTTTTCTTTATTTCCAAAGAGAAGAATATCCGAACAAATGCCACCATAATTCCTCATATTTTGAATGTAAACGCCATTTGCAATTAGTAAAGAATAAAAATTGAACGTTCCGATGTAGCTGCAAAAAGTAAAAAGAAAAACATGTAAGTGGACCATACTCATGGTTATTAAAAATACAATTTCTACATGCCTTACACCTCCCGACCACGTTTCTACGTTAGCAAGTAAGAGGCTTGTGTTTAGGTTAGGTTGGTCAATACGTTTTGCAAAGGGGCCCGGTTTAGCTCTGACGCACCACAGGTGCGAGAGGGGAGAAAAACACTTTTTCTCTCTCCCTCTGTGTGTCTACTTATCTATTTGTATATATATAACGCTATTTGTGAATGCCATAACCACCCTAATTTTCAGCGGATTGAGACGAAACTTGGCACAAACATTAATTGTTGAAATATCTTGATGAGTTCGTTAACCAGAATAATCAGATGAAAATGTTCAAAATGGTGGCCCTTCAAACTCTTAAAAAGTTCCAAGGGAACCAAATTTCGCCCATAAATAGGTATTCAGAAAGTTTGAATAAAGTTTCCTCTTTTACTGAAATATTTGTGTGCAGAAACTTATTGAAATATTGGACCCGATTAATAGCCTAAAGAAGGTTCACGCCCTTTCGATACGGTCAGTTTTTTTTTTTTTTTTTTGCAGGAGGGGGTTATCTTCCTATTGGAACAAGATGATTGTTACTGATGATATGAAATTACACATTGAAAGTGAAGTAACTTGTGTAACGTGTTATTTGAAAGAATAATATAATAAATGTGCATTCCTCTAACACAGAGAACTCATGTATTTCGAGTTCGTGAGCCTGAATGGCGAGGAGTGTTATTTGATTTGCTTTTTAGTAACACATTGCATTGCAAATAAAGGTAGGCACCATTAGTGGTAAGTAAAACAACAATAATAACAATAATAATAATAATAATAATAATAATAATAATAATAATAATAATAATAATAATAATAATAATAATAATAATAATAATAGGTGTTGTTTGTGGCAAGGTAATATCTTAATCAATTCTTCTTCAAACGTAATGATTGTAACGCCATATATCCCTTACAAACAAAATATTAGCAATTTATATCGAGAGAACGAGAAACTGTAGAGCGATGGGAGCAACGTTGGACAGTATGCACTCATAGTACTCAGAAAAGTAAGCGATTTCAATGCAAAAGGAACGAAGAGTCATTGTCATGGGTAGTCATGGGGCCACGGCAGAGCCCTCTTTAGGCAAAGTGTCAATAACTTATATCGAGAGGTGATACTGGGATGGGACCAACTTTGGACACCGTGGACCCATAAAGCGCATCGAAAAAAATAGGAGGGGGGGGGGCGCCAGCCAGCCTTACTTATTTCCACATAATAATATAAAATTATGTTGTCGAAATACACACACGAGTTAGCTACTAATATTTCATATTATTATTATTATTATTATCTACAGCGTCTTTTCATTACGTGTGCGTGTTTGACATAAAGCCAAAGAGAAGATCCATCATTCGTAGAAAGAATAATAGTCAGTTACTTTAACTGTGAACGACAGCGAAAAATACGAAAAGAGTGGACTGCCTGTAGCGTAAAGAAGCAATATTTTCTCTCAAATGGATAAAAAATCAAGCCGAGATTAATTGGAACTCGCATGGACGGCGCAAAAATCCAGTATTTTGTCCACCTTTTTTTTTTTTTTAACTTACTCACTGAACGTGTTTCAGTAACTTACTTATTGCTAATTTTACTTGCTTCACTCGTTTAAGTTGCTTTTTCTAATAACTTATAACGACAGAGACACGAACACAGAAACATCGAAAACAGTTAAAAATCATAGATGCTCTCTCGCCGGGAATCGAACCCGGAACTCCATACACCAAAGGCGCACGTGCTAGCGACTAGCCCAGCGGGAAGGGCACCACTCTCTCCCTGTGTCGTTAGGGATTACGACCACTGTCTTGTCAGCTATCACTTCTGTGGGTTGTATACTATGATCACATGTTTCTTCTCTGCTGCAAGAGTAAAACCTACATTATATGTAATACATGAGGTATTTAGACCTACATGCTCTTCATATAATGTAATAAAAGGGTCATGCTGGGAATAAGAAAAAGAACATTCCTTGGACAAAACGGAAACTATTGGCATCAGAAATATTTATTTACGAGGCATGCGCAGTAGTATATTTCAGAATAGTTACTGTTTTGTTCAGTGAACGAAGAAAGGGGTATAAAAAAGCAAATATGTCGCGTCAACGAGATCGACCAGATTTGACAGGGGCGGAAGCAGATGTATAGTAATACAACAACTTCGCTCAGTTGATACAAGCCGAGCCGGTTGATATCACTACCCGAGTTGGTCTTCTGCTTAGGCTCAAGAATTCGACCGTGCAGGTCTCAGCCTTAATTTTAAGAACTACAGTATAATTTTAAGTACTACAAGAAAAATACCTTTGACTCGACTCGGATTGAACTCGAGTCGAGTCGAATTTTGGCTCGACTCCTGCTCATCCCTATTCGTATTTGTATTTTGTTTCCACTTCAACAATTTCTACTCTTTTTTTTCTTCGTTTACCTATTGTTTCTGGATTTCTCTGTCGTTGTCGTCCTTTATTAACACCATGCACTATTCTTATTCCCAGCTTGTGACCCGCTTCAATGTCTTATTCAGTTTAGGCTTTTCTCCTTACATTGACTTGACATGTGATTGATTTAATTCTCACTTTCCGCGCACGACCGATGAAAATGTTTTATTATTATTATTATTATTATTGTTATTATTATTATTATTATTATTATTATTATTATTATTATTATTATTAATATTATTATTATTATTATTATTATTATTATTATTATTATTATTATTATACTATTGAACTTGCACGGCGAAATTACTGTATAATACGATATCATTTCAGTAATTTTATTCCATTGTATGTTATTTAATTTATTAATGGGCACTAAATTGTCTCCAGATCAACGAATAAATTAACTACGGCATGCACTTTGGTGGAAATATCATTACATGAACATGTTTGGAACGAACCAATAATCTTATTGCAATTTCCACCAAAGTGCATGCCGTAGTTAATTTATTCGTTGATCTGGAGACAATTTAGTGCCCATTAATAAACTAAATAACATACAATGGAGTAAAATTACTGAAATGATATCGTATTATACAGTAATTTCGCCGTGCAAGTTCAATAGTATAATAATAATAATAATAATAATAATAATAATAATAATAATAATAATAATAATAATAATAATAATAATAATAATAATAATAATAAAACATTTTCATCGGTCGTGCGCGGAAAGTGAGAATTAAATCAATCACATGTCAAGTCAATGTAAGGAGAAAAGCCTAAACTGAATAAGACATTGAAGCGGGTCACAAGCTGGGAATAAGAATAGTGCACGGTGTAAATAAAGGACGACACCGAAAGAGAAATCCAGAAACAGCAGGTAAAAGGAGAAAAAAGAGTAGACATTGTTGAAGTGGAAACATAAAATACAAACACGAATAGGGATGAGCACAAGTCGAGCCAAAATTCAATTCAACTCGAGTACAATTTGAGTCGAGTCAAAGGTAATTTTCTTGAATTGAGTTCCGAGCCAAGTCGCTGTTTTCGAGGTCTAGTTTCGAGTTGAGTTTGATAATGGGTCTCTCGCTCGTTCAGCTCGTTTTAACTCGTTTTGAAATATTGGCCTGATCAGACTGGAAAGCAAAAGCCATGAGAAATGTAAGCAGTAATGTGGAATACTTTTAGTGTTGCTCATTTCGTAATTTAAGTGCATCTCGTGGGGCAATTTTAGTGTATCTCGTCTCGTCTAGATAACGAGAAGACAAGAGTTTATTATTATTATTATTATTATTATTATTATTATTATTATTATTATTATTACGAGACAGCCTCCAATGTCGTAATCACCAATATAAGTATATACTGTAGTTCTTAAAATAAAGGCTGAGATCTGCACGGTCGAATTCTTGAGCCCAAGCAGAAGACCAACTCGGGTAGTGATATCAACCGGCTCGGCTCGTATCAACTGAGCGAACAGCTCGAGTCGGCTCGGTTGGGATGAGCCGATGACCCGAGCCGGCTTAGTTGGAACAAGCCATCGACTCAGCTCAATTGAGCCGATGGCTCGAGCTTTCTCGATTGGGATGGGTCACCTACTCGGCTCATGTGAACCGGTTCGAGCCAGCTAAGTTGAAACTAGTTCATCAGCACGTTTCGACTCAACTCAACTAAGCCGATGGCTCAAATCGGCTCGGTGTGGTGAGCTGTTGGCTCGGCTCACTTCTCGATTCGGTTCGATATTGAATGAGCTGTAAGCCGAGCCGCTCGAGCCGTTAAGAAGCCTAAACCCGGTCCCAGCTGTTTTGAATATGTTTGAATGAAGCCTATAACTTTTAACAATTTTTTGCTCGAGCCCGAATACTTGCCCCTTCGGAACTCAAACCCAGAACGTGACCGATGTCCTTGCCTCCTGAAGACTTCCAGACGACCGAGATCGACAGTCAATTAGCTTTTACTATTCAGATACAAACCGTATATCTTTTAAAGATTATACATGGAGTTGATATAATAATAATAATAATAATAATAATAATAATAATAATAATAATAATAATAATAATAATAATAATAATAATAATAATAATAATAATAATAGTTTTAAACTTGCCCTGAAATTTGGCAAGTAGAGATTTCGGGGAAAGGGTTCCGTACCTTCAAGACACACCTCTGCAACTACCAACATTTTAAACTAGAACCTTTTATTGAAGTTTCATGTAGAAAGTATGTTTTGAGGAAAATAACTGTAATAAATATAACTGAATATCACGCGACAGTAAGGCATATAATAAACTAATTTTTAGAATATGCAGAGGTAAATATAAAAGCTTTGCTACAAAAATACCTACACAGAGCATAATTCAATGAGCTCTGAAATACAATGTAACGAAATAGCCTATGAGATTCAGTCTACAGAGCAATTGTTACTTAAAGAATGGACATACACTATTTCGAGAATCGAGACAAGACGGGAAATGTTTACGATACTTTTCGTCTCGTCTCGATTCTCATCTCCAAAGAGAGACGAAAATTTTGATTTAGCCCTGACCCGTCTCGAATGTAAAATGTTAATTCTCATGTTATTTTATTTGTTTTAGAAACGAGATGAGAAACTCCTCTTCTCGTGAGCAACATTAAACCAAACCGAAATATTCTTTCGAAATGTCACGTTTCTCCTTGTAATGGTATGACCTGAGCGATAATTTAGCTTCTAGCTTTTAATCTTCTACGAGATAATAATTATTATTATTATTACTATTATTATTCCTGAAGATTTGATAGTTCAAGTATTGAAACATCCGAGTATTAAAATATCTGAATATAATAAAACGTATGTTATCGCTGATCAATCGCCATCAAAAATTCTAAAGTAAGAAAAAAAAAAGTTGCAACGTGCATTCGCAGAAGCATCTTGACCACTGAACCGCGAACGCTACGCGGTAAACGATCCGTCTTTAGTCTGCTTACGTTAGGTTTCTTTGTCTCCGCTTGCAAACTCGTATGTTATATTTTTCGATTCAAAATGTCTTTCGTATTTCTTTTATGAAGTCGGCAAAGTTTATATTAATAACTTGAGTTTTTCTTAAACCACTGGTTCACAAGTTCGTTCTTTCTCCACACGAAACTACAAATATGACAGATTGAATTCTCATACTCCCCATTTCTTTCAAAGCAGTCGCCATTACCTGGTCAAAGACTTATTTTCGCCACGATTCATATTAACCAAAATAAATTTATTTTTCGGAAGCGGAACTTTCACTTTCCGGATTTCGCAAAATTATGGAATTCATTTATACTCCGGAATTCAGAAGAATTTCGGAACTCGGAAAGAATCCGGAATTTAGAAAATTCTGGAATTGAGAAAAACTCCGACTTTCGAAAAAATCCGGATTTTCCGAATTCCGGAATGTTAACGAAATCAGAAATTTCTAAATTCCGGATTTTTCCGAATTCCGAAATTATTACAAAATTGGAATTTTCCGAATTCCGGAATTTGTCCGGCTTTACTTTCGGGAGTCCGAAAACTAATAATTTCGGAACGGGCTATCCCTAGTTTATACACAACCTTTCAGAACACTAAGCTAGTAGCTGTCTACAAACAAACAAGTAATGCAAAGCATGTTGTATACTGCAATATGTCATGTATTAAAATCCGACACCATGACAATTTTATTACATTATATGAAGAGCATGTAGGTCTAAATACCTCATGTATTACATATAATGTAGGTTTTACTCTTCCAGCAAAGAAGAAACATGTGATCATAGTATACAACCCACAGAAGTGATAGCTGGCAATACAGTGGTCGTAATCCCTAACGACACAGGAAGTGAGCGTTGCCATCGCCGATGGTCTAGAGGCTAGCACGTGAGCCTTGGGTGTATGGAGTCTCGGGTTCGATTCTCGGCGGGAGAGCATCTATTATTTTTAACTGTTCTCGATGTTTCTGTGTTCGTGTCCCTGTCGTTATAAGTTATTAGAAAAAGCAAGTTAAACGAGTGAAGCAAGGAATATTAGCAATAAGTAAGTTACTGAAACGCGTTCGGTGAGTCAGTTAAAAAAATAGTGGACAAAGCACTGGCTATTCGCGCCATCCATACGAGTTCGAATCAATCTCGGCTTAATATTTTATCCATTTGAGAGAAAGTATTGTTTCTTTTCGCTACAGGATGGATTTTCTCTTTGGTTTCATGTCAAACATGCTCACGTAATGAAAAGACGCTGTAGATAATAATAATAATAATAATAATAATAATAATAATAATAATAATAATAATAATAATAATAATAATAATAATAATAATAATAATAATAATAATAATAATATGAAATATTAGTAGCTAACTCGTGTGTGTATTTCGACAATATAATTTTATATTATTATGTGGAAATAAGTAAGGCTGGCTGGCGCCCGCCTCCCTAATTTTTTCGATGCGCCTTATGGGTCCACGGTGTCCAACATTGGTTCCATCCCAGTATCACCTCCTGTTTTCTCGATATAAGCTATCGACATTTTGCCTAAAGAGGGCTCTGCCGTGGCCCCATGAGTACCCATGACAATGACTCTTCGTTCATTTTGCATTGAAATCGCTTACTTTTCTGAGTACTATGAGTGCATACTGTCCAACGTTGGTCCCATCGCTCTACAGTTTCCCGTTTTCTCGATATAAATTGCTAATATTTTGTTTGTAAGGGAGATATGGCGTTAAAATCATTACGTTTGGAGAAGAATTGAGGAAGATATTGACTTGCCACAAACAACACCTATTATTATTATTATTATTATTACTATTATTATTATTATTATTATTATTATTATTATTATTATTATTATTATTGTTTTACTTACCACTAATGGTGCCTACCTTTATTTGCAATGCAATGTGTTACTAAAAAGCAAATCAAATAACACTCCTCGCCATTCAGGCTTCCGAACTCGAAATACATGAGTTCTCTGTGTTAGAGGAATGCACATTTATTATATTATTCTTTCAAATAACACGTTACACAAGTTACTTCACTTTCAATGTGTAATTTCATATCATCAGTAACAATCATCTTGTTCCAATAGGAAGATAACCCCCTCCTGCAAAAAAAACAAAAAAAAACTGACCGTATCGAAAGGGCGTGAACCTTCTTTAGGCTATTAATCGGGTCCAATATTTCAATAAGTTTCTGCACACAAATATTTCAGTAAAAGAGGAAACTTTATTCAAACTTTCTGAATACCTATTTATGGGCGAAATTTGGTTCCCTTGGAACTTTTTAAGAGTTTGAAGGGCCACCATTTTGAACATTTTCATCTGATTATTCTGGTTAACGAACTCATCAAGATATTTCAACAATTAATGTTTGTGCCAAGTTTCGTCTCAATCCGCTGAAAATTAGGGTGGTTATGGCATTCACAAATAGCGTTATATATATACAAATAGATAAGTAGACACACAGAGGGAGAGAGAAAAAGTGTTTTTCTTCCCTCTCGCACCTGTGGTGCGTCAGAGCTAAACCGGGCCCCTTTGCAAAACGTATTGACCAACCTAACCTAAACACAAGCCTCTTACTTGCTAACGTAGAAACGTGGTCGGGAGGTGTAAGGCATGTAGAAATTGTATTTTTAATAACCATGAGTATGGTCCACTTCCATGTTTTTCTTTTTACTTTTTGCAGCTACATCGGAACGTTCAATTTTTATTCTTTACTAATTGCAAATGGCGTTTACATTCAAAATATGAGGAATTTTGGTGGCATTTGTTCGGATATTCTTCTCTTTCGAAATGAAGACAAGAACAAAAGCAATACGCAAAGACAAAAAGTATTATCAGTACTAAACATTACCAATAATAATTGCTACGAAAAACTAAACACGACCTCTTTTACCATCTCTCATGAGTTGTATGTATTATTAACAAAAATTTTTTAACTGTCCTCGCTTAAGATTCGAACTTGCGTCCTTTGCATTTGTAAGCCAGCACCTTAACCACTACACCAAGAAGATGGCATGGTGATCGTTTAGTTGTCGGCGTATTTGTTGTATTTGTGATTTTATGTTACCTCTTCGACAATTTTTACTCTTTTTTTTAAGTTTAACAGCTGTTTCTGGCTTTCTCTTTCGGTGTCGTCCTTTATTTACACAATGCACTATTCGTATTCACAGTTTGTGCCCCTCTGCAACGTCTTATTCAGATTAAGCTTTTCTTTTTGCCCCTCAGTAAACATTTGATTGATTTAATTCTCATACTCTCCACGGATGGAGCGCAGGAATGCCAGACTCGAAAAATAGGTGTACATTTACTTTCCTGACAGATCATACACTAATTTACCTAATTAGATTACGTCGCTGGATCCACACATTTGGAGAAAAATCACGCCATATCAAAAGGACAAGAACGTCAGTGTTACCAGACTGGATAACTATTGTCGGGTAACCTTTGTGTAGTGCTTGTGAATTGTGCAAAATAATGCGAGTATCAGCTTCTTGTTGGCAACAGAGCCTAGCTACATCTTGGATCTGTGAACGAAAAGTTTCACCTTTTGGCAGTTCATCAACAATAAACTGTAAATCAGGGAGGTTTGCACCATCAGAATGAATTGCTCAACCAGAAATTTAATCAGATTTGTTTTATTTACGGAGTTACTGATAAATCGCTTCCATTTTTAGATAAACGCGTACTCATATCTTGAATAATACTTTTAATACTTCCAACTTTGGGCTGATTTTATCGTCTTGCTCACAGGGGAACATTTTATATTGATAGTAGCTTGCCTAATCACACAATGTGCAATCGATAGAGTAGTGAAAAAAAATGAGAAATCCAAATGTTTACGGGCCGATACCCAAAAGCACAGGAGATACAGATGAAAGAAGAATCTAGAATCAAGCGAAGATAGCAATGCAAAAGACACACTGACACAGAAGGAACTTGAAAATGATTATAGTAATCAAAATGTCATTTGCACAACAGTATAGTAAGCAAACATTGCACCCACAGACATGCTCAATAACATTATATATAATGCAGTGTTGCCAATTGAGCATAAAATGAAATTTTGTTAAATGGCACGGAAAACAAACTATAACATGTAGAAAATCTAATTATGAGTAGAACCATACCTATGAAGTCATGATGTACAGTGTTGCCAGCATTAGGAAATAGACCTATATGAATCTCGGATGTAGAAGAAAACATATATTACACGATTCAAACTAGTTAAAATCAAAGTATGAGACCACGAACAAGAATATAATCACTGAAATACGAAAATAACGGACGGAGCACAGTGTCGAAGTAGATTTGCCCCCGTGGAAAATCAGATTAGTATCAAACACAACACATAAAACTGAAATGATGTATGCTCTTGGATTGACAATTGATTAGTAGGCTCACTTTTCTGGTGCACGTAACATTGCATCACCTCACATATTATTGATAGTCAATTTTTCAGTGTTGTTGTTAATAAAGCGCTCCAGAGTGTATTGGTACTGTATGTACTCTTCTGCATCCGAGATTCATGTAGGAATCTATATAGGTCTATCTTCAAATGTTGGCAACACTGTACATCATGACTTCACAGGTATGGTTCTACTTATAATTAGATTTTCTACATGTTATAATTTGTGCTCCGTGTCATTTAACAAAACCTCATTTTGTGCTCAGCTGGCAACACTACATTACATAAGACGTTATTGAGCATGTCTGTGGGTACAAAGTTTGCTTACTATACTGCTATGTAAATGTCATTTTGATTACTTTAATCATTTTGAAGTTCTTTCTGTGTAGATGTATCTTTTATATTGCTATCTTCACATGGCTCTAGATCCTTCCTTCCTCTGTATCTCCTGTGTTGTTGGGTGTCGGCCTGTAAAACTTTGGACTTCTCAATTTTCGTCACTCCTTTATCGATTGCACATTGTTTGATTAGGCAATGCTACTATCAATATAAGATGTTCCCTTGTCAGGGTGCAAATTACCGCGGAGATAAAGGGGATTCTCCCCCTCAATCACATTTTGTTCCCTCCAAAAAATCAACTGAAATATCCCCACCAGGGATGTTTGCTTTCCTCCCCAAACTTTGCTTAGTATAACACCAAATTTCATTGACTTTTGTAATTTCTTGTAAGAAAATCTGCTAGCTGTATTTCAAAATGAGCGTTTTAGACTATTCAGCTTCGGCAGTTTCTAATTTCCCCTACAATTTCACCGTTAGTTAGTTGAAGTATATTACTATGACTACAGCTGTTACTTGCAACCATATCCTCGTACCCTTCAGTTCGTCGTCGTTCATGAATTCGAATATACTAACTGCGGATAACAAAGTCACATGTGGATTTGTAAATGCTCTTAGTAGTTGGCCAAGAATAAATAACAACAAGCTTCTTCCACCATACTTGGCTAAAGTCGGATGAGTCATATACAACCTCTACATTTGTATCGATTACCATCTTGTTTTAATTTGTGTTATGGCTCATCTTCTAGTGTATTTTTTTCTTAGTGCATGATCCTCTTTCCCTAGTGGTTTGCGTCTACGCAAGCCGAAAGTTGAGTTTAATTTGTGGTAATTGGCATAGTAATTATAATAGCTGTCGGTAATTTTGCGTTATGTTGTATTGGGATACATAAATTTTACTGACAACGATATGAAATGTTTCCGTATATCACAATTATCTTGTTCAAGCAAAGTGGAGTAATATGTTTGTGCCAAGTTTTTTTTTTTTCTCTTTGTTGAAAAATTTCAGTGAATAGCTATTTCTAAGAAAAGAGATCTTCGTCAAGTAAAGAATTACATCATTTATGAAGGGCTATGGTTAACTAGCAGTTTGCATAATGTCCCAAAGTAGGACAAGTGGACTTCATAAAACATAAATGGATTATTATTGCATTTACAGTTTACGGAAATGAACTTTTGATACTGTGCTCAAAAACTGAGGTATATCCCTTTGGGGATCCCATGGTACAATTTGTACCATACGGGGTGTTTCATAGAGTGCATTGCGTTATAACTCTCCTATTTGAGCTTTTTCGTCCGTTTTTTTTTTTTTTTTTTTTGTTTGTTTGTTTTTCAAGTCCAGAGGCATTGTAGAAGACATTACGTATGGTTTCACACCTTCCTGCGTTGAGACATAGGAGGTAATGACGTCATAACGCTAAAATTTATATTTTCGTGTAATACTTTTTGGGGGTGTTTGTGTAAAGTATTTTTGGCGGGCTTATTTTTGCACGTAAAAGATTGAAATTTTGCACAAACATGGAGTCCACCGAATAGTATTTACCAGATTTTTTCTTCAGATTTCTGCGTTAAAACAGGGGGGATCCAGAGGGTCAAAAAGTTGAAAAGGGGGATATTTTTACCCCAAAATCCCGTTTTTCCTCATTTTCCTGCCTTAAATACATGATGGAGACAAGTGAATGGTACCGCCTGAAAGGCAGTTCTATTCTGAAGAGAATGATGTGCGACACATGGCCCTAGGGTTATTACGGAAGTGTCAGGGAATTTTTACCAAATGAAAATGAAATGAAATCTTTGAGTTTTACGTCCTATGGCTATGCCGGCTAGGCTAAAGGAGACGGTGATTATGAGAAATGAATGAAGTGGTGGAATGAAGAAAGTGGGAGGAAACGGGAGAACCCCGAGAAAACCCACGCACACGGTGTTTGTCCACCACAAAGTTAACTTGGCGGGAGCAGGGTTTGAACCCAGGACCCCATACACCAGAGGTGAACGCTCTAAGGGAATTTTTACCAAAATATAGTTCTGTATAGGGGAATTTTGGACATTTTCGGTATTAATTTTTGCGGGCTTAGTTTTGCACCTAGATGATTGAAATTGTGCACAAACATTTAGTGCATCGAAATGTATCTACCAGATATTTTTTTCAGATTTCTGCGTTAAAACAGAGAGGTACAAAGGAGCTAAACGTTGAAAAAGGGATTTTTTTACCAAAAAATCCCTTTCACGGGATTTTCCCGCATTAGGTATATGATGGGGACACGTGAATAGTACCGCCTGAAATGTCATGACATTTATACCAGTTGTCAATGAGGGACTACGCCATCTACCGGTAAAATATTACAACAGATGGCACTTGTTGTACTATTTGTTTTCAAAAGTTCGGTTTCTTTTGGAATGGAGGGTGTATCTCGTGCCTATATGTTTACATACACGCTCGGGACAGGGGCGTAAATAAGGGCCCCCAGACCCAACATTGCGGGTTGGCCCAAGCCATCACTGGGCCCCAAATCGGGAAGTGAGATGTAGAGAAGGTGTCGCAATCCACGCTGTCTGCGGGAGGACCCCCAAGCCTTTTGTTACACCACTGGCTCGGGATGCGTCCATAGTGCGCGGACACGTTACTGATTCAGAGAAAGCGCATACTTTGTTCCAGCAATTGCTAATACGACCGGACTGTATAAGCACTTCAACTATAGCGGGCTCATTAAGGTCTTTTTCCATCCTTCCTTTCGCTGTACAGTTTGCTGTCCACGCCAGTAATGCTGTCCGGAAAAGTTCAATTTAACGTTTATACTTTATTTGATAACGTAGCACACGGTGAATCAGCTCGGCTGTAGCCAGACAGTAAAATTGACTTCCTGAACTCCGTCCCGGAATCAATATATAAATAAAAAAAAATAATTAAAAATAACGTGATGAGCTTAGCGTTAGCGGGAAGTAGAAACGCGAGCTCGAAATTTGAGTTGAGAGTTTTTAAGTATTTGGCCTTCGATATGACCTCTAAGCAAGAAATCGGGAATAGCAGCAATCCATTTCTTGTATGATAGGCTAATACGTAGAATTTTTATTGAAAATGTAAATAAGCTTAACTGATGATTTCAGTGGTTTTCGTAATACTGAACTAATTTATTTTGCAAAGCTATGTGTAATAACCATAATAACCATGTCTAAAATACTATTTATTGATTTTAGAAAGGCGTACTACTCGGTTAGGAGAGAAACATTATACAACGTCCTTACAGAACTTGGAATACTGAGAAAGCTAATTAGATTAATTAAGATATATTTAAATGAATCCCAAAGTAAAGTCCGTGTAGGAGAATTTTTGTCAACGAGCTTTCACGTCGAAAATGGCCTGAAACAAGGAGGTGCGTTGTCGCCATTATTATTTAACTTCGTTCTGGAATACGCTATAAGGGAAATCAAAGATAGCAACCAGGGCATAGAGTTGAACGGTATCCACCAGGTTATGGCATATGCTGATGATGTAAATTTAATAGGGGATGATAGGAGAACAATAGAAAAAAAATGCAGAGATCTAATTAAACGCTTGCAGGGACATGGGTTTAGAAGTAAATGCAGATAAAACTAAATATATGGAAGTGCGTCGGGACCGGAATACAGCAAATTATGGATGCATTAAAATATTAAATAATACTTTTGATAAAGTGGATAGTTTCAAATATCTAGGATCAATATTAACAGACGAAAATCATATTCACGAAGAAATTAAATGTCGACTAAAAGCAGGGAATTAATGTTACTAATCGGTTCAAAATCTCTTGTCGTCGCGAATTCTATCGAGGAATTTGAAGCTTAAAATATACAAAACGATAATTATGCCTGTTTGTCTGTATGGCTGCAAAACATGGTCACTTACTCTGAGGGAAGAACATAGACTGAAAGTATTTGAGATCAAGATCCTGAGACGAATATTCGGACCCAAGAGGAACGGGAATGGGGAATGGCGGAAACTTCATAACGAGGAACTACATAATTTATATGGTCTACCCAACATTGTTAGGGTCGTTAAGTCTAGGAGGCTTAGGTGGGCGGGTCATGTAGCTAGGATGGAAGAAAGTAGAAACGCTTTCAAAGTCTTGACTGGAAGACCAATAGGAAAACGACCATTAGGAAGACCTAGGCGCATATGGGAGGACAATATTAAGATGGATCTCGCAGAGATTGGAATACCAAGTAGAAACTGGATGCAGTTAGCTAAGGATAGAATCAGTGGAGAGCTTTTGTGAACGCGGCATTGAATCTCCGGGTTTCATAGGCCATAGAGTTAGTTAGTTAGTTAGTTATGTGTAATAACCAGAGCCCGCCAAAATATAACTCTTATTTTCCTGAAATATGGCTTTTATGTACAGCTTTTATTTTGTCCATTACATTCCAATACTTACAGATTAAAAACTACAAATGGCCATTCTGTGAACAAATATCATTCTTTATTGAACATAGTAATCAAATCGTGTTCAATGTTGTCTGTTGACAAACACAATCTCCTGTCGTTGAGTAAGTACTTCAACTTTGAAAAGTAACCCTCAACGTCTACTGATGTCACTGGGCAAATTTGCACGAGAGCACGTCGAAATTTGTCCAATTATCTGGAAGTGGTTCCAGAGTGTTGGATCCTGTTAGTGTTTGAGCCTCTGCTCGCAGGGGCTTCCACCCACAATTTCGCCGCAGAATAGTTTCCACCTTCTTGTTTATTGTTTCGCTTACAGGGCCAGTCCATTTGTGCGATGTGAACTTTTCTACCTTTAAAATGGCTGTAGTTAGTTATATAGACTGGCTTTGAAGTTCCTATATTATTTGTGGGACCTCACCGTAGTTGTGTTCTATTGAGATGAGTTGTCTCTGCAGGAGGGGATTCTGAAGAATACTTTTAGCTTTCTTCACACATTCAGCATCCTCCTCCAATTGATCCACAACCTGAGAAACAATTTGGACATGTTCTAAGTTAATCTTCCTTTAGGTTAGATTAAAAATTCTGATAGATCTAAGGATAACAATGAAAACATTTCCCTCCTATTATTATTATTATATTTATAATTTCATCAAGTGTTTTAAATGCTAAGATTTGATTAAGAATGTAAGAAGTAATTTGTTGGGTAAGAATTTTATCTTTTAATGGGCGATTCATGCGTTAGGCACGGAACATTTGTACAACAAACTGTTTCCAAAAACTAGAAACATCGAAAGAAAATAAAAGAGTATAAAGAAGAGAGTTTTAAAAATTCTTGCTAACTCCTTGCCTTTGTGTTGCTAAACGAAAAGACAAAGTCTTTCCATCACAGGACGTAATTTGCTTTTTGCATCTACAAAGCTTCTTTCGTCTGTGTGTGCCAACTGAAAGTGCAATTATTGTTACAGATGGAGTGTTTTAATAGTTTTCACCCTTTGAATTTTTCTAGATGTTTCGCATAGTATGATGCTACTGATAACCATGTGTCCCAGCGGGTTAAGGTTGGTTCTGGGGGCAAGGGAACATGGGGTGACTTGCTCCTAAACATCGGAGCTATTCTCGGTGCTTTTAAGAAAATCTTCTTCCCAACAGAGATCAACCTATTAACCTCCGGATGCTCTTCTCTCACAGCAGCCTCAGCCACCCTGTGAAGTCCATGGGCCAAACATGTCACATGTACCAATTTTAGGTACAGGACCTTCAGCTTTGTTCCGGCACTAAGCATGTAAGCTATACTGTCAGCCACAAGCAATAATATCCTTTTATCAGTATTTGCAGCCCCTTGCCACAGAATGCCTGCAAATAAATTTAAATTTCAAAGGTGTCTGGATTACCTTTGGTTTATGAGAAGATTTGGTATATTTTCAAAGTAGATATTTAAGAGTCGTTGAAACTGTTGGTTAAAATTTAATGACTATTTTTCTATAGATAAATGAAATTTTTAAAACATTTGCTTGCAAAATATTCATTAGAGATGCTAAAACAGAAACAATACTACTCTGAAAATTTTAAGAGTTTGTTACATTGAGCGATAAGTTGACAAATTTTGAAACCGCGAAATTATCAGTTTTTTTTTTTTTTTTTTTTTGTAGATATGTAAGCAATTAATGCGTTTGAAAAATGTTACAAAGATTTCGCGCAATTATCAGGTATTTATGTAGATATGTAAGCAATTAATGCGTTTGAAAAATGTTACAAAGAACGAAAATGGAGAAATATAAAGAGTAATTTTGGAATCTATAATGTTAAAAGTCCTCACCCTACAATTACATTGTGAAAGACATTTCCGAACATTTTAATTGAGCGCTATGTAGTTACGCAAAGCTTCTTGTACTGTCTGGACGATACTAGCTGCATTTATTTTTTTCCAATGGAGCTACATGAATGAGATACCGTTTTCCAGCTTCAGCACTGTCAATTTTGCGAACCACAACATTTATATTACGTCCAAGGAGGTCAGTAGCTTCGTCTACGCTGATCCAAATTCTTGATTCACCGATGTCCTTCTTTATTGCAGCCAGATTCTGAAATTGTCAAAATCATTAGAACACGATTAATTATCACTTTTTTGTCTGTTAATGATTATTTGAAAAAGTAATTTGAATTGAATTTCTACAGTTACCATCAAAGAAAAATTCAGAATGAATATCCTGAATCAGGGGTGAACCAAAGGCGGAAATATATCCCCAAATTAAAAAAAAAAAGTTCAGTCATTGCATTAAAAACGAAGGAAGAAAACAATGCTAAAAGAAAGCAACATTGTGAAAAAATACCCTTCTCCCCTTTCCCGCAAAAAAAAAAAAAAAAAAAAAAACATAATAAATTCACCTCTGTCCTCGCGTTAGCCTTTTAGTGATCGAGCTTCTTGTACAATATGAGACCGATTGTACCGCCCAAATTTTCAGTAAGATGTGGACCGATTTTCTTATGTCTGTACATTAGGCCCTAATATTCATAGGCAGTTGAAACAAGAAGCAGGATACATATCTTCAGACCTGGTGCGGCAACATGTAAAAACAATACGCCACTGACGATTTTCACTCCCTAGTCTTCAGGTAAATATGTACCCGACGCACACAAAACGCTTCACGAAAATGTTCGTTTATTTGTACTATTAGGAGAAACGAAAAAGTATTTTCAAACATGGAAGTCGCCTTTGTTCCCTTACAAGAAATGGAAAATAACACAATATTTTCAAGTTGACTACATTGATACCAACGACCTTATTTGAACTAAATATATGTAAATACTTGATAAACAAATGGTTAGTATACACTGGTTTGGCAGTTAAAAGCAATTTTTGGCAGTAAACTTTTGTTTACATAAATTTCTACTGTTATCTGTTGGTACTTGTTGGTCTTACCTCTTCGTGAATTGTTGGTACTGTTCGCCGTAACGTAGAAACACTCGGGACTTTCTCAGTGCAGTACTTTTCCGAAAACGCACGAAGAGACCCATTTTCCAAATTTTGGAGTGGAATCTCATCCTATAAGAATGCTCGAACCAAGTCCTTCTCATTTTTTTTTTTTTTTTTTTTTTTTTTGTTCCTTAGAGGTTTCCATTTCTGTCAGTAACTTCAGTATTTGCACGCCTGGAAGCAACTTACTCTGGTGTACTATGGATTGTTTATGTTGAACTAATTCACATTTCTTCTTGAATTAAAACTGAAATAAAGAAGTAATGCTATTACTCGTAGCCCAGTAGCACGTATCTTTACATGAAAACATGTTTGAGTATCGACAAAAAAGAAACATAAGCAACAAAACTCTGTACTTCAAGATTTTCCTTGAACACTTGTTGATAAATCGAGAAATAAGTTGAGTGCTTTATTTTTACAACAGCAAAATTGTTCCGTTATTTTTGAAAGTGTGACATCGACTGTGCAGTTTCAACCAGAGATGTTCACCCTCGCGAGGGCGGGCTCATTTTTTTCAACTGGGCTTTCGCTCATTTATTCCTTTGGGAATCGTGCTCGGGCTCACTTCCCTCAGTTGGACTCGCGCTGACTTATTTCATTGGCGCTCGGGGTAGCGCTTAATTATTGAACCCGAGAACGGTTGAGCGCGAATGCTAGCTAGCGAGCGTTGGGCTCGTGAGTTTGGATGGCCATGAAATGGACTGATTAATAGCATACATTCTCCTCCAATGTCCACCACTGATGAAGTTGTTACAATTAATCGGAATTTTTAACTTTTCATAGTTTTGTGACAGCCCAAACTATTATCTGAATCGATATTTGTTAAAATAATGTCAGTCACTATTGTATCGATTTTCATTGTTTCTGTTTTTATAATCTACGTGGGTAGAGCTCTCATTTAGTTACAAAATAAATAATATGTTTTTTTCTTGTCCTTAAATAGAAATATCTGACACGTTAATACTGAAATTTTGTTAAAAGAGCTGCTTTAACAAAATAAATTTAATAAGTTCCACAAGACATAAGTTGTTTATGCAGCCGAAATTTGCAACTGTTGACTGATTGCCGTTTAGCGTCCTCTTTCGTCGGCGAGGCTATATGAGAAGTGGACCTATAGGTTTAACGCGGAATCCGATCCACTGTCGTTCAATGTTCTCCCACTCGGAATTGTCCCCAAGACCCCATGCACCAAAGGTTCGCGTGCAAGCCAGTGAGATAGGGTTTGTGTGTTGTGTTGTTCAATGATTTTTATTAGGAATAAAATACGTTACAGGATGCTATACTGATTGTAAATATTATAGTGCAAGTATTGAACAATTGTGTGGTAAAAGGAGAAATATAAATTTGGACAAATTAAAAATAAAGCCTGAAAAAAAAAAAAAAAAAACTGTAGGATATATGAAACATAAAACTTAGGGAAAGCCACTTCAGCAAAACGAGTAGGACTTTGTTGTGGGTAAACAGTTTAATTATATTATTATTAATTTCGCACAAATGTGCCACACATCATAGCATGGGCGGCGATTAGGGGGCAAAGGGGGACAGATACCCCCCCACTCTTTTGAAATGACCCATTAATGTCGCTATATAATTTTATTTGGAAATATAAAGTTTTTGTATGTATTAAGGTTCATAGAATGAAAATGGTGCCATAAAATATTTGCCGTTCCGTGAGGACGTATTAGTTGTCTTCCCGTACAGTTTAGAAAGCTACAGGAGTTGCGTTTTGATTGCCACGAAAAATGGCTCAAGAATTAACCTATCCGAGTGTACTTTCATATTCATTTCTTCTTACAAGGGCTCGATATGTTAGTCAGCCGCTTTGGAACTAATTGAGATAACGTTTCGCAGAGAAAGAAGTCCTTCATAAGCAGTGTTTCTTTCAGAAACAATGTTCTGGGGGGGGGAGGGGGCACACTTAGTATCCCGGGGCAGCACTGCAGGTACTATTCTATTCATTATTATATTATAGACGTATTATTTTGGTCTCCTCCGGGGGGAGGTTCTCAGAGCTTCGGGGGGCAGTACCCCCAAAAACAACATGTCTGGAAGAAACACTCTTCACAACTTATTCTGTAATTGCACAAAAATCGACAGTTCCTGAAATGTCTTTTCTTCTTTCTAATAGTAAGGAATATTTGATTTGATTTTTTTTAAATATCCCTTCAGCAGTGAGACTATATGAGACGTGAACCTACCGATTAACGTAGAATACGAACCACATGAGCTCCCACCAGGAATCGAACCCGGGTCTCCCACGTCAAAGTTGCGGCATTGTTTTTCAGTGTAATATACGAGTTCAGGGGTGTACATATACAATTTTGTATATACAATTAAATTTAGTGAATTCAACATAATTCTAGGTTTTAGGATTATTTGGGATAACTGGAGTGTGGAGTGATTCTAAGTATTGTTGAAATGTAATGAAATCTTTAAGTTTAACGTCCCATGCTTATGCCGGTTAGGCTAAAGGAGACGGTGATAATAAGAAATGAGTGAAATGGTGGAATGAATAAAGTGGGAGGAAACGGGAGAACCCCGAGAAAACCCACGAGAACGGCGTTTGTCCACCACAAAGTCCACACGGCGCGAGCTGATATCGAACCAGGGACCCCAAGCACCAGAGGTGAATTACTGAGCCACCGCGCCCCCTTAAATATTGTTGAGTTTTGATATATTCCAAGAAAGTGAAAACTGCACCTAATGGCAATAAACATGTTTCGGGAAGCTGCAAAAGTATTTCTTTAAATGTCGCAGCATATGCTTGTAGTATTTACTGTCTTTCTACTCCGGTCTCCCGAACCACTTAGCCAGGAGGGAGGGAGTTAGGCTGTATTTTGTGTAATTTAATATATCCATATTTAAAAACATTCTGTGTTTAGAAGGAAAAAAATGTAACTAACAGGAGAACAGAATATTTTTTTTCAAAGTGTAAAAAAATAAAACTGTTGGGTGTTACACTATTCTTAGTTCGTGGAATTTTCCAATGACTCGTTTGAGTTCAGAGGTACTTGTTTGTCTCGCTTCCCATCTCAGGTAGAAATATCTTAATAGTAGCTAGCAGGGATTTGCAGAGGCTTATGCCTTTGTCGGAAATATTTTTAGCGATCTGATTCACATCTCTGCAATTCATTCTTCAATAGTGAGACTGAGACTACCAAATGTGTCACTTTGAGGATAATTCAATTCCTAGAATTTGCCAAGACCAAAAAATTCTGTGAATACAAGTGCTTCGTTTAAAAGTGCATCCAAGCGTAAAATCATGTGATGCTTGTTTGAATACAGAAATTTCAACAATTAGATATTCATTTGATAAGAAAGCTCGTTCTTATTTTGTTGGATGGAAACAGATACGTTGATCATAAACCACAAAGAATGAAGGAAAAGAAGGGTTATATTTAACTATGTGAAGCTGTCATACATAACAGAGTAAACCTTCGAAGAGGTCTCGCGTTCAATTCTGACTATGATTTTTTTCCTAGTCCTACCAGTTTACCATTGTTTGGTACATCCGTCTTTTCAATTTCCATCTCATCCCGTTCTATTCTAAGAAGTGCAGCCAATGAGTTATTAATTGGATGGCACCAACACGGCATACAACGGCAAACTTTACAAACAGGCTGACAGATTGGGTTTATCTATTTAGAAATAGATCTTAATATTAAACCAGTTGAGAATGCTCGAATAGCATTGCCAGAACAAACTTGAATTTTTTTTTTCGAAATTTATATGAAATTGCATATTAAATGTATTTGATTAAATTCAATAGATAATACAATATATATAATTATATTAATATAAATTAAATCGTAATAAAGTAATTAGAAAATATCATACAAATTGTAGGCAATTAATTAAATGAAAAATATGAAAAATATGTAGTTATTTAAATTATTTAAAAGTTTAAATTGAAATAACTAATGACGCAATAATTTTTCGATCAATAACTAGTATTGGTATTAAAGTGACGCTAAAAATGCCTCACTTCTTTTAGATATTTTTTGATGCTCCATCGAATGGGGGGGCTCAAAATTGAAAAATTCGCAAATAACACACACATCAGGGGCGATCGGGGCAGTCCCCCCGCAGAAGAGGAAACTTTCTTATTTTATATATATGAATAAAACCCATCCCAGAGTTTAGAGCCCTTAAAAGTAGCAGTATTACAATCCCCCCCCCAGAAGTCGGTTCTGGATCCGCCCCTGACCCAAACACACACACACACACACACACACACAGAGAGAAAGACATGTAGAATTCAATAACGAACTTTTTAAATGAATTAAATGTAGACACCGTAAATTGATAACACTTAGTGTAATCCACTTCATCAAAGTCAGTTATTAGTTGATCAATAATTTTAATTGATCTTAAATTAGGATTATCTTATAAATCTAGGAAACCTTAGAAATAAAGAAGCAAAACTACCTGAAGTATTCGGCTATGGTTCATCTAACCATGGGCGTCGTAACGAGGGGCTTGGGTGGTTGCGTTCCTCCCAGATTTTCGTCACACGTATGTAAGCAAACTAAGAAAATAAAAGCATATATTCAGGGGTGTAGTCGAGAGTATACGAAGGTGTAATGCTCAATCTTAGTAATTTGCGCATACTTTCTGCTTCAAGGCGTGTAGTACTGTATTCAAAACTAGCATATATAACCTGTGAAATTTTTAAGACTAGCGTATACTCTGTGAAGATTTTAAGACTATGGTGTACGCCGTGTGAAATTTTAGGACTTGAGCAGGAAGTTTTTGATAGTCTATTATTGCAACACAGCCCCTGCCCACTGCAGCCCCTAGTTTCTCTCTTTCTAAACATTTTCCTCTACTTTATAAACATTTTCTATATATTTTACATCCCTGGAGTTGGTGACCCCGCATCGTGGAGATTGTGGAGACATTATCTAAGCCTTTGGTCAAGTGACCTTACAGTTGGATCTGTCAAGTGACCTTACATTTACATAGATTACTATTGAGATAAGTGGGTAAAACTGCATTCAGGTTTACACCTATAATTTCATGATTCTTAGTGTTCATCCTCCCGAAGGGAAACTTTCGAAGATGTTCTCAATTCTAACTATAGAGAAACGTTCTCACACAACAGAATAAACATAATTTCAAACCGTTCATGATCTATATTTAAAAAAGAATAGCACTCTACTAACGTAATTTGCTGTTTTGGAAAGTATAAGTTTTACTTATGAATATCTGGGAATCAGTCGATCTGTCTGTATTCTGACGTATTAGAGTTAATGTCCCTTTATAATTCATCACCGATGCCGATGCTAAATGGTACGTGAATCTATAGTTTATGGTAGGACCCGAACCACCATAATGCGTTCAAACTTCACTCAAGGGAATCGAACCTGAGACTTGCTGCAAAGCAGACATGCTTTCTAGACACTATACTAACTTCCTTTTGTATATTTCAATATCATTAACTTTCAGTAATCACCGGTAATCGACCTATAACCAGAGTCGAAGTCGAAGAGGGAGTTATTGAAAATGTTTAATTATCCTAATTTTTATGTAAGTATTTCACTTTAGAATATTAGCGTTTAAATACTCCTCTCCCCCATATAACCATTACACACGCTAATACTATGTAACAAGCAGTAACGACTACGTATTATCAGGTGCAACATTTAATCAATCAACATATAACATATAAAGCTTATAGAATTTTAATTAGTCAGGTGGATTACATCTTATGAAAAAAGTTGAATAATTTCCACCTTATATGTTAGTTGTTTGACGTAACGTAAGCATGAAGGTAAGCTTAGATCTTTGTTCGAAATTCATATTGAAATGATATTCGCAAAGAATCTTCAGTGGGCTGAATCTCTTTCGTTCCAGGTTGGCTACAAGACTGCGATAATCGTAATACGTAAAAATGAAGATTTTATTCCACAGTCAGAATTTTTAAACTATCCTATCTCTTCAAGTCAATAATTGTCTGTTTTGCATTATTACTTTTCAACCACAGAGCAAAATAATTCAGTCATTCTACTCCTGTTTTAATGATGTATGGCAGCGTGTAACAAATTGTTGCTAGGTCCTGGGCAAGAAAAGTTTGTGATCGCCCTTTCAGTTTTTAATTGCTAATTATAATAAAATTTCTGGGAATCAATTAATCTACACATTTAATTATTTGTGCTAAAGAAAATAAAGGTTTGTTCTCTTACTTTCCCGTTCCACCATTTTTTTCATCATCATTGACTTGCAATTTCATCCATCTCCTTTAGCAGTTAGATAACTATGGGGCGCTAAACTAAAGATTTCATCTTTTCTTTCATTACTACAATCTTAAAGTTTGCACGACATTATTAATTGTTGAATTGGTGGATTTATAAAAGTCAGTGCTAAATCATTTTAGGCTCGATAATCTTTCCCAGGCCCCTGGAGGCGCTAAGCTTTGAGCGTGCCATTTAGGGAGGAACGGTGGCTCAGCGATAGAGAAATTACCTTTGTTCGAAGAGTCGCATGTTCGATTCCCGTCCGAGTAAGTTCGTGGTGGAGGACATCGTGTTCGTGGGTTTTCTGGGGATTATCCAGTTCCCTACCACATTCTCATTCAACTATTTATTTCATCATTCACCTCTGTCTCCTTTAGCATTTAGCTTGCATAATCGTGGGATCTTAAACTAAAGATTTCATTTTTCATTTGCCTTTACGTATTTGTAGTGTAAGGAATCCTTGAGACAACGTTTGAAAGATATCATTTCATAATTGTTGGAATTACTGAAAATAAACTTTCCAACAATGATAGCTGCCAAAAATGAACCAAGGCCAAAGTGATAAAGTGCACAAATTGGCCCCTAGGGTAGTTTCTTAACAGCCAAGGATTTGCACGAGTTTTATTTCTCCGTCCAGAGATGGAGTTAGCATCGCAGTCGGTCTTGCCTTCGCTCGCAGAAACATCTGTGAAAAAGTTTGTTGTTTCATTTGATGTTGCCATCTCAATAATGAAAAAGTGTTAAATACAGTCAAATCAGTTGACGAATAATGAACATAAAGAACATAATTGTTTTATATATACAATTCTTTTGTATATTTATACGTGTGTGTTTGTGTGTATTGGTAAAATAAGTCATGGTTTACGTCTAATAATAAGAAAACAGTCTATAACATGTCATGAAATCTCAAACGCCCTCCAATCGCCCCTTTTTGTTCCAAGCCTCGTTTAGAAAGAAAACGCCTGTGGGGGCGTTAAGCCATTGTTAAGAACCAGTGACTTAAATCATGAAAATATTTTCAAGATTCTCATCATTATTCCGAATAATCAATCTCTTTATAGGCTATATTGTTCATAGGCACGTAGCCAAGGGGAGGGTTCGGACCCCTTTGAAGTTTCACAAAAAGGAAAAAAGTATTGAAAGTTTGCGATAAATGGGAATTTCTTGTTTTATCTTCATTCTTGTACATTTTTAGAATACGAAATACCAGTAAATTAAATACATTTAATAAATACCTGCAGAGAAAAGGAAGATATGAAATGATTACTTGTTCTGTATTGCTTGGTATATAATGTGTTTCTATGGAGTATCTGATACGTTTTTATTATTATTATTTCTCTGTGCATAAAAACGCGTACCAATGAGCGAAATATCGCGCTAATACACTTACGTTATTTTTTATTTTTGTAAGTAACCCTGTAACTTCTTCCTTCTGTTTCAAATATTTATATATTTTCAACCCAGCAAGTCTTTTCTTCTGTTACGAAATAAAATACTAAAGTATTTAAAAACAGATTTTGTTCGATTTAGAGATGGAAATTGTACAGTAATTTGGCTGTCCGCAGAAGTACATCTAAACCCGATTACCGTACGGATAATATAATAATTATATTAACGGATGATAATTATATTAAACTTTGTAAATTTGCCCCTAAAATTAGACTAAATTTACAAAAATGTCGGGATATTGGGGGGTTCGGACCCGCAGGACCCACTTCCTGCGTACGCCCCTGGTCTTCACAATCCTGAGCTTGTCATGTGATGTGAAATTGGTCATCTCAAAATTTTATCTTGTAGAACACGTTATGCTCCCCTGGTCTGTAGTTTGAATACATGTATCCATGTATCAAGTTCGGATACATGAGAACTTATTTGATTTGATGGGAATTTAATCACTATATATTAAGCACTTATCCAGGTTTTCTTTTCGCGGGGGGTGACAAGGGGAAGTCTCGTAAGCACCTAATTCTAATGTTTTAAAATATCAATTTGTTTTCAAAATAATAATAATAATAATATAATGCAAGAGTTCTATTCTTGCTTAAACTTTTCCTTACTTTTCATTATAAGAACCAGTTTAGTTTGAAGGAACTGTATTGTGGCACAAAGAAAGTCAAACAAATATTTCCGAGAGATATGTAACTAAGGAAAATGTCTGCGATAGCATATAACAAGAATAACAATAAAACACTGAGTGTATAGTTCCATTACATTTTCAGTTGTAAACAGAACAGAAACGAAATTTTAATCCTATTTAAAAGTGTTCTTTTTCTTTTTATTATTCCACCAAGGGGCAATGACATCACGGTATGTTCTTAGACTTAAAAGAAGACGAAACACATTGCCCAAAATTTTGACAGACTCGAAGCAGGGGCGGATCCAGGGGGGGGGGCGATCGCCCCCCCCAGAAGAGGAAACTTTCTTATTTTATATATATAAATAAAGCCCATCCTGAAGTTTGAAGCCCTTAAAAGTAGCAGTATGACAACCCACCGCCCCCCCAGAAGTCGGTCCTGGATCCGCCCCTGACTCGAAGTAATTTGAAACAAGAGAATCTCAAAAGCGTAAAAGTATGTTTATTAAAAACGTGCTTCAGTTTCGGAGGGGACATGAGTTCCCAGGTCCCCCTGGATCAGTGTTGGGTAAGTTACTTGTAAAAATGTAACGCGTTACAAGTTACTTTACTTTCTCTTAAAATGTAAGGCGTTAGTAACGCGTTACTTGCAACAAAAAAGTAACTGTTACTTTACTTCGAAAGTAACGCGTTACCAATGCGTTACTTTTAGGTCAGAAACTTTAAAAATGTGAAAAAATTGACTTCAATTTTCCGTACTACTATTACTATTATTATTATTATTATTATTATTATTATTATTATTATTATTATTATTATTATTATTATTATTATTATTATTATTATTATTATTATTGCACTTTTGAATCGCTTTATGTAAATGCAAGGACAAATTTTTACTTGATATATGAACATTTTCATATAATGTAACATTGATAAAATGCCATACTGCGTTACTCGTAGGGATGGACACGAGCGAGGCCGAGCGAGTTTTCATTGAAACTCGATTCGACTAGAAACAGACATCTTTGAGCTTGAGCCGAAAACTAGGCTCGAAAAGTTTCCTCCAACTCGACTCGAATTGGGGTCGAGTTTCGAGTCGAGTCGAGCCAAATCCGGTGTGTAGTTTCGAGTACATTCTTCATGTGTATTACATAGACAGTATAATTATTATCAATGACACTACTACTACTACAACTTATTATTATTATTATTATTATTATTATTATTATTATTATTATTATTATTATTATTATTATTATTATTATTATTATTATTATTATTAAGTATAACAACACTGTATATAAACATGAAAGATAGGCGGTTTGTATTTGAATACTGAAAAAGTACTTGATTGCCAACCTCGGTAATCATGAAGCCTTGGAGTCAAGGACATTGTTCACTAGCATCTGAATTTAGGTTGAGGGTCTAGGTTGAGTATTCGGGCTCGAGCCAAACACTGTTAAAAGTTGTAGGGCAATGGCCAAATATCTTCAAAACTGCTCGGCCCGGGTTTAGAATTGTCAACGACTCGAGCAGCTCGGCTCACAGCTCATTCACTATCGACCCGAACTGAGAAGTGAGCTGAGCCAACAGTTCACCCAACCGACTCGGCTAGAGCCCTCGGCTAAGTTGAGCCGAACCGAGCAGATGGCTCATCCCTACCAAGCCAGCTCGAGCCGATGGTTCACCCCAAGTGAGCTGGCTCGAGCCATCTTCTCAGTTGAGTCGAGCCGAGCTGAACTTGTTATAAAAATCTCTTGTGGTCTCGCTATCGAGATAAGACGAGATGCGAGCAGTGTCCCCTCTCGTGAGCAACACTAAAAGTATTCCATATTACTGTTTAGCTTACATTTCTCATGGCTTTCGTTTTCCAATGTAATCAGACCATGATTTCAAGACGAGTTAAAACGAACGAGCCATTTATCAAACTCGACTGGACTCGAAACTCGACGCGAAAAACTGAATCGGCTTGGAACTCGACTCGAGAATATTACCTTTGAGTCAACTCGAGTCAAGTCGAGTTTTAGCTTGACTCGTGCTCATCCCTATGCGTTAGAAAAAATGGTTGCATATTATTCTACTAAACTAATTATATAATAATAACAATGTTGTTATGTAAAATTTAAAATACAGAATATAGAGAAACATTACACTACAACTAATAAAATGAGAACACATGAACTGGGAGTGAATCAAAACTTGCCAGTAACTCTAAAATCCGTACATGCTTTTTAAAGCTAGTTTCAAACTCTATAATCAACGGGACTCTAGGATAAGCAAACTGATCTGAAAGAACTCCAATATTACATACCATCAGCAAACTATTTTCTAGTAATAAAGTAGGCCTGCTCATCAGAACACAGATTATTCATATTAACCCCTTACTGGAATCGTTAATTATGGTACCCTAGTTGTTGATACAGTGAAACCTCTACTAACGGACACCTCTGTAAAGCGGACACCTCTCATAACGGACATATTTTGTAATCCCCAAACACTGTAATAGGAAAAAACCATATTGACAAACCTCTCTAAAGCGGACACTCTCTAGTACGGACACGGACAATCTTTTCTGTCTCTTATAGGTATTATTTACCTCCATATTACGGACACTTTCTCTAGAAACAAGTTGAAAAATACAGAAAAAAATTCATTTTCAGAAATGCATACATGTATCACCAAGGAAACGTTGTAATAACATTTTTCCTCGCCAACTAGCTGTTCAGAAACTCAGATGAAGCGTCTTTGTTTAACAACACCCTCATATCATTTGCTTGCATTCCACTCCCACCCAACCTGTTTTAGAATCAAAAGTGATTGACAGTTGCCTGCCATTTGGGATGACACGTCATTCTACTGTTCCGCTGGAATCAAGCAGAAGACATGTTTGGTAATTTTTGTCCACGTATTCGCATATTGTCTTAGTGCCTCTATTTGTAGACGGAAGCAATAAGGTGTAAGTTGTTGTGAGCTTTCGAAATGCCACGAGAAGCGCTAATGTTAAAATCGAATTGATTGAATTTTCGAAGAGTACTAAGGTGTGCGAAGGATAGCTGAAAATTTTTGTATCGGTAAAACACAAACACCTGAGATAATATAAAACCAAGACAAGTTAATAAAGTTGTGGTGTGAAAATGACAATGAAAATAGTGTCTCATTGCTTGGAACAAAGTTGGTGTGCAAGTGAATGTTTTTATAGAGTGCGGAATGAAAAAAAAATCCTGTGTTAGGGTCAACGCTAAAAGCTAAGAATTTAGAGGTAGCAACAGAAATGAATGTTTTAGATTTCAAGGTCTCGAACGAGTGGTTAGAGAAGTTTCGGATTAGACAAAATTTCTTTCACAGCGATTAGTGGAGAATCCGCAGATATCGACATGCCCACAGTCATAGAACGGTTTGATAAATTACCTTCAATAGTTTGTAATTACCTATCACCTTATTTACTAATTTACGTAAGAAAATATCGAAACCTCTCTAAGACGGACACCTCTCTATAGCGGACAATTTTTGATTCCCCACTGCTGTCCGCTTTAGAGAGGTTTCACTGTAAATATTTTTCGCCGGGGCACTTCAGACACTTTAGTTTTAAATTCTATCCACCATCATCCTCAGTTCTTAAGAAAAAAGTATTCTTTCAAATGTTCGAACCGTAAAATATTTTCGTTCTCCATCTTTCGTTATCCATAGAAACAACACCAATCAAAGTACCGGTATCATTGCACTCCTAGTTCACTCACTGAATGTTTTGATTTGAAGCTGTGAAAATCTACGACAAACTCTTCCAGATGCTTGCAATCAGTACACGTGATTTCCCTAAGGCTGTCCTCATCTTTCAAAAACAGCAAGTGGCACTACGAACTTATCTGTTTCTCTGTATGTCTGTGACTGTCGGTCACTGGCATACGTAGTTCATGCTCGATTGTTTCATTCTGAGAAATTCACTTAGAGGGAAGAAACATTTGTTTCCGAAAAAGATATACATATATTGTAGTTACTCATCCGAAATGTAACGCGAAAAAAGTAACGCAAACTAGGTACGTTACTTAAAAATTTGTAACGCGTTATCGTTACAGTTACTTTTGAAAAAATGTAACGCGTTACTAGGAAACGTTACTTAAAAAGTAACGCGTTACAAGTAACGCGTTACTTGCGTTACGTTACTTCCCAAGACTGCCCTGGATACGTACCTGCTATATATGCTTGCTGTGGTGGAAGCTTCACGTTGATCTGTTTCAATAGTTTGAACGGTTGTTGCCATAATTCATCGATGGATACAGAGAAAAATATATAGCCTTTCATATCACCCTTAAAGATAAAGTATCTGTATTTGCTAATGTCTTGGCCTCAGATACGTACGCAGGAATTTATTTTGGGAGGGGTCCAAACCATTTCGGAAGGTCCGAGGTTAAATTATATTAAAATGTGTAAAATTACCCCTAAAGTTAGACTAAATTTAGAAAAAAGTCGGAACTTCGGGGGGTCCGGATCCCTAGGACCCACCCTCTGCGTACGTCCCTGGGTAAATGTATGAAGAAATGTTAGAAACTTTAATTGAAAATTCCAGGGGTATCCTGTAGAGATAGTAAATTCTGAAATAGCCCTCGATCAAGCCATGTAAAGTATTTTTTGGAGAAGGTGTACTTGTTATGTACAGAAGGAGAAGGTGTACAGAAGAATGTTTTTTCTGCCTTATTTTATCACACATGTAATTTCGTTTACGTTATGTTGTTCCTCCATGCATCAATATCCAAACTCCCCCAGCAAAAATACAGAACCCCAGACAAAATTCTGGAAAAACCCATGGTTGGGGCCGGTGCTGGCCATACACCGTCGTCTGGTTACTCCGGTTTTATATATATCATTTGTTATTATTTATCAAATTTAATAAAATTTTAAAACGACAATATAAAAAAAAAAAGCCATAGAAACCTCTTCTGTCGCCTTGAAATACAAAAGCATCAAATACGAATTGAAAGGATGGGATTTCAAGGAAAAAGAATGGCCCAAAAACTTGTCTTGAGAACCAAGTAATTAGAAGAACATGTTTGGTAGCAGCAGTCTATATCTATAGCACTAACCCCTACGGGGGAGTTCTTTCAATGGTGATTCACCCATCCTCGGTCAGTATCTCTCCGCGTGTAGAAGCTATCACTCACTCCAGAAAACTCGTCCTATAGAGCGGAGATGTTCATTCTTCCTTGACGTACCTCGCGCTCACTACTACCCTTCTATCCTCTCTACAAAAAGATATACACAAAATACAAATAACAGGAAAAGCAATCGGCAACTGTCACTCAGCATTCACCGGGCTTGTGACCGTCAAGAATGTGTATCACAGTGATTCTCAAACAATTTGCCTCTAGACCCGCTTTAGAAGTCAGTAAAAGTTACAACGCCTCCTCTTTGTATAATACTAATGTCACAAAGTCATTTACGAATGAATATTTTTAAACTTACAAACTCCTTGATATTTTACCGATTTTGGGAGTTGTTACCAAACAGTTTGAGAAACACTGGTACAATGTCTTCTTGGTTGCTTTCCCAGTTACCTGGGGTAGTCAGACTAGCGATTTCTTTATTTATGCTAAAATACAAATAATGGTATGATTGTTTGGTTATTCAGCGCAAGAATACTGTTACTACATTTAAAAACTTGGAACCTGGAAATTTAAGTAATGTTAAGTAGTTATTTGTGTGAGACTCTTAGTAACACAAGTACATAAGAGTCTATGTGAATAAAAAATATGTAACAGAATATTTGAGTAAAAATAAAGTGTCGCAATGATAATTTTCATTTTATAAATTGTTTACACTATTTAGATCATTCTTAGTTCTCTATTTTGAGTCTTTATATCATATAATAATACCCTAAGTTAGTTTATTCAATATTAACAAGTACATCAACATGAACAAATTCAAATACATACACAGCGCAACTATAAAACAAAGAGCAACAAATAAACACAATACAAGTTTACATTATTAAGAAAATATTTACATTATTTGTATATTTCCTAACCATGATCCAGTAACCATTTTCCAGCATTTCGAATAACACGATAGAAGCAGTATTATAAAACATTACATGAGTAATTAACGAACTGCAAATATACAATAATAGTAACAATAATTATATACACATGCTGAACACGATTATTTAGAACACAAATTCGTTGCAGTAAGTATGTACTGTACATTATTACACCTATTTCATCTTTGCTCGATCATTGTCTTTTTTCTTGGCGATCTTGCTTTGAGCACTTAGGATATATTCCGGGTCTCTGCAGGGCATCCCACGTTGTACCATAGAATCTACTATCTCAGGAAGCATACACTCTTTAAAAAACCGTATAAATTTCGGTAGCATAACATTTTCCAATAATTCTTCATCTCTTCTTACTTCCACAATGTGTAAAGGTGATTTATCATTAATGTATACAACTAAAAAGCATTTGTCTAATTAGGTAATATTCAACGGGCCCTGAATTTGGTAGTAGTAGTCGCTGTTAGTATTTAGTCCTATAGTTCCGTCTGGAAGAGCTCTAAGAAAAAATGCCCCTGTCTTTTTCTTTCTCTTCAGTGACATCCTTTTTTCTGAGTGTAGGAACACACTTTACTTCCACTAACGCATCATCTACTACATATCCTGAAATATGATTAGAAGAGAATTAATTAATAGACAAGAATGAAAATAGATTTAAAAAAAAAACTAATATAATAATTTGTCTGTCCCTTTTCCATAAACAAAAAGGAAGTGGTTTGGTTTCGTTCAGACTCAGTCCTCTAATTATACCTCTAATTATAGCACACTGAACAAACAGCACTTATTAGACTTAAACACTTATTATATTATATCAACAAAGAAGTTGAAAAATATTTCTTGCCATCTGGACTAGTAGCTAAGATACTATACTTATAATCAATATATAATCCTCGTTTCTCTACTGGCACATTCTTCTCCTCCGCAAACTTTCATAGAGCAACATCTTCATGATTTCTTCCGTATTCTATTGATGGTGTCGATAGATTTCTCTTGTGTAAAATGTCTTTCACCAACACATGGCACGAAGTGTGATCTTTACGTTTCACAACTTTACCGAAGATGGATGACGTTAGACGGTTGCGGTGATGTTCTTCATAAATCGAATTCCCATGTTGTCCGCGGGAGGATACTTCAATTAAATTTCTTTCATCTGAACTGACCTAATATGAAAAATAATGTAAAGCATTCTTGAAACAGGACAGGGTGAACTGAAATTTGTAAGCGATATTGTAAGCACAAATAGCTACTTTTCCTACAAACATTAAAAGGAATGTTCATTAAACATATCCTTCAAAATTATCTTTGTCGAGGTATATGTTTGCGAAATATGTAAAAACGAAGTTTCGAGACAACCTGGAATCGTAGAGTTGAAACATATTTTATAATTACACGAATCCATAAAACTGATAGGCTCCCAGAAATTCTCGTAATTTTCTCTACTTACTCAATGTGTATCCATCCAGAGAAAGGAGTCAATTACAGAACAACGATAAAATGTATAAGGTTCGCAGATGAATGTGAAAAGTAATTCTTAGTGTTTTTGTGGACGTACGAAGAAGGATATTGGTAAAGGTAAATGAGACCTCATGACGAGATTCTCCGAAATAAAAATCACGAAGGAAAAAACAAGTGGCACATGTAAAACACATCAAATTTACTTTAGAAAACGAAAAATAAAATAATCACGTCTCATTTCGAAAAAAATAGTAAATCAAAATATTTACGATAAAAGAAGACAAAACGAACGCGCAATACCAAGCAATGAGATTTATTCATCACTTTCAGTAAGGTTAAGTAATAGTAGCGAATGAACGTTAGGCTACAATTTGGTTTTCCCCAAATCATTAATCCCTTCATGAACATTGAAGATCTTTTTCCTGTTTTCGTCAAAATACTACAAATTTTCTCACACTACTGACACTTGTAGTACATTCTTTATTTTAACCACATGAACTCATTTTATTTACAGATACTTTATCAAAATGAGATAGTAGATTTTGTCACTCGCTATAGCTTAACATATACAATACATCTAATTTTAAACACACACGCACAATATGATGCTGTCTGATTGGTTTGTGTACATGTGTCTGGATAAATATAGAACAAAAAAATAGACTATACTTACGGATTCAAGTTTCCCTTCAATGTTAGTCTTGCTCATGCATGGAATATCTAAAATGCTGAGTAATTCTTCTAGGTGAGAGTAACCACTTCCTATAGATACCGTGGCCCAAACTGCTGACATATTAACAGTTGACACTTTCGTTTTTGAGTCCAATTTCTCAGTAGAATGGCTAACTTCCCGGTTGCATGCTCGACATTTGAAGTACAAATAACTAACAAGTCCTAGTCGCCGTTCTTTTATAAAGTCCAATTTACCGCCAGTGCATATTCTTCTATGGTTATCTTGAAGTGTTAATGCCCATTGAAGAAAATGTTCCAAGTTAACAATTCGATAGCCGCTTGGGACGCCATTTCGTGTCACATTTCCACGCTCAGTCTCAAGTATGAAAGTTTCAGGATCAAAGCTGCAAAGAAGAAACAAGTGAGTATCGTTCCACAGTGTGAAACTACGGTAGACTTCCAAACTATACAAATTACATAGTAAAACTGGAAATAGTAGAGACCGGAAGTAGTTGATTTCTACCACTTCCGGTTTAAATAGAAGATTCTCGAAGAAGATTGTACCTATTCTTGGAACAATGAATCGATTCTCAGAAACCTCTTGTCGATATCTCTTACCGTTTTTGAGTTATGACAAATATTGTTGAAACCGGAAGTGACCGATTTGTACAGCTTCCGGTTTAACTTGAAGATTGGTGAAGGAGATAGGACATATTCTTAGGGTGCTGAATCGATATCTGAAAACTGCTTGTCGATAACTCTTACAGTTTTATGTCAATGAAAATCAATATTGAAACCGGAAGTAGAAGTGAATTTCTACCACTTCCGGTTTTAGTGGAAATACAGAAGTCGAAGTGTTTTGTTTCTTTGACACCTTGAATCGATTCCTGAGAACCGTTTGACGCTAGCTATTATCGTTTCTGGGTTATGACTATTACTGTTGAAACAGGAAGTGGTAAAAATTGACCACTTCCGGTTTAAGTAGGAGGTTGTTGAAGGAGATGGAATCTGTTCATGGGATGCTGAATCGATTCCAAAAAAACACTTATCGATAGATTTTACCGCTTAAATTGTATGAAAATAAGTCTTACCGTTTTTGTTGTGATACCTGTTGACAGACAGACAGATAGACAGACGGACGGACACAGCCGTTCTAAAGGACTTCAATTTCTTATGCATAGCATAGTTTGGAAGTCTAAAATTAATCCAGAAGTTTCAGAGGCATCATTGGGGTACAATGATAGCTACGTGATATATATAGAGACGTGCAGATGGACGGGGGTCTATGGGTCCATACCCAACCCATCCCAGAAAATTCTGAGCAAATGAAAAAAAAATACTTCTATAGAAAAATAAATAGCAAATTCCACATTTTAGAAGTTGGAAAAGTCGGATCTCACTGAGAATTTTTTTTTTTTATCATACAACTTTTGTGATGCAATTATCATCAGAGCTGGTAATTGCGCGTCAAAAGTTGTTTTTTTTTCGAATCACGTTTTCGGACGTTCAAAATGCTCAGCAATTACATTTTTTTTAGTTTCTACCAGGAACGTAGCCAGAGTTCTGATTTGAGTGAGGGGCATATATATTAAACTAGTAGTATAAATAGAAAACTAATATTTATATACTAGTTTAAATATTTGGAAGGCAAGTCAAGATTTGGACCCCGTGCTCCCCCTAGCTACATCCTTGGTTTCTACACAACTTTTTTCCGCTAGAAAGTACCCAAGTGAATTAAATAGCTGCATAAATTGCTTGCTATAGTATATGTAAATAAATTTTAGAAAAAAACATCATTCAAGTCATAACCTACGATGCGGGGGCTTGCGAATATGATTCCCGATGTGAACACTTGGTCGACGTTGAAAAAAAAATGGTGGATCATGACGACTAAAACTATAAACCAGATGAGAGGATAGAGACGCATGCTAACATGGAGAATACACTCATTTGTAGCTACAATATATGAAATGCACTACTTTTCGTAGTGACTCTGGCGTTTTTAGCATGCCTTGAAAGAAAGAAAGAAAGCGAAACAGATACCCTACTATGGCACCTGAAATGCCCGCGGCTGAGTCAATACTTAGAAACATTTTGGCGGAACAAGAATGAGGAAAACCAATCCGGCAGGAGGGGGAGTACAAATGACATGCCAATTCCAATGTGAAAACCCTCTGTGCAGCACAAATGAAAAAAAAAAGTCTTATCAGATTCCCTCGTTTGCTTGCTTCTTCTCAATTCTTGGAATTCTAACCCAAAGCTAGCCAGTCACGTGATGTGCAAAGCAGAGAAATTCTTGGTTCATCTGCTTGTCCCACCGTTTTGCGAGATAGGATGTACTCATAACTGATAGATGAGACTTATTATTATTATTATTATTATTATTATTATTATTATTATTATTATTATTATTATTATTATTATTATTATTATTATTATTATTATTATTATGCAAACTAATGGAATAAGGGGCGGGACAACTTCACACTTACTCGTCCGACTTTCAGATTTTTCACTTCAAATCGTTAGTTTAGGTTAGTTGCTAAAATTATTATTTTCGAAAGAGTTCTTTTATACTAGAAATAAATTAGGGAGAGGAGGGATAGTGTGAAGTTGTCCATCCATGAACAATATCCACATAGTTATACTGCATTATATAACTAGTTGCTCGTCAGTTTACGCAGTTCTGAAGCTGCCTATCTCAGTTTTGCAAAAGTGAATATTTTATTTGACAAATATGTTTGAGGACCAAGTGGCATGTAATTATAATCGTACTTCTTCTCTTTAATCAACATCATATTCGTATACATCGCTCCTTGTGTGGTTCGCAGTGAGAGAGTATTAAATGTAGTACAATATTCCGTCCCAGTCTAAATAGTGAGTCAATATATTACAGATTGTATATAGAAACTGATAAGTACTGAGAACAGATGCTAAACAACGGAAACAAAACATAATTTAAAAACAAGAGAGACAAAAATAATGTAAATATACATTAAATAATAAGTGAAACGAATATAAAGAGTTATCTACTAACATACTCCAGTAACACGAAGCTTATATATATATATATATATATATATATATATATATATATATATATATATATATATATATATATATATATATATATATAATATTATCTTACCTTTCATCATGCTGTCTTGAATCTTCACCGGTTCCTTGTTCTTGATAACATGGAGAAGAATCATCAACAGAAACAACAATTTCAGTTTTGCGACGTTTAGCGGTGGCTGGAGCAGATTTTGAGCGCTTATTTCGTTTTCTGGTTTTTGATAAAGGTCGTTTACGAGCCATTATGTATTTGTAGTATATCAGCTCACGCCTGATTGGTAACAACTTCAACTCGTTAGCTACACTGCGAAATAGGTGATAGTAGGACCTTGTAGTTGTAGAACATCCCGTCAAAAATACGAGTGGCGCTAGCGTACAGATGTTTCTTTTAAAATGTTAACACTTTGCGCATTTATTCTCGAAATACATAAAGTACGTTGGTAATACATGATGAAGTATAATATCCAGATGAAGAAGACATTTCAGTGCTTAGAACGATATATAAATGTTGAAGATCGCTGGCCTCTTTCGACAAATATAAGTAGTCAAAAAACGGACTTGCGCTGTGGTGTGCAGTTTAGTTGCATTTTTTCATTCCAATATCTAGTTCTTAAGATAATTAAAAACAAATCAAGCTTCAAGAAAAATTTAATACCATTTCATTCTAATCAATAATAATCAGGGAATAACATATTCAAGTTTCGGAACGAAATTTTTATTAATTATTGCACTAAATTGGAACAAATTTTAATTAATTATTAATTAATTATATAAGCGCATATTGATTATATCAACATAAAATTTATCATTACTACTATTAAATATATTGCTATAATGTTATATACTCAGATCATTTCGATAAATTGCGTTCTTTAGTAATTTTGAGTAGAGTGCCAACGCCCTTAAGACAAAGTTTCATATTTATGGCAATTATTGATAAAAAAATAAAAATTTTAACATTGTTAAGGTAGGACAAATGTATCTCTATTAGTGGTGAATATTAACAATATTTGAGCATCGAAATTAACCTTACAAGCACATTGACACATTTCAGTTTATATTTTAAAATACCAATTAACTTAGATTCACATTCAAATCAATGAAGTCATTCATGTTATAGGTTAGAGTGGGTATATATTTCCGAGTGATAATTCAACAATAGTGTTCTGAAGTATTTTATTTGTTTGCTGACGGAGTTTCAAAATTAAGCTTTTTAGATCTTTCCCTTTGAATTTGTTCAAATTCCTCAGTTACGCTACATACATCAGGGATGGCCAACGTGTTGACTGTCAAATTCTGACAGACAGTCCGCAGCAGTCACTCTACCGCCACTCATCAAACCTTGATTTCACCCTCACCCTCATGAGAGCCGCCCTTATGTGGCTGAATACTTATTGTTGCATCGTAGTTCAAGGAAAGGAACATTTTGAAGTAAAGGCATAGGATACTGTTGATAAATGATGTGGACGTCACTATCGACCGAGATCTCCATTGTAACAGTTGTTCCATTTTAGGTGTTCCACAGTAAGTTATACGATGATATGTTTAGTTTCCTTTCTTTAGGACGTATGCTAAGCAAGGGCGGATCCAGGACGGACTTCTGGTGGGGGTGATGGGTTGTAATACTGCTACTTAGAGCTACTTTTAGGAGCTCCAAGCTCTGGGATGCGTTTTATTTGTATATATAAAATAAAGAAGTTTCCTCTTCTGGGGGAGCGATCGCCCCCCTGGATCCGCCACTGACGATAAGGAAATAATTCAAAAAATAGGTTGAATAATTGATGCTCTGATCCTCACGAAGGAGGTCCTCTCAAGGCTTCCTCACCCTCAATTACCTTCGCCCTCATATCATTGAGGGCGAGGGTGCGCGAGGGCGAGGAAAAGTTTTGAGCACGAAGGCGAGGGCGAGCGAGGAAAATGGACAACACCTATCGCGAGGGCGAGGGTGCGCGAGGGCGAAGACAAGCTTCGATGGCGAGGGTGAGGGTGCGCGAGGGCGAGGAAAAGCTTCGACGAAAAGGGCGAGGGTGTGCGAGGGCGAGGAGAAGCTTCGACAGCGAGGGTGAGGGTGCGCGTGGGCAAGGACAAGCTTCGATGGCGAGGGTGAGGGTGCGAGAGGCGAGGAAAAGCTTCGACGGCGAGAGCGAGGGTGCGCGAGGGCGAGGACAAGTTTCTGCAGCGAGGGCGAGGGTGCGCGAGGACGAGGACAAGCTTCGATGGCGAGGGTGAGGGTGCGCGAGGGCGAGGACAAGTTTTGAGCACGAAGGCGAGGGCGAGCGAGGATAATGGATAACACCTATCGCGAGGGCGAGGGTGCTCGAGGGCGAAGGCAAGCTTCCATGGCGAGGGTGAGGGTGCGCGAGGGCGAGGAAAAGCTTCGACGAAAAGGGCGAGGGTGTGCGAGGGCGAGGAGAAGCTTCGACAGCGAGGGTGAGGGTGCGCGAGGGCAAGGACAAGCTTCGATGGCGAGGGTGAGGGTGCGAGAGGGCGAGGAAAAGCTTCGACGGCGAGGGCGAGGGTGCGCGAGTGCGAGGGTGCGCGAGGACGAGGACAAGCTTCGATGGCGAGGGTGAGGGTGCGCGAGGGCGAGGACAAGTTTTGGCCGCGAGAGCGAGGGTGCGCGAGGGCAAGGACAAGCTTCGACGGCGAGGGCGAGGGTGCGCGATGGCGAGGACAAGTTTCGACAGCGAGGGTGAGGGCGCGCGAGGGCGATGGACAATTCCATTCGCGAGGGCGAGGGTGAACGAGGGCGAGGGCCAACTGCTACTGCGAGGGCGAGGGTGAGTGAGGTCGAAGTAAAATGGATACCTACAATTTCAACCAATTATTTTTTTAGGAACTTTTCCTTGATATTTCTTTGTTTTACAGGACAATAAATGTATGTTTTCGTTACTTTATACGGCAGCTTATAAATAGGCATGCACTAAATTCAAACGGAAGCTTTGCTGCCAAAAAAAAAAAAATGTTGTAAACTCATAATGAATTCCGCAAATTAGTAATTGTAAAAATCTTAAATCAATGGTTTCTTTAAATTAAATATTATCTCTGCATAAATATAAAAAGAATAGAAATAATAAATTTTGTATATACGACTCCAAAAGTACATTACCAACTGCAATTCCTTTTTTCCTGCAATAGTAAACAACACGAAAAGCTCGGCGGCTGGGTTTGTAGCAAATTCAAAAGGCGTTGGACGAAACCTCAATTTTGTAACAAATATATCAGTATGGCGAACTGCAAAAAAAAAAAAAAAAAAAAAAAGAATAAAACAAATTGTTAAGAATGACAATTGTATTATCTTGACTGAGTTGGATGACATCAAAAGTTACAAAATGATCTTACTTAAGCAGTTCAAACAAGATGAATGGCAAGAAACAGATAGAGTAAACTATTTCTCTCCTTACCCCAAAAAAGAATTTCATAAAAGAGAAAAAGTTACTTAATGTAAAGGTTTCATATAAGAGCCCCACCATAAATTTTGCAAGTTCACAACCGAAAGGCAAGAACAACCGAACCGAAGAGAATGGAATTGTGAACAGATATTGCAAACGTAAAATGAGGGAATACGTTTTTTTTTCTTATTTTCCTGAAAAGAAAATGGTTGGGTGAGGCACGCACCCCTCCAAACCTTTGATCACGAAATATCAAAAGTGCTAGTAACAGTATTTCAGCTGTGTGTAAAGGACATGAAGAATTCCAACGGAACTTTGTGTATGGACAATACGCAAGAAATAAAAGAGTACGTTTTTTTTGTTTTATGCGGAAAAAAGGTCTAAGGGGGTGATAGAAACCACCCCAAAATTTTAAACCTGACGCCTGAAAGGCAACAAGAAGTGAGTCGAAGTGAATGAATGTTTGGACAGATATTGTAGACATAAAATGAGGAAATAAGTGTTTCGTATTTTTCCGAAAAAAAAAAAAAGGTTAGGTGGGGCACAGAGACCTCCAAACCTTTGACCAGGAAATACCAAAAGTGCTGGTAACAGTATGTCAGAGGTGTGTAAAAGACAAAAAGAATTGCAACACAAATTTGTGTATGGACAATACGCAAAAGATAAATGAACACATGTTTTTTTTTTATCTTCTGCAGAAGAAAACTGTTTTAGGGGGCAAAGCTCCGACCAAGTATTTAGAAAGTTGACGCTCGAAAGGCAAAAAGAGGTGAACCGAAGTTAATGAAATTGTACAGAGGTATTGTAAACATAAAATGAGGGAATACGTTTTTTTTTTCTTATTTTCCTGAAAAAGAGAAAATAAGGGTTTGGGTGGGACACAGACACTTCCAATACTTTGATCCTGAAATATCAAAAGTGCTAATAACAGTATGTCAGAAGTGTTTAAGGACATGAAGAAATGGAACGACACATTGTGTAGGGACATTACGCAAAAAATAAACGAATACGGTTTTTCTTTTATTTTCTGCGGCAAAACGGTTTTAGGGGGCAAAAGCCCTCACAAAAAAATTGAAATTTGAGGCCCAAAAGGCAAGAAGAATTAAATTGAATTGCATGAAATTGTGCACAGATGTTGTATACGTAAAATGAGATAATTGGGTTTCGTATTTTCCTGGAGAAAGCGGTTGAGTGAGGTACGGACCTTCTAAACCGTTGATTACGAAATATCAAAAGTGCAAATAAGCATACGTCAGAAGTTCCTAAAGAATACGGAGAATTGCAACGAAGCTGCGTAAAGGGACTATTTGCAAAGCAATAAATGAATCGTGTTTTAACTATTGCGGAAAAACAGTGTTGAGGCCTAGGCCCCATCCGAAAAAAGGAAGTATTATCATAATAGCGCGGGAAGGAGTGGACCCAAGCAAATCAAACTGTGTCTAGATATTATATAGGTCCTGTGTGAAGTAAGGCCTTTCACGTTTCTCAAGCGTCCCTATCCGTTTTGCATCAAACTTGGCCGATCAACAGCAAACTGGAAATAAGTCGACCCGTGTTTTTGTTTATGCTCAAAAACATTGCAAGGATTAAGGTGCCTCCTGAAATACTATAAAATACGCTATACTGTTTGCGCTTGTAGTGGATCTGCCAAATTTGAAGAAATCGGATGGAGACACGAGACACGAAACTTGGGGAAGAGAGAAGGTCATATTTTACATACCCAATATCTACATATAATTTAATTCGCTTCGGTGTACTCCTCCCGTCACTCAACTCATCGGTCCACTCAACAGTTCTTTTTCTTTCAGGAAAACACGAAACACGTATTCCCTCATCTTACCTCTGCAATATTAGTGCACATTTCATTCAATTCGATCGAATTCTTCTTGCCTTTCGGGAGCTCCTTCGTGGCTAATCGGTTAGCGTACGCGCATTTGGTGGGGGAGTCCCGGGTTCAATTCCTGGCGGGAGCTCATGTGGTTCGGATTCCACGTTAATCAGTAGGTCCCCGTCTCATATAGCCTCGCTGCTGAAAGGGACGTTAAACTCAAAATTAGTAAATCAATCAATCAATTCTTGCCTTTCGGGGTCAAATTCCAAAGTTTTGGATCGGGTGTTTCCCCCCCCCAAAAAAAAACTTTTCCACCGAAAATTAAAAAAAAAAAAAATATTCGTTTATTTTTTGCGGGTTGTCAATACACACAGTTTCCATGCAATTTTTCATGTCCATTACACACATCTGATATACTGTTACTATCACTTACGATATTTCGCGATGAAAGGTTTGGAGAGGTCCGTGCCCCATCCAAAGGTTTTCTCAAGGAAAATACGAAACCCGTATCCCCATTTTATCTCTGCAATGTCTGTGTACAATTGCATTAACTGGCGCCAAATTACAACCTTTGCGATGGGGGTTTTGTCCCCTAATACCATTTTTCTGCAGAACATAAAAGAACCCATATTCCTTTATTTTTGGCGTATTATTCATACAAAAAGTTTCGTTGCAATTCTTCATGTTCTTTATACACATCTGACATTCTGTTACTAGCACTTTCATTTTGTATGATCAATGGTCTGGTGGGGTCCTTGCCCCACCTCACCCTTTCTTCCATGAAAATATGAAACCATTAGCGTTCATTTTGTGTCTACAATATCTGTGCACAATTTCATTCACTTCGGTTCACTTCTTTTTGCCTTTCGGGCGTCAACTTTCAAAATTTTGATTGGGAGCTTTTGTCCCCTAATACCATTTTTTTTTTCGCAGATCATAAAAGAACCCGTATTCATTTATTTCTGGCGTATTATTCGTACAAAAGGTTTCGTTGCAATTCTTCATGTCCTTTACACACATCTGACATACTGTTACTAGCACTTTTCATTTTGTGTGATCTAAGGTTTAGATATATCCGTGCCCAACCCAACCGTTTTCTCCAGGAAAATACGAAACCCGTATCCTCATTTTATGTCTACGAAATCTGTACACAACTGTGCTCACTCAGGTTCACTTCTTTTTGCCTTTCAGGCGACAACTTTCAAAATTTTGTGTGGAGCTTTTGGCCCCTAATACCATTTTTTTTTTTGCAGAACATAAAATAACCAGTATTCCTTTTTTTGCGTATTATGCAAACAAAAAGTTTCGCTGCAAATCTTCATGTCCTTTACACACATCTGACATACTGCTACTAGCACTTTTCATTTTTTGTGATCAAAGGTTTGGAGAAGTCGGTGACTCACGCAACCGTTTTCTGCAGGAAAATACGAAACCCATATACCCTCATTTTATGTCTACAATATCTGTGCACAGTTTCATTCACTTCGGTTCACTTCGAGAATTGCAAGTGGTAATGCACTTTTGGAGTCGTATATACAAAAAAAAAACAAAAAAAAAAAAAAAAAAAAAACGGTATAACAGAAAGGAAAGCTAAATAAATTCCGTCAATATTTACAGTTTTTTAAGCAAAGTTTGCAGATTATTTTTTTCACCGTCTGTCTTGAAATTATCATCTTCTGCTGCCCACTTCTTTAATAATGCTGACGTCGGTAACGAAACATTCGGCATTTCACTAACCCTCCACTGAGCACACGAAATTTAAATACGGATTGCAAACTGTTTGACAGAAATAGTATCTATTCGTAGTTACTTAGTGACCTCCGTACTGGCTTGCGATAGTTTTTTTTCTTTGTTTAGTTTGAACTTGACCTCATCTGTAAACCAAACACAAAAGGTGAAATAGTTCAAACGGAATCACGAAAACGAGAATTTCCACTCGCTGCTGCTTTCCGCTGCCTGTTTCGGGTTTTCGTGTTGTATTTAATCCTCATTCCCGTGTATAACTTGTGCTGAAATGATATTTATCCGAAATGTTTGCACTTAAAGAAATATTTTTTTCCGAATTGGAAAAGAAGCATTAATTAGGAAAAATTTATATAATACAACTTGCTTACTTTGCAGAATATATGTTGAAAATTGCTTCAGAAAATGGTCTTTTACGGAAATACTGTTTTTTTTTTTATCGCGGGAACAGACAAAATATAGCTTTTATGGCTTTTTAAATGTACGTGCTAAATCTGCTGGACCCCAGAAATTGCCTACATGCGAAGCTTCAAGATGATCAGAACGTTAGGACAAAACATGGCAAAATGGCATTTTATGTTTTCTGGTAATAACGCAAGACTGTGATCATGGCTATCGTTCGGACCGGTAAATAGACCTTATTCAGCTACAGGGACAAAAGTGAGCACAATATTTAATCACGTTCAGAAACGTTAGATATTTTGTTCACTGTGTACATGTCAGACAATATACATCTGTATAGCTATTTTCGGTAGATTTATTGAATTAATAAATTTATTATTTATTATAGATGTCATATGTCTATGGGTGTCAGAAGGCGACACATTATGGTCTCAATTTGAATTATTACACCTTCAGACTCTTACGTCCTGTTGGCCTAATTTTATCCCCATAATATAAATAATCTTATTCGCACACTGGTCTTGCTCTTGTTGCATCTTTTACAGAAAGTGTATCGGGGTATCTCTTAAATACAACATAAATTTTCTGAAATGATTATTTTTGTAATGTACCCGAAATACGTTGGAGCCTATCTGCCAAGTCCCCAACTGTTGCAGCGTTCCTTGGTCTTCCAATTCGATGTATACACGACTCAAAAAGTGCATTACCAACTGCAATTATCATTTTACTGCAATAGTAGGCAACCCCAAATTCTGAATCGTTGGATTGGTTGAGAATTATAAAGGCGTTGAACCAAACCTCAATGTTGTTACAAATATGTCAGTGTGTCCAACTGCAAATAAGAGAATAGAATAAATTGTTGAGAATTACGATTTTGTTATTGAGCGGGAAATGGATGACATAAAAAGTTACAAAATGGTCTTACTTAAGCTGTTCAAACAAGATGAATGGTAAGAAATATACATCAAGGGAAAGCAGTTTCTTTCCTTTAAAAAACTCGCAAAAAAGATAAACAAGTTACTTTAAGTAAAGGTTTAATATAAAAGCCTAAGAGCACAAAAATATTTACAAGAAACGGAAAGAGATACAAACATCGACTAAGGCACCATTACCGTAACAGAGTTGCGGGTCTATTATTATTATTGAAAACTTGTTTCATTTCCAAATCTCTGACTCTGTCTAAGAGCATGTCTCCATATAGCGATCATGTGTACAAATTTTGTTAATGAGCGGTCTCAAAGACCAAATCGGATTGAAATATCCGAGAGAGAGTAACAAAAAAAATCTTATGATAAATTCTAGGTAAAAGTCAAAGAGGTGCTTTTTGCTTTCATTTTTCGGAAACAAAAAAATTGGTGCCTAAGAAATTAGAGTATATAATATTGCAAATTTGCAAGTGGACTTATTTATATTGGAATTTGTGGTAATAAAGAAATTGTCATTATAAGATATTTGTAAAAGTTAAGTTTTGTTTATTCATCCATCGCAACTCTTAGCGGCCCCTATGCCTCGCCCCTTCCAAGATTAATATCGTAGATTTAAGACATGGATATATCGGGTTTGTATATTGGCGATATCGAATGTTCATATGTGTCAATATCGATATCTACCATACCGATATATCGAAATATCTCACACACGTAGATCCGACAAATGATGCTTGAAATATAATGGAATCAATAAACAAATGTAAATATATTTGTTTCATTTCAGTACCCAAGGTTGAGGGGGAAGGGGTAAACCAGAACAAACATTTTAAACCAAAAAAAAGTAATAGATAAGTATTGCTATTTATCCTTTAATCCTGTTTCCAATTGTCATCACAAATCAGCGACAGTACACGTACTTTACATAGTATAACAATATACTCTATAATTTTTCATAACTAAGCAAATCAGAAGATGAAATTCCCGTGATAATAAACTGGAATGTTCTACAAAATAATCATAATTCATTGTGCTTATATCTGTCAGCAATTTTGACATTGAATCAGAACTACAAGATTAATATAATACTAGAAATGAGGGATTTAATTAATTTTTTCTCTCACACTAAAGGACTTCTGCATTCTACTGCGATTGACATATTTTTAAATAAAGGTCTCCTATCGAGGGCTAATTATATCTACCGGGATTTCGAGGTAATCGGTAGTCGAAAGTGTAAAATTTGTTTCAAATCTCTACAGATTGTTACAAGAGATTTTAAATTTCAGGTTGTTTTTCCTTCATTGAGAAAACACTTCTGATTGACTCTATTCAGGGTTAATTACTGAACTTATACACTCCGCATAGAAAAGCGACAGCTAACACCTTGCAGCTAGACCATCCAATATAAACCTTCTTATCCCATAATCGTGCCTGGTGGAGAGACCCATCTCTCTCCTCCTTTCCTCTATCCTATTTTAAAATCAGCAACATAAGCACAATTCTAATTTCAAAATATACATGGATTAGTGTGAATAAAGTAAAAGAATAAAAATGAGACGAAACGAGATTCAGAAGTTGATGTAGGGAGAAACTTAAACATATCTCAATGAAAAATTGAAACCAATAGATATTTGTTTGAGATACTGAAGTGAAACAGAGAGAGAAAAGGAGGGACAAGAAGAAAAAGAAAAGGGAGCACCGGTGAAAATATTGGGTTTAAACGTAGTAAGGAAAGAACCTATCGTATAAGGAAAGAACCTATAAAGTTCCGTTTCCAGAAGTCCTACAGTAATATAGAAACAAGATTTTTTTTATTTTTTTGGCAGAACTATTCGAATATATACGTAGATGATGCTTGAAAAATTCATTAAGTCAGTTTTTAAATAAATACCAAACTTGGTGGTGAAATTATATACTCAATTTCGAGTGAAACTGAAAACTTCCGAGACACATCTAGGAAAATCCATGCCAAAATCTTAACACACATGATATCTTCCCGATGCACAGTGGGCTAGGAACCCCGGAAACCTGGCCAAAATTGGAAGTCGTGCTTTAATTATATGAAAGTTTGTATACATAGGTTTAGAAGGTCGCTCAGTACGAATTTGATACCAAAGTATAAATTTCCAAATGGCGGATAAAATATGGGGTCAGAAATTGCAAAAATATGTATATATGTGTAATATGGGTATATATATTACAGAAAAATCAGAAATGAACTTCAACAGCAAATTAAACATTATATGTAATGCCTTATTATTTCTTGAAAGATCACAAACTATCGTTGTCACTTTTTATATGATCTATATAATAAAATAGTCTTTTCTGTGTGAATTTTCTTTATAAATTAGGGTTTGGTACCGCACATATTTCCCATGTTATTTCCTTTTTAAAACGTGCTATCTGATTTCAGGTTTGCTGATGTAGGTCTTCTTGTAACTGTTCATATCTTTAGGTTTTGTGCCGCATACATAATACGTTTGTGCAGACTTTGTATGCATGATAGCTTTGCAGACTTTGCCGTCTACCATCGTCAAATGGAGGCTGTGTTGGACTTGAAACGCCATATCTTCAACGAACATCTTACTTGGTGTTAAGGTTGATATTTGTTCTTGTACTCGCTGCACCTCTTCTCGTGCCAGGTTCTCGGTTTCTTTCTTGAATTCGAGCCGAGCTGAACAGCAGAATCTTCGTGATGGTTGGTGGGATTCTGCCACACTACATCTCTTTCACCTTATTTATCGAAGAACAGATGCAATGGCACACATGAAATGGAGAAAATGTCTGAATCCTGAAACCCAGCTTCACTGGCCGACTGCTTGTATTGGGCCTGACCACTAGACCCATCACAGCCTTACTTGCTGATCAGCGTTCGACATGTACAGTACTTCCGTTGCATGCTCTCCAAGACTGGCTCTTGAACCTCCAAAAGTCTTTTCACAGTGTAATCTAGTAGATACTTAAGTGGCACTCCCGACAACGACTCACTCACTTGTATGCCCTACGGGTAGCACTTATTCTTTGTGTCCCGTACATGATGATAAGCGGGATAAATATCATGACCCAGTTCCTTCGCTTCACTTCTAAGAAGTTTTTACTGACGTTTAGTTAGATTGGTCTCCAGAAATAATGCTAGAGCCTTATCTGAATCGTACGATGTTGCAGAGTGTTTTTCAGATTGTGTCTGGGACTTCCTGGTCTTGGTCGCTCTAGTAGGACTTGCCTCGATTTCTTCTAGTATTTTTGACTTGTCAAGTTCTCTTTGTTCTCTGTACTTCATCGGGGCTGTGTACGCAATAATATTTCCACTCTCGGCTGACCGAATTGCCTTAGTCTTTCTCCACTTTGATCTTTTACTGCTTTCTGCAAAGACTGCCTCTGGACGTCCAACTTTCACCGAGGTCGATGGTTGTGGTTCACTATCACTCAGATTAATATAAGTATAAAGCCAATCCGTATACTTTTCCTCTACTTTACCGTACTCGCGATTGCATTTGTCGAGCTTCCGGAATATCTGATAGCAAAAGGTGACTACTATTTTTTGGTCACCACTACAAACATATCTCCACCTGATATTTCATCTTCCACAAAGAGCAGGAGCTGTTGTTTTTTGGCTTCTCTGTTCCCTTCTGCATTCTTCAGAAACTCAAATAGCTGTTTTCTAGTTAATTTATGTGGCATTTTTCTGAAAAGAGAACATAGTTGCTATTAAATGCCGTATTTTGGTTAGAAAATTTCACACATCTTTCACAGTAAATATGCACTTACAATCTAAACGGGCAAAATTGGTTCACCCTTCGCGAAACATAAATAATTCTAGTACCACGTTAGCAAAAAACTTCGTGTTGTATCCGCTTTTCCCGAATTAAAAATCTACGAAACTGTAAAAATGTTTTTCTTTCTGATTTACAACCTACTTCTCCATAAGGATCCATAGAATTGACAAATTACATCTAACGTCAAAAATAGTTTGTCATTGAATTATAATATATACAGATAAAACAAACAATAGGTACCCACTCATGGATATGACGCTAATATCCGTAAAAATATCGCAAACTTAACTTTCTCTAACAGAAAATACACATGAATACAGAACATTTACAAAGTTTAGTTTTGGCTCTCTCTCCTAACCAAATCAGCGGACATATATAAGTAACATTGATATCTGTATGTGATTGGAACCTTCCTTGATCATATGCGTTAGGTCATAGACCCTTCCATGAAATTTCTTTTTGGTGTTTTGGACAGGTTTTCGGGGTTCCTGGCCCACTGTGCGATGGTTCGGTTGGAAATCGGTAGTTTTTGTTAAACGTACTGATCTGAAATACATTATAATAAACATAGTAATTAGCGTAGAGGATACCTTCGATTACTGACTACTAATCCAAATTGAACAAAACGGCAAAAATATAAAAGAAGACAGGAAGAAAAATTGAATAAGTGCAATATTACTGTTAAATTTCTATCAGAAAGACCCTACATTAAAAGTCCAAATTGTATCACAATGAAATGCTACAAATGTTTAAAAGTAGATTTTGACGTTGGTTTCTTATAGACATAAGAAATCTAGCATATTTAGCATTTCATACGTAAATAAAATGAATTACAGGTTGCAAATAATTTTGTGTCAAATATAAATAAAATCTATCTTGAAATAACCAAAAAAAAATATGTCATTGTCTAGTCATTTCTGAACATTTGTTTGTCCCGAACATACACTACCGATTCCAACTACTTCGGATATAACGTTGTAATTCGTAGTGTAAAAATGAAAACGTCTGAGCTAAAACTGGTCATCGCAGTGACACGGTGAATCGATTGAGACTCCTTAACCAACATGAAAAAAAGAGACTTATTTCCTTTACATAAAATGTGTGTTTTTTTCTCTATGTGTGTGTGTGTGTGTGTGTGTGTGTGTGTGTGTGTGTGTGAGAGAGAGAGAGAGAGAGAGAGAGAGAAGAGAGAGATGCAAGACATGGTAAGCAAACGTCAAGACATATAGATAGAGAGAGGGAGAGACAAAGAGAGACGAATATAAATACGAAAAGTACTTATTATTACTCTGTCTTGAAGACTGCAGACAATGTTCATTCGGATTCAAGCCAGTGATGCTTTATAACTTCTCCAACCAACTTTGGAAGCAAATTTTCTATGGGTAAAAAATACTACCTGATAGGGATTCGAACTAATCTACAACGGTACCAATACACCACTGGTTACGCTACCTGAAAAATATTTAACAAAATGTATATTGTTTGTCTCTAAGAACAATAACATGAAAAGTGGATACTACAGACCACTAAAGTGTTTCGAATTGTCCTAGTAGCCCCCATAGTTATTATTTCCCTTTCACAACCAGCATTTTTAAATCGTCTGCATCATGATACAGGAGCTTGCTTGCTCCTTATTAACCATTGTTAGTTTATTATGAGAAGTCACTCTTCGATTAATCACGATCACTTTGTGGAAAAACCCTTTGTCTTGTCCAAGGTTTGAACCTACATTTTGAACCTACCTTGCCACCTGAAACTGTAACTCATATCTTACTAAGTTCAGTTCAGGTCTTTGGAACGAGCCTTCTTCTCTCTGTAAGGTTATTTACACCAAAGTGCGCTTCGAAATTCATTTACTCGGCAGCCTGGAGACAAATTAGTGCACACTAATGAACGACATAACATACAATCAAGGAAAAATTACAGAAATAATAGCATACTATTCAGTTATCGCTCCGTGCAAGTTCAAATGTACATTTATAATAATAATAATAATAATAATAATAATAATAATAATAATAATAATAATAATAATAATAATAATAATAGCAATAATAATAAATATTCAGCTTTACTGTAGAGTTGCTATTTCAACGAACATCAATAGACAGGGTCAATCTAACGAAAATTATTTTAATGTTAGGCAGTTGTTCCATTTATTCTTCCGTTTCCAGGAAATCAATGAATGTGGTGTTTATCCACCATAAAGCCCGCATGACATGAGATGGGATTGATCTTATGTATACATAAAAGTCGGGACCAGTACTACATGTATTATTGTCAAATAACTCAAGCCTATATGCAGCGTTAAAAAAAAATATCTACTTATGTCTTGTGCGCGTGGTCATGTGTTTAAGTCCGTTGGGGACTATAGGACCCAGTGGTTCTTATCATATTTTAGCCAAAAATCGAAGTCCTGTTGTTAGGAACACATCTGTTCCTTTTAGTCTTTCGTAGAAATTATTATTGATAATATTTAGTGCCGGTAATTTTTGTGTTTTTGTATTGTATTTTTTATTTTCCTTATTTTTAAAATATATCCAAAGAAATATTATCATTATTCCTCTTATTTTGAATGTAAACGACATTTGCAATTGATAAAGAACAAAAATTTAACGTTCCGACTTAGCTGCAAAAACGAAAAAAACGGAAATGGAAGTATCGGGGTTCGAAACCATACTCGTGGCAGCCAACGACTAACAACCAGCTGCCTAAAACCGCTTGACCTTCATGGTTACGCTTAGTAACACGCAATGTATTCAAGATCTGTATTAGCCCTATTGGGAGTATGAGTTCAAACCCCAAAACTTCCACTTCCTATTTTAATTCTTACAGCTTCTTCGGAAAGTGAAATTTTTGTTCATTATCAATTGTAAATGGCGTTTACATTTAAAATTAGAGGAATTATGGTGGCATTTATTTGGATATATTTTTATAATAAAGAAAGAAATGAAAACAATACGCAAGGACAAAAATTAACATTACTAATCATTATCAATTATTATTACTACGGAAGTCTAAAACGAACAACTGAGCTTCAAACGATGGAAGTTACAATTTTCATTAAAGTGTTTTAAGAACCACTATGTTCTGTAGTTCGCAACGGACTTGAACTCATGGCTACGAGCACAAAGACTTAAGTAAATATTTTTGTAACGCTGCACACAACTTTGTGTTATTCGACAATAACATGTATAATACTATTCCCGACTTGTATGAATACATGAAATTGATCCCTTGTCAAGTCATACGGATTTTATGATGGATAAACATCGCGTGCATGGATTTTCTGGAAATAGAAGAGTACACAGAGTAACTTCATACTCTTAAAAGAATGTTCGTTAGATTTACTCCACATATTGATGTTCGTTGAAATGACAACTGTCCAGTGCAGCTGAACACTTATTATTATTATTATTATTATTATTATTATTATTATTATTATTATTATTATTATTATTATTATTATTATTATTAGTAGTAGTAGTAGTAGTAGTAGTAGTAGTATTAGTAATATTAGTAGTAGTAGTATAACTGTATGTGTGAACTCGCAAGGCGTAATTAATGCTTAGTATATTATTATTTCTGTAAATTTCCCTGGATTGTATGCTATTTCGTTTATTAGTGGGCACTAATTTGTCTCCACCTCTTAGAGTAAAATAATTTCGGCCTGAACTTTGGTGTGAATAACCTTACAGAAAGAAGCCGGTTCGTTCCAAAGAGCAGAAGTGAACTTCGCAAGATGTGAGTTAAAGTTTCAGGGTAGTGCAAGGGTAACGTACTGACTTGCGAGTAGTATAGGTTCAAAACGTAGGTTCAAACCCTGCTTAAGACAAAGATTTTTTTTTCCACAAAGGGATCATGAAGAATCGAAGAGTAACCTCTCATACTAAACTAGCAGTCCGTAAGCACGCGTCACTATAGCGACGATCAACATTTACCAGCAAGTTCGCCACAAGGTGTTGGCGACTTTTACGGCAGGGTTTTGAACTATCGTGGAGTACTTATTGTATAACATGTTATTTTTTCTGTATTGTTTCCTGGATTGTATGCTATTTCATTTATTAGTGGGCACTAATCTGTTTCCAGGTCCTCGAATGAATGTATTTCGGCTCGCACTTTGATGTAAATAACCTTACAGAAAGAAGTCGGTTCGTTCCAAAGAACAGAACTGAAGTTAGTAAGATTTGCATTATACTTTCAGGTGTCAGCATAGGGTAGGGGTAACGTAATGGTCTAACGAGTAATATAGGTTCAAAGCATAGGTTCCAATCCTGGTCAAGACTGTCTTTTTTCACAAATTGATCGTGAAAAATGGAACATTGGCTTCTGATTCTAAACAAACAATCCGTAAGAATGTGGAAACTAACATCTGTATCAAGATATAGACAATTTACAAATGTTAGTTGGGAAAGGCCAATAATAACTATGGGGGCTACTAGGATAATCCGAAACATTTAATTAGTCTGTAGTATCCACTTTTCATGTTATTGTTCTTAAAACCAAACACTATACCTTTTGTTAAATATATTTCGGGTAGAGTAACCGTTGGTGTATTGGTACCTTCCTAGACTTAAAAAATGAAAATATCAGTTTGAATCCACATCAGGTACTACGTTTTTTCTCTTAAAACATTCGCTACTAACGTTGATTGGAGAAGTTACAAGGCGAGAATCCGAGTAAACAGCGTGAGTAATCTTCATGATACAGAGTAATGATAAGTAGTTTTCATAATTATATTCGTATCTCTTTCTCTCTCTCTCTTCCCTTTTCCTTATCATGTCTTGCATATTTCTCTTCTCTCTCTCTCTCTTTCTCTCTCACACACACACACACATACACAATCTATTTCAGGGAAATATTTAAAGTCTTATTTTTCCTATGGATTAGTGAGTCTCAATCAAATCACCGTTTCACTGAAATGACCCGTTTCAGCTCTAGCTTGTCCATTCTATCATTGCGAATTACGAACGTTGTATTTGCAATACGTGGAATCGAAACTGGATATTCGAAACAGACAAATGTTCAGAAATGACTAGAAAAAGGCCTCCGTTAAGGTCAATTCAAGAGAGTTTATTGAAATTAATTTCCAACAAAATTCGTTTCCATGCTATAATATTTCAATTTGTTTTATCCACGTATGCAATGCGAAATATGCAAGATTTGCTACGTCTATAAGGAAGCAACATCCAATTTTCCTGTCAAACATTTGTATTTTTCGTTATGATACAATTTCGACTTTAAATGTAAGCTCTTTCTGATGGAAATTTAGCAGTAAAATAGGACTCATTTAATTTTTCTTTCTGTATCGTTTCTATATCTTCGTTTTCTTTTTTGCTCATTTTGCGTTAATAGTCTGGAATAGAACGTATGATATGCGCTACCTACTTGGTTTATTATAATGTATTTCAGATATCGACGTTTAACAAACAATATCGTATTTGCAACCGAACCACGCGGAAAGATAGGATGAGTGTTAAACTTTTTTCATGATCCTAGATTTGCCTCGGAACTTTTCAGTTTCTGTGGAAATTGAGCACTTAATTTGATAACCAACTTTGGTATTCATTTTGGAAGGGACTTAATGATCCTTTCAAGCCTACTCTACGTGTTTATTTGAATAGTACTGACAAAAATAAAAAAAACGTTATTTCTATGTTACTGTTGGATTTCTGGAGACGGAATTTTATAATGTTAGGTTCTTATCTTACTACCTTTGTATCCAATATTTTTATCTGTGCTACCTTTTCTTTTTATTCTTCTATTCTCTCTCTTTTTCAGTTCTATACATCTAACACATATCTATTTATTTCAATCTTTTATTGAGATATGTTTAACTTTTTCCCTACATCTACTTATGAATCTCGTTTCGTCTCATTTTTAATTTTTATTCTTTCACGTTATTGACACGAACAAATGTATATTTTGAAATTAAAATTGTCCTCATGTTGTTGCTGATTTTAATATGTTAGAGAAGAAGAGAGGAGGGAGAGGGGGTCTGTCTACCAGACTCGATTGTGGAATAAGAAGGTATATATTAGATGGCCTTGCAGCAAGGTGTTTGCTGTCGCTTTTGTATGCGCAGTGTAGAAGTTTAGTAATTCACAATGAATATAGTCAATCAGAAGTGTTCTTTAACGAAGATATAACAACATGATATGTGAAATATCTCTTAACTAACTGTAGAGATCTGAGAGTCGAGAAACTTTACACTTTCAGGTACTGATTACCTCGAAACCCCGGTAGCCAGAATTAGCCCGGGATAGGGGAACTACTTGTTTTAAAAAATCCCAATCTCAGCAAAGTGCAGAGTCTTTTAATGTGAGGGGAAAAAGGAATTAAATCTTTAATTTCTAGTTGTATTAAATTCGTAGTTCCGAGTTTGTATCAAAATTACTGACAGAAATAAGGACAATGAATTATGATTACTTTGTAGAATATTTCACTTTATTATCACAAGAATTTCATATTCCGGTTTGCTTTGTTGTGAAAAATTATAGAGTATACAGGTATACTATGTAAAGTATGTGCATTGTCACTGATTTCTGATGACAATCAGAAACAGAGGTAAAAGATAAATTACAGTAATAGTTTTCTATTAAGGGGAAGTATAACTACTTTTATTTGAACATTTTTTGGCTTAAAATGATTGTTCGCGTTCACCGCCTTTCTCTCAACGATGGATACGGAATGCAAAAACATATTTAGATTTTGATTATTGATTCCAGTATATATCAAGCACCATTTGTCGCATCTAGACCTGTGCGATATGTCGATATAACGATATCGTCGATATCGATATTGACACATATTATTACTCGATGTCACAAATACATCAACAAGGATATATCCATATCCTAAATTTCCGATATCGATCTTGGAGGGGCGAGTCATAGGGGCCTATAAGTCTTGCGATGGGTGACAAAACAAAACATAATTTGGCTAAGCATTTAGCGTACGTGCCTTTGGCGTGGGAGACTCGTGTTAGATTCTGGGCGGGAGCTCATGTGGTTCGGATTCCAAATTAATCAGTATTTCCATGTGTCATATAGCGTCGCTGTTGAAAAGGACATTAAACTAAAAATCAACTCAACTCTAAACGTAATTTTTACAACAATGTCTTCCAATGACAATGTATTTATTAGCACAAATAGCAATGTAAATAAATCCACTTGCAAATTTGCAATATTATATATTGTAATTTCTTAGGCGCCAAAACTTTTCTCTTCCCGAAAAAGAAATAAATAAAAAGGCACCCGTGAGAAACACGTGCTTCGAATTTTGACCTAGAATTTATCATAAGAAAGTGCTTTTGTTCCTCTCTCTCGCATATTTTCTTCCCATTTGCCCTTTGAGACCGCTCACTGACAAAAACTGCACACATGATCTCTATATGCAGACATGCTCTTAGGCAGAATCAGAGATTGAGAAGGAAAACGAGTTTTCAATAATAATAATAATAATAATAATAATAATAATAATAATAATAATAATAATAATAATAATAATAACATAACAATTGAATTTACAAGTAGGGTCCCCTCTGTTTATCTTGCATTGGAGGCCCGAAAATCTACTACGCTAATGGTGTCTCTTTGTCTTTGTCTCTCTTTCCGTTTCCTGTGCTGTTAGGCGTTTATATTAAACTTTTACATTATGTAAACTATTTTCTTATTTCCAAGTTTTTTTTTTTTGTTTTTGAAAAGGGAACGAAATCGCTTCCCTCTGATATCAATTTTTTACTGTTCATCTTCAATGACTGCTTAAGTAAGATCATTTTGTAACTTTTTGTGTCGTCCTTTTCCCTCAAAATAATAAAACCGTCATTCTTAACAATTTACTTTATTCTCTTTTATGCAGTTTGCCACGCTGACATATTTGTAACAGATTTGGGGTTTGGTCCAACGCATTTGGAATTCTGAACCAACACAACGGCCATGGTTTTCGGGTTGCTTACTATTGCAAGAAAAACAGTTTTGAAGGTGGTAATGCACTTTTGGAGTCGTGTATACATGCTTACCACTTAGCTCCTGGCACAGATTGAACACGATAGTGCGAATTTTATATGTAGCAACTGGGTTGAACCTAATGCCTCTTTCATCGGAATGTTAGGCATTAGTTTACTGATTTAGTGCCAAATCGCTTGATTGGGCAATATGCTTAAAATAATCAACGGGTTTTACTTTGGACACTGGACCATATATCCTGCGTTTTGTTATGTGGGGACATCTCATTGATAATATGTATGAAAACCTCAACTATCCGAGGGTGTCCGTGAACTGCAAAAGCGGACAACTGTTGCAGAAAAAACTATTGTTGGAAACATGCTGAATGAGTCTGTAGTCCCGTAAAATGGCCACCCAGATTACCAGACTTCTCATTCCTTAGTTTAAAAATGTGACATAGCAGTATGTTTCCCCTAGCCGCTCATCTCCCTATATATATATATATATATATATATATATATATATATATATATATATATATATATATATAATTATATATATACATGCAGACGGAGAAATGAGCGGCTCGGGAAACATAATGCTATGTCAGATTTTTTAACTCGCGTAAACTGGAAAAGAAAGTTGAAAACTGAATGAAATAACACATCTAATCTAATATGAATAAAATAAAGAGTTTGTTTGTGTTTGTCTGTCTGACTGTTTGTCTGTCTTTGTGCGGCCTGGGGACCAGACGAGTGGACCGAGAGTTACCAAACTTTGGTCAGGCGTACCTTGGCCCAGTCTCCAGATCAACCCGAAGCCCTTTTTTCAAATTTCGAACCAGGAAGTCTCAGGAGAGCGTTTACCGGAACAGGCTTGGGGACCAGACAATTTGACAGAGAGGTACCAACTTTTAGTCACGAACACCTTGGTCGAGGCTCCAGACCAGAGTCAAACGTTTTTTTTGTCAAAATTCGAACCAGGGGGTCTCAGGGGACGTTTACCGGGACATGTAAAAGTAGTAGAAAATGACCGATATTAGTGTCGAATTCATAGTTTCCGCGGTCGCTGAAATCAATGATGAAACTCCGATCGGATTAACTTCCAAATTCACACTTTTCGGCTCCGGGCCGGTGGTCACCAGGGGGGGAGGAGGGTGAGACACCGAGACATATATAAGTAATCGAAAATGACCGATATTAGTGTCAAATCCACAGTTTTCGCGGTCGCTGAAATCATTGGTGACACTTCCATTGGTGAGACTTACAAAATTTAGTTACAATTGTATGCGGGCCGGGAGTCAGCGGAGGAGGGGGGAGGGAATCCGAGACATGTAAAAAATAGCCCAAATGGCCGATATTAGTGTAAAGTCCATAGTTTCCGAGGTCGCTGAGATCAATAGTGATACTCCCAAATACAGCCCCCGTGCGAAACATGGGTATATTCATCTAGTATTAAATAAAATTATCCTGTCGTATTGCAGGTACACGTACTGTTCTTTAGTGCGACGCCAACTCATCAACTCATTCCACCGAATAATTCAACTTCAACGGAAGTGGCGCTTACCATTATGCTCGTCCGAGCTGCTCATATGCAGATTAGATATACAAAACGGCTTGTACCCATTAAATATCGTTACATTTTCCAGTATTAAAAAAAATCATTATTCAATACAAGCAACTACCAAATAAAAATTTAAAACCTATGTATGCCTATATTTCTCTCATCAGATTTATTTTTGATTGAATATGCTAACGAATTAAGTATGCTCATTCCTTAGGAACAAATACTAATATCCAAACTCAAGTATTATTGTAGCCCTTGTACCAACGTGGAATATATTCAATATTTTAAGCTAATCTGTTTAGCATTTCCATGTGAATTAATTAAATACAATTATTCGATGATGCTATATCACATTGCACATACATACAAAACTACTTGCACCTCCTAAATACTATTTTATTTTCTAGCATGGAACAAAATTCGTTCTTTACATGTCAGGCCATTAATTGCATATTCATTTTTTTTTTACTTGTGTGTTCCTTTTTTTGTCCTATGATGTGTTAGATTAGAAAATTTCTGTTCAGATTCCAAAATAAAATATGGTTAAACTGAACTGTTAAAGAAAAGAAGTCTGATTAAAAATTCACAATGACAGTAAATCAAGTAAGACTATCTATGTATGTTCAAATTAGAGATGCAAGGGCTCGAAAAAAAACGGCTTTTTAAAAAAAAAACTAGGTTTCTTTCTGCTTTGCTTTTTTGCTTCGGAAATTTTGGGCTTTTTTTTGGCAAGAACCGTGGTTGTTTTTGAAAATGCCAAAAACCCGTTTTTGGGGGGATGTTTAAACCAGGCTTTTTTGACTTAGATTTTTTGCTTTATGTATTTATGTTACATATTCACAGAAATAGCCTAAGTTTGTTTCGCCTTGATGCTATTATGCAACAGCGGGGTTATGCCGGAAGAACTCCCACAAGCTTAAAGAAGTGCGGTCAGTAAATTTCTTAAGTTGAGAATCTCCCGCCCTAGCCATTGGGAAAATCCCGTCATTACTTGAAATGTAAGACAATAACGGGAAAATCCTGTTATTGCTTTGCATGTAAAATTTAAAGGTCAACGTACCATAATCAGTACGCTAAAACTGAGGTATTAAATTACAATTTAGTACCGGTACGTAGATATCATTGAAAGTCCAATCCAAGCTAATGCTGGAAGCTACGTAGGCAATCGATAAATTTTGCCAATTTCTATCAATATATTTAAGCAATATTGGCTTATTTATAAAACAACACACATTTAGGCATGTAGAAATATACAATTTGGTTTGTTTCGTATATTTATGCTTAACATCCTTACGAAATACCGAGGTTATCAAGGAGAAGACTTTCGCTTAAACTGACATCCGAACCGCTACTTGGGTTACGCATGAAAGAAGGATTGTGGTTCGACCGAGAATTGAACATGGGACACCTTGATTAAAAGGTGAAAGGGAAATAAAAACTATTGCAGGTGGTTTGATATCTGGAAACGTTACCATGAAGTTCACACAATTCGCATTTTTCATTCTTTTTATTTTTGTGGTTTAAACCAGTTATTAAAAAAAAAAAGTTGGTGTAAATCAGCCAACCCTAAAAGTAAACACTTCTTTTTAAAGAATACACAAATAACTAGCAAAATAGTATGTAGTATTTTTACTTCAAAATATTCCATACCCTCTTTTTGAAACAAAATAAAATTAAAATAAAACATAAGAGAAATACTTAGATTTATATGATACACTTAAAGGCTGCACATCTAGAGCTTTTGGTTCTGTATATTCTTGAAATTCTACAGTTAAGTTTTATAGAACCACCATCACAGTTTACCCAATCCTCAAGTTTTCTGAATTTTTAACAAGAGGGATTCAACATATCATTACGGAACTCCCCCCTCCAAAAAAAGACTACGGAATATATTTAAGTTAAGCTAAATACAACTGCACAACAAACATGACTGAGTGATTAGCTTTTGCGCTTCTATCGGGAAGTCCGGGATTCAACCAGCATTCGACCATTCTGACAAAGCTTTTCTTCATTCCATCTGTGAATGTAGAAATAGTGCGTGTACTGTGAGTTGGGCGACTTCCTTTTTTATTGTTTTTAAATCGTTATTATTACTAATTACCAGCAGTGACGGTTTTGCGAAGGTTAGGGGGGCAGTCTTTCGGACTGAAGCCCGTTCCCTAAAGTTACGGAATGTCTGCAACAAACGAAATATCTATTATTTATGCCTTTACTCATAAACTTTAAGCTCCCGTCAAATAAAAATTACGAATGTTTAGAAAAACTAAACATTAGTAAGAAACCCTTCTCAAAATACTTTTCTAAATCCGCCACTGATTCTCAGTATAAAATGATTTTTAAAGTTGTATCCGGAAGATTATTGCTAAACATATAAACGAAACGAAATATTAGTTATGCCTGTACTCATAAACTTCAAGCACTTCCCAAATAAAATTAGGACTTTTTTAGGAAACGAAACAATCAGAAAAAACCCTCCTAAAGTACTTTTCTAAATCCGCTACTGATTATTTGTATAAATTGGTATTCAAGGTTGTGTCCGGAAAATTATTGCTAAATCACTTCACAGCTACAGTATAACAGAAATGTGGAAGTACGGTTTGACGGATATATTGAAAAACGTACGCTTTGACGTATGAATAGAAAAATGGGCAAGTTTAACTTTTGCGCTAGAAGGTAGAGTACTAAAAGCTCTTAGAAATGAAACACGGATCACAAACAAGAGAAGAAAAAAGATGTCGATAACTCAAAAGTTAAAATAAAGTTAAATAGCCTCTAAAATTACCCTCAAATACTACATTCTTCATGTTAGCTTTAATTCGTAAAACATGTGTTCCATCCATCTTTATGGTGAATTTCAGAGCGAAATATCACATTCAGGTCATGGAATTCTTATCTAACTATAGAATATACTATAAGAAAGCCATTTAGATAGAAAAAATCATGAAGTTGAAAAAAGCCAAAATTTCCAAAATTATCGTTTTTTTCCAAAAAAAGCCGGCTTTTTATGTGAAAAAAACCATCGATTCAAAAAAGTCGGCTTTTTTGCATCTCTAGTTCAAATTAGGTAAAATCAAAAATTCTAGATGTACTTCTCAGTGCATATGACATTTCAGAACTAACTGTGTTAATTACTTTTACGATAAATTGTTGTTTCAGAAGTTAGATCAAGTTTTCTTCTAAATAAATTCAATATCGAAAACTTGTATGTGACATATAACAATTCAAATTAAGGTAGATACAAATAAATGCTTTGTAAGTCCAATTCTTAAATGTGATGTACTAAGAATCATGTTGTTATTGGCTATCCAGTGTAACTGATGCATTACCCACAATCCAGGGATAAACAAAGAACAGCTCTGTTCCAGAACCGGTTCGGAACCGGTCCAGGAACCAATAACCCATGATAAAGGATATTAGGATTTAGATTTCTGGGCTTTCGGCATCTAAGGCCATTTAGCCCTTCACGATTTGAGGGGTGACGTCCTTCGGTGAGCACACAATCCGGGGAAAGAGAAGGAAGAAAGCATTTGGGAAGGAAGGGAGCGGCCTTGACCTATAAACTTGGTACCACCCCGGCATTTGCCTGGTGTGAATGAGGAAATCCCAGGAAAACCTCATTCAGGGTTGCTGGCTTGAAAAAGCGTGTTACACTTTTTCGACCGAGTGACCCCACCATGAATCGAACCCGCTCCCACCGAACCCATGATAAAGTTAGGACCGGTGTCATTGTTTTGTTGAATTTAAGAACCGTTCTCAGAACCGGTTCTATTGCTTTGTTAACTTTAAAAACTGCACCCAGAACCGGTTTCATTGGTTTCTTAACTTTAATAATCGCTCCCAGAACCGGTTCAACATATTTACAACATTTAAGAACCGCTCTCAAAACCAGTTCTGCGTTTTGGCCATGATTCAAACCGGTTCCAGAACCAGTTTGGTTTATTACGAAGTGGTTGTGGAACCAGTTCTGGAATATGAAGAAATACCAGAATCGGTTCTTAGATGTCAAGAAACCACAGACACCGCTTCTTGTGTTAGTCTTTTATGTGAAGAAAGAGTGGACCCGGTTTTTAAATGTAAGAAAAATCTAGAATCGGTTCTGATGCTCTTTCTGAGAAGTCAGAAGAAAGGACCGGTGTTTGTACCAGAGCTGAAAAATGAAACAAAATACCGGTTCTACGACAATCAGTACAGGTCCGTGGATACCGTACGAGAACGAGTAAGACATATCTGGGACATTCCACGGACAACCTATTTACGTTGTGACGTCCAGGAGATATCTACGGGACGTCACCAGGGTAGTTTCTGCTATTAGAGTGACATATTTGAGAAATGTTAATGAAAGTGCAATAATAACAATAAAAAAAAACATTTGAATAAGTATATTTGTTTCGTCCAACTGCAGTGGTTTTGATTCCATTGTATATATATTTGGTCTAGGAATTAATTCGTGCGGGCGGACAAGAGATGGCGCAACGAACGGAGCGTCCCACAGTTCCGTGTATCCACACATGTGTTGCAAACCCCTGTCATCGCGTATCGTTCGTAGTATAGGGCAGTGGATTAAAGCGTCAACAACACCAGTTTGTAGTTAACTGAACATGGCGCAATTTGTGCCTGATAAAATGTTTTTGCGGGGTTTCCTGCTGCATTACTTTAACATGCAGAAAAGTGCGACTGAAAGCCATCGTATTTTGGTGGAAGTGTATGGTGACCATGCTCTAGCTGAGCGAACGTGTCAGAAGTGGTTTGCACGGTTTAGAAGTGGTGATTTCGGCTTGGCAGACCAAGAGCAAGCTGGACAGCCAAAAAAATTTCAAGACGAAGAATTGACAGCATTGCTCGAGCAGGATTCGTGTCAAACGCAGGAACAACTTGCAGCAGCATTAGGCGTTGATCAAACAAGTCTCCAAACGCTTGAAAGCCATGGGAATGATTCAAAAGATGTCACATTGGGTTCCACATGAATTGAAAGACAGAGACGTTGAAAGACGAAGAACCATTTGCGAATTGCTGCTTCAACGACAGAGCAGAAAGGGGTTTCTGCATCGAATTATTACGGGTGATGAGAAGTGGATCCATTACGAGAACCCTAAACGAAAAAAGGCCTGGGTGAAACCAGGTGAACCAGGTCCATCACAACCAAAACGAGATATTCACTGTGCAAAGGTTATGCTGTGCATATGGTGGGATATGAAAGGTGTGGTGTACTATGAGCTGCTGCAACCGGGTGAAACTATGAATGGAGAACGTTATCGACGACAATTAATGCGTTTGAAGCTAGCTCTGGCCAGAACACGACCAGAATGGGAGAACAGACATGATAAACTTATTGTTCAACATGATAACGCTCGCCCACATGTCGCAAAACCGGTCAAAACCTATTTAGAAAATGTCGGATGGGAAGTTTTACCCCACCCGCCATATTCACCAGACGTTGCTCCTTCGGACTACTACTTGTTCGATTGAATGAACAACGATTTGATTGGACAGCGGTTTACTTCTTCAGAATATATCGAAACATGGGTCTCTGACTGGATCGCTTCCAAGGATGAGGACTTCTTTCGCCACGGAATCCGTACATTGCCTGACAGATGGGCGAAAGTGGTGGCTAGCGATGGACAATATTTTTCTTAAGGTATTTATGTATTTTGTGTTTGTATTACAGCTTCAATGTGTGCGTACCAACCGCACGAATTAATTCCTAGACCAAATATATATATATATATATATATATATATATATATATATATATATATATATATATATATATATATATATATATATATATATATATAGTTGAGAAGCAGAAGCCCATCAAAAGGTAAAAGTAGTGAGATTAAGTGAAGAATACAACGTGTCGACCAAGTAAGTTTCAACCTTCAATCATGTAGGGTTGGAGTCAAATCGACTTAAACGACGTGCCCAGTATTCCCTAATTGTCGGAAGCGTTCGGTGATAAGTTATATGCACTGCCAATCAGTAAGCTAATAATCGGAAATTGTTAAAAACACTCTCCAACACGTAACAAAACAAAAACGTCCAAGGCTCAAGTGAACGCTTCTTATGGAAAGAACAGCAAAGCCCAAAAATTTTGTTAGGCTTTATTTTGAATATAATAATAATACTGAGTTATCTATCTGCAAGATACATGAGAGACCATAGTAAGTTAATATTTCGTCTTTGCTGTGTTGTTGCTTTTGACGCGGAGAGTCCAGTCGGCAGGTACTGAAGAGGGTGGGGGAGCGGGGCTAGCTTGCAAAAGGTTATAAAACGATTTTTAGATATGTCGTATGCACGTGAGTTGTAGTTAAACCCCCAAGTTTTCGACCTTCTAGACTCTGTGCTAATTCCGGGAGGTTCGTGTATACTGCAGCGGTCCGAAAACTCGATTTATCGAAGCCAGTCGATAAATAACTTTACTAGCAAAAGGTCATAAAGACTTTATATGTGGATGTGTTGTATGTACCTAAGTACTAGTTAGAACACCAAGTTTGTGACTTCCAACATACTGTGTTAACACCAGGAGGCCCATGCATACTCCGAGGGATTCAGAGAAATGCCCAGTCCAATGCTGAACGTTTATTTGCCTTGCAAAAGCCTGTAAAATCTTTCTTTTTGGCTTCGTTGCATGTACTTAAGTACTATTGAAAATTTAACTCAACCTTGTGGACCCTGTATTTACACCGGGAGGCCCGCGAAAACTGGGCTCATATTCCTTTTTAATATATATTTCACAAACATGTAAGAAGCATTATCAGAACCGGTTTGACTTTTTCCTATCATATCAGAATCGGTTCAGAAAAGGCTTCTGTCTCTACTCTCAGAGCTTCTCCTTGGTCTCAGAAGCGGGTCTTCATTTTTTTGATGTCTCAGAACCGGTTCTAGAACCGCTCCTCTCTGCTCTTAACATCTCACAAAAGGCTCGAAAACCACTTCCAGAGAGGGAGAGAGAAAAAAACAAAAACAAAATGGTTTATGTACTGGTTCTTGAACAACTGTCACAACTCAGAACCGGTTCAGAAACCGCTCCCGAGCGTTTCCACAAGAACTGGCTCATTTTCCATTCCTGCCGCAATCACGTCATGCTATTGCTACGTTTTTGTGAGATACTTTGCTAATTCATGTTAAGTATATCATTATTATGTAAAATAATACTGTAACTTTGAACATCTATAAAGGCAACCAAGAAAGTTATGTCGCTTTGTGTGAAGGTCTGTGTTTAATTGGCTTCCCCATCGTGAGTTGAATGCAAAGGGAGATAAGACTTAAGATCAGTTGCTGGTAGAGATGCAAAAAAGCCGGCTTTTTTGAATCGACGGTTTTTTCCACATAAAGAGCCGGATTTTTTTTTGGAAAAAAACGATAATTTTGGATTTTTTTCTTTTTTCATTTTTATGATTTTTCTATCTAAATAGCTTTCTTATAGTATATTCTATAGTTAGATAAGAATTCCATGGCCTAAATGATATATTTCCCTCTGAAATTCACCATCAAGATGGATGGAGCACATGTTTTACGAATTAAAGCAAACATAAAGAATGTAGTATTTGAGGGCAATTTTAGAGGCTATTTAACTTTATTTCAACTTTTGAGTTATCGACATTTTTTCTTCTCTAGATCATTTTCTTGGAATACCGAGAAAGCTAATTAGATTAATTAAGATATGTTTAAGTGAATCCCAAAGTAAAGTCCGGGTAGGAAAATTTTTGTCCACGAGCTTCCACGTCGAAAATGGCCTGAAACAAGGAGATGCGTTGTCGCCATTATTATTTAACTTTGTGCTGGAATACGCCATAAGGAAAATCAAAGATAGCAACCAGGGCCTAGAGTTGAACGGCATTCACCAGGTTATGGCATATGCTGATGATGTGAATTTAATAGGGGATGATAGGAGAACAGTAGAAATAAATGCAGAGAGCTTATTAAACGCTTGCAGGGACATGGGTTTAGAAGTAAATGCAGAGAAAACTAAATACATGGAAGTGCGTCGGGACCGTAATACTGCAAATTGTGAAGGCGTTAAAATATTAAATAATACTTTTGATAAAGTGGATACTTTCAAATATTTAGGATCAATATTAACAGACGAAAATCATATTCACGAAGAAATTAAATGTCGACTAAAAGCAGGGAATTCGTGTTACTATTCGGTTCAAAATCTCTTGTCGTCGCGAATTCTGTCGAGGAATTTGAAGCTTAAAATATATAAAACGATAATCATGCCTGTTGTTCTGTATGGTTGCGAAACATGGTCGCTTACTCTGAGAGAAGAACATAGACTGAAAGTATTTGAGAACAAGATCCTGAGAAGAATATTCGGACCCAAGAGGAACGAGAATGGGGAATGGCGGAAGCTTCATAACGAGGAACTACATAGTTTATACGGTTTGCCCAACATTGTTAGGGTCGTCAAGTCTAGGAGGCTTAGGTGGGCAGGTCATGTAGCTAGAATGGAAGAAAGTAGAAACGCTTTCCAAGTCTTGACTGGTAGATCCATAGGAAAACGACCATTAGGAAGACCTAGGCGCAGATGGGAGGATAATATTAAGATGGATCTCGCAGAGATAGGAATACAAAGTAGAAACTGGATGCAATTAGCTAAGGATATAAGTCAGTGGAGAGCTTTTGTGAACGCGGCACTGAACCTCCGGGTTCCATAGGCCATAGAGTTAGTTAGTTAGTTTAGTTAGTTAGATCATTTTAGTTTGTCATCCGTATTTCATTTCTAAGAGCTTAGTACTCTAGCTTCTAGCGTAAAAGTTAAACTTATGTTTTTCTATATATCCGTCAAAGCGTACGTGTTTTTCAATATATCCGTCAAACCGTACTTCAACATTTCTGTTACACTGTAGCTGTGAAACGATTTAGCAATAATTTTCCGGATACAACCTTGAATACTAATTTATACAAATAATCAGTAGCTGATTTAGAAACGTACTTTGGGACGGGTTTCTCTGATTGTTTCGTTTTCTAAAATGTCCTAATTTTATTTGGGAGGAGCTTGAAGTTTATGAGTACAGGCGTAACTAATACTGTATTTCGTTTCGTTTATATATTTAGAGATAATCTTCCGGATACAACCTTGAAGATCATTTTATACTGAGAATCAGTGGCGGATTTAGAAAAGTATTTTGGGAGGGGTTTTTCTTATTTATGTTTAGTTTTTCTAAACATTCGTAATTTTTATTTGACGGGAGCTTAATGTTTATGAGTAAAGGTATAACTAATATATATCGTTTGTTTTAGACATTCCGTAATTTTGGAGAACTGGCTTCAGCCTGAAAGACCGCCCCCTAACCTTCGCAAAACCGTCACTGCTGGTAATAATAACGATTTAGTAATAATAACGATTTAACAACAATAAGAAAGGAAGTCGGCCAACTCACAGGACACGCACTATTTCTACTTCACAGATGGAATGAAGAAAAAATTTATCAGAATGGTCGAATGCTGGGTTAATCCTGGACTTCCCGATAGAACAGCAAAAGCTCCACTCAGTCATGTTTGTTATGCAGTTGTATTTGTCTTAACTTAAACATATTCCGTAGTCCTTTTTTTTGGTGGTGGCGGGGTGGGGAGAGTTCTGTAATGATATGAAGGGTGTGAGCCAAGAATATGGTAACCAACAAATTTTCAATTCCTGAGTTATGCAGCACCAGATGGACAGCAACGCATGCCGCTTCGTTTAATCCTTCATGTATAGTCTTATGTGAAAAATCAGCATTCCGACTTTCAAAATGGATTGCGCAGCAGAAAATCTTTAATTTCTTAAAATAGTAAAATTGTGGGTTCCATGTTCTTGCCTCACACCCTTCATATATTGAATCTCTCTTGTTAAAAAATCAGAAAACTTGAGGACTGAGTAAACCGTGATGGTTGTTATATAAAACTGTAGAATTTCAATTCAAGAATGTACAGAACCAAAAACTCTAGATGTGCATTTCTTTTAAGTGTATCATATAAATCTAAGTACTTCTCTTGTTTTATTTTAACTTTATTTTGTTTCAAAAAGAGGATATGGAATATTTTGAAGTAAAAATACTACATAGAATTTTGCTAGTTATTTGTGTATTTTTGGGGGGGTGGATCAGTGGTAGAGCGTTCACCTTTGGTACTAGGGACCCCGGGTTCGATCCCAGCCCCCTCCAAGTGAACTTTGCTGTGTACAAACACCGTGTGCGTGGGTTTTCTCGGGGTTCTCTCGTTTCCTCCCACTTTCTTCATTCCACCATTTCATGCATTACTCGTCATCACCGTCTCCTTTAGCCTAACCGGCATAACCGACGTAAAACTCAAAGATGTCATTTCATTTGTGTATTTTTTTAAAAAAAGTAGTTACTTTTAGGGTTGGCTGGTTTACACCAGCTGATTTTTTTCTTTCTTTGAAATAAACAACTGGTTTAAACCAAAAAAAAAAAAAAAAAAAAGGTACGAAAAATGGGAATCATGTGAACTTCATGGTGACGTTTCTACACATCAAACCATCTGCATTAGTTTTATTTCCTTTTCACCTTTTAATCAAGTTGTCCCATGTTCAATTCTCGGTCGAACCACAACCCTTCTTTCATGCGTAAACAAAGTAGCGGTTCGGATGTAACTTTAAGCGAAAGTCTTCTCCTTGATAACCTTGGTATTACGTAAGGATGTTAAGCCTGACAAACGAAACGAAACCAAATTGTATATTTCTGCATGTCTGAATGTCTTTTGTTTTATAAAGAAACCAAGGTAGCTTAAATATATTGACAGAAATCGGCAAAATGTATCGATTTCCTACGTAGCTTCCAACATTAGCTTGGATTGGAATTTCAATGATATGTACGTACTAAATTTGTAATTTAATATCTCAGTTTTATCATACTGATTTATGATACGTTGACCTTTAAATTTTACATGCAAAGCAATATTAGGATTTTTCCGTTATTGCTTTACATTTAGAGTAATGACGGGATTTTCTAGATGGCTAGGGTGGGAGTTATTTCCAATTTAAGAAATTTACTGACCGGACTTCTTTAACCTTATGTGACCCCTTCCAGCATAATCCTGTTGTTGCATAATAACACCAAGGCGAAATCAACTTATGTCTGTCAATATGTGATATAAACACATAAAGCAAAATATCTAAACCCAAAAACTCTGGTTTAAAAAAAAAACTAATTTACCCCCCCCCCCCAAAAAAAACGGGTTTTGGGCATTTTCAAAAACAACTATGGTTCTTGCCAACCCTACTTACTTTTTTATATAGGAAGTTAAAAAAAAAATCTTATTATATACATTGGTTAATCCTTTGTAATTCATAATGTAAATATGTTGAGAAGTAAAATTGTTTGAAATATCTTTTCGAAATTTATGGTTTATTTTCGAGGTTTTATATTATTATCGGCATCAACCACTAATTAAATGACTTTTTGTGTTATAGAGAAGTGAAACAAAATCTGCCTTATCAATTTAAAGCAGAATTTTGAAAAAAAAATCCCAAAATTTCCCAAGCAAAAAAGCGAAGCAGAAGAAACCGAGCTTTTTCCAAAAAAGCCGTTTTTTTTCTCCGAGCCTTTGCATCTCTAGTTGCTGGTGGGTATATCCAGCATACTACCTGGCTGTGGAAGCTCAGTTACACCGTGAACTTGCGTAAGGACATAGTAAACATGGGATCTCCACAGTGCGTCATAAGGGTTTGTATGCTCTACGGGTTCGAACTGGGTCAAACGCCGATGGAGTAGGGCAAAAGATATGACAGGATTTTGGTGAGGGTGTCATGACTACGCGGACAGCACAGCGGTGGTTTAACAAGTTTAAGGATCTTGACGGAACAGTCGAAGGCTCACCACGGGCCAAAATACCAACACATGTACAAAATAAAGATCGTCAGCCAGCAAGTCAGGCAAACAGTGGCCAGACAAGTGAGGAACTGGGACTACAATTCAGTGTGAGTGGTGAAATCATTCGGCAGCATCTCCATCAACTTGGAAAGCACTGCAAGTTGGGTCAACAACATGATTTGACTCCGGACCAGAAGGCCACCTGAGTACATACCTGCTTTTCTTTACTGCCTCGTCTGAGGAAGGAGCCATTTCTGGACAGGGTGTTGACATGTGGTGAGAAGTGAGTTCTGTATGAAGCTCCACGGCGCCGTCGTTATTGGTTAGTAGTCCATGAACTGGTTCTAAAAAAGCCAAAACCAGCACTGCACCAGAAGACGGTCCTCCTGTATGTTTGGTAGACTGCTCGTGGCATCTTGCATCGGGAACTGCTACCATCTGATCAGAGCATCAACGCAACTGTGTACTGTCAGCAGTGGAGCAATATTCAAGCAAAAATTAAAATTCCGGAGCCAGCAGTTCCTCCTGTTACAGGACAACGCTAAGCCCAATGTGGCTAGGATGACCCGGAACACCATTCTACTTCTTGGACAGAAAACACTATTGCAACCGCTATACTCCTCGGACGTTTCATCGTTAGATTATCCCATGTTCTATTCCTTAGACAATCACCTTAGGGGACGCCAGTTCATATCCCTAGTAGAGGTGCAAAATGTACTTGATACATTCTTCGCTTCACAGCCCACCATGTTCTACCGCGATGGAATCCATGGTCTTCCAAAACGTTGGCAGATGGTCGTCGTTGCTGATGAGGACTATTTTTGTTCTTCCAGGCACGTCTTATGTGATATATAGATGTTTGGAAATGGTGGGTGAAAAAGCGACAGAACTTTCTTGGATAGATTTATAAATAATCTCTGGTAAATAACTGATCAAGATAAAAACTTCTAACTTTTGTGAAAATGGGATTAGTTAAATGTCGTCGAAACTGTCGCAAATCAACTTAGCGACCCCCCAAATCTGAGATCGACACTAATTTATGTAATTTTGGACATTATTTTCTCCTCGTCTCACTCCCGATGCAAATGGTGACTGAAGTTATATTTAAGCGACATCGGGAGTATTATTATTCATATCAGCGATCGTAAGTACTATGAATTGGACATTAATATTAGTCTTGTTTTGGTTATTTTTACATGTCCTTCCTTCCCATTACCAACCGGGTGTGCAATGGATGTCTCATCCCCACATTACATATACGGTATATACAGGGTGGGCCATTTTAATTAATCCACGGAAATATCTGAAAAATGATAAAACATAGAAGAAATGTTTGAAGTAAACGTTATATACTGCTAAGGGGGAAATCCATTTCCGCCATAAGTACCCCTCCCCACTCAACGGAAATGGAGGTAACGGGGGTAAATTTGAAATGTCAAATGGGAACATGGGTCGAGTAATACCTCGTTCGAAAGGTATTGGAAAACTAAGTAACGCTATACCAAAATTTGTTTCATATGGAGCACTAGTTTCAAAATGGCCGCCATGATATAGTTCGGAAACTCCAGTAGCCGTAGTATGAAAACCATGGGAGGTAAATGAATGGAACAAAATTGAAATACGTAAATATCATAGGGCATATCGAATGGTGTGGTCCCTGTGATCCCAGTGGCCTCCCTGAAGGGGTCTTGGGGGCTAACTTCAAGATTTCAAATAGTAACATGAGTCGAGTGGTACCTCGTTCGATAAATCTTGCAAAATCAAACATCTTGCAGGAGAAAACGATTGAGGTGAAATGGCAGTGTTCTCAAAAGGCCGCCGAAACATAGTATCAGTGTCAGAGAAAAGGTTTAGTATCCGTAGTATGAAAGCGATTGGAGATAAATCAACAGAAGAAAAACTGGAGTAGGTAACTGACGTAAGGCACATCGAGAGGTGTTGTCGGGGTGACTCCACTGAAAGGTATCCGGGGCCAACTTGAAAATTTCAAATAGCAACTTGAAGCGAGTAACATCATGTTACATAGGCAAATGAATATCAAACAGCTTCTCTAAGAATATTTTCGACATGAGACACCGTTTTCAAAATGATCGCCAAGACATGGTGAATGTGTCTAAGAAAACGTCTAGTGCCCATAGTATGAATACGGGTAGAGATAAATGAAAATAACGAAAATTAAATAGGAAAACCGCGCAGGCGTTCCAAGGCTCGAGAATGATACAACAGAGATAAAAAATTTAGAGTAAAATTGCCATAATGTATAGAGAGATATCCAAGTCCTGCAAAATAATCTTTTCCTGTGTTCTGTATGTGAGTGGGGTGGAAAGTAACAGTGAAAGTTCAAATGAGAACTCTACTTTAATTCGCAAATTAAGGCTACCTTACAAATAGGTATGGTATGGTTGAAACATTTGTTTGTAAGGATGACGCTGTAGTGACTAAAAAAAAAGGTGAAATTTTATTTGAATGGTAACGCATATCTGTATGTCTAAGTATGATTTGATGCGAAAACAGAAGGAACGTTATACGAAAGAAGTTGTCTAATAATGCAGTTGCTGGAACTTACGAACGTGTGAATTTGCTAATCTCCGTCGCCACAGAAACTTTTATGCAATGCGTGCTGGTTATTCGGAAAGCATTTCGGGGATATACGTACACACTGTTTCGTCCCTCAAGCTCACAATATGACATGAGTGCTAATAGTTAATCAAAATGTAACTGTTACCAAGGGCGCCCATGTTGTGGTTTCCAAGGGAGGCAAGAAAAAGCGACATTTCAAATATAGTTTCAAATTTTGCGTTTTCGATATTCCGAAGCACAATTTTCTCTAGGGGGGCAAGAGCCCCCATTGCCCCCCTTATGGGCGCCCTTGACTGTGGCCATCCGCATTAACTGAGTGCACTAATTCTCTATCCCTGAAGTCTGCCTTCCAAACAGCAGTGGGTAGGTCAAGCGTACGCCCGAACCGTTGTCCGGTTGGACATTGAAATTTTGAAGTTAGCTCACAAGATCCCTTCAGGGAAGCCGCTGGGATCGCAGGGGTCACATCACTCGATATGCCCTATGATATTTACGTATTTCAATTTTGTTCCATTCATTTACCTCCCATGGTTTTCATACTACGGCTACTGGAGTTTCCGAACTATATCATGGCGGCCATTTTGAAACTGGTGCTCCATATGAAACAAATTTTGGTATAGCGTTACTTAGTTTGCCAATACCTTTCGAACGAGGTATTACTCGACCCGTGTTTCTATTTGACATTTCAAAGTTACCCCCCGTTACCCCCATTTCCGGGGGGTGGAGAGGGGTACTTTTGGCGGAAATGGTTTTCCCCCTTAGCAATATATAACGTGTACTTCAAACATTTCTTCTATGTTTTATCATTTTTCAGATATTTCCGTGGATTAATTAAAATGGCCCACCCTGTATATATATATATATATATATATATATATATATATATATATATGTGTGTGTGTGTGTGTGTGTGTGTAATTAATGTGTACCAATTTTGGTTGAAATTGCTCCAGAAGGTATTCCACAGTTGTTACAATTTGTAATTTTTGTATCCCATTTTCGGCAACAATGGGAATCGACGTTTGTTTGTGTTACTGTTTCAGTTTACTAAACTAAAAAAATACATTTTTTGTATAGAATAAACACATACAATAATGAATAGCAAAATGCAGGAAAAGTAGTTATTTTTTTCCTTTTAATACTAGCTGTGCCATTTTACAGATTGTCGAAAATAATATGTGGTTTTCAATGTGTCCACGAAGATATTTATTAAATACACAATCCGTGATTCCTTGAAGGAATTGAGAACTGGCATTGCGTAGCCTACTAAATAAATCTATATTTTTATGACAAAACACAATTATAACTTAATTATAACTTAATTTTACACGATTATTGACTTGGCCAATTCTTATTATAACCAAATTATATTCGAATCAATTATATGTTTTCATTGTTTTCATTTACTTACAAACCGAAGACTGCTTTTAATTCGCCATTCCAGTGATAAAAAAAGATGATGTCGTATTAAAGCAAAAATTGTGGATCAATGCTATTAAATATCCATGCTGATGTGTCAATTATGAACTCCTTTTCCCAGAGTTTAGAACAAGAGGAAGTAAAACGTAATATTCCCAAATTAGCGTGTTGTTGGTAGTTATATAATTTCTGAAAAGTAAGCAGAGATAATGTATTTCGAAAACTTATAAGCCTAAGAGAAAATTAAAAAAAATAAAAAATATGTAAGACAAACAATTACGAATGAATGAACTTTTGTAAAAACACTGACTTCACACAACGTCGACGGACACACTATTGTTTGTTTATCGCTAGCGTTATATTAATAGTAGGGTAAAACTAGACGAAAATTTCACATAACCCAGAACTAAATACTATTGAAATGATTTTTTGCTGTAACGTTAATGGGTATGGGTACTCTTCATAGACGAAATGCTAAAGCATGGAACTTTGCGAAAATTGTTCTATGAGTGCTTGAATTTTGGACCACAGTTTAACAAATTTTTCTGTTTGGATTTATGTAGGACATTTGATATAACCATAATTATTGTTTATGTGTATATTTTACAAATTTATTTTTTGTTTATATTTTACAAATTTGTGGATTTATGCAGGCATATTCTACACCTGAAGCCTCTTTACCATCTCATATCACATTACTTCCCCTTGTGAACTTAAACCCAAATGATGAAGTCTGTATCTACAGTACACTTTGCTATATTGAATAGCAAGCCAAACAGTTACAAGTACCCACTCCATTCGTAACTCTGGACCAACCACTTTGGATAAAACACATTCAAATTATCAATAATACTGACCTCAACGTTGTTTGTCGCTTAGGTCTGTTTCACATGCTGAGTTTTCTAGGAAGCATAGGATCAATAATAAGTGAATCTGGCTTATCAGAATTACTTGGAACAGTATATACAGAAAATACGGTTGTTCATATGCTCAACGGAAAAGAATTTTCAAGAGCATTGAGAGAACATTTTCTTGCACAGAGCGCGCTAATGTCTATCTTACTATCATCAGTCTTGCCCCCTATATCCTCCCATGAAGAATATGAGTATGTAATTGATTCTAACCTCCAACCTATCCCAGATGCATGAGTTTACAGATCTGAAAAATATCTGCAGTAATATTGTAAAAGTTGATGAAGGAACTACAATAAATCCAGCGCAGGGTAATATACTATCGAAAGTGGAACAACGTGTCAACGAGCTGAGGCAAGATTGTCTGCGCAATCTCGAACCTCAAAGTTATGGGTACAATACATAGAATACACTAACACTGTTCAGATGTTTGTAAGGATCGAGCGAGAAGAAAATTGGAATCTACATCTTGCTGCTGTGACATGCATGCTACCCCTATTTGCTGCGGCAGAGCACAATATGTATGCTAAGTGTGGACGGATATACCTTCAGATGATGCAGCAGTTACAATTTACACATCCGTGGCTATACCATCAGTTTCAAAACCATAGAAATCATGTCATCCGTCAAACATCAGAAAACTGGTTTGAAGAGATGCATTCTGCTATGACATCTTTAGTTGGAAATGAACGCCAACAGAATGGACAACATTGTGAGCTATTGCCATCATGTATGAAGATGGAGCGGAGTGATCGAAGACTTATGATACAATGGCTGAATAAGCATAAACCTTTTTCAGTATACGATTCATCGTTGCGCAATGTAGCCACAGGGGTTATAGCAGGAATTGATGACAAAGTAAACTGTGACGATGCAGACGTTGTTGGTAATGGAATACATCAGAAGTTGGATGGCAAACCCTGGAATGCCGTTAGATTAAAGAAGACTGACCAAGCAAAAACATTACAGCATGTAAGCAAAGGAGTTCGCATTGGTAATAGTATTCACTATTTCAACTCTCTTCTGGCGACTTGTTACGCTCGTTGAGCGCGAGCACGTACCACCCCAGTATTTCGCATATGAACTCACTCCCACACCATCAGCGTTATTCTCTGGAGAGGTAATGAGGAAATCATTAAAAGATGCACTAATTCATTCACTTATGAAAGAATTTGAAATCCTTACACAGCAGGCATCTGAGGAACCTGAGCTATCAGAATCATTCGTTTTTGATGGCGGATGTTTGCTTCGACATGTGGTATGGTCTAAACACCAGTCATGGATGGATGTGCTTCAGTCATACTGCAATTTTTAATGTCAGCATTTTCATGTTCCATGCATAATATTATTTGACGGGTGCACAAATGGTCCTTCCATCAAAGACCATGAGCATCAACACCGAAGGATTCATCCCGCAGCACCCGATATGAAAATTTCATTGAGCACACCAGCATACGATAACCAGCATGCGTTTCTCTCAAATGACAAGAACATTAATCACCTAATTGATTTGTTGTTTACAGAGTTGAGAGCAAATGGTCACATCGACTACAGAGCACAGAATGATGCTGACACGTTAATTGTTTCAAATGCAATTAACATGGTTCTTAAGAAGGAATAAGTTACAGTTATGTCGGATGACATGGATATACTGGTGATGCTGCTGCATCATGCTGATGACTTGATTGGTAAAATTTTCATGAAATCACTGGCAAAGGGAAAGACGCATGAACGGAAACCACTCTATGATGTCAGAGGTATCCAGCGTCACATTGTTTCACTAGTTTGCAGGCATCTCCTGTTCATTCATGCAGTTAGCGGGTGTGACACAACGTCAGCACCCTGCAAACAAGGAAAGGCAGAAGTTCTGAAAATAATTCAAAATAATGTAGCCGCTTAAGAATGTGCAGAAGTATTTCTTTCAAATAATTCGCCAGTGGATTCAATCTCAAAGCAGGCAAGCAATTCTTCGTCATCTTGTATGGCGGTACACAAACTGATGATCTCCCTCTAGTTCGTTACACAACATACATGCGAATGACAGCAGTAGCGTCAAAACCAGTTACCGAGCAGCTCCCGCCTACACCCCGAGCCATGCATTTTCATTCGTTAAGAACTTACATGCAAGTACAACAATGGAAAATTTTATCAACGACAGAAATTGATCCTGTTGAATGGGGTTGGGTACTCAAAGGTCAACATCTTTATCCTAAAACTACTGATGAACCTCCAGCACCTGACTCTATCTTAAAAGTTGTACGTTGTCATTGCAAAGCACTGGGAAGAAAATTATGTAGTAGCATGAGCTGCTCCTGCAGAAAACATAGATTAAAGTGTGTGTCTGCATGTCGATACTGCCATGGCGATGGCTGCAATAATGGTCGTGAAAGCGTAAGCATTTCCGTAGACGATTCATCATACGATGAAAGCTTCTAATTAGAAAATAAATATGAAAAAATACCCTTAAATTCGCAATCAAACGTTTCTGCAAATGTGCGTCAATATACTGAAACACTGAAGTGTATGTATCGTAAACTCTGAATTCGTGAACGAATCCGCAATGAACGCAGTGGGACGTGTGTGAATGTGTATAAGTACTGTATATTAAGTAAAAAGTGTGTGGTGTATAAGAATTCATAAAAAGTAGTGCTTATATTAAAGTAAATACACAATAAAACTTAGAACCCTCTAGGAAGAAAAGTGATCAAAATTTGTTTTATTAGTGAACCGAACACGGAACGGGTCATTAGGACTCGCATGTACAGAGGTGAAGGAGTAATAAATATTGGCAAGAAATGCAATCAAGACAGCATATAGAGAGTAACTTCACAAACAAAATAAATAATAACCAACAATTTGGTTGCAGTTACTTGCATACAAGGCTCAGAAACAAGGAATGAAACATTGAAATTAACGAAACATAAAGTTATAAGAGAATTCATAGAAATGTTTTGGTTTAAATGAAATAATAAAGAATTCATACAGGATAGAAACAGGTTATGAAGTATAAATCATACTGAAATGGGAATTCATCCAGATATATTTTAATTATTTTTACAGTGAGGAATCCAAAACAACAATTCGAATTTTTTAAGGTGAATCATGGGCAATATGGTGAAAGCGCTGGGGAGACTTTCATTTTACAAAATTGCAAACTACGTTTGAAAATATTGAATTTTTATTCTCATCCATGTTTACCTCGCGACTCAGATGCATATTTTATCCGTTTGTTTTATCGTGCCGGACTTTTGAGTCACCCTGTGTATAACCATCTGTACCAGTATTGAAATTTCAACACATTTTGACTATAAATTGCCACTGTCTTGTTACGGACGAAATATATATTGTACTGCATACATTAAACAACTTTTGTGTATACTAACTTATATTACTTCAATAGCGGCATTTGTTTCAAAAAGCAATTTTGCGTTACAACTTCAACCTGGAATACCTCGAATTTCGCAAACTTCCAGACTTTAGCATTCTCTGGTTAATTCACTCATAGCTACCTGATTTCATATCCCAAAGAACTTTTCAATAGTATTTAGTTCCGGATCAAACTCTAATTTTACCCTACTATAAGACAAAATGTAAAAAGCTTCTAGGGACCGCGTTTGGATTTTTGACGTTTGGATTATTGAAGTCCTGCCGTATATACAATGTACGTACAGTGCGTCCCACTAGCTTTCGAATCCGAGAAAAACGTTATAATTTCCGAACAAATGTACATAAGAAAATGAAAATCACAATACACGTACCTTGTTTCATGCTAAACACGAGAAAGGGTTGAACAGAAGCGCACACGTCAAAACAAAGATGATAGGTGGCGCCAGGGAAAGTGCTGCTTGGCGTGGTGCGCGTGCGTTAGTGTGACTCGAGTCGCTGCATCGCGAGGATGTTTCTGTACACAGTACAGGAAGGCGTGTTCATTGTTAAAAAAAATATATTGGATATCGGGATCGTATCAGAACGTTCAACCTGAATTTTGCCGTGAATTTGGATGCCGTAAAGGACCATCAAAATCATCAACACATCATTTGGTGAACAAGTTCGAAACAACAGGAACGTTGCTTACGGGACGTGGAGGCGCGCGTCCACGGGTGTCCGAGGAGAAAGTACGGAATGTGCGGCAACGTCTTTTGCAGACCCCTAAGAAGAGCCTGCGTCGATTATCACAAGATGTTGGGATGTCAAAGTCAACTGTGCAAAGAGCCGCCAAAAAGAGCCAAGCTGTTTCCATATCGCGTTACAGTCGTCCAGGAGTTGAAGACTACATATTGGGAAAAGCGCGTGATGTATTGTCATTGGTTGCAAGCTTTGTTGCATGACAATCCAGGAATCCTAGACTATACTTGGTTCACAGATAAAGCTTGGTTCCATCTCTCCGGTTATGTGAACTCGCAGAATACACGGGTGTGGGCCGCCGAAAATCCGCAAGTGTAGCATGAGATTCCACTTCATCCCTTGAAGGTGGGAATTTGGTGTGCAATTTCACAACAGAGTGTCATTGGACCCATCTTCTTTGAAGATACAGTAAACACACAAGTTTACTTACTCATCTTCAGTAAATTTGTGAAATAGCTGGACGATCAAGAACAGCGTCACGGTTATTTCCAACAAGACGGAGCAACATGCCATACTCCCAACGTGGCCATGGTAGAAATTGAGTTTTTTTTTTTTTTGTGACAGGATAATCTCCAAAGGATTGTGGCCGCCAAGATCCCCGGATTTGAACCTCCCGATTTCTTCTTATGGGTTTTTCTTAAAGGTTGTGTCTACAAAAACAACCCGCGATCACTGCAATTTTTGCGAAACAACATTGAGAATGCGATTCATGAGATCACACCGGAGACTCTACATCGGATTTTCACAATATGGAACGCCGTGTACAAACATGTCTTGACGTCCAGGGAGGACACTTTAAGCACCTGCTGTGACGGTGATGTATTCAGCATGAAACAAGGTACGTGTATTGTGAATTTCATTTTCCTACGTATATTTATTCGGAAATTATAACGTTTCTTTCGGGCTCAAAAGCTAGTGCGACTCACTGTATTTCACTTTCGAAAAATACTTAAAGCAACAAGATTTAAGTCTACTTTTTAGTTTTCTGATTTCTGGTAAAATCCCTCTTTATTCTTTGTATATTTTTCGAATAACTCAAAAAGAGAGATGATCGTATTTACATATACACACATATACTGCACAAGTGAGTAAATTTGAGCAGCGAGAAATATATTAAACGGTTCAGTATGTGAAACGTCCGTTCATTATTATTACAGACTAGCAGAATACCCGTTTTTCTCACGGGGAGAATACGTTTCATTTTGGACACAAAGGACACTAAAACTGTCACCAATAAACTTATGGAGCCCCAAAACTATCAATTCGACATTAATATCGGTAATTTTCAATTATCTTTACATGTCACCATTCCCCCTTAGAGTACTAATGGGACTGAATTTGGATTAAAAGGCCGGAAGTGTCACTGTTAATCTCAGCGACCCCGAAAACTATCGATTCGACACTAATATCGGTCATTTTCAATATTTTTTATATATCTTCTCCAAGTTGTGGGGCTGAATTTTGATTTAAATGGCATCGGAAGTGTCATTGTTCATTTCAGCGACCCCGAAAATTGTCTATTCGACTCTAATATGTCATTTTCCTCTCTCCCCTTCCCTCAAGTTGCATCTTCAAAGTAAAATAAAAAAAAAACATGCAGAACCTCATCTATTTTGAAAGTTTTATCGAGGTCGGTCTGATGATTCAAGAGTTATTAAGTTAGAAACATAGTCACTTTCATTTTGATTGTAATAAATAATCTGTCGCGATAGAAAACATGTATTTGTTTACATATAGAATTTTGTATACATAACGTTTATATAAGTGTCTATATTAAAATATTAAATAATAGTAATTATATCTTTTAATGCATGAGTATTAGTGAAATTTGCCTACTACTCTTTCTCTTAAGAAGTAATTTGGTTAAAATTAACAAAACTTCACCAGACCAAAGAGCATATTGAGAACTCAGTTTTGTTCAAGAGACCTATTTGTTGCAACAGAACACTTCATGTTGGTAGGCTTGTATATATCTGTAATTAATGCATGTAACTGTATGTAACTGTAACTGTAACTTATGTAATTAATGCACATCCACGAATAAAGAACATAACAGAAATAAGTGCAGACTATTAATTTTCAACTAGCTGAACTTACGCTCTCTACACAGCGCATTATTCACATATAAGCAGGAATCTCCTTGTCATTCCTCATATGTCCCTGAAGAACGCTTTCATAAAAATCGGCAATGGGTATCATAGAGGTAAATTTTTTCGACTATTTTTTTCAATATCTCGCACCGTTTGCAAGATTTGAGCCGACTTGTGCTTGGAATTTCTAACACATATATGACCAGTGTTTTCTTTCTTTTCGATTGCATTATGTAATAAGTAAATAAGTTACACACACAATTAATTTTGTCAGTTATATACGGAGTTCATTAAGAAAAAAAAAACTCTCCAAACAATGAAGATTCATCTTAGACTTTAGAAATGGTTATCCTTCGATTTCATATCATTTGGTCATTATCATGAAACAAACACCTGAGAGATATACAACCCCTATATACAACTATGTGATGTTGGAATATATAACGAGTAGGGTATGATGCTTTACTTCTAAAAAATTTCAGTACTTCCAGCGTACCCCTAAAAATTTAATAAAGAACTAATGGTTATTTTTTAAAATATTCACTATAACTGGACAATTTACACAAAATTTGGAATCGACCAATGAAAACGGTACGTTTCTAGCACTTGTCGGTTCAATATCTCATTATCGGAAGGACTGGAGACAAACATATAAAACTTTCCTGTGGGGACAAACATATACGCGTAAATCTAGTATTTTAATACAGATAATAATTGGAATAGTTTTATTTTCGAGTGCTATATTTTAATATTCGCAATATTGAAATTTTTGAACTTATATTTTTCACTTGTTTGAAAAAAAAATGATATCATTAATAGTAAAATTAACCTAACACAAACACTTTTTACTTTTTTCAATCTTTCCAATTTTTTTTTTTCGGAAAGAAATAGAAAAAAAAACTGTTTTTTACCAACAGGTTCAAAATTTCCGGAAATTTTACAACACTAGTTTAGACACACTTGTACTTACCCCAGCATTAAACTCTGATGTTCGTTCCGACGCAGTTCGCTGCCTATCCCTTTTTACCAGTCTGCTCAGCCTACAATGCCCGACATATATAATGAGGTGGGGGGCGCCCAACACCTCGACGTTTGGATGTTGTTTCCCCTTGGTTTCAACACTTGTTGAAGACACTCACCACAGCACTCCTCGAACACCTGACAAGTCCTGCAGTTTCCAAAATTCTCGTGCCGAGTGTTTCTAAAAGAGTACTTTCTTCAAAATAATATTAAAAATTATAGAAAAATTTTCGAGACATTCGAGTCGAGTCGAGGTTTTTACGAGCTGTCTCGACTCGACTCGTGTCTCGACTCGAAAATTCGAGTCGAGAAATACGTTCGTCTCGAATTTTACAAAGTGTGTCTCAACTCGAATTCTAGACGAGCTTCGAGACATGTCTAGACTCGTGCGCATCCCTAGAGCTCTGAAAAGGGGGTGGGTTTAGAATTCTTTGCGGAAGCACTGATTTTGAAGTTAAGCTATTAGACAAAAGACAAATAAAATATCGATTAAATCACACTTTTTGTCACGTGTTGTGCATTAACCAAGTTCAGCTAAAATTAATAAAGAATTATTTTAGATCAAGTATATCTCAAGAATGGATTATCTTTGATGGCCATTAAAAACAACACAATCAATTAAATGGATACCGATGCAATAATAAGACACTTTGGCAAATTGAAAGCCAGAACATTATATTTTTAATATGAACTTTTCAGTAACAAAGAAAACGAGAAATGGAGTTAATTACCATAATTGTATCATTAGAAAATACTATATAAATATGCATTTAATGAATTATAAGAGCATATTTCTTTTTCAAAATGAGACCTGTGTTACTAGTAGACGTGAAGCTTATGAGTTTTATTTTGTTTCGACTTTTATGTTTTAATTGTAACTTACTTGTCAAAATACATCTTAGATGTATATCGTAGTTGTGTCATGTACTTATTTAATAAAAACATGCTATTGATTTTATTAAAACTGGAACTTTGTTTAGCATTCACCCACAGTCAATTAGTTATAATTTAGCAATTTTTCGTTACTATTCACAAGAAGATTACAAATAGTGAAAAAAAATGCAATTATAACAATTATTTTAGGATTATTTTGTTCATGACAGCTTTCTACTCTTTTATGATCAGTTAGGTGGGGGCGTCGAAATATTGTTTTCTTACACTTAAGAAATGTCTAGAACCAGCCCTGTGAATCAACCACTTCACTTTATAGGAAGTTGCTCCCAGTTTATGGGGATCACAGATTGATCCCCCATAATTCAATTCAATTAGTGCTGACAAATATTTCATAATTGTTAAATCATCCCCTTAGTCTTTGCTTTAACAATCACAACGTTCCCGACAAATTTTAGCTGGTTATATTGTAGGGATTACACCTGTTTAGTCGTCCTCGCTCCCATTAGCTTATGCTGTACTACATAAGAAATTTTTCAAATTTCTAGTCACTGTACTACTCTATTTTAAAGCTTAACCACAACCCATCTGGCGTCCGGAGTTTCAAACTCTTTATTTTATTTTATTTTATTTTATTTTATTTTATTTTATTTTATTTTATTTTTTATTTTATTTTTATTTTATTTTTTTACACATGCTCTTCCTACCAGTTTGGCTGTGTGGTCTACGATCACTCTAATGTTGTGTTTCAGTAGACAGACTTGCGCCAGTTCTCTATATTTGTTATGGAATTTATGGCAGTGGTCTCTGCGATATTGTTTGTCTTCCCGTAGAATGTTCGTATATTTTGTGATAATGAAGCAGTTGTTTATTATTACACGAGAAGAATGTGTAGAGTGGGGTACTTGTTGCCTATTGTTCATGTATTATACAGCAAAGGCACAATTTTGAAGTAGTGTATATACCTGCTGAGGAAAATAAAGCTGACGAAACCTCAAAAGCGGGAGGCTCGATTCCCACCGGCGCTAGTATATAATTGGTTGCAGCGGTTTGAAAAATCTAGACTTTCCAGATTAGGCCAGAAAATGATTGCCTCCTTTTTTCTGAGATCTGTGCGGTGTCATTTTCATAAACTTCTTGGAACATGGGTCAACGATTAATAAGGAGCGTTATTGTTTGTCACAGGATAAGGTACGTCATGCAATCCAGACCCAGTGACCGGAGTCCAAGGATAGGTCACCAAACTTCATCACGACAATGCCAAGCTTCACACACCTACGATGACACAGTAGAAAAACATAAAAATGAGATGGTAATTGGTCCCTCAGCCTCCCTATAGTCTGGACTTGGGTACTTCGAATTTCTTCCTGTTTGGTCTTCAGAAGGACCACGTGTGAGGAAAAACTTTTGACAGTGACCAGGCCCTTATTTCTTATGTAAGAAAATGGTGTAAAATTCAGTCACCAGAATTTCACCAAAGCATTCGAGGTACGGAAAGAACTTTGGACGTGATGTGCCACAGTAGGTGGAAGAAATATTGAGTGATACGATCTTGTAGTCACAGGATCTAAGTATGTTCACCTAAAATTTAATAATCATATTCCAACTAATAACAATATTATAATCGTCTGTTCAAATATTATTGAACGTCCAATGTATGTATTCATTACTATTATACCGTTCACATTGTAATCTAATTGCTAATTCAAGTAAGACATTGCCGATTTGTTAGAGTTTGTTTTGAAACTGAAGTCAGAAATGTATAAGGTAAGGACCACCATTAAAGTTGAAAGCCTTTTAATCTCGTGATAATTCCCTTGGAAATTATTAGTAAAGCTAATTGTTAATTCAGATTAGTGTTAATTATTTGCTTTTGTTATTTGCACTGTTGTTGATTTTACCTATATTTTTAATAAAAAAAAACAAAAAGAAAAAAAACAGGCCCAAGAGGAACGGGAATGGGGTATGGCAGAAACATCATAACGACGAGCTACATAATTTATACGGTTTACCAAACATTGTTAGGGTCATCAAGTCAAGGAGGTTTAATTGGGCAGGTCATGTAGCTAGAATGGAAGAAACGCTTTTAAAGTCTTGACTGGTAGGCCGATCGGAAAATGACCACTAGGAAGACCTAGGCGTAGACGGGAGGACGGGAGGCGTACACGGATCTCGCAGAGATATGAATACAAAGTAGAAACTGGATCCAGTTGGCTAAGGATATTAGTCAGAGGAGAGCTTTTGTGAACGCGGCATTCAACCTCCGGGTTCCATAAGCCATAGAGTTAGTTAGTTATATAGATTTTTGAATGGTAAAATTAATCCGTATAATTGCCCTGATTTATGTTGCTATTAATTAACCGTTCTCTTTCAGTCTTTTGGTGTACTTAGTGGCTATTTAAAGATAATACGGGGTATCCACTGTTCAGCTATTGCATTATTCTGAAGATATTTGGGTTTCACGTAATAACTTACACGTAACCATCTCACTTCCAAATAGTACAGGATATCCACATGAAACCTCTCTTATTACAAATATTAATTGCATGGAAAGTATTAGGGCCAGAGATAACGGTTTGCGGCACCTTGGAGAGCAACTCAAACAGTTTTTTTTTTTTTTTTTTGTCTATATATAAATTTCTATATGGGCTCCGTTACTAGCTCTCAGAATCTCCAGTCGATATTCAATCTCCCACCATGTATTGTGCAGCATGTCCGGTTTGATCGAGTTGATGGCTTATTCAATTTTGTGACGAAGAGCAGGATATCACGTACAGGTGTGGCGCAGGATATCACGTAGACTTTGTCTTTGGTATAGCTCCATATGAGGAAATCCATAGGGGCTATGTCGGGATTGGGTCCATCGCATCCAATCCATCGCTGTGGAAACGATCGATCTAAAGTCCTATGAACATCTACACACCAGTACAGTGGGGTGCCACCCTGTTGGAATTTCACGTTTGATTGCAAAGAGAGTAGCTGGGGAAAAGCAAAGAGTTCAAGCATGTCCAGATAAACGGGACCAGTTATTGTGTGCTCCATGAAGTAAAATGGTCCGATAATTCTGTCGCGTCCCAAAGCACACTATACAACCACTTTCTCTCTATCTCTGACATATTCACGAAATACGTTTGGAACCCAAAATGCGCACACTGTGATGATTCAGCTTGCTTTATATGTGGAAGGTTGTCTCATCACTGAAATCATCCTCCCCAAGTAATCGGAATCGTCCTCGATCCATTCCAGAATCCCCACTGTGAACCTGGCTCATTTTGGTAGGTCATCAGGCTGTAGCACCTGAAAGATTTGCACCTTATATGCACACAAACGCAGTCTTTTATGAAACACCTTATGGACTGTTGAACGTGAGATGTTCAGCTCGTGTGACCCTCTGCGAACTGACTTTACTGGGATTCTAGTGAAGACCGCCCTGACCTCATCCACAGTTTCATCACATGTTCGTGCTTTGCCTGAGCCAGGCTGTCGGTTGACACCCCCAGTGGCTAAAAGCTTCTCAAGTCATGTTTTTATGGTCTTGACGTCTGGTGGGTCTCGTTTTTACTTTCGTCTGAAGTCCCTTTGCACGGTAATTGGTGATTTACTTTCAGTAATCCACACCACACACTATGCTCTCTCTTGTGCAGCTGTCATCTTTGTTTATGAACACCTGCAACAAATAAAAAATCATATAAACTTTGTTATTGAACACCTGCAACAAATAACAACAATTAACAATCAACAACAGCAGCAACAACAAAAATATGTTTGAGTTGCTCTTCAAGATGCCGTAAACTGTCATTCTCTGATACTAACACCTTCCATGCAATTAATATTTGTAATCAGAGAGGTTTCATGTGGACACTCTGTATAACGAGTCGGAGATTGGAGTTGGCTACAAGGTTTTCGACGGGAGGTTTATCACAACTATATGAGATCAAAGAAGAAGCTCTCTGTCATGAATGAAAACTTATAGTAGGCTATTTTCTTGTAAAAATTAGCTAACTTTCATAAAATAATAATAATAATAATAATAATAATAATAATAATAATAATAATAATAATAATAATAATAATAAAATAGATGTGTCATATGTTGCGATACGATTTTTTTTTTTTTTTTTTTGCATTGCAATTCTATGATTGTGAGTATCAAACTGTAATGCGATACCGCTCAATAAAATAAAATAAAATAAAATAAAATAAAATAAAATAAAATGAAACGCGTGTATACGTATAATGTTGGTAAATCTGATGTTTCAATTGCCTTTGGCTATCTGATTTTTTTTTTTTTTTTTTTTTAATACTTCAATACTGTTGAGATCTTCATATGGCACTTTAGGAAATCAAATTTTCCGTTTCTAACATTCTAAGTGTCAAAATCTTTTCCTTTGTCCTGTCAACGAAGCCACTTACAAAAATACCTTTTCATCTTTCTATTTCGTCTCCGATAAACATTTGGTACGAGATTTTGAAGTGCCGTAAAACTCTTTCTTTTGGTTGGCTGGAGTTGCAGAAGTGTGCTTTCATCTCCTACACAGATCAGCTAGCCTCTTCTCACCACGGCGACCTCAGGAACACCAAGAGTCCCAGGAGGGCCCCTGACGCTGCTTTAGCTTGTCATTGGTGGTTGAGTGATTTTTCTTAGAGGTCGAAGGCCGAGTAAATCAATGCTGACTTACGCGTTTCTCCCTCTTGCTCTCCACACAAACAAAATACGCCATGAAGATACACATTTTCAAAATAAAAAGGGAACATGTTTTTTTTTTCAGAGAGAGAAAAGAAAAAAAAGTGGAAAAACGAATTGCGATTTAACTTCCAGTTTGGATCATTTCCAGTCTCTGAATACTGGGCTATTTTCACCCTCTGCTGGTGCTCTAGCTGAAACTGACACATTCCACACTTGCTCCTCCGCTCTGTTTTCTCTCTTCTTTCCGCCACCCCCAATCTATGAGTGAGTGAGTGAGTGAAGTGGATGGACCTCCGCCGTGATTGTCTCAAATAGCAAAGGTAGATAAGAGCAAATGTCACACACGTATTGCATCAATTCTTTCTTCAAATGCCGGACAAACAGGGATTAGTGCAAGAGAGGAAGTAAATATATGTGTGCGAGAAGCAATTAAATACACCTAAACACCTCTCTTAAAAAAAAAAAAAAAAAAAAAAAAACTTTTCTTGCTTCTCTCTTCTTTCTTCTGGCAGCAAGCCATGAGGAATATTGATAGTTTTTTTTTTCTGCTTTTAGGAAAAAAAAAAAAAAAAACTACAAGGGACTTAAAACTTTATTGCATAGGTGTGAACTTAAAAGTGAGTGCAATATAGTCAGTATCATTAACTCTTGTACATTTTTTCTGTAAGTTTTCATTTTTGTCGTCAAACATTCTTCTAAGTCCAAACAGTGAAATCTACTTGATACTTTCCTTTCTCCCCCCCACTTTTATCTCGCTTTAATGGCTTTATTGAGGTTTTCGTTATACCCAATAAATAACAATAATTACATAATAATAATAATAATAATAATAATAATAATAATAATAATAATAATAATAATATACAGATTGTATTTACGTATATTATAGATTATGGGAGTTTAAAAATAATAATTAGTAACTTTTTTGTTTATGTTTCTTTGGCAAGGAAAACTACATAATAACATAGGAAAAGTTCTTAAGGAGAGGTAAAAGGTGTCTGACCTAATCAATAACCTGTTCAAGTTACACAGTATTTAGCTTTGGGTGAAGGCCAGAAATAATATCGCTGGAAATCAATGCATTGATAATGCATTATCGGGCCGTAATGGATCAGTGGTTGTGCCCTTCTCGCTGAACTAGTGGTTAGCACTTGTACCTTTGATGTATGTGGTTCCTGGTTTGATTCCCAGTGGGACAACCTTCGGAATTTTAACTGTTATCGATATTTCTGTGTTCGTGTTCCTGTAGTGTCAAGTAGAAAAAGGAGTGGAAAAGAGTAAAATTAGGTAAAATGGTAGTGATTAGGAACACAAAGGTTGGTAGAGAGATCACCTCTTGTACGTGAGGTTCTTGGTTTGATCCCAGTTCGCATCAAATATTTATATTTAGATTTTAATAAATTATTAGAAGAGAACTACAAAAATTGGTCAACAGAAAGAGTATCATGTACCACGCTGACAACGCCAGATCGCATACATATTTAATGTCAGAAATTCAGAGTACTTGGCTGGGAGATTCTAATGCATCCATCGTATACATCAGACCTGTTGCCTTTAAACTATTATTTGTTTTGGTCTCTGCATAACTCCCTGAATAATGCTAAGTTAGTTTCAAAAGAAGGTTCCGAAAATCACATGTCTTACTTTTATTATTATTATTATTATTATTATTATTATTATTATTATTATTATTATTATTATTATTATTATTATTATTATCATTTTTTCAGAGAGCATAGAAGTTCTATAGCGGCAGAATTATAGTGCTGCCGGAAAACTTGCAGAAGGTCATCAAACACAATGATGCATCATATGTTTCCATAAAATTATTTTCAAACAACAATAAACGTATTCTCAATTTTGACCTCCAAAGGGCCGATGAGTTTTAGATAATATGATTGGCCTACTACTACAGACTGGGTAGTCACGTGTTGTAAATTGCAGAGTATTAGTTCATTACGTTTTCCCACTAATCTCACATTCTTTTTTTCTAATTCAGGGCTGTAGAACTGCAATTTTGTTTAGTGTAGCCCTCCGGCGTTTCTCGAGCCCCACACAATCTTTCTTCTTTACAAATATGTTAGCAGTGTTGCTTGATCGAGACTAAACTAAGTATAATCGCTAACCTTCCTATATTTTTGTTTTATCTTGAGCTAACATTTACGCAATTTTAAATGCATGCTAATGTGTGAAGTAGCTTGATGGTTCATACAGATATTTAGCAATTGAAGACTTTGGGGCAAAAACCCGTCAAGTCCAAAAAGTGAAAGTGTAAAAGAAATAACTTCACAAGGGTTTCTCATCATCCGATTTTTGTCAAACTTGGCATCTATATACTAGACCGAAAATAAAGCGACTTTTTTTTTGTTTCTTTCGCTAAGGGGCAAGGGGCCCCTTTTCAAAAAAGGGCCCCCTTGATTAAAAGGGCCACTTCAAAGAAACGAAACTCTGCCGATGCAAAGATGACTTTAAAGTAGGAAATACGGGTTTTGTCGTTACTACGAGAAAAGGATTGCAGGGGAAATGACCCCCTTCAGTTTTCTCAAATGAACGCTTTTATTTCAGTGTTTCTCCAGATGTTAGATGTACTAGCTGGAAGTTTTGGGTAAACACATATTTCAAATATTGTTTACAAATGTCAGATTATATTTTCAAAAGCTTTTAAAATTTAATTTTGGTAGACTCCATGATGTTCTAACACCCCCTGAAGATATCTAATTACTTTAAGATGAAATTGCTACTGGTGTTTATTAACTTTCTATGACCGATTTCGGAAATTTTAGCATCTAACACTAAAACCCCTTAACTGTGTTGGTCCTCCCTTTATTTGACAACATCTTGATAGCCGTTAGTCATATTTTAATTCAATTTCCGAATTCTAGCGTCAAGTATGCAAGTCCCACATACCTATAGTATCGCTCTTTATTTTCCCATATCTCGGTATCCATAAGGCTTACCGAGTTGCAGTTTTCAGTTAAAAAAAAAAAAATCAGTTGTTTACATTTTAGAGACATGTATTTCCAAATATCTAAAATGCAGAATTAGGTACCGCATTGGAACCCCATTGGAGTACTCACTTACTTTTGCATAGCAGGGTAAAAACGCCAATGGTTCTCACTTTAAGGTTGAAAACACTATTTTGTCTCTTCTCTGAGCATCGTGAATCTGTCGGAGCTGTACCATAGTTGGAAGGACTCACTGATCCTTCCTATAATGACCATATAGTCAGAATTCAGAAAGGAGTAGCCGTTGAAGGAAAAACAATATTTTAAAATCCTTGCACCAGTAGTCGTCACCTTAAAATCAAAATGTTCCAGTAGTAGTCAGGATTTTCTACCAGTATTCGTCACTCAAATAACTTGATATAATTTATTCAAAAACGCACTGTGTATCAGTTTAGGGTTAAGAATACAATATAAAGTAGTAAGCTTAATAACTTTGCATCACTTTTAGCACTCAAGAAAGAAAATAGAAACGTTTTTACATACTTTTTAAAGCAATTTCAGAAAGAAAAATGTTAACTGAATTCAAAAGTTAACTGTATATCACTTTCACGTTAAGAGTACAATATTAAATACTATGTTTAATAACTATACATCACTTTAAACACTCAAGAATGAAAATAAACGTTTGTACATTCATTTTAAAAACAATCTGAGAAATAAAATAAGTTAACTGAATTCAAAATTTAATTATACATCACCTTAAGCTTAAGAATACACTATAAAATACTGAGATTAATAAAAAATGCAATCTTTAACGTCCCACGGTTATGCTGGTTAGGCTAAAGGAGACGGTGATAATGAGAAATGACTGAAATGGTGGAATAAAGAAAGTGACAGGAAATGGGAGAACCCCGAGAAAACCCACGAGCACGGTGTTTGTCCACCACAAAGTCCACACGGCGCGAGCTGGGATCGAACCAGGGACCCCCTGCACCGGAGGTGAACGCTCTACCACTGAGCCACCGAAGAGTAGACGACTGAAGGCGCAAGTAGCATACAAATTTATGATGCTGAAGGCGTTATTTTTCACAGCTATGGAGGAAAGAGATAGAAACAAAAAAAAAAAAAAATAACAGGAAATCTTTGTTTTACGTCCTACGAATATGCTATGTAGGTTGACGGTCAGAATTGAGTAATGAAAATTGATGATCTTGGAATACGATTTGGCCGAATAACGAGGGAGAAAATAATCATTGATTAAATATTAAATTGAAAAGAATTAAGAACCTGACGCTTAAATACTTATCTATCCGGCACCCATCTTGATCCCCATAAAATATCATGAAGTGCTTGATTGATTCTAAACCCAATAATAGTAATAGTAATTTAACAAGAAACACAGAATATATAATTTACGCACCTTGAAATGTAGAAATTAATGATTGTAATCCCCAGCTTTCCAATAGACCTTTGATTTCTTCAAATGAAGATTCGGATATCTTGTTTCTTCTCAAGCAATAATGGGTTACAATAATCAGTTGCAGTCCAAAGCCAAGTCACTAAGTGAAGCATGAATATAAAAGAATTCATTAGTTAGATGCATACAAAATCCTACGCATGTAAATCCGAATCTACTTATATTAAATTGTAAATTTAAACAAACTAAATTATACTACAGTTATAGTGACATAAAACATACATTAAATAAGGTATACAGGGTGTCTCAAAAGTTCCCTGACATAGGGTAACTCTGTTATTATCAGAGTTACAACAAAATGTAGGAGAGGAAAGCATCTCCAAATATGATGTTTTCAATCTAAAGTGAAGGAATTTTTAAAATCGGATGACTCGTTTGCGCTGTACACTCTTTATGCGCCTAATGTGAAATGAAAATGCAACGTTCCCATTTACCTGGACCTACAACATAAGTGAATGAAGTTACTTTCTTTTGCGCTAACATTTCGATGGCCAGCTCCCGTTTCAAACAGAAACTTCATTCACTTATGTTGTGGGTCCAGGTAAATGACAACGTTGCATTTTCATTTAAATTTGGGTGCATAAAGAGTATACAGCACAAATATCTCGTCCGATTTTTTTTGAAAAAAAAAAAAAAAAGTGTTCACTTTAGATTGAAAACGTCATATTTCGATATGATTTTTCCTCTTACATTTTGCTGTAACTCTGATAATAACAGAGTTACCCTATGTCAGGGAACTTTTGAGACATACTGTATACATCATAAGAAGTTCCTTTCTAAATTCTACACGGATGTGGTTTCATTGAATGTGAGGTGGGTGATACACATTAGGCCTTTTGGGAGTACATCACACGGACGACCGTAATTTTGTGTTCAAAATTTTTATTATGAACTGGTGGGATATGTGATACATATGGCCACGGGCTAGAATTTTCTCAGTATGTCAAAAATGCAATCAGATTTCATGCAGCTTAATTTGGTGAAAAGCTATTGCCAATTGAACGTTACATTTACCTCTTTCTTGCAGATGTTAAACCATGCCGTTAGCACGTGAGGAATGGATCGAAATAATAAAACTGTGGGACTGGAGGAGTATATGTGCAGTGGTTGCCGATTGCAGAGTCATCCACAACGTGACTCTGTGTCACATGTTTCAGTGCTACAGTAATTAACTAAATTTGAGAAGACGAGCACATTCGTGAACATACATCGTAACGGTTCAAACTCGCGGGCCCTTTTTCCTTCCCCATTTTGAACCGGTACATGAAAATGCCATTTTCTTCATGCTTGCCTGCGCCGATTTTGAAAATTCCCTCACTAGTCGATTTCTCTCGTTGAGTACTACAAGAATCAGTTAAAATCTCGCGGGCCCTTTTTCCTTCCCCATTTTGAACAGGTACATGAAAATATGATTTTCTCCATATTTGCCTGCGCCGATTTTGAAAATTCTTTCAGTAATCGATTTCTGTCGTCGAGTACTACAAGAATCAGTTAAAATCTCGCGGGCCCTTTTTTCTTTCCCAACCCAATATTTTTATATATTTTGAATGTATTCAAGTATGGAACAAAAGTGTTTAATTAATTCCCTTAGTAGGCTTCTCAACTTAATATTTTTCAACTTAAATTTTATTTGTTTTGATTATTTATTTTCTTGTGACTCAATATTTAATTGCAATCGTTCATTGGGGAGAAGGGTGGCCATTCTCAAATATATAAATATAGTATTCTTAAAATTTATGTCTTCTCGTATTATTAGTTTCTTCCACTAGACCTGGAAATTGCAAAATTAATACCTGGAAAACCTGGAAAATTCAGGGAAATTGAGTTCCATATTTATGTATGAACCCTGCTATTTACAATTTTTTTCGAATAGGGAGAATTGTACAAAAGGGTGTTTTGGGAATGGTATAACAGTAGGTTTCTGGGGGTGTTGTTCGAAATGAAATAAAATTTTTAAGTTTTACGTCCCACTATTATGCTTGCTAGGCTACAGATGACTTGGTGTTGTTCGGTGGGGGTCAATGTTGCCAATTTTGGGAAAAGTCACTAAATCAGGGGAATTCGACCTCAACGATAGCGTAGGGTGACCATAAAATTTTCAGTTAAAAACGGGATAGGTTCTGGCTTTTAGATCTACCTTTGTTCTTACCAGTGCCTTGGGGCCGCGGTGGCTCAGTTGTAGAGTGTTCACCTCTGGTGCTTGGGGTTCCGGGTTCAAACCCTGCTCCCGCCAAGTGAACTTTGTGGTGTACAAACACCGTGTGCGTGGGTTTTCTCGGGGTTCTCCCGTTTCCTCCCACTTTCTTCATTCCACCATTTCATTCATCTCTCATCATCACCGTCTCCTTTAGCCTAATCGGCATAACCGTGGGACGTAAAACTCAAAAATTTCATTTCATTTCATTTATCAGTGCCTTGATATCAGAGTTCCCCCTCTCTCTCTCTTTGTTACTGAGCGGGTACTTATGAAAAAGGAAAGACACGTTGAAGTTTGTTCAACACACAACCAACTGCTAAATCTCTGCTGTCTTTCGAGCAGTACTACGAACTATAGAGTATGTTTAATATAGGGAATTTCAGTTCAATTTTTGCCTCTTTGTTGTTATTAATACTTTTAAAAGGAGTAAAGGTACTGGGTTTGTTATTTACTTCTTTCATTTACATAAAATGGGACGAATACTACTTTTTTCCATCTACTGACGGGAAGGCCGGGAAACGCCCCTAAAACGGGACTGTCCCGGTCAAAACGGGACGTATGGTCGCCCTACGAATAATTTTTCCGATTGGAGACTTTTATGGGTGATTTTTAAATGACGATTCAGCTACTTATACATTTAGCGACTTTTTGCTGCAAACAAAATTTTCATCTGTAGAGAAGCATTATTAGTTCAAAACAGTTTTTGAACTAATAATGCTTCTGTTTGTTCTTTTTTCTGTTTGTTTGTTTTAATCAGCGCAAGTGATGAAGAGTTTGGAAATACAGCGTACCCACTGGCCCACAATCCTGCATTGTTATGTTGCCCTTGTCCTCTAACGAAGAAACTTGATGTCCTTTAGTTCGCAGTTTCCGTTGAGAGACACACGTAATACATCTTTACCGATAGCAAAAAGATTAGCTATAGATGCGTGAATAAAGGCGATGTGGATGTTTGTTATATTTGTTCTTTGGGGTCTTTTAATTATTCTGCAGTTTTTCTTTTACAAAAAATTGCTTAACGTAAGTACTGTAGTGTTAATTATTTCGGAACTATTTTGACTCCACAATATGAACAAAAGTACCCGAAACAATCTGAAATGATCCCTGAATTCAAGGATTGGTTGCGCCCTGTTTACAAAGATGTGAGTAGAACCAGCGGCGCAAATCTGTCTTCAACATTGGGGGGGAAGGGTAAGACCGTTACCATACTTTTTATTTTGCGATGTCCAAAATAGTTATGAAGTTGAAAAACAATGTTGTGGAGTATCAGAGTTGTCTTCAGCATTGGGAAGCTGCAGATTTGAGGCTTATTCTGGGAGACGTCTATTTTATCTCACGTTCCTTTGTAGCAATTGGACAAAAATCATCAAATTTCTCCCAAAAAACACATTTCAAATCGGATTATTGGGGAAAACTCCCCCTCAGTTCCAAGATTGGAGGGGACATGTATCCGTCATCCCCCCCGGGATTTGCGGCAGTGAGTAGAACATATTGTTTAGTTTACATCTACAACTTTAAAACAATGCTTATAGACAATGAATTTCTCGATTATTTTTTATAGCGACTTTTCACCCAAAATTCGAGTCGCCACCTCTCGTTTCGCAAACTTATTGTCAACAGTTTGGCAACACTGGTTGCGGGGAGAGCTACAATGGAAATGAAAATGAAATGAAATCTTTGAGTTTTATGTCTCACGGTTATGCCGGTTAGGCTAAAGGAGACGGTGATGATGAGCAATGAATGAAATGGTGGAATGAAGAAAGTGGGAGGAAACGGGAAAATCCCGAGGAAACCCACGCATGCGGTGTTTGTTCACCACAAAGTTCATTTGGCGGGAGCTGGGATCGAACCCGGGACCCCAAGCACCATAGGTGAACGCTCTACCATTGAGCCACCGCGGCCCTAAGAGATTGAGAGTCATAAACTTAGTCACTTTCAATTTTGTAATATATATATATATATATATATACTGTATATATATATTACAGTATATATTACTGTATATATATATTACATCACTGACTGATAACTAAAATGCTTGGATTGTATATATAAAAGTCACCGTAAAAAGCCCGTAAAAAGCTTCATTCGAACTCGGAATCGAACAATTGCATCTGTAAAGCAGTGCTGAGTTGATTTTAACGTTCCTTTCAGCAGCAAGGCTGTATGAGACATGGACTTACAGATTAACGTGAAATCCGAACCACATAAGCTCCGGCCGGGAATCGAACCCGGGTGTCCCACGCCAAAGGCGTGTACACTAACCACTTAGCCACGAGGGAACCCATCTGGGTAATAGTTAAGAACAGGTACTTCTCATCTCCCGTGCACGAGGATACATCTTATTGTTGCACTACCTAAACACCGTAAGTACAAGGGCAAGAAGTCAGTCTATTACCTGCTTTTTAACATCCTAGATCAGCGTTTCCTAACCTTTTTCAACTTGCGGCACACTACGGATGTAACTTGAATTCTCGCGGCGCACTCATAGATATTATTATTTGTAAATATAAAACTAGTATTTTTTCTGCGATTATTGATCTCCTTCTCACAGAGAAGAAAGCTCAATCACTGTTTTTTTCCCCGTGGTAAATTATTATGCTTATTTTTCATTCTAATTTAAAAATATAAAACAATTGCAATGAAATATTGGACTCAGGTTTTTAAAACTAAGCTTTCTTGTTCGAAAACTGTATCCAACCTTTCACTAAGAAGTAAGATCACTAAATAACGAACGAACAAACAAATCTTTTTTACTTTTAAAATACAAATGTATTTAATTTGTCGAAAGGATTGAATGTTATTTTAAATTTTCAAGTTACAAAATAGTCTGCAACAATAAAGAAGCAATAATAGTCACAACAATGATAACCAATATATATTTTCAACATTAAAAATGTACAGAAAAGTAACACGGTATGAAACTTAAAGTTGTAGATTCATAGTAGAGGTTCATAGTAATGTGAAATAAAAATATACATTTTTCCTTCGTCTTGCAATTTGATTGCTATAGAATTAATAATTTGCTTCGACTTCCTCGCGGCACACTAGCGGCCCATTCACGGCACACCAGTGTGCCGCGGCGCACCGGTTGTTAAACGCTGTCCTAGATAGTCAATGAATAATTCCTGAAAGTATGGCGTTTCTCGTCCTTCCCTAAATGGGAAGTACGGCTCCTTAACTATAACCCTCATCTGTAAGGCAGTGTAAGCAACAAAAAATTAAAAAAAAAAAAACGCACACTGGATGTTTGCGCAACTGAGGATCAAAACATCCTCAATGGAGTATGAGAAATCGTAAACGTCAATCAAAGTGTGTTTTTGCTTATTCATTACTTCGTTAATAGTTAATTCCTTCTAGAAATAGTGAAACAATACTATGAAGAAACACTAATTAAACTAATAACTATTACGTTGTGTTTCTTACCATACCGTTTTTACCAGCCATAGAATTTGAACCTAGTACTATACTGCATTAGTCACGCCGGAACGAAGGGTGAAATTCAAACGCCTGGCACTCGTAGAGCTGTTGAAGCTGTGTTGTAGTTACGCGGCCTGCGTTGGTACTCCTCAACATAAATACGTCACTGCCCAAAACCAGGAAACATCACAGACAGAAGACAGGGGCACAATCAGTGCCTGACACTTCACGAACTCAAACCCGCCAAGACTCAACTCAACATGACCTTCAATTACGTTCTACAGTAGAAACCAAACCAATGCTAAGGCACAAACTTACCAACTTCCTATATGAAAACACAAGAAAAAAAAATCAAACTTTTTGGTTCCAAAGTGATGCCATAACAATAATACTAAAAAGGTTTTAATTCTCAGTAACCCAAACATTAATTAACTAGGGAACATAACAAGCAAAAATAAATAAATAGAAATCAAATCAAATTTAATTTAAAAATAAAAACCTGACAAGTAAGCTCTCCCTGACTACTTTTTTTTTTTAAATTTCAGTGAGGCTGTAAAATATATCAATATCTTCGTCAAATATATATATTTCAATGTAAACAAGTTCTTTAAACAAAAGAAAGCTCTGTAGTAGAGCGCTTACCTCTGACCTGTTAGGTCCCTGGTTCGATTCCTGCTCCCGACAAATAGCCTTTTGGTGAACACTGTAGGTGTGGTTATTCTTAAGACTTTCCAGTTTCCTTACATTTTCTTGATTCCACCATTATCATGTATCTCATCGTCACCTTCTCACTTACGTTTATGTACAATCATGGGGCGTTAAACTAAAAGTAAAAAAAAAAAAAATGCAAATATCCTAATAAAAATGAGTTTTCTAGACTACACAAGTGGCCCCGCGTAGCGTAGTTGCTAACGCTCTCGCCTTCGGTGCGAACGGTCCCGGGTTCGATCCCGTTGGGGATTGATTTCCTCAGTCGAAAAAGTATCAAAAGATTTTAAGTCCAGCCATCCTGAATGAGATTTCCTTGGGTTTTCCTCATTCACAGCAGGAAAATGCCGGAGTGGTACCTAACATATAGGTCCCAGGCCGTTTTCTTCCTTCCCAAATCCTTTCTTCCCTTCCTTTACCCGGATAATGTGCTCATCGAGGGACGTCATCCCTCATATGTGACGGGCTAACAAGGCCATTGATGCCGAAAGCCCAGAGACCTAAAGCCTAAATCTTCACTACACAAGGGAATTTTCGCGCTGAAAACGGTTTCTTAGCAATTATGTTAAGCAGTCCTGTAGTAACTCTGCACCACGTAATAAATCGTCACATATAAAACGGAATGAATAAACACATAACATTCATTTTGCTACCTTGTAACGTAAAATGTTTCAAAACATTAATATTCAAAGATTTCTCAAAATTCAGATTCACCCATTCCATTCTCCTCAATCATTAACGAGTTGTAGTCATAAACTATATTACTTACTTAGTACTATACTAAAGCAAGTTACACTAAAAGAATATATAATTAATGGAATATTTAACTAAAGTAATAGTTAACTAGTGCACTTACCCATGTTTTTGTTTCCTTCCTCTCTTCTTTTCCGATTGTAACAACCTCGTTTCGCAAGCAAAAGACGCTAGTTCAATGACGTCAGCCATGGCGAAAGAAAGAGTGTCTATAGGCGGTCTGGATCTCACGTACAGATGGACGTATATAACGTATAACTGAAGTACTTAACATACGTATATGTATGTAAAATACAGAAGATTGTTAGATGTCAGACATCCTGCAGCGAAATGATGTAATATCTAAGCGGGTAAAAGGCAGTACCTGTGTAGTATATGGATAAAGTACGCTCCGTACAGATTTCCTTAGTAAACATAACGAATCCTTGTATTTGTACAATATACCGCTGTCCGGATAATGGATTTTTCTCAGTGTACAAGTTGTCCTGTATTAAAAATACCTGTGCAATAAAAATAACACTTCAAAAAATAAAATTAAAATTTGATTTTGAATTTCGCACAGAAATGTCTCTCGGAATTTGTTCAAAATTGACAACACTGTAGTATCATATGTGTACTAAAACACCACAAAGTTTTATTTTGGGCACTCAATGTGATTCGATTCAAAATTCAACATAAACCAAACATAGTAAGATATTGACCGTGGAAATATCTGGGTTCAGATCGATAACTATCTCAGGTAACAGCAATCCTGAAACAATGTAATGAAAATAACATGTATCAATGTAGACAATATAAATTTGTAAACATCCATACTGACTGACAAGGGTAGTGACTTCTATCGAGTAATGTTCGGAATCGTAATACCTGTCTAAATAACTCAAAAGGTGGATAATTGTGTAAATTCAAATGAATACATCAACAAACAAATAAAGTTGAATGTAAATTCGTTTCATGCTGCAGGTAAATAGCTACAGGCAACTGGTTATCGATCTGAACCCAGATATTTCCACGGTCAATATCTTGCTATGTTTAGTTTATGTTGAATCGGTTCCCATTGAGTGCCCAAAATAAAACTTTGTGGTGTTTTAGTACACATATGAAACTAGAATCTGGGCAATTTTGAACAAATTCACAGGGACATTTCTGTGTGAAATTCAAAATTTTAATTTTAATTTTAATTTTTGTAGTGTTACTTTTTATTATACAGTTTTTTCAGTATAGTACAATTTGTAGAGAAATCTTTAAGTTTTCCTATGATGTTTGTTTTACGTCCTTAGTGCATACATTAACCATTTTATGACAGTTTTTAATAATCACTGTAACTGAAAAAAATGCTCTTTTTGGCAAATTTTGAACACCCTGTACGGAGCACTTTCAGAAGGAGAGGGATAATATTTGGGATTTTTTAATATCCCACTGTAATAAAGCTGTGCACCGAGTTTTTACAAAAATCTAAGATGGTCAAGTCTGATGACTTGTTGATTTGACATGGAATGTCCCTGTGATCCTGAGAAAAAAATCTTTATGGGTATAACCACAAATCACTGATCGTCTGGCCACTACAGGGCCACTTTTTTGAAAACTGCCGGAGATAGTGATATTTTGGATTTCGATGAAAATGACTGAAACTGTGATATGTTGTAGATGTTATGATCCTGAGGAAAAGTCCCAATAAGCAAAACCAACAATCGCTGACCGTTTGGTCACCACAGAGCCACATTTTTGAAAACAGCGGAAGGTTACGCTACTCTGGAATTCGGTGGAATTGCTTGAAACCGTGATATGTTGTAGATATTGTAATCCTGGAAAAGTCTCAACAGGCGCAGCGACCAATCAATGACCATTTGACCACTATAATGCCACTGTAAAAAAAAAAAAAAAAATAAAATAAAATAAAATAAATAAATAAATAAAAAATAAAGACAGAGAGAGAACAGGATATGACGGTATTCTGGATTTCGGTGTAATTGCTTAAAACTGTGATATTTTGTATACGTTTTGACCCTGAGAAAAAGTCTTAATGGACACAACCACTAATCAGTGACCATGCGACAACTACGGGGCCACATTTTTAAAACAGCAGAAGATAAGGATACTCTGGAATTTTGGTAGAATTATATGAAACCCTGAAAAGTCGTATCTCGCAATCCGGAAAAGGGATGGGGAGAGTAGCGACCAACATAATTTAAGTGTAGACAACATTCAGATGTTCATCTTGCGGGACAAAGGAAAACTATGTAAAGATCTAGGCAATTTTTCTCAGGCTCACGAAATCTACAACATATCACAGTTACATTCATTTACACCGAAATCAAAAATATCATTATACATGGCTGTTTTAAAAAATCTGTACCTGTAGTGGCAAACGGTCATAATTCGATGGTTGTGTCCATTAATAACCCCTATTTTTTGTCCTAATTTTTTCGTATTCTTTTGTCGTGGGATCTCACAGACCCCAATATTGTAGACTGTACCTATATTGAAAATTACCACTAACAAATTAATATTACAATTTATAATGACCATCTTAGACTGTATTTATATTGAAAATGACTACTAACAATTTACTATTACAATTTACAATCACAACTAACTTAACCTAACCTAATATCGTAGATTGTATCTATATTGAAACACGACTCTAATTTACTGTTACCATTTACAATGACCACTGACCTAACCTAACAATTTATTATTTCGCTTAATATTTATTTAAAAAGCTAATCCTCTTCTGTTTTACAATTTAATCTTTATTAATGCTAAAATACAATTTCACATTTTGTACATTTCAACCTATTTTTCATTATTACAAGAGAACTAAGTTTTTTCACGTTTATTTACATGTTCCAACAAATAACTGCTTGGTACTCTGCACAGAAATGTTTGTTGCATTTTTCACAAACTAGTCTAATTTTTCTGTCCTTCTTCCTATCACAAAGATGACATCGCTTTCCTCTGTTTTCAGATGACGCTGAAATTGTTGAAATCCTTTCAGTTTTGGAGATTCCAAAGTGTTTCATTGCTTCAGTCATTGATTTTGGTAACCGTGCTGACATCTCGCATCTTCGCTGCATGTGAGGCTTTACCATATCCTCGACAAGGCTGGTTAAAAATTTACGCCTCGCATTGAGTTTATTGCATAAATCTGGAATTTGAATTTTGAAAATTATAGATGCATTCAGTGCAGAAACATCTACCTTATTGAAGAATACAGCTAATGGCCACCTTCGTGTTTGCCGTTTTGTTGTGAATTTTCTCACCATTTGGTCAAATTTATCCACCGCCCCATTGGTCTTGTTATATCTGGCTTTTTCTTACCTGTGTCAGATACAGCGGTATCATGATGCTGCGTGCTGATAAAATCACAGCTTTGCATCTCTTAGGTGCATAACTTACGATCGTTAGGTTTCCGTTGAATCCGAAGACAGGTGTCAATAGACTGCGAGATTTACTAGGTTGCATAAAGTCCGGGATTTCACGTTTGTTCTTCTTCATGGTTCCAACGAGAGTGAGATTCTGAGTTAGCAGGAACTGAGCAAGTTCAACCCTTGTAAAATAATGTTAAATAGTAATGTTCCTTCCACTTTTGAACAAATGTTTTGAAAGTTTCATGACAAAGTTCTGAGCCATATTCTTCTCCACAGTACAGAGCTAATATTTTACGTCTGTTATAACAGTTCGAGGTCTCTTAGGTTCAGACATAATAAAGAAGAACAAATAATTTCATCCGAAAAACTAATTTTTTTTGGAAAACCAATTAGGCATACACTACACTACAATGATTTCTTACAGGGAGAGACAAAAACAGCGGCCACACTGGCAAATGAAGAAATTCTTAACTTTTTCTTCTCAGATTGGAAGAAATTGCGATCAACTAAGGTCTGTTATACATGACCAAACTTTATGTTTGCTTTGCATGCATCAAATTCTGGATGCGTGTATTCCTAATTCGATCAAATAACTTCACCAGTGGATGCAAGGTAAATTCATTTGTAGATAACATAGTCCCATCTTCTAGATTGTCAATAATAAATTTGCCAGTTACACAAAGTTACGTCACTCCGCAATTTTCCAGTGATAATGTAGAGGGTAGGACTGTGCTACCTACAAATGAATATACCTTGGATTTACCGGTGAAAATATCTAACTTGCCTAACTGAGGTACGGTCACTTGGTCGATTTGGTGGTAAACTAACACACATAAACTAAGACGCTGAAAGAAGACAAACGTTCTCCCATCATCCTTATTTGGAAACATTCTGTGATTATTAGAGTAAAAGAAAAGTTAGAATCACAAATTTATAAATTGTCTTTTCCTAGTACTTTCCCCCTTGCAACAGACAATTCGCTCTAGTCCCTTAGCACCATCAACCAGTGACGGATCTAGGGGGTAAAATTGGGGGAAGGGAATCCAAATTCCAGTCTATGATAGGTATATCATGAGTTTACGCAAACCATTTTAATTTGAAAAATACATATAAATCGTAGCTTCAATTGTTTTCAACGTTCAAAAATTTGAAGAGGCCTGGGCCACCCAGCCCCGGCTAGATCCGCCACTGCCATGAACAAACAAGTACGAACTGTTTGGAATTCATTTTACACGAGGTTAATTGTGAGAAAGTCTCAGTAATAAACTTTAAAATTTCTTCATAACTATTAGCAAACTGACTTCCAGTTGGGGTCACACAGACCCCACGACAGAAAAAGCAGAGTTGTTTACAAATAAGTAAGATAATTATGGCTTAGGCGAAAGAAAAGTTTTTATAGTCATAAAATATACTGTAAAATTGAATTTCTGAAGATGTCAGAAACGTACTGTGTTTTAAGTATCAAAATAAGGAAATAATCGAGCCGTATGACTCCTTGGGGTCTCTGAGACCCCACGACATAAAACTGGGGTTAAGACTTTCCTCATGATGAGATGATCTCCAACATATCTTAGTTTTACTCAATGTTGCTGACATTAAAAACATCGTTATACTCGGCTGTCTTCAAGATAGTATCCCTGTAGTGACCAAACGATTAGTAATTTGTGGTTGTGTCCATTTAGACTTTTTCTTAGGATGACAGTATCCACAACACATCACGATTTCTGTTATTTTGACCGAAAAATCAAGAATATCACTATCTTTGGCTCGAATGCTTTCAAAAAGGTGGTCTCGTAGTGGCCAAACGGTCAGTGATTAGTGGTTCTGCTCATTAAGACCTTTTCTTAGGATCACAATATCTACAACATATCACCGTTTCAGTCATTTTCACAGAAATCCAGAACATCACCATCTTCAGTTGCTTTAAAAAAAAGTAGCCCTGTAGTGGCCAAAGGGTCAGTAAGTGGTAGTTTTGTCCACTAAGACTTTTCCTGAGCGTCACAATATCTACAACATATCAAGGTTTCAAACAATTCCACCGAAATCCAGAATACCGTTACTTTCTGTTTTCAAAAAAAAAAAAAAAAAAAAAAAAGTGTTCCTGCAGTCTCTAAACAGTTAATGATTTGTCATTATGCCCATTGAAGCTTTTTTCTTAGGATCACAATACCTACAGCATATCACGGTTTCAAGCAATTCCACCGAAATCCAATTTCCGTAAGGATTGTGCGGAGTCGTTTGTCATTTCGAAGGAGGCCATTGCCCCTGCAAACCTTTTCTCGAAAAAAACGACAAAACAAGTATTTCCTATTTTGAAGTTATCTTTGCATTGCCCGAGTTTCGTTTCTTTAATGTGGCCATTTTAATCAAGGGGACCCCTTTCGGAAAGGGGTCCTTTCTTCCCCTTAACCTATTTTCCGAAAGAAATAAAAAATACGTTTCAATTTATTTTAGGTCTAGTATATATATGCCGAGTTTGAAGAAAATCGAGTGACGATAAAATCTTGTAAAGCTACCACCTTTACACTTTCACTTTTTGGACTTGACGTTTTTTTGCCCCAAAATCTTCAATTTAAAAGAAAGTGTAAGAATATTGGTTGTCCGCCACTTATAGGTTATGTACGGTTTCCCGCGGTGTCATATGCCATGACTCGATTATGGTGGTGTTTAGTACGGTATTGTTCTTGCTGGTTTATCTTATATCATAATCGTGAAGATTTATTCAAAATCGACTAAGCTAAGGGTTGGCAGATGACTATGTATTATAACAACGACATACATTATATTTATAAATATAATACACACAAATAATCCGAAGCACGTTATTGGTTTACTGTGCTATCGGCTGTTAACGCCACAGTTCAATTTATATAAGTTGAGCTCAAGCACTCGAGGTAATAATTTGTGTTCTTAGAAATCCGCCAAATGTGTCTAAAAATTGATATGACGTACAATTTATGTGTTGGTGTAGTAAACGTTGAATCTAAGTATATAATCAGGATCATCCATAAGGAAAGTGATAATCCCGTCATATGCCGGAGATCCTGACCTCTTGGAGGAGGCATTCTATTAATTTTCTATTGATTTATTCTATTAATATATTTTCTATTAATTTTTCGTTACTTCCCTACAGATTAAATTAAACAAAATTAGATTTGAACATATTGATTTAACAATCTTTAAATACATTTGGTGACAAAATGAAGTTTAGTCCATTGAAAATACAAATATTTAGTACTTGTATCGTCAACAGACTATTTTCATTGGTATGGACTGGACTTATCAATGGATTACTTGGCCATTTTCAAGCCCACAGAGATTATTGCAAATATTATTGAAATACATTCATCATCATCATCATAGATATTCTGCCTTTATTGGCAGGTCACTTGCCGCAGCTGAGAAGTTTCCTTGCTCCACGGTCCTCCGCTAACCTTTTCGTCTTCGCGTATGATCTTTCTGTTTTAATATCATCCATTAATTGTAGTCTCCTTCGCCCCCTCCCTCTCTTTCCATCCACCATACCCTCTAGGACGTCCCTCATGATACAATCTCTTCTTAGGCAATGTCCCAACCAGTTTCTCTTCCTCTTCCTAATAATATCTAAAAGTGTTCTTTTCTCACCCACCATTTCTAACACTCTCTCATTCGTTTTCCGCTCGACCCAACTAATTCTTTCCATTCTTCTCCACACCCACATTTCGAAGGCTTCCAGTCGATTTTCGTCACCTTTACGTAATGTCCACGAATGCTGAAATACATTAGTGGGCGATATATTTTCTTCATATCCTTTGTGAAACAAGATGAAGTGCGCACATTGAGACAGTGAAACCTATAGCAGAAGAACTACCAGAAGTTTTAAAAAATAAAGAAAAGCAATGCTGTTTGTATCGTGATGGGACAACAGAAGTAAACGGGGAGGTTATATTTCTCCAAGTTTGAGTCTTGAATGTTTGGAGGAAAATTTTAGATCATATAAATGTAAGAAGATGCATCCTGCAGTCGAAAGATAACTCGTAAAATACTGAAATGAGCAAAATTAAAGCTTAAGGTTACTGTGAATAAGAGTGTAAAAAGTAGTCTATATAGTTTGAATCAGCAGTGTCATTTCAGATTTAAACATGTAACGGGGGATGGTGGTGGCAAGATTGTCCACCGACGTAAGAGTTTCACGTTTTTTTATTAGGTATTTGTATGCAATTTATTAAAAAGTATGTGTTTCTCAAACGCAGGGAGCAATTACAGCCTCCCTCTTTGCCAATGGCACACCGAATATTTAATCAGCTAAAAAAAGGAAAACTAACATTGAGATTGAGGCAGTTTGCTTTTCCAAAAATAAATAAATAAATAAATAAAAAGAAGAAATACTTTATTCGATTAATCTGATTGTGATAGCGTGAAGCATCTGAAACGCTTCCAGAAAAAAAAAAAAAAAAAAACTGAAGAAGAAAAATGTAACATATTGTTGTTGTTCATCTAATTTCACATAAGGTCGTATCTCGGATTCTCGGTATGCAAACATGAAACATATTTGTGCAACTTTTGAAGCCTTTCTCAGAATAAATACCATGGATAACAGTGATGCAATCTGGAAATCAATTACAAAATATTCTGATGATGTTAACAATCTTGTCAAAGAGAAGTGCAGCTACTTTCTCGGATCTGACCAAAATACATAAAATAAAGAGTTTTTATTTCTTCTTCTGAATGCAATTTATAAATTGAAGTTACAATATTTGTGCTTATTGAACTTTGCACTGAACACAGAATTTTCATTACTCTGCTAGTGACTGTTTTTTTTAGGTGAAAGAGAGTTAAGTATATTATCGTTAAATCAGAAACAACTTGATATCAACGAACTCAATTTTAAGTATTATTTTTTCTCGTGATGGCATACACAAATACTTTTAAAAAATAGTGCCATTGCATTCAAAATCCTTAAACTAATATGAAAACGCTACTAGAAATGTATTCAAATATGGACACTTTCTCTATTGGTTTAAGCAGTATCTCAAAGCTTGAGATTATTTTTCCTCGTGACTCAATGAGCATATAAGTTAAGAAATATTTTCATTCGATTCATCGTTCTCAAATTAGTATAAAAAGCACAATTAGACATTTATTCAAGGGTGCGCACTGCTTACTAGTAGCATTAGCGTTAATTGTTGTGGTCAAGAAAAGCCAAAGCAAGAAGAAAATCATCTAGCACTGCAATAGAACATAAATTTACCTCTAAAATGAACCTCCTTCAGGTAATTAATATCTTAATCCGCTGCAAGAGTAGAAGATTCAATGTTCCATCTACTGTTGCCCAAAAGTGTTAAGCTTACAGCACTATATTTATTAAAGGATGATGTTATATTTGATTTTCATGTTTTCAGAGGAGTGGGAATGGAGAACAATTCTTAGAAAAAAAAAGGCTAGCAAGTTATATAAGACTTGACAATATGATATTACATCATCTGAGAGTACATGGCGACCTGAGAAAATGTCTACTGCTCGTGTATTGTCTATATGGAAAGGTTGCTGCGGATATTACAAAATAATTAAAATTAGTAGAAGGGATTTAGAGATCAGTTTTGAACTTCGTAAATTAACATGTGTATTTTCGCTACAATTAACATTTTATAACTTTTCCTATTCTAATGACAGCCTAAACGATTATATACACGAGGGTACAGAAGGAACGATGGTTCAGTGATAGAGCGTTCACCTCTGGTACGTGGAGTATCTGGTTCGATCCTAGCTCGTACCAAGGAGGCTTCGTTTCAGACAATCACAGTATGCGTGGGTTCTCTCGTGGTTCTTCCATTTTCTTCATTCCACTATTTCCCATTCATTTTCATCATCAACTCATTTAGCCTATACGGCACACAGTGGTTGGAATAACGAGAAAACGTGGCAAAAATATATGTGGGCCTATTGAAAGCGTGTTTTTATTATTATTATTATTATTATTATTATTATTATTATTATTGTAGATATGGCATTTTTGAAGGCACATTAGGCTATTTTCGATTATTCTGCTGTAATGCGAACAATAATTTACCGATTATGGTCAGTGATGTAGGTTGCCTATACAGGTGGCGAGAAAATCGACATTTTCAAAATCAGGTTTACAAATACTATCTTGGGTCGTTATGAAAAAAAAAGAACTTGTGGTAACGTTATTCTTATTAACATTGCAGAGAAGATCTCATTATAAACAAAATAAACATGTGTTTGGACAGTAACGAAAAACTAAATGTAAACATAAACAATGAAGTTAACCAAAAGTTAGTCCGTGTAAGACATAGTTAAAGAACATGCATATTTGTACATGCATCTGTACATGCATGTATATTACATCTCGCAGCATGCATATTTGAAAACAAAACAATGGGAGTTGTCCTATCAAGTACAACAAAAAGCACAAAATTCGATTGTGAAACCAATCACTTTCAAATGTCGCTGGTGCCCAAACATGAGATTGGCTATGGCTATTTAAAAGTTGTAGCATTCCATTCTTCATATTGTTATGATTTAGGGCATTCTGGGTCTGAATGATGAAATTATCGGGTAAGACGATAATAAAAAATGTGTAGTAGTCTAGGTTTGTATCTTTACTAAAGTTTTACCGGAACCATTTCTCGTGATACCTGGGAAAGTTTATTTCGAGACTTCTGAGCTTCCTAACTTAGCATCTCTATTGAAAAAAGAGCTACGGGTATAGTAAATCCTCCAGCAATTTGCCATGTGCGCGAAGACTTGCCTAGGTGGCAAGATGACACAACACAACGGGACTAGCAGTTAGTCACTGTGAGCATTGAAGACGCGCCCAGACTCATTGAAGCTCACTTCGTTTGCCAGGTAGCAGGTAGTAGCAGCTAATTTTAACAAATAATATTGAGAGACTATAGAAAATATTGAAATGCAAATGAAACCTTGAACTTGATAGGATAATTTTAAATGTCTAGAAGTATGTAACAAAGCATTGATTTTGAATATAGTATTGTAAAAATGCCCGCAGTGTGCACACGAAGTGCCTCAGAAGCCTATCATTGACCTTAAGGAATTTCTATTGTTCTGGTCAACAATACCAATATTTAAAATCTCATAACTATCAACATACTTGAGAGTAACAGTTCCGTCATACTACAACACACCAAAAACATTTAAAAGGGCGGCCAATTACTCACTTTCGACTTTTCTTTACTTTTTTCATGAACAAGTGATGTCTGGATGAAAAACAGATCTGTTCTCTACAGAGTGGACTTTCACCTACTAAAAGACTATAGACTTTCGTTCCACTGATAGAGTTCATTTTTGTGGTCTTGTCCAGCTTTTTTGCTATTTCGACCACTTTGCAGCATAACCATGGTATGTAAAACTGAAATAGTTCACCTCACTTTTCTTAAGTATATAAAACCTAGTTATTTCGTTGCACAGCATAACAGAAATAAAATAGAACAGGAAGTAATATTAATAACCGCGCTAAAGGAGAAAATGCAACAATGTCAATTTATGAAGTTCTTGTGATATTGACGATATGTTTTATGTTAATTTCTTTGGGGCTTAATATTCTTTTTCCACAGCGAGGATGAGGCCTACCTCACCCCAAAGGTGATAACACTTACCCTTGTTTAAACGGAATCAAAAATAAAGGTGCCTGGCAAACCTTATATTTTACTTCAGATGTGTGTGTGAATCTTCGCGATAATTGGAACCAACAAAACAACAGTGTAAATACTGTGGCAAAATCGTTGCTAACAACACCAAAATCGAGTTGTGGTAATTGACACTGTGGTAAACAACACGCCACCCGGCTCATACATTATAGTTCAACTACATAAATTCCAGGCAGTGACTTGTATGCACTAAGAAAAGTATTGATTGTACTACTATGAGCAAAATAAATGACGCGTCTCTTTATTTTCAAGTTTTTTGAAAATATCTCAGTTTTCTTTATATGTTCGAAATTTCGGAAGGTTTCCCCAGCAGGACAGGTTAACAACAAACCCGTTTTTAATATTTGTGTTAGATATTAGCTTAAAATAAAGAAATTAGAAGCAAAAAAAAAAACATTAAATCGACGGAAATCTCGAGAATTACCAACTCTGCTAAAGTGGGAAATTTTCAAGAACGCGAGGGAATTCTGCAGTTCAACACAAAGCAGCGACATCTATGTCATTGAGAGAAGCGTGGATTAGATCTACAAACGAAAAGTTTAACGAAATATTTCTAGTATGTCTTACTATATGCATTATCAGCGAACTCCAAATATATGAATCTATGCTAAGTATTAACATATAGATAGTGCAAATAGTGGAAATTACCTATGGAAAAAGACGAATTGTTAGCCCAATCGTAATGAAAAATCGTCTTTACTGTAGAACAGGTTCAGCTTACGTAAGAAAGCAAATAGCGCAGTTAGATAAAGCAACGAGTTTGTATACCGAAGGTAGACGGTTCGAATCCCGTGAAAGTACTGTTGTCATTTCTATCACTAAGGTTATTTTATTTATTTTTTATTTGGGAAAGAATCAAATTGTAACATATGTGTAAAACTCATGACGATACCAAAAAAAAAAAGAGAGAGAAAATATCGTCGCATTTGCATTAGTGTCTCTAATTTTTGTTTGCAAACAGATTCGTAATTATTTCCCCTGTGCTCACTGATGCATAACGAATGTTTTTCAGTAAATGTTAATTCTAATTTGGAGAATTTTATAGTTTCACAATGTTTCTCACTACATAGTCTTCTATCTACGTGTTTGGATATTTTGAAAACAGATTTCCCTATTAAATGTTTAATTTTCTCTATAAATATTTGTCTTAAATTGAAATTGTTTTGAATTTACTACATAAGCAAAGCTGCCCGAAGGAGGAGAGCTCAAGTAATAGATATTCTACGTAAAAGCAACCTATTGTAGAATGATGATGCTTCTTACCTTCACCACATAATCTTAACGTTAGAGAGTCAGAGAGAGAAAAATCCTGCTCTACCTATAATGATTCGTGTCACATAATTTCGGCTCTCCAAAGACATTCATATTTATTATTATTATTATTATTATTATTATTATTATTATTATTATTATTATTATTATTATTATTATTATTATTATTCCTGAATATGCCACCCTTACATAATGTTGTAACTTTAGACATCTTAGTTTAAAGTGCTTTCTTTAGTAATAATTTGAGCAACCACGTCACAAAATTTAAAATGTATGAGGGGGCACGACGTTTTATTTCCCCTCCTCTCTTTTCAGCACCCTCCAACAGAAGGTATATAATTTCTGAGAAGCAGGGCAGACAAAATGAATAAGACATATATTTAGAGCATCCTTTCCTCCTTCGTGAATGTAATATCACGTAGCATTTTTTATTCTACTGAAGACGACCCTAGGCCGTTATGGTTAGGTAACAAAAGAAATACCTAATATATTTATAGCGCCCCTTAACTGTAATATTACCTCTTCTTTATTTGTTCGAGGCTTCTCTACACAACCAAAGGTGACAAAAAGAATAGGAAAAGTGTCTAAAGATTACAAAAGACTTTATATTTTGTCAGAAACAAGGCAGTATATACACAACATTGCTTTCGTTAACAAGTGTTTCACCCTTGAGTCGCTTATAAAATTAGGCAGAATAACTTTTGCCGATCATTGTTCTAGAGGGATTTGTCCAGGATGGTTTGGTGTCGAGCTAATAACGATGAGTATGTTTATTTACATCACTGTTAAAGAAATAGCAAACTTTCTGAAAGGAACTTACTTAGGAAACATCAGATCCTCCTTCTACTTAGCCAGAGCCCACTCTGAAAAATTGCATCTGGCGTTCTGAGTGAAAGTTCTATGGGACTATTAGAAAAATATATTCCCGTTTCCACGCTGATGGTAGAATTTCTTAAACAGTTATTGAATTACGCTCGAAGGGTAGGCGTAAATAGCGCCCCCGCAACAATGTGGCGTGGGGACCGCACAACTGCAAGGCCAAAAAATATACAGAAATTACTCAGGGGCGGAGCAGGCCAAATTTTCACATGGGCAAAGTGACTTTTTGGCGCCCTTCCCCTAGTAGTAGCCTATATTTTACATTTTATCATAGTGTTTTTAATACTTTAAACCAGGAGCGTCATTTCAGATTTTGCTTTGGGGGGGCAAGACCTCTTGATATAAGTAAAACTTCGCGTTTTTCACTGATTTACTACTATTCTAATGATAAAATCTATATACATCTCAAATTCAGGGGGGGCAAATGCCCCTCCCTGCCCTCCCTAAATGACGCCCTTGTTTTAAACCCATTTTCAAAAAGAAACCCATTACCTAGGAAAACTTCACAAAGAATATGGCCCGCTATAAACAATACCAACTCCACCCCCCTGGTCTAGTGGCTAGCACGCCTGCCTTCTGTGGTACCGGGTCCAATTCCCGGTGGATTACTGTTGAACGATAAAAGTGGTTCGGATTCCACTATAATTAGTATCCACATCTCCCTTGCCCATTAAGGCATAACCGTGGAACGCTAAACTCAAGCAAACAAACAAACAATACTTAATTCCCGGCACTCTTTATTCTACATGCCATCTCTCAATTTTTCGATACAGCCCCCTTAGTACTATGAAACTCTCTTCTTCCATAGTGAAATGGAAAAAGATCATATAATTGCCACTACTTTACAAGAATATAAACCAAAAACGTCAGCAGAAAGCACATTATAAAATTTACTTTTTGAGGCTCGTTTTGGTGCCCCTCTTTCTCTGGCGCCCCGGGCAGTCGCCCGGCCCTTAGTCCGCCCTTGAAAGTACGGACGCATAACTAAGGACTGCGGAGGAGAGGTTAACCTTCATGTTATGCCACTGGTTTGACGTGTTTGAAATGTTCAGTAAGTGATCGGTTAGTGAAATAATTTCGACGGTTACTGATGTTTAAAGTTTAGCTAAGACAAAGCTACCTAATCAAATACATTTGATATCGCGATGTCACAATTTGATTTTTCCTCACATAAAAAAGATAGAAACAATAGTAATAAAAACCCTTACTCGTACTGGGCTCCTAACTAACTAACAACCTAATTCTTACAGACTAGTTGCTCTGACCAACTGAGTTTCGATTTCTTACGCGAAAGAAGTCTGTTATATTAAGAGGCATGCCTTTCATTATTAAAACTGTTCGAAGTAATACGAATATGGCTTAAGAACAGAGACGAAACTGAATTACCACTCGATTGACCTTGAGGGCAAATCACCAAAGCGTAGCTATAAACGTAAGTTCAGCATGCATTTCTCTGGAGTTGTGTTCAGTATTCCTATCTGCCAGTCTCGCTTGTTCGTAGGAGTAATATGTTACAAACCTAACCTTTCGATAGAGCACAATGACAGAGAATCAGAGGAAAGGGATTCTTGCCATTGTCAACGTGGGATACCACCATGTGCAATAAAACTGACGCGTCTCCTTGAAGTGATATTTCATCGAAAATAACTCGTTTTCCTTTATATAGTCTATCCGAAGTTTTTGAGGGTTTCAAAATGAGGAAATGTTACTGACAAACAAGGACGCATTTAGGGGTGGGTCCAGGGGATCCGGACCCCCTCTGAAACCCCAACTTTTCTGTAAATTTAGCCTAATTTTGGGGATTATCTTTTAAAATTTTATTATAATTTATCCTAATATTGAAGTAGGACCCCTCCCGAAGTAAATTACTGCATACGTGTCTCTGACAATTTTCAATATATTCGTTAAATAATAAAGTAAAATAACTAAATTAGGAGCAGAAAGCTTTAACACGGGCTAACTTTTGTCCACTGCCAATATTGCTAGAAGGGATATTAATAGCAAAAAACTGCTAGTCAATGCTAAACCTTGGAACGTCATCCCGAACAACAAGTCTATTATTGAGAACTACATATGAAACATGTTATTAAAACTTATCCAGCTTTTATTTGGCATGAAATTATTATATACACCAAAATGCACTCTCCTAAAATGTGTATATAAACATTGCTCTACGTATCTACCAAGCAATGAAAATTTTTTATCGAAATATGTGAGCAGGAAAGTCTAACAGCCAGCCATTTTATTTAAATCGTAATAACCCCTGTAACCGTACGTTAACGTGAGGACAAAGTTTGGTCCATTGGTAAATTGTTTGAAGAATAAAAACTCAATGTTCGTAGGTTCGAATCTATCCAGTCACCACAACATTTTATTCTTATGTGTAACGATGAAATAAGAAAAAAATGTATAACCGTTAAGACAAAACTTCAACCAAGTCTGAAGAGAACAATACTAAAACAGTAACACAATGACGTCAACCAAAAATTATTTCATGTAGCGTTTGGACGAAATTACAGCTGTTAACAATTGCAGAAATAAAAACAGGCTGATAGCTGTAATGCAGTCTAGACTTCTGAATGCATTTGCTTCCTGAAAACTTCCGTTTCGTCATTGGTATGCCGTTAATCATTGTAAAACCTTTCAATTGGAAGTGAAATGACACAAACTAAAACAGTTTTAAATCAATAAATGTCTATGTGTAAAAGTAGGTGTCTTTTATCTGTAGTTCTGAGTTCCTTTTACTTTGAAGTGACAAATGAGAGAAGAAAGTATGGTGTTCGAAAAAAAATCAAATTTGAGATTTCAACGAATTTACACGTATTATAGCCCCTAACACCGAAAAAGTTATTTTTCGATACATGTTTATCTGTTCGTCCGTCCGTTCGCTACACTTTTCTGTGCACTCGCCTAGAGGCCATACCGTTCAACTTATCTGCACCAAATTTTAGTTTAATATTTTCATAGTATTTCCTATAGTTTTTTTATTTCCCTCCTACTTCCAAAACAAGGGTAGTTTCCTGTACGATGAAAACAGAAAAATAATATTTTCTCATAACTGGCTCTAACGATCTTGTTTTCTTTCCTTTTTTATAAATCAATATTTAATTAGCAACCCTATTTTGTGGTATAAGGCATTTGTCTGAGAAAAATCTACAAGGGGTAGTTTATACTAAGGGGGTGAGTTTTTTCTCAGTGATTTTCTCAAAATGGACTCAAAAGTTTTCGTTCATATTTCATAAATAAAGATTTCATTAATAACTTATCAATATGGCATAACTCGTTTGTCCTAAAAAAATGCGAGGGGTAGTTTATTCTTGGTGGAGTATTGTCTGGGCGATTTTCTCAAAAACGACTCAAAAGAGTTTATTCATATTTCAAAAATAAATATTTCGTTAATAACGGAACAATATGGCAAAACTCGTTTGTCCTGAAAAATATGCGAGGGGTAGTTTACTCTTGGGGGTGTTTTTCCTCCACGGTTTCTCAAAAATTAGTCAAGCAATTTATTTCGTACTCAGAAATAAATATTTCATTAAAAACCTAGTAATATGAAATAACTCGCTTACCCTGAAAGAATCCTCAAGAGATAGTTTATTCGGGGAGTTATTTTTCCCTCACGATTTTCTCAAAAATTACTCGGACAATTTTATTGATAATTCATAAATAAGTATTTCATTAATAACCCTATATTTTAGTATAAGTCACTTCTATGAAAAACAATTACAACGGATAGTTTATTTTTGGGCTCAAGGTTATTTCCCCGACAATTTTCTCGAACGACAGGCTATTTTGTTCAAATTTCGCAAATAAATATTTCATTAATAACCAAAAGTATATCTTAACTCATTGTTCGAAACAATTCACAAGAGGTAGGTTACTCCTGACGTGTTCTTTTTGAACGACTTTCCCAAAGTGACTCATTTGATTTTTTTCATATTTCATAAACAATGATTGCATTAATTGGTCTATTATATGTCTAATGAAAATGTGCTCAAAGTGTGAGTTAGTTTTGTAATGTGGATTTTCTTCAATCGAAGTTTTTTATTCGAAATCTGACATTCGATGTATTTGAATAATACGATAATTTTATTCGTATTATCCAAATACACACTTCAGTAACAACTGCGGCCAAACACAGTTACGAAATTGAATTGAAAAAGTTTAGTGCGGTGGCCCTGTAATTGAATATTTTTTGAGAAACTCCCTAGCTTTTTGTGGTAAACTCAGGCTTTTCTTTTTCGAGAAGAAAATATAGTGATTGTGAAAATAATATCAAATTCAGATTTCAACGGATTTACATGTTTCATGGCGTCTACATACCGAAAATGTGACTTTTCGACACCCGTCCTTCCGGTCCGTCCGTTCGGCACACTTTTATATACACTCGCCTAGAGACCATACCGTTCAACTTATCTACACCAAATTTTAAACTTAGGATTTACTCAGTATTCTTACAGGAGCTTTTCCATTTTTTTTCTACCACCTAAAATAAGTGTGGTTTACAAACAGCCGAAAATCGAAAAACGCTATTTTCTCAAAAATGGTTTTAACAATTTTGTTTATTTTTCATTAATCAATATTTAATTAACAACCCTATATTGCAGTATCAGACATTTCTCTTAAAAAATTTACGAGGGGTAGTTTATTCTTGGAGGTGACTTTTTCTCGACGATTTTCTCAGAAAAGACCCTGGCGAATTTTGTACACACTTCATAAATAAATATTTGACATTACAACATGGTATAAGTCAATTGACCTGAAAAATATATGAGTAGTAGTTTATTCTTGGACTTGAATTTATTCCCAGTGAGTTTCTCAAACACGACCAGTTGGCAACCCTGTATCTCGACAACGAAGCTGAATTCGGAAACTGCAAGAGGACCATTTGTCTCCTTTTGATGTCACGAATCACCTCCCGAAGTCACGAATAACCTCACAATTTGGACATCTTTTAGGTTCACCCTTAATGAAGCTTCTTTTCGAAAAGTTAACTATTAACTTTAGGCATTGTTTATCTTTTTTTAAATCACAAATGTCGTTATTAATTTTAAGGCAGAGAACTACTTCTGAGAGAATAGATCTTGAAAAATAATTTTAAAACTTAGACTTTTGTTTTCGAGACATTCCAGACAAGACGAGACATTTTACAAGCTATCTCGTGTCCAAAACATTTGCCTCGTATTATCTTGGATGTCACAAAGCGCGTCTTGTCTCTTTCTCGAGACATGTCTTATCTCGTGCGCATTCGTTAACACTTGGAAAGGATTATCTTTCTACTCAAAGCATTGTTTTTATAATGGTTGCATATTTATGATAATTGCTGTCCACATAAATTACAGTCCTTTCAGTTGAATTAATTTTTATTATTATTATTATTGAAATTGCAATATCTAGTTTAACGTTGGACGATTATGCACCTACGCTAAGGGAGAATGATGATGAATGAAATGGTGAAATGAAGAAAGTGGGAGGAAAATGGAAAATCTCAAGAAAACACATACCCATGCACACGGTATTTGTCCACCTCAAATTTCACTTGGCACTAAGTGGAATCGAGCCAAGGACCCCCTGCACCAAAGGTCCCTGCAATGCTTTATTATTATTATTAATAATAATAATAATAATAATAATAATAATAATAATAATAAATATAATAATAATAATTGAAGCGAGCTTAACGAGTTTCAACCGTACGACTCAACCAACGTTTGGGTGCCTGTTCGTTCGTCTGCTCCTCTCATAAAAGACATTTCATTTTAATGAAACTAGTAAGTGCCTTCTTTTAGCTCTGCGAAGTAACTATTGCTTGGAATATGAATCTGCAAAACATAAGAGGTAAAATTAACTAAATGGTGCAAGTTTCCACTTATATATACAAAACAATTTTGCAATATCAACTACGTGAATCTTGTCCCATAAAGAAGCCGAAACCCCTACAGCGAAGAGCCCTCCGAGATTTGATCATTGTCCACACGGACTGAAATGGTCATTTGAAGCCAAGACTTTAATATGAAGCCAATAATTTCTTTAAAATAGACGGAAAATTCGGAAGTTATAAGCATTTTCATATTGTTGCCTTTTCCCATAAGGGAGCCGTAGCCCCCTATACTGAAGAGCTTCCCCCCCCGGAGATTTGATCATTGTCCACTAGGACTGAATTTGTCATTTGGAACCAACACTTTAATACGAAGCAAAATATTTATTTAAAAGAGACGAAAAATTCGAAAGTTATAAACATGTTAATAATTTTGCCTTTTCTCATAAGGGAGCCGTATTAGCCTACACTGAAGAGCCCCACGAGATTTGATCATTGACCACTTGGACTGAAATTCTCATTTGAGACCAAAACTTTAATATGAAGCAAAAATTAAACTTTTACATCAATTTAAACTGACTGGGTTCCGGTTCCCCCCACTATTGTTTAGTTTAGTTAAGTGGTAATTTGTGACAGCTTCACATCATCAAAAGAATGTTTCACTTCCCCTCCACTCCCCCAGGAGTTCGTGCTGGATCCACCACTGGAATCAATAGACACTGTTCCTATTCTTTTTGTCACCCTTGATTGTGTAGGGGCTCCCTCGTACAAATAAAGAAGCGGTAATATTACAATCAAGGGGCGCTATATATTAGGTATTTTTTTAGTTACCTACCCCTAACCGCACAGGACCATCTTTCGTAGAATAAAAAATATTACGTGATATTCCAATCATGAAAGGGGAGAGGATGCTGTAAATATATTTCTTATTCATTTTGTCTGTCCTGCTTATCAAAAATTACTTTCTGTTGGAAGGGTACTGAAATGAGAGGGGCAAAATAAAAAGTCGTATCCCCTCCTACATGGTTGCTCAAATAAGTACTAAAGAAAGCATTTCAAACTAAGATATTTAAGATTTAAACTAGGAAAATAAGATATCCTTACATTATGCAAGGATGGCATATTCAGGATTATTATTATTATTATTATTATTATTATTATTATTATTATTATTATTATTATTATTATTATTATTATTATTATTATTATTATTATTATTATTATTTGAATGTTTTTGGAGCACCGAAATTTTGTGAGACGAATAATGATATGTAGAGGTTTAAGATGGGTGGTCATAGAGGAGGAAAAACCAGGATTTTTCTCTGTCTGACTCTCTAACGTAAAGATTATGTGCTGAAGGTAAGAAGCATCATCATTCTACAATAGGTTGCTTTTACGTAGAATATCAATTACTTGAGTTCTCCTCCTTCGGTCTACTTACCTTATGTAGTAAATTCAAAACAATTTCAATTCAATACAAATACATTGTAAAACTTTTCCGTAATTAAACATCTAGGGAAAATTAAACATTTAATAGGGACATCTGTTATCAAAATATCCAAACACGTAGATAGAAGACTATCTAGTGAGAAATATTGTGAAACTTTATAAAATTCTCCAAATTAGAATTAACATTTACTGGGAAACATTCGTTATGCGCCATCGAGCATATGGTGAGCAGTGAGCACAGGGGAAATAATTACGAAACTGTTTGCAAACAAAATTAGGGACGCTAATGCAAGTGCGACAACGGCATTTTTTTCTTTTTTTGGTATCGTCATGAGTTTTACACATACGTTACAATTTGATTCTTTCCCACATAAAAAAATAAATAAAATAACGGTAGTGTAGTGATAAAAATGACAACGGCACTTCCATGGGATCGAACCCGCTACCTTCAGCAAAATCTCTGGACTCAGATTTCTGATACTTCTTTCAGGGGCTTATTTTATATATCGTTCAATCCTGACTTGCTAGTCTTGTTTATAAAATATTGCTCGTATGAGTACTTGTTTTGAGTAGAAAGCATTTAAAATACTAGTAAATACCAAAACAAGTACATATTAATAAATTTTGAAACGGGTAAGACAGAAGAGGGCGCTTTTAGTCAGCATCCTTCGTACGAAGTCCAACTAGATTGGACACATCTTGCGAAGAAATTATCTTATTCATACCGCCATAGAGGGAAGAATGTTAGGAAAGCGTGAAATAGAAAGAACACAACTAATCGATGATTAAAAAAAGAGTTAAAAGAGAAAGTTGAAGATCGAGAAACGTAGAAGAAGTATTTGGGCACGAAGAAATCATTGGTCCTAAGACCCGCCAACAAGAAGAATACTTATATATATATACACGTCCTTAGAGCGCAAAAGTTCCATGCCCAATTTTAGAAATTTTACAGGAGAGCAAAAATAAAGTTCATCTCCTTATGGAAATTGCAAATTGTTTTATTAGTTGAAGTAAATTCTAAATTATAATTTTATTTGACTATATTAATAGTTACACTTAAGAAACTACATTAAAAAGTTAAAACATCTGCAAATAACACTCTTATTTCTTTACCTGTTTTAGTTATAATGATTATGATATGGTCGGAAGGAAATGCTTTCAAACAAATTATTAAAACTGTGAAACTATTATCTTTTAAACAAAAACCAAGTAATTCTAAAAGGCGATTATAATGTGCGTAAAATATAAATAGTATTAAATACTATTTTGAATGAATTGTTTAGCATTCTTCGTCACTGTCACTTTCTGTCACGTAAGGCAAAGTGTCTTCCACTTGAGACGATAATGGCAATTTGTAGAAGTTATAATACTCCTGCAGAATACTCGATGTTAAACATAAATATAAGGTAAGCTTTCTTGGCTACTGATATTGGAAGTGGATTATAGTCCAGTTGAGGGACTTCAAGATGAGTCGTTCTCCCAGAACTTTTACGTCCACGAACATGAATTTCGCGGGAAGTGCTGTCTAAAATTACTTCCTTCAATTGAATTACATAAGGTCTACTTTTTTTTTTCAAACCGTAACCACTTAATAGACATCCAATTTACATTGTTGTTTATTGTGTCCCCTGTTCTGTTCTTCATAGCTATACTAGCAACTTTGTGTAGTCCATAAAATGTTTACGTTCCAAAAAATTGTCGTAGTAGGGATGTTTTCTACGAGAACCAACAGTGACAACATGAAATTCACAAGTCGTGTAAACCTTTGTTGCCGCCTTCATCTCTCCACTAAATAATGAGCGAAATCAGATTCTAAGTAGCTGTGACCTTTCTGCATGAACTTAAGTCAACAATGTTAAGGGTTGATTCTGAATTAACAACAGAAGTGTTGCCGTTACATATTGGTTTATGTTTTGTGCGGTACATGTATCTGAAAAGCACGAAACTTTTTTAATAGTTGAATGTAACTGTTCAAAGTACAAGACCAATGATATTGCGATTTTATATGTTATTTTCTTTCGACACACTCACTCCATATATAGCAAAATCCATTAAAGGTTGGGTTTTCATAAATAGTGAAATTATACTGGTACTTACGTTTATAGAAGATGATGCAATCAGTAGCAAATAGTGTAAAGTACAGAATAAAGATTAAATGACACATTTTGAAAAGGACTGAGGTACTTGATCAAAAGGTTATATGCCCCATATTTGAAAGAATATAAAGGAACTAAAGTTCTATGTCCGGACATTCAACCGTTGTGCTCTAAGAAAATTCTTTCAGAAGACATAGGACAATGTTTCATTCATTATTTCTTGAAAACAATAATGGTTTCGTATATTTTCTTTTACATATGTGAAAGAGCACATCATGTGACATCTATAGTATAAACACTCAATTTAAAATTTTACTTAGAAACTTTGCGCTCTAAGGACGCGATATATATATCAATATCGATTGTCTATCTATCTACCTATGTATCTATGTATGAATCTATAGACACACACACACACACACACACATATATATATATATATATATATATATATATATATATATATATATATATATATAGATAGATAGATAGATAGATAGATAGATAGATAGATAACTACTACTAAACAAGTTAAGTTTCAGCCAACTACATATATCTCTGTATGGACGACTCCAAAAGTGCATTACCAACTGCAATTCTCCCTTCCCTGCATCAGTAGGCAACCAAAAAAACAGAGTCGTTGGGTTGGTTGAGAATTAGAAAAGCGTTGGACCAAAAATCAAATTTTGTTACAAATGTATCAGTGTGGCAAATTGCAAATAAGATAAGAAAATACTTTGCTAAGAATTACGATTTTATTATCGTGAGGGCAATGGGTGATATAAAAAGTTACAAAATGATCTTATTTAAGCAGTTCAAACAAGATGAATAGTAAGAAATAGACATCAGTCGAAAGCAGCTTCTCTCTTTTTTCCAAAAAAAAATATCATAAAAAGAGGTTACGTAATGTAAAGGTTTAATATAAAAACGTAACAACACAAAAACCTACATCCACACGAAACATAAAGAGAGACTCTCAGACTAAGGGACACTACTGGCGTAGCATACTTCCGGGCCTCCCATGCAACATAAAGAAAGGGGACCCTAATTGTAAACCCAATTGTTATAACAATAATAATAATAATATCAGTAATTATTATTATTATTATTATTATTATTATTATTATTATTATTATTATTATTATTATTATTATTGAAAAATCGTTTCCTTCTCAAAATCTCTGGCTCTACCTAGAGTGTGTGTGTGCATATAGCGGCTATGTGTGAATTTCCTTGAATGAGCGGTCCCAAGGGCCAAAATGGATGAAAATCTCCGATATAGAGGAACAAGAAAACTTCTTATGATAACTTGTAGGTGAAACTTCGAAGTACTTTTTTTTGCAGGTGCTTTTTTCCTTTTTTTTCGAGAACAGAAAATTTTAGTCTGTTAAAAAATACAGTATATAATATTGCAAATTTGCAAGAGGATTAATTTACATTGCAATTTGTGGTAATAAAGAAACTGTCATAAGAAGACAATATTTTGAAAATTAAGTTTTATTTGTTCATCTACTGCAACTCTTAGGGCCCCCTATACTTTGCCGCCCGAAGATCGATATCGAAAATTTAAGATGTGGAATATACTTGAATCAACAATCAAAATCTAAATGTGTTCTTCCATTTCCGTACTCAAGGTTGAGGGGAAGTTGCTGAACCCGAACAAACATTTTAAGCTAAAAATATGTTAAAATAAAAGTAGTTATATTTCCCCCCTTTAATAGAAAGCTTTACTGTAATTTAATTTTTATTTTTGTTCCTGATTTTTATCAGAAATCAGCGATCATACACATACTTTATACAGTATATCAATATACTCTAAATTTTTTTACAACTAAGCAAATTAGAAGATGTAATTCATGTGATATTAAAATGGAATATTCTTCAAAATAATAATATTTCGTTGTTCTTATTTGTGTCAGTAATTTTGACAGAAACTCAGAAATACAAGACTAAAAGACTAGAAACGGAATATTTCATTCCCTTTCTCCCTCAGACTAAAAGACTTCCGCATTTTGCTGAGATTTTCATTTTTTAAAATATAAGTCCCTATCCCATGCTAATTCTGGCTACCGGGGTTCGAGGTAATCGGTACCCTAAAGTGTAAAGTTTGTCGACTCTTAAATGTTGACAGTTTGTTAAAAGAGATTTCACATTTCATGTTGTTATTTCTTCGTTACAAAAGACTGATGGTTGAATCTACTCATGGCGAATTACTGAACTTGTTCACTCCGAATAAAAAAGCGACAGCTAACACTTTGCAGCTAAGTCATCCAATATACACCTTTTTATCACATAATCGTGTCTGGTAATATACTCTCTCTCTCCCCTCCTTCTTTCCTTTGTTCCATATTAAAATTAGCAAGAACATTAGCGCAATTCTGATTTCAAAATATGCATGTATTAGTGTGAATCAAGTTAAAGAATAAAAAATGAGACAAAATGAGATTCATAAGTTGATGCAGGGAAAAACTTAAACATATCTGAATAAAAAAATGAAGCTAATATATATCTGTTAGATGTATAGAAGTGAGAAAGAGAGATAATAGAAGAATAAAAAGAAAAGGGAACACATAAAAAATTTTAGAATTAAACGTAGTAAGAAAAAATTCTAACATTATAAAGTTTCGTATTCCAGAAATCCAACAGTAATACAGAAATAATGTTTTTTTAAAATACATTTTTCAGAACTATTCGAATATATATAGGATGCTTGAAAAAATCTAATTTTCCGAATCATGTACTTAGTTAATGGGTTGGTTGGAACTCTAACCTCTCTTTTCACAACCTTGTCTATAGGGGACGCGTATCTGTTGGTTGAAATGGAATCTGAACCACCGTAATGCGTTTAAATTTCAAGCTTAATTAACCGGAGTTGAATCCGGGACATCGTAAGTAGAGTGGTGACACTTGGCGGACTATTTACCTACTGCGCATGCGCAAACTGTCCCGGTTTATTTTTCACTTCCGATTCCGGTTCCGGTTCCGACTCCTACTCTTTTCTGATCCAATTTCCAGTACCAGTTCCGGTTCCGAATGCACGAAACGCAGGAGCAGCTCCAGCAGACTACGAACATAGCAGAAAGACTGTAGCACTTTACGACCACTTTTTAAGATTACACAAGAAAGGCTACGCAACACATATTCCAACTCCCAATCTAGAAAGGCTATCATCACGTGCAAAAATGAAGAATCGGGGGCATTTTTGTAGCCTTTCACGACCACTTTTTTCGACCATTATAAAAGACTATGACCTATTTTTCATTCCCTAAATAACAGTACATATTACAATGTCTACCAGTATTACTCGTTCACTCTTTTACGACGAAAAGACTATGGCATCCTTATTTAAAATAAGAACGCCACAAGTTTGTTTATTCACCTCACACATACACACAAATACATCTACACGCACACTTGGTGGTGAATGCACAAAAAAAAATAGAATTTTTGGTTGCAATTTAGTAGAATTTACATTTGTACGTAGAGAAATTATAGTTCCGGCTGCCAGTTCCAATTTTCCATCACAAGAGAACAAACTACGCACAACTTTGAACATAGCAGAGAGGCAGTAGACTTCAACGACTACTTTTTAAGAAAATGACCTATTGTAAAAATTACAAATGAAAGGTTATAGCCTAACAGTAACCGCTGGAGAGGGATATGAACTTCTATTGAACATAGCAGAAATTACTCAGCCCACAAAGAAGCAACCCTCAAAAGAATGCTATGAACTCACGTATGGCAAGATAACCCTCCCCCATTTTAGAAAACTGAAACAATGACTAGGTCATTCGTTTGTACTACGTTTGTACCGAAAATATTTTCGTTTGTACCATTTTCCTTATAGGATTACTTGAGAGGTCAACTGGGGGGGTATCTTAGCGCCAATATATAGGGAACTTCGTAATAGGGAACGAAACATTTAAGCATGTGTGCGTTTCACTCTACCCCAATAGTGGGGTACAGTGAGACAAATTGTCATATTTTGTTTATGAGTAAGTAAACCAGAGGTGATTAACATTAAACAAAAATAACCAATATTGTATGATAGCCTAAATTCAAATCTTCTGTTCCGTTTTTTTGTTTCATTTTAATATCTTAAGAGTTACTACCTACGAAAAAAATGTGCCTCACTGTACCCCACTTTCCCATACAACACTGTTTTTCAAAGCGCCGTCCTGCGTGTTGTAAAGACATCTAAAAAATCGAGAAATGTCCTTCCTAAAAAATATCCTGCAGAATGTCCTGATTTAACTTATTTGCTTTACTTTAATGTTTCATTCTTTATTCACAATATTTCGAATAACAAGCACATATTTTCTAATTGATAAATGTGTTTTCCAACATTCCTAAAAAGATTATTGCTAGGAAAGGAAACAACAAACAAACCATTGTTTTGCAATTTATTGTTTCTACTGAGAAGGCATAGTTGAGATGTTGGTAAGTCAGGAATGGTTTCTTATTTCAGGTTACGACAAGTTATTTCAAATGAAGAACGTTATTTCAAGTAAAGAAGAAGTTCTCTCATATCGGTATAAATTTTCTTCCTTTCCCTAAAATATTCCCGAAATCGATAAAAAAGGGAAAAATATTTACCCCAACACAAAGTTTCACTGTAAGTTCATTAAAACAAACCACAAGCGCAAATGTCGATTACATATCTAATTAATTACAATGCAATTACTTGATTACAGCACAAATAAATATGATTCCGTAGAAGGTTACACCTTCTCTTTGGCCAGTGTTTTTCATTAATGATTGATGGGTGCTGTAGAGATGAGAAACAGGGTTCTATTACATGTGGAGCCTATAAAATTGTCAACTTTTAGGTATCATAAAAGGTTTGATAATCTGAGGTTCACATTTGGAGCCTATGTGGTTATTTCATTAGCGATATAGATGTGGATGAGTTTGGTAGATATTGCGCTCCGTATTGTACTCAGATGAATTTGTTCCTCTTTCGTATATTGCAAAGGTATGGTCCAGAGATGGATATCCAGAACGTGAGAGAGCAGGAGACTGGTTAAAGAGATATGTAATTGTAAGATGAGATGTAGCTATATCATGTGCAATATAGCGGGTTGGGAGGTTATATAGATGGTCCAAAATAGGGGGTATGGTGATATGTTGACAAAGTTCAGCGTTTAGGGTTTGATAAGAAATACAGTAGGCTATGCGTATCGTCTTGCTCCCGAGAAGTTGAAGGTGGTCATAAAAATGAGGTGGCGCTGAAATCCACGCTAGATTGCCGTATGTCATAGCTGGGCGGACATATACTTTATAGGTGTATAGTAACACTTTGGCGTTTAGGCCCCGATTTGTGCCTTTCAAGCCTCGCAATGGATTCAGACGATGGCATATGCTTTTTCTCGAGAGTGGCTAGGTGAGTGTGCCATGTTAGATGTTTATCAAAATAGACTCCAAGATATTTAACGCTTTTTTGAAGCGAGATATTTGAGCCGAAAATCGTCATATGGAAGCCATCAGGATTTCGTGAGGGGCAGTACTTATGTTTCTTTGGACCAAAGAGCGTCAACTGTGTTTTAATTGGGTTTATTTTTAGCTTCCAACGTAAGTAGCAGGATATTAATTTATCTATTGCTGTTTGTAGGTGGATATCAGTGACGACGCCAGCTTTAAGTTCTTAGGGGGCAAAGGAGGGGCAGATACATTTTCGGGGGCGGCGGCTATCTGCCATACCAGAAATGACATTTATTACGTTTGACTTATTTTACATTACATTGTGTATTTTGTTGCTGTTTTTATATTAGACCAATATGATTATAAATTAAAGTTATTTCAAGTAAAATTTGTTACTACAAATAAGTAACGTCTGCACATGAAATATTTTTCAATGAAACTTTTGAAGCCTAAACATAAATTGAATTCGCGTATGCTACAAGTAATACATTCGTCTAGTAACTATATGCTACGTCTCTCTCTCTCTCTCTCTCTCTCTCTCTATATATATATATATATATATATATATATATATATATATATATATATATATATATATAGATAGATAGAGAGAGAGAGAGAGAGAGAGAGAGAGAGAGAGAGAATTTACGAGCAGCTGCTGAAAATATCGTAGTCGAATCCAGAAGGAGTGTAGGTACTAGGTAGAAAAATGAAACCGTAGTTTAGAAAAACATATCCCTGTATGTACAAATACAAATTTTCATATTAATAATGAAATTCTTATTGTTTCTCAGGCCTCTGAAATGTTTATGTGTCCCCAAACAGATAATTTCACAAACATCCAGATCCTAACTGTTATAACATTTTTGTTCCACCAAGGAAAGTCACCGAAGTAAATTAATTAGGAAAGCAGTGAAACACCACGGAACTCTCCTCCGTTATATACAGTGGTGAAGATGTAAGTGGCTTAGTACAAACGTGGCGGTTTCTCAACAAATTATGCTTTACATCCAGGATGATTAAAAGCAATGACTCTTCCCGAAGTCATGGATGCAATTTGTGACATTATTCTTGGAAATTACAGGATTTCAGCCAGTGGTGGATATAGCCCGGGGCTGGAGGGCCTAGGCCACCCCAGTTTTTAAGTGATAAAAATAATTTAAGCTATTATTTATATAGTTTTTAAAGTGTACAGTAAACTCACGATATACTTATTATAGTCTGAGGTCTGGCTGCACCCCGCTTTCTCAGTTCTGGGCATTTCTTTGGAACTCGACGGTAGCATAACTCAGAATGGCTTGGGTATGCGCAAAGTTTACGGCATAATGGGTTCCCAAATATCTATCAGGAGAATAAAAGAGTAACGGCATTAAGAGAAGTCTTCTTCCAACTTGACCCTAATGCTGATCAATTTCGCTCACGAATAGTAACCATAGACGAAATATGGTTGAGCCACCATGATCCTGAAACGAAACAACAGTCAATGGAGTAGTAGCACTCATTTCTCCATCGCCCCAAGAAGTTCAAGACACAGAAGTAGGTTAAGAAACTGTTTGCAACATTCTTCTGGGATAAGTATGGAGTCGTACTTATAGACTACCTCCGCAACGGTCAGATATTTAATCCAGAAACTCTACATTACTTACAAAACTGAAAGAAAAATTCAAAGTTCAACGCCGCGCAAAATGAAAAGAAAGGAATTATGCTCCTTCAGGAGAATACACCTGTCTATCAACACATCTGGCATTGCATAATCTAGGATTTCAATGTCTAGATCATCATTCTTATTCTGCAGATTTAGCTCTGTCTAACTATTACGCGTGCTTATTTCCCAAACTTAAATAGCACTTGAAAGGACTCCATTTTATATCTGATAGAGGTAGTGCTCTCTGTATGGAGTCTGTTAGTAAGATTGACCCCGTACGCAGATGAAATTATTGGAGATTATCAGTGCGGATTTAGACGAAATCGATCAACTATCGACCAAATATTTACCATTCGCCAAATACTCGAAAAGAAGTGGGAATACAATACCCAGGTACATCAACTATTTATTGATTTTAGAAAGGCTTACGACTCGGTTAGGAGAGAAACATTATACAACGTTCTTACAGAACTTGGAATACCGAGAAAGCTAATTAGATTAATTAAGATATGTTTAAGTGAATCCCAAAGTAAAGTCCGGGTAGGAAAATTTTTGTCCACGAGCTTCCACGTCGAAAATGGCCTGAAACAAGGAGATGCGTTGTCGCCATTATTATTTAACTTTGTGCTGGAATACGCCATAAGGAAAATCAAAGATAGCAACCAGGGCCTAGAGTTGAACGGCATTCACCAGGTTATGGCATATGCTGATGATGTGAATTTAAAATAATAGGGGATGATAGGAGAACAGTAGAAATAAATGCAGAGATCTTGTTAAACGCTTGCAGGAACATGAGTTTAGAAGTAAATGCAGAGAAAACTAAATACATGGAAGTGCGTCGGGACCGTAATACTGCAAATTGTGAAGGCGTTAAAATATTAAATAATACTTTTGATAAAGTGGATACTTTCAAATATTTAGGATCAATATTAATAGACGAAAATCATATTCACGAAGAAATTAAATGTCGACTAAAAGCAGGGAATTCGTGTTACTATTCGGTTCAAAATCTCTTGTCGTCGCGAATTCTGTCGAGGAATTTGAAGCTTAAAATATATAAAACGATAATCATGCCTGTTGTTCTGTATGGTTGCGAAACATGGTCGCTTACTCTGAGGGAAGAACATAGACTGAAAGTATTTGAGAACAGGATCCTGAGAAGAATATTCGGACCCAAGAGGAACGAGAATGAGGAATGGCGGAAGCTTCATAACGAGGAAGTACATAGTTTATACGGTTTGCCTAACATTGTTAGGGTCGTCAAGTCTAGGAGGCTTAGGTGGCCAGGTCATGTAGCTAGAATGGAAGAAAGTAGAAACGCTTTCAAAGTCTTGACTGGTAGACCCATAGGAAAACGACCATTAGGAAGACCTAGGCGCAGATGGGAGGATAATATTAAGATGGATCTCGCAGAGATAGGAATACAAAGTAGAAACTGGATGCAATTAGCTAAGGATAGAAGTCAGTGGAGAGCTTTTGTGAACGCGGCACTGAACCTCCGGGTTCCATAGGCCATAGAGAGAGAGAGAGAGAGAGGTAGTGCTACGAACAGTGGTGCAAGGAAATCTTCAGATTTTTTAACTTTTCTACAAAAACTTGAGCACTGTACAAGGTAGTATATTGACTCTCGGGGAAACTTAGAAGAAGTAAAACTTCACCATTCCACGTGCACTTCTTCTGGGTTGGGCTACGAATTTTTCAACAGTTCCTAGTCAATACGGTAGATGTCACGTCAGTACTCTGAAACAAAATAAGTAATGGAGCACTAGTATATACCAATTACTAACGAAAGGTCAGCACTCTGACAATGCGTTTTATTGGGAATCAGTTTAATTCCATAAATTTATTATTATCATTTGCACAAAGGGAAAAGACAACTCTTTTTATCCCCTTCAAAGAATAAGCCCTGGTAGTTGCAAACTAAGCTGTTATGAGCACATCCTCTGAATATTGAAAGCCGAGAATAATGTTTCAGAAAAAAAAAGAAGTTTTAAATAAAACAAAATATGAAACTGAAAACTTCAAACCTGGATAAATACAAACAAAAAATGAAATCTTTGAGTGTTACGTCCCACGTTTATGCCGGTTAGGCTAAAGGAGACGGTGATGGTGAGTATTGAATGAAATGGTGGAATGAAGAAAGTGGGAGAAAACGGGAGAACCCCAAGGAAACCCACGCGCAAGGTGTTTATCCACCACAACGTTCACTTGACGGGGGCTGGGATCGAACCCAGGACCCCAAGCACCAAATACAAAACAAGTTACGTAACTGGTTTTACCTTTCTTTTGTTTCCAATCGAAGTTGATCCAATGAGAAGAAAACAAGTCGACCAAATCTACTATTGTTCGCTAGGCACAATAATTAAAAATCATAAGAAAGAAGTATAACTAAAATTTATCTCAAAAGGCTCTAAATTAGAAAACAGAAATATGCGTGCATACCCAGACGCTCAAAGAAGAGAGACTGAGGACTAATCTGCCATATAGTAAATGCATGGAAAGTAGTCTACAGTTTGACAATGAGATTGGTTATGATACTCATATAAAATACTATATGTAGAATGTTTAAAGACTGTAGGAGTCTGGAGCGGCAGTCTAGGTGGCAGTCAGGGGGGCAGAAGTAGCTACTAGGGGGGCGCTCGCCCCCCTTGCCCCCCTCTGGCGTCGTCACTGGTGGATATTGATGCGGTCTACAGAGGAGCCGAAGGCAAGATCATCGTTATCATCGGCAAGCTGTAGAGCATGGATGGGAGGCGACGGAGAGGGCATATCGGCGACATAGATGATATATAGAAGCGGAGAGAGAACGGATCCTTGTGGCACTCCTGCTCTTAAGAAAAAATCATTAGAGTGTCCCTTGTTTAATTGCATAAAGGCACGGCGTTGATATAGAAAATTTGCTATCAGGCGGAAATAATGGCATAGTAGGAAATGTTTGAGTTTATATATTAATCCCTTATGCCAGACAGTATCGAACTCACGCTCGATATCGAAAGAGATAAGCACAGCTTGAAGTTGCTTATTTTAGTGATTCAGAATGAGGGATGAGAGTTTGGGGAGCTGGTCACTAGTTGCGAAAAACGGTCGGAATCCTGCTTGAGTAGGAGGAAAGATGTGTTGGGTCAGAAACGAATGGAGTCTTTTGCTACAATCCTTTCCAGTGTTTTGCTAAATACTGAAGTCAAGCTAACCGGTCTATATGAGGAAACTAATGTCGGGTCCTTTTGAGGTTTTAGAAAGACTACGAGTTTGGCAAGTTTCCACATGCTAGGAAAATACCCTGTTGAAAGGATGGTTGTATAAAGAAGTTCAAGCAAGGTATGAAATATTGGTGGTGCCTGTGAAAGTTGCTGGTAGCGGATAGAGTTTGGACCAGGTGCAGTATTAGGTCTGTTATGAAGGACATTCTGGATATCCTTCGATGTAATTGGGGCTAGGTGGCCAGCGGCATCAGTAAATGGAGCGCCAAACTGTGCTTTTAATGTTTGCTGAGTTGGATTACCCTCTAGTTCAATATGTTGGTGAGTAGGATGCGCAAATATTGGATCGAAATGAGAGGTAAAGACCAAAGATGGGCACCCTCACTCATTTTTGCCCTCAAGAGGGCCGCCCTCACCCTCACACACCCTCATTTCGGTAGATGAGGATAAGGGTGTCTGAGGGTGAGGGTGAAGGAGTCGAGTGAGGGTGGCTGAGGGTGAGGGTGAGGAGGTCAACTGGGGGTGAGGGTGAGGGATTCTAATGAGGGTGAGGGTGTCTGAGGGCGAGTATGAGGGAATCAACTGAGGGTGAGGGTGGCTGAGAGTGAAGGAGTCGACTGAGGGTGAGGGTGGCTGAGTGCGAATGTGAGGGAATCAACTGAGGGTGAGGGTGAGGTAGTCAACTGAGGGTGAGGGTAGCTGAGGGTGAGGGTAGCTGAGGGTGAGGGTGAAGAAGTCAACTGAGAGTGAAGATGAGGAAGTCGATTGAGGGTGAGGGTGAATGAGGGTAATGGTGAGGGAATTGATTGAGGGTGAGGGTGAGTGAGGATTAGCAAAAATGCCCATTACCAATCCAATGTCTTGGACCTTTCTTCACGTTGAGTGAGTCAGGTGAAAAAAAGCAATGCTGTACACGAGTTGAGTTTCCGAAAGTTGCTTTTACAGTCTGCATTTCCGCTATCTGGAAATCCATAACCACAGTTACAGGGTCCGGGTATTCACTAAATTCACTGCACTGATGCACCACCGCACGAAACAGTTCTTCATATGAATTTTGTGTCTTGCTCGGCATTAGGGCATACACCTACTAAAGGAAGTCTCACCTCAAATAACATATAGGGCCTGCGTGGTCTTTTAAGGAGGCATTGAAAAGTTTCCGTCCACCTTCCATGTTTCACTTCTCAATAGTTCCATAAGGATATATTTAAAGGAAACTGTTAGAAATATTTATATGTTTTCTTCCTTTATATAAATTTGTTTTCTTCACATATATATACGATAACAATTCGCCAATGTTTAATCAGAGTTGAAATATAACAATCTTCTTTCAATAGCTTCTAAAAAAGATCACTCTTTTCACATGACCCAGTTAACGTGGAGGAAGGTCCAAGAGTTTGGGCTCGGAGAACGGTACAAGAACGATGCAAATTTTAGTCTAGTTTGCGGGAAAATGAACGGATTGGCATATCTTCTCATATTTGTTTGCAATTTTCTGTTCTGACATTTTGATATTGGCGAAACTTAATATTTGTTAATAGTGATATATAAACCCATTAGTTCCCCACGTTGCCTTTGCTTTTAACATTTGCTGAAGCTGGCACTATTTTCTTGTATTTGCTCCGGCGTCGAGTACCCGAAACTTAAATTTTGTAGAGTTCAACACCAACCGAATTGGTTTCCAAGTTTGATTAAAATAATGTAAGCTGTTTAGGTCATTTACTTTGCCTCTACTTAGTTCAAGAAAGGTGAAAAAACAACAGTGACAAAATTTCCTATATGATATGTATTTCTGTGATAGAATTACTGGAAACTTTTCTCTCTTATCTCAAATATGATATCTAAAATACTTTGTGACTTTTTTTTTTTAACGAATTCATCATACTCATATGTATTTAGGCCTTGCTTCTTAGTGCCGTCGTCGTGTTTGCAGCCTAACACTCAAAGAAATATCTTATTTACTAACACAAAGGGTTTCTTTTGATTCATAAGTTGTTGTTTTGTTCTTAATGAATAAAATAAGAAAGAGGTTCATTTGATGAGTATTTGTCTGCAAGTATAATAACAACCTCAAGACTTGAACTCTGCAACATTCTTAATATTTTATTCTGATATCTGATTACTCCTATATGACGTTAGTCAAAGTCTAGATTTTAATACCTCTTCATACCCATCATACGTTTTTCTAAAGGGTAAGAGCGGTAGCTCAGTGGTAGAGCTTTCACCTCTGGTGCTTCGGTCCCGAGTTCCATTCCAGTCCCCGCCAAGTAAACCTTGTGGTGGACAACTACCTTGTGCGTGGGTATCCTCGGGGTTCTCCCACTTTCTTCACTCCACCATTTCATTCGTTATTCATCCGTCTTCTTTAGCCTAACCGGCATAATCGTGGTACGTAAAACTTAAAAGATTTCATTTTATTTTTTCTAACGGAAAATGAAATATTTCTGAGTTGATTTCAGCCATAGTAAAAAAAAAAAAAAAAACATAACAAGGAGACACCCTTTCACCAAAATTTCATTTACCAATATTTCAGTGCTGCAAAATTTCCTGCACCGAAAGTTTTAGCATAGAGGAGAGGGTTGGAATACTTTCTTCAGTAAAAGGAAGTAGTACTCTTTGGTTTGTCCAAATTCGTTTTCAATTTATATTTTTATATTCAAAATCTACTTCATATTAACATTCAAAATCTGGTTTTCATTTCTGTCATATTTTTTTTCTGTTTGCCATTTTCAAAGTTGTTTCTTTTATTTTATTCAGGTTTATTTTCCTTTGCAATTAAATTAGTTAACCTATAAATGTATTTAGTTATCATTCTTGTATTCTTTATTGCATTAATTATCTTATAATATAATTATATTATTAGTAGTGAGCTTATGTCCGGGGAGCTTTTGTCCGCTTAACATTAACAAAGGTGAGCTTATTCCCGGTGAGCTTATTGCCGGTGAGCTTATGTCCAGTGAGGTTATGTCCGCGACCCTTTGATATTCTTTCTTGTCTTGGTGAACCCGAGCGCGAGCGATCGTAGTGCAAAGTGGCCATCTATTATACACACACACGCACACACACACACACACACACACACACACACACACACACACACATATATATATATATATATATATATATATATATATATATATATATATATATATATACAAGTATATGAAATATAAATAATATTATACCGTAGGTATAATGTATATCTACGTATATCACAATATATAAATTTCAATCACTTGAATGAGAATCATATTAACCCTTACTTATTTTTTATTTAGTAAATGAAAGAAACTGTGAATGTGAGGGAGTTGATAGAGGGTGGCTGAGGGTGTCTGAGGGTGAGGGTGTCTGAGGGTGAGGGTGTCTGAGGGTGAGGGAGTCGATTGAGTGTGAGGGTGTCTGAGGGTGAGGATGAGGGAGTCGATTGAGGGTGAGGTTGAGTGAGGGTGAGGATGAAGGAGTCGACTAAGGGTGAGGGTGGCTGAGGGCGACTGTTAGGGAGTCAACTGAGGGTGAGGGTGGCTGAACGTGAGGGTAAGTGAGGGTTAGCAAAAATGCCCATCTCTGGTAAAGACGGTTTCAAAGTATGTTGCAAAGACCGTTGCCTTGTCGGTATCAGTATTTGGAGCCGTATCATTTACGAGTAGAGGATATTATGGACCATGCTACTGAAATGTGATGCGTTAAAAGAGTTTCCAAGATTTTGTCAGATTGTGCTCATTCTGGAGTTTGTTACAAGAATTCCGCCATGTAAGACTTTTTTGGCTGTGACGTAATGTTTTACCGTTCTTTGAAACTGCTTGTGGAGCTGGAAAAAATAGGGATCGTGTGCTCTTCGGTACTTTGTTAGGTATTCATGGGAACGATCCAGAAGGGTAATGGCATATTGGGGTAAATTTGGTCGGAGCGCATGAAAAGTAAATTTAGGCATTGCATGTTCGGTGCCATCACTAATTGCTTCCGTGAAAGTCTCTGCTAATAGATCTATGGATTGAAAAGTGGTGAGAGTGGAAGTAGTATCTGCGAGCCGCGCTGTGATGTGTTCTTGATATTTGGTCCAGTTGGCCTTATTGAAATTGTATTTGGGAGGTGAAGATACTGGAGCTTGTATGCGGACTGGTGATTGAATTGTCAGAAGAATGGGAAGATGATCATTCCATATGGTTCCCAGAACTTCGATAGTAGATAAGGTTAAGAGGTTATTTGAAAGAATTACTACATCCGGAGTGGTTCTACTTTCGGGGCGTGTGGACTATAGTATGTCAATAAGTGTGCTTTGATAGTAAAAAGTCTTGAAGGCGTTGTTTTTGAACTGCAGTCCTAGAATGGTAATTGAAGTCAGCCAGTAGAGCGTACGTCTTAAAATGGAGGTCCAAATAGGTAAAGAAACGATATGGCAAAGGTTGAGTAGATCGGACGTATATAGTTGCCAGGGTCAGAGTAATCGCAGGAAAGTAGACAGCGCTGAAGACGTGTTCGGAGTACTTGTCAGGATCGGTGGTTTGACGTGACGACGAGGTAAGGATTGCCTGAATTCAATGGCGGCTCCATCTCGAAGAATGTTGTTAGGGAGATCACAGCGTATCAGATGGTAATGTGGAAAGTAGTACCGGTCAGTAGGTTTCAAGAAGGTTTCATTTAGTACAAGACAATCAACGTTTAGTGAAGACGCCATGGTTTCAAGCAAGGCTCGATTAGTTCTGAGCGAGCGGAGAATAGTAATTTGACTACCTTCTTATTTATGTTTCCCGCCATCTTGATCAGGAGGAGGAGATTCAAAATGAAAATGAGAATGGGAATATAGGCTGGAAAAAGTGGCTGTCATATGGATATTGAGGATGTCATAAGCAGCTTTTGTTGTATGGGACAGAATGGTTTCACGTTGAAACGGGAAGGCATTTTGTAAGACTAAACTGATGAACTACAAAATACATATTCAATTGTGGGAAGTGGAAGTAAGGAGGTTTGAGTGCCAGTCGAAACATTTGCAGGAGTGGAAGAAACATGTCATCGGAGCGGCACGATTGTCTCTGGTTTATCGGGCAACGGTTTCGGCTTATTTTTGCATTGATAAGAATAAGTGGGATGATTGCTATTACAGGTGTTGCACACAGGAGGTTGTTGGATAAGTGTGTAAGTTTTGATTTTGTGTTGTCCTTTGCAATGAGCACATATGGATGGAAGAGTGCATTGATTGGTCGGGTGTGAGTTGTAGGTTAGGCAGTTTTCTCAACGTCGAAAGAAAGGTGGTGGCGTGCGAGATGCTTCAACTCGATGGTGGAAGAGATACATAAAGACGCCATGTTGGAGAAGATCGTTATTAAGTGCTTTGTTGTCAGTAAACAGTCTGACCATGTAAGTAGGACCTGTTGCATTCTTGCTGCGTAGTGCACGACTAGGATGGATATCATCAGCCTCAACTTCATCTAACAGTTCTTGTTCGGTAATGCTAGGGTCAACGCCGCGAATCACTACAGATAGTAAAGGCGTTCGTTTGGATAGAGGTGGTGTTTTCAAACGAGGAGATTGTAATAGTTGGACTTTTGCATTGGTGCTGAACATGGCTGGTCCGACCTTGTAGATGATATGATGATATAGATTCGGGTTAGTAATTTTGAGGATGATACCATTTTGTGTTTTGATAAGTTGTTGTAAATCTAGTCGAGTTCAGTAGCGGACCAGTTTCAGATAGAAAGACTTAACATTATGTAGGGTTGGGCTGCGTGAAGAGTATGTTAATTAGCGCAGGATTGGGAGTAATACCATCCATAGGTTGGACAACAGAAGTGCTTCCGATGGAATTAGAATCAAATTCAACATGTGTGGTCTTGGGAGGACTCTTGAGAGCCTCGGTGTAGGATCGTTTGGAGGGGGAGCGAGAGCGCTCTCGGTCCCTAGCTTGGGAGCCATCGGGAGACTGTCAAGTGCTAGGCGGTTTGGTGCGCAATTGGGAACGTGACAATTACCGACGTGATTCCCTAGGTGGCCCCATCAGGGGTAAGCCGTGGTGTTTACCATGGAAAGAGAAGTCTCGTGTCTTAGGCATGGATCGTCGTAGTGGGCGTCCGAAAAGCCAGAGCTCTTCTTCCATCCATAAGTTTTGGGTTCACTACCAATAAAGAATAAACCGATATTCAATTTAACGAATCTAGTATTATTAAGTGTTGAGATCACTACCAATGAAGGATAAAGCGATACTCAATTCAACGAAGCTAGATGTTAGTAATAATTATTTGGCGTGCTCGCTAAATACAAAGTGCTGCTGCTTCGCCAAATTATGAGCGGACTTTCGAACCTGTCAGTAGAAACGAGAGACAAAGAATTCACCAAAACATAAAGCACTAGGTGAATGCAAAATTAAAGTTTCCCTCTGAAAGATGAAAATATTCCGTCTATCCCTTTAATGGAATGACTGCACGAGTCTCAAGAAGACGTATGCTATACTCTATCACCGTTGTGCAGCAAGAACTATAAGTAGGGTTAGGAATGTATGAGTATGTGATGTTACGTAAGTTGATTTGTTCATGCATAAACTAAAAAAAAAATCAATCTATGACCTGCAAAAGAATTTATACCAGAGATTGTCTGGGACATTGTTTGGATGTTATACAATTTAATTTGTAGATTAAAAATAAATGCCAATTATATGGAGTAAATTTATAACTAGTTTCCCCCCTCATATCTACATCAGCTGCATAATTGCTTACAGACGCACTGCTGCTATGTAGGGAGCGCTTGATGAACTACAGAGCAAACCGATACTATTAGGTTCGAGCGTAATTAGAGAATTCCTAGTAATTCTAGGGTGATAGAAAAAGCTAATACCATATTCTGAATGAGCGAAATCAAAAACATGTAATCCACGTGAAATTTTCGAAACAATAATATCCATGCGGACCAGTGTAATGGGTTGGTGCGACTAAAATGTCCCCTGACATCTGACTTTCAAAGGTGAAAAATAGAAAACTAATACCAGGTTAGTGTGTACCCTCAGGCTAAAACGGCACACTTTAGACATCGTGTAACCATAATTTAGAGTCCCCGACGAAGGAAGTCTAGTCTACAGTGCAAAGAAATGGCTAACTGCATGTTGCACCGGCCAGACATCAAGGAAGTTCATCTCGGCCAAGCAGTTATCGAGATACCAGAAGAGGTTATTGGTTGCAATAGAGTTTACCACATCTTTTAGCTGCAAAGCTATATGAGATAGCTATATGAGATGAAGAATTACAGCTTAATATTGAATACAAACCACATTAGCTCCCGCCGAGAACCAAATCGGAGCGTTTTGCGCCAGGAAGAGAGTGGTAATCGGTAAAAAGGATATCAGAAGAATATGGTAGATGGGGAAACGTTTCTTACTGCAGATCATGGATACTGTACACCATCCTTTCAGGGGGTGCATTGAAGTGTGTATGTGGGCGTGGCTCAACGAAAGCATCAGAACACCATGTGTGTTGAACACTATTGCCGGATGCTTGCTGATAGATTTGCAGCGAATTTGACAGAGTTCAAAGTTGTAACGACCTGCAACAATAATTTGGCATTGATGGGGAAAGATATAATGCTGCCATAGATCAGGATAGTAGCAAGGAAACTTTTTGTGGGTGGAGGAGTGGTTTAGAAAACCATCTTAAATGTTGATCACGATCCAAAAACTGTTTACGATTGTCATAGCATACATACTTTTAACCAGAAGTGACAATGCGATACAGGGAACCTTTCCGGTTACTTCCCACACTCAAATAATTGTATACCTCCATACGGCGGTGGTCCTCTATTTGGTGGGTGTCAACTCATTGGCAACCATGAATCATCAACTTTTTTACATTATCGGTTGCACAGATATGACAAACTAGTCATGTGTTTTATGCCAAATTTTTCTGCAATGGCATGAATACATTTCCAAGAGTCTGCTCTCACAATGTTATTGAGGAGGTAATGATAACATTCTGCTTGACGCGGGCTGAAGTGTCACCTTTCAGTATCATATCCCTGGCACGAAGTTTTATGAACTAATGGTGTATGGTGTGTTCATTCATTACTCCTGGTTCAAACCCACTATTCAGTTTCCTCTTGGCTAGGTGTTCAGAATGATCCAGTTTGAACTGGTAAAGTAAAATCACTTAGAATTGTGTATTCTCCACGGTGTTACATAACCGTTATCAACAATACAGTGCATCCTGTCTGAATGGATATCTCAGCATGTTTTCTGATCATGCCCTTGAGTTTGTAACATAGTATTCAGCACCTCAGTCCATCCATTAGTTGTATTACAGAGGGTGGTTTGCTGCCAAACAAAGAGTTTTACCTTTGAATTGCACCAGTCCAATTATAAATTATTTTATCAATATTTAGAATACCCAATTCTCTTTCACAGAAGAAATGCACTTTATCTATCTACCGGTTGTTTAATATAATACGTTAAATTTTGTAAATGTCAAATGGCTGCAGATAAAATAATGTAATGAACATGAGATGTGAATACTTCAGAGGAAACATCAAATGAAGACTTCTCCTTGCTCCACAAGGCTCATTATCATGGAGCCCCGAGGAACCACTCGAAAATTTTAAACAGTAAAGTATATATGTTTTTATACATTTGAAAAAAATCATGGAGTAACGAACAACTTTTGTAGTATTTTTTTATTATTATTATTTGAAGCATCGTTTAAAGAACTGCCACCATTTAATCGTGAGTTCTTACATATTCAAAAAAGGACGTCTAATGCCTGAAAAACACAAGGATTTATGGATAATAGAATAAAAAATAAAGAAAATCTGATATAGAAATACATCTCAGGGTGCATTTAGTGGAATGATCTGTTTGGCTTACAGCACCCCTGTCATGGGGCTTCGGAAGGCAATTCGAAAATTTTTAAACGGCAAGGTATGTAATTATCAGTGCTGGGCAAAATAGGTAAGCAAACCTATTTGAAATACAAAATAGAAAATAGTATCACAAAATGTATTTAAAATACAAAATGCAAATAGTTTTCAGAAATGTATTTAAAATAATAAATAGAAAATACGTATTTCAAATACATTTGCAAAATACAAAATAGGTATCACTAATTTTACACATAGTCTACAAAATATTTGTATTGACTATGGCTCATATAACAGTTTGACATCAAACATAATCATTTTCTTTGCACTATCCAACATCAAACTCTTCCATTAGGCCTACATCAAACACGACTCTTTCATTTAAGAAAATGCTTATTCACTTTAAGCAGCAATTATTTCTCGAACATTTTGTCACTCATACTCATTCTGCAGGGGTGTAGCCAGCAGGTTTGTGTAGGGGGGGGCGTCGTTTCTGGGGGGGGGCAGCTACAATGTACTAAGCCAAAAAAAAGTGTTGCTGCTAGTGTTTTTGAGGCCTGAAAGAACGGAAAATTTTGGTTTTCTTCTGGAAAACTAAAGACACTATTTTAGCTTCTTCTTCTTCTTCTTCTTCTTCTTCTTATTATTATTATTATTATTATTATTATTATTATTATTATTATTATTATTATTATTATTATTACCCATAAATTATATTCAAGATAGTTTTTATTATGCTTAATCAAGAACTACTGCCCGGGACCAAACGCTATACTTTTGTGCATAACTATAAAGGTAAGCAACAAAGTTCTGTCCCTTTTCGTGGAAGTCTGTGTTCAATTGGACCTCACACCGTGAGTTGAATGGGAGTGGAGATAAGGCGAACGTCAGTTGTTGGTGTGGGTATATCCAACATACTACCTGGTTGTGGCAATTCAGATACACCGTGAACTTGCGTAAAGACAGAGGGAACATGGGACATCCACAGAGCGTCATAAGAGCATGTATGCTGAACGAGTTCAAATGGAGATCAAACGCCGCTGTAGCGGGACAGAAGATATGCCAGGCCTTTGGTGAGGGTGTCGTGACAACGCGGACATTGCAGCGATGGTTTAACGAGTTTAAGGACGATGACGAAACACCCGAAAACATCACGTGCCGGAAGGCCAACACATGTACAAAGAGAAACTGGGACTATAATTCAGTGTGTGGAGAAACCATTCGGCAGCACATCCATCAACTTGTGAAGCACTACAAGTTGGGTCAATGGGTCTCACATATTTTGACTCCGGGCTAGAAGGAAACGCGGCAGTCGCCTGTGTTTATTTACTGTTTCGGAGCCATTTCTGGACAGGGCGTTGACATGTGATAAAAAGTGTGTCCTATACGAAGCTCCACGGCGCCGTCATCATTGGTTAGCATCCAATGAACCGATTTCAAAACAGTCGAAACCAGCACTGTACCAGAATAATTCCTTCTGTGTGTTTGGTGCATCGTGCATTGGGAACTGCTACCAGCTGGTCAGAGTATCAATGCAACTGTGTAGTTTCAAACGTTGAGCTGTGCTCAGCAAAAACTCAAAACTCTGGAGCCATCGCTTCTGAATTGCAAATGGGTCCTCGTTTACGGGACAACGCTAAGTCCCAAGTGGTTAAGATGACTCAGGACACCATTTTCCGCCTTGGATGGGAAACAATATTGCAACCACTATATTCCCCGGGTATTGCACCGTCCGATTATCACCTGTTCCATTCTTTGAACAATCACCTTAGAGGACGCCAGTTCACATCCCTAGTAAAAGTCCAAAATTCACCTGATACTTTCTTCGTTTCACGGCCCACCAAGTTCTACCGCAATGGATTCCATGGCCTTCCAGAACGTTTTCAGAAGGTCGTCGATGCTGATGGGGACTATTTTTGATCTTCCAGGTTACGTGACATATCAATGTTCGAAGGTGCTGGGTGAATAAGCAACAAAACTTTTCTTGGTTACCTTTAAATTTAAGACCTTGTATACAGAACCTATCTACACAAGATTAATTTTCTTTGAAATTTCACTTAATTTCTTTACGGTTTCCTGACAAAAATATTTACTATTCGTGACTAATATATATATATATATATATATATATATATATATACAGTGGCGTATTTAGGGGGGTGGCTTCCGGGCTTAAGCCCCCCCCGAAATCTTACTTAGCATAGTAAAGTAAATGCAATATCTTGCAGAATTTTCATATTTCCAGGCAAAGTCCCCCCCGAAAGTTAGCAAAGCCCCTCCCGAAACAAAATCGTAAATACGCCACTGTATATATATATATATATATATATATATATATATATATATATATATATATATATATATATATATATATATATATATTATTACACTGAGTAGAAATAAAAGAGAGAGCGAATGAAATCCAAATTGAATAAAAACATTGTTTCTCACCAAATTTTCCATCCTCTATGTCTTTTAAAACACTTGTTAAAGCATATAAAAATATATTTGTTAAAGCATATAAATCGCAGTAAATTGTGTAATCTGCTGTCACAAAAAAAAAAGTATCCTATTTTTCGATCGGTATAAGGAAGAGATACTATACTATTTTTCGATCGGCATGGAAAAAAACAATATTTCTCCTTACTATTTTACCATAAATTATTAATTGTCAATAAAATTTGTTACTTTTAAATGAATGAAGAGAGATAATTTTACTATGATGTTTTAAAAGCTGGTCATTTGGGGGGGCCAGGAAACCATTTGGGGGGCCTGGCCCCGATGGGCCCCCCCTGGCTACACCCCTGTCATTCTGTGAGGTCTCATAATGAAGCTCCCGAAATGAGAAAAGTCACTCAACAACTACTGAACTTGACACATATGTATTGAACTCTTAAAAAAAAAAAAAAAATAATAAGAACAAGTATCTAAATCCCACACACAGTGAAGTATCTGAATCCTCAAGGTACTGGAGATGACTTTGCAACTGAGAAGCATTGGAGGACGCACAAATATTCTGCTCGTGATCGCTGTTGTCCGATTCGAACGAACAATGTTGTTCATCATTAAGATCATCTGCTTTTTCATTTGATGGTAGAGTCTTGTCAGTTGAGTGTTCATGGCGAATCACTTCCATAAATGCATCTTTCACACACATGATTCCTTTTCCTTGGAAGTCCATCTAAGTTTAGAAAACGAATGAGTGACAGGAGCAAGGATAATATCGTTTATTGATGACTCCCTATGTTCTTTAACAATGCCTTCACTAGCGTATTACTGTACAGGGTGGTCAAAAGTTTTTGGACACCTGCACAAGTTTGAAAATCGTCGGGAAAAGTAAAAAGTATGATGGGAACAGAGGTTTGATGAGGGGCCGCAACTTTTGTAGTGTATGCCATTCATGGCCGCCATCTTGAGATCCGCCATTTTGGATTCAAGTCAATTCTTTAAATGGGAAGGGGGATGTATGACACATCAATTAACACTAACTGAGCTCAGGAATTTAATGGTGTAATTTGTTTTTTTTCTATCTTGTACAGTTTAGAAGTTATTAATGTTCAAAGGTGGGAAATTACCTTGATATTGACCCAGTTCTCTCTTTGTTCCAGGTGATCTAAAATGGGTCTGACACGTGAACAGAAGATCGAAATCATCCTTATATCAGGGGAACGTAGCTACCGAACAATAGCAGCTGACTACAAGAGGTGGCACCCAGTCAATAATCGGTATCGCACAGCACGGTGGCTCACGTGATCACCAGGTGATCACCAAATTCCGGGAGACGGGCTCTGTTCAAGATAGGGCACGTACTGGGCGACCAAAGACTGCCACCAATGAGGAAACTGCAACGGCGGTTGTTACTTTTTTTTTTTTTTTTGAAAAGTTCTAAACGAAGTACCCGTCGTGTGTCCCTAGAATGTGCAATAAGCCAATCCTCCGTTGTCCGGATATTGCACGCCAGTCAATGGCATCCTTACAAGCTGCACATGCAACATAAACTGAACGAGGATGACCTTGATCGCCGGTTGGAGTTCTGCATGTGGGCTACTGAACAACACGAACTGGATCTTGCGTTTGCCAAGGGCATACTGTTCAGTGACGAGGTGTATTTCACTTTGAACGGGAAGGTTAATCGACATAATTGTCAATACTGGTGTGACGCAAATCCGAACTGGGTTCACCCGAGTCGAGAACATAGTCCAGCGAAGGTGATGGTGTGGTGTGACATATGGGACACCCGCATCATTGGGCCATTTTTCATTTAAACACCTTAACTGCACCACAGTATCTGATGCTGCTACAGGAGCTTGTGTTCCCTGCCACACTGAACGCTGACGGCATTTTCCCACCTTATTTTCAGCACGATGGAGCCCCTCCACAATATGGACTTGGTGTCCGTGAATGGTTGTATGAATAACTGCCAGTGAAGTGGATTGGTCGCCGTGGTCCCGTGGAGTGCCGCCCAGATCCCCTGACTTAACGCCCCTTCATTTTTATCTATGGGGACATCTTAAGCAGATAGTGTATGCTGAGACAATCCGTGATTTGGGACACCTGGAGGAACGCATCCAACAAGCTTGTGACCAAATTTTAGGAGACAATCTTCTCCGTGTGCAGTCAGAATGGTTGCGGCAACTACAGTTGTGCATTGCACGAGATGGACAACACGTAGAACATGTGTTGTAGCATTCAGTATCAAGGTAATTTCCCACCATTAATAACTTCTAAACTGTACAGGATAGAAAAACAAATATTACACCACTAAATTCCTGAGCTCAAGCTAGTGTTATTTGATGTGTTATACACCCCTTTCCCGCTTAAAATAGTGACTTAGATCCAAAATGGCGGGTTTCAAGATGGCGGGCATTGATGACACACTCCAAAAGTTGCGGCCCCTCATCAAACCTCTGTTCCCATCATCACTTTTTGTTTTTCCCGTCGATTTTCAAACTTATGTAGGTGTCCTAGGACTTTTGACTCACCCTGTACTTTAATGAACGTAGTTCCAGTTTTTCCAGAACTTTCTTCATGCAAATAAGTTCTGGGATGAGCTCTCCTTAAAAGGAAGTGTCGGACGATTTGAGTCGATCAAGTTCTTGTGCGTTCAAGTTCTTGTGACCATACAATTTAAGAATTCGTCAGAGTTGCTGCGCCCGGGGCGAAGTAGAATTCAGTGCCCCCGTACACTAACCTTACCAAGGTTTTCCTTTTTTATTACATATAAGAGAATCAGCTTTTTTTGTTACACTACACTGATATTTTTTATCAAGCTGCTTGGACAAACCATTGCAATAGCCAAAAGCGATCGTTATGTATTCTTTTACAAATAAGATTTGTTTACAAAAGGCTCACTTTGGACTTTTTGTTAAACTTTCCGAAACTACTTTTGGTTTATACAAATCCACTTGAGGAACAGTTATGGAAATTTACAACTCTTACAACGTTTCATACTATCGATAAGAAATGAAATTTCAATACATTAGAAACTAGGTGTTTTTAAAGTGTTTGAAATGGATGACAGCATTAATTTCCAGTAATAATTCTAAACATTTGCAATTTTATTCTGTATGTGACCACAAAATTAACATTTAATTTCGATTCTTTTACGGTAAAAATATTTTGTGAAACGTAAGGAAAATTACGAAACGTAAACGTAACGTAACGAAAACGTAACGAGGAAGCCTTCTTTGCGAATTTCACAACGTTGACCAATAGAGGTAAAGAATAAGTTTAATGTTTGTATTTAAAATCAAAAAAAATATATTTTGGCTACTTACATATGTTTGAAGTTATAGAAATTACTTATTTTTGAAATTAATAAAAGTTCTGAATTTAAGGTTACTTATTAATTTAATCAACACATTAAAAATACACTAACACCCAAACACACTTACACACACACACACACACACACACACATATATATATATATATATATATATATATATATATATATATATATATATATATATCATAGGGTGCCGGGTTCGATCCCGGCTCCCACCAAGCGAACTTGGTGGTGGGCAAACACCGTGTGCGTGGGTTTCCTCGGCGTTCTCCCGTTTCCTCCTACTTACTTCATTCCACCACTTCATTCATTTATCATAATCATCGCCTCTTTTAGCCTAGCCGGCATAACTGTGGGACGTAAAACTCAAAGATTTCATTTATATATATATAATGCGTGCATATGTTTTGTATGTAAAAATATCACACAACTAGATACGTACCCACAAAAAATAGCCTGGCGATACAAGTAGCTGGAGAGATGATCCCAGTAAATTCATATTCAATTGAAAGTATTTCATATGTCAATGGAATAAAAAAAAAAAACACTGATAGTGATCAGTCTTTGAGAAAGACGGAATTCCTTGGGTTAAAGTCTGACCCCTTAAGCCTCTATTCTACAACTGATTGAACTTCGAAATGTTATTATTCCCCTTGTTTAACTTTATTTTTCATATTCCCGCGCAAACAACAGCTTGCGTGTGTGCTACTCTCATTTCCATATCTTCATTCTCACCACCGTGATTAATCCGATTGGGCAGAAAAGTGTGATTAACTAAGCAAACTCATCACCATCAAAACGCGGAACATGTATTTGAGAGTTTTACTGTTTCTGATTTTGAAAATACTTCTGCGTAATCTATAAGTCATTACTAGGCATCTTGTAGTGTATATCAGATGGTCATTAACAAATCATATATAATAATTTGCTTTAAGTAAGAGTATAAATTTGTTATCAGTCTTACTAAAATGTTTGGGTTGCGAGCAAGAAAATTTTAACATCTATTTCTTTGCAAACCAGCAACAATATTGATTTCATACCGATGACAATACTTTTTCGGAGCGACGCGTGTTTACTCATTTCCACTTCTTGCTCGTTCGGCGCCCCCTTGCTATTAGCGCTCGGGGCAACCGCCCCGCTCACCTTCCCGTACCTACGGCTCTGGTATTCGTCGAGAAATTCCAACTCATCAACTTTAAAAGTGCGACTTCCCAGTGAAAGGCATACATCATTGAACTTACTTTTTACGTCTTGAAACTTCACTAAGCTATCAAAATAAGAATTCCACCTTGTACGACAAGGTATTGTGGGAGACACACCAACAATATATTTGAAAACTTCGTATGATTTCGGTAATTTCGGCTGTAAGTTCCGAACAGCAAGCATTCTACAATGGTGCCGCCACTTAATGTTTATAACTGTTAGTTTCTAGTATACTGTGTGCAGGTTCGTAAACTGTGTAAGATTTTATTGCCAAGATCAGACATATTTTGTATTTTGCATATAATGGAAAATAACAAAATACATACAAAACTTATTTCAAATATAAAATACAAAAAAGTTTTTGAAAATGTATTCAAAATAGAAAATGCAAAATGGTATTTTGTATTTAAATAGGTATTTGAAGTACCTTCATTTGAAATCGGTCCCAGCACTGGTAATTATTTGATTCATTTAATATAACGTGGAATAATAAATAGTTTTTTTTTTTTTTTTTTTTTTAAGAAATGGTCATCATTGAATTATGAATAGTTGCACAGTCCGATAAAACTAGCTCATATGATTACATGGGGCTCATTTCGAAAACAGTACCTCTCACAGAAATCTGTTGCATTAAAAAAAAAAGTGTTTTTTGGTCCCTGAATTTTTCATTGGTATATCAAATGACATACATTACCATTGAAAAATTTCGAATACTCCTCCAGGATTCCATTGGTAAGGGTGTCGTGTGCGAGAAGCAGAAGACTCCAATCAACATATTTTCTGACATTCTCTATCTTACTTTTCTATTTTATCCTTTTATTTAAACCCTTTACGATTTATAATCAATGAGGGTTCTATTTGAATCTGAAGAAATTCATAATTAAGTGTTGACCGTTTCATAAATGGTGCAACAAATAAGGATAGTTCCTACAAATGTTTGCTTTTTTTCATGGTCTCTTCAATGATGTAAATAAAATAATACCTTATTCTTAAAACTTTCCGGGTGGGGCTCTGTCAGGCAGGCAGAGGGCTCCATTTCATGTGCACTCTGCTACTATATATAGTTACATTTTATATTTCAACTATTTTTAATTTATGGAGGTAAATAGTTTACTTGAAAGAACTAGTGGAAAGAATGCCTTCCTTGTGTGAAAGCGAATTGATTAGCGACAAATAGTCGTTCATGAAAGCTTCTAATTTCGCGATAATTGAAAGGAAAATACTTATGGTGATGCCGATGATGAAGCTTGGTTGCAAACATATACATATTGTCGTAAATTTATGAGAAGAGAAAATAATTGTTACAGACAGGGACGTTGGAACTTTCTGTGTATGAGAGAAAAGGTAGATTATTATTAGAAATTGTTGTATTATTACTAATATGATTTCAAACCATCTTAAAGATCAATATCGCTTTGCGAAGAGGGAAGTAACTTAAATAAGTTTCTAAACGCAGGCCCCATAAACGTCGGAAAGAAAACTATTTAGTAGAAAGTGTCGTGCAATAGAATACATTAAAAACTGATTGTGTCAGTATCTAAATGCATTTCCCACTCACGACATTCGGGTCCATATGCGGGTAGTGGGGTGAAAGTAAATTGTGGGGCCCATGTTGTACATGTGACTTCATATCAAACACGAACATAATAGTTCCCAACTTTGATGGTTTTCTTTTATATGCATGATGTTGGTATTCAATTATGAGAACATTTCCAGAAATTAATAATATCAATCCTTCTTTCCAGGTGCTTCTCGGTACATCACGGTGGACGTCGGGTGTTAGAACCCTCTATCTTCGACTGTACATAACATCGATGAAACGTCATGACCCAGGCTAGTGGTAGTTTAACGGAACAATCATCCGTCCTCTCACAGCCTTAGTACGTGGCTACGCTCGAATATATTTAGTTGTACACTAGTATCGTCGTAGGATTGTAGTCACAAAATGTGATAACTTTTATCCATACTTGTCTTGTTTTAGTACTACTAGCATATCCCCTCTACAGACATTATGATCAGCCTGCCGTTTACAGTGGCCGCTGTACTATTTCACTTGAATCGGAAAATGTATACGAAGTGAGGTAAAATGTGTCGCAGGCAGCAAAAAATTAGTTTCGAATATGAAAGAGATTCTATGAGCGAAGAATAAGAAAGTTGAACATCTTTTATTTGGGAGGAAATGCAGCAGAAGGGTTCAATTATGTTTAATTGAGTAAAAAAGAGATTTTTTTTTAGACAAAGGAAATAAAAAAATATCCCGTATTCATTGGCTTAGAATGATTTTAACTTCTTTACCTTGGTAATTTGAATGAAGAAAAAAGCTTGGGATGAAATATAAAGGATCAAGGATTCGGAAGAAATCTTTGCATTAAGCATGATAATTCGGAATACGCTGTAAAAAAGCTTAATTCTGATTGGCTAGAGGACACAATTATATACAGATATCGTAGAATTTATACTTAACTGTATGAATTACCAGTTGTTCGTATACAGCACCAGTTAGGGATGGCCCACACACCATGGAGCCACATAATGTAATGTAAGAATTGTTACCACAATGCTCTTCGTACAGATGGTGGGTGTATGTAATCGGAGTTTGGACGAAAAATGTATTCGTACCACTGTAGCATACAAATACGAAACATTCGCACATATTAATAGATAACGCGAAAGCGTGATCGCCCCCCCCCCCAAAAAAAAAAAAAAAAAAACTTGGACAACCTGTATTTCACCTAACTCCAGACGTAACGTCAAGAGTTTGTGATCTTTAAACGGTTGTCCCTGCCCTCACTCCTTTCTGTTGTTACCAGTGTGGAACAGACCTCTCTGCCAGTTGTAGTTGAAGATTGTCCTTGACGTAGGTCACCATTTGGTGTCTGCCTATCCTTGATTGTATGTTTGCATTTCACAGTTCTGTGGCAAATGTTATTGGCATAAATTTTACTCTTCCCAGCACCGAGTTACCGTAGACAGTGTTCTCTCGACATATAAATGATAGCTAATCACTACTCAGTCCTTTACCACACTGAGTGTAATCCGCGGTAGCTCCATGATGAAGCACGGATCTCTGTTGCTTGTAATCCCTGGTTCGATTATATCAACATTTTTTTCTTATGACTAGTGTCCTGTTGTGCGTACAGTTTATATATATCGTGTAGTATCTACACTCCTCAGATGGGAGTCTAGTCTCTACAGCCGCAAATATTCGTGTACCGTATATAATTTACTATATTCAGTGAATTCTACGATCGTCCGCTAGGTCTGGAAGTTGTCAGATTAATGTAACGCATCACCAGTTTAAAGGGATTATTTTTATTATTTATCCCTGTGTACAAGAAATGATATAGAAAGGTGGAACGTGAAGAGACATTCTACAATATTTCTGTCTCCATATAATACAGGATGATTCTTTATATGATTTACAACTTCAATCAGTTATAAGTCTTTATTGGATCCACATACAGACTTGCTTTATATGTCATTATACTTGCAAAATACTTCAAGTTTGACTCACGTAGTGAGTAGTTGCTGATTTGACCACACGCGGCGCCACCGGTCAGTCGTTGAAAATGGAAACTTTCACTGGTGCGGAAAGGGCTAAGTGCGTGTTTTAGTTTGAAGAAACGAAGTCAGCAACGAGTGCACAGCGTAAGTTTCGCACACAATACGACAAGCAACCACCCAAAAGACCAACAGTGTACAAATGGCACCAGACATTTGTTGAAACAGGTTGATTTGTGCAACACACAAAGGCTCGAGGGCGTTCACCCGTGACTGATGATGTGGTGTAGAAACAGTTAGGGAGAGTTTTGTCCGCACTCCTCGAAAATCTACACGATGTGCATCAGAAGAATCTTGTATCCCTCAGACAACTGTTTGGCGTGTATTGCGTAGACGTTGTCCTTGAAGCCATACAGACTGTCCTTGGTTCAAACACTGAGTGAAACGAATAAACATACCCGACGTGAATTATATGTTACCATGTTACTTGGCATTCGTGGCGATGAGCAATTCTTGAGCAATGCGGTATTCAGTGACTAATCAAATTTTCACCTTTCCGGCTGAGTCAACACACACAATTGTCGTATTTGAGGCCCCAAAGTGACAGCCCCAAACTGAACGTGTTTTGCACTGTTTCCAGAGCAAATGTGTGGAGAACATTCTTCTTTGCTGAGAGCACCATCACCGGCATCCTATCTTGATATGCTCCAGAACTTCATTGTTCCACAGTTATATGAAGACGAGCACGGCGGCCTCTTTATGTTGGCAACAATATGGCGCTCTGCCGCACTACCTGATAGGCGTAAGGAGATTTAATGATCAGCGTTTCACAGAAAAATGGGTGGTGAATGAATTGCCTGGCCGCCACGGTCTCCAGATTACACGCCACTTGACTTCTTTCTCTGGGGATTTCGAAAGATAAGGTGTGCAGCTCTCCCCAACCTGATAATGTTAATGAACTGAAACATCGCATTACAACAGCCATCACGGACGATACCCCCGAAATACTGGCTATTGTTTGGCAGGAAATCGACTTTCGTTGGGATGTGTTCAGGACGGCCGCAGGTGCACACATTGAGCTGTAATGAATTTGTCACAGAAAACTTGAAGTGTTTTGCAGTATAATGACATATAAACAAAGTCTGTATGTGATTCCAATAAATAATTATAACTGATTGAAATTGTAAACCCTATAAAGAATCATCCATATATGAATTACTAACGTATATACTATCTAGAGGTGTAGTGACGAAGACTTTGATAAGGGTATACGTTTATTATAGGAGGCTGAAGCACTTCTATATTTACTTTCAGACGAAATGGTTGTTACTGCGAAATCTGAAAGGAAAATTAACATGGTGACAGAAGACATAAGAAAAGGCTCTATAAATAATATGAGATGAAAATAAAAACGAAAAAGAATAAATTAGTTGTGGCTAGCGCGATTGAGCTGTGACAATTACAGATGTCTAAGCTAGAAAGAGAATAGGTGCCTATCAATACCTAAGTAGTATTATTTACGAAAATGTGAAATTTGAGCGTCAAATAAAAAACAACGGGAGAAATGACAAAAAAAAAAAAAAAAAAAGATTAGTGTGTTGATTATGATGAGGAGTATACCATGCGAGTCACTAAATGAAAGGTTACCGAAAAAGTCTAAAGTAAAAAGTATTGAATTGTGCGAAGCAGAAACGTGGGGTTACGAAAACGTTACAAATATACTCGACTTCACAAAATTTGTATTTTGAGATTAACGGAAAACTTAGGAACGATAAACCATTGGGCCAATAAGGAACGTTAGGAGTAAAATAATACAATTGAAAGGTTATGATTGGAGCAGGAATTGAACTCCAAATTGTGTATGGAATGCATGATGGAAGGAAAACGAGGAAATATAAAATATACTATTTATGGATAGTATTAAAAGTATAATTCCTATGTCAAGGTGAAGAAGCTACCTAAACTAATATTCCATGGTAACTTAAATTTATGTCAAGTTGCCTACCAATGATAGAAGAAAATTATGATGGAGAGAGAACCGTTAGTACTTAATTCAAGTAGACTTCTATTTACTCATAACTGTGACGTGAATTTAGTTAAGACATATTAGCATTCCAGTGGTCATTTCAAATTTTAACAAACCAGAGATGCCTGTAGGCCAAAGGTTCCGAGGGTACTTGCATGTTTTACTGTAGTTTGCTGTGGACTTTGTAGAACAGAGCGACTCGCAGGTTCAATATTCCCTGAAGTTTAAGCGGCACAAGGTTTTCCTGAAGGCATCTTTGCGGTGCAAGTTGTTGTCCAAAATTCCCGAACTTACAAAACTTACAACACTATGGTATTACGGCTTGGAACACAGTGTATCTGATGCATGTTGAATTATCGGTGAAACGCACGCTGAGTAGCAATCACTAACTCATTATTTTTCCCTTTTCTTTTCTTTTCTTTTTTTTAAGTAAAAGGATCTTCAAACAAAGATGAATGTTCGATGTTTTGGTTACCACTGAAATTATAAAGATGACCACAATGTTAGAGTGAACCTCAATAATCACGTTTATGGAGAATTGATGTAAAAAATGAAAGAACCAATAAAGAAAAGGTGGGAAACAAAGTTTTCTTTTACCGCAGTCATGAATATGGCTCTCGGACATGAAAAAAAATCTCAAGTAATTTTCAAAAAAGTAGATATAGTACCTTTCATAATTAATTGTTGTAAGCAAAATGTTTTGAGTTATAGTTCATTTCGGAAACAAAAGACTATGCGAAATAATCAATCTAGTCGCAATTTCAATATGAAACCGTTAGGATTATCTGCCAGACCCTGTAGAATCAAGTGAAAGAAAATCAATCCAGAGTGGAAAAATTCCGAGTTTTATTTTATTCTGAGAATGATAAAACTGGTGCAAAGTCAGAAGCCTGTTTTCCAGAAATAAAATGCCTGGTGTATATCACAAGTGCTATTAGCAGTACATGAAGGAAATTAGCTACGCAATACTGAGAACATAAGAAATAATTATTTCGAAAATTTATGACGTGTGATATATAACAGTTCATGGGACCCTTGGATTTCAGTGCGGTAGGCTAAGTATTTGAGTTACCAACAGGTGATGGAATTCAGTAGAGGCAGTTTATTTTAAGCAGCAGTAGAATCACGAAACAAGCAATAAAATCCGTCATAGTTAGGCGGTAATAGCAAAGCGTTAGAAAGTAAAATTTAATACGTTTCGAGTAACTGAAACTGATTATGATCAAAATCTGTTGAGAACGTGACAGTTAATTAAATTTTGTTCGAATTGAACCATTACCATATAATAGGCGTACGCTTCTAAGCCAACGTTTGCAACATCAGTTTGATGTTGTGAATACCAGAGTCACAACGATGGATCATACACAGGTTGAGTTTTCATCACACAAGAATTTCTGGCAGCTTGCCTCAAACAATGTATCTTTCCACTTCTTGCCAAACCACGATCAAGAAATTTAGTGGGAACAACGAACTATTCCACTATTCCGCAAACTATACATGGAATTTGGCGGCTATAATATATACTATAACTACCTCCTCAATAAGTTTCACTTTGCTAATATTAAACTGATACTCAATAAGTATCAGTTTAAAATTATGCATTAAAATGATACAGAAGTTTGAATTACATTTTTTGTTCATAATACTAAAAAATCACATTGCATTGAGAATGATTTCGTTAGAAAGGTTTTATAAACTACGAATCTCTCTTTAGATTGCATGGAGAATGATTTCGTTAGAAAGGTTTTATAAACTACGAATCTCTCTTTAGATTGCCATGTATGTTTCTCATAAGCGTTCTCGTGGCTATATGGTTAGCTGTGTTACCCTCGGCGCAAAGGAGAAGTGGGTTAAATTTACATTAGGAACACATTTGACATCTTACATTAAAATATAGAGGGTGACGTAGAACCAATCTAGTAAGTGTAAAATTAATTATCCCTGCACTAAAATTATAAAATTTAATGCCACTTATGGGACACATTATTCGAACTTAGCAGTTTGTAAATCATGATTTATTTTTCATTTATTTTTTTTGAATAATCTAATCCAGCGTTTCCCAACCGGTGTGCCGCGGCACACTGGTGTGCCGTGAATGGGTCGCTGGTGTACCGCGAGGAAATCGAAACAAAATTATTAATGCTATAGCAACCAAATTGTGAGACATACGAAAAATATATATATATTTGTATTTCACATTACTATGAACCTCTACAATGGAAAAAATTACTGGACCTGTAATATAATATTGTACATACATTACTGTGTAGCACATAGTATTCCGGAAACAGAATTTTATTTGCAGGAGCCTCATATACATTTCCACGGTTAGTTGCTAAGCTACGCTTCAATTGAAAGTTCATACTAACACCGAGAGATGATACGCGTCAAGCGAACGTACGCAGAACACTCTTTCGCACGTGAATGGCAGAACAACACATTGTTGAACAGCTGTGTCTTGACTTCGAGGTATTGCATGCGGTGTGATTGCAATAAAATTGACCGATTTGTGGTTAAAAAAAAAGCGAAGTTAAGTGATGAAAATCAAATGGATACTTCTGCTTCCACTAGCTAGTTACAGATTACTCCATCTGTAAGTGAATGTAAAAGTGTTGTACGGCAGTATCAGGAAATGTACTTATCGACTGCAGGAGATTGCCTACGCCTTGAATGTGTCGTTTGTAAGGAGAAATAATCCAATGAAGCAATGGTACGAAGCAAGATAAAATGTCATTTTCATACTAAGCATGCCAATTTAAAAGATAAACCGTTGGAGTATTTGTTCTCAGTAAGCCTACCAAATCAAAATTTTCACAAAACAAGTTAGTATATCTGATAAAACACATGAAGCCAGCTGTTCTGTGGCTGAAATAGTTGCCATGAATGTGAAACTCCATACAACAGCTGTCTGTAATTTTATCTGCATGTTCCGAAATTTTAAAATATCATTCAATCCTTTCGACAAAGCAAACATGTATAAAAAGTACCTGCATTTGTGTTTTAATAGTACAAGAGATTTGTTTATTCGTTCGTTATTTAGTGATCTTCCCTCTTAGTGAAAAATTGGATGCAGTTTTCGAAAAATAAAGTGTATTTTTAATAACCTGAATTCTATACTTCATTGCAATTGGTTTCTATTTTTAAATTAGAACGAAAAATAAGCATAATGATTTACCACGGGAGAAAATCAGTGATCGAACTTTCTTCTCTGTGAGAAGGTGGTCAGTAATTACAGAAAAAATTGCCACGGTATTTTATATTTACAAATAATATCTATCAGTGTGCCGCGAGAATTTAAGTTACACCCGTAGTGTGCCGCAATTTGAAAAAGGTTGGGAAACGCTGATCTAATCAGTTAAATGGATGCTCTTCACAAAGTCGTGCCAAAGTTTGAGGTGAGTTCAAAAATTATTGAAGATGAGGGGAAACTATGTTGAACCTGTTGTAATATTAATGTATGAATACGTAATTGTAACTAAACATTAAATTAAAACTTTATGAATCGTTTCAATGACTATTTACACTTAAACTGTGTAGATAAATTCTGCACCACTTTATAGGACATATTTAATAACTTATTCAGGCTTAATGTCGAGAGAATGTTAAATTTCAATCATAGAACAAAATTGCTCTCTTAATTTACTAGACTGAAGAAATACATTTTCGTTAACAGGTATATAATAACTTCCATAAGTGAAGTTAATTATTATTGAAATTATCATTTACATTAGGATTAACACCCTACTGAAAATGGCAATCTTCAAGTACTAAATAATTTACAGGTTAATAGCTAGAGTAGGTTATCTGCACCCACAGTCGAAATTGAAATAATATCCTATTTATACTTACTTCCCACAATTCAATCTGCTATAATTATTATTATATGTTCAGAAGCATTCTCCGAAGATATACTAAGTTGTAATAATTTTAAATACAATATTATAGTTGATTGTGAACACATTTTAACCACGGGCGGATTTAGAAGTTGTCTTCTGGGGCGCAGACATTTGTCTGATGGGAGGCACGGTAAATACAAATAAGAATTGAAGGATCTTATAGGTATAATTTTCATTTTTGTCAAAAAGTTGGGGGCAATGCGCCCCATAGCTCCGCCTATGATTTTAACCTTCGAATTATGCTTTCTTACAAGATGTTGAAGGTCCATTAAGACGCTTAATTTTGCTATAGACAGTGCCTCTGATATTGAAAAGATGTTACGGAAATATAAATTATTCAATTAGTAATGAATATATGGCCTTGCGGTATCATAGTTGCAGATCTTGAGGAAAATCACATCAGTAAAAAAATAAACTTCTGTATCTTCAAACTAAAGGGAGTAAACCCACGCAACATTTAACTATTACATACAATAATTGTAATAATTGTAAATATTTGTTCTTACTTTGAAGTGATAGAAGTTGTAACTTCCCTCAAAGCCACCTTTGAAACATCTTCATATAAATAAAACAATTGATTTGTAACCCGTCCTGATTTAATGCATGTATAAATAAATAGATCAATTCACATTCCTTATTAAAAAATGTAACGGTTTCTATACTCTACCAGTATTTTCACAAGATACAGCACACAGCACACTTCTGAATTCCATATACGATTCATGACTATCGCTCTAATGTTAATGATGAAATACCAAGTTCTTTCAAGATAAAGCACGCTCCTATGTTGATGCCTCTGTTCGCAAGAAATTCGAGAAGTTTGGATGGTAGCACGCACCGTATAGTCCGCATCTGACACATCAGACTACTATTTTTTTTTTATCTCGTCCGATAAAAGAATTCTTCCACGTCCAGCATTTCAGTTCTGACAACGAAGTCAAATCGATTGTAGGCATATATCTATACTCCCAAAATACTGACTTTATAGATAGGATACTGTAAAATTTGTATCAGGCTGGGAGAAATGACTATGTTGAAAAATCATTGTAATGCGAACCTTTATTATGAACAAATATTTTCTGTCTTATCTGTTACCCTTTCTTTTACATAAATTGATGTATGTTATTTCCTGTTCATCTCTCGTTACAATTTATTTTGTTACCCTGTACACCAAATACTCATTCTTTGCTACATGTCATCCAGTAGCTAGTGTTGATGAAATTCTTTAGTTTGGAAGAAGTATAGAAAACTAACTGAAATGCCCGTTCTCGCACGGGGAAAATAGGTTTATAGGAAATATATTATTCCCTTCTCCCTTAGAATATTTATTTCAATGAAAGTATAATGATAAAAATACAGAAGATCCTCTATCTTTGGCACAAATATTGAAACTTCCTACCTCAACAGAATACGTCTTTAATCGAATTGATATGATTAAAAATCCCAGCTTGAAGTGGGAACTAACTATCTTCTAGTAGTCGTAGAACACGTGCAAGACATTTCTAAGACACCGCAAACTATGAATTCGACGCATATTTCAGTCATTTTCGACATTTTATATTTCTCCTCCACCCTCTGCCGAAAAGGATAAGCTTGGACTTAAGTGGCAATGAAGATCCTTCAGGAAGATATTAATACCAAAGTTATCTTCCTAATTTTATTAGGTGCTGAGTTATTGAGGTTTAAAAAAAGTCATATTGAGAGTCTAGAATGTGACTACTCCACACTGTCAGTCGGCTCAATGGCCCTAACTCTGTAACGATGTATTTCCCGACATATGGTCATATGAACTTTTTTGCCCGTCTACCCAAGAGGAACCCACCTCTGAATTTTTGCCGTACCTTTTTGTTAATACACCCTAAATGAATTCTAAAGGTCCATGGCTCCAAAACTATGGGATCCACTGTTGTCGGGTCAAGACTTCACTTAGGAACTAGTATGTGCCCTATCCAAAAATACATGTTTTAGAATCCTAAGGTACTCACGCAACAGTTTTTATGGAGATACTTCGAGAGTACTTTATATCATAGGCCCGTAGTCAAACTCCCTCTATAAAAATTGTTGTGGAAGCACCTCAGGATTCTGAAACACGCATTTTTGGATAGGGCACATACTAGTTCCTAAGTGAAGTCTTGACCCGACCAAGTTGATCCCATAGTTTTGGAGCTATGAACTTTTAAAATAATAATAATAATAATAATAATAATAATAATAATAATAATAATAATAATAATAATAATAATAATTATTATTATTATTATTATTATTATTATTATTATTATTATTATTATTATTATTATTATTATTATTATTATTATTATTATTATTATTATTATTTATGATTTGGGCAGCCTATAACACGTAAACGATGGGGTTTTCGTCTAATATTTATTGGAAATTTTTTGTTTGTTTTACCCCAGGAATCACTCCTCTGCTTTTGTACAACGAATTTGGCGCCATACTATATATATATATATATAGGGAGGACAAAAAAATCTAAAAACACTTCATACAGGACACGTAAGTTTGGCCCTCCACTGTACAACACGTGTTGCGGTTGCCGATCGTTTCTTGCTTTCAATGTACCATGTTGACCTTCCTCTTCTCTCAGCAGTAACCAGTTCATCTGTGAGGGTACTGGTGTGAAAGTGAAAGTGGTGCGGTAAAATGGGTGACCAGACAGACTTAAAAAGAGGCATGATCGTTGGTGCCCACCTGGTTGGAGCTTCAGTGGCAACAGTGGCGAACGTTGTGGGGGTATCCAAAAGCACTGTGTCCAATGTCAAGAAGGCATACGCAATTCATGGGCAAACAACGTCTGTAAAGCACAACAGTGGTCGAAAGACAATCCTGTTAAATAGAGACCGGAGGGCATTAAAACGGATTGTTGCAGCTATAAAGAAAACCACTGCAATGAAAATTACGTCTGAACTCAATTTCGGCCTACAGAACCTGGTTTCATCAAAAACAGTGCGACGGGAACTTCATAAAATGAAAATGCATGGCAGGGCCGGTGTCGCCAAACCCCTGGTCACAGCATTAAATGCGAAAAGGCGTATCCAGTGGTGCAAGTACCACAAGGCGTGGACTTATGAGCAGTGGAAACACGTAATGTGATCCGATGAATCGACTTTCAACTTGTTTCCAACAACCGGTCGTGTTTACGTATGGAGAACACCGTCGCAGGCGTATGATACAGACTCTCTGCTCCCAACTGTAAAGCATGGGGGTGGTTCTGTTACAGTGTGGACAGTGATATCGTTGTTTTCTGCAGGTTCCGTCATAGCCTTGCATGGAATGATTAATGCTAAGGCGTATGAGGCCATTTTGGGGGACCAGATTCTACCCATGGCCCAAATATTGTTCTCTGATGGTGATGGCATCTACCAAGATGATTTGGCACCTTGTCACGCTGTAAAAACGGTAAAATCATGGTTTGAGGAGCATGAACAAGAGCTATCACACCTCCCCTGGGTTCAACAATCAAAAGATCTGAACATAATTGAGCTATTGTGCTTTGAGTTAGAAATGCGTGTTCGCTCTGATTACCCTCCTCCAGCATCCCTTACGGAACTGGAGCATGTTTTGGAGGAACATTGGTACAAACTTCCACACACAACGATTCAGGATCTGTATACGTCCATTCCACGTCGGATCCAAGCTGTTTTGGACGCAAAAGGAGGCCCCAGACCATACTAGATATGATTTTTACACTTTTGCAAACGTTTTAGATTTTTTTGTCCAACCCATATATATATATATATATATATATATATATATATATAGATATAGATATAGATATATAAGGTCCCTATTTTTTTATTTTACTTCTATTTTATCACAAACGATGTGATATAAATAACTCTACCGTTATATTATGTTCTATTTATACCATTATGTGCAATGATGTAATTGTTACGTTATTGTCGTTTGTTGCAAGTCTAACCAATAATTAATCAAAGATGGCGCAGAGACTAAACATTGCTGACCAAGCTCGGATTGCAGCGAGGATGAAAGTATGACATTCGCCTGTAATGGTGCAAAGATGGAGCCGGGAGACACGCGACTCTGGATGTGAAAACAATGAAGAGAGAGCATGCGAATTTTTTGCGTACGTGTTCCGTTACTCCCCAAAAGGGGGCTGGGCCCCCAAAGAGTTACTGAAGAGGCTAAAGCCAAAGCTGTTGCGATGTTTGCGCGAAGTCTCACGAAGTCTCTGAGACAATATCATAGGGAATCTGGTTTATTGTATGGTTCAGTCCAACCGCTATGAAGAAGATCGACTGGAGACCATGGAGACAATATTTTGTCCAGGAATTGTCACCGGAAGAATGTGATGTTAGGATGGTGTTTGATTAATCCACATTACAATGGATGGAAGAAGAGCCATATATCCTGAGAAACATTCTGTGGTCAGGCGAAGCAGTGTTCCATGTAGGTGGGTTCACAAATAACCATAACTTTCATTACTGGGCCCCTAGTAACACCAGTCCTGGAGCTACAATTGAAAAATTGCAGACACGTCCTTCCCTGACTGTATGGTGTGGTATTTGTGATGACACTATTATCAGTCCTTACATTGTTCGTGAAACAGTGAATGAGGAAAGGTATGTACACATTCTACAAACGTTTGTTTATCTCATTGTTTCAAACCGGGGCGGAGTGGATAATTTGCACCTTAAGCATGATAAGGCACTTCCCCATTTTACGTTGATTTCGCAAGAATGGCTTGATAATTCTTTTCCAAGCCGCGTTATTAGACGTCGCGGAAATGTTGAGTAGCCATCGAGAAGTCAAGACTTGATCCACTGGATTTTTTTTTTGGGGATATTTGAGAGAAAAGTGCATACCAGAAAACCGCGTGATTTGGACACTTTGGAAGGAGTCATTAAGGAAGAGTATGTGTGGGTACCAAACGACATGTTGCAACTGTCTGTGAGAAACGTTGGGCCCCAACTGCAACGGTGTACTACTAATATTGGTAGTGCCTACGTTGAATGCAATAGCAAGGACCATAATACATAGCAGAATTGACAGCAACCATGTAACATTGTTAATGACGGATTAATAGTGTAATGAAAATAGGGATATAATTGTGACTCACCCTGCATATATATTTAGAAAGGGCCCGGGCAGGGATCCCTGCTCTCCTGCCCTGACCAGTCTGATCCTGATTTTATATGTCACTCCCTTCCACTCTCCCTATGTGTAATAGGAAGTCTTACCCCTACTGGAGATTAAACCTGACCTTAAAGGTAATCGGAATTGCCACAAATCAAATTAGGGACCCCGAAAACTATGGATTAGACACTCCTTTTTTTCACCTCAACCATAGGCTGCTGGGCAACATGGAAATTTTAAATATTTTATCTCCCTTGGGAGAGCAGTTTTATATGTTGATAAGGTCTCTTGTTCGTAACTGCATTTAGATATTCTATCCTTGGTCTTCCTCTTCCAGGTTTTTCTTCTTCCTTTCAACACACATGCAGCCATTTTAAAAACGGTGGCCCAAATCAAAAATTGTTTCCTTCAAAAGTTGTTTCGTTTTTTAAGTACTATCGAACGAGTTATGATTCAATACATGTTCCCAATTGAAAATTTGAAGTTGGCCCCTGGGCCCCCTTGAAGGAGGGCCCTGGGGGTCACCACAATAACACATGTGATGTGCCCTATGACATTTTCCTATCTCAGTATTTGTTTCATCTTTTTATTCTCAACCGTTTCGCATTTATAAGCACTGGCCGTTTTTATCTTAAACACCCTATATAGCCTATATATATATATATATATATATATATATATATATATATATATATATATATATATATATATATATATATATATATATATATATATATACTATGTGATCAAAAGTATCAGGATAACTGGCTGAAAATGACTTATAAGTTCGTGGCGCCCTCCATCGGTACTGCTGGAATTCAATATGGTGTTGGCCCACCCTTAGCCTTGGTGGCCTGCTTCAACCCTCACAGGCATACTTTCAATCAGGTGCTTGCTGGGAGGTTTCTTGGGGAATGGCAGCCCGTTCTTCACGGAATACTGAACTGAGGACAGGTATCGATGTAGGTCGGTGAGGCCTGGCACGAAGTCGGCGTTCCAAAACAACCCAAAGGTGTTCTATAGGATTCAAGTTAGGACTCTGTGCAGGCCAGTCAATTACAGGAATGTTATGGTGTAACCACTCCGCCAAAGGCGTGCCGTATGAACAGATGCTCTATCGTGTTGAAATATGTAATCGCCATCTCCGAATTGTTCATCAACAGTGGGAAGCAAGAAGGCGCTTAAAACATCAATGTAGGCCTGCGCTGTGAGAGTGCCACGCAAAACAAGGGGTGCAAGCCCCCTCCAAGAAAAACACGACTACACCGTAATACTACCATCGTCGAATTTTACTGTTGGCACTACACACGCTGACAGATAACGTTCACCGGGCATTCGCCATACCCACACCCTGCCATAGGATCGCTTCATTGTGTACCGTGATTCGTCACTCCACCCAACGCTTTTCCACTGTTCAATCGCTCAATGTTTACCTTCCTTACACCAAGCGAGGCGTCGTTTGGCATTTACCTGAATGATGTGTAGCTTATGAGCAGCTGCTCGACCATGAATCCAAGTTTTCTTACCTCACGCCTAACTGCCATAGTACTTGGAGTGGATCCTGATGCAGTTTGGAATTCCTGTGTGATGGTCTGGATAGATGTCTGCCTACTACACTTTACGACCCTCTTCAACTGTCGGCGGTCTCTGTCAAGTCAACAGGCGAGGTCGGCCTGTACGCTTTTGTGCTGTACGTGTTCCTTCACGTTTACACTTCACTATTACATCAGACATAGTGGACCTAGAGATGTTTAGGAGTGTAGAAATCTCGCGTACAGACTTCTGACACAAGTGACACCCAATCATCTGACCACGTTCGAAGTCCGTGAGTTCCGCCGAGCGCCCCATTGTGCTTTCTCAAGATGTCTAATGACTACTGAGGTCGCTGATAATGAGTATCTGGCAGTAGGTGGCAGCACAATGCACCTAATATGAAAAACGTATGCTTTGTTGGAGTCAGGATACTTTTGATCACATAGTGTGTATATATACAAAAAGATACTGCAAAATTTCAGGGGTGGATTCCCTATGGGTAGAGAAACATAAAAGTTCATATGACCATATGTCGGGGAATTTTTCTTTACACAGTTACGGCCACTGAGCCACCAGACGGTGTACAATAATCACATTCTCAACGCGACTCAATATAAACCTCAGTAACTGAGCCTCTGATTAAGGTACGAAGATAATTTTGGTATCAATGTGTTCCTGAAGGATGAAGTTTTTGCCGATGTGCATTTTATGTATGTGAGGGGTATCACGGCATAACGGTATACAGGGGAAGGTGAGTAGTGTTGCCACGAGACGAGACATTTCACGAGACGAGACGAGGCAGAACCCTTCTAGACGAGACACGAGACGAGACAGACTACTTATCCCGTCTCGAAAACTAGACGAGACACGAGACGAGACGGGACGTCTCGTGTCTCGAAAATGAAAACGCTGGCGCGAATGACCAATATTGAAATTGCCAGTGGTCATATAGATAGCAAAAGGAAATCCCCTCTGTGAGAAAACATGTTGAAAAGCCTTCATAGAAAAGTGTCTTCTGTCTATTGAATGAAACAATCGTGATACATGAGCTTCCAGGAATATCATCCTTAATGTCTTGTCCCCAATTCCTCTTGCTCTAAACTGAGGAATTCTCATTTTTTTTTATTTCTGGCTGGAATCATGACAAACAAAATCAAAGACAGGGAAGACTTTTATAAGGTCAAGAAACCGAACTATCACCACCATCTATTCAATTTGAAAACTGGGTAAGGTCTACACTCATTACAGGCTGTAGTTGAAAGTTCTGGCTGAGATGGCGGAAGAGAACAGAAGACTATACTTGTCTTTATTCTCTGGTGGCGGTATTCTTTTTGCTATATGAACCGAAAACGGCAATTGAAGTATGTCATCTTGCAACTAAAATTTTGTCTTCTCTCTCTCTCTCTCTCACCCACACACACACACACGCACATACACATAAAAACACACTTTTACCATTTTACCAATCGCTCGACAGCAGTCATGTTGTAAAATTCACCTCTTCGTTTGGAAGGCGGGCCAAGGACAAAGAAAGCAAAGATATTATCGACGAACCCTTCAAATTGTTTGCCTTCAGCAAATTTATGATACTAATAATAACACTTTAGGTGAACAGGTTTTACAGGGGGACCTTCGTGCCCTCTGCTTCCATGTTGAGAGGAGGGGAATACTTCCCTTTGCTAGTGAATAATATTCATTAGGACCTGAATTATCTTCAGAAATGGTTTCTTGCAGAGTGTAAAGAACATTTGGTATAATATTCATGGAACTCCGTTGAAAGCAGAAAATATCATGAGAATGATCAAAATTCAAACATTGAAGAACATAATTAACAGAAAAGAAATAGGATACCCAAACCATATTTTTAAACCTGTTATAGCTAAAATATATATCCTATAATTTTACTAATTCCTTACTCCCATGAAAGTATCCTGGGGAGGATATTCTCTCCAATTTTTTTCAGACTGAAATCCTTTTATCCCGTACGATTTCCCCCCCTGACACAATACGAAAAAACAAATGCTGTTAAAATACACATGACCCTTCCGGGACTCAACTCGGGGCCTTCAAGCCGATGGTCTATCGCCGCAGACCGCTCGGCTTGGTATGAAGATGTACGTTGTATGATTGCGAATAGATCACGACAATATAAGAAACTTTAATCCAAAATGGCCACCAAAAATCAACTTTTTTTTAGACCACTAGCTTATCTGGGTGTACTGTCATGAGTTTGTTACACAAACGGAGCAACCACCACATAGTATCACACACCCCGCGGTTATGGGAACAGATTTGAACCATGGAGGTGAAGACTGGCCCCAAGCATTCTTTCGTCCGATGTGTCGTTCAGCTCCCATTACTATGGCACTTTAAGTAGAGCTTACTGTGCAGTAACATAAAATTTCAATCAAATACTTTCCATTACTCAATAAAATTATTTGGTTCTGAGCGTTTAAAAACAATAATTCAACAAATCTAAACATGCTAAAATGGAAAGTAGTTTTTTGATTGGTATGGGTTACACTGTGAAACCTAAAGGCTGGAATATATGAAATCAAAGCTTACACACATATCTATCTTTCTATTTATCTATATATCTTTCCATCTGTATATTTATCTATATATACAGACATTATAAAGCAAGTGGGCTGATAGTATACGGTAGTGTCGGGGATGGTGACACCTTGACATCGAACTTTGCTTGTCGTGTAAACATTATTTGACATTAGTGTCTTCATCTTCGACGTACCTATGAGCAATTTACTGTATATTCGTGTATTGAAACTGGTGATCAAATTTCAATGTTTCAGAATGTAGAAAAAAAAAGCCAAGGTCGAGAAGCCTCAGACAACTAACAGCAGAGATACTGTATATTATCTTGTAAACTATTTGTCCTTGCCTTGTGAGCTTATTTGAATTTATTTTTAAGACCTTTAGGCAACTTTGGCCGAATGGATGATGATGGGAAAATTAGTGGAATGAAGAAAGTGGTAGGATACTAGACAACTTCGAGAAAACACATTCGAAAAATGAAATGAAATGAAATGAAATCTTTGAGTGTTACGCCCCACGTTTATGCCGGTTAGGCTAAAGGTGACAGTGATGATGAGTAATGAATAACATGGCGGAATGAAGAAAGTGGGAGGAACGGGAAAAAACCCGAGAAAACCCACGCACACGGTGTTTGTCCACCACAAAGTTCACTTGGCGGGGCTGGGATCGATCCTGAGACCCCAAGCACCAGAGGTGAACGCTCTACCACTGAGCCACCGCAGTCCCCACACACATTCAATGTTTGTCCACCACAAAGCTCACATGGCACTAACCGAGATCGAACCGACTACCATATACACCAGAGGTGAAGGCTTCATGGTGTAGCTACCGTGACATTTCTTGTCTTGTGTGTTCTGGGTAATACTTGTAACTTAGTTGTATCTTGATTAGCATGGTGCAGCCTGCTACATTGTACTTTCGTTCCCATGGTATGCTGCTATATTCTTTACGAGACGAGACAAAACGAGACAAACGAGACGAGACGAGACACGAGACGGGGCGACCACATTTTTTCGAGACGAGACATGCTTTGCACGTGACGAGACGAGACAGCCTGAAGTCTCGTCTCGTCTCGCCTCGTGGCAACACTAAAGGTGAGGTACGTACTTTTTTGCATCAGAATTTTGAGGACGGCGTTTCTTCTCCCTTGGAGATACACTCATAATATTTGACATGTGAAGCAATGAAGTAGTCTACTATATGCTAACACCCCGCATTTGTACTTGTCGCGTAGAAGTCTTATATGGAGCCGCCCTGAAAATAGATGTAATTCTCAAGATGAGACTCAAAAAGTGGCAAAATTTGCCCTCCCCTTATTCCTCCATATATGCAATAAGTACACTTACAGACTATTAACGTATAGTGAACTATTTCATTGCTTCACATACCATTTTTTATGAGTGTGTTCCCAAGGGGGAAGGGATGCCATTATCAAAATACTGATACAAAAATCGAAAAAGCTCGTACTTTATCCTCCCCTGTCTGCCGTGGAATTGACTACATATATACATAAAATGCTCATCGGCGGAAAGCTTCGTTCTTCAGAAACACATTGATGCCAAAATTGTCTTCCTAGCTTAATTAGGGGCTAAGCTATTTATGTTTAAATTGAATCACACTGATGGACGACTAAAATGCGACTATTTCACACCGTCAGACGGTTCAATCACCGCAACTCTGTAACGATAAGTTTCCCGGCATATGGTCATATGAACTTTTTTTGCTTGTCTACCCATAATGACTTGACCCTTGAAATTTTGCCATACATTTTTGTTACACCCTTTATATCTATATATCTATATCTATATATATATATATATATATATATATATATATATATATATATATATATATATATATATATATATATATACAGGTAGAGAGAGAGAAAGATGAGTACGCTATTATAGTTATATGCACATACACAAAAAGCGTAATAACTCAGATATAATAGATATGCAAAGCAACTAATTTCTATGAAAACCGAAGTATTGTCACTGAACAGCATCCACATGTAGTTGTTAATGACGCTTTGATGAAGGTATACAATAATTTTCCATACGTAAAACTTTTGCAATTAAAGAAAAAAATCTATTTCTAGAGTGAACAACCGTTTTTCAGTGACGTTTCAATGTTATTTACAAGCGTCTGAATGAGTACATGGCCGGTAGTTCACACTCCAAGCCACAGAAACAGAATTAAAGTCGACAGGAGTCATGCAAAGCACTAACTGTAAAGAAACGGTGAAACATTCCCCACGCACCCATCAACAGTCCCATTCAAAGTGTGCCAGACAGCTTCGGGGCACATTGCCACAACTGAGGAGCCACAAGGCATTAGAAATGCGTCCACATTTCGTCCCTTGTGTAGTTACGATGTTTGGATAGCTACACAGTTTAACAGTGGCGTAGCAGTTTTCAGTAGGGCGCTAGGTCCACTATTTAGAGTGCCGAAAGGGAATCACATATCATAATGTCTGAATCAGACAACTATTATGCATCATCATATGCAAGAAAAAGGCAATTTAATGATGTTTTCTTTTTTTAGCTTAACGTCCCACAATTATGTTGTTTACACTTAGGGAGGCACACTATTAATGAAAGAATGATTGTGAAATTTATTTTAGTGTCCTCCCACCGGGGATCGAATCCAGGACCACATGCACCAAAGGCACATCTCATAGCAATCAGATCAGAAGGAAGGGCCTACGAAGTGAAATTTTGAATTACATAATCATCACGATCAAAATTGCTTTTACTTTCTTCGCCTTGCAGAGTATGTATGTATGTGAGCGCTTTTAAGCACAAGAAAGCAAGTTGCATAAGTATTTGATATAACTGTTGATTTGACTAAAGAGGTAAGGAATAGGTATATCTAGTTAACCCGGGAATGGTCGAGTGTTGATTTGTGACGCGAGCGGTCGACAGATGAGCGCGGCGCTCACTTACAATGTAATCGTTTTTGTAGCTGTTTATGGCTCTATGTGGAATTTATTTTTAACACATTTCTATATATTGACATTTTGTGATTTATTATTATTATTATTATCGAAAATAAAATTAAAATACGTTCATAAAACCATTTTTGATTTAAGTTGTATCTATTTTTATTATCAAAGTTTTTTTTTTTTATAAAATCAATTCTGTATCCCATATACAATACACTAGCTGATCATCATTATTACTTAAAAATTACATTTTTACTACCATTATCACACAAGGATCACGTTTAAAAAAAATATTTACATAATCGGTTTACAGAGCGGGTTTTCAGCATATGCTCTTCATATGTTCATACTATTCACATTTTAAGATTGAAATTTCTAATGGAAAGAAAAATATAAATATATTAGTATAAACACTTTGATTATGTCTCGATAGATAGGTATATCTAATAAGACATTGTTCTGCTCCATGCGCCATCACTGTCTTGGTGTCACTTATTATACTTCCAGCAAATGCTGACAGGCGTTTCCTACAGATTGGCACTTAACACATAACACATCATATATATATATATATTTTTTTTTTTTTCAAGTTACACCTATATCTTCTCCTTGTTGTTGCTCATGATCTCGAAAATATTACTCACGCCGTCGGTCGACAGGTAAGCGTGACACTCACAAGTTACACATAGTCACATAAATGACGCCAACCCCTACTCCAGATGAAGAGAATGAAAAGGTGACACTTGACTTCCACATACTAGACACATCAAGAGACAGTTAGACGGCACCTGAGATCTGTACCATTACGAGGGCAGCTATTAAACAAAAACATAAACAAGGGTGAGCGCTGCGCTCACATGTTGATCGTTCTCGGGTTAAGGTTCCGATTCGCAGCATCAGTGCAATATCATCTCTGAAACGAGTCGGATTCTCAGTTCGATTTCTCGTCTGATATGTTAAAGTAAGCACTTGATTGGTCGGATAATTTAGTTTTAAAAACAGGCACTACAGTCTATTTGTCGGAACATTCATCTACAGAGATGAGGAATAGAGAAGAAAACTAAAGAGGTATAACCTCTACAACATCTATTTGGTTTACTAAACAACTATATTCGGCTTACAAGGCAAGTAAAAGAGGAACAGGGACATCTCAAACTCTGAACTTTTAAAGAACGTCCTAGAAAGGCGCAAGTATGATTTAAATTACCCAATATATATTTTTCTTCTTCATCTCAACTTTAGTATACGTCTCTTTGTAGTGTTCAGGATCCTAAGGTCTCCATATAGAATTACGAGATAAAGAGAATATTTTTTTCTTCAATATTCAAACCAGAAAAAAAAATGCTGCTTCCTGCCCTGGTTTTAAACAGTGGCGGCTAATGTTAGCGTTGCAGCGTTGCGCAACGACCAAAGTATTTCAAGAAAAATATTATTATCAATAGTAGTAAAGAACAGAAAAAAAAATACTTTTTAATACTCGCATATACACACTTTAAATAACATTTTTTTTACTTCTGTAACTGTCCGTTTCGTTAATCCGTTTTAAAAAGCTAAAAATAATCCGTCACAGAGTCTCTAATTTATATTGTGTTGCAGCGAGCATACAACGACCAGATTCCTTCAGCGCGGGAATTGGAACAAATGTCTCCTTTCCCCTACCTCAGATGGGACTGGTCGTTGCAGTGCTTCTGCAACACAGCACAGTTTCCAGTGAACGAGAAGATTTTTCGCGCTAAATAAGATTTCTGAATTTTCTTTCACTAGCAATTAACAAATGTAATTTGTTTTTATGCATTCATATTTTTAAATTACGGGACCATACTGAAGCAAACCAATATAATGACAATTAAAAAAAGTGATTGCAGAATTACAAAATAAGAAAGAAAATATCTAGTAGACGAAAAAACAAATGAAGGTAGACCGGCATTTTCAAGTTAATTCTTAGCTTATATTGATAATGAAGGCTTCTTCTAGAGTAATTTGTGTATCAAATATTAATAAGCCAGTATGTAGAATCGCGGATAGTGGATAGTATTTTAGTATATATATATATATATATATTTCTTTTATAAAATAAGTATATTTTATACTCTTGATAATTTCCACATAAAACTGTATGATGGGAAACGCCACATTGAATTTGGGACTAGTTAGCAATGCTCAGGGGCGTATCCACGAGGGGGTCCACCGGGTCCGGACCTCCCAAAAATTTCGCAACTTGACTAATATTTGTAGACTTTCTTAACGATCTATACTTGTTTAACAGAGAAACGATTGATGTAGGCTAAATATTTTATTTTACGCCTCATCATGTACTCTTTCTTTTCTTATAGAAATAATCGTTCTATCATTTTTTCTAAAAACATGGGTGACAGTAAGTAAGTGATATATATAATCTCATATTTTAGATGCTGGAAATTGGAGTAAAAACTTGAAATTCGGTATGCTTGCACGCTTTTGTTAGCGTTACCACAATAAATGACTAAAGGGGTTTTATGGGCAATTGAAAAATCTTCCCCATACTATTCCGAGAATACCTCACATGAAAATTGCCAGAAGTGAATATTTTAATTTTTTAAGGGGTGTAAAAGAGAATGAAGAAATTCCCATGTTATTGAAATGAACGTTTTCTTGGGATACTAAATCTTATACTTTAGATCAGTGTTTCCCCAGCGGTGTGCCGTGAATGGACCGCTGATGTGCCGCGAGGAAATCGAAACAAATTATTAATTCTATAGCAATCAAATTGCAAGACAAAAGAAAAATGTATATTTTTATTTCACATTACTATGAACCTCTACTATGAATCTACAACTTTAAGTTTCATACCGTGTTACTTTTCTGTACATTTCTAATGTTGAAAAAAGTCTTTGTTATCATTGTTATGACTATTATTGCTTCTTTATTGCTGCAAACTATTTCGTAACTTGAAATTTAAAAGTAGCATTCAATCCTTTCGACAAAGCAAACACGCATACAAATTACCTACATTTGTGGTTTAAAACTAAAAGAGATTTGTTTGTTCGTTCATTATTTGGTAAACTTTCTTCTTAGTGAAAGGTTGGATACAGTTTTCGAAAAAGAAAACTTAGTTTTAAAAAAATGAGTCCAATATTTAGTTGCAATTGTTTTCTATTTTTAAATTAGAATGAAAAATAAGCATAATGATTTACCACGGGGGAAAAACAGTGATCAAGCTTTCTTCTCTGTGAGAAGGAGATCAGTAATCACAGAAAAAAATACCACGGTATTTTATATTTACAAATAATAATATCTATGAGTGTGCCGCGAGAATTCAATTCACACCAGTAGTGTGCCGCAAGTTGAAAAAGGTTGGTACAAGGTGGGGGGGTGCGTTTCAAAGTACTCCCCCTGTGCAACAATGCCTTGTTTCATGTGATAGAAGCACATCTTATAACTGTTATGCCACTTCGAAATTAGTACCTGTGAGCAACACAGTTTGTAAGCCTCGATGACGTTCTCTGGAGTGCAAAAGCGCTCCCTACGCAACACGTTCTTGATTGTTTGAATCAAAAATAAATCGCTGGGAGCTAAGTCAGATGAATAAGCCAGATGTGTCATAACTTCAATGTTTTCCTGGACCTGAAAATCACATGTGGCAGTTATGCAGAATGATTCGACAGTTGGGGTTGGACTGTCTTCTGACATTCAGTACTTTTGGTAGACATATGGTTGCATACCATTCTCCATTGACTCTTCTACGATTCTCCAGTGATACAGTTGCAGTATGACCTGATTTACCAAAAAAGAAAATGATGCACTGCGTGCACGGACAACTTTGGTTGGTTTATGTTCATTGCGGAACACGAACACTAGCTTGTTGCTTCATTTCTGGTTCGTATGAATAGTAGGGCGGGGCAAAAACATTAATTGATTCAAATTTAATGAAGATCGCTGCTCTTGCATGTGCTAAGCACACTTTCAGTATGATTTCTTAAAAAAAAAAATCATACTTCTACTGGTCGCAACCAGCGGCGGATCTGTTTAAAGGGCACCCGGTCACGTGCCCTGCCATTCATGATTTAAATAGAACTGCAATTATTAAATCAGTACTAATACATTAACAGAAACTTCTTTCTTTCTTTCTTTTTTCTTTTGTAATGTTTGGGTTTGTTCCGCCACAGCCGTGTTTGCGAGTGAAGGTGGCTATGGTTATGCGCTCTCGTAGGATAGACGAAACTTGGCAACACAGCGACGGTTGTTTTTTGGCTGCGGACTTACAATCTCTATGCTTTGACAGTAGTCCTATCATCAGAGGTGGAAGGGGTCTTATGGCTATGTCCATTGAAAATGGGCACAGTAATGTTGAGACCTGTCGCATGAGGCGCTATGCTCTGTCTTATGGAACATACAGCGGTAAGAAGGTCGCGACAAGGAAACTCAACTCTGTACAGAGTGGAACCTTAGAGGGGGAAGGGGAAGGAGGGTCAAGCCATTTTCAGAATTTGGGGATGGAAAAGGTTTATGCTTGGCCTTTCCGGGTGTAGCGAATGACATATTAAGGGTTGCCACCATGGTGCAGTTAATTTACAATACATTGACCTAAAATTTACACGCTTAAGTTACCAATCGACATCTGCAATCGTATTTTCAAATAGTGAGCTACACTTTACGTATGTAATGTTTCCCAGAAAAGTAATTAAGAAACCACACATAATTAAAGGTAATTGACATATAGTAGTTGAAACAAATTGTTGTTGAAAACAAATAAATAATTCATTACACAAAATATCAATCAGGGGCGTTTTTACACATGGGCCAACATGGGTCATGGCCTGGGACGGCGAGTTTTCTGAGACATTTTTTTTAATACCAGCTTTGGAAATTTCAGGTATTTATTTATTATGCATAGTTATGGTGATATGGCACGGGATTATTGCATTTGTGAATATATATATATATATATATAAAAATCTGCTTGGCAAGAAGTAAGTAATTAACATTCTAGTTATTAATTTACATCAATTATTTCCCCTCTCGTATTGTTGACACCTTATTCTTTTTTCGTAATTTTAAAACATTTCCATTGTTGATAAACTTCCAGAATTACCTACAGTTTTCAAACATCAACCGAGCCCCCAACGCAAAAAATTTGAATGTTTCAATGTTGTATTATTATTCTTGAACTTGGCTGATCTCATTAACTTGGTTACATAATCAGCAACTGTCTCAGAATTTCTATACTGCAAGGGCGACCAACAGGGGGGGCAAGGTGGGGCGATCGCATCTCTAGAGGAAATTGTACTTCAGAATATCGAAAATCCAATAGAATTTTTACATTAGTTACAGCAAAATTTGAAACTATTTTTGAAACGTCGCTTATTGCCCCCCTTGGAAATCACAACATGGGCGCCCTTGCTATACTGGTATTTAATTTATTTTTATTGACGGGCGGCATTTTTACAATGGCTCGAAGTCGGCGAAAATGTTAAATATGTCCCTGAATATCACGCTACTGATCTTCAACGATGACAGGATTCAAAAGAATGGTCACTCTGTTTTCTGTTAGAAATTTAGTGGTTGCAGTACTGTTGCAGTAGTTTTCTTCTTTTCTTTTTCCCCCATCTTAACAATTGTTCATAACATGGCAACCCTTAACCTGCCTTGAAATGTGGTCGCGATGGCTTGCACCCGACCGAATGAAACTGCCACCCCCTTAACAATGAAATAGACAGCGCGGACACTGGCAAGCGGGCTTTTTTTTAACTATGGTCTTACTAGCGCTTATTCCGGCCTAGTCAGAGTCAGTGTAGCAGTGACGACGCCAGCTTTAAGTTCTTAGGGGGGCAAAGGAGGGTCAGATACATTTTCGGGGGGGCGGCTATTTGCCATACCAAAAATGACATATTTATTACATTTGACTTATTTAACATTACATTGTGTATTTCGTTGCTGTTTTTATATTAGACCTATATGATTATAAATTAAAATTATTTCAACTAAAATTCGTAACTAACAAATAAGTAATGTCTGCACATGAAATATTTTTCAATGAAACTTTTGAAGCCTGAGTGTAAATTGAATTACTTTCGCGTATACTACAAGTAACAAATGCGTCTAGTACTATATGCTACGTATCTCTCTCTGTCTCTCTCTCTCTCTCTCTCCATATATATATATATATATATATATATATATATATATATATATATCCTCCAGCTTGGGGGTTTGGGTAAGGCTAACACCCTCATCCTGTAAAAAAAGGTACTTGTTCAGAAACATTCACAAAAGCCTCGGACAAGGACTGATAACTTGGCACGACATCAGCAAAAGAAAATGGACATGAGATTTGGAACATGGAATATTAGAAGTCTTTGTAGGGCAGGCGCGTTAAAATCTGTAACGAGTGAGTTAGAGAAATACAGGATGGACTTAGTAGGAGTTCAGGAAGTTAGGTGGGAAGGAAATGGATCTGAGAATTCCGGAAATTTTACGTTCTTTTACGGGGAAGGAAATAAAAATCACCAGTTAGGAACAGGGTTTTTCGTTCACAAACGAATATTACCAGCAATTAAACGGGTTGAATTTGTTACTGACAGACTTTCTTTTATTACTCTTAAGGGACGGTGGTGTGATATTATTGTTTTAAATGTACATGCTCCAACTGAAGATAAGGATGACGATATAAAAGACAGTTTTTACGAAGAAGTGGAACGGATATTTGACCAACTCCCGCGATACCATATGAAGATTCTATTAGGGGATTTCAATGCGAAGGTAGGACGAGAGGATATTTTCAAACCGATTATAGGGAACGAAAGTTTGCATAAGGAAAGTAATGACAACGGTGTTAGACTCGTGAACTTTGCAACATCCAAAAACCTAATCGTGAAGAGTACAAAATTCCCACATCGCGACGTTCATAAATGCACTTGGACATCACCAGACGGAAAAACACATAATCAGATTGATCACGTTTTAGTAGATAGAAGAAGACAATCTAGCATAATTGACGTCCGGTCGTTTAGAGGGGCTGATTGTGACACTGATCACTACCTGGTAGCAGCGATAATACGGGAGAGATTATCGTTGAATAAAGGTAATACTCAATGTCCGAAAACGAAGAGATTTAATTTAAAGAAATTAGAAGAGAGCCAGGTAAGAGAGGAATACCAGATTGAAGTTTCGAATAGATTCTCGGTTTTAGAAGACTCGGAGTGCACTAGTGTTGAGGATACTTGGATTGAAATTAGAGATAGCATTAGAAGTTCAGCAATAGAAAAATTGGGACACGCGGAAATACGTAGGAACAAACCATGGTTCGACCAAGAATGCATTAAACTAGCAGAGAAGAGAAAACAGGCAAAATTACGGTGGCTACAAAATCCGAATGAAATAACTACACAAAATTTCGCAGATATCAGGCGGGAAACTTCCAAAACTTTTAGAACAAAGAAACGGGATTTTTTGAAAGCTAAAATTAAGGAACTTGAAGATAATAGTAAAAATAAAAATATTCGGGACATGTATAAGGGGATCAGCGAATTTAAGAAAGGCTATCAACCTCGTGCTTATATATTAAAGAAATCTGACGGAACAGTTCTCACTGATACGGATAGCCTCTTAAATAGATGGAAAGATTTCTTTAACGATTTGCTGAACACGCAGCCAAAAACTAATGTGCGTGGAGAAAAGGAGATACACACCGCAGAACCGTATATTCCAGAACCCAATCGAATAGAAGTGGAAGCCGCTATAAAGAAATTAAAGAAACACAAATCTCCGGGTGTTGATGAAATTCCGGCTGAGTTAATTTTAGCTGGAGGCGAAAAATTGTGGAACAAGATACACAAACTCATTCTCCTTATCTGGAACAAGGAAGAATTGCCACAAGAGTGGAAAGAGTCAATCATTGTTCCAATTCACAAGAAAGGCGACAAAACTGACTGTAATAATTATCGAGGCATTTCTCTTCTGTCAACATCCTATAAAATCCTTTCAAATATTCTGTTAGCAAGATTGACCCCATACGCAGATGAAATTATTGGAGATTATCAGTGCGGATTTAGACGAAATCGATCAACTATCGACCAAATATTTACCATTCGCCAAATACTCGAAAAGAAGTGGGAATACAATACCCCGGTACATCAACTATTTATTGATTTCAGAAAGGCTTACGACTCGGTTAGGAGAGAAACATTATACAACGTTCTTACAGAGCTTGGAATACCGAGAAAGCTAATTAGATTAATTAAGATATGTTTAAGTGAATCCCAAAGTAAAGTCCGGGTAGGAAAATTTTTGTCCACGAGCTTCCACGTCGAAAATGGCCTGAAACAAGGAGATGCGTTGTCGCCATTATTATTTAACTTTGTGCTGGAATACGCCATAAGGAAAATCAAAGATAGCAACCAGGGCCTAGAGTTGAACGGTATTCACCAGGTTATGGCATATGCTGATGATGTAAATTTAATAGGGGATGATATGAGAACAGTAGAAATAAATGCAGAGATATTATTAAACGCTTGCAGGGACATGGGTTTAGAAGTAAATGCAGAGAAAACTAAATACATGGAAGTGCGTCGGGACCGTAATACGGCAAATTGTGGAGGCGTTAAAATATTAAATAATACTTTTGATAAAGTGGATACTTTCAAATATTTAGGATCAATATTAACAGACGAAAATCATATTCACGAAGAAATTAAATGTCGACTAAAAGCAGGGAATTCGTGTTACTATTCGGTTCAAAATCTCTTGTCGTCGCGAATTCTGTCGAGGAATTTGAAGCTTAAAATATATAAAACGATAATCATGCCTGTTGTTCTGTATGGTTGCGAAACATGGTCGCTTACTCTGAGGGAAGAACATAGACTGAAAGTATTTGAGAACAGGATCCTGAGAAGAATATTCGGACCCAAGAGGAACGAGAATGGGGAATGGCGGAAGCTTCATAACGAGGAACTACATAGTTTATACGGTTTACCCAACATTGTTAGGGTCGTCAAGTCTAGGAGGCTTAGGTGGGCAGGTCATGTAGCTAGAATGGAAGAAAGTAGAAACGCTTTCAAAGTCTTGACTGGTAGACCCATAGGAAAACGACCATTAGGAAGACCTAGGCGCAGATGGGAGGATAATATTAAGATGGATCTCGCAGAGATAGGAATACAAAGTAGAAACTGGATCCAATTAGCTAAGGATAGAAGTCAGTGGAGAGCTTTTGTGAACGCGGCACTGAACCTCCGGGTTCCATAGGCCATAGAGTTAGTTAGTTAGTTATATATATATATATATATATATATATATATATATATATATATATATATATATATATAGAGAGAGAGAGAGAGAGAGAGAGAGAGAAAATTTACGAGGAGCTGCTAAAAATGTCGTAGTCCAATCCAGAAAGAGTGTAGGTACTAGGTAGAAAAATGAAACGTAGTTTAGAAAAATATCTCTCTGTATGTATATACAAATTCAAATTTTCATATTAATAATGAAATTCTTATTATTTCCCAAGCCTTAGAAGTGATTATGCGTGCCCAAACATAATTTTACGAACATCCAGATCCTAACAGTTATAACATGTTTGTTCCACCAAGGGAAGTAACTGAAGTAAATTAATTAGGAAATCAGTGAAACACGACGGGACTCTCCTCCGTTATATACAGTGGTGAAGAAGTAAGTGGCTTAGTATAAACGTGGCGATTTCTCAACAAATTATGCTTTACATCCATAATGATTAAAAGCAATGACTCTTCCGGAAATCATGGATGCAATTTGTGACATTATTCTTGAAAATTGCAGCATTTCAGCCAGTGGTAGATATAGCCCGGGGCCAGAGGGCCTAGGCCACCCCAGTTTTTGAGTGACAAAAATAATTTAAGCTATTATTTATATGGTTTTTAAAGTGTATAGTAAACTCACGATATACTTATTATAGTCTGTCTGGCTGCACCTCGCTTTCTCAGAAAAACTTCCCACCTCGTTTTTACCTTCTCAGCAAAACTTGTCAGAGATTATGGGCATTTCTTTGGAACGCGTCGGTAGCATAATTCAGAATGGCTTGGGTATGCGCAAGTTCTCGGCATAATGGGTTCCCAAAAAATCTGTCAGGAGAATAAAAGAGTGAAGGCATTAAGGGAAGTCTTCTTCCAATATGACCGTAATGCTGATCAATTTCGCTCACGAATAGTAACCATGGATGAAATATGGTTCTACCACTATGATCCTGAAACGAAACAACGTCAATGGAGTAGTAGCACTCATTTCCCCCTCGCCCCAAGAAGTTCAAGACACAGAAGTAGGTTGAGAAACTGTTTGCAACATTCTTCTGGGATAAGTATGGAGTCGTACTCATAGACTACCTCCGCTACGGTCAGATATTTAATCCAGAATCTTTGCATTACTTACAAAACTGACAGAAAAATTCGAAGTTCAACGCCGCGGAAAATGAAAAGAATGGAATTCTGTTCCTTCAGGAGAATACACCTGTCCATCAAGCCCCTGCGAACACAACTGACATTGCATAATCTAGGATTTCAATGTCTAGATCATCATTCTTATTCCGCAGATTTACCTCCGTCTAACTATTACGTGTACTTATTTTCCAAACTTAAATAACACTTGAAAGGACGTCATTTTAGATCTGATAGGGGTAGTGCTACGAACAGTGGTGCGAGGAAATCTTCAGATTTTTTAACTTTTCTGCAAAAACTGAAGCACTGTACAAGGTAGTATATTGACTCCGGGGGAGGTGTAGAAGAAGTAAAACTTCACCATTCCACGTGCACTCCTGGGTTGGGCTAAGATTTTTTCAGCAGTTCCTAGTCAATATGGTAGACGTCACGTCAGTACTTTGAAACAAAATAGTATAAACCAATTACTAACTAAAGATCAGCACTCTGACAATACGCTTTATTGGGAATCAATTTAATTCCATAAATTTATTATTATCATTTGCAGGAAGGGAAAACACAACTCCTTTTATCCCCTTAAAAAAATTAAGCCCTGGTAGTTGCAAACTAAGCTGTTATAAGCACATCCTCTGAATATTCAAAGCCGAGAATACTGTTTCAGAAAAAAGAAATATAGAACCTTTAAATAAAACAAAATATGAAACTGAAAACTTCAAACCTGGATAAATACAAACAAGTTACGTAACTGTTTTTACCTTTCTTTTGTTCCCTTCGAAGTTGATCCAATGAGAATAAAACAAATCGACCAAATCTACTATTGTTCGTTAGGCACAATAATTAAAAATCATAAGAAAGAAGTATAACTAAAATTTACCTCAAAAGGGGCTAAATTAGAAAACAGAAATATGCGTGCATACCCAGACGCTCAAAGAAGAAAGCTTGAGGATTAATCTGCCACATAGTAAATGCATGGAAAGTAGACTACAATTTGACAATGAGATTGGTTATGATACTGATATAAAATACTACATGTAGAATGTTTAAAGATTGTAGGAGTCTGGGGGGGCAGTCTAGGTGTCAGTCAGGGGGGCAGAAGTAGCTACTAGGGGGGCGCTCGCCCCCCTTGCCCCCCCTCTGGCGTCGTCACTGCAGTGTAGTGTGCTTAGTTTGTGTAGTGTCATAATTCGTGAGATGAATCAGGTAAGATACTTACAAACTAAAAACCTAGATTATCAAGATCGTCTTTTAGCAAAAGAATTAGGCCCACCAAGACCAGAGCTATCCATAAACCAAGTGTTCAAAGATAAAAATAGAACGTACAATAGACGTTTCAGTAAAAACGTGTACGAAAAGTGGGAATGGATGTGTGGGTGTCCTGTAACTAATGCGCTCTTTTGCTTTCCGTGCATTTTGTTCGGTAGAGAAGATATGTGGACTAAAATTGGTGTACGGGACTTGAAACATTTGCCTGAAAAAAGCAAAAAAACATAGCTTGTCAAAATGTCATTTGGGCAACGAAATGAGTTTCGCTGTGTTGGGGAAAACGGATATCAGGGTACAGCTTGATGATGGTTTCAGGGTGTCTGTACGCAGACATAACGAACTCGTTAGTAAAAATATATACATTTTGTCACGCATTATTGATGCAATTAAATTTTGTGGGGAATTTGAATTGGCTTTGCGTGGACATGATGAAACAGAGAACTCAAATAGCCCAGGTGTTTTTCAAGGACTCATTAATTATACTGCAGCTCTTGACAATGTTTTGAAAGATCATTTAGAAAGTTCAAGTGTTTTTAAAGGTACATCAAAGACTACTCAGAATGAAACTTCTGGATGCGATTTTATCTGTTTGTAGAAAGTACATTGTATCTGAAATCTCCGAGGTTGACTTCCTATCCCTCCAGGCTGACGAAACAACAGATAATTCTTGTAAAACTCAGCTGTCATTAGTTTTGAGATATCAAATTGAGGGGAAGGTATTGAAAGGTTTTGGGGCTATTTTGAAATTTTCGACAGAACTGCTGACGGCTTAGCAACAACGATTTTAGGTCAGTTAAGTGAAATGGGAATAGAAAAATCTCCCGAGAAGCTAATATGTCAAACATACGATGGAGCTTCCGTTATGAGTGGACAGAAGGGTGGGGTACAGTGCTTGATCAAAGATAAGTATCCAAAAGCAAACTTCATTCATTGTTACGTGCATCAAGGAAATCTTATTCTTCAAAGCGCGATATCGTCTTGCTCTCATAGTAGAATATTTTTTCAAGATTTGCAAGGCATAGGAACATTCTTTTCCAGGTCTCCGAAAAGAATGAATTATCTAATAGAATATGCTCAAAAGAAGCTAGGAAGTGTACCGCCAACAAGATGGTATTTTCAGCACCGTACAGTTAATACTGTTTTTGAGCAAAAAGATAATTTGCTTAAATGTTTCGAACATATAAGAAACACCGAAATGAATGACAGAAAATCCTCTGCTGAAGCAACGGGTTTGTACGAACATTGCAGGATCCTCAGTTCATTTATTGGCTAACGTTTTATCACAAAATCATGCCGCATGTCGCTATTTTCTTTGATTGCATTCAGAAGAAAGACACAGATGCTGTTAAAATCAGTGGATCTGTCAAATATTTCGTTAGTGCAATAAGTAGTGTTCGAAAACAGTACGAAAATGACAGTAATGACGTAAATGACACTAATGAGCCACTGAAGAAACGATAATGCGTTCAACATAGCAATACTAACAGCAATAGATTGGCAGCTCTGGAAGTTTGCGATATGATTACAAGCAGCATTAGTGATAGATTCCAGTTTTCCGATCATTTGTGTGCCTCTAAGCTATTCTTGACTGGCAAATTTCCCCAGTACTTAAACGATTTCCCCGAAAGGGACTTTCAAACAACTTTGAAAGTCTATCCTAGAATAAATGGTCCGAAATTGCGAACTGAATTGAAAGTATTGTACAGTCGTGAAGATATACGTTGTGCCTCTAGTGCAATGCCCTTCTACAATTTTTCTATGACAATAATATGTTGAGAACATTCTCCGAGTGTGTGCTAGTGTTAAAAAATAATAGTGACGATTCCAATGACGACTGTGGAAACCGAACGATCCTTCTCTACCCTCAATAGAATAAAAACATTCTTGCGGAATTCCATGAATAACGAGAGGTTGAACGCACTGGCCATGTTATCAATAGAGAAGAACATGGTAAATGCCATTCCGGACTTGCAATAAGCGTGTGATAGAGGAGTTTTCTACAGCCAAAAATAGAAGACTAGAACTGATATACAAAAAATAAAGGTAAGCTTTCCTTTGGCTTTTAATGTTATCCTAGTATGTAGCAATAAATTATTTCAGATTATGGTAGGGGGGAGGCAAGACTATCCACCGACATAATTAAAATTTTAATTAGTATTTCACTATAGTAGATTATATATATATATATATATATATATATATATATATATATATATATATATATATAACGCCCTAGTATGTAGGTATTTTGGATGTGCCCCACCACTTTTAAATTCCACGAGCCGCCACTGGTCGCAACTGGAATTTGATTCAGTAATTTTATTATTTTGTAATTTTCCAATTTCTCGCTAGATGGCACCACAAATGTCAGTGTATTTTTGTAAAACAAAAGGTTTTGCGTGTAGTTGCAGAATTTCCTTACCACATATTTTAATTATAGTTTATACATATTTTCATTTTTCTCTGGTTTTGCTTAAAATAAATGTTTGTTTAATGCAATTAACGCAGTTTTATCCTAAAACTTGCAACAAGTTTTTACCAAATCTTGCAAAGCGCACATCACTTACATCAAAGCGGACTTCAGTAATTTCAAACTAGTATTTTATATCTGTACTTGCAAGTGTGCTAGAAACAAAATAATGGACAGACAGTTGTGTAAATGCGCCATAAAAGTACCACAAATTGAGTGGAATTTCTGGGTAGATCCGACTTCGGGTCGGGAAATGGTAATCGGTTCGATTGACAAGATTGTTTCGAGTTCACTTCAGAAAAAAAGCAGAGAGGAAGGACCAGGAAGAGCGGTTTAGGAAAAAACATTTGCAAAGCCTAACTGCGACTAAAACTACTGCCTGTCAGTTGAACTTTATGGAAGAAAATGAAGAAAGTGGTGTGGCCTTGGAAGATGAATCACCTTAGGAAGCAAACACATCCGACTCTGAAGACACAGATTCCGAAAAACGGCCAGCACAAAATAGGCATCAATACCCAAACTTAACCCAAATGATGGAAAGAACTGGCGTTAGTAACCGAGATGCTTGCAAATTAATTAATGCATGCCTGAAAGACCTGAAACTGAATAAAACGGAAAATATACTAGAACCAACAAAGTTGCGGAGACAGCGAATTTATTGGAGAGACAAGGGAGCAGAATCTCGTTCGTTTGACTTGCGCAGGCTAATTTGTGTTGGTTTTGATGGGCACATAGATGAAACCAGACTATTTGGACCAGGTGGAGGACAACTAACAAAGAAGGAGGATCACTACGTTATTATTGTATATCCTAGTGAGCAATACGTGGATCATATTGCTCCACAAAGTGGTAAAGCAGAAGATATTTCAAATGAAATACTCTCTGTTATACGTGACACGGATTCGACAGCTACTTTGCGTGCTGTGGTATGTGATGGAACAAATACAAACACCGGCGAACATTTTGGAATTATACGTCGACTGGAAACAGCTTTAAATCGACCTTTATAGTGGCTCATTTGTATCTTGCATCTGAATGAGCTTCCACTAAGAGAAATTTTTAAAAATATTGTTGGCAAAACAACTGGTCCAAAGGGATGTTCGGGGCATATCGGAAATATGCTAAGTTCTGATCCACGGAATGTTCCAATAGTTGATTTCCAGCCCGTCACTGGAAATGTCAAGGAATTTTGTGTGAATATCACAAAAGATTTTAGCGCTGATCAAAATTATTCGCTGAAGGCTTGCATTGCAGTACAAAAGGGAAAGGACAACGCTGATGCTGCTGTTACAATTTTTTTTTTTACAAATTGCTTCTCCAGGTGCCCTTAATCACGCCAGGTGGTTGACTCTCGCCAATCGAACCATTCGTTTGTTCATGAGCACAATAAATCCATTCAAAAACCTATTGCAGCTTGTAACCTACATCGTTAGAGTGTATGCTCCAAGTTGGTTCGAGATAAAAAACCCATTCCAACTGCACTGATGGATTATGTAACTTCTATTTTATTTTGGAGAAAGTTAGAAATTTACCCGATAGTGAGATGAAGGAAGCTGCAATAAGATCTCTAAAGTTAAATTGTTATTTTGCCCACAGTGAAAATATTCTTCTTGCCGCTCTTGCAGATCCAGACATAGAAGTAAGAAAAGATGCAGTAAACAAGATTGTTGTTGCAAGACCGACCAATCAAGCTGGAATGAGAAAATTTGTAAATCAAATATTATGATTCATCTCGAAGCAGAAAACTACAACAAGATGATTGATTGGGATGCTTCCGTCACAACGCCACCTCCACTTGTAAACTCAATGTCAGATGAAGAATTGCTGGCAAAGATTGAAATAGAACCACTGGAATTTACAGGATTTCAATGTCATTCTCAAGCAGTTGAGCGAGTCGTAAAAGAAGTTTCCAGGGTTTCCACAAAAGTTTTTGGTCATGAAGCCAGACATGGAATGATTGTTTCATCCAAGGAATCAAGAAGGAAATTTGGAAATTTGGATACTAAGCATGCGTTTCTGAAAGCAGATAATTAAGTAATACTTATTTAAAAAAATAATACATGTTTTAGAACAATAAACCTACTGAACAAAAAAAAAAAAAAAAAAACTACTTTTTATCATATGCCAATAATAGATTCATTGTTAACTCAAAGTTGGGACCCTTAAATCAAAAGATAAAAATCTGAAATTTTACATACGAAATTATCTTTACCTGTATCAACTTTTAGAACTAGAGACAAAAGCTTCTGTTTACATTTCTTGAAGTTCACCCCGCCCCAATGAATAGATCCACGTTTCATCATTTGTTACCATGTTAAACCCTAAATTATATGATCCAGACCTGAAATCATTCCGCCATAGCTTTGCACAGCTTCACAGGACCTCTCTCTGTTTGAGTTAAATTGTGTGGGATCCAACTAGCAAGAGGTTTTTTTCCACACCTAAATGATCATGCGTTATTGTTTTTATTTTACTCATGCCAATGCCTAAAATCCACTCATGCCACTGAATTAAGTCACTTGTCGATCAGTATTAATTAATTCACGAATAGTTTCAATGATTTTATGCACAATGGCTGTCGATGCACGACCTGCACGATAATCATCACTCAGGCTGAGTCAACCACATCTGAATTCCTGAAATCACCTGTAAATTGACGTCTGAGATGGGGCTTTAACAGGAAAGCTAGAAGTCATCCGACGAATCCCCTCTTGTTGTGTTAACTCTTGGCGAAAATCGTAATAAATCATTTCACGGAAGTGCTCTCTCGTCAGGTCCAATTTCGATCACGACCATATCACTTCAAACTGGTGCCCTGCAACGACAGATTCCGAGTTACATACAGTTTTGCATTTAGATTGAACAAAGATAACAGTTTATAACTGCAACAAAATCTAACATATTACATTGTTTCTAGTACGTGATTTCTGAAACATTCATTGCAACCTTTGTAATCCCATTTAACTCGTTCAGTTCGTAATTATTGGGCTCAGTTTTCAATGAAACACAATTTCATTTCATACAAATAATAAAATGATACTGTCAATCAATTAAGGTAAATAACGAGTTAGTAAAATATCTTGAATCAATTAAATTGGGTTAGTAAAATAATACCTTGAATCAATTAAAGATAAAGAACGAGAACAGTACATATATATCAGAACATTTACATATATTATGATTTTAATTAGGGCATAATCGCATTTATTGAAACATAATCAAATTTATTGGAGACTAATTAAAACTTCAATTATATAGCATAACCAGATTTGGTTACTTCTGACTGAAAGCGATGCAGAAGTCACTAAACTCACTAAATTTTAAGCAAATTTAACTCTTTTAGTACCAAAATTTAATCCTTTTAATTCTAACCTTATTGCAATGACAATCCGACTAGATAAATGAGCACAATACAACTAATGTACAGAAAAAAAAAAAAAAAACATTTCATTCAAATATCAGCAGGGGAATATTGTTTATCATACACTGTGATGCTACAAGTTTAATAATGTTGCCAACCTAATAGAAAGTTTATATATATGAATATATATATATTCAAATGTCACTACTTCAGGTTATGCAGATCTCAAATCTACATATAAAACGAAAGCCTATAAATTCACAACGATTATGCAACTTTGCAAATTGAGAACGATACAGTGTCACAAACATTGAAAAATAATGATATTTTGGAAAAAACTCCGCAACACTGATCGCAAATGAGTAACTGATTCATACTAGCTTTGCTATATTCAATAACTTACACTAAATTACAAATTGCTGAGCAAAGCAACGCTTATTATAAAATAATAATAACATTATTTTATAATAAATTAATTTATTATTTTATAATAAACGTTGCTTTGCTCGCAAATGAGACAGGCCGAATAATGTACATGCAAAGAATCTTAATGTCGAATACTATGGTTAACATATGATCATTTCGAAAAGTAGAAACAAAGTTACAAGGAGTTAAAAGTTTGATATTTTCTCAAAGAACTTTATTTTCAAAAAAATGTTTAGATAAGTATCACATCAAATTATGTATATACACATTGTCTCCAATATGCATAAATGTCATGAATTACTGTAAATGCCGTTTACAGTAAATTGATACCTTAAACCATTCCGGAAATATGAAAAGAAATGTAAAATTTGATATATCGATTAAAATGGCGTATATGTCGGAGACTTTAAAATCCCTCTTTTGGTTTGCATTACTTCTATAGCATTACAACATTAACTTTTGGTGTGAGTAATCATAACAAGTTCTCGGAATTACATAATTCTAAAGTGTTGCTACCTTTTAGCCACGAAGGAACTCAACAATTTCTTTAATTAGCTCAGCAAAAATCGAATATTTTGTTTGTATTCATTCGAAATCCATCATATCAAGATCATAGCATTCGGCACTAACTTACTTTGGATGTGCGTTGCCTTGTCTGTTTTATTTGTGTTATATTGCTGTAGAGGTCACCAAAATTTGGATGCATGAGATACTGTAGCGTAATTAGATGCAAACTTCAGTAATGAGTGTGCTATTATGTTTTTCTTTTACATGTAAATTTTAAATATGTAATAATCTGATGTAATGCGTTTAAAAATGCCAACTTGATGTTCGGTTGGCAATACTGTTAACCTGGTAGAATCAGAGAGTACCTATACAGAACAATGTGCTTCTGCCGATACATGCATGGTACCAAATTTCAACTTCTTCTTCTTCTTCTTCTTCTTCTTTGTTCCTTACTTTAAAAGTTGCAATGGCGTGTCAAGATAAGTGGTCCAATCTGTATATATAAAATAATTATTTTAATGCAGTACATGTTTATTTTTCTACATTACTTAACTCAAGGAGAGTTAAAGCTCCAAACTGTCCGTTGCGTACATCACTGATTGATTGTAACATTTAGTTTCATCGCGATTCAGAAAGAAAATAAGTAAACAAATATAGTTTTGGACCTCAATTCTCGTATTGTTTCCACGTAGATTAATTCTGTCGCTTGGGTCACTCTTTGGCAAATATTATATAATCTTGAATCTTAACGTTTTAAATGGACGTTTTCGTGTGCAAGAAGAGCAAATGTTAACACGAAATAATTTGGAATATATACTATTCATATTAACATTTGATTTTCTTGCACAAGAAAATATCCCTTTATAGGCGTTAAAATTTGATGAACATATCATTTACGCCAAAAAGTGACATAGGCCATTGTAGACACAAGCCAGAGAAGTACATAGGCCTATGAATTTGAACGTACAATATTAATGTGGCTCTCGAAAAAAAAAAAAGTTTTCGTGTTATGATTGGTCGTTAGACTACTCCCCCCTGACTACTACTTATACACTTTGGTTTCACATTGTGCTTAATTAAAATCTCCATTTCTTTTACGTTTAACAAATGCATTGTTATTATTTATTTATTTATTTAGTACTGTAGTATGTGAAAACAAACTAGTATGTTTTGACATATATTTCCAAGAACTGAATACCCGTCGAGAATCTAGGTGGAAGTGCAACTGCTCCTCTTGTTCCCTGCTATGGACAGCCCTGCCATAATAATATAAAACAATAAACATCCAATTTGAATTTAAAAGAAGATTATTTCCAATGTTTGGATTAAATTTATTATGCAAATTATTATTCATTTCTTGTAGTGTGGCATTTTATACATATTGACAATCTACTTGGAGGACCAACACACACACACACACACACACACAGAGAGAGAGAGAGAGAGAGAGAGAGAAAGAGAAACTTTTATAACTGTAAATGGCATTAGTTGGTATTTGGATCACTACCAGAGCTTTCATGTTTCTGCCACTCGTCTTTGACAAAGGTCTGTTAACACTGTGAAGGGAGGAGCAGAGACATTGCTCATTGTATTCAGGCTTTTGCTAACCAATTATGCTTTGACACAGGCAGACCAGCAGCAGGAATCTTAAAAGTTTACTTCAACTCTTTTGTTTAGTGAACTTCTCTTCAAAGCAAGGTGTGATGTAATCCAAGAAGGTTTGTTGGACGGCGCGCAACAAAAACAAACACCAGACTATTTTGTTTACTTTTTTTATTTTGTTTGATTGTTTTATTTATCCTTGGAAGCAGCTTCAGTCACCACACTATATGTTGTATAAGCTTCGTATTTCAAAGCATACATCGACTTTCCCCTGCAGTACCATCAATGTAACGTTTTTTTTTTTTTTTTTTTTTGACAATTCTCAATATCTACTGTTTTGAGTTATATTATACAATACTCGGACTTCAGTAAAGCATTAAAAATGCGTATATGTGAAATAAACACTCACGCCATCGTATCACACTTTGCGACACAAAATCAAAGAAATGCAATGCAAAGGAAAAATTGCATCGCAAAATGTGATACAACTATGATCATAATTTGTTAACGAAATGAGCTACTTTTGCGAGTAAAACAGCTTAACATATATTCTTCATGATATAAAGTATTTTCCTTCATCTCTCTTATACCTGTAGTTCTTGTAATTCTTCCCTCGAAAATTCAAAGCATTCGTTTACATTTATCTTTGGCTCTCAATAACACATACCAAACTTTTAAAGACTACTCATCATCATATTACTGGAGACTGCTCGTACAATTGACTTCGATATTTGTATTTTGGAAATAAAGCTCTTTAATTAGCTTTCGACTTGCAAGTTCTAATCTTACTATTCGGAAATCAGATAACAACCGAAAAGTGATCAGTTGTTTGAAACTCTAGTAAGAATTCATATAGGACACATTTTCATAGTATTGACCCAAAAATCTTATTTTGCTACATCAAATTGTATTTCAATGAAATGGCTAAATAGGTGATATACAACTCTAAAAAGAAAGAAAATGAATTGAGTTCGAACACTACAAGCTGCAGTATGAGTTAGGAAAGTAACACTTGTGTGAAATTAAGTTATTGCAACTTCATCACTTAATTTAAAACACAGCCCCGTATGGGTGCTTTCAAAACCAGCTACCGTCTTAAACAGTCTATAGAGTAATAAGTTAGTGGTTGAAAATGTTATTGAGATTATGTTTCGTCTATTTTGCTTTTCATGTCGGTAATATATAAAAAAAAGTTGTCTATTATCATTATTTGACGTTCAAATTAAACAGTAGTAAGTGAAATAATTATTTCCGTTTCAACCGCTACCGAAAATGCTATACAAAAATCATAAATTGAAATAAATATTGAATTCGTATCCCAAAAGCTACGCAAAAAGCCAACTCTAAAAAATAAAAAGCCGTATATATATATATATATATATATATATATATATATATATATATATATATATATATATGTGTGTGTGTGTGTGTGTGTGTATGTGTGTATGTGTGTTACTACTTATTTCTCTATCTTTTAACTATGGTATATGATAATGTATAGCATTTGTCATTTAATCATTAATGAACCATATTTACTTCTCTTAGATGAAAAGTTAATAATGTGATTTTTGTAATGTGAAAATGTATAACAAATTCTACTATTCACTACATACTATGGAGAAGAAAGAACTGTATACATACCTACCAGCATAAAAAGAGATATATTTTATAGCAACAAGAAAGGGGAAAAAGAAGACAAAAATAAAAAAAAAATGTGGTTCATTTTTGAAATATTACAGATCCAACGTGCTGTGCACTTTAGTATGCTGGCGTGTTTGAAATATCTCTCTGAATGCAAGTGCATATATATAAACTTCAGTTATTAATTTCCATGTTATGTGGACTCTGATGAGATGACAATTAGAGAATTATGCTTGTTAGTTACGGAATGCGTTACACCACAAACCATCTTCATATTACCGACCACACAGAAAAGCAAACATGTAATAATGGCGTTTTCATCTAAAATACCAATATGATAATATATTTACATGAATCAAAAGCAAAAATGTCCAACGGATAAATTTAGAATTGTAATTAGGTATGTTTCTAAAGATAATGAGCTCTATATTATCAAGCAAATGTATATAATGCATCACTATGCACACATGTAACTGTTCTGCAATTGGAATATAGTATTTTTACTTAAAAATAAATCTAATAATGCTGATCCTTTTATTTGTTTCATAACAGTTTGCAGGAACTGTTACATGAAATGAAATGAAAAGACGGAGTGAAATATTTGTTTTACGTCTCACAAGCATTCCCTATAGAATGAAAAAGACGGACGATTAATGAAAGTGATTGATTATGAAATCATTTGTGGAATAAGAATGTGGGAGGAAATAGGAGAACTTGAGAAAATTCATGAGTTCGATGATGTCCACCACAGATTTATATGGTCTGTGGTCGAACAAGGGACCGCTCGCATCGGAAGTGAGTATTTTACGATTGTTTTACTCCTTGATTCTCAGTTTATCTTTTTTAAACATTTTTCAAAACTACCAGGCTCAACAGGAACGCGAACACAATAACTTTTAGGACAGTTAAAAATTCAAGCAATGCTCTACAAAGGAACCCAATCATGAAAGTGTTTCGCCTCACGAGTGTCAGCCTAAGACAGCGTTTCCCAACCGCTGTGCCGCGGCACACTGGTGTGCCGCAAATGGGCCGCTGGTGTGCCGCGAGGAAATCGAAACAAAATTATTAATTCTATAGCAACCAAATTGCAAGAAATAGGAAAAATATATATTTGTATTTCACATTACTATGATCATCTACAATGGAAAAATACTGTAATTGTAATATATTATTCTGCATACATTACTGTGCAGCAGGTAGTATTTCGAAAACATAATTTTATTTGCCGCAGCCTCTTACAATTTCTACAGCTATCTCTACAAAGGCTGTGAAAGTTGTCATTCCCTTTTCTACATCCTACTTAAGTGAAGCAGGATTTTCTGCAATGAATACAATCAAGTGTAAGGACAGGTCACAACTGTTAACTCCGGAACACGATATGAGGGTGTGTTTATCAACTATCCATCCACAATTGAAGAAGATTTTGAAAGAATATTGTACTGAAGTTGCACATTAATTTTGCTTCGTGCACCAACCTGTTTTCCTTATTTTTGAAATATTGTAATCTTCATATATTAGAAAATATTATTGAACAATTCTAACCTTTGTGTAATATTTAAAAATTGTAACGTATATTAACTGTGTTAAAAATTATAAGTTCCATACTTTGTTACTTTTTTGTACATGTTTAATGTCGAAAAAAGTACTTGTTATCATTGTTATAACTATTATTGCTTCTTTATTGTTTCAAAGTATTTCGTAACTTGGAATTTTAAAATATCATTCAATCCTTTCGACTTACTGAACATGCATACAAATTACCTACATTTATATTTTTAAAATACAAGAGATTTGTTTGTTCTTTCGCTATTTAGTGATCCTCCTTCTTAGCGAAAGGTTGGATCTAGTTTTCGAAAAAGAAAGTGTATTTTAGGATACCTGAGTCCTGTATTTCATTGCAATTATTTTCTATTTTTAAATTAGAATGAAATAATAAGCATAATGATTTACCACGAGGAAAGCCAGTCATCGAGCTTTCTTCTTTGTGAGAATGAGATCAGTAATCACAAAAAAAAAAAAAACACGGTATTGTATATTTACAAATGTGTGTGCCGCAAGAATTAAAATCACACCCGTAGTGTGCCGTGAGTTGAAAAAGGTTGGGAAACGCTGGCCTAAGACTTCACACTACTTAGAGGCACCGTGATCCTAAGAGCCCTTATAACACTAGTCAACTAATTTTAACTTTTTTTTTTTTTTTGTAACATGAGAGAAAATACCTCATCTTAAAGGAACTTTCTTGCGCTGAATTCGATTATGCATTCCGTTTTTCTCCATCACGTACATTTTTCCCGCAACAGAGGAATTCTTGAAAAATTCCCTCCAAACTGTTTCTTTTTCGCGTATTTCATAACCCTAGTTTTTGTCCCCTTACGAATAATAACACAACAATTAAACCAAAGAAACCTTTTATTGATGTTCAATAAACCCTCCAAGTTTTATAACAATCACGTTACTATTTTGAGCGAGATAAAAATATTTATATATATACTGTGTGTTATGTTCATTGCACCATATTTCAGATCTCTTGTTTTGGGGAAGAAACGATTTACTTCATTACAGCAAGCACGGACATTAACATGACTGTTTACAATATTCAACCGTAGACTCACTTGTATCACTTTCTGTATAATTAGAACTTTACCTAAACTTCAAGAGTGAATGAAAGTGGAATTCAATGTGAATTTGATAATATGTACGGCATATATATATACAATATTCCGACTTCTTTCCGTTGTCTACCTTAAATTATCCTGTCAAATATGTGCAAGCAAAAGAAATAATGAAATATAAACTTATTGCTGACAAAAGGAGAATACAACGTCAAATATGCTTCTTTGGTAGATCCTAATAAGACACTACTGCAACAACTAGTGAAGATTTCAAGCATTTGAGACACACGTTCCCTAACCTGAGTGATGCTATGATTTCAGTGGGAGTGTTTGTTGATCCCCAGATTAGGAAACTTATGCTTGATGATAGCTTTGACAGCAAGTTAAACAGTGCCAGGCTTGCGGCCTGGACAGCATTTAAGTGCGTTGTGCGCAACATTCTGGGCAATAACAAAGCGGAGAATCACAGTGAAATCGTGCAGGACATGCTACAGAAATACTGTACAAAGAATTGGGTTGTAGGATGACTTTAAAAATCTACTTAGTACACTCTCATCTTAGCTTATTTCGTGCCAATGTAGGTGCTGTCAGCGACGAATAGGGGGAAAGATTCTACCACGACTTAATAGCAATGGAAAAATTGCACCAGGAATGATGAGATACTTCAATGATGAGGGGTTATTGTCGGGGTCTTGTTAGAGAATGCAACACTTCTTATGAAAGAAGGATATAGTGTACATTTGTGTAACTCAATGGAAGTTCGATACATTCTGGTAGCTTTAATAATTGTTTCATGACATTCTTGTATAATAGTTTTATTGTTTATTGTAAATTGTGATACATGTAAATTTCCTGCATTCTATTTTATATATGTGCTTGCGTAACGAAGCAAATCGTTTCTTCAATCAAATCAACAGATCTGAAAGCATAGACATATAAATATCTTTATTTCAGTAGAAATAAAAACGCGATTGTTGTAAAATTTGCAGGGTTTATTGTGTATTAATCAAGGTTACAAGGCTAAGGAGACAAGAGCTAGGGTTATGAAATACGCAAAAAAAGGGAAAAAAATGAGGGAATTTCCTTAAAATCCTTCTGTTGCGGAGAAACCGTACGTGATGAAGAAAAATTGAATGCATATTCGAATTCAGTGCATACTGTTCCTTAAAGATTAGGTGTTTTATCTTATGTTACAAAAACCTTGTTAACTAGTGTAATTGGTGTTCAATCTTGATAATTACAAGTAGGAAATTCTGTAGATCGTCCTCCTCATCAAAGCTGATAACCAAAGTAAAACCAATATTATAGCCGATTTAAGTATTCTGTGAACAAAACAATACGTCTGTTGTAAAAAAAAAGAAAAGAAAGAAAAAAAGAAAAAAAGGTAACAGTTTCGTCAACTAACTACCCAATTTGATTTCATCAGACACTATAAACCATGTCACGTCGCTAACAATTCAGTTAAAATGGACATATATACAAGGTGTTAATGAACTATACCGACAAACTGTAAGAGGTGATTCCTCACATCAAAATAAGATTAAAAAAATCATATGAACCTATGGCGAAAAGTGCATAATTTCGGAGCTAGGGCTGTCCAAAATCGCGAAAAAGTTAAATTTCAATAGGAACAATTTTGAATTCCAGAAACTGTGAATGGTGGTTCCTATCCGCGTAAAGGAAGCCAGGCATACACAAACCCAAAGTGCATATTTCATTAATTGTCAATAAGTGTAGAGGATATTCCCTAAAAGGTGTAATTCTCAGTTATGTTTTCAATAGAGTTTTCAGATATGTCTTGATTTCAAGAAGGGTCCAAAGTAGGTAAGAGGTAAACCTTGACAACAATGGACATTAAATGCTTCAGAGGGAAGGCGGAAGTGGTAGGAATCGGCAGCTCCATGTTTCGTTGTGTTCGTAATAACGTGTGATGTTATGTATTTCGACACGGAATATTTCACATTTTCTTCACTTACAAGCGTGAAATAAAATATTGCACCATGAGTTTCCCCAAGTACGAGAGACCGTGCTGCAGACGATCCTTAACACTTCCGACATCACGCCAAAGGATTCCGTGTTTACTATTATCAAGGCTTATCGTTTGCCTACATTGGACACATCATAAACTCAGTCCATATCTCAAAATTCGGTTGAAGTCATGTCTGGGAATTTCATCCTGCAGTGAATATCCGTACACCCATTGAACATTAATAAAATATGCATTTTTGGATTGCGTATGCGTGACTTCCTTTACGCTGATAAAGACCACCATCAAGAGTCTCTCAAATTCGCAATAAGGCCTCTTGAAATGCGTCCTTTTCCCGATTTTGGACAGCCCTAGCTGCTCTGAAACTATGCACTTTTCGCCATAGGTCCATATGAACTTTTTCTCTTATTTTGATGTGAGAAATCACCTCTTAAAGTTTGTCGGTATAGTTCATTAACACACCCTTAACACACCCTGTATACACACTACACACACACACACACACACACACACACACATATATATATATATATATATATATATATATATATACAGTGGATCAAAAAATATTTCCGTACAGATGTTTCCCAGAAATAAATCTTACAAAATACAGAAAGGAAACGAAAATTTCTATGAGTTTTCTATATATACCCTGTTTCAAAAGGAATAAACGTATTACGAAGAATTATTTTGTCCAAACAGTCGATCGCTACGCCTCGGTTAGGCTATTGGAGAAACGAATACATAATATAGTTCATATTAATAGCCGCTAGATGTCAGTTTTCTTCTGTTTTGTTTGGTAACCGTCATATGTTTGAAATGGCTACTCCGCAGCAGAAATCACATTGTGTTCTCGAGTTTGCGAAGTGCAGTTCCGTGATTACAGTGCAAAGATGTTTCAGGTTGAGGTACCAAATTGGTCGTCCGAATGGGTGGAACATTCGCAGATGGTATCGACAGTTTGTAGATACAAGATGTTTATAAAAGGAAGGAGTCCTGGCCGCCCTCGTGTTCCTGAAGAAAATGTTGCACAAATTCAAACTGCTTTCCAACGTACTCCTTCAAAATCAACTCGTCGTGCCAGTCAGGAGTTACAAGTGCGACAACAATAATTTGGCATGGTTTGGGACGTCGGTTTGTTATGAAGCCGTACAGGTTACAGCTGTTGCAAGCTCTGCGTCCTGATGACAAACGTAAACGTGTGGCATTTTGTAACGAGATTCTGGATGCTATTGACAATGAGAACACTTTTGCACAACGCATCGTGTTCAGTGATCAAGCAACTTTCCGTGCTAGCGGTCAGGTAAACAAACAAAATGTTCGAATTTGGGACCTACTGAACCCACATGCAGTCATTGAACATGTACGAAATTCGCACAAAGTCAATATGTTTTGTGCGATATCCCTATCATTTGTTTAAGGTTCATTCTTCTTTAATGGAAACACGGTTAACAGTCAGCAGTATCTCGCTATGTTACAAAACTGGTTGTTTCCGATGCTGCACGAAGACGACTTCATTTTTCAGCAAGACGGGGCACCCCGTCACTGAAGTCGCCAAGTGCGTGAATGTCTGACTGAAACTCTACCGAACCGTTAGATTGGTCGTCAAGGAGCTGGCGACTTAGCATGTCTCAGCTGGCCTACACGGCCACCGGATTTCACACCCTGTGACTACTTCCTGTGGGGTTTCGTTAAAGACAACGTTTATGTACCACCACTCCACAGAACCTGGAAGAGTTGAAGAACCGGATCCGTACTGCCATAACATCAGTGACGCAGGATATGCTTGCCCGAGTATGGTAGGAATTTGAGTATCGATGTAATATTGTCCGTGTCGCTGATGGAGGACATATTTAGCATTTGTAATTTGAACTTGAGAGGTTTGTAAATATGTGTGTGAAATTTCATATTCGTACGTCTTAAAGTTTAGTATGTATGCGAAATACCTATATTCTTTTTGAAACAGGATATATATATATATATATATATATATATATATATATATATATATATATATATATATATATATATATATAAAAACATTTGTAATATATAATTCAAAAGAAATTCAAATACCGACGAAATACTGACCATATTACAAATAAAAAATAAAAGTTTCCGTCCACATAAAGAAAGACACATAAATAATGGCACCACATTCTGTTTCGATCACAGTTAGTGGTCGGTTGGTCCACCTTTGGCCTTAAATACTTCTCACATTCGTTTCTGCATTGCAGTGACCAATTTTGATGTAGTTGTAGGGGAATGTTCATCCATTCTTCACGTAATGCATTTTCAACTGGTCTTGGTTTCTAATATTGTGTTCCCTAATGCGTCTCCGCAATTCATCCTACATATGCACAAATGTAACTGCAGTACTGCGTTAGTAGTACTGGTCCCCGTATATCTCGCCGAGTCAGCAAAAATTTCTCGATTCTGATTGGCTGAGAGAGGTCACGTGACGTTAGGCCCCGCCCACGCGGGAAATTCAAATTTTCAGGTCACGTGGTATGACGTCATGAGTCACCCTGCGGGGAAATCCCTCACCAGGGGTTTTTGAAATTCGTTCCCTTTTAGGGGTACAAAATTGCCAAAATATAAACGTAAGCAATACGTTGTACCACGTGTTTGGTTTCGACCCAAGTTATCCCCTTGGATGAGGTCCTATTACCTTATATGGTTATATGGTCATGTATAGGGGTCCATTCCCTTTCATAACATATGGGTATATTGGTGCACCCCTTTAAAAATTTGGGAGGGGTACATTGGCCCACCCCTTAAATTTTAGAAATTGACCATTTTACATATTTGGTATAATAGTATAGGACCCTAATATATATATATTACTATAAATTTGGGTGGTCCACCTCGTTCCCTTTCATGGGTACGAAATTGCCAAATTGTTAGTACAACCACGTGTTTCGTTTTTGACCTAATTTATTCCCTTGGATGAGGTCCTATTACCTTATATGGTTATATGGTCATGTATAGGGGTCTATTACCTATCATAAGACATAGGTACATTTGTGCACCCCTTTAAAAATTTGGGAGGGGTACCTTGGCCCACCCCTTAAATTTTGGAAATTACCCATTTAATATATTTGGTATTATAGTATAGGACCCTAATAGAGATTATTATAAATTTGGTTGGTCCACCTCGTTCCCTTCTAGGGGTACAAAATTGCCAAAATATAAACGTAAGCAATACGTTATACCACGTGTTTGGTTTTTGGTTGATTTTATTCTCTTTGATGAGGTGTTATTACCTTATATGTTCACATGAGCGTATACAGGAGTCTATTACCTTTTATAAGACATGGGTATATTGATGCACCCCGGGAGGGGTACCTTGGCCCAACCCTTTAATTTTGGAAATTGCTTAATTTCATCATGTGGTGTCATAGTACTGGATCCTAATATGTATCATGATAAATTTGGATGGTCCACCTCGTTCCCTTTTAGGGTACAAAATTGTCAAATTTTAGTACAACCACGTGTTTGATTTTTGACTTAATTTATCTCCTTGATGAGGTCCTATTACATCATATAGTTATATGGTCATGTATAGGGGTCCATTCCCTATCATAAGACATAGGTACATTTGTGCACCCCCGGGAGGGGTACAATGGCCCACCTCTTTAATTTGGAAATTGCTCAATTAAACATTTGGTATTACAGTATAGGACCCTAATATGGATCACTATAAATTTGGGTGGTCCACCTCGTTCCCTTTTAGGGGTACGAAATTGTCAAATTTAGGTACAACCACGTGTTTGGTTTTGACCTAATTTATTTCTTTGGATGAGGTACTATTACCTTATATGGTAATGTATAGGTGTTCATTCCCTATCATAAGACATAGGTACATTGATGCACCCCGGGAGGGGATTCGGTATCATAGTACAGGCCTCAACATGTATCATGATAAATTTGGGTGGTCCATCTTGTTCCCTTTCATGGGTAAAAATTGCTAAAATATAAACATAAGCAATATGTTGTACCATGTGTTTGGTTTTTGGCCCAATTTCTCCCCCTTTGATGAGGTTCTATTACCTTATATGGTTATATGGTCATGTATATAGGTTCATTTCCTATCATAAGATATGGGTACGTTGATGCATCCTTTAAAAATTTGGGAGGGGTAACTTGGCACATCCACTCGGTTTTAGAAATTGTTTAATATAAGCATTTGGTATCATAGTACAGGTCTTCAATATGTACCACTATAAATTTGGATGGTCCACATCGTTCCCTTTTCATAGGTAAAGAACTACCAAAAATCAAATTTCGGAGGTTATTGACCCCATATTTAGCACATTATATGGGTATGTACAGAGGTTTATTACCTTTATATGTTTATGTTCCCTTTTAAATTTGGGAATTATCAAATAACAAAATTCGGTAAACGTTTTCTAGGACCCGTTGGTATTCCTCTTATGGCCAAATATTCAAAATTTAAAGGTTATTGACCGGCTTTATTATTGAATAAGTACAGGATTTATTACTTTTTCCATAAGACACAGGTGTATTTGTGTACCAATCTTAAATTTTGGAAGGGGTACATTTCTTATTGTCGTATCAATAATTGGTAATTGGATAGTATCTCATTCATTGGGTAAATCATTATGACCACGTGATCGGTTATTGACCTATGATGGGATTAGGGGTCCAGGACATTGGTACATTGAAACTTTGTAGGATAATTTGAGAATTGCGTTATTGGTTTTGATTATTCCCGCCAAATATAAACGTAAGCAAGACGTTGTACCACGTGATTGTCCTTGATGAGGTAGTGTACAGGGATTCATTTCCTTTGTTGTGGTACTTCTTAAGTTTGAGTACATTAAACAGTTGGTTCTACTCAGGTAAACAATTGACGGACATTATTGACCTTATTGAACATATTAATTCTAAGACTTAGGTATATCAAGAGAAGTATTCTTTAAATTTGGGAATGGTGATAAACAGAATTTTAACATAAGGTGCGAAATTTGAAACAATACATTGAACTTTAGTCACAGCTCATAGTCTAAGATCATTGGTGGTGATTCATTTGACCTTGAGCTTTAGAAATCTGATAGCTAACCTTATTGAATCTTATGACTCATAGACGAAAGGCAATACATGCTACAACACTGGCAAAGTTATTGTTAATGCTATTTGATTGGTTGATCACTATCTTTCCTGCAATCTGATTGGTTGATCACTATCTTTCGTGCAATCTGATTGGTTGATGATTTTCAAATCTTTGCTGTATTCAGTTTTAAGTTTTGTTTAACATTTAAAAATCTTGGTTTCGTTCAACATTTTGCACTCACTGATAAATATGATCAAAACCGTTTATTTGTTAATCGAATAGTTAAAAACCGGATAAAGTTTGACGGTTAACCGTGAAACGTAAAATTTTTTTTAGTTTGAAATTTTTTTGCTTGAAATTTTTTGTTTGAAAATTTTTTCGTTTCCAAATTTTTTTGTTTCAAAATTTTGTTTGAGATTTTTTCGTTTGAAATTTTTGTTTGAAATTTTTTTTCGTTTGAAATTTTTTGTTTGAAAATTTTTGTTCGAAAATTTTGTTTAAAATTTTTTGTTTAAAATTTTTCGTTTCCAAATTTTTTGTTTGAAATTTTTTGTTTCAAAATTTTGTTTGAAATTTTTTTCGCTTCAAAATTTTGTTTGAAAATTTTTGTTCTCGAAATTTTTGTTTCAATGTTTGAGTTGACATTTTTAAAAGTTTGTGCACTTATTAGTAAAGAACCGGAACTGTTTAGAACAGAAACCTTTGACAACATTGTGGTGCAATAGTACACGTCAGAACCTGGGGTTGTACTTGAAATGAAAAAACACAATTCATTGAAATGGATCATTTTATTACACTCCACATACATCCATACCAGATAGTGGTTCTGGATATTGTCGATACAATGTATTTTGAACTTCTTGCACTAGTTTGTCTTTAGCATATAATTTTAATTCCAGTTGAAGTCTTTTAAGGTCTAATGCAATATCAATTGGTGGAAACTCAATGTCCATTTGATCACAAATAAACTGTTTATCAATACAGGTATGCACTAGCCGGAACTGTTTAGAACAAAAACATCTGGCAACGTTGTGGTGCACGTCAGAACATGATAATGCAACGTCATCAGTTTTGCATCATATATAAGTATCGTTCGAGTTAGTATTCATGATAACATCATCATGGCTACTTGTCTGCAGTTTCTAAACACACGTGATTTGATGAAATCATTTACCAAGATTACTGATTTACAACAAAATGTACCTTATAGAATCTTAGCTAGCCAAATGATCCCTACAAAGTTTGGATTAAGAATCGTAGTGAAGCTTGAAAATGATAAGAATATAATTTTACCAGCAAGATATTTACCCATGGAACCATCAAAACAAGAAGAACTGTTGCGTTTCTTAAATACTGGATCTGTATCTTTATGTTACAAAGGATTCTTGGGTCGAAGTCATCAATTTGAATTTAGTACATAGCCGGATTCGTCAGCAAAATCATGAATCAGCACATTTCTTTCCAATGACGTCAGCTGTAGTTGTATGAATTGGGTTGGTCGGCATGACGTCAGCAACTGTGATGAAATCATGAATTCAAACGTCAGCACATTCCTTACCAATGACGTCAGCAATAACTATAAACCAGCAAATACAGTGTCATCCCACGAAATCATTTGAGCAAGTGCTTTTCAGGAGGAAAGATGTGTACTTCTAACGATAAAGAGTTCATCTTCGCAAGCTATTATCCAATAAATATATTTCAAACAAAGCATGTGATGATTGGTATCAGTGCTAGAACATTTGAACCGGTGATTCGATTGGGCAAAGCAGAACAATTTGGTGTACAACTGACCTGTGAAGAATGGCAAATATTATGTTCACGAATCGACCAAATGAACGATTATTTTCATGATGAGCTAAATGTGACCATAGTCAAATCATTAGGCTCAAATCATGAAGTGGTGCTGCGTACAGTCCTCGAAGAGAAGATGGTGCTGTTACGTAAAAAGAGTACATTTCATGTCCCTCGCAATATGGTGTATCTAACGGAAACAGAATGGAACAAATTCATCAACGTATTCCAGTGTGTGAAACATGCAGTGGAAGTGTGTAACAAAACTAGTATATTCCTGAAAAAGTACTATTTTGAAAAATGTGTTATGCATATTGTACAACATGTATCTAGATATTGTGATGGTTGTCAACATCGTTCGTGGGTGCATAACTGTATTGATAAACAGTTTATTTGTGATCAAATGGACATTGAGTTTCCACCAATTGATATTGCATTAGACCTTAAAAGACTTCAACTGGAATTAAAATTATATGCTAAAGACAAACTAGTGCAAGAAGTTCAAAATACATTGTATCGACAATATCCAGAACCACTATCTGGTATGGATGTATGTGGAGTGTAATAAAATGATCCATTTCAATGAATTGTGTTTTTTCATTTCAAGTACAACCCCAGGTTCTGACGTGTACTATTGCACCACAATGTTGTCAAAGGTTTCTGTTCTAAACAGTTCCGGTTCTTTACTAATAAGTGCACAAACTTTTAAAAATGTCAACTCAAACATTGAAACAAAAATTTCGAGAACAAAAATTTTCAAACAAAATTTTGAAGCGAAAAAAATTTCAAACAAAATTTTGAAACAAAAAATTTCAAACAAAAAATTTGGAAACGAAAAATTTTAAACAAAAAATTTTAAACAAAATTTTCGAACAAAAATTTTCAAACAAAAAATTTCAAACGAAAAAAATTTCAAACAAAAATTTCAAACGAAAAAATCTCAAACAAAATTTTGAAACAAAAAAATTTGGAAACGAAAAAATTTTCAAACAAAAAATTTCAAGCAAAAAAATTTCAAACTAAAAAAAATTTTACGTTTCACGGTTAACCGTCAAACTTTATCCGGTTTTTAACTATTCGATTAACAAATAAACGGTTTTGATCATATTTATCAGTGAGTGCAAAATGTTGAACGAAACCAAGATTTTTAAATGTTAAACAAAACTTAAAACTGAATACAGCAAAGATTTGAAAATCATCAACCAATCAGATTGCACGAAAGATAGTGATCAACCAATCAGATTGCAGGAAAGATAGTGATCAACCAATCAAATTGCATTAACAATAACTTTGCCAGTGTTGTAGCATGTATTGCCTTTCGTCTATGAGTCATAAGATTCAATAAGGTTAGCTATCAGATTTCTAAAGCTCAAGGTCAAATGAATCACCACCAATGATCTTAGACTATGAGCTGTGACTAAAGTTCAATGTATTGTTTCAAATTTCGCACCTTATGTTAAAATTCTGTTTATCACCATTCCCAAATTTAAAGAATACTTCTCTTGATATACCTAAGTCTTAGAATTAATATGTTCAATAAGGTCAATAATGTCCGTCAATTGTTTACCTGAGTAGAACCAACTGTTTAATGTACTCAAACTTAAGAAGTACCACAACAAAGGAAATGAATCCCTGTACACTACCTCATCAAGGACAATCACGTGGTACAACGTCTTGCTTACGTTTATATTTGGCGGGAATAATCAAAACCAATAACGCAATTCTCAAATTATCCTACAAAGTTTCAATGTACCAATGTCCTGGACCCCTAATCCCATCATAGGTCAATAACCGATCACGTGGTCATAATGATTTACCCAATGAATGAGATACTATCCAATTACCAATTATTGATACGACAATAAGAAATGTACCCCTTCCAAAATTTAAGATTGGTACACAAATACACCTGTGTCTTATGAAAAAAGTAATAAATCCTGTACTTATTCAATAATAAAGCCGGTCAATAACCTTTAAATTTTGAATATTTGGCCATAAGAGGAATACCAACGGGTCCTAGAAAACGTTTACCGAATTTTGTTATTTGATAATTCCCAAATTTAAAAGGGAACATAAACATATAAAGGTAATAAACCTCTGTACATACCCATATAATGTGCTAAATATGGGGTCAATAACCTCCGAAATTTGATTTTTGGTAGTTCTTTACCTATGAAAAGGGAACGATGTGGACCATCCAAATTTATAGTGGTACATATTGAAGACCTGTACTATGATACCAAATGCTTATATTAAACAATTTCTAAAACCGAGTGGATGTGCCAAGTTACCCCTCCCAAATTTTTAAAGGATGCATCAACGTACCCATATCTTATGATAGGAAATGAACCTATATACATGACCATATAACCATATAAGGTAATAGAACCTCATCAAAGGGGGAGAAATTGGGCCAAAAACCAAACACATGGTACAACATATTGCTTATGTTTATATTTTAGCAATTTTTACCCATGAAAGGGAACAAGATGGACCACCCAAATTTATCATGATACATGTTGAGGCCTGTACTATGATACCGAATCCCCTCCCGGGGTGCATCAATGTACCTATGTCTTATGATAGGGAATGAACACCTATACATTACCATATAAGGTAATAGTACCTCATCCAAAGAAATAAATTAGGTCAAAACCAAACACGTGGTTGTACCTAAATTTGACAATTTCGTACCCCTAAAAGGGAACGAGGTGGACCACCCAAATTTATAGTGATCCATATTAGGGTCCTATACTGTAATACCAAATGTTTAATTGAGCAATTTCCAAATTAAAGAGGTGGGCCATTGTACCCCTCCCGGGGGTGCACAAATGTACCTATGTCTTATGATAGGGAATGGACCCCTATACATGACCATATAACTATATGATGTAATAGGACCTCATCAAGGAGATAAATTAAGTCAAAAATCAAACACGTGGTTGTACTAAAATTTGACAATTTTGTACCCTAAAAGGGAACGAGGTGGACCATCCAAATTTATCATGATACATATTAGGATCCAGTACTATGACACCACATGATGAAATTAAGCAATTTCCAAAATTAAAGGGTTGGGCCAAGGTACCCCTCCCGGGGTGCATCAATATACCCATGTCTTATAAAAGGTAATAGACTCCTGTATACGCTCATGTGAACATATAAGGTAATAACACCTCATCAAAGAGAATAAAATCAACCAAAAACCAAACACGTGGTATAACGTATTGCTTACGTTTATATTTTGGCAATTTTGTACCCCTAGAAGGGAACGAGGTGGACCAACCAAATTTATAATAATCTCTATTAGGGTCCTATACTATAATACCAAATATATTAAATGGGTAATTTCCAAAATTTAAGGGGTGGGCCAAGGTACCCCTCCCAAATTTTTAAAGGGGTGCACAAATGTACCTATGTCTTATGATAGGTAATAGACCCCTATACATGACCATATAACCATATAAGGTAATAGGACCTCATCCAAGGGAATAAATTAGGTCAAAAACGAAACACGTGGTTGTACTAACAATTTGGCAATTTCGTACCCATGAAAGGGAACGAGGTGGACCACCCAAATTTATAGTAATATATATATATTAGGGTCCTATACTATTATACCAAATATGTAAAATGGTCAATTTCTAAAATTTAAGGGGTGGGCCAATGTACCCCTCCCAAATTTTTAAAGGGGTGCACCAATATACCCATATGTTATGAAAGGGAATGGACCCCTATACATGACCATATAACCATATAAGGTAATAGGACCTCATCCAAGGGGATAACTTGGGTCGAAACCAAACACGTGGTACAACGTATTGCTTACGTTTATATTTTGGCAATTTTGTACCCCTAAAAGGGAACGAATTTCAAAAACCCCTGGTGAGGGATTTCCCCGCAGGGTGACTCATGACGTCATACCACGTGACCTGAAAATTTGAATTTCCCGCGTGGGCGGGGCCTAACGTCACGTGACCTCTCTCAGCCAATCAGAATCGAGAAATTTTTGCTGACTCGGCGAGATATACGGGGACCAGTACTACTGCGTTACCACTAATAGAGCAAGCTACTGTCATCTGTAACCACTGCAAGCGCTGTTTGGAGTGTGTTTTGCTTCCTCCTTTTGTATATTTGTGTACGGAAACTCTTTTGACCTCAATTTTCAGCAACTTAACTTAAATCGTCAGTTATAGTATTGGTATACTCAATGCCATCACTATAATGTGTATACAAGTGGACACAAGCAAATTCAGCTAATATAATTGCGTTTTATTATTTGTTATCAGTTATTATAACATTTTGAAATTACTAATCTCTGGCGTCCGAAAACTTATTTGACCCATTGTATACATACATACATACATACATATATATATATATATATATATATATATATATATATATATATATATATATATATATATATATATATATATATTGTAAATTATTCATTGTAGCTTCGGAAAATTCAAGATTACTAATGAAACTCCAACTGAACAAAGGTGTATATATATTTAAGGTTATATATTTGTAGTAAAGTTTGGGCTATATAACATAACCTTCCTCAGACACATTATGAGAGAAATATCAAATTTTGACAGCTTATGTGCAATGCATACAATTAAGAGTTTCATAACAGGTGCGCATAAAGAGAAAAATGAAATATTTGAGTTTTACTTCCCACGGTTATGCTAAAGGAGACGGTGATGATGAGAAATGAATGAAACGGTAGAATGAAGAAAGTGGGAGGAAACGTGAGAACCCCGAGAAAACCCACGCACACGGTGTTTGTCCACCACAAAGTTCACTTGGCGGGGGCTGGGATCGAACCCGAGACCCTAAGCACAGAGGTGAACGCTCTACCACTGAGCCACCGCGGCCCCGCACATAAAGAGAAAGTGACTACAGTAATTAAAAATTTACTTTTTAGAGCAAATTAAAAGTTCACGTTTACTGCAATTAAAAATTTAATTTTTAGAGCCAATTAAAAGCTTACGTTTTGTAAAGAAAAAGTGTGCGTGTCTTGCATGTGTCTGAGGAAGGTTATGTTACATAGCCGAAACTGTAACACAAATATATCATCTCAAAATGTACATACTGCTTTGGTTAGTTGAAGATACATACATACATGCATGTATATACCATGATCATCCTCTTTCATTTTCAATTCCTTATACTCGATCCCGTAGACGGTAAATTGTGATGCATATGCTGATGAGAAAAAGCTCGTACCGCAAAAGAATAAATCAATGCATATATAATTTGCTGAAATTTTATGTACGATCAAAGGGAGCTTCTAGAAAGTAAGTTTCTTAACATGACTGTACAATACTTGTGGCAGATTATATAAAAAAAAGTATTATCGGAAATCACAAATGAGATATACTGAATATTAGCAGTCAATTTTCGATATCACTATACGAATAGGAGTGGGCTTGAACGCCTCAGCCCTTGTTTACGCTACTGGTCTGCAGTGTGGATTTATGCATATATATATTTTTTAAATAAAATATACCCATTTTATAATAGTTCTTACACTTCTGTCTAAACCACAAGCAGCTCTTTCTGCTGTTTTATTAAATGTAATATGGATCCACGTTTATATTTATTTTACGCGAAGTTGAAACACTTTGTGTATAGTTCTAATATCGGAATGCATTGCTTTGTGTGGTGATCTTTTTCATTTCAATTTTACACTTAAAATCACAACGATCATTTTAATAATATTATGACACAACTAACCAAGAAATGGATTGTGTATTGATTTTAGTGCACCTTATTTTCTGGCCACCCTGTAAAATAATGCAGTAAATCGCTCATGCCTTCTATTTCGATAATAACCTCCAACCAATAACAGCATAAATACAACAGCGACTTCACAAAACAAACGCAGAAACTTGTAGGATAGGTGGGTTATCAATCCATCAATGAGATTCATGAAAGAAACGTTAGAACTAGAGAGAATAGCCACACCATAATTATGCACATTGATGTATGCACATTTCTATATATATATATATATATATATATATAAATAATTTTAAAAACACTTGTATCGAAACGTATTGCCATAGGCGTCTTACTATAAATATTGGGAGTTTCTTTTCTTTTTCTTTTTTTCCTTTTTTTACGACAGAGTTCTGGATTTATTTTCAAATTGCCTTATATAAGCTGGGTGATTCACTTAACTGAGTTCATTTGATCCAGCCATCTTACAAATACAAGCAAATCACTTAAGTAGCTGCAATAATGTACAATATAAGCCAAAAATATGCGCAAGAGATTATTACTGGTTGTCTGCGGCTATTTTTTGTGTGACAGCCTTTTATGTATTTATGCCGTTAAATGGATATTGTATCATAATCAGGAATTAACAACATTGGCGTGGTCAAATACATTCGAAACCATAAGCAAATTTATGAAGAAACTCAGTATTTCAGCTGAAAGAAAAAATGAAAGAACATTTCGGCGTTGATCTGTCAGGTATCTCTATGAATAAGAGAAGTATAGACTGACTGAGCGATCAGTATCTAGCCCAAACTGGTTAGGCTATAAGCATAAAGTTCGAACAGTACAGAGAATTTGTGACATAAGGTACCACTAAGAAAAGACTTTTGGTATTTCAACAAGGGAGGGATGCTAATATTGAGTTGGTTGTCATTAATATAATAAGGTGTAAATATTTCGCAATTCCATAAATTTAGAGACTAGCATTTGATGTTTGGACCTTCCACTTAAAAAAATACAAGAAGTGAACACGTGTTTCGACATTCTTTTTGGATTGGAATGGATTGGAATGTGTTGGATATAATTTACTAAGATACCCATACGAGACGTTCGAATTTTGTGCTAGTTTCCGAGTTTACATGAATTTTATATTAAAAGAGAAGGAGGGACGCAATAAATGTCGTCCGCAGTAACACGTGGGGACATTTTAGTCTATATATAATAAAGTTTGTAGTAGAGCGTAATCGTAATCTAAACATTATATCTCAATGTAAATGCATGACAAACAGACCATAATAATAATAATAATAATAATAATAATAATAATAATAATAATAATAATAATAATAATAATAATAATTATTATTATTATTATTATTATTATTATTATTATTATTATTATAATCCTTTATTTGAAGCACTTAGTATCAAAATTTGCCACATCCATTTTAGTAGGGAGCCGGCTCCATAAGGAATACACGTTTCATTTCAACTTCATGTAAAAGTTTTATACTTTTCTTTAATTTGAACATATATATGTATTAAGAACGATTTCAGTTCGAGTGGACACTTGTACGCCAGGTAGGGGGCTCCGTGTGGCACCATAACCCACCGAGTACTTTCTTGGATAAAAAAATCGCATATGTCGCATATGTAATAAACACAAAAGGCACTAGTGTGTATTACTGGGCAAGTACGTCTGAAGTATGGATCCATACGGTACTCTGCTAACATAAGGTCCTAAACAGAAAGGAACCTCCACGAATGCATAACTAAAGGAGTGCAGTATTGTCAACTTTTCCGACATTTTTCTGTATCTCGGAAACTTCTTGAGATATCGAGTTCGAACAAATTAGAAAATAAACTTCATGACATGATCTATGAGGGGTTGACATAAGAGACCTTTTTTCTAATTACTTTAATGTTTTCTGTTAGTTCTGTATATAATTTTCTGCTGAGTTGGCAATATTGATAAGCTTATTTCTATGGTTTATGTTACACAAGACGTCCCCCTGAAGTAGATAAATATTCATGGTAAAACATTTACATTATATAGTTTTACATTTATTTAAGAGTGTCACTCCTACAAAATTCACTCTATATATTCACAGTATCTTTCAATATGCATTCGGTCACACGCATTGAATTAACAAACGAAATGTATAAATGAATGAAATTGTTTATTTCCGTTTCATCAAATAGTTTGCATACCTCTTACTATGTCATTGATCACAATTCTTTCCAATTTTGCTTCCTTCACTTGCATGATCCTGTAGTTTTGCAGGTGCATCTATCTAATATAAATAAAATAAAGAGTTTGTTTGTGTGTCTGTCTGTCTGTCTGTCTGTGTGCGGCCTGGGAACCAGACGAGTTGACCGAGAGCTGCCAAATTTTGGTCAGGGTTACCTTGGCCCAGGCCCCAGATCAAGACGAAGCCATTTTCTCAAATTTCAAACCAGGGGGTCTCAAGGGAGGCGTTTACCGGAACCGGCTTGGGAACCAGACAAATTGACCGAGAGTTACCACATTTTAGTCACGAATACCTTGGTCAAGGCTCCAGACCAGAGTTATATATTTTTTGTCAAAATTCGAACCAGGGGGGTCTCAAAGGGGCGTTTACCGGGACATGTAAAAGTAGTAGAAAATGGCCAATATTATTGTGTAATTCATAGTTTTCGCGTTCGCTGAAATCAATGATGACACTCTGATCGCATTAACTTCCAAACTCACCATATTCAGGCCGAGGGTCACCGGGAGAGGGGCGAATACCGAAACATATAAAAGTTCTCCAAAATGACCGATATTAGCGTCAAATCCATAGTTTTCGCGGTCGCTGAGATCAATGGTGACACTTCCATTAGCGAAGATTTGCAAATTCAGCTACCATTGTATGCGGGCCGGTAGTCAGCGGGGGAGTGGGGACGGAATGCAGAGACATGTAAAGATAATCCAAAATGATCGATATTAGTGTCAATCTCATAGTTTTTGCAGTCGCTGAAATCAATGGTGACACTTTCATTAGTGATGACTTGCAAATCCAGCTACGGGCGGGGTGTCAGCGGGGGAGGGGGATAGCGAGACATGTAAAAGTAATCCAAAATTATCGATATTAGTGTCAGATCCATAGTTTTCGCGGTCGCTGGAATGAATGGTAATACTTCCACAGGCGTTGACTTCCAAATACTGCCCCCATGCGAAGAATGGGTATATTCAGCTAGTATAAAATAAAGTTTAACAAGTTCTTTCGCCACAGGTAATGTTTGCCACACTGGAACAAGCTTGTTGTCTACCTTGATCCATGCATACAAGCAGGTGTCTGGAACAAGCATAATCTGTTTGTGGGCTGAAAGTCATATGCTTGCTTGGAAGATGCTCCTTTTCACGTGTAGCTTCACAGCTTCGCTTGTGACGGTATTTTCTCAACATCTCGAGTGTTGTGACAGAGCATCTTCATTCGTAGGTGATTAACATTGCCATTGCTTTCGTCTTTGCAGTACATTCTGCACACAAGTTTGTTGCAGCATCTTCCAAACAGTTATTACAAATACTGTTCTAGTAAGACTTGCAAAATCTGCTTGTACATTTTTGATGGTCTCCGCTGTTTTTAAACATCGTTCTCCCTTAAACTTAAAACCAGATGTGTTGTCTGACCCAGTCAAAGAATGAAACAGAGCCAATGCTTTGCACTTTTTGTTTCCTAATGTTGCCGTAAGATAGTTAATGGATATCATTCTTGTTTGTTTTTCCAGCTTTAAATGTCACCCAGATTTCTGCTTCTGGGTTGACATTTAGTATGTGGTGAAAATTACTCACAAGAATTAGTATCACATATTTGTCTCCAGTGTGAATCAATTCCACGAAAGATGTCTGTAGGAAATGAAGAGCATGTATGGCAATTCAAGTATCTGCCTCCTAATGATTGCATTCTTCCATTTGAATGCCAGTTAATATATAGTGTTCCAGGAAGTCCATGCCTAAGAGCTCCACCATCATTTCAATGAAGTCAAAAGTATCTGATGCCATTAAATTCTCATCTTCAGTTACGTTATACGTGGTAATTGTTTCCAAAAGACGTGTAAGCAAATCTGAGCTTTTGCAAGTGTGGAGAACACCATCAATGGAAAATACTGGTGGGTATGAACAAGGTTCATGGCGGAAAAATTGTTCCAAGTTGCCCCGCAAACTTCCAATGAAATAAATGCCTGTCCATACAGGTTGTTCTGTTGCTTATATTGCTCTAGTTTTTAGATGCAGGTTTTGCTGCAATACGTTTTCGGTCATGGAAAAGTAGCAGATTAATTTTCGTAATAGGAGTCTTGAAGAGCCTCTCTTTCTTATGGAGGATCTCCTCCTCAAATCTGAAGTACTGCTCTTGCCCTGTCCTTTCCAACACACGGGTAGATTCTGCTGGTAAGGTACCGAGGCACACAAGATTGTCTAACGATACCAGATCTGTAGTGGGTTACTCGAAGGTGTTCCCCGTGTTAATTATGATTTCTACTAGGTCAGTTACATGACTTTGGAAATGACTCTGGTATGCAAATCCTTCGTGACAACGCAGTTTTTCTTCATCGTTCCTACTGCTTCCAGAACTGAAATCATGCAGAATGCGACAAATTTCCGGTCCTGTCAGAATGCAACGTCCCAGCATTGTCGGGCTTTCTGTAATACCTGCGATTCTACCTACTCCTTTAACTTTCTTATTCACCTGTTCGTGTGCTTGATCAATGGAAATTTAAGAAAACCGACGATTGCTTCTGGATATAATTAATGTCCCCTACGAAACTCTTCCTCAGTTGATGGTGGTAGAGATTCCAAGTCTCTAATAAAAACTAGAACTCACCGGGCGTAATTGTGATGATCTAGGGCAAAGAAGAGATGAACCAGTTGTCTCAAGGTGGCAATCATGAGATCCAATTTTCGTTCTCGGTGTGACTTTATGAACGTGAGCGTAAGTAGTTTGTACTTATGAACAACTAGCCAGAAATGTCTCTAGGAGCATCAGCAAACCACTCCTCCATGGCAATGTCGCCTTCATGGTTCTCTTAAGAATTCTTCAAAAGGATGTCAAAGGCTGCGACAGTTTACTTATTGGGCATACTGTGTACACATTGGATCACTTGCTCTCAGGAAGGATACGGCTGCGGCTTCTGACATTGTTACTCGTGCCTGTGCAAGGAATTCAGCCAATCCAGAACACCTTAACAAGTCTCCCATGCTTGCCCACAAAACCATTTCAATCTGGAGTCCTCCTACCATGACAATAAACTTATCATCACCAAATGCTTCAGGGAAAATCCATTGCACTTGTTCTGCAAGGGCGAATAGAGATTGGTCCACAACCAACACTGGTATTCGATGAAGGTTAAGATAGTTTGTAATTTTCGCTACTATGTCCATACCATGTGCAATCGTTGCTGGTGTAGCTGCCTTTTGAATTGTCATTTGGAACCAAAACTTTAATATGAAGCCAAAAATGTCTTTAACCCTGCGTTAGACGCGTACGTTTTGGTTGCGCTACTAGGCGCGTGGGTGACATGTGTCACCCACCTATTAAAATGTAAGAATAAGTAAAATTATCTTTAAATGACGATTCTTTCATTTATTTGATAAATTGTTAATCACAGGTTATATTTTTGGTTGTACACAGCGTTGTACTCAATATAACAGTATTTTGTTTTATGACTACTAGTCTGATTCCAATCAGGTTACACAAATGTCTTTGAGATGTCCTCCACTCATCCATCTCTTACATATCAAGCACCTCTGGCTTTTAGTTTTGGCTCTGCCTCTTCCATAAGTATGTCAACATCCTCTGGAGCATAATGGCTTCTTAACATTGGCCATTTCTTATTTTTTAACATCAAGTAACAGTCGCAGTCGCCCCTCTTCCTAATTTCAAGTGTAATTTCGGGAATACAGCATATTCGTTGTATCTGAGATTTAATTATTTCCCAGCCAATATCCTCAAAAAAAAAAAAAAAAAAAAAACTCCTTCGTGACAATTAAGGTGAATTGGTATTGAATTTCAGAATACAAAGTGCATTAATATCACATATGTTTAGAAGATCAAAATATTACACGATGGACCATCTTGTTCCGACTCAATGTTGTGGTCACTTGCACTCACGTAATAAATTTCATAATCACTTTCATCAGAACACACCTCCAACTCCTCCTATTCCTCCTCAAGTCACTGCAGAACGACATTCTTATATTTTGCCATCTCTGTCTTCCGGCGTTTTGACATTTTACTTGTTACGTATATAGGCGCGTGGTTGACAATTGTCACCCAAACACGCTTGCAGCAGAGAGAACTTATTTCTTAGAAAGTGTACACGGTGGGCAGAAGTGTACTACTGCCATCATAACAAACATCAACAACTAACGTTCAGTTACTGAAAGGCGCGACACGGAATACCAACGCACAGTGTTGCAAATTTGAGAAAAAAATCACTGGGTGACACCTGTCATCCACGCGTCTAATCTAGGGTTAAAATAGACGAAAAATTGAAAAGCTACAAGAATATCAATACTTTTGCTTTCTCCGAAAAGGGAGCCGTAGCCCCCTATACCCAGAGAGCACCCCCGAGGGATGACCATTGTCCACTCGAACTGAAACTGTCATTTGGACTCAAAACTTTAATATGAAGCGAAAAATGTCTTTAAAATAAACGAAAAATTCGAAAGGAACAAGAACAGCAATATTTTATCTTCTCCGAAAAGAATGCCGTAAAGCCCTATACCCAGAGCGCTCTCCAAGGGGTGATCATTGTCCACTCGAACTGAAATTGTCATCTGGAGCCAAAACTTTAATATGACGCCAAAAATGTCCTAAAAATAGACAACACATTCGAAAGCTACAAGAACATCAACATTTTGCCTTCTCCGAAAATAGACCGTAGCCCTCTATACCCAGAGAGCTCCCTCCATGGATGAGCATTGTCCACTTGGACTGAACTTATCATTTGGAGCTAAAACTTTCATATAAAGCCAAAATATAAACTCTTACATCAATTTGAAATGACTGCGTTCCGGATACCCCACTATTTAGTTTAGTTTCGATTAGAGGAATCTTGCAAAACGTGTAGTGAATCTCCATGTATATGCGTACAAAGAGCCATATTTTAACTAGTTTTATAGTATGACATATTAAGCTTTTAAAAAAATACTGTTTCCATGGAGTTCCTTTAGATCAAACATATAACAAACGACATATAACTAAATTTCGGTAAAAATTGATTTCACGGTTTTTGATACTAGGCGCCATATTTGATTTATATTCTGCAATAATCAATCGCAAATAATACACAATCTATAGAACACATTCCGTTTTGATTAAACTTGACGTAGAGATAGGCCTTGATTTGCTTGTTACGTACATGTGCGATTTGCTTTTGTAGACCTTTAGTTTGCTAGTTGTTGACCACCAAATTTCGAGTTTGTACTAACTCAAATGGTCTCAAAATATCATTAATTCCTGTTTAGAACAAAAGTTACAGGATATATGAACGGCGCGAGCGAACATAATGTATGCTACTGTTAGAAAGATGGCACAACGTGTTTATAAATGGACACTGACTGTCGTTAGGTAACATTGTAGTTAGCCTGTGTAAACAAGATGAGATTGATTTGAGATTCATTATGATTTAAGAGTGTGTTATTTGTTCAATCTTAAATAGATTCGTTAGATCTTAAATGATTAACATAAGCGTGTAAAAATGGATTAATAAGACCGTAATAATGAATGTAATAAAGATCAGTAATTATAATATAATTTGTTATGAATGTAAGGAGAGAAATGACATGACAACATCTATGAATCAAAGGAACAAGTCAGTGTCCATTTATAAACACTTTGTGCATCTTCCCAACAGTCACATTTTCTAACTTACCCGTGGGAAGGAAGGTTCAACTTTGTCATGCAATCCAAGCAATGACACATAGCAAACAAGCTTCTCCTGGAATCTGCAGGCACATTTCCAAAATTTAACTACATACATACGCTTATGTTGGTCCATTACAACCCATTCCGCCTAACAACTCAATTTCACCTGAAGTGCCACTTACCGTTATGTTCGACCGAATTGCTTATATACGAAACAAACTTGCTAAATGTTTTCTTGAGGTTAAATATTCAGTATTATATGATTACATTTTATTATAAATGATTGGAGCGATTTCACAACTCTATAATAACTGTATTACTGTATATATTGCGATATTTTTTTTCGCATACATAGAACAAACCTCAAAAAGTTTTTGTTAACAATTACCAATATTCAATATGTGCCTCCTTAGTGATTCGACAGAAATCAAGCTGAAAATCAAGTTCTTCCCACACTCTTCGCAGCATGTTCCTATCAATCAGTTCAAAAGCATTGTTCTTATGGGCACGCAGTTCTGGCAGATTTGCTAATTGGGAGGAGGTGTGAACACTGAATCTTTCACATGCCACTCCCCACACACACACAAAAAAAGATCTACGCATGGGGTTAGGTCAGAAGAGTGTGGAGGCCATGACATGAAATGTTTTTTTCGGCACCTGTCGGCATCTTGCCTTTATTCCTCACTGCTGCGCACTCATGGGAGAAATCTGAAGCATACCTGCAAAAAACAAGACTTTTTGAGTTTTTCCACGTTACTGTTGAGTATTCTTACAATATCTCAATTACTAAAGCTACGGTGAATTTATGAAATCGCATTGATCATTTATAATAACCATGTACAGTCCTGTCCAAATGATTATCGCATATCTATAACTGACTTGTTGTTGGAATATAATTTGATAATGATTTTTCAGGATACTATTAATACTGATACTATGTGTAAAATTGGGAAATGTATATTTGTGGTAAATTCCATAGGAAAAGAATTATGAATACGAAAATTAAAATGAGTAAATAAAAATTTTGCTAAATGGACAATAAAATACTTTTTCCGTTTTATTGTTCTTATTTATTGCTCTTTTGACATGAAATTTACCACATACAGTCTTTGCCGATTATAAACACACTAACATTATAAGAAATACCTGGCAAAATGGTTATCAAATTATATTCCCACAACAAGATATTTATAGGTATGCGACAATCGTTTTGGACATGAGTGTACTAAAGTGTATACTTGCAATGAAGGGTTGCTAAAATCAATGAAAAACGATTTTTTTCCAGAAACAAAAAGAAAGATACGCTGATTACTCGATGTATACATTTTACGTTTGTTAAGATTCAATGATGATAGTAATAACTATTACTTTAGCTTTTATTTTAAAAAAAAACTTTTTTATGTTCTTCTTTTACTTTTGTTGGTAGCTATAGGAATCAGGACTTTCTAAAGGAGACTCACAACATTTCCTGAAAGATAACATAGCAGCAACCACCATACGTGTTCATGCATGACCTCGTACCTGTTCAATTATGCATGCGCATGAATTTGTGTGTTATGATATCCATGCATGTTGCAATCAATATCATAGTTATAGCTCTCCCTTTGTACTAAACATATTTTCTTCCACTATCGCCTCTTATATATATATATATATATATATATATATGCGTGCGTTCAACGACAGAAAAATAGTATATTGTATGGAGTAAAGTCTGACTAATTCAAGCTGATAAGAAAGTAGTTAAGATAACCTGGAAAAACTGAAAATGTTTTCTAACCCATTATATGTACCATCTTAATTCTAACTTTTGTTTTATTTGTGAAATTTGAAGCATCTGTGGTTTGCTGTAGCTTCTCTGCACAAACTCAACAAAGTTTACCATTTTTTCAGCTATTTTAGGTATTGTGTAGTTACTTAACTTATTCTAAGAACTCATGTCTTATTATAGAAGCATTGCGTCCGTAGGAAAGAGATGAAAAAAGTCTGCACACCTCGTTGAATAGTCTCAAATGTTGGCAAATAAGACCAAGAAAATTGCTGGGGAATGCTAATCAGCTTCGATCCTAGCAGGATTTGAGGTCACTTTAACTGTTGAATCTGAAGGTATGTATGTTATCAAGCAGGCATTGTACTATGTAAGTTTTTCAAGGATTGATTCAACAGTCTCATTGATTATCCATATAATGAGTTGAATAAGGAACAACGAAAATCGATTGCGTTTAAAAGTAAGTTTATTATTTTTTGTACTTAGACTACACAATATTACAGTCTCATTAAGAAATGTGTTTGTTTAATGGCACTGTGATTGGATGACATTTGTAACAGGCATATTCAATAAATTAAATCTGATATAGAAAATTCACCAAATCAGAATGAATGATACTCACCTAAGCAACTTCCTTAGAAGTATATGCTTGCAATGTTTGTTGCGTGTCATTGAGGGGAGAGTGTGCTTTCGGAAGAAAGGAAAGAGAACAATTAATATCTAATAACAAAAATATTTACAATCATATGTGCCTACTCTGCCTACGGAGTATGCCACTGGCATTGATGGTTTAGTGGTCTCGTTATATAATAACAGTACCTTGAGGCTTAGTTTACAAGAGTCGATGAACATTTATGTTCTTCAGTGGTATGATTAAAACCTAGTGTCTGAGTCAAACTGCCTATATTTATATAAATATGGAATGATTTCCTATCAGTAGTACATAGTAACCAAAAAAATGTTTATGTATATTCCTAAATAAAAAATAAAATTCTAGTGATGAAATACAGTAAATTTCATGTTCGCAGTCTACACCAATGCATCTCAACCTGATGCATAGAGAGATTGAGGTCTCTCACAAGTTGTCCAAACTATAAAAAAATACATTTAGACTATAAGGAAGAAAAAATCTTTCAAGGTTCTGCTTAGTAGTGATGATTTCGATTTTTCAACATCAAAGGCACCGCCTTAACTGTAAAATAATGTGTTTGAGTTGTTAACAAGGTAGAGAAATCGTGTGACGTTAATGGCTAGATGAGAAGAAAGTGTCATGATTTCTAAAAGGTTTTTCCTGGAAATGTTGAATGACCTTTCGATGTGTCCACGCCGGAGCACGGTCCCCAATGACCCCCATGGATAGCCCCTGAAGAGTGTCCCTGTGTAGGGACCATGGCCCGCACCCAGGACACTCCAATGGTTCCCTTGAACATTGTTGTGCAAGCATATAAAGATAATGGCCCTATGGAGCTTTTATAGCCCCTGTAAAGAATGTTCCCCAAGGGAATTCCTATAGCCATTGGTTCCTGGCTCTCACAACCCGTCCAATGGCCCCTGCAGCGTGAATAGACTCTGTATTGCTCAGGACTCCTCCAATGGTTCCCTGTTTATGTATTTTTTATTCCGTTGAACATTGTGTGAACATATAAACGTAATGGTTCCATGAACCTTTGGTAGTGTAAAGAGTGTCCCTGCTTATGCATTGGTGGGAATCTTTAAAATGGTTCCCAGGACCCGTCCAATGGTCCCCAATGGTTCCCAGGACCCCATCCAATGGTTCCCTCGAACACTGTGTGTGAGCATAGTAAAAGCTCCAATGGATTTCCCATAATCCCGCATTGCTCAGAAACCATCCATTGGTTCCCTGCATATGTAATGGTCCCTATAGCCCCTGCAATGAATGGTTCCTGTTTATGTGTTGGCTCGTATTATTTAGAATAATACACGTTTTAAAAATGGTTCCCTGTGCAGGACCCCTCCTTAATTATTTGTTTTTTACTGTGATACGAAGGTCATCCACATAACGTAGAACAGATATGATGAGATCCATTTTTTATAGATCGTTTGTTATACACTGGAGATACTCTGTTTTGACGTACTAAATATTGTGGGAGAGATTAAACTTTATTCATGCAGGACACATTGGGATTCTCCGTCTAAAAGACGTTGTGTAGGGAGTACGTATACTGTGCATATACAGAGTATGGTCTTCGTATGTCCTTCATGGCCAAATTCTGGAAACTAACTGAGGTCTTCGCGCGCTTTCGGAACCCGGATGGAAAGCCGGAAGAGAAAGCTGGTGGTGTAGGGTATTGACCTGATTGCTAAGTAAGTCGCTGACGGATTAGCAAATAACTTTGGCACCGCGCCGAGTATACATCAGAGAAAACCTCCAACTAATAGAAAAGAACTTTGGAACCTGGATGGATAAACGGAAGTAAAACTTGTTGGGGTAGGTGATTAACCTTAGTGCTACGTAACATCAGAGAAAGTCGCTGATGCATTAACAAACAAGCTGGCCTTGCGGCGAGTACGCATCAGAGAAACCCGACATTATGATATAAAAAAAAACTTTGATACTACGTTTGGTAGTTGAAAGAAAATACTGACGAAAAATAAAAAATAACATCACAGAATATCAACAATGCAGTACCAATGAACTTTGACATCACGATGACTAGGTATTAGAGAATAAAAAAGTAACGTTACAGAATGCCAATTGAAAATAGGGAAATAAATTCGACATTGCGAACGTTAAACATTAGAGAATAATGACCTGCAATAGTAAAAATATGTTTTATATTGTAAAGAACTTATTTATACTTCAACAACCCCATTAATGTTGGACATAGATTTTCTTTTTTGAAACCATTTATTTCCAAATGGATGGTATCTGAACGAAGAAGTGAATAACACTATTGATGAAATGCTGCTTTTGCTTAAAGCAAATGTGAATGACTAGTATAATTATCTGAATAACATTAATGACGGAACATGATTTTTTTAAGAAGGTGTGAATGACCAAAACATGACGCTACGTTGTTGTTGTTGTTGTTTTAAGAGAATAAGTGATCACATGAATAACATATGTAAGTATGATTTCCCTATAACAGCTATATATGAAATTTTGGAAAAGTGAAACTTGGTTGATTTTGAAAAAAACAAATTTAGTAATAGGGTACAGTTTGAAAAATTCGACTGAAAGTATCACGTGGTATGACGCAGTTGGTAAATTTTTCCTCATATATGTCGATTGAAAAGAAGATGAGCATAGAAGCGTTATGGACTCGTTTGACACTGAGGTACAGCGATAAATTGAGCTTTGTAACGAGCTAGAGTGGGATTCTTCATTTGACAGTATTGAAACTCCAAAGAACAAGAAATTTAAGTCTTTATGGGATTCTCCTCAATCACCAGATATTATTATAGAAGAGGAAATCGTCGATCTAAGGGATGAACCAGTTTTAATTCCCACATCTCCAATGGGATCACCATCATTATTAGCAGTACTAGTCTCTTCACATAAAGGACCATCCCCTGACGCAGTTTCGTCAAATGAATCTTCAGCGGCAACTTTTTCAAATAGTGGACCATCTCATGGCGGAGTTCATCAAATGGATCTTCAGCAGCAGTCTCTTCACATAATGGAACATTCCTTGGTCGAGGAGCATTGGCAACACCAGCAGTAAAACTTCCATCAATGAAATCGACTTTAATAGAAGAGAGAGCAGCATCTTCAGACCTATTTAGTGAGGGCGAGTAAGAAGAAATTCTCCGCTTATTTGATCAAATTGATGAATGGAAAACAAAATCACCAGAAGCAGTGTTGCCCCACTAGATTTTTCAACTGCACTGTCACCTAAAGCAAGTGTTTCTCCATTGGATTTCCGTGTGCAATCTAAATTGTGCAAGTGTTGAAGTATGGTTATAGATAACAGTGCGTTGAGAAAAGTACGGTTAAGTGGAAACCGATGGACGTTTTACTTGTCTCGTATGCAACCTAAACCATTTCAATCAAACACAGGTGCTTATTAGTAAATAAATACACATTGGGGCAGAAGCCTGGTGTATTATGTCTAAGAAAATTGAAAGAGACAATGTGTTTAATGTCTATGTTAAATTACATTTTAATAGTAAAACAAATGAAAACTTGTTTGAAAAAGAATACGGAGAATTATTAAGAAATCCTGAATATGTTGAGGATTTAGTTGACACCCTATTGGAAAAAGATAGAACTTATTGATATTGATGTGTAATTTATGGTTTTGTGTATATAATATAATATTGTAACTAGTGTTTATTTCCTTTCTATCTACATATTATTTTTGTAGTTGTGTGTATATTTGTTTTGTTTGTGTACTTATATTATTGTTTGTTATATACAAATACATATATAAAGAAATCATATTTTTGATTTTTATTTAATAATAATAATAAATAAGTAACATTGATATTTACAATTTTAATTGGTACGCTTCCTATAATAGCTCGTAAGTACACTTACAGTGTTACTACTTTATTCGTTCGTTTGCTGTGCAAACTCATAGTAACATACTTACGAGAATATTAAAATTGTTGTAGAAACTCTTCTTTTGTATTCTATCGTTTGTTACACAAATTCGTTTGTATATTTGTTTTTTACTATTACTATTACTTTGTATTAATTCAAAGTTTCACGAGTCTTGAAAATTTTTAATTATTAATTGACTGATCACACTACAGTCAGTTGAGAACACAGTTCTTCCAGAACTGAGTGAATGAATAAAATTAAAAAAAAACTATTTTATTGATTTCGATACAATAAGTTGACAAAAATTATTTCAGAACTGAATGAATAAAATTAACAAATATTTGTGTGATATGTTAAAAAAATGTTACACTAATCACACAACTTAAAGTTTTGTAGAAGGAAGTCATTCTTCATACAACTTTTTCAAGTTTGCTACCGTAAATTGTATTCATACATAAGATTTAAAAAAATAAAGTCATATAAGGAAATAATAATAATACAAACAAGAAATATATCAAGTAATAAAAGTTTTATTTACAAATTTCTATAGCATATTTCTTAAAATATTGTTTAATACATTCAATATTTATAATATTGCATGTGCAATTACATACTGGCGAGTTTAATTCCAAAAGTGTTTACCTCGTTTTGTCGTTAACTTACACCATTGGTTTCTAATTGATTTACAGAAAAGTTTTTTTTTTTATTTTCCATTATTATTTAAAACTTTTGAAAATGCATATTATATTGTAAATCCTTTTGTAAAAGTAACTCAGTAATTAACTGAATGTTTTCTTTGCTTAACACTATGTTATTTAATGCATATGTAAATGTACAATCATCAATTTCAATATTACAATGCACTCTTGCAAATTCTTCATATAAGTCAACAAAAGTTTGCACATTAACTGAAGTACGCCATGTGTTATAACATAGTATATCATAATCTAAAGTAATACAATCATTTTCATCTAAATTACTGCGATTTTGAAAGCAATCATAACACAAAAGTTTACTCTGTGGCTTCCATCGCGCAATACGTAGTAACACACATTGTTCATCTATTGAAAAGAACTGCACTAATCGCAATTATCATATGTGTTTAGTGAATCACTGAAGATCACACTGTGGATTGTTGAAACACATCTTAACCTGTTCAAGATACGTTTCTCTTCAATGAGAAATATGATAATCATTAAAGGTAATTTCGTAATATGTAAGGTTAAATTTGTTTATAAGATATAATATTTACATCTATATATTTTATATGGTTTTTCAGATATTATTTTAATATTTATCACGCGTTGATTTTCTAATTAAGAAATTCCACACTGCTTTATTTAATTCTTCATAACTTTCAGTTACACATTTATGTACAGTTTCCTACTCAGTACGAATGGAACACCCTTGACAAAGTAGAGGTTCAGAAAGTTTGTAATTTCCCAAAAAATGTTTTCCACAAAGTTCACTTAGTTCATTAGGACTACATTCACACTTTCGTACATTAAATATTTGAATGCCATTAGAAATTGTATTTCGATCTACTACCTTTTCAAATGGTATTTCATATGAATGTCTGAAATTACGTCTAAACACTATATCTTGCACCAATTCTTGTATTGGATATATTATTTTACATATTTCATCTTCTTCACGAACATCACGATCATTTGGATATACAAGACTAATTTTCCTTTTTTCAAGTTGAAATAGTTTTTCACATGGTGAAATATACCTGGAGTTTTCACATTTACATTGGGATAAGGTAAAATTAGTTTGAATCTCACCTTTCCTTTGCTTATTATGATAAGATGAAAGAGTTATTGCATGTAAATATGTTTATTTTGCGTTTCGCATTCGCTGAAACACCTGGCTTTTGATTGTACATCTTAACAGTGCGCAAACCACTTTATAGCAGTACCACAACCACACCCACATTCAAATTTATAGTCAAAAAACCTGCGCAGAATGTATACTCAAAAGTAAACGCAGAACCCCACCCATTGCGCAAAACTTATAGGTGGATTTCCTGCGCAGAATATATTTAATTCGACACCGACATCTCTTGTTTCTTCATTGATTACCATAATTTAAGAATATTATTAACCTTATGCAGATTTTGTATGTAAGGAAATAGACATTATATATTGATGTAATAAATTCTTATATACAGGTTATGAATATTGTTTTAGAACAAAAATTAGAATACACAAACTAAGTAGAACACGTCATTACTTTACTCAGATATATACATGTAACAGTAGACTTGTATTTGTGTTATATAGTGAAGCTTTTACTTGTCACGAAATATTTGCAGACATTATGATGTCTTGACATATAAATATTGGAACGCAAAACTACATAAAGCACTAAAGGATGGATATAAAATTCTCCAAATTATTGAGATTGGTTCTGAAGAGTGAAAAATTAAGGTAGTCTTTTTCCACAAAAATGTGAGCTTCTTCTTAAAAATGAAGCAGAAGTTGTCTGTTCTTTCTCACATTATTTCAAACTATAGGAGACAAAAATAATAAATTGAAGAGTGTCTTAATCAGGAAGGCATATAGCTAAATGAAAACGATGGGCATATCCAAGCTATTCCTCAATTCGCTCTAGAGCAAATGGAAATAAAAGAACGGACAATCGTTAATTGTTGAGGCATCGGAAAAACTTTACGGCTATTTATGAGCACTGCAGTACGAGGTGAAGAACGTATTAGTTATTTGGAAAAAAACATGTTGTAGTAATATACTAAGATGTTGTCAATTTTATTATTTGTAGAGTCCCAGGTCTTTTTATGTGAAACGATATAATAATAATAAAGACATGAGCAATGCTTAAACTTTTTGAGCTATTGACATTTGCAGGACCTGAAAATGGTTTGTACTGTGACACGGAATGTATTATGTTGTCAAAAGATACAATGAAAAACTTAAGCTTACAACATGATCCTAATTGGGTGAAATAACATGTGAAGTTAAAGATGACGGAGCTTTACAATCTTTGTGAGAATAGTGGCCAAAAATTTTGCGAATAGATTAAAAGAATTTGGGGCTTGTAAACTAGAGTATTGATACAAAAACAGGGTATTACTTTGAACAATTGAACGCGCAAATAAATAAATTTTGAACATTTTTAAGAATTAGTCTGCGGAAAACTTGAAAAGAAGAAGTTAAACATCCCAGGAAAGACGGTACGTAAGACTGAGTTTACCATTGTGTCCAAACCCGAGACAAATACACATTGACAAGTTATTAACAATAGACAATGAGTTGTAACAACTACGTGATATAATTTGGTATGACAATTCAATTTATATGATGAAGTCGTGGCGAAAGCACTAGTTGAACCTAACATCATCAAGTTTTCTGCAAGTTTCTAAGATAATGATTACGACTTTGATTTCAAATAGTAGATACAAAATTCTGAGAATATATATATACATATTATGTGAACGGTTCAAACGCATATTATGTGAACCTTACATTAAAGGCTAAACACGTACGTTGGGGTTACTATGGGGACCATTACCTCAACGATATACAAGCCAATATACATGACATGGCGTCCAAAATAATATTGAAACCACAGGTCCTCTTCTTGTGACCTAAATTGAAATGAAAAATTTGAGAATCGAACTCAAACACATTCTTCAGAGTTCAGCAGTAATTTTTAGAGCACAAAATGTAAGTTCTCGCAAGGGGAAAAGTAATATATGTGTTTCTACTAGAACTAACTAAGTGAGTAAGTAAGTAAGTGAATATATTAATTTTACTATTTATTGAAAACAGAGTACCATCCCACCGAACAAAGATGTATACTAGTAGTAGTACATCTCAAAGAACAATATTCTTGGAATAGTAATGGCTAAACAGTGTCATAAACAAATATATGAATTAAACAAGGCATAACAAATAACCACTGACGTAGATGTAAACATCTAAGAGCAGTACGACCGCACTATTGATGATGTGAACAATTTCAGCAATACCGGGTACCAAAGTACCTAAATCTCATACACGAACGAAACAGTTTGAACTGAAAATACCATATGGGAATACTAACTACAAATTAATTAAGGGTATCATAACTCTGATAAGTAAACAGAACTGGTGTAAGGATTGTAAGATGGTCACTAAAATACTTGGAATGGAGGTAACAAGATAATTATAATTTTGCCCTCTGATTTTCTTTACTTACATATTTGAAATCAATATTATTATTAATACTCTTTATTGACCACCTCCTTTAAAAATATATAAACACTTATTTATGGTTCACTAATATATTGATTGTTCTTAAATTATTGTCTTAAGAATACTCTATCTTCTATATATACAATATTTACACATCCTCCTCCTTCTTATTAATAGATGTACAGTATTTTACAGTGTACACAATTGATTTTGGGTGGCTATTAACGGCAATAATCACTTGTTATCAGTTGGAGTAAAAATATTGATAAAAATGGTATTTTTTCGAAATTTACCCAACCCTTCTCTTTGGAAGAAGAAATGTTTATAATTATTCCACTGCACAGCACTCTGCACTAAACTTTTATACAGTTATAACAGTAAGAATCAGTTGTAACAGTTTTACGATGTCAAACACTATAAGCATTGAAACACGGTTCTATCAATCGTGCACACACTTTTTACTTTTAAGCACTTTGACTTTTACTTATAAACAATATTTGCAAGTAAAAACCATTAAAAATCCTTTTCTATGAATATTTTTATCAGCTCTTTAATAAGATTGTCGTTATTAATGGCCTGTTCATAAATATTGAAAAACTGTTGTAGTTACGACAATGTCTTACCATGCGTCTTTTGATACTCGCGTAAAATTTCGTCTTGAATATCAATATTTGTGATCAACCTTATTATATTTGTTTTTCTAATATCCTTATGAATAATCATGCATTCATATTTGATAGCTTGCTTATATCCTTTTGAACAAGCATTGCACAGTAACAAAGTTCTCTGAGGTAGCCAAAAATGGAACGTCTTTATTAAATATTGAAGGTTTATTTCATTTTCATTGCAATGACAAATGAACACTGCTTGATTGGACATTTTCTATTCACCAGTACGTAGAAAAAGCCAGAAGCAGAAGTAGAAACAGTTGTTTTTTGTTTTCAAAATAAGTCCCTTTTAAATGCTGTTTTTTTCTTTTCATTTTATTTACATGTATATATACAAGTACTAAGAAGTAGAAATCACCGGGTAAAACTATGGAATTTTTTTTCAATGACTACAAACGACGAATAAAGAAATGGTCAATTTGTAGTATACATACACACAGTGTTCTCTTCCTTTTAACGGCGTTATTTATATACTTTTTTCGTGACCTCATTACAACATTGAGCAAGTTTCTTTGGCCGTACCTTTATATGAAACGCCTAATAAAAAACAAGTTTTTCCTGCAAACAATATATTTCATTTTTACGTCCAGTTTTAAAAGGTAATCTTACGTACTCTTTGTTTATGAATTTACTTTTTTCTAAATTCTGCACCACTCATTATTAAAAAATGTTATTCAAGTTATTAATAATATGCACTTCAGCACTATGAGACTCTTATTTCAGTTTGCCTAACCTTATAAGATTATTATAATTCAAGATTTAGTTTTCTTTTCCTTCCTAAGATCACACTGGTACTACAAATAAAATTGGTGGCACAGTAACCTGTAAAAATTACTAATGGAAACTGTAAAGAAAGGAAATCATGACGAAAGTGTCACCAAGGATTTTTTAAATAAGCATGCTTAAATTATGAAACTTATTTTAATTACTATTGAGTTTCCTAATTGTGAAGAAAATAGAATTGTACTTTGCTGATTTTCAGCAAATCATTCTCATAACAACAGAATAACTAACTGTATGGGTCCCGAAAGTTCATTGCCATCCTTACAAAAAGCTCTTGTTGAATCTTGTTTATACTTTGTATTCCTACTTCTGCAAGATTTGTCTTAATATTGTTATCCCTGATCTTCCTGATGGTCATTCAAGAGTTTGAAAATAATTTGTATTTTTTTTCATTTTGACTACATAATTTAACCTACTGACTTCCGTAGTTTGAAATCCTAACTCCACGATCCACGATATCAGTTTATCGTTATTCAATTTCAGTCATTCATTCTGCATCCGTCTTATGAGCCTATGTTTTTCTCTCAAAGTAAACAGCTAATGTTTCACAAGCATATAGAAACATTCATGATTATCATTTTGTATATTTAAAGCTTCAAATTTTTAAAAATTTACGACATCATAATATTCCGAAAAGCGTTCCTTTTAGTCGACATTTATTTTTTTCGTGAAAAAATCATAAGTTTTTAATGGCCATATTCTTAATTGAGCACAGCTATAGTTTTTCATAGTTTCTGACTATTACACATTTTAAGAAATATAATAATGTTTACTAATACATCATACTTTGCCTTCTTGTTTTTATTCTTGCTTTTATTTTTATTTCGTTATTATTGTTGTTGTAAATTATTGTGCATAATTTTTGAATTATTGTACTCTCTTTATATATTTATTTTAATTAACGGAACATAATTCAGATATAAATTGAAAAAATAATTGTACGAACATTGTGAAGAAGACGATTTTTTCCACGTAAACAAATCATTACAGATTATATTTTTGTAACAAAGATGATTCACATATTATATTACACTGTTTGTGGACTTTTCATAACCTAATAAATTTCATATGATATTTTAAAATATCAGACCATACATTTGGACATAAATTTAACAATCAATACAAGAGGAAAAACAGCTTCGATAATCGAGATCTTAAGATTTTTATAAAGGTTAAAGGGGGACAATTGCTTAGTGGTAGAGCGCTTAACTCTGTTGCGTGTGGACCTTGGTTCCATCCCTGCCCAGTGATATCGTGTCTGTGGGATTTCTCAGAGTTCCAACATGTTTTTATTTTTAAAGTGAACTTTTTAAACTAATGTAATAAAATAAAAGAACGGGCATTACCGTTAATGTTAAACTGTAAGATTGGTAACAAAAAAGGAGCATGTATATTGCCGCCAGGTTGGTAAAAATAGAACATTGGTTGGTGACTTACATGTGGATATTTCCACGTAATTGTACTACTATGTATTAAATTGCATGCTGTTATATATTGAGGCTTACTGCATAGAAGTATCGTCCATGTACAGAAGATGGTTACCTTATCGATGATACAAAAAAGATTTTTAAAAATGTATTATTTGAATAAAAACAAAAAGTAGTATTGAGTAATATTAAGATTTGTACATTTAATGAGAGCATAATTTATGACTTGTGATGTTTTCCCGTTCCCTACAGTGGTAACTAGAAGCTTGTTATAATTAACGTCAATGTTTTCTACTACCATGTGTTCTTCCACAGAATACAGAGTAGTCTAAATTTTATAAATATTTTTTCTACCTATTTTAATAAACTTTGGTTTGTTCTAACACATGTGTTATATTCTTTATACCAGATTAAATATTTTATTAAACGCTTGATTCTCTCTCTCTCTCTCTCACTCTTCAGGATGCATATTTGAATCTAAATGAAATGGAAAAACGTTTATCCAAACCGAAATTCTAATTGTATTCAAAATGCAATTCGTACGATATAGGTGTTATTCTTGTAAAACTTCTAAAAATGCTGGTAAGAAAAAATGCTATTTTTCGATTTTTTTCAAACTGTTGATTGGTTTTCCCTTATAATGTAACAGATGAGGTCTTTTTATTATTTTAATGAGTTTCGATTACCAATATTCTATATATTCTCATGGTTATAGATGAATTTATCCCATGGCGGTATGAAACATACCTGTACTTGGTTGTACGCTCAGCTTGGTTGTATGGTATTCACTTACTTACTTATTGTCAGTCCGCTAAGCAAAAAAACTCTCTCATGTTTTGATACTTTATATAATATGTACTAAGTTTTCAAATATATATACCTTAATATTTATCTTTGATGAATATCCACAGATTTCTGAGGCTAAATATTAACACGCTTCTTCATAGTTGTTAGTCTCTTGTAAACATTTATATAGGTATTTAGCAAAAGTAGACGCCTTTAAGAGAAAGGAAATACTATTTTCTGGGACCCTCATAAAGACTTGAGAAAACGAATCTTTCGTTTAAAGTATACTATCTGCATAGGACTGAAATATTAATATTACGAAAAAAAATGAATGGAAGTTTTGATATGTTGTAATGACGAGGAATAGGAAAACAATAAGAGGATGTTAAACATGGTGGTTTAGAAAGAATCAATTTTGCATATTAAGACGAATAAGAAAAATGCGTCGGACCTTAACTTAGAAGGAGCTGTTGTATTATGAGGGGGGGTAAGGAAATAAAGGTAGGGGCAATGGACTTATGGATTATGGATGTTATGATTTAAGGTTCAAGATTACAAAAGATATTACATTGATGAGATATATGATTTAATTGGATTGAAGATACGAATGAGATTTATATGAAGCTAGTATAAAGGTATAGATAAATAATAAACGATCTTTAAGTGGATATACGAAGTATTGATTTGAGTACACTACTGTTGTAGTAAATTATATACACAAAGTAATTTTAACCTAACACAATCATATCACCCTTCTTCTAATCCGACTTTTCATAGTGAATTTTTAACAAGTTTACACTAAAAATGTTCAAGTACATTACAAAGGAATAAAAAATATAGGGACTGATTTCAGGACCCAGGAGGGTCCTGGAAAGCCATGAACCATAAGCTGTAGGAAATCCATTGGAGGGATCCCGAGCAATGCAGGAACCATGGTCCTAATGACGTCAAAAGCAGGGGCACTATTTCAAGAAATAAAAGGCGGCCTAGATATGGTCCTGGGAGACCATGGACCATGGTCCTAATCATATTAAAAGACGAAGTCCTGGAGGAACCATGGTCTTACGTAGACATTTCATATTTCATTCAACATATTTCATTCAACCTTTTCCACAAAACTGTTTAGAAATCATGGCACACTTTCCCTTCTCATCTAGTCATTAACATCACACGTTTTCTCTACCTTGTTAACAATTCAAACGCATTAATTTACAGTTAAGGCGGTGTCTTTGATGTTGAGAAATCTATATCATCACTACTCTGGTTATAGTTAGAGTTGAGAGAGATGGATGTTCTGAATAATTGATTTACTTGTTCTGATGAAGAGAATTATTCCTACTTTGAATTTCCTAAGGACTGGAGTTTAGATCTATGTGCTATGAATTTTATCTTGAAGGAACAGTAGAATATTCGATATTAGATTTTGTTCTTTTCGAATGTCCCCCAATTGCTGTTAAACAGAAATATCAATATTCATTGCGGATAAATAAATTTGACTCTTAGGTACTTGAAATCACTTGTCAGAGGAAATATCAAAACCTAAAACACGATGTTTCCACAAAAAAAGTCTTAGTCAATTCCCGTTAGCCAAGCTCATGGAGCAATAAAGCGATAATGTTCGCTTATACAACATATCCCATAGCACGTTTTACATAGTTTGAATATACTACATCAGCCAAACAGATTTCTCTTAGTTTACTTTAAATTCACATGTTATAAGGCAAAAAAATATGTCGTATATTAATAAAAGTTTCCTGGGCTTGAATTTATACTTCTGTAAATTTGATTGGTCTTGCTTGTTTCATTTTATGGGTGTAAAACTGTCAAGAAATATATTGCCGAAAGTGATACTCTATATTTGGTAGGAATTCTAAATTGACCTGAGGTGGGAATTTTGATTCCTGTGCTTATTTTCTATATGGTAGCACACATATGATCATGTTCGTGAATCCAGGGTCCTATTGTCTTTCATTGGACATGAGTGCCTTGAGACTCTCTTCTTAAATTCGGTAGGAAAAATACATTTATCATTATATATGGTAACAATTAAATATTTTTAAAAATCATTTAAAAATACCCAGCCAATTGAATTGCGCCAAATATAACTTTCCGCTATAGACCCTAGAGTATGAGTTGTGACTGATTGAAAGTGTAGAATTGCTGTTCTTGTATATCAGAAGACTTTAATAATTATTTATTAGGTTTTAAGTCATATTTTTCCCACTAGTGATATTAGACTATGTGCCGTAACTACAATTCTAAGGTTCAACAAGTTGCCAAACTAATTTTTTAAATAATTGATGAAATAAACGAAAGTTTAGAACATTTGAAAATTTTTAAATTAGTAGTTCAAAGTGACCAGCCAATCACATTTCAACAAGGATAGTTTTCTACCAATGTTCGTAGACTAGGAATAGTAACTCAAGTTCAAATGTGAAAATAATATTATTACATATTAGTCTGTTTTAATGAGCATATATCTTGTTTCAGGTCCTAAAGTTTTCCACAAAGATCATTAGACTATGAGTAGTAGCTATAATTCTAGGGTCCAAAAAGTTTCAAAACGAAATTTAATAGAAAGATTAAAAAAATGAAATATTTTTTTAATAAACAAAACTTTAGAAATGACCGACCAATCAGATTGTACCAAGAATAACTTTAAACTAATAACCTTAGACTATGAGCCATGACTATAATACTAAGGTTCAAGAATTTTAAGACGAGAAATTTGACACAAGACTTTTTTTTTAAGGAAAAGTTTTAAACAAAGACTTGAAAGCTCCAGGAATCTGATTGTTCCAAGAATAACTTTGCACCAATGAGTTTAGACTGAGTCGTAACAACAGTACTACGGTTCAACAATTTTCAAACTAAAATTATATCAAGCAGTGATCAGAAAAGTTCAAAATTTAAAAAAAAATCTTTTCAAACTATTTTTAAATAAATACTTGAGAAGGTAATTAGCCAATCAAATTGCACTGAGAATAAATTTGCACAACGACTTTAGAATATAAGTTGTAACTACAATGCTACGGTTCCAAAAATTTTGTAAGTAAAATTTTAAAGAACCTACAATTATAGAATAATGATTTTCGAACTAAAAAATTTACATAGACCCTACAAGTTGAAAAAAAAACTTTGAGAAATTTTAAACAAAGATTTGAAAGTAATCCCCTAATCAGAGTTCACTAAGAGAAATGCACGAATGACCATAGATTATGAGTGTAATTATGATACTGGGTTTCAAAAAATTCCTAATTATTTATTTTTAAAAATCAATCAGTGATTGAAAAAATCAAACTATTTTTTTTTTTACAAATGACCATGGACTATAAGCTGTAACTACAATACTAAGATTCAAAACTTTTTAAATTCTAAATTTTACACAAAACTTAAAACATCAATCGAACAACGTATTGAAATTGATCAATCAAAAATATTACTCTAAGAATAACCTTGCGTCATTGACCTTAGGTTATGAGTAGTAAGTACAATAATATGGTTCAAAAACTTTGAAACTAAAATGAAAAGAAGTGGCATCGAAATGAAATGGGATCGAAAAAATCAATAAAATATTGAAAATAACGAGCTAATCAGATTGCACTAGGATTAAATTTGCACCATAGCTTTAAGCTATAACTACAGCACTAGGGTCCAAAAATTTTGAAACTAGGAAAGGAAAATATTAATCGAAAAACGTTTATCAAACTAAAAGTTTAAAAAAACGTTTCAAATGCATTAGAGAAATCGAAAAGAAAAAGATTTGAAAGTGATCAGGTAATCAGAAATTAAGAATAAAGTTCAACCAATGAACTTAGATTATGCATGACTCATGGCTACAAGACCTAAGGTTCAAAGTATTATAACATGTTACTGTATATCTATCGGTTTAATATTGAGTACTTATGGGTTTCATAACTTAAATTTCGATTTCAAATTTAATCAGAGGCAGTAATCAATTAATCAAATTGAACCAACGATAAATTTTCACGAGTGACCTTAGACTACAATCCTTAAGATTCAAGGTGTGTCATTGTGAATCAGAGGCATGAATAATCAACTCCATTACACAATGACCCTAGTCTGCGTTGTTCCTAAGTTTCAAATCTGTTACGATGATTTATTAACTCAAAATCCTCAAATTTTAATTTTAAAAAAATATTTTCCTTCAGGAAAGAACACACACTAGGCCATCCAAATTTATAAAATGTATATATCCAAATCCCAGAGAACAATTATGATTTTTTGACAATTTAAAATTTAATGAAGAGTCAAATGTACTCTTCTACTGAATTTAGAAAAAAAAGAGTATATCAAGGTTCTCATGTATATACAATGAAAGACAATTGGACTTTGTATGTTAGAATAAAACATCATCTTGTTGAAATTTAAGCATAACATTCAAAATTTCCGTCTGAAAGTTATTCAGTGTTCACATAGAAACTTAGATTCCTACTTAATATAGATTATTGCTTTCAACAATGTGTTTTTGACAAGTTTTCACTAATAGAAGGAGACAAGTAGAGCTAACCAAACTTACAGAAATATATATTCAAGTCAAGAAGGACATTTACCAGTATACGACACATGTCTGACAGTTTCTAAATTTAAGAGGTGGACCAATGAATCCATACCAAATTTTAGAAGGAAATCATCAGTGTGCCCATGTCCTGTGAAAGATAATTGACCCTTGTACCCATCTATATATATGCATGCAATACAATACAATAAAGCCTCACCAAAGGGGCTATAAAAATGGACCTTTGACATATTTTTTACCCATAGAAAATAATAACCAGAATATATATACCTTCGAGACCTAGAGAACATGTACCGATTTTTTTTATATAATTCCCAAATTTAAGGGGTGATCCTATGTATCATTCAAAAAAATTGAGAGGGATGCGTAAATGTACTCATATCTTATAAAAGAGAATGAACCTGTTTACTCAACTATATATAACCTTATTGTATGATAAAACCTGATCAAAGATGATAAAACAGGTTAAAGAACTCCCGAATCTTATGTTTATGCAATTCCTTTGACCCATAAAAGGGAACGAGATGAACCAACAAAATTTACAGAGGAAATATACCTCGGTACTATACCAACATACCAAATTTATAATTTTGGCAATTTCAGAGAGATTTGAGGACCCTTTTGTGATCCTGGACCATGGCCCCCGACCCAGGGACCGAAGGGTACAAAAGTGTCCTCCAGTCTCTTATATATCTCTGCCGTCTTGCTTTGGCTAACGGTTGGAAAGTAACATGTAGCTATTACATTTTTTTAAATATAACCATAAGCTTTTTCCATATATTGTTAGTCTTTACGCTATTGCTTTGTTTCATGGCATTCAAGATAGCTTATAACAATTTTAAAATAGTATAATTTACAAAACTGGAAGACAATTCCAAATCGATTGTTTAGCTTTGAAGAAAATATATCATAAATACGCAATAAACTTTAAAATGAAGGAAAATTTGTAATCCTACGCCTCACGATTATATTACTTAAGCTAAAAGAGACAGATAAATAATGAAAGTGAATAGTTATTAAGTAATTGGTAGAATTATACGTATTATGAGTGGAAACGTCTGAACCCTGTGAAAAGCAACGCCGAGAAAGTTGAAATGTACTTCGCAGAATTCTGAAACAAAAAAAATGTATCTGGTAATAAAACTTATTGTGATATAATCGTACTATTTTTTTCGACAATCAGCTTAATATGAATAGAAAAAGCTAAAACAAACGATTTGTGGATGGAAAATGCGTACCTCTTGTATTAGGTTTTCAGATCATATATGTTTAATTAAATTAAGTTAAAAATGAAATGCACTGGCTATATGTCTGCATTCCAATTCATAGTGCATTAACTTAAGTATCAGAGTATTAGCTCTTAGTGTATTCAACCATTAGTCTCGAGTCATTCTACTCTTTGGAGCTTGGCAGATTCCCAAACACGAAACCAATTCTTGTTCTTGGCGTTTTAAACAAAACTTTCCTCCATTAAGATACCATGGAATCCTTGACTTCTTGTTATACGAAACTATTTCTGTAATCGTTCCTAACTTATTTTTTTATTTTTTTTTTACTGAACTGAATTTCCTACCATTATACATTGCTAAATCATTGGTAAAACAATACATACAAACAAAAAAAAAATCCCTGGATCACCACTTTATATTAGCTTTTTTTTTCATTTTGTAAGAAACGTTGCAAGTTATTTACGCACTAGCTGAAATACCTATTCTTCACATAGGGAGGATAAGATTTATGTAATATACTTTAAAGTAATAAAATAACTGAAATAGATAAATAAGGGAGAGCAACACCTTCGATACTACCCCTGTCAATTTGAGTTAAATAAATGATTAACAAAGAAGAAGTTGTTCTGGTGGCACTCATGAAAAAAAGTTCTATGGTTTATGACTAACACTTTTCACAGGATCTGTTTCCACAGTGTTCCTGGGGAGCTTATCCAAACATTATGATAAATAAACGTGCTCGCAATTGCGTGTTTATGCTGTACTTCCATACGACCTTGTTCAATAACGCGCTACATCCTAACTATCTTGGTACCCCAGCCTGGTTGCTGGGCGTGTACAGAGTTTACGACGTTAGACGTATGATCTAAGTCTGTCCCTGTTTTGAGTTGCTGAAGTGACTTTGTTAGCAGATGTCAAAATAGGCATTTCATTCACACCAAGCTAATATTTGGGAAATCAAATTATTCGTATTATATCATTTTTTCTCATGAATATCGGTATTTCAGACATGAAAACCTTGAAATATTAAGGTGACGAATAAAACCTAAATGTAGGGATTTCTTAGCTGTTCTAGACTTGATATTACATTGGACTTTTATACACATATAATTGAAATTAAAAGAAAAAAAAATAAAATCTAGCAACATCACGCAAACTTACTTTTTTCTTAATCTTCTACATAATTGTTCTAATATACAAGAACTATATAGAAATATTTCATCAGAAATGGTACTGAAATATCGCAGTGTATTCGTGTTACATTTCATATACAACACTTTGGATCCAATTTTCAATAAGAGGATCTTTAAATATCTTCACTACAAACCAGACACCTTACTTCTACATTTTGTTGTTGTCATGAAACTTTTGGTATTGTACTAGGTTTCTTCCCTATTTTCTCCTAATATTTAGCTTAGTGATGGCCACACTTTTACGAAAAACACTTTTTCGAAAAATGAATCTTTCGAAAACGAAAAGAAAAACGTTTTTTTTTTCGAAGAACGGAAAGCGAATTTGTTTCCAAAGAAACGAAAAACGATTTTTTTCGAAAAAATGAATACGAAAGATTTTTCAAAAAATGAAGAACGATGTTTTCCAAAAACGAAAACTATTTTTCTTAAATGAAAACATATTTTTTTCGAAAAACGAAGAACGTATTTTAAAAAAAATGGATAAACGAAAACTTTTCCGAACAATAGAAATATTTTCGAAAAACGAAAAATCGAAAAGTTAAGTTTCCGAAAATCGAAAAAGCGATTTTTCGAAAGAGGCCATCCCTAATTTAATTCTGACAAACATCCTTTCATTCTTAGAACCACAAGTTTCCTTCTTTCGCCTAATTTCACTCTCAGAGGTGTTCTTGTTGAAAGATTAATACTGAAAATTTCACTTTCATTGCCTTAGTTTGAGTGTACTATTGTTTACGCGAGCGTCTGAAAGAAACAATACTTGTAAAGTTGAACTTCATGTTAGGAGGGATCAGACATGTAAAAATGAAATGAAATCTTTAAGTTTTACGTCCCATGGTTATGCCGGTTAGGCTAAAGGAGACGGTGATGATGAGAGATGAGTGAACTTGTGGAATGAAGAAAGTGGGAGGAAACGGGAGAACCCCGAGAAAACCCACGGTGTTTGGCCACCACAAAGTCCACACGGCGCGAGCTGGGATCGAACCAGGGACCCCAAGGACCGGAGGTGATTGCTCTACCACTGAGCCACCGCGCCCCCCCACCGGACATGTAATTAATTAATGTAGGCTCCTTGCCGCGACTAGGCGTTGAAGTGAAATGAAATCTTTGAGTTTTACGTCCCACGGTTATGCTGGCTAGGCTAAAGGAGACAGGGATGATGAGAAATGAATGAAATGGTGGAATGAAGAAAGTGGGAGGAAACGGGAGAACCCCGAGAAAACACACGCACACGGTGTTTGTCCACCACGAAGTTCACTTGGCGGGAGCTAGGATTGAACCCATGACCTCATGAACCAGAAGTGAACGCTCTATCAATGAGCCACCACAGCCCCTGACTAGTGCGGGTATGTGAGCCACCACGGCCCATGTGTGTGTGTGAAAATGGACGTATGATGTGTGTGTGGTGTATGCTTTACCATAACTCTGGAACGCCTGTAGCAATTTCAGCTAAAATTGGTACACATATTACTTGCGGTGTGGAAAGGAGTACTGTCGGGTATGACCCCCTAGTACACCTAGGGGGAAGGATAAGGAGACGTATAAACATGATTGAAAAGACCGGCATTAGCTTCAAACCCATACGTTTTGGCTCAATGTGCTGATTCGTGAGAGTTTCGATCCATTTTAAGTCCAAGTTCAGCCCCTCCGTTAGTATAAATCCCCTAGTACACTAGAGTGCATGGGAAGGGGAAGACGCATAGAATGATCGGAAACAACCAATATCAGTGCCAAATCCAATGCTTTCTGGGCCCATGAGCTGACTGGTGGCAATGTCTATGCCCATTAAGTCTAAGTTCAGACTCCAGTGAGGATATGACCCCCTTGCACACCTAGGGGAAGGGGAATACACATAAAATGTTCGAAAACGACCAATATTAATGTCAAAACCAATGTTTTCGAATTACATGAACTCACTGCTGATAATGTTTATGCTCATTAAGTCCAAGTTCACAATCCAGTAAGGATAAGACCTCCCTGCGCATCTAGGGAAAGGAGAAGGCAAGAAATGATCGAAAATGATCGATATTAGTGTTAAATCTATAGGTTTTGGGGTCCATGTGCTGAATCGTGTCAGTTTTGATTTCTTTTAAGTCCAAGTTCAGCCCATCCGTTAAGATAAACCCCGTAATACGCGAGTGGAGAGGAAGGGAATACACAAAATTATCGAACCCATTAAATCTGGTAGCAGTGTTTATGTCTATTAAGTCCAAGTTCAGACTTCAGTGAGGATAAGACCCTCTTGCACATCTGGGGGAAGAGGAAGACATAAAATGATCGAAATCGACCAATATTAGTGTCAAATCCATAAGTTTTTGGATCTATATGCTGATTTGTGACAGTTTCTTTCTCTTTTCAGTCCAAGTTCAGCTCTTCCGTTAGGATAAGACCTTTAACACACTAAAGTGGAGGGAAAGTGGAAGACACATAAAATATCGAAAACGGTCAATATTAGTGTCAAATACAATATTTTCGGGGACCATGAGCTGACTGTTGTCAATGTTTATGCTCATAAATCCAAGTTCAGACTCCAGTGAGGATAAGACCCCCTTGTACACCTAGGGGAAGGGGAAGACACATAAAATGTTCGAAAACGGCCAATATTAGTGTCAAAGCCAAAATTTTCGGGGTACATGAACTGACTGGTGACAGTGTTTGTGCCCATTAAGTCAAAGTTCAGAGTCCATTGAAGATAAGACCCCTTGCACACCTAGGGGAAGGAGGAGAGAAGAAATGATCGAATACGACCGATATTAGTGTTAAATCTTTAGGTTTAGGTGCCCATGTGCTGATTGGTGACAGTTTCGATAAATTTTAAGTTCAAGTTCAACCCCTACGTACTCAGCGTACTGAGAGTGGGGGAAGGGAAGACACATACAATGATCGAAAACTACCAATATAAGTGTCAAATCCATAGATCTTGGGGTATGCTTATTCGTGACAGTTGTGTTCTTTCTTAAGCTCAGGCTCAGGCCCTTTGTTAGGATAAGACATCTAGAGTGGAGGGGAATGGTAAGACACATAAAATGATCGAAAACGATCAATATTAGTGTCAAATCCAATGTTTTCGGGGTCCATGAGCAAGGGTGCCGTTTTCTCTGTAAATTTTTTGGAGGGCACTCAGACGCAGAAGGTATATATATGAGGATGTTAAGACAAATTGCATTCAAGTTACGAAAAATATTGTATATTCATAAATACACTAGGGGGCCTACATGAGCTTAGGGGGCCCGGGACCCCTGGCCCCCCAGGATCGGCGCCCTTGTCCATGAGCTGACTGGTGACAGTGTCTGTGCTCATTAAGTCCACGTTCAGACTCCAGTGAGGATAAGACACCCTTGCAAACCTGGGGGAAGGAGGAGACAAGAAATGCTCGTAAACAACTGATATTAGCGTTAAATCCATAGGTTTTGGGGTGTATGTGTTGATTGATGACAGTTTTTATTAATTTTAAGTTCACGTTCAGCCCCTCCGTTATGATGATATATAAGTTGGCAACCATAGATTTATCAGTCAGTGTCTCGGTGGTGCTCCGTAATATGTGGCTTTTTTAGTGTATCCAATCAAGTTCGAGTGCATTAAGTGTATTTTTTTATTATTTAACGTAAGTACTTATTCTCTCGTAGCTATTAGTTGGTAAGTCTTATTTCGGCATGCATGCTAATTAAATATGACTTTTTTTTTTTTTTTGCAATGAACGGAGTGTAAACAAACAGTCGGCCAGCCATCACTCACTGTTGCCAGTTACAAAGTTCTATTTATTCTTTTAGCACGACCGATTCATTGCCACATAATCGAATACTATTTTGCTTATCATTCAGGCTATTTTTGTTGCTTTGTAGTTTCATCACCTAGTGAAATACAATGATTGTTTGTGGAAAGCGTTCGAAAATTGTTACACGACACGACAAAAATTTAAAGATTCACTGTAGTACCTGCAACGGCATTTACCATGGCCCATGCGTTAATTTGAAAGAAGAATAACTTTTTTTTTTTTTTTTTTTTTTTTTGCAATCTTGTGATCAAGAGTGGCGCTGTTAGTTCTCATGTTAATTCTCCATCGATCCCAACTGGTGATTACCCAACGTTGCTCCAAGTTTACCAACTGTTGCTATTTATTAAAGATGAAATAAATGAAATGAAGAAAACTGAAAGTGATCTGAGGAAATCTTTGGATGTAACTCATGAAAAATTAGATGACAATTCTAAACTCTTTAAAATACAAAGTGAGTCCATTAATAAGTGTATGAATATGATCGATGATTTGAAATCTGAAGAAGCTTTATTACAGAAACTTACAAAAACATTGGAATATCAGCTCGATCATCTGGATCAATATGGCCGTCGCAACACACTTAAAATTCACGAAGTCTCTCAAAAGCCCAATGAAGATGTTTTCCAGGTATTTAGCGATATTGGTTCTGCTCTCGATCTTAGGATCAACAGAGATAAGATTGATTGTTGTCATCGATTAAAACCGCCTGTGTCAGGGAGTGCTCCCGGAATCATTATAAGATTTATTAGGCGTACAGATAAGAACACTTTCCTACAGAGACGAAAAGTTAAACGAAATCTCTGCTGTGCTGACGTAGGCTATAATTCAGGTTCTATTATATATGTCAACCATAACCAGGGGCGGATAGGCATCATTAGGGGCCGCGGGCGCTTTTTTCACACAAGTGCCACTAGCATCTCAATGTCGCAAATCAAGTTGCATTGGCCGACTGGTGTCAGTGTATATACCCATTAAGTCCATGTTCAGAACCCCACTGAGGGTAAGACCGCTTGCACACCTAGGAGAAGGAGGAGTAAGATACATATAAGCAGGATGGAAAACGGTCGATATTAGTGTTGAATCAATAGCTTTCGGGGTTGCTGAAATGAATAGTGATATCCCAGTGCGTTTAAGTCCATATTCATCCGCATTTTTAGAGGATGGGGTGAGGCAGGTGAAAAATAGAATGTCGAAAATAACAAAAATTTGTTTCGAATTAATAGTTTTCGTAATCGACAAAACATCTGACCCGTCTGAAATGACTTATGGAGGATATTATCCACTTCAAGCCTCTTGTTAAGTGCATATAAATTTAATTCAAGATGTATTCTGTGGGGGTAGAGTGTTTCAATATTTATGTCAAAAACTAAAATATCTTCCGTATTATTTTTAAGTTAGACTTTCATTGAAATAAATATTCTAAGGGGAAGGTGGTTCAAATATTTCCCATAACACTATTCCCCCTGTGCGAAGAACGGGCATTCCGGCTTATAAATAAAGAAAATTGTGATGCTAACATCGTTTTCCGCGAACACCAATGCAAACCATTTGATATTTCAATAGTCTCTGACTACGCAGTAAGCATTGAATCTAATTTCATGTTAAGAAGAACAATATGACGTCACAACCTCTGCAAACATCGACAGAATGTGAACGAAATGTGAATTAAAGGAAAGAAGGTGGTAATAATCAACGCTCCACAATTACACCACAACATTAGTATTCAAAATAATGTAAAAATTAATATGCATGGTATTGATTACGAAGTTAGTTTCGTCTAGAAAATGTGTGAATAGAGATTAAACCAAAGCGTCTCATCTTTTCTCGATATTACCCTTAGTTGCTAATTACATGCAATGTTAGGACCAGACGCATTATACGAAATTCGTTTTAGTTATCATTAAAACTGGGCAGAAATCCGCGTGTTGAATTTTGACCCATGGATTTGCGGGCTTATTCCGCAGAAATACTTTAACTCTTACTTCCGACCAATGCTGATACCTATTCAAAATATTCACTGCCAATCACGCTGTGTTAAAATTCTCAAAGAAAATACGTAGACTTGAATGAACATTAAATAATATTCTGATTGTAAGCAGTGGTAGATCTGTTATTATTTCTATATAACATTAACATTTATATATATATATATATATATATATATATATATATATATATATATATATATATATATATATATATATATATATATAAAGAAAAAATCTTACCTCATATTCCTGATGTCGTTTCTTCAAGTCAGTTGGCTATTCTCTTATTTCATTCACGTAAGAAAACAAGGCTGCCAGAGCTTTGTTCTAAGCAGTAAATATTTTAAAACGGACTTTTACCCCTTGCAAACTTTTACCTCAAGTTTCTATATCTGACTGAACAGAATTACATGAAGTCATATATAAATATATATATATATATATATATATATATATATATATATATATATATATATATATATATATATATATATATATATATTAAGTTTGATATCAGTAACTTCCTGAAATAATTTAGATTTGTACGTACGAATAACAAACCGTGTATACTCATTCATTATGTGCTGAAGTTTGGATGATATTAATTTTCCATAAGTAAAATTAGCCAAACTTGCATTTGCTGGTCTCAGTTTACTCGTAACTAGTATACCATACTACAAGACAGACTAGTATACCATACTACTAATTCTTCCACACAAATAAGTGTCTACTTACGCATGTGTAGAAACAAAATATATTGTGTAAGCCAATTTGATTTGCCATACCCATACCTTAGGCTGCATTTTTCATCTTGCAACTTTGGTTAAAGGGCGTATCGAAACTGGGTAGGAAAGTTCAGGTACTTATGTACGGGTTTTATAATAACTTCACTTTCATTAAAATATGTATCGTAAGAAGTCAAAGGTGTTTAGGTATTTGCTATAAACCTATTCTCTCCGTGCGAAGAATGAGCATTCCAGCTAGTTACTTATAAGACAACACAAGTAAATTATCATAGCATTAATATTGGTTCCGATTTATGTGTTAATGTTGGGAAATTTGTTTTTTTGACTGTTAATACGCAAGAGAAATCGAAACAATCAAATGACAATAAATGATTTGACTTACTTATCTTAGGCAACTGCATCACTGTAGAAGAAAAATGAAATAAAAAATGGAGGAAAAGAGAAAGATGAAGCGAAATAAATAAATAAAAAGAAGCATGGAAACATTGTCAACTTTAAGTTTCAGCAAAGTAAATTGGTTTCAATGAGTACACTTTCTATATCGAACATTACCTGTTCTGCAAACCAGGAAAGTTAGAAACTTCCTACATTAGGAATTGCGTTCGAAAAGGAACAACTGAGATTGGATCAAACCTAACGTCATTCCGTGAAAAACAGCGATAAGCCGCTACGTCAATCAGAAGCCTAACACGCTATTGCCCGGCACGAATCAACTTCCTTAACTTTCGTGTACAAAAATGTTGATGCAGCATGCCAAAACTACAACATTCGTGTCTATGTACTTAGCAAGCTACTGAACGATATACTGAAGTTACAGAATGATCATACATGTTTTACTGCAGCGAATAATAATAATAATAATAATAATAATAATAATAATAATAATAATAATAATAATAATAATAATAATAATAATAGAATCACACTAGAATAATACAGCGAATTTCAGTTTGGTTGCATTCGTAGCCTTGTACATAACCAATTTTTGTCTGGACAAGTCTGCATGCTCAAACAAGTTGGTGTTTAAGGATAATGATACGTGCGGAAAAAAAGACAGTTGAGTGGTCGTTATGAAGCTGACTTGTAGAGAGCAACTTAGTGTAGTGGTTTTATATGATCTCAAAGTAGACGGCTAGCATTATTATGAATGTTTGCAACAGATGTTTCAAGATTCCTCATCTTCAAAATCGACTATTTATAATCTGTTAGGAGAATTATTTAATTATTGTGAAGGTGTCTGTGAAACTTAAAAGTTACGTTTTCAAACAGCAGTGCTTCTTTGGGGAAAGCAATTTTGTGCTCATTTTTATATTCCTTCGACATTTAATTTACTAAATTCCTATAAGATAATATCATATTCCTATTCTATATACATGAAAAACAGCCATATAAAAAAGTGCATATATTTCTAACACCAGGCCCCTTCTTACACATCCCACTGTACCCATCAAGTTGAATTCATTTTCCATCCTTCTGGGCGGAATTTTCAGAAGTCGTGCAAGTAAATATGTTCATAACATGTTGAACGAAAGGACACATATACCACTTTCACTCACCTTTGTGCGAAACTTCAACAGATACAGATTTAATGTAACTATTATTTTTTCTCCATCAACATCACTTCGAGAGGGAATTTTCTAATTTTGTTCAAGTAGATGAGGTATGTTTATTCTTTGTAACAAAATTGTCATTTTGTGTACTCAAATAAAAAAAATGACCAATCATAAATCTGCCATATTAAATTCCTTTATTCTTTCGATGTGAAATTTATAATGAACTAGATCTTTATATTTGTGCTTCAGATACCTCCTATTATTATTCTTTTTCAATGCCATACTGCTCCTAATCTTCCTACATTCACCATACTACTTGTTCTCGTTTTGCCCATCACTTCGGAGTGTATTTTCCCAAATAATAATAATAATAATAATAATAATAATAATAATAATAATAATAATAATAATAATAATAATAATAATAATAATAATAATCTTTATTTTAGTGCCGCGAACAGCTTACGGCAAAAATACAGCACTTGGTATCAGAGTATGCGATGGAATAATAATACTATTAAAAATAAATAATAAGAGAGAAAACAATAAAAAGAAGGGCACTAATATAAAACACAATGTAGCTAAAAGTCAGCTAAGCAGAAATAATTCCTTGTCAACGCAGTAAAACTTATCAAGTTTTCCATCCATCTAAAACAACAAGAAGCTAAGAACAGCAGTCATAAAATTACATTTGGCTTAATGTTTCTAAACGTCATTGATTAAAAACTATCAGTCATATCACATAAAACTTCCACATTGTTTGATACAATAAGTCTAAAATGAGCTTAAAGAATATGTCAATCTTTTTAAAATTTCACATTTCCAGTTCAGAGGAACTACAATCATGGTATTTCTTATGCTATGATTTGGCACTTTAAAACCTATGTTTTGTAAACAATATTCACTGATATAAATGTTATCTAGTATTTTTTGCATGCATACTCTGTCGAAATTTTTTCGTCTATTCACAAGGCTTTCTAAACCCCAATAATCAGTCCAATATTCATAACTGTGTGAGTAATAGCTCATTTTCATTTTAAAACATAGAAGTCGAATAAAACATTTTTGCACAGATTCAATCTTGTTTGTCAAAGTTTTAGAAATGCTGTTCCAAATTACCGAACCAAATTTTAATTTTGGTCTTAAAAGTAATTTATATAGAAATACATACGTTGCATCTCTTTGAAATACAGGCCACTGTTTAAAAATAAAACCTATTATCCTTCTGGCACCTTGTACAATACAATTTATATGATTAGAAAACTTTTACTGACTGTCAAATGTAATACCTAGGTCTTTGATAATACTTACTTTCTCAATTTGTACACCGTTGACCTCATATTTACTGACATAATATTGAGTTTTATTGGTGTATGTCATAAATTTTGTTTTCTTATCATTAATTTTTAGAAAATTATTTCTACACCACGTGTTTACTGCATTTAAGTCTTGTTGCAGAAAATAATTATCGAACTCATTGTTGACTAATCTGAACAACTTGATATCGTCAGCATATAGGAGAATTTTATAGTATTTTATTTTTTCCTGTCAGGTCATTTAAAAATAAAGAAAATAAGAGAGGGTCCAAGGGCGACCCTTGTGGTATTCCGTTTTTTACATAGCCTACACTAGAATGTACAGGTAAGATTTTAACTTCGTAAGTTCTGTTTGACAGATAGCTTTCAAACCAGCGAATGTACAAAGGTGACAAACCAATATTTGATAACTTGCTAATGGGATACTTATGACTGACAGAGTCAAAAGCTTTTGGTATATCTATGTATATTACATCGACTTGCAATTTACTTTTCAGTGCGTTATAGGTAAAGTTTGTAAAATGAATTAGATTTGTTACTATTGACTTGCCCTTATAAAAACCATGTTGAGACTCATTTAAGATATTTCTTACATTAAAATATATGCGTTTATGGACAATTAGTTCAAATATCTTCGAGAATGCATTTACAAGAGTAATAATAATAATAATAATAATAATAATAATAATAATAATAATAATAATAATAATAATAATAATAATAATAATAATAATAATAATAATACCAGTTTGCTAATCTACATAGGTATCATGCTTATAATCCAGCAATTCGAAAAAAAAACACCCCGCTCATGTATCTACTACACTGAATTCATGCAAATGATTGATTCGTATTCTGTTAAAAAGCCTGCATATACCAAACGTTGGACATTTATGTCTATAAATTACAAAGAATTCCGTTCTTTCACTCTGAATATACCATATTAGGTTCACTTCGCATCCCCTCTTGTGGAATCTCCGAAATTCGTAAATTCCTATTATGTGTATCAAAAAATCCCCAAATATAAATTATTCAACAGATCAGGTAAATATGTTGTCTTTTCCTCTGCGTAAACCATTTGGTTTTTACCATTTTTTTACCGTTCGTACTAGAATTCGTAAAGAAAATGTAAGACAAGTAATAAGACTTTACCGTCCATTGAAGAGCACCGCACCAAGTTCTGTGTCTGAACATCCAGTGCATGAAATAAAATTCCCTTCTCTCCCCTGCCATCACTTTGAGCCACCATATTAAACCTACACATTCAAGTGAACAAAGATTATGCGTTTATTATTTTATAAAATAAGTAGTTGCTACTGCCGAATGTATGTACTAATGCTGAACAATTGAGAAATTACACGCCCTAATAGTAACAAAATCGACCATGACATAATATATTTTCTTTTAAATACGTTACTTCAATATTTTTTTTTCTTTTTTTTTAACACTGGTTAATTTAATGGAGTGAAATCGTGATGATATGTACTACCCCATAACCATTCTAACTTTTAATGAAGGCATCGGTGGGAGTTCCACGGTAATCGAATACTACATGCACGGATACATATATAAATTGAACAGTGTAAAAAATAATTCAATGAGTTAATAAAGTGGTACAGCTTTCATGTCTGGTGGGACGGGTCCCTTGTGTGATCCCAGGCAATGTGACTTTGTGGTAGGTAGCATCGTGTCTTTAAGTGTTTTCGACGTTCTACTCTTTCCTCAAAGATTTTCATGCCATCTTTATCCACTTTCATTAGTCAAGTATACTCCTAAAGTAAGTTGCATAATCATTGGTCGAAAAAAGTAGAAATTTCATTTTCATTGTCAATACTTATTTTCGTACATTTCCCTTTAATTTCATGTGGAAACTCCAACATATCAATTATGTGAAAAGTAAATTCTTAAATAAGCAATTTTATTTAATTGTTTTGTTTATAGTATATAAAAAAATTGTGTTTATGTCAATATGACACCCAGAATTACGTAGTGCAATGATCCAATTTGCTCCTTATGGATCACATGTAACGTTCAACTTCTCTGTCTGTGACGTTTATTTCTATTCACAAGCTGTTTCTTGCACTGATTTTTATTAAAACATGTTTTAAGACGTTTAAAATATAAGCTAATATAATGTACATATTGCGATGAATATCTAAAGTAACCGAGAAATAAATAATTGGATTTATTTTAAATTTCATCCCTTCATCTTGTTCCGCTATTTCCGCTTTTAACGAAACTCCTCCCATCTATATTGCTATTATTATTATTATTATTATTATTATTATTATTATTAATAATAATAATAATAATAATAATAATAATAATAATAATAATAATAATAATAATAATAATAATAATAATAATAATACGCTAAATTAAAAATAGGAATAAGAATAATGAAGGTGTTCAATGGTATGTGGCTCTTGAGATACATTTCTGGTCCATAATATAAATGTGCTTGGATCACATTGCTATAAGCAGCAGTGCTAAATCATGTTGTGCCAGATGAAGGTATTGAAAGAGCTACTGAATTAGAAACAATAAATCAGAGATGACACATGTGGATAATGTCATTTGGTTGCTGAAACAATATATCACATTATATCAGATTCTAGTAATTGATGTAACAGATTCCTACCCAGGTACAAACAACTTACTGGTTGCACATTTATCAGAAGCTTGCCAGAAATGTCAATTAATAGACATATAGGTACGCTATCACAAATTCGTGTTAGAAGTAAGTGATTAACATAACAACTTCTCGGAACATAATTACAGCAAGATAATATACTTAAAAGGCATTATCAATTACAAATAATAAAGAAAAATATAATTTTCAACCTCATCTTTACTTAACTATGTTTAAGTCTCGCACAAAGATTTTCAATTGTATATATATATATATATATATATATGTGTGTGTGTGTGTGTGTGTGTGTGTGTTTGTGTGTGTGTGTGCGTGTGTGTGTGTATGACTAATGCGCTTTTCTCCAACTGCAAACTGCAGAATATGCTCCTCTAGAAATCGCTTCTAATTTGCCTTCCGTGTATAAGATTCGGGTCGATTTGCCAGGTACCTCATGTGGTTCGGATCCCACGTTAGGTTGTAGAACCATGTTTCATGTGTACAGATAAAATCGCTACTGAAATAGACTGCAAACCCTAATTCAGCCCTAATTATAATTTAACCGACGGGGAAAAATTGACCAACTGCTGACGTATCCATTAGATCACAACCAATCAAACACTAATGTGCAAATTATAGAAATTTGAACTTGAGTTATCTTCATAAAATACTATTCTAGGTACGACATACCTACTGAAAGGAAAGTAACTTCTCAACATTAGCCATATAGTGTTTCCTGTGTACAAAATTTGAATAGTTCTTTCCGGCGCATTGAATATGTGTGTATCCAATTTCCTAGGGACTGCACTGTGACCTTTTTTTCTAGAAAATTTTGTTCTGGGAGAAACTAAATCAAAATGTAACAGGGTGCAGTGAAACACTACATTAGTACCTATGTATATATACATATGCGATTTAGACATAAGGTAGCAGGCCAGCTGTGTACTTGCCTGCCTAACACAGCTTTTCCGATTGCCTTATTACGGTTATGACTGCAGCAATAAATAAATAAATTAATTAAAATAACTGAGGTGGTGGTTGACCAATCAGTTGGTGCAAACCCTCAACAATATGCCTAATATGCCTGAAAGAAACACTGACTGTTACCTTACAACTTTCCATCTAATGTCGACATTTTTATGCATATTGTAAAACTCTATGACGTGGGATTCCAAATCATCACAGCGAAAAACCTCATCATCCCAGATTGTGATGAAAGTTGGCGAAAAGCAAGGGCTTATGAAGTAAACAACATTTGCCAAGTTATAAGCTCCAGTGACAAGTACTTGTCAGATAGCAGTGTTGCCAACCTGGCAAAATTGTCATTTTTCGCAAACATGCTAAATGAAAAAAAAATCATAACTTTGTTCCTAATTTAGACAGAAAAGTCATACTGGACTTGTTGTAAAGCAGAAGGAATGCCCTTTCAATATAAAATAGGTACAGACCATTTCTTTTATTTTGAGGGTCAAGGTCACACACTGTGACCTTCGATATCAAATATCTGAAAAAATCACTTTTGATTTTCGTCAAGAAACTACATTTTGTGCAGTGTCATGGTGTCCACCTATTGTGTAAATTTCATGTTGGGATGACTGCGGGATTTGTGTGTACAAAACGGAACACAGATGTCCAATTATATTCAGGTCAGATTTGAATATCAGGGACTGTATTCAACTTCATTTTGATGTTCTAACAAACGACGCTCCAACAGCTCTAGGTGACTGGGTATATTATCATCTTCGAATATTATGTACCCTAACAGCACAAGATGTGCTAGGCATGCGCCATTTACATCTCCCAGCTACTTTTTAGGTACCCGACACTTGGTACATATGATATTCATGTTCTAAGTAGGTACTTCAGCTACCTAAAGTTTTAGGTGCTTGTTACACCTAATTGATATTTGAGACTATGTGCCACAAATGTAGCATTTATATACCTGGCTCAGTTTTGCACTGTGATAGTCATTTGTTTCATGTCGTCACTTGGGACATATATCTTTCATGTTCGAGGTACTTCCTTTAGGTGCATACTTTTCCAGATACTTTGGACACATAATTGATATCTGCAGCGACGCACGAGTGACAGTCAGCTGTTTGCATTTGCTCATGCGCAGTAACATTCTCGCGTTTTCTGCTCCCCTTTCTGTCTTTCTAGTACGCAATCGCTTAGAAAGAAAAAGAAGCAACAAATGCATCAAATTTCGGAGATGAATTTAGAAGAAAGAAATGACATAACTGATGAATAAAAGTTTAGATGAATCTTTCATACTTATGTGAACAGTTAATTATTTACGTAATTAGGGATAAAAAATTGTATTTTTTAGATGCCAACTGTCGCCTATTATTCCCAAGTGAACATGGAAGAACCATGGAATAAAGTAAAGAGACGCACAGCATTTTGTTACAAAATTACATGGCGAACGGATTTTATCTTATCACAAACGGTTATTGTCGAACATACAGGGTTACAAGAGCAATCTGATTGGCCAAATTAAAAAGATCCTAAGGATCTATCCCTCTACAAGCAACGTTTTCTTCACCGCCTTTGTGGCTAAGTCGGAAGAGCACGCGCCTAGTAAACAGAAGGTTGGTGGTTCGCACCTACCCGAGGAACTTTTTCAAAGTGTTTTTTGGACTCACCTTAATATAAACAAATTACATATAAAGGCGATTTTACACATTTTGGGGGAGTAATTTTCACTTACGGCATGGAGAAGAACATACCTAGAATATACTAGGTAATTTCCCGAGGTACACGTCAGGCATGTGCCTAGGGGCGGACATAGACTGTGACTATCACTTGCCATAAATGTGATTTCTCTCTCATAGGTACACCCATGTCCAAAAATATTATCGCATGTCTATAAATATGTTGTTTAGGAATATAATTTGATAATGAATTCTCCAGGTATTTCTTATAAGGAGACTCTAGAACTATGAGAAAATACAATTTTATGAATATATAATAAAGATTTCGACAACCAATGCGTTTTATATGGTACGATACATATTTTCACTCCTTATCTGTATACCTACAAGACTACTACTACTACTATTAATATATTATTATTATTATTATTATTATTATGTATTATTATTAATATGTATTACTATTATTTTAATTATTTATTTAGTGAGACACTCAAATTCCATGGCGAGAAACCTTTTCTTATTGGGATTGCTGTGCGCAGCATCTACGTAAAAGAAAAATAAAGATACAAAACTGAATATTTCTTTCGTTCAATACCAAAATTCAGAACTCTTAGCATGCACTTTTTCAAAGAAAAAGATATGTCGATCATAGTTCTACCTGACAAGATATTCAGCATCGCTGTAGCCTATTAAAATTTATATTATAAGAATATACTTTGAACTGCTATCGTACATAATTTCCCCAGATAATTCCATGTCGGAGAATTACTATAATTCAATACAAGACGTACCATATTCATATCTCTTCAATAAAATATCATTGAAGAGAAGAAACAGCGTTAGCGAAAGACATGGAAAGAATAAATAGAACTCATGAGTCACTGCTTTCGATTTTTCTACCATGATTCACCCTCTGGAGTAACAGCTGATATTAGCTTGATTGATTGTCGATGTGTCTCCACCTGGGAAAGGGAGCGCTTTACCATTAATAATGACTAGTTGCACGTGCTGAGCTAGTCATGAATGCACACTTACTAACACACCCTAACTTCATATATTCCCCTCATCTTTCATATGTATATGTATGCTTTGCTTTTAGTTCTTTCCAACCTCACAGGAATTTCCCGAACTATCATCACTACTATACATATCATCAAAGTATGTTCTAACATGTTTATATTTAACGATTTTGTTTTATGCTTTTATAGAACACGATGCTATGAAGGATGGAATTTGCTATTAGAAGGAAATCGAAAAAAAAAACTATTTCGATTAACATTTAAAAGCTATGCGATTATTCACTACCCAAGAGGTTACTGGAAACCCCTGAATACGTTTAGTTGGAAAGCTATCACGCATGGCCAAGAATACATTAACTGGCCAAGCGTTTTATGAATATCAAAGCCTTGTATTGGGCGCCGCCGTTGCTTTAGGTTGCAATGATTGCGTATGTGCCTATTTTTACAGTTCAAAAATATGTTTTTGAGGTATCAAAGTAGTGTTTGGGGAAATATTTATTCTTCCTCTCTCCAGAGCAAGACAATATTGGGATATCTGTCAAGGACTTCTATGTAAAAGTAGAAATAAAACGAGTGAGTTGAGTTGAGTTAACGTCTCTTTCAGCAGCGAGGCTATATGAGACAGGGCCTACTGATTAACTTGGAATCCGAACCACTTTAGCTCCGTGCGGGAATCGAACCCAAGTCTTTCACGCCAAAGGCGCATACTCTAACCTCTTAGCCATGAAGGAGCTCTAGTGAGTTTTGTTGCACAGTGTGAAACTACGGTAGGCTTCCAAACTATGTGAACTCAATGCTCAAATTTGAAGAGTAATACATCGATAACAACTGGCTGCAGTAGGGGAATAAAATCAATGTTAGAACCTGTTCTTCGGACGCTGATATCAAAACGCCATTACTCGCTATCCCTTACTGGTTTTGTTCTTGGATGTTTTTATTCTTTATACAGTGCAGCAACGGGAAAATCGTAGATTTCCTCAATTTCCGGCTGCAAGAATCTTATAAAAGTCGGGACAAAACTTGTTGGGATTTTGAATCTCACTCAAAAACTATTTTTCGATATGCATTACATGTTTTGCTATATGAAAATCAATACTGAAACCGGAGGTGCTGATAATTTTAACTACATCCGGTTTCAGTAGAGTGACGTATGTTGTGATTATATATTCTCTTGAGACTCCGAATGAATTAAAAAAAAAAACTTCCCATTCTGTTACCGTATTTGCTATATGGCGATCAAGGTTAAAACCGGAAATGGTTTATTCATACTTCTTTTGGTTTAAATAAAGGATTAACCGAAATGATTGAACATATTCTTGGGATACCGAGTCGAGTACAGGAAAGCACTGCTGGATGTATCTTACCTTTCTGATCTATGAAAAGCAACATTGAAACCATACATAGTTAATTTAAACCACTTCTATTTTCCGTAGAGTGTTGGGGTGATAATGATGTGTTCCCCTTGAGACGCTGAGTCGATTGAAAAGAAAACGCTGGTCGCTATTTATTACTATTTCTGACGTTCGACTATAACGACGTCGCACGTATCCTCGCAGATCCAATGACACGAACTAGTTTCCATTTGGAAATCAGGCCGAAATATTCATTCCTGGTAGGTTGTTACAATTTTACTCACTACTATTCACAATGATCGTAATGAGTCGTGAAAGTTGGCCTGGGATGTACAACTAGCTCTAAACGTTACAAGACCTAAACTATACTGAACCTAAACGGCATAAGTACTAGCAATTAGCTATTGGAGCAACCCTTGAACGGCGTAAGCTTTGAAATCTTTTGTGGCGCTACTATCACGTCTATGCAAAGAATACTGGAGAAGCAGTACGAATAGGTAGCGAATACCGACATTTCTTTGGAATATTAAAATTTATAGTTGTAGCATCGGTATTCACAGTAATGAATGGATTATAACCCACAACGTGTCATTAAAATTTAAGGATATCTTTCAAAGCATCGTAATTGAAACTTATGAGAAACTTAAAATATTTGTTCAAATTAAGTCCTAATTAATACAATAACAACACTTTATTTCAATACCACAACAAGGGTTGTTGGGAGTTATGTCGAAGTACGAGCCAATGAATCAATTTAAAATATATTAATAGCTGAGTTTTTTGAGTATCTATGGTTTGCTTTCTTATGGAACGTCGTGGTTACGAACGATGGAATTTACTTTAAGATGGGTTCCGAACCAAGACCGGAATTTAAGTCCAGTGCTGTTGGAAGAGTACAGACCATCTTCTAAATCAACCCTCACAGTACATTATATCAACCCTACATTATATCACCTTCAAAAGAGTTATAGGAGCATGCTACCGACCTCAGCAGTAATAGCTGCTGTTTTGGAGGAACATGTGAGGGAAATTTAAGGGCGCAACACATACCAAAGCAGAATAATATTCCTAGCTTGTAGCATAGCAAAGTGGACCACAATTGAATTCCAGTGAAAAACAAAACATACACTGGATATATAACATACAAGCAATGATTAACATATACATTACAAAACACCTAAGATGTTCCAGACACATGGAAAACGTTGCAAATGAGTCCGGGGTTTCTTGATTTAATTTTGAGTTTAGCGTCAATTTAAGAAGCATGTGAGATGTGGACCTATAGCTCAACGCGGATCCGAACTACATGATCTCCAGCTAGGAATTGAACTTGACTCTCCCACGCCAAAGACGCGTACAATAACAGCTTAACCACAAGTAAACTCCGTTCCTCCCGACAAGTGGTCACAAGATCACGAAATATGCCAGAGCTCATTTTTGAGACGGATATGGATATTCAATATCTGAAGTTTTCATTTAATTTCATTTTTGATACCCTGCAGCAGAAAACGAAACATGGGATCATGCGTATTATGTAACTGTAATTATATAATTATAATTAATTTACAGGTAAAAGTCTTGGACTTCACAAACATTTGAATTGGTGAGTAAAGGAGCAGTAAAAATCCAAAAATAACTCATTATACTTAATATAAAAAATAATTGCTGAATGCATAGAAAGACGCATTTCTATGGATTGATTGGATTGGTTTAAGAGCTTTCAACTTATTAGGTAAGTTAAAAATGAACTTCAAGTATTGTGTAGCGTAACATAATATTCTTATTGAGAAGTTCATGAACTGTGATTTTGAACTTGTACTTTTCTTCCACTCACCGATTCATTTTTATTCTGGACTGTACTTGATACCAACATTCAAGTACAATCTTTCTAAATCATAATCGATTACAAACAGAAATCACTCATGGAAGTAGTTTATTTTGAGTCCGTCAAGTGTAAGAACGATTAGTTCAAACAAAATCACCTATGATACCAATATGTTGATTGGTAAAGGTTTAATGGGAACGTCAGCAAGGATTCTAATCAATATGCTATAGATGAACTGAATTGATAGCGTTATTTATTAGGAGTTTCAGTTTCCTTTGTGCATAGTTAATTACTTTAGACTCCTCGATAGTCATTGATCCTCAGTTGGTTTGAACTAATCAAAGAGTAGAGATTTGATGGCTCAGTGGGGTGTTGCTGTTGAATTGTGCTAGCGATAGTACCACCTTATGCAGTGTTGTGTTGGCAGTTTGACGTGTGTATACTGTTCTGCCATGTATATTGTTTTCAAACACGTATCACAATCATGGCGGCAAACTGTTTACGAGCACCAATTTTGCGTTACGAGAAGATATCTCCCAGTACACCAAATATTATACCGCACTCGAACGCGGTCAGCTATTTTTATTGCACATTTTGACGTGGACGAGCCATAGTGATGTCTGTTCGTATATTCCTTGTTCGTTTTTCTACTCTACAGAATGCGACTGCAGCACAAAACATCATCCGATACTAAACTGCACACATAAACAAGGGTTCTGCTAGACATACATGAGCCGTCACACTGGAACTGTAAGGGTGTATGCATCATACTCTGATGTTCAAATCATGTCGCGTTACCTTCATTCCTTCTTGATGTTGGAAGTTTCACGAAGACCAATGCACTTTATAATTCTTGATTCAGTGCATTATATGATGTCACTTGGAACTAATATTTTTGTGTTTAGTATTTTATTCCACTAAATATGCGTAATAAGGACAATAAAAAGAAGAAAGATGAGAGCGAGAGAAAGACTATATATGCATATCAAGTGCTCCTTGCTTGGCCTTGATACCAAAAAGAGGTATTTTCGCATGATTAGTATGCTAGAGATTAATTAGTAAACTTGTTGTAATGAATTCTAAAGAAAAGCAGTAAATCCTCTCAAGTTTTAGATTCCTTTGTGCATTAATATTTGTTCTTAATATAAATTGATAATTAACAAACGATTGTGTGTGTTTAATTAGAGATTAAATCATACCTTTACTTTTTGTATGGCGAGTGTAAGAGGATTACATTTACTGAAAGTTCCTTCCATCTCGTTTGAACGAATCTTTCCTCTCTTGCTGAAAGAGTAATCTACCGGCTAATATGGTAAAGGCATATAACACTCCTTTTTTTCATTAATTAATTAAATTGTAAAATCAAATCTGACATTCATATTATGAATATAATAGTATGCTTTTTTCCTTATATTTTATATGCTTAAATACGCGTATATTTACCATGGTGTGACGTATTTCGAGTACATACGAACAAAATTGCATGATATTGTAAATTTTACTTTTCATGAAATGACTTATTTTGGGCAAACGAAATATTTAGATAAATATCACACTCAATCACACACATTATATGGTTTTCATTAGACGTAAAGATCATAGTGCCGTTCACAACAATTTGATATTTTGAAGCATTCTGAAGATACGAAAAAAGCGGGTCTAGAGACTGTTCTTCTGCTTAAAACGAGGAAGGACAATTTATATCATGTTTGTTGCTTCCCTTTGCTTCTATAGCATTACATCAACATTTTGTGGTAGTTGCTAATATAAGTTCTCGAAATTACATAATTTTAAGTAGTGCTGCAAATTTGGTTATTCATTATTTGACCGAAACGGCTCGAGAAATAATGTTTTTGTAATCGGCATTATACTATTTGTGTCTATTGAAAGCATGCATTTGACTGGATGTGATAGTCATCTGGAGGGAAAGGTGTTCGAAACAAAACCTTTTGATAAGTCAAATTTATAAACCCTTGTAAGAATACTCCTAATCATTCAAAACAGGTAATATTATTATCATAGTATTGTACGTTAAAGTACTTTGGATATGATTTGTTATATCCATTTCACTTGCATTATTTCCATTACAGATACCTCCGAAATTCAGACTTTCGTGAAGCGTCCTTAGTTCATAACACTGAGCAATAAATGTGGCAGTGCAAGGTTTTTTTTTTTTTTTTTTTTTTTTAGTGTTTAATATGTAAATTTGAAATGCATAATAACTTGACGTAGCGGCATTAAAAAAAATACAACTTAATATTGGGTTGGCAACGTTCTTAACCTGCTGTTACTGCTTCTGAAGAGAAAGAATAAAAAAAAAAAAACGATCAGCAATTGCAGAGTATGTTGAATAATTTTACACTGTGGATATATAGTAGTATTGGCGTCTGTTAAGCTAACTTTTGTGCCATTAGACCCTTGCTTGAGGATCATGGTCCCTGGCCCAGAATGAATGAATTAGAAGTACATAGGACCACCCACTCTAAATTTTGATAAGTGTATATTGGACCACCTCATAAACTTTAAGAGATGTACATAAAACTACACTCCTTAAATTCTAGAAATGGCCACATTAATATATATATATATATATATAATGCTTTAGTAATTTTAGTTGGTTCATTTCTTCCCTTCTATGGGTAAATAATTGATTAAATATTCGTATAACCAAGTGCTTATCGAACTTTCTCTTCGCCAAGTGGTTAGAGTACGCACATTTGATGTGGGAGAACCGGGTTCGATTCCCAGCAGGAACTTATGTGGTCTGGATCCCACGTTAAGCAGTACGTCAATATCTCATATATAGCGTCATTGCTGAAAGGGGCAATAAACTGAAAATCGAATCAAATCAAATCATGTGCGTACTACGTGGTCGGTTATTAACCTAAATTATCTTCTTTGATGATCCTTTGACAAGTTATTTGGCTATATAGTTGTGTACAGGAGTTTAGTTTTCTTTCATAAGACATGAGTACATTGAAGTTCACTTTTCAAAATTTGGGAGAGATGAACCACATCTTACATTTGTGAATTATAAAAAAAATGTAAATCTTCTCAAGGGCCCAAATAAAGTATGTGGCAAATTCACATCTATCAAATTGATTCCTGAATTTGGAATAAGTTCTTAACTCAAACCCAGATAAACATAATGTGTGAAAAAATAATAAAAATTGTCAAACTAAGCATTTTAATGGAAAAAAATAAAAAAAAAACTTTTGAGTGAATGCATAAAATTTTAAACTAGAATGTTTAATCAATACATTTCAAAATTATTTTAGCAAGTGCAAAAAATTACGAATTTGGAAACAAAAAAAAAAAAAAAAAACTAAACAAAGATGTTCAAACCAATCAATTAAACAATGAAAAAATAAAATATAAGAAAAAAAACTTTTACAAGTGATCAGCCAACCAAATGGTACCAAGGATAAATTCCCACTAATGACCTTAGAGTAGTAAATAATGGAAAAAAGGTTTAAACTTGTATCCTGAAAATGTTAAGACAATGAGATACACCCTTTTGTCTCGAGAGAGACGAATTGAATCTATCTGTCTATCTATCTATATATCTATATCTATCTATCTATCTATCTATCTATCTATCTATCTATCTATCTATCTATCTATCTATATATATATATATATATATATATATATATATATATATATATATATATATATATATATTGACAATTCTAAAATTTTAGCATGTGTAAAACGTACTTCTGCTGAAATTTAAGAAGGCACTAATAGTGATGTCCAATGAAAGACAATGGGACCGTGTATACAACTATATAATCATATGTTACAATCTATATATCTTATAAACATTAAGCACAACACTCAAAGCTCCCGTCTCATGCTAATTCATTTTTTTTTTTTTTTGCTAAAATTTAAAATCACCACCAAATATAAAGTATTACTTTCGACAACTTCTTTTTTTTTTTTTTTTTTTTTTTTTTGCAATTGATACAACCTATTTTTGAAAATTTTGTACTCGTAGAAGACAAGCAGGACCAACCAAATCTACAGAAGTGTATATATTCAAGTCTTATAGAGCATTTGCGTACGAACTCTACTACTTCATATAGGCGTATAACACTGTCAAGTCTTATGAAAGAGGATATGATAGAAAAAAAAAAACTCAAAATTTTGATTCTTTGACAATTTGTTTACCCATGAAATGGCACAAGGAATACCAGCCAAACTTGCAGAAATATATAGTTGGTTCTAGAAAAAAAAATTAAAAAATGATTTTTGACAAATCCAAAATTTAAAGAGTAGGCCAACACAACCCTTTATAATTGTAAGAAGGGAACGGCAATGTGCCTATGTCATAAAAAAAAACTACATTTCTGTGCTCTGCCATATAACCACGTAACGTGATAAAGCTTCATCAAAGATGATAAATTAGGTAAATAAGCGATCACGTGGTGAACACATAGCAATTTGAATAATTTGGCAATCCACACAAGGGGATAAGCAAGACCAAATGAATTGGCAAAGTTATATATTGGAGTCGTAGATAACGTTTACCATTTTTTTTTTTTTTTTTTTTTTTTTTTTGCCATCCCTAACTTTTAGACGTCGGCCAACACATCCCTTTCAAACTTTGAGAAGTGAAAATTAATATGCCCATGCCATATGAAAAAGAATAGATTCACTACTCAACCATATAACCACGTAACGTTTTAAATTGCCATCAAAGAAAATAAATTAGGTCAATAGCCTACTAAGTGGTAAGCACATGGTATTACGAACATTTTGGCAATTATTTATTTACAGAAGAGGATAGGCAGGTGCATCCAAATTTACAAAGTTATGATCCCTGTAGTCAGCCATATTACCATATAACGCATTAAAATTTCATCAAAGACAATAAATCAGGTAAAAAAAAGACCTCCAAAATTTACATTTTTGACAATATTTTACTCCCAGAACGAAAGAAAGTGGGCCAACCAAACTTACAGAGATGCATATCATTGTCCTATACTTCGATCCAAATTCTTAAATTTGACAATTTCCAAAATTTAAAGAGGGTGGTCCTATGCACTCTCTCAAAATTTGAGGGTAAATCAAGGTACCCTTGACAAAATTTAGAGTTAGCTGTCCTATGTACAGGGGTGTAGCCAGCAGGTTTGTGTAGGGGGGCCCGTCGTTTTTGAGGGGGGTCAGCTACAATGTACAAAGCCAAAAATGTGTTGCTGCTAGTGTTTTTGAAGCCTGAAAGAAAGGAAAATTTTGTTTTCCTTCTGGAAGACTAAAAACACTATTTTATCTTCTTCTTCTTCTTCTTCTTCTTCTTCTTCTTCTTCTTCTTCTTCGTATTATTATTATCCATAAATTATATTCAAGATAATTTTTATTATGCTTAATCAAGAACTACTGCCCGAGACCAAACGCTATACTTTTGTGCATAACTATAAAGGTAACCAAGAAAGTTCTGTCCCTTTTCGTGGAGGTCTGTGTTCAATTGGACCTTACACTGTGAGTTGAATGCTAGTGGAGATAAGGCGAACGTTAGTTGTTGGTGTGGGTATATCCAACATACTACCTGGTTGTGGCAATTCAGATACACCGTGAACTTGCGTAAAGATAGAGGGAACATGGGACATCCACAGAGCGTCATAAGAGCATGTATGCTGAACGAGTTCAAATGGAGGTCAAACGCCGCTGTAGCGGGAGAGAAGATATGCCAGGCCTTTGGTGAGGGTGTCATGAAGACGCGGACATTGCAGCGATGGTTTAACAAGTTTAAGGACGATGACGAAACACCCGAAAACACCATGTGCCAGAAGACCAACACATGTACAAAGAAGAACTGGGACTACAATTCAGTATGTGGTGAAACCATTCGGCAGCACATCCATCAACTTGTGAAGCACTACAAGTTGGGTCGATGGGTCTCTCATATTTTGACTCCGGGCCAGAAGGCAACGCGGCAGTCGCCTGTGTTTATTTACTGATTCGGAGCCATTTCTGAACAGGGCGTTGACATGTGATAAAACGTGTGTCCTATACGAAGCTCCACGGCGCCGTCATCATTGGTTAGCATCCAATGAACCGATTTCAAAACAGCAGAAACCAACACTGTACCAGAAGAAGGTCCTTCTGTGTGTTTGCGCATCGTGCATCGGGAACTGCTGCCAGCTGGTCAGAGTATCAATGCAACTGTGTAGTGTCAGCAGTTGAGCTGTGCTCAACAGAAACTCAAAACTCTGGAGCCATCACTTCTGAATTGCAAATGGGTTATCGTTTACGGGACAACGCTAAGTCCCACGTGGCTAGGATGACTCAGGACACCATTTTCCGCCTTGGATAGGAAACAATATTGCAACCACTATATTCCCCGGGTATTGCACCATCCGATTATCATCTATTCCATTCTTTGGAAAATCACCTTAGAGGACGCCAGTTCAAATCCCTAGTAAAAGTCCAAAATGCACCTGATACTTTCTTCGTTTCACGGCCCACCAAGTTCTACCGCGATGGATTCCATGGCCTTCCAGAACGTTTTCAGAAGGTCGTCGATGCTGATGGGGACTATTTTTGATCTCCTAGGTTAGGTGACATATCGATGTTCGAAGTTGGTGGGTGAAAAAGCAACAAAACTTTTCTTGGTTACTTTTATATTTTAATTTAAGACCTTGTATACAGAACCTATCTACACAAGATTTATTTTCTTTGAAATTTCACTTAATTTCTTTATGGTTTCCTCACAAAGATATTTGTTTATTATTCGTGACTAAAACAAAACATAATTATTTTATTACACTGAATAGAAATAAAAGAGAGCGAATGAAATCCAAATTGAATAAAAGCATTGTTTCTCACCAAATTTTCCATCCTCTATGTCTTTAAAACACTTGTTAAAGCATATAAAATATACTGTACTTACAAATCAGTTTAGTACCTTTGTTTCATGGCTGTATTTATAGTACCTTGTTAAAACGCTTGTCTTCAAACTGTCAAATATAATTCGCAGTAAATTGTGTATTCTGCTGTCACAAAAAGTATCCGATTTTTCGATCGGTATGAAAAAGCAATATTTCTCCATACTATTTTACCATAAATTATTAATTGTCAATAAACTTTGTTACTTTTAAATGAATGAAGCGAGATAATTTTACTATGATGTATTAAAAGCTGGTCGTTTGGGGAGGGCAGGAAACTATTTGGGAGGGCCTGGCCCCGATGGGCCCCCCTTGGCTACACCCCTGCCTATGTACGTGTAGTTCATTGATCCTGGGCCAGTGACCATGGCCCTTGATCCATAGTCAATGACCTGTGAGCCAGGAAACCATGGGGACAAAAGTTAGTCCATTAGACAACCATTTCTACTTATTTGTATCGTACAAACTTTCACCGTTTTTATTTACAAGTATTAGTTAGTAACAAAGCATTATCAGCATCACAGAGTTGTTTGTTTTCTTATTAATGTATTATTTTATGAGTGTATTTTTCTCCCCGTCACGATTTCGATTCCTGGTGGGACAGCATAAAAGAAATTAATGCATTAAGGTGGTTCAGCTTCCACCTTATACTGCAGATCCACATTTCAAATAGCTTTCATGCTGAAAAGGACGCTACACTTCAACAAATAAATGTATGTATCCATTTCCTTTAGAAATTGATTGAATTTGAAATGTATTAATCTTGGAGCTTGGCGTTACGTTCGTGAAATTTAACAAGGATTTTTTTCCGTATATTTCTATGAACGCATTAACTCTTTCTCGTCTACGTTTTCTTGGTATGCATTAAAAGAAAAAAATAATAAAATCTTGGTCGAAACACTCCATGATAAACTGCGAATGAATATTCTGCGTGGCAGTCAGCCAAGTCTTTCGGAAGTGTGGCCCGCAGTTGTGATTTCTGCGTCACTCCAATTCGTACCTTTCCTATCGAGTCATTGTGTGTTTAAACTGAGAGAACAATTTATTATTCATGAAAGAACATTTTTACGCATTACGCATCAGAGTAGTACGTAGATATTCCTCGTTTTCTTCTTAGAAATACTATTGTAAACTATGAGGAAAGGCAAATACACAGATCTAGCGGAATAACTAGAAAGATGGCTTGAAGTAGTATGCACATTTTTAGGAGAGATTACCTACACAAACCAGTTACTTTCTTTTAGACATATCGACAGAAGATCACATTTTCTTATAACCAACCAAGATCCTACTTAAAAAAAAAAAAAAGATTGTGTTATAGTTATTCAGTATGCATACGTGCACTGAATATGACACAGGAAACATTAATACATCAACTCGTAAGATTGATTTGCTTTCAACGCGTGACTGTAACATCATTATATTGGTACCGAAATCAGAAATATAACTTGTGGGTGCATCTAAAGAACATAAATCACTCACAGTAAATGGGTAGATTTGTACAGTCTGTGCACTCATGTTCAGAATTAAACTTAGTCATCCACTTCTCATAGGTATCAAATGACTGTTTTGTCTGCTGCATGAGATATTGACTAGGGATGGCCACAAAGTTCCGGTTCCGGCAGAACCGGTTCTCGGAGATCCGGTTTCCAGAACCGGTTCTGGAACCGGTTCCAGGCCTGGATCCGAAACCTGGTTCCAAAACCGGATCTTAGGAACCGGTTCCAGACTTGGATCCGAAAACCCGGTTCCAGAACCGGATCTTAGGAACCGGTTCCAAATCTGGATCTAAAAACCCGGTTCCAGACTTGGATCCGAAAACCCGGTTCCAGAACCGGATCTTGAGAACCGGTTCCAGATCTGGATCCGAAAAACCGGTTCTAGACCTGGATCTGAAGAACTGGTTCCAGGCCTGGATCCAAAAAACGGTTCCAGACCTAGATCCGAAAAACCGGTTCCGGAACCGGATCTTCTAGAACCGGATCCGTTCAGACCCGAAAACCGGTTTCAACAGGAACCGGTTCTGGCCATCCCTAATAATGACGTGTATGAATAAGAGATTTTGCTGTCATCTGGCATGTTCTTTGTGAGTTGTAAGTGTGTCATATATGGCAAGTACTTATTTCTCGTCGGAATTAAGTGAAAAATCTAAAATTCAAGTTATAATTCATTTTTCAAGTTCTCATATGAGGATTTCCAATACTGATTAGTTTTCTTTTCGCTAAAAGACAAAAATCATGCAGAAAGGGGTTAACAACCAACGATCAGAAACCAAGTGAGCATTTTATCGGAATAGAAGCTACGAAACTTGAAAGAAGATGAGAGGCAAGCAAAATCTCTAACAAGTTTCTTTCGACTTCTGAACAAAATTTCGAGTGTTTAGGTGGGCGAGGTGTCAATACCAGATACTGTTGACGATGCTTTTTTAAATCGACAAACTTTTGAAACTGTACGCTTATTTTACTTGATTGCAGTGATTTCATTGTTAAATTAAAATGCAGCGGATACTGCCTTTTCGCTTACGGGCCTGAGTTGAGTTTAATGTATTTCAAAATTAGTTTTAACGCACTATATATTCGTATATAACTCGAAAGTGTACTGTAATCAAAATATAAACTGTAATTGAAAGATCGTTAAGATTATGAGTAAGTTTTTTTTTTTTTTTTTTTTTTTTTTTTAGAATTCTCACTGTCAATCACAGCAGCGTATACATATGGTCGTTGTATTATAATAGTGTAACAATCATTATCAATCCATTCTCTCGTATTAAATTTAGATGGGTTTTGAACATCTGGTAATATTAGTACTATTTAGTACTAATACAAAGTGGAGTTTTGATTATTAGTTACTTGTGTTTGGTGATGTATTGGCGGAAGTAGTCCGATAGTGTAAATCCCCCAGAACTTTTAATTTTTAAGAAAATCAGCACAATTTTAGGGGGCAAATACACAACATTAGTTGCATTTTGTAGGCTACTTCGAAATATCTTCGGACCCAAAAGATAAATCTTGGGCGCGTCACTTCTTGTTTATATTGTGTTACTCATTGCCTAATTTCGAACATCTAAGTTGGAAAGAGACATGAAAGGACTGAATTATTTTATAGGCCTAAGGGGTCCTGAAAAGAATTTTTGCCGGGGGCCAAAAATTAAATATCTATTAAAGCACACACTTTTGTCATTTGTTGTATATTAATCAAGTAAAGCTAAAATTAAAAAAAAGAATTGTTTGAGATCAACTATATCTCAAGAACGATTAAATGGACTAGCTTTGATGGCCATTGAAAATGACATACTCAATGAAATTAATACGGATGCAATAATAAGAGACTTTGCCAATTTGAAAGCCTGAAAAGTGTCTTTATAATATGAACTTTTCAGTAACAAAGAAAAAGAGAAATTAAGCTAATTACCATAATCGTATCACTAAAAAGTACTATGCAAATATGCTTTTAATGAGGCATAAGAGCATACCTCTTTGTCAAAAACAAACCTTTGTTAATGTTAGACTTGTAGCTCATGAGTTTTATTCTGTTTTTCGGCATTTATGTTTCAATTGTAATGGTCAAAATACATCTTAGGTATATACAGGGTGTTTCAAAACAACACCGACAACGTTTGGGAGGAGATTCCTGACACTAAGGCAAAACAAAAAGTATAGACCAACCTGGATGCACAAATGATTCCTTTCGGAGTTATAGGCTGCTCATAAAGTGAAAAAAATGAACTTTAACGGTCCATGGATCCAAAACTATGGGCCCTACCGTAGTCGGGTCAAAACTTTACTAAGGAACTAATATGTGGTCTGTCCAAAACTGCATGCTTCCGAATCCTGCAGTACTTCCGCAACAATTTTTATAGAGGTAGTTAGTGGGTACTTCAGATTATATACCCGTAACCAAAGTGCTTGTGCAAAAATTGTTGCGTGAGTACCTTAGGATTCTGAAACATGTATTTTTGGATAGAGCACATATTACTTCATAAGTAAAGTCTTGACCCGACTACGGTAGGTCCCATAGTTTTGGAGCTATGGACCTTTAAAGTTCATTTTTTCATGTTTTCGGCAGCCTATAACTCTGAAAGGAAGCATTTGTGCACCCAGGTTGGTCTATACTTTTCTTCTCATTTTGATGTCAGGAATCACCTCCCAAATGTTGTCGGTGTTGTTTTTAAACACCTTGTATACCTTACTATTTGTTGTGCCTATTTAATAAAAATGTTATTATTAAAATTGGAACTTTGTTCAGCATTAATCCACAGTCAATTACTTATTATTTCGCCATTTTTCGTTAACATTCACAGGAAAACTACCGATATTGAAGAAATGTGCAATTGTAACAATTATTTGAAGAATATTTGTCCATTACATCCTTCTACTCTTCTATTATCATTTAAGCGGGAGCGCCTAAATATTGTTTGCTTACAATTAAGAAATGTCTAGAACCGGCCCTGCCCACCGCAGAAATCAACACAATAACGCACACATGAAACAGGAGTGACGATGACCCAGACAGAATAGCTCAGTTTAATGAATCTTTTTTTTTTTTTTTTTTTTTTGCACAGAATGAATAGAATTCTAATTTAGTTTGAAAAATTGTTTGATTTTACAAGGTAGTTTAAATTAAATTGCACGATTAAGCGGTATAAATATGTGTAATGGGTCCCCCTAAAATCCTCATGTTTATGTCGAGCAAGTGGCCAATTCTCCAGGACTCAATACGTCGTGTTGGGTATAATCAATGTGACTACTTGAACCATTCTTTTCCCAAACTACGGCTCCTGACCAGACCTACTTGGAAATGTTGAACACATTAATTTTACCGTTCGTCAGGGCCTTGCTTGGTGACGATCCATTTCGTGTTCAACAAGACTGCGCCCCGCCGCACTTTGATGCAGATGTGCACGCCCATCTGGATCGCCATGTACCGGAGCATTGCGTAGGAAGATTGGGACTGATTGAGTACTCCACGTTAGCCTGATTTAACTCTTTGAGTTTTACTTCAAGAACAGAGCATATAATATGAATTGCAATCTTTCAGTTTTATGTCCGACAGTTTTGACGTAGTGTACAGTAACAAATTACGGTTACCAGCGGAACTGCGCCATGAAATTTGAAATGGATTGTAATGCAAATCTTGTAGTAACTCTGGAATATATCACCAGTAATTTAGAACATCGTGCCCATAAGTATTTTGAGGCTGGTGGTTGGAAGGTTGAGCACTTTTGTTATTACATAAACAAACTGTGTTTGTGTTGTGCCTTCTTCCTCTATACTGTTGTAATATTCACAATAACATACCAGCTATTTTATTTTAAAGCGTGCGTACATTTTTGAACATTCAGGTATAATAATATATTTAACTTTGTTATATATACGAACACTTCCATTTGTTACTCATACCGCTAAGAATTAGAATGGAATATTCCATTACGAGTTTATAAACAATACTATATACCCTTGCAGTGGCGTATTTAGGGGACTGACTATCGGGCACAAACCCCCCGAAATAAATAAATTTATATATAGTATATATAATAACTCCATACCTACATAGACCCAGTATATATATATATATATATATATATATATATATATATATATATATATATATATATATATATATATATTGGTCTAGGAATTAATTCGTGCGGCTGGACAAGAGATGGCGCAACGAACGGAGCGTCCCACAGTTCCGTGTATCCATACATGTGTTGCAAACCCCTGTCATCGCGTATCGTTCGTAGTATAGGGCAGTGGATTAAAGCGTCAACAACACCAGTTTGTAGTTAAGTGAACATGGCGCAATTTGTGCCTGATAAAGTGTTTTTGCGGGGTGTCCTGCTGCATTACTTTAACATGCAGAAAAGTGCGACTGAAAGTCATCGTATTTTGGTGGAAGTGTATGGTGACCATGCTCTAGCTGAGCGAACGTGTCAGAAGTGGTTTGCACGGTTTAGAAGTGGTGATTTCGGCTTGGCAGACCAAGAGCGAGCTGGACAGCCAAAAAAATTTCAAGACGAAGAATTGACAGCATTGCTCGAGCAGGATTCGTGTCAAACGCAGGAACAACTTGCAGCAGCATTAGGCGTTGATCAAACAACAGTCTCCAAACGCTTGAAAGCCATGGGAATGATTCAAAAGATGTCACATTGGGTTCCATCTTGAATGAATTGAAAGACAGAGACGTTGAAAGACGAAAAACCATTTGCGAATTGCTGCTTCAACGACAGAGCAGAAATGGGTTTCTGCATCGAATTATTACGGGTGATGAGAAGTGGATCCATTACGAGAACCCTAAACGAAAAAAGGCCTGGGTGAAACCAGGTGAACCAGGTCCATCACAACCAAAACGAGATATTCACTGTGCAAAGGTTATGCTGTGCATATGGTGGGATATGAAAGGTGTGGTGTACTATGAGCTGCTGCAACCGGGTGAAACTATGAATGGAGAACGTTATCGACGACAATTAATGCGTTTGAAGCAAGCTCTGGCCAGAACACGACCAGAATGGGAGAACAGACATGATAAACTTATTGTTCAACATGATAACGCTCGCCCACATGTCGCAAAACCGGTCAAAACCTATTTAGAAAATGTCGGATGGGAAGTTTTACCCCACCCGCCGTATTCACCAGACGTTGCTCCTTCGGACTACTACTTGTTCGATTGCATGAACAACGATTTGATTGGACAGCGGTTTACTTCTTCAGAAGATATCGAAACATGGGTCTCTGACTGGATCGCTTCCAAGGATGAGGACTTCTTTCGCCACGGAATCCGTACATTGCCTGACAGATGGGCGAAAGTGGTGGCTAGCGATGGACAATATTTTTCTTAAGGTATTTATGTATTTTGTGTTTGTACTACAGCTTCAATGTGTGCGTACCAACCGCACGAATTAATTCCTAGACCAAATATATATATATATATATATATATATATATATATATATATATATATATATATATACCACTCAGGAGAATGCACATAGCCCCCAGGAAACAAAATCCAAAATACGCCACTGTATACTTGTTAATTTTGTATTCAACATACTCTCAAGTATCGTGTCCGGGGGTTTTCTTCCACATTCTCATTCCACCATTTTTCCATCATCATTCACTTGTCTTAATTATCATCTCCCTCAGCATAATCTTAAGATTTCATTTCACTTTTCAACTTACTCTTCCGATTAGGGTTTCTCATAAAATGAGACTGGTCAGAGTTCTTCCAATGGAAATAGTTTTTCCAGAAGACGTAACTTCAATTCTTGTCTCATGTGCATCCCTACTTTTCATACCATACTTGGGAACCCATAATGATATTCTTGCCCACGGCTGCTACTTACTTATTTCTTCTTATTTGTTTCTTTATTTTTGTGCAATTTTTTAGCTGAAATTAGGCATAGTATTAAATGAATTAAACAGTTAAATGGATATCGTAGTCGATCCTTGAGCAGAGTAATGGGATTCGACTCTTGGTAGAAGTGCATATAGTTCTGATACACATTAAATTCGAAGTTCATACATTACATGCTTTGTCCTGAAAAGACGTTTTAACTCAAATTATTATTATTATTATTATTATTATTGACAATAATGACACCAACAACTACCGTAAATAAATATAAGTTGTAACTTTCCCCTGAATATTTTGTGTACAATTTAAAAGAGGTACGGGGTTCTAATAATCTTAAATTAAAGTTAACATATCAAACTAATTGCTAGGCAGCGTACGTTAGTTTCCCATAAACTTTTTTTGACTGACGTAGGCTTCCTAAACTGTACAGATGGTGGAGCTAAGGCAAAAAGTCGTTGAAAAACACGACTAGCGGTTTGACTGAGAAAAGGTTATGGCAGCAAGAGCTAGTATATACATATATTCCTGTTACTTTAACGTTGCAACAAAATAACTAATAAGACATTACAATCGATGTCTCGAGAGAGATGCAAAAGCGATTTTTTCTTTTCTTTTTTCTTTTATAGTATGCTTCTAGAAGTGCGTTGACGACGTGTTGATTTAACGATAGATGCAGCATTCAACAAACTTCAAGGAGACGTCGTTTGTTCCGCTGGCCGCCATTCAGAAAAGCATTTATACCAGCGTTGCCAGTGTATGCAGCAAAGACCTTACGAAAACGTTAAAACACGTTTTCAGTCATCTTTCCCAATGCTGCCACCATAGCAATCTATATATATACTAGTGATTTGTAAATTCTCGGGAAAATTCCCAAAATTGGGAATATTCCGGGAATTTATGTACAAACACGAAGAAAAGTGAATTTTGTTACTATATTACGATTTCCAAGGTAAATTCGTTTCTTATCACCGTATATTGTTACTGTTATGTCCAGAGGATTCTTCAAAATGTATATTCTCAACGGTATTATGTTGTTTTATTAATATTTTATTATATTTAGAGAGTACGCATAAATGCATATTTACTTACAATATGTTTTATGCAAGTAAATATATGAAGAAATAGTATAGTAGGCCCACATACTTTTTTACCGCTAAACAGTTTAAATTGGATGTAAGTGATTTTTTTTTTCTAAACTTGATTCTACTATTGATATTATAAACATATTAATTTTTTTAAACGTTATAAAGAAATTAGGTTGGGTAACTGTCAGCAGACACATATCTCACCATGTCTTAGAAGACACATTTGTGCATACATATTTATGTTCACAATATTTGCAAGATACTGACCTAGTTTTATAATTTAGCACTTAACATTGCCACACACGACCTTTTTACCGAACTGTTTCTCGAAATGCCATGCGTTAATTCACATATAAGAGAAGTCTGAGCACCTTTTCAGAAATTCGAGTCAGAGACAGGAGAGAGACCGACGTTTATTACTAACGGGGGTTCGGAGTGCATTGATAGTACTTCATCCCTATTTCTACATAATTTCTACATTACTTTACAAACTGGCTACTTCCCATCATTTGCAAATTAGTGCTTTGCTACTTTCTAGTGCGAATGGAAATGTAACTTAAAATATCATATTATTAGTTATGTAAAGTACTGTCAAAGAATTTTATCTGTTTAATCTCCAAATTATTTAAAACCTAGAAGTAAATAATAACAAATGAAAATAAAGAAATTAGACACATGTTTCTTATAAATTGGAAGACAGAGTAAAGAAATGGAAATAAATTCCTTCGCGAGAATTTATATGCCAGGGGAAAAAACTTGGGAATATTCCCATTTTTTTTATTTTCCTTTCCGCTGGGAATATTTGCACTGCCCATCACTAATATATACAATATTGAGATGTCAACATTGTGTATATTATGTTAATATAAAACAATTAAACTCTGTTGAATCAAGAATGTAGCTTGGGTACGATTGGATTCAGTAGTTAATCATTCACGAGTTCTGATTGTAACTATAAATAAAAATTCCCAGTTTTGAGTTTGTTTCAGAATAGTAAGAGTTTGTTTTCTCATTTAATTGCATATTAACTTTCCAGCACTCGCGTTCACAGCATTTACACCATCTTTCAGGGAAATTACGTGTTTGATTCTAATACAGTGGGTTTAATTTTCGCAACCGTCAGGTTTTCTCTAATAAACTATTAAACTACTAATACAGCAGACACCAATATCACCATTATTTTCGTGATGTTGGATTCCAATAACTGCTAATAATGCAAGGGGGTGAAAATGCTACCCTGCGAGTGCCCGACACAAACAAAACACAAAATAAACAAATAAATAAATAGCAACGTTCTCTTACACAACTTTAATATCCGATATACGCTGTTGTCAATATTATATTTCAAAGTTGAGAATATTTTTTTTTAATTGAAACGAATTTGAATTTAGAATATTTTAAAATATAACTGTTATCCAGTATTTTTCCTGATTGAATTTTGACTCGGATACAGAGTTTTCATTCTAAATATTAACTCGAGTCGTTAAATTGAAATGAAATTTGAATTTGTAAAATGTAAAAGCTCTTTCTTAGTCTCAATCAAAGGGTTTCGTAGAGGAAATTTAAGTTGAGACTTGAAATAACAAAATTAATGTCATCATTGAAGGTTGAAGAAAATTGAAACTATTTTCATTTTCCCATATTGGAGTGTTTCAAGGATCTGTCTTGTAACTGTATAACATTTTAACAGCTGATTTTCTGCAATTACAAAGTAATACAATTCGTTTATCTTCGCAAATGATACAATCATTCTAGTGTATGGAGAAACCATTTGAACTATTAATACTTCTTTGTCGAGTAACACTAAGACATTTGTAGGATGATATTATCGATGGTTTTCCATTACTAAATCCTACAAAGCACAATCATTTATCTTCCTTTGACCAAGATATAGGTTATATTTTGCACACTATCACTATATGTTTGCTCAATCTCGATATTGAAGGGTGCTATTTGCTAAATCAGCAAAACAGTTTGGCCAGTTTTTATAACCATTTGACGTCAATCCATAACTTGCTACGACGAGTAAGAAATCAAACTGTCTAAACCTGTTTGGAATGTTAATTAATATATAAATCTGGAATCCTCATTTTAGCATTGTTTTACATGCATACAGAGTACAAAGTTAAGTCACAAACATTGCAATATTTCCACAGTCCAAATAGCAGTCCCCCGTGTACACGCCGTGATCGATCGTAAGTACAAGGTCAAAATATCCCAAGGGGTACTGAGACAAGCAGACTATTTAATACGGAGGCTACCACTCTGTGAATATATTTAGTAAGGTTTTTTTTTTTTTTTTTTTTTTTTTAGTGGCAGTAGTGATGAGTACACAACAACGTCTAATACGCGAACTGTTACTGTATGAGTTTGAAATTGATCATAAGGCTGCGTCAACAACCCACAACATTTTCTGTGCAAAAGGGGAAGACACAGTGAACCACAGCGCAGTAAGTTGAAAGTAACAGAAATTGCGTGCAGGTTGTAAAAATCTCAGAGATATGCCAAGGTCCTACCGATTTAGGGTAACACATTCTGAAGTCATAAGACACGTCATTGAGAAAATATATCCGCCAGCACACGATGATTGTCAAACTCACTCGGCACGTAACAGTCCACTGGAGTGTGTCACTTTCACGAACGCAGGAAAACTATATTAGGAGCTACCGTATTATGCCAGTCCAGCGTAAGCTCAGAGGAGAGTGGATGTATCACGACAAGTGCTGTAAAATCTACGTAATGTGCGTTTCCTAAAACCAATTGTTACATGCGACAACAAGTGGTTGTTTTTTTTTTTTTTTTAATTTTCTTTAAATCCGAATTTGCAAAACTGTGGTTGAACAATGTCCAACTTCCAGATCCGGTTGTCTAATAGAGCCGTTTCGATCATGACGTCATACTCTGTATATTGCGAAACTACGAGAAGTAATTAACATTCAGTTATTTCTCAACGATCCTATCATCAATGCCAAGTAGTTGGAGCAGATGTATGCTTCACTACGCCAAAAGTATCATATGTTGGTGAACGGAAAGTGTACCTTGCTGCAACAGGATAACGCAAAACCACTCCCGGCTTGGGAATGTAACAATAAATTCAGGAGCTTGATGACGTTGAACTGATGCGACATCGTTCATATGTCCTGACCTTGCCCCTTTGAATTATTACCTAATTCGGTCCATGGAGCACATTCTGAAATTCCCATATTTTCCCATTCAGAAAAGGTAGAAACACCAGTGACTGACTTTTTTGCTTCCTAGAATAACATGGAATTGAGACGGAATCGAAAAACTGGCAGGAAGGTAGCTGCAGACAGTCCAATACGAGGATCTATATTTTAAATATTAACCTACTTCCATTGTACTGTAACAAACACGATTAGGTTGTATCAGAATATGAAATGAAACATTTCAGTTTAATGCCCCACGACTAAGGAAGACGGATGATTAAGGCAAGTAAATGATGATTTAAGAATGAGTGTAACGAAAATGTTGGAGGAAACAGGAGTGCTATGAGAAAACTCACGGACACCATGTTGTCCATCACAAACTTACTTGGCCGATGATAGAACCAGGGATTCACGCACCAGAGGAAAGTGCTCCACCACTGAGGCATAGTGTCCCCAATATTAGAATATTCTACTGTATGACTTATGAGTCCACTTTGTATTTATCTGGCCGAATCTTTTACATGGATACCAACACTACATTTCAGCCCCTGGCACATTATATTAAACACCAATATTACTGTATATAAATTTTATATTATACTCGTATTTTATTCAGAAAACTATTGATTAGACTTCTTCACATTATATATCATTTGACGAAAATTAATATATATATAATGTATTGACGAAAATAAGGCAATGCTTTGTGAATCCAAAAAGGCAAGGTTGTATAGCATGTCTTTGTACCCTAGGTTGCAAATAAGACACGGTTTTGGGAGTTGCGTATAGTGATGGGCAGTGAGAATATTCCCGGTGGGGAGGAAAATAACAATGGGAATATTCCCTGGCATATAAATTCCCGAGTAGGAATTTATTTCCATTTCTTTACTTTATTTTCCAAATTATAAGAACCATATGACTAATTATTTTATTTTAATTTATTATATTTTACTTCTATCTATATATATAAAAGAGAACGCACAAAATCCTTTGTCCGCTCATCACGCTAATACGGCTGAACCGATTTCTTTCATTTTTGGGGGGTTGTTAGGATTTGGACCCTAGATGGTTTTTATCATATCACTTTAATTTTCAATTACCAGTGTCTTGAGATAATTGACCAATCAGGTGTCAATACGTACAAAAAATCCTTTGTCCGCTCATCACGCTAATACGGCTGAACCGATTTCTTTCATTTTTGGGGGGTTGTTAGGATGTGGACCCTAGATGTTTTTTATCATATCACTTTAATTTTCAATTACCAGTGTCTTGAGATAATTGACCATTCAGGTGTGCATACGTACAAATCCTTTGTTATTAGTTCATCATAGGTATAAAAATAAACGTATTTATATGCAACCCGCATGACCCTGTGACTCGGCGGGTTAACATACTGACAGGCGCTATAAATCACTTGAAAGCGAAAAAGTAAAAATTATCTAAGTAACAAAGTTTATTGCGTTCCGGGATGACCGCAGCGAAGCGGGGCGGGTTGGGGTGACCGCAGCGAAGCGGGGCGGGTTAACATAAATGACAGGCGATATAATGTTAACATTAGTGCAATCTTCTATGGTTTTTATCATATCACTTGAAAGCGAAAAAGTAAAAATTATCTAAGTAACAAAGTTTATTGCGTTCCGGGGTGACCGCAGCGAAGCGGGGTGAACGCTGCTAGTTTTTAAATAATTTGGAGATTAAAAAATTGAAACTCGTTGATTGTATTTTATATAACTAATTAATAATATGATTTTAAAAAAATCCGTTTGCATTTGCACTAGAAAGTTACAAAGTACTACTTGATAAATGATGAAAAGTTTGTAAGTAATCTAGTAATTCTGCAGAGATAGAGGTGAAGTACTGTCAATATACCCCGAACCACCATGAGTAATAGATGTCGGTCTGCCTGCTGTCTCTCATTCCAATTTTGCTCTCTGAGAAAGAATCAGATATTGAATAAAGAAATCTCTGTAGTCGTAAATGCATGTACTTGTAAAATGTAATGTTTACATATCAAAATTCAGGTTGTTTCTCAGGATGTTTCATTAGTACCGGTGTTTCCGGACCTGTGTTAATTAGGATTAGTTTGCTTATTTTTACGTGTGTATTCATGTACCAAGCTTTGTTGGTGAATTTTTTTTAACACCGTGTATATTGTTCGAAATAGCCTATCTTCTTAAATTAGAGATTAAATAGTACACAGTAAGAAAACAGTAAAAAACCAGTACCTCAATTCAACATTCTGTACCGATGCCAAACCATACACTGGCAACCTTATAAAGTTTTTTGGGAGACTACGTATGTTTTCTGGCATTTACCAACATAATTTGTTTATAACTTTTAAAAATTTAATGTTTACAATATCAGTAGTAGGGTCAAGTTTAGAAAATCCACTTATATAAAAATTTAAGATGTTTTAGCGTTGTAAAGGAATATGGAGTTTCTATAGATATCAAGTATTTTTTTCCTACATATTTACTCGCATGAAAAATATTGAAAGTAAACATACATTTTTGCGAAGTCTCTAAATGAAATAAAATGATAATAAAATAACCTAATACTGTTCAGAATATACATTTTAAAGAATCCTCTGGAGACAACAGTAATAAGTATACTGTGATAAAAACGAATTTTATTTTGAAATTATAATATAGTAATAGAAATATTTTTGTTTATATTAATATATAAATTCCCGGAATATTCCCATTATTGGGAATTTTCCCGGGAATATTCCTAGGGAATATTACTGAAAAATATTTTCCCGGGAATTTACCCATCACTGGTTGCGTACCTAAGGATGAATTGGGGCTTAAGTAGATTTGTTAATCGTTCGCCAGGTTTTCGAAACTATTACACGTAGAATCTTGAGATTTTGTATAAATAGTCTTCTTGCGCCCTGGCTGCAAGTATGGTGATGTTTTGGGGATAGCACATCGTAACAGGAACGGAGGCTTATAGCTGTAAATAAAATACAGTTTCCGGAATTGTATATATTTAGGTGTGGTACGGAGCTTTGATAGTTTTTATGGCATTCGCCAGATCACAACAACTATAATACGTAGACCCTTGAAGTTTTGCATATTTTTTCTCCTAACACCCTAGACTGTAAATAAGGCAAGAGCTAAAGCAAGAGGATTGTGTATATAAAGAGCTATCCAATCAAGTAGCAACTACTTTCAGTTCTTTTTCTTATAGGCCATACATCTGTAGTTGAAGGTTGTTGGATTGGGGTTTGATGTCCCTCTCAGCACCGAGACTAAATGAGACTTGACTTACATATTAGCATGGAGCTAAATCACATGAGATCCTGCCCTGGTGCTGTGAGGGTGGAAGCTTAGGCATGCAAACTTTCGTATTATGTTCGTATTGTGCAAGTATTATGTATTAGCATTGGACATAACTATTATCAATTAATTACATTTTCAAAGCATTATCTGGGTTAGTTTTCAGTATGCTGGTACTGTTACTTGGCATTGAGATTTTATATTTAAAAAGTAAGAAAAAGTGGTGGTAGTGGTATCATGGATATATAAACAAACTTTTTTTCGTGATTTAAAAAAAAAGTCGATTAAAAGCAAATGAATTAAAGACTAAAGAAGTAGCTTACTATATTCATTCTAGTAACAAGATTAATCGTAATGTCTCCTTTCTTCCTAACAGAGTGAGTATTTCTCTAAGACCATAACTAACTTATATGTAATTATGAGAATAATAATCAACAATAACTTGAATGCCATAGGGAACTGTAATTGCTTAGACTGCTTAACACTAGAGAATACAAGAAATGAAAAATGAAGTCTTTTCTTCACCTCGCACTCCGTGTCACAGATTCGTTTAGAAACTTTGAAGTCAATTATTGTGTGCTTTCCCTCGCGTTGTACGATATGGGGAAACACGGAATATTAAATCGATATATAGGTATTTCTCAGAAGCGTACCATTGCAGGATCATTTTAACTTCCCCAATCCACAGTAGTTCTAATTTTAGAACGACTGCAAATGTTCCTTTCGCATGCAAGTCCTACAGTTTTAAACATAAGATTTAACTCTTTCTACACGCCACACATTTTTTTTTCAAATATCTTTCCCTTTGCCTATGCAAATTACTTACTGATATTTTAATGTTTGTCTGAACGTTTTGCTTATCTGTTTTCCTCAAAATGTTGCATTATACAATATTTTCGAGTGTAGAAACCGAACATACTATAAATTGACTTTACGTTAAACAGTTTCAATTATGTTTATACTATTATTCATTTATTTGTTAATATAGATCAGCTAATCCCATAACAGTAGCTTGTGCAAATATGTACACAATATTTGACAGGCATAGAGAAAAGCCAATGAAATCAGGAAGGTTGTATTTTCTATGAAATCACCTTTTTGACAGTTGTTGGAGTCTTTCAGAAAACAGACAATGATTCATCAGAAAAAAAAAAGTACTATGTGTAACTTATATTCAAATTTTATGCATCATATTAAAATATCTGTGTATCTCTCGAATACATTTTCTGCACACCATTCCTTTGATCACTTCTTATTATTAATGATGCATGAGTACTGAATTGTTATGACTTCGCATAAATTTATGGAAAACATTTGAAACCTCTGTTCCAGCTTAGAGTACACATTCTAATGAAGTGTAATTTCAAAACTCATAAAATACTGTATTTCCAGGACTCATTAAAAAAAATCCCTGGCCTCTAAAGGTACGCCTGTTAATCAACGTGACATGAAAACTTTGAGGTAAGAATTATGTTTCAAGATTCGTTTTAAAGGGGTAAGATGTTTTCTGTGATAGGATCACAAACAAAGGGAACGTCTATTCCAGTGTGGTGAAGAAATACACGTATTGCACCTCCCCCTTAAAAGATAAATTTTTAAAAGCACTCATCCACGTGTCCTCATATTTGTAATTAGGAATTCATGTACAGTTTTTTGTGAGATACTCTATTATTTGCATTAACTTTGAATCCCACATTATTTTAGGATACACCTTTGAATCAAAGTGGTAATTGAAACCTAGCTCGAGGTAGATACCAAGTATGTTCCAAAATGTATTTCAACATTTTGGTAACAGTAATTTTCCCGTGATGTGATCACAAACAACATATGATATTCTTATCAATAAAGAGAAGAAAAATAATAGAAAATTCCCCTTCTCTACTTAAATCGAAATGTTCTGAAACGCTCATATACGTGTCCACTTACATTTAATGAAGAGCTTATATGCCGAGTTTCATCTCGGTTATTTCAGATATTTTTATCTCCCTTATCATACGTTCTAGATATATTACTATAACCTTAATTTTCAATCAATTTCACTCTTCTATATAATAGTACATATTACTCTCTTCCATTCGCCTCCCTTTCTAGGAGTGGGATTTTCTAAAACATTGTATATATTTTTCCGTTATTTTTAAGTAAGAGCTTATATAACGAATTTAACCTTCCAACTTAAGTAAATCCTTAAATTAAACGTTTCCTGAACAAATAATGGGAAATCTTAAAATTATAAAAATTGTCCCACTTATCCCTTTAGAAGTGGAACTTTTGCAAACACTGAAATACGTATTATTATTATTATTATTATTATTATTATTATTATTATTATTATTATTATTATTATTATTATTATTATTATTATTATTAGAGTTTATGACCATTTTTCTCACAAATCAGCGGAATTTTCCAAAATGCTGTGACACACGTCCCATTATGTATATTTAAGGTTCATATATCGAATTTCACATCTAGATGCATAGGTCAAGGGACATTTCCTTAAATGGATCAAATTTCATCATTCTTATTTATTTTGTTTAAAAGACCTCATCCTCAACAATTATCCCTAAAATGTATGTTCAAATCCAATACTGAAGAAACCCACACACACTGACAAGGAGACTTACGGAATTGTCACTCACCGATTTGAATGAAACTTTGCATTCTTGTAGAACATCGGAAAATAATTGACACTTTTTTTTTTGTTTCGGCAATGGTGAAGATTTAAGGGTAGAAACCACCCTTTGAACGTTAGGGGTAGTCTCCAAGCATAGACAGAAAACAATCATTTAATATAGAAGAAAACATACTGACAGGGTGGTTTTAGGACAGCTCATTCAGAATCTGACGACAAAATTTCAGGATTCAAAATGGCGGATCCAATATATTGATAACAACTGAAACGTCTTCTGGTTTGAAATTATCTGCACTTAGCCAAGAACAATTATAGTTAGCAGGGGTCACTACGAGAAGGCTGCAGACCGATTTGAAATCCCTTTCTATTATTTCAAATACCTTTATTTTAACGGGATGCTTGATTAAAGCAAGTCTCTGCACCTCTCCCTGTTCGGGGTGGTTATGTAAAGTAAGTCCCCTCACCTCTCACTATGTCAGAATTTCACATATTCTCAATTGTTACAATTATGAATTGAAAAACACTTCACAGTAATATTTCGTAAAAAGAGTGTGTGATGCATAAATATTGTTTACACTAAGATCACCTTATTACAGCAGTAACTGTGACAAATCGCAAAATGCGGCACAATCTTTTTCCAAACAACTGTTTTTGTATCACGCACATCTAATAAGATTTGAAAATCTAGGAGAAGAAAACTGATTATGAATCAGCGATTTGGATCTAAATTATATTATTACGGAGACGTACATTTATGTTATAGTTGTAGAGGACAATATCAGTAAAATATATCAAGAAGTTTTTCCACGGCCTAAAGACGAACACACCAAGAGGCTGAATCCTACCAGTTGTTAGTGCCGAATGATTTCTATTTTGAGATAATCTTTTGTTCGTAAAATAGGTTGAAAAGTTGATTAATTATGACCACTCTATGAACCTAATAAGAAAATAGACTTTGTATTAGACGCTGGGAAAAAAAAACTTCTTAAAAACATGATCTCACAAGACCTGAAGTTAATTTTCCCGAATTTGATGCTTTCACAAGAACATTTTCAGATTAAACGAGGTTGTTTCGGACTATAAGGCCAAATGTTCCATTCTTCTACTGTAAAATAATTAACAGTGGTGATAACAGAACACCATTTTCAGAAATTAAATGCTATATGGTGTAGCTTTGAGTCATAGATTAATTGACTGCGCTGCACTTTCTACTGTTCGTGTCTCTGTAAACACTATAGTGACAGGTGCAGAGACCCACTTTAATCAAGCATCCCATTAAAATGAGTACAGAAGGGGGTTTCAAATTGGTCTGCGAACTCCTAGTAGTAATCTCTGTCAACTATAATTGTTCTTGGCTAACTGCAGAGAATTTCAAACCAGGAGATATTTTGTATTTGTAATCCCTATATTGAATCCATCATTTTGAATTTTGTAATTTTGACGTCAGGTTCTGAATTAGCTGTCCTAAAACCACCCTGGCAGTATGTTTTCTTCTAAATTAAACGGCTGTTTTTCGGTCTATGCTTAGATACCACCACTAATGTTCAAAGGGTGGTTTCCACCTTTAAATCTTCATCATTGCCGAAAAAAAAAATGTCGATTATTTTTCGATGTTCTACAAGTATGCAAAGTTTCATTCAAATCGGTGAGTGACACTTACGTAAGTCTCCTTGTGATAGAAGAAAAGTTGATTTTTAGTTTAGAAAATCTGGAAATGCGAAATTTAGCAGCATCCTCTGTCGTGTTCAAGATTTTCTGCACCAGGCTATACAACAAGTTTGTTGCTTGTCCAGGACCAATAGTTACAACCACAAACAAAGGTAAATCCTGCGTCCTCCATCGGTGCGTGCAGTATACAAAGAATAATGGTTGTGCACTTCGATAAACGTTATATGGTTAAGTACGGTCATTACACAGTTCTGTTCTTGTTTATGATCTAGATTTTCTTTCTGGTTTAAAATATACATACAAGAAACACAATTGAATGCGTCGACGAGAAGTTTTACGGATCACATTTACACAGATAAAGACTACGTATACAACATCTAGCTCACTTGGCTACAACGCAGTACGATCTCCTTGATGGTTGCCGGTGGGTATAGCCGAGCGGTCTAAGGCGTTAGGCGTATGGTCGTGAGGTGTAACCCATTGTGGGTTCGAGTCTCCCTGTAGTAGCAAGGGTGACATCTTAACTGTCCTCGATGTTTCTGTGTTGAGTGTAGTAGCCCTGAAAAGTGGTTGAAGTACAAAATAAGTCAGGAAGTTATTTTTTATAATTGTGTAGTGACTAGCTCGTGTGCTTTTGGTGCTCGTGGTGCCGGGTTCGATTCCCAGTGGAAGAGCCCAGAAGTTAAATTCATATGTATTATTATCACTGAACATCCATCTTCTTTAGCCTGAAGAGCATAACTGTGAGATATTAAACTAAAAACAAAATATATTAATTCCTAAATGCCGTTCAGAAAATATGTATCACAACAAAGATTACAGTTCTGCTGTGGCAGGAGCAGCAGCATGCAAACCGCCTGTAGCCGGAATCTACGTATTTTCCTTCTAAATGTCCGCGATTTTTCTTCCGTTTATGACACTTTGCGAGTAAATAAAGGACAATTTCAATATTGTTGAAATATCATATCTTTCAAAACTGCTGAAACAAGTATTCCTATACTTTTAGTTAAGAGTTTATAAACCGAATTTTACATCTTCAACTTAAGAGATTGACCACATTCGGCATCATGTGAATGGAGAGAGAAATATCCCCTTTGTCCAGTTAGAAACAGAATGTTCACAGGCACTGAAAGATGTAGTATCTTTTATTATTGTTGTTATTTAAGAGTTTATGTGCCCAATTTCAGTTCTCCACCGTAAGTAAATCCTCACATTGGACATTTTCTCCATAAAAAAATGTAAATTTGGATATTGTAGAAATAACTAAAATTTCCTCCTCTTAAAATCTGAATTTTCGAAAACGCTGACATACTTGTTCCATAGCTTTTAATTAAAAGTATATATACCAAATCTCAAATCTCATACTTAACCCGTAAGTTGGGGGACATTGTATACCCTCGCTAGTTTATTATTATTATTATTATTATTATTATTATTATTATTATTATTATTATTATTATTATTATTATTATTATTATTATTATTATTATTATTTCATGATTTCTACAATACCGGTTGACTACACAGTTCTGAGATTCAGCACCTCTCTAAACTAAAATAAATATTTATTTACGGTGAAATACATCATTCTTTTGGAAGTTGTTAAACTATGAAGTCGTTCTTAAGTAAGTAGGTGACGGTATTAGGTCACGTGCCTTTTACATGGGTTTCTTTTAAAAATAGATTTTGCTTCTTTTTCTTGTACTTTTTTGTTTGTTTGAGTTGGTCATTTTATCTGTGACAATAAGATTTAATTACATCAATCTTTGTGTTTGCACATTGTTGCTCTGTTTTTTTTATGTTACTAAATGTGAAGTTATTTCCTAAAACTCTGTGTTTTGATTATTGTAATAGTTTTGTAAGATTATAATGAAAATGCGATATTACATTTAAGTTCGACGTTTTACAAAAGTTATTACCATTAATGCTACTATACTATTACTTTGCTATACCAACAACTGATAATAATAATAGTAGTGAATATATTAGAAATAAGGTTTTAGGTTTTTACTACAAACGTATTATGAAATTAAGTCTTAAATTAAACACAAACACACACTCAACGAAATTATCTCATATATCGATATTTGAAATTTAAGTATTATCAATCTTTAAAAAGCGCATATTGAGGTGTAAAAAAAAAAAAACGTTTCTCACCTATGATAATTCACCCCTACATGTAAGGTTAATAGTTAGTTGAGCTTTGAATTCCAAAATTATATATTACTCTTATATTATCTCCATGGACCGAACAATGAAAACATTCCAAATTGGAAAATATTTACATTTTGATTTTTCGAAAATAAACTATTAAAATTTTAAGTTTACTTAGTCATTCACTCAAAGGAAAAAAATTACTCTTTAAAAAACTCATCAAAAGTGTAATAAGTAACGAAGAAATACAAAATATTTATTCTGGGTATTTAGTACACCAACGTGCATACTTACATCACACTGTATGGAGCGCCTATTTAAGGGTAAAGTGTATTTCCGCATTCCAGACTTTCTGATTAAACAAAGGGAAATTTCAGCCCTTTTTATTCCCTTTCCCCATTTGAACTGGAATTCTAGAAAACACTGAAACATGTTTTCATTTAATTCTAGTGTACAGTTCATATGCCAGGTTTCATAGATTATTTACTAATTCTACCCTAAATATTATATAGCTTAAAGAGTGGGTGGAGTTGGTAACAGTGAATATAAAAAGAAATACCTTTTCAGAGGATAAATTTCTAATCATATTTGGATTCGAAAACAAAACAAAGTTTTTTTTTTTTAGATTTATAGTTATATTCTTACTATTTTATTTTCTGCCGAACAGTTTCTCGACTTACATTTTATCATATGGTCTATAACCCCCTATCTATCCATCTATATGTGAACATACATTTAGACCAAATCGAATTTGAAGAGGTAGATAGTTTCAAGTGTCTGGGCATTATTTTGATGAAAGATGCTTACTATACCAAATAAATGAGATCAATAATTGTAGACTTTGAGACAAAAACAGGTTAAGTCCAAAAGATGAAAAGGTAAAGGAGGCAACTTCACAACGGTTTCCACTCATCCGATTTTCTTCTAACTTGGAACATATATACTAGACCAAAAATAAATCGACACGTGTTTTTTTTTCGGAAAAAAGTTAAGGAGGGCGAAGGCTCCCTTTTCAAAAATGGGCCCTCTTGATTCAAAGGGCCACATTAAAGAAACGAAACTCTCCCGATGCAAAGATGACTTCAAAGTAGGAAATACGGGTTTTGTGGTTTTTGCGAGAAAAGGGTTGCAGGGGCTATGGCACCCTTCGAAATGACAAAGGACCCCGCAAAATCCTTACGGAAATTGGATTTCGGTGGAATTGCTTAAAACTATGTTATGTTGTAGAAATGGTGTTCCTGATTAAAAGTCTCAATGAGCACAGCCACAAATCACTAACCGTTTGGACACTACAGGGCCACATTTTTGAAACCAGGCAAAGATAACGATATTCTGGATTTCGGTAAAAATGACTGAGACTGTGATATGTTATAGATATTGTGATGATGAGAAAAAGTCTTAATGGGGATAACCACCAATTACTGATCGTTTGACCACTACAGGGCGACTTTTTTGAAAGCAGCCGAAGATAGTGATATTTTAGATTTCGATGAAAATGACTGAGACTGTGATATGTTGTAGATGTTCTGATCCTGAGAAAAAGTTTCAACAGGCTCAACCACCAATCACTGATCGTTTGGCCACTAGAGGGCCAATGTTTTAAAACAGCCGAAAATAACGACATTTTGGATTTCGGTAAAAATGACTAAAACCGTTATAGGTTGTAGATATTGTGATCCTGAGAAAAAGTCTTAATGGGAATAACCACCTATCACTGACTGTCTGGCCACTAGGAGGCAACTTTTATGAAAGTAACCGAAGATAGTGATGTTCTGGATTTCGGTGAAAATGACTGAAATCGTGGTATGTTGTAGATATTGTCATCCTGAGAAAAAGACTCGATTGATATAACCACAAATCACTAATCGTTTGGTCACTACAGGGCTACTTTCTTGATAACAGCCGAGTATAACGATGTTCTGGATTTCGGTAAGATTGAGTAAAACTAAGATATGTTGAATATCTTCTCATCATGAGAAAATGTCTTAATAGACACAACCATCGAATTATGATTGTTTGGTCACTACAGGTCCAGGCTTTTTAAAACAGCCGGGTATAACGATATTTTTTATTTCGGTGGAAATGAATGAAACTGTGATATGTTGTAGATGTTGTGACCCTGAGAAAAAATGTCTAGCGCTTTCGAAGATTTTCCTTTGTCTTGCAAGATAAACATCTAAATGTTGTCTGTGCTTAAATGGTGTTGGCCGCTACGCTTCCCATCCATTTTTCCGGTTGTGGGATCGTAATTTTCAGGCCTTCATACAATTTTACCAAACTTCCGGAGTATCCTTACCTTCTGCTGTTTTGAAAAATGTGGCCCCGTAGTTGCCAAATGGTCACTGATTGGTGGTTGTGTCCATTGAGATTTTTTCTCAGGATCACATCATCTACAACATATCACAATTTCAAGCAATTTTACCGAAGTCCAGAAAAACGTTACCTCTTGTTCGGTTTGAAAGAGTGGCCAAACGCTCAGTGATGGATGGTTGTGATTCTTCAGACTTTATCTCAGGATCAGAATATCTACAATATATAACGGTTGTAAGGAATTCCACCGAAATCCAGAATAACGTTACCTTCTCCTGTTTTCAAAACTGTGGCCCTGTAGTTGCCAAACGGTCTGTGATTGGTGGTTGTGCCTATTGAGACATTTTCTCAGGATCAGAACATCTATAGCATATCAGATTCAGTCATTTTCATCGAAATCCAGAATATCACTATCGTCGGCTGCTTTCAAAAAAGTGGCCCTGTAGTGGCCAAACGGTTAGTGATTTGTGGTTGTGCTCATTGAGACTTTTTCTCAAGAACACCATATCTACAACATAACATGGTTTTAAGCAATTCCACCGAAATCCATTTTCCATAAGGATTGTGCGGGGTCCTTCATCATTTCGAAGGGGACCATAGCCTCTGCAACTCTTTTTCGCAAAAAAGACACAAAACCCGTATTTCCTACTTTGAAGTCGCCTTTGCATCGTCAGAGTTTCGTTTCTTTAAATTGGCCCTTTTAATCAAGTAGGCCCTTTTTTGAAAATGGGGCCCTACCCCCTTAACTTATTTTCCGAAATAAATTTAAAAAAATGCGTGTCGATTTAATTTTGGTTTAGTATATATGCGCTAAGTTTGGAGAAAATCGGACGACGAGAAACTCTTGTGAAGCTACCTGCTTTACATTTTCATTTTCTGGACTTAACCTGTTTTTGCCCCAAAGTCTTCAATTGTCATAGCCAAAGAGATATTCAACAAGAAAAGATCGCTCATAACCAGTAGGCTTAATATTGGACTAGGAAAGAAGTTGGTCAAGTGCTATATATGTCAGAAGTTAGAGAAAAAAATATTTAGTAAGCTTAGAAGTGTGGTGTTGGAGAAAGATGTAGAAGGAAAACTGGACAGAGAGGGTAACAAACGAATATGTTTAAAAACAGATAGGAAAGAAGAGGACGCTTTCAGCCAGCATCATTCTTAGGAAGTTTGAGAAAAAAAGTCTTCCTCGTATCGCCATAGAAGGGAAGATGGAATAAAACCAAGGAATAACAAGAAGAAAAAATACAAATAATCGATGATTTGAAAAATAGAAGGACATGCCAGAAATTAACAGAGAAAACTGAAAATCGAAAGATGTGTAAGAAACATTTCCAGGTCCAAACCTAAAATTGAAAAAAAAAAATCATTACTCTCATGATTTCCCAAAATACAGAATACTTTACACACACACACACACACACACACACACACATATATATATATATATATATATATATATATATATAACAAAAATCCCTTGCCATAAATCAATTTTCCTATGAGTGCAGATACGAAAATATGTAAAGAAAACTAAGGTCCTTGAAACGATAGGTTTCTAATTTAAGTTTTGGAATTTTTCAAATCATTCCAGCAATTTTGACTCTACATTGGTATTCTCCACGTTTGTAATTGAAGAAGCAATGTTGCCCATTTACTGTGTCGCAATATTTTCAAACATTAGTTCCTTCAGTAATTGACCAGAAACCAATCAAATATTGTATATATATATATAAAATAGAAAACTAGTGAAAAAACTACAAATCACAATCACTAGCATCATGGAGTGCAGGGGGATGTAATTCGAAACTAGTTGGAAGTTGGTTGTGAAGTTTACTGAACAGATTGTACATGCAATTGAGAATAAATTTACACAGCTCACATAAGCACGCTATACGTTCCAAGATGCAACACTCCTGGGCACTATTGCAACTGATGTTCAAAAGGCTTCCTCCCGTGATGATACCACATGTGTACACTAAGTTATGCATTACCGCACACATGCTGAAGTGCTTTTGCATTATTTCTTTATGCGCGTGCCTCCTTCAAGTGATCCACGGTTGTGGGTCTGGTTCAACGCACATCTGACGTTAGGTAACCCTTCAAGTAAAATGTCTAGTAATATTAGATCAGGTGATGTGAGTTACCATTTCACAGTTCGCTGCGATCAATCCACTGACCAGATGACATCTCGTTTAGCCACTGTTATACTATACACCCATAATGTGGCGGTGATTCATCATACTGGAAATAAAATAAACTTCTCGATGTTTAAATACATGCCAACCAGATCCGGCTGTAGTGTGGTTAGTGTGGTCTCCATCCGATGTAGGTAATGGTCTGATTTTAACCTGTCACGCAAGAAAGCAGGCCCTAATAATTCATTGTTGGGTATCCCACACCACACATTTGCTTGAGGATCAGTTTGATGGTGACTTCCACAAATATGTGAGGATTATAAATAGGGAAGTACACAGCGTTGTGTCTGTTGACTGTACCGTTAGGAATTAAAGTAACTTCATCGGCATCGTTGAATAGAATGCCAGTGCCTAGATTAGGATGTTGTATTTGCATTTGTTGGAACCGTTCACAGAACTCTCTTTTTTTTCTGTTTGTGTCATCCACATGCAACTCTTGTAGCAAATGTATTTTGATACTGTTCGCGTGACAAACTTCTGAGACAGACATATGACACAGCCTCTTGCGCAACCTTGAGTGTAGATCGTTCCAGACTGATCGCCACCTTCACAACCACATTAATACTTATGGCACAGGAAGTTGCACTTCGTGGCCATCCACTACTGGGTCTGTCCACCACACTGTCTGTAGCTTTGAATCATGCAATGAGTATTGAAATGAGTTAGTGGGTTGGTGGTACCTAATTTGGTCGACGCATGTGATACTATGGTGTTGCTATCCGCTGACTCATTCCAGCTGCATCGAGGTGCATCATTTCAGCTTTTTCCTGCATTAATTGCATTTCAGTCCTGAAAACACACACACTCTCTCACACACAATAAATTAAATTAATAATTTCAGTTTAAGGGCCCATTACAATACCTTTTAGTCTGAGGGAGACGGACGATTGAGGCAAGCGAATAATGATGGAAGATATAGTGGAATGGGAATATGGGAGAAAATTGGAGTACCTCGATAACATCCAGGGAGACTGTGTTGCCACCACAAACATAATTGGTCAGGGATCGAACCAGGTACCCCACACACCAGAGGTAAGAGCTCTAACACTGAACCACCGTATCCCACACCTGAAAACACACGTTTCACAAAGGAAACTGATAGAACTAAATTACACTAAATTGTTGTACAGACGTAGCATTAGACACGGGACGAATTGATAACCGAGTTGCACAGGCATGACTCCGATTGATATGTAAGGACCAAACTCAGTAAGACACGCAACCTTTGTATACGTTGCGATATTTGCAACTTAGTTTAGTTATCTCACAAGTTGCCATTTAATCAGATTTATGTGTAAATACACTTCTGTTACCTTTAGGAGTGTTCAATGTTTTGAAGGAAAATAATGACCAGTAAAGGAGACGAAAGTGTCTCTCGTGCAAAGCTCCATCACATGAAGGGATGTAGAGGAGGATGCAAATATAGAGCTCCAGCACTTCCTTAACCTCAGCCATGTTGGAGGTAGGTGGTCAATATGACACCTGCTTTCTTCCCCCAGGATTTCCCCGAGGTACGCACAGTATCTCGAAGCCGAGTGTGCCCAAGATCCTCTAGGTACGGAGACGACGGAAAATGTATCCGGGACTGATTACCCGAAAATCGAGTTCTGCAAACTGACACCCAGTCTCCATTAGCTCAACTGCAGGCCATTTTCAATATTACTTAATTGCGCAATACCTATTCCCCAACATCATCATGCCACCACGTATTGTGATCCAAACATAGCAGATTTACACGCACAATTTTAACAACATCTTTCGTGCTGACTCTCATCCTGCACTTTCCAACGACCGGTGTTCTGGTAGCTTCAAACTAAGTAAATATGTATTCTCCACATACATAAATTCTGTGGCGTGAACTTCGAGGGAATTGAACGAAATATACGGGGGGGGGGTTAAATATACTTTCACCAATGTATACATGGAGCGTTCAGAGCAAAAAAAAATAAATAAAATAAAATAAAATAAAATAAATCAAATTGTCAAAGTTGAGAAGAAAGATACTTAAAATTTGCACATTACTGTTTCGTATATACAAAAGCTATTACCAAAAGTGGATGTGCTTCCTTTGTGCACTGAACGCGCCATGTAAGTAATTGAGGAGTCACACAAAGTTCTAAATATAAAGAAAAGTTCGTCATAAATGTGCCTGGAGCAAAGACTCTTCCCACTTTTATAACCTTCTGACAATCGTTAGTATGCATATCTTTCAATTTATAGTGAAGTTTGGTATTTGGTAGGGTTTCACTCTGTTAGCTTAGAAGACAAAACAAACGGGACAATCGCCAGCAAAGATGGGCGTTCATCAGAAGACATTTTTGGCTCGACAACTTCGAAATGAAGACAGTTCGTTGAATACACATGCACATATATCACGTAAATAAAACATGCTTTTCTTCGAGTTACAGTAATTTGTACTCAAATCGGCTCACATACTCCGTATTATTTAGGAAAGAACTTGCGTAAGTGGGTATTCTCTAATACTGACCAAAATGTGCAAACAAATGAAGTAAAACAACTAAATCAATATAAGTGTCATGAACAATTCGATTATACTAATTACGATAAGATATGCTATGGTACGAAGAAAACCTTGATTCGTGAAAATAAAATAAAATAAAATTCGAGATTTAACACACTGAATCAGAATTACATGCTTTTTTATGTTTGTCAATCAGCAAGTTCGTATGTCGTCCGTATCCGCTGATACCTATAGTGCAGATCAACAAATACAAGTTTTAAACGTAATAAATGAAAGAAATGGGTCATTCCATGTCAAATCACCTGGAGCACTGTGCTTCAATGTCTCAGATTCTCTTTAAAATATTTTCATACATTAATACCAATGAAATTATGCTAAATTATTTTTTTCCCGATTTTTGGGATGAAAAATGGGCCGGGGAGAAATTTTTGAAAAAATGTGAACATTGCTTCAATTTCATTTTCCGGCCCTCAGTCTCATGGAACTAAATTGCCACAACTTCCTTATTTTTGAAGTTATTAGGCTCATCCAGGTGTCAAATAAAAGCTTAAGTTTTGCTCTTTCAGCAGATTTTAAGTAACGTTGCAAAAAGGTACACTGTCGAACATTATTAGGCATAAAAATCATTTTTTTTTATTTGTGCCGTTGCTCAAAAGTTGCAACTACGAAACTTTTGAGACATTTTTTGTACATTCATCTTAACACGTACATGGTATGGTTGAAAAATAAAGAGGATGTTTTATGTATTTTTGTATTTATTATTTTTATGTACGAAAATATGTAGTTTTAAGTTTTGTTACAAATTGTGTCATTGCTCGTAAGTTGCAACTATGAAACTTTTGAAACGTTTTAAATAGAATCGCTTAATTTCTGTTACAAACTGTATGAACAAAAAACAGCACACAAAAAATTCAGGCTCTATTAGGTTACCACGGAGTCACTGTGACCCCTTTAAATTCAGTTTTTTTTACCCGAAAAAAAAAAAACAAACAAAAGTAATTTGCTGCAGGAGGAAAATAAAAACGTGTATTTTCAGGAAACAGTTCTATCGATTTTGCTCATATTTCATAAACATCTTATCAACAACCCTTTATCTGTTTATTTGTTTCGCTCGAAAAAATCGAGAAAGTGTATTTTGCTGGTTGGATTTTTTTTTTTGACAATTTTCTTGATAATTGTATGAAATGTGGATTTATAGTGAGGATATCCAAAATTTTCCGGAACCCGGATTCCGAAAAATTCGGAAATTTCACTTTCCAGATTTCGGATAAAAGTCCATAATTTGGAAAAATTCAGGAATTAAGGAAAAATCCGGATTTCGTAAAAATCCGAAGTAGGAAAAATTCCAAAATCCGGATTTTTCCGAATTCCGGATTTTTTCAGAAATCGGAATTTTTCCGAATTCCGGATTTTTTACGAAATCCCAAATTTTCCGAATTCCTGATATTTTTCTGCTTTTACTTTCCGGATTCCGGATCCCTAATTTATAGCTTAATGTGAGATCCTAATAACATTAGATCCTACCGGAAATCAATCCTGGATTTCCCACGCCAAAAGCGTGCACGCCAACCGTTTTTCCACGAGGAAGCTATATCCCTGCTAACTTCTTCTTCTTCTTTTTTTGTTAGAATCAGACGCAGGTGGACCTATAACGCTGCAACGTACGTACTTCCGTACGTACGTTAGTCCGATAACTCTCGAACCAAAGCGAATGTGTTTTCGTTATTATTGATAATGGAGCGAAGCTCCTCTTTACTCGACTTATGCGTTCGTTTATCCAGATATTTCTCTGACATGTCTGAATTGTTCTTAGCCAAATTTGACATGGTGATTCGAGAGGCGCACAGATCGGACATACCAGTGAGGAATAATTACAGTATGATGGGATGCCCATAGCCTTAACGTTGAGAAAGCATTTGGCGCTCGAATTCTCATTGTAAACAATGGAAAATAGAATTTTCAACATTAGAAATAAGGCGAAGCCCTTTTCGTCTTCTTCTGCGAACTCATTTTTTTTTCAATTTCATTATACTTTTTGCTGATATGTAAAATTGAACTATTTACGTGTGGTGTTCGTTCACAAAAACAATTGATGCACTAAAAATTCTATGAATAATCAGTAAAGATCCATTGCTTAGCTCTAAATTTCAATCAATGTATACCTAGTTACTATTATTATATATTATTATATGTTATTATTATTATTACTTCTTGGCAATAAATAGCAGTAACCATTATATCGACTGACTTCGTTAATGGAATCAAACTATTAACATCTCCGAGGGTAATGATAACATTAACGGGTTGTCCATATTCAATTTCCGAGAAGTTGCACATCAGTCCGTTAGGTGGTACCAAACACCGTTCAGCGGTTGACATCTACCGGACAAGATTGAAACTTATAGGCGTAATCCTTTTACTCTCGTTAGCAGAGTTTATTTTATAGGAATTGTTTTCCTTCTAGGAGGTTTTCTGTTAAACAACTCAAAGCTACTTTTTTTTTCTTTTTTTTTTTTTACATCTTATAAATACGTTAACATCTTACATCTCTTGAAAAAGGTGAAAAATGAGAGTTTGCTTATAGGGATGAGCATTTGGCAAACAATTTGAACGATTTTGTTCATATTTTGTTATAAAAAAAAGAGAGAGAGAGAGATTAGAAAGCCAACTTAATTGTAGAAGTCATGATTTAAAAAAGATGGAGCGGGAAAATAAGGACACATGTCCGTATCTTTTGTTTCAATTGTGTTACCCAAGAGCTAGGCTATCAGGTTTAGACCCTTTGTTTAAAGAGATTCCAAGCCACTTTGTTCAACGTACCTACACCATGGATTACATTCAGCACTACCACACACATACTGAAAATTTTAGACGCGCGGCTACTCAAAGCTTCACAAGTGGATGCTGGATTGATTTTCCGAAGCTTCAAATCAATCGATTTTATATTCTGCAACTTTATCCATTACTTCAACGGAGATTGTTCCAGCACAATTATGTCAATCAAATTGTTTGATTTTAAAGCTTAGATTACCGTATTGAAAAGAAATAAATAAATTTAAACTATTCTGAGAACGCTGATCTTCGAGTTGTTTCAAACTATTTACGTGAATGTCTCATACTATTGAACAAATAGGTTTGGCACGAGCGAGAGAAAATCGCCTTTCAATGCACTAACTCCGGAACTGAACGTATGATCACCATAATATTTCTTATGTATACTTAGGGTGGGCCGAAAACTGCCGATTTTTTTTATATATATATAAAAGTAAGATTGAGTATCGTGGAAAAGTTGTAAAATGTTATATTATGTTTCCTCACCAAAACAGAGCCGGATTAAAAGATATTTAACCGGGCCCCGGGGGCCCCAAAGAACGTTTATTTTGAAAAAAATAGTTGGGAGTAGTGAAAATATTATTGACATATATCTATATCTATATCTATCTATCTATCTATCTATCTATCTATCTATCTATCTATCTATATATATATATATATATATATATATATATATATATATTAGAAAGTTAAGTTTGAGTACCATGCAAAAGTTGTATAATATTATGTTATGTTTCTTCACAACATAGAACCGGATAAAAAGATATTACCGGGCCTCGGAGGCCCGAACGAACGCTAATTAAAAAAAAATTGCGAGCAATGAAAATATTATTAAAATTAATTTTCAGAAATTTAAGTTTCAGTACTGTGTAAATATTGTATAATGTTACGTTTCTTCACAGAAACAGAGCAGGAATAAAAGTTATTTAACCGGGCCCCCGGGACCCCAAAGAACGTTAATTAAAAAAAATAGTTGCGAGTAGTGAAAATATTATTGATATATATATATATATATATATATATATATATATATATATATATATATATATATATATATATATATATATATAGTTTAGAAAGTTAAGTTTGAGTACCATGCAAAAGTTGTATAATATTATGTTATGTTTCTTCACCTAAATAGAGCCGGATAAAAAGATATTAACCAGGCCCGGGGGCACGAAAGAACGCTAATTTTGAAAAAAAGAAAGTTGCGAGGAATGAAAATATTATTAAAATATATTTTCAGAAAGTTAAGTTTCAGTACCGTGCAAAAATTGTATAATGTTACGTTTCTTCAAAGAAACAGAGCCGGTATTAAAGTTATTTAACCGGGCCCCGGGGGCCCGAAAGAACGTTAATGCTGATAAATATGGTTGTGAGTAGTGAAAATATTATTGAAATATTTGTTTTCAGAAAATTAAGTTTGAGTACCGTGCAAAAGTTGTATAATGCTATGTTTCTTCCCCAAAACAGAGGCAGATAAAAATATTTCACTAGGCCCTGCGGGTCCGAAAAGTGTTATTTTTTTTTATTTTTTAAAAATATTATTTTAAGTATGTTTAGAAAATTGGTTAAGATTCGTAATACTTTAAATTGACCCCAGGATTGTAAATGTTCTGATCTGATGTGCAGCTCTTCCTCTGATTGGTGTTTAGTAGATATAATAGTACGGGCAAAAATACATAAGGTAAGGTTGAAAAATTGACCAACAAACACCAAACCAGCCCAGAACTCACCACGTGGAGGTAGCTACACAGCGAGTTCCTCAAACCCACCCTCCTCTTACTCCTTAGTTGAATCTTGGAACAAAATATTGAGATTTATGTCCGAAGCTTGGTAGATACTTTCGTGCTTCCAGTTTTGCGCGAATATAACCGTCTCGTGCAACACTACCGCATACTTCTGAAGAAGATTCTGTTACTACCTTTATACAATTCTCCAAAGCCTGTATGTGGAAGGGGAACGTGACAAACTGTGGAACTCCCTCTTTTCCACAATCATTTCGGTTAGTTCTTCTGTTGATACGTTAGCCGAATTTGGAGGTTTCGTTACTATTACTTCTGACCAATCGATCAAATCGATACAATCCGCATATTCTTCAGTGCTTTGCCTACTGCAATTACCAATTTCAACTATAGTTTGGTATTTTAGGACATCAAAATAGGGACCCTTAAAATTAGTAGCTTTACACTGTAGACGGTTTCTTTTTTTTCTTTTTCTTCTTTTGCTAGTTTCCTACGGATTTTGTTTTTATCTACTACCTTGTCTTAGTTTTGTTCAGTAAATTCACATCCTCTAAAACAGCGGATACAATTTTAGCAGCCCACCTATTCAAGACACCGTTAAATCTTTTGCGGTACTCATTTATTTAGGGCTCACTATTGTTTATTTAGGTTTACTTTAGATTTTATTCTCTAAACGATAGGTCCATGCGAACTCTGCATCGTCTGAATTCAGGGTGGAAGCGCTTAATGTATGTTCGAAGTGCGGGATTGAGGCTAACGATTATAACCCTCTTGTAATTGGTACTGCAGCATCATAATCGATCTGTGTGTCATGCTTTCTTTTGAGCTTATGGGTTTCTGCTTTGTCTACATTGCAAATCGTTATTTGTCTCCGATTTCTGTGATCTAATATTAACTCCCATTCCAAAAACGGTATTTAATTTGACTTATCACACTTACAGGTTAATCTATCGCAGCATTTGCAAGAAAAAATATCAAATAACTTCTGAGCACCGTTCTTAAATTTCTTTAATTTGACTCTTAATGGGGGGTATCTCATTTCTTAATGGGGTTAATGATCCTTTTGAATTTTGAGTTATTATCCAAAATCATATCCTTAATTCGAAGGCAAGACAATACAGGAAGAGAAAAAAAAATGAAATGAAATCTTTAAGTTTTACGTCCCACGGTTATGCCGGTTAGGCTAAAGTAGACGGTGATGATGAGAGAAATAGTGGAATGAAGTGGGAGGAAACGGGGGAACCCCGAGAAAACCCACGAGCACGGTGTTTGTCCACCAGAAAGTCCACACGGCGCGAGATGGGATCGAACCAGGGACCCCAAGCACCGGAGGTGAACGCTCTACTACTGAGCCACCGCGCCCCCACAATACAAGAAGAGAGGCTCACAGCCATATCGTTTCTAGTTTATATTTGAATTCAGCAATGTAAGCGCCGCCTTCGGAAAGCCAGTGTTGTGCATTTTGCATCCAGATGCGACAAAGTGATATTCTCTCAAAGTTTGAGTGTTCTGAGCTGGCCTCAACACGAAGGTTTTTCGTGTGTTAATATGGTAGCTATGAAAGTTAGTTAAGCTCTTAATAGTTATTTGCGTATATTGAAACCATGTATTTCATGTTTTATGTATTAATAGTAGTGTGTGGTAAAATGTTCTTATTACCTAAAACCATTTTATTTGAACAAAAAATTAGGCACTTTAGGGCCACGGGGGCCCGGTTAAATATTGTTTTAAAATCAATACATTTGACATGGCTTCATTTCATGCCAATGCACAACTTTTGATAACTACTCAATCCTGAATATCTGAAAAAAAAAAATCGGCCCACCCTAATGTATACTAAACTCTGTCACCATGCAAAGTTCGATCATTATCGGACGATTTTCATAGATCATGGTTTAACGTAAGTTTTTGATTTCCTTAACTCCAACTGTTGATGTCCTATAATTCAAAAGTCAAAGGTATGAACATCATACTGTTGTGCATGCTTACTAAGCTTGTCGAGATCTATCAGCATTTCAAGTTTCATTGATGCCCAATAACTCGAAAACAAGACATATGCACACTGTAGTATTTCATATAGACACTACTGTTGTCGAGTTCTATCAGCGTACTAAGGTTTCTTGAAATCGGGTGAATTCCATCGTCACATTTTACTGAAATTTCTTGATTTTGCTGAGTTCAAGCCCAATTTTGATGACCAATTTCTTGGTAACAAAAATCTTGCAAACATGATGTTTCATACTAACCTCTCCAAGCTCGACATCTATATTTATACCTAGTTGGTCAGGATCCGATGTGTTTCAACAGTCGTATTTTACGACAGAAATGAAGTAAACGTTCCGAAAACAAACAAACAAAAATTTTGTATTTAATGAGTGAATGTGCTGTGTTGAATACTCCTAGAATAAATGGTGAGAGTTAGAATATTATTTCTATGTTTACCTAATTCAGTGTCCTTAAATCGGTTTGGACTATATTATATAGCAATCATTTCAACTTAATATTCTATGATGTTGAGTTTGCTGATAGCCTTGTCTGAAAATCTTGCAGACACTTAGCAGGCAATTTGCATGCAAATCTTGCAGACACTTAGCAGACAATTTGCCTGCTATTCGGGACGTATCTGTCTTCAACGTTTTTTTTTCCCCTCGCTACTCGTGTGTTGATACTTATAGGATGGTTGCTTGCCATGCTGTAGCGCGCGATATACTTTAATGATATTTGTGTACGCTAGAAGATGTTTTTGATGTATGTCCTGAGCTGAAGCACGGAGGATATAGTGAAAGCAAGAGGGATATTTTAAACTTGTATTCTGAGAAATTTTCATAAATTATGTTTTACTTATATGTTTATCAGCAGGAAACGCGGTAGCAGAAGAAATCGCCAGTGGTACACACGATTATACCTATTGACAGTTTCTTATACCTATTGACAGACATATTACGTGAGAAATAGGAAACAACTTGTAGATTGTATATATTAATTTTTGAAGATTACGGTACAAATTGTATCTAGTGACCAACAAAAGTGCAATCCTCTCCTCTACATATTACGTTGTGTAAGTGACACTTTAAGTCTAGGTTTTTCGGTAGTTTACGGGATAATTGATATTTATTGCAAGAGAAAACCAAACTCAAGTTGCTTAGAATTGATTGAAAAGAGAGCATCTAAGAGAACAAGAAAGATGTTGTTGTTGTTGTTGTTGTTAACTATAGAAGATTCCTGTAATGTTCATTTTTACTAGAAGCCGGGAAGAGCACAAGAAAAAAAATACAAAATCGTTTGAAATAATCTCTACTAGTATATAAAAGGAGTAGAAGTGAGTTACTTATAATCGCCCAGGACATACCACTTTTAAGTAGCAACATAAAATTTGGACAGAATATTTCTTTCTCTACGAAAGCAAGGAATAAGGAAGGATTTTGAGAAATACATGTCGTAGAGGAGGTATAAGGGAGGTTCAATTTTTAGCCAATATCAGTGTCCATAGGCGGAAATAGAGGGGGGTCAGGGGGCCGGCCCTCCCAAGAAGCAGACTTGACCCCCCTAGAATTTTTCTGCTGGACGAAAATAATGTTATTAATTTATCTCAATTTACACATAACAATTTTAGTGATGCCTGCATTCGACATATTTAAAATTGTCTATATTCGTCCACCCATCGATTTTTTTTTAAATATGGTCTGGTGCCTGGATGTAACAAAATCCCTGAATCAATGTGATAGTGGGCAGTATAGCGACCTAGCGACCTCTCAACTTGCGTTATATACGTTTTTTTTTATTTGATAGTTTCATTAATGTAAATTGTTTTCGTATTGTTTCAAGTAATTAACATTATTGACGTAGTAAGTTTTTTTCTTGTTTATATGCATGAAAGACCAGTCTTATTATTTTATTTATATCATAGTAATGTTTGAATAATTTAGATGCTCAGAACAAATTATTGAGGTACACTAAAAACAAGAGAAAGGAAAAGAAGAAGCCGAATTCTTGAACCGCTAAACTTAAGCGATTGTTGCCTTCTACATACATGCATATAATGTCCATTCAAATGTCACTATTCAATATCGTTTGTTGCTTTTCTTTATTATTATTATTATTATTATTATTATTATTATTATTATTATTATTATTATTATTATTATTATTATTATTATCATTATTATTATTATGAACTGAAGTTTTTTGATTAGATTCTTAAGGTATAAACTGTAACCAGACGCGCACCCAGAATTTTTTGTGCAAAGTGTCGAAATTTGGGAGAGGTACAATATTGCAAGACACAGACACGACGTTATTCTGCACACGAGTAAACGAAGTCGTGCACATCAGGAACACTTTTTATATTTTGCATTTGAAATTGAGTATATTAGTGCTATGCTAAAGAAAAAACAAGTATGTTCCTGGTAACCTCATATTTTACTTTCATACTGTAAAAGTTACATGGATATCGCAGTAATAACAAAAAGCAGAGCAATTTTAACCGAGTAAGTCATGTCGTCTCTTGGTACGGGGTGGGCATGTACCAAGGGACTTAAATTATTATACCTAGGGACAGTCATAAATCTGATTGTTAAATTAAACAATGATAAGTACAATACAGAAACCATAGTTTGCTTCCTTATTCTCAAGAGAATGAGAATTTTTGCATTGTCAAGTAAGTTTGTAAATACAATGAATATAATGTTATATATAACAAATAATATTGCAGTTTTATCACATTATTTGCTAAAATAGCATGCAAGGAGTATTGAACTAGGCATGTTGGTTTTTAAAAAATACAAATTTGTAAGTTTGTTAGGACTACATCAAACAGCTATCATCATATGCGAAATTTTGTCCCTTGGTACATGAAAATTCGTGTCCCTTGGTATTTGCATCTCCATGTTTATAAATAAAAGTAAATTTAACGAAAGGAGTACATAATAAATTATAGTCATCAGAATGTAGAAGCAATACATAGATATATTAAGTATGATGGAGCATTTACTTGTTACTTCCACTTTTGGGCAGCAAGAAAACCCTCCAAATGTCAGCAAGAACAAAAATACTTTGATATACGAAAAACATATATCGTCTTCCAGTTCACTTGCTTCTCCCTATATTCAATTACTTTATGTTGCCAAAATGAAGTATAGAAAACTGAATTCAGTGATAGGAAGGCAAAATTGGTACGAAATTCAGGAGGGCTATAGGTGTCGTCCCCTGGTACATTGTGTCCCTGGAACGCACGACTTCCTCTACTTTACCGATATTCACAGGACAAAATTAAAGAACTAGATTGTTTTCTTTATATAAGAAAGGAAAGAATGCAGATATAGTGTAAGATCAAATCTTTAAGCCACTTTAATAATTTCACTGTTAAAGCAAATATACTTTAATTAAGAAAGTGCACAAATGTCTGTCAAGGTACTAAGATTGCATGCGCTCCAGATAGGATGGACTATCCATGTATGTCACCTGGTACAAACACAATCATTTTAAAAAATAAGATTTTTTGAGGCTCTGATTCCAGTGGACTCCTCCGTGAGTGCCCCTTGCTGTAACCATGTTTTCCGACGGTTGATACTAACGATGCAACTACAACAGTACGCTAAGAAGCTCATATGTAATTTAGGAATATACAAGAGTTGTCTTGTACTGTATACGCTGCCAAACATTGAACATATTGCATAAAATCACAAAAATGTGTAGCTAACTGGAATTTAAGCAATTAGGAAAAATTAATATTTAAAAATATTGCAGTATTTGAATGCGTAGCTTAGATTTTATATAGTTAATTATTTTTTGTTATATTGTGAAGTTGTAGACAACACCCACTTAAAATCTTTAAGGGACCTAATTTTAATTTTGACTTTCTTTATATAAGACATGCAAATTGTAACTTATGTAATAAATTTGTGGTTACTACCAAGCTTAGAAATGTTGCATTTGATAAACGTGATGCTTTCGCTACAAATTTAACTTGATTGCTATTGCTGTACAAGTCTGTCTACAAGTCTTCTCCCTTATTGTTGACCTGCTTTCCTTCCAATTGCATTTAAAAAAATATATTTACGTTGTACGGGAAGTTAGTCAATGATATCTCTCCGATTCGGTAACTTTACATATCATTATTTAGTTAAAAAGGTTTTGTGTATAAAAATGACTGTATTTCTTTGTTCGCAAATATTTGTGTAATTAAGCTGCAACTAGTAAACGACAACGATTTATTGTAAAACTTAAAATGACAAGATTTTACACTACTTTAAATACAGACATAAATAAATATTAGCCAATATAAGAGTAAACTGAGTACATAATCATTATCGTTTACGAATAATGTGATTTCGCTCAGAATTGCACGAGTAAACAGTAAGAAAAATTATGAGCTCCCATAACTAGAGCAGATTTTAGGTAGTTATATAGTAGCAACAGAATATAAGAAATACATAATGTTAAGCAAATTTCTGATGTAATGTACATTTTCACTGAACTGTTACATGACAGTGTAGTGTTCGGAAAACTAAATAGCTTGAAGAGATGATAATGAGTGCGGGGCAAGGGTGATTCAGAAGGATATATATATATATATATATATATATATATATATATATATATATATATATATATATATATATATATATATATATATATATATAAACATTATAACAGGGTCTTCTAAAAGATTCTTCTAATTTTCAGAACTAAGGGGCCATGGACCCCCCTAGGAAAATATCCTACTTACACTAATGATAGTGTTTCAGACGAATCCCTAATGATACACAAAATAAACTCGGCATATAAACTCTTCGCTAAAATAACGGAAAACGTGTTTCATCCTTTTCTAAAATTTCACTTGTAAGGGAAGGAAAGGGACGTTTCTAAAAGAAATAAATTTCCCTTTGCTTAATCAGAAAGTGGTGAATGTGAGGATTCACTTAAGTTGAAGATGTGAAATTTTGATATTGAAACTCTTAAATAAAACTGATAGAAGACGTTTTTCAGCCTTTTCGAAAATGTCACTCTTACGGGGAAAAATGATGTTCCTTTCTAGAATATTTTAATTCCGCTTTATTTACTGATAAACTACCCATTGTAAAGATTTGCTTAAGTTTAAGGTTTAAATTCGGTACATAAGGTCTTAAATAAAAATATTGAAAGACGTGTTTCAGCGTTTTCAAAAATTCCGCTCCTGTAGGGAGATATTCAAATTGCCTTTATTTATTGAGAAAATGTCGAATATGAGGGTTCGTTTAAGTATAAGATTTGGCATTCGGTATATAAACCATTAATTAAAAATAATTGAATATGTGTTTCAGAGTTTTCAAAAATCCCGCCCCTTCAACGGGAAAGGGAGACAATCTGTATTATTGTATGAAATAATGAAAGTGACTTACTCATAGACTTCAGTACCATACCTATCTGTATAGAAACGTGAGATTTGGATTGAACACCTTTTTGTTATGTTAAGAATGGACGAGAATTTATTTAAAAAAATTGTATAATAAAGGAGTTAAAGGAAATTTAAATAATTTGCTAATAATACAATAATATATCACATGAGTCCCTGAAGTTAGAGAAATTAAAATCAGCATATAATATTTTCATTAAAAATAAACGGACGCGTGTCCTGGTGTTTATGAAAATTTAAGGGGAAAGGAGTATTTTTTTTTTACTTTTCCCCTCTTTGTATTGAAAGCGATGCTGTATGTTGTTCGTGATCGTATCATTGGAGATTTGAAATTAATTTTGGAACACAGCACCAGCTCAAGGATGTTATAATGTCACACTGATTGGCTAGCATATCTCAAGGAGGAAGTTGAGTTCAAAATGTATATCAAAAATAGAGTATCTTATGGATTATTGTAATTACACTTTCATTAAAACTCGTATCGCAAACATATCATAAGGGGTTTCAACAAGTTCCCGTAAATCTATTCTCATTGTGTGAAGAACGAACATTTTCTGTTAGTAGCCTATACATTAAATTAAATGGTTAATAACGTTTCGTGGTTGTTCTTACAATCAAACACACACACACACACACACACACACACATACATATATATATATATATATATATATATATATATATATATATATATATATATATATATAATATTGAATATATTTTTCCCTGAATACTGACTGCAGTTTTGACTGAGTAACGAAAACGATCTAAAACAATAATTGGGTTTGTACTTCAAACAAGTTATATGTGTTAAATAGACTGATATATTCGTTTGAATACTAACATTATGAAAACATGATCAAAATGTCGTGTATGTGATATGAATCGGTATATATTTAGTAGGCATATTCATATATTCAATATTCATACACTGCTTCTTAAATATTTTTGTGTTGATTATATTCTTGCAATATAGTTTGTGTAATGCTTCTATGATTTTGTTATTTCAACTGTGAAATAGAATTATGCCATCGAAACTCCAAATGATGACAACCGTTAAGGGAATATATATATATATATATATATATATATATATATATATATATATATATATATATATATATATATATATATATATATATATATATATATATATATATTCGACTGATTTCACGTTTAAGGTGACGTTTTGTTTCACTAAAACAACAAACAATAGTTTTGGAGTGAAATTCGGAGAAAATGAATATTAAACGATATTCATTTTGATCCCTAAATGAAGTATTAAATAATCCAACACCTCAATGCTACTATGGCGGTAACACAAAATCAAAACAACATTTTCGAGTTGTTTTCAACCATCTTTGTGTAAGTAGCCACACCATTTTCCAATGATTGTATCATCTCTATCTCTTAGCGCTTCAGTGGTTCAATTGTGTGGATGCATTTGTCATTCACTGCACACAGTGAAAGCAATCAGCCGTTTTCTGTGAAAACGATACTGTTGATTATACAACAACCTTTCAACGATGACGATCCTACAACAAAGGCAAATGTAACAGAAGAGGGGTATCATGTCATTTAACTGGAGAACAAACAGCTTAATGCGCTACAAATACGTGAATACGTGTTCCAAGTATCTTTCATCCTTCTTTTTCTTTTTTTCACTGCAAGTGCGTGCCTATCGATGGTGATGAGTAATGTAATTCTATATCAAAACATCTGCAAGTTTAATTATTTTATATTAATAAAAATATGTTCATATTTGGCGCCATTTAGTTTTATGGAATCACATTCAGCTGCCCACGTTGATAAACAGATATACTAACATTTCAATCTTACGACGAGTCATTCAAAATTAAAGCTTTTCCATTTTATGAAACAATGTACATGATACGATTTTTATTCTTTTTTTTTTCAAACAAATACAAAGACAATTATTTGCACCATTTTTCAGCTGTCGTATAAAACAGCCCTTCAACGATGATATCATTTAATGAATGTGCCATCTTGTGTCTGTTCTAGGGAAAAAATCAACGTTAGAAATAATTTTCTAGTCTTATTTTAAATATTTGCTACCTCTTATTTAACTAATATATATATATATATATATATATATATATATATATATATATATATATATGCGCGAACGTGTGTATGTCTATGCTAATAGAATGTTATATGGAGGAGGAACAATTAGCATTTAGAAAGAACAGAGCACCAGAGATATAATTAACTCGCTATAGAGAATAATAAAAGTGTTTGCATTGATTGTTTTAAAGAAATCTTTTACACCGTGCAAATTGGAATATATATATATAAGTGCTAAGATGGTTGAAACGAAAGTGATGGTGAATGACTTGTTAACACATTCTATGTGAACAAACAAGTAAGAGTGAAAATACAAGAGAAAATGACCGAGAAACGTGAATTAATCAGCGTGTTCGTAAAACGTATTCATTAAAAATTTTATTAATATTACTGTGTGCGTCAAAAAATTATTATACTTTGAACTGTCATATAATATCTATGTTCTAAAGTACTATGTTAAATTTCTGGGTTAAAAAAAGCTGCAGTTTAATTTGAAAAATAATCATAATAACAACTGCTCTTTCAGGTCAAAGTAAAAGTTTAAAATGGTAGCCCTTAAAATCAATATATTTCTGAGTACGAGTTACGACTGCTTCCGTACTTCTCGCCAAAGTGCCCAATAGGATTTCTGATAACATAGTTTGAGTCTCATCCCAAAGTGTCTTCAGATTCCCTCACCTTTTATTGTGACCCGCAATCAATAAATAAATAATAAAGTCGAACGTCGTAAGTTCTGGAGAGCCTGCAGCAAACTCAATTGATCCCCTGGCATCTTATCCGTTGGCCTGGTGCATTTTGATCCAAATATACTCGCACTTCCATTTAATAGTGCAGTGTGGGGCGCCATCTTGTTAGTAATGAAATCTGTCATTATCATACATATCAACAATTGTAAGAAAAATGGAAACAGCAAACATTGTTTGGTACTTCCCTCCAGTTGCAATACTGTCAAATCGGAAAGACCCACGAGTACTCTAGGAGACAAACCACACCACGCATTTGCACCAGGCAAATTTCCAGCCTTTTCAAAGGTAATGTAGGAATTATCTTCACCCCAGTGGTTTATCCTGAAATTTTGAATGTGTTTATCGCAGTTTTTATAGGATAAAATGTTTACAATGCAAGAACATTTATCGATACCTACATAAGATATTTTGATATTTTATAATGCGTGCGTAAATACTAACTAACTAACGCTATCGTATATGGAACATTGAGGTTTAATGCCGCGTTCACAAAAGTTCTCCACTGACTTTTGTCCTTATCCAACTGGATCTAGTTTCCAATTTGAATTCCTAATTCATCTTGATATTACACCCCGATCTGAGCCTAGGTCTTCCTGATAGTCGTTTTCCGATTGGTCTTCCAGTTAAGACTTTGAAAGTGTTCCTACTTTCTTCTATTCTTTCTGCATGACCTGCTCACCTGAACCTCCTAGATTTGATAAAATTAACGATGTTCGGTAAACCGTATAAATTATGTAGTTCATCGTTATGAAGTTTCCGCCATTCCCCATTCCCGTTTCTCTTGGGTCCGGATTTTCGTCTCAGGATCTTGTTGTCAAATACTTTCAGTCTACGTTCTTCCCTCAGAGTAAGCGACCATGTTTCGCAACCATACAGAAAAACAGGCATGATTATCGTTTTGTATATTTTAAGTTTCAAATTCCTCGCCATAATTCGCGATGACAAGAGACTTTGAACTGAATAATAACAAGAATTCCCTGCTTTCAGTTCACATTTAATTTCTTTGTGACAATGGCTTTCTTCTGTTAATATTGATACTAAGGAGTGTATCGAAAAGTAGTTAGCAACATTGGAGGTGTCGGTGTGCACTTGCGAGGTTGCATAGACGGCAAAACCTGAAAGCATCTGGTCAGTTGAAGTCTTGTAAACGGATAGCTGCGTGCTTGTTGCTGTGTTCCGAGTTGAATGGGAAATGTCGCATGTGAAACGCGAAGTGAAGTGAGAAATCCTGCACAATTGGTGCACCGTCAAAGACATAACATACAATCAGATATAAAAAAAAGTGTGAGGTTCATCATAAAACTGTGAAATCGGTCATTGAGAAATTCGGTGAACATTACAGCTTTGAAGATATGCCGAGATCCGGGCAAAAAAAGGGTCCCAGAAACCCTGGACTCGACCGTGAAGTTGTACGGTTGATACACCAAAATCTATCAATGTCTGTGCGGGATTTGGCTACCAAAGCGAAAACGTCCATAGGAATGATTCAGCGTATCAACTCCAGACATAATTTGAAGACCTATAAGAAGCAAAAACGTGCAAAACAAACACCAAACCAGAGACAAAAGGGCACAAACAAGAGCCAGCAAGCTGTATGACAACATCGTAAAGTTACCAGAGCGATGTGTGTTGATGGACGATGAAAAGTACGTAAAAGAGGACTCAAAAACACTTCCGGGACCCGGATATTATACTGCACGCAATGCTGGGAATGTATGTGCTGCACAGAGGTACGTTGACGTGGATAAATTTGGGAAAAAGTACTGGTATGGAAGGCAATCTGCTCTTGTGGTTTGGGCTCCGCTATTTTTTATGCAGAATCCACCATAAACTCAGAAGTGTTCCAAAAGGAATGTCTACAAAAAAGACTGCTGCCATTGTATAAAAGGCATGCAAACTCCCCTTTGTTTCGGCCCGACTTAGCAGCAGCACACTATGCTAAGACGAGAGTACTGTGGCTCAATGAACATAACATCGAGTTTGTAGGGAAACACATGAATCCACAAAACTGCCTACAACTCCGTCCAATCGAAAGGTATTGAGCGATTGTTAAACGCAAATTCCGAAAGAATGATAAACCAGTGCGCAACATGGTGGACTTCAAGAGAAACTGGGCTGCAGCATCGAGGAAATGCACCGTCGAGACTGTGCAACGGTTAATGGCTGGAATTAAACAGAAACTACGTTCATATGTACGACGGGACATGTAAGTTGTATTTTCTTTGTCATGTAGATACATAGAGATTCTCTATTAATAAAAATGTGGGTTTGCTTTACTTTTTATCTTTTCTTCTGACTTTCCTGACATATGCAATGTTGCTAACTACTTTTCGATACACTCCTTAGATATTTGAATGTACCTATTTTACCAAAAGTATTATTTGATATTTTAACGCATCCATAATTTGCCGTATTACGGTCCCGGCAAACTTCCATGTATTTAGTTTGCTCTGCATTTACTTCTAAACCCATGTCCATGAAAGTGTTTAATAAGACCTCTGCATTTATTTCTATTGTTCTCCTATCATCCCCCATTAAATTTACATTATCAATGTATGCTATAACCTGGTGAATGCCATTCAACTTTAGGTCCTGATTGTTATCTTTGATTTTCCTTATAGCGTAATCCAGGACAAAGTTGAATAAAAATGGCGACAACACACCTCTTTGTTTCAGGCCATTTTCAACGTGAAAGCTCGAGGACAAAAATTTCCCTACCCGGACTTCACTATGGGATTCATTTAAATATATCTTAGTTAATCTAATTACCTTTCTCGGTATTCCAAATTCTGTAAGAATGATGTACAATATTTCTCTTCTAACCGAGTCGTAAGCCTTTCTAAAATCAATAAATAGTTAATGTACCGGGGTATTATATTCCGATTTGTTTTCGAGTATTTGTTGAATTGTAAATATTTGGTCGATAATTGATCGATTTTGTATAAATTCGGACTGATAGCCTCCAATAATTTCATCTGTGTATGCAGTCAATCTTGCTAATAGGATGTTTGGCAGGATTTTATAGGATGTTGACAGAAGAGATATGCCTCGATAATTATTAAAGTCAATTTTGTCGCCTTTCTTGTGAATTGGAACAATGATTGATTCTTTCCACTCTTGTGCCAACTCTTCCTTGTTCCTGAGAAGGAAAATGAGTTTGTGTATCTTGTTCCACAATTTTTCGCCTCCAGCTAAAGTTAACTCAGGTGGAATTTCGTCTAGACCTAGAGATATATATGTTTCTATAATTTCTTTATAGCGATTTCTACTTCTATTACGTTAGATTCTGGAATCTACGGTTTTGCGGTGTATATTTCCCTTCCTCCATGCACATTAGTTTTTGGTTGCTTGTTAACCAAATCGTTAAAGAAATCTTGAAATTTACTTAAGATGCTATCTGTATCAGTAAGAACTGTTCCGTCAGCTTTCTCTAATATATAAGCACGAGGTTGATAGCCTTCTTAAATTCCTTGATCCCCTTATACATGTCCCGAATGTTTTTATTTTTACTGTTGTCTTGAAGTTCCTTAAATTTATTAGATCTTTTGCTAAGGTCGTGCCAAGTTATCAGTCCTGGTCGGAGGCTTCTGTGAATGTTTCTGAGCAAGTGCATTTTTTTTACAGGATGAGATTGTTAGCCTTACCCAAACCCCCAAGCTGGAGGACCACTCCTTGTCGTATATCCGTGACTGCGTTTTCAGTATATTTGCAGCTAACCTCTGTATCTAGATTCCTTCCCTTGATCCGCAGCCTGAGGACGAGCCATGCCGTGGTGACAGGAACCCACGTTACAATGTGTAAATACTATCATTGCAATAGTCATTTCTTTGTTATTTTATTTATTTATTTTATTTAGTATTGTATTTGTTAAAAGTGAAGGAAGAAAAAGCAACAACCTGAGATTGGATTTGCATGAAATTTTAAACATTATACTAGCTGACCCTGAACTGCCTACTCAGCGCATCGTTCTGGGATGACTATGAATCTCGTTCCCACTGTGCATGTCTCCTTACTCATATAAGTGAAGGATAGGAGACTCATAAATAAAGTGAATTGCTATGTATAGATGTTGGAGTAAGTTTTTAGCATATTTATAGAAGTAACAGGATATCAAGTGGAAACATTTATTTTCTTATGAATCCATACCCCTCCAAGTATGCCTCACTGCATATCTTGAGGCCTTTGAAGTTGCCAGCAAGCAATAGGTTTTGCTATTCAGATTTACATAAAGCGCCTGCAATGTTCATCAACCTGCCATTCATCCATAACTTCACTACGGGTTGCCTAACACCGTAGTTTCGGCCTGCAACAATGTTAATCTTATGGGCTCAAAACGCCTCTAAAATGTTTAATAAAACAATAACGACATGGTTTTTGAAAATTTGAACGAGAACTGGATAATATACATAAAATTTGGAATCGACTAGTAAAACGGCATGTTTCTAGTACTTGCGGTTTTCGAGATCTCATTGTCGAAAGGATTTCATACAAACATATAAACCTAGGATTTTAATATATAGACTAGCTGAACCTGCGCTCTCTACACAGCGCATTATTCACATATGAGCATGAATCTCCTTGTTATGTCTCACATCTATACATGTCCCTTTACAGACACAAGTGAAAGACGTCTTGATAAAAATTGGAAAGAGATACCATAAAGGGGAGATTTATCGATTACTTTTCGAATATCTCGCACCGTTTGCAAGATTAGAGCCTACTTGCGGTTGTAGTTTTTAATTCATGTATGATGAGTGTTTCCTTTCTTCTTGCATGCAGTATGTAATAAGCAAATACATTACGCACACAATTGATTTTAATGTCAGTGATATATATATGGTGTTCAGTGGGCAAAACACTCCAAACAATAAAGATTCAACTTAGGGTGGAGAAATGGTTATCCTTCGTTTCTCATTACCATTTGGCCATTAAACAAACGCCTGGGAGGTATGCAACCCCTGTATACAACTATGTGATGTTGAAATGTACAATGTGTAGGATATGATGCTTTAGTTTTTTTTTTTTTAATTTCAACACTTCCAGTGTACCCATAAAAATGTAATAAATAAATAATGACCATGTTTTCTAAATATTCAATTAGAACTGGACAATCTACACAAAATTTGCAATCGATCAGTGAAAACGTCATCTTTCTAGAGCCTCTAGTTTCCGAGATGTCATTGTCGAAAGGATTGGCCACAAACATATAAACGCCCACAAACGTATAATTTAAAAGAACTCCAAAGATGGCAGCACAATTCATTTGCGTTGATTTTGTAAAAGACTTATTAAAATACAAAGACTTTGAACAATATATTTTAAATAAACTTTATTTGAAAAAGTTGTACTTTAATAATTTATTTAAAATTCACATAGTTTAATTTTTTTCCGTTAAACATGAAACTACAAATAACTTTAAATCAAAGGTTTGGAATCAAAGTTTATACGTTGGAGCTCAGAATAGAATCGGAATCCCGTACCCATTTTCCATAAAATTCCCTTCCCTAAAAGAGAGCGTAGCCCACTAATAGGGTGCTAGCCGTTGGCTAGCTTGTAAAAAATAGAATAGGATCTTTCAAGTTGATAGTGATAACGACCACATCAGCTGTGACGTACCAGTACCCATAAGAGTATCAGTCATCACTTCCATTCTCGTTAACAAACGCAATACTGCTCATGCCCTGGACAACATTACATATCGCCAGATCAAAGAGAGTCCGTTATCCCTTCTATACCTTCTATCGCTCATCTATACTTTCCTACTACGTACTGGTTACTTTCCCGCTCATTGGAAAACCTCGAAGATGCTTATGTTTTTGAAACCACAGAAACCTCCCGCCGAACCCACGTCATACCGCCCTATACAACTCACATCCACCTTTAGTAAAATACTCGAACGCATTATAGTTAAAAGCTTGCATATCATTCTGTCGTCTAGAAACCTACTCCACTTTCAACAAACCGACTTCCATCCATCTTATAGTATCAATGATCAACTTCTCATTCCCAGTAACTACATTACCACCCACTACAATATTTCTCGCTCTTCCTGTTTAATTCTTTTTGATCTAGAAAAGGCATTCGATAAGGTGTGGCATCCTGCGTTGATCTATAAACTCAAACCGCCTTATGCAGAGTCGTTTTGAAGTATGATTAGCGTCATACTTAAGGCCTGACTGCTGCAGGGAACATATGTTAGTCGAACTCTTTAGTACAGCACTAATCACGCGTCAGAACGACTCTGCATAAGGCCCAATAAGTTTAAACTTCCCATATCTTAAATCCGATTGATCTTCAACTTTTTCACCTGTCGCCTGGCCTACGTTTACATTAACTCCACCTTGTCTTTTCCGATATTAACCCACTCTGGTGTCCCTCAGGGCTCTGCACGTTCTCCCCTTCTTTATATTATGTCTGTCAGTGATTTTTCCCTCTTTCAGTAAATGTCAAATGTCAATCTGTTCCAATACGCTGACGATAGTGCCCTCCTAGCCACATGTAAAACGTCTTCACTGGCGCTTGAAAATTAATGCATCTAAAACTCAAACAATAGTCTTCCTTTCATATCGATCGCTCCCGTATTCATCGCAACCTTTCTCTTCTCAATCTTTCAGGTGACAACACACCCTTAGTACCTGCAAAAACAGTCAAACACCCTGGAGTTACATTTGATCCTGGAAACCCCACCTCACCTGGAAACCCCATTTAAAAGACATTAATAGTAAAGCGTATATTCGCCTCAAATTACTGAAGCGTGTGACAAATACTACTTGGGGACTTAAGGCCGACACGCTTTTGAAAACATACAAAGTGTTCCTTCGTCCAATCCTCACATCTGGTTTTACTGCCTGGCTGTCTGCTTCCTTTCAGTACTACGAAAAACTCAGTGTTCTTGAACGCCATACCTTACGGATTGCCTATCAAGTTAAGCTTCCCAGTCCTACCCGAGAACTCTACGAACGCTTCAGTTTTCCCTACATCCTATACCACCTTGAAGACCTTCGCACTAAATATATCTGCCACCGCGTTGCATTCAATCAACCTCTTCTCCATAATACTTTCGAAGCACATGCTCGCAGTCCACTGCAATTACTTACACCGGCTATCCCAATGCCTCTCGCTTTAATCTTTACTCTTTACCGCTTTACTCTTACTAGAGACCAACCAGATTCGCTTGCTACCAGCCATATTGCACCAAAGAAATACTACCTTACATTTGGCCATCACATGCACAGTGAAACCTATTGCATCTAACAGAGCTCCCACCGTCTCTCATCAATGCCTAGTGTCGCCCCTAGGCGAGAAGCTAACCTGCATATGTCGATCTAGCATTTACCTCTGTGACGTGATGTGAAGCGCACTTCACTCTCATCCCTTAACTTGTACCTTTCCACATGATTATGATCAAAAGATCATAATGACCAAGGATGTAATAAAAAATAATAAAGCCGATAATAACTTCAATTAATGCATAACTCATACGCTCCGAACCATCATTGTGTAGAAATCCTTCTTGTTTAGATCACAACTCTTCCCCACAAAGGGTGTAACCCTCTTCGGGTAGTTGCTCACCAAACGGTGGGCCGGTAAAAAAAAATAGAATCGGCGGAGCTGGCGGAGAACAATAAGCGAGTCCGTGGGTTTCCATCCCCATTGGTTATACTGTAATAGCGAACTTCTCATATACAGTTGGATTATTTGACTCGTTGAGATTCAAGGAAACAACCGTCGAATTGATCTCAAGCCTCCACGGAGGCTAACAGACGTAATTGATTCTAACAGTTGACGACCTATTATTTCCTTAGGTTTCATGATTTATTTGATACTCTCCACTTTTGGGGTAGAGATAGCTGAAATCAGTTGACGACTTAGGCATCTCTACCGGATAACGAATACCTTTGTTTTCCTAAGCAGGGCAATGTCTTCGACATAACCCTCATGTCAGCATTGCGGATTACCGCAAACCATCCCAGGTCTATCTGACGCTGCTCCTCTTGACAGGCAACGCAGGGAAAGCCACAAACGTGCTCAAGGAACTAGCCGATTACCATCTGGATCTCGATCTCGCTGACGTTCACCAGCTGTTTCACGATCAACTCTGTCTCAGCCATCAAAGAAAGCACACACTATTAGCGATTCTGAATGTGAACTTCAGATAGTTAGGAGACGACCGGCAGTTTCCCCCATTAGAAACACCACAACGTCCCCCGGTATACAGTTTTCTACTTAAACAGTTTGATCCCGAGTTTACCAGTCTCAAAATTCTGTTCCAGTAATTCTGTAAGTACGTGCTTCGTACATCAATTTCTGAGCTCATACCTACTTGCAATGGCATTATCATCAAATCACCAGATGAGAAATTGGCCTACAAAATTCTCAACCGCTGTACCTATGAAGTCTTCGGCAAAACGGCTACTATGGCACAGATAACTGACAAACGAACCAACTAGCCACCACCTCTACTGAAATCGTCTCCATTGTGGGAGCACGGTGGCTCAGTGGTAGAGCGTTCACCTCCGTTGCTTGGGGTCCTTGGTTCGACCCCATCTCGCGCCGTGTGGACTTTGTGGTGGACAAACGCTGTGCTTGTGTGTTTTCTCGGGGTTCTCCCGCTTCCTCCCACTTTATTCATTCCACCATTCCATTCATTTCTCATCACCACCGTCTCCTTTAGCCTAACCGGCATAAACGTGGGACGTAAAACTAAAGATTTCATTTTTGCCTACATTGTTCGTTGTTATATGTGGTGTGGACCCGTCGCTCACAGATGACGAGGTTACACAAGAGCACAAACAGGAAGGCCATGTCATTACTAAATGCATACGTATTATAAACTACATGGGCCCGATTTACATGATGCGTGTTCTTACCTCGCATCAAGAAACCATCGATGAACTACTAATTTCGGGGGCATTCATCTTCAAACGTACACACCAGGTTGAGGCATCTTGCACTCCCCAACCTCTCCCACTTCGACGCGACAAGTGTCAGAAGTATAATTTGTATCCGAAATTTAAATGTCCAAATCAACCGACATATGGGTTTTGTTCCGGGTTCAAAGGATTGCCCAAATACACAACAACCATCTAAATCCAATACATGTTCTGAGCAACATCCCACGTTCAGCTACAAATCCAAAGCCAGACCACAAGCTGATGAGACTAAGCCTATCAGACCACCGGGAAATAAATCTCCTGAATCTCCGCCTATTACCTCAGTGTACCAACCTATCACTATCGAACAGTTTCTTGCATTTTTACTGTAGTAATGCAGAATATTCATCCATTCCAACGACAATATGTACTCCAACAAATCCAACTTGCAGCTCATGCAACTCTTCATGTTATCTTTAACTCTACATATTCGTCCATATGCATACTTCCATGCTACCGCCGCTCAAACTAGCTCTTAAAGACCTCATTCACTCTATACCGATCATTATGGCTTTAGTTTCCTTGTTCTTAACATACGAGCTATTCAATCTCATAAATCGTTGTTCGAACAACTATTACTAGAAGAACATATCAACGCATTTCTTCTGAATGAAACTCATCTAAAGCCATTCCAAAACTGCAAATTTTCCCGCTTTACACTGCTCAGGGCTAGCAGTACTACACCCATGTGCCATGCAAATGGTGGAGTCGCCTTTGGATTTTCCCCGACGATTGCTTATCGCCAACATTCTCTGCTAACACGAAATCTACCAGAATATGTAACCACTACTCTATAATATAGAGAATTATATGTAACTTTGGCTACCATTTATATCCACCCTGGACACTCCATTCCTCTCAATTTATTTCAATATATTTCAGACACTTTCCGTACCTAGATCATCATGGCGGATATCAATTTTCATAGTCGAAAGGCTCGCCAGAAGGAGCAATTTCTCGACCTCATTGCAACAGAAATTAACCGGCGCATGCCATAATCTGCTCTATCCTACACGACCGATTTCCGACACTACCCCGGATGTTGTCATTTCTTCTGCCAATCTCTCTGCTCGTTGTAATCTCACAGTTTTAGATCCGCTTGGTAGTGATCATGTTCCCGTCAAACTATGACTCGCATCTTCTTATCTTCCATCACCACAGCTAGCTCCCGTCACTCGTACAACATTACGCTTTGATCAAGCCGATTGGATGGGATATCGTACCTACCTCAATAGCACTTTTGAAAACCCAGCTCTGCCAGAAACGGAGGAAGACCTTTATAATTCTCTGGATACAATAACCTCAGCACTCCAAGACGCAACCAGCCATTTTATACTGACTACTACATCCCATTGTTTTCATCGAACGCTACCGTCCAAATATTTACTACTTATCAGACGCTCACGAACACTCCACAGAGATTACAAACGTACTGGAAATCGAGTCATTGCGCTTACATCCTCAATTTCAGCGAACAGTCCACAATTATGTCAAAGCCTATAAACTCCGTCCACGGACAAAAGCCTGCAATACTTCGGCTGATACTGCACATCCATCCAGATACTGGCGCCATTTTCATATACTTACCGGTCCCAAGAACTCCGTTGCTTATCCTCTAATAGACAATGATTAAACTCTTCAGACAGATAAATAAAAAAAAACAGACGCCTTCGCAACCTATCTGCAGTCTATCTTTACGCCAGCCGAACCTTCCATTCCTCGGAGACATCCCCCACACAGGCTTAACATCGATTCACCACAACTTCAACCAGACACGGGCCATACTTTTCCCAATCATCCTCTCATTGCGCCTATCACTGTAACAGATATCTGTTCCGTCACATCTCGTAAACGTAACACTGCTCCTGGTCTGGATTCAATCGCATACCGCCATGTCAGAGAAGCACATTTCGTCTTATTACACGTTCTAGCAGCTATTTTCACCTTCATTCTCCGCACAGATTATCTCAGCGCCCAGTGGAAGACTTCGAAAACACTCATGTTTGCTAACTGTGACACACCTCTCAATAGCGTGTCATCCTACCGGCCTATTCAATTAACTCCAACTTTCAGCAAAATTCTGGAACGCCTCCTGGTCAATCAACTTCACACTCACTGAACTGCAAAAACTTTACTTCTTTTGCATCAAGCCGGTTTCCGATCAGGCTATAGTATTAACGATCAGTTACTTCGCCTCACCAACATGATCAGTAATCATTATAATTCTTCAAAGCCTCCCTTTATAATTTTATTCGATCTTGAAAAGACATTTGATAAAGTATGGCACCTGGCACTTCTTCACAAACTTCTCTCTTTCCCTCTTCCTATCACATACCTCCGCTTCATCTATAACTTTCTTACCAACCGTCTGGCTTATGTCTAAATCAAATCCAGTGTATGCTATCACATATTTCTTCGTAGTGGCGTCCCCCAAGGCCTGTCTTATCAGCGCTTTTATATTTGCTCTTTGTCACTGACGTGCCGTCATTACCTATAAATGTCCACACTTTCCAGTATGACGATGACACGGCTTTCTTGGTATTAGCTAGAACCATCTCCCAAATAAACACTGCGATGAGCGAAGCCAGTCGTCAGTTTAGCGACTGGTGTCGGACGGGGCGCTTAACAATAAACGCTACCAAAACTCAAGCAATAATCTTTATCCTACCAAAACGTCGATCAAACGTTCATCGAAATCCAGCTCGTCTTGCCCTTACAGTAAACGATACTGACATACACCATTCGGAAACAGCGACTTACTTGGTTATCACAATTGATCACCATCTTAAATTGCGTCCACACTCGCTACGGTAGTAAACAAAGGAAAAAATGACTGAATTTACTTAAAAGCCTCACTGGTACAACGTGGGGTCTCCGTTTCTCTACACTCATCAACACGTATAAGGTCTTCCTCCGTCCCGTTCTTACGTATGGCTTCACCGCATGGATATCAACAAGCGCAAAACATTACGAAAAGCTCTTAATAATGGAAAGACATGCTCTCCGCCTAGCATACCGTATTAAAATACCGAGTCCAACCCGTGAACTATACGACCGCATTACATTTCCGCACCTTCTCTACCACTTCGAAGCCCTCCGACTCAAATATATCAACCAACGCTATGACAGTGAACATGCTCTCTTCTAGGAAACTGTTTATAACGACTCCCTTCACACAAAACCACCGCCATGCACCTACAACTCTCTCATTGCTTTTCGCACTGTATAAATATACTGTTCCTCCAGATCATCCCGACTATGACCTCATCCGCATGCTCAGCACGTCAGCCATCCCGGCGCATATATCACCTTCATATCATGCACATTAAATCGGCTTGTTACTAACATAGTCTCCTTACGTATCTTATTACAGAAGAAAACCCAGCATTCACAGCCCCTCATTCTCATTTTCTTTTGCAATTACCCCTAAACAGCATATCCATTCCCAGCCCCCCGAACTGTCTATGCTGATTATAAAGAAATGCTTGTTAATACTAAATGAAGTTAATAAATGCCTCTTTGCCCAGCTAAATTTCTACCTACTGCATGGTTATATGAAATATCTTTCCCTAGTAGAGGGCACAGCCCTCGCAGTTGGTGCTAGCTACTCCATAGCTAGCTAGCAAGACAAAAAGTAGAATCGGATAACTTTACATAGGATCTGCCATCTCCCATCCTATGTTTCCATATTCCAAAGCTCCTCAGGTTTCTGCACTCAGCCCACTTCTCTATATACTATTCTCTATATACTTCTCGCCTACGATATACCACAACCTACTCAAAATGTGTACTTATTTCAATACGCGGAGGAAACGGCGTTTCTAGCTCTGGATAAGACCATGCAGCAGATCAACACAAACTTGCAATAGGCTCTCAATAATTTTATGCAATGGTGGAACACTTGGCGACTAACTTTAAATGCCGCCAAAACTCAAACATTGGTCTTTCTACCTCCTAAACGCCGCTCCAAAGTTCATGGTAACCCTCGCAGCCTTAATGTATCTCTTCAAGGCCATCCACTTCGACGAACACCTACAGCTACATATCCCGGTGTTGTTTTCGACTCTAAACTAAGTTGGAAAGCTCATTTAGAGAAAATAACACAAAAATCTCAATCTTCTACGGCGTGTAACAGGAAGTATTTGGGGTTTACACGCACATCTCTTAATCAATACATACAAAATGTTCCTCAAGCCCATTTTAACATTTGGCCCCGTTGCTTGGTACAATGCTCCACCAAAGTTCTACGACCGATTACCGATACTAGAACGCTTGCCATTAGACTTGCATATCACACAAAGTTACCATGCCTGAACTTCATGACATACAACACATCAACTTTCCTCACCTTATTCAACATCTTGCAGACCTCCGTTTGAAATACATACTCTTTCACCTATCAGTCTCCCATCCATTACTCCTAGATACTTTACAAACTGATGCTGAAACCGACGTACCACATAAATATCTGCATACACCATTAAACGTTCTCCTCACACTACACCTAAAATCTGCACATCCTACAGCAGAACAACACCACTTCTTTCGTATATATCTTATACCAGATCATCTTCATCATTTGTTTCCATTTTAGCACTATGTCTCATTTCAATACTAACTTTGGGTTTTCCCCGTGTTTCCATCAGTCTCGAGTCGCCCCGAGATAGAAGAACTAACATGCATTCGTATATCTAACACTATGTTTGTGACTGTGGCGTGTACGCACTGCATTTCATTTTACACTTTCATGTTTATTTAATAAGAACACAACAAACTGGTTCTATGCCAAAGTTTTGATTCTGTTTATACTTGAACCATTTATATATGTATTTTGTTTTCTTATATGCACATTCATATTTATTCACTCACTTAATGCTGTTTTTTGATACTTTCAGCACTATTCGTTTATGAAACTCCACTTAGACCGCCTTATATGATATAACCCACCAGTGTCGTCAATTATATGCCAAAGATAGGGCGTAACCCTCTAATGGCTAGGGTTAGGAGACATTAAACAAGCATACAATTTTGAAACGAAAATCGATGGATAAAATATAACCTACCAATTCTTACTCCTTTTACCTTAAAAAAAAGACACTTTTGTTGTTATTGTAGCATTTTAATTGATAGACTAGCTGAACCTCTCTTCACAGCGCATCATTCACATATGAGCATTTGTAGGAATGCGCACGAGTCGAGACACACTTTTTAAAATTCGAGACGAGTCGAGACAAACGTATTTCTCGACTCGAAAATTCGAGTCGAGGCACGAGTGCAGTCGAGACTGCTCGTAAAAATCTCGACTCGACTCGATTGTCTCGAAAATCTTTCTATATCTTTTAATATTATTTTGAAGATAGTATTCACTCCGAAACACTCAGCACGAGAATTTCCGAAACTGCAGGACTTGTCGGGTGTTCGAGGAGTGCTGTGGTGAGTGTCTTCAACAATGGCGAAACTAAGGAGAAACGACGTCCAAACGTCGAGGGGTTGGGCGACCCACCTCATTACAGACGTTGGACGTCGTAGGCTGGGCAGAATGGTAAAGTAGGAGGGCAGACAGCGAACTATGGCAGAATAACATCAGACTTTAATGCTGGGCAAAGTACAAGTTTGTCTGAACTAGTGTGGTAAAATTTCCGTAAATTTTGAACCGGTTGGTGAAAAAAACTTTTTTTAAATTTATTTCCGAAAAAAATGAAAATAAATAAAAATGTTTGTATTAGGGTAATTTTACTAATAATGGAATCTCTTTTTTTTTTCAAACGCGTGAAAAATATAAGTTCATAAATTACGATATTGCGAATATTTAAAAAAGCACTAAAAAAAACATTCCAATTATTATATATATATTAAAATGCTAGGTTTATATGTTTGTTCCCACAGAAAAGTTTATATGTTTCTCTCCAATCCTTTCGACAATGAGATCTCGAAACCCACAAGTGCTAGAAACGTGCCGTTTTCACTGGTCGATTCCGAATTTTGCGTAAATTATCCAGTTCTAATTGAATATTTAAAGAAACATGGTCATTAGTTCTTTTTACATTTTTAGGGGTACACTGGAAGTACTGATTTTTTTCTTTCTTTTTTTTTTTTTTAAGTAAAGCATCATGCCCTAGGACTTCTATATTCCAACATCACATAATTGTATATCTCTCAGGCGTTTGTATCATAGCCAAATGGTAATGAAAAACGAAGAATAACCATTTCTCCAGTCTAAGATGAATCTGCATTGTTTGAAGTGTTTTGTCCAATGAACACCGTATATCACTGTCATAATTAATTGTGTGTGTAATTTATTTACTTACTAGCATATATTACCCGATTCACTGGGTTGAAATAAATAGTTTAAATGCACACTGATATTGCTCATTTTGGATCATTTTAATGTATGTCGTCCCTCCTCTTCCCCCAAGTGTCAGGGCTGAAAATGAACAGCATCAGAAGTGTCACTGTTCATTTCGGCGACCGCAAGAACTATAGATTCAACAGTAGTATCTGTCATTTTTGATCATTTATATATATTTCCCTCACCCCATGTTGCGGGCCATGGCATCGGAAATGTCACCGTTCATCTCAGCGACCTCAAAAAATGTAGATTCAGTACTAATATCGGCTATTTTCGATGATTTTTAAATATCTCTTTCTTCCCCTACCCCAAGTGCCGGGGCTGATTTTAGATTTAAACCGTATAGGAAATGTCACTGATCATCTGAATTATCCCGAAAACTATGGATGAGACACTAATATTGGTTATTTTCGATCATTAATATACATAGCTTCCCCTCCCTCTCCTCCTTGCTGCGACACACGGCATCAGAATTGTCACTGTTAATCTCAGCTACTACTAAAAGTACGGATTCGACATTAATATTAGTCATTTTCGACCATTTTTAAATGTTTATCCCCCTCCCCTACGTTGTACCCCCCCTCCCCAAATATCAGGGCTGAACTTGGATTCAAAACAGCATCAGAATGTCACTGTTTCTCTCATCGCCCCGAAATCTATGGATTAAACACTAATATAGGTCATTTTTGATCATTTTTAAATTTCTCTCCCCTGCCTCTCCTCTACGTTGCATCTTCAATCTGAATAGCCTAAAGTAATCCCTGCCCCTAAACTCATGTATGTTGAAAATTTGATTGAGATCGGTCTGGTGGTTCAAGAGTGATGAAGTCACAAAGGCAGTCATTTTTATTTTATTTATTTATTTATTTATTTTTACATTCCTTTCCCCTCCGCTACGTTGGCTCGTCAAAGGGAAACGATAAAAAATCCCAAATCCCGACCGTCATATATGTTGAAAATTTGATCGAGATTGGTTGGGTGGTTCAAAAGTTATTAGGTTTTATAGGTTTTTATTTATACGTCCCCCTCCCCTCCCCTTCCATAGGATCTACCGTGAAAGTGAAATTGCAAATATATTTCCAGATTCGAACCTCATGTATCTTCAAAATTTGATTGAGATCGGTCGGATAGTTCAAGAGTTATTATGTTACAAAAATAGTCACTTTCAGTCTTATATAAATTGATTTATATATATATCCACCCTCCCCTTCCCCAAGTTTGCACTATAAAAGTGAAATGACGGAAACAACCTAGACCCCAACCCTATCTATGTTGAAAGTTTGATCAAGATCGGTCTGGAGGTTCAAGAGTTATTAAGTTTACTTTATTTTTATAGATTTCTCCCCTCCCCTCCCCTCCCCTCCCCTAAGTTCTACAGCTAAAGTGATATGATAAATAAAAAAACTACCTCAGGTCCGAACCTCACCTATGTTGATTTTTTTAAAGATCTGTCAGGTGGTTTAAGCGTGATGAAGTCACAAAGACAGTCATTTTTATTTCTGCTTTGTTTGACATATATATCTCCCCCTCCCCCCTTCGGTGTACTGTAAAAGTCAAATGATGAAAACATCTCAGGCTCAAACCTTATCTATGTTGAAAATTAGAACGAGGTCGATAGGGTGGTTCAAGAGTTAATAAGTTCTATTCATTTTCATATATTTCCCCTTCTCACCTGCTCTTCCCCTAAAATCTACTGTCAAAATGAAATAATAAAAAATCTTTACTGAATTGAACTTCATACATGTTGAAAATTTGATTGAGATCGATCGAGTGGTTCAAGAGTTATTAATTCACAAACATAGTCACTTTTATTTTTATATTTATTGATTTTTATATATTTCCCTCTCCATCCCCTACCCTACGTTGCTCCGTCAAAACGAAATGATAATAATCATTGTAGTCTCAAACATCATCCACATTGAAAATTTGATCAAGATCGGTCTGGTGGTTCAAGAGTTATTAAGTTTTATTTATTTTTTCTGTCCCCCCTCCCCCAACCCTTAGATCTAATGTCAAAGTAAATAGCTAAAAGCACTCCCAGGCCAGAACCGCATCTACGTTGGAAATTTGATCGAGATCGGTCGGGCGGTTCAAGAGATTAAGAGTCACAAACATAGTCTCTTTCAATTTTATAATATAGATTACATACTGCATACAAAAAGGAAGAAAACACTGGTCATATATGAATTAGGAATTTCAACCAGAAGTGGGCTCAAATCTTGCAAACGATGCTATATATTGAAAAAATATTCGAAAAAAATCTCCCTTTTATGATACTCCTTGCCGATTTTTATGAAGACGCCCTACACTTGTATCTGTAAAGGGACATGAACAGATATGAGAAATGGCAAGGAGATTTATGTTCATATGTGAATGATATGCTGTGTAGAGAGCGCAGGTTCAGCTAGTTGAAAATTAATAGTCTGCACTCATTTCTGTTATGTCCTTTATTCATGGATGTGCATTAATTACAGAACTTTTACAATTACGTACAAACTTACCATCATGAAGTGTTCTCTTGCAACAAATAGGTCTCTTGAATAAAACTGAGTTCTCAATATGCTCTTTGGTCTGGTTAAGTTTTGTTAATTTTAACCAAATTACTTCTTAAGAGAAAGAGCAGTAGGCAAATTTCACTAATACTCATGCACTAAAACATATAATTACTATTATTTAATATTTTAATATAGACATATAAACTGTATGTACAAAATCCTGTATGTAAACAAATACATGTTTTCTAGTGCGACAGATTATCTATTACATATCAACATGAAAGTGACTTTGTTTGTAACTTAAAAACTTGTGAAGCATTAGACCGATCTCGATAAAATTTTCAACTTAGAGGAGGTTCGGGATGGTTTTTATCATTTCACTTTGAAGATGCAACTTGACGGAAGGGGAAGGATATATATATATATATATATAGTGATTTTTTCTGGCGGTACGCAACGGTACGCTGTACCGGCACCTTTATAATGAGAACGGAATATTTCCATTTTCTGTCTTAAAAATGGGCTGACAAGAAACTTTAAAAAAAATACCAAATAGTAAATGTATAGGCTTATAGAAAATCAGAGTTTTTTTTTGTTTGCTTGTTTTCGTTGTCCTTCTTTCTTTCTAGAGAAAGAGTCTGAATCTTTGTTCCTTCTTGAAGCCAGTTAATAGTATTCAGGGACTAGAAATATGGTCCCTTCAGTCCTCGTGCTTCCCTTCGTTCATTCTTTTTTTTTTCGCATGGTAATATAAACCATTTTTCTTTAATTTCCAAGGACCATGTGAGTACATTTTTTATCTTATGAACCATGTTTTAAAATTTTATGCTGTCTTTTCGTAATTTACGTTGCTGTCTGGAATGGGCTATAAAACGTAGATATTTCAACAGGGACGTGACACAGGGGGTAGAATTTGGAATCTGGAACCCCAAACTCCAGCTTTTTGTGCAAATTTAGTCTAATTCTAGTGGGAAGTTTACAAATTTTAATATAATTTATCCTCAAATTGAATTTGAAGCCCCTCCCCAAAATACCTTTGACCCTTTCGAAATAAATTCCTGCGTACGTGCTTATATTTCAATTATCTTTTATGAAAATGCTGTTGCACTCAAAAGTGTAGGGTTTCAAGTCTGAACAATAGTAGCTAATTGTGCTTTATGTTGTGTTCATTATTATTATTATTATTATTATTATTATTATTATTATTATTATTATTATTATTATTATTATTATTATTATTATTAATTATTTATTATTAGTAATACTCTGAAAAATATGTGACCAAATTTCCAACTTTTTAACCAATGTGAACATGAGGTCCAGCGTACCGACACTTCTATTATTAGAAGAAAGCACTATATATATATATATATATATATATATATATATATATATATATATATATATATGTGTGTGTGTGTGTGTATATATATACAGGGTCGCCCATTTTATTTTTCCCCTGAAATATCTCGAAAACGGTTGAACATAAATGAACCGAACAAAAACTCGAATAGAAAATACAATGGGGCAAATCGATTGGTTATGTCTCGGTGCCAGCCAGGGCCGTCCTTCATGGCAAAAGCGTTGAGGCAAAATATTTTTCATATCGGTCACCGTATTCAAGATGGCCGTCAAGACAGGTGCCTGTATCAGATAAAACGTCTAGTACCACTAATATGAAAACGGTTCGAAATAAATGAACAGTCAAAAAGTGAAACATGAAAATAGCATGGAGCACGTCGAATAATGTTCTCGCAGTGCCCCTAGGGTTAGCTTTCATGGCGCCCAGGACCCAACTTTTAAATTTTACATAGAAAAATGGAGCGAGTGATGCCTCGTTTGAAAGATGTTAAAAAACTAAAAAGCGTTGTGGCAAAAGATTTTTCATATAGGTCACTGTATTCAAAATGGCCGCGAAGACATGTTACCTGTCTTAGATAAAACGTCCAATACCACTAATATGAAAACGGCTAAAGATAAATGAACGGAGCAAAACTTCGAATAGAAAATCACAGAGGGTATTTATCATTCCACGGCCCGAGAATGTTGCAACAGAGGAAAAGATGAATAGAGGAATAGAGTGAAAGTACCATAACACAAAGAAGGAAATCTAATTCCTAGAAAATTATCCCTCCAACCTCCCTCCGTAAGTGGGTAAAGCTGGAAGGAACGGTGAAATTGCAAATGAGAACCTTAGTGTTTGCAAATTGTATCTACGAAACAAAGTCATCTGAGATGTGTTTTTATGAGATAGATGTCTCTCTAATGGGATAAAGCACGTAAAATTATTGTTAAATGGTACCTTCCATTTGGTTGCAGGCAATGATTTGATGCAAAAATGAATCAAGTGAAATCGAAACAAATTTGTCGAACAATGTGTAGAAACGTTGGCTTTGTTCAAAAGTGGCCTGCACGATATTTGTTTGATTATTTCTCTTCGATGTTTTCTTGCATGTGATAGAATATGAGCTTCCCTGAAATGTTTCCACAGTTATATTCCGAATAACTTTCAGATGTAGTCTCAGTTGTGATCCTCAGTAACGATGCCTGAAATGCCTCCCAAATATATTGCATGTATTGCGTTAAATTATCAGGGACAAAGGGGGTGGGCAAAATGTTTGCAAGTTCCAGAAATGTATTATTAAAACTTCTAGTTCTCATTTCAGTTGCTTCTTTTTCCCATCCAATCACACTTTGTAATACAAATAGGTGTTAAACTTGAATTTCACCTTATTTTTATTCATTACAGTACTAGTCACTTGTACACAAAAGTGTTTCAAGTAAACCATACTTATTGCAAGTAAAAGTGGGGTTCTTATTTGAGATTTTACCATTCATTCCCGCTTGACCCACTTACGGACGGAGATCGAAAAGATAATTTCCTAAGAATTACATTTCCTCTTTTGCATTATGCCACTTATACTTTAATAATCTTTTTCTCCGTTGGATTATTCTCGAGGCGTGGAATGATAAATACTCTCTGTGATTTCCTATACCAGTTTTATTCTGTTCGTTTATTTCCAACTGTATTCATATTAGTGGTACTGGAAGTTTTATCTGATACAAGCACCTGTCTTGGCGGCCATCTTGAATACGGTAACCGATATGAAAAATATTTTACCGCAACGCTTTCTAGTTTTTAAAGATCTATCGAACGGTGAATTAATAGCTCCATGTTTCCATTTAAAATTTTAAAGTCGGGTCCTGGGTCTCATGAAGGACGGCCCTGGGAGGCACCGCGACAACACCATTCGCTGTGCTCCATGGCATTTCCTATTTGATTTTTTGGCCGGTTCATTTATGTTCAGCCGTTTTCGAGATACTTTCGTGGAAAGGTTAAAATGGACCACCCTATATATATATATATATATATATATATATATATATATATATATATATATATATATATATATGATCGAAAATGGCCATTGAATCCATACTTTTCGGGGTCGCTGAGGTGAACAGAAGATGCCGTTTAAATGCACAAATTCAGCCCCATTGGTACCCCTAAGGTGGGACAGGAACATGTAAAGGTAGTTGGAAATTACCGATATTAGTGTCGAATTCAGTTTTGGGGCTCCATAAGTTCATTGGTGACAGTTTTGGTGCCCTTTATGTCCAAAATGAAACGTATGCTCCCCATGCAAGGTATTCTGCTAGTCTGTCTTAAAAGCGAACGGAAGTTTCACTTATTCAACTCTTTAATATATTTCTCGCTGCTCAAATTAACACACTTGTGCGGTATATGTGTGTATGTGTAAATAAGATCTCTCTGGTTTTGAGCTATTTGAAAAATGTACAAATAATAAAGAGGAATTTTACCAGGAATCAGAAAGCTGAAAAGTAAAATTCAAAGCTTTTGCTTTAAGTATTTTTCCTGTTAGCAAAATACATTGTAGAATGCTGCAAACATGTTACAGCAAGTAGAATAAGAGTACTAGCATCAGACAAAGAAATAGTTTTTCAAATTATATTTTCCGGTTTTTACTAATATTTCCGAATAAATGTTTTTTTTTTAACTAATGGGTTCAAAATTTTCGGAAATTTTACCGACCTCGATAATTTTTTCAACATAGATAAGGTTCGGGATGTTTTTTTTTTTATTATTTCACTTTGAAGTTGCAACTTGAGGGAAGAGGGGAGTGGGAAATGACAGATATCAATATCTAATTCATCATTTCCGGGGTGGCTGAAATAAGCAGGGACACTTCCGCCTCCGTTTAAATCTAAATTCAATCCCACACCTTGGAGGAGGGGGAAGATAAATGAAAGGTCTTTGAAAATGACCGATGTTAGTGTCGAATCAATAGTTTTCGGGGTCGCTGAGAATAACAGTAATAATTTTGGTTGTTTAAATCCAAATTCAGCGCCATTAGTACTCTAAGGGGGGATGGTGACATGTAAAGATAATTGAAAATTACAGATATTAATGTCGAATTCATAGTTTTCGGGCTCCATAAGTTCATTGGTGACAGTTTTTGTGCCCTTTGTGTCCAAAAATGAAACGTGTTCTCCCCGTTCGAAGAAGGGGATTCTGCTAGTCTGTAATAATAACGGACGGAAGTTAAACATACCCAATCCTTTAATATGTTTTTCGCTGCTCAAATTTACTCACTTGTGTGGTATATGTGTGTATGTGTAAATAAGATCATATCTCTTTCTGAGTTATTCGAAAAATAAACAAAGAATAAAGAGAGATTTTACCAGAAATCAGAAAGCTAAAAAGTAGAATTAAAACATGTTGTTTAAGTATTTTTTTCCGTTAGCGAAATACATTGTATATATATGCTGCAGACATATTACACCAAGTAAGATTACTAGCATCAGGCCAAGAAATATTTTTTAAAATTATATTTTAAGTTTTTTTGATAATATTTCCGAACAAATGATTTTTTCTAATGGATTCAAAATTTTCGGAAATTTTACATAGCACAAGGAAGATATTTCTAAAAAATATAAGTTTGATTTAACATATTAACTAAAATGATTCTGGTCCCGTTAGTACTTCCCTGCCATCAAGGAGGAACTTCATAAGGTTGCTCAAGGTAATTTTAATGCGTCTATACTAATTAAACTAACTAGCATTACATTTTAGTTTCTTTTATAACCATAACTCTATTTTATCACGGTGCTAACTTTAAAGTGTTTGGATGAGTTGTGCTCAAAATTTCCCTATTCTAATACGATAAAAGTAAGTACTCAATTATCTTAACTGTAAACTGGTAAATATAAAATAGTTTTCATTTTGAAAGCATAATAAAATATTCGAAAATTTCATTTTTTCCGAAATTTTCCGTTTTTTTTTCCAAGCTCAGGAAAAAACGTAAAAATCTGTTTTCTACTCAAAATTTCCAGTTTTACCCAGGTATTTACAACACTAGTCTGAACACAGTGCACCGAAGATTCCTAACGATGGGCCTCCACAACCGACGACCCATTCATGTGCGAATGTTTACACCACAACATCGGCAACTGGGACTGAAATGAACACGTGACTATCGCCACTGGACCTTGGTGCAGTGGCAGAGCGTTGCATTGTCTGATGAATCCCGATACCTTCTTCATCACGACGATGGGGGTGTGCGAATCCCGTGTGTTTCAAGGGAACAGCTCCTTGACACTAGTGCTCTCAAACGGGTCCGGTTGACCCGACCCGACCCGTAACCCGACCCGACCCGAGTCGGGTCGGGTCAATTCGGGTCGGGTTACGGGTCGGGTCGGGTCAGGTCAACTCGGGTCGGGTTATCGGGTCGGGTCAGTCGGGTCAGCTCGGGTCGGGTTGTCGGGTCAGGCTAATCGGGTCGGGTTGTCGGGTCGGGTCAGTCGGGTCAGCTCGGGTCGGGTTGTCGGGTCGGGTCAATCGGGTCAACTCGGGTCGGGTTGTCGGGTCGGGTCAATCGGGTCAACTCGGGTCGGGTTGTCGGGTCGGGTTATTCGGGTCGGGTTGTCGGGTCGGGTCAATCGGGTCAGCTCGGGTCGGGTTATCGGGTCGGGTCATTCGGGTCGGGTTGTTGGGTCGGGTCAGTCGGGTTATCGGGTCGGGTTGTCGGGTCGGGTCAGTCGGGTCAGTTCACTTTGGCCAACTGAGTTTAGGTTGAGTTTACACTCGGCTGGAGTCGAAAGCTGCTGTTTTTCACTAGCTGCCTAATTAAAAATAGCAATTTTCAATTGATTTTATAGAAACCATAAATCTATTTTGAACATTGCAGCTAGTGTTTTTATGATAAATGCTTATTTTTCTACTTGTGTGTACTTTAATTTTTAAATGTGGAAGATTGATTTTACCAATCGACTGTAATATTAATATCTACGCCAATATGTCGTCTGGATTTAGAACAAAACTAGAAGTTGTTTAAATAACGCCAAAAGGGAGATTGGATATGGACGACCAAGCCCAAGCAGGGCCGCGGTGGCTCAGTGGTAGAGAATTCATCTCTGGTGCATGGTGTCCAGTAGCGTAGCTAGAGTTTTTTTCAGAGGGGGGCAATGAAGGGCCCGAGAGGATTTTGAGGGGGACATCTCCAATATATATATATATATATATATATATATATATATATGTGTGTGTGTGTGTGTGTGTGTGTGTGTGTATTCAAGGTGAATGTTTCCATCTTTATTGTTCATGATTTTACTCTTTGGAAAACAGTGAAAATATAAGAATTTAGTACCTCAAACAACTAGGATTCATTAATGCAACTGATTTCTAATATAAGTAAATAGTTATTTAATCATGGCGTTTAAAATATGTGTAGCTGGTTGACTTAAGTGGAAGCAAATACACTTTTACAGGTAAAGAAAATAACTTATAGGTTCATGCCTCTACTTGAAGAGGATCTTTCTATTCGTGTGGGCAGCAGCAAACATATCCACAACTTGTTAAAGATCTAACGATTTAGCAATTTTCTTCTCAATATAAAGTAACACTAAGTTTTTCAACCTATCATGAGTCATTGAATTGCGTATACAAGTCTTTAATCTTTTCAAAGAAGAGAATGACCTTTCACATGTAGCACTAGAAACTGATATAATCACAGAGATGATACCTAGCTTGTAGGTTTCTAGGAATGCGTTTTTGTAGACACAAAGAAGTTCAACGAAATTCGTTAAGGAATCAGCTTTCGTTTTCTTCTCGTCTTCATACAACTTAATTGTTAGAGCAACCCACATTATGCTTTATTTCTTGTTTAATTATGCTTTATTGTTAATTTCAATGATTATTTTACATTAATCGTGTATAATGTATATTTATTATACATCAAATATTCTAAATATCTTGATCTATTTATTGATATTTTTTTGCAACTAGTTTCTCTCATATTTAATGAACTTTCTACTTAATTCATTGTAAAGAGATGTGCTTTGCTCGAATAAATTTTTTTCTATCATTTGTGTGCGCCATACAGGTACATATATACAGAAAGGGAAAGTAAAAGATGCCACCAAAAAGTACAGAAAGTGCTTAAGTTCAAAAAGTAAACATAACAATACAGTGATGACGCCAGAGGGGGGCAAGGGGGGCGAGCGCCCCCCTAGTAGCTACTTCTGCCCCCCTGACTGCAACCTAGACTGCCCCCCCCAGACTCGTACAATCTTTAAACATTCTTCATGTAGTATTATATATCAGTATCATAACCAATCTCATTGACAAATTGTAGTCTACTTTCAATGAATTTACTATGTGGCAGATTAATCCTCAAGCTTTCTTCTTTGAGCGTCTGGGTATGCACGCATATTTCTGTTTTCTAATTTAGCCCCTTTTGAGGTAAATTTTAGTTATACTTCTTTCTTATGATTTTTAATAATTTTGCCTAGCGAACAATAGTAGATTTGGTCGACTTGTTTTCTTCTCATTGGATCAACTTCGATTGGAAACAAAAGAAAGGTAAAACCAGTTACGTAACTTGTTTGTATTTGTCCAGGTTTGAAGTTTTCAGTTTCATATTTTGTTTTATTTAAAACTTCTTTTTTCTGAAACATTATTCTCGGCTTCCAATATTCAGAGGATGTGCTTATAATAGCTTAGTTTGCAACTACCAGGGCTTATTTTTTTGAAGGAAATAAAAAGAGTTGTGTTTTCCCTTCCTGCAAATGATAATAATAATGGAATGAAATTGATTCCCAATAAAATGTATTGTCAGAGTGCTGATCTTTAGTTAGTAATTGGTTTATACTAGTGCTTCTTTACTTATTTTGTTTCAAAGTACTGACGTGACGTCTACCATATTGACTAGGAACTACTGAAAAATTCGTAGCCCAACCCAGAAGGAGTGCACGTGGATTGGTGAGGTTTTACTTCTTCTTCTCTTCCCCCGAGAGTCAATATACTACCTTGTACAGTGCTCCAGCTTTTGCAGATAAGTTAAAAAAAATCTAGATCTAGACGGAGCTAAATCTGCAGAATAAGAATGATGATCTAGACATTGAAATCCTAGATTATGCAATGTCAGTTATGTTCGCAGGGGCTTGATGGACAGGTGTATTCTCCTGAAGGAACAGAATTCCTTTCTTTTCATTTTCCGCAGCGTTGTACTTTGAATTTTTCTTTCAGTTTTGTAAGTAATGTAGAGATTCTGGATTAAATATCTGACCATTGAGGAGGTAGTCTACCACTCCATACTTATACCAGAAGAATGTTCCAAACAGTTTCTCAACCTACTTCTGTGTCTTGAACTTCTTGGGGCGATGGAGAAATGAGTGCTACTACTGCATTGACTGTTGTTCCAATTCAGGATCATAGTGGTACAACCATATTTCATCTATGGTTACTATTCGTCAGCAAAATTGATCAGCATTACGGTCAAATTGGAAGAATACTTCTCCTAATGCAGTTACCCTTTTATTCTCCTGACATATATTTTGGGAACCCATTATGCCGAGAACTTGCGCATACCCAAGCCATTCTGAATTACGCTACCGACGAGTTCCAAAGAAATGCCCAGAATCCCTGACACAAGTTTTGCTGAGAAGGTAAAAACTGAGAAAGCGGGGTGCAGACCTCAGACTATAATAAAATATAAATAGCTTAAATTATTTTTGTCACACAAAAACTGGGGTGGCCTAGGCCCCGGGCTATATCCACAACTGGCTGAAATGCTGCAATTTTCAAGAATAATGTCACAAATTTCATCCATAATTTCAGGAAGAGTCGTTGCTTTTAATCATCCTGGATGTAAAGCATAATTTGTTGAGAAATTGCTACGTTTATACTAAGCCACTTACTTCTTCACCACTATATATAACGGAGGAGAGTCCCGTGGTGTTTCACTGATTTCCTAATTAATTTACTTCGGTAACTTTCCTTGGTGGAACAAAAATGTTATAACAGTAAGGATCTGGATTTTCGTGAAATTATCTGTTTGGGCACACATAATCACTTCAGAGGCCTGAGAAACAATAAGAATTTCATTATTAATATGAAAATTTATATTTGTACATAGAGAGATATGTTTTTCTAAACTACGGTTTCATTTTTCTACCTAGTATCTACACTCCTTCTGGATTGGACTACGACATTTTCAACAGCTTCTCGTAAATTCTCTCTCTGGCTCTCTCTCTCTACATATATATATATATATATATATATATATATATATATATATATATATATATATAGAGAGAGAGAGAGAGAGAGAGAGAGAGAGAGAGAGAGAGAGCGAGAGATACGTAGCATATAGACGAATGTGTTACTTGTAGCATACGCAAAAGTAATTCAATTTATGTTTAGGCTTCAAAAGTTTCATAGAAAAATATTTCATGTGCAGACGTTACTTATTTGTTAGTTACAAATTTAATTTGAAATATTTGGTCTAGGAATTAATTCGTGCGGGTGGACAAGAGATGGCGCAACGAACGGAGCGTCCCACAGTTCCGTGTATCCACACATGTGTTGGAAACCCCTGTCATCGCGTATCGTTCGTAGTATAGGGCAGTGGATTAAAGCGTCAACAACACCAGTTTGTAGTTAAGTGAACATGGCGCAATTTGTGACTGATAAAGTGTTTTTGCGGGGTGTCCTGCTGCATTACTTTAACATGCAGAAAAGTGCGACTGAAAGTCATCGTATTTTGGTGGAAGTGTATGGTGACCATGCTCTAGCTGAGCGAACGTGTCAGAAGTGGTTTGCACGGTTTAGAAGTGGTGATTTCGGCTTGGCAGACCAAGAGCGAGCTGGACAGCCAAAAAAATTTCAAGACGAAGAATTGACAGCATTGCTCGAGCAGGATTCGTGTCAAACGCAGGAACAACTTGCAGCAGCATTAGGCGTTGATCAAACAACAGTCTCCAAACGCTTGAAAGCCATGGGAATGATTCAAAAGATGTCACATTGGATTCCACATGAATTGAAAGACAGAGACGTTGAAAGACGAAAAACCATTTGCGATTTGCTGCTTCAACGACAGAGCAGAAAGGGGTTTCTGCATCGAATTATTACGGGTGATGAGAAGTGGATCCATTACGAGAACCCTAAACGAAAAAAGGCCTGGGTGAAACCAGGTGAACCAGGTCCATCACAACCAAAACGAGATATTCACTGTGCAAAGGTTATGCTGTGCATATGGTGGGATATGAAAGGTGTGGTGTACTATGAGCTGCTGCAACCGGGTGAAACTATGAATGGAGAACTTTATCGACGACAATTAATGCGTTTGAAGCAAGCTCTGGCCAAAACACGACCAGAATGGGAGAACAAACATGATAAACTTATTGTTCAACATGATAACGCTCGCCCACATGTCGCAAAACCGGTCAAAACCTATTTAGAAAATGTCGGATGGGAAGTTTTACCCCACCCGACGTATTCACCAGACGTTGCTCCTTCGGACTACTACTTGTTCGATTGCATGAACAACGATTTGATTGGACAGCGGTTTACTTCTTCAGAAGATATCGAAACATGGGTCTCTGACTGGATCGCTTCCAAGGATGAGGACTTCTTTCGCCACGGAATCCGTACATTGCCTGACAGATGGGCGAAAGTGGTGGCTAGCGATGGACAATATTTTTCTTAAGGTATTTATGTATTTTGTGTTTGTACTACAGCTTCAATGTGTGCGTACCAACCGCACGAATTAATTCCTAGGCCAAATAAGTTTAATTTATAATCATATAGATCTAACATAAAAACAGCAACGAAATACACAATGTAATGTAAAATAAGTCAAACGTAATAAATATGTCATTTTTGGTATGGCAAATAGCCGCCCCCGAAAATGTATCTGCCCCTCCTTTGCCCCCCTAAGAACTTAAAGCTGGCGTCGTCACTGTAACAATATAGTATGGAGTTCTTGCATACTATTCATTGTTGGCGGAAAAATTTCTTCTTTTACTTTCTTTTCTCCACATCAAAGGATTACACCGAAAAGTTTACAGAAATGAAAATAAGCTTTTCATTGTTGCATTGTTATGTTCTCAATGATTTTGCATTGTAAATATTGGGTTTAAAAAGTATTAACACAGTATGTTAAACTTTCAGTTAGAGAATTTTCCAAGAATTGTGCTTTATATTTTAAATTATGCTTTATGCTTTATTTTCTAAAATTATACTTTTAAAACTAGTTTCCTAATGTGAGTGCATTTTGGCGTTCACCCAGTGTCGTGACCATAGTGCTCTCAAACGGGTCGGGTTGTCGGGTCGGGTCAGTCGGGTCAGTTCGAGTCGGGTCAGTCGGGTCAGCTCGGGTCGGGTTGTCGGGTCGGGTTATTCGGGTCGGGTTGTCGGGTCGGGTCAATCGGGTCAGCTCGGGTCGGGTTGTCGGGTCGGGTCAATCGGGTCAGCTCGGGTCGGGTTATTCGGGTCGGGTTGTCGGGTCGGGTCAACCGGGTCAGCTCGGGTCGGGTTATCGGGTCAGGTCAATCAGATCGGATCACGGTTTGGGGTCAGTCGGGTCGGGTCGGGTTATCGGGTCGGGTCAGTCAATTCGGGTCACGGGTCGGGTCGGGTCGGTCTTCAACCCGACCCGACCCGACCCGTTGAGAGCACTACTTGACATCTGTACTGCGGGACGGAGACAAGGTGGCGGCGGCTTAATTATTATCTGAGGAACATTCACGTGAGCATGCATGTGTCTAGTGCAGCTCGAGCAAGGTACCATGACGGCCGAGGCGTATCGCACACAGCTTGCAGACTACGTACACCGCTTCATGACGACCATGTTTCCCAACGGTAATGGCACTTTTGGACAAGATAATGCACCATGTCACAAGGCCAGGAGTGTGATGGAGTGGTTCGAGGAACACAGGGGCGAGTTCCAAGTGATGTGCTGGGCCCCAACTCGCCTGATCTGAATCCAATCGAACACATCTGGGTTATGATTGAACTTAACGACAGGGCACATCGCGCCCATCCCCGGAATTTACGGGAATTAGGTGACCTGTGTGTGCACATGTTGTGCCAACTCTTTCTAGCGACCTACTAAGGATCATTGCGTCCATTCCAAGACGCGCTACCGTTGTTATCCGTGCCAAAGGTAGACATACTGACAATTATGTAGGTAGTCATAATGGTCTGGCGTATGTGTGCGTATATTTTAACTCGTATATTTTGTCTCGACTCGAATTTCGAGAAGTCTTGTCTCGAATTCGAGTCGAGTAGAGACAGAAACTGTCGAGTAGAGACAGACACATATTTTCGAGTCGAGATGACATTTTTTCGAGACGAGTCAAGACAGGCTTAAATCTCGACTCGACTCGGCTCGTACCCATCCCTATCAATTGTTCAAATTCCACTGTCAACCATCCTGACTTAATTTCGCCAGTGTTTCTTTCAGCTTAACCAGGCGAATGTGGGGATGGTAGCTTAAGAAAGGTCCTGGCATATACCTTCCTTGCCCTTTACCCTATACTGTCTAGAGACAGCTACTAAAAGTATTTAAAAATAAATTTAAGAAACTGTGAAAATCATAACTTTTCTTCCCACGACGTTCTAACATTTTACAAGATCTGGTTAAAACTGCCTTGATCATTTTTACATTTGTAGACAATATTTAAACAAAATGCTAAACGCATAATATTAGCTGCTTCTACAAAATATAAGCTATAGAGAAAAAAGGAGTAATAGTAATCTGTGAAAATAAACATTAACGTAGATATCATTTCTGTCAGTGAGTTGGTCAGTATTGCCATCATATTACACTATCCAGGATGCCTTTTTACATTAGCGATTGGAATTTACAAAATCGTTGTAAACTCGGAAAAATATGTTTAAGTCCTAAGGTTGGAGGAAGTCACATACCAAGTTTCGTTAAAATTGGATAAAAGGAGAGTTATTATGGAACAGGCCCACAAATGTCAATTGAGTCGAAAGATAAAAGTTAACTTCATTCTCTTCAATAAATAACAATACTACTAATATCAAACAACTCGCTGGGTGTGGCACATTTTAAAGTGCTATCTTGAACTGTACAACGACTGAAACTTAAAACATTTTTTTTTTTAATTTATAGAATAAACTTAAGTATTTGAATTTGTATTTAAGCAAAAGTGAATACGTGTAGTTAATATTGTTATTTGGGGTCATGGAATCGCTATGATTGCAGTCAAAGTTTGCATATGTTCATGATAACAATTTATTTTCCTGTCCTTAAAGAAAGAGAAAAGTGAAGGACAGAATTTGGAAGTTCACCAAGGGGCTCTTCTCCAAAACAGAGCATGCCAAAAGCAAAAACCACATAAAATTCAAAGGTTTCTTCATTTTTATTATATTTGCATGGATGTCGTCGAACTGTTTTTTTTTTTTTTTTTAATGGTTTATTTCTTAATACATTGTGGAAATGTTGTAACGATGCTTTTTCTTAAACCGACAGTGTGTCTCAAAAATTGACTTACTCTTCTAATGCTCATAATTCTCAGCCGGATTTTTTGCAGGTGCAACAAATGCAACATTTAGAGATGTAAATAAATCTGATTTCTCAATGTAATTCACTCACTCTATGATTGGCCGGAAGTCATTAATTGTTTTCAGGAGCAAGAAATGTGAGAATAATACAAGTATGACTAACTTTTGAAGAAAGAAAATTTGTGCTAAAGTGCTACTGCAAGTACGAAAACATTACCGAAGTACGAAGACAGTTTTCAGTGTAGTTTCAAACTGCTGCAACAATGAGATGCATCATTGCATACATCAGGCACAAAGGGCATAGCCGGATAAGGTAGTGAAAAGTGTCCTTACACGGATTGCTGTGAAATTTATACCAAATGTACTTCATATCCAAAGATAACGTTCCCAGAAAATTAACTTCAAATTCCTTCGAATTTCGAAGTTAGTGTAAAAAATTCGAAAATCAAAAATGGTTCATATCTTGGAAGCGACTTAAGTTACAAGGATTAAACAAAATATTCATAGTTTGAAGAGTCTTACTGAAAGAAATAAGCAATGCATTTTGCCCTTCAAATTTCTAGCGAGAAGTGTGTCGAAAACATCCGAATTCAAATATATTTGCTTTATGTTTGAGAGACCACCTTCTCTTTCCCACCATAGAAGCATCACCAACCCACCTATAATATATTTTGATATTCGCTGTGCAACTTGGCGTAAAATGGAGAAAACGAAAGCCGGACACGCCTGGGAGACATGCAACCCGCGTTACATCATAAATATTTTGAGCGGCATGAATACTGTCAGAAGTCAAAGATGGTCGAGTTTGAATTTCTGACTCGTCATGAATGACTTCACAAGACAGTATAACTCTAATGATCGTACCTCTTCCAGAAATCGCGTGATGATGCTAGTGCCGCTGTTAATCAAATTGCCATTTAACTACTGTTATGTATTTGTTTAAACTGCACACTGGCAATTCGAATAGTGTTAATGCTGCAACTGCAAGTTTCGGATATGTGTGAATCTGTCATGATGTAGTTAAAAGAAATCATTTTACCTTATAAGTTCGGAGTTGCGGCCTGTTCGCAGGAAAAGCTAACAACAATTGAGAAAGCTATTGTGGCAAAAGAACTTCACAATACTGTTGACCATCTGGTACTAATACTTGACGAAATATGTATTCGACATGGCAAGAGGTCGAATAACGAGTATGAACGAAAATCGTACTATGGACAAAAGAAAAAAAAACGTTGCCTCTATGTAAGTCATTTAATAATCCTACGACTGGTTATATTGTAAATATACTGGGGTTACATACTGCAATCACAAATAGTGCAGCAATAGTAAAATGTGCTTCTCAAGATCTAAACGGGCTAGCGATTTTCATGGCATAAGGTAATATGCATTGTGTGAATCACAGCTTTTGGGATAAAACTGAGTATTTGGAAGAAAGAGGAATTATAGTTTTAATGCCTACACTGAAAGGTAAGCGCGTACAAGTATTGTCTTCTACGTCACCAACTGACAACAAGTTGCTTCCTCTAGTTCGATTGTTATGTTGGACAGTTTCTTTTGTACATAAAACTTTTCGTAATCGTTTTAATTCTGACGAGGAAGCTCAACTAATGGAACGACAGCACATCGCAGAGAACACATTAGGATTAGAAGTAGAAAAGCATCGTTAGGACAGGAATACACTTTCTTTCGCAGAAGTCACATCTGCGGATATCCTGGACTTTCCAGACCACATGAGTTACAGGTCTCTACCAGTTGTGTCAGTCAGTTTCCTATTCGGCTGAAATATGGGACGAGAGTCCCCTTTGTGGCTAGACGGTTAGGGTACGCGCCTTTGACGTGGGAGACCCGAGTTCGATTCCCGTCGGGAGGTCATGTGGTTCAGATTCCATGTTAATAAGTAGGTCCACGTCTCATATAACCTAGCTGCTGAAATGACGTTAAACTCCACATCAACTCAACTCAAAATCAATAGCACTAGTGCTATCACGCTATCTCTGGAAGATGTACGATTATGAGAGTTATATTGTCATGTAAAGCCATTCATGACGCGTCAGATATTCAAACTCAACCATCTTTGACTTCTGACAATATTCGTGCCCGACAAAACATTTATGATGTAACACGAGTTGCATATATTCTAGGCGTGTACGATTTTGGTTTTCCTCACTTTACACCAAGTTCCACAGCGAGTATCAAGCCATGGTCAAAATATTGTATGCGAGTTGATGTTGCTTCCATGGTAGAAAATACACTGAGAAAAAAAGTGTAGGTGACGTACTTAAAAAGATAGGTTACATGAGTATTTCCTGCAGTTTTTGGACTTAACTTGCAGCAGACGTATAACTGAAAACGCATGTTTTATAATACTTTCTCTATAAGTGTTCCATCTGTACGTACTTTCCGTATAAAACAATATAGGAGGTCAGGATCTCACATACAAATGGACGTATATAATATACAGCTGAGGAATGTAATATAAGCATATGCATGTTGTGACATACGGAAAACTGTTAGATGTCAGACATCCCGCAACCGCATGACGTAACATCCAAGGGCAGTGCCTATGTAGCATACAGATAACGTATGTTCCATACTGATTTCTGTAGTAAGCAAGAGGACAACGTATATTTGTACAATATATCACTGTCCGGAGAACGGATTTTTCTCAGAGTAGAAGGTGGTCAATCAAACATAAAGCAAATATATTTGAATTCGAATATTTTCGATACACTTTTTGCTAGAAATGTTTAAGGTAAACTACATTGTTTCTTGCTTTCGGTAAGGACCTTCAAGCAAAATATATTCATAATTTGTTTTATCCTTCCTTGTAACACAAGTCGTTTCTAAGATACGATCACTTTTTTTTTAATTTTCGAATTTTCAACAATAACTTCGAAACTCGAAAGAATTTGAAGTTGATTTTCTAGGTAATATTATCTTTAAATATGAGGTACCTTTGGTATAAATTTCACAGCAATCCGTGTAAGAGCACATTTCACCCTTTGAAGTGGATATAATCATGCATATTTCCTACTGTCAGTGCTTGGACGACCATGGACATCTGCAGCTTCACAACGAAAATGAACTGATACACACCATTCTCCAATTCCCAAAGAAATATGTACAGAAGAAAGACTATCAACCTCGTGCTTATATATTAAAGAAATCGGACGGTACAGTCCTCACTGATACGGATAGCACCTTAAATAGATGGAAAGATTTCTTTGATGATTTGCTTAACAAGCAACCAAAAACTAGTGTGCGTGGAGAAAAGGAGATACACACCGCTGAAACGTATATTCCATAACCCAATCGAATAGAAGTAGAAACCGCTATTAAGAAATTAAAGACACACAAATCTCCGAGTGTAGATGAAATTCCGGCTGAGTTAATTTTAGCTGGAGGCGAAAAATTGTGGAACAAGATACACAAACTCATCCTCCTTATCTGGAAAAAGGAAGAATTGCCACAAGAGCAGAAAGAACCAATCATTGTTCCAATTCGCAAGAAAGGCGACAAAACTGACTGTAATAATTATCGAGGCATTTATCTTTTGCCAACATCCTATAAAATCCTTTCAAATATTCTATAAGCAAGATTGACCCCATACGCATATGAAATTATTGGAGATTATCAGTGCGGATTTAGACGATATCGATCAACTATCCACCAAATATTTACCATTCGCCAAATCCTCGAAAAAAAGTTGGAATACAATACCCCGGTACATCAACTATTTATTTATTTTAGAAAGGCGTACGACTCGGTTAGGACATAAACATTATACAAGGTTCTTACAGAACTTGGAATACCGAGAAAGCTAATTAATTCTTAGATTAATTAAGATATATTTAAATGAATCCCAAGGTAAAGTCCGGGTAGGAAAATTTTTGTCCACGAGCTTTCACGTCTAAGATGGCCTGAAACAAGGAGATGCGTAGTAGCCATTATTATTTAACTTTGGTCTGGAATACGCTATAAGGAAAATCAAAGATAGCAACCATGGCCTAGAGTTCAACGGTATTCACCAGGTTATAGCATATGCTGACGATGTAAATTTAATAGGGGATGAACAATAGGAGAACAATAGAGATAAATGCAGAGATCTTACTAAACGCTTGAAGGAAAATGGGTTTAGAAGTAAATGCAGAGAAAACTAAATACATGGAAGTGCGTCGGGTTCGTAATACAGCAAATTTTAGATGCATTAAAATATTAAATAATAATTTTGATAAGGTGGATAGTTTCAAATATCTAGGATCAATATTAACAGAGGAAAATCATATCCACGAAGAAATTAAATGTCGACTAAAAGCAGGGAATTCGTGTTACTATTCGGTTCAAAATCTCTTGTCGTCGCGGATTCTGTCAAGAAATTTGAAGCTTAAAATATATAAATCGATAATCATGCCTGTTGTTCTATATGGATGCGAAACATAGTCGCTTACACTGAGAGAAGAACATAAACTGAAAGTATTTGGGAACAAAATCCTGAGACGAATATTCGGACCCAAGAGGAACAGGAATGCGGAATGGCGGAAACTTCATAACGAGGAACTACATAATTTATACGGTTTACCCAACATTGTTAGGGTCGTCAAATCTAGGAGGCTTAGGTGGGCAGGTCATGTAGCTAGAGTGGAAGAAAGTAGAAACTCTTTCAAAGTCTTAACTGGAAGGCCAATCGGAAAACGACCATTAGGAAGACCTGGGCGCAGATGGGAGGTCAATATTAAGATGAATCTTGCAGGAATAGGAATACAAAGTAGAAACTGGATGCAGTTACCTAGGTAGCTAAAGATAGAAGTCAGTGGAGAGCTTCTGTGAACGCGGCGTTGAACCTCCGGGTTCCATAGGCCATAGAGTTAGTTAGTTTTTATATTTGAAAACTCTGGTCCAACGTTTAACAGATGCTCTCAAACATCCGTAGAATTATTCATGATATATATATAAAAACGAACACAATAATATATGCGAGACTTGCAATTGCAAAATATTACATGTGGTTGGCCAGGAGATATAACATTATAAGTTATATATTTTATGGATCATTCAACTTTTTGTGATTTGCTAGAGCAGTCGCGGAAAATGCGTGCACTGTAGAATTAGTATAGAAACAATTAACTAGATAAGTTTTTGTGTATTTTTTCCCCTCAAAGTTAGATTTCTGAAGATACAATATGTCAACCTTATGTTTCTTAGAACAAAACTCTATACATATAAGCTAGACATACATAACAGCTTCCCGTTGTTCGGAACACAAACTGTTTACATTTAAGGACACAAAATTAACTTTATTCATATTAAAAGTAAGAATAAAACTAATTTCAACTAAACGTAAAAATGGCATTGGATAGATAAGTATATATATAACTTATGAACTAATCTCATGAACTAGTCAATCTTACGAACTAAGGATGTGTTTGCACAAATTTTATTTCATATAGTCTACCACATTGCGTAAATACGTTTAAAAAGAGAATGAAGTTGAAACTATGAAATCACATTTTTGCATAGAGAACAAGAGCGGACGATTACTGTAAAGTGCAGCTGTCTGATTCAAACCCACTTTATATATATATATTCTTTTAGTATTCTTAAAATATGACCTCCGAAATGGAGAAACTGCAAGTGACCTACATTCTTTTGACATCATCTTAACTCAATTCTTATGAGACACGCGTCTGAAGTTATATTCGCTACAGTGCTTCCGCTTCACGTGACCGGAAATCTTAAATGTGTCCGCCATATTTAATCTACGGGGTGCGTGCTTCAGTGTAGACTCCAATTTACAGTTTAACTCTCAGAGATCGAAACCAAGACAAAAGTACTCAACGTCTTGAAAATACCTTAACTACTTATTTCTTTTTCCTTTTTCATATTTTCATTTCAAACAGTTTCACTTTATATAATAAATAAAAGTCTTCTGACCAATAAAAACTATGATTGTTTCGGAATATTCATTAGTGCTTGTATTTACGAATTCGCAGGTTGGTTGCTTGGATCAAAACTAAATGAGTAGATGAATACGAAAATAGCTAAATGCTTTGCATTCAGTTTCATGTGTGTAAAGGAAACAAAAGTGATTTTACATGTCCTAATCTATCTTGCATGTTCGATGGTTTCCTTAAACAATTCTCAATTTCGAGCATCGATAGAAGAGAATAAATTATGGTGATCGTGGAAAAAAATATAAAATGAACTTTTCAACGGATTGACACGTTTCATGGGCGTTACAAGCCGAAAAACGTACTTTTGGATCTCTCTCCGTCTGTTCGTACAACCGTTCATCCCGATGGAAATGTGTTCACTCATTTGGAGGCCGTACTGTTCAATGTATCCGCACTAAATTTTGAATTTAACGTTATACAAGCTTCTCTAGAGTTATTTTTTAACTTCCCTTTACCGTGAAAATGATGGTAATAATAATAATAATAATAATAATAATAATAATAATAATAATAATAATAATAATAATAATAATAATAATAATAATAATAATAATAGTTATAATTATAATAATAATAAACAAAATTGTTGCGATTTTCTAAAAAAAAAAAAACTACAACGATTTCATACATCTATATATCATTATCAATCTTATATTGCGATACAAGTGTTTTCTCTGAAAAAATCAGAAGAGTTAGTTTTCTCTTCGGGGTAAGTTTTCTGCGACGATTTTCTCCAAACCGACTTAAGTTGTTTTGTTTAGGGTAAGTTTGGGTGAATCCGGATAGTTCTGATGTTTCTTTCTTCTACTACTACCCCGCTAAACGAAAATATTCAATACTTCGTCACATTATTTAACGATATGTTGGTATGCATGCACGACTGAAATAGTTTTCCTGGAATAGCTTGTTAAGAAATAAAAAAAATAATTTTCTGAAAGTTGACGAAATCTTTGATTTGCAAATTTGGAAGGGTAAATCCGGAAAGTAGGTTGGCGATTCCGGACACTGAACTTTGAAGGAAGATATATACATTATAGGTGTATTTTTAGCTTACTATCTTGCTACACTGACATTCTAACGTGATAAGTACAGGATATAAATACAAAAACATGATAAATACATACAAATTACGAACACAGCAATTTCTATACTAATTACTGTTGAAATTGTAAGCTAAATGCACAGTAGTGTACTATGTTGGAGCGATAAAGCTTAGTGATGTAAAATTTAGTGGGGTTGGTATTCCTATGTTTTTTCTATATATGAATTCAAAATGAAATGAATTTAAATTTCTAGTTACATTCCAACCTTTAATGTACTTATTTATTTGTTTATTGCTTTTTAGGCCAAAGTCCACATCTCAACCTCATTGAAACCTTTGGGACGAGTTGGAGTGACGCTTGAGAGCCGGACTATGCCTAGAAAACACCACTGAGCTGTTTGCCTCTTTGCAGGATGAATGAGGCAAGATTCCCGTCTATGACCATCGCAAATTGATGGAAAATCTTCTTTAAAGGGTTGTGGACGTCTTCATGGGAAAAGAAGAAATTCCAAGATACTGATATGTGCTGAGATATTGAATTAACCTACAGTATGGGTGTCCGGTGACAAATGGCAACACAGTGTACAATTGTGTCGATTCACTGTGTCCTCATTGCTATGGAAATTCTGAGTTTTCTCAGTTTGTTTTTCAAGTACCACATGCGAAATTCTACACTATTGTCAGAAACATATTCATTAAGTGGCTAAAGTATTAGATGATCACTTAGCTAAAATATCATCTGCTGATAATGTTTTCATCGGATGAGATTCGAATGTAACTTTTCACTCAGCAGACCAATGCAATTCTAAGAAAAAGTATATCAGTCTAACAAAAGGACTCTGTACATTAGTACACATTCAAGGTCTGTCCAGAAAGTAATGTCACCAAGTCCACAAGTATACAAAATATATTTACGTAATAATAAGAACAATAATATTTGTATATTAAAATTCTTCAAAATACGGTCCTCCTGCGTCGATACATCTTTGCAAGCGTAATTTTCAATCTGCGAAGGCATCCTGGAAAGCTAGTTAAGGAAGTACATTTAAAGCTATTTCACAAGGTGTTTTCACGCCGTCAACTGTTCTGTAACGATGTCCTTTCAGGGAACACCGAGGTATGCCGCTAGGCACTTTATCTCCTCGTCTTGAAGTCGTACTGGAACATCCACGTTTCGTCACCCGTGATAACATTGTCCAAAAAGTGGAGATCATTTTCACTCATTTCCAAAACTTCTTGACAAATTTCCACTCGGCGAGTTTTTCGGTCGTCAGTCAAAATTCTGCAAAAATTTTCTCGTGTGCAAATCCTTGGTCACAATTTCGTAGGTAATAGTTTTTTTTCTTAATATTTAACATATTGGCCATTATACGCACACTCATTTGACGGTTTCTTTGCAAAGGTTCTTTGACACAAGTCACATTTTCGTCGTTTGGGAAAGTTGACGGCATCCATCACGGATTCATTGTCATCCCCTTCAAGGTCTTCCAAAAACGCCTTGTGTCATCCCGAGGACCCGTTGGACCATTAAAAAAAGTTTCCGTTGTAGTCTTGGCGAGTTTCACACAAAACTTGATCACGTATGATTGTTCCAGTGAGCGCTATATCGTAACTTGTACAAGAGATGAACATAGGCTTACGAAATCACCCGTCCTTCACCTCTGAAAAGTCGGAGACAACTGAGCAAGCACTTGTTCGATAGTTTACTCAGACCACCGTCGATTCTAACGGATAGAGCGCGATACCACGTACAGTCGCTTCACAAAAAAAACTGTATAACATTAGTTTTCGGACAGACCTTGTGTGTGATTTGACTGATGTATGGAATCATTTCTTGCCAAATGAATATGATTACGCATATGTTGGTACAAAAGTACATTCCCCTTGTGTTGGTCTTGATCGTTTTTATGTATCGAACTATTTACTGTCTCAAAATTTAAATAAAAAAAATGTATCGTTCATTTTCTGATCATTCTGGTATTTCGTTGCCTCTTTTGGCAATGAATACAGAGACCAGCCTTCTCATTGACGCCTAAGTAATGATTTTATTAACAATCTGCAGTATTGTAAAATCGTTGTTAATATAATTCAATTAACGTGGGTTCCTGTCACCACTGCATGGCGCGTTCTCAGGTTGCGGATCGAGGAGAAGGCCTCTAGATATAGAGGTTAGCTGCGAATATACTGAATAAGCAGTCGCGGACAGACGACTAGGAGTGGTCCTCCAGCTTGGGGTTTGGGTAAGGCTAACACCCTCATCCTGTAAAAAAAAAGGTACTTGTTCAGAAACATTCACAAAAGCCTCGGACAAGGACTGATAACTTGGCACGACATCAGCAAAAGAAAATGGACATGAAATTTGGAACATGGAATATTAGTAGTCTTTATAGGGCAGGCGCGTTAAAATCTGTAACGAGTGAGTTAGAGAAATACAGGATGGACTTAGTAGGAGTTCAGGAAGTTAGGTGGGAAGGAAATGGATCTGAGAGTTCCGGAAATTTTACGTTCTTTTACGGGGAAGGAAATAAAAATCACCAGTTAGGAACAGGGTTTTTCGTTCACAAACGAATATTACCAGCAATTAAACGGGTTGAATTTGTTACTGACAGACTTTCTTTTATTACTCTTAAGGGACGGTGGTGTGATATTATTGTTTTAAATGTACATGCTCCAACTGAAGATAAGGGTGACGATATAAAAGATAGTTTTTTACGAAGAAGTGGAACGGATATTTGACCAACTCCCGCGATACCATATGAAGATTCTATTAGGGGATTTCAATGCGAAGGTAGGACGAGAGGATATTTTCAAACCGATTATAGGGAACGAAAGTTTGCATAAGGAAAGTAATGACAACGGTGTTAGACTCGTGAACTTTGCAACATCCAAAAACCTAATCGTGAAGAGTACAAAATTCTCACATCGCGACGCTCATAAATACACTTGGACATCACCAGACGGAAAAACACATAATCAAATTGATCACGTTTTAGTAGATAGAAGAAGACAATCTAGCATAATTGACGTCCGGTCGTTTAGAGGGGCTGATTGTGACACTGATCACTACCTGGTAGCAGCGATAATACGGGAGAGATTATCGTTGAATAAATGTAATACTCAATGTCCGAAAACGGAGAGATTTAATATAAAGAAATTAGAAGAGAGCCAGGTAAGAGAGGAATACCAGATTGAAGTTTCGAATAGATTCTCGGTTTTAGAAGACTCGGAGTGCACTAGTGTTGAGGATACTTGGATTGAAATTAGAGATAGCATTAAAAGTTCAGCAATAGAAAAATTGGGACACGCGGAAATACGTAGGAACAAACCATGGTTCGACCAAGAATGCATTAAACTAGTAGAGAAGAGAAAACAGGCAAAATTACGGTGGCTACAAAATCCGAATGAAATAACTACACAAAATTTCGCAGATATCAGGCGGGAAACTTCCAAAACTTTTAGAACAAAGAAACGGGATTTTTTGAAAGCTAAAAATAAGGAATTTGAAGATAATAGCAAAAATAAAAATATTCGGGACATGTATAAGGGGATCAGCGAATTTAAGAAAGGCTATCAACCTCGCGCTTATATATTAAAGAAATCTGACGGAACAGTTCTCACTGATACGGATAGCCTCTTAAATAGATGGAAAGATTTCTTTGACGATTTGCTGAACACGCAGCCAAAAACTAATGTGCGTGGAGAAAAGGAGATACACACCGCAGAACCGTATATTTCAGAACCCAATCGAATAGAAGTGGAAGCCGCTATTAAGAAATTAAAGAAACACAAATCTCCGGGTGTAGATGAAATTCCGGCTGAGTTAATTTTAGCTGGAGGCGAAAAATTGTGGAACAAGATACACAAACTCATTCTCCTTATCTGGAACAAGGAAGAATTGCCACAAGAGTGGAAAGAGTCAATCATTGTTCCAATTCACAAGAAAGGCGACAAAACTGACTGTAATAATTATCGAGGCATTTCTCTTCTGTCAACATCCTATAAAATCCTTTCAAATATTCTGTTAGCAAGATTGACCCCATACGCAGATGAAATTATTGGAGATTATCAGTGCGGATTTAGACGAAATCGATCAACTATCGACGAAATATTTACCATTCGCCAAATACTCGAAAAGAAGTGGGAATACAATACCCCGGTACATCAACTATTTATTGATTTTAGAAAGGCTTACGACTCGGTTAGGAGAGAAACATTATACAACGTTCTTACAGAGCTTGGAATACCGAGAAAGCTAATTAGATTAATTAAGATATGTTTAAGTGAATCCCAAAGTAAAGTCCGGGTAGGAAAATTTTTGTCCACGAGCTTTCACGTCGAAAATGGCCTGAAACAAGGAGATGCGTTGTCGCCATTATTATTTAACTTTGTGCTGGAATACGCCATAAGGAAAATCAAAGATAGCAACCAGGGCCCAGAGTTGAACGGCATTCACCAGGTTATGGCATATGCTGATGATGTAAATTTAATAGGGGATGATAGGAGAACAGTAGAAATAAATGCAGAGATCTTATTAAACGCTTGCAGGGACATGGGTTTAGAAGTAAATGCAGAGAAAACTAAATACATGGAAGTGCGTCGGGACCGTAATACGGCAAATTGTGGAGGCGTTAAAATATTAAATAATACTTTTGATAAAGTGGATACTTTCAAATATTTAGGATCAATATTAACAGACGAAAATCATATTCACGAAGAAATTAAATGTCGACTAAAAGCAGGGAATTCGTGTTACTGTTCGGTTCAAAATCTCTTGTCGTCGCGAATTCTGTCGAGGAATTTGAAGCTTAAAATATATAAAACGATAATCATGCCTGTTGTTCTGTATGGTTGCGAAACATGGTCGCTTACTCTGAGGGAAGAACATAGACTGAAAATGTTTGAGAACAGGATCCTGAGAAGAATATTCGGACCCAAGAGGAACGAGAATGGGGAATGGCGGAAGCTTCATAACTTGGAACTACATAGTTTATACGGTTTACCCAACATTGTTAGGGTCGTCAAGTCTAGGAGGCTTAGGTGGGCAGGTCATGTAGCTAGAATGGAAGAAAGTAGAAACGCTTTCAAAGTCTTGACTGGAAGACCAATCGGAAAACGACCATTAGGAAGACCTAGGCGCAGATGGGAGGATAATATTAAGATGGATCTCGCAGAGATAGGAATACAAAGTAGAAACTGGATCCAATTAGCTAAGGATAGAAGTCAGTGGAGAACTTTTGTGAACGCGGCACTGAACCTCCGGGTTCCATAGGCCATAGAGTTAGTTAGTTAGTTAGTTTAATATAATTCAATACCGTTTCCCTATTAACTGATACTTCAAATAAGATTTTTTGTCCGAATCATTTGTGCATGTGGTAAAGCGGGATTCAGTAAACTTTGCTGGTTCTAGGAAGTTTCAGACTAACAATATTTGCACACAGCAACCTGAAATGATATGTTACGAACTTTTATGTAACTTCTTCTTCTTCACCTCAACCATAGGTTGGTGGGAAACATGGAAATTTTAAAACTTTTCTCTCGCTTGGGAGAGCTGTTTTATACTTTGATAAGGCCTCTTCTTCGCAGCTGCATCTATATATTCTATCCTTGGTCTTCCTCTTCCTGGTTTTCCTTCTGCCTTTCCCTCTATCAGCACAGTGATCCAATCAGAGTGCCGAATATGATTACCAAGCATGCTGTTTCTTCTTTTTCCTATTATCTTCATGATTTGTCGTCCTTCATTAGCTTCCTTTAGTACGTCTTCATTCCTTTTCCTTTAGGTCCATGATATGCGCAGCATTCTGCGCCAACACCACATTTCAAATGCTTCCAGCTTGGATATTTCTGCTTTTCTCAATGTCCACGTCTCTGATCCGTAAAGCACCACGCTCCATACCAGGATGTTAATAAATCGTTTACGAACGTCCAGCGACACATTTCTTGATGTTAGTATTCCTGTTTTCCTATAGAATGCTTGTTTAGCCTGTGCTACTCTGGAACTTACTTCTTTTTCACTTCTTCCGTCCGAGGATGTTAGACTTCCTAAATGGGGGAAAGTCTTAACGTCTTCGATTTTCTCTCCAAATAGCCATACGTTTGCCTCTTCCTTGTCCTGCTCTTGTGCACTTGATCACTTTGGTTTTCTTCTTATTTATCTTCATTTTGCATTTTTTCAGTTGGTTGTTCAAGTTTGAAAATGTTCCCTGCAAGTCCTTTTCGTTCTCCGTTATCAGTGCTTAGAGATCAGCAAACCTTATTGTACTGGAAACCTGACCATTTACTTTTACGTCTTTCTCGTTTTTGTCAAATAATTCCTTCATAGCCTCTTCTATATATACGTTGAACAGGAAAGGTGAACATCTGCATCCTTGTCTTACTCCTTTACGTATTCTTGCTTCCTTCTGATCTCTAAATATAAGAGCTGTCTGGTTCCTATAAAGCTGGTATATTATTCTTTTGTCTCTGTAATCTACTTTCAGATTTTTCAACGCTCTGAACATGATATTCAATACTTCCTCTATTTGCTCATATATTTATTCTACTTCCTCATCTGTATAGCTCGATGTAGGCATATATAGTAAATCATTGTCATGGGATGTGTTAACAGCAAATTGTTCTTTCTTTTTTTCTTTTTTATGAAATTTGACCACTCTTGAATCATCTATTGATAGAAAGTATTCATAGTTGTTTCGCTGAGTATCGTTTTCTTCCTTGTATTGATAATTTTGTTCTTGTGCCTACAAAAGTATATCCATTTGAACTTTCTAACAAGCATTCGATATCGTTGTTAAGTACGCCATACAAAATTTTATCCCGACTTTTAGTTAACTGTTTATACCGGGTTTTACACTCAGTGAAACACGTGGATTAAATTTACTGTGCCCTGATCTTTCAATATTCAATAATTTTGATATACCCCGTGACGTTATATTTGGTCTAGGAATTAATTCGTGCGGTTGGTACGCACACATTGAAGCTGTAGTACAAACACAAAATACATAAATACCTTAAGAAAAATATTGTCCATCGCTAGCCACCACTTTCGCCCATCTGTCAGGCAATGTACGGATTCCGTGGCGAAAGAAGTCCTCATCCTTGGAAGCGATCCAGTCAGAGACCCATGTTTCGATATCTTCTGAAGAAGTAAACCGCCGTCCAATCAAATCGTTGTTCATGCAATCGAACAAGTAGTAGTCCGAAGGAGCAACGTCTGGTGAATACGGCGGGTGGGGTAAAACTTCCCATCCGACATTTTCTAAATAGGTTTTGACCGGTTTTGCGACATGTGGGCGAGCGTTATCATGTTGAACAATAAGTTTATCATGTCTGTTCTCCCATTCTGGTCGTGTTCTGGCCAGAGCTTGCTTCAAACGCATTAATTGTCGTCGATAACGTTCTCCATTCATAGTTTCACCCGGTTGCATCAGCTCATAGTACACCACACCTTTCATATCCCACCATATGCACAGCATAACCTTTGCACAGTGAATATATCGTTTTGGTTGTGATGGACCTGGTTCACCTGGTTTCACCCAGGCCTTTTTTCGTTTAGGGTTCTCGTAATGGATCCACTTCTCATCACCCGTAATAATTCGATGCAGAAACCCCTTTCTGCTCTGTCGTTGAAGCAGCAATTCGCAAATGGTTTTTCGTCTTTCAACGTCTCTGTCTTTCAATTCATGTGGAACCCAATGTGACATCTTTTGAATCATTCCCATGGCTTTCAAGCGTTTGGAGACTGTTGTTTGATCAACGCCTAATGCTGCTGCAAGTTGTTCCTGCGTTTGACACGAATCCTGCTCGAGCAATGCTGTCAATTCTTCGTCTTGAAATTTTTTTTGGCTGTCCAGCTCGCTGTTGGTCTGCCAAGCCGAAATCACCACTTCTAAACCGTGCAAACCACTTCTGACACGTTCGCTCAGCTAGAGCATGGTCACCATACACTTCCACCAAAATACGATGACTTTCAGTCGCACTTTTCTGCATGTTAAAGTAATGCAGCAGGACACCCCGCAAAAACACTTTATCAGTCACAAATTGCGCCATGTTCACTTAACTACAAACTGGTGTTGTTGACGCTTTAATCCACTGCCCTATACTACGAACGATACGCGATGACAGGGGTTTGCAACACATGTGTGGATACACGGAACTGTGGGACGCTCCGTTCGTTGCGCCATCTCTTGTCCACCCGCACGAATTAATTCCTAGACCAAATATGTTATGGATTTCTTTTTAATATTCACTTTGCAATACTAAATGTTGATCAGTCATCTGCTTTGATAAGGTCAATCATTCTTATTTGTTGAAGGTATTAAATGCATTTAGATTTGGTCCTGGACTACCTCCATTTCGATATTGAGCTGTGTTGTTGGAACATTTTCAATATCTGTGTGGTGTACCCTACGTCAAGTGAATCCATTATCTGGTCCTTTTTTGCACGTTAAGTATTGAACCATTTCTTCATTTAGATAGAAGTTATTTATGTGAATGTGGTTTCTATTCCGAAACCCTTTTCACTGTCATCAGCTACTGTTTATGCATTTTGTTTACAGACAGGAGTATCATCTGAAGTACCAATTGAAATCATTTTGCAGAAATGTAAGATAGGACTTATACTTGATATCATTAGTTTACTAAAAAAAACTTTGCAAAGCAAACATTTCGACTTTCAAAACGATTAAAGTAGGATACAATCAGGTATCTATGGAATGATGAAGAAGTTCATCGTTTGTGATAATAATAGTTTTATTTACAGACGTATTATGAAGTGTTGTAAACCAATGTGTGAAGATGGAATATGGTTTGAACATATGACTTCATTTAGTGGAATCAAAATAACGTCGACTTCACCAAACGGTATCGGAATATCAATTATACCAGAGGTACTTTCATAAAATAGTTCAGGGGCAAGGTGGCTTAGTGGTAAAGCGCATACCTCTGATGTGTGGGGTGGGGTGTCTGGTACGATTCCCGGCAAAATAAGTGTGTGGAGGGCAGCATCATTTTAGTGGCTTTCCTCTGGTACTTCCGTTTCCTCCCAGATTATCATTCCACCATCACTTAGCAATGACAATGTTGATTATGTTTCTCTTTCTCCCTCTCTCTCTCTCTCTGACTTGAGAAAAACTTAGTGTCAGGTTTTGATATTGAATAATTAATATATTGGCACATTGAAGGCTATTTACTTCATGTTATTCTAAACATCATTGTCAGAAATACTAAAGTGATGCTATATCCTTGTCGAATATGGTGTGAACGTTTTCGTGTGTTCGATATACGTGTGAAGAATGTTCAATCACCCCACTTACGAATGAACGCTAGTAGGGTGACTTGAAGCATAAAAATTGAAGAAGATTGCGAAATAAAATGAAAAATTCAAAATCTTTCATTCGTAAATCTATTTATTAGCGAACGTGTGCATTAAACTTTGTATGTTAAATATTTAAATAACAATAATAACAGTAATAGCAATGTCCATACGCAATGTAAAACGTATTAATATTAATTGATTCAGTTTATAATTGACTACTATATAATTCAATTATGGGACTATGAACATAATATTTTCAAATCTAAATTGTTTTAAAGACTATGATCTTCATATATTTGTAAATACGACACTTCTACAAATGAATTGTTTCCTACTTTCAGATCTAACACATACACGTTAAAATGTTTCACATTCATGGCACTGTATCCAATCTCCGAACCTAACTGTCAAGTGTGATACAGAATAAAATTCATAGGGCGGTATTCAGAGAGAATTCGTTAATCGAAGTTTAGTCTCAGACTGGTTAGTAAGCATACTAACTCTTTACTAAGGAAGGTGTACTTTTTGGTATTCAGAGTCTACTTTTAGTACAACTAAAATGATTATTTGAGTATGATTAACTTATAGAACCCCAATGCATCGGTCAGTAAAATAAATGTGGCAACTATGGAAAAGTAGTCTGTAAAAATGAAAATACATTAATTACGAAATACGAAATGTTGTGTCGCACGCTAAGTCGTGGGTAAAAGATTAGCCTCTGCTCTCGATTAATTAGTCACATGTGATTAACTTCGTCCAATACTACGTCCTAATCAGAGACTCTGAATACAATTTTGAAAACCCTCCTTTAGTCAACCCTGTAGTAAGATGTTAATCAGACGTGAAAACGACTCTGCATAAGGCCCATAATCTTTAAGATCGGTGTTATTGAAGCTTGTACTCAGTGTGTTTCTTGTTTGTTCTCGCTTCCGATAAACAGCTCAGGCTTTCTTGCGTTTGAAATTTTTCAAGGTATACAGGTGAGCTACAGACGTCAGAACAGTAGCTTCATGTCGATAATGACATTTCATTGCAGAAGTTTTCCCTTGTGTTTCATCTTTATATTCTGATACTGAATTTATAATCACGTTCTAAGTCACCCCATATTAGTTGTTCTAAGTCATCCAGTTCAAATACTAAAAAAAAAAAAAAAAAAAAAAAAAAAATCCTTTCTCTATCAACAGATGACAACAACTCGCTGGTTACTCTTTCACAAATTACATGACGCTTCCTGCTATATTGGAGGAAGTTGATGGGGAATTTCCTCTTTAAATGTGAAATTGAACATAATCGCATCATGAAACTTTTAAGTCCTTCGTACACACCTTACGTTTCGGTTTACTTTGTTGTATATTTCATGTAGATTCAATAATAATAATAATAATAATAATAATAATAATAATAATAATAATAATAATAATAATAATAATAATAATAATAATAATAATAATAATAAAACTATGCACGAGGTAAATATACTATCCACTTTCCCTGAAAACCATTCTTATTCAACTCAACTACACTACAACGGGAGAAAAAGGGATAAACGTTAGAGAGCTTCTCTCCCTCTCTCTTTCTTTCTAGAGCTCCTCCGTGGCTAAGTGGTTAGCGTACGCGCCTTTGGCGTGGGAGGCCCGGGTTCGATTCCCGGATTTCACGTTAATCAGTAGGTCCACGTCTCATATAGCCTCGCAGCTGAACGGGACGTTAAAGTCAAAATCAACTCAACTCAACTCTTTCTTTCTATCTCCCTATATACTTGCCAGATTATAGAGCACCCCCAAGTTCCTTTGGGAAATACCTCGAACACATCTTGCACAGGTTTTAAACATACATTTTTTCAATCGAGCATTATGACTTCGAGTGTCATGTTCTAAACCTCACACTTTACGTTGCGTTGTTTCTGAATTACACAACTCTGAAGTTCATTTTTCCATGCTTTAAGTATCTGATATCGCCGAAATTATCCCTCAATGACAAAGGTTCCAAAGGACATTTTTGTTTGTTTCGGTGTCGGGAATCAGCTCTCGAACTTCGTTAAAGTAGTTTCTTACCATCCTGTGTGTATATATAGGAAAGGTTAGGTTAGCTTTAATGTGTATGTTTAATTGACAAGGATTTCATACTGCCGCAAGATAGTGATCCTAAACATTCATCTTTGTTGTGCAGAAAGTTTGTTGCGGTTAATTTCATACAAACAGAAGTCCAGTACAGTAATGTAGGTTTTCCATTCAACGCTTCTTTAACATCTTTATTAGTTTATCTTTCACCCATGCAGCAATACTTTGCTGTAGTTCTTTTTTTTTTCTTTATTTCGTACCTTACTCTTCAGACTGAGAGAAGAAGAATGTTTTTATTGGTAACTGTACTTATTTCAAAGGATAAATTTGGATTGCAATCTATATTCAACAAAAAGTCTTATATATATATATATATATATATATATATATATATATATATATATATATATATATATATATATATATATATATATATATATATATATATATATTGAACAAAAATCAAAAATACTGAAAATGTAAAAATACTTGCATACACTCTGGATTTTGGTATCGTAATTAAGTTTAATCTTGGTGACATTTTGCATGTAAATAGCATTTATTTGAAGTAATCAGTATTGGTCCTTGCGGTGAATATTCATTCGTTGCACGCTTCTTGAAGCTCTAATGCAGGGAGAATCTCCGTCCTCATATAATCTGTATCGATTCGGCAGGGACTGTATGGTACTAGCTAGCTCTCCTAATTGAGCTAAATTCATGGGCTGGGATAACTGGTATGCCGTAAATTTCTTGCTGCGGTAAATCGAAACACGACATCAAACTAGCAGTTAACGTAACATTTTATCCTTAGGGTTACATGCACACGATTAAACCATGCGGCGACATAACAATTAAGATTTACGGTATGCGTTTTTGATTTGTCACTATTTTGTGTCCCAAGCAAATATGCGCACTATTGTAGTCCGAGTAGAGATTATTTGCTTTACTCAAAGTTTAAATGATCCACTGAAATGAATGTATATTACTACTGTTGCTTTTCTATAAAAAGAATAATAAACATAAATATGTTCATTTAATTTGTTTCCTTTACTAATATTATGTCATTATGGATGTTTTACTTTTAACTACAACTTTTCACTTAAAATGGACGATAGTGTAAGTCAAACGTAAATCTTCAGTATTGAATACTAATTTGCAAACTCTTAAATTCAACCTAGGTTCAACTAGGAAGGTCATGTCAAAGTTTGCACTTTGCTGTTGCGTGCAAGAAATAGTAGATCCGTGTGCTGTTATAAAATAGCTTCAATTTCATGTTGTGTTTACATTGCCGTAAATGAATTTATGTTAAGCTAACAAAAGGATTTGGAAACTAGTGGCTAAGTAGTAGAATGACCACTTCTGGTGCGAAGGTTCCCTGGTATGATCCAATGCCAGCTCAGTTTGGAATGGATACCATTGCGTCCATGTTATTTTTTTTTCAAAGTACCCCCAAGCGCAAAAAAAAAAAAAAAAATGTGCTTCTATTGCAACCCATACTTTTTCTCAATTATATCATTTACTTTACGTTTACGGGTAAAATTCAGTTATTAGTAAGTGGAGATAATAGAAAAGAATCCATCTAAAAAGATATTTTAAAAAAAAATTATAAAATAATAAAAATATAAGCAAAAAAAAATGTGCTCGGTTTTGTGTACACTGGCAATAATGCTTTCGAGGGAATTTTGCAGTAGCAGAGCACGACTGCAGAGGGAATTTTACGATTGGTAGTATCGTAGTATCCAGAAGTTGAATCAAGGAACTAGAAAGTGGAGTAAAATATTGCATTTATTGGTTTAAACCTAGGATGTAAATTGTCTGCCAAATATAAATTAGCTTCTGTAACCAAGGCGTTGAACGGAAATATAGAAACAAAGAGGAAAATTGTTTTCTTAAGTTTAGAAGTGATATGCTCTATAGCCATTAGCATTTATTTGTTAAAAAAAGACAGGTAGCAAAACGTAGTCTCTGTGGTCAAGTTGATAGAGTGGTGGACTGTTAGTTGTTACACTGTTTTGACGCCAGATGGAATCACATACTATCCCATCCATTTTATTATTTTTTTTACAAAACATTATAGAAAGTGTATAATTTTTATGTTAATAAGAACCAAAACAATATAATAAGGAAATAACTTTTTGTTTCCTCTAATGACGTATTTATTCAGAATTAGTGTACAATAGTAATAGCTATTGTTTTCAGTTTATGGTATGGTATGCCTTTCCTCCAATCTCCGTTTTTGCACAGCAGAAGGAACTTCAAATCACTTCGAGTGTGTCTGCGAGTCAGGGACGAAAAAAAAAAAAAAAAAAAAAACATGCGCGACCTGCAGCCTCATAGCCACAGCGAATGAAGTAGAATACTTCGTTGTCATAGAAGAAATGTAATGTTAAATTATTATCCTAGTTTTGTGTGTGTGCGTTTCTTTTTAGAGTATTGACTCTCTCTGTCTCTCCTTTTTTTCATATCCACAAGTGCAAGAAATGTAATCATAAGTCTATGTAAGGAATAAAAATTCCTTTCTTTAAACAAAACTAAATTATACAGCTCTATTTGTGAGGAACACGAATGCTTCCAAAATATGCCATGGATATTAACTATAATCATACCATTTTTTTTCCGAATTATACAGTAGCGTGAAAAACTGATAATAAAATGATGTAACAGGCGTAAGCTTTATTTCTAGCGTGACAACACATTAAACATAAGAAATTAAATTTTCGGGATTACAAATTATCACTTTACGTGTCGGTGTAGGCCTATTCGTTTTCACATTCGAGCGACGAAATAACAAAGTGTGGCGATAGGTATAAAAATCGAATACGAGATTTCAATGAATTCGAGTTACATGGCCCCTACATATCTAAAAATGATTTTTCGAAGTCTGCCCATCTGTTCGTCTGTCGGTTCGTTACGCATTTACATGTACTCAAATAGAGACAATACTGTTCAACGTATCTGGACCGAATTCTAGACATAATGTTTTAATAGCATACTATTGTTTCGAATTTTATATCCTTTGACACCTAAAAGTAAGGGCAAGTTACTGAAAGATGAAAATTTAAATAATTCAATTTTTCTCAAAAAAAAAAAAAAAGCTGTGACGATTTTATTTATTTTTTATAAATATATATTTTATCAACAACTCTTCACCGTAGTGTCACTCATTTTTCAGAAACAAATACATATTGTGTAATTTACTGTATGGTATGCGTTCTTTTTGCACAATTTTCTCAACCATATTTCACAAATAAATGTATCATTAATAACCTAACAATATGACACCTCGTTTGTCATGTAAACATTCGGAAGGAGTAGTTTACTCTTAGGGTCAGCTTTTCCCCGATGATTTTACCATTAACGCCTCAGACAAATTTGTTCACATTTCGTAAAGAAATGTTTCATTAATAAACTAACATACAGCATAAATCGTTTATCCCGATAACATATAGAAGGAGAAGTTTTCTCAAGGGTTGATTTTTTTTTACAAACTTCTCAGTAATAACTGTTAGAAATTTGTTGTAATTTCAGTAAAAATATTTTCTCTAGTAATCTTACAATATGGTATAATTCGCTTGATCCGAAAAGAAAAATCCAAAAGATTGAGGTTACTTTAACAGTGATTTTTTCCCCGACGATTTGCTTAAAAATTACTCGATATACTTGGTCCAGATTATAAATAATTTACAATATGGTATAAATCGTTTATCCTCAAGATTGCTCAGACGCTTTTGCTTACAGTTCACCTAAAATTATATCCTTAATAATTCTAATATATGGCTTAAGTTATTTCTTACGGAAATATGACCAATGGGTACTTTTACTTTTGGGCCTAAAATTTCTTCTAGCAAAATTTTGCAAAACACATTATTTTATTCACAATTTCCCAAATGAATGTTTCAATAATAGCTGCAGCCTAACATGAGTCAGTGTAAGAAATCCAAGCGAGAAAGTACAGTGCGTTTGCCCCGTACAATTTCTTAAATATATTTTTAAATGTTACACATAATCACAATTTTCAGAACCAAATCGAAACTTCTTTTTAAATGTGTCTTTTTGTGGTCAAATGTTTCAAGTGCATTGGTTCCGGATTTGATTTCCAGTGAGAGCTAGTATATTTTCGTTCAAGAGATGTGACACATCGGTGCATAGAAAAAAGTGTTTAAATAAGCCTAACCAATCAATAATATAAAGAAATAATACAATGTTATGAAATAATCGAAGAAACGTTGTTAATATCAGGTAGGTGCGACTGAAATGCCGAAACGATGATTGTCAATTCCAAAAGTAAAAAAGTGAGAAATCCAGTGCCAGGTTAGTCAATGGCCTCTAGATAAAGAAGTGATTGAGATACCAAAAATTGTTGTAATCGCTGGGATACATGTTAGGAGAATACAGAGGGTGAGAGTTTAATACTGCAAATCATGGATAGTCTGCACCTTCGTTTGAGGGCGAGTATTTAAGTCCGTAGGCCTACATAGGTTAACATTGAAATGAAGATTAGAACACAGCATTGATAGGGGCAACTGACAGGTTTGCATTGTATTTGATGGGGTTTGATATTGTAACGATCCTTGAGAACTACTGAGCCTTCCCCATTGTTCACTCTAAGTTAAATTCGTGCTTAATTAAAACTATATTTGTTTAAAGTTTAAACTGTTGACTGTTATCACCTGTGTATCACGGACAGCAATCCGCCAGTAATTCTTTGTTTTCGCCCGGTGGGAGCTCATGTGATTCGGATTCCACGTTAATCAGTAGGTCCACGTCCCATATACCCCCGCTGCTGAAAAGAACGATAAACGCATAATCACAACACACATCTTTGTTTTCGCCTTTGTTTTAGACCATAAGTGTCTTTGTTCATTAGCTCCTTCGTGGCCAAGCGGTTAGCGTACGAGCCTTTGGCGTGGGAGACTCGGCGAGAGCTCACGTGGTTTAGAGTCCACGTTAATCAGTAGGTCGACGTCTCATATAGCGTCGTTGCTGAACGAGATGTTAAACTCAAACTCAATGTCTTTGTTCATAAATTTATTTGTGTGTAGTTTTGCATATACGTGGCGTGGACATTAAATTTTGATTTCTACGTCATACACACCTATAGAACGAACACAACAAACTTGGAATATTATCTATATTTATTTTTGTATGGAAAATCATCACGCGGTGCTGCATGGGAGAGCCGCGTGTATGGAATTCCATACATGTGACAATCAGCGTGTTAAGAAATGTATAATAATAAGGCGTATTAATAATAATAATAATAATAATAATAATAATAATAATAATAATAATAATAATAATAATAATAATAATAATAAACAGAAAACGATAGATCACTTACATAATTTATAAACATAAGTTAACATTTATTAAAGCATATAACTGCAATGGAATTAAGTTTTTTCTTTCTCTCTCTGAACGCAACAGCCCTTATTGTGCCAAGGCGTAGAAGAAAACTTGTGGCGCTCACGACTTTGGGGCGGTGTGTGGTCAAAACATCGGATCCCTTTGTTGTTAGTCCTAACTTTCTAGACGGATGCAATTACTCCCGGTAGAATATACAAGCAAATAGACTTTCCTATTACTGTTAAAGTGAATAATTATACACATTCCCTCAATGTGATACTTGTGGTTGCTTAACTGTACACGACAACTGATCCATGGAAGAATCGTTGAAAACAATAATAATAATAAATAACAGAAACTCGTCAAATATTCTTGTAAATAATAGTTAAAAGTTTGCGTCACATTGTTTGCTTTGCTGGACTCATCAATGTGCCGCGTTATACCGATTATGGCAGACTGGAATATAGGGAATGGCTTTTTAATTTTTCCCAATTATTTCAAGTGCTTCATTTGAAAAGGATCTATAATAATAAGAGAGTGAATTTAATCTTCTTACCCTTCGATTTAGAAATAAGGTTCGCGAGAGTTTCATTTAAAAAAAAATATACTCAGAATTGTATATAGTAGTTTGTTTTATTCGAAATTACATACTTCCTGCAACTGTTTTTTGATTGAAATTATTTGAAAGGAAATCTTTAGTTTTACGTCCGACGTTTATGCCGGCAAGGCTGAAGGAGACAGTGATGATGAAAAATGAATGAAATGGTCGAATGAAGAAAGTGGGAGAAAACGAGAGAACCCCGAGAAAACCCACGCACACGGTGTTTGTCCAGCACAAAGTTTGCTTGGCGCGAGCAGGGATCGAACCAAAGGCTCCATGCACCAAAGGTGAACGCTGTACCACTGAAACACCACGGCCTCTGAAATTATTTAAAGTAGAAAGGGACTACTTTATGAAAACTTGATGACGAACACATTTGTTAAAAAAAAAATCACCTTTTCGTGAAATATTGCTTATAGACAGGTTCGGATTAAAGCTTTTGGTGACCTGAAGCCGACTATTTTAAGGGGGCCCTATGTTAAGAATAGTTCCAGTGCAAATATTTTCTTTGCTGCCTTCCACTGCCTCACAGGCTTATCGAACCACCAAGAACTATGCTGTAATATTTTAATGTCTCCAAGTTTACAATAATTAGTTTAGTTTCATTCATTACTAACAGTTAAATAATTACAATCATTATTAACAGTTAAATACTGCTGATGGAAAGACTTAAATCTAGCGATACCGCGAGCGTAACGAGCCGAAAGAAATTTAGCATAAGTCTGAAGCCTATAATATAGTAAGTTGATTGCTATATTTTAGTATTAAACAGACGGATTTTAAAGGACCCCCTGAGCTTTGTCTCCCGGAGCCTGGGCCCTATTGGTTCCGTCCTTAATCCGCTAATGCTTATAGATTCAAGGGGCAGAGCTAAAAATTCCGGCCCGTCCAGACCTCTAGCCCCTGTGTATACGCTATCTTTGGAAATACAGTAGAGTTTCGCTTATCCAACATAAAACAGGTAGGCAGAACGCCGGAATTTATTAACGTGTTAAGAAAAGACCTATTAAAAGTCAAACTATGATGTAATTTTACATATTACGCATCTAATAATCATGTTTTGTAAGAAATAAATATAATGCATTGAATCAGGGACGTATCGAGCGTGAGGTCCTGGAAGATGTTCCCTTCCAAAATTTAAGCACTTCATAATAAACCTCTTTCCCTTTTAAGGTTCTTTTATATCAGATTACTTTGAGGCAGTGTCCAAAGTGTGGACAATACGTTGTTGCTATAATTCTAAGAACATACTGTAATGCCATTGGTACCAGGTAGAATTAAAGAACACTTAAATGGGATTACAATTTCGATTCCGTTCTGTTTATAACCTTAATGTATTAGAACACTACACTCATTGCCATTTGCTATTTTTTTTATGCGATATACGTAGCAGACAGATTTCCTTAAATGTTCCTCAAAATATTTTTTTTTTGATTTCGTTTGTGCTACAATGCAGTTTGTTTAAAGTATACCGGTTCATAAATGAAAACTCAGTCTTGGGAAGTAACGTAACGGAAGTAACGTTTCCTAGTAACGCGTTACATTTTTTCCAAAGTAACTGTAACGGTAACGCGTTACAAATTTTCAAGTAACGTACATAGTATGCGTTACTTTTTTCGCGATACATTTTGGATGAGTAACTACAATATATGTATATTTTTTTCGGAAACAAATGTTTCTTTCCTGTAAGTGAATTTCTCAGAATGAAACAATCGAGCATGAACTACATATGCCAGTGACCAACAATCACAGACACACAGAGAAACAGGTAAGTTCGTAGTGCCACTTGCTGTTTTTTTGAAGATGAGAACAGCCTTAGGGAAATCACGTGTACTGATTGCAAGCACCTGGATGATTTTGTCGTAGATTTTGACAGCTGAAAATCAATACATTCAGTGAGTGAACTAGGAGTGCAATGATACCAGTAGTCTATTTTACTTTGATTGGTGTTTTTTTTCTTTATAAGGATGGAGAACGAAAATATTTTAGCGTTCGAAAATTTGAAAGAATAATTTTTTCTTAAGAGCTGAGGATGATGGTGGACAGAATTTAAAAGTAAAGTGTCTGAAGTGCCCCGGCGGAAAATATTTATCAACAACTAGGGTGCCATAATTAACGATTTACAGTAAGGGGTTAATATAAATAAACTGTGTTCTGATGAGCAAGCCTACTTTATTACTAGAAAATAGTTGGCTGATGGTATGTAATATTGGAGTTCTTTCAGATCAGTTTGCTTATCCTAGAGTCCCTTTGAAGAGTTTGAAACTAGCTTTAAAAAGCATGTATCGATTTTAGAGTTACTGGCAAGTTTTGATTCACTCCCAGCTCATGTGTTCTCATTTTATTATCTGTAGTGTAATGTTTCTCTATATTCTGTATTTTTAATTGTACATAACTTTGTTATTATTATATAATTAGTTTAGCAGAATAATAATAAGCAAACATTTTTTCTAACGCATAGGGATGAGCACGAGTCAAGCTAAAAATCGACTCGACTCGAATTCAAGTCGAGTTTGGAGTCAAGTCAAAGGGAATATCCTCGAGTCAAGTTCCGAGCCGATTAAGTTTTTCGCGTCGAGTTTCGAGTCCAGTCGAGATTGATAAATGGCTCGTTCGTTTTAAGTCGTCTTGAAATCATGGCCTGATTACACTGGGAAACAAAAGCCATGATAAATGTAAGCTAAACAGTAATATGGAATAATTTTAGTGTTGCTCACGAGAGGGGACACTGTTCGTATCTCGTCTCGTCTTGATAGCAAGACCACAAGAGATTTCTTATAACAAGCTCAGCTCGGCTCAGCTCAATTGAGAAGATGGCTCGAGCCGGCTCACTTGGGGTGAATCATCGGCTCGAACTGGCTTAGTAGGGATGAGCCATCTGCTCGGTTCGGCTCAACTGAGCCGAGAGCTCTAGCCGAGTCGGTTGGGTGAGCTGTTGGCTCGGCTCACTTCTCGGTTCGGGTCGATAGTAAATGAGCTGTGAGCCGAGCTGCTCGAGTCGTTGACAATTATAAACCCGAGCCGAGCAGTTTTGAAGATATTTGGCCAGTGCCCTATAACTTTTAGCAGCGTTTGGCTCCAGCCCGAATACTCAACCAAGACTCTCAACCCAAATTCAGAAGCTTGTGAACAATGTCCTTGACTCCTAAACTTCACGACTACCGAGTTTAGCAATCAACTAGTTTTTTTAGTATTCAAATACAAACCGCCTATCTTTCATTTTATATACAGAGTTGTTATAATTAATAATAATAATAATAATAATAATAATAATAATAATAATAATAATAATAATAATAATAATAATAAAAGTTCTGGTAGCGTCATTGATAATAATTATACTGTCTATGTAATACACTTGAAGAATATACTCGTAACTACACACCGGATTTGGTTCGACTCGACTCGAAACTCGACCCCAATTCGAGTCGAGTTGGAGGAAATTTTTCCAGTCGAGTTCTCGGGTCGAGCTCAGATATGTCTGTTTCTAGTCGAATCGAGTTTCAAAGAAAACTCGCTCGAACTCAATTGTGTCCATCCCTACGAGTAACGCCATATGGCATTTTATCAATGTTACATTATATGAAAATGTTCATATATCAAGTAAAAATTTGTCCTTGTATTTACATAAAGCGATTCAGAACGTGCAATAATAATAATAATAATAATAATAATAATAATAATAATAATAATAATAATAATAATAATAATAATAATAATAATAATAATAATAATAATAATAGTGGTAATAATAGTAGTACGGAAAATTGAAGTCATAATTTTTTCACATCTTTAAAGTTTCGGGCCTAAAAGTAACGCGTTAGTAATGCTTTACTTTCGAAGTAAAGTAACAGTTACTTTTTTGGGGCAAGTAACGCGTTACTAACGAATTACATTTTAACAGAAAATAAAGTAACTTCTAACGCGTTACATTTTTTCAAGTAACTTACGCAACACAGTGAAAAATAAGAAAAAAAAAGTTTAAGAGAAATACAGAACTGTTGCATTATTATTATTATTATTATTATTATTATTATTATTATTATTATTATTATTATTATTATTATTATTGATATTTTGAAACATTAGAATTACGTGCTTAGAGGATTCGTGTTGGCCCCCTCCCGAAAGAAAACCTGGATACGTGCCTGCACTGAATGATAGAAGTACGAGTCATGGTGTAGACGAGCGTGCTATGCGATAGAATCCAGAGCATCAAAAACAGACTAAGACCACAACTTGCAGTTTTTCTTGCAGATTGATCCTACTGTTTACCTGCAATGATATGTCAGATAATACGGTATGTGTAATAAACGAAGGGCAGATAAGCGAGACCAGGGCGTATTTGTGTTTCATGCACCTAACCTTTTAATTTTTGTGCAGAAAACAACTTTCACTCACTCGCTAAATTTGTGGGTATGATCGCACATCTTGCCTTATAAAGTATAGTCGTATAAAGAATATATATATATATATATATATATATATATATATATATATATATATATATATATATATATATATATATATGGCATGCTGAAAACCTAAGGTAGACCAACTTCAATAATTTTCTATGGCTTTCTTTCTTAATAACGGGAAACTTGTACATTTCATCACGATAAATCACGTTTGGTACTAAGATGTCTGTTCCCGTCTATATATATTTTTCATACTTTATTAGAGACAAAATTGTTCTTTTTCCAAAAAAGAGGATGAGAGAAGAAGCTATGCAATAGCATAAAGTGAAAACAATCGCTATTACTAATAGTACACTAATTCTGAATAAATACGTCATTAGATGAAACAGAAAGTTATTTCCTTATTATATTCTTTAGGTTCTTATTAACAAAAATTATACACTTTCTATAATGTTTTGTAAAAAAAATGGATGGGATGGGATTCGATCTGATGTCAAAACAGTGTAAGAACTAACAGTCCACCACTGTACACAATTGACTACAGATACTACCTTTTGTTACCTCTCTTTTTCTTAACAAATAAATGCTCATGGCTATAGAGCATGTCACTTTCAAACTTAAGAAAACAGTTTTCCTCTTTGTTTCTATATTTCCGTACAACATCTTGCTTACAAAAGCTAATTTATATTTGGCAGACAATTTAAACCTTGGATTTAAACCAATAAATACAATATTTTACCCCAATTTCCCGTTCCTTGATTCAGCTCTCACCCTACCAATCGTGCTCTGCTACTGCAAAATCTCTCGAAAGCAGTATTGCCAGTATACACAAAACCGAGCATTATTTTTTTGCTTATATTTTTATTATTTTATTATCTTTTTTGGAAATATCTTCTTAAATGGATTGCTTTCTATTATCTCTACTTACTAATAACTGAATTCTACGCATAAACGTAAGGACAATGGAATAATTGCGAAAAATCATGAGTTACAGTATACGCGCTGTTTTTGGGGGGGACGTGAGGGTACGCGTAGGGTATCCTAAATGGCGCACAGATCTACAATAAGCTCGATTTTAGTATTCCTTGGTTGATACGAAGAGTTGTGTGCTTCTTCGAGTTAGACGTACATTGTTAGATATTTTACTCTATTTTGTCTAGAACATTTATTTATTTATTTATTTATTTATTTATTTATTGTAATTTTACGTCTCACTGTTATCTTCGGCGACTAACAGAAAAGAATGATGAATGAAAATGAATAGTTGTGAAATAATTTTTGAAATGAGAATGTGAGAGGAGACGGGAGAACTCCAAAGAAATCCCACATTTATTATAGCTATTTACTGTAAATTTACATTGCACGGAAGCGAACTAGGTACACATAGAACCAGAGATGGACGCTGTACCACTAATATACCGTGCTACTCTTAACAAATATAATACATCTAAATCTCTTCAAGTTATTCTGTACACACGTCGAATGTCTGTACTAAAGATCGCATACAGTGTAGGAAAATCAAATGAATGTTGCAAAGATGAGAACTTAAAGTAAGTACAGTCTCAGTAATGATTATCTTTCATTTCTTTTATTAAAAAAAATATATATATTTTTCAATTAACACCTTGGGGTTCACCAACGACATTCGAAGGTTCTTTCCTGCGCAACTTTCAGGGAGAGGAAGAATTCCAAGACGTAACATTTAAAAATAATCTTTTTTCTCCTACTTGGTAGACACCGAACTTGTGTTTCAATTTGAGGTCAAGCTTTTATCTTGAGAAAGCTCTTACAGCAAATAAACGGGGTTTGACGAGTTTCCATCAGAGAGATGGAATTAAAGTCTTACATATTGGAGCCAAGCTACTCATCTGTCTCACCGGTTAATGGACTACAAATAAATCAGGATCCCTTGAAAATTCAACAGTTGATTTGCGCTCCTCACTGATGCCTCGTTCGTCTTCTTCCAATTGTGACGAACGCCTTTAACACCGAATGACCTGTGTTGCCACGATTTACCTTGTTAATGGTTATCATACTAATTACATGAAAGCTCAACAAGAAGTCGCATCATAACACACCCACATCTTTCTTTTATTAAACATGTGCATGATGGTTTACACTAATTACTGTGTTGCCTTTGAGTTGTTATCAAATACTAGATTAATTAAAACTCAAACAAGATACCTCATATACACTGCGTAAAAGGAAATGAGGGAGAAGAATTTTATTTTATTAGCTTCGAGGGAAGAAATATCTAATTAAGACTGCAGTTTTTCATCGGTGAAAATAGGAAAATAAGAAAGTAGTGAAGAACAAAAGTACATGTAACGAATACATGTGGCATTAGTAATTCCATTTGATAATTAATAATAAGGTAGCGGATATGCAACGTTATATTAATGTTGACTATTACAACAATAACAGTAATATTATAACCTCCTAGAAAGTTGTATTGCGACCTAGGTATGAGCATGCTGTAATGATTTGAATTTACATTCTTTGAATTTCAAAATACAAAATACAATATTAATTCATCCAAATACGTTTTGCATAAATACTTGCATCAAGATTTACATTATAATAAGCAATTTTGCCTAAGTTGTTTCAGAAATTATTTAAACTAAAAGACAGAAAAACAAAGACTTTCTAAATGACTCAATAGAACTCCTTCGTGGCTGTATGGCTGGAGTAGACCCGATTTTAATTTCCGGTGGGAGCTTATGTTGTTCGGATTTCATTCTCATCTGTAGGTTCACGTCTCATATAACCTCAGTGGCCAAAAAAGATGCTAAACTTAAATTCAACCAATCAATTTACCTTTTTGTACACCATATAAAGTGCGGGACAAGAATAAACAACCAAAAATGCCATTAAAACTAATGACGTTTCTGGTCCTTTATTCTTGTCCCCTACTTTATATTACGTTGCCAATACAAAGGGGTGTTGAGAAGTATTTAGCTTTCTCTAAGAAAAAAAAAGAAAAAGAAATGTCAAAGTCAAAATTTTATGACAGATTTGTTCAACAGACTGACCTTTCAATTCGATGCATTGTTGCTTCAGTAATAAAACTTGTTTAATCTATTGCGAAGAAAAAGTTGTGTGTCAAACCAGGCACGTAGCCAAGGGGGGGGTCCGGGGGGTCCGGACCCCCCCCTTCGAGACCGGAAATGAAAAAAAAATAATGAAGGATAAAATAAAATGAAATGACAATAAGAAGGATCAGCGTTAAAAATTAAAAAGAAAACTACAGGAAGCTTTTGCTTACTCTTTCTTATGAGGAGATTTGTATTACTTGCAATATGGTGCCGAGGTAAGCGAGGTATTCTGGAAGAGTCAGGGAATTTGAAATTTCAAGAAAAGTTATGGAATTCTCAGAATTCATGTTATTAGTCAGGAAGATTTCAAGCTTTCGAAAGCATAAGTGCCGTTGTGTAACAGCGTGGACATTTTTAATCATGATTTTTCGTGATCGCATCCTTGCAGTATCAAACATATTATTTCAAGGACAATTTTCTGTTGCTCCTTTAACCTGTCATTTGGAACCGACAGTAGTTGACGGAATAATAATAAAAGAAATATTTTGAAAGAAAGTTCTGTTAGCATTTGATTCAACAGGGAAAGGAACGCATATATTGTAAAACTAGTTGAATATACACATGCTTCGCACAGCGACTGTATTTGGAAGTCAACGCATGTGGGAGTATCACCATTGATCTCAGCGACCACGAAAACTATGGATTTGATACTAATATCGGTAATTTTGGGCTATTTTTTTTATATGTCTCGGTATCCACCCCCCGCTGACTCCCGGCCCGGAGCCGAATAGCGTGAATTTGGAAGTTAATGCGACTGGAGTTTCACCATTGATTTCAGCGACCGGAAAATGTGAATTCGACACTAATAGCTCAAGTGGTAGAGCGTTGGCTTCGCATTCGGGAGGTCGTGGCTTCGAATCTCGCTGCCTACCATCCTGACTGAGGTTTTCCAGGGTTTCCCTCAGTCCTACCAGGCAAATGCCGGGATGGCACCTACTAAACAGGCCCTGCCGATACCTTCCCAAATCCTTTCCATTGTTAATGTTGTTGGATATTCAATGTAAAATGGCCTCTGAGCTGTATCTGGTGATTGTTAAATAAATAAGTAAATAAATATCGGTCATTTTCTACTACTTTTACATGTCCCGGCAAACGCCCCCCTGAGACTCCCCTGGTTTGAATTTCGACAAAAACGTGTAACTCTGGTCTGGAGCCTGGACCAAGGTATTCATGACTAAAATTTGATAACACTCAGTCAATTTGGTTCCCAAGTCGGTTCCGGTAAACGCCCTATGAGAGCCCACTGTTTCGAAATTTGAAAAAACGCTTAGTCTTGATCTGAGGCCTGGGCCAAGGCACACCTGACCAAAATTTGGTAATTCTCGGTCCACTCGTCTGGTCCCCAGACCGCACACAGACAGACAGACAAACACACAAACTCTTTTATTTTATTTATATTAGAAGACAGTTTACAAGACAGTATTGAGTATGTACTTTTTATAATAATTGAGGTCATAACGAAAAGAAAATTGTTATATTTGAATAAACAGGAGAAGGACGTAAATATTGCAAAATCTTTTTCAAAACTTTTTTTTTATTATTTTGCTCGAAATTTCTTCATAGTTTGTTATTAAAATACTTGCCAACATATCCTCATTTTATAGTCCTAACAAACCAATATATGTTGATAGTAAAGTAGTTTAGATTGATCTAGCTCCTGGGCCTTCACAATTTCATGTCACTCCCCCCCCCCCCCCCGTTACGAAATCCTGGCTAAACGAACCAATATATGTTCCAGTAAAATAGTTCAGAGTGATCGAGCCCCTTTTGTGATGACCACAGTATTTCATGTCTCGGACCCCCCCCTTCACGAAATCCTGGCTACGTGCCTGTGTCAAACCATGCATTTACAACTCCAATCGTTTCAGAAATATCTTACTTCAGTAGTTTCTTTATAAATTTAGGAATAGGTGCTAGTCAGATGGGGCTAGGTCAGGCTAATAGGCAGTGGCGTATTTACAATTTTGTTTCGAAGGCTTTGCTAACTTTCGGGGAGACTTTGCTTGGAAATGTGAAAATTCTGCAAGATCTTTCATTTACTTTACTATAGTAAGTAAAATTTGGGGGGTTTAGGCCCGGAATCCCCCCTAAATACGCCACTGCTAATAGGGTATTTAATTCAAGGTTTCAAATTCTAATGTAACCTATTTGTCTTTTGCAGCATTGTTCTTATGAGATAATGTATTGTCATGAAAGTAGACGACTTTCTCACGACATTTTTCTTTCTATTTGAGAAAAGGGTTTATTGAATAAGAATTACATGATATTATGTACGTTAGATTAAACTTTCTGGAGTTAATGGCAAAGTAAATGTAATGGTGGAAAAGCACTTCTGCTTTCAATTTGGCCTCTACTATATGCGCATATAATTATGCAGGATCTCTGTCCTTGTAAATTGTTACAATTAAACCAATAACTTGTAACTGAATTGCCATATTTTATGATAGTTTTACTTGCTTATCAAGTATTAAATTTTGTGTAAGATCATTCATATTTAAAAAAAAAAAAATAAAAACAAAATCTTAATACAAATATGCATATGTATATTGACCAACTTCAACAAAGGCCTACCAGGAAAGTAGAGATATTTGAAATGTAGAGACAAATGGGTGAATGATGCGTGTCTTTGTGTCCGGGAGGTGGGGGTGTGCTTCATAAGTGCTACCTCACCACAGAGTTTGAACGATCTGAGGTAGTCAGGACTAGAAACCAAGTTCCCGGATTTTCTGGATTAGCTTTGGTCTCAGCCGGGTTGTGATCATACTGATTCAGTAACTTGAAGATCTTGTATTTTAAGGAGGGTGAACTTTCTTTATAACGCTCGGATACCAACGCTGCTGATGCTGGAAGGTTTCTAACTCACCATGGAAGCTCCCTCAATCAGTAGTTATAACTAGAAGATACCAAGAACCTAAAGTCTGGGGGTTCGGACATTATGACAATCGAGTCGAATGAGCTCAACCAATCACCCAATTAACGGAGGGTTCTGAATCGGTGTGGTGCGACAGAAGGTTGAATGAAAAGGGACAATGAAGGTAGTCCTACAATCAGTGGCCCAGCCACGAAATGTAAGGAAGATCTGTAAAAGATAAGATGGTCACCCATAATTGAATGAGTTAGCTGCAAGTGACGTAGACGCTCAGCTACAATGTTCCAAATCCTGATTGAGTTATGCAGACAGTTGTGCCATATTAGCTCTATGGTTGTTTGTGACAATCCTCTTCAAAGCTTGGCTATCTCTCTCATATAAGCTTGGTTTCTATCAACTATTCATTTGCGCTGGTGATGTTTTACCACGAGTTTTTTTTTTTTTTTTAATGCTGTCATTTCCCTGGACATTGTTACTCTTGACATTCTTAGCACATTGATCCCTTTCAAAATCTAAAAGGTATCTCATTTTACATCACCTCAGTGAGATCTATTACACATAAATCTGTCCTATTGTGTCTTCCGTGCTAGTTGCTGTGACTCAACACGATTCAACACAATTCAGTCGCAGTGCACGAATGTACAGTATTATATAAATTTACAATGTACACGTGTCTGATTACGCGACTGTTTCCAATATTTCGATATCTCACTTTATATGAATAGTACACAAAACAATTTCAAATCTGATATATATACTGAATATTCTAGGGTAGTGACATATAATTGCAAATAATAATGTGAGCCGCACTTAATAATTGAAGTAAAATTGTCAGATAAGTCGGTTAAAAATATGTAGCTTCATGAATATGTCTATTTAATATGTAAGAGTAAAGAGATTTCGTCTTCAAGAAGGGAAAGTTAGTTACGTTTCTTTCTTCCTCATTTGAAACCCAACAATGGTTAATATTACTTACGTATGCGGTGTTGCATTGAAACGAAAGGAAAGCAAAGAGTCATTGAGAAATAAGCATTTAACAATTTACCTACCATGTGATGTTGTTTTATTAATTACTGTGTTCATAACACAATTCATTCTTGATATTAATCTATAGTGTGGGTAAAAAATAACTACGAATTAAATATATATATCAAAATTACAGAATGTATATATATATATATATATATATATATATATATATATATATATATATATATATATATATATATACATTCTGTAATTTTGATTCTTGTTTATTAGAAAGAAAAACATGTACATGCTCTTCCTTACATAAGAAAACGAAATAATATGTTAAATCTCATCATCGTCACCTATACTGTAGACCGCACGCAATCTTTAGACATCTCAAGGTAGTGATCGAATTTCATGGTATCACACAGGAGATACGAGTCAATAAGTCTTGTTTCCGTCATCCCACAAGACATGGAATAATCTGCTTTCACGAGCTGCCTGGCATGTTGATTTTCTTTTTGGGCTGCGGATAAACATTTGTTGAACTCTTGCCACATTTTTCTTCAACCGTGATGTGCATGAGCGGCCACTTCTTCTTATGTCTTCTACAGAGCTTGTGGTCCTTGCGTTTACATGAAAGTTCTTAGTTGTCTCTACACAAACTGTAGCATGCACCCCATTCATCATACACCACCATCTAAGCACCAAAATTATCAATTTCCATATTTCGTAACGCGCAGCGATCTGAGCTTGGCCATAAACATATAAGCGGTCCGCACTGTTTGTTTACATTGAGCGTGCTGATTCCAGCGGTCAACGATGGAGCTAACTGAAATTGGCAATGCTAAATCTTAATAAATATTTTATATTACGACACTGTTTTCAAAATAAAATCAGTAATACTAATACTATATATATATATATATATATATATATATATATATATATATATATATATATATATATATATATATATATAAGTAATACGTACAGACCGGCTCAAACCTCCTGACGTTTAAGGCGTGTCCTCTTTTCCACAATGTCCAATGTAAGTTGGGCGAAGTTGTCTAATAGCTTTGTTTCTGCATTAGGAGAAAGCACTTTAAAAGGCACGTTCTCATGATTTATTTCATAATAGCGTTAATGAATTTGTAAGAACGAGTTCGTTTTTGTAATATCTTATCTTCTCGCGTTAATGTTTCACGTTATGCCTGTACACGAAAGGGAGCAAAATCCTCCAACGTTGCACCTGCACACCAATGGTTTCGACAGACGTCAAGAGACTCGAGCTGGACTTTAGTTATTTTTCATCCACCCAGTATCCCAGTATATGTTACATACAAACAATACCATGAATATCACTAAATTCACTTAAATTGTTCTTGACAAGAAGGTGATGGTAATATTACCTCCTGCGGATGCCCATATTTCGATATGTCCAGTAAGTTCCATTTCCATCACGATCTCCCTATACCTGCTGTACGAGAGGCTTTCCAGTAGACTCTTCTTAATGCTACTCGAGGTTTCATTTCAGAATGCGGTGGTGACGATCGCCGCTGGCCAGTTTTTTAGTGGTTTGCGGAAATCTGAGGCTATCCTGGCTCGTCGGCGGGCTCTTGATACTTTTAATCGTCATTCAAATAACAAAAATCTTCAGCAATTTCGCGTTCTGCCAAAGCTGAAAAAATATGTTTCGTCCCTTAGTTGTCGAACGTTCGTATCTACAGTGTGGCGTAATGTTTGCTCTCTTACTGGTGATAATTGTTCTGTTGTTAAACCTGCTTTATCTGTGAATAGTGTATAGGGCCACCACTTTGAGTTTATCTCTGACTCTGCACACTACCCTGCAGCGATTGCTCATTTTCGGGAAAGGTTAGAGCGGAACATGTTAAACTTCCGCAGCGCCAACATCGAACACTAAATGCCCTTTTCACGCATGTCGAGTTTGATTCTGGTCTCACTGAATCGTCCAATTCTGCTCCAGAACCTGCCCACATCTCCTATGAAATGCTGTCCCGTGATACATATTTTGCATTATTAAAATTGTATAATTGCATCTAGTTAGAAGATTTTTTTCCCACCCGCTTGGCTTCAAGCTCTGGTTCTTCCCATTTTGAAACCAGAGAAAGTCGCAACTAATCCCATGAGCTACAGACTGATTACTCTTACGAGATGCGGAAGTAAACTGTTTCAAGGCACGGTGAATAAACGTCTGGTGTTGTATTGGAAACCTAACTCACTCGTGAACAACTAATCTGGTACATCTCGAGGGGCAGATTCATAACGTCTTTATGAACAGAGAACATATTGTTGTTATTTATTTTTCAACTCAGAGGCATATGGTACCACTTAGCGTTACGGTATATTGAAACAGCTACATGATTGGGGTCTTCGTGGGCACATGGCTCACTTTATTGAGAACTTTCTCCATGAGTGATATTTTCGAGTGCGTGTGTGATCTAGTCTTTTAGAGCGCTTTGTCCAAGAAAATGTTATTCCACAAGGCAGTCTACTTAGTGTCACTTTGTTTGCTATCGCCGTCAACAGTGTCATTTCGCTACTCCAGATTCCTGTCCGTGTTCTCTTTTATGCTGACGATATTGTAATTTATTGTCGCTCCCGGCACCTTTGCAGCGTTACTCGACAACTTCAACTATCTCTACATTGTCTTGCTCGCTATTTGAAAGACACATGATTTCGCTTTTCTGGAGAAAAATTATTAATGTGTCCACTTCTGCCGGCAACCCATTTGCTTTATCGACCCATACTTGTATATAGATGGCACTCGTTTGTCGTTTGTCGATACGGTCCTTTTTTCTGAATCTGATCTTTTACCGTCCATTTACATGGGCACCGCACATTCGTTCTCTTAAGTATTCGTGTCTCCGTGCTCTAAATTTCCTCTGTGTCCTGCCCCTCTGCTTGTGAGGTGCTGATAGTACTGCACTGCTCCGTTCATACCATAGTCTAATCCGGTTCAAGTTAGACTATGGCTTTGTTGTTTATGCCTATGCTCGCTCCTCTCTGCTGAGACAACTTGACACAATCCATCACTAAGGTATTCGACTAGCTACTGGTGTCTTCCCTACCAGTTCCGTTGCCAGTCTTTATGTTGAGGCTAATGAACCCTCATTAACTTTTCATCGTGAGACACTTCTCCTTAATTATTCTGCACATGTGCGTTATATTCCTGACCACCCCTGTAGATCTTGTCTTCGTGGTGGGAGAATTTACGAGCACTATGCTGCACACCGGTAGAACCCTGCAAGTGAGGGTTTTCTCTCCTATGTATTCGTGTGGCCCTCTCTCAAGTTGCTTCCGTTTTGTGCTGTGCTCCATGGCTGCTTTGAACACCAAGATTTGTCTTGCACTTGTCTTTGCATTCGAAACAGCACAGCAGTTCCAAGATACCAGCAGGAGTTAGCTGCATTATTAGAAGAGTACTCGATTTCAATGTGTTTTGTACGGACTGCTTTAAAAATATATTTTGGATACACCTTTGCCACCGACGAGGGCCACTCGGAATTCAGTTTGCATCGCCTTTGCTCAGTATATACTGCAAAATTAACTTGCATTAAGTTTGCCCTCGACCCTGCGCTCACGCTTTCGTTAAGCCGTGTGATCGTTTTCACCGTTTCGCAGAGCGTATTTAGGAACCTACAAAATGTCTTACGTAAGCACACCCTCGTTCAAGACATTCTTGTGGGATGCCATCAAGTACAGCAACAGGACTATGTTGTCGTTGGTTGCTGGGTGCTGGTCATGTCGGCATTTGGGCAAACGAACGTGCTGATACAGCTGGCAAGTACACAACCTCGGCCAGAGTTGCTTTGGAGCATAGTCTTCCTCGTTCTGGTCTCTGTAGCTACTTCCACATCTTGATGCGCTCTCATTGGTAAGTAGAATGGGATCTGGCAAATGAAAATGAACTTCATGCAGTTCAGCCAAGACTTGGAGAATGACATACATACGTTGGCTCTCGTCGTCGATATGAAGTGCTCTGACGCGTCTGCGTATCGGGCATTCTCATCTGAGGAATAATTATTTGTTGTGTGGTTTGAATTAGCCGTATTGTCCCAGTATTTGACACATTCTTGTTGATTGTCCTGAATACTCAGATCTCAGAGAACGTCATGGATTGCCGCTTACACTTGATCGTGTATTGAGCAATGATATTGCTTTTGTCCAAAGTGTCCTCTCTTCTATGCTCACTTGAAACATTGCTCACGTTCTCTGAGCATTTTTTAGTTGTTTTAGCATTTATTCTGACTCACTATTTTTGTATTGTTGTGTATTTAATATTTATTTTTAAAGTTATATATATATATATATATATATATATATATATATATATATATATATATATATATATATTTAATATTTATTGTTAAAGTTATATATATATATATATATATATATATATATATATATATATATATATATATATATATATATATATATATATATACTAGGTGTTTCAAAGCAACACCGACACCGTTTGGGAGGTAATTCTTGACACCAATATAATACAAAAAGTATAGACCAACTTGGGTGCACAAATGCTTCCGTTCGGACTTATAGGCTGCCCAAATCGTGAAAAACTAAACTTTGAAGGTCCATAGCTCCAAAATTATGGAACCTACCGAAGTCGGGTCAACACTTCACTTAGGAACTAATACGTGCCCTATCGAAAAGTTCATGTTTCAAAATCCTGCGGTACTTCCGTAACAGTTTTTAAGGAGGGAGTTTGGCTATGGATATGTAATTTGAAGTACCCACCAACTACATCTATATATATATATATATATATATATATATATATATATATATATATATATATATATATATATATATATATAACATGTTGCAGAAGTACCGAAGGATTCTCGAACATGGATATTATGATAGATACATACTAGTTCCTAAGTGAACTCCTGACTCGACTACTGTAGGTCCCGTAGTTTTGGAGCTATGAATCTTTAAGGTTCAATTTTTCATGATTTCTGCAGCCTATAACTCCGAAAGGAAGCATTTGCGCACCCAAGTTGGTCCATATTATTTTTCTTATATTGGTGGCAGGAATCACCTCCCAAACGTTGGTGTTATATTGAAACACCCTATATTCTCATTGATATTTTTTTATTCACATATGCTTATTGTTTTATTTTTTTATATATATGTTCGCTTCTCGTTTGGAGTAGTATTTTTGTTATATTTTGAAGTTTTTTTCTTTAAATTTATTTTCAAAGATGTGATGATTGTGATGGAGATAAGTAGTCTCGATACTGACGTCCCCATTAAATCTCAATCAATCAATCAATCGATATGTCCATTTTGAAAGTACTTATAGATAATTCGCTATGAAATTAAACCCCACACAAAGAAAATTTAGAAAAAAAGCTCGTTGTTGATTATTATAATTATTATATTGTTTTACTACTCCGTACTATTTGTCTTATGAACTAGAACCTTTCAAATTAAATACTGCAGAAGAGGAGAAAAGCAAGAGTGTTTTCAGCAAATCATTTGTATTCTTTGTAAATATATCACATTAGAATGAATACTTCTGTTGAAGTATACTTCTTCATGTACAGTCATAAATAATTCTAATAGATGTCAGCAACTAGCACTTGACTTGAAATATACGCAGCAGCTGCAATAATGCGTCCAATCTGTAAAGAGCTATCTTTCCACTTAGTTCTTCTTTTCTTCCTAATTTATTTCTTTTGGAATACTTTGAAGTATTCTTGCGACGAAGCTCCTTAGGATAAGAGACATTTCATCTTGGAGGAAATTGTACACATGACAAACATTTGTTATATAATTGTGAGTATTCTTACAGTAAGGTAAGATACTTGCACTATGATGTTTCTGCATCATCACTCCTGATTTTTATTAGAGTTTCAACTATGCCATACATAACTATACTATAGAAAATTCGATGCATAGAAACGCAATTTTTATTTGTCCGTTTGTGTGTCGAACCAATGCAACAAAAATAAGATGTAAAAGTAAGCCTTCGGGGGAAGGCGTTTCGATTCAGCGTCACAAGATGATGTTCTATGTTGTCTAATTATCCACTATTCAAACCGGAACTGGAAGAAATCAACCGTTTTTCGTTTCAACATCGATCATAGAATAAAATATGCTAATAGATAAAAGAAGTGCTTTCTCGGAATTCATTCAGCGTCCCAAGAATATATTTTATATCTACTCTAAATTCGCTTCTAAAACTGGTAGTGGTATAAATCCTTTTCAACTTCAGGTTTCAGCATTGATTTCCATAGAACATAAAGGATAAGAGATTGACAAGAGGCTTTTTGATGCGAATTAAACGTCCCAAGAATAAGTTCCATCCTATAATCTGTTTCACGCAACCTGATAGGAAAAAGAAGAAGTTTTTTTTTTCCACCACGCTCAATTACACGTGAATGTTGGTGTTCCGTCTTCCACCATCAGGTCCCGCACACGGAGGTATAAAGTGTATCTAAATATGTCTAAACAATAAAGTAAAACTTTCATAATAACACTATGTATTTTAAAACATTTAATTACATTTATCTGTATTAGTGAGGTATGTAACACGTGTTATTATAATGGAAGTTTTATTAAACAGTTGTATTGTTTATTTTCCTTCATTTTAGCAGCCGGGCTTGTGACATAATGTTGGAATGGCAAGGGATGGCAGGGTTGGTAATTGAATGGGTATTTACTTATTGATACAATAATTTCGTAATATAAAATCGAAAACCGAAAATGATTTTTTTTTATAAATTTTACGTCCCACGGTTATGGCGGCTAGGCTAAAGAAGACTGTGATGATGAGAAACGAATGAAATGGTGGAATGAAGAAAGTGGGAGGAAATGGAAGAACCCCGAGAAAATCCATGCACACAGTGTAAAATCGAAAACCAAGTACAATATATGAGCAAATTATCAGAGCGTTAAGATGATAAGAATAGAACCCGAAATGCTAAAATTAAAAAAAAAAAAACTTCTCGTTTCATCTCTTATTAACAGATATTCATACATTTAAGAGAAGAAGAGGAAAAATAACTATATATAGGCCTATACACACTGATAATAGTGTTCCAATAATAATTTTGTTTGCTGAGCTCCTCTTGCAGAAGAGGGGAAAATGACTTTTTATTGTCTTAGAAATATTATCGGTCTCCATTAATAGGAATAATCATTTGCAGTAATTAACTTGCAAGAGGGAGAAAGAGACGGTTATGGCGTGCAGAATATAAAATGAAATGAAATCTTTGAGTTTTACGTCCCACGCCTATGCCGGCTAGGCTAAAGGAGACAGTGATTATGAGAAATGAATGAAATGGTGGAATGAAGAAAGCGGTAGGAAACTGGAGATCCCCGAGGAAACCCGCGCACGCGGTGTTTGTCCACCACAAAGTTCACTTGACGAGAGCTGGGATCGACCCAAGGACCCCAGGCACTACAGGTGAAAACTCTACCACTGAGACACCGCGGCCCCAGGCGTGCAGGATACTCTAATGTTGTAACAAGAGTTGATTATTGTATAAGAAAGAAAGAGTAACGATAAATACGAGTTCGTTCAATTACACAAAAATAACGAACGCTTTAGCTTAAAGAGCTCAAAGGCTCATTGTAGCAGAAACAAACATTTCCATTAAATTTTAACCTGCGAAAAGTCAATTAACATGTGTGTTATCTTCCATCCTTCAAAGATCCTGCTTTACATTGTCCGGAAAGGCTCCTCATTTGCCAAGTTTATAGTCTTCTTCTTCTAGGCTTTTTGAATAGGACTTGGTGACTTGTTGCGTATTTTCCATACAAGCAACGTGTCATGCTTATCTTATACGGTATGTATTAACTTTGCTATTACTATAATACTCGGTAACCTGTGGTTATTGTGAAATAAAAGCTTTTATAGCGTTTTAGTTCACCTGAATGTATGCCTCTTTTGCTCCAAATATTTTTATCGAAATTTTATTTTCGAAACCACGCAGTTCCATTCTCGTATTCGTGTTAGGGATGAACTTCCACATTCATACAAAATTGAGCAGATTGAGTTCTTACTGATTTTAATGTTTTCGATGTTTGTTAAGACAATAATATATTTTACAGTGGAGTAAACTTTAGTATATAAATAATATGAAATACTTTTCTACAAGTCAAAAATTAAAAACAGTAATTATTTGTTACTCGGGTTTGATAGCTAAAAGGAACAGCAGTCTCAACGTCAGGTACAGCGAATTGACATAGGAATTTAGTTTCCATGATTCTGTTTATTAGAAAAGCTTCCCTCCCTGTGAAGGTCAACTACTAGCTCTCCCCTTCTGCAGTGGCAAGTGGTGGGAGCTAGGGGAGTTTCCTATCAGGTTGCCTGGAACAGACTTTAATACTTATAACTTTTTTTCTATTCAAACCAGGACTGGAGAAGATTTACGATGTCCGATTTGAAAACTTGTCGCCATAGCGAAGAAACGGTAATAGGTGGAGAAAATCAGTATTCTTATAAGTATAAATTTACCATCGCAAGAAATGGTTTCATTTTCAATTTTATGTACCTGAAAGTCTCACAAATCTACTGCCACCTGTATTTCCAATAATTATCTCGACAGTGCAAAAACGGCATGGCACATCCGCTTAGACAGCCCCATTACCTCTTCCGAATTTCCCCAAAATAGTCTCAAACACTTACAAAACTGACGTTTGTGCACAAAGCCATTTTAACATGTTCAAAAATTAATTTGGGAGGCTGTCTAAACGGCAGCCTTCCACCAACGCCCATTAACATGAAAATGATCTCAATCGTTATTGTGTCGCCTGTGCATGTTTCTCCATACAAAATTGTATTGTGTCCAACCGGAAGTGTAAGATATTTGTGTATCTAGTTTAGACGGCAGCCCCCATCAACGCCAATTGACGTGAAATTGCTATCAATTGTTAATGCATCGTTTGTACACTCTTGTGCACACAAAATTCTCGTGCACACAAAATTGAAAAAGTGAGATACTGACATATCTAGTTTAGGCGTCAACTCCCTCCAACATCGATTGATTCGAAAATGGTGTCAATCATTACGGAAAATTTTCCTTAGCACACAACCAGCACTCTGATATTGTAGTATCTATAAAGGCAACCAAGAAAGTTCTGTCGCTTTTTGTGGAAGTTTCTGTTCAATTAGCAATCATACCGTGTGTTGAATTCGAAAGGTGTTAAGACGAAGGTCAGTTGTTGGTGTGGGTCTATTCAACATACTACCTGGTTGTGGCAGTTTAGTTACACAGTGAACTTGCATAAGGACAGACTGAACATAGGAGACCTCTACAGAGCGTTCTAAGGGCGTTTGTGCTGTACGAGTTCAAACTGGGGTCAAACGCCGCTGCAGCGGAGTGGATGATATGCCAGGCCTTTGGTGAAGGTATCGTGATTACGCGGGCAGCGCAGCTGTGATGAAAACTCGAAAACGAACCACATGCCGGAAGACCAACACATGTACAAAATGAGTATCTGCAGGCAGCAACTGAAGCGAACAATGCCCAGACATGTGATGAACTGGGAATACAATTCCGTGTGAGTGGAGAAACCATTCGGCAGCACCTCCATAAACTTTGGAAGCACTACAAGTTGGGTTGATAGATTCAACATGATTTGACTGCGAGCCAAAAGGCAACGCGAACAGAAACCTGTTTCTTTGCTGTCTAGTCTGAGGAAAGAGCCATCTGTGGACAGGGTGTTGACATGTGATGAAAAGTAAGTCCTGCACGAATCTCCATGGCGCCGCCATCATCGGTTAGCATCCCACGAACCGGTTCCAAAACAGCCGAAAGGAGATGGTCCTCCTGTGTGTTAGGAGGACTGCTTGCGGCTTCGTGCAACAGGAACTGTTACCAACTGCTCAGAACATCAATGCAACTATGTACCGTCAACAATTGAGCCGTGTTCAAGAAAAACACAAGACTCTGTAGGCAGTACTTCTGAATCGCAAAGGGGTCCTCCTGTTTCAGGACAACGCTAAGCTCCACGTGGCTAGGATGGCCCGGAACACTATTCTATGCCTTGGATTGGAAACACTATTGCATCAAGTGTACTTCCCTGACACTGGTTCAAAATGTACTTGGTATCTTCTTCGCTTCACGGCCCACCAAATTCTACCGCAATGGAATCCCTGACCTTCCGGAACCTTGGCAGAAGGCCACCGATACTGATGGGGACGACTTTTGATCTTCCAGGTGCGTCTTAGATGACATATCGATGTTCGAAGGTGGTGGGCGGAAAAGCGATAGAACTTTCTTGGTTACCATTATAGTTCATGCCACAGACTTCTTCCAACAGCAATGGGCGCCATAATGGTCTCAATGATTAGTGGATAATTTGCTTACGTTTGTGCGTAACAGGAAGTGTGAGATATTGGCTTATCTAATTTAGGCGTCAATTCTTACTAACGCTGATTGGCGTAAAAATTGTCTGAGTTGTTAGTGCATCATTTTTTGTACGTTTTTGCATCAAAGCAACTTTGTTTGTATATGAAAGGGAGTGTAAGATTTTGTCGTTTCTCTACTTGGTCACCACCTTCCCCAAACCTTCCGATTGACGCCAAAATAGTTTTGGTTCGCTTTTCGGCTTTTGGCTCTAGCCTAGCCCTCAAAGGACTGCAACGATTGGAGCCAAACTTGCTCCATAGCTCTCTGGCCTAGTATTAACAATCAAAGATATAAATTTATTTATTTGCATAAGACTTATGCAAAAGGGGACAGAGGGCACATTCTGTAAAATTTCTGATAATGAAAAAAAAACTCCTTTACTACTGAAGTTATTCCCCATGAAGCTCTGAAAAATAACTTTTTTTTTAAATTTTATTTTCCTATTTGGCGGGATAACAGAGGGCATATTCCCGAGGTGTGTTTCGATTTTCCCGTTATTATTGCGTTTCCTCTTCTTTTTTCATTCCATCATTTCACTAGTTGTCATCATCATAATCGTAGGACGGAAAGCTAAAAAAAAGTTACTTTTTCTTAAGGTTATTACTGTATATGTGACTGAATACATTACAATATAATTAACTACGAATGTCTCTACGTATTACTGCGAGAAATATTTTTTGTACCTCCTTCTTTGTTTTCCATATATAGCTCTTCTCAAACTGAAGTCTCGCAAAAAATTCAAACTCCTCGTGTAGGCATCTTAATGAACCAAAACAACTCGTTTTCGTTCATCTATAGATCAAATGTTTAAAACGCTGAAACATGTATTTAATTATTTAAAATGAAAAGTCCAGTATTAAATTTCATGCTTTTACCCCAAAGGGATCTCGTATTATTTTAATATTATTATTAAAATTGTAAACCTCATTTCATCTCTTCCACACTGAATTTCCAAAAATTCTTTTAGTGGTCTTTTACATCACAATTCCTGTGTACTGACCAAATTTCAAGCTTGTGCGTTAAGCAGTTTGACCTAGGCATTGAATCAGTCAATCAGAACTTCCTCTATATGTATATATACAACGTTTAGTCGTAAGGCTTGTAATATTCTAGTACAAAATATACCTGCGTTTATTACAGTGCAATGGCTTAGACACTGCTTTTTCTAACTCGTGCTGTTTTGTGAAGAATCGTGATTTTAGAAAGTGTGCTATGGACAAGTAGCAATAATTAAGTAGTGAAAATGATAGGAAATCTCTAAGTTTTACGTCCGAAGATTATGCCTGCTAGCCTAAAGGAGACGGTGATGATAAGAAATGAAGGAAAGGGTGGAATGAAGAAAGTGGGAGGAAACTTAAAAATCCCCGAGAAAACACACACACACACACACGGTGTTTGTCTATCATGAGTAGAGATGCAAGGGCTCGGAAAAAAACCGGCTTTTTTGGAAAAAAACTCGGTTTTTTCTGCTTTGCTTTTTTGCTTGGGAAATTTTGGGCTTTTTTCAAAATACTGCTTTAAATTGATAAAACAGACTTCGTATCGCTTCTCTATAACACAAAAAATAATTTAATTAGTGGTTGATGCTGATAATAATATAAAACATCGAAAATAAACTATGAATTTCGAAAAAAATATTTCAAACAATTTTTCTTCAACATTCTTTGCATTTTGAATTCCACAGGATTAACCAATGTATATAATAAGAATTTTTTAACCTCCTATATAAAAAAGTAAGCAGAGTTGTCAAGAACCGTGGTTGTTTTTGAAAATGCCAAAAACCCGTTTTTTGGGGGGCTTTTTTTGGTTTAAACCAGGCTTTTTTGACTTAGATTTTTTGCTTTATGTATTTATATTACATATTCACAGAAATAAGTTTGTTTCGCCTTGATGTTATTATGCAACAGCGGGGTTATGCCGGAAGAACTCCCATAAGCTTAGAGACGTGCGTTCAGTAAATTTCTTAAGTTGAGAATCTCCCGTCCTAGCCATTGGGAAAATCCCGTCATTACTTGAAATGTAAGACAATAACGGGAAAATCCTGTTATTGCTTTGCATGTAAAATTTAAAGGTCAACGTACCATAATCAGTACGCTAAAACTGAGGTATTAAATTACAAATTTAGTACCGGTACGTAGATATCATTGAAAGTCCAATCCAAGCTAATGTTGGAAGCTACGTAGGCAATCGATAAATTTTGCCAATTTCTATCAATATATTTAAGCAATATTGGCTTCTTTATAAAACAACACGCATTAAGGCATGCAGAAATATACAATTTGATTTGTTTCGTATATTTAGGCTTAACATCCTTACGAAATACCGAGGTTATCAAGGAGAAGACTTTCGCTTAAACTGACATCCGAACCGCTACTTGGGTTACGCATGAAAGAAGGTTTGTGGGTCGACCGAGAATTGAACATGGGACACCTTGATTAAAAGGTGAAAGGAAAAAAAACTATTGCAGGTGGTTTGATATCTGGAAACGTCACCATGAAGTTCACACGATTCGCATTTTTCATTCTTTTTATTTTTGTGGTTTAAACCAGTTATTAAAAAAAAAAGTTGGTGTAAACCAGCCAACCCTAAAAGTAAACACTTCTTTTTAAAGAACACAAATAACTAGCAAAATAGTATGTAGTATTTTTACTTCAAAATATTCCATACCCTCTTTTTGAAACAAAATAAAATTAAAATAAAACATAAGAAAAATACTTAGATTTATATGATACACTTAAAGGCTGCACATCTAGAGCTTTTGGTTCTGTATAGTCTTGAAATTCTACAGTTAAGTTTTATAGAACCACCATCACAGTTTACCCAATCCTCAAGTTTTCTGAATTTTTAACAAGAGGGATTCAACATATCATTACGGAACTCCCCCCTCCCAAAAAAAAAGACTACGGAATATATTTAAGTTAAGCTAAATACAACTGCACAACAAACATGACTGAGTGATTAGCTTTTGAGCTTCTATCAGGAAGTCCGGGATTTAACCATTCTGACAAAGCTTTTCTTTGTTCCATCTGTGAATGTAGAAATAGTGCGTATACTGTGAGTTGGCCGACTTCCTTTCTTATTGTTTTTAAATAGTTATTATTACTAATTACCAGCAGTGACGGTTTTGCGAAGGTTAGGGGGGCGGTCTTTCGGACTGAAGCCCGTTCCCCAAAGTTACGGAATGTCTGCAACAAACGAAATATCTATTATTTATGCCTTTACTCATAAACTTTAAGCTCCCGTCAAATAAAAATTACGAATGTTTAAAAAAACTAAACATTAGTAAGAAACCCTTCCAAAAATACTTTTCTAAATCCGCCACTGATTCTCAGTATAAAATGATTTTTTAAAGTTGTATCCGGAAGATTATTGCTAAACATATAAACGAAACGAAATATTAGTTATGCCTGTACTCATAAACTTCAAGCACTTCCCAAATAAAATTAGGACTTTTTAGGAAACGAAACAATCAGAAAAACCCCTCCTAAAGTACTTTTCTAAATCCGCTACTGATTATTTGTATAAATTGGTATTCAAGGTTGTGTCCGGAAAATTATTGCTAAATCACTTCACAGCTACAGTATAACAGATATGTGGAAGTACGGTTTGACGGATATATTGAAAAACGTACGCTTTGACGGATAAATAGGAAAACGGGCAAGTTTAACTTTTGCGCTAGAAGCTAGAGTACTAAAAGCTCTTAGAAATGAAACACAGATGACAAACTAAAGAAGAAAAAAATGTCTATAACTCAAAAGTTAAAATAAAGTTAAATAGCCTCTAAAATTACCCTCAAATACTACATTCTTCATGTTAGCTTTAATTCGTAAAACATGTGCTCCATCCATCTTGATGGTGAATTTCAGAGCGAAATATCACATTCAGGTCATGAAATTCTTATCTAACTATAGAATATACTATAAGAAAGCTATTTAGATAGAAAAATCATGAAGTTGAAAAAAGCCAAAATTTCCAAAATTCTCGTTTTTTTTTCCAAAAAAGCCGGCTTTTTATGTGAAAAAAACCATCGATTCAAAAAAGCCGGCTTTTTTGCATCTCTAATCATGAGATTCACTTGGCGCGAGCTGGAATCGAATTTAGGACCTCATGCAACAGAGGCTACAATGATCAAGTAGCAATCCGAAGCAAGATCAGGACTATATACTGGGTGTGGCATAAGTTCGATGTCACCATATTCCTGAATATTTGTTCTGATTTTATAGATGAGTGAAGTTGTGTCCTTTCCTGTTGCATACATCTGCTCCAACTATTCTGAATAAAAGTCAGCATTGATGATACAACCGTTAGAAGCGAACTCGGAGTGAATTACCTCCTCATAATTCCACCACACATACAGAGCATAGGATCAACTTCGAAATGGACCTGATTAATAACTGGTTCTGGATATTGACACATGTTCGATCATTATTTCTGCACATTCGGATTTCTAAAAGAACGTCCACTTCTCGTCACGTGTAACAATCCGTTTTAGGAAACCACATTACGTATTGTCTGCACACATCCGCTCTCCCCTGTCCTCATGCTCAACTTATGTGGCATGTTCTGGTAGCTCCCGAGTTCATGAAGGTAGCGCACCATGACAGACTCAGACATGTCGAATTGGATGCATTGTCCTAAATGGCATATCGTATGACTTCAGAAGCTGTTGCCCTGGGGTGGTCATGCCCTTGCTGATCTTCGACATTTTTACAACCTGCACGAAGTTTCTGTAACCAACAAGTTGATGTGAAGTGGTTCACTGAACTTTCCCCTTTCACATGACAAATCTTTTGGGTTGCTGCCGAAACGTTATTCTCGAGTTCGAACTTTTAGAATAACATTTCAGGTGAGCTCTCATCGTCACTGTCACTAAAGACTGATTGAACATACTGACAGAGTGGCGGCCGTATTACTTAGGTAGATGATCCAAATGCAAAAATACCTCTTGGGTGAATGTGATCGATTATGATCGATCAGGAAGTACACACGCACCTGCTGTTTAGGCTATGAGAATATTATAAGACATAACTCACTCTTATATATAAATTGATAAAATTTAGTCAGTTATTCTTTTAAATATAATTGAACATGATTTACCATGTTGTTTTGTAAATTTTACCTCTGTGAAGGCCAAATTTTGAAGTCTAATTTTCTTACGGTCGTAATTGTGCACCTGGCTTAACGGGATGATCTACCTTTTCTCGGCACAAAAATTTTTATATTGGACCTTATGGGGAGAACATGGCTACCGAATTTCCTCAGTTTCTAAGGAACTAGGTATCTCTAATGGGAAAGAAAAATTTTGCAGCATTCTACAGAAGTTTATTAACGGGTTGAAATACTTAAATTGTATATTTATCTGCTAGTTTAGTAGAAATAAATTATTAAAAATTAAATAAATTAGTTTCTTTTTATACAAATTATAATATGTCTAACTTTGGAACCAATTATGGTAGAAAGATCAACTTTTTTTGTTTTATTCCTTGAGAAGAAACGACTCTAATAGTTTTAATCACAACCATATCTGATACGCCAATTAAAAAATAGTATTTTAATATAAGTATTAAAGTCCACCTGTCAAGAAGTTTGACGAGGGTAAGGCATCCGCGCCCACCCTTTTCTTCTGTTTTCGTCCCGAGAGATATGAAGGGACCGTTTTCACAGCAGGTGTCAATGTGAATGTAAACATCCTGTCCTCATGTTCACTAGCCCAAGTTCGGCCACTTTCTCTCTCTTTTTTTCTCTCTCTCTTTTCCGAGGAGGTGTTTCTACCCTGTAAGAAAATTATAGATATGTAGAGAAAATGGTGATAAATTATTTCTGATAGCCAGATGATAGACAAGCATTCTAAAATGCCTTCGAATTCCAAAAATGTATCGACCATAACTTTACCCTCTGGTTATTTTCAGGAGGCAAAAGTTATAGGTATTATTATTATTATTATTATTATTATTATTATTATTATTATTATTATTATTATTATTATTATTTGGAGTTAGAGTGCAAAGCCACGAAGATACAAATGGCTCCATTGGCTAAACATACACATAGCTGCCCCCATTCAGAACATCCCTTTGTGCGTTAGAAAACATGCTATAACAATGCGCCCCTCGCAAAAATCTAATTCAACTCTTATTGACCTCAGCAGCGCTTACTAATAGCGTAAATGCTATAAATCAGGCATTTGCAAGTAGGAACAGGGATTGGCCGAATCACAGAAATCTTACTGTCGTCACGGGCTGTAAAAGTTAATATATGACATTTTCACAAGAAATAATTATCGGATAATTTAATAACGGACAATTTCGCGGGCTGTATATGTTTGTATGTATGTATGTGCGTGTCGTGGATGAATAGTTACGCTCATCCCTTATAATCAAGGAGTCCCTTGTTTGATTCCCGATGAAGACACAAGTGGTTCGGATCCTACGTTAAGCTGTAGGTCCCACCCATAGGACATCATCATTCTGAAAGTATGTTCTTTTCTGCGTATCCTGCTTCTTGTTTCAACTCTTTAGGATAAATCGAGACAAACTGACAGTGCGTAGTCTTAGCGGGGTAAGCGCGGAAAACGAAAAAGTCAAAGAAAAAAGGGCTTTGCTCCCTTGTCCCCATATAACAATGCACAGTATGGACACCGTTCCAAATGGGTCTTATAGGAACTATCATGGCAACATTTTTGTATAAGACAATTGATGTGTGTCGTCTTCATGGTTGTCTGGGGACAAATAAGGGCAAACATGTTTTTCAATAAACAAATAAATAAATAAATAAATAAATAAATAAATAAATAAATAAATAAAAGAAAACGTGCATTTTTCAATTCCCATATCCTCGTCCTAAGAAGGCGCTTAGCGCAACGAGCCTAAACTTTAAATGCTTTGAAAGTTTGTTCTTTTTTGCGTATCCTGCTTCTTGTTTCAACTCCCTAGGACAGTGAAGATTTCGGGGGGGAATTCTCCCAAGAGCTACGAAATTCACCCTCGGGTGCCTGAGATCTTCGCAGAAATTTCTGTGGAGCACGCAATTTTTAGTCGCTTTCCCCCCTGTGCGTGGTGCCTCCGGAGGAAATGATCTGAAATTAACACTGCTATAGGATAATTGGAGATTGGCTTACAGTGCTTAGTCTTTGCGAAGTAAGCACGAGAAAACAGAAATATCACAAAAAACAGGGCTTTTGCTCCGCTGTTCCCCCGTGAAAATGCACAGTTTACACACAATACAGGTTGGATCTAACAGGGCTATTTAGAGAACGTCTTATAGAGCATTTGGTGTGCAGCGTTGTCTGTGGACAAGGAGGCAAAGCCGTGTTTTTCATTTAAAAAAAAATGGAGTATTTTAAATTTCCCTCGCCCCCTCAGGAGACGCTTCTTCAATGAGACCGTATCCTGCCTCTTTCTCCCATTCTCTAGGCTCTAGGCCAATTAGGACTGACAGGCATTTTAATAAGTCCATTACTTGGTTGACTAGTAATTAGCCATCATATTGGCTGCCATATTGGATTTAGACAAATGTTCTCTCATGTTACCATGTAAAATATGTCTTGTCGTGATGAAAGCTAACAGAAAAAGTAGGTTTCGTTTAGTCCTGAGGAAGTACGCTACATCCTAGAGTAATGCGTGCATATACGCACTTGTAACTTTGTACAGTTAATCGTTAGACAACAGTGTTGCCAGGTTGTAAGGTTTCTAAGTGGCAATAAACAATGCCATATTTAAATTCATCGGCCTCAGAAAACTATAGTTCGACACCAAAATTATCTTTCTAAGTGCTTTGGTTCACGATCTCTCTCTTTATATATATATATATATATATATATATATATATATATATATATATATATATATATATATAGAGAGAGAGAGAGAGAGAGAGAGAGAGATTTACGGGCGGCGGCCATATTAGAAAATGACGGCTACCAGGAAAACACCTGAAATTTGAAATATATTCCCAAGACATTATTTAAAAAAAAAACTTAGGGGACATTTTTTACGGACACCTATATGTGGGGGCCAGGACTTTACATTGTCGGAATCCTGTGGGGGCACCCCTCTGCCCCCTTCCCTTCACCACTACTGTGTGCTATAATATTTGTCCGGTATGGAAAAATATCCCAAAATAACAGCGTTTTCTGATATATACTGTTCTTCCCGCGCACTCTAGAATGCATCTTGATGAACTTCCAGAGGTAACGGGGAAAAGAGGATACTTCACACCACATCCTCCAGTCTCTTAGTATGGAACCATTGAGGGAGACAAACTCTATAAAGCTAACAGTATTTGGCAGCTGACAGGTAATCTCCGAAACTGGTCGAGAACCTGTTTCATTCAGACATCCACCCCCTTCCCCCTCCATTTCACCAACCCCCGCCCTTTCTGCGGCCAAGCTTAGAGTGGGGCGTGACTTACCCTCGTCAAACTTTGACAGGTGGACTTTAATACTTATATTAAAATACTATTTTTTAATTGGCGTATCAGATATGGTTGTGATTAAAACTATTAGAGTCGTTTCTTCTCAAGGAATAAAACAAAAAAAGTTGATCTTTCTACCATAATTGGTTCCAAAGTTAGACATATTATAATTTGTATAAAAAGAAACTAATTTATTTATTTTCTAATAATTTATTTCTGCTAAACTAGCAGACAAATATACAATTCAAGTATTTCAACCCGTTGATAAACTTCTGTAGAATGCTGCAAAATTTTTCTTTCCCATTAGAGATACCTAGTTCCTTAGAAACTGAGGAAATTCGGTAGCCATGTTCTCCCCATAAGGTCCATTATAAAAATTTTTGTGCCGAGAAAAGGTAGATCATCCCGTTAAAACGTATGCACACTCTTTTTTTTTGCCTTGATCACAACACAAATTTATGAGGATGCTTCCAGTAAATATATTTGTATATCTGTACAGCTGTAAAGTATATCTGTATTCTCTTTGTGCAGTTTGTAGGATGTCTAGGCGGTAGTTGATTTCAGACCACGTGCGTTGAAAATTGTGGGGTGTTACGCCGATGAAGTCTACATTAAAACAGATCTTTAGAATGTTGAACATCCATTAATGTCTTTAATGAAGCTCCATAAGCATTATTCATATGGAATTATGTTTGGAGGACTGGATGGTTCTTCTATTATAATATCTACATATAATTATCTTGCCGGGAAATTATTAGCATGAACATCAATGAACAATTGTTACCCACGGGACAAATCGAGAAAAGAAATAAAGTATTCTCGGCTTTTTTTTTTTTTTTTTTTTTGTAGAAGTATCGTCTAGTCTAGATTCTCGTAGGATTATTTCTAGTCTCGTCTTGATTTTCGGCAAGTTTCATATCGTTTCGTTTCGTACGGTAAATGCATATTCAGTACACTCCTTACTATCTGGGCTAATGTGCCGGAAGGCCAGGCAGGATAACAAAAAAGCATGATATACCGGAGTACTAGAATTACTCACTTCTTATCTCATCCGTATTTTAAAACACACTTCTTATATCAAATCTTGATTTTATTAATATTTTCTGACCTGTTAGTGCAGATCAGTACTTTACAAATATTTGCTATTTATTGTACTATACGTTTATAAATATATTACAGAAATAAGAAAATCAAGGATAAAGATATTGTACACATTTTAAGATAAATTTGATAATATCTAACTTAATTGCAGGAAACGTAAAATAATGTAAACGAGGTTTTCTGAACTCTTTTTCTGAGGTACTATCGTAAGTAGTACGTACCACCAACCAGCGTGGAACCCAAGTTGAGAAAACATGATGTGCTTTGTACATACATATAATTTTAAAATGAAGAGAATATCAATGTTGATAAATGAATACATAAGTGTGAAAAGACATGCCCAAAAAGGTCAAAACTTAGTTTTTCTTAGCACTTGAAAACGTCCTTGATAGATGACTGTTTCTTCTTGGCACAATTGCTATTTTTAAATGAAATATTCACAATTATAGTAGATCGTTAATATATATTCCTCATTTTATTGCGAAGATTTTCTTAAAGCAGGGGCGAGTCCAGGACGGACTTTTGGAAGGGGGGGTTGTAGTACTGCTACTTAGAATTACTTTCATGAGCTCCAAATTATGGGATGGGTTTTATTTATATATAAAATAAGAATGTTTCCTCTTCTGTGGAGGGGTGATTGCCCTGATCGCCCCCCCCAACTGGATCAGCATCTGTTTTAAAGTGGGCTGGTTAATATGAAGTCTGGATAGTTTCGGGCTTGATATTCGAGAATCTGTCCTTGACTTCTACAAATAGTGCAAACAGTAGACTTGGTACATTACTTTTTGATGAGTGACCAGTGATGGTCCATGTCAAAATTCAACATGACTCACGTGGCTCAAATTGAGGTGATAGTTCTCCTGGAGGCTTTCAAGTATATACTATCTGATGCATTGCAGGGTATTCCAATGTCGTATTTTGATGTATTGAGCAAAATTAGAGTAAGAATTATGGTGCTTTGACACATACCAGCGGCATAAAACATACTTATTGTATACTTTGTTAATATCACTCGAAAGTTTAGGTCTATGTCTTTGTAGATATATACGTCATGGGAAATATATCTGCGCAATTTTATATTTTCGTGCTTCAGGAGACAGAAAACCAAAATACGTTTTTTTGTGAAATCATATTCAGCGTAACTAATTAAACTCGGTCTTAGAGAGCCCTAAAGATTCGAAACATTAATGACAGCGAGGATTAAGACAATGTGAGCTAAAATACAATGAAAGATTGGTTTTAAAAGAAAATATGTTCTGGTGACTTAGGCTTGAAGAACAAGAAATATCATTAATGTAATTCTATTGTTGACAAGGACCTACGCAGGGGGTAGGTCCGGGAGGTCCGTAGCCTCCACATGAAACCCCTACTTTTTCCATAAATTTAGTACTATTTCAGGGATGTTTTCCTAAGTTTATATTATAAAATTGAAAATAACTATGTTTATGACCTTTAATCTTTTCAATACCCTACCGACCTTGATCAAATTTTCAACATTCATGATATTCGGGCCAGGGCGGCGGTAGACAGCCCAAAAATATAGGGGGGCCCGATCCAATCATATTATAGTTTGCGACCGTATTATAGTTCGTTTGCAAGCCTATCGTGAAAATTTTAGGCGGGGGCAGAAAAAATTTAGGGAGGTGGCCCCCTAGACCCCCCTGGATATGGGCGTGGTTCGAGCCTGGAGTGTTTTCATTCTTGTCACTTTGACGGTTGAACTCAGAGGATGGGAGGAGGGGGAATTATAAAAAAAAAATACAATTTAATAACTCTTGAACCACCCAACCGATCTCAATCAAACTTTAAACATAGATAAGGGTCGGGCCTGGAATGTTTATGTCATTTCAATTATATACATAAAAAATAATTAAAACTTAGAAAACTTAATAACTCTTGAACCACCTGACCGATTTCGATCAAATTTTAAACCTAGGTTAAGTTCAAACCTGAGATGTTTTTTTTTTCTTTTTTGCTATATCACTTCGATGGTGTAACTTAATTGAGAGGGAGGGGGAGAGAAATTTAAAAATGATAAAAAATGACCGATTTTAGTGTAAAATCTATAGTTTTTGGGGTCGCTGAGATCAACAGTGACACATCCGCTGCTGTTTAAATCCAATTAGCCTCGAAGCTTGGGAGAGGGAAAGAGGAGGGCGATATATATATATATATATATATATATATATATATATATAATGATGTAAAATGACCGATATTAGTGCTGAATCTATAGGTTTCTAGGTTGCTGAGGTGAACTATGACACTTCTGATATCGTTTAAGTCCTAATTCAGCCCCGCAACTTCGGGGTGGGGAAGGGTATATATACATACACACACACACACACACACACACACATATATATATATATATATATATATATATATATATATATATATATATATATATATATATATATATATATATATATGATCGAAATGACCAATATCAGTGCCAAATTCATAGTTTTCGTGGTCGGTGAGATGAACAATGACATTTCCAATGCCGTGCTCCAAAACTTGGGAAGGGAGGGTGATATATAAAAAATCATAGAAAATGATCGATATCAAAGAGCGCTTTAGTAATATTAAAAACTGACTGACTAACGAAACATATTACTATTTTTTTCTTAATTTAACCCAGCAAAGCAGGTAATTGATGGTAGTTTTAATATAATTTATCTTCATGTGGAATTTGGACCTCCTAAAAGCTATTTACCCCTCCCGAAATAAATCCTGTGTACGTGCCTGGTTGTTGGAGACTATGAATTGAAGCTGGTACCTGAAGCAGATCTGCGGAAGGCGACAAGATAGGTTGCAGAGAAACTAAGTGTTGATCATTCGGCTGTAGCATGTCATTTGGATAAATCAGGAAAGGTTAGAAACGGGCAAATTGATCAAGAATCGATAAAATCGACGCTTGCCTACTCTACACTGCTGCTACTTCTGCGCTTCGAAAACGGTCAATTTATTGAGTATATTCATTCTAAAGATTGTACAACAACAGACATCTTATGTCATTTTATTGGTGAAGTAATACATGACCAGTCGATCTATTTGCAGGATCACCATAATTTTAACTACGAAAAACGGGAAAATTTTGAACAAATAACTCTTGTGGCCTATTTTCCTCAATACTTGACTTCAGTTTCGTTCTTAGATGCAATACTACATAATAATCTGTATATTTTATATATTTCAAGTTATACAAACATATTCACATCAACTTTACAACCTATTATTCAAGTTACTACTCTCATGTATCTACTCAACATTAAACTCAATTCTATAGAGGTCTAAGTATTTTTGAACCCGTATTTACAATTCAGGCACAATTGTAACAAGTGTTCGAAACATTTTCTTTTGACCTAAACGTAAGTTCTGAAAGTCAAATGTCATAATAATACAAATCTAATTTTATACACTGGACTACATGTTTCGACCGTAAGTTAATAAAATGCCAGACTCGTATGTCCGGTCGGCATGCCGACGTGGCACCCAAAAGTTTTTGAACTCTAACCAGTGCAAACACTAATGACACCTTGTTCATACACAAATGACGAAATACCCTACTCCTACTAAAAATTAATATCTGCTCATGGTAAAGATGTAATGTAACGCGTAACGACTACAGTCGTATTTTAGAACTGAAGAAATAAGTAATTATGTGAAGCAGTAAATAGAAGATTAAGTATAGTATGTTCAATTTTACTAAAGAAAGAAACTCAGTGCACGTACGCGACAAACAAAAAAGAAACTACTTTCTTTTTCTTTTCCTAATTTATTTGATTAATTTCGAAATACAAACTACATATCCGTGATATATTTAGTCTACATGACATTTTTTGGATTAAACAATGAATTTTTTCTTCAAGAATCGAGATTTTTTTTTATGGTTATCGCTATCAAAATCGTTATCGTTAGATTGATAATTATCGTTTCCTCTCGTATCTCATTTCGAAAACAAGGCGAAAATTGTAATGTTTCTGGTCTCGTCTGAAATTTGGAAATACACACTTGAAGTTTCGACTCTCGTTCTTGAGATGACAATCGGGACAATATCGGAAAGTGTCTCTCCTAGTAAGGTAGTGAAATTGGCCCTTGACACAAATTGGGTTGTTATAGACCAAAAGGTTACCCTTTACCTAAAACTACCTAAAAAAATGACCTCCTACCCCTTCTCTTGCCGAGTTATCGTATCAAACATGCTCAAGATTGATTTTTTTTTTTAATTCGGTGGGGGTGGTCGAAATATTTTGAAAGTTTCAAATATTATATATACTGCCTAGGTGCATACGTGTATTTTTTTTTTTTACAAAACCATTGATGCGCATTTTCTTTGTTTTTTGCGTGTTGATTGTTTTAAATGTAGAAAACAATTTTGGGGGAGCACACGTCGCTGATTTTTTTTGGTTAAAAATTTTCCTATACCCTGAGGTACAACATACATTTTTTAGGCCTGAAACTGATGGGAATATTGTCAAAAATAAAGAAAACTGAAAACAGACGATTTTTCTGCAGTTTTTAACCATTCTTGGGTCCTCAAGGTGAGGGCCCCTTCAAACAATCCTTTGCCAGAGTTCACAATTTTCCCTTCTCTTGCGTCCCTTCTCATTCTGTCGTTCAACAAAAGTACATAGCAGGCATATGCCTATCATGTTTCCTCAGGTACATGGGAATGTGCCCAGCATGTGGCTTATGCACCACAAACCACTAAAGTATCTCCCTCCTAAGCGTTCTATTTCCATTACTTAGGGCCCAGGTCACAAGCATTTATGAGAACGCCTAGCCAGATGCAACCCAGCTAACACGTAAATTTTCTAGGCACTGACGGCAGTTGCTAGACCTGATCCAGGTGTTTATGCAGGCAAACTTGCAAAGTAGGTGACTAACGAAACAGTTATCCATTCTAAGATGAATCTCTATGGCTCGGGTCGTGTTTTACAAAGAACACCATATATTAATCTCAATATTGCTGTGTATGTAATGCATTATTTCTTTATATACTGTATGTTTAGAGAAATAAAAATACTGACAATTCATTTATCAGGAAATGCTTGAAAGTAGCTGAAAATATCAAATCTAGAACAACAGCTGGAAGTAAGTTTGTAAATGATTGCCTCCATTCAGAAACCTTCTCCAATTCTCCTCATTCCAACATCATTTTCTTTCTGGAGGAGAGAAGATCTTTCTTGTCACACCGAGTATGTATTGAAATTAAAATTGAAACATTTCAAAAAGTTTCAACCTGGCTGGGATTCAAAACCGTGCCCGCCGAACAGAAGTTCAATACGCTAACCACTTACCTACCCCGACAAATTAATTAAGGGGACAAGATTGACAAATTTGACAATAATATACGAATATATATTATTTATAGTGCCCTAATAGTAGACATTATTTTAAAACGGGCCTGAGACTCATTATTGTTTTAACTTTTTTGTGTGATGTCCTGTTTATGTAATGTAGTGAACCTGTTTGATCCTTCACTTATAATTTCATTTTCGTATCGTATATGGAGTAAGACAATTTTGTCTTGAAATGGGAACTACTCAAACGACGGGAGCTTCCGTGGGGGCCAGTGCTCCCCTGCCAACACAAGTTACGGCCCTGCGTCGTAGCAATATGTTTTTTTCTAAATTGGAAGATTTCGTTTACGTAATTGATTTTGTAATTCTGTTATTCCTTTATTATTATTATTATTATTATTATTATTATTATTATTATTATTATTATTATTATTATTATTGCAAAATCGATATTTGGCTACATATTTTATATTTTATGAATTTTCTGATTGGATTTCAAGTCTTTTTGTTGAATAATAAACACACTCCAGTTTACGGGGTTTGGGGGAGGGAAATATTATCCTGTTGCTTCTCATTTGTTTACTTGAACGCTACACCAAGCCCGGATACTAAATTTCACCTTTCTATATCTACGGGAAGTACCCTAAAGGTTGTGATGATCATAAGAGAATAAGTGAATAAGTGATTAGATCAATAAACTTTGCGTATTAACATCATTTAAAGTCTCAGGTTGTCAGAAAATTCATGCCGTATTTCGGTAAAATATGACAAATGATGGTCTGTGGATATACTAGAGTTATTTGGATCATGCAATAGCTTGTCATGAATAGCGAATATGTTGAGCATTTTGCTTAGCAATATATCTCCTTGCTTGGTTTGGTTTTACAGATTTGATCAGAGATGGCGTGGCTCAATGAAAACTTGACCCACCACCCACCGTGACCCACTCTGACCCATGATCCACCACCCACCTTGGCCCACACTAACCCACTCCGACCCACCACCCACCATGAACCACTGACCCACCAAAACATATCGTCATCAACTCTGACACATGATCCACGTCCTATTTTCTACCGACTAAAGTGTTTATACTTGTAATAAAACCAGGTCGTCAAATTCTAACTAATCGGAGTTTGAATTTCTACTGTCAATCGCTCAATCACCGCTCTGTTGCAATAATGATGCATCTGACCTTTACGATATAAAATGGTAAAGAGTTTGTCATTAGAAAAATTACGATGAATTTCAATTAAATTATAACGGTCTAATCATTTCCTTGTTGAATTATCGATATTTTTCAGTGAAAAAAACGGATGAAATTTGAAAGTCGCAAATCAAGGTAAGTTGACCAAAATACAGAAGCTTACATTATAAATTTTATGTCTATTTTCTCACTACTTTATGGGTTGATTGCCCATTGTTCTTAGCGCTCCATATAATAAACAAGCTTCAGCGATTATTATAAAGCGCATGGTAAACATATATGGATACATGGTCCAAAGCATTATGTTTCTTGTTGAGTTGAGTTGATTTTGAGTTTAACGCCCCTTTCAGCAGCGAAGCTATATGAAAATGGACCTACCTCATGCCGTACACGTCGCCAAAAACCTAGGGGCCTGCTTGTGGGTAAACGTCGATCGCCCATATGGAGATGTCGAAGGATTGCCGCTAATGTAATACTGGCGGCAGGGTTTCGTCGAGTCGAAACAGATATCTCGCGTCGGGGTGTAGAAGTTACCACCATGTAGCATCGAGGACTTTGTTTCGGTCCGCGCTCCTTCGACCAACACGAACTATCGCCAGTCATGTACATGCGGTTACTATTATATATTATTTTTTTTCTTGACGAATTGTTCCTAAAGTGAGCTCCAGGGATGAAGAATAACCTCTACTTCAACATCATTAAATGAAAAATTTTGAGTGCGATAATTGTACGAATTTAGATGGTAACTGTCGTCGATCATTAGAAAGTGAGTATGGGAGAACGATGAATTAAGGTAAATAGGCAGGCGTCATATTGTTATAAAATTACAAGGCGAACACACTTTATCTTATCCCAAACGTTTATCCTCTCACATACAGGGTTAAAGCAGCACTCTGATTGACCAAATTTAAAAAAAAAATCTCAAAAACTTATCCCTTTACAAGCGATATCTCTTTCATCGCTTCCGACGCGAAGTGGGAAGAACACCCGCCCAGTAATCATAAGGTTGGTGCTCCAGGCCCCAGCGGATTATTTTTTTTTTAGTTTTTTAGACCCATAATAATGTAAACAAATCGCACATGTAGACGATTTAACATATTTGGTGGGAGTAATTTTGTTCATTTGCGTTTTGTCGCGTCAGAAGATGCTGTCTACAATGCAGTGAGCAAAGAGGGTCGGTGGGTGAGAGTGCGTCATTGTGAGTGGTGGGTCAAGGTGGGTGGTGTGTCGCAGTGGGTCACGGTAAATGATGGGTCGCAATGGGTACATGCTGTTGACCAACGACCCACTGACACACTCAGAAAACTCAATCCCTTTGACCCACTGACCCACTACAACTCTGGATTTGACACCACATAGAAGATGGAAGACCAAAAATTGCATGTTCACCATATTTTATTGTTTTACTTCAGGGAAGGAAGAACACGCGAATAGTGTTTATGAATTTTAATGTCCTCCATGTTTCTGTGTTTTTGTCTCTGTTCTTAAAGAGTTGAGTTTAGTTGATTTTAGTTTAGTGTCCCTTTGAGCAGCGAGGCTATATGAGCCTTGACCTTTTGATTAAAGTGGAATCCGAACCACATGAGCTCCCGCCGGGAACCGAACCTGTTCTTAAAGAGTTACCAGAAAAATTGTAAAAGTGAGTAAAACGCATCAAAATAGTAAACAAGGTACTGAAAAAGGTTCGTTAAATTAGTTAACTTAAAAAAAAATAATCCAGTGCCCTGAAACACCAGATTCCAATGAATGTATTTAATAAGTATCTGTCCAATGCCTTGCCGTGAAATATCAGGGACCGAAGCGAGACCATACGACAGCGCCTCCGTACATAGGAGTTGCCAATTTAAAGTTGACTTCTCTGAACTATTATTTCTGCACAATACTATTTTATCATGACTGAAATCAGAAAAAAACAGCATTATTACACAGGAATCGTAAAAGTGTGTAATTACTGAATTCACTGCAGCTCCATTTCTTTCCTTCTCCCAGAACAGTGATGTCTTAGAGTAATGGCTTAAGAGTTAGTTTCAAAATATTGGGGACGCGAGTTCGATTCCCGCTGTGGCAATTCAAAAAAATATATAATTTGCAGTACTGATAATTCCGAAGCCGAATGCCCGAGATCACTCGGCTAGTGCCACTGGCTCATTTTACACAAATTCCTCATATGAATATAAGAAAATAACCTAGTAGTTATGGAACATAAACATAGATCTGTCTATTTCTACACGTGTCTATACAATTCAAAGAACTTGAAAATAATTTCTGTCGTCTTTCCTTCTTTGGAAATTAGAAGTTAGGGTAAAGACGAAATGTAATGTAAATCGGGAAAAATCTCTGCAACCGATGACCAGCGCCGTATCTTACATTCTTTTCTGGGGGGCAAGCATTAATAAGCTTATTTCCCCCCCTAAAAAGTCTTGTTTTTCTAATTATTGGGCCCCCTCTTCCAAACCGTCTCTTAATCTTTATGGGCCCCCGGAGCCTGTGGGTTCTCCCGCACTGCAAGGTCTGCGGTTCCGTTAGTTACTCCCCAGGCCCATTCCATACATGACAAAATTATTAAGGGAACAATATTGATAAATCTCAAAGCCATACGAAAAAATATTACTGAAATGGGTCCAGGGGTCCAGGACTCATTTTTGTTCTATTTAACTTTTGTGTGGTGTTTCGTTTATGTAATGTATCGACCGTATTTGATGCTTCATTTATAATTTTATGTTTGCTTCGTATATGGTGTAAAAAAATGTTGTCTCGAAAAGGGCCCACTCGAACGGGGGGGGGGCTTCCCTATGGGGCTTTTGACCCCCACAAATTACGGCTCTGCCGATGACGTATCCTAAACTTGAAGAACATTTAGTGATATTTTCCTCATTAAGGAACGTCTATATAACTTGTTTTTGAGTTAAACAAGGAAATCTCAAGTAAGTCATTAAGACACTCACACAAGTTGCTTATATTTTCTTATTTATATTTTTATTTATATTTTGTTCATATTTGTTTGTTTTTGTTACATTTGGGTATCTTGTTTATATTTTTACATGAAACGATTTTAACTAGGTATTAATTTTGTTAGAAGGTTAAGTAATGCGGTAAGTGATTGGTTAGCGCATTCAATTTCTATTCGTTAGACACGGGTTCGAATCCCGGCCACGCTGATACTTTTTCAAATGTTCTTGTTTCAATTCAATTTTAATGCATACGCAGTGTGATAAGCAAGATCTTCTCTTCCCTAATAAGAAAAATTTGTTGGAATAAGGAGAATTGGAGAAGGTCTGTCAATGGAGACAGTGATTTAGACTGTGGAGTCTGTCAATGGAAACTGATTTCTAGCAGTTGTTCTAGATTTGATATTTTCGTCTACTTTCAAGCATTTTCTGATTCATGTATGATCAGTGTTTTTATTTCTTTGAATTACAGTATATAATGAAATAATACATTACGTACACAGCATTATTAAGATTAACATATGATGTTCATTAGACAACATGCTCTGAACCAGAGAGATTGATCTCAGAATAGAGAAATGTTTCGTGTGTCATCGACTTACAATTTTACCTGCATACAGACTTGACTCAGTGCTACCAACTGATGTCAGTGCCGAGAAAAGTTACGTGTAAATTGTTTTGCATGTGTCTAGGTGTTCTCACAACTGCAAATTACCTGGACCCCAAGTAACGGAATTAGAGCACTTAGGGGGAGATACCTTTGTGGTTGGGTGTACCTATGAGAGAGAAATCACATGGATGGCAAGTGATAGTCACAGTCTATATCCGCCTTAGGCACATGCCTGACATGTACCTGCGGAACGTGCCTAGTATGTTGCCCATGCCTTAAGCGTCAATGAACCACAAAATTGCTCCACCAAAGTATGTTAAATTGCCTATATGAGTAATGTGTTTACATTAAAGTGAGTCTAAAAAATAAACAAGTAAAAAAAATACAGCCGGCTAGGGTGGGTACGAGCCAACAACCTTTGGATTACTAGCCGCGGGCTCATCCGACTTGGCCATAGAGGGAACGAAGAGAACGTCACTTGAAGAGGGATAAATTGTTGAGGTCTTTTGAATTTGACCAATCAGAGTGCTCCTTTAACCTCGTATTCGACGATGACCGTTCAGGATCAGATAAAATTTGATCGCCATGTAATTTTATAACAAAATGACGAGTGTCTATTTAATTTATTTCATGGTTCTTCCATATTCACTTTCATAAGATCGGCGACAGTTGCCATCTAATAAAGTTGATGCGTTTGTAGCTTCTAGTATGCAATCCCTTAGAAACAGAAGCAACAAATGCATCAAATGTAGGAGACGAATTTAGAAAACCTAAATTTAACATGCCTAACACATCTTGTACTGTTAGGGTATCTGAATCAGTATGTACCTAAAGGACGTACCAAGAACATGACAGATATATGTCCCAAGTGACGACATAAAAACAAATGGCTGTTAGAGCGCGAAACTGAGTCAGGTATATAAATGCTATATTTGTGGTACATAGTTGCAAATATCAATTAGGTGTAACAAGTACCTAAAAGTGTAGGTAGCTGAAATACATACTTAGCTCATGAATATCATATGTGCTAAGTTTCGGGTACCTAAAAAGTAGATGGGACACCTAAATGGCACATGCCTAGCACATCTTGTGCTGTTAGGGTGGCCGCACCCAGTGGCGCTCTCTTTTGTCTGCATCGGGACACGGCGACTCGCTTCCCACAACTGACGTTTCGAATACGCACTATAGGCAGGTATATCCCCTGGTATATACGCCCTGGATGGCATTCGGAAATTCGTAAAATTAACAAAAATGCCAACAGGGATGCAAATAACCATTCGCCCACTCACCCGGGGCGAGTGGTTCATTGGTGCGAACGAGTATTTAATATTGCGCCGAAGGTTAGTAAATGATGTATATTGAGAGATGTGTGCTAGTAGACTTTTTTGTTGGGCTAATAAATATTTGTTGCTTATTTTCATCCCTACATTAAATATTTCAATCAATGTTACTTTTTCTACACTTAGTAAAATTTCCACACATCGTATTAAACCTAAAAGGATAAAAAAAAAAAAAAACACACACACACACATCTGCACACATTTTCTCGCTCACGAAGTTTGGATGGCCTCGAACCTGGGATCTTTGGTTTAGTGTTTACGAAAATACCCGAAGTTGGACTTAAACAAGATGCCTCAAAACAACCATAATCAATGCGCTTAAATGTATTTAATAGGTGTACATATTCGTAAATGAAGAAACGAAACAGCAACGAAATACAGCTTATATCACAAAAAAAAAGGAAAAAGAAAGAAATAAAAAAGAAAGAAAGTAAATTGGCAAATAAAGTACATCGAATCTGAAACAAAACGTGTCTTTTGATATCCCATAGTTATCCAAAAAAAAATTGCTGGTTTCTCTACAATAACAAGGTACGTGGAGTTACTTCGATTTCAGGTAAAGCATAGAAATAGAAGGCGTACTTTTTTTTCGCTGCCTGTAGTGCGTATTCGAAACGACAGTTGTGGGAAGCGAGTCGCCGTTTCCTGATGCAGGTAACAGAGAGTGCCACTGTGTGCGTCCAGTGAAGCAAGCACTGGTAGACACGATGTGTGTGTAACTTTCTTATACAAGAGTCGTTGAAGTGGAAGCACTGTTACGAGATAAATTTGATGTTTCTGTTCCGAAATGGAGACAATCGAATCAGGCGAAGAACGACAGAAGGGGAAGGGACGCAAGAGAAAGGAAAATTGTGAACTCTGGCAAAGGATTGTTTGAAGGGGCCCTCACCTTGAGGGCACAAAAATGGTGGAAAAACTGCGGAAAAACGTTTGTTTTCAGTTCTTTCTTTCTTTTTAACAATGTTGGCATAACTTTCAGGCCTCGGAAAAAAAAACTATATGTTTTACTTAAGTTTATAGCAAAATTTGTAACCAAAAAATCAGCGACGTGTCCCCCCCAAAAAAAATTCTACATTTTTTTTTTGAAATTTTCAACACGCAAACAGAAACAAAAACAAAGAAAATGCGCATCAATTGTTTTGAAAAAATGCATATATACACCTAGCTAGTATCTACAATTTGTGAAACTTTCAAAATATTTCGACCACCCCACCGAAATTTAAAAATATTCAATTTTCAGCATGTATGATACGATAATTCGGTAAGGGAAGGGGGTAGGGGGTCAAACAGTTTTTGAGGTAGTTTTAGGTCAAGGGTAACCTTTTGAGTCAATAACGACTAAATTTGGATCAAGGGCCGATTTCACTATCTTATTAGGAAAAACCCTTTCTCGTCTCGCTGGCGAGACTACCAACAGATACCAAACACTGGGAGAAAATCCCCCATCCAAGTTTTCACCAGATCATGCACCAAAATAATACTTTCTTCTTCGCAGCCACCTTCCAGGAAAATCACTGCAAGACGAGGATAACGTAGAACGAACAATGACCCAGTTCTTTGCCTCCGAAACCGGTGACTTCTTTCAGCGGGGGCTACTGACTTCCTCAATACCTCTATGTACTACTGACAACACAGGCATATGTTGCATGAAATCCATTGCACTGTTCATATTTACAAGTTATTTCGTTTATTCACCTAGTTCTTTATAACCGCCACGATGCTATTTCCACACATCCCAATACCTACTCTATGTTAACTGTTTGGATCACAGGGAAATATTTATTGCATACTCTTATGTTGCACAGAAAGTATTATTTTGTTGTTGAAACTAATTGGATGAATTTCTGGACAAAAGCCAAACACGAATGACTGAAAATATTTTGGCGAGACATCTAGGAAAAAGGAACTAAACTACGAAAAAAAAAACAGTAGAATCGCAACCAGAGTGATTCAAAATTTGCACCACCTATAAAAGTGTGTAGAAAAGTGCATCAATACGCTGCAAAGAGTTAAACCGGTAATACCAGGTATGTGCTAACAGCAGCACTAGACCCTTTACGTTGAAATAACTCGCTAAAGTAGTAGTCATGCTGCGACCACTGATGTGACAAAATTGTCTTGTATTAATACCACAATTTGTTGTTGTTATTGTTTCGTAGAATGTATTAAATTAATTCTTTATTGGAAACCCAAATCTCGTCACTAACGGAAGTGAGGTCATTATACAGGGTGTCCATATAGACTAGGTACATAGGGAAAATAACATTTTAGTCAATTTAATGTTAATGAATAATATTTTCAAAACATGATTTCCATGCTGGTAAATACATAATTTGATGAGCTTTCAATATTAAGGTAAACTCGATGCAATAGGTCTGAATCGCCGTCGATTCCAGCATACTGATTTGTAATATGTTCTGTAAGGTGGTATAAATTTATAATTTTCATCGATTAAAACAAATATGTTGATGATGAGAGTGTCGAACGTTAAATTACTCCGCAATTTTGCGACTATCCTTCTCGCCAACTCAACTCGTCCTTATTTAGACAGATCCATCATTCAATATATATATATATATATATATATATATATATATATATATATATATATATATATATATATATATATATATATATACACGAGGGTTGGGGCAACATTCATGGTAACTATTTTTTTTTTCTTGAAGATACCAGTCCGGTTGGAAAATGTGAGATAGACAGACGAAAGAAAAAGGTGTTAACTACATGTGTGGAAATGAATAGCACTGAAATATCGTAACACACTAATTTATTACGATAGTATACAGAGCAATATGGCTTTCACGGTGCAAAAGAATGACAACACAGTACGCATACAGTTGACATGACAAATCTGGATCTGAATAGCATACTCCTCAGCATTTGCCGCACCATGTGTGAATCGGGTCAATTGTTCGCGCACAGCGGTAGCAATGTCCTCGCGCGTTGCAAACCGCCTACCACGTAGTGGTTCCTTAATCTTTCGAATAAGATCAAAGTCACAGGACGAAATGTCAGGAGAGTATGGTGTGTACTCCAATTCTTCCCATCCCCAACATCGCAGTAGCTCCCCTACACACTCTACTTTATGTGGTTTTGCATTATCGTGCAGGATTATTGCACTGTCCACAAGATCCGGACGTTTCTCCCGAACGCCACGTCATACCTGTCGCACCAGGAAATCCCTGTAGTATTGTGCGGTCACTGTTCTGCCATGTGGAACAAAGTGCAAACAATGACACCCTTGACGTCATACGCGACGATCACCATCAATTTGACTGGGGAAGGATTCTGAAGGAACTTCTGCCTCCTTGGCGATCCAACATGTCGCCACTCCGCGCACTGACGTTTCTGTTTTGATTCGTATGCCCTGGCCTAAAATTCATTGATGGCGATTATTCGTGAGAAGAATTGATCGCCGTCCTGTTGCCAGCGTGCAAGGTGGTCAGAGCATATTGCATAGCGCATCTACCTTTGAACTTCCGTCAGTGCATGCGATACCCAATGTGCTGCGATTTTGCCTAGTTGCAGCTCATTATACAATATCCTGTGGACGGTGCGTTTTTCCGGTGCCACTTGCCTCCGTCAACTCCAGTAGCGCCCATCGTCTGTCTTCATCCAGGAGCTCCTCGATGGCGGCACGTGCCATGTCGGTCCGCACACTGACAGGTCGTCCCGAACGTTTCTCATCACCGGTTGACACGCGTCCTTGCTGAAACTCTCCTACCCACCGTGCTACTGTCCGGTATGGTAGAGCATTATTACCAAGCGCTTCCACTAATTCACTGTGATATTCCATCGTATTTCTCCCTCGGAGAACGGCTATTTTGATGTAAGCGCGCTGCTCAACAAGGGTTACTTCCATCTCGCACGACACTCCCCAAATGACTGATTTCACAGCATTCGCCGTGCTACTACCAGCTATCACAGAGCCATCTGTTGTTCTGCATACACACTATGCCTGCAGAACTTCCACACGACACATGTAAGTTTGTGATCCGCTCACATATCTAAAAAAAAAAAAAAAAATAGTTGCCATGACTTTTGCCCCAACCCTCGTATATATATATAGAGATGGCGATCAGAAAAATGGAAACACCGGTAGTTGGCAACACGTGTGATGCATGGGTTGGCAGTGGTGTCGTGGCGCCCGCAGCGCAGGACCGCTGGTGGTGGTGTGTTAGGTCGGTCTTCATACTACGTCAGGCGCAGTGGAACAGCAGTGTCCAGTCGGTGCAGCAGACGGAGGTAGTGTAAAATGGGATACCTCTCGGATTTTCAGAGAGGGCAAATTGTTGGTGCGCGGTTATGTGGAGTGAGTGTGACGGCAAGGGCTACTGTGTTAGGTGTGTCGCGTGGGACAATGTCGAAGGTGATGACGGCCTACACAACACACGGGAAAACCACAACGGGGAAGCGGAACAGTGGGCGGAAGAAAATCATGAGTGACAGGTCACGCCGGGAATTAAAGCGCATTGTTACGCAGAACCGTCGTGCCACTGCGGAGCAACGGACGGAGGAACTCAATCAGCACATCCCCCACCCGGTTTCGACAATCACAGTCCGCCGCGAATTACATGACATGAACTTACCTGGTCGTGTTGCACGGGCCAAACCACTCATCAGGGACCATAACACTTTCGCACGCCGGAAATGGTGCCGCGACCATGTAACTTGGAATGTTGAGGACTGGAAACGTGTGATATGGTCATATGAGTCAACTTTCACCCTATTCCACCACGGGCAATGTTTATGTATGGAGAACGCCCAAAGAAGCTTATGATCTGCAGTGTCTCCGCCCAACTGTGAAACATGGCGGCGGCTCGGTGATGCTGTGGGCCATATCATGGTTTTCATTGGGTCCTGTGGTTACACTTAGCGGACGAATCACTGCCAAAGATTATGTCGCAATTTTAGGAGACCACTTGTTGTTCCCGGACAATGACGCCATCTTCCAGGATGATAATGCACCCATTTACACAGCTGGCGTTATTGCACCGTGGTTTGAGGAACATCAGGATGAAGTTCAACACCTCCCCTGGCCCGCTCAATCCGCAGATCTCAACATAATTGAACATCTGTGATCCGTCTTGGAAACACGACTCCGGCGACGATTTCCACATCCATCCTCTCTCACAGAACTGGCCGATGCCCTGCAAGAGGAATGGTGTAAAATTACACTTTCTACCATTCACGACCTCTATGTCTCCATCTCACGTCGCATCAAGGCTGTTCTGAAGGGTGTTTCCACTTTTCTGATCACCATCTGTATATATATATATATATATATATATATATATATATATATATATATATATATTAGAATTCCCTATGTACTCAGACTATATGGACACACTGTAGTTTACTGGAAAAAAAAGTTGATAAAAAACTTAATTAACATTTCTTTTAAATTTAAATTTGAAGACCTAAATAATTCTAATGGATCTACTCATTACAAATCTGATTGAATGCAGTTTTCAGAATTAGAAACGAAGACCAAAATTTGTTTGTATTTAATACGTTTCTTTATTGTTTTGATTGTTTGAGATTTACTTCGACTTCCAGCAACATGACTCTTTGAGAAGTGAACTTATAGATTAAAGTGGAGTACCTGTAACCGTACTTGGAGTCAAACCCAACTTCCCCATATCAAAGGCGAAAACCGTAACAATTTAGACACGAGAAAACTCTGAATGTCATTCTTGTATCTACGTAACGCGACTGACAAAATCTTCTGAAGTAAATAAATAAATAAATAAATAATGTCTTCATTGATAAGCGAAATAAAGGGAATTACATACGAATATAAGTGTATAATCACTGCAATGAATCACTTTCAAGAAATAAAGACAAATAGAAAAGAGAATTTATCTGAGGGAATGAGAATCACTCTGCCGTTCTCAAATACAGTAATATAACTTTTAACGTTTGTTTATTTGTGTATTTTTTTCACTGTTATCTATATTTTCAAATATTCTACATATTGAGCTAGTCAATAATGTGTTAGTGATGTGTATGTCTGTTTTGTATATCAGAAAAAATTGGCTCATTTATGTGGTATTTTTAAAATATAATATGTGCAAATTTTGGAACATGCATGCTTATTTGTTACAGGGACAAATAGCCTTGCTATTAACTTACCCATAAGTCAACAAGGGTCAATCAATCAACATTGTATAAATGTAGAGTAAGGCAGATTTCTAGTCGGAGTGTAAAGTAATGCAAATACTGGTGCTACAAGTGGAAATATTTAATCGATAATGCGCTAATTGGAAATTCGTTTAGTCAATGAATCCCTTTTGGTTGGTTAGAACGTGAACTAAATGATTCGTTTTCAACAAAATAGGTTTTAACTAAGTTAACGAGAGTGTGAATTTGTTTCAATTTTATAGATTGAACACATTTGTCTACTCAGTTTATCCTGTACAAAATGTTTAAATTTCAAATCAGTGTTTTAATATAGTCACCATGATTTTATGTGAAATGAATGATTACAGGTCGTACTGGTTGAGAGATTCAATCTAGTGATATGATGTGAGATACAAAGCTTCTTTATTCCATTTTGTAAGTTATATTTTCCTTCATATCCATTTCTCAAATTTTCCTTACCTGTCGATGTACTGACATTTCATAACACATTGAGAAGAGCACACGCATATATTTCATCTCAACCTCCTGGTACATTAATGAATTAGATTCTAATGTTGTAAGAGAGATCTTCCGGCATTACAAGAATCTGGGTTATATCAACTGTATTATATTCTGGTGAAATGATAAATATGGTTCTCGTTGTTATAAATGCTCCTGTCAAAGGTGGATTTCTTTTCACCACTTGTTTGAGCAAAATTAAAAGGCCCTTCCTGATAAATCGTTTGAAATATATCCTAGTAGAGAATCTTGTGGACTAAAATTCATCTTGAAAAATAGTCTTTACTCAGGTATGTGTATGTGGGTGCGTGTTTTATAAAGTATGTTTTGTATTTATTTGTGTGACAGTGTATTATAGTCTATGCGTAATAAAAATAAGTGGTTCTTTCAACATATTCTCTCCTACATTTCATTCTGATGCACCAACAAAAAAATGCATATATGCCCCCTCCCCCTTAATACGTGAAAAGATTCGATCCACATGCTGATCAATACTTTGAATCAAAAGCTGGCTGACTGAGGGTAAACCAGCACCAGGAAATACAGAGTTTGGTTGACATGTCTTTCTTACTCTCTTTCTCTCTCCGCTTTGATCATTTTTTCTCTCTTTTGAATAATAGAGAAAAAATCTCCGATTTCTTTTTCCAGCGCTATTGCTGAATATTTTCATTTGTGAAATAAAATTGATAACTTGCATCTTACCTCTTTTGTTGCTAAGTCTCTGTGATATATTTCTATTTGTCCTCTTTCACTGCATGTAATGTGTCTTCATTCAAAACTCGGTTTTGGTTAAATCCTCTTTCCCGTCGAAGCAGTTACATCGGAAGCTTCCTGAAGATCGAAGAGTTATTAAGTCTTGAATGGTTTTGGGATTTAAGGAACATTTTCAAATAGTTCTTTTTTTTATTTTATATATTGCAGAAGAGCAATTTACGAAGGAAATTCTCAACAAACTTAATGTCATAAATGTACATTTTAAAAATATAATCCTCGCAGAGTTTGATTGTAAGCACCCAAAGACTATGTAGACAAGTATATATTTGGAATCAATCATACGCAAGGAATAATAACATGTTCTGATGTTACTCCAATATATAGATATATAATTAGTGTTTTTCCTTATTCAGTTGAAATTCTATTCTTTCCCAATATAATTAGGACTAAAACATTTCGCAATTGAATGCAGTGTTGATATAGCAACAAAGAATCGATCGTTATTTCACGATCGAATATTTTGATGTTACACTAAAATATAGTTAAAATTAATGGTATCCAATCCAACTGAGGATCAAGGGAAAGTAACTTATATTGTAAAGTATATAATATTACACATAATACACCCTTAGGATTGTTTTATCATGCCACTCTACAATAAACCTGTAAGTTGTGAAGAATTGCAAACTATTTATGGGTATATTATACTGCTTTCGCCAACTTTAGTGTATGTTACTAAGAAATTATTGAGTATTGGCCCAAACACTTTTCCATTTTATTGTTTCATACGACAAACAAACTATTCTGTGAAGAAAAGTTTATTGTGTTCCGTCTGAAATTACGCCACTTTAAATCAAAAACCTTTCTTGTGTATCTTTCTAAGGAAAGTACTCTTATTGGTTTCTTGAATTAATTAACAGACAACGCGAGATATTGGGTGGAGTTTATGATGTCCACGGTCCACGCCCCATCTTCTGATAGCCACGCCAAGCGTTGCGTGTGAAGATTTCAAAGAAAAAAGAAAACTTGGTTGGAAGATAAACGAGCATTTCGATTGGTAAGATAAGGAGAGAGAAGGGAAAAGAAAAATAGCTAAGAAGAAGAAAGGAAGATTAGGAAATCTAAAAGTAAGATGAAGGAAGAATTTTAAATGTATTCTTGGATAGGAAGACGCTGCATTCTAATATGCGTGCAAACACATTGAGCCCGAGTGGATGAACCAACCTTCTAATTAATCAGATGCTATCGAGAGCTTAAACTTTAAGAGAAGTGTAGTAAAGGAATTCTGTGTACACTGCCAAAACCTATGTGAACAAACCTTTTTATTTGCAATATACATTTGGAAAAGACAAACAATGTTTTCAATGCTTTAACGCTGTTACACATTAATTTTGTAGAATATTCAAATACTAAGTTCTACATTATCAGTTAAAGAGGAAATTCCAAATTTATGTTTTAAAAAAGCCCTTGTGCAAAGGATAGAGTGCGGTAGAATTAGAGAAAATGAATCTTGTGAATTAAAAAGAGAAAGAAAATCGCATATCATTATTTATTTATTAGTTTCACACCGTTCTAATGCACGTAAATGGACAGATACTGTATCGTATATAGTAAACCTAGAGACGTGTAACGAGGACTAACGAAAGACTATACCAAGTAGTCCCAACTTTAAATTATGCGTGGTTAATACAACCGAAGCTACCGTTTCAACCTCAAACACTTTTGACTGCAGAGAGAAAGAAAAATAAAACATGAATCTGAAGATAAAGAAGACCAATAGAGAGTGAAGATAACGAGAAAACCTGGGAGACAACGTGGTTCAAAGTTAAAGTGTTTGTCTCTGGTGTATGGGATCCCTGGTTGGATCTCCGGCCAAGTAAGTTTGTGCTGGATAATATTGTGTCCTTGGGTATTGTTTGAATACTCCTTTTTGCTCATACATTCTCATTCCGTCATTATTAACTTGCCTTGATCATCCGTCTCCCTTAGCCGAAAGGATATGCGATATCAAACTTAAAGGTTTCATTTCATTTCATTTCAACAAGAAAACCTGTAGTATAGACGGACTTCATTTTGTTAGAAAATGGTTTTATATAGCTGTATCAAGAAGGAAAACACAAGAGTCTGGAGAATTTCTTAAACGTGCTGTTACAACAATGACATCTCACTGTTATCTGTAGGTATAGGAAATCAGTGTATATTGTAATATCGTGATAGTGTGTCGAAATTGAAGAGATGCCTATATAAAGGGACATAACTACGTCATCGGACTTAGATTTTGTAAAGGAAAGTTTTGTGTCACAGTGTTTTATAATAAAAGGTGAAGGATATAGAAAAACAGATCTGTGTACGTTACTCTACATAAGGAAATATTATATGATGTGGGAGATAGACCAATCAAATGGATTTTGATCACTGACAAAAGCTGAGGATAACAATGTATTTTCCAGTGTCTTAGTGTTTTAGTGTTGAACTTTTTTGTGATAACTACTTATGATCTACAATGTCTAGTTCATACAATCTGATAAATCCGTAAAAGTACAATCTATATCTCTGTGCCACGAAAATATAGCATTTCAGATTATTTTCCCTAACCTCACCAAGGGGAATGCAATATCCTGACCAGGTAATGACTAACAATAACACAAGACATCTCAACCATCAACAAGCCATCATTTGATCCTGAAGTATGGATACATCAAAAACAACAGTGCCAGCAACAAAGAAGAACAAACCCAACATATCCAGAAAAAAAAACTGGTGTAAAAAAAGAGGGAGAAGAGTCGAACGTCCAGTTTCGCTCACGCCGCCAACGAAAGAAGAAGCGATCCAGTACAAGTAGTAGAGGCGGTTTGAGCAAATAGCTCCCGCCTCAAGAAGAAACGATAAGAATTGTCAGTCCCGCCTAAAGTCAGAGTTCCACCTGAAAAAAGATTATTCGAGAAGTGTGTACTGCAGCCGGAGTTCTTCTTCTGCTGCAAAGAGAATACCTCTAGCAGAAGAAGCAACGTCATACAAATTTCACCACTCCTTGCCTCCTTGCCGAATAGTTCACTCGAACATACGAAATAAGCTGTGGTTACCACTGTTTCCCCCACTGGTTATTCCTAGCGGAAGGGAAAGATTGCCTTCGTCCGCACACCACCTGGACAGCCAAAATTCACAATGGTATCCTATGTGAACAGACTTGGGGGTCAGTCACGGAAAATAGCGCTTGTTTCCATTCCACTCAGATATTCAGTTCTACCCTCTTGCTCCCCCATTCACCAGTCCGGCTCTTGCCAGGGTCGCCAACATACACAATCGCAAACAAATAAATGATACACATAGCCACCATGTGTAGAAACCGAAATAAGAAGAACCAGGAATCAGAAGATCCACCATCCAACCCATCCATCTAGTCGATGCAGGTACAAGTTAAAAGAAATTTAATCTGTACTGGGAAAACTTCACCCCGAAACAGAGCTACATTTTCAAAAAAAAAAAAAAAAAAATATTTACAAGATAAGAAGACTGACCAACCTGAAAGCAGACTTCCAGATCTGTAGCGGCATAAGTTAAGTAAACGTGAAGAGACACAGAAGCATCACAAGAAGAATAATGTTAAAAGACGAAAAAAGAAACATCGGCACAAAAACAAAGAAGAGTATTAAAGCAAACCCGTCAAATAAAAACACAAAGCAACCAACGAAGAAAACCTCGTAGACAGTTCAAAACACAAGAAATACTCAAGCAAAGAAAAAGCAAATAACATACAAAGTACGTTGTGATCAAAAAGTACGTGAATGTAGTTGCACAGTGAGATCTATCGATTTTATATCCATTTCAACCAGTAAGCCCGGTAGCCTAAACCTTTGATACAGTCAGTGTCGAGTTTGAAGGAGATGTGACGAATTATGACCTAGTTGGGTTTCAGAGGCAGAAGAGTGAGGTCGTGTTAAGAGTGTCTGTCGCTCGTCAACATTAAGTTTTGCTCTAAGCTACAAAAAAGTGCAAAAGAAGCTCATGAAATGTCAAAATCAATGTATGACGATGAATCAGTGGCATTCAAGAATGCTTACAAGTGATATGAGCGATTCGAAACCGGTAATGAGTCAGTTGAAAACGAGCAACGATCGAGACGTCCTTCGACGTCAAAAACAGATGAAAACGTGCGAACAGTGGCACGGATAATTTGTTGAATCAAACAAATTACTATTAGATAGCTTTTTTTTAAATAATTAACATCTCTTATGGGTCCTCAAGAAGCATTTTAACCGCCGATTAAATGGGGACATGGTTCTCTTCTTCGACATTCAAATGCGCCATGCAACACCTTGCTTTTGCTCCGCTAGTGTTGGCCGAAAAAAAAAAAAACATTCATGCCTGTCCACATTCGCTGCGCTCTCTAGATAAAGCAGCATGTGACTTCTGGCTCTTCCCCAAAATTAAAACCATGCTTAAAGGAAAATGTTTTGACACCATTTCTGACATTGAGAGAGCCACAAAGCATCTGAAGACCCTGGATGCTTCAGTCATGAATTCAACGTTGGGATAAGTGCATTACTATCCAAGGACAGCATTTTGAAGGAGATTCTCCACGTAAGCTTATTGTTTTATATATATATATATATAATTATTTATCGTATTTTTGATCACACCTCGTACTTCTGTGTCTTCAAAGGTGTGGATCCTACAATCCAAATGCTGCTAATCAAGAATGAACTAGCTAATTTCAATATCGATGACCAGAATATAACCAGAATCCAAGGAAAAAGTGGTCCATTTTCATTCGTCAGATTATTTTCCAAGAACCCAGAACAGATTAACACTCATCCAGACTGGTATTCAGTTGTTCCAGAACTACCACAAAACAGAAACATAAACAACAATAGCAAAACCAAGGTCATATTGGATATGCTATGAGTATAGTCACCTCACACATGTTTGTACCAACAAAAAGACCTGACAGTAGCTGTCCTCATCGTCCAACATAGATCGACTACAACTTCTACAAAATTCTACCAAATATAAGAAAACAAAGACAAAACAAACCCAAACCACAAACTCCGGCTCTTATGAGGAACAGCAACAAGCATCCACATTTGAATCCTCAGCACAGCCTACCAGAGAAGAGCATGACAGAGAACAGCTACCAATACAAAAGGTCATCAGAGAAGCCTTACGCAATGCTACCCAGGAGATCATGAAGTTGGTAGCCTGAATACTCACTATGAGTACGAAGCCGTCAAACAACGACTACTATAAAATCTCTTCCAAAAACATCAAATTATCCAAAAACAATCTCAACAAATAGCATAAGCAACTAGTAAACACGACCGTATAGCACAAAAAGATAACACTCTGAACAGAAATGTGCTTAATCCCAGCTCCAGTATGCTCGACTTTGCGCTCTTGAAAAAAGGGGGCAGCCCGTAGATCAGGCCCTTTTAAGAGCCAAGATAAGAAAATAAATCAAAAGGCAGCAGACCCTAGAAAAAGAAAAAAACTACTACCGCTCTAGCAGACAAACATTTTGTAAATTAATTTCACACACAGAGAACACTGTTATTGGGATGTCCCTACTCTGCTATCAATCCTCAATCAGAGTAAAGCTTAGAACACGGAAACGAGAATATGCCCCCATTTAATAAAAAGAAAAACAAAAAAGAAAACAAGTACCGAAATAAAAGAAAATTTCCCACTGGGTAAAGCAACAAAATACCTGGACGTCCTTCTAGTCCCTGCGGCGCTGGCAAACTCATCATGACGACGACACCTCGAGGTCAGTCTGTTTGAGATGCACCATTCCTTTCTTTACTGGTTGGAGTTTGAGAAACTACCTCGTCTTTCTCACCAACGTCCTGGGTTGATATAATCCTTTCCGACTGCTTGGGTCGGAATATGCTATACGCAATACTTGGGTTGCAGGTTCAACATAGATCTACTGCTGTTTACCATCCAATTTTGGGAATACATTGATTTCAGCTGTCAAGTTCTGTTAAGATTTCAGATTAATCACTTTGTATGTCAAAGATACAATAACCAATTTTCGTGAGAGTGATATTCCTATTGATTACTGAATAACAGTTTTCAATGAAACACTAACATTTGCGCAATATTTCACGTACTCTTTGACATATCTAACGTAAAGTTAGAGGACTTCTTTTCGGGGGGGTGTTAACATCTCACAATTACGGGAAAAAAGTATAAGGTATATGGTTATGATGAGTTGGATAATAATGATGGAATGAAGACGAAGCGGAAAAACTCCGAGAGCACTCAATGTTTGCCCACAACAAATCCCATTTGGCGGGAGCTGGGATCGAACCGGTAACCATAAGCATCAGAAGAGGTCAGAGGTCAGAGCACATCTTACGACGAATACAAAAGTTCAAGAAACTTAAATAATATTTCTACAACTTGAATAGCATCAGGGCCTAATTCTGTACCAGCAGACACCAATATTACGTAGCGTAACGTAACTAAAAATTAATATATATATATATATATATATATATATATATATATATATATATATATATATATATATATATATATATATATATATATATATATATATGGGTTGGACAAAAAATCTAAAACGTTTGCAAACGAGTGGGGCCTTCTTTTGCGTCCAAAACAGCTTGGACCCGACGTGAAATGGACGTATACAGCTCCAGAATCGTGGTGTGTAGAATGTTGTACCATTGTTCCTCCAGAACATGCTCCAGTTCCTTAAGGCATGCTGGTGGAGGGTAATTTGATTTCACCGTTTTTGCGGCGTGACAGGGTGACAAATCATCTTAGTAGATGTAATCACCATCAGGGAACAATATTTGGGCCATGGGTAGAACTTGGTCCCCCAAAATGGCCTCATACGCCTTAGCATTCATCATTTCATGCAGAGCTATGATGGGACCTGCAGAAAACAACGATATCGCTGCCCATACTATAACAGAACTACCCCCATTCTTTACAGTTGGGAGCAGACAGTCTGTATCATAGGTCTGCGACGGTGTTCTCCATACGTAAATACGACCGGTTTTTGGAAACAAGATGAGGTCAATTCGTCGGACCACATTACGTGTTTCCACTGCTCATGAGTCCACGCCTTGTGGTCTTTGCACCACTGGATACGCCTATTCGCATTTACTGCTGTGAACTGGGGTTTGGCAATAGCGGCCCTGCCATGAATTTTCATTTTATGAAGTTCCCGTCGCTCTGGTTTCGATGAAACCGGCTTCTGTAGGCCGGAATTGAGTTCAGACGTAATTTTCATTGCAGTGGTCTTCTTTATAGCTGCTACAATCCGTTTCAAACCCTCCGGTCCCCATCTGACAGGATTGTTTCTCGACCACGTCGTTTGCCCATGAATTGTGTATGCCCTCGTGACAATGGGAACAGTGCCTTTCGATACCCCCACAATATTCGCCGCTGTTGCCACTGAAGCTCCAACCAGACGGACACCAACGATCATGCCTCTTGGAAGTCTTTCAGGTCGCCCATTTTACTGCACCACTTTCACACCACGACACTCACAGGTGAACTGGTTACTGCTGATGGAAATGGAAGGTCCACATGACACATTGAAAAAAAGACGATCGGCAACCGCAACACGCATTTTACATGGAGGTCCTAAGTTGCGTGTCCTGTATGAAGTGTTTTTAGATTTTTGTCTACCCCTATATATATATATATATATATAACTGCTATGCCCACTTTCGCAAACTAGAGCGCAGATCTTGCCTTTCGTTGATCCGAACCGTTACGGAATAGAGCCCATACCTAACCAGGGTTATCCACTCCCCAATAGCTTGGGCTGAAACCCCCGAGTAAACATTTATTTTTCCAAATGTACCTTTAGACTCCCCCAAATGTAATCTTCTTACCAAATTTATTATTCTCAATTTTGATTTTCAACGAAAATTTATTCCCTCTAATCTTGGCGCAACCTTTCCCTGATACCTGTCTAAGCATCCGTTTTACAAGCCTGAATGTATAAGAATCAAAGCAATGATGCATAGGGACACGGCATGCAAAGTCCCGGGTTGTGCGAACTGTGATTCAGAAATCTATATTTAGAGAATGCAAGTTTCCCGTTTGTGTTTCTCATTACGATAAATACGCTTTTTCCTAAAGAAATATGACAACCAGATTTTAAAATCGATTATATCCTTCGACTTAATAGCAGTTACCTGAAGAAAACACCACTCTTTCGTTTGATAATCATACTTAGGTGCATCTAATCCGTTACTGAATAAATTTAATAATGTTTTCGTACTGTTCGTTTAATAACGCAAGTCATGGACGCATGACAGAAAGGAGTGTCCAGGCGCTGGGAAATACTGATAACTAATACTAAATTATTTTATCATTGTCGAAATAGAGTAGAAATCCCATTATAGTGTGACTGCAGTTTTCCTGCCGCACGTATCATTGAAGACTTAGAGTAATTTGACAGTTGGAGGGAGACCTTTGAAATAATACGCAAGGAAATTGCATACATACTTCATTTGCGCCGCCATGTTCTGCGTGTCTTTCATCTTAACAGTAAACGTTTATTCTATTCCTCCTTTCTGGAGCTTCTGCAATGTCAGACTTGCTTGAACTCATGTCCAGATTCAAAGCCACTGTACAGAAATCACAGACAAAAAATCATTGACAACACCACATAAACACAACGACTGCTATCGTATACAATGTAATAGATGTCCGTACAAAGGGTTCGTGCCAAAATTCATTCTTACCATTCTTCTATTATTATTATGGTATCATCTCTTTGCAATAAGTGGAAATGAAAGGAAACTCTGGAGATTCTTCCTTTTTCCACTTATTGTTATAAAAATCTTGTCCCTGATATACACTGTTCAGAAAGTAAGGATATTCTTTCTTTTTACACCATATGACACGCTTATACAAAATGAACAATTGGTAAATATCAACTCATTTTGTCGGAATTTCTTCCTTTTTCAATTCAGCGATATAATTATTAGACACACTTTGGAATATTCTGTTGATATTCTTAGTGACTTATGGATTGCACTTACACTATATTAATAGGATCAATATTTACCCACAAATCCCCAGCGTATCACAAGTGTTGCATTGATTTTCTGTTCACCTTATAAATTTAGTTCAAACTTTTTACACAAATACCCATTGTACTTTACAAGCCACACATAAACCTTTGTAGCAAGCTTTGTTTCATTCCTTTTCTTGAGATTTTAGCAATTTTATTCAACTTTTTTGTCAGTAGGTGCATGTGGCTCATGTAGTTCTCGATCGGCTTTCAGCTTCCGGATATATTTTATTTGTTCTTATGATAAGTAAGTATTTGAATCCCTAATAATTTAATTTCCCTGTGTCTAGAAGGATCAGTAATTACTCTAGTAAAGTAGTAATTGTCGATGTACTAAATTAAGGTTATAAACTACGTTTGTTTCTCGCTGTGTCGCAGGTGTCATATTGGATTTCCAGTTCAGTCGAAAACATTTTTTTCAGGCAGTAAAATCAAGGGGCTCACCCAAAAAAGAAATATCTCCTAGATTTGCCATTACTCTAGAAGACTATTACATGTTCTCGTAATAATTTATACGTCAGACGCTTATGTGTGTTTCATGAAAGGAAGTAAAAATCTGTGTAGATTTTGAGGCGAGCTGGTTGTTATCGATCATAAACTTACAAATATTGGTCGATACTTCTATGAATTAGCATTAATTTCTCCAAGACAATTTGAGATATAATTATCAACCTTTGCACTCTGTTAGTGAATAAGGAGAAAAGGCCGATTTTCTTTTGTTGAATGTCATGTTTTTTCCAGTAAATATAATGTTGTCGCGGATTTTCCCTTTTAAGGAAAGCTTATTTACTCAAGAGCACAGAATCAATCACGGGCGAAATATATATAGGGTGCGAACAAAGTCGAATTTCTCAAAATAAATGTTCTCAACATATGAGTAAAGCAACCTTTTGCTCTCCCAGTATGCTTCTAATTCAAATAGTAATCATTACTATTTATAGGAATCCATATTTACAGTTTCAAGTTAAAATCTTCCAGTAACATCAAAATAAGTAAATTGTGAACGCGTTGCATTGTATTCTACTGCTGGACATGACAAATATATCCTTCCTGTTGTAGAAGCGATTTCCTCTTTTATTTTTAAGAACATTGTATTCAGCAGTTACTAAAACACGTAGTAGTAGATGATACAAGTGTAAAATTTCAACAAATGTTTGTCTTCGATTGGACGAACTATTAAGGGCGAAAACCACGACGGGGAAACTCCTTGACGGACAAAAGCAATGCAATGGACGAAAACAATTTTGAAGTTAACTATTGCCGAACATGCCTTTGATGAATATTTAGCGGGAAAAAAAGTACGCACTCTTCGCGATCGAACTAGTCCAATAGTCCAAATCGGCTTTCAATCTTTGGATTGTTTTAGCGATTGTAGTAGCAATATTTGTAATGCGAGATGCTATGGAGCCTGTCTCTGAGAAATGGCGTGTCCCAAAATTGATCCATACATTATATTAGCTCTACTTTACCAACCGTTTTCATGCAAATTTAGATGTCATTTGTAGCTACAATGTAGACGATTTCAAATTGTAGTACTTATCATTGTTTCAGTAAGAAATTTTAATTCAAGAACTGTCTCATAGTATTTATTTAATATTATCTTAAGTATAATAATCTAATTTTACAATTATGATTATATAGATGATTCTATATCAACGAATCAGGTCTGGAAGGAGAATAGGGAGAATTGAGCCATTAGCGAATCAAATTCATTTCCATTCATTCCTGATCGAATTAGAAAGGGACGGTTTAAGCTACGTAAACAAAAGCAAATTGTGGCGATTCTAGTAACAGAATTAGCTTTTTTTTTTTTTTTTAAAAAAAAAAAGAGAAATGTACTGAATTTGTGTGTACTTTGTTAAGATTTAGTTCTTACATATTTTATGGTTATCTTTTCTCGTATGACTGTTTAGATTTTAAAACTAAATATTATGATCTTACCTGTTACATAAGTTGAAAATAACAAAGTTTTCATACATATAATACTTAAAACAATTCAGTGCTTCAGAGTGAGAAAGGGCTATGCCACAAACAGATAGTTTTGAGAAAAAGGAAGTTTTATTAGATTAAGTACAAAATGCATAACGTATGGTTATTGTTATTGGGAAATGCCTTATTTGCTTTCAAATATCAACAGGGTAATTGGAAAAATTGTTAGAAGCAACAACAGGAACTATCTACATCAAAATTTCAGGTTGTGTGGCATAGCCCCTTCTCACTCTCAGGCACTCAATTTATATTTGCATGCCAATTTTCTCCATACATACTTGTATCATTATCCATTTTAAGATTGATTTTGAAAATACTAATGAAAATTTTCTTAAGCTATCAAGATATGTATCATGTAGAGTATCAGTTGATCATTTTTTTTGTATCATCTATAACCATGCGTTGAAGCGAAACGCCAAGAATTATCAAATGTTTTCCAGTTGTCATCGTAAAGTAGAATTATGATCACTTTGTTTTTATGTCTTTGTAAGATTCCATTGAAAAGTACCATTGATTTTCTAAAGGAGCAAATAAAACAAATACTTCTCAAAACGTAGGAAGAATCTAATATATATATATGAAAGTGAATTTCGTTGCACAGTGCGAAACTACGGAAGACTTCCAAACTATGGAAATCCAATACTCAAACTTGAAGTAGTACATCTATAAGTACTGCATTTAATAGATTAGTAAGACCATAGAACCTGGTCCTCGGACGCTCAATTCACATCAAAAAGCTATTATTCTCTGATTTACTGTTTGTGTTCTATGGCGATAAAGGTTGAAACCGGAAGTCATTAATTTGAACCAGCTCTGGATTGAATAGATGGTTAAAGGAGTAGATAGAACCCACTTTTCGGAAGCTGAATCGATTGTAAAAAAAAATTAAAAACTGCATCTCGATATAACTTCCCGTTTTTGCTCTAGGAAAATCAGTATTGAAATCGGAAGTAGTGATAAATTTTAAAAAGTTTGGGTAGTAAATTTCAGCCACTTCTGCTTTTGAAGTGATGATATGTACCTTTCAGACCATGAATCGTTTGCAGAAAACAAATTGTCACTGTATATTACAACTTTTCTTCTAAGCCAATAGGTGTCAATACTGGAAATGATTAATTTTAACCAATTGTGCATTGAACAGAGGGTTAAAATAAGAGACAGAATCTATTCTTGAGATGCTCAATCGACTGCAAAGAAGGACATATCGATATATCTTACCGATTTTGCTGTTATAAAATCAGTATTGAAAGTGAAAGTTGTAGTAAATTTCAACTACTTAGCTTCTGATAGAGTTTTGCTGGTTGTGATTGTATGTTCTCTCGACACCCTAAATCACTTGCAGAAAACCACTTGTCACTATATATTACCAATTTTGATCTCTCTTTTTTGGAACCGGCAATCATTACTTTGAACCACTTCCGGTTTGAATAGAGGTTATTGGAGAAGGTGAAACCTATTCTTGGGAAGCTTTATAAGCTCCATAATTCCATATGTTAATATGCCTTACCGTTTTTGCTATACGGAAATTAGCATTGAATCCGGAAGTAGTAGCAAACTTCAACCAGTTCCTAATCCGGTAGAGTGTTGTAGGTAATAATGCTATGTACTCTTGAGATCCTCGATCGTTTGAAGAAAACCGCTTGTCGCTATCGTATACCATTTTGTTTATGACGATTAATGTTGAAACCGAAAATAACTAATTTGACAACTTTAACTTTTTAATAAAGTTTAGCGGAGGAGATGGAACGTATTCTTCAGACGACGCGACGAATCAATTAAAGAATTAATAGAAAAGTTAATACGTATAACATAAGCATTACATGTTGTTTTATGGGAAATACGCACTAAGTCACCAACTCCTATTCAAAAGGCTAGCAGAAAAAGACTATTAGCTGGGCAAGAGAGAAGGCTTCCGGACAATGAAAAGCAGGATCTTTGACGCATTGTTGATAACGAACATGGTACATTGAATTTACGCAGGTTAAAATCTAATGGAAAAGTTTGTTTCTGCTATGATGAGCCCTTGAGCTCTTTAAGCCAAAGCGTTTGTTATGTTTTGTATAATTGAACAAACTCGTATTTATCGTTACTCTTTCTTTCTTATACAATAATCAACTCTTGTTACAACATTAGACTATTTCTCACGTCATAACCTTCTCCTTCTTACAAGTATGAAAACTGATAATCTTTCTAATACAATACAAAAAGTCATTCCTTCCTCTTCTGCAAAAGAGGCTTAGCAAACGAACATTATTATTGGAACACTATTATCAGTGTGTATATGTCTATATATGGTTCTTTTTCTTCTAGTTATTTTTAATGTAAGAACATAAGTTTATAAGAGAGGAAACGAAAAGCGTTTTTTTTTTTTTATCTTTTTAGGTTCTATTGTTATCATCTTAACTACCTAATAATTTGTCCCTATATATTGCACTTGGCTTTTGATTTTATATTATTATGAAATTTTTGTATCAATAAGTAAATATTCATTCAATTATCAACCCTCCCAATCCTTGCCATTCCAACATTATGTCACAACCACGATTGCCAAAAAGAAAGAAAATAAACAATACAACTGTTCATTAAAATTTTCATTATATTAGCACATGTGTTACTTACCTCACTAACACAGGTAAATGTAATTAAGTGCATTAAAATGCATAGTGTTATCATGAAAGTTATAATTTATTATTTAGACATATTTAGATACACTCTATCAGTGGCGAAGCGTAATCCCACAAGTAGGGTAGGCCCGACAAACTAATATCACAAATAACATTTAATGTATCATAAAATGTTTAAAATTAATTTAACAAGGAAGAATGAATATATAAGCAAAAGTAGACGGAAAGTAGTATATTATTATTATTATTATTATTATTATTATTATTATTATTATTATTATTATTATTATTATTATTATTATTATTATTATTATTATTATTATTATTATTATTCAACAAATACTTACATGAGGAAAACACTCAATTTGTGTTAACGGAATATTCCCATTTAGTTCCGCTACAAATATGTTGAAGTGCAGTCCTATTTTCTTCTGTCTGGGATTTGCAGAGGTGATGAGGGGAATTTCCTCCTCAGTTGCTGTTTTCATTTCCAGCGTATTTGGAAATGGAGGGAAAGTACTTTCTTACAGTTAGCTGTCTAATTTCTTGGATAAGCGTCTGTTACTTGCATCTCTCACTTTAAAGTAAGTACAATATTGTATTTAATTAATGCATTACGAGATGATGACTTTACTAGAAATGTTATTTCTCAGAAGGAACTTTATTTGAATCAACGCAAGATATTTAATATTGTATTCTATGGAGTGGCATATTTAAGGGGAGGGCTTTCGGGCCTAAACTTCACCGAAATTTTATCGCAACTTTTTATTGTTTATATATATTACAGAATTCTCATATTTCCAGGAATAAAGTTAGCAAAGACTCTCCGGAAACAAGCAAAGCCCTCCTAAACAAAATCGTACATACCCCCACTGATTCGATGAAATGGGAAACTTAACTAAAATTTCACACAAATCTAATTGTTTTATTCTGTAGGGTAGCATTTGATAATTTAAACACAGAGTATATATTTTTAATGTATCAGATATATTCTACAAGCTATTATGGACCAGGCACCACGTAGGGGTAGAAAACAGCTATTTTGAATAACTCCTAAGAATATATGCCTAAATTAAACAAGTCATCACTAATAGAAATACATAATTCTACACAGAAACTTCTTACTCATTGTGAAGGAAATAATTTTATAAGATATAAGCATTGAAAGATGTCTTTAACGCTAGAACTAAACTCTCAGAGGCGAGCCTTCGCACCTTCCCAACGATGCGTGCAATCCCCAGCGATAATAGCTTCGCTCCCTGAGCAGGATAACCCGTAAGCCTGTCTAGCAAGCTGGTGAGGTTCAGACGGGCGGGACTCCGAGTCTTGCCAACCTACTATTTTATTACCGAAAAAAAAAACGAAATATTGAAGTATTGACTTCATTTTATATTAAACCAAAGATAAAGAAAATGTACTGTAGAAAACAGGGTAGGCCCGGTCTCAGAGCCTCATAGTACGCTTCGCCACTGCACTCTATACCTCCATGTGCGAGGGCTGATGGTGGAGGACAGAACACCAACATTCACCTGTATTTGAGCGTGGTGGGGGAAATAACTTCTTTTTCCTATAAGGTTATACTAAACAGATTATAGTAGTTAATTTCAATTGCTTTCGGTTTTGATAGAGTGTTACCTGTTTTGTCAATATGTTCTTTTGAAACAATGAATCGAATGAAGAAAAAAGCTTGCCGCTATCTATTACAAATTTTGTCATGTGTCGATAAGTGTTGAATCTGGAAATGGCTAATTTGAACCTCTTCCGGTTTGAATAGAGGGTTAATGAAGAAGATTAAACCTATTATTGGGACAACTACCGTCTTTGCTCTGTAAAAATCAATATTGAAACTGAAAGTAATACTAAGTATGAACCACTTCTGGCCTTTTTTAAGGTGTTCATAATAGTCATGGTACGCTGCTTTAAGACGCTGAATTGTTTCCATATAACCGCTTTTTGCTATTTGTTACAGCTTTTGTTAGAAGTCGATAAACGTTGAAACTAGAAAAGACTAATCTGAACCACTTCCTGGCACAGGAGACAAAACCTACTCTTCAAACGATGAATCGATTGCAAAAGGCTGCATCTCTATCGCTTACCGTTTTGCTTTGATACTTGTCAACGGACGGACGGACGGATAAATCTGTTCTGTAAACGTTCCGACATTATGCATAATATAGTTTGGAAGTCTGATACTGGCATCCTCGTATTAAGTACCTACGACCCAATGGCAATGGGTATGGTACCGACGCCACTTTTCGAACTACCAGCATTAAGGATTTTTCATATATAACAGTAAAAATATATCGTCATCATCATAGGTATTCTTCCACTAACCTATTCGTCTTCATTTGCGATCTTTCTTTTTTGATACCATCCATTAATTGTATTCTCCTGCGCCCCATTCCTCTTTTCCCTGCCATCATACCCTCTAATACGTCCCTCATAATACAGTTCCTTCTTAGCCAATGTAACAACCAGTTGCTCTTCCTCTTTTTAATAATATTTAAAATTGTTCTTTCCCCCACTATTTCTAACACCCTTCCACTTGCCTTCCGCTCGATCCAGCTAATTCTCTTCATTCGTCTCTACACCCACAGTTCGAAAGCTTCCAATCTTTTTTGATCGTTTTTGTTTAATATCCATGCTTCTGACCAATACGGTGCAATACTCCACACGAAATATTTATGAGTCTTTTTCTCAACTCTTTATTCAAGGTCCCACAAAATAACATTTTCTTCCTCCTAAAGGATTCTTTCGCCATTCCTATCCTTGTTTTAATTTAATGTTCACATTTCATACAATAACTAATAATCCTACCTAAGTATCGCAAACTAATCACCTGTTCTATTTTCTCATCTCCTACTTCTATATTCGACAGAGACCTCTTCGTTCCAATCACCATGGCTTTTGTATTTCTAACATTTATTTTCATCCCATATTCTTCATACCTCTTCCTCAAGTTTTCTATCATCTTATTGATTTTCTATTCATATTCTGCAATAAGCACCATATCATCTGCTAACCGTATTCACATAATTATTGTACATCCTACTGAAATGCCGTCTTCATTTTGTAGGCTCTTTTTCACCGTCTCTTCTAGATAGATATTAAACAACGTAGACGAGAGACAGCATCCATGTCAAACTCCCCTTCTAATTGCAATCTCGTCTGTCATTTCCGCTCCTACTCTAACACTTACTTCTTGGTTCATGTGTAAGTTTCTTATGAGTCTTCGATCTTTCCATTTCAACTCAACTTTGTCTAGAACTTTCAACAACAATTCCCAATTCACGCTGTCAAAAGTATTTTCTAGATAAATAAGTACAACATACATTACTTTCCCTTTTTCCACAAACCTTTTACCGATGCCCTTAATAATCCAAATGTATCTCTCGTGTCCATACCTCTCCTGAACACGAGCTTTTCCTCTTCATTTTTTTTTTCATTTGTTCCTCTATAAAACCTTTTGTTCGGAATACGAAGCAATTTTGTTTTGCTCCATGAAATATGACTCTGATAGTTATATAATCCTCACATCTCTCTGAGTTCGATCTCTTATCCATCGGTATTATGATCATCTTCAGAATGCACTTTGGCAACTTTTCTGTTTCATATATCGCATTGCAGAGTCGGAGCAATTCTTTCTTGCCCTTGTCTCCCATATTTTTAACGGATTCGATTGGTTCATCATTTATCACAGTTGTGTTACCATTCCTAATACTGGATATAACTTTTATAAACTCATCCCGAAGAATTCTAAACCCTTTGTCATCCTCGCTTACTTCATTTTCTAATTCAACATCTAGGCCACACGGTCTATCCCTATTCTCATGTAAGTCCTCAACATATTCTTTCCATCTTCCTAAAACTTCACTTCTCTCGCTGACTAACTTCCCATTCTTATATTTTACTGTCATCGCATAGCCCCCTTGTTTTCTTCGCAGTTCCATAGATTTCACCATCTCGTACATATTCTCATATTCCCAACTCTTTCTATGTATTCTATGTCCTCGCATTTTGTTCTGTAAAATTCTTTCCCTGCTCTGTATGTTTCCCTTCGCAACTCGTTATTTAACTTCTTGTGCATCTTTCTGCCTTCTTCCGTTTCAACCTATTTCCACGTCTTCTTTCCCTCATTATCTTCAAAATATGTTCTGTAACCCATGGTTTCATAGCTGTTTTGTGTTCGCGGTAACCTACTACTTCTTCTGCAGCTTGCTGTATGCACAGTTTACTATGTTCCTACAGTCCATTACTACGTGCACCTATTCTTTCCTCGTTTGAGTATTTGTCTTCGAATTTCTCAATGACAAGATTTATTACTTCTTCGTTTCTCAACTTTTCAGTATTCAACACCTTGCTGCCTACTTTTTTTCTGTCTACATTTTTCCAGCTGAATATCTACTCCGGCCAGCACAACTTTATTATCAGAGATCATATTTAGTCTGTTAGATTAATGACGTCACTTACGGAAAAAATGAAAAGAAATACAGAAAAATTCACAAGTACTGTAATAACTTGTTAGCTGGCTTTGTTTTCAACATATTGCGAACTGTTAGATAATTAATACGTTATTTGTCAACTGATAATTCCAATTGCTAAATTTGTAATGTTATACTTCGGAAACAAAAATGAAGAAATGAGAAAAATAATAGTAAGTCAATATTTCTAAGATTAGAATTAAAATTTATTAAACTCACCTGGATTATGCTGTAGCAAAATTTGGAATTTTGTTTGTGCATTCTCACAACAGTAAGTTTCAAATTAACAGTGGTTGCTCTAAAACTATCAAACATGGACGCCGAGCTAAATAAAGGTTGAAGTACTACGTGTTGTTAAAGTAAATGCAACTTTAATCTATGCTTTTAGATTAACCAGTTTATAAGAGTCAGTTTCCAAAAATGTTAACAACTGTATTGTAGATCATTATTACATCATTATATATGACCATGCGTAAGGATATTAAATTCCTTTTGCAACAAACTACATCTAAATGCGTTGATATCCACTTACTATTTCATTTTCGGTTATTGCAGATTCCTTGTTTCTATTTGTTACTTCGTATTAATAGTAATATTCGCGTTATTACGAAATATCATTTTCTAATAATGAATATTGCTTGTAGCATTAATTTATGTTATCTATGAGTTCAATTATAATTTCAGTATATCGTACTGTGACAGCTGCAATAATTACTTCAGTTGCGTATGGATTCTGATAAAGAAAAAGGAACAGAAATTCAATTGTATTCTGAACTTCGTTTAACATTAAAATTTTATTTTTTTTCTTACTCTATCATTTAAATCGTATACTTCTTACTTCTATTCCCGACAAGGAGTTTAAAGGAAATAAAGATAAGAAATGTTATGCGAATAAATAGGTTATTAATCTCAATCTTAGTGTTTGTATGTACAAAATATATTGCACGTAAAAATTTACTAGATTTAAAACTTTGGTGGGTATGTATTTATATATATACATATATATATATATATATATATATATATATATATATATATATATATATATATATATATATATATATATTGGAGAGGGGCTTGCGTGCTCTAATGATCCCAAGAACTATAAAGGGGAGAGCTTTGTTATCAAAGGACTTCCCGTGCCGGACAGGTCTTTAGGGATAAGAGCCAGACGAAGAGAGATATTATGGTAGTGGGCAGCTGTTCTACTATTACCACACTGAGGGTGAAGATGATTGACATCGGCAAGTCTCAGATGTGGACAAAACCACACAGGGGCAGGATGTCATCTATTGCTGTTTCACTCCGAAGTGGAAGGACCTGGGACACCACCACTTTACTCAGTCGCTAGAAAATAATACGGAAAAAGAAATAAGAAAAAAAGTAATATTATAGAATAAGACACTACTGTTTCACAGAGTGTCATCCCAGCAGTGGACGGAAACACAGCAGTGCCTCTTCGGTCGTTATGAAACGAAACCCCTGCAGGATAGGAACCTGGAATGTGCGATCGCTGTTACAGTGTGGAAAACTGGAAAACCTGAAGAAATAAATGGACGGCATGAAGATAAATTTCCTGGGAATCAGCGAAGTGAGGTGGCCTGGTGGAGGAGACACGTGAAGCGGGGACTTCAGAATGATTTACTCAGGAACTGTAAACAGTACAACAGGAGTCGGCTTTGTCTTGAATAAGAAGATGGGACAGAAAGTTATAGGCAGCTGGATATACAATGAAAGGATAACTGAACCGAGGAATATGACGATATCCAAACATAGTATGTGCCCACATCAAACTACACTGGTGAAGATATAGAATAAAGCTATAAACAAATATAAGAAGTATTGATGAAAGTTCAAGACCAGGACAAATTAATTATCATGGGTGACTGGAACGCGTAATCAGTAAAGGCAAAGAAAAGAATATAAATGGGAATTTCGGCCTTGGAGAAAGGAACGCGAGAGGCGCACGGCTAGTTGAATTAAGCAAAAGCCATAATCTGACTGTATTAAACAATCACTAAGAAGAAGTTACATTATGCAAGACCAACAGACAAAGGAAGATACCAAATATATTATATACTGGCCCGACAAGCATTTAGAAATCAAGTGAAAAACAGTAAGATATACCCAGGTGAAGACGTTGACTTAGACAATTATTTAGTTTTGATGAAGGGTGAACTCCGACTAAAGAAGAAAAGAGTGGTAGCACCAAACAAAAGATGTAACACTATCAAACTAAGAAGAGATGAAAACACGAAAAGGGAATTTGCAATTTCGACAGACACGGGGACGTCTAAGGTAGCTTTACCAGGTGATGACATCAACTCTAAATAGGAAGGCATGAAAGCAGGGATTACAAAAGGAGCTGACGAGCACATAGGAAGAGAAACGAAAACCCAATATGATCCCTGGATAACAGCAGAAATATTGGAAATGATGGAGCAAAGAAGACAGTTCAATATAATAAGCAATGAAGAGGAATATAGAAGGTAAAAAAGTCACATCAATAGAGAAGTAAAGAAGGCCAGAGAAAACTGGATAAACAACAAAGAAATTGAAGAAGATATAGTCAAAGGCAATACAGAAACGACATATAGAAATGTTAGTAAACAGTCCAGCGAGAATAAAAAAACGCACAGACTTTATCATAGGCAATGGCGGGACAGCACTAATAGAAGATGAGGAGATAACAAGAAGATGGAAGGAATACATTGAAAAACTCTACAAAGGAGACGGTGTGAAAGAAAAAGAGATAGAGAAGGAATAAGACGTCTATGAAAATGAATTATGACCATCAATTTTACAGCGCGAATTTGACAATGCTTTGGAGAAAATGCAACACGGTAAATCCCCAGGAATAGGCCAAACACCAACGGAAGTGATTAAAAAACTCGGAATAGCATCAAAGAATAAACTATTTAGTCTTATTAATGAAATGTACATCTCGGGGAAGATACCAAGAGACTTCGAGAAAAATATATTGGTCCCTGTCCCGAAGAGAAAAGGCGCAAGAAAATGCAAAGAACATATTACTTTAAGTTGGCTTTCCCATGTATAAAAAATACTGTGCAAAATTATCGCAAAACCAATAGAAGGAAACATCGAAGAACGGCTATCGGAGGTCCAGTTTAGATTCAGGAGAAAAATCGGAACAAGTAATACCGAACCTACGATTGATCAAGGAACAGCACATCAGAATAAACAAACCAATTGTGATAGCATTTGTAAATATAGAAAAAAAAAGCTTTTGGACAACGTAGATTGGAATACAACGTTCAGACCGTTGAACAATCTGAAAGTGGATTACAGAGACAGAATAATAATATACCAGCTTTACAGGAACCAGACAGTTGTTATAGGAAGAGATCAGAAGGAAGCAAAAATAAATAAAGGAGTAAGAGAAGGATGTAGACGTTCACCTCTCCTATTCAAAGTCTATATAGTAGAGGCTATGAAAGAATTATTTGGCAAAAACGAGAAAGACGTAAAAGTAAATGGTCAGGTTTTCAGTACAATAAGGTTTGCTGATCTCATAACACTGATAGCGGGGAACAAAAAGGACTTGCAGGGAACATTTTCAAACTTGAACGACCAACTGAAAAAAATGCAAAATAAAGATACATAAGAAGAAATCCAAAGTGATCAAGTGCACAAGAGCAGGACAAGGAAAAGGCAAACGTATGTCTAAAGGGAGAGAAAATCGAAGACGTTAAGGCGTTCCCCTATTTTGGAGGTCTAATATCCTGGGATGGAAGAAGTGAAAAAGACATAAGTTCCAGAATAGCGCAGACTAAACAATCATTCAATGGGAAAAGAGGATTGCTAACATCAAGAAGTGTGTCGTTGGATGTTTGTAAACGCTTTATTAAGACCCTCTATGGAGCGTGGCGCTTTACGGATCAGAGACGTGGACATTGAGGAAAGCTGAAATACACAAGCTGGAAGCATTTGAAATGTGGCGTTGGCACAGAATGTCGCGCATATCATAGACCGAAAGGAAAAGGAATGAAGACGTATTGAAGGAAGCTAATGAAGGACGACCTATCATGAAAATAATAGAAAAAAAAAGAAAAAGCATGCTTGGCCATCTTACTCGGTACTCTGATTGGATGAAAGAGCTGATAGAGGGAAAGACAAAAGGAAAGCTACGGAGAGGAAGACCAAGAATAGAATATTTAGATGCAGTTACGAAGAGGAGACATTTTCAAAGTATAGAACAGCTCTCCCAAGGGAGAGAGAGTTTTTAAAATTTCCATGTTGCCCACCAACCTATGGTTAATGAGACGAAAAAGAAGAATATATTTCCAGAAGATGCAACTCAATGTGTGCTACAATATTTTCTAGGCACCGTCTCAAACCAACAGGAACGTTTGCTACGACCTTCCTCAAAACACCAGCAGGAACACCTCTTAAGACCATACGGATCTTACTCTTAAGTTCGTAAAGAGTTTGTGGTTTGCTGCGATACACTTCTCCCTTAGCCCATCCTCACACAAATAAATCACATGGGATGAGGTCTTGACTTCGCACTGGCCATTCTGTAGGACCCCGATGACCTATTAAGTATCTTGCGAAGCGTTCATCAAACCATCATCTTACTGGCAAGTCGTAATGAGAGGAAGCTCAATCTTGTATAAATGACAGTTCATGTGACTCACCCCATTTAGAAATTGTACGCCGTACAAAATTTTCTAACATTTCGAGGTATCTTTCAGCGTTTATATTGTCTCTCAACAGATAGGATCCAATAATACGGAAAGAACTTAATCCACATCATACTGTCATTTCCGGCATGTCCTGCATTTCCTCAATGGACTATTTGGGATTGTTTCAGCCTAATAATGGCTATTATTAATGAATCCCCTACATGAAACGCAGCTTGATTACTCCACAGATTGAAAAAAAAAAACAGGTATGGATGATGTTCATGCCATGCGAGCATCATTTAACAAAATTCAATATGTCTTTCGTAATCATCGGGATACAACTTTTGGACATAAGGAGGCTTTCATGGTCTGTAATATATTTCTTTTTGGAGAACTGAACGCACAAAATAACGTGTAATGTTACTCTCCCTTGCAGCCTGCTTTGTTGATCTGTGATAATCTTTCCCTCCGATATCGAAGTCGAAGGTCTACCTTATGTCTTAATGTCTACGACACTTCCGGTACTCATTAATTTTCTGTGGCAATTTTTATTTATTTTTGCATCCATAACAGCTTGCCTCCCATGTTGACCCCTCCACCACCCCTGGTCCTGAAATGAAAACTGCCACAGCTGAAATTTTGCTGCAATTTTGGCTCTCTCCTCAATGCTTAATCGTTCTGGCATCCCTGTGGTTTCAAAAGAGCAACATAAGCTTCACAGGGCCTAGAAAAAAGTAGCAAGAAAATGACCTAGTTTAGAAAACAAGATGATTTTCATTGCTTTCTACGCATAACATCACTAGAAATTCACAAGCGTGTGAATGTTTTGCTAAGTTTAAATGATAGTATTATATAATTCAATTATTTCAATGACATTTTATTATGTCATTTATTTCATTGTATTACCTACTCTTTTTCATAAGTGGATTTGTACTATCAGAAGTATTGCTAAATATGTTGTTTCTATTACAGTAACATGTTAATCTCATTTTCAATTGTTAACTATTTGTACACCAAAGAAGGGTTTAAAAATGTCCACACTTCTTTTTAATAATGATTTTTATGTATATGTCTAATGCTGTGCCAGAACTCATCGGTTTGAATTCAAAAATATTGTATAATTTAGTTTATCCCCTTCAATATTTTATTTCTTTTTTTTTAAAAAAAAAGTAGCCTATTTTATTTAAAAAAAGAAAAAAAATCGTAGTGGACATAAATCGTCAGCACACCAATCAATTACGTTATCTACTAAATCAAGAGTATATGACTATTAGCTCTTTCCGTTTGTTTCTGTTATTGTTCAGCTGATAATGTACTTTCAACAGGCTTTAATCTCATATTATGTAGTATACCAGCTTTTACTATTGTCCTTTTTTGTTTGTCCTGTTTTATGTTGGTTTTCGACATGCTACCTGAACCTTTACTTGGATGTAATGTCCAAAAATTATATTTCTATTAGAAAATGCGCACATTCCTCTGTAACAGAATAGATGGAAAATAGATTTACCCTGTAAATAGATTTGAGGGAGGTAAGGATCTAGGTTCAAATTCTGGAGTTAGTCTCTGGAAGGCAGTCCTACTTTTTTTCTTGACACCAAATGCGTACAATAACTATAATCTTGCTCTAGTTGGAACAATGCAATGTAACACAAAGCGAGTTCCAGGAAAACTGAAATCCACTAAGGGCAGACAATTATACTCTAACGTACTTGCATTTGTGAACCTGTTTCTGGTAATCCACAAGCCACTTTAGTATCGTACATTGCTGGAGAAAAACTAAACAATTTGCTAATTATGTTATCAATATTGCATAATGAAGCAAAATTCAATAAGATTGGTAAAAATATGTTTGATATTATATGGTTTTACAACTCAACCAAAGGTGAAATCAATACAATTGACCAAATGACCAGAAAGTGTAACTTCCTATTTGGCCTATTCCTGTTTCGCGGACTTATCTAATTACCAATTTATGTTACTATATTTATCTCATTGTAGATGTTTCGCCTACGCTCACTCGACAAGGGTAATTTAATGTCTGAGGGACATTTTTTTTAAAGAGCCATTAAGAAGATTTATTTCGCAACGTAAACAGCAGCAGCAGCCGTCTCTAACAATAGACGTCAATGGCTGTAATTCTAACAACTCTTTGGCCATCTCCGTAAATTAAAAGTTGTGCGCTTTGATTTACATAATTATGTAATTATTTTGAAGAATGGCTCTATATACTGAGCTTCGTTAGCAGAGGTTCGCATGTGATAGGGTCTAGTACTTTCAAATCATTTCCCCAAACTTGGGAAATCTACACGTGTTGGCAGGACTTCAATATAATTAATAATAAGCCCAAATGTTTACTACTATTTCTTTCTACGTTTCACTTTACACTAAAATGTATCCACTTTTCTTTATGCATTCTATTATTTATTTCTTTGTTTTTTTTTTTTATTTAATAAAGCATTAACATTTCCAATCTTCATAACTGCGGAATTTAGTGTGCTTCAAGAGAAAGTTTTGTGGTTGAGATTCAGATCTATTATAGTTCTCCTCGATAAAACACAGAAATTAATGCAGTGTTTATACTTGTAGAATACATATCATTGCTTTATGTCCTTATATATAGAATAAATATCACTTACTCCCTACATATTCGATATTGAGGGGAGAGGTTTTGCACGAGCGATTTTTCAAACATATTTTTCGTACGTCGTTAGATCAAATCAAAGCAACTTCGCTTTCTTACCCAGCTATAATCAATCTTATACACTATATTCAACAGTATATAACCTATTTTGTTCGTCAATATTACTCATTTAATACTTCTTTTTAGAACCCATAAAATCATTGCAAGAGCATGATTGAGATTCTACTAGCCAACTTTACGTGTCGGCTAATCTGTTTTACAATAGTTTGTGCTGTAGGCCTAATTCACGAGTTCAGTTTTCGGTGGAAGAGCATTAAGAACTTGTACGGATTATGATGATTCGGATTCTACCTTAAACTGTAGATTCAGTTATCGTTTGGTAAACTGCGTTTGGTAAATGGCATAAATTATGTAGTTGTTCGTTATGAAGTTTCCGCCATTATCTATTCCCGTTCCTCTTGGGTCTGAATATTCGTCCCAGGAACTTGTTCTCAAGTACGTTCAGTCCATGTTCTTCCCTCAGATTAAGCGACCATGTTTCGTAACCATACAGAACAACAAGCATGATTATCGCCTTATGTATTTTAAGCTTCAAATTCTTCGACAGAATTCGCGATGACAAGAGATTTTGAACTGAATAATAACTTTAGTCGACACTTAATTTCTTCGTGAATACAGTGTGATTTTTGTCTGTTAATATTGATCTTGGATGTTTGAAAGTATCCACTTTATCAAAAGTGTTATTTAATATTTTAGTGCATCAATAATTAGCAGTATTGGGGTCCCGACGCACTTCCATGTATTTAGTTTTTCCTGCATTGACTTCTAAACCCATTTCCCTGCAAGCGTTTGATAAAACCTCTGCATTTCTGGGTAATAACATAATAATATATGTAAATTGACGTGTCATTGTACAAATAATAAATGTATTATTTGTTAGCTGCTCGTATTAGAAAGATATATTTTTGTAGCGGCAGACAACACTTGACTGATACGTCATACTGTTTCGTCATTGCTATGCTTAGACCTGTTTGATAATATAAGTTACAAATCGTCTGCTCATAGTTGTGAATTTAACAATTTGTACCAAATCTCATTGATCAAATTTAATTGATCTGGCTTCCATTTGCATACCATCTTCATGCTTCAGTGCTATAATATAAACTCTTGGTACTCAATTATGCTAACTTTGCTAAATACACAATTGCATTCCAACTTGCGTTTAAAACTATATGAGATGCGCATGCACTCGGATCATTGACGTGAAATCGAAATCTTATGACGAAATACAAAAACAAAAAAAAAAAAAAAAAAAAAATATCTTATTAGCTATCTATAATGCAAGACGAGTAAATGTTACCCCCTCTACTTACCGACACTTTTCTTTACGTTGAAAATTAGCTTTTAATGATTTTTTTTTAAATATCTTTTTAGCGAAAGGTTTAACTGAAAAGTAAATTTAACATTTCGAGGAGTTAATTGTTAATGATCGAGAATCTGTTCTTGACATGGTGCATTTCTGAAACTACTAATGACACATGATTGGCTAGAATCACAGCAAACTACGTTAGAGGTATTGTTTATTTTGAGAAATAAAAATCTCTAATGCATTTTTGTAAGAACATTCCCTCAGTCGCAAGTATCCTTCGTCGATTGAGAATAGGCGAAACTCGAATACCGTTCCGTCTACAGATAAGATGCAGATAATGAGGCAAATTGAGTCTTCCAGTTCCAAACCGGCTCTCGTCCATTTACAGCAAATCTTGGAAAACTGAGAAAAACTGTATGATCTGTATGTTTTGTAGAACTGGAAATACCTGAATGTGTTCATATGAATCTCTTGAACACCCTCAAATGTGTCCAGTTCTACAAGCATACCGATTCTACAGTTTTCTTCTCACAAGTTTTCAGTTTTGTTAGTTTTCCAAAATAATCCAGAATGTTCCAAAATAATCCGGAATGTTCCAAAATAATCCATGTTGAATAATCCAGAGTGGAACATAAGGGGATCTAAAGCAAAGGCGAAGATACCTCCCACAAATCATCTTGGAGCTTATGAAAAGTAATGTACAGGAACGAGTTAAGGACACATCTTTCCTCAAGTATCACGTTGTCACACTAATATAAAAGGTTTGGGGGCAATAAATCAAGAAAAACATTACTGATCTAAAAGAACCAAAAAACAAGCAAAATTAAAATGTGTCCTTTGCTGCAAAGAAGCCCGATCGAAGAAATTACACTTCAATAACTTTCAAAATAAATTAAACTGTGATATGTTGGAAATGTGAATGTTGTTTACTGAAAGCATAGTAAACAACGATTACTGTCTTGCAATCGTAATATTATCGATTCAGTGTAACCAAAAATGGCTTTTAAGAAACGAAACGTAATAAAGACAATAATGTTTTTACTCTGTAGATTGAAACAATGAAAATAATGCATCTATGTTTCATAATTATGTATGTATCTAGTACTAATGCAATGCGTATCAATTATCCATTGTTACTTTCATCTTAGCTTTCCTCATTCTGTCCTACTTAACAAGCGGAAATATTGTTACAATTGCGCTGTTAAACTTTCACTACTTGTTGCGATGACATTCTTAATGCCAGAAGTGTAAAAGTGTAACGCAATGTGTAGCTTATAGCAGCGTAAAATTAAAGGTTGATCCGGAACTAAATACTATTGAAATAATCTTTGATATATGAAATCAGGTAGCTATGAGTGAATTAACAAGAGAATGCTAAGATCTGAAAGTTTGCGAAATTCAAGATATTCCAGCTTGAAGTTGTCGCTCAAAATTGCGCTTCGAGACAAATGCTGCTATTGAAGTAATACGAGTTAGTATACATAAAAGTGGTTTTATGCATGAAGTGCAATATATTTTCGTCCGTAATAAGGCAGTGGCAATTTATAGTCAAAAGTGTTGAAATTTAATAGTCTACTGGTACAGATGGTTATACACAGGCTGACTCAAAAGTCCGTCATGATAAGAAAAATGGATAAAATATGCATCTGAGCCGCGAGGTAAACATGGATGAGAATAAAAGTTCAATATTTTCAAACGGAGGTATATGGATGAGGCAAGAGCAAATACGTATTCTAAGGGCAAGAAAAGAGGTTCAATTATACCTTTCAAATATTTTGTATAAATCTATTTTATCATGCAAAGAACAGAGATTTCAGCTAGTTATTCTATAGTGCTTTCTAATCAATGATATATGTTATGAAGAGTTGAAATTTTGTTAAGGAAATATATAAGTTGAAAAGTACTACGTTTCATAGTAGTGATATATTTTTAGTATATATTTACTTTTCGATTGCATTAGAAATAATTTCCCAGATGAAACATTCTTTCAGGTGACTGAAAAATGTGTTAGTGAGTAAAATATACCAACGTAGCTTCTTTGCTTTTGCTACAGCAAGTGGGCTCTTTTAACTCACAACTTTGCACTTATTAGTACCATTATTTTGTGTTTTTGTATTCATTTTCTTTACTTTCTTATTGTTTACCAGTTTGCGAGTAAACTGATCATTTGCTGCGGGTGCTACCTACGGGTGAAAACTAGGGCCGATTCTATAACATCTAAAATTCACTTTATTTATTGACGGAATGTCCATTGTAAGGATTTGCTTAAGCGTGAGATGTGAAAATCTATATATATAAACTCAAAAATAGAAATTAAACGCGTATTTCAGAGTTTGATAAAATTTCCTTCTACAAAGGGCAAGGAGATTATTTCTATAATATTAAGATTTCGTATTATATTTTAAGAAGAAAGCTTAATGTAAGCGTTTGCTTAATGTGGAGGTGTGAAATTCGTTGTATAAACTCGTAAGAAAAAAATAAATCAAACACTTATTTCAAGATTTCAGAAAATTCCGTTTTTTGAAGGAGAAAAGGGCCAAACGCACGATTAGACCTTTACTGAAGAATGGAAGCGACTCACTGAAAATTCAGGCCATTCTAATATATGTAGAAACGTGATCCTTGGATAGAAAATTATTTTATTACCAGAGTAATGAATAAGAAGGATTTTTTTAATGTGTGTGTTAACGGAGGTAAAGGCGGAATGATGATTGAAATGTTCTACTCAGAATAGAGTATCGCATAAATAAATCAAGTTAGGGAGATGAAACTCGGTATAGAGCTCCTCACGTTCTTCTTTTTATTAAAAAAAATATATTATTTCTATTATTTTTCCCTCCGTATTAAAAGCAATGTTGTCTGTAATTTGTGAACCCAACCTAGAAATACTTTCAAATTAGTTCTGGTACATACTTAGTATCTACTTTCAGCTAGATTTCAAACAGACTTTGATTAAAGGGCGAATCTTAAAGGATTATGGGTTTCAAGATTAATAAGATAAATAGAGTATGTTATGAACCTCTCCAGTTGGGAAAATGAAATATGTATGTGAAGTCTTATTACAAATAAGCGGACACGTGAAAAAGCATTTCCCAAAGGATGGGTTTTAAGGGGATGGAAGCTGCAATTTCTATATATTTTCGCCACATCGATATAGGTGTAGCCTGTTGCTTCAGTTTGTATCACGGAAAACGACTTAACAGCTTAAAATGAATCTTCCTCAAGATTTTTCTCATGTTACTTTCATTAAAGAACGTATCCCAATGGGATAGGGGAGTTTGATATATACGCTGAAAATAGAAGTATCTTATGGGCTTTTATTGAAATGTATATCTTAATGGAAAAGAAATTCAAACATTTTCTATAAACTTATTTCTCCCCGTACAAAGAACGGGCATTATTACAGGCCTAAAAAATGGGTCAAACACGAGGTCCTAATTTTGTACTAAGCTGTTTGGTATTTCATGATCTATCAATGAAGGCATCACTCTCCCTATGTTGCCATTTGAAAATTCCACGTACACCTCTCCCTCCAAAATGGGGAACCTCGTGTTTAACCTATATTTTAGGCCGTCTGAATTGAACTTTGACTCTTAACACTTTTCTTATTTGATGCATAGTTCGCGGGATATTGGCGTGTAACATTCAATTTGAACACTGTTCTTTGTATCTGAATGTGGAACCATTTTCGGAGGCCATTTTGTAACAGGCTTGCCCGAAATCGAAACAAATTTTGTACTAAGCTGTTTGCTTTTCCACGATCCATCAAATAATGTATCACTCGACCTATATTCCCTTTTGAATTTTTCAAGTTGATCCCGGAGTCCAATGATGAGGTCCCTGGGGACACAGCGACAACACTATTCCACGTTGCCTATGGCGTTTTCCTTTTTCAGTTTTTGTTTTATCTTTTTTCAACTTAGCCGTTTCTGATTTATAAGTACTGGAAATTTTACCTGATACAGGACTATTTGGGGGGGGGGGGCATCTAGAAAACAGTGCCTCATATCAAAAATTGTTTCTTACAAAAAATTTCCAAGCTCTTTTGAACAAGGTATCACTCGACCTATATTCCCATTTGAAAATTTCACGTGCACCCCCTCCCCCAAAATGGGGGCGGGAAACCTCGTGTTTGACTCATTTTTAGACCCCTCTGTATTGCACATTGACTCTTAATATGTTTCTTATTTGATGTATAGTTCACGAGATATTTGCTTGTAACACTTATTTTGACTCACCCTGTATATATATAAGGGGCGATCAACTGAAACCCGTTCGTTCCATGTATTATTGGTATAGTGTAGGAGGATATTGTTTGTTTAATAGTGTGTAATGGCTAATGTCCCTGTGTGTTTGGTTTGGAATGTTGTTGATACGTATTTCCGTTTTGCAGGTATAAGGAGTGAAAGATGGCGTTCAAGATCCCCAATCCGTCCAAACCAAAGGGGGCAATTTTCCACTGGGCTCGCTCGGGCTCGCGCTCACCTGTCTCAGCTGGACTCGCGCTCACTTCTCTCAACTGAGCTCGCACTCACTCGCGCTCGCGCTCATCTCTCTGGACTGGGTTCGCACTCACTCGGGCTCGCGCTCACCTGTCTCAACTGGGCTCGCGCTCACTTCTCTCAACTGAGCTCGCACTCACTCGGGCTCGCGCTCATCTCTCTGGACTGGGCTCGCACTCACTCGCGCTCGCGATCACTTCTCCCAACTGGGCTCGCACTCACTCGGGCTCGCGCTCACTTCTTTCGAATAGGTTTGCGCTCACCCGGACCCACGCTCACTTGCCTCAATTGGGCTCGCGGGTATATGATGGGTATAAAGAGGTATTAAAATCTATACTTTGACTAGCAGTAGGCCTAATTCAGTAGAAAATAGAGCTATTAATGCTATATATCAGTTGTCAGATATAAAAATAAAATAATAAAGATGTTGCAGGGTTTAATGTATTAAACGTGGGCGGACTCTGAGGAACTTGAAATAAAATGCTCCTGATATTTAAATCTAGGCTTTGACTGCTAGTAGGCCTAGTTCCTCAATAGAAAATAGGCTATATGACTAACGTCATATAGGAGTTATCAGACATCAGAATAAAATATTAAGAGTGTTGCAGAGTTCAAGTCTTAAGGCTGTCATTACACTTGCAGACCAATACTCATTAAATGAATCTCTTTCTTATTTACTAAGATCAAAACAACTTATGAACAAAAAAAAAAAAAAAACGCTTAGTGTTAGTAAATAAGAAAGAAAGTTGTTTGAGAGTTTGTCTGCAAGCACGACGGCAGCACTAAGAAGCAAAGCCTAAATATATCTGAGTATGATGATTTCCTAAAATAAAAAATAAATAAATAAAAAAAATCACCAGTCCTGTTAGCAAGCAAATTCTATTATATAAGTACTCATGCCTTATCATGAAATTATTTTAATGCAGTTGATGAATTGTCAGGCTTATAAGAAAAATTTGGTTCGAAAATTTCCAGGGCCAAAATTAGGCTTACTGTCGCCCATGTTTCACACATTAAACTTGCAACTCTGATATCTGATAACTGCTATACGACATTAGTAGCTCTACTTTCTACCGAGATATTTGGCCTATTTGTAATTGTAGTCAAAAGCTAGATTTTAATATCCAGGGCATTTTATTACAAGTTCCTCAAGGTCTGCCCACGTTTAATACAACGCAACTCCGCAACGTCCTTATTATTTTTTTTTTATGCCTGATAGATAAGTCATATAAGATAGTAGCTCCATTTTCTGCTTAGGAAGTAACTAACACCTGAATTTCAATATTCGGTGAATTTTATTACAAGTCCTTCAAGGAAGCTTATGTTTGCTATCGGTGAGCTTTTGTCCATCCCTGTAATATGAGACTGTCGGTGAGCTTTTTGCCGGTGAGCTTATGTCCAACACCCACATTACGCATAGATATCTCTTGTTTTTAACTAACACACAGATTCTTAGGTTTTATTTTTTATTTATTTATATTTTTGTGAGAAGACAGCTTTAGAAGTAAAATTAGAAGTAGAAATTTAGGGAGACATTACAGGTATTCAACATTCGTGAAATTACAGAACTTATAATAACAAGAGCTAAACGTTTTCCGAGAATCTGCTAAACGTTTGGTAAAGGAAGTAACAGGATCTGATATCAGTGAATCTATGAGTTTGTTAAAACCATTTTATAATAAAACAGTTACCTCTGCGGAAGCTAAAAGCAAACCGAAAGGTAAAAAGGAACTTTCTCTGATTACTTTATATCGGTTTGAATGTAACACAACGAAATAATAGCACTTCAGAGGGTATTGCAATGTCAATGGTCTCGTAGGCTCCAGTAATACTTGCTGGAGTTCCGGCCTATCCTACAGGGATGTGCTAATCAAAGCACTAAAAATTAGAGATTTTTGAGAAATTTTGGTAATGTATGCCTCCAGAGCAATAACTTTTATATATAGAGAGAAGGAAAAGTAGAAAAATATTTTCTAAATTTTTTAAAATGTACTTTTAATCGGAGAAAAATTAAAAGACTTTTTGTTGCTTCAAACTAAAAGAAGAAAACTTCCCTACTATATTAATTGTCGTATACAACAATCAGGGCCGGACTTCAGCGGATTGGACCTATTGTTCCCAGTCGGGTTCCGCGCTAGAGTGTAATCTACTATTCAGTGCCGTCTTAGCAGCATAGTGTTCCCCTGTGGAAACCAGTGTGGCTCCTATGACTAAATTCTGCAAGTAATACATGCAATTAATACATTCTGCTCGCGGGTCCCTCGGCCAAGTGATCATGGCTTGTGAAATACTCACAATAACATATTGTAATACATGTACATCCATGAACATAAACAAGGGAGCGTATAGCCTGTTGGCCTCTATCTAGAATTTGAGGGAGTGAATAGTTTGTATTAAAAACAATATTTTCTAAAGTTAATTCTGCAGTAGTTCCTTTTATTTCTTTACGTTTCCAACTTCCGATGAAAAAATAGGCCTATTAAGTGATATGACACCTCAATGAATACCAGGATGATATAGTCTTAATGCGATTTCTTTACTTGTTTTTTCTGGAACCGAGAGTCCCACAATAGTGTTCCCATTCGGACCTGCATCTTCTAAGTCCATTAGATTACTTTTACCCCTTACTTTGATGCAAGAAAACTTTAATTTTTTAACTTTGTGACTTCCCTCAGGAGCAACCACTACTTTTAATTTTGTATTTGAAAGCATATTGTCCTGCTAAAATACATTAAATATGAATATTTCTTAATTTAGGCCAATTTTAAGAGTATTAAAACTGAAAATTTGAAAGTATGCGTTGATTATAGCCTGTATTTTGTTAAAACAACACCAAAGAAAATTAAAAGTTAATGAAAGCTCAATAAAGATGTTTATGAATGAAATTTACGTCATAACATCAGTTTGAGTCAAGAAGTTATGTGTAATACTTTCGAAAATGGTAAGCATATTGTGGTTCTAGTTTTCAATTCATCTGTACATTTCCTTATGTATATTAAAAGCCGGTTCTTTAATGGCGTAACATAACGGAAAAATAGAACTTATATAAAATAAGGTAATATTAAGAACTGCGTTAAAAGAAGAAATGTAATTATGTCAATTTAAGAAGCTATCGTGAAATTTAGAATGTTTTGTTTGTTTGGAGCTTAATATTCTTTTGCATAAGTGAGGTTATATGAAATCTTGTTCGTCTGGAAGATGAGAATACTTACCACTTATTCACAGTGAATCAATATGAATAAGTGCCTGGCAACCCTTAGATATTTCGTCAGGTATGTGCTAATCTTCACGGTAATAAGATTTGATAAATCCGCAATGAAAATATTGTCAAACAACATCAAAATCGAGTTGTAACCAGGGGTAAAAATTGATCTGAAAAGGTTGGGGAACGCATGACGTCATGTCATCCCTTGTGCCTATCTTTGTCCACTATATTTTTTAGGAAGTGGAGGGACGCCATATATATTTTTGGAAGTGGGAGATGACGTCCCCCGTGTTTTCCTTCACTTTTAACTCTGGTTGCAACAAACGACACGCCATCGTTTCAGGGTAGCTTTCGAAAAAAAGACTTTAATGAAAGGAGGTGTGTGTGTATGTGTGTTATTATTATTATTTTTTTTTAGATGTTGAATTGTTATCTTTCTTTTTTTTAATAGCCCATTGACTTATATGAGGAAGTATTTTTCTTTTAAATAGACAAGATTTTACTCATCCAATTTTACTAATTTCTTCTTCTGGCCTATTTAAGGGTTCCTTGCTTTAAAAATATTCAATGTAATATTGTTTTAGTTTTTACTTATATATATTAAAATTGCATAATACAGTGGTTAAATTTCGCATAGAATACATTTAAGGATCTCAAGAAGTAGTAGTCAGTAAAATTAACTGGCTAAAATTCTTTGTTTCCTCATATAAATTAATGGGCTGAATAACCATTATGATGCAAGTTATCAACATTCTTGAGAGCTACTCTTGTTTATTGGGATTTAAAGAAGCTATAATTAAATAATACATAATTATTTCGCTCGACTTTTCTATGAACGCACAGCTTCATTAGTTGTTAGTAAATAAATTTCCTACTTCGGAAGGTCAAATAGTTTCCTTATTCTATGATCTCTCACACACACACACACACACAAAAGCTTGGGTCAAGGAAGTTGTTACTAAAACAAAAACAAATACCTGCCTCAAGTACCATCCTCTCATAATAGCCATGAAAAAGTCGGTTCTCTATCGAAAGGTGTTTGAAGTCCTCTGGACAATAAAATGACAGCTCAGACCTCAAGAATGTGATTTTTCATTTTGTAAAGTTGTTTAATTCTTCCTTTACAATTCTGCACATGGAATGAATTTCCTATTTTTTTTTTTTTTTTTTTTTTTTTTTGACTAAAGCAAATTAGTCCACGTGAGTGTGAAGTGAGTGCGGGCTCGCACTCACTCGGGCTCGCGCTCATCTCTCTGGACTGGGCTCGCACTCACTCGCGCTCGCGCTCACCAGTCTCAACTGAACTCGCGATCACTCGCGCTCGCGCTCACTTCTCTCAACTGAGCTCGCACTCACTCGGGCTCGCGCTCATCTCTCTGGACTGGGCTCGCACTCACTCGCTCTCGCGCTCACCAGTCTCAACTGGACTCGCGATCACTAGCGCTCGCGATCACTTCTCCCAACTGGGCTCGCACTCACTCGCGCTCGCGATCACTTCTCCCAACTGGGCTCGCACTTACTCGCGCTCGCGATCACTTCTCCCAACTGGGCTCGCACTCACTCGGGCTCGCGATCACTTCTGTTAACTGAGCTCGCGCTCACTCGGGCTCGCACTCACTTGTCTCGATTGGGTTCGCGCTCACTGGGGCTCGCGCTCACTAATCTCAAGTGGGCTCGGGCTCATTCGGGCTCGCGCTCAATTATTGAGCCCGAGCCCGGTTGAGCGTGAGTGCCGAGCTCACGAGCGTCGGGCTCGCGAGTTTGGACACCTATGGTCCAAACAGGACCAGCGTGTCTTCATCCAGTTGCTGGGTGCCGAAGGTTGTTAACCAGCTGAAGTGTTCCGGCGTGCGAAAGATGTGTATGGTGATGCATGCGTCTCCAAAACAACAGTCGTGGACTGGGTCAGAATGTTTCGGAAAAAGCGTGAACAAACCACTGATTATCCCCGTCTTGGTCAAGCCCATGTTGTTGCCACAGAAAACACGCGTGAAAAGGTGAATGTGGCTATAGTTGCGGATAGACGCATTAGTATTCAATCCATAGAGAACGGGTTAAACATGAGTTATGGTACTGCTCAGAAAATTGTGAAAGATCTGGGGTACCATAAAGTGTGCGCTCAGTGGATCCCCCGAGTGTTGACGGAAGACCAAAAGTTGGAGCGTATTGGTTGCGCCATTGAACATTTGTCACGTTACCATTTGGAAGGCAACGACTTCTTGCTGCGCATCGTTGCTGAGGATGAAACTTGGTGCCATCATTTTGAACCGACTTCAAGGGCTTCCAGTATGCAGTAGAAACACCCCTCATCTCCACGTCCCAAAAGGTTCAAGACGCAACTGTCTGCGGGGAAAGTTATGTTGTGTGTGTTCTTTGATTGCCATGGACCATTATTGCTCGACTTCGACATCAACGCCGCATGGTACTGTCAGACATTGACACAGTTAAGGAGAGTCATGAAAAACAAAAGGACAGGTTTATTGACCGCTGGAGTAATTGTGTTGTATAAAAACGCGCGTCCATACATTCAAAACCAAACGCAGGACTTGTTTCAACGATTCAAGTGGGAAATGTTGCGACACCCGCCCTACAGCCCTGACCTTTCACCTTGCGCCTTTCACATCTTTGGACCTCTGAAAAGGCATTGAAGTGTCAGAGATTTCAGTCTGACGCTCAGGTTCAGGACGCTGTGAGTGATTGGTTTGATAGTGAACCAAATTTTACATGGACGGCATTTCTATGTTAGTGACACTGTGGGACAAGTGTCTCAGTGCTCATGGTGACTTCTTGTGAACAATATTTTTACTGCACGCTAACCATAGACGCATCTAGATACTGTTCAAATTTCCGCTCGAAATAAAATTTGTTTCATGAATTATGACCACTGAACGGGTTTCAGTTGATCGCCCTATATATATATATGAACGTGTATATGTATGTAATAATTGTAATGTATTCAGAAACTATCTATTATTATTATTATTATTATTATTATTATTATTATTATTATTATTATTATTATTATTATTATTATTATTATTATTATGTTCTTTTAGTCTTGTTACTATTTTATTTTACGGCAGTTCTTTCTTGGTTTACGAATTTAATTTCTTATTTGTTATCAACTGAAGCATGCTGGGAATTTGCTGGCCTACCATTTAAATTCGCCAAACGCCCGGTGTAAACGTCCAGTGAGTGAACTTCCATGTTTTTTACTAGGTTTATAATATTTCTATGTTTGTGAAAGTACAATTGAGTCGTGGTATCAATACTCTGCAGATGAGTTATCTCAACTACTCGTATATATAAAACTACATGAGCTGACATAAATTAAATGGGTACTTCCGGTTGACATGGAAAGTTGAAATTTGGCACGATTGTAGCTTTCCGGGACTAACCGACAGGAAAATTGCCAAAAGTGAATATTTCTAAATTTAGGGGGTCCAAAGGAGGGATGAAGAATTTCTCCATGTTATTTAAATAGGTCTTTTTTTGGACCTATAATCCCATGTTTTAGTGGAATAAACACTTGAAATTCGGTATGCTTGTACGCTTTCGTTAGCATTACCCAATCAAATCAGTAAAAATAAAAAAATTCCAATTTTAGAGTGGTTTTATAGGGAACTGAAAAATCTTTACCATGTTATTTATATGAGACACGTATTACACCCCAAAATTATTGGGCACTTCGTGTAAGGCTACAATGATTAATTTTCACATGATTGTAAGTTTCCGGGACTAACAGACAGAAAAATTGCCAGAAGTGAATATTTTAAATTTTTATGGGGTCTAAAGTGGAGATGAAGAAATTCCCCATGTTATTTGAATGGGTCTTTTCTCGGACCTATAAGAGGGAAGGATATTTATATATAAAAATAAATAAAACTTAACTCTTGAACCACCCAACCGATCTAAATCAAATTTTCAACATAGACGACGTTCAGACCTGGAATAACTTTTATCTTTTAACTTTGACGGTGCAACGTAGGGGAGGGGGAGGAGAGAGATAAATAAAAAAAATGAAAATGACTGTCTTTGTGACTTCATCACTCTTGAACCACACAACCGATCTCGATCAAATTTTCAACATAGAGAGGTTCGATCCTGGGATAGTGTTTATCTATTCACTTTGGCGATAGAGCTTAAAGGAGGGGAGGGGGAATTAAATATAATAACACTGAATAACTCTTAAAACAAACGATCAATCTCGATCAAATTTTTAACATAGATGAAGTTCGGATCTGAGATTTTTTTTTTCTTTATCATTTCACTTTGACGGTAGAACTTAGGGGAGGAGCTGAGGTGAGGGGGATATACATAAAATAAATAAAACTTAATACCTCTTGAACCACCGGACCGATCTCGATCAAATTCTCAATCCAGATGAGGTTTGAAACTGAGATGTTTTTTTTGTCATATCGCTTTGTCAGTGTGAATTAAGGGCGGGGGAGAGGGAGAGATATTTAAAAAATGATCGAAAATGGCCGATATTAGTGTCGAATTTATAATTTTCGGGGTCGCTGCGATGAACAGTGACATTCCAATGCTGTTTAAATCCAAATTAATCACCCCAACTTGGGGAGGGGAGGGGGATGTATATATATATATATATATATATATATATATATATATATATATATATAATGATTGAAATGACCAATATCAGTGTCGAGTTCATAGATTTCTGTGTTGCTGAGGTGAACAGTGATACTTCCGATGCCGTGCCCAGCAACATCCGAAGGGGAGGGGGATATATAAAAATAATGGAAAATGACCGATATCGAAGAGCGCTTTAGTAATAGTAAAAAGTGACTGACTAACGGAACATATTACTATTTTTTCTTAATTTAACTCGGCGAAGCGGGTAATTGACGCTAGTTATATATAAAACAAAAACTTAAGAGTGCTGTATTTCTTAATTTTGAGATGTTATTATTATTATTATTATTATTATTATTATTATTATTATTATTATTATTTGTAAATTTTCTATCTACGTTGAGGATGACGCCATTTGACATATTTTGTGCTCGTGGTATGCCAAAATGCCTGCAGTAATAACGGACTCGAAGATATTGCATGTAATGTAATGGTTAACAAGTGTTTTGTCTGAATTTAAAGCATTTCGTAGCTACGTCTTTTTGTCAGTTATTTTTTTGTTAATAAATATGTATTTACATTTCTTAGATACTGACTTCTGACATTTACAAAGCTAGCAGCATTACTTCCAATAGCATTAACAGAATATTTATGTACCAGTATATATCGTTTAGTACCAAAAACCTAGTTCGATTACTTAGAAAGGTTTTTCACTCATCTGGCTGTGAGGCTTTTTTTTTTTTTGTCTCTTTGGCCTATACAATGTGCTTTCTAATACATTTTGAATGTATTCAATTTGTCTTGGGTGGGTTGTGAGGTTGGGGAGGGAAAATGGTTACATAATCCAAAATGTTAAAGGAAAATACATATTTAATCCTTTAAAAGATTATTCTTTTCAATTGATGCTTTTATAGAATAACATGATTTTATTTAAGTACATTTTCTACTATGAGTTTAATTTAATACATTTTCAGATAAATAACGTATTTAAGAAAATATATATATATATATATATTCATAAAGCAAATATAGTTACAAGGTTTAAGAGCAAAAGGTAATCATGAACATCTTCTTCATCTTTCGTAGATACTCTTTGTGATTTAACGTGTTTCTTCAATCGTCAGTTAACAATTCTATCTACGGCATCCTTCTATCGCTTCACTCGTTAGAAGTTAGGGCAAAGCTAGAAACTAGTCAAACTTGTTGGTTTCTTCTGTTGACGATCTTTTTTTGGCATTAACCAGGTATATCTTGACGTAAATTATGCATTTATGATTTTTTTTTCTGACATATTACCAACCGTTAACACCCTGTTCATTTGCCATATTTTTCTCAAATAAACTTTTTTACGTTGTTTTCAGGGTTGAAACCAACGATCTTGGGTTTTGTCATCTTTGTGTTTCCCACACAGCTACCATTCGACTATTTTATTCTTGAGCATTTTTTCTCTCCTTGTTAGTTCATGCAGAAATACAAGAGTGAAGTGCACTTCGTGTTTTCCAAAGCTAGTTTTAAATGTTTACTCCATATGTATGCAAATCCGTGTTATGATATTGTTATTATAATACTCCACTATCGTGTCTAAAGCAATTTAATGGCAGAAAAAATATGTTAAAATTTAAGTTCGGAAGATCTCAGCGTTGGAAATTATAGTTTGGATTCATACAGGGTTGCACTTGATTAAGTCATGCAATATAAATAAAGCTTTAAGCAGATATATCAGTCTGAGACAATTAAACAAATGAAGGTAGTTTTTAAGTTAAACATGGATGGAATTGTGAATTTTAGTTTAATAGGGCCACCTCAGGAAAGAAAAGGAATGAAAAACAAATATGAAAATTTCTTATTTGATTTCATCGGTGGAAGCGGAATTGTTACTAAGTGCAAAGTGACGTAAATATACATAGATAGAAGATACTAAACTTTTAAGAATGAATGCAATTATAAAAATCCTACTTCCTTTCAGTCGTAGAATACTGTTAATTTACAATCAGTAAAAGTTATTTTAATATAATGAAACATCAGCATTATACTTACATTTTAAAGATTCTTATTTCTCATTGTCAAAAGGTAGAATTGTCATGAAATTTAGCTAAAAATAGTGCTTTTAAGGGTCTAATTTAAAAATAGAATTTTTTTTTTTTTAGTTTAATGTCTCACATTTATGCACTGAGAGTGAAAAGTAGCATGATAACGAGAGGAAATGTAATGGTAGAATAAAGAAAGTGGGATGAAATGAGAGAGCTCTGACACCACCCACGCTCAGGGAGCTTGTACACCACAAAGTCCAGAGATCTCACGCACGAGAGATAAATGTAACGAACAAATCGCTGTATGTTTTTTTGCAAAGATTCATAATTTTAAAGATTATTCTTATCATGGTTCTATGTTTATTTTAAATATTAACTACTGCATAGTTAGTTACTGAAGAATCTATCTATTAAAATGCTACAATGGCAATTAAAAGCGATTTTTTTTTTAAGTAAGGGATTAGATTTCTGAAAATCCTTTAATCATCTATTTTGTCTATTTCATCATATTTTGATTCATATCAGAACAAACCAACCCCAGCCATTAGCGGGCTACGCCCTCTCGTTGGCAAAGGTTTAAATACATGGTTGTGGTGCTAATACCTATACAATAGGTGGTCTAAGTGCAATGCAAAACCAACAACAAATTGTAAAGAAAAAACACGTAAAATTAGTAGGGAGAAATGAACAATATATAAAGCAGTGCGAGATATCATATTAAAGGTGCAAATATACAAATATAATTAAAGAATAAATGTAGTTAGGTATATCATATATAAACAGGTATTATAATGATATGAAGTGCATTGACGTCACAATCACATTGGGAACATTAGTTAAGACACATGAGGGCTAGATCTTCTGTCTCGGGGCGACTCGAGACTGATGTAAGACATAATGATAGCCCAATGTTAGTGATGAGTGCAAAACATGTGTTAATTTAAAACAAAAAATGAGGTAGATGATCTCTGACGATGTAAATGTCAAATATTGCTCTCTCTCTGTGGCGTCCAAATTTGTTGTCTGAACATAAAGTGTGGTGAGGATGTTGAGCGGTGAGTGCTGATATCGAGATGGAGCATATGGAGGGGCATCAACTCTTAAGGTATCAAGATAGAGTAGATGAGCATTTGTAATGCGTGACTGAATGTATCTTGTCCGGAGTGTAGCAAGATGATTAAAAATGGTTGGAAAGTATATGTCTTCGTAGGTCATGTAATTTGGAAATGGCAATCGAATCCTATATGTCAGGCGAATAACATGGCCTTACATAATTGCTAACTTCTCGTAGAGTTTCGGTGAAGCATGACACCAGGCAATGACCAAATGTGAGAAGAGGTCGAAGAAAAACGTTGTATGTCTTTAGTATGACATCTGCACTTAGTCCACAGGTCGTACCGGTAAGCGGTGTAGAAGATTTAATCTAATTGATACTTTTTGCGTCAGATTTTTGAAAATGAGGTTTCCAGGTGAGTTTGGTATCGAATACCACACAAAGATATGTAGCAGAGGCGGTTGGTCGAAGAAAATGGCCGTCAACTGATACACAAAGTTTAGCGGGATTTCGGGGTACTTTAGTTCTACGTTTTGGTAAAAGGAAAACAAGGGCTTGTGTTTTCTCCGAATTGACAGTTAATTTCCACTTTCTACACCAGGTAAGAAAATTTGCGAGTGTCAGTTGTAGGCTTCTGTTGATCTGAAGCATAGTTTTCCCTAGTGATAAAAATGCTCTGTCGTCAGCATATTGGAAAACATAGACATTAGGCGGTAGTCTAGGCATATCTGAGGCATATAAGATATATAATAATGGACTAAGTGCGGAGCCCTGAGGTACGCCTGTATGAGGAAAAATAGGTATAGAGAGAACACTTCCTATTGAAACATACGCTATTCGATTACTTAAAAAAGAATAAATGAGACGCATGTAACAAGTGGGAAGTCGGAGTGACTGTAGTTTGCGCAGCAAGCCATACTGCCATACCCTATCAAAGGCTTTATCTAAATCTATAAGGGCTAAACATGATGAAAGAGCTTTATTGTATTCATTGGTGAGAACCGTGGTGAAATCCAGTTGGTCGCTAATAGAAAAGTTTGGCCTAAAACCTGCTTGATGTGTTGGTAAGATATCGTGTTCTTTAAGATAAATATGTAGTCTGTTGACGATAATCTTTTCAAATAACTTACTGAAGACATAAGTTAACTGAATGGGTCTATAGGAAGTAACATGTGAATAGACTTGTTTGATTTATGAAACATGCAAACCTTTGAGACTTTCCAATGTAGCGGATAATAACCAGTGTTGAGTGTGAAATTATAAATACTAGCAAAGAAATAAATAGAGGTGGAGATCCTTCCAGCATACTATACGAAATACTATCAATTCCTGGCGATGTGGTACGTTTCTGTCGAAGAGCGGTATGTAATTCAGGAGCAGTGATTGGTCTGGTAAGAGGATGACTGATGTCGGTTTGATGTGATGTAGAAGGTTGTATAGAATGTATTCTGAAAATATCAATGTGTTCGCTCTGGCATGAAGACTCATTTGGAGTGAATACTGTTTGTAGTTGGTCTGCAAGAGCATTCGCTTTATCTGCGTCTGAAAGAAGTGGAACATTATTGACATGGAGCGGATGTGTTGTAACAGTGCTTTTTCCCATTAATTGATAAAATTTCTTCCAGTAGCGGGTAGGATGTGCTTCGTCTCTCAGCTTATTGCAAGCACCAATCCAGTGCCTCCGTTTATATGCAATGAGGTAGTTTTTAACTGCTGGTTGCCATTGTCTGCGACAATGAAGATATGCCTCGTTTTCAGTACGATGATACTCTCTAATGTGCTGCCGTGCACGTTTTACAATGGCCAGATATTGAGGCCTTAATTTTGGTCTGTGTGGGCAAATTTTATCCTCAGGGATGAATGAGCATTTGTAGTTAAGGTATCTGTAAGCCGGGAAATAGTGTAATACAATTCAGACTCAGTGGTTGGTGCTGTGAGATGTCTAATGTATCTTTCAATGGTTGTCCTATAACTATTACAATCAACTTTATCATAACGTTTAACAGTACGAAACACAGGAGTAGTGTGGCAAAGATGGCCCTTGTTAAGCGTTAGTTTTACTGGGCAGTGATCGCTACCGATTGTGTCAAGAACCTGTATTGTACAGTCACCGACCAGATTAAGTGATGTAATTACAACATCTGGTGTTGTTTGACTACTTGGCCGGGTATGACTAGGTAAGTCATGGATATGCAAATGTGACTGTTGAGTTACGTAGTTCAAAAAATGTTGTTTTCCCCGGTCGCTTCGACTATGGATATTGATATCAGCCATAATGATGACATTTAGAAAGTTTTGGGAAATATAATTGAAAAATCGAATGGAATTGGTTGTCTCGGTCGAATATAAATTGTAGCAACGTTTATGACGATGGAGGGAAAGTAAACAGAGAATAGAAGAAGTTCTGGATGATTGACATTAGCCTGTAGGTGATATTGTCTGAATGGTAATTTTAGTGAAAAGCCTACTGCAACTCCACCTTGAGCTCTGGCGGCAGATCCTCTATAGTCATGTCGGTGAAGCAGATAACCAGTTAGGCGTGCTATGATATTAGGTTTGAGTGAAGTTTCATTGAGAACAAAAATATTAATTTGTTCCTCGAGTAAAAGATGCTCTAGGATGATTTTGTGTTGCTGGAAAAATCGTATATTCATAAAAAAGAAATTCATGACTACTACAAGCAAGAACGACATAGATTTAAACAATAGTTTCAAGAGGCGCAATTTGAAAATGAGCATATTGTCTTGAATATGTACCATGCATATTGATGTTAAAGAACGACTTTGCAGTGGCAGTAATGGTCCGAAGTATATGATCGCGTTGAAATGGCATCATGTTCTGGAGCACTATGGTGAGGTAGCGAAGAAAATCTTCGAGCACTGAGCAGATGTAGGATAGATTGGGCTGGAGGTGTAGTTTTACCGCTACTTCGAATAGGTGCAGTAAACTCCGGGTGAGTACGTTCTGCATGAGGCTTAGCCTTGCAACGGTAGCTGTACGTGGGGTGCGCCTCTCCGGAAGTGGAACACTTTGGAGGTTGTTGTTGACTTTAACACAATCTAGTTTCATGCTGGTTGCCACAATATCCGCACCGTGGTTGATTAGGACAATTGTTAGTAAAATGATAGTTGTAGGATTGACATCTCTCGCACCTAAGAGGTACTGGCCCAAGAGTTTTAGAAGGCTCGACTCTATGGATTTTCTTATAAATAGGGGCACCATGCTCCAAAAGGTAATCAATAGTCTGTTGGTTTTGTGATAAAACACGAACCATATATGTTGGTCCGTTATTGTTTTTTATGCGTATGCATTTTTCAATGTTGATGCCCTCTTGAATAAGCTCCTTGCGCATTTCGTCGCCCGTGAACACTGGGAGAACACCAATAATAACGATAGATAACATTGGCGATTTCTTAGGAGGTGGTGGTTGTTTCGGCCTAGAATCAGACTTTTTTGTTAATTTTGCGTTTTTCCTAAAGATTTCGTAAGACGCTTTATTACGTAAATAGGTTCCGAAATTAGGATCTTTTGATTTTATAATGTATCCATTTCTAGCCTGGACTATTTGCTCAACATTTGCGTGTGGAACGTATTTAAAGATCTTTAGAAATATCATCTTTGGATGAGTGTGTTTCGTGTCAAAATCTGTGAGGAGAAAATTGTAAACATGATCTCGAGTTATGCTGAGAGTAACAGATGATTATTCTGAAGGTGGGGATTCAATGTTCATTGGTTGGATGTTAGAAGATTGAGATCCACCGCGAATTCTTTTTGCAGATTGGGTTGAGTCAGTGGATGGATGTCTTCCTTTAGACGTACTCGCTACTGGTTGACTACCCCATGAAAAGTGTCGAGTGCGACTGGTAGTTCCAGTGGGTGTAGCTTGGGCACGTGATGTGCCTATACTTGTAGGAAGAGAAGCTGGTAATCCTGTATGGCGACCGAGAGCCGATTATCCGTTAGCATTGCCAGAGTCCGCCATCACTATGAAGTAGTCTAGAGCCGAAGCCCAAATGAATATGAGAATGAATGAAAAGATGATGATGATAAGGTTTAAAAAGCAAGTTTGCCCTTCGAAAGTGAAAACTTCCGCCAACCCTCTAAGTGCTGTATGTGTGCTTTGGCTCACAAATGCGTATTGCAACACTGGATCCTTGCTAGCACACCAACTGACAAAAGAGAGATTTGGCTCCTTGATTCAGAATGAAAAAGCGATTTTTTTAGAGTAGTGGTTGGAGCTAACACTTTATTTCTGTATACGGAAGCAAGAGGGCATTTTATTATCAGTGAAACAATCTTTATTTTTAAGTAATTGCAATAAGCATAAGTTGTATATAATCTGCCACTAGAGGGTTTCGCCCTCTCTCTTGGCCTGGGGTTTGAGATCATCAATTATTATTTATTAATATTGTAGATGGCCAAGTAGCTGTGAAAGAAATATTTATTTTAATCATTAACAAAATTAAAATACAAAGATTATATCAAAATAAATCATTATTTTATATATCAATATAATAAATAAAACGGAATATAAAAAAAATGTTATTAAACAAAACAATATTAAACAAAGTATTAAACTAGCAAACAAAGGTGCGAGTGCAGAAAAATAACATAAGTGAAAAAGATGATAAAGAAGTAGAGGAGAATAAAATATTGTGAAATGTATAGAAGGTACTGTTGAAATAAATTATAGTACAAATTTATGACAAATGAATAGTGATGAGTGAGGTGCTCTGGACGTCACATCACAGTAGATGGATGCTAGAACAGACAAATGCATATTTATCTTCTGTCCTGGGGCGCCTCAGGACTGATGAAAGATATATGGATAGCCCTTATTAGTGGTGCGGAGAAACAGTGCTATGATGGGAAAAGATGAGGAATGTACTGCTGGATAAGTTGGCGAGGTGATAAAAAATGCTGCGTTATGATGATCTGCTGGAATATTGCGGAGATATATTGTAAGCAGGACGCTGAGTGGTGTATAAAAGTATTTATATGTGGATGTTTGCCGTATGTCTGTAAATATTGTATCAAGAAATATATCCTTACGATTCTCGAGATTCTTTGTTATAAACTTTTCACGCAAGTTGGCAATGTGGTGAACAAGCGGAGAAAAGTCAATTGTATCATGTAGGTCAGTATTGTGATAAGGAAGTTTGATCCGATATGTTAAACGAATGGCGTGTCGTTCTAGAATCTCAAGTCTGTTGTAGAATTTTTGTGGGGCTGAACACCAAGCTACGTGACCAAAAGTAAGGACACGCCTCATGAATGCTTTGTAGGTGTTAAGTAGTAATTTAGAGTTCAGTCCCCATTTCTGACCAACAATGCGACGAAGAAGTTGTAATCTGTTTTTAGCCTTCGTAACTTTTTTTTTTTTTTTTTTTTTGTAACTGGGGTGTCCATCGCAACTTATCATAGAAGATGATACCTAAGTATGTAACAGTTTTAGAGGGGTGAAGAAGGTGATCACCTACTCGTATCTGCAACACATTTTGATTACGCTTAACTTTACTACGACACTTTGTTGGTAGAATAACTAGTGTCTGAGTTTTATCTTCGTTTACTGATAGTCGCCATTTACGACTCCATTGCAGAAAAGCTGTAATCCTAGTCTGCAAATGTATGTTAATATGTTGTATTTTTTTTGCCTAATGCTAGAAAGGCTGTATCGTCAGCATATTGGAACATATATGTATTCGGCGCTGGAGATGGCAAATCTGAAGCATACAATATGTACAAAACAGGCTAGAACCTTGCGGTATCCCCGTGTGTGGAAATATTGGACGGAATAAAGGGTTATTGACACTGTCATAGGCAATACGGTTAAGTATGAACGAATAAATAACTTTGAGATATGAGAGAGGAAAGCTCAATTTAAGCAGTTTATAAAATAATCCATAGTGCCAAATCCGATCGAATGCCTTTTCAAGATCCATCAGTATGAGACAAGACGGAAGGGATTTATTGTAGTGGTTGGTTATGATGGTGGTTGGGCGAACTAACTGATTCTTTATACTGAAATAGGGTCTAAGCTCAGCCTGATGAAGTGGTAAAAGTTGATGATCAGTTATATAGGTGTGTAAACGTAGGACCAGTATTTTTTCAAATACTTTCCTAAGCGTGGACGTTAGTTGGATTGGATGATATGATTGTACAGAATGTGCTGGTTTGTTCGGTTTCAAAAACATACATACTTTGGATACCTTCCGATCGGAAGGATAGTAACCTGTTCGAAGTATACATGTATATATTGTAGCCAGAAAAGTGAAAAAGTTGTCCGAACATTCTTTAAAAAGTCTGTACGATATTTGGTCAAAGCCGGGGACAGTGCTACGTTTCCGTTTAATGACAGAATATCTCCAGAAGTGATCTCGTGAGTTAAAGGATTATTGTTGACTAACATGTGATGAATGGAAGGCTGTGATAGCTGGTTCAGTGTTTCTTCGGAAACTTCGGGACTGCTGCGGTGAATGCAGGTAGGAGGTGTAAAGACAGATTGGAGATGGCCGGCGAAAGCATCTGCTTTCTCATTTTCCGTATGTAAAGGTTGGTCCTTCTGTATAAGAGGATAAGATGAATTTACTTTTTTGCCCAGTTAGAATGTGATTTCCCCCCCCCCCAATATTTCGTAGGATGTGACTCTGTGTTCAGTTGATTACAGGTTTTGCTCCAGCTAATCCGCTTGTGAGCAACAATATAATTATTCACCGTCCTTTGCCACCTACGGGCTTGCGTTAGGTACTCTGGGTTTCGTGTGTTTTTTTTTTTTTCGTATTCTCGAAAGTAATAGCGAGATTCGCGTACGAGAGTCAAATATTGAGGAGGTAATATTGACTGATATGTTTTTCCTCGATATTGAGGTATATGTTTGTCAGAGCTATCTCTTATAGCCTCTACAATGCTATGTACGGTACCTTCAAGCTTGTATTCAGTAGTAGGTGGTGCTAAAGGAGCAAGAGCGGCATCTATATCAGAGCGATACTGATCCCAGTTCGCTTTGTCGTTCATCTTGATAGTTCTTAAAATTGGTTCAGATTGTTGTATTTTATGGATAACAATAACTTTTATTGGAAGGTGGTCGCTGCCAATACATTCAGAATTTGTATGACGCATTTAACGACAATTGAAACAGTAGTAATAACAACAGCAAGTGTCGTTTGACTGCTTGGTCGCGTATGTTTTGGTAGCTGCTAAACATGTCTATGCAAATTAAGTGATATATGATCGTGAAACTGTTCTTTATATTGTACAGAGCGACTATGAATATTAATTTCGGCTAATATTATGAAATGTCGAAATTAGTGAAACAAGTATGTGAAAAAGCAAGAGAAATGACTTGACCGGGACTGACGTAGATTGTAGCCACTGTTAGTGCAAGATTTGGAAGGTAAACTGATTTGGAAGGTAACTGTTAATGCAGTGCACTAGAGTGGTTTCTATGAGTGATTTTATTACGTATTCCGATTGCAGCGCCGCCTTGAGCTCTTGTATTATGGTCTGGGTAATCAAAGCGAAAAAAGTTATATCGAGGAAAACGAATATATGTAGTTGGTTTGAGCGCTGTTTCGTATAGAAGAAATATGTTTATATTCTTCTAAAGTAGTAATTGCTCAAACAGTATGTGATGTGACGGTAGAGAACGAATGTTCATGCAAAGAAGTGCAAGAACCATAATCGCATAAACATTTATGAACTTAGACTGCAGTGTCTCTCGGTACAATGTAGAAATGAACATAGAGCCCAGAATATGTAACATACAGATTAACTTGAAAGATAGCTGAGGCTGCTGCAATAACGTGATCCAGAATAAGTTGGCGTTAGAAAGGAAATATATTTTGAAGGATAGACGTAATGTAACGGAGAAAGTTTTCAGCAATTAATGGAGTTGTAATGGATTGTGACACCGGTACTGTTGAGTTTGTAGTCCGTAGTGGGATAGTCATCTCAGGATGTTCTGGATTTGCTGCTGGTTTAGCTTTACATTTATAGTTATAGGTCGGATGTGTGTCATTGGAACAAGTAGAACAGGGCGGGGCCTTTCCCGTATTTGGACAATTTTTGGTTTCGTGAGTGCCAGTACAATATCCGTATTTCGCAACATTTGGACATTTTGCAGTTATATGTTGATTATAAACTTGGCACCTCTCTCACCAAATTTGCAGAGGGTGATTGGTACGGGATGGTTCTACCCTGTGACGCTTTTTGTAGACAAATGCGCCCTCTTGCAACAGAGTATCAATGGCTGATTGAGACGTAGTAAAAACTCCTACCATATATGTTGTCGTCCGTTATTATTTTAATTCGAATACATTTTGAGACTTCAATTCCCTCAGCTTTTATTTCTTCAAGCACTTCCTCATGAGTTATTTCCGGTAAGACACCTCGAATAACTACTGGCATCATGGGTGTTCTAGGAGGTGGAGGATTTTGTTTAACTCTATCCTTCAGTTTAGGTAATTGGGCAGCTTTACCAAAATTTCGTAGCTCGCCTTATTACGAAGTGTTGTACCAAAATTTTCATCTTCGGACTTGATAACACCACTTCTGGTGAAGACAATCTGGTGAATACTGGCTCTTGGTAGGTGTTTAATGATTTGGTTAAAGATATGATGAGTGTTGCTGTACTTTGGATCAAAATTGGCAGAAGAAATGAATATAGTTTCGGTCGAGCAAGTGTGGCTGCATATGACTGTTGCATAGCAACAGTGGACGTGGTAGGATTTGATGCGGTAGTCTGCATTGGTTCTGGATCCTCTGGATGTTTGATGAAGGTAGGAGAACGAGAGCGGAATCTCTTCTCAACAGACTCTAAACTACCCTCCGAGAGCTGTCGGCTACGCCGATTGCTTCGGGAATCTCGTTTGGCATCCGCCACTGTTTTAGGTGTAGGTCCTTGAACTAATCCCGGTAGCTTATGCATGGTGCTATAAAGAATATGCACCGCATAAGGTAGGATTTATACGGGTAAAGAGCAGCCCGTTCGGATGAGTGGTACAATCCAAGGAGAGCGACAAAAGAGTTGGTCGGAGTGTGAATGCCACAATGACGTTCAAAAATTTAAGTAAAACCCTCCAGAAGATGAGGATCTTCTGTCAGATTCCTAAGTAGAGTATCTTTATTGGTACGCCTGCAACACTTGATCACTGCTTAGTACAGTAACTAACTACAAGAGCAGTTAGGTGCGAAGTGTATGTGAAAAAGTTTTTTTTTTTTTGCTAGCCGGAGGCTAGCTAACCGCTCGAGGGTTGCGCCCTCTATGGGGAGATGGATGTCAGTAGAACGAGGGAAGAAAAATACTGAGGGTTGGCCTATGGGATATTTTAATACTGACTGTAAGGAAGAAGTGGTAAAATTGGGAGGGAAAATTTGTGATTGACAATTTTATTGATACATTTAGTATTTATTTATGTATTTATGTATTTATTACGCTCACTTGTAGGTAGAACATTGTGATCTTTGGATCACAATCATGAAAGAATGGGTGATGAATATGATGTGGTGAAGTGCGACACACAGCACAGGGTTATGTTAGTAAACAAATGTAGGTTATTCTTCTCGCTTGGGTGCTACTCCAAGCATTGATGAAAAACAGTGGGAGCTCATATTAGTGACAGAGGTGTTACAGTGCAAACGATGGACAGATGAAGGATGAGATATCGTCGGTCTTCAATTCTTCGGCTAAGGGGAGATAACGGTGGTTTGGAGATAGAGTGTAGTGATAGAGAGTAAAGAGCAGTGCTAGAGATGTGTGGAGAATAGGGTCACAAAGTGGAAAATCTACATGACCTGTCATTGTATCGGTAAGAAGTGGATGGTGATCCTGAAGGCGTGTGGTGATATACTTGATACGGAGGGACTCAAGATGGAAGAGAATATGCGGAAAGGGCATACGTTGATAAAGTTCATGTGACGGACTAGGTAGTTTGATTCTGTAGGCAATGCGGAGTGCATGTCGTTCCAATATCTTCAGTTTATTGTGAAAAAGCGACTGAGCTCCAACCTATAATATTGGCTTTCAAATCTTTCATTTACGGTTGTGTGATTTCACGTTTAACAGAGATAAAAATTTTGAGTATGTGTACTTTAAATAAATTAGTTAATTAGATCTTTTTCATAAAGTTTATGTTTTAAAATTATTGTTCAAAGCCTTTATATTTTAACAAGCCTTCCCTAAACTCAATGCACGTGAATTGTGCTTCTATCTTCCGAGTTCTTTCAAACTACGTGTTGTGGTCGTTTATATGTGTGTGGTCTCAATCCTTTCGACAATGAGATTTCGGAAACTACATGCTCTAGAAACATGATGTTTTCACTGATCGATTGGAAATTTTGCTTAGATTGTCCAGTTCTAATTGAATATTTAAGAAAAACATAGCCATTATTTCTTTATTACACTTTTGAGGGTACACTGGAAGCGTTGAAATTTTAAAAAAAGTATAATAACCTACGCATTATACATTCCAACACCACACCGTTCTATATAGGGGTTACATATGTCTCAGGCGTTTGTTTCATGGCCAAATAATGAAAAAGAAAGAATAACCACTTCTCCAGTCTAAGATGAATCTTTATTATTAAGAGTGTTTTGCCCAACGAACGCCTTATATCACTGACATTATAATTAATTGTGTATGCAATGTATTTGCTTATTACATACAACATGCACGAAAAAAGAGAACACTGATTAAACATGAATTAGAAACTTGAACCGGAAGTAGCCTTGCAAACAGTGCGAGATATTGAAAGAATAATCGAAAAATCTCCCCTTTATGATTTCTCTTGCAGATTTTTATCAAGATGTCTTTCACTCGTGTATGTAAACGGGTATGTACAAATGTGAGGAGTGACAAGGAGGTTGATGCTCATATGTGAGTTATTTGCTGTGTAGAGAGTGCAGGTTCAGCTAGTTGTACAGAAGAAAAAAACTACAGAAGTATTAGTATGTTTTCGTAAGGGAAATATCATTTTAAGAGCCCAGGATAAAAAAGAAAGAAAGACAAATAACGCGCCTTATGTGCAGTAAAATTTATTCATTCTATTTTTGAATTTATTTTCTGACATGAAAATTAAATATTTCACTTTAACGTCCCATGACTGTGCCCTGTTAGGCTAAGGAAAACGATGATTAAAGGAAGTGAATAGTGATTGAAGAACTGCGAGAATGGGAAAGTGGGAAGACATGGGAGTACCCCGAGAAAATCCACGGACATGATGTTGTCCACCAAAATTTACTTGGCCGGGGATCGAACGAAGGACCCCACACACAAGGGGTAAGTGCTCTACTACTGAGTCGCCCTGCATTCCCCTATGCATTTTCTGCTTGGTATAATACTGAATTGCAAGTAAATGTGATTTTACTTTATTTCCTGAAATATAGTTCCCTCTCTACCTCCTATACAAAAGATGGGTCGGATGAATCACATGTTATATCAGAAAACAGAAGAATGTTTCTAAATATTCTTGCTTTTACCCTGCTGACTGCAATGAGTTTTTCATGAATTACTCCTTAATTTTGGTTCCAAAGAACATAACTGGATAAAGGTATGTTTTGGGGACACTCAAATTGACAGTTAAACAATTAGCAAATTGCGTACCCTACTTCTATTGCGTACCGTATTTAATCGTTCTATATTAAAAATATAAATAATGTATCATATTTTCGACTTAAAATTTCCGTAATTTTAGGTTTTATTGCTCTTTGATTTGGTTTCAATTTTGCATCCAGTATTGAGGCTATATGAGTTGAGTTGAGTTGATTTTGAGTTTTACGTCCTGTTCAGCAGCGAGGCTATATGACAGAGCCCTGCAAACCCAGGCCCGAAGACGGCCCGGCCCGACCCGAATGGATCTGAATTCTGTGCCCGGCTCGACCCGGCCCGGCCCGGCCCGAATCTCGAGCCGGGCTCTAACCGGGCCGGGCACATTTCGGGCCGAGCCTGGCCGAAACGGGCCGGGCACAAATCGGTCCGAAACGGGCCGAGCACAAATCGGGCCGAGCCGGGCCGGCCCGACTCGGCCCGAACACTGTGAAAGACGGATCGGAAACTAATGCTGGCAGCCTGTGTTAATCGTAATGTGTTTGGCATGGGCGGCGATTAGGGGGACAAATGGGGGCAGTTGCCCCCGCACTTTTTTTAAGTAACCAATTAATGTATATAGTTTCATTTGGAAATGTAACGATTTTGTATGTGTTACTGATTAATAGGAAAAAATGCTGCCATATAATATTTGCTGTTGCGTGAATACGTATTGGTTGTCTTCCCGTGGAGTAAAGAAAGGTACAGTAATTGCGTTTTAATCGCCACAGAAAATAACCCCAAAAATAACCTATTGGAGCACAATTTCAGCATACTTTCATTTCTTCTTACAAGGGCTCGATATGTTAGTGAGCCGCTTTGAAGCTAATCGAAAGAACATTATGCAAAAAAGTAAGGCCTATTTCACAAGTTATTCATTAATTGCACAAAAATTGGCAGTTCCTAAAATGTCTTTTCTTCTTTCTAAAGTAAGGAATATCGATTAAAAAGAGCGTGATAAGAAACAACTTCTACCTTTTCCATTGTTTTGTAGTGTAATATACGAGTGAAGTGTTGTGTTTAAGGATGTACGAGTGTATATACAATAAAATTTAGTAAATTGAACATAATTCTAGGTTTTAAGTTTATTTTGTATAACTGAAGTGTGGATTGTAAGTATTGTTGTGTTTTGATGTGTTCCAAGAAAGTGAAATCTGCACCTAATGGCAACGAACATATTTCAAGAAGTAATAAAAGCAAATATTTCTTTAAATGTCGTAGCATATGCTTGTAGTATTTACTGTCTTTCATTTTCTAAGAGTAATAACATACATTTAATAGCATGTGTGGAATTAAATATTAAGTTTTTCATTAATCCTCAGTTTCAATATACTTTTGCAAAACAAGGATCATTATTCATTACAATGATTAATATTATCCTTTCTATTTATTTGTTTTGCAAATTTATTAAATAATCTGATCACACAATTTTCCAGACAGAATTTTAAGATGTTCATGAGCAAGGAATCAAATCTCTTCTTACACTTTAGTTGTTTAAGAGTACAAAGGGCTAGTATCTACTTGCGCTGTTCTTCTCAATTTACTTAATAAGCTATTATATACGATATACGGTATTTTAACTGAAAATATAGTATCCTATTAGTTATACAACCTTTCGTCAAACAAAATGTTAGAAACAACCAGGAGAACTAACATTTATATACAAATATTCAGATCATGTCTTGCCCCCTCACTTTTAACGTCCAACCGCCGCCACTGGTGTTTGGGAAATTAACTATTTATTCAAGACTGTAAAGTACTGTACTTCTACTACTCTTATTACTAATACTACTGCTACTGCTATTATTATTATTATTATTATTATTATTATTATTATTATTATTATTATTATTATTATTATTATTATTATTATTATTATTACTTCAATTACTACAACTGCTACGAGCGTCAGAGTTGACATGTCTGGTGGTACATACTTTACAATCTAAGTACAGAAAAAATCGAAGAAATACTAGTTATTATGGCCAGTCTGCGTAGTCTGGCCAGTAGAATGCATTCACATCTGGTGCTAGAGGTCGTCGGATCGATCCCTTCTCGTGTTATGTGAGCTTTGTTGTGGACAAAAATCGTGAGCGTGGGAGTTTTTGGATTAGACCGTTTTCGTCCACTGTCTTCATTCCACCAATTCATCCATCATCATTCATACGTCTTGAGCCGTAATTGCCTAAAGAACATATGAGAAGGTCAAGTCCTTGACTTACTAATTAGAATTTGTTCCGCTACATTAGACCACGGAGGCCGAAACCATGAACTGGCGTGTTCATAAGATTAGCGCAATTCGTAGTAATGTTCAATTAGCACGGCAGATTCCAAATCATATTACATGTTCCTGTATTCTTTATAATTCGATGCTACAATAATAATAACAAAAAACAATGATCAAATAAATCACCCAGACTCCAGGATCGATGAAGTGTTCCTGAAACGGTGAGTAACAAGTAAATAACAGAGCTATATGACGGAATGCGAGGCAGTAAATCAAAACAAAATCCACACATATCATTGTTGATCAAAAAATACCTCAAAAGTCCCCTGAATGAAAAATGTATAGATATCAGCTATCAAAAATGCCTCTTAACATCACATATAATAGAAGGGATAGTTCATATTGAGAAAATGAAAATATAAGGTTTCCTAAGAAACCAATAGTGCAAAATGAACATCGCTTTACTGTATGTCCTTGTACGCATCCAATAGCACGGAAACAGATTCAACAGTTTCAGGCTTTAGAGCATTTCTCCGTTCCTGAGTACTAAAATCTCTTTCAGTAGACCCACTAGAAGCAGGGATGACGAGATACTGACGCGTTAATTTACACAATTTTGTTAATGTTTTTTCTTGTTGCTTCCACCACTGCAGTATATCTAGTTCTCTTACACATGATGACATGTTGAGGTAGATGTCAACTTCATCATCAAATTCACCAGAGACTGAATGTCTATCTTCCCAATCCATTAGTTTATTCTCCTTGGTAGGTGGTTCCAAGTTACGCCAACTAGCCTAAAGGAGACGATGGTAAGAAATAAATGAAATAGTGGAGTAAATAAAGTGGAAGGAAACAGGAGAACGCCGCGAACCCCCCACACGGTGTTTGTCCACCACAAAGTTCACTTGGCGAGAGCTCAGATCAAACCAGGGACCCCATACACCAGAGGTGAACGCTCAACCGCTGAACCACCGTTCCAGGAACACCTAATCGACCCTGGCGATTTGGTGATTTATTTGATCATTATATTTTGTTATATTTGTAGCATCATACTATAAACAATACATGAACATGTAACACCATTCGATATTTGCCTTGCTAATTGAACATTACTACAAATTGCACTGATCTTATGAGCACGCCAGTTTATGGTTTTGCCCTCCGTGGTCCAATGGTAGCGTACCAAATTCTACTTACTAGGTCAAGTACTTGACTTTACCATACGTTCTTTAGGTAACTACGGCTCAGGCTGAATGGATGATGATGGGATGAATTGGTGGAAAGAAAACAGTGGGAGGAAGCGGGACCACCCCAGAAACTCCCATGCACACGATGTTTGTCCACAACAAAGCTCACATAGCATGAGCAGGGATTGATCCGACGACCTCTAGCACCAGATGTGAGTGTTTTTTTTTCTATTGAGCCACTATTCTCCCTCGTAGATCAAGCATCGGTTCACATTCTACGCAGACCGGCCATAATAACTAGCATTTCTCAATTTTATTCTGTACTTAAAAGGTAAATTCGGTACCATCAGACATGTCAACTCTGACGCGAAGTCGTAGCACTTGTAGTAGTATTAGCAGTGGTCGTAGTAGTAATAGTAGAAGTAGTAATAGTAGTAGTAGAAGTAGTAATAGTAATAGTATTACCAGTACATCACAGTCTTGAATAAAGAGTCAGTTTCCCAAACACATTACGATTAACATAGGCTGACAGTAAGACCGTACAAACACGGCAAAAATAGAGGTAGTGGAGGACATTAAAAAAACAAATAGACTGACAACATTAGTTTCCGAACCGTCTTTCAGACTATCGGGCCGAGCCGGGCCGGCCCGGCCCGGCCCGGTTCGGCCCGATATGTGCTCGGCCCGGTTCGGCCCGAAATGTGCCCGGCCCGGTTCGGCCCGAAATGTGCCCGGCCCGGTTCGGCCCGAAATGTGCCCGGCCCGGTTAGGGCCCGGTCCAGTTTGATATTACTTGAAACGGGTCGGGCCGGGTCGGGCCGGGCACCGGGCCGAATCGGGCGCGCCCGGCCCGTGCAGGGCTCTGCTATATGAGACGTGGACCTACTGATTAACGTGGAATCCGAACCACATGAGCTCCCGCCGGGAATCGAACCCGGGTCTCCCACGCCAAAGGCGGCTATATGAGACGTTGGCCTAGAGCAATATCGTGGGATCCGAACCATATGAGCTCCCGCCGGGAACCAAACCCGGCTCTCCCACGCCAAAAACGCGTACGCTAACTGCCGTATTTTTTTCTGTATTATAGCTATTTTGTCTGTCTACAATGAAATTATCACATGTATGCTGCAATATTATCGTTCAATTTTTATCCTTGACTGTAGCAAAAATTGCAGGGAAAAAAGCCAGACCTAAAAGAAATTCGTAAAGATCTAGGGTAATTTCTTTCGGACTTAGTCTCTGGAAGGCAGTCCCCTTTTTGTGTCTAGAACTGTGTCGGTTCTTCTATCCGAATATTGTGTATTTTTTTTTCTTTTATCATCTTGCAATCGATTAAGATATTTAAAAGTAAATAAATACATAATATATTCTAAGAACAGCATTAGGTGTTCCTATCAAAGAACACCTCGTGAAATTTTGTGTGGAGTGCAACAGGCCGTAGGCAGAACACTAAGACATGGGAGCCAAGATCATTTTGGGAGACTAACTTAAGGTGACCTTATATTCATACACGCATATCAAGAAACAACTGGAAGTTTAAGGGGGGTCTCAAGTGCTCGAAGGGGAGCTTCAACCCAATGGACACCTCCTAGCTAAGGTCTTGGAGTGCACAAGCATATTTAAAAAGTGAAATATTTAAAACGTCTGCTACCGCTAATATGTACTTTGTCGTAAACAGAACGTTGTACGCGAAGTATCCTTGAACAATATATTACAAAATAAATAAATAAAATGCAAAATGAAGACATAAACAAATCCTCAAACGATATGAACTTGGGAACTTCAACCCCTTGCTTCTTGCTGAAAGAGTGTATACTTTATTAGTGAACATGATTGAATGAGTGGGTTTTCTCAGGGTTTTTTTTCTTCCCCCGATCGCAATTTTCATTGCATTCTGATTACTTTTCTTTTTGTTTTATCATACCGGTGCATTTGCTACGTACCCTAAGAGCGTTTTGGGGACGTTGAAACTACAATTTTTTCTGTGTATAACGTTGTGTAATCTAGTAATATTATGTTTTCTTACTTGGCAATGGTGCGTCAATATCTACTAATCTTACTTCTTCAACCACGCTAAGGCAGGAAGAAGAAAGTAGGTTTCTCAACAGTCCGGGCTCAAGAGTAGATTTCTAACATGTCAATCTATAAAATAAATACCAACTTATCTGCTTGACTAAGAAGGTACTGTATCATGAGAGACGTGCTGGAGAATATAGTGACAGAAAATAAAAAGCTAGGGCGAAGGAGACTACAATTAATGGACGATATCAAAAAGAAAAATGCACGTGAAGACGAAGAGGTTAGCGGAAGAATGTGGAGCATGAAAGCTTCTCAGTTGCGGCAAGTGACCTGCCAGGAATGGCAGAATACCTGTGATGATGATAATTGTCTGCAGTTGGTAGAACTGTTTTTTTTTTTTTTATTTTTAATTTTACTTGTTTCCATTCAAAAATAATAAATAAATAAAAAGAAATTAATATCAGTGACAGAGTCTTATTAAATTAAAGTGATTTGAACGTTATCTAATGACTACCATGTCACATTTACAATAATGCAATGAAACTTCTATTTAAAGGACTCATAAACTCTCGTAAATTCACTTTGGAGATGAGAAATACGCTTCTAATTGCATTACAATATTAAGCCTAACTCTGTGGTATTTCTGATATTTACTTAATGCATTATTTTTGTTATGTTACTAACAGATATTGTGCATTAATACTTGTATTAATTTTCGTTATTACAGTAATTCAGGGGGAAGTGACCATAGGGGTGAAGTGAATCGAGTTAAGGTTAAAGATACGTACGTGGCAACAAAGCATGATCGGCACTGGCCTTGCAACGCCCCTGTGTGTGCAGTGTTGAGCCTGGGACTGACGAAGAAGTTAGTGTACAGAGGAAAGAAACGAACTATTGAACACAGCGAACATGGATAGCAGGGAAGGTGAGTAGATTTGTAGCTTTTTTTGTTGCTATCGTAATATAGAACAGTAAGAAACTAGGGGCAATTCTTTCATGAAGTAATCGTGTTGTACCCAATACTTCCACAGCAGCATGAGGCGATTGTTAGGTAAGCATGTATATACAGGGTGGAAAGAAAGGTTGTTTACAACGCTTGGGAGGTGATTCTACAGATGAAAACAAGTAAAAATGTCTATGTAACACAATGTCCATCTCGGCCTCCTAACCGAGTTACGGACGTCCAAAAGGATGGAAAAATGAACTTTGAAGGCTAATTCTGGCAAAACGACAAGAGAAAGAAGGGTGGTGTTAGACGGAAATGAAATGAAATCTTTGAGTTTTACATCCCACGGTTATGCCAGTTAGGCTAAAGGAGACGGTGATGATGAGAGATGAATGAAATGGTGGAATGAAGAAAGTGGGAGGAAACGGGAGAACCTCGAGAAAACCCACGCACACGGTGTTTGTCCACCACAAAGTTCACTTGGCGGGAGCAGGGTTTGTACCCGAGACCCCAAGCACCAGAGGTGAACGCTCTACCACTGAGCCACCGCGGCCCCCATGCTGTTAGACGGCCCACACAGACTTTCAACATGGACTATCCAAATGTACTAAGATTAGATGTGTACAAGGCGAACGCAAGGGGTTCCCCAAAGGATGTGAAGCATGCCGTGGACGTTATGAGGGCAAAGTGAGATAATAGGGTGTGTGTGAAGTGTTCGTGCATACAGAAACGAATAGCTGAAGTGTGTATGCGTATTCAAGATGGCGGGAGAAGTGCGTGATTGCATAACCGTACAGGAAAGAAGAGCAATTTCGACAGGTTTATTCAAAGCATGTGTTCGAGAAAGCAGAAACATCAGTCCGGCAGTGGGATAGGGACATACAGCGCTCTACATAGGGTCGACAGTTGTGTAATTAGAAAGCGTTAATAGGGAGGTGATGCAACGTTCACGATAGAGGAACGAAACCTGTTCCGGTGATAGTACTCGTAGAAGACAAGCTACAGCTGATTACTACAATTACAATACAAACAAAAATATTGAAAAATTGAGTAAAGAAGTTCACACAGGTCGGCAAGATGCCGAGGCACAGCAAAAGTTTGAACTGGCATCCAATATCCAACGTGTGATTCTGCGCATTGAGAGTGAAAGGGCAATTCGATAAGCATTTAATAATAATAATAATAATAATAATAATAATAATAATAATAATAATAAGAAGAAGAAGAAGAAGAAGAAGAAGAAGAAGAAGAAGAAGAAGAAGGAGGAGGAGGAGATGGTGAGGAATACTAATAAAACTGATGTATTGTTGTATTAGTATTTAGTATTAGTGTTAGTATTAGCACCGTCACTACCAGCATTGTACTAGCTACCTGTTGTCTCAAATGGACCTACATCAAACTACAATGACCTCCCTAAATATTACAGATGCATATGAAGAATATGTCATGTGCCTCTCAATGTTCTGTGCGCGTGCGTAGAAAGATTCACCGGGACACTCAGCGTGTGTGTTGAAACTGACCTCCATGGACAGCATTACACAAGTGACATCGGTTAATAACAGACTGCCTGGTACGGCCAAATACTTCCGGTTTATAGGAAATTCGCGCCGCAGCAATCGAAATACGAGTCACGAGTTCTTCGGCTGTTTGAACAGGTGTTTCATAGACAATCCGTTTCATTTCACCCCCAGAGAAAGAACTCCATTGGTGTGAGATCTGGCGAGCGAGGTGACCATAATACTGGACCACCCCTACCAAGCCATCGATTACCGAATGTTTCATGCAGGAATATCCGTACACGTTGGTCAAAATGAGCAGGCGCACCGTCATGTTGGAGCCAGAGCCGTTGTCTCAATGCCAAAAGTACACCCTCGAGAAGTAGAGGTAAGACCTCACGCAAAAAGGTAAGATAATTGCCACCAGTCAGACGATTAGGTAAGATGTACGGTCCAATCAGGTAGTCATGTATGATGCCACACCAGACATTCACAGCAAACCTGTGCTGATGCTGATGCACAAGGGTTGAGTGAGGATTATCCTCAGCCCATACATGACTGTTGTGGCCGTTTAGTACGCCTGCTCTGGTGAATATACACTCGTCCGTCCATAAAATGACTGTTGGGAAGTCTGGTTTAGCAATAGTGTGCTGCAGAAACCACTGGCAGAAGTCCACACGCGGTTGAAAGTCTGCAGGGGATAAATCATGAACCTTTTGAAACTTACAAGGGTGCATTCGTTCCTCGTGCACAACCTGCCACACAATCGTATGACTTGTGTTTAGCGCCTGACCTACGGAGCGCGTGCTGGTTTCAGGATGAGACGTAAATGCTGCAGCACGTTTTCCTCAAATGAAACAGTTCGCACACTTCGATTTCGTCCTACTTCTTGTCGGGGTTTCTGTAATGATCCTGTGTCCCGAAGTCGGCGATCGATGGTTTGAAAGAAGACGTGCGGCGGTAATCTCCTATTCGGGAACCGTTCTTCATACAGACGCCTTGCCTCCCGGCTGTTACTTCTCGCCTCACTATATATGAGATGCATATCAGCAAGCTCAGTAAAAGAGTAGTTCGCCATTCTATCAGTTGCACTATCGTTCACGGTTCTATTAGTACCACAATTATAAGCGGTAAAACTAATTAAATGATTATTGTTTCTATTGTTTCTACTATCATTCACGCGCGAGTTATCAGTTGCCCAATTCTATACACTGAGGCCCTTATACACTTTACGCGAACACTCACACATGCGCACAAACACTCACACAGAAGCACCAAAATAGCATTTACTCGACGGCATCAACTATCAATGCAGCTCCAACTAGTTGTGGAATTCAGTTACGAGCCCTGTGCATTAGATACGCCACCTAGTGTCAAACCAGAGACAGAACCACACATGTTGCTTAGTGAACGAAGAAACAACGTCACTTGCAGCCCGGGGACGCAATTTCGTATTGCATCATGGAGAAACTTACACAAATACGGATCCTGTCATTCATAGCGATGTTTGTGTAGGGCAAAATTAACGAGTGATAAGATGTTTTTTTCAGAAGTACTGTAATTACATATGAATCTACAAATGTATTACTGGTTACATGTGAAGATAATTTGTTTTTCTTTTTTTCTGAGCTCCGCAAACGAAACTGAGCTTCTAAACTAACCTTTTTGACTACGTGTAGCATGAACGTTGAACAGCTTTGGTGTGTAGTAAATCTGGATGATTTCTCATGGTGTGGATAAAAAAGATGAATGCAAAATCAGCGCTAATGTCTTCGTGTTGATTATTTTCCTTTCAGTGTTTTACCTTAAAAGGCTCGATACTTGAGCATAGAGTTCTGCTATTTACTTAAGGCCTTTCTTAACACTCCCCACAACTTTTCACCCCGATTTCTGAAATTCGTGTGAAAACTGAATAAAATATTCAGGTTTTGGAAAGCGGGCAACATAGTAGTTATGGTACTCATAAACAAAGAAACGATTCAAATAACATTTGAGATATTTGATAGGACAGCCTATGACAATCATTTGGCTGTCCTAGAAGGTATCGAATATCTTTTCTGGAATTCAATTATTTAAGATCACTTCATAGAGTTCCATGATCACTGTGTGGCCGAATTTTCAAAATTCGACTACTTTCTTTCGTTTTCCCACAATTTTCAAAAACCAAGAAACGTTATTGGGAGCGTTTAGAGGAGCCTTACTCAGTAATGGGAAGTCCTTAAATTCCACAGTAACCTTGTCATGTCATGGATAAAACTTGGAATAATTGATTTGCAGTGTTCAAATTATGTTAATAAATAGTAAACATCTGGCTAGACGTGACGCTTAAGAAACGCGACCACACTTGAGCCATAGTCTGTCGGTTATAAAGAACTCTGCTTCTTCCTTTCGTAATGACAGGCAAAGTTGCCAGATTTCCAACTCCTCAGAAAGCTATTCCTAAATAACCTGGTAACTTTTCACTTTAGAGATCTTTTACTGCTTCATAAAACAGTGGGCGCTGTTGGTTGTCCGGCGCGTCAAGTACGCGAGAGGATCTATTATTATTATTATTATTATTATTATTATTATTATTATTATTATTATTATTATTATCATTATTATTATTATTATTATTATTATTATTATTATTATTATTATTATTATTATTATTATTACTTAAATGCCCGTCGAATTGCCCTTTCACCCACATGTTCAATCCCGGATGCCAGTTCCCACTGCTGCTGTGTCTCGGCATCTTGCCGTACTGTGTGAATCTCTTTGCGGGTGAATTCCACCTGAAGAACACTTCATTTGTGTGGATAATTTCGTCGAAACAAGAAGTAGTTTAAAATTGTGCAGTCTCGCAATATCTTTTATACTTCTAACTACAGTTTGAAAAGCTTAGTCACTAAATAAAACTTGCTTTAATAATAAGAGACAAGTAGAACCACTGTTCAAGCTCAGTTCATTATCGAAAAAATAACTTATCATTCAAATGCTTTTTTTATACAACAAAGTCAATGATTAGGAATATTTTACTTTCTTCAATGCATAGTTCAATGAATAGGTAATCTACAATTATCCGAATTCACAACTTTGTGTGATCCATAGTTTCGCCATAGATATCCTCAAACGTTTTTTACATTTTAACGCAGTGGTCGAACTCAGCCTTAACTACTCAGTTTTTCATTCTTGCTGTTTGTATTGTAATTGTAGTAATCAGCTGAAGCTTATCCTGTACGAGTACTATCACCGGAACAGGTTTCGGTTCCTCTATCGTAAACGTTGCGTCACCTCCCTATTAGCGCTTTCTAATTACATAACTGTCGACCCTATGTAGAGCGCTGTATGTCCCTATCCCACTGCCGGACTGATGTGTTTGCTTTCTCGAACACATGCTTTGAATAAACCTGTCGAAATTGCTCTTCTTTCCTGTACGATTATGCAATCACGCTCTTCTCCCGCCATCTTGAATACGCATACACACTTCAGCTATTCGTTTCTGTATGCACGAACACTTCACACACACCCTCTTATCTCACTTTGCCCTCATAACGTCCACGGCATGCTTCACATCGTTTGGGGAATCCCTTGCGTTCGCCTTGTACACAACTAATCTTAGTATCTTTGGATAGTCCATATTGAAAGTCTGTGTGGGCCGCCTAACACCGTCCTTCTATCTCTTGTCGTTTTGCCAGAATTAGCCTTCAAAGTTCATTTTCCCATCCTTTTGGACGTCCGTAACTCGGTTAGGAGGCCGAGATGGACATTGTGTTACATAAGCATTTTTACTTGTTTTCATCTGTAGAATCACCTCCCAAGCGTTGTAAACAATCTTTCTTTACACCCTGTAGGTATGCCTCAATATATTTCGAACATAAAGATACACAACATGTTCTGGAAAAAGACGACGAGATGGGGTGAAATGGCTAACATATTTTGGGGTAATGTGAAAAGTCCTGTATATAATATGGACCAAAGAACATATTTACATCTAACTATTTCTTGTCTGTCCTCCAAACCACAGTCTCGTATAGGGGAAACCTGGGTTCAAGACCTATTGGGAACTCAAATATTGTGCTCCTTCATGTAACGTAAAACATCTCAATGTCCCCGAGACGCTACTTTGGACACGGTCTCGAATTGGTGTGTTAATTTGCTTCATAAGCATTTCTACAACAATAGCTTATGTACCTTTACATCATGTAGGTGTTCTTCGTTAGGTGTATACTCATTATATAGCAGTTTATATCTTGTTATTTACATTATGTCGAGGACACTTCTTCTCACTACTTCACCCTATATGTATATTCACTTCACCCCCACGTGTGGGGTGAAGTGAATAATTTACCTTGTATGATTAGTTTCTTTCTGTGCACGTTACATCTCACACGATATGAACCATACTTGTATTTTCAGAATGCAGAAGGTCTGCCCTATTCATATAATTGTGAATCAGCCGTGCTACCATTTATGTGTCAGATCTTTTCACTTTCATGCTTACTACGTTCACTTCCCCACGAGTTACTCAATTTAGTAATTGTTTTGAAAATAAATTAAAATGAAATGACACCCACTGTGTTGCAGCCAGTTCATAATATTATATTTCTTTGAGATATTAAAGTGTATTATGAACATATATATGGAACCTTGGCTTCTTTTTGCGGCTTCAACCACTTCCTCTTTACAAGCACAAACCGCAATTATCGCTGCCACATGGAGGAAACAATTGAATAATACTACGAAAAGGAAGAATGAACAATAGAGAGAAAAAAGATGGCGTTTATAGCAATGAAGTAAACAAATTTTAAGTTGGTTTGATGCAGAAACAGGAAGGTAGTATAAAGTTTAAATATATTTGAAAGCAAACAAGTGAACAAGGATATATAATCAAAAGTGAAAATAAATATAGTCAATAGAAATACTTATATTACGGAACACCTGTTTTAACTAGCACAAATAAAGTCTGAAATATCGACAGAGGTATCAGATTAGGTGGTTTGGTATAGAAAATATTTCGGGATTAAACAATTAAGTATATTTTTCTGGAGTTTTCTTATATCAAAATATTGTTTTTGCCGAAGTGGATATTCAGTAAAAAAATATATTCAAGAGAAAGTAGTGTACAAGAAGCTAAATATACCGTAGATAAGTTGTGAGGTCTAAAAGATAATAAAAATAGTAATAAAGGTTTATTGCAAAATCCGAGAGAAGAGTTTAAATTCATAAATAATTATATATAGCAATACATGCAGCTGAAATTACTGATAAGAATAGTTTGAGCTTTGAGTAAATTGCAGAAAGAAACACTGGATGTGAGGACTGGAATAGCACTAAAAATCCTTTGATTACTAAAGGACTGTTGAGGAAAATGGGAAAAGGGGAATATGAAATCATAACAATATTGTAGATGATAGAAACACTTCCAGAAATTTGAATAGCAATTTACAAAGATAATCCAACAGGGACAGGAAAGAATACTGTTGTAATAAACGTGAGGACATGAAGGAAAATCAGGAAGGGTATAAAAGTAGAAGTAACTATATCAATAAGTCAAATGAGGGGAAATATATAAGAAATGGGTGTTGAAGTAGAAAATAAGAATGGACAAGGAATTTAAGCTTTACACATACATTGAGAAACTATGTGAATGCCCTGGCTCGGTAGATAGCATTCTTGCTTTTAGTGACCAACTAGCATAAGCTTGTTTCTAGTTTTGCACACTCGTTTATATAGTATGCGTCCGGACCCACATTTAGGCTATACCTGTAAGTTGAAGTTTCCGTAAAGTGAATATGTACCTATGAATACAATTCCTACCCTAACAATAAGAAACAACTAATTGAATAACGGGAATAACGATCTAAGCCTTTTTTTTTTTTTTTTTTTTTTTTTTTTTTGTTGCGAATTCGAGTTGTTATTATCATTTTATACAACGAATAGTGGTCTTACATATAGTAAACTGTGTATTTCGAAAATGTGACCAATGTCACTGGAATTTAGTTTTGTAAGGATCGTGTACTTTGGAAAAACGATCAAAGTCCACAGTTCCATCGGAAAAACGATCGAAGTCCTCAGTTCTATAGTCTCACTGATTCAATGCAAAGACGAATTGATACACTGGAACACTGGTTCACCTTCGAAAGTCATATATCGGTCCATATGAAACATACAAAATCACAGAAACCTCTCAACTTCGAGAACTGAAAGCAGAACCATTGCCTCCAATAAATCAGGGACAGTGGATTGAAATTTCTCGTACGAAATTCGAGGACTTGCAATTCTTGAAGCAATTCTGTGGGCGCGCAACTGTACTTCAGTTCATTGAGAATACACGAAAATGAGGTGGACGAAGACGCTGAGTAAGTTTCAGTAAAGAACACTCCCCCAGAAACCAGAGACAAGTTGGAATATTGTCTCTATGCATGTATTGCGTATTCAAGAAAAAAACTATTTTTGTTCTGCAACTATTTTTTTGTATTTGTAACAGTTAATCATTGTAATCTAAATTACTGTATAAAAATGTGTATTACTTAACAGAAAAACAGACGTAATAATTGTAGAGAACAAACTGAAAATAGTCCTTACACTTTTAAATCGCGTTTTCTCACAAAGTTTAAAAATGGACTTACATCATTATTCCCGTGTACCCTTCAATTACATATAGTAGAATAGCACCCAATCATTTCCAGGGCACATGAGTTTGCTTATATATTATCAATCTGTACGCAATTATTTTCGCATGTACAAGGGTAAGAGCAGCCCAGAACGTCTTAAATTCAAATTATTATTATTATTATTATTATTATTATTATTATTATTATTATTATTATTATTATTATTATTATTATTATTATTATTTTGTTTTAATTTGACGGACTATTCTTAACATGCTCCAGACGTTCCTCACGAAGTTAGTTAATGTCTGTATAATAAATACTCAAGTTATTATTAGGACTTTGATTTGCTTCATAATTTTAACAATAACTATGAGCATACAAATACCGCAAGTGTATAAATCGTGTATATATTTGTACTGTTAATGTATGTCAACCAGATGCGCATCCATACATTTTTGTTGGGAGGAGTTGAGAGTTTTTTTTTTTTTTTCTGGTGGGTGGAGAGGAGGTGGTCCAATGCTACAAAACACTATGTTTCTGTAGTATCGAACTGGAGTTATTTTTTCACCCGGAAAGACGATAGTGATTATTAAGTACCAGTTATATTCCCAGAAAAAATATATAAAATTAGAATGTTTCTATGAGAAAAGAAGTAGTACAGATGAAATGTAAGTTCAAGTATCTATGTTGCATCAATCATTCACTGCCAAACAAGTATATTTTTATATACAAAGTGTACAAATATATGACGAATTATGAAGTTTTGGTGGGTCTGAACCCGATGTACCCTGTGTGTAGGTGAGCCCCTGACGTCAACAATTTCACATTTTGAATCCTTTGATATGTATCCACGACTCACAGCGTAAGATAATTGTTGGAAAGTTTTCCTTTGGAGTAATCTGTCTGACTGATTACTGACTATTTTTCTTTAATAATTCTCAAGTTTCCAGTCTTTTAGTTATGATATTGTTGATCACTGGAAATGTTTATTTTAAAAATGTGTTTGATTATTTTTATTATTATTGGCCTGTTTTTGGGACGCTGAATCCACTTCAAGAATCGTTTATTTATATTTATTACCATTTTTTCCCTCTGATTTCTATTGACAAGCAGAGAACGGACGGACATAGATGTTCTTTAAGATCTCAATTTTTTATGCTTACAAGGGACATCACCCAATTGTCCGGCTCCGATTTCAATGAAATTTTTATTGCTGATAGAGGACATGTATTCATTACTTGTGATGAAAGAAATTTTTGCCATAGTGCATGTTTTCTATTTTTTTAAATAATTTTTAAAGGTTGTGATGTGGTTAATAGAGATTACTGCAGAAGTCCCTTACTACCCTTTGTAAACGGAGTGTTAATGAAAGAACAACCATGTAGATACGTATAGAGCATAGGGGGAACTCTATGGTACGTATGGCCTTGACGGCAGCCATCTTGAAATCCGAGCATGAAACATGAGCCATGGCAACAATTGCAAGGTGCCAGTTGGAATCTTAAAACATGCGGTGAAAATTAGAAGTGTTGCCAATTTGAAAGATCGAATAATGGACTTTTCATGCTCATTAGAAGAGTCATAAATTCATACTAGTTGACTATAGAACAAAAATAAGCATACCATTGGCTTTTGGGGAAAATTTACTATTAAAATTAGGTGCCACATGCTATGGTTTTCATTTTTCAAAACTTCACTTTAATTCAAAATGGCGGATTTTAATATGGCTGCCGTCAATGATACCCTTATCGTATCACTTCCCTCTAGCCATAATATGTATTACCGAAACCTTTATCCACTTATTATCATTAATACGCGGGTTAGAAGCGGAGGTAAGGGACTTACGCACATAGTAAGTATAAACAATGAATATCCCTGTAACTTTTCCCCAAATGACCGCACCTTAAAACTAACTTCACCATTGTCTTCTTGATTAAATTCTAGCCCGAAATTATGTATCATATTACCCTGTTCCCATTTAAAAAACTTGACCTTAATTCAAAATGGCGGATTTCAAGATGGCTGCCGTCAAGGCCATACGTACCATAGACTTCCCCCTATGCCTTATACGTATCTACATGGTTGTTCTTTCATTAACACTCCGTTTACAAAGAGTAGTAAGGGACTTCTGCAGTAATCTCTATTAACCACATCACAACATTTAAAAAATATTAAAAAATAGAAAACATGGACCATGGCAAAAATTTCTTTCATCACAAGTAATGAATACATGTCCTCTATCAGCAATAAAAATTTCATTGAAATCGGAGCCGGACAATTGGGTGATGTCCCTTGTTAGCATAACTTAAAAATCTTACATTCTTTAGGAAAGATGCCAGTTGTTTATGTATTTATTTATTTTGAGTAGGCATATCTTTATTGAATCCTATGTACAATATTCTACTTATGTCGCTGTTCTTCTTTTCTCATTGAAGGTCTTAAGTAGTTAAAAAGGCTGTATACATGTGTAGTTGACACAACCACTTATACTCGATGTTTTTATCCAAAAGACTTCTCGATGGGAAAGATTTGGAATGTAATTTGTTATCTGTAATTTTTATGGAGTGTAAGTATGAAGGTGTCAGAAAGAAATATAATGTCTGTGGATAAACGATGCTGGGAAATATTTTAACTAATTGGCGATTAGACAAGGCGAAAATGATCTGTCCTCCCCGAAATGAAGGAAAGGCGTTTACGGTTCTCAATATGACCAAAGGGAGGGACACGGCAGTGTGGAAGACTTACTTGGCAAGCCTCCGTCTTCATAAACCAAGCAAATACCAGGCTTCGTCTTTTGATTACAGCCGCTACAAACTCCGTCTGGATCATTAAACCGAAATTACCTTCTCTGTGACTTGGCTCTTAACTCGAATGTTCTTCGTCCCGAGGTTTGAAGAAGGTCGCTAGGAAAACTGTTGGGTTGGCCGTATTTTTTTCATAGTTCCTCCTACCTCCTCTCGTTAGGAAACCTTCTCCTGAAAAATGACGTTGGCAAAACTACCCAGATGGTACTTAATTACCTAAAAGCGAGATGCCATTAAGTTTTCCTTGAACGCGAACTGGTACTGAAACAGCTGGGCTTCCGTAAGCAGGAACTTTCTTCGTGGTTTCTCATATCTGCAGATCGATGATGACAAGTACTCTTAGAATATCCATCGTTAATTTTCTTGAAACGTACAAAAATATAGTTATAAATCTCTTTGAAATTTTGGGGAACCCTGCCACGATCACGGGACAATTTGTATTACTATGCAATGAATTAAAGGGCATTGAAACCGGTTAAACGTCCTGTCCACTTCAGCGAAACACGAAGAAGTGGGGCTGTTGAGATAATTGACATCACCGTCCAAAACTATAGAGAAAGTAATATATATATATATATATATATATATATATATATATATATATATATATTTGTAGAAAATACTTTTTCTTAGACGTAAATGAAGTAACAGTAGTATACACAACGGATATAGCCCTAAAGGCTCTCAAACAAACGCATAAATTACTTGAAACCCGCCTTTAACTCTACTTCATATTTTTCGGCTTTCAAACTGTATTCTAAACAACAAGTTGCGAAATTATGGAACTTTGTCAAGCAACTTTCTTAACTGAATAAACTAATTAAAGTACTCTGTCTGAAAGATATCTTTATTTATGGTATGGAAAAGTTTTCGCATGGTATGGTATGGTATGGAATAATTTAATCGCTCAGGATTGATCGTAAATATACAATATATGCATCTAAATTATTGTTATATACGTATATACGGTGTGTTGCGAACAACACCAAAAACTCTGGGAAATAAATCATCACACAAAAGCACTAATATATATATATATATATATATATATATATATATATATATATATATATATATATATATATATATATATATAGTGGCGGTGGTTGGACGTTAAAAGTGGGGGGCAAGACATGATCTGAACAATTGTATATCAATGTTAGATTTCCTGGTTGTTTCTAACACTGTTTGATGAAAGGTTGTATAACTAATAGGATACTATCTTTTTTCACTTAAAATGACGTATATCGTATTTCTATTTTAAGTAAATTCATAAGAGCAATATAGGTAGGTACTAGCCCTTTATACTCTTAAACATCGAAAGTGTAAGAAGAGATTTGAGATCTTGTTCATGAACATCTTAAAATTCTCTGGAAAACTGTTTGATCAGATTATTCAATAATAAATTCACAAAACAAATAAATAGAAAGGATAATATTAATCATAGTAATGAATAATGAGGCTTGTTTTGCAGAAGTTATATTGAAACTGGGGATTAATGAACAACTTATAATTTTAATTCCACACATGCCATTAAAGGAATGTTTTTTTTTCTCTTAGAAAATAAAATACAGTAAGTACTGCAAGCATATACTATGACATTTAAAGAAATATGCAATTACAATATTAATTGATTTGAATTGCAATTAAAACGCAATACCTGTAGCTTTCTTAACTCCATGGGAAGACAAATAACCAATACGTACTCACGCAACGGCAAATATCATATGGCACCATTTTTTCTATGAAACAGTAATACATACAAAACCTTTACTAGGGTGTCCACATTCTGGAAAATAAGTGAAAGCCAGGCAAAGGTCAGGGAAGTAAAAATGTGTCAGCTGAAGTCAGGGAAATGGCAGATTGTTCAAGGAAAGTCAGGAAAAAATCGATTTAGGTCCATTGTTCAAATACTGAATTTATGAAATAGGGTTGATTTCTTTACTGTTACTGGATGAGAATATTGGTGTTCTCAATGATGATATTGAGGGAGTCAGTGTTCTCTGACATAGTAATTGGAACTAATTTTCTGCGAGAAACACATCTAACTGCATCCTGTTATATTTGCTCAAAAGGGTAGACGCTGTTCTAGAAGAATTGAATGGTGCCAAGTGGATATCTGGACAAGTGGCTGAGAACGCAAACAAATAATATCTCCAGCTCACAGTGAAAGCTCAGACTGAAGAATTTAAGGAACACTGGAATGAATTCATAGCCAATGACAGAGATGGTATTAGACTTGATGAGTTTTTTACTTAGGAAATGGGAAGAACTTCGTTGACGTATGGTCAGTTATGAAATTGTGTTTTATCTTCTTTCATGAAAACGCATTTTTTGAAAGTGGTCTCACAATAAATAAAATTCTCATTGTTGAGAACTTACAAGAAGAATCTGTGGTTGCTCAACGTATCATATATGATTCTGTGATGAGAATAGGTGGATCATCAGGATTAATAATTACAAGAGGTATGATAAATTCAGTTGAAGTTCAATGAGACAATATCAGGTGCATTTGGAAAAGAAAAGAGAAATAAATGCTGGAGACGAGAAGAGGAGAGAGAAACGGAAGATACAGCAACAACTAAAGGAGCTGGAGGAAGAAGAGAAGAAAATTAAACTGCGGAGACAACAAGAAGGATATTCAGATCAATGAGAAAAAAATTATGTGAGAAAGTATTAAATCACAGTTCTAAATGGGTTGCATTTAACAACTGCACCAACGAAAGTAATGTGTGTGTGTTACAAAATGTAATGTGTGTTACATAATGTGTGTGTGTGTGTTTTTTTTTTTAATAATCAGTAAAATCATGTATGAACTGTTTATTACTATAGGCAATATTATAATGCTGTGTAATTGGTATTATGATGTGCATTTTTTTCATATCTTAAGTACTTTGTATGCTGCACACTTTCGTTTGTAACTTTACATTTTGTGTAATATGTAGGCCTAATCAATATCGGCCTAATGCACATGTTTGTGAATTTGCATTCCTTTGGAAAGAAAATTGAAAAAAGAAAGAGAAGCGAAAGAGAACCAGGCCAACTATGGGGAGTGTGGAGGCTGGGTTTCTTTCTTTTTTCTATATTTTTAAGTTATCCAGGGAGGTCAGGGAAATCTGGAACTTTCGTCACGGAAAGTCAGGGAAAAGTCAGAGATCTTTTCTCCAAATTGTGTGGACACCCTTTTACATTTCCAAATGAAATTATATAAATTAGGTCTCCACTTCAAAAAAGTGGGGGACAACTGCCCCCTCTTGCCCCCCTAATCGCCGCCCATGTATATATATATATATATATATATATATATATATATTTATATATATATATTAGGGTGGTCCTTAATTACATGGCGAATTTTTTTTTCGAATTTATTTGCTTCCAACCCCTAAATTGGTTCCATGTTAGACCCAATTTATCCATGAAAAAAATGGGCTCAATCGAAGAATATTTAACCGACCCCCAAGAGACCTAAAGTTTGAATGCATATCCAATATGTTAATATATAGGAAAAGTCTGGAATAAACCCTTCTTACTTTAAAGCGGCTGAAGGGAAAGGGACCAAATCTTGGATACAGGGATTGGAAGTAATCCACATCTGACCCTGAGAAATAGCATGATGGCGGCCATTTCGAAGTCCGCAATTTTGTATTCGGACCCAAAATTTTAAATGGAAATGATGGCGCATTCGTAGTCTTTGCGTAAACGGCGCGAAGCTGACTTCGGGGATAATGCCATTGCATTGCATAAATTGTTTACACTTCTTAAAAAACTACAAATTCAACAGCACTGTGTGCGAAGAAACTAAATCGCATAGGAAAACAATCGTACTTTCTCGAAGCCTTCAAATAAACTGACTGAGCTGAGCATTGCTGTTATCGTTTCAGTGTTGCCAGATATGCATTTTACTAGTCCCCTTTCTAAGAGATAAATAACCATTCTGAATATTTTTTTTTCAGTGATAAATTGGAACATATTGTTTAAATTATTGATTAGGAAAGAATTTACTTTAGAATTTTCATATTTACTTTTTCTTGCACTGCAGAGAAACGAATGTGCATTTCTTTCTTTACTTTATGGTTTAATTCAAATAAGGGAAACTATTCAACAATCCTATAAATCTGCAGCCCGTACAGATATATAAATTCACAGAATATTAAGTTTTATTACTTCGGAGCTTTTATTTTCCATAGTTGATAAATATTACATGTTCAGAGATAGTGGAAAATAAAGGCAGACGTCTGTTTGTTGTCAAAAGCTACCTCAAAATGATATATCGTACGAGGTCATTTCTATTTAAAATTTTGTGCCCGAATCCAAGACGGTGAACGTAAAGATATGCCTCATCTCGATCACTACTCAGTATCAGGTATAGATCTACTTCTACAATCTCTATCCAAGACGTGATTCCTTTCCCTCAGCCATTTTTAAGTTACAAGAGTTTATTACAAACTTTTGCCATATAGGGGCCTACTATACATTGTAAATGCATTCAGATGTTTAGGTCGCTTGGGGGTCGGTTAAATATTATTCGATTGAGCCCATTTTTTCACAGATTAATTTGGTCAGATATGGAACCAATTTAGGGGTTGGGAGCTAAGAAACTCGGAAATCGAAAATTAAGGACCATCCTAATATATATATATATATATATATATATAAGAGCTATAGCGAGCGAAGTAGCTCAAGTGGTAGAGCGTTGGCTTCGCATTCCGGAGGTCGCGGGTTAAATTCCCGCTGCCGACCATGCTGATTGGGGTTTTCCAGGGTTTCCCTCAATCCTACCAGGCAAATGCCGGGATGGTACCTACTAAAACAGGCCCTGACCGATATCTTCCCAAATACTTTCCATTCTTGTTGTTATTGTTTTTGTTATATATCCAGTGTAAAATGGCCTCTCAGAGCTGTATCTGGTAATTGTTAAATAAATAAATAAATAAATAAATATAGACTAAGTAGGTGCACAAATGTATCACTTTGGAGGTATGCTTCGCCAAAAATTGGTCAGAATCATAAAATAAAGAGCCACAACTGAAAAACATTGTCTAATCAAGGTCGAATAAAAGAATAATTCATGGGTATAGAAGCAAAACCTGCTAAACCAATTTTTCAATTTTGTCAGGAGACGAAACAAAAGTGACTCTCTTATGTTTCAGAGTTGTTGAACAACCTATTTCTTTAGTAGTCACGATTTAATGCAGATGAGTAAGATCTACCACTAAAGAAAACCAATTATTCAACAATTCTGAAACATAAGTTAGCCATTTTTGTTTCGTTCCCTGATAAAAGTGAAAATGGATTTAGGATGTTTTGCTTCTATATTCCTAGATTGCACTAATATTCCAATGGATTTTAGAACAGGGTTAGGCTCGAACCATAGAAGGAAATGCATATGATATCTTCTAAAAACGGAAAATAATAAATCAGAAATTGAAGACTGGTACATTTTTCATATGTACTAATACATCAATGGAATGATACATTACTATGTTATTTCACCGAACCATTATCCGTCATTTCAGGAAACATGGTGTCTTAGTGGTAGAGAGTTTACATCTGGTTCTTTCGATGCTGTTTTTAGTTGGTTTTTCACTTAAAATCTGGCTGGAAACTAACACTTTATGTTTGCAAAATTGAATGTAAGGCCATGTAAATTTACGAAGATAGAATACACTTCGTTATGTGAGTGAACTTTACATCGAATCCGTTCTTCAACCACGCTATATTGTTGGTGTGTTGAGGTCTCAAGGCTACAGCCTGCTGAACTGGCTACGTTGCTTTTTCATTTAGCACACGGCGCCCTACCAGTGTGGAGCCTCAACGGTTGTTCATATTGGTAAAACAAATCCACGATTTTAGATTTTAAAAAAATCAACATCTTTCCAACATCTCTTTACAATTTGTCCGTATATTCACTGATAACGAAGTTAGTTTACAGCCCCGGACTCTCTAATATAGATCTATCTATCTACAACATATATATATTGCAGTTTATGGAATTTGCAACACCTGGAAAGACCTATGCTAGAACAATGAAATTTATTCCAGTACACTGACGTCCAAAATTATTGTCACATATCTATAAATATGTTGTTGTAGGAATATAATTTGATAAGGAATTATCCCGGTATTTCTTATAATGTTTCTTATTACGTGTATAATCGGCAAAGACATGAATGTGACAAATTTCGTGTCAAAGGAGCAGTAAATAAGAACAATAAAACTAAAATAAAACTTTCTTGTCCATTTAGCAACATTTTGTTTTACTCATTCTAATTTTCGTATTTATAATTATTTTCCTATGAATGTTACCACAAATATACATTTCCCAATTATACATGTAGTGTCAGTATTAAAAGTATCCTGCAAAATCATTATCAAATTATACTGTTACAAGAAGACAGTTATAAATATGCGACAATCATTTAGGACATGATTGTACATGAGACAGGGCGCAAATAATTAGAATTACAGAACTGCACGTCACCTCTGACTGAAAAATCAGTATCGTAAGAATTAACTACGTGCTGAGATCAGCGCCTCTATACGTCCTGGCATGGAATGAATAAGGTGATGTGAATCTTCTTGGGGAATATTCTGCTACATGGATTGTACGCGAGTCCACAACGCATCCACATTTGCCGGTGGCGGACCGTGATGAAGAAGTCTTCACCCAACCATATCTCAGGCATGTTCGATAGACGACATGTCAGGCGACCGAGCAGACCAGGGTATTAGTGATACTTGGCGTTCCGCGAATAAAGCTTGCACATTTCTTGCTATGTGCAAGGAAGTTTATGTGGCTTAGCATTGCTCTGCTGAAATATGGCGTCTGGAGTTGCCTTGAGTAGGACATCACCCCGGGCTCTAAAACCTCACCAATATACTGGTTGCTGTACAGATTATCCTGGATGCGAGCGAGTTGTGTTCGCATGTTATAACCAAAATACTAATAGCGGCTCATATCGGAATTAAAAGACATTGGGAGTGCCACTATTTATCTAAACGACACCAAAAACTATGGATTCGACACTGATATCAACCGTCCTGCCCCTTCCACTCTCCCTAGAAGTGCTAAGGTGGTATTTTCAACATTGGGACATGAATTTGGAATTGAACGACATCAAGACGGCCACCAAGTAAATTAGGGACCCTGAAAGCTATGAATTCGACACTAATATGCATCATTTAAAATTACTTTTGCATATCACCATCCTCCTCTCCCTCCGCAAAAGTGCAAATGGAAGAAGAATTTGGATTTAAAGAGCATCAGAAGTGCAACTGTTCATATCAGCGACCCAAAAACCTACGGATTCGGCACTAATATGGCCGTTTTCGATCTCTCTCTCTCTCTCTCTCTCTCTCTCTCTCTATATATATATATATATATATATATATATATATATATATATATATATATAGATAGATAGATAGATAGATAGATAGATAGATAGATAGATATCTTCCGACTTCCCAGTACGTGCACTAGGGGAATTTACTCCAATAGCACTCTTTCTCTGACAGTAACTAGTGATGAGCGCAAGAGTCTTGGTCTTGCAGTTTTTGCAAAAGTCTTGCATGCAAGACCAAGACCAAGACCAAGACCAGGAATTCCGATGCAAGACCAAGACCAAGACCAGGAATTCCGATGCAAGACCAAGACAAAGATCAAAGGGTGCAAGACCAAGACCATACCTGCAAGACCAAGACCAAGACCAATACTCTTCCGCAAGAGTCTTGCACAAGTACCGGCTGAGTGTTAGAGCCTTCACCTCTGGTGCTGGGGTCTCTGGTTCGATCCCTGCTTGCACCATGTGAGCTTTTTCAGTGGATAGAGACTGTGTGCATAGGTTTTCTCGGGATTTTCCCGTTTCCTCCTACTTTCTTCATTCCATCATTTCATTAATTTTTCATCATCACCATCTCCCTTAGCAACGGTGCATAATCGTGGCATGTAAAACTAGATATTACATCATTTCGAAACATATTAGCGCTGTTCTTCTTCCAAAACTAAAGAGAAGTGTAGTATTGAACATCGATAATCCCATACACCATAGGTGCCGACTACATGGGTATGGCCTTGGCTCCAAGGATCAAGCATCCGTTAGAAATGTTCAATGTGTGCTCAAACAATTAATAGCGAAATATTATTTTCATGACATTGACAAACACATAGTGTATGTGACCGCAAGTTTGATTTCATGGGGGGGTTGCTTATACTTTGAATAATTGTTTGCCAAGATAATTTTTAGCCTCCTCAGGTATATGGCACACGAGAATTGAGCGATGTAACATTATTCAATAACAAGTAATCCATATTCACACGTGAGAGTGATTTTGTAGAGTTATTTCAAATAATTTTGAGTTTGATGCTGTGTTTTTGTATTTCTAATATAGGTCAAAAGTACTTATATAAATTAAACTTACACAAAAGACATGGACAGTTGAGTCATTTTCAGTTTTTACTCATTTTTTTTCTAAAATATTAAGAGGTTGGATTATAGTCATTAATATTTTAATTTTTCTCTCTCTTTTTTTGGCCAATATTGCAAGCATATCATCATCATCATAGCTATTCTGCCATTTTGGCTGGTCACTTGTTGCAACTCAGAAGCTTCGATGTATATTGGTCCTCAACTAGTTTCTTCGTCTTGACGTAGCAATTTTCTGTTTCAATACCTTCTTTCAACTACAGTCTCCTTTGCCACTTCCCTCTCTTTTCTTCCACCGTACCCTGTAGCACGTTCCTCATAATAAAGTTCCCCCTCAGCATATATCCCAACCAGTTCCTTTTCCTCCTCTTGTCTACATGTAAAATTCTTCTTTTCTTCTTTATACTACTATTTCGAACACCTTCTCATTCGTTTTCCGTTCAACTCAGCTAATTCTCTCCTTTCTTCGAAAGCCTGCAATATCTTTTCATCGCTTTTGCATAATGTCCTTGTTTCTGTTCCATAGAGTACATATTGGAATCAGTAAAAGAAAATCTCAATATTTAATTAGAAGTTTGTTCAATACATAGATTAGCTAATCTTGGTTGAATATAAAAAATGTCTGACGCCTTTAGAGTGTAAACATAATTTAGCAATCATGGTATTTTAGTAATATGTGCCGTCTTGATCTTTCATGCGTATCAGGGATAGCCTCTCCAATTTGGGAACCAGTGGAGTATTGAATCTGTTAAAAAAAATATAAGATTACGAAACGTAATTTATCTTATAAGTAGTGAAGCGTGGGGACCCATTGAAAAAAAATAAAGGTTATCACCTATGTTGTACATTATCACCATACTTACACAAAGGAAAACTATATTACATTTAGAAACATACAATGTATTTCCGTTACTATTTACGCATTGTAGAATTTATACGGAGTAAAATTTACCTATGGAAAGCACAAAATTTCTAAAAAGCAAAACTTGCAAGACTCTTGCAGCAAGACCAAGACCAAGACCAAGACTGGGTGTGCAAGACCAAGACCAAGACCAAAGGTTCCAGTGTAAGACCAAGACCAAGACTGGATGTGCAAGACCAAGACCAAGACCAAGACCACCCGAATCATGGTCTTGGTCTTGTATTTGCTCATCATTAAAACTAATTAATACATGTACTAAATTTGGTTAACATTACTCCAGGCGTTCCAGAGTTATGGTACACCATGCACACATATCCATCCAACTATTTGTATAAAAAAGAAAATAAAAAAAGCTGCACGAAATGTATATTTCGTAAGCGGTTTAATAAGCTCATTCAATATTTAACAAGTATGAAAGTATAAATTAGCTTTCTTCTATGCATTATAAATATTTCCCTGTGCAAACATTTGGCTCCCAAGTTACTGGTCATGAAAATTAGGGTTTGGAACTAGTAACATTTTTGCACAAAAATCACCAATTGAAGCATTCCACCGAATAACTCTATATGGCACATTTCAATAAAACCGAGAAAAACGTAGAAAACTTAAATATGTTTGCATGTTGTAAAAATTCTCTGCTAAGACAGATTTGGTAGATTAATAATGTTACACGGGATTGGACTTTATCTCTCAACCGTGATATTATAAGTCTTCACTATGTTACAATACGTTACGTACAATCTCTGAAGGTGTCCAGAAGACAAAATGGAGTTCCTCAATTTAGTAGTAGATGATTAGGGATGTCCCAGGGACCAGCTACAGTCAATGGACAGGTTTGGAAGAACCACAGGGCTTACTCTCAGTCAAAAGTGGGTGTATAGTGTCTTTCAGGGCCCATATGCAACCAAAAGAGTTATAGAAAATCAAAAGGTCGAGACAGAGGCAAGATAAGTAAGGTAAATCCCCAAGGCCCAGTGCAGCCAAGAGAAGGTATGTGAAGTGCCAGTCTTAGAGCAGACTGATGCCTTCGAAGGTGTTGCGGCTACTTATATACTCTATCCTCCTGGATCCTCGTAGAACTTCGCGTGGTGGTGACATTCATCGTTTTCCAGATCTCATGTTGAAGATGATATCCGTCGTCTACCTGTTTGAAGTAACAGTAAAGATGTACGTAGCTTTGTTGACAAATATGAGGTGCGTGTAGGATATAACAATATACAGCAATAGTCTGCTCAGAGTTTGCCAATTCACTAGTGCCATAATTTGAACAATGGAGAAACCAGCCTTTCAGTATACGTGAGTCATGTTCTGGTAACTGGTTACTCAGTACAATCCACAATGCGCCATACAGCATTATTCGGTGGGATGTTTAATTGCTACTTAAAACAAGAATTAGGATAAAAGATATGGAGCAAATCTGTTAAACGCTGAAGAAATGCAGTGTGTTCTTTTACGTAGATTTGCTAAAATCAATGAAGAATATATATATATATATTCGCAATCGGAAATCTCATTACTGGTATAATTTCCTATCTCAACACAATTTTAAGGACCTCACACTTTTGTTAACTAACTTGAAAAGCTAACATTCCCTAGCAGCAGAGACAACTTTTAAACTGCTTGCTGTAAGTTTGATTTGCAAGTCGGCCAAGCTTGCATCCAGCTAGACTGGAAAACGTGCAAGCATGCTGCAAGTTTGATTCTAGTAACGAAGTTACATGGGGGCAACCTTGCATTCAGTGTTCCATTCAAGCTTGACGCAATCGTTTTACAAGTCAAGTCAATAGCCAATTAAACGGCCAGTTATTGTTATTAACGTTTCTTCCATCTGTCCGTGTGCTTGCCACAATTCTAAATCTTAAGAATGGTACTTGTCTCAAATAGCTTTATTAAAAAAAAAAAAAAAAATCTTTAAGTTAAGTATAACCCCCAATCACGTGAATTGTTTAGAATATAAGTAAATATCGTAATCTCAGTTCAGTAATTTGATATCTTAAACTGCTTCAGTGATTGCCATTCTGTACAAAACGACGCATTTAAGGTACGGTACAATCTTTAAATTGCGATTGCTGATTTCTTTCTTCTTACAAAATTTTACCATCAGCATTTAGTTTTTGTAATTACAAGTTTTCATCAATACATAATTTCAAGCAGTGTTGTAAACTTTTACAATGTTTACCATATCTTAGGAAAAGTTTGAATTATCAAATTACTGTAAACAGCATTATAACCTTTACTTATGTGGAAAACCATGATTAGATGTGACACTTATCTCCGAACTTGTACGCAACAAAATCTTTTGAAATAAAGTAAAATATTCAATCCCCTTTGATTTTGTCCTTATTCATTTGAAATGTGAGATATGATTAGTCTTATTTTCTTTTATTTTCTTTATTATCTATTTTCTTTCTTTCTTTTTTTTTAAATAATCCCTTCTTTTTAGTTTAGTTTAGTTTAACCCTTATCCGGGCAAGACATTTTTGTAACGTAAACGGGCAACCGGGGCCTGTGAGGCCCAGCATATATTTGAAGTGCAGAATACACAAAATCAATGCCTATTGTCACTTACTGTTTAGACTAGTCTAGAATGTACCGGTATATATTTTTGTCAAGTAGCGAAACTTCGTGTCACGCTTTTGTAAGCCAAGCAGAATAGCAAATCCGGTCCAGACGTTTTTGTAACGTAAACGGGCAACCGGGGCCTGTCAGGCTCAGTATATATTTTAAGTGCAGAACACTCAAAATTCAATGTCTGTTGCCGCATACTGTTCCGACTAAAGGTTACAATAGTCACGTGTTCAATATATAATTATGTGACAATTTGATCTAATATTTGACAGTAATTTCATTAAAGTTATACGGGGCCTCCTAGGCCCCGGTTGCCCGGTTACGTCAGGAAAAGATTTTCAAATAAAATAAAATTAAAAAAAAAACATTAGCTTTACTAACTCGATATGTTCATGATTTTAACTTCGACGAAAGATAGAAGAATTCAGTATTTTATGTCTTCGAAATATGTATGGTTATTGAGAAATTTTAGAAAAATGAAGCTACTGGGCCTGGGAGGCCCCGGTTGCCCGGATAAGGGTTAAAGAAGCGATTACGTAGTGTAGACTGAATGGTGTCTTTTAACTTCCGATAGTCTGATCTCCGACCGACCGCCTTATTAGTCCTATCTTCGACCGAATTTATTCGCACTCAGATGGCATATCAAATAAAATGAAATGAAATCTTTCAGTTTAACGTCCCACGATTATGTCTGTTAAGCTAAGGGAGATGGATGATTATGGAAGAATTGGTGAAATGAAAATGGGGGAGCAAACGGAAGTACCTCGAGAAAACCTGCAGAAGATGGCACCTCAAACTTGTCAACTTAAACTCAGATTCGTGACCGAACGGAATATACTACGAAAAATGTGAATGCCACATGTAAACTTCATTCATTGTTCACAAACAACGAGAGAAAAATACAAACACGTACAATAGTAAGTTATGTTGTATTTTATATACTAGTGCCAAGTGAGCTTTGTGGGGACAAACCAAGTGTGTGGGGGTTTTCTCGGGGTTCTCCCGTGTCATCCCACGTTGTTCATTTCATCACTTCATTTATTTCTCTCAATCACCGTTTATTTTAACGTAGCCAGTGTAACGTTGGAACATAAAACTTAAAGATTTCATTTTCATTTTTCATATACTACTAAACAGCTTGGCATGTTTCAATTTTTAGCTTAGTACTGAATTTTGTGCAAAAGAAACAAAAATGTCAGTGACAAATCAAAGTGAGCGATTGAGAGAGAATAGACGAAAGTAAAAATAAACTCTCAGAAAACCCACGACACAATGGTGTAAACTACTCGCAAGGTTTGGAATGTAACTAGGGTCCCTTTCGTGTATAAGGTAATTGTTGTATTACTCAGCCACTGTGTCTACTAGACACAGGGTTGTGTTTCAGCTGTAGTGAGTTATAATGTCTGAAATGAACACACCAATTAGTTAATCGATGTTTCTCATTCTAGGACGTGACTGGAGAGATGTTGAACAGTTATACGTGGAAGACAGAGAACTAATATTTATCGTCTTGAAAGGAACATACACATACACACACACACAGAGAGAGAGAGAGAGAGATAGAGTTGTATATTCGTTTCGCATGGATCTTGTTTCTTGTTCTTTTTCTCCCCCGTGTTTCCTTGTTCACTCATAATTTCTACCCCACGGAACATAAAACAATGGGACAGGTACCGAGCATAAAACAAGAAGCTGAAACTGTTCCTTCATAACAGCTTTCGTTTTGCATTTATTTATTTGCGAAGTGTGAATTTATTTATGCCTTATCTCTTGAAATGTTTAAATAGAATTATTGTTAGATGTATTATTATTATTATTATTATTATTATTATTATTATTATTATTATTATTATTATTATTATTATTAAAACAAATACATAATTATTATGACTAAAACCTGTCTGAAAGAAATTAAATAAGTTTGGTCAAACTGCTTTTCAAGTCAAAGCAAAACACATTGTAAATATGACTGACCTTTGTTTGATTTCCGTTATCAATAAGTTCTTTTGGCAAAAGAAATTCAAAATTATTTCATTCTTTTCAGAACGGTTCTGAATTCGTAACATGTATTGGTATATTTATTTACAGATTCACAATTCATGGATATATAAATGAGAGAGTAAGGGAAACAATCAAATTTGTAGAGATATTGAGAAGGTCCAAGAAAGAAGACTACAGTCAGTCACACACGCAGGAGGTGGGTCCTGTGTTACACCACGCCCCCGAAATCCCAATTTTTAGATAAAGTTTGCCTAATTTTAGGGGCAATTTTGAAATTTTAATACAATACGTCCTGTTATTGAATTTCGACTCTCCTGAGAAGCTTTAGGCCCCACGAAATAAATTCCTGCGTACGCCCCTGATTACAATGGTATGCCATATAATGAAAAAATCAACTATGCGACCAAAGATTGATGTCAATGTTAGTGAATGGGAAGGGAGGTAAAGGGAGATCAAGAAGGAAATGAATGGATATGGTTAAGAACTTCGAGGATAATGGTATAACAAGGGAAATATTGTCCAACAAGGGCTTAAAAGAGGAACGGTGACCCTATATAAGGGAAGAAAGACGGATAATAATAATAATAATAATAATAATAATAATAATAATAATAATAATAATAATAACTATCCCTTTTTACAATTTTTGATGTTGTTGGTTGCTGTGAGTTGTCAAATTCACCTGAGGATGCATCAGGTTCAAAATCTGGATCTTGATCTGAATCATCGATTCCGTGCAATTTCGCACGGTGCAGTTTCACATGGTGTTCATTATCGATCATTTTCGCACTGTTTTGCTTATCGAATTAATCATTCTGCAGGTGTGGTGCATTTTCACACAGTCCACCTGTCAATCATGTGATTCATCCTGAAACAGCTTTCACTATACAAGGTGGGAAGACAAAACAAATGTCAACTAAGTAAGAACCGAAACGGAGCAAACACAAGTTAAAATACATACGAGCAATTGAATTAATACTAGCTTCAAGTATTTTTCCCAATTGTACACCATACGTACAAATACAGGAACAACACATGATAAGATATTGTTTATATCAGCCGCGTATGCATTTATGCCAGACAAAATAGAACGAACATAAAATGAACTGTTTACATTTCTTAAAATGCGGTTTGGCCAGAACGAATCTCGAGTGCTGAAAGTAGATTTTGAGCTTGCTGCAATCAATGAATGAATTGCGTGCAGTGTTTCCTAATTCACAGGTTTCTGGCTGCTATTACCATTTTAACAACAACATTTGGTGGAAGCTTTTTAGGTCTCGTCGAAGGATACTTCCACAGTAAAGATTACGTCATCATATTCGTATGTGTAGCGAATTAGGATTAATATCATCAGGCAGGATCGATTAAGGTTTCCTCGTCGTCATGCAGAACTGTCCATCTGGCCAGAAAATTGAAGAGTTAAACGATTATTTCATTGAACAATGGAGTGATATTCCAAACATTCAAAAAATATAGAACTGCAATGGTCAAAGACACAGAACAAACGATCCAGCGGAGGGTTGGCGCAATAAGTTAAACCGCAGCATATCTAAAATTACGCCATGCATCTTGAAGCTTACGAGTGTACTAAAACAGATGCGACGTCTAGTTTCCATGTTTTTTTTTCGAGACAGGGCTTAAAAATTGCAATCCGGAGAAGCGTAGAAAATCAACTTACGTCCATCTTGACCACAGATTGCAATTAGTCCTGGAGAAACTAGGAAATGGCGTGGACTTTACGCAAATGCTTGAGCTTAAGAATGTGCACGAGCCGAGCTAAAACTCGACTCGAATTCAAGTGGAGTTTTGAGTCGAGTCAAAGGTAATATTCTCGAGTCGAGTTTGATAAATAGTTCGCTCGCTTAACTCGTTTTAACTCGTTTCGAAATCATAACCTGATTAGACTGGAAAGTGAAACCATTTGATTTGAAGCAGTAGTGTAGAATACTTTCAACGTTGTTCACGAGAGAGGACCCTGCTCGCATCAGGTCTAGTCGCGACAACGAGACGACAATAGATTTTTATAACGGGACAGCCTGAAATGTCGTGAGCACCAATATAAGTATATACTGTAGTTCTTACCATCAAAGCAGAGATCTGCATGGTCGAATTGTTGAGCCCAAGCAGAAACTCAACCGGGGTAGTAAAGTCAACCGGCTCTGCTCGGTTCAAATAAGAAAACAACTGAGCGAGTTTTTGTTATTATTTTGCTTATTTATTTCAACTCCATATTGTTTATGTTATTATTTTCTCTCCTTCTTTGCTATAACTTTTGTTTGCTTATCCTTTGTTCTGTCTTGTTCCTAGTTATTTTAATTTTCTAGTTATTTTCTTTATTATTTTGTTTTTAAAATGGAACATTTTCTAAGCTCTCCTTCTGTACTATTAATGACATTGTCCGTATTTATTTTAACTTGTGTTTGATCTTTCTCTGTTCTTACTTAGTTGACATTAGTTATGTGCCCTCCCTCCTCCTATAGTGAATGTGATTTCAGGATGAATCAAGTGATTCAAAGGTAGACAGTGTGAAAATGCACGACACCTGCAGAGTGATTAATCCAATAAACAGAACCGTGTGAAATTGCTCGATAATGAGCACCGTGTGAAATTGCACCGTGAGAAACTGCACGTCACCGAATCGTCACTCTAATTTTCCAACAGATAATGAGGCATAAGTCGGTTAACGCCCCTGTAGCACACGAACGGCTTGGCGTTCGCACTTAGTTCATGGCATATGTTGTTCGGGTGGGTAATGCACCATACTGCACTACATAGTTGCCATGGCGGCCGTTTTGGAAAATCAGTCATCTTGGATTCACCGTGGATTTTTAAATAGGAAGGGGGCATGTGGGATATCATTTGATACGAGCTAGACTTCAGGGAAACAGTGGTGCAGTCCAGTTGGCATTACAGCATGTTCTCTATGTGCTGTCTTTCTTGAGCAATACACACTGCAAGGCACCTCTGCCAATCCGCATGGACTCGCAATAGCACGTCCGTGTTGACGGTTTCACAACATTGCAGAATTCGCTGCTTCAGATGGTGGATATCACGAATGGTTTCTTGATAAACCAGGTTTTTCAGATGGCACCAGAGGAAGAAGTCAAGCGGTGTAAGATCTGGGGATCGTGGTGGCCACTCTATCGGTCCCCGTCGCTCTATCCAATGTCCCGGAAATTGTTTATCTTGCCATTGGCGTGAATATAACGCATAGTGAGGTGGAGCCCGGTCTTGTTGAGAAAAGAATGGGGAATCACCGTCCTCATTCAAGAGAGCAAGGAACACATCATCCTCGAGCAGATCACGATGTTCCTCACCAATGAGAGTGCCGTGGATAAAGTACGGTCCAATAATGAGCGTCCCCCAGATTCCACACCACACCATCACCCTTTCCCCATCCACCTCTCTGTTGTTTTGGCTCTAATCTAGGTTTATGTCACTCTGGGTTTGTATCTGTGATTTTGTTTATTAACTTCTCCGTGGGCGAAAAATAATGCCTCATCACTGAAAAGTACGTATTGTGGGAACATAGGATCCTCCACACACCTTTCTGTTGCCCACTCAGCAAACTACAAACTGTAAAATAGTCTGGATCACCCTCTGTTAACCGCTGCTAGAGTTGAAGCTTGTATGGGTGTCACTTGTTCACACGCAGCCTGTATCACTATCGTCGACTGATTCCTGTTATGGATGCCACACGAGGAGAACTGTGGTTTGGGCGTTTCACAACAGCAGTCAGCAATTCTGTCAGCTTTTCGTCGGCAGCAGCGGTTCTTGGGGGTCCAGATCGATATTTGTCCTGCACCGAGCTCGTCTCATGGAACTTCTTCAACAACTTGAACACTGCAACGTGTAAGATGTCCTACCTCTCTGGGAGGGATGCATTAAGCTCAGCCGCAATCACCCAGGCAGATCGTCCACCACTCTTCTCCACGATCTCGATTCGTTCTGGGATTGTTGGCGACATCTTCCACAACCAGGAACAAAAGAGAAAAAACATGTTGTAATACTAAATTTTCACCCTTTGTGACGCAATAATTTCTTAACCAATAATGGTAGGGGAAAATGGCCTGCATCACTGTTTCCCTGAGATAGAGCTCGTGTCAAATGATATCCCATATGTCCTCTTCCCATTTAAAAATGCAAAGTTGGATCCAAAATAGCGGCTTTCAGGGTGGCCGCCATGACAACCATATCGTGCAATATGGTCCATTACCCACCCGAACAACATATACCATGAACCAAGTGTGAACACCAAGCCATTCATGTGCTACAGGAGCGTTAACCGACTTATGCCTCACCCCGTATATTTGCGATATCTGAGAAAAGTAAATGATCCACGTCTTCGTCCATATCATCCTCTAAATGTAACAGGAAATAACTCAACGTCAAGAAGTATAATTTGTTAACTAATAAATTTGTAATGATCTTGAATATTCTATAGCTACATGTTAACATGTTTTGTAATAATTATAAAGAAATTTCCTTGCTTACCAAGCTCTGCCAATGAATGTGCTTTTCTTCTTTGGTGAAGCCATGTTGGATTTGCAGCGTTTTCAATGACATATGTCACTCTGAGCTAACTGTGAACTGGTCAAACAGAACATACACCAACACAACAACTGTTGCCATCTATGTGAAATTTCTGTTAAATATTTACAAGGATCGATATATATATATATATATATATATATATATATATATATATATATATATATATATATATATATATATATATATATATATTATCTACCAAAAGGACATTAGTAACCTGTTACTACATTTTTTTTATGTCAGGCTCAAGGCAGTAATAGAAAAAGAACTTCTAAAAGGACATTCGGAATTTGATGCGACAATTTTTAATTTTGTCAGGTCTCATGAGGTTAGAATACCAAATGTTGGCCTGCATCGGTTCCGATTTTTCCGTCTATAGGATATAGACAAGAGAGCGAGATGGGTGTCAGCAGACTCTATACTACCTTTCGAGAGCCATCAGGTACGTCGAATGGTCCGAGGATCTTGTTTGGTATCTGAAAATGGTTTGAGAGAGGGACCTTGAACTAATCCCTGTAGCTTAGACATGATCCCAGAGGGCATGCACCGCACAAGGTAAATGGGGTTATATAGGTAAGAAGCACTTAGTTTAGATAGGTGTTGTAGGTAGCTCCAGCCAAGATTATAAAATACTAACTTAGCACGTGTTGTGCCAGACAAGGCCCACGAGCTTAGTCACACTATTTATCTCACAACAGGAGCAGGAAAGAGATGCCCGGCTCAGTGGGCAGGAAAGGACGAGACATAAAGATCCCATTGTCTTTTACAGTAATTTGATACTGCAAACCATTCAATATATGTTGGTTTGATAACACTGTTAACATTTGATATCACAGAGTATAAAAAACAATGTTCTTCTGCCGATGTTTGCATGGCATATATATATATATATATCTGTCATCATGTCCCTGTCGTTCTAGGTAATTGGTAAAAGCAAGTTAAACGAGTAAAGCAAGTAAAATTAGTAATACGTAGTTCAAGTAAGTTACTGAGACACGTTCGGTGAGTCAGTTAACTTTAAAAAAAATGTGGTAGAGCGTTCACCTTTGTTGCATGGGGTCCTTGCTTCGATCCCTGCTCGCGCCAGGTGAACATTTTGGTGGACAAACACCGTGTGCATGGGTTTCTTCGGGGTCCCATTTTCTCCGACTTTCTTAATTCCACCATTTCATTCATTTCTCATCATCACCGTCCCCTTTAGCCTAGCCGGCATATCCGTGGGACGTAAAACTCAAAGACTTCATTTTCATTTTTTTTATTTACAATGGCACATAACAAACAAGCTCTGTCATGTGCAGGTGCATTTCTAAAATTGAACAACCTATATATTCTGTGATTCTATCACAACACATTCCACCTAACAACTCAGTTACACATATACGATATGTGTGTGTAAAATGTTTATTCTAATGCACTTAGTAGGGTGAAATACGTATATTTAAGAGCGCTTTGAAAGATATGTTTGCTAAATTTAGGAAACCAAAATGTTACATTGTAAAGTTTTCTCGGATCGGCTACAAAGTATGAAGACTTCCCTCCAACATTAAGATTTCACTGAACACAGTGAGTTATTGCTTTAAAAATAGCTTTGTGTCGTTTTTCTTTTTCGCCAGTTGTTGCTTGTAGGCCAGATGGTGACGTTTTAGCAGGAAGTTGTGGCTTGTTTAGGTCGTTATAAAGTTAATTTATGCAGCTATGTTTTGTTCTTCGAACCACACACACACATACACACACATCAAAATGCACTCAACAATTACAGAATGCAGTTTTCAGTTGACTAAACATTATATATAAAAATGAATATTTGTTTGTATGTGTTTGCCCGATATACAAATCTATACCGTTGACTTCGTATACTTCAAAGTTATTTTATCGAAGAGACCATAGTTTGTATGAGACTGTACGCTATATCAACTGCTCGGTTCTTGTCCTAAGTATGGAGGAGAAGGCTTGAACATCGAAGAGGTGGTTTATAATTTATGTTTAAAAAATCACGAATTTTCCGTGCTAGGAAGATGAAACTCGCTATGTAAACTCATTTAAAAAAAATGCACATATCGCTTGCAATCTGAAAAACAAATACTGTGTGAGTAAGACGCCCTTAGGGTGTGAGAAGGTGTAGCATATAAAAATAATCGAAAATGCTAGTGCCGAATACCCAGTTTTCGGGGCATTTGAGATGAATAGTAACACCCCTGACACTGTTCAAGCCCAACTTCAGCCCTTATCATTATGGGATGTTGGTGGGCGTGAAAAATAACATGCTCGAAATTACCAATATTACTAGTGTCGAATCTCTAGTTTTTGCGCGCTAAGCTGGGCGGTGAAATTACCGATGTCATTGGAGTCAAAATTTAAGGAAAAAGGGACATGTCAGCTGATCCGTGTTTCTGCTATGATCAATGATATCCAGCTCAAATGCTTTTCATTTTATATGGGATGGTAAGTGGTTTTTGCCTAAAGCTATTACTTCAAAGTATAACTGTGAGGATCGAGCGAGCATAATGGTATGTCATATTTTCTAACTTTCGCGTGAACTGGAAAAAAGACGTTCGGAAATAAGTTTCATTTTCTCCGTTTAACTTGGAGCCGCCACGTTCAATTGCAGAATAAATCTGTGATAAACAATACATTCTTTTGTTTTAAACATTTTCTCGTGATAAGTGGCATGGAAGATCGCTCTGCATTCGATTTGAATTCAAGATAATTCAAATGTTGCAGCGCAATGAGTTGAAGCGAGAGGTGGCAATGGTAGTTGGCTACCAAGTATTTTCTGGGCTGCATCTGTCTGTGTTCCACGTCTACGATGCCTTAGAGGCAATCTGATATGCATGCACATTGGACTATTTCCCTTATTTTCTATTACTTTCGAAGTGGATTTTATCTAACATTTTGGGTACTACCGACATTATATCCAATTGGATATATATATTTTTTTACTACATTCGTATAGTTGCTTCATTTGTTTTGAATTGCGTTCATTTGTTGTTTTTGCACTATTTTTTCCTACTTTCATGATTACAGAGCGATGCAGGTAATAAAATGTTTGGTAGCCAACTATAATTACTACTGCACGCTGTACCTAATTACACTGCAACATTTGAATTATTTAATTCACATCGAATATAATACAATCTTCCAGGAGACCTATCACAAGAAAACGTTCGAGACAGTGTTAGAACCTCAGTAATACTACTTTTCACTAATGACAGCGTCATCTATCACGAATTGTGAAAAAAATATTTTGTATAAATTTACTTATTATTTCCCCCTTGGATTCCGAATCTGCAATAAAAAAAATGAGGGTCCCATTTAGGCTTCTCAAGTTATCCTCGCCTCATCCTCACGAGGTGAAGGGGGTTAATTTATCCCCTCCAAATTATACTTTTACATCTAACTTTCTAAGCTTGTTTCTCCAGATATATATATTTCAAGTTGAAAAACTCTCTCTCTCTCTCCATATATATATATATATATATATATATATATATATATATATATATATATATATATATATAAAACTTATCTACCAATATTCTAGTTGTAATCTTCCTTCTACGGATTCTTCATCCACTAGCGAATGCGAGGTCTGTAACGAGAAGGGACGTGAAGAACATTCTTCTCGCCTGTAGGACATTCCGCTGCTTCTGACTGATAACGTTCATGGGAGCAAATATTTACCTTTCCGTTTTCCATCTATCCAAGAACATGATAAAGAAAGCAGGAAGTTCATTCTACTTTAATTGGATGATAACTAACCAACACAATAGCTGTATGAAAAAAAAAATACTGAAGTAGATCGTCGCTTGTAGCAGCCTCCTGGAATATTTCACAATGATGTTATCTCATAGCCAACATCCATTATCGCCTAGAGACCAGTTTTTTCCCCCTTTTCTGAAACAGAGAAGATATGATACACTTTTAACTCTACTGAATACAATCTTAATTATTTTGAATCTGAATATCTCCTCAACTGAATATGTCCTCAAACGTATTTATTTCATGAAAGTTTTATTAGTTATCAAATGAAAACCTAATGCAAAATTTGGTAACTTTAATCCCATCATTTTATTGAGTACAGTTCAAACTTCAGAATAGCCACATCTTTATCACAAGGACCTCAAGAAATGTGTCTGAGACTAATTGGTCTTTCTCCCCAGCCTCTCACATACTTAGAACTCAAACAGAAAGATTGTTAGTAAATTACATGCACGAACGCCTCAGACTATACTATGTTGCCCAAAAATAGGTATACAGTCCCATACTGATCAACTCATTGTTTTTTTTTTAAATCATTTTTTATTTTTATCCATCAAGCAGACTTAGTTTCTTCATTATTTGTTCTTAATGCCTTTTTACTTATATTTTAAGCTTGGAACAGAAGAAGCAAATAAACATATAGGCTAAAATGTTATACGTGCTCAATGCAGGAGTATATACATACTTTTGGGCCCACCCTGTATATAATATTAAATAATGTTTGCACACACACACACACACACACACACACACATACACACACACACACACACACACACACACACATATATATATATATATATATATATATATATATATATATATATATATATATATATATATATATATATATATATAATGACTAAAAGAAAAGCGTGGAGAGCGCTCTCATGTAAAGTCATTCGTCATATTCTTCAATCTGATGTACTGTTATACTATAATATTACTATTAGGTTGTCTAAAAAATATTGAGTCTTTGGATGTCAAAATTGAAAATACATTTATTGTGACCATTAAAAGAAAATCTGAAATCGCATATGCAGCATTTCAGTTGACGACGTTCTGTCATTTTTCGGCCAACATTATAACCCCGCTGCTATAGAACTTCTATGGTTTCTGGTCAAAAGAAGGTGAGAGACTTAGTTTGCACAGGCCTCTTTTGAAACTAACTTAGCACCATTTACATAATTTTGCAGAGATCGGGGCAAATAATAGTATGATGGTGTCAGATGCAGGCTATATGTTGGATGTATAAAAATAGCCTAGTCAAGTTCTCTCAATTTCTGACGAGTCGTTAAAGATGTATGTAGTCTGGCGTTGTCGGTGTGGTACACGACGTCCTCTCTGTTGAAAAGTACCGGTTCTTTCTTTTGCACTGCTAGGTGCACTCGCGATAATTTTCTACAGTACAAATTCACATCTATCGTCTTGCTCGGCGTCAGCGGCTCATGATGCGCCATTCCATTCCAATTCTACCAAATGCACAGCATAACCTATCTGGGTATCAATGTGGGCTTTGCCACAGACTGTAGAGCTTCTCCTTGCTTCGACTATCATCTTTCTTGAATGTTGTTGCCGTAGGTTATCGATTTTCCATCACTCGTAATCAAATACTTCAGAAATGACTCAAGTTCGTTACGTTTCAGTAGAGTTTCGTTTATGAACTTCGATCGAGCAAATGTTTTTGAGTCAGATTGTGTGGTACCTAAACATCGAGTTTGTTTCTTTGTAACCAGCTATTTCCAAATGCTCTCATTGCAAGGAGCATTTTGCACATCAACATTTCCAGGACGAAAGCGACTGAAAAAAAAAAACTTTTCGATTGTTGCTTTTGACAATGTATGTTGTCCATAAATAACACACATTTCTTTGTGAGCCTGCGCAGCATTTGAAACTTTATTGAAATAAAATCGTAAAATTCAGCGTTTAGAATTAAAGTATTCTGTTCAAAATAAATATATATTGTGCCGACATACAAATCAGATGATAAGGAAAATATTACGGCTTATAAATTTAGTAAATGCATTGTCTAAAAAAAGTTTGAAATAATTATTCACGAACATTGATATTCTAGGCTAGAAAATGACTGTAATATAAATGGAGATTGTAACAAGTAGTTGATTGTAAGGAATCTTAATTATCTTACCAACTACAAGTATTTTGCGCTAATAAAATTAATTTACAGATTGTTATTATGGACAATGGCATGTGAAAGGCATTTGACTCTATCAATCACAACTTACTACTTAATAAGCTATCAAAAATTTGGCTGCCACTATCATGTATTATATACTTTGATAGCTAGTTACAAAATAAACTTCCAAAGTAAACCTGAGTAATGTGATATCCAGCTACAGTCAAATACGGATGAAAATGCTTCAAGGTCGAAACAATGATATTTTAATCTTCTGACAAGAGTTTTAACGTGCTTAGTTGACAATTATATTATACTTCATTATATCATATATTACCAGTATCATTATTTTGTTTCTAATCTATGGTAGGAACTTGTATGTATCTAACAACTGTTTGCAGCACAGAAAATACAGCTATTATTATTATTATTATTATTATTATTATTATTATTATTATTATTATTATTATTATTATTATTATTATTATTATTATTATTATTATTGACTATATTGTTCATGTACCAGATAAATGACGGGATGTAATATTTAATGAATACATCAGCCAACTTCTTGTCCATATATCCCCACTCTGAAAAAATGTTGCGGAAAAACACTGTACACAACTTACGCAAGCAGAATGCTCCTAAAATATTCTTAGGAGTTCATAGCACGACGGATTATTGTATTCTGTGAGGAATTACTTAAATTATTTAAACCACTTCCACAGAAGGAGAAATATTAAATTGAATAAGGCAGAAGAAATGCATTGCAAATTATTTATTGAGGGAACAAATCAAACTATAGTCAATTTGTAACTAGACAGACAAACTAAGGCAGAATCTCGGAATTATTGCCAAAGCGACTCTCAGCAAAAAGATTCTCTGTTGAAAAGAAAAAAAGTAAATACGTGCTGAGAGAGGTTCTTCTCATGCCATCTATGATGTTTCTTCTGAAAAAGTTGGCGCGTTTGAATTGATGCCAAATCTTGTATTTTAACGCCCTCGGAAAAGAAAAGTAAAACCATACCACGAAAAACTCTTTTGTTACGCACAGAACGTTCAAGAAAGTGATATTTGGCTTAGTGCCCTTCTGCGTAAGAATATAAATATGGACTTGTATTTTTTTTTATCCTTTTATGCTGTCTGAGACTTCGATACAGACATCCAATAAATTTTACGTTATGTTGAAATAAAATTAAAATTAAAAAAAAAAAAACTTAGAATATCTGAAATCTTGGTCGTGGATTGGTTATTTATCTTCTCCAGCAAGGCGAGTACCATATATTATCCTGATCTCGAGTTCTTTGTTACGTGCCTATAGTTAACGGTTTGAAGGCATTGGAAATAATCTATCGGTATTCATTGTGACTTCTATAAATGTATCATTGTTATTTTCTTTTTGAAGTATATACGAGACTGATTGAGTCCTCGCATAAATATAATCGTTGTAAGAACCCTATCTTTGTTAAAGTTCTTCGCTACATTTCCCACCATTTCCCTCTCTTTTATTTATAAATTAGCCAATAGCAACTACAAATACAATAATTTTTGAACAGAGATTACAAGTATTTATAACCTACTAAGTGTAGTTAAAGAAGCTGATATTAGTTCCCTAATCCTTTAAATAATGCGTAGGTGGGAGTATGTAATAACATCGTATTTAGATTGCTGGACTTAAGGTACTTTCTATTATACTATTTAAAAGCATTTCAATACTAGATTACGTACTAAGTCTATATTACGCATTTTAGAGGGCGCGGTGGCTCAGTGATAGAGCATTCACCTCCGGTGCTTGGGGTCCCTGGTTCGATCTCAGCTCGCGCCGTGTGGACTTTGTGGTGGACAAACACCGTGCTCGTGGATTTTCTCGGGGTTTTCCAGTTTCCTCCCACTTTCTTCATTCCACCATTTCACTCATCTCCCATCATCACCCTCTCCTTTAGCCTAACCGGCATAATCGTGGAACGTTAAACTTAAAAATTTCATTTCATTTTTCATTACTCATTGTCTTGCGTTCTTCACAAAAATATTGGTTGAAGTGACAACGATCATTTGAAGAGCCTTAAAGAATTGAAACCATATATTGATTTAGTCTAAACATTTAATACACATTAGGACTAGAAACTTACTCTCATTTATCATTGTATAATAAATAACGCATTCCCGTAAACACTGGAAGTCAATGCGTTGTTACAAAATATATCTACTACGCACAAAATACTGTGCCTACTTGCGGTTGTTCTTAACTAATATTTTGAACATTGTGTCCACTTCACCACTGACGCTATATGAGACGTGAACTTACAGCTTAACGTGGAACCCAAACCACATGAGCTCACACTGAGGACCAGACCCAGGTCTCCCGCGCGAGGAATTCGAATGTTACGCTTTACAATATTATAACATTAGAATCTCAAATACTGAACGTTGTTATTGTAAAATAATTGTAACTGTATTAAATTTTTAGTGTAAAATAATTATCTAAAAAACAGCAGCAAATCATATATTTGCAAGTTATGTGTGATTAATACCATCAATATTAAATTGCAAATTTGGAATATTTCTTTGTAATTCTAAAGCATCGAACACGTTATGTCATATTTTCATGTTTCATAACCAAATAATCTATATATACAATTAACACCCAGTATGCAATTGATATTTGGTAAAGTTGGAAAATGTGTTCAATTGCATTCCACGGCGTCAAGAGAAGAATGGTGGATTGTACGCAGAGAAAGGGAGGCATAGTTCTTCTAGAAGTAGGTTTTAACGCGTATTCGTAAAATTTTAGGAAGGGTGCTACAGAAAGTTTTAAGGGGTGGGTTCACTACCTCCCCTTCCCGTTGCTTAAGGGCCTGCGCAACAGTGACGATCGATGAAGAAATGAAATGAAGCTAGTATAATCTAAGGCACACTAGAGATGTCCGCAGTTATCCGAATCGGGACAGTACCAACTGACAAATACCTACAATTGAAACTTTCCTTACGAACTAACATTATGGATACATTTTTATTCGATACAATTGCGGGTAAAATCCCTTTAGCTAACATAATGCATTTAATAATTTCACTCATTCTTTAACACAGACACTCAAACAAGATACCTATACGCAATTCACTGTCTGATGGGATATGAAAACATACAGTATTTATTTACAGACCATTATATTTGTTTATCAAATGCATAATAGTTAAGATTCTAACTGTTTAAACTATTTCGGACATTTTCGTAAGTACGTCAGTTTTTGCAGTAGTGTTGCTACACATAAACTACGTTCTAGGTTTCTACGTAACTATCTACTACATAATTAATTTCTGCATATCACATTAGACTTTCTCTGTAAATGTAGACTTTGATTTTTAATTTAGTATGTAGATGTCACACGACATCACGGCTAAGCTCCGGAAATGGACATGTACAATTGAGCGAGTATTGAGTGGATCGCTTGGATGCCGAAAGATTGAAGTCCCAAAAAAAGAAAAGAATGACTAATGCTTTCCTTCATTTCCATTCATGAATGTATTCTTATTTTATTTATTTATTTATTTATTTATTTGTTTGTTTGTTTATTACTTTTTGTAAACAATAATTTATGAGACCAAATAATGCGTAATTATTGTTTAGGTTTCCAGTGCAACATTTATGAATTACGCACGAGGTGGTGAACTTCGAATTTTTATCTTGCAAGATTTCAATTTTGAAATTAGGCCGCTTAAGTTTACTTGAAAGTATTAGTATATTTTAAAATAATATAAAGATATTTGGTTTTATTTTGGCACGAAAACCGCCAAGAATCGAACTCGAGACCACGTGCACCAATGGCGCACACGGTAGCCACTAGAGTAGTGGAAAGACTCATATACAGTTTTCAAAATAAAGATGGAATGAAATTTAGGTTAATGTCCCACGGTTATTCCTTCTAGGCTAAACAAGCCGGATGATTAATGAAAGTATTTCACTGTGAAATCAATTTTTGTGCTCCTCCATCGGGAATCAAACCGAAACCACGTGTACCAAAGGCACACGAAAGAAGAACAACGACCCAGTTGTGGAATATATATATCAGTTACGAAGATAAGCAGATTTGACCCCACGCATTGCAAACAACGTCATATTACTTGTTCTTCCTCTTGGTTCTTCCATTTCCTTCTATTATACTTAATTAATTAATTGTATTGTTATTATTGAGTCCCAACTTGTGAGTCGTAATACACTGGTAGGTCCCAAAAGGTTATTTGATATACTTCGTATCAGATGAAACAATAATCTCCAGGAAATCGGAGGTGTCTTGTCGGTTAGTATTCACGCTTTCGAATAGAGAAATCAGGGTTCAAATCCAGTGAGAACTCAGTATGTTTCGGATTATAAATCAGCGGTAAGCAGTAAGTCAACATTACAGATAGCGTCAACGCTAAAAAGAAGTTAAAAAACAATAGAAGTCCTCACAAGGTGTTTTAAAATATATTTCACTATGCGGTAGTTTCCTTTTATTTCTTTCAGCTTTTACTTTATTTACAGCTTTTTACTTTATTGTATTTGTCTTTTAGTTTTCTTCATATTTCCTTTATTATTATTATTATTATTATTATTATTATTATTATTATTATTATTATTATTATTATTATTATTATTATTATTATTATTATTATTATTATTATTATTACAGGAAAAATAATTGTTGAACTTACGCTCTAGATGCTGATTTCAACCCATATGTCGCTTTGTTCATTTATACTTTATTTTACACTTTTATAAATATCCGGCAAATTCGGAATCATTATGCAGTCGCTCTAAGTTAATTCAGGGTTCATAAAAGAAAAATACGGTGTCAATTCTTATTCGTAAAGTGACTATAGACCATATCACTACGCCAAGAAAAATAACACAGTTCTCACTTCTAGCGAAATTAAACAGAAATGCACCAGCTCTCACTAGTGAATATGGCAGTTGAAACTAGTTTCTTTTGTAATCTCGCAATACATTTTCACTACATAGATATTCAAAATATACGAATAAAACTTGTATTTTAAAAACTGTTCAACATTGCGTTTGTTTGTGATGATAGTAGTTAATATAACTATATATGTTTTATACGATCAATGCTCAGTAAAACATAAAAGCGCACGATCGAAGGAATGAACCAGTCAGACAAAAATCAATTTTCTTCAATAGTTTATTCATTCAACGAAACAGATACTTTTTGCCATCTCTACTTCTCTCTATACAACTTTTAATCTCTTAATCCCCGGCGGAAACCGAAAACACAGCGAGTCTGTTGAGTTGAGTTTATTTTGGTCTGCTGACATGTGGAATCTGTAAACCGAAATATCGTCCCACCTCAGAGACACAGAATTGCTGGAAACCAGGCTCTTTTGCGTTTCCTGTACACACAACATTCCTTACCTTTCGCGGTACGTGAAACTTCGTAGGAAGGAATAGCTATACCTGACGAGCGGAAGCGGTTTCCTTATTGTTGAAATATGACAATAATAATGAAGAGTAAATATATGAAAGCTTTAATTTCAGTTACAAGTACTACTAATACCACTAATGATAATTATGAACATTTAATCTTGCTTAAGAACGAATTAATATAAAATAAAGCAGATATACTATAGTCAGAGTGTTAATATATACATATATATATATATATATATATATATATATATATATATATATATATATATATATATATATATATATATATATATATAAGGTTGTCGATAGAAAATTCGTTCCCATGCTTTGCGTGGACGATGCTATAGGTAAAGTGAAGATAAAAATATAATATGACCTTTATCCTCTCAGGCCTTGTTTCACCGGTAGAGTCCGGTAAAGATATGACAATGGGGCAACACCACACAGCACGTTGCGAGATAGTTAACTAACGTAAAAGCAATATCACTGTTTAGGGTGGAGTAGCGGTAACGTGTGTGATTGACAAACAGGCGATCCGTGTTTTAGTCCCACCACTTGCACTTTTCTATTTTCTTTAATTTTCACGGTACGTAATATTAATTCATGATAAATGTGAATACAAAGAAAGTGGGAATAGTATGCAGAAAAAAGATAAACTGACGAAGCATATAAATGCTTGAATGTTTTTCATTGCGATACAAATTGTACATATGATTGCAGATTTTCTGTTTCTGCAACCCCCCCCCCACACACACACATGTTACATATATACAGGGTGACTCAAAAGTTCATTGACCTAGGCTAACTCTGTTATTATCAGAGTAACAACAAAATGTAAGAGGAGAAACCGTCTCCGAATATGATGTTTTCAATCTAAAGTGAAGGATTAAAAAAAATGGAAAAGCCGTTTGGCCTGTACACTCTTTATGTGCTCAATGTTAAATGAAAATGCAACGTTACCATTTACCTGGATCCGCGACATAAAATGAATGGCGGCATTTTTTTTTTAATGAGGGTTGGTCATCAACATATTAGTGTAAAAGACAGTCACTTTATTCACTTATGTTGTAGGTCCAGGTAAATGGCAACGTTGCATTTTCATTTAACATAACCAGTGTACAGTCCAAACGACTCGTCTGGTTTAAAAATGATCCTTCACTTTAGATTGAAAATATCATATTTGAAGACGGTTCCCTTCTTATATTTTTTTTGTAACTGATAATAACAGAGTTACCCTATGTCAGTGGACTTTCAAGACGCCCTACAAGTATGATATGTGCGTTCCTGGCAGCCAAGTGGTGAGAAGACTCATCTCCAGTGTGCGTGAGCCTGGTTTGAGTGTCTGCACACTATTTCCAATTTTCTTCCTCTTTTGCGTTCTTTACATATATCTTGAAATAGCATTTCGCAACTTAAACAAACAAAAAAAAAAAAAAAAAAAAAGTGGAACTTACAGGATTCGAATACGAAGCGCTGCTTATCAGTCGCACCTCTACTAAACGCCAAATAGTGATATAGCATTTAAGTTAGTGTATGTTAATTCTTAATCATCCTATGTAGTGTTGCCATATCGTTGTCGTCATTCGTTGTTGTTATTGCCAAAAGAAGAACGCAGAGGCTCAGGTCATATTATATTTGGATATTCTCTTGGCTTCTAGTTTTGGACCACCCTATATATATATATATATATATATATATATATATATATATATATATATATATATATATATATATATATTATATAAGACTAGAAGAGAGTCACTCATCATCGCCCAGGCCATACTATTACAGGTAGAAATACGAAATTTGGATAGAATGCTTATTTTGTTGAGGTCCAATGAAGGACTTCTTGAAATACTTACTCTAAGCGGGGATAAAAGGGATCGGTGTTGCTTTTCCAGCTAAGAATAGTGTATCCTACGGATCTCTGAAGTCAGAGTGATGAAACTCGGCATATAAACACTTCATTGAAAATACAGAAATATATGTTTCAGCTTTTTTTTTTAATCCAATCCGAAGGGGGTAAAGGTGAAATTTCAATAATATTGAAATTTATCTTCATATATTCATGAAGTGTCGAATGTAAGAGTTCTATAGATCACTAATTGCGCCACCGGTGGCGTTTATGTAGTGTTGCATCTGTCTAGGCGTTCTAACAACCGCAAAAGACCTAGACCCCAAGTAATGGAATTAGAGCACTTAGGGAATATGTACTTTTGTGGCTGGGTGTACAAACTGTATCACTGAAAATGTAGTATGTGATCGAGATGATGATGATGTAGTAAGGGTGAGTATTAACTAGAATGAGAAAGATGTACCAAAAAGCATGACCTGTATCGGTAAAGAAGATAGTGAAAATGTATTACTTTGTATTTATTACTATTGATTTCCTTTTCTTAATATGGTTAATAATTTTTCTTTGTTGTGCTGTCGACTATACAATAGATTTTTGCGTGTATACTGTATGACATTTTGTTAGGGATGTGCACGAGTCGAGTGGAGTCGAGATTTAAGCCTGTCTCGACTCGTCTCGAGAAAATATTGTCTAGACTCGAAAATATCTTTATTTCTCAGCTCGTGTCTCTACTCGACTCGAATTCGAGCCGAGATGTCTCTCTAAATTCGAGTCGAGACAAAATATACGAGTTAAAATATACGCACACATCAGCCAGAACATTATGACTACCCACATAATTGTCAGTATGTCCACCTTTGGCAAGGATAGCAACGGCGACGCGTCTTGCCATGGACACAATGATCCTTGAAATGCCACTGAAGAGAGTTGGCACCACATGTGCCCACACAGGTCACCTAATTCCCGTAAATTCCGGGGATGGGGCAATGCGCTCTGACGTCACATTCAATCACGTCCCAGATGTGTTCGATTGGGTTCAGACTTTGCGAGTTGGGGGGCCAGCACATCACTTGGAACTCACCCCTGTATTCCTCGAACCACTCCATCACATTCCTGCCCTTGTGACATGGTGCATAATCTTGTTGAAAAATGCCACTACCGTTGGGGAACATGGTCATCATGAATGGTTGTACGTAGTCTGCAAGTAATGTGCGATACGCATTGGTCGTCATGGTGCCTTGCTCAAGCTCCGCTAGGCAAATGGGTGTTCACGTGAATGTTCCCCAGAGTATAATTAAACTGCCGCCAGCTTGTCACCGTCCTACAGTACAGGTGTCAAAGAGTTGTTCCCTTTATACAAACTAGATAATGAAATATTATTATTATTATATTTGAAGTACAATCAAATATCACTACATTATTAGTTTTAATTAACTGAATTGAGCTGAAAATTAAATCTTGATCTGGAAAGTTTAACTATTAAGTTTATGCATTCTGTACCTTTCTAAAGGAATAAATGGTGTAATTAGTTTCAAGGCTGTTTCTGATTGTATACTTTCTTCAAAATAATATTAAAAATTATAGAAAGCTTCTCGAGACATTAGAGTCGAGTCGAGACTTTTAAGAGCAGTCTCGACTCGGCTCGTGTGTCGACTCGAAAATTCGAGTCGATATATACGTTTGTCTCGAGTCCTAATTCGAGACATGTCTCGACTCGTGCGCATCCCTAAATTTTATGTACAATTACTGCTCTCGAATTTGTTTGAGTCAGGGGAAAATTGTTTTAATAATAGAGTCTTTAACATTATGTTAGAACTTTTTAACAATTTTGTTTTTCATTACCATAATCAAACTGAATAGTTACACGAACTTTGTAGTAATATTTTATTAGGCATTTTAAAGCTTCACTGTTTCCTTTCCATTTAATTCATTTTCTAATGTTAAGATATAGGAAACGGCTAAATTCACAAGAATTCTGTACAATAATACAGATGTGCAACAACATTTTCAGAATTTCAGCTACCGTATTTAAATAAAATTGCATTTCGTAAATGATTTACTACATTTCTTTGATTATACTGTTTATTAGCTTTAATTTGACTCAAAAACGAAGTTTCTAGCTTGATTCCTTGAGAAGATATTGAGAGAAAAGTATGTCATAACTGTTTACGGCAATATCCAAGATGGCGGTCCAAAATGGCGGCCTTTGTCTGGTCGGATTTTGGTAGACTTTTGATATGTTAGTCAGGAAACTTAATAGAACTTGGTACCACAAAAATCATTTCTGTTGCAATTTGCTCTAGGTTGACTCCTTTTTTGGCGTAAATTGGTTGGACTAAAGAAGAATATTTTCATGAGAAAATGTCTTCAGCAAGTGAAAGCATCTTGCCCTCTTGATAAAATAGAGGAGGCGAAGAAAGAAAAAGGTGTACATACACCCAATATTGATGTCAAGGAAAGATAAAGGACTATATTACACAATATTATATATTTCTGTGCGAGATATTTTTCAATTGCAGAATATTCTTTCAATTACACAAATAAAATCCTCAGGGTTCACTTTATTGTCTTTCAATTTGCCTAATTATTGCATTTTGTCTTCTGTCTCTTTTACACTGCATTTCGGTCACAACCTTTATAGACTGAAATAGTATGACGTCACATCCTTCTCGTTGCCATGGTGAATGCCATTTTATTTTCTAAACAATAAGTAGCCTAAATACCTAAATAACCTATGTGCAAAACGAAAACAGTGACGGAATATTTCGGAACTGCAAACATTAGAGTGGAACAAATACTTATGCTTCTTTTTAAATATTTCTAATGATTGAAACTGAAAAAATGGGTAGAAAAAGTAATTACAAAAGAAATATGTTAAATAACGTTACGTGCATGACAAGCATTGACACTGAAATTAGCGAGTTCACATGTCTTGTGAAATTTTCCCTCTGATATATATTTTGAGAATTTCTATATTTTCAGGTTAAATTAAACTTTACAGTGTATTCACTCTGTTCATAATCAGATATTAACTTTAAATAATACCGGAAAATTTTTGATTCAGTAATATGAGTATGATATACTATTGCAAATTTGAAGAGGATTATTATTTAATAGTTGTTTAAAATATATACTGAACCATTCATAAGTAAACACTTAATTGGATGTGTAATTATTGTACCTTTTATTTACATGCTTTAAAAAAAAATGTTGATAGAGAATAAGAAAATATGTTACCTATATCCACTGATGGTCTGGATTGAATATTTCTAAAGGTTGAGCCTTTTCTTTCTTTTGTAATGTATACTTAGAAACAATATTGTGCACTCCCATTATAAACAGTAGACATTAGAGGTGTAAATGCCCCGATAGAATTAACATTATTCTAAAAGACTTTTTTAAAAAAAAATCATACATTTTTACAGCTTTATCTGTGCCTACAGTTATTCAATCTAAACGTTAGGGAGTTTATATTGCGTGTAATTACTTCTTATGGTGGATTACATAATAATTGTGCTTACAGTAAATATTCGATTTCTACCTTATTACTTAGAGATGTGGAGCTTTAAGAAATAAGCTCTTTAGCTCCATTAGCTTCACGCGTTTGTATAGAAAAAAACATGGCGATCACCATGGTAACGGGAAGGAAATGACACCATTACTATTCCAGTCTATTGTCACTTACCGGTTTCTCGCGAACCAAATAAACAACCAGTACTACATAGATTGACAATATATGCAGTCTGATGAATCACAGTGCTAGCGCCGATGCGATGATCAAACAACTCTTGAACCTGCTACTGGCATTACCAGTGGCCTAGTGTAATACGCTACGTTAAGAACAATTGACCAAGTGTGTTTCGCGCCACGAATGGTTGCCTGGACAGTTGCAGGGCTCGTCCACCAGCCGTCCACTGATTTCTTGGTGGCATCACCATTTACCCTAGTGTAATGAGTTCTGTATACTTCAATGCCTCGCCACTTCCGTTGTCCACTAGTTGCGCTACCGGTGGCGCAACCAGTGGCCTAATGTAATAGGGCTCTAAGAATACACTTAAGTTGGAGATGTAAAATCAAGTATATAAACACTTAAATAAAAATTAATATAACACGAATTAAGTTTTCTCAAGAATTCCACTTCTAAAAGATTAAAGAGGTTTATTTTTATAATATCCAAATAATGTTGCCCACGAGAGGAGAGACATGAGAACGTTTTTCACGTTTCCGAGCCGAGAAGAGAAATTTTTCGTGTGTATCTTAAAGTCTTAAATTCAAAAGAGAGTTTTAGTGTTACGTGATTCATAGGTAAAAATATAAAGAAAAAAGAACCATAAATTGATAGATTGTACTAGCACAATGAAGAGCATTTGTAAACGTTTAACCCTTAAGGGATCTTGGCTTTTTGGGCTATTTTTTAGACTCTCAGTCAAGCAACTACTGCATCGTCACTATTTATCCTAGGATCATGGTTCATTTCTCATTCTCTTCAGAATAGAGCTGGCTTTCAACTGGTACCACTTGCATGCTCATACCATATACCAGAAGCGGGAAAAAATGTCAAAGTGAAAATTTCGGAGGGAAAAATTTTTTCCTCGAATTTTGGCCCCCCTGGACCCCCCTGTGTAAATGTAGCCATCTAAAAAAATATGATAAATAGTACTACGTATACTGAATGTGTGTGCCAAATTTCAAGTTTCTATCTTGAATAGTAAGGGCGGGAGAAATTTTATCAAAAATTCCCACAATGCCCCAAATTACCACAAAACACTATGATCTCAAGGAAAAAAAAATTCCTGAGACATCCCTAATTACCCTAGGGACATATGTCGCCCATATTCTCTTCTGAATAGAACTGCCTTTCAGGCGGTACCATTCACATGTCTCCATCATGTATCTAAGGCGGGAAATTCCAGAAAAAAGGGATTTTTTGGTCTAAATTTTCCTTTTTTCAACTTTTAGCCCCTCTGGACCCCCCTGTTTTAACGCAGACATCTGAGAAAAATCTGTTAAATTCTACTCGGTGGACTGAATGTTTGTGCACAATTTCAATCTTCTAGGTGCAAAAATAAGCCCACCAAAAAAATCAGAAAATTCCCCATGTTACCCTATACAGAAGTATATTTTGAAAAAAATTCACTGAGACGTCCCTAATTACCCTAGAATAATAATTCGACCGTCATTCTCTTCTGAATGGAACTGCCTTTCAGACGGTATGACTCGCGTGTCACCATCATGTATGTGAGGCGGGAAAATCATGAAAAACGGAATTTTTTGTCTAAAAATCCCTTTTTTCAATTTCTTCCCCTTCTGGACCCCCCTGTTTTAATGTAGAGATATGAAAAAAATCTGAGAAATACTACTGGGTGGGCTGAATGTTTGTGCACAATTTCAATCTTCTAGGTGCAAAAATAAGCCCGCCAAAAAAATCAGAAAATTCCCCATGTTACCCTATACAGAAGTATATTTTGAAAAAAAAATCACTGAGACGTTCCTAATTACCCTAGAATAATAGTTCGACCGTCATTCTCTTCAGAATGGAACTGCCTTTCAGACGGTATAACTCACGTGTCCCCATCATGTATGTGAGGCGGGAAAATCCTGAAAAACGGGATTTTTGGGTAAAAATATCCCTTTTTTCAACCATTTGCCCCTCTGGTTCCCCCCTGTTTTCTCACTGACATCGAAACAAAAAAATCTGGTAAATACTACTCGGTGGACTGAATGTTTGTGCAAAATTTCAATCTTCTACGTGAAAATAATAAGCCCGCCAAAAATAATGAACATAGGCTTCATAAGGGAAAATATATATTTCAAAATTATGGCGTCATCACCTTCTATGTCTGGACGCAGGACGGTTTGAAACCATACGTAATGTCTTCTACAATGTATCTGGACTTGAAAAACAAAAAAAAAAAAACGGACGAAAATGCTCAAATAGAAGAGAAATAACGCAATGTACGATGAAAAATGCGTATCGTACAAAATGTATGATAAGATCCCCAAAGGGTTAAAGATACGAAAGTCTTTGTATAATATACTTCAATAATAAATATGGTTTAACTGTTGTTATACCACTCCCTTTATGGACCACTCTTGTCATAGAAAGATTATCGTAACTTCTGATGAATTAGAGTATAAATTTTGTACATAAATTAGCAAAGCTAAACGAGAAAATTTTCGAGACGAGACCGGCAAAGTTTTTTGAAAAAAATGAGACAGGATGACATTCTTCTTTTAAGAATCGAGATGACAATACTAAAAAAACAAAAAAAAATTAAGAGTCGAAGTGAGAAAATCTTATTCCTCATTTCTTTTCTTCTTCTAAGCAACACTATATCCAAATTTCCTTTTGGTTATTGAGCAATTACCCAATGTGAAGATTCGCTTCGCTTGAAGGTGTAAAATTTCGAATATACACTTTCAAATAAAAATAAGAAAATACATGTTTCAATGTCTACTAAATTTCTGTCTCTAAACTCCATATAATATTGAAATTTCCCTTTATGTGTTTACAAATTACTGGATGTGGCGGTTCGTATAAATTGGAGATGAGGAATTCGGTATACGAACACATAAAGAATGGAACATGTGTTTTAGCTGTTAAAATTCCACTTCTAAGAGGAAAAGTGGATCAGAAAAGCCTTGTATGTCAGTTCGTCTTGTCCCTTCAGCATCGTTTTTTTTTTTTTTCTTCATTGAGAAAGTGCCCAATATGGGGATTTGTTAAAGTTGGAGATGTGAAACATCGGTATATAGACTCCTAAATAATAACAAGAGAAAACGTATTTTAGCATCTGCAAAATTGTCCCTTTTTAAGGGGGAGGAGAATTTCTATAATAGTATAATCTCATACTATTTATTCAGAAAACGTTTAATGCTAGGATTAACTTATGGTCGAGGTGTGAAATTCGTCATATAAACTCTTAATTTACAATGAGAGAACACGTCTCTCGTGTTTACCGAAATTCTGAGCCTAAAAGAAAAAGGAGAAGGTGGTCGGTAATCTGTAGATGAAAGAGTGAAAGTAGCTCAGACGCCCAGGCCACACTAATATAACCTATCTGGCCAAAAGTATCCGGACACCCCTCCGAAGAAGTGGATCAGGCCGGTGACGTCAAGTGGCGCGTGACTGAAAGCGAGAACAGTATCGGGAGTAGTGTGGGGGGTCACAGTGATGCGATCAAGTCACAGTGATGACATACAATGAGTAAGTCTATGGACCTGAGTCACTTTGCTCGTGCCATGATAGTGGGGTGACACTGTAGTGGGAAATCTGTGCGTTAAATTACGGACTGTTCAGAGGCCAAAATCCACTGTGGGGGATGTAATTATGAAGTGGAAATATCGAGGCAATGAAACGACCGACAAACGAAGTGGCAGGCCGAAAATACTTATTGAACGCAGCCGAAGAACGCTCAAACGTATACTGAAACAAAATCACAAGTCCTCGTTGGTAGAAATCACACAGGAGTTTCAAAGCGCATCGGGCGTTAGTGCTAGCAGCAGAACTGTTTGTTGCGAGTTAAACAAAGATTGGAATACCATTGTCGTGCAGCCGAGCACAAACCGAACATAGTCCCCAAAATGCGAAGCGTCGATTGCAACGGTGCAAATCATACAGATATTGGAGGTTGGGCATGTGGAAACGTGTTCTGTGGAGCTACGAATCCCGGTATACAATCTGGCAGTCCTATGGACGGGTCTGGGTGTGGCGGATGCCCGGCGAGTGCTTCTGCAATTACTGCATTGGGCTGACTGTGCAGTTTGGTGGTGGCAACGTAATGGTATTTTTTTTTCATGGTTTGGACTGGGTTCCTAAGTTTGTGTTGTTTGAAACATGGACTTTAAGAAGTATCTAGACATTCTGGACAATGCTGCTCTCCCAACTTTATGGCAATATTTCGGGGAGGGTCCATTTCTCTTCCACCAGGATAACTGCCCCAGCCATGGTTTAACGAAATGAGTATTCAAAAACTGGACTGGCCCTCTCAGAGCCCCGATCTTAATTCCATTGAAGATATTTCGGACGAGTTGGAACGCAAATTACATAGTCCGCCAGGACGACAATCTTCCTTGCAAGAACTCACTTCAGCTCTGATGGGTGCCTGGACGTCCATTCCTATTGCCACATATCAAAAACTGGTGGAAACTCTCCTTAGACGTGTGCAGGCTGTAATATATGCAAAAGAGGGACTAATATCCTATTAATATCTGCCTCAAGACTCTCTGACTTTGTATCACTGGGTATCCGGATACTATTAGCCAGATAGGGTATCAAGAAACGTAAGATTTGCACAGAAAACTCCTTTTGCTACAAGATCAATTAATGAGATAGATGTTTGTTGAAATGCATATGCTAAGGAAAGTAAAGAGGACTAAAATATTTTGCTCAGAACAGAGTACCATGTGAATCCTTGAAGTTGGAGAGTTGAAACTCAGCATATAAATTCCTCATTAAAATGAGTGTCCCAGCGTGTCTGCAAATTCCCGTTTAAGGAGAAAGGGGCATTTGCTATCTTTTTCTTCGCATTGAAAGTGGTGTTGTCCGTTTTTCTGTGATTCCGTCACGGGAAGACGACTGTAAACATTTACCTTAGAGTGTCTGAGGAACGATCTATATTGTGAAAGTTGGTATCGTATGATAGTTTACGTGCCTGGCAACTCTACTGGATTCAAGCCCCGATCGTGAATCGAAGTCCATGTTAATAATATGTTATATCCTTCATAACATCGGTGTTGTATAAAGACGTAAATTGCAGGAACTCAAAAAAACTAAAACTTACTTAACATTTTTTTTTACAATTATGCTAATTAGAAAAAAAAACTCTGCTAGAATCTCATCATATTAATGAAAGAGTAATGAAAGACTGAAAGAATCATAGTAATGTATATTTCATTATTAAATAATCTCTTAGTAATGAAAGAGAAAGGTCATGATATGTTTTGACTTTTTTCGTCTATTAAGAATTACACTAGAGAATGTCAAGTGAGCATGGAATATAATTCGCAAAATAATTCTTCAGAAAAGATTAAGACAATGTGGGGCCTGTTCTCCGAATTCTGAGAACTTTTGTGATCTTCTCTTCCTCTTTTTCCCTCTACAAGAATTCACACTCATCACGCTAACATTAATTCTATAAGGCGATTAAACTTGACGAAGACCTATAGAAATTCCTTGCATTCCTTCTTCAACATTTTCGTTGCACGGTTTCCCGAATCTTCCCACTGGATTTTTTCCCCTGCTCTCAATCGCTGGCAGAGAAAAGGCAATATTGCTGACGTCCGACTTTCGCTCGTTCCAGCCTCTGAGAGAATTTATCTTTATTGCTGGCCGTTTCTCTCTCATCAAAAGGATTTCTTTAACATTCCGAGCTCATTGCATTCTTTACACCTGCATTGAACATTCATGACATTTGTAGATCTTTAAGGTTTGTCATCGATATTCGTAACCGAAAATCATTTTTTTTTTAAATTTTTTAAAGCATTTTGCAATTCTTATTATTTAACTGTATTTAATGGTTCAGTTATGCCGTTTACAATGTGTAGATAAATATACGGCTTCTACAGAGCTTTCAATTATTTTGGAACTTCATATTTACATAAATTAATCATGTGTATATGGCATTTACATCCAGTTTCCACTTAGCCAAGACACACTGTCGATTGATAGACTATTGTAGAAAGTGCACTGACAATTAGGTTTACCATAACGTTACTTCTTTCAAAGAATTCTTAATGTATTATGTAGTCATGCATTAGGAAATGAATACATTATATATAAGGACAGTCAAATATGGTTGAATATTTGTAGTATAGCCTACTTTAATAACATTTATCTGCAATATATTGTATGAATTGCGTAACTGTTTAGAAATGATGTTTCAAGATATCAAATATCGAAAATTGTTTCAAGAATCTGTACCAACTACTAACAACAATGATGAGTCATATCGATGTTTCAAAGTCTTAATGTATATGGGTATGTTTCTACCAAAACTCATGCTGTATTGCTCGATAAAGAAGCCCCAACATTATATAAATACATATAGTTCATAATTTTGAAAATTTTCGACTGTTGTGTCTACTAGATATATTCGGGTGTAACTTCCAAAATGCTTTTAAAATGATTCTTCGTGCCTATTAATTCAGTGATGTACACAGAAAACAAAACTTGCTGGGAAAAGTTACTAATTTAATATCAGTGTGAAGAACATTGCGGCGAAAGGAATTACATGGTCAACGTACGAATGTCGTTTTCAATTTGAGTCTCCGGAATTGTGTTTATCTCAGATAGTAAGCAAGCGTGACGTAATAAATAAATAAATAAATAATAGGGAAGAGTAAGATCTCAGTATTGCATCGTGTATAACTATTTTTCAAACTAACACATTATAAGTTATAATTTTCATAAACTTATATATATATATATATATATATATATATATATATATATATATATATATATATATATATATATATATATGTGTGTGTGTGTGTGTGTGTGTGTGTACATTTATGTATGTATGTATAAGTGTATGCCCCCTTTGCCAATTTGTATCCCTACATAAGAAATATGTCACTTTCTATACGGGTTTTATTATAAACTACAAAACAGGGCAACCTGCAAATAGTAGAAATGCCGACAACAGTAATTTGGGGCCAAAAACTTAGAAAAGTTGTCCATATTTCATACCAAGACTAATCGAATCAGGGAAAATTCAATCAAATTCAGCATTGGGATATAAATGTAGGAAAGGTTCGGATGTGTTAAGAAAAGCGTGTGTTGTAGGAAAGGTTCGGATTATGGAATACCTCCATGCCTGCTTTGTTGTATGTTGTATTCTTACACTGATCATCATAACTATTTCTATGAAGATAGTGCACAAGATAATAAACTTGAGATTTTCTATTAGAGGTGTGAAAAGTACTACAGTTAGAATAAAAACAATTGAGGAAGTGCCAGAAACATTTACAGACATACTTTCATTACTTAATTTCAATTTAGTATTTTTCACTAGATGTACAAATTTACTCTAATTTTAAGGGTTTAGGCTAAGCTTCAAATACAGTACATAACTGTTAACGTTTTTATCAAAATTTACCAGCTTTATCTACAAAAAATATAAAAATTGCTATGGAACATAAGTAATGGGCTATTTCACTTCAAAGGCGCTCAAAAATTTCCATAATTAATTCTTATAGTTTCTATAGAACACCCAAGATTCCAATGAGAAAGAATACATCATGTTACAGTGTTCTCAATCACCTAACAACGAATCCAAGTGAATATTTTGAAGCGAGAAGCTTTCTGAATATTTTCGAGGTGAAAAATGGAACAATGTGTCGAATGGGATATGCAGACTCATCAAGAGCGTTATGGCTGTGAGAAAGACACTTAGGTAGCTAATTTTTAAAACATTTCCAGAGATGCAAATTACACAGTCGAATGAAATAGAGTTCGACTTGAAAACACTTCTAAAAACGAATCATTGTGAAAAAAAAAATCTTAATGGAAATACGACAACCGCTTTGCGGTGTTCCCTTTTGAAAGAAAAATGCCGAAGTAAATGAACGAGGTGGTTGGTAGAAATTAGTTTTAAATTGCGATTTCTACCAAAACATTTCCCTTTGCACATACTGTGCTGTACGTATAATCATAAACACCTCATCCCAAAAATTCATAAACCGTTGAAAATTGAAATTCGAAAAAACATCTTTTGAGTTGAGTTGATTTTAGTTTAGCGTCCCTTTCAGCAGCGAGGCTATATGAGACGTGGACCTACTGATTAACGTGGAATCCGAACCACATGAGCTCCCGCCGGGAATCGAACCCGGGTCTCCCACGCCAAAGGCGCGTACGCTAACCGCTTAGCCATGGAGGAGCTCAAAACATCTTTTGAAACTAAGCTATTGAGTTATTTTGGCAATTTTCTTACTAATGATTTGGATGCGAGAAAACTATTAAAGTGAAAATCGAAAACTATAGCACATATATGAACCATTAATACGCTGCTGTAAATCCGTGTAAAAATGCAAAATTAACAGGGACGTACGCAGGGGGTGGGTCCTGAGCCCCCCTCCGAAATTTCGACTTTTCTGTAAATTTAACATAATTTTAGGGGCAATTTTAGGAATTTTAATAGTCTATAGAATACGCTCATATTGAGTGACCCCCGAAATAAATTCCTGCGTACGCTACTGTCTAATGACAAATGACGAGAATGCGCCCACACTAACAGAACTTGTACTGTAAGATATAACCTATTAGAACGACTGCAGGATGGTGTATGTTTTAACAAAGCAAGTCTGACTCAGTGCTCAGAGAAATAACGACATATGTCTGTTTACACAGCACACAAGGAACGAAGCATTCATACGGATACAAGAAAAGTGCGGGAAAGCATAGTCTTACTTTGTCTTCGTTAAAGGACGCAATAAACAAGATGAGTGCGTTTCAACAAAGAAACACCCACATGCTCGACAGGAATGCGGCTTCTCGTAACGCTGAATTTACATAATGCGATGACTCTGATGCATATTTGAAAGCAATGAACAGAAGACGACCGTGCATAAGATCAATCAGACAGTGGAGCGAGGAATATGCCCACACCAAGAGGACATATATCTATCCACATGGACGTGGCGGACTGTACAGCATCGTCAATAGTGTTAAATGAACACTAGAGCACGGCAATGGCTGTGGATATTTTGGCGTCGACGGTTGTGCATTGTATGCTGAATGCTGAACTAGCAGCACGCATGTCCTTGCAATGGCTTCAATTAATACAAAACCATAAACACTTCGAAGAGCTAAGTGGTAGCGTGGCACGTTCTCTGATGAGTCTTACAGCGGTGGCTACAAGACGGTATGTAAGTGAGCCAGAGTGCATTGTAGAGTGTCACATAAAATGAATGGTAGGTTTGATGTGTAAATCATTGAACACAATACGGACTCTTGTTTGCTGTTAATTCAGGGAAAGTTTTCGTGAAATTTGCAGATAACGAGATCTTTCTTTCTGAAAACTCCGAGTACGTGTTTTTTTTTTTTTTTTTTTAAGTAGGACACTGCTCAGCTACATGCATCAACGAACATGGAAGCATTGTTCATGGTAGCATTTCTGGCCTCCATTGACAGTCCTACATGTAACCCGTCGAACATGTAAGGATATAGTTATTCGGCATCTTGGACGTTCAATTCATTGAGCAGACAGCGCGGTTCCCTTGTGGGTTAGCCTCCTCACAACTAATCACACGAGTCTTCAGAACACATGCAACGACTGTTTGATTCGGTACTAAAACATGTATACGCTGTGATTGCAGCGGGTAGAAGCTTCATGCCACACCATATTGATATATCAAAGTTACGTGTTCTACAATTCTGAAATTGTAATCATTTCTATGTATTGTAGTCGTGTAACAAATATGTCGCATAAATTCTGTTTTCTTCATACATGTCTTTCTTAGTGTTGGACTTCTCACAAGTAACAGTGTGTACTAAATGTCATTTATATCCAATTCCATATTGTTTACATTTTATTAAAATAATTTTTAAAAAACTGCGGTCGGTACTCGACTTTGGTAAAGTACTCTACAAACAATGTTATAAGTTATTTAATTTATAGTCAATCTGTCACAGTACTTATTATATTTGCTATAGTCTACCTTGTGTATATGTTCAAGTTAAGACAAAGCTGTCGAACGTTATTTCCAAACTATGTTCAAACTATGCTATTCCTTGTATCGCTACCAACAATGACGTCAGTGATTTCTAGGTGATTTAGACAGGAATAATTTTGATTTCCTTATTCCTTATTGTATATTTACTGTCTTGCTGATATATTTGGAATAGCAGAGTTATGAGTATTAGGCTGTGAGATTTCAAGTAAAACATTGGAGAAAGTTTTACTGAAATCAGTTCATTAATTTTGAGCCAGTGACGAGTAACGTATGCGCATACAAGGCCTATTAAAATTTAATATTCACAGAGCGTACATGTCTGAAAATATGTCAATAAAGAATGAGCAAGCTTATGTTGGTTAAAGGTATATTCCAAATCGCATTTATGTTCTCTCACCTCGAATCGAACTCAGAGTACCGTGCACCAAAAGCGCACGGGCTAACCACTAGACCAGTCGGAAGATTTGCGTTTTGTTCTGCCATTTACTGAAGTAAGTCATGTTGATTACAAACTCTCTTCCCTTGCAAGCAGTAGCGAATCAGAAATGTAACTGCTGGCCCATATTATAGCGGAAGTAGTGTTTTGCATGTCTTATGTTCACGTGCACGTTATCAGTAGTAAGTTCTTGTGCTCAGCTTCTTATTATCTTACCCAATGAGCACGGTACACACACTAACTCATGTCTAAATCGTCACGAGATATGTCGATTATACGGGAAGGGTCTTTTATTCACTTCTTCATACTTTCTTCAAAGTAACTTATTTTATGTTTAGTAACATTATTTCTTGTTGAATATTTAAGATTAAGGAGTACGTTGGGTGTGTATGTGTGGTATGTGTTTCAGCAAGGTGTCCACAAATGGCCTAGCAATAAAATCTATTTACTATTTTTTTAAAATATAATTTGAGTATTTTCCTAGGTTATATACCTTATATACATTTTGAAGTTCCTCATGTCAAACAATTCACGTATGCTAGCTGAGCTATATCAAGAAATCGACAAGGTTACCTATAAACTGAGTATACATTTTTTGTTTTGTTTTATTTGAATTTAGTTTCCCTTTCAGCAGCGAAACTACATAAGACGTGGACCTACAGATTAACTTGAGATGTAAACCACATGAACTCCGATCGAGGTAGTCCAGGTTCCCCAGCTTATTGAACCCGGGTCCCCCATGCCAAAGTGAACCAATTTTAAATTTGGTTTTTGAGGATATTTTAAACGTTTATTATTGCGTTTAGTATTTTTAAAGATAAAATACTATCAAATTGAACAGTCAATAGAAAGTAGTGCTAATTTATTTATGAATAAGATATTCGCCTATTGTTTGGTATCCCTTGTTCGCTCTCAGCTCATGTCAAGTAGTCTTTGTAGTGGGTGAACTGCGTATGCGTGAGTTTCTTTAGAGTTCTTCTGTTTCCTCCCAGTCTCTTCATTTCACCATTTTGTTCACTAACATCACTGTCTCCTTTTGAGTCGGGGCATAATTGTGGGAATTTAAAATAATGATAATAATTTTAGTAATAAAGTAAATATACTTAAATATATGGTTTTAGTTCCTTGTAAAGAACAAAGAAGTAATATTGGGAGTGTTCAATACAACCCAAATTAAAAATGCATTATCAATACTAAGAATAAAATAGCAATGTCACGTGTACACTACCTGAAGGAATTCAGTTTGTGTGGTATGATATTTTCCCAATTAACATTGAAACTGGAATTGGTAGTAGATTACTACTACTTCCGGTTTTAATAGGAATAGATTAGAGTGGAGATGGAATATAATGTATTTGGGACGCACAATTCATTAGAGAAAATCGATTTTCACTATACATTTCCGCTGTTCATAATCTAAAGCGATCAACGTTAAAACCGAAAATGATTAATTTCTACCAGTTATACATTGACTTGAGTTGATTTTGAGTTTAACGTCCCTTTCAGCAGAGAGGTTATATGAGATGAGACCTACTGATTAACGTGGAATCCGAATCACATGAGCTCCCGCCTGGAATGGCACCCGGGTCTTCCAGGCCAAAGGCGCGTACGCTAACCGCTTAGCTATGGAGGAGCATAAGTTGTAGATTGAATAGAAGGTTAAGAGAGAACAGGGAATCTATTAGGGATGGCCAGATCCGGATATTTTTGGATCCGGATATCTGGATCCACTTGGGTACGGATATCCGGTATCCGGATATCCTGTCAATGCATCCGGATCCGAGAATTCTGATCTTGGATCCGGATCCGAAAAAACGGATCTTGGATCCGGATCTGAAAAAAACGGACCTTGGATCCGGATCTGAAAAAACGGATCTTGGATCCGGATCCGAAATTTCGGATCTTAAATCCAGATCTGAAAAACCGGATTCGAAACTCCGTGTCAGAAAATTCGGGTGTTCCGAATCAGGAAAATTTTCGAAATTATTGACAAAGTGATTTTCATTCTTATGCTTAAAATAAGATTTTAAGATACTTTTGGTATCTGATCATGTGACAGCCTTGCGTTCTCTTCATTCTGTTGATATTTGGTTTTCGTGCCTTAATATGTCACAATTATTCCAAATTTGTTTGAGTAAAACTGCCGACTTAGGTGAGAGCAATCTCATTGTCAGATTCGATTCTAGTGGAAATACTTGACCGAAAAGGTAGTAAATCTTTTCTAAAGCGGTCGTCCTGATGCAAATGTGTCCTTTGTTTTCTGTAACACTAGTCAAATGCTGGGATGAAAGTCAAGCCCAAGCTTCTTCATTAGACTCAGGCTGCTTACTTCTCTAATTCTTTCTGAGTTATTGTGGTCACTGAATGAGGCCATTTCCTAGTCGTGATGAGCTAGGCCATTGCTAATAGAACAGCCCATAAAATATAGATCAAATCAAATTAAGGAGCAACTTCCTTTTCTTGCTCTTGATGAGCTTTTTTTCTTTCTTTAAAAATAAGTTTCTCTGTGACCGTACCACTCCAGTTAGAATTAAGAATTGTAGTAGAGATGAAGTTCTAAATGGCAAATAATGTATCAAAATCAATGTATTAATGTACTGTATGTGTATACAAATACAAATACAAGCCAAGCACTGTTTTTTTTTTGTTTCTGATTTTTTTTTTCTTAAATAACATCGATCGTTTTCGATCATTTTTACAAACTAACTCACTGCCAATTTTATATATGTAGAAAGTGCCCCCCTCCATAAAGGAGAATTTAAAAATATGTTAGGACACATTCTGTTTATTTTCAATAAAGAGTTAATACACTGAATTTCAGCTCCGTAAGTATAACGGCTTGCGAGATACTAAATTTTTTTCGCAAAAATTCGGATCCTCACCCTCCTTAGGATATGTAGCTATTATAATGAAAGCAATACAGCATCCCAATTTGGATTAAGGCCTAACTACATACCAAAAGTAATTTCATTTGACTTTGCAATTCGGCCGTGATGATCAGGCACACATAGTTACATTCAATTTTTTATATAATAATTTATATATTACAGTGATTCAAAAATGTATTTTTTCCAGTAGTTAGCTCCTCTAAAAACTCACAGATCTCGAAAGCCAAGTAGTAGTATAAGTCCTATTGCTATTATTACAATTAAAAATATCAATATCCAGAAGTACCTGAAGTTCTTTTTTTCACTTGGTTAGATATACTCACCTCAGGTAAGTAGACAGAAACAAGTGGAAAAGAAAGGGAAATGAAGGTCTTGGAAGTAAAACGAACACAAATTTACCAGTCTTCAGAAGATACTGTCTACAATGCAGTGAGCAGAGAGGGTCGGTAGATCATACAGAGTCGGTGGGTCGCAGTGGGTCATGGTGGGTGGTGAGTCGCAGTGGGTCACGGTGGGTGGTGGGTCGCAGTGGGTCATGGTGGGTGGTGGGTCACAGTGGGTCACATGCCGTTGACCCACGATCCACTGACCCACTCAGAAAACTTGACCCACTGACCCACTCCATCTCTGATTACCAACCGTTCTTTTACTTTCTACATCTTCCCTGCCCCTTCTAATTTAAATATCAAAAAGCACTTAAACAAGTATCAAATTATTTTCAATGAGAAACCCAAATACCAAATTTGAAGTATCTAATGTCAAGAATCATCAATATTTTCCACCCCATTTCCCCCCTTCCTCGTTGAATTTCACAAAATCCTTCCTTAGTGGTATCCTAAGTCACAAAGCCTATAAACTGTCCAAATTTCAAGTTTGTAGTTTAAGCGATTTGGCCTGTACGGTGATCTGTCACTCAGTCACTCAGGACTTTGCCCTTTTTATATAGAGAGATTTAAGATTTTATGGGAAAGCCATGGATTTTGTCCTAAGGCCGCCAGTGTCTTAGAAATGTAATAGCTTTGCTATAAACTTTAAGCAATCAACTGACTGATCTGCGTCTATATGTATTATGTAAAATGCCGCTTATGATATTTATTTTGCTCGTAATAAAAATAGAAATAATGACGAAAATTCAAAGACATCCATGATTTTAGCGTAATGCTGCAGGAGTTCAGATCATTGAATTAATCATAAGAGCCGACTGTATAAGATAGACTACATTAAATTCCAATGTGGCACAAAGAAAATATGCAGCATTACTATGCAGTTTTTCAACGTTATAACTCATTCTGAAAATATTATCATAGGTCTCACAAACAATCGAATTTTAATCCTAACTCGATTTATATATAACAAAAGGCAGATCTATACAATTACTGACTTGAGATGAAAGTGGCATACTTGTAGTACGTTTAAAGATATACTAAAGACTAAATGATCGGGTGTGCGCAACAGTGGTCTAACCCCGAAAAATGTGAAAATGAGATTTTCATGTAATCTTTTGTCATTTAAATTGAATTGTCTTCCCACTGAGTTAGATAAAATTCACCTAGTAAATTTTATACATACGGATATTTTAGTTCTGGGTCTCAATCTAAGGCCTAAAATATTCAAAACAGGAGTCCGAATCTGAACTTCGAAATTTCGGGTGCGGATCCAGGAACCGAATATCCCTATCCGGATCCAATATTCGAAACTTCGGATCCGGATCCAAGATCCGAAATTCCGGATCCGGATTCAAGATCCAAAACTTCGGATCCGGATCAAGATCCGAAATTACGGATCCAGATCCAAGATCCGAAATTCCGGATCCGGATCCAGGAACCGGATATCCGGATCCGGATCCAAGATTCGAAATTTCGGATCCGGATCTAGGAACCGGATATCCGGATTCGGATCCAAGATCCGAAATTTCGGATCCGGATCCAAGATCCGGATCTTATAGGATCCGGATATCCGAGATCCGGATCTGTCTGGCCATCCCTAGTATCTATTCTTAGAACGATAAATCGATTGCAAAAAAAAAAAAAAAACGCTTCTCGCTATCTTTTATCGTTGTTTACTCTATGTAGATCTGAAACCGAAAGGTTTACTGGTTTTCTATCACCTCCGACTTTAGTTCAGAGTTAAGGAAGGAAATGAAATGCATTCTTGAGATGCTTAATCGATTTCCGGAAACCGCTTTTCATTATTTATTATTGTTTTTGATCGAGACAATTGCGACCTATGACAATTGAAACTCGGGACAATTGCAATAAACAAGGAAGTATTAAACTCAGTGACTCCAATTACAATTGAGATCAACTAAAAGTGTGAAAATAATGAGATGTAATAACAACAATAATAATAATAATAATAATAATAATAATAATAATAATAATAATAATAATAATAATAGTTTCCCAACAATAGTTTCTATCTCCTCCCTTAACCATATTTTTAATCCAGAAGTGGTTCAAATTAACAATTTTCGGTTTCAACATTTGTCAGACATGTCTATGAATGAATTTAAGTCGCTGCGGTGTTGTTTTGTAATACCATTCCTACTTATTGCATTTTATTAGTGTTTTGCAAATGCTGTATATGTATGCGTATGTATTTGGACGTTCACGCTAACAAGGAAGAGGCGTTCGTTTACCTTCAAATGTCGCCACAGTGCAGGGGTATGGTGAGGCGTGATTGTTGCAGCATTTTTGAACATCGTTACTTTTATTTTTGTATAAATATTTCCTTTATTTCAATGTTATACATCGGGTATTATATATCATGTTAATCTACATATTTAAGGTATTATTGTGTACTTTGGCAAAAGTATGAATTAACTAGGAAATTGGATTATAATTACACATTTGTAGACAAATATTGTAACTAGATTTGAATGTTAGACCCACTCAAGAAATTTCCTTGTAATGTGAGGACATTGATTTTGCGGCATGTTGGAAGCGAATAATAGATAAACAAGTGTTGAAGAGAAAACAGAAAAATACTACAAAGTTAAGATCAATACTGATTATAAACGTACCAAACAATCGAATATTTGTTTGAAATGCCAACTATTGTACCAGTGTTAGATTTGAAAAAAAAGTTTAAAAAAATGATCATAAGAGAATAAGTGAATAAGTGATGAGATCAATGAACTTTGCGTACTAACATTTAAAGTATCAGGTTGTCAGAAAAGTCATGACGTATTTCGGTAAAATATGACAAATGATGGTTTGTGGATATATTAGAGTTATTCGGATCATGCAATACTTTGTCATGAATAGCTAAGATGTTGAGCGTTTTGTGTAGTAATATTGCTCTGTTTGGTATGGTTTTACAGATTTGATCAGAGATGGCGTGGGTCAATGAAAATTTGACCCTCCACCCACCGTGACCCACTTTGACCCATGTTCAACAACCCACCTTTTCCCAAACTAACCCAGCATGACCTACCCCGACCCACCACCCACCATGAACCACCGACCCACCAAAACAGATCGTCATCATCTATGACTCATGATCCACGTCCTCTTTTCCACTGACTAAAGAGTTTATACTTGTAATAAAACCAGGTTGTCAAATTCTAACTAATCGGAGATTGAATGTCTACGGTCAATCCCTCAAGCACCGCTCTGTTACAATAATGATATATCTGACCTTTACGATATAAAATGGTAAAGTGTTTGTCATGGGCAAAATTACGATGAATTTCAATTAAATTATCATGGTCTAATTCTTTCCTTGTTAAATTATCGATACTTTTCAGTGAAAAAACTGATGAAATTTGAAAGTCGTAAATCAAGGTACGTAGACAAACACACAGAAGCTTACATTATAAATTTTATGTCATTTTTTCTCACAACTTTATGGGTTGATTGTTCTGTGCTCTACGCGCTCCATATAATAAATAAGCTTCAGCAATTATTATAAAGCACATGGTAAGCATATATGGATATATAATGCGAAGCACTGTATTTCTTGTTGAGTTGAGTGGATTTTGAGTTTAACGTCCCTTTCAGCAGCGAAGCTATATGAAACATGGACCTACCCCATGCGTAAACGTCGCCAACACCTAGTGGCCCACTTGCGGGTAAACGTCGATCGTCAATATAGGGACGAGTCCAAGGATTGCCGCTTGCGTTCCACTGCCGGCAGGGTTTCGTTGAGTCGAAACAGATATCTCGCGTAGGGGTATTGAAGTTACCACCACGTAACAGCGAGGACTTCGTTTTGATCCGCGTTCCTTCGATTCGTCGCGGAATCACACATATAGGCGGTTTAACATATTTTGGGGGAGTAATTTTGTTGTTCATTGGCGTTTTGTCGCGTCAGAAGACGGAAATGCAGTGAGCAGAGAGGGTTGGTGGGTCAGAGCGCGTCATAGTGTGGTGGGTCACCTTGGGTCAGAGTGCGTCGTAGTGAGTGGTGGGTCACGGTGGGTGGTGCGTCGCAGTGAGTCACGGTGGATTATGGATCGCAGTGGGTCACATGTTGTTGACCCACTGGCCCACTAAACTCTGAATTTGACACCACACAGAAAATGGAAGACCAAAAATTTCATGTTCACCATATTTTATTTTTTTACTTCAGGCAAGGGAAGAACGCGCGAATAGTGTTTGTGAATTTTACTGTCCTCCATGTTTCTGTGTTTTGTCCCTCTTCTTAAGGAGTTAGTAAAAAACTCCAGATTGCAATCAATATAAGTATCTGTCGAATGCCATGCTGTGAAAAATCTGGGCCAGAGGCTAGAGCATACGGCAGCTCCTCCGTACATATGAGTTGTGAATTTAAAGTTCACTTCTCTGGACTATTCTTTCTACTTTACTATTTTCTCATGACTGAAATCAGAATGTTTCAGTATTATTACACTGGAATCGTAAAAGTGTGTAATTACTGAATTCACAATAGCTCCAATTTTCCTTCTCCCAGAACAGTGATGTCTTAGAGTAGTAGCTTAAGTGTTAGTTTCGTAATGTTGGGGACGCAAGCTCGTTTCCGGCTGTGGCAACTCAGAAAAATTTTACAATCTACAAAACTGATACTTCTGATCTATACTAACATGAAAAACGTTCAATTTCTCTGGGTCTAAGAGTTAACGCGACTTCCTTCACAGGTGAAATACCAACAACACAAAATTACGTCATCCGTATGAATCTTCCTTCGTAACTCTCTGGCAAGTAACGTGTTTGGACAAGAATTGATGACCATATACGGGTTAAACACGTCTTTACTGCTGTAGTATGGTCCAAAAATGAGTTCCAAGGAATTGTTCATAGCTGTACACAAATTGGAAATATGATCGAACTTACAATAGGGATCGCTAGTCACGAGAAAGATCTTATTGAAAATGTCACCTCACCTTTCTACTTAGAAAAAGTGCGAAACAATATGCATTACTCTTATCAGCTAACAAATATTTATATTCCATTTCTTGTTGCCAAAAATGATAATTATATCTGTAAATCCATAAACGTAATAATATAACTGCTTTCATGTGTAAACCTAAGAAACATCTGACATACTGTATATCTTTTCTGTTCCTACGAATACCTTCGACTATGTTATTTTCCTTTCCATTGTGCTAATAATAATAATAGTAATAATAATAATAATAATAATAATAATAACAACAAAGGAATAACATAACTACAATACCAATTATATAAACGTTATCATCTCATTCAGAAAAATTACTTATTACCACGACGGGATTTGAACCCAAGTAGCTGCAATAGGATTTTCCCACTTTCACATTTTTTTTAAACAAATCGCCCGAACCGGAGTATTGTTCGCCACTGGCACCTCATGTCCTTTCGACGTATTCCAAACACTACAGGAACCGAACACAGAAATACTGAGAGCAGTTAAAATTCGACCTTGCTCTTCAGAGGAATTCGAACCTCTAGTGGATTGTGTTTCATGATCAGAAGCCGAACGCCCGAGATCACTCGGCGTGCCACCGGCTCAATTTGCCACAAACTCCTCTTATGAATATAAGAAAATAACCTAGTAGTTATGGAATATAAACATAGAACTGTCTATTTCTACACGTGTTGATACAATTCAAAAAATGTGAAAATTTCTGTCGTCTTCTTTGGAAATTAGAACTTATGTTAAAGACTAAATGAACCTCTGATTGGAAAAAGGGAATAAGTACAATTTTTTGCGATTTTAACCTGAGATAGCAGATGTGTTCCTTTAAGATAGTTACATCGTTGAGTAGAAAATAGGAATGTTTGGGCAACTCTATATGACCAATGTAGAAGACAAAATCTCTCGCTGATTAGAAAAAGGGAATAACTACGTTTCTTATTTCCTTCTTCCAGTCACTACAGGACACCACCACAACTGTGAGACTGTGTAAGTAAACAACCACCAGAGACCTCTGCTGGCATTACGATACTTCGCCTTCTTTTCGCATTGCACAATCTATAGAGAACTTTTTGCCCCAATCAGTTACAGATTTACATGTTTTCAGTGACACAAGTGGTGGTCAAAACTGCAATCATTCAATGACATGAATGCTTTTCAGCCTGATCGTATCATAACGGTTCAGCACTATACAGCAATATTTGCCTGTCAGAGGTCACAGTTTTTACCATGTGACCGAAATTTTGCTGTAATCAAACCAGAACTCAAACGACACAATCGTATTTATTTACCAGCACAGTATAACCACATGATTGCGAATGCAAGAAATACTAATTCTCCATTTCAGGTTTACGAAGTTGTCAATGAAGAAATCTTAGATTTTAAACATTGGTGGTAACCGTTTTACAAGAAATCTTCAGGTAGCATTGTGGACAAAACAGTGAAATTCCAAGTAAATAGAGACACTGTTTACAAAGCAGAATCTCCAGGTTATGTGCAAGATCATAAGTTTATCAATGGACTAAGAACTGATATTTTTCGATTACTCAAAAGTAATGTCACAAACGTTCCACTGCCAACGTCAAAGGCATACGATTGGCAAGTCTCGTTCAATCAGAAAAAGATCAACGATTCTTCACAAATCATCAAATACATACCTGACCAATACAAACAGTTTTATAGGATGATTTATTCATGGAAAGCCACTGACCAAGAAACTGTAGAAGACGAAGATGCACACGGATAGGACCCTATGTAAAGCCATTCTATTGTGACAACGTATTTTGCTACGTATTTTGTTCAGCTGTCTATTGTATTACTTTTCTTGCTGTAAGAATAACATGTATTGTACAACAACAACAAAAAAAAAAAAAAAAAAAAACCGAATTGTGACAATAAAAGTGTTAGAAGCCTAACATTCGTGATAGTTCGGATACATATATCCAAGATTAATATACAACATTGTATTCAGCATGTACATTTTCATAGCTTTCTATCATAAACTGCATATTACATACCCTACACACAATTACAATTGCGTCCAACTCTAATTGATTGGAAAAAGGGAATTTTTTTTCCGTTTTTAAGCTCATCTAACTAATTGCACTGCTGCAATACAAGATTCTTCTTCTTGTCTTAGTGTTTGTTAGTTCTTTTGCTACAAGTAATCAATTATACACTTTCTGCAACAAATAGAAACAACGCTTCGGGAAGGTTTTTTAGCGTTTTTGAAAACTTAGGTCTGATGCACTTATTCCCTTTTTCCAATCACTGATTCAAATGTAATGTAAATCGGGACCATAACTTATACAATTCAAAGAATGTGAAAATAATTTCTGTCGTCTTCACTTCTTTGGAAATGAGAACTTATCGTAAAGACGAAATGTAATGTAAATCTGGACCATCCCTGCAACCGATGACCAGCGCAGTAACTTAGATTCTTTTTTGGGGAAGCATTAATAAGGTTATTTGTCCCCCCTAAAAGAAAGTTCTTTTTTCTAATTATTGGGTCCACTCTTTCCAACTTTCTCTTAATCTTTATGGATCCCCCGGAGCCTCTGGGCCCTCCCGCACTGCAAGGTCTGCGATTCCGTTAGTTAATCCCTGGGCCCATTCCATACATGACAATATTATTAAGGGGACAATATTGGTAAATCTCAAAGCCATACAAATAAACATTACTCAAATGGGTCTACGACTAATTTTTGTTCTATTTACCTTTTGTCTGATGTTTTGTTTATGTAATGTAGTGACCCTATTTGATGATTCATTTCTAATTTCTTGTTCGTATCGTATATGGAATAAGAGAATTTTGTCTCGAAATGGGCCCCCTCGAACGGCGGGGAGCTTCTCTGGGAGGGCAGTTGTCCCCCCACAAGTTACGTCTCATCCGATGGCGTAGGCCCAACTTGGAGGACATTACGTGATATTTTCCTCATTGAGAATTGTGTATATAACTTGTTTTTGAGTTAAACACAATTCGTTTGAGGAAATTTCATGTAAGCCATTAAGACACTCACACAGGTTGTTTATATTTTCTTATTTATATTATGTTTATATTTGTCTGTTTTTGTTATATTTGAGTATCTTGTTTATATTTTTCTATGAAACGATTTTAACTAGCTATTAGTTTTGGTGGAAGGTTAAGTGGCGCGATAGGTGAGTGGTTAGCGCATTCAACTTCTATTCGGTAAACCCTGGTTCGAATCCCAGCCAGGCTGAAACTTTTTCAAGTGTTCCTGTTTCAGTCTCAATTTCAATGCATATTCAGTGTGATAAGCAAGATCTTCTCTCGTCCAGAAAGAAGATGTTGTAATGAGGATAATTGCAGAAGGTCTCTCAATGGAGGCAATCATTTACAAAAGTATTACCAGCTGTTGTTCCCGGTTTGATATTTTCAGCTACTTTCAAGCATTTTCTGATTCATATGTGATCAGCGTTTATATTTCTTTTAATATACATTAGATAATGAAAAAAATACATTACATACACAGCATCATTGAGATTAGCATATGATATTCATTGGACAACACGCTCTGAATCATAGAGATTGATCTCAGAATGGAGAAATGTTTCGTGCGTCATCTACTCACAATTTTACTTGGATACAGACTTGACTCAGTACTAACAACTGCCGTCAGTGCCGAGAAAAGTTACTTGTAAGTAGTATTGCATTTGTCTAGGCGTTCTCACAACTGCAAAGGACCTGGACCCCAAGTAATGGAATTAGAGCACTTACTGGGGAGATACTTTTGTGGTTGAGTGTACCAGTACACTGAGCAACAAAACACTCAACTATGTGGGCTAATATGGATACGAAGCTTTTACTCCATCAGCCACATGCAATCCATTTAGCTCCGTTCGCTTACTTCATCTTCTGAAATATGAAGAAACATTTGTGGGATACTTGTTTTGCAGATAATGAGGTCATTAATGCGGTGGAAATCTGATTTTTCTCCAACTCGGCACACTTTTATACAGGTGGTATTAATTGGTCAATAGATGTGAGAAATGTGCGTATAAAACAATATGAGGTGAATACGTTATTTACAGAAGGATACATTAATGGACAAATTGCAGATCCCTAGTCCATCTCTAATCATGGCAAGTCTTAAGAAATTTCCGGCTTCTCTCGTATAATGTGTTTGAACTAATAAACATTCAACTGATTTTTTTTAACTCTAGCAGATTGGTGGTTACGTATATAAATGTTAAAACTACTGAACTTTTTTTTTCGTAAGGTTTAATTTTCTTTATTCTCATTAACTCTAACTTACCTCGCTATTCATGCAAGTACAATTGCATCAATGTTTATGAAGATATCTAGCGTATAGGAAAATATTTCAATTTTGAAAGTCTCTATAAAGAACTTTTAAGCTCCTTCGTTCATATGTGAAGAGCGCAAGCGCTTTTTCGAGGAAGACCCCGGTTCGATTCCTGGTGGGAGCTCATGTGGTTCGGATCCCACGCGTCTACATCCACCTCTCATAAAACCTTGCTGCTGAAAGAAACGCTAAAAGTAATTGTGCAGAAATTTTGACATTATATAGGGAAGCCAACTTATGGGAAAGAACATGGAGCAAACAAACGAACACACTTCAAGGCGTACGTTAGATAAATTGAATCAAATGCTTTATACATCTTAGTCATCAGCGACAACATATTAATATTGTATAAAAGAACGAATATTTGGTTCTGCTACTCAACGTAACTCTTCTTTGAATCCTGGCCAAAATACTGTTTCCGCAGAGGCAACTAAACAGGAAAGCACCACTTCTACACCAACCACAATGTTGTTACAACTTTCAGAACTTCTATACTATTACACAGACATACAACTCTGACACACACACACACACACACACACATACACACACACACACACACATATATATATATATATATATATATATATATATATATATATATATATATATATATATATATATATATATATATATATATATTCGAGCAGTATGTATGTGTTCTACTACTATATATACGCTTGCTACAACTCAGAGAACTTTCTGTTGTAGACACTTGGATTTATGTTAAACGGATGAAGGGAACGCTTCAATTTACTGCTTGCATAGTTTAACCATAATGAATAACCTTTTTACATAATTGTGTTACCGTTTTACCAAGATAGGTATCACAAAGCTAAGGTAAGTCGATGTTTAGTACAATGGTATATTTGTTTCAAGAACCCAGAAGGTTGATCTAAATTGTTTTGATCGTTTAGTTTACATATTAGCAAATAACAAATTATTTTCTTTCAAATACTGTCTTTTAAATGTTTCAAAACAGTTCAGTGAATAAGAATTAAAAAAAATCATTTATTTATAACTAAATTACAGCATCATATTACTTGATTTAAAATTTCACTTTGTCACCTAAAAGATCTAAGAATCAATCAATAAATGTCTATTTTAAACTAATCTCAATCATATATAGATTCTCCCATGCAAGAAATTGCGATTTAGATTAGCTGATTTTTATTATTGTTAATTATGTCCAACCATAATCTTTAATTGCTATTTGAACGATATTTCTTTCATTTTTATTACCGTAATGAATGATGTAGAAATTTGTGCATAACTTAGGAACCGGAAGCTTGCACAACAAAACATTTGGCACACTTATATAGCAGATCATGGTCTACTGCATACTAACGTAAGTAGAATACTGGTCGGATGAGTTTGGAATATGTATTTTGCTTTCGAAAATTTGTCACAACATTTGATCACCCATGACAAGAATGAAAATCCTGCGCAATGCAACATTTCACACTTTTGTATTGCACCTGAAGGTGTATCACCACAGAACGTTTGGTCCTGATCAGACGAGTTTGTTGTTTCTTTTCTGTTTGTTAATAAAATGCCAGAAGAATAGACCGTCTTTAACTGAGTAACCGAAAGCATACACAATATATTTCACACGCTTATAAATGCGAATGAATTCGGTATATATAGGTTTTTGTTTTCGAAAATATGACGCAATAATAATAATAAATAATAACCATCTACAGCTCGGAAACCAAAAGTATGTACAACGCATTTCGCATGTTTGTATAGCAGATCAATTATACTACCACGCTAAGCTTGATCTCGATGTGGTGAGTTCAGTGTATATCTTTCTGTCTCCGAAAATATAACTTAAAGTTTGACTAACCATACCTTGGAAACCGAAAGCCTACTCAATATAATATTACTCACGCTTATAAATCAGGTCTAGTTCTATCACTATGACAAACTCGAACATGATTGGGTGAGTTCGGCTATTTTCGAAAAATTTTGAAAATATGAAGCCAATTTTGACCGCTCATAAATACGGAACCGAAAGCCTACACAATATAATATACCACATATTTGTATGCCAAGTCAGGGTCTATCACCCATACAAGTTTAATCTCGTTCATGTGAATTTGGTGTATATGCTCTTGTTCTCGAATATATGACGTTCAACTTGACCTCTCACGGGACTTAATTCGTATCAGCGTTTGCATAACTTTCACAGTGTAATTGCGAAATAAAAGTGCGTTGTCTTGATGCAAACCATTATGCAAACCATAAATCAAAAACCGAAAATCTGCACAACATATCGTAATATGTTATACATTTATATAGTAGGTCAAGGACTAACACCATGCCAAATTTAATCCCGATCGGATCAGTTTCGTATATATAGACTTTTATTTCAGAAAATATGACCCAAAATTTGACCGCCTTAACTGCGGTAGTCTTCCAAGCTATGCAAAATCTTTACTAAAACCGATTTACAACTTCCCTCTGCAATAGAGAGATAAACATGAAACCTGTTCACCTGACACTGAATCCACATCAGAAATAGCTTATTCTTGTCTTTTTTTATGTGAGTGTGTTTATAAAGCTTCCAAAATTTATTCTATCTAATGTCCGGAAAACAAGAATATTTTTTAATATTTTTTTTTTTCTATCCCCATTTAGAGGAATCAATATTGAAACAGTTCTTACTACATCTGGTTTCAGTAGAAGAATAAAGATAAAATTTATCCTTTGAATACTGAATCCGTATAAAAATAGTTTATCACCTATTAAGTTTATATTTTTTTTACTGAATTGGAATCAATACTAAAACCAGAAATAATAGTAGAATTCAGTCATTTCTATTCAAATACAGGATAAAGTTGGAGATGATACAGTTCTTGCGATAATGAATCCATGTGAGAAACCTGATTTTCGTTATCTGTTACCGTACCATTTTTCAGTATGGTGATCGACGTTGAAACAGGAAATCATAGATTTCCGTCACTTTCATTTTCAATATGTGAGTAAACGTTGATATAAAGCTTATTCTTAAGACGCTGAATCCGTATCACAAAGCTATTTCTCACTATATTTTATCGCTTTTGTTCTATAGTAGCTAATCAATTTTGAAAACAGAAGTAGTAGTGCATGTCTATCACTTTCAATTGAAAGAGAAGAAGAAGGTCAAAAGTTGGAATTCATTCTTACGGTATTAAATCCGTATTAGAAAATAGCTTATTTCTACTACCACTATGCATTATTGCGATAAACAGTAAACCCTAGATTCCCAGCACTTTCGGTGTTGACATGCAGGATTGAAGGTCCGAATGAAAGTATTACTTCTTACGATCGATGGAATCCAAAAGATTCTTTCTCTGTATCACTAACCGTTTTTGGTTTATGGCGATGAATATTTAAACCGGAACTTGTAGTAAATATGCCTCACTTTAGGTCTTGCCAGAGATATACAGGAGTGGGTAGAATATTTTCTTATTAATTCAAATCAAGATGATGAACCAATTCTAAGGAACCGTTAGTTCTTATGTATTGCCATTTTTTTTTTCTATGGGAATCAACGTTGAAACCAGAAATTGTTTATTTCTGCAACTTCTGGTTTTAGTAGAGGGTTAACGGACGAGTTGGAACCACATCTTTGAACGTTAAACTTATTCTGCAAAACCGTTTTCGTTCAGTGCATATCAATATAAAAACCATATAAATTTCATCACTTTTGGGTTTAGTAGAGTAATACGGGTGGAAAACGTATATTTTCGAGACGCTGAATAGATTCATAGAAAAGTGTCGTTAATTATTACCATTTATGTTCTATAACAATCAACATCGAAACTGGAAATGGTCGATTTATATCACTTCTGCTTTCAATAGACAGTCAAAGTAAAAGATGAAACCTGTTCTCGGGACGCTGAATCAATTCTAGAAAACTGCTCATCGCTATATATTGCTGTTTCCGTTGTATGGGGATTAACGTTAAAATCAGAAGTACTGATTAATTTCTACAACTTCCGGTTTTTGTACAATATTTTGGGCGAATATTGTATAATTTCTTAACACACTGAATCGATTCTAAAAACCACTTGTCGCTATCGATTACAGTTTTGGTCGTATGGCTTTACACGTTGAAACAGGAAGTACTAGTGATTGTTTTACCACTTCCAATTATAGTTGAGTAATACAGATGGAGATGGTACATTTCTCGAGACATTTCATCGATCCCCGTATACCACCTGTCGTTATTTATTACAGTTTGTTTCCATTGCTATTAATATTGAAAGTGGAAGCGGCAGGTATCTGCTAATTCCGATCTCAATAGAGGTTTAATGGGAAAGATGAAACCTATACTTGGGACGATGAATGAATTTCCGAAAACCACTTATTGATATCCCTTGCCGTTTTGATGTATGTAGATCAATACTAAAACTTAAAGTATTAGCAAATTTTAACTAGATCCATTTCTGTAAGTGTTGCGGATAGCAATGCTATATTTTCTTCTGACACTGAATCAATTTAAAAACAAACTTACGCCGTATATTATCATTTTTTTTTAAATGGCTGCCAATGCTTACTAAGAATGGTTGTTTTTACAACTTTCACTTAGAATACAAGGTAACGGAGGAAATGAAACCTATGTTTGGGACGCTTTATCAGTTTTCAAGAAAATAACATATCCTGATAGCTCCACCTGTTTTTGCTCTATATAAATCAATATGAAACCGGAGATTCGAATAAAATTCCACCACTTGTGATTTTAGTAGTGCGTTACAGGCTGATTGAAATACAGAGTTGATTGAAAAAAAATATCGATATATCTTATCATTTTTGTTCTGTTTAAATCAATATTGAAACTGGAAGTATTAGTAAATTTCTACTACTTCCGGCTTTAGTAAAGACTTTCGGGTTGACATGAAGTGTTTCATTGAGGCACTGAACGGATTCCTTAAAGAAAAATCGCTATTGAATGCAGGTATCGTTTAGTAGCTGTCAACGTTGAAACTAGAAATGATTGACTTCTACCAATTTCGTTACAAACAAAGAGTTAATGAAGACGCTGGAACGAATCCTTGGGACGCTGAATCCATTTCAGCAAATCGCTTATGCTCTATCAAGGTTAGTAATGAAACCGGCGGTACAATTAAAGTGAAATTACGAGTACTTTCAGTTTTGGTAGTGTTATTGGTAAGGATGTTATGTTTCCTATTGAAGTACAATCGATTTCTTGAAGCCGTTTTTTCGTTATGTATTACCATTTTTAATCTATAACAATCAAAGTTGAAACTGGAAACTTTTGTGTTGTACCATTTTCAATTTGAACATAAGATTAATAGAAGATATTGATACTATTCTTGGGACGCTGAAGATACCTAAACAATTTTTTTTTAAAAAATGTATATATATATATATATATATATATATATATATATATATATATATATATATATATATATATATATATATATATATATATACAATTGTATATATATATATATATATATATATATATATATGCTCCGTGGAAATCAATATGAAAAGTGAAAATATTACGAGAGCTGTTCGGAAAGCAACCTCATATTGGTTAAAAACGAAACACCAAAGCAAATAAGAAGAATGTATTATATACATCTGAAAACTACTTTTTTGCTCTATTTTTCCACATAGTTTCCATAAACATTCAATCGCTTATTATATCTCTGCACTAGCACTAGAAATTCCATCAGCATAAAAATCTTTCAGTGCCTTGAGCCAGCCTGTGATTGCATCTTTCAGCTCCTCATCACTACGTCATATGATACAGTCCTGGAAATTTGTGGAAATTCATCGGAAAGCTCCGAGATTGTGAAACGTCAATTTTCACATACTTTTCCATGTATTTTCTGAACGAGTTAATCAGTGACCACTTATGGCCTTCCATTCCTCTCTTCGACATGAATTTTTGTTCGTTCAATTTTAAATGAACGAACCCATTCACGAACAACCCTTTCACTCATCACACTTGGTCCATACACAGCACAAAGTTTCGGATGAATAGCTGATGCCGAATATTGTTTTGTCGTAAGAAAACATATAACAACTCGCGCCTCGCACTTGGCGTGGTTTTCTATTTCAGCACACATTTTGAGTTGCTACAAAAGTGGAACTAGTGATCAGACAACCTTCACTCTATCATGGCTGGATACAGACTGATCTACGTCTTTGCAAATGTGGTAGCGCTGCCCTCACTACTCCACGCACAGTGACCAAGCGGAGGTTACTTTCCGAATGCGCCTCGTATATGTTCGATATCTCCTACCTCTATTGACCTCATACCTGTCAATAGACATATAGACGGAAAGAAGGGCAGAGCTCCGACGCTTATGCATAGCATAGTTTGGAAGTCTACAAAATGAGTTTGGTGATTTTATATTGCACGCAAATTAATGATATATTAATAACATATGTACACTCTGCTAAGATCTCATTATTTTAGTTTTTTTTTTTTTCAATTTACTCGGAATTTATTCGTATGTACACAGAGATAATATACAAGCGTGTGCAGTAGAATAATATAACTTACAATTTGTTATGCAAAAACTCCGTAGTTTTTAGTTGATATTCTTGATTACTTTTATTTTGTTATATTTCCTTGTTACAAACACTATAACTTTATCAATGAAATTCGTATTTCTTCATATCTACTGGAGAAAATTATTTACACAAGGTATCTTTAATCAAATGTGTTTCGCTGAAAGTTCGTCATCTACACTTTCAACAACGAAGCCACTTTGTTTTTCACTTCGCTTATCATCCATCAGAAAGAGAACGCTCTTCTTTGTAATGTTTCTACCATAGCCTGTGGCAAAATAGTGATTATTTCCCTCAAAATCTGCTCCGTAAGCATTTGGCTTCGACACAAATATAAGGTTCGATCAGCTCCGTAAAGAAGACGAGTGGGTGGGCGGGGAAGCCGTGGAGGCTGTTTTGATCCAAGCATCTCGCGGGTTTCTTACATCAAGAAGGCTGTTTCGATGCTGGAAATTTCTTTTTATCGGCACTCTTTGTTGTTGGCTCTAGCATGTAAGAGGAACGATGAGGTTTCAGATAGACCAGGCTAACGATTCTTCCAACAGCAGCTTCACTTCCCTCTCTTTTATCTCAAACTCCCAACGACCTGTCGCCCTGTTGACATGGCACAGAGGTCGCTTCTTCAGAAGCGTAACTTCTACGTGCTCGTTCTATTCCCTCCACAATATTCAACACAATTCTTAAAGAGACAAGAGCCTCGCAGCAAGAGACTGTAAAAGAAGCTTGTATACAATCACTTCGGAATTTATGTTGTCATTTTATGTGTCTATTTCGTTACTAACATGAAACTGTTTATGTATTACTTGCACATATTTTTCAAGATTGATTATGATTTAATCTATATATATAAAAGAATAAGTCCGTAGACTTAGTAGAGGTGTCATTGCTTCATAGCGTACCTCTCAATATCATCTAGCATGTTCTTACTTGTTATTAAACTAACTTAGATTTTATTATCATTTTAATACTCCTTTACCCTCGCCTTGATATAGATATTGCTATTGAATTATTATATAAAATTTGTATATTTTTTTTTATTAGTTTCAATTAATTTTCTCCCAAAATTATAAAATTCCAATGACATAGGCTTTGTGGACACAAGTCGACTCACTAACTCAGTAGCTCTGCCCGCTGGCCTAGATTATACGCTTTTTGTTCATGGGGGACTGGGTTCGATTTATAGTAGAATATCTTTTGATATTTGAACGCATTACGGTGGCTTGGATTATACCTTAAACAAGCGTTTCCCAACCGGTGTGCCGCGGCACACTGGTGTTCTGCGAATTGACCGCTGGTGTGCCGCGAGGAAATCGAAACGAAATTATTAATTCTATGGCAACCAAATTGCAAGACATAGGAAAAATGTATATTTCTACTTCATATTACTATGAACCTGTCGATGTGAGGAATGATCGAGGTTTGAAGCTCCAGCACTCACAGCAAGACAGCATCATTCTGAATTTCTATCCGGAGAGAATATACAGCATCTTTAATCTCTTGTTATTTCTACAAAGGCTGTGAAAGTTTTCATTTCCTTTTCTATATCCTACTTAAGTGAAGTAGGATTTTCTGCAATGAACACAATCAAATGTAAGAACAAGTCACAACTGTTAACTCCGGAATACGATATGAGGGTGTGTTCATCAACTATCCGTCTACAATTCAAGAGGATTATGAAAGAACATCAATTTCAAGTTACACATTAAGTTTGAATCGTGCATCAACTTGTTTTACTTATTTTTTTTTTTTAATTGTAACCTTCGTACAATATTAGTAAACAATTGTAACCTTCAATAGATATTATTGAAAAATTGCTACGTTACTAATATTATTGAAAAATTCCAATCTTCATATAATATTTAAAATTGTAACGTATACTAACCATGTTAATAAATTATAAGTTTCATACTGTGTTACTTTTCTGTCCATTTTTAATGTTGAGAAAAAGTATTTGTTATCAGTGTTACGACCATTATTGCTTCTTTATTGTTACAGGCTATTTCATAAGTTGAAATTTTAAAATATCATTCAATCCTTTCGGCAAAGCAAACATACATACAAGTTACCTACATTGGTGTTTTAAAAGTACAAGAGATTTATTTGTTCGTTCGTTATTTAGTGATCTTTCTTCTTAGTGAAAGGTTGGATACAGTTTTCGAAAAAGAAAATGTATTTTTAAAAAGCTGAGTCCTATATTTCATTGTAATTGTTTTCTATGTTTAAATTAGAATGAAAATTAGGCATAATGATTTACGACGGGAAAAAAAAGTGATCGAGCTTTCTTCTCTGTGAGGAAGTGATCAGTAATCACAGAAAAAATACCACGCTATTTTATATTTACAGATAATAATAGCTATGAGTGTGCCCCGAGAACTCAAGTTAAGCCCGTAGTGTGCCGCAAGTTGAGAAAGGTTGGGAAATGCTGCCTTAAACTGTAGGTACACGACAGATATAGCCTCGGTGCTGAAAAGGGGCACTAAATGTCAACGAACTATCCACTAGCTAACTCTGATCCACACTGCTGGAACTTTACATTTTGATCAAATATTCTTCTTAAATTCTAGACTGTGGACAAGATGTTATTATACGGAATCACGCCTAATTGGTGAATGAATGATTAATAATGTATCGTCCTTCACCTAATCTTCGCATGATGATCCTAGTATCTTGAAATTCTGCGTAAGAGGTCTGCTCCGCAGGCTATGCATAAAACTAGCTTTTCCAATAATTTAAGGTATAATGATAATGACTACATTAGGAATGGAGAACCTGCGGCCTCCCAGAGTCATAAAGTGCAGCATTATGGGTGTCCTATGAAAAATTGAGTTGAGTTGATTTTGAATTTAACGTCCCTTTTAGCAGTTAAGCTATATGAGACGGGACCTACTTATTAAAGTGGAATCCGAACCACATGAACTCCTGTAGGGAATCGAACCCGGGACTTCCACGCAAAGGCGCGTATGCTAACCGCTTAGCCACGAAGGAGCTCTCCTATGAAAAATGTTAAATTATGTACGGAAATAAAATATAGTAGAATATAGGCCTACTTCTGGAAGTAAATGAGTAAATGAATGATAATTTTCTTACTTCATATTTTAATATGTTGTAGAATTATACATTTTCGTGTACATTATTAAGGTAACTCTAATAACTGTAAAATAACACCAAAAATAAGGATATTCAAAATTATCGTATGTGATCTTCTTGGCAAATAGGTATTGTTAACGTTGCCTTTAAGATAAAGGGATTCCCCATCACTAGACTAAATCTATTGTCGACCTTTACTAGAGCCTTGAAACGATGTACAAGGTACTGCACGTATTTGAGAACACGCAGTTTGAAGTCACGTTCGCAGTCAATAAGGAACAGACACTGAAAAGAGAGCATGCATTACCTTTTAACGTGCAGCAAGGGTGAGCACACCCACAATGAACTACTTCATTCAACTGAATCGCCCTCAGCCACAATAACAGCCTCCACACATTGTCAATACCGCATGTAGGCAGTAATGAGATGAGACTTGGGAATGGTCGCCATTGCATCCACAACATCTGCATGAGTATCACAGCGGCTTTGCGTGGATGCTTACTGAAATTTCTCTCAACCACGACCCATACATAATAGTCTATTGGGTTAACATCTTGGGAGCTGGGGGCTACATGTTGGGAGTTACATGATCATGAAATATTTGGCCTGCCATTTTTAGTTCGTATGGACTGTATGTGATACTGAGTTGTTCTGCTGAAAAACATAGAGCCTCCCACGCGCTACAGCAGTAATCCAAAGCTTTACAAATCTCTCCGTTACAGTACCCCATAATATTAGTCTTCCTGTATACAACGCAAATACTATCTAATTTCAAGACCACACTGTCACCCTTTTCTGCAATCTATTTTCCCCTTGGAAAACCACTTAACCATGATTACTTTATCCTCATTGACTCACACTTTAAGCACTATATCATTGTTACAGACCTGAATTTCCGTAGTCGTACTCAGTGAGACAAACATCGCTTTCTCGATTTTCTTTAAAATTCAACTACTGCTGAGTTTCACATTCCACCAACACCTATAAGAGCAGATGGTAACACTACTCCGGATGTTATTATTATCTCGTCTTTTGTGTCTCAGCTTATCGCCATTTCGATACTGGCCTCAATAAGAAGTCCTAATAAATTATAAATAGAACTGCAGTGCACAAAACAATCCCCACATCCATTATCAGCTAAGAAAATTTACTGTTAAAATCAGCCTAATTAGGCTTAATACCGTCCCGCACTTGACGATGCCATAAATCTGCTCATTGTGCCTACTTCGCAATTTAACCTCGACCTAGTGATCGCTGCACTTGCTAATGCACTTCAGAATACGGCTGACAGCTTCATTCCTACTTCTCGCGCACGTCTTCATAAACCAACATTAACGCGGATATATTTTTCATTAATAACTACGTCACGTAGAGCTTATTGAGAGTACCGAGTTATCGGCAACTTTGGATAGCTTCGGTTATATACCCAGTATCTACGTATAACGCATAACTACATCGTTGTCTAGAAGAAACGACAGTGGATCCATGCATGTAATACTCTCGCTGCTGAAACTCATCCAAACAAGTATTGGCGAAAATACTGGCACAGTTTTTGGCAAGCTATATCTACTTATTCATAACTCTCAAGGTCTCACTGCTGACACAGAAAAGGCAAATACATTAGCACTATTTCTCAAGATATATTTACTCCGTTGCCTGGGTGGAACACGCCTCAAAGATTTCAATCCATCGTCAATTGCCAAACTGATCCGACCTCAGCTCACTTACAGCCATCGGATCTTCATCTTCTCGAACCATATAATCCGCTTACAGCTTCATAACAGCGGACAATCTCAGTACAAGTCTAACAAAGGAATGTAATACAGCACCTGGAATTGATTGCATTGCTTGTACTCATCAAACATGTACCTCCTTATTTTCTTCTATTTCACAGTCATCTTTATACTTACATACTTCTTACTGGTTTCTTCCCACTTGATAGCAAATACTCTAAAGTTATTTTATTTTCCAAGCCAAAGAAACCACCATGTCTGAATTCATTTAACTAGCTGCCTCTGTAAACTCTTAGAACAGATTTTTGTTCGATGACTTAATGATCATATCTGACCTCACAATTTTCTGCCTATCCATCAAGACAGTTTCCAACTTCATTTCAGTACCTTAAATCAGTTATTCCGTCTTAGCATGGCCATTTATAACCAATACAATCGGGATTTTATCTCTTGTTTTTTCACGTTTGATCATGAAAAAGTATTTGATAAAGTATGGTATCCTGGGCTTATTTACAAATTACCTCATTCTATGCTAAGCATCTCCTATATACGCTTGATCACTTCCTTTTCGACAGTACGTCTGGCATACATATTCATCAACAACGCTCTTTCTCATCCAATATTCTTACACTTTGGAGCTTCTCAAGGTTCGTCGTTGTCTTCTCTCCTCTATTTCTTTAAGTTGCCGATCTCAGACTCCCGGTCAACATAGAAATCTATCAGTTTGCTGATGACACAGAGTTTTCTCAAAATTCAGTATTACTCAGCAAATAAATCGACTTATGCAACCTGCTGTTGAAATATTTGTCAACTGGTGTAACATATGGAGACTGAGTATTAACTATACGAAGACGTACTATCTTGCATTTTTATCACCATGACGCTGCTCCAGAGTGTATCAAAACCCGATCTTACTACGCCTCCATGTCCAACACACCAGTTCTTCTTGACTCTTGCTTACCTTGGCAATGTATTCGACAGCATTTCATATCTTAAAAAGGTTGTCACCCCGACTTAAAACATACTTAATCTGTATAAGCGGCTACTTGCCACAACCTGGGCTTAATACCCTCTACGGTACTATACACCAACAAAGCTTTCATGAGAAGTATCTTAACTTACGGCAATACGACTTGCGTCTCTGCATTATGCAAATATGAACAAAAATTGTCTATCATGGTACTGCGTGCTATACCATTAGCATGTAGAATCAGCTTGCCAAGTCTAACTATACGCCTGTACAATCTCATCTATTTTCCATCTTCATTCACACACACAGAACGGAATCCGCTACGTTAATACTCGTTTTGAGTTACGTCATGAAATGTTACAGGACGTCATATCTGAGGTAGAGACAACAATGCACCGCCGTGATATTTCGATTCTCCGCTGAAACACCATATGACTTTGTATCACTTCCAATTGGATCCTGTCAATAGAGACCCACATGTACTTCCCATATATCATAAATGTAATCTATCGCCTCACATTTTCCCATTATATGCACAGTTATTGCTAATTAATATGGGCTCCCCTGTCTGTATCAGTTCCTGAGTATGTCCAGGTGCAAAAGACAACTACGTCCACCCACTAACGAAACCTAATTATGTGGCGTCTAATGCAATTCATTATTATCATATTAACTTATCGCCCCTTTCCAATTTAAATGCTATATTTTCTGTTTTACTTATATTCCTTTCTTCTTGGTTTAGCCTCCATGCACCTATATTCTTGTTTTTTTTAATTACCTACTAGTTTTCTGCACATATCCTTATCCAGTATTATTTTTATTGTTTAATTATAGTTCCCTCGATTGATTTGCTGCTGAATGTATGTATGAATGGCTTAATAATTAATGAAGAAAGAAAAGTCCCTTAGACCAACTACAATATTATATCGTCCAAAATCCAAAAGCATCACTTCCACGAAGAAAGGACAAAACCTTTTAACTGGGTAAGCATTAAAAAAAATGCACACTCCCACATTCCAGGCCAAAGGAGAGGCCGAAACCTTCTAGTGGTAGTTGTTCTTATTTTCACATGTTAAATGACAATAAAGATTTCCACCAAACCTGTCTTTCTCAATGTCTCTCTAAAAAAAATAATAATAATAAAATAAACATAAATACTAACTTTCTCCTGACCGCTGAATCGGGTATCCCCTTTCCTGCTCCTGGTATGAGAAGAAATTGCTGCTTAGCTTGCGAGCCTTATCTAGCATATCTTGTTTTTTGTAATCTTGGTTGGAGCTCTTTTGTCCTGAAATATCTACGAGGAGTATTTTATTTTTGGGAGTTAGCTTTCTCTAACGAGTTTCTTGAATACGATTCAGGTAATTTTGGTCATATTTCATAAATAAATATTCGTTAATAACCTGACAACATGACAACTTATTTGCCACGAAAAAAATCTACGAGGGATTATTTATTATTGATGTTGAGTTGTTTAATGATTTTCTAAAAAAAAAATAAATAAATAAATGACCTCACGTATATTTGCTCATATTTCATTAACATCTACATAATGCTATGTTAATTATTTCTTATGAAAAAAAATCAAAAGTGACAGTTTACTCTTGGGGTTGTTTCTTTTCGATTTTTTTTTCATAACGGTTTAGGTGTTAATTGTCAAATTTCAAAAATAAATATGTCATTATTAGTTTTATAATGATGTATGAATCACTTCCATGAAAATATCCAGAATTACTTTTTTTTTGACATTTTTGTAAAATACCTCTCATGAGATTTTGGTGTTATTTTACAAACAAGTATTGTAATAATTATCCTAGCATATGACATAGGTCATATCTTACAGAAACATCTACAAGCGGTAGTTTACTTTTGGGGATGAATTTCTTTTGGGTTAAGTCTTCCGAAAACGCCTTATAATTTTGTACGCTTTTGGCAAGAAAATGTTTCATTGATTATTGCAGCACAACATGATTTATTTTAATGGATTGGAGCGAGAAAGTTTAGTGCAGCAATCCCTACCGTTTTCTCCTTGTATAAGCATAAAAGAAGACATCGCAGCATGCTTTCTAACAAACTCGATGGACCGTAGTGCTAGCAGTTCCTAACTTTCAACTTCCTGACAAACCACTGTGTATCCATTGTTATCAAGGCTTACCTTCTACCTACTTTTAGCCCACCTTGAAATCACAACATATCTGGGAATTGTACTGGGAGCATGCCTGGGAATTATGGTGGGAGCATGCCTGGGAATATGCCCTGTAAGAAATCCCTTGCACATCCATGTACATTACTAAAGTATGCATTTGTAGATGGTATATCTGTGATTTCCTTTACGCTGATATATACCACCACTTATGGTTTCTCGAATTCGAAATAACGCGTGTTCAAATATACCTTCTTCACGCTTTTGGATGGCCCTATCTTTGAAACTATGCATTTCATTTTTCCTCATAATTCCATATTAACCCTTGTTTTTTTTCTTTTTTTCTTATTTTGATGTAAGGAAAAACCTTTTATGGTTTGACGGTGTAGTTCGTTAACACCACTATAAATATATAATTTTTAATTATTGATTTTATCTCTTCCTTTGAGAAGAAGAGCGATTCCTTTCTTTTATAAGCAGATAATCAGATTAGATCAAACATCGTATTAATTTTCTCTCTCCATTTTCTTTTCAAAGATAGGTTTTAGTGAAAGGGGAAATGAAAGAGAGAGAGACGAGAACGATCCTTTAGAACAAATCAAATTTGGAAATACTGGTTGATGGATGTTTTGTCCAATCACATCTCAATGGTATTGACATGCACAATTGCTTGTTTTATGGTTTTTCGTCCACGCAGAAAAAAAAGCATCAGTTATGCATTTAAAAAATCTTATAATTTGAATTTCATTGGTGATTTATTTCTACAAATTCATTCGATGTTTATTGTTCCAGTTCTTCTCTTTGATAATGTGGATGTTGTGTATAGTAGTATGTTTGTTTCTTAGCTTTCATATTCCATATTTGTGTAAAGCAGAATGATGTAGACTTGAATTCAAGTGGCAGTCGAGCATGAAACCTACGTATCTAAAAGAATGTATTACTTACGAATACCAGTTCAGCTACTCGGAAGACTCTAAATAACAGAGGTTTACAATCCTTCCTTCCGGAGGGGGAGCTCAATTGCAAATCCTAGAAACTCCTTGTCCCTACTTGTTCTTCGTGTGTGAAAAATCTTGAGTGTGCAGGTGAAGATTTTCATCATTTTACAATAAATTTGATGTGTCCACAGTAGGAACTATTATCGCATGCTATTATTTTGTGTTTAATAGAGAACATCATTCGAATATCGTTTATAAGCGAATATGTGAACACTAATACTGACTTGAGCATCGTCGTACCAGTATATCTAGAGCACAGACCCTTGACGCGGGAGACCTGGGTTTGATTTTCGGTGGGAGCTAATGTGCTTCGGATCCTACGTTAAGATGTAGAACCACATCTCGTGTATCCTTGGTGTTAAAAGGGAAGTGGAACTTCTATTGGCTAGCCAATGACTACTCTACTTCTACAGTACATCAAAATACATCATTCTGACGAGTTGCAGAGGCTTTTGTCAAAAAAAAAAGTATTAGCATGTTTTATTCATAATGTTTGTTGGTATTGCCACTTCACGATGCTTGTTCAAAGCTGTTTAATGTTCTCTCCTGTTACGAGAAAATGTCAGGAGCACAAATTAATTTGACGGTCAAAAGGAATATGTTAACCATCATTTAAAATGCTCTTTGTCATTGTCTATTGACGCTGAAGTAGAGCAGATGTAGTTTAAATTGTATAACGTGAATATACTGCAAAGCGAGTGTGTGCTATCGTTGATCACTGGATCATGTGTGCATATAAAATTATCAACACATTCTCAGTAACTTTTGTATGCCACCTCTCGGGAGTAAAATATGTAGTTTGTAAGCAGACTTAACAATAACAACAACTTTCTTTCCCTTTTGCATTTCAACAAAATAGTGATTATGAACTATAATATTAAAAAAAAAAGAGGAAGAAGTAATGAAGTCTACCAATTCTTAATATTTTGAAAATGAAGATTCAATTGAAGAATTAGTTTGTCCAATGAATGATATAATCCCTATAAAAATAAAACTTGTGTATCAACGTGAAAGGTAAGTCTTGTAAGGTAAGCGTTGTTTCCCTTTCTCTTTGCATGTATTTTTTAGCATCCACATTAATGGTTCTGAAAGAAATTAATGATTTCAGGGTACATAATTGTTAATATTAATTTTTTTTATTATTGGAAAAGATGCACCTTAATATCTCTTCGCGTAAGATTAGAACGCTTTGATGAAGAGTTCGGTAGTGGATCTTCAAAATGAATACTAGCCCTATGTAGAAAATCACACTGAAAGAGTTACATAAGAAAAACAAAGTTTTCACTTCTAATTCACCAGAGCGAATGTGGAATTTTAAAAAAATTAAAAAAACCGTCTGATCCTTAATGTTGTAAGCTACGTAGAAGAATAAGAAGTTAGTTATTATTATAGTTATTACAGTACAATATTTCTATTCACGGATTAAAAAAAAATATATGAAATATTCAAGTGTACAGGCAGGTAAATTTCAACAATAGAAATTAAACTTAAAATACTTTCAGTTCACGAAAAGGAAATATGTATATACATGTTGCTAAATAGGAAATTTTAAATTAAGCCATTATCAACATTTTCCAGCATATGGATCTCAGTGTGATCAACTACCGAATCAAAAAGCAGGAAAAGGTCGAAAAGTGACACGCCTTGTTTTGTCACCCTCATCTTGATTTGATTCATAAAGTTGTAATTTGCTTGCCTGTACAAATGTATACACTATGTTTTATCACACTCGAATAGATGTATTCTTCTGAAATTCCGATTCTACAAATTCTCCGCGAGTGAAATCACAAAATTTTCCGTGGGTATTCAATCGTCTTAGAAAGTTATTACCCATCAAGCTTTATTTCCATACTTGATTATAGTTAAAAATAATATGATTGTGTAGAAAGTGTATAAAGCAGTTATATATACAGCACTATTTGTATCATGACATTTTCATTTCATTTATTTGTTCTTTTCCTTACATTTACGGACCTCATTTTTATTTATTTGTTTCCTCATTATACATATAGTGCGAAATTTGGGTTATGATCAAAAGGATTTTGAAGCAGTAGCACTACACAAATAGCGCTAAAAAAGGGTGTAAAGTAGTGTAAAGTAGGATCTAACACATTTCAACCAATACGTTCCACAGTGTATTGCATCAGACATAAGTTTAATGCAGTTGGTTCAGTCAACAAATGATCGAAAATTGTCATCTTAAATCACCTATGATACAGGATAATAGAAATTGATCTATTCTCGTGCTTAGTTCAAATCTTGTTTCTTCCACAAATAATTTCAAGACCCCGCTCACCCGAGTTGGTCAATCCTCTGAATCTAACTATAAGATAAATTAAATTGCAATTACATGTGCAATCCTGTGCATAGCACTTTCTTTAAGCAAATAGTGTTCCAGTTCAGCCCACTTATATTTTGGTTTTGCGACACAAATCCAGATAGTTTGGCTGACGTATGCTCTGTAAGGTATGTATACCGAAATCATAATTGGAAAGTTCAATGCGTAAAATTGAAAATAATCCAATATCGTCCAAACAGTTATATGATTATCTGGATAATAATCCAGATCGTAGGATGCACTGTTATGAGACCATGCTAAGGTCACCTAAAGTTAGATGAAGTCTATCTCAAGTTGTCAAACCACATTAACAGGTATAATGTCAGTACTGGGCATATAAAAATCTCATACGACGGTCACTTTTCAAGCGAATCAGCCTGCCATCCTTGTGTAGATTCACTGTCGTTCAGTGAAGGTGTCGTAGTGTTTGTATCCTTGGACATTTATCTAGCTGTGAAATTACATAGACACGTTGAGCGTCATGATAGTGCCACAACTAACAACAAGGACTGACTTTGATAAATTATTATTTCAACAAAATAAGTTGACTCCTTATTATGATTTAAAATATAAGATTTTTTTTTATCTTCCTGGATTGGATTGAATGGCATGACAGCATTGACTGGTTGTCCCGTTTGCCCGACATGGCACATCAGATTTTTTCCTGGATATCATAATAAATATCATTTCCAAAGGAAAGTTCCAAACAGTGAAAGAACTTAAAGCTCACTTCACAGACATTTCAAAGCATTGTTGATCATGATGACTTGGATTTATGTCCTACTATGTTTGCAGTGTTCTGGAATATATTCCTAACATTTAGGAGATTAAATATTGCAACCAAAGGAACACCTTTACAGAAACCAATAAATAAATAAACTATATTATAATACTTGATTATACAGAGTTCTACCTACTTACCTACTTCTCGACTACGTCATACATAGACATGAACAAATATTTGTATCCAACCCTATCCTTCGTAATAACGTATTTCATTTTAAGTAAAAACATTATGACTAATTTTAATGTTTAATCATATAGAAGAATATGCGAATATAGAAGGATATAGAAGAATTTAAAAACTCATATGTGTAAAGGAAAATAGAAATTATGTTTGGGTGTTTAAAAAAGTAGATAAACATTTTCAGTTACTCATGATACCACTTAGTCAGCAGTGCAGAGTTCTAAATAACTTTGAAGGTGGACGCGTTTTTGTGTGTGTTTCGTTGTGAGATATTGAAGCAAATATATTCCAGATTCTATCGGTCTTCAAGAATACTTTGGGGGCACGTATCACAAGTTGTTCCCACAGTATCGGGGGTCGTGCATCTAGAATTCATTTTATACTACTTACGAGAAAACCTGTAAGTAAAACTTTATTAGTATGTAAGTACAGAACCACTATTAGTATAAGATACGTATATACACCGTTCACAGATACCTTATATGTAATATGTGTGTGTTTATATATATGCCCTCTCTCTCTCTCTCTCTCTCTCTCTCTCTCTCTCTCTCTCTCTGTGTGTGTGTGTGTGTGTGTGTGTGTGTGTTGTGTGTGTGTGTTTCCGTGGGAGGTATATATGTGTTTATCTCCAACAATCAATCATAACATCGGAGGCAATACGTTCAAAGGGGCTACTGCTGCATTCTTTGCTGAAACATTTTAAAATGATGATACTCCTAGCGAAAGAAATGAACACTTTTGAAATGTTGCCAAATGAGCATATGCATACATCTTATATTTACATAAATACGAGAGAAAAGAACTTGAAGGAAGAAAAAAAAAACGTTTATTGTTCTGTTAAGTGGAAACAAAAGGAAGCAATAGAATTGAATGATATGACAACACAAAGCTACATCTGAATTCTACTATAAAGAAATATTTTTAATACTTGTGTTAACTCTAGCAAACTTCTACAACAACCAAACATATTATGAAAGAATTCCGAGCTTAGTTTAATTTTAGATCTCACGAAGCCAAGCCGCTTGAGACATTGCACGACCTGACGCAGTAGAACGAAATCTGCTTGTTTCGGTTTGAGGCCAGAATCGATTTTCGTGGAAAATTGCAAATGCAGGCTGCACGGAAATTACTCCAGAGAGTTTACATCTGTCATAGTGCAAACTGAAAAATCACGCAACGTAAACAGAAACAAACTTATTTTCCTTCATTAAACTTAATTTTACATAAATATTGTTTCTAGAAACTCTAGGCAGTGAAATAAAGTCATGTACAAAATAAGGAAACCACAACTCATTTACTATAATGAAGTTTATCTGCTATTGTCAAAGAATTTCACTTTCATGTTATTTTAAAACTAAGAGATTTTTTTTAAGTAAAGAAAAACAGTAGTACAACTTTGAAATGTAAGTTTATAGTGCTCGCTCAATACAAGAAATAAAACATTCAAAGTTCTACAAAATAATCATTATTTGCAGTTGTTTGTATAAATATATGTGACAAATCTGAGTTGCGAATGCATCACTACAAAAATATATACCACATAGGAGGCAATAGAGATTGTGTACGTATAATAGCAATTTACAGGAATTTACAAACTACAGATATATTAGTAATTTTAGCCATGAGTGAAAATTGAACAAGGTAGTAACTCTATTTATTAGCCACTGGCACAGTTAGGGAAGAAATTAAAATTTGGTGTAAATCTTTAATGGAAGATTAGGAAATTAATTACGATAAGTCATAAAAATACAGAAAAAAAAAAACAAAGATACTGCCATTAAATAATGTGTATTCCTAGGAACGAGAATACATCGGTACTAGTAAAGCATTCCTTTAAATGGAAGTAGGTATTGTAAAGAGAATTGTGCCAAACAAAGGTTGTTGCTACATTCATATCTTGCTACATTGATTGCTACATTGTCAGTAAAGAGGTTGTTGTGCTATCTTATATTTATTTTGTTTATTGATGATATTCTGATCTTTTATATACAGTTAGAACTCAAATGTGATGATCGTCGTACGTCATCGTCTCTCGTAGGGCAGGTGGTATAGAAGAGATGCATGTATTGAAGCAAGCAGTGAAAAATTAAAGCTTCTCCTGAGTTTCAAGTGTTTCCATTATTTTAATACCATCCTGAAGTTGTCAATGAAAATGCTTTAACTAAATGACGGCAATGAACATGATTAGACTTGAATCGACCACCTTAAATTGTATTTGTTGAGTTTATACCTCCAGAATCGTTCTTGGTGAAAGAGTGGACCACCTTTCAATCAGGGGCGGATCCAGGACGGACTTCTGGGGGGGGCGGTCGGCGGTAATACTGCTACTTTTAAGAGCTCCAAACTTGTTATGGATGGGTTTATTTATATATAAAATAAGAAAGTTTCCTCTTGTGGGGGGGCGATCGCCCCGATCGCCCCCCTCTGGATCCGCCCCTGCTTTCAATCATTGGTGGTCTATATTTTACGTTCTTTGCACCACTAGAGCGTTGATGGCGGTAATCAGAAATTTTGAAATCACAAGCCATTCGGTGACGTTGTCGTCAATCACCTGTCTTGTCCAAGATGTTGATTTTGTTTTGCAGTCAGTTGTATTGCTTAACTGTACAGTAATTTGTAGCAATTAATTCCAGTGTTTGGTTATTCCTTTCGTCTAGGTTTCGTTTTTGTTCACATTCATATTCCAGCATAATGAATTGCCATGAGTCCTGTATACTGTCGTTACCAAGGTAAATGTCATTCTCGATAATTGCAGCACACCAAGAGTAGTGGATATACTTACTACAAACAACTCATCACTAAAATTCAGAGTTTTAAAATCAGAGAGATTCATATTGCAAGCACCATCAACGTTGACCCTCAATTCATATTACACCACCTCCCCTACTACATACTATCAAGCAGAACAGCAATAACGGAAGGTGGACGCAATGTAGGAATGTTCAGTGCTACTAACTCAGAAATATCATGTGATGAAGTAGTACATGCTTGTTGTCTTTAGTTTGAAAGATTTATATTTACACATACATACAGAACTATAAAAAGTATAGAAGTGTAATATATATTAAATGTAGTCTTTCAGTTTTATGTCCCATGGTTGTGCGGGCTAGGTTGAAGAAGGCGGTGAAGATGGGAAATAAATGCAATAGCGGAATGAAAAAATGGAAGGAAACGGTAGAACTCCGAGAAGATCCACGAACACGGTGTTTGTCCACCACAAAACCCACTTGGCTTGGGATCGAACCAGAGGCACCATGTACGAAAGGTGAATGCTTATATATATATATATATATATATATATATATATATATATATATATAGATAGATAGATAGATAGATAGATAGATAGATAGATAGATAGATATAATTATGCATGATGAAATAGCGACGGTTGGAAATTGACATGCTCTATAATAGCACCAGATGAACAGTGTTGAATGTTGCCAACTCAATATACTTGTATTTTTTTTTAATCAAATTTCACTACGTCAGAAAACCTCATATTTCATATATATATATATGAAGGGTAAGGGGAAAAAACAAGGAATGTCCATGTGGGCGCTTTATTGGGTGTTTTGTCTTATCTGTTGGTGACTCTTAGTACTATTTGACAGTATATGCCATGCATGCCTAAATGTCGAAATGTCCATGTAAAACGGGGCAAAAGATTTGACTACCCTATTCTTTATTATGCGATTTAAAATATAAAAACGCCGTTTTCTCGAAAATCTCCGTTTTCTCGTGTTTTATGTAAATTAGTTTATAAGTTACAAGACTGTATCAAAAAAGGCCCACCGTATATATACCGGTATATATATATATATATATATATATATATATATATATATATATATATATATATATATATATATATATATGTGTGTGTGTGTGTGTGTGTGTGTGTGTGTGTGTGTATGGATGTGTGTTTAATCGATGAAAAATTAGGAAGAATATAGAAAATATAAATTGTGGAATAGTTAAGAAATTTGTTAACAACAGTTTTGGTTGAAGGTAGGGGTACATGACTTTTTTTCTGAAAGTACATTTTCGTGTTGAAATTTCTACAGAGTAGTTGTCTAAATCAGTTATTGTATATTAATGGGCATTCCTAAGAAGAACAAAAAAAAAAAAGCACAAGTTATGTTACAAGTCTGGTAGCAAACGTCCCTGTAGAACAACTTGATTAATGACTGTATCCCATAATGTTCATAAACAGAACACTCAACTTGAGACTCAGAAGTGTAGCACGTAATTTAGAATCTTCTGCAAAGAACACTTTATGGGTAACTACCGTTAATAGCAGAATGTAATGAAGCAACAACATTTAGGAAACTTGCTCTTGGTAAGGTATACTAAGGCTCTAATATATTTTCAGGTTAATTATTTCACGCAATTAGAATTTAAGTAAAAAATACGGAAGGAAACAGTGAGTGGTCGACATATTTCAAACATTCTAATTCTAATCTAGTTTGCAAGCAAAGCTTTAATAGCTAATGCAAATTATGTTTTACAATTTTATATATATATGTATATTGTAAATCATATAATAAATAAAGAATGTCTAATGTGGAAGTTTGAAGCCTTCCGTGTAGTTATCCTTACATAAGTTGAATTGTTTAGTGTTTCGTCGTGGCTAACGTGTCTTACGCAATGCTTTCTGTGCGCATAGTTCTAGATTCGATGCCTCGGGAGGCAGAACCTATATAAAATGTATCAGTGTCCGTGAGAGACAAAATTTAATTTAACACATTAAACATTAGAATGGGATTGGTAGCAAAAGCAGAAAAGTGTTTAAGGCATTTAGAGATTAGATCATTTTCAGATTCTACAAATTAAGATGCATCTACGTAGTAGAATTGCTAGTTTCAGCAAGAATGTAGATTATTTCTCTTTCCCGACAAAGAAAAAAGTAATAAAATAAAATAAGTTCCCGGGTTGTTGAATACAAAAGCGTCAATTGACTCGAGGAAGTTACTAGTAACCCCATAAACAGCTTTTTAGTAATATTAAATGTGTTTTGTTTATTATTTTTTGTAACTTATATCTCTGCGGTTTTAACATAATTTCAAAATTCAAGTCTCTCTCGGTGATAATTTTAATATCCAATATTTACCAACGAATCAAATTGACATCTTTCCTGAAACCAATTTAACTAGCACTTGTTTATTTGTTTTTGCAGATATACTGAAGTTGCAATAGAAATCAAAATGAAATGAAATCTTTCAGTTTAATGTCCTTTAGGCTAAGGAAGACAATGACCAAAGCAAGTGGAGGATGGAGGAATGAAAAAGTGGTAGGAAAAGGAAGAATCCCGACAAAACCCACGGACACAATGTTGTCCACTACAAATTTACTTGGCCGGGAATTGAAACAGGGACACCACGCACCAGAGGCTAGTGAGCCAACGCGCCCCTCATGCAATAGACATCAATCTGTTGATTAGACCACTATTGCTCTTAGGTCCAGAATTAAGTTTAAATTAGAAAAAAAAAAGATTGTATTATATTCCGAAGCATGCGTTAAGAGCAGTGCAAAGCTACACTTAATACACAATTCCCAGAACTATGACGCACAGTTGCATTTGAAATAAAACTATTTGTATTGTTTAATCACTAATGGCTAAATTAGCACGTAAATCTGAATCAAATTACATAAATATACAACAAAGTTTATTCATATAATAACGCAACATATACATGAATGGAATGATGTGCACTCCAAACCATATAAATTAATTTATTATTAAGAATACACAGAAGTTCAGTAATTAACAATGCATCAAATAAGTACGTTTTCCCTTAGGAATATTAATATATGTTTGTTGTTTTCTACCGTTGGGAATTTTTATGGAGAAAGTTGGATATATCTAAAAAGAAAAAAAGAAAGAAAGAAAGAAAATATAAGTAAACAGAAAGAAAATTATGAATCTAGAACTACTTTGTCAAGGGGCATGGGCGGATCCAGGAGGGGGAACTTTCTTTTATTTATATATATATATATATAACCCATCCCAAAATTTGGAGCCCTTAAGAGTAGCAGAATGACAACCCACCGCCTTCCCCAGAAGTCGGTCCTGGATCCGCCCTTGTCAAGTGGAGTGTGTTAATATTTAAAATGTGTTCTTGATAAGTTTTGTACTCTCCTTAATTTGTATGTTCTACTGAATCTTTGAGCTAGCAATGCTAACTCTCTCTAATTACTCCAGCAATGTATTTGTTTTAATGGTTCACACTGATATGTATCGCAAGCAATAAATAATATGAGCTAATATTTAAAATATTATATTCAACTTTTAGTTTCTGACCTATGAAATTTGTTGTCGAGAGTTCAAATTCAGTGCTTAATTTGTTGTTGGGGGAGCTGAGATTCAAAATGTGCTGCAAGGTGTGCGTAAATTGAAAATAAAGATTACGAATAAATAAATGGTTCACTTGCATGAAGTTAATATGGTGCACACAGGAATAACAGAGACTAAAAAAAAAAAGAATTCGTATCAGTTATTTTTTTACACTTTCAGAAACAGAACGTTGTGTGTGCTTCCATTTTTCATTAATCTTATTAATACCGGACGAAAAATAGGCACTTCAGTTTTTCCACGACAAAAAAAAAAAAAAAAAAAAAATCACAAATGATAGTTTATGCCCTGTTCGTCGTTTCCCTTTTCCTTTTACGACCTTCAGTAATGAGATTCTGATATATAACCTGCTTTCAGTTTACATCTTGATTTAAGACGAAATGGGAAATCTCGTTTTCTCGAGTCCCGTCTCGCCTTACGAATTGTATGTCGGCAGACTTTCAAATAGTTCATAGGCACACTATTGCTTGTTTGTTTACGTAACAAAGTAAGTACAAGAAGCACAAAGCATCTATACACAACATACATATTACCCTTTATATTCCAGATGAATACAATAAGCAACAGTATCTACGTACTGCATCAGACAAACATATTCACTGCGCAATTTCAATTTCAAAGTACAAAACGACTGAACTGTTTCCACTTGTACGTCTTGTGGTAGGCAATGTAGAACATAGTTGGGGAAAAGTTAAAAAGATTCTACTTGACACACTCTATAACAGCATTGGGAAGATGGAAAAAGCACCGAGAAAACCGTGGGTAACTGAAGCGATGCTTAAGAAGATGGTAGAACGCAGAAGGACGAAAAGCACGGACATGAAAGAATACAGAAGGCTGAAAAATGAATTGAGAAGAGAGACGGACAAAGCCAAAGAAAAGTGCATGGAACATATATGTGAAGAAATAATTGAACTTCAACTGCGCGGCAGATGTGATCTGATGTGTCAAAAAGCACAATAATTAGGAGGAAAAGCTAACAAATGTATACGCACATTTGGAATCGAAGATCAACAAGGCAATATAATCACTGACCATCAAAGAATTCTTAGAGTTTGGAAAGAGTACATAAAAGATCTGTATGACTAGAACAACCGCCCCAAAGATATTGCGATCGAAGCAGAGGAAGGGGTGGATGATGAAGAAAGAGGTCCCAGTATATTGAAAAGTGAAGTAATACAAGCCATCAAGGACATGCGAAGGAGGAAGGCCACTGGAGATGATGATATACCAGCAGATCTGCTCAAGGGATTAGGAGACAATGCAATGAAAGTACTGACTGCACTTATTAACAAGATCTACCTGAGTGGAGAATGGCCAAAGGACTTTCCTGATGTTACAATGGATATCCTAGAAAAAGGACGCATTACCCAAAACAAGTGCAGCGATCACAAAACTATTAGCCTTATTTCCCACACTGGAAAGATAATTGCGCGCATACAGAACAAATGGCTGGTAAACAAAATAGAAGAGACGTTGGACGAAGATCAATTCGGATTCCGGAAAGGAAAAGGTACCAGAAATGCCATTGGGTTGATTAGAATTATCTCAGAACGCGTTCTGGACGTAAATAAATAATTGTGTTTGTGCTTCATAGACTGGCAACAAGCTTTCGACAGGGTCAATTGGACGAAACATTTGCAAATACTTAAAGAAATTGGGGTCAACCGGAGAGACCGACGGCTCATTCGCAACCTGTACATAGGACAAGGAGTCAAGTTGCGCTTGAATGAAGGAGAAACCAATAGTATGGATATTGAAAGAGGAGTCAGACAAGGATGTAGTATGTCGCCTCAATTGTTCAACATTTACAGTGAACGGTTAATGAAGGAAGCATTAATGGGAATTGGAGATTTCAAGATTCGAGGGCATATCATTAACAAGATCAGGTATGCAGATGATACGGTTATTATAACTAGAACCGTAGAAGGATTACAGGAGATAATTGACAAAATAGCTGACACTAGAAAACTATATGGAATGAAAATCAACATCAAAAAATCGAAAGTCATGAAAATTTCTCGTGGAAATGTACCCTTACAGGTCTGAGTAGAACAAAGAGTACTTGAAGAGGTTGACCATTTCAAATATCTGGGGAGTATTTTGACGAAAGACACGTACTGCATCAAAGAGATCAGGTCGAGAATTGCCATAGCCAAAGAAGCATTCAATAAGAAAAGGTCACTCCTAACTAGCAGCCTTAATGTCGGACTGAGAAAGAAATTGGCCAAGTGCTACATTTGGAGATTGGACTTTATGGCTCAGAGACTTGGACATTACTGAAGTTAGAGAAGAAATATTTAGAGAGCTTCGAAATGTGGTGTTGGAGGAAGATGGAAAGGATAAAAATGGAAAAAGAGTAACAAACGAAGACGGTTTAAAACAAATAGGAGAGAAGAGGACGCTTCTAGCCACCATCCTTCGTAGAAAAACCAATTGGATTGGACACATCTTGCGAAGAAATTGTCTTCTTCATATCGCCATAGAAGGAAAGATGGAAGGAAAATGAGGAATAGGAAGAAGAAGAACACAAGTGATCGATGATTTGAAAAATAGAAGAACATATGGGGAGTTAAAAGAGGAAGCTGAAAATTGAGAAACATGGAAGAAACATTTGCAGGTCCAAATTGAAAATTAAGAAGAAAAGAATTGAGAAAAAGAAAACTCACTAGTCCCAATACCTACCAAAAGGCAAAATACTTAATTATATATATATATATATATATATATATATATATATATATATATATATATATATATATATATATATATATATATATATATATATACAAGGGCGGATCCAAGGGGGCTATAATCCCCCTTGACTCTCAGATATACACTGGGCAATACGAACTTCGATCCTGTTTTACACTGGATAAAGCGGCAAACTATAGTTTAGCCCCTCCCTTGAACATATCCTGGATCCGCCACTGTATATATATACAGGGATGTTAATGAACTATACCGATAAACTGTAAGAGGCCATTCTTCACATCAAAATTCGAAAAGTTCATATAGACCTGTGGGGAAAAAATGAATAATTTCAGACCTAAGGCTATCAAAAATCGCAAAGAAAGTTCAATTTCAACACACATTATTTCGAATTCGAGAAACGGTGCAAGGGGTGTTCATACTAGCGTAATAGAAGTCATGAATATTATGGTGTGAAGACCGCTGGTTCCTGAGATATGAACCATCAAACTCGCAAAAAAATAATAATAATAAAGAAAAATAAATAAAATTATATGTAGAAGAAAGAAAATGTGGTACAAACATTAAACTTTAATTTAAGGCACAATGAAATGTCATAGTCTTCGTTTGTAAGAAAGATTTGCTATGGAATAAATGAAGGTATGTTTTTTTTTCTGTAACAAAAAAAAATAGTTTTAGTTTGCAACTATCACCCATGCCGTTTGGATTTATGTTTTCATATGTCTATATGTTATAAATTTGGAAGATTTGCACAATGCTGGAAAGGGGGAACTAATGTTGTTGCACGTATGTATTTATTTGTAGTTCAGTAACATACTTTCATTTTCAACACTCCCTTCTTTTTCATAGAAAAGGAAATATTTCTTATATTTTTACATTATATGATGCAGCATGTTCCGCACATTCAGCAATTAAACCACGCGAGCTCTTTTCGTGCTACAGTATCACGTATCTGCATATGACTTAATGGTTTCAGTAATGCCGTCTGTTGTATCCTCACTGATGTTGTTCAACACATCCTTTATAATACTGTCTGAAAAGATGAAGTAAATTCAACACTTAGACTTATTAGAAAGGTTCTGCAACATGTAAACAATCATTTAGTCGAAAAAAGTTACCTCAATATTAAAGCAATAAATTAACATATGTTATTATCAACGAACTTAAAAGTTCGTTACTGAATTCTCTATGTCTGTGTGTGTGTCTGTTTGTCTGTTATTTGCGATTTTTTTTCAATTTTGAACCGTGCATTTGATAGAGCTTCAGAAACTATCAGAGAAAGTGATTAAATTTTTCGCGTCACTCTTAGCGATCCCGAGATATTGGCCAATAAATGGCCGATTTCCAGAGATTTAAGGAGCCATACCTTGGGAAACGTAAGTCATAGAGTGATCATATTGGCGTTGTTCGTTACCTAAGAGGATGGTGAACATTTTGGTATCAAATAGTAACCGATGGTCACTGGTTTGGCCAATGACCAGTTGTATAGTAGCCACCAATTAATATCGGTACCAAAATGCGTATTATCCTCTTAGGTATTGACTAACACCAATGTCATCTCTCTATGACTTACTGTTCCCGTGATATTGGCCAAAAATGGCCAATTTCTAGCTATTTAAGGAGCTATAGCTCACAAGGGACATCACCCAATTGTCCGCCTCCGATTTCAATGAAATTTTTCTTGCTGAAAGAGGACATGTATTCATTACTTGTGATGACAGAAATTTTTGCCATCGTGCATGTTTTCTATTTTTTAATAATTTTTAAAGGTTGTGATGTGTCTAATAGAGATTACTGCAGAAGTCCCTTACTACCCTTTGTAAACGGAGTGTTAATGAAAGAACAACCATGTAGATACGTATAGGGCTTAGGAGGAAGTCATATGGTACGTATGACCTTGACGGCAGCCATCTTGAAATCCGCCATTTTGAATTAAGGTCAAGTTTTTTAAATAGGAATAGGGTAATGTGATACATAATTTCGGGCTAGAATTTAATCAGAAAAACAATGGTGAACTTAGTTTTAAGATGCGCTCATTTGGTGAAAGGTTACAGGCATATTAATTGTTTATACTTACTATGTGCGTAAGTCCCTTACCTCCGCTTCTAACCCGCGTATTAATGATAATAAGTGGATAAAGGTTTCGGTAATACATATTATGCCTAGAGGGAAGTGATACGATAAGGGTATCATTGACGGTAGCCATCTTGAAATCCGCCATTACGAATTAAAGTGAAGTTTTGAAAACTGAAAACCATAGCATGTGGCACCAAATTTTAGTAGTAAATTTTCCCTAAAAGCCAATGTATGCTTATTTTTGTTCTATAGTTAACCAGTATGGATTTATGACTCTTCTAATGTGCATGAAACGTCCATTATTCGATCTTTCAAACTGGCAACACTCCTAATTTTCATCGCATGTTTTAAGATTCCAACTGGCACTTTGCAATTGTTTCCATAGCTCATGTTTTCTAAATTTATTACATTTTTTTAAGAGTTGCGATTTGTCAGTTCATGAATAGTGTTGGGATAAGCATCCAGCAATCTTTCTGAATTTTGAAGACTTGCCATGTAATTATTAATTTCCTAGGCAATGTAATTATTTATTTTAACCCAGAGTACATGAGGAACCTATGGACCTATGTGATGTAAAGAAATACAAATGAAATTATAAGAAATTGGTGTAACACGAACTCACAATTATCATGAAATGTAGCCTACATGTTGCGCAAATGACAAACAGTATTTTTTTTTAATAAATACAACTTTACAACCTTAAATGAACAGCAACAATGATAGAAATTATCAAAGAGACATAATATGACTTTTCCCAACACACTGTTTGTACCATGAGCAAATTTTAAAAACAGGTAACTTGTTTATAAAAAGGTGTAACTTAATCGAGTTCCCGATCAATACTGATTATAAATCTTACAAACATGAACCATCGACAACAATCACTAGAAAACGAATGGCTTTTTTGTCTGACTAGCTAAAATATTGCCATAGAAAATAAATAAATAAATGAATATACAATAAACAAATAAATATAAAACAAAACAAAAGATCATTGACTTACACAACAATCATATTTCGTTTCCTTTTTTGAAGTGAATTTTCAACTTATTTCTCGTCTCATCTACTATCTATTACAAGCTACGTCTCCGGTATTACATGAATGCAAAGTTGTCTTTCGTTCTGCGATGATTCATGTCAGTAAACGAGTTTTTGAATTGCAGGAAATAAATAATTACATTACATATGAAATTAATAATTACATGGTAAGTCTTCAAAATTCAGAAAAAATGCTGGATGCTTATCCCAACACTATTTATGAACTGACAAATCGCAACTCTTAAAAAATGTAATACATTTAGAAACATGAGCCATGGAAACAATTGCAAAGTGCCAGTTGGAATCTTAAAACATGCGGTAAAAATTAGGAGTGTTGCCAGTTTGAAAGATCGAATAATGGACGTTTCATGCACATTAGAAGAGTCGTAAATTCATACTGGTTAACTATAGAACAAAATTAATGATACCATTGGCTTTTGGGGAAAATTTACTATTAAAATTTGGTGCCACATGCTATGGTTTTCAGTTTTCAAAACTTCACTTTAATTCAAAATGGCGGATTTCAAGATGTCTGCCATCAATGATACCCTTATCGTATCACTTCCCTCTAGGCATAATATGTATTACCGAAACCTTTATCCACTTATTATTATTAATACGCGGGTTAGAAGTGGAGGTAAGGGACTTACGCACATAGTAAGTATAAACAATTAATATGCCTGTAACTTTTCACCAAATGAGCGCATCTTAAAACCAAGTTCACCATTGTTTTTCTGATTAAATTCTAGCCCGAAATTTTGTATCATATTACCCAATTCCTATTTAAAAAACTTGACCTTAATTCAAAATGGCGGATTTCAAGATGGCTGCCGTCAAGGTCATATGTACCATACGACTTCCTTCTAGGCCCTATACGTATCTACATGGTTGTTCTTTCATTAATACTCCGTTTGCAAAGGGAAGTAAGGGAATTCTGCAGTAATTTCTATTAACCACATCACAACCTTTAAAAATTATTAAAAAAATAGAAAACATGCACTATGGCAAAAATTTCTGTCATCATAAGTAATGAATACATGTCCTCTATCAGCAAGAAAAATTTCATTGAAATCGGAGCCGGACAATTGGGTGATGTCCCTTGTCAGGAACCATAAGTTGTAGATAGATGATATTGATGTTGATCAATACCTAAGAAGATGGTGAACTTTTTGGTACCTAATAGTAACCGGTGGCCACTGTCCAACTGATCACTGGTTTGGCCAGTGGCCATCAATTAATTTTGATTGTTTGAAACCAATATCGTCTCTCTATGACTTACCGTTCCCGAGATATTGGCCAAAAAATGGCCGACTTCCAAAAATTTAAGGAGCCATATCTCGGGAACCGTAAGCCATAGAGATCATATTGGTGTTGTTCATTACCTAAGAGGATGGTGAACATTTTGGTACCAAATAGTAACCGATGCCACTAATTTGGCCAATTGCCAGTTGTATAGTGGCCACCAATTAATATCGGTACGAAAATGTTTACCTTCCTCTTAGGCATTGACTAACACCAATATCATCTCTCTATGACTTACCTTCCCGTGATATTGGCCAAAAATGGCCAATTTCTAGCTATTTAAAGAGCCATAGCTCAGGAACCATAAGTTGTAGAGAGATGATATTGATGTGGGTCAATACCTAAGAAGATGGTGAACTTTTTGGTACCTAATAGTAACCGGTGGCCACTGTCCAACTGATCACTAGTTTCGCCAGTGGCCATCAATTAATATTGATACGAAAATGTGTAACATTCTATTAGGGATTGACTAACACCAATATCGTCTCTCTATGGCTTGCCGTTCCCGTGATATTGGCCAAAAATGGCCAATTTCTAGATATTTAAGGAGCCATAGCTCGGGAACCATAAGCTGTAGAGAGATTATATTAACATTGATCAATTTTTAAGAGGATGGCAAAATTTGTATAAAATAGTAACCGGTGGCCACTGTCCAACTGGCCACTGGTTTGGCCAATAGTCAATGGCCACTAATTAGTATCGGTACCAAATTGTTTACCTTCCTATTAGGTATTGATTAACCGCAATATCATCTCTCTCTGACTTACCGTTCCTTTGATATTGGCCAAAAATGGTCAATTTCTAGATATTTAACGAGCTGTAGCTCGTGAACCATTAGCTGTAGAGAGATTGATATTGATGTTGGCTAATTCCTAAGAGGATGAAAAATATTTTGGTACCAAATAGTAACCGGTGGGCACTGTCCAATTGGACATTGGTTTATCCAATGGCCAGTTGGCCAGTGGCCACCAACTAATGTTAGTACCAAAATTTTTACCATCCTCTTAGGTATTGATTAACAGCAATATCATCTCTCTGTGACTTACCGTTCCCGTGATATTGGCCAAAAATGGCCAATTTTTAGATATTTAACGAGCCATAGCTTGGGAACCATATGTTGTAGAGAGATCATATTAGTGTTGATCAATACGTAAGAGGATGGTGAACATTTTAATACCAAATAGTAACCAGTGCCCAATGATTAACTGTCTACTGGCCAACTGGCCTCAGTTCCCCAGATATTGGCCAAAAAAGTTCAAATGTCTAGATATTTAAGCAGCCATATCTCGAGAACTGCATGTCATAAAGAAATAATATTTTACTAATTTTTGCGAGATAGAGAAGAAGGTGCGGATAAAAAGATTTACGTCTAGGAACAATGACAGTTTTCCTTCCCGCTCCATCTCTCCATTCTGTTTAAGTTCGTTCTGGCAATGCTCATGGAGCATTCTCAACTGGTTAAATATAAATAATATACTTAGAGGCTTCATGCTATTTTCCTGCAACCGTAAACATACATAATATTATTTAACCTTAAGCTTATCAAGAATCTAAATAATGTTCATAGAAGGATGTATCATTTTATAAGGGAAATGTAATAGTTCTTTTTATTTCCTTTTCAGAGACGAAATTGCGATTGGCTTGTGAAAAATAAATAATTCATATTTCTTAAGAAGGAATTGACAGATCCATTAATGTGGCCGGGATATATAATATTTGGGATATCCAGTATATGCGAATCCGACGATTTTTAATCAATATGTTATGTTTTCAATCTCAAATGAACCAGATACGTGGATACTAAGGTAACACTGGTCAACAGTGAAAATGCTTCGGAGACAAAACTAACCAATTCTTACACATTTTCGGGTATTGAAAACGAATATGAAATTAGTTTTTTGAAGATTGGTTCGGGTTTCTAAGAAATACGTTATCACCCGATTTTATCTGCTGGGCAAATTAAGGGTTCCTGGCAACAGGAGCTGTCTACTTATTTCAACAAACTTCCATTGTTTGACTGTTAGTTTCATTGCTATCCTCAGGGACATACGCAGGGATGGGTCCTGCGAGTCTTGATACCCCGCCTTGTTTGTAAATTTAGTCTAATTTCAGGTGAAATTTTACAAATTTTAATATAATTTAGCTTCAAATTGTATTTGGACCCCCGAAAAGCTTGGGACCCCTCCCGAAATAAATTCTTGCGTAGTCTTCGGCTATCCATATTACTCGCACTTCATCGCTAACAAAGAAATATTAACCACTTCACGGTTTAGTTTGTATTGAAGAGTTTGCCAGAGAAAACTAGTTGTGTAACGTTCTTTTGTGGTTACAATTTGCCATCTCGGACGTAGTCGTGGTGAGATATTTGGTGGGTGGGTAAGTGCTGTTATTATTATTATTATTATTATTATTATTATTATTATTATTATTATTATTATTATTATTATTATTATTATTATTATTATTATTATTATTATTATTTATCCTTCTTTGACTATACTAAGCAGAAATTTGTCGCGTAAATGTGTTTGCAGTGCAGAGCAAATTGTTGTTTTTAACGAAGCGAAAAGTGGAATTTTGCTCCTATCATAAAGAAAGCCTATCACTTGAACTTTGGCTGTAAAATGCGAGATGTGGACAAGAAGTAAGCACCACATATATGTTGTAATACTTGTTCTACAAATTTGGACTGGTTACACGGAAAAAAGACATGCGTGCCATTTGCAATTCCAATGATATGGAGAGAACCGACAGATCATATTTCAAACTGCTATTTTTGCATAGTTCTTCCAACTAAAGATCTATCCAAAAAAATAAAAAAAAAAGTGGACTGCTACTTATTCAAATATTCCTTGATATGTTCATCACTGTGCCACACTCTGAAGAACTAAAGGTTCCACAACTTCCCGTAGCTTACTCCAGTGTTTCACCCGATGAAGAGTAAAAGGCGAACAATGTCGACCCACATTGTCAAATTCTGCTGCATATTCATCGTCTTCCACCGATCCTAACTTCACAAAACCAAAATACCATTATCTATTCACCATATGATACTCAACCTGAATTAAGTTGCCTGGGGTTGTCAAAAGTGGCGCAGAACTGCTGGCATCCAAACTCAAGAAGTGGGGAGCTTATTCTGAAGATCTAAAACTGTTCGTGTTTTGAACACGTCAGAATTCCTGAAATGTATTTTCAGTGGAAAGTGACATATTACGTTGTAACAATGTAAGCCTAACTGGTCTTGTGAGTAAACTTAACATAGACGATAATCTCGATGAATGGCGACTATTCATAGACGCATCAAAACTATTCTTCAAATATATTTTGCGTAAACTTCCACAAATTGCTGAAACTAAAATGAGGTAAGAACCCTTATTGGCACTCAAATTCGCTAACTCCTCAATGATCCTGAATTTGATGCAGTGTTAGAAAATGAGGAGAGGATTGCATGAGATTCTTTCCGAAAAGTGGTGACGAATGTTTTGGAAACGAGCGGTCTCAGAACTATAAGGAAGTAGTTGTCCACATAATACCTTCTACCAAGCAATAGGGTGTAAACTATCTCTAAAAATACATATGTTGCACTCTTACATAGATTTCTTCCCAGAAAATTGCGGAGCAGTCATTGATGAACATGGGAAACATTTCTACCAAGTTTTACTTTTAATGATGGAGAAGCGATATCAGGGCTACTGGAGCAACTCTGCTCTTGCCGATTGTTGTTGGACTGAAAATTCCTAATTTTACCCCAATTTCCCCCTTTCTCGTACAACACACACACACACACACACTCACACACACACACACACACACACACACATATATATATATATATATATATATATAATCATGATATCATTTGAAAGCCTGTTTTATTCTGAAGAGAATGACGTATAAGTCACGATACTCAAATAAATAATACTGTTCAGATTCATTTGATTTTATAGTTATCTCACTTTTTCCTATATGAAATTTGGTATTGTCTAGCAGAGCTGAGAAATGTTTTTTTTTTTTTTTTCGTTACAACTATTGTAGGTATTACAATGAAATTTGGCACATGTATGTATTACTTATAAACTACACTAGTGTCAAAGGTATATTATATTTGGGGCCGTACCAGGGGGTGTTACATTTGAAAAAAAAAAGGAATTTTTGGACGGGAAATTCCCAATTTTACCTTAAATTTCCCTCTTCTTATACATCATGTACACATGCACGTAGTACCATTTGCAAGCTTGGTTTATTCTGAAGTGAATGACATATGAACCAAGATAATCGGATGAACAGAATTGAAGCAATAGCTACTTAAGTGAAAAACCAAATAGATAATTCAAGAATCTAAGTGTCAACACTGGGATACGGATAAAATCTCGCCGCCGAAACATCGCCGCCCAAAATCTCGCCTGCCAAAACCTCGCGTGGCCAAACCCTCGCCGCCCAAAACCTCCCATGGCCAAAACCTCGCGGGACAAAATCTCGCCGGGCCAAAACCTCGCGTGGCCAAAACCTCACCGCCCAAAACCTCGCGGGACAAAATCTCGCCTGACCAAAACCTCGCCACCCAAAACATCGCGTGGCCAAAACCTCGTTTGCCAAAATCTCGGCTGCAGCTTAATAAAAAATCAGTGTAGTATAACAATATCTGCTGATTTTCTTATAAGTAAAAAGAAAAAAAGGAAGGAAGAGTTCGATGTGGTGAGAGTAGGGGCGCCGAATTTTGCTTTGCCCCGGGCGCCGAAATCTCTAGCTACGGCTCTGTATATATATATATATATATATATATATATATATATATATATATATATATATATCACTCCCCCTCCCTTTTGTTGTGCTGACAAAGTGAAATTATTAAAGACATCCTAGGCTCGAATCTCATCTATGTTGAAAATTTGATTGAGATCGGTAGGATGGCTCAAGAGGTATAATGTAAAAAACATAGTCATTTATTTTTTATATATATAGATTTCCAAAGCATGCATTAGAATTTTTCTTGTCATTATTTTAATGTAATTATGTGTTATTACTAAATATATACATATAGTAATATATAGAACATTCTACATTGAAGAAATCGTCGTGAAGAGGTTTTATCCTGACGACATTTCTTCCCAGGCGACACTACATCTCGTTTAATTTAGACCAGGCGAGATTCTGTGTCGCGAGATCATTACAACGAGGTTTTGGTCAGGCGAGATTTTGGGTATGGCGATATTTTGGGGCGCGATGTTTTGGAAGACGAGGTTGTGGGTGGCGAGGTTTTGGCCAGGCGAGGTTTTGGCCCCGCGAGATTTTGGCCCGCGACGTTTTGGGCGGCGAGGTTTTGGCCAGGCGGGGTTTTGGCCAGGCAGGGTTTTGGCCAGGCGAGATTTTCTCCCGCGATGTTTTGGGTGGCGAGGTTTTGGCCAGGCGAGGTTTTGGGCCGCGAGGTTTTGGGAGGCGAGATTTTGACCAGGAGAGGTTTTGGTCCGCGAGGTTGTCGCCGCGAGGTTCTGGCCGCGAGATTTTGTACCCGAACCAACTACACTACATAATACACATTTCTATCGATTATACTTAAACTCGAACCAATTCATCATTTTTTTAATTTTAATTTTCGTATTCAGCATCCTCATTTGCATAAGAAAATGTACTTTTCTTTTTCGAAGCATGAAAAAAGTTAAAATTTTTTGTCCAGTGTAACCAGACATTCGTTTTTTGCAAATTGCACAGTGACGGACAGGGCGAAAGAATTCGATATGATGGAAAGAGTTAAGTAAGCCGCGGAAATGCTACGAGTTACAAATATTGTGATAATGTAGAAATTAAGGTGACAATGAGTTTGTCATATTGCAAGAATAAATTGTAGTAGGCGAACAAAATATTTTTTTTTTTCACTGGATGTCAAGAGAGCAGACGAGACCTAGCACAATTCTTTCCATGTTTGTAGGGCAGAATTAGGAAACTTTGCTTCGCAATATTGGTTTAAAAAATGCCCAAGATGCATGGTTGTGTAGAAGCTTTGGATATGCATTTATCGAGCTGTTGATTTACAATGGTTGTTGATAGGCTAATATTTGTTACACTGTCCATCTTGTATGAATAAAACAGGCCAAGAGACTCTTTCTTGAATATTTTTTGAAATTTTAGAATAGTTTTATTAGAAGGTAACTGCAAATTAGAAGCTATTTCCAAGAAATATTGTAATAAAGGAAATGACATGAATTTTACATTATCCGCACGTTATCTGAAAACCTACTGAACTCCCAATTGGTATTTTTGAAAGTAAGTTCTATGTCTTTATTATGAATCAATAACGACGCCAGGTTTTATTTTTAGGGGGGAAAGGAGGGGCAGGTAAATTTTTGGGGGAAGGCTATTTTTCATACCATAGTTTTATAATGTTTGACTTATTTTACAGTACAACGAGTATTTCATTGTTGTTTTCATATTATATAATTTTAAATTAAACTTATTTGAAGTAAAGTTTGTAAATAACAATAAGGTATCGTCTGCACGTGAAATATTTTTCAATACTACTTTTGATAGCCTAAACATAAATTGAATGACTTTGTATATACTGCAGCACATTCGTTTATATCATGCATCATACTATTAACATACACTATATACACACACACACGCTATATACACACACACATACATATGCTGCAGGAAACCCTCTAACCCAACCCAGAAGGTTGTAACTAGAATGATGAAATTGTACAGTTTTGAAAAATATATCTCTGTACAAATTTTCATATTAATAATGAAATTCTTATTGTGTTTTTCAGGCTTTTGAAGTGATTGTGTGTGCCCAACTAGCGAATTTTACGTACATCAAGATCACAGCTGTCATAACATTTTTGTTCCACCAAGAAAAGTTACCGTTCTAAATTCATGAGGAAATCAGTAGACCACTACGGGAATCTCTTCCGTTATATACAGTGGTAAAGAAGTGAGTGATACAGTTTAAACGTGGCGATTTTTCAACAAATGGTGTTTACATTCAGGATGACCAAAAACAGCGACTGTCCCCGAAGGAGTGTTATTCGTGGCATTATTCTTGAAACTTGCAGCATTTCAGCAAAATGTGTGTCAGCGATTGCAGACATTTATCTGGAACGCGTCGGTAGCATAATTCATAATGACTTGAACATGCGCAGGTTCTCGGCATATTATGTAACCAATATATTTATTTAGTATATTCAGGGTTACACTTCAGCCCACAGTCCGAATAAATATAATCTAGTCTACTAATTTTTGCTAAAATCCACTTAAACACTCTATCTTGATATTACCCTTTTTTATTATAGTACGTAAAGAATTAAACATTTTCACCTTTTAAATATTGTACATGTTAATTTTACAAAATGGATCTTCTGTTATATATTATGTTTCTCGTTTCTATGACGACCAATAACACATATCGGCAGATTACCATGTTAACAAAATATCAATAATAATATCAGAAAATAATTAATTTTTACTTCCTTTCATATTTTTTTCTTCCTCTAACTAGCTTGTGCATATTTCAATAGCACATATTGCCCGTAAAAACAAGAAATGATATTTAAAATTACATGCAAAATACACAATATAGTTATATAATGACGCTCGAACAATAGGACTTTTTTTGTTTACAATTAAAAAAAAAAGAATCCTGGACCGGTAGATATTCCATACTAATTACCTAAGTTTTAGAATGATCCTCATATATACAAAAATTAATATCATATTCATTTTATATTAATATTGTCTTCATATTTATTTTAATTTTCATAATTAATTTTATTTTAATTATTCAAAAAATTCAGCGACGATAAGAAAAGGCACATTCAAAATGCTGTATACTAGTTATTTATTTTTGGGTCCTAATTAAATTCTTCATTTCGATGCCATTAATACTTATTGTAAATTGAAAGTTAACAAAAATCTATATTACTCTCTCGGCATAATTAGGAAGGTTTTGAAAAAGATATTAGTATGACATTCATATAATAGTTCTTTGAACGAGAAAGGATCATATATATATATATATATGGAATGAAATGAAATCTGAGAGTTTTACGTCCCACGGTTATGCCGGTTAGGCTAAAGGAGACGGTGATTATGAGAAATGAATGAAATGGTGGAATGAAGAAAGTGGGAGGAAACGGGAGAACCCCGAGAAAACCCACGCACACAGTGTTTGTCCACCACAAAGTTCACTTGGCGGGGGCTGGGATCGAACCCGGTACCCCAAGCACCAGAGGTGAACGCTCTACCACTGAGCCACCGCGGCCCCATATATATATATATATATATATATATATATATATATATATATATATATATATGTGTGTGTGTGTGTGTGTGTGTGTGTGTGTGTGTTCAAAGGACGTTCAAATTATAAACGCAATATTGACAATGTTTAAAATAAAACAAGATAACCAACATCATAACAAAAACTATCACATATAAAGAAATTATCATATTAAGTAGAATTTAAAGATTACATGTCATTTATGTTAATCTTTGATACAACTTCAGAAGGAACTAATGTCTTAACTAGCTTTATCCATTTACTTTTAGTATGTTTTGAGGGACACCATAATTTTAGTTCATCAATATTGCGTAAACCCAGAACTTTACCAGTTTCCACACCCACTAGTTCGAAAACTTTAGGATTAATTTGTTTGATACATAAATATGATCTTATACGCAAGACCTTTACCATATTAAGAATTAGCATAATTATCGTAACTCTGATAAGCATTATTCATATTCATCTACATTAATACGTAATTAATTAAACATTTATATTATCTATATAAAATTCAAATAAAGTACGAATAACAAACGAAATCATAACAATATTTACAGTGAGATAAAGCAAAAGTTAGTTGTATATAGTTTTCTCGGACGCCGTAACTTTAGCTTAAGTTACATGACCTACGAATTCCTTTAAATTACATTGAAAGTAATAAACCGGAATAAAGTCTTGCGCGTTATTTACTTCTACAGTTCTTTGTTTCCTATTTTGAAAACTTTTGCCATCTATGAAATTTCTACGAAATCCAATTCGAGGGAAATTAGATCTAATGATTACCTGCTTCCTAAGTGTAGTACGATTACTATTTTGGTTGCTCCTAAGATTAGGTTCGGTTACATTACAGGCACACGTGAATCTAACATTACTTTTCACACTGGAATCACACTTTACTCTCACATGGATATTTCGAACTTGGTTTCGATTAAGGTTAGTTTGGTTCAGGTGAGTATTGTATTGCACCACTGATGGATTTTCAAAATTTTGCAATGCCATACATAGGTGATTGAAGTCAACGCACTGCACCGCATTCGGTAAAAGCACCATCGGATTGTTTACTACTATCATTTTGGTCTTTTCGTTGAATGAACATTTCAACAGCTCCAACTCAATCGACCAATCACTACAAACATTGGTGGGAACACACGTTCTCTTTCTGAATTTCATGGGTACTGGAATCAACTTTCTTCCTGCTACATGAACCAAAGTCGCGTACATATCATTAAACGTTTCTACTACAATTACTTCATCTCCAGGATTAATATCATGTTGAACATACCGTGAATACAAGCAATCAATAACATTCACTAGACGAAGGTGACCATAACTTTTCGCATATGGATGCATACTAAAACCTTCGTTACACGCAGCATAGTAAGGCAATCAAAAACATTCGAATGGAGAGAGAAGTAAGGTTAATCTGATCCAACCAATACCGCATTATGTTTTTGCGAAAGCTCAGCAACTTTCACCAATACAAACTTAGGATCTGTATTTTCTGTTGTTTCTGTGGAAAGTTCAGGTTCACTTAAAGCATTCATGCTACCTGTGACGAAATTTCTTCGGTAAATGACAAATCTTGTAACTCCTTACTTTGGTTATTATGCTCAGTGATTACAACTTCTTCAACTTCTACAGAATTTTGAACTTCGGTGAACCTATGTAAAATCTCCTCCATTTTACTATCACTTTGTTCAAATTTCGAATGCAACTGTTGATTCTTTTGCTCTATTTGGGTATCCCATTTAATGCCCATCTGTTGATTTATTTGCTCAACTGAATGTAACTGTTGATTCATTTGCTGTATTCGGGTATCCCATTTAATGTCCATCTGTTAATTTGTATGTTCAATTGAATGTAACTGTTGATTCATTTGCTCTATTCGGGTATCCCATTTAATGCCCATCTGTTGATTTGTTTGCTAAATTGAATGTAACTGTTGATTCATTTGCTGTATTCGGGTATCCCATTTAATGTTCATCTGTTGATTTGTTTGCTCAATCCGTTGTGACAACTCTTGATTTGTGTGTTCAATCTGTTGCTTCATTTGTTCTCCAAGTTGTCTGATAAGGTCAGCTATGTTCGTGGATGTGTTCATTTCTATATTACCACTTTCTTCATGTGTACTTTCACTTCCAGTAACACTCATTTTAATATTTCTGTAAATTTTTCTCTTACTCCTTAACAAAGTATACTCTGTGTTGCTGGATTTGCTAAAACTGTTATGTAATCTTAAAATCAATCTAAAGGTTTTCCTGTTCAGCAGACTAGCCTCTATTAACGTTATCTTATTCTTGAAATATACCTACTATACTTCGGCACAACTCCATATAAAATATAATTCTGCGGCGGAAGACACCACATAAAATGTAATCAATATATTTATTTAGTATATTCAGGGTTACAATTCAGCCCACAGTCCGAATAAATATAATCTAGTCTACTACATTTTGCTAAAATCCACTTAAACACTCCATCTTGATATTACCTTTTTTTATAATAGTACGTAAAGAATTAAACATTTACACCTTTTACATATTGTACATGTTGATTCTACAAAATGGATCTTCTGTTATATATTATGTTCTTTTTCGTTTCTATGACGACCAATAACACACATCGTCAGATTACCATGTTAACAAAATATCAATAATAATATCAAAAAATAATTAATTTTACTTCTTTTCATATTTTCTTCTTCTTCTTCTAACTAGCTTGTGCATATTTCAACAAATGATATTTAAAATTACATGTACAATACACAATATAGTTATAAGTAGGTCCCCAAAATTATGTCAGTAAATCAAGAGTGCGAAAGACTGATGGCATCAAGGGAAATGCTATCTTATTTTGACAGTAATACCGATCAATGTGGTTGTATCACTACGATCCTGAAACGAAACAATAGTCAATAGAGTGGTAGCACTCATTTTCTCCGTACCTTAAGAAGTTCAAGGGGCAGAAGTAGACTGAGAAAGTGTTTACAGCATTCTTCTGAGATAAGGATGGAGTCGTATTCATAGACTTCCTCCCCAAGCGTCAGATTTTTAATGCAATATCTCTGCATTACTCGCAAAATTGAAAGAAAAATTGGAAGTGCAACGCAGCAGAAATGAAAAGAAAGGAATTATGTTCCTTCAGGAGAATTTGCCTGTCCATCAAGCACTGCAAACATAACTAGCATGTAATGATCTAGGATTTCAATGTCTAGATCGTCTTCCTTATTCTACAGATTTAGCTCTGCTAACTGTTAGCGGTACTTATTTCCTAAATTCAAATAACACCTGAAAGGACCCCATTTCAGAACTGATAAGGGTAGTGCTACGAATAGTGGTGCGAGGAAGTCTCTAGATTTTTTAAACTGTTCTGCAAAAAGTGGAGCACTGTACAAGGAAGTGTATTGAACCTCGGAAGGAATATGTTGAACTAAAATTTCATCATTTCATGCGCACTTTTTCTGAGTTGAGCTAGGAATATTTCAGCAGATTCTCGTACATTTCTACTCAATATGATAAACGTCACTTCAGTGCTTTGAAGTAAATATCTAAGGGAATGCATACATACCAATACACATACGTATATCTATGTACTAGTACATATCACTTCCTAAACCAAGATCAATACTCTGACAATACATTTTATTAGGAGCTTATCAATTTAATTCTATACATTTATTATTATTATCACTTGCAGTAAGGGAAAACATAACTCCTTTATTCCCTCCAAAAATTAAGCTCTGGTACTCGCAAAATAAATTGTTATAAGCTCATCCTATGGATATTGAATGCCGAGAATAATGTTTCAGGAAAGAAGTAAAGAACCTTTAAATAAAACAAAATGTGTAACTGAAAACTTGAAAGCTGGATAAGTACACAAGAGTAAATTTAATATATATGTAATATAATTAATGGTTTTAACTTTGTTTCTAATCGAAATTGGTCCAATGCGAAGAAGTCGACCAACTCTACTATTGTTGCTCACCAGGCTCAAAGAAAGTTATTGAGTTGAATCGGATCTGTCAGGTACAATGTTGTTTATCCTCACTGTTGGAAATTAGAAACCATAAGAAAGAACTATAATTAAAATTTATTGGGAAAATTAGAAACCAGAATTATACGCGCATCCCAGACGCTCAAAGAAGAAAGTTTGAGCACTAATGTGCCACATAGTAAATGTATGGATAGTACAATTTGACAATGAGGTTGGTTATGATACTCATATAAGATTACCATATGTAGAATGTTTTAAGATTATATGAGTCTGTGGGGGCAGTCTGGCTGGCAATCAGGCGGGCAGGGGTAACTACTGGGGAGCGCTCGCCCCCCTGTGGCGTCGTAAGCGTTATAATTTCATTTTTGTAACTTTGAAGATAGCAACTTTATCCTGAAATAAATAGTACTTGTAATTCACGGAAAACTATAGTCATTGTAGCTTTCTTAGATATAATCAAATAAGATTCTACTTATCAGAAAGTACGCTCGCATGTTACTTGTTTTGCATAAGATTTGATTAGAATTTTATTTTTAGCATCCAGAGGTACACACCAATAATACAGCACAATACAGAATAGTATTCTTTGACAAGTAGAGTCTTCTATATAGAACGTTGAAGTTGAATTGAAGATAGTATTTTTTTTTCGAGGTTTGCAAACCTATACTTATAATTGTTCTTGTGTGTTGTCACTACAATTAATCTAGCGTCAGTTGCTTTAACTTGTTAATTTTGATTTTTGCTCACAGAGCAGTTCACGTCAGACATTACTCTTATTCTGAAGACATTTTACCAAACTGTAAAAAATTATTAGTAAGGTCATGTGATCTTAGACCCTATGATTTATTTTTATGGAGGTTTGTAAAATCACAGGTGTACCCCAAAAATCTTTTGGAATTCAATTTATATGTTCCACAAAATAATATGTGAGATTGAAGGCATCGGGACAGACATTTGTGAGAGGGTTATCAATAATTTTGTGGAACGTATACATCATGTATACATGTATAAAGGGTTAGTGGGATGGGCATATGCCTGACGTTGTATTTCTTACGTAAGTGTTATTGATTACACATATGTAAAATATAATCGTTTGCATAAACCTTTGTATTCAAAAAAAAAAAAAAAAAAAACTTGGAGTCCTATATGAAACACCACGTAGTTCTTACGAGCATACATGGATCGATCCAGTTTTCTAACGCAGATAGTCTGTGTTAAAACAATTAATTCATTGCTATATATCATGTTACTTCGTTTCGATTGTTTTCATTCCGAACCTTGAAATCGAATGGCTTGGTGTAAAATTCAACCTGATTAATAACATGTACGGTGTTTAATTTGCACAAAAAGACGATAAAGGTGAATAAAATACGCATACATATAAATCAAATCCAAATGTTGCGGGCTTCTCTAATGCTAATCTCAGATTCATTTGCTAGATCATAAACTCTGATAGGTGTTCTTGAAATTCATTTGGGGAGGAGGTAAAGTAGTGATTGCAAGGAAAAACTGTTACGTGAAGGTAAAAAAAAAAAAACAAAAAAAAAAACTACATTCATTGAAGTGTGATTGATGTGCTTGATAATTGATCCTTTGATTTAGAAGTGAGCACTTAGTGAGTGAGTGTGTGTGTGTGTGTGAGAGAGAGAGAGAGAGAAAAGCATTTCCGATTGTCCAACAGAGTTTGATGTAAAATGTTAACTCACCACTTACGTACAGAAATGACAGTTTCCATTCTATTGATGATAATAAGAAGTGTGAATATTTATAAGGTCATAATAATTAAATTGAAAAAAAAGTTTTGAACGGTAACACACGCCATAACTAACATAGCACTTTATTTCCCTCTCCCATTTAGAACTTCTCTTTGAATGCACGCTTAGAATAATTGAGGAACGGAGGGGGTGAAGCGTCGCTGACCTTTCTAGTTGCTCATTGCGTGACTAAGGTACATTCAGCCATTATTTGAATTTATAGATCGGAACTCTCTAGGCAAGAGGCTAATACTATGTACAACCACAACCAGTAATGAGAAAAAGTACGGAAAGAGGAATATAGGAAACAAGAAAATATTATTGTTCCAGAAAACAAGACCAGCGTCTTAAGAGTTCATCCTAAGCTTCTAAACAACTCTGAGTGTATCATTATTAACTATCCCGGAACTCAGTTAATATCGGAACATATAAAAATAAAAATAAAACATATCTTGAAATGATTCTTTGGGGTCGTACAGTATATGAATTATGCTTCGTGCTATTAAATTGATGTAAACCAAATTCTGCCATAGCCCAAAGAATTATTGTCAGAAAGTAATATGAACAACTTATTTTAAATCACACACTTTTTATGGTTTATATGTCTACTAAGTCGAGTTGGCAAATGTTGTAGCTTAAAAGGGGACCATTGTAAGCGAATAAAGAACGAATAAGAATAAAATGCACTATTATTGTTGTACACTGACGACGCAAGAATTATTGGGCATTGTTGCACGGAATTTGGTAATGAGGATTTTTCTCTTCACAATGTACGAATATACAGTTTATTTTCGTATATTCAATACGACGGGCGTAGGGAGAGAGATGATTTTTTTTTTTTTTTTTAGTTACCGATGCTTGTATAGGAACATAAATTTCTATATGGGGACCACTTGATACGCAATGGACGAGAAAGAAAATTATTTCTACGCATTTTAAAAACCCTTAACAGGTAGGTAAACTACGGTTATTATTATGGGTTTCTTCCGAAACGTTGGAAATTGTGGAATGAACTTTGGTGCAGGGAAGTGTTCTATAGGGACATCCTCTCCATTTGTAGAAATTTAGATAAGTTCACTCTAAGGAATGGGAAAATATGTTGGACAATTTGCCTATTATTGGACATAAGTCATGAAATTTGGTACGGGAGGGACATAAATAAAGTACATTAATAACTTCTACAAATTCAGTATGTCGCAGCAGGGGAATGTGAATATTGTTTGAACAGCTGAGAAAAGAAGAAGAATAAAAATACACTTCGGTATATAGAGGTTTTTCAACACACTGTATCCGTATATCACATTCATTTGCACTGATTTTAAAAATTCTACTCTGAAGAGGGTGGAATTAAACATTACTTATTACTCCCGAATCCTTGGATAGAAATATACGCAATTAGCCCCTCAGAGGACGACGTGTTCAGTGCACAACAGAATCAAATCTACTTTTATTTATTTTTGACATATTTCATATTTACCACCTCTCAGACCTGAAAAGATTTGTGTCCAGATATTGTAAGCAACTATATAATGTAATAAGTAATGTAAACTTTTCCACATTCTTAATTTTACCATTATTTTTTTTGTATTTTTTTCCATCTTTAGTAATCTGACTTGATTCTTTTGCGCTCTGAAAACTCTAAAAGTGGAATAATGGCCAGCTCAAGTGAGAAACATGCGTGGAATGGGTAGAATTTTAGTCAGGAATACCAGAAATGGAATATTTTTCTAGAATCCAGGGCCGGTTCTAGACATTTCTTAAGTGTAAGCAAACAATACGTAGGTGTCCTACCTAAATGATAATAAACAAGTTGAAAGTTGTAATGGACAAAAAATGTTCAGATAATTGTTACAATTGCCAATTTCTTCAATATATGTAGTTTGTGAATATTAACGAAAAATAGCGAAATTATACCTAATTCACTGTCGATAAGCACTGAACAAAGTTCAAATTTTAATAATATATTGCATCTTTTATTATATAAGCACAATACACAACTAAGTTAAAAGGTGTATTTGGCAAATACAATTCAAACATAAAAGTCGAAACAGAATCAAACTCATGAGCTTTAAGTCTAACATTAACACAGGTTTGACTTTGGCAAAGGGATATGCGCTTTTGCTTCATTGGAAACATGTTTACATAATATTGTCTAGTGACACGATTATGGTAATTAGCTTAAATTCTCGTTTTCTTCGTTACTGAAAAGTTCGTGTTACAAAGACAATTTTCTGGCTTTCAATTTGGATAAATCTCTTATTATTGCATTTGTATCCATTACATTGTGTGTCATTTTCAATGGACATCAAAGCTAGTCCATTTAAACGTTCTTGAGATATAGTTGATTTCAAATAATTCTTTACTTTAGCTGAACTTGTTTAATACACAACAAATGACAAAAGTGTGTGCCTTAATCGATATTTAAGTTGTCTTCGATCCAGTGGAGGAGCTTCCCTGCAAAAATTCTTTTCAGGGCCCCTTCGGGCTATAAAAGAATTAAATCATTTCATGTCTCTTTCCAACATAGACGCAAAAGTCTAATCGTGGGTCAGTGAGTTCTTGAGGGATAAAGCGTGCAGATTTGTTACTTGTAAAATAGGCCACAAATATTGTCTTTTTTCTTCCTGCCTAACATAAAAGAAAATAATTGTTTCACATTTTTCCATCTCACATGATTTCTGCTAAGATTGACACCAAATATCGTTTTCAGTACTATAGCACCATGATGTAAAATAGCGTCAAAATTGTAAATTGATACTGCACAAGTAAAAACACAAGAAAATATACAAGAGATATACTAGGAATACACCCCTGTATTGATCAAATATAACATTCTAGTTTATAGGTTTATTTGTTTCGGCTGTTCCGAGCTTAAGGTCCAAGTAAAAATGCATTACGAACAAATACTAAAAAAATAGGTCTACCTGTTTGATAGCAATAAGAAGTGATATGAAATACAGTGAGCTGATCAGTACGGGACTGTATACCTACTTTTGAGCCACCCTGTATACTATTGTGTACATTGCTTATTATTTACATATGTTTACCTAATACATATAAAGACAAGTAAATATACGCACCAAAATTAATTCGTGCATTAAAAGTTTAAAAGTTTATGAGAGTTAAGTACGTTCTAAGTGCACTCCTTTTGAAATCAAATCGTATATCATATATACCAATAGCGTACGCGCTTTTCGCGTGGGAGACCCGGGTTCGATTCCCGGCGGGAGCTCATGTGGTTCGGATTCCACGTTAATCAGTAGGTCCACGTATCATATAGCCTCGCTGCTGAAAGGGACGCTAAACTAAAATCAAATCAAAAAATCAATCATATATACCAAGGGTGCGAGTGATATTAGGCTGAGGAAGCTGATCATTTAGTTTTCAATGTTAAAATGTTCAACACAGGTAAAAGAAGAAAAAAAGAAGAGACAGAGAATCTATGACGTAGAGTATATGTAAATATATATTTTCTCCGGATAATATTCCAAAGTATGATGCTATTTTTCTTTCCTGTAGAACCATTACATAAGCACAGCAAGAGAAGAAATGGCATAAAAGCTTAGCTATGTAACTCAGCACGATGTAAAGAATTGTACGCATAGAAAAATGGAACAACATCAACAGAGATGGCGAACTTGTTTAGAAAAAAAAAGAGATATAACTCGCAATGTAGATTCATACAACCATGTCAGAAAAAAAAGGAAGAATTTTATATAGCATTCCGAATCGATATTAAAATATGAAGGAACAAGATGGTTAAAGCATTGATAACGTAATTTTATTTTCACTTCCACTCTGTTAAGCACTCATGAATATAATATAAACACATGTTTATAAATGTATACTATCTGACAATCTGACGATTTAGAGAAGGAAATCACAATGAAATTCTTTACTGAGGAGGAATAATGATGAAATAAGTTAGCGATACATCTTCACGTGAAGCTCAAAGTTTTAACTTTGTTTGAGTTAATTACTCTAGGTTTAATATGTATAAATATATATTGAAAATAGATCTTTAAAACGATTAAATTGTGTTGGCTTAAACGAGCTATGAAGAAAATGTAGATTAAATAAAATAAGTTAAATAGTACTTTAAGCTTAAATTGAAAGTATAGCCTAATCAGCTGCATTGTGACAAAGACATAGAAACACCCTGGCGATGACATGTTTCGCCAAGTCAGCTACCTGTCTAGTCAAGGTTCATTTTTAGTCGAGACGGTGTTTTCTGCGTTTGCCAGGGAATCTGCATTTGTCAGAGCTGACCTCAACGATGCCAAAATTGTTGAAGCTTGGATAGTGAATGGCTCGGTAAGCAAGATATCGGAAGTAGTTGGTGCATCGCGACAAGCAGTATTATCAGCATGCAGTCAGACTGGGAAAACCACATCAAACAAGCACGGGTATGGATGAAAAAGTGTTATGAGTAATAGAAACCAATGAGCATTGTGTATGGTTGTGATGAAGAAACAAGAAGTCAACAGTAGCAAAAGTAGCAGCTGGAATAAATGTCGTGCTTAAAAACCCTATCAGAGCCAAAAGATAGTAGATAGAAGAAGACAATCTAGCATAATTGACGTCCGGTCGTTTAGAGGGGCTGATTGTGACACTGATCATTACTTGGTAGTAGCGATAATACGGGAGAGATTATCGTTGAATAAAGGTAATATTCAATGTCCGAAAACGGAGAGATTTAATTTAAAGAAATTAGAAGAGAGCCAGGTAAGAGAGGAATACCAGATTGAAGTTTCGAATAGATTCGCGGTTTTAGAAGACTCGGAGTGCACTAGTGTTGAGGATACTTGGATTGAAATTAGAGATAGCATTAAAAGTTCAGCAATAGAAAAATTGGGACACGCGGAAATACGTAGGAACAAACCATGGTTCGACCAAGAATGCATTAAACTAGCAGAGAAGAGAAAACAGGCAAAATTACGGTGGCTACAAAATCCGAATGAAACAACTACACAAAATTTCGCAGATATCAGGCGGGAAACTTCCAAAACTTTTAGAGCAAAGAAACGGGATTTTTTGAAAGCTAAAATTAAGGAACTTGAAGATAATAGTAAAAATAAAAATATTCGGGACATGTATAAGGGGATCAGCGAATTTAAGAAAGGCTATCAACCTCGTGCTTATATATTAAAGAAATCTGACGGAACAGTTCTCACCGATACGGATAGCCTCTTAAATAGATGGGAAGATTTCTTTGACGATTTGCTGAACACGCAGCCAAAAACTAAGGTGCGTGGAGAAAAGGAGATACACACCGCAGAACCGTATATTCCAGAACCCAATCGAATAGAAGTGGAAGCCGCTATAAAGAAATTGAAGAAACACAAATCTCCGGGTGTAGATGAAATTCCGGCTGAGTTAATTTTAGCTGGAGGCGAAAAATTGTGGAACAAGATACACAAACTCATTATCCTTATCTGGAACAAGGAAGAATTGCCACAAGAGTGGAAAGAATCAATCATTGTTCCAATTCACAACAAAGGCGACAAAACTGACTGTAATAATTATCGAGGCATTTCTCTTCTGTCAACATCCTATAAAATCCTTTCAAATATTCTGTTAGCAAGATTGACCCCATACGCAGATGAAATTATTGGAGATTATCAGTGCGGATTTAGACGAAATCGATCAACTATCGACCAAATATTTAACATTCGCCAAATACTCGAAAAGAAGTGGGAATACAACACCCCGGTACATCAACTATCTATTGATTTTAGAAAGGCATACGACTCGGTTAGGAGAGAAACATTATACAACGTTCTTACAGAACTTGGAATACCGAGAAAGCTAATTAGATTAATTAAGATATGTTTAAGTGAATCCCAAAGTAAAGTCCGGGTAGGAAAATTTTTGTCCACGAGCTTCCACGTCGAAAATGGCCTGAAACAAGGAGATGCGTTGTCGCCATTATTATTTAACTTTGTGCTGGAATACGCCATAAGGAAAATCAAAGATAGCAACCATGGCCTAGAGTTGAACGGCATTCACCAGGTTATGGCATATGCTGATGATGTAAATTTAATAGGGGATGATAGGAGAACAGTAGAAATAAATGCAGAGATCTTATTAAACGTTTGCAGGGACATGGGTTTAGAAGTAAATGCAGAGAAAACTAAATACATGGAAGTGCGTCGGGACCGTAATACGGCAAATTGTGGAGGCGTTAAAATATTAAATAATGCTTTTGATAAAGTGGATACTTTCAAATATTTAGGATCAATATTAACAGACGAAAATCATATTCACGAAGAAATTAAATGTCGATTAAAAGCAGGGAATTCGTGTTACTATTCGGTTCAAAATCTCTTGTCGTCGCGAATTCTGTCAAGGAATTTGAAGCTTAAAATATATAAAAAGATAATCAAGCCTGTTGTTCTGTATGGTTGTGAAACATGGTAGCTTACTCTGAGGGAAGAACATAGACTGAAAGTATTTGAGAACAGGATCCTGACAAAGAAGGGTCACGCAGTGGCTCCGCTGAGATCCGAACGAGACAATTGTGTTTGCATTTGAAATGCTATAACTAGATGAATCCTAAAGTTATACGTGCCACCGGGAGGAATATCGTGAGTTACAACATATTTTGTAATGTAAGAACTACAAAAAAAATTACATGGCAGAATAGTTTGAACCGAGTCATTTGTTCGGAAACGGTTGGGTAAGTGGAAAACTCGGCCAACACCTATCCCATCATTTTCAACGACAAACTTTTTGGGGTAAAAAACTTTGTACCAGGGTCCCCCGCAGGGTCCCAGACGGGGTCCAACTCAAAATTTTCAAATAGCAAGGGGGGTTAAGTGGCACATCATTTGAAAGCTGTTGCAAAATGAAAGAAAATGCAGCAAGTCTCGACTCTCTACAACAACCCTGTGCAAAATGACGGAGGGTCAAAATGTAAACAAAAACTTAATTGAAAAGTCCATGGTCACCCCTATAAATCGGAAATGGTGAGACTTGAAAATAGGAAGGGAGTCTGGCATTATGTTCAAAGTACAACAATTTAAGTGAAAACGTCTTGTCCCAGGGTACCCACAGGGTCCCAGGTGGGGTCCAACTAAAAAGTTTCAAATGGCAAGAGAGGTTAAGAAGCTCATCGTTTGCAAGATCTTGTTAAATGAAAGTAGATGGAGCAAGTCTTGACTTTCTACGACAACCCTGTCCAAAATTGTGGCGGGTCAAAATGTAAATAAAAGCTTAATTGAAAAATATGGCCACCTTGAATCCAAGGTGCTTAAAACCTGTCATTCATAACAGTACAAATCTAAATCTCTATTTTTCTCTATTATGTATTTAGAAATACTAGGAAGACTAAACAACAATTGAATTTCGATTCACTTCAACTATTATTTCATTCGGTAACAACATATATATGGTTTCTTCTTAATGCACGTTCGCCACGGTTCTCTCGGCATTATTTACTTGAATATAACGAATATGCGATGAACACACAACTATGACTTCCTACTCATAGTTAAAAAAAAAAAAAAAAAAAGTTGAATACCTTCGGGTATTTTTCTAATTTTGTCATACGTAGTTCATACAGAAAGAACTTACTGCACCAGTAGGTTGGGGGCTCTATTGTAACGTATTCGTGATGGTTACATTTGTATGTCATTCGTTGGTTTGATCTCAATACTTCAAACAATACCAAATATATATATATATATATATATATATATATATATATATATATATATATATATATATATATATATATATATATTGCAAGACTGGCAAGTAGTACCAAACATATGTAAGTCATTTCAGTACATCGAACTGCGTCAAACTTTGTTGGTTTGGTCACAGTATTCCAAGAAATAACATTTTTATATACAAACTCATTTTTCACGCTGGCAGCCATATTGGATTACAGATTATACTCTTTGATATTTTGTGGACTCTTAACCATAAACGTTCACTTCTCCAGCACCAGTGGTGTGAGCTGGATATGCGTTCGATACATAGTGCGGCATTTTGAACTCAAGATGTCGCGTTTTTGAACATTTTGCATATTTTAGTCACTTACTAATCAACATTAATGCCAAATTTGTTTTCCTAGGTTCAGCAGTTTGGTATGCTTATCCTTTCGATATAGGTTTTAAGTGGCCATCTTGGATTGTTTTCCAATTTGTTTACATTTTGACCCACTGCAATTTTGGACAGGATTGTCGTAGAAAGTCGAGACGTGCTCCATCTTCTTTCACTTAACAAGAGCTTTCAAACGATGTCCTACCTCTCTTGCCATTTGAAATTTTTTAGTTGGACCCCACCTGGGACCATGTGAGAACCCTGGGACAAGACGTTTTCACTTAAATCGTTGTACTTTGAAAATAATACCACACATCCTTTTCTGTTTTCACATTTGTCTCACAATTTCCGATTTATAGGGGTGACCATGGACTTTTCAATTAAGTTTTTGTTTACACTTTGACCCGTCGCCATTTTGCACAGGGTTGTTGTAGAGAGTCGAGACTTGCTGCATTTTCTTTCATTTTACAACAGCTTTCAAATGATGTGCCACTTAACCCCCCTTGCCATTTAAAAAATTTTGAGTTGGACCCCGTCTGGGACCCTGCGGGGGACCCTGGTACAAAGTTTTTTACCCCAAAAAGTTTGTCGTTGAAAATGATGGGATAGGTGTTGGCCGAGTTTTCCACTTACCCAACCGTTTCCGAACAAATGACTCGGCTCAAACTATTCTGCCATGTAATTTTTTTTTGTAGTTCTTACATTACAAAATATGTTGTAACTCACGATATTCCTCCCGGTGGCACGTATAACTTTAGGATTCATCTAGTTATAGCATTTCAAATGCAAACACAATTGTCTCGTTCGGATCTCAGCGGAGCCACTGCGTGACCCTTCCTTGTGAGAAGAATATTCGGACCCAAGAGGAACGAGAATGGGGAATGGCGGAAGCTTCATAACGAGGAACTACATAGTTTATACGGTTTACCCAACATTGTTAGGGTCGTCAAGTCTAGGAGGCTTAGGTGGGCAGGTCATGTAGCTAGAATGGAAGAAAGTAGAAACGCTTTCAAAGTCTTGACTGGTAGACCCATAGGAAAACGACCATTAGGAAGACCTAGGCGCAGATGGGAGTACAATATTAAGATGGATCTCGCAGAGATAGGAATACAAAGTAGAAACTGGATGCAATTAGCTAAGGATAGAAGTCAGTGGAGAGCTTTTGTGAACGCGGCACTGAACCTCCGGGTTCCATAGGCCATAGAGTTAGTTAGTTAGTTATCAGAGCCAAAAGAGTACGAAGAGGACTCTACAAGCAAAGTATTTATGGAGAAGCTGCCATTCACAATCCTCTCATCGCAGAGTCAAATGCTGCGAAGAGGATAAAGTGGTGAAAAAGTTATAAAACCTGGATGTTGCAGCATTGGCAGAAGTTCATTTGATCAGATGAGTTTATGTTTACAATTTTTCCGACTTTGGCCGAATTTATATGTGAAAAACGCCATCCAAAGCTTACGATCCAGATTGTTTGTTACCACGCGTGAAATATAGCGGGATTCCGTCATGATATGTGCAGCCATATCGCGCATTCTCCTAGAGCTATCATCACATTGAAAGGTCACATCACCGTCGACAAGAACGTGAACATTTTGAGCGACCATGTCCATTCCATGATGCACTGCTTCTTCCTTGATGATGTGAGTTTTTTTTTTTTTTTTTTTTTTTTTTAAGATGACAATGCCTTTGTTCATATACGTCACATCGTGCAGAACTGGTTTTCTGAGCACCAACAGGAAGTTGTACAGTCGGCCTCTCAAATGTTCCGATACAATTATTTTTGATCCCTTATGGTCAGCGCTGGATATAAATGATCGAGCATGCTACCACCACCGTCATAGCTAAAATAACACGAACAGGTTTGACAAGAAAAATGTACAAGATTCTTCTGAAAACTATACAGAACTTGTATTTATCCATCCCAAGAAGATTGCAGGTAACTATGTATCCCAAAGGTCGTCTTACGTTATATTAGTCTCAGGTAGGCTCTTTTTGTTGAATATTTACAAGTTTTTGATCAACCCGTATATATATTTTTCGATACCTGGGTATTATTATTAGTAAAGATATGAAATGTGAACGAGAAAAAAAGCAAGGAGAGAAATGGTGAAAGAGGCCTTCAGAAGGAAGAAAAAACACTTTTAGTGTCCTTGATTAAAGGGTTGAGGAAAAGAAACCTCTTCAAATGCTTTTATGGAGCAGTGTATGGATCAGAAATATGAACATTACGCAAAAATTGTGCGAAACGACTGTAAACTTTCAAAATGTGGCTGTGGAAAAGAATGGAGTGAATTAGCTGGGTTAAGCGGAAAACGAATAAACAGAGTTAGAAATGGTAGGGGATAAAAAAAAACATTTTTAGATATTATTAAGAAGAGGAAGATAAAGTGATTGTGACATTGGATAAAAAGGAACTTTATCATGAGGGACGTGCTAGAGGGTATGGTGGCAGGAAACAGAGGGAAGGGTTGAAGGAGACCACAACTAATGGACGATATCAAAACAGGAAAAAACGTACGAAGGAAGATGAAGAGGTTAGTCGAAGACCGTGGATCATAGAAGCTTCGCAGCTGCAGGAAGTGACTTGCCAATAATGGCAGAATACCTCTGATGATTACACACACACACACACACACACACACACATATATATATATATATATATATATATATATATATATATATATATATATATATATATATATATATATATATATATATATATATATATATATATATATTGGGACAATATTTTGGGAAATGGTCGTATGAGTGATTCTAAGCAAAAAGGTTCAAATGAACATAGATCCTAATCTCAACGGTTTGAGAGCTACAGGTTGTGAACCATATTTTACATTATATTGCGTATTGGTCACCCTGTGCTTATTCCACAGAGGGGTACATAGCGGATTTGAAAGTTGATAGAATGACCTCTTCTAACGATATGCAATATGTGGCAGTAGTATCTTTGGAAGAGAAGTTATTGAGGTATATTTTGGAATCAGTGTTGCCTTCAATTTTCTTTAAATAACCTTAACTTTCTCAAATTTTCCTCTATAGTTTCCCTTGAAAAGACAACACTGCCACATGCTGCATACCGTCGGAATGGTCATGCTATCACGTTTCAAATCCGCTATGTTTTACCTCAGTAAAATAGTTACAGGGTCAGCAATACGCAACAAAGTAAAAAATGGTTCACAACCTGTAGCTCTCAAACCGTTGAGATTAGGACTTATGTTCATATCAACTTTTTTGCTTAGAACCACTCATACTACCATTTCCCAAAATATTTTCTCTTCCTCCTGGGACATCCTATATATATATATATATATATATATATATATATATATATATATATATATATATATATATATATATATATATGGGTGTCCCTTAAATAAGGTAATTTTGTGTTACGATATCCATACCAGCGAAGTGTATTCTATGTCACCGTAAACACGCACTAGTGAAATAGCAACTCCCTACGAGAACGTTCACCCGTGTCAAATTTACGACAGTCATGAAATGTCGTTTGCATATTATAATTTAGAATGTCCAACTATGACAACGGAGAAACCAAAAGAAAAGGTGAACGAAATTTTTCACGAAGCAACTAGCGCAAGGATGACACCTGTCTGTGTATTGAAAAACATCACAGGATGAAAGTGTTACCAACCCAAGAGAGTTATATTTTTGGAAATCGAATAACCTAAATTTAATATAATCAATGGAAGCAACAATGAAAATAAAGACAGAAGAGATGGTAAACACAGATCAGTGTTGCAAACTTTTCGGGAAATAACGTGAAATATGTGTTAAATGCAAACGCCTTTGGCACACACATTGAGTGAGGTACTAACGCTTTTACACAAATTAAATACTGATAAGAACTGTATACACTGAATCCAAGTCTATAACGTTCTGTTGAACAATGTTGTCATCAACAGAAGGGAAAAGTTGAGTTTGGAAAATATGCAATAACTCGGAAAATGTCACTAGTGCAGTTTAAAACCTATAATGCAAGGTGGTAGAGCATGAGGAGCAGTACTGTGGTTATGAGAGATCGATAAGTCACGTATTGTCTCAGATATTCGGTATCTCGTTAAAGTTGAGAAGTATAGTATGTAAAAGATGACAACGCTACATGCGCCAACAGTGTTTGCATTTAACACATGTTTCACATTATGTTTTGAAAAGTTTGCAACACTGATCTGCGTTTACCACCGCTTTTGTTTTTACTTTCATTGCTGCTTCCAATGATGATATCCAATTTAGGTCATTCGATTTACAAAAACATTGTTTTCTCTTGGGTTTGCAACCTGTTCATCCGGTGACGCTCGTCAATACAAGGACAGGTGTCCGTCTTTCTATAGTTGCTTCTAGCAAAGTTTCCTTTTCCTGCCTCTTTTGGTTTCTCCGTTATCACGGTTGGATATTCTAAATTATAATATGGAAACGTCATTTCATGACTTTGTTGTCAAGTCGTCACGGGTTAGCGTTCTCGTATGTAGCTGCTGTTTTCACTAATGCGTGTTTACGGTCATATAGAATACATTTGGAGGGTGTGCGTGTCGTAACTCGAAATTACCTTATTTAAGGGACACCGTGTGTGTGTGTGTATGTATATGCATATATATATATATATATATATATATATATATATATATATATATATATATATATGAATGTAATGATGTTTCTCCGTAATATTCTTCCTAGTCAGATAAACCGATTTTGATGATTATTGTTACGTGAGTGTCTCATTGCTTACCTTAGGTTTTAGCATATTATTTTATTGAAATTCGTATGCACTTCCAAATGGGGAAACAAGGAGGTTCAAAATTTATGCCAGAAATTCAGTATTTTACGATCCTCTCATCTTAGGAAGACAGTTTGGTATATAAATTATTTGTATAAAATCAACTGACCCAAGTCCAGGCATTTCTAAAAATAGCCGCCTTAAGGGGATCAAGGGGGTCATCTATCTATATATATCTATAATGAATGAAAAGATTGGATGCAAACTTTGAGAGAGAAAGGAAGCAACAGATTGGTTAAGTGCTGACCCACAGACTACAATATGCTCGAAAACAGCTGTTTCTTGTTGAAAAAATTTATTTCCAAAGGGCAGCATAATCCCTTGAAAAATGCATTTGCTGACTGAATCGTAGGATTAGAATACACAATTATCGTTCAAACATTTGCTAAATGATTATATATTCTAAAGCAAATATTTTATACTTACACTACATCTATAGTTGTATACAAATAGTAGAATAATACACGGGACATTTCATTAAGAAGTAATAAAAACACAATCAAATGTGAAAAGGAGAGTTATGCTTAAATCACAAATATTGGTTCGTTTATCGTTACAATGTGTTAGTATGGTTACCATACTGAATTTCATGAATAAATCCAGACTTCGAATTACACACATTCTAGTTATTTTTACATTATATACTTTTTACATTATGTAGTGAAGCAATTCAGCAATGTGAACAGTGGATTCTTACCAAGCTTCATAATAATTGTTTGAAAGACAGGAAATAAAAATGGTTATAAACTAAAGTGTCAAGGGTTACATTTTTATTTCAGCGATGGACTTGATATTAAATGATTTCAATTTACAATATTACAGAAGGAGTATTTCATATTTTAGCTACACTGTTTAGCCAATTTATATAAGGTATTTTATGCATGGTATACCCTACAGATCAACACTTGACCAACATGTAACTTCATGTTTCTTTTGAAGTGTGTAATGCAAGATATACTTCTTTTATTTACAGCATTAAAATACGAATTAATTCACGGTATTAAGTTATGAATTAGAATAATTTTTCGCAAACTAACAATACTACATTTCTCATAATCTTGATGTTAATGCTTTGGATAACTTGTATGCTACCATAGTTTATCATGAATTATTTACATGCATTTAGATTTTTTTTTTCTATTTGTTTATGAATTCGCATCCGTCTAATGTTTATCGTAACTTTTTTTGTGTGGCAATTGGGAGTTAAAATTGAAACAAGTCCAATACTTAAAGACTGTACTAAACCTACTAATCAAATTTTATAAACTCGTTTTGTAGTTTGGTAATATTTCTTGTAGATATAAACATTTGATTTTTTTAGTTCAGTTAGAAGATATTTATTTATTTATTTATTAGAAACGTTTCATTTATTAGAGTTGAAATAAAATCTGAAAATAATCATGTCAGAATAATAGCCAGGCAAATTTGACCCATAAACTATTCGATTACGTATCAAGAACAATAAAATTCTTCCAACTTGGAGTTTTCTACATTGAACACTATACGACGTATTGTCAAAGACATTAAAACAAAACAAGATCCAGTATTTGTTACGTTTTATTTGCGAATGGACATCATATTTGTATTTTCTTTGAATGCATGTTACTGGAAATATTTCATTGAAGAAATTTATGTGACAAGATTCAGTTAACTTATTATTTTTTTTCTTCAATTGGCACTACATATTTTTAAAATTCCAAATGCTTCAGAAATTGGACTTCGGAATAATTGGGAATGTTCTTTCAACATTATCGTATAAACCGTTAGCGTAAGAGCATTATTTTACGTGTTTGTAGCTATTAAATGCAACTCTGAATGATCATTTCTTCCTTATAAAAAATAATTTAATTTGTAGGTATGAAAATGAACTCCATTTGAAAGCGAACACACATACAGACAAACATCTCGAATTTTACATACGTATTTATACACGCACCTTCATCACCATTTTGAAACCCTGGAAAGCGGATTATTCCTGAATGGTCTCGGTTTGTATTATTCAAGGAGGGATCTCCATCAAAACCGTTTCCACATAGAAGTGAATTTGGAATGGGCCATCAGCATCTAACAGCTGCCTGGGTAATATCGCGCTCCCTCGTAACTCCGATTGGTGTTGCATCAGCAGTGGACGTGGGGAACAGTAAATACAGGTTAAGAATTGGGTTTGTGGAAAGCCCCACACTCGTCGTGCCATCACAAAACGGACTCCTCTGCCACGAGGGAAATCAAGCTCCCCAGCAACCAACAGAGACAGAAGGTGGAAATGAGAGGGGTGGATAGAAAAAGCTACGAAAGAGAAATAATATGAAAAAGTATTACTGACAGAGGGGAACAACATCACAGAATAGCATAGCTGCTTTAAATCAACAATTTTAATTTGTAAAAATGTAGCAATGCTAGTTTGATTATAAACAGATGAATAAAGTTATAACAAAATTTGGAAGAAAAAAAGTTTTATGGGACGTTGAAATATTTGACTTTAACATGATTAATAATCAAAAACATACATTATATACCAATAATATAGGCATAGGTAGAATGTGTTGTTTTAAGAATTTCCCCAAATACAGCATATATTAGATATCAAACGGAAGTTTCCTTTCCTGCTACTTTTAATCACAAGTGCATCTGTATTTGCTATGAAGATGTTTTATGAATGAATCAGACGAAACTTATTGCTCACAATTATTAACGGCTATGAGGAGGAATGTGAAAGTATGCGATTTTCTTGTGCATATAAATATCTAATATACGTAAGTTTATGCACACACATTACGTCACGATGACTACAATGGGAAATCTGTTGTAATACAAAGTTTGAGAAATGTCATAAAATAAGGAAGGTTATTGCATTTATTTCTTAACCAATATTTTACCGCTCAATTGCTCAAATATTGAAAAAAGAAACATAGATTCCATTGAACGAAATACAAATCTCAGCAGAGAAAGTTCATAGGTAAACTGCAAATCGTTTAACCATAAACTATATTCTGAAATTTAATATCTTTATATAAAACAATACTTATATATATATATATATATATATATATATATATATATATATATATATATATATATATATATATATATATATATATGAAAATTAAAACACAGACTCTTTGTTTTGAGTGGCTTATTGTGTATGTGCAAGTTTTTCAGGAAAATAAACTGAATCTCTAAACATAATGAAGCACCGCAACCGCAAACAATATTTATGTAAAAGTACAGAATGATTGTCTAAAGTGTAGTGTGTTCGACAAACAACGGTAGAGTTTCGTGGAGCTGCTGTACGGGAATGATAGCACTTGGGGGTTAAATTATACACAATTTTGTTTGGAGTATCAAGTAGTTTATTCAGTGCAAAAACAAATACATAGCTACTAAATTCCAGAGCCTTCTCTGCTGGTTTAGTGGCTAGCGTGCGTGCATTTGGTGCACATTTTCCTGCGTTCGATTTTCGGTGCGATAACACAATAAATTTAATTCCAAAACCATTCACTTTCATTAATCATCTGTCACCTTTAGCCTAAAGGGCACAACCACAGAACGTTAAAATAAATGTTTTCATTTTACTAGAATCCGTTATACTGTGACAAGAAAAAGTTAAAGTGTGCTTGCATGTCAGGATGTTATGATGTATAAGAATGTTTCTTCCCACAAATCAAGGCTATGGAAACGTCTATCTTTGAAATTATATTTCAGCACAATGGGGCACTCATTCACTTTGTTTTGTTTCAAGTTATTTCCGTATGTTCATTTCAGGGATCAATAAATAAACTGCCACGGACCCATTCCTTGACCCCAACAAGCCCCGACTTCACACTACGAAATATTTTTTTTATTGTTATAATGTTTTATCAAAGACGTTATGTATTGTGTTAAAAACATGAATCAACAAGGCAACTGGAGCCGTTACACTTGACATGCTTAGTAGGATTTGATATGGAATTGATTATAATTTGGATTATTATATAAATATTATAATTTCTACTGTACTGCGAATGGTGCGCACACAGAAATATACTGACATGCAAATGCTGTTGAATATTCAGGCACCACTGCACTAGTTTTGTAAGGTATTCCATAGTGTAGTATATGAATAATTTTGTATTACAAGTTTACTTTTTTTTTCATTTATTGTTATGTAGTAAATATAAATTCAAAAAAGTTGGATAAATTACATTCAAATGTGATATAAACATATTGGAATACATTTATATCAAACAGAACATAGAATATTACTATCGGTCAGCACATTCTCATAGACTTCTTTAACCTTAATAAATAAACAAAATGAAGTGCATTACGAAATAAATAAATGAATATTGCTCATATATGTGAGAGGGAGTGTGTGCATGTGTGTGTAATGCTTACGCTTATGAAATTGCTCCACTGCGTAACAAAAAACATTTTAGTGTTGCTTACTACTAAAGTTAACTTCCTGAAATACACAACCACCCTATGGTAAGCACCAAGAATGGACCTTGTGAGCTTGAACATACTTTCTCCAGTACTCTGTTGACATTGATAATCATTATAGATAGGTATTCTGCCATCATTGGCTGACTTGCTGCAACTGAGAAGCTTCCATGCTCCACCGTCTTCAACTAACATATTCGCTTTACGTACATTAGTTTACGTTTCGATTTCGTTCATCAACTACAGCCTCTTTAGCTCTTTTCGTCTCTTCTCTGTCACAGTACCCACAAAACAGTTTCTTCTCAGCTAATGAATCAATAAGTTTCCCTTATTCTTTACAATTACATCTAAAATTGTTCTTTTCTCCCCAGCCATTTTCAACAGCCTCTCTTTTTTGTTTCCTCTCGACCTAGCTAGTTATCTCCAGTCTCCTCTAAATCCACATATCGAAAACTTCCAGTTCTTTTCATCAATTTTGCATGATGTTCATATTTCTGGTCCACACCGAACAATGATGCTCTACACCAAACACCTACAATATTTTTCTTCCTCCTAAATGCTTCTTTCACTATTCCTACCCTTGCTTTTATTTCACGCTCACGCTTCATAACATCAATAATAATACTACCCAGATATCGAAAACTATTCACCTTTTATATTTTCTTCTCTCCTACTTCTATATTTGACACCGTCTGTTGTTACATTCACATATCCTTTCCTCGTTTGAGTAGTCCCTAGAAGAGTCTTTACGTTCTTCAAGCTATTCCGATACCTGACCTGAATAATAACGTAAGCTAATTCGGCCCTCTGTTGAGGATTTTAATGCATATATTTTTCTCTTGTGATGATTGAACCAAGTGTTTTGAATTACTAGTGAACTCTATCTACAGTAATTGGCTAGTCTCTCACCCCTTTCCTTTCTTTTACCTAAACATTATTTGCCTACAACACTATCTTCCTGTCCTTATCACACTTATCCTATCCTTTCATTACAATTACGCATGCACCTCTCTTCTCCCTGTCTATAATTTGTTCTAGTTTCTCATAATTTCCGTAGTTCTTCTGTTGTATAGGGATTGGTCGGTGCGTATGTCTGTATCACAAGTAAATATTTTTTTTCTTTAAGTCTTAACATCATAACTCTGCCATTAACAAATTCTACTTTCACTACTTTCAGTTTTATAAAGTACTTACCATTATACCCGTCCACTATTATTCCCACACCATTATGCCCGCCCATTTCATTACCTAAGAAAAATATTCTACATCCTTCGCTTCTCAAATACTCATTACCTTCAGATCTAACTTTATAAACTCCTACCAAATCTAGATTATTTTGTTTCGTTTCTTCTTTAAGATTTTATAAGTTCTATCCCCGTACCATGATACGTAGGTTCCATGTTCCTATACCAAACCTTTTGCTCTGTCTTGTCTTCCTTTCTCTAGCGGTCTTCCATACAATGTTACTCTCTCATCTAATAGTCCTTCCCGAGACACCTCGCTCCTGGAGATACGAATTCGGGAATATTTTACGTCCGGAACAATATTGCGACCTACGAAAGACAATTGTACATATGTATTCTTTCTGCTGTCATCGGAGAAAATATATGTAGTGGAGCTTACTAATTCTGACAATTTTCTTCTGCGATTTTTTAAATTTTATCTTTAAAAAAATATATAGGAAACCATAACATGAGTACAGCATTTTTTTTCTCAGTTTGAAGCTTAGCATTTAAAAAATCATAATTTACGATCCTATGTAAAATAGATTAATTTCTCACTGAAAAGAGTAGTTCGTATTTTTCAAAAAGTGTTATTTTAGTGAGATGTCGTGGTAACATAATATGACCAGTAAATCAAGAGAGAAGCATGTCCTTTCAATTTTATAGGGAAAGACAAATGCATACCAGAAGTTATAAAATGCTGTAATTTCGTGAGTAAACAATGGAAGAACATTTAAAAGAAAAAGAGTAGCAAATAATATTTGTTATTGAACTCGACATTCTCTCAAATGATAGGATGGAGCTATTTTACATGTCGTTTTATAAAATACAGATTTTCTAAGGGGAAAACGTATGTTGACTTTTGACTCCGTTCGCAGCTCTCAATACAAATCCCTTTATAGTAATCGTGTCATTTGTTTGTAAAAAAGTTCAATTAATGTTCATGTTCTTTGTTCTTGTTTTCCAAAAGTAAATATTTCAGTTTACAAGTTTAGCGCACTTTAAGTGTATTTCAGTAGAATATTTTTAACTATTTCATCGCAGTAGCTATTGCATTGTTTTCTTTCTTTTTTTCTTTCTTCTTAAAGTTTAATGTCCCTGCTCATGCTTCGAGACTAATGATGATGGTGATTAATGAAATGTATGGCAATAAAAGAAAAAGTGGAATGAAGTGGAAGACCGTGGGAGGAAACGAGGAAATTCCGAATTAATCCACGCACGTGGTGTTTATCCAGCACACAGTACAAAGTTCACTTGGTGCGAGCTGGGATCGAACCAGGGACCGTATACACCGCATTCTCGGTGAAGCTCATGTACTGCGAATCTTACGTTAAGATTTAGGTCCACGTCCCATATAACCTCAGTGCTGAACGAGTCACAACTTCATCTCAACCACTAACCTGCTCCAGAGATAAGCGCTTTACCACCAAATTATAGCAGGCCCCAGAATAATGTGTTACTTAAGAGTTCATACAGGAGTTGATATTGATATAGAATACAGTAAACTTTCTTATCTCCTAGATACCATTTCTAGCGGTCATTAGATACGTAAATAAGCGTTTTGCCTTACATGCCTTTAGATGTATGTAGATTTCGAACTTATACAAAGCGTTTAGAAAATTTACAGTATAGCTTGCAGTACTTTTCATTTTTTTCTTCTATTATTTTGTTGATAAACGCCATATTCATTGAGTTTGCGTAAGCTTGTTAACATGTCTTGTTATAATTTTAATTGATTTTAAAATTACGACTGATGTAATTCGGACTTTATTGATTTATTAACATGATTTTCATTACTTAATTGAATGTAAAATGTGAGTAGCTTGTCTCATTAATATTATTTTATCATTGTTCATCTTAAGTATTATTCTATGACTTCTATTTTTTTATTCTCTAATTCCCCATGTTTGATTTAAAAGGTAACTTCGGAAGTTAACGGCATTAAGTTCTGAGATACAAGAAAAACGTGTTATTGTCTTAAGTAAGTAGGGTAACTTCGGCAAATAACGCCATTTAAAGCTTTCCACAGTGCTAGCATAAGCACGTGGTTCGTAAGGGGACCGCTTATGACTGTGTGATAAACAGTGATACATGTTGTCTTTGTAGACACAAAGACTAGAGGTCAGAAAGGTATCAGTAAAGAGAAACCGGTGAACTAATGTTGACGTGACAGCCGCAGAGCAGAGGAAACAGCTCGAAAATGTGTAGTGTGTGAAATGAGGTAGGCGAATTGTTTGAGTAAAAGTGAGATTTTACTGTTACTAAATGTATGCGTTGATAGGGCTGTACTTGCATAATATTATGATATAGATAAAATATGCAGGACTGCTACTTTGGGTATATAAATAATGGCCAAAACAAAATCCATTGTTTCTGAATATAACGCCACTACCGCTTCGGGAAATAACGCCACTCCATCTAATCGCTAATCGAAACTAATACTAGTGTTAAAAGTTTGTTTTTCTTTGTCGTAGTGGTAAAGCCGGAAAAATCTAGTTTTATGCTTTCATGGCAAGACATTCGAATATCGTGTACAGAAAGGCGGAGAATTTGAGCTATGGTAGACTCATCCGTTTCAATAGAACTATGTGAACGAATTGTATACGCTATTGGGAAATACACTTGATGCTATAAAGTGACAATCCTGAACTTATTTACAATGCAGATTAAATGCAGGACTATAACTAACGTCCAACAGTAGCCTAAAAATATTGGCAAAGAAAGGGAGCAAGCGGGTACTTAATGTCACACATGGCGAAAAAGGTGAAACTGTGAGTGCTATTGCGTGCACTAATGTATTAGGTTCAAATTAGATCCCTTCGATGTGTTATGCAAGAAAAAAGTATTTAAAAAAATAGTTTGGTGATGATTTTCTTCAGGTAACACCTATGCAATGACACCTAAAGGCTATGTTACAAAGGGAGAATTCCGTACATTTCTGCAACATTTCAACAGACATCGGATCCCTGGCCGAGCACTGCTTATTGTAGATTGCCATCGCAGTCATCTTGATATCATTTTAAATGCTGCTGAGACCATGCATATTAAAGTGGTGTGCTTGCCTGCACGTTGCACCCATGAACTTCAACCGCTCGACAAGAGCTTCTTCAAGTCGTTAAAATTGTAATGCTCTGAAGCGGTTGACAGTTATCGACGAACGCATACCGGAATAACACTTGGGAAGCTACAGTTTCCAAAGCTGTTTTCACAGGCATGGTTCCGTTCAGCAACACCTCAGACCACAATTTCAGGCTTCAGCGCTACAGGTCATCCTTTTAACAAAAATGTTATACCCGATGTCACTTTTTCCCCAAATGATGTTTCAGAGCAACAGCAACCTCCACCAACACCTCCAAGCACATCACCAGCCTTCACCTCTCCTTCAACACCACCGAGTGCCCACTCCATCCACGAGCTTCCGCCTCAAGTTAAAACAACTAGGAGCAAATCTCATCCCAGGGGGATTTTTTTTACTGCCAAAGGAGTATTGGTAACACTAGACCTATTCGCAAGAGCTGGCCCTTTCACTTCTTGCGGCACGTAGAAACAAGCATCCTCTGGAAAGGCGGAGGTTGGAAATATGCTCCGTGGGAACTGTGGAGGATATTACCAGGGGTCTTAAAACGTGGATTCAATGTATTGAACGCAAGATTTGGTTTCACGAATTATGTGATTCTGACAGCATTGTTAAATGTGGCTTCTGAATATTTTATGATGCTGGTTTTGCATTTCTGTCTGGCTCCGACGAGTAGTGTTCCATATGACTGCAGCTGTTATGTTAAGAGTTTCACAATCATCACAAGAGTTACCGGTTAACGACATATATGATGACTATGAGTTTTGTGTGCCAGCAAAGAAGGTAGCACATTGCCAAGAACATTGTTTAGTTGCGTTCAAAATGTATTTCGTTACGATTCCAACACCTTTCCGTTGTTGTAAAGCAAGTGGCGTTATTTGCGACACGTCTGGTAATAACGCCATCTCATACTAACTCCGATTCTCAGTGCATTGTGGTCGACATTGTATGTGTACGATTTTTGTTTTCTCATTGGATTATAGCGGAGGGTTCACTCCATCTTCCATGTAATTTGCACGGTTCTAGATATAAAAACACTTGAACATCAGAACAATATGTTGAATTGGTGGCGTTATTTGCCGAAGTTACCCTATATTTTTAATACAAATTAAACAATGTTCTTGGCAATATGTTATCTTGCTCGATATTGCAAAAATTGAGAATGCGTGACTGAAACTGTAACTCGTATCATGATTGGAAACATGGAAAATAACGTTATGTAATATAAAGGACACAGCACTACTAGTTAGAATCACACAATATTGCACAACTAACGTCTCACAATGTGCACAAACTACATTAAGGAATGTTATCTGAGTAACAACTTTTTGTAAAACTAATGTTCATTCAATACATTGAATTTTGAGATCACAGTAATATCCTTGACTTTACCCGCAAAACAAGTTCATACCTTCATCTTTTGTTAACAATTTACGCTCATCCTGCTTTAAAAAAAGTGAAAGGGCCAGCTGTTGCATACATACAAAGTTCTTACCAATATTCCCTTGGCATTTAGAGAACGACCATCGGCAGATCCTTTCCAATTTTTGGATGTCGGTAGCAGCTCTTGGACAGAATGAGCCTGAGTGTGTCGAGGGAGATACAAAAATGGATTGTGCTTGTCTATGTGATGAGTTTGACGTAAATCACTTTCAGACCCTGGGCCGATTGTTTTCACATTCTTTTTCAACTACAAGATAAAATGTACAAATAAGACCTTGCACATATCACAGCGGATTTGGCACTAAAGAACGAATTTTTGAATATTTTTTTTTTAAATATTCTTTTGTATTTGAAATTAAATAGAGCCACGTTATGTTGCTACGTTATGCGGGCGTTATTTCCCGAAACAATAGACTCAGGTTTCGAATATCATTTTTAAACTTAAAACGACGGTCTTGCACATATTAAATATGTTCTACAGTTACAAAATAATCACTCTATCAACGTATATCATTACCAATATTTAAAACGTAATTTTGACGAGATAAAAATCTCAACACTTTTTTCCATTGATATACGACTCCCACAATTACACTTGTTAACGAATTTATCTCAATTGACATCTAACTGACCAGTGTTTTCTGTATACATAAAAAAAAAAACAAGTACCACTCTACTGCATACCACACAACCTTGAGTGATCAAAATATATGTTCATGATAGCAGAGTTCAGAACTTCAAATGTTGTTAATAGCCCATTGGCGTTGTTTGCCGAAGTTACCGTATATATATATATATATATATATATATATATATATATATATATATATATATATATATATATATATAAGTAAAATTACCTTGATAAGGTACTAGTTAGAGTAGTTTAGCACACATGACTCGGTTTTCTCCTACCTTTTATTATTAGATTCTTGTTATATACATCATACACACAGTTACTATAAGTATGATCTTAAAATCAATACAAAGCTCACTATATAGTTTGGGGGGAAAAATGTGTCCGTAGGCCCAGGCAAGTCAAGTGGAAGTGGTTTAGGAATTTCCAGTGCACCAGGCAAGCAAAGATAGGTTATTTTTTCGCAGAGCTCCAGGTATCTAAGCGAGCAGGAAAATTAACTCCAGGTAAGCTAGGTGCTTACTGGTAGGATTCTCTCAGAGTTTCATGCAAGCTACGAGAGAGGTTGAGTTTTTACAAACCTCCAAGCATGTTAAGTGGGAAGGAGTCCTGAAAGCTTCAGGCAAGGTAAAAGGCTTCGGTTAGGTTAGACCTCTCAAAGCTCCAGGCAAGCTAAGAGAGGGGATTTGGCTAGCCGAAACTGATGTCGGTGGAAACGTTGCATGGTGTTTTATATCTTCTTCTAAAACGGTGGAGCTTTTGTTCCTCTTCTGTTGCATGACCAAATGACGGCGATGTTCTCTGTGTCTGTTTTTTGTTGTAGTCGTACTAGAAGAGCAGGTGTTATATAATTAAGAAGTACATGTTGATGTTTACAAAACTAAACCACGTGTAGGATATTACATCTCCAGGCCAGTTTAAGAATGACAAAGGGATAATTTTTATGTAAAATTGCACTGGTGATGAGCAATGAATCCTGGAACGTACGAAAGATGCTGCAAAAAATATTATTGTACTAAACGCTAAACATAAGCACTGGTGAGGACTTACATTGGTATGATAAAAGGAGAATTGCAAGAGAAGAAGCGTGAAACAGTTAGTCATCTACCCAAGGCAGAATCTGTGACACTCACTTTATTTACCTCAAAGGACAGTCTGTTTGAATCTTGGCGTAAATAATTAATACGAATACATTAATTTGCTCATGGTGACATGCGAAATGTTTGATTTTTTTTTTCGGAAACACCTTGTAGCAAAGGTTCGAAAAGGAGCATTTCCGTGGGTTGCGTTTGCTATTAATTTGGTAGGTATTTTGGTAAGTTTGCCAACTTAGAGGTCGATTATAGAGTTTATGGTTTGGTTGTTCACCATACATAGGTAAAGAGGAGCTAGTAACGGTAGGTTGATGTAATTTACTAATAGGCAGAGGTAGGGTGTTAGATGGTAGTATACATATGGAGCAGGGTGCGAAATCCCGGGGGGACGGGAGGGATTTCCCCCCACCAAAAATTTTACACTTGCTTTTCCCCCTCACCAAAATCTGTAAGGGGGGACACCTTAATAGCAAAATATAAGTAGGTCTATAAAGAAAATTTTCAGACAAACAATAATTTTAAATGCATGCTGTTTTAAAAAACGTAGTTTATTTGTAAAAGGATCAGGTGTTTAACTTTTTCGGTTGTTCGGTTGTTGACGAGATGAAGGCCTTTTTTCTCTAGCGTACCAGTTGCATGCAAAATTGGTAAAATTTCTCAAACAAACAGATTGTTTTTCAATTTCAGTGGACGAACCTACAAACAGGTTTGCGGATAAGCACTTGCTGTTATATGAACATATGTGGACGAAGAAAATAAACCTTGTTATAGTTTTTATAAATTAGTGCCTGTAGAAAATGCCGATGCAAAATCTCTTAAAGAGAAAATTATTCAAGCATTTTCCGAAGATGGCATAGATATTTTTAATCTTAAAGAAAAACTGGTTGGATTTAGTTCGGATGGGGATGGGAGAAACGAAGGTGTTGCTGCTCAAATTAGAAGAAATGTCAACCCGTGCCTAATTAGCGTACACTGCATGGCACATCGAATTGATCTTGTTTCTGAAAGAGTTTTTGGTGTTGCGAATGCTGTTCACAACTTTGCATGTTTGTTAGGCGATCTTTACCAGGTGTTCAGTAAGTCATCTACAGCTGCAACACTTAAAAGTATCACGACAGTCACAGATGCCGCAGGACAAAAATTTGAACGATTACAGTGGTTCGGATTTCACCTTAAACTGTAAGTCTACATTTCATAGTCTCGCTGCTGAAAAGGGTCATTAAACTTAAATCAGCAAATCAATCGTATTATAGTGTTTGTGCTTTTATTTTCTAAAGTTTGACGTCCTATGAATATTCACCACGGCTAAGGAAGACGGTAATGATGAGGATAGTGGAAGGAAGCGAGAGGACCCAGAGAAAACCCCCACACAATTGTTTGTATACCACAAGCAGAATTTGGCGCGAGCTAGGATCCAGCCTACCACTGAGGCAACACGGCTTTTTGTTGTCTATCAAGTATTTGTATTGAAATAATTATTTATAATAATATATTCTTGCTAATAAGACAATATAGATACATAGTATTATTTAGACTTACAAAGGTGACCGTATATCTGAACGACCAAACTGAAACACTACGTACGTAGCGAAGAAACGAGAATTTCATAAATAATAATAAAAACTATACTCTGACTCTACAGCTCATGAGGATCTATGGCTTGCCAGGTGGAGCGCTTCAAGTTAGTAGTTCTTATGCTTGGTTAGGACATCGGTTCTCAGGGACTATTATTTCTGACTTATAAATCTCTACTGTTATTTTCGCGAATGCAATCTTCAATATAATGGTAAACACAAGGGTACTGTGCTCTCACTAGAGTCTAACCCTGGACCATACGCACCGAAGTGTATATTAAATGCATTAGATAAGTTACCAATTTTGGTTAAATGAATAAATAACATTAAAGTATTTTTAAATAACAATTACGACTAGTTTGAACATTTATTATTATTATTATTAATAATAATAATAATAATAATAATAATAATAATAATCCATTAATATTTCAGTTTTTTGGAGGCTCCACGAAGCATTAGTGTGGATCGCTGAACTTCTTCTCCCCACCATTTTCAAATGATTTCGCACCCTGATATGGAGTAAATCGCATATGAATTTTACATACTTTATTCCTTTTATAAGATCTTGCGCGGAATCTAATTAGTGAAGAGTGAGTCCCGGGTCTGTCTGGGTTACAGGGTAAGACCAGATATGAGAAGTGAAACATAGACCCCGACGACCTGCACGAAAATCGTAACCCTAGTGACTAAAGAGACTCAGTGACTCATGGCTTATTAAATCACTGCTTCATACTCATCGAAAAGTAGGACTTGTTTAGGTACATTAGGGTAAGGTAGGATAGAGTACAGTAAAGAAGGGAAGGGAAAAGTAAAGTAGAGTATGAAAGCGTTAAGTTAGGATAATTTTATTAAGATAAGTCTGGACCATTTCTGTGAAAATTAACCCAGTGACATTTCTGCTGTCTACTTAAGGATACCAACTAGAGCGGTCATTGTGAAGTTCAACCCAGTCATCTTCCATCCTGCATACAAAGTAAATAAATCCCCTTATTAATTTGTTATTCCTTGGCAAAGCTGGTGAAACCACTTGTCGCACTGTAAACATTGATTCTAATTTTCACCGTATACATCATCTTCTTAAACACCAGAACAAGAACATTGACGATAATATTGGGTGTCCCTCTACATGCATCAATAATTACTTTAGAGCAGAAAGGAATAAAACGAATCGTGCTTCCTGATCTCTTTCATTTTTACCCTTTCTCACTTGATGATGAGAGCAATCTGAACATCTTGTTAAATTATGTACACCTACTGCTTGTACGCAACATTCATTCTGGCGCTCAGCAGTACTTGGCTGTGCAGGATTAAAAAAAATGTTTTATCTGGTGCTTATTCACGTTACCGCATTAAAACCATAGGCATAATTGAAACGCATAACCTCACAATTGTTATCACTTCAGTGATAATGCAACTTCAAATTTATTACTGATAGTTAAGTGAAAATATTAAGGAAATAAGTACACAACTTAAGGATTTGTTTCAGAACCTGTAACAACATAATGTTAAATGTATGTGGACTAAAACATTAGTTTCTTCATTTATTTTTAAACTTACTCCGCCCACAAATTCATCCAAGCACGAAACTATACACTCGAAAACAAACAGACTGTTCTTCGGAATTTGCATTACAGCGATAATAACGTAATCTATTGAATTAGTTCCTTCAACATTCACCAGAGTCCAGTTATCATATCACGGTGACATTACATTAGCTAAACGCACCTGCTTTCTACCAGAATTCATTTGTCTCGTCTCGTTGTCAAGATATGTTTATAATCATCAACTGTGTAATTATCGCAAAATTATCTGAGTCACTAAACTGCCCAAGTTTACATTTATATATGCATATGCACATTTGTAAGTATTTTTATGTCTTCTGAAGCAATAATTTGTTAATACCCTGCCTTGGTTACAATAAATGCACAATAGACAATGACAATTCTTGTCATACTGATAAAAGATATGCATAAAAGATGAAAGGAAAACAATCCTTTAAAAATTAGGATGTGCAAACTAAGCAAAAACAGAAATATTTTGAACAAGTATTGCAGTTATTTTGGAGTTTGTCTGCATTTATGAATCATGTCTAAAATGGCGTCGTGAAATTGTATAAATTGTTTTCTGGGTAAAGTGAAGGGTTCAACGTGGTTTTTGTACTGGTCTGTCAACGATATTTGAAAGAAGCACATTAAAGAGAGAAGATAGAAAATACAATTTTACTTTCGTGATCTTTACATAAATTGAATGAAAGAACAAGAATTGCTTTTCCTAGTCGAGATCAGAAACCAAACACAAGTAATAATAGATCAACACAATGATTACAGAAGAGCACCTCCTTCTCTCTCTTAGTTTTAACATCTCAGCTATTCATCACTATGAGAAAACAAGAAGAAATTTCTTTCCTTGGAGCTTGCACATCTGATCAACCTCTTTGCTACCTTAGCCTCTCTGTTTCTCAGGATCTCCTTGTCTTTCCAAAAAGGAGGATATTAGTTCCTCCAAGGCTTCTTAGTTGGGGAAGTTGGGAAGAGACAAAAAATACTTCCCAGAAAACGTTGTGAAGAAGAAACACAAGCGTGTCAACAAAAGAGGCTGATGAATTCCCAGGCGTGGCAGTAGTAGACGCAAGACGAGCGAACTGTCATTGTGACGCAAACCAAATTGTAAGAATGTTTTGTTGCTAATATTCTCTTGCCATTTTACAGAGAAAGAAAGAGAAGTAGAGGCAGGAGAAGGTTGAACATATGAAATAATGCAGTTTTCATATTTTCGTGTGTATCATTTTTATTGCATCTTGAGAGTTGATTTTCAATTTTTACAGATAAATATATACTGGCTTGTATTTCATAAGGGCTCGTAGGAATGAAACAAGCTGATATTTTGGCATTAAAACAATAAAAAAAAACAAAATATTTAAATGAAGCAATCCATTCTTCTTCCAAGACAAATTTTTTACATTACAAAATCGGAAGTTTCATTGTAGCATTTATACATAAACTTTTTCTTTGCAGACGGTTATCCCAACAATTTGGCAATGAAGATTTTTTTTTATTATTATAATCGATTTGACAAATAGCACTTGTGTCATTGTTAGGAGTATGTGTGTCACTGTTAGCACGATACTAACTGTAATACATGCAATTTGGTAGTTAGTAAGATTTGTTTTATATATATAATTCGCAAATAAATTAACATTCTTTTTCCAGCAGAATAAAAGCTATCAAATTGATATTGCAGAGAAACGACATATCTTTCAGAATCATACGCAATAGTTTCTTTCTCGGTTTTCTCAAAATCTACGCACGAAAATTTATCCTCCATCGTGCCATTTTTCTCACCTCTATGTCATCTACTATAAAATGGTATAAATCTTGTCCCATAAGGAACACAACTTTTGAAATGACTGCCTTTATGTTCCAGTAAGTTGGCAACACTGTACGTTACTCGATTTCCATCTGTTGTATTTGTGCTTAGTAGTCACAGAGCGCCGAATAGCGCATTGATCGTCATCTGCTTCCTGTTCGGGTAGAAATGAAGCGCTTCACCACGGAACACCGTGTTGTCATACAGTGCAAGAATTTTGTAGAAAAAAATGATTCATACAAGCAACGAACTTTGTAGAGTTGCAGTACTTGACCTCCTTATCAGCATGTTAAAAGTCCCCTAAAATTAACCTTGAGCTTTGGCTGCCATATTGGAAAATGGCCGCCGATTTTGAGTTTTTCGATGGTAAGTCCAAAATTAGCAGAAATAAACTATAAAGAGTAATGATATGTAGAGAATAAAAATTTGAAAAAAAAAACACATTTTGGTGTGTAACACATCTTTCTAGCTTTATTCGTTCATGAGATATGAAGTTTTATGTTATGGGAACTTTTCTTTTTTGCAGATATTATTGTTTCTCTGGCAGAATTCGATCATTATAAATTGCATAATTACTCAAATTGTACATTGAAATGATTTTAGTACTCTATAACTGAACGGAAGAACGAAGTTACCCCTCTTTCTTCAATGAACTCAGGAAAAAAATCCGAGGCAATAATATAGTTATTAATATCCAAGAATTATAAAATCATTTATATTGTAAAAAGAAATGATCAGTTGAAAGATCATTTCCGATATGGGCTTTCCCGAAAATCATCTTCATTATTTGGTAACAGCAACTCATCTTTAGTTTCAGCTTTTAAAAGTGAAGAAAGCAACTTCAAAGTACCAACGAATGCTGTTCATATTTTAGATGGTGGACACAAGCTGCATTCTATTGCACGGCCAAGACCAGCGATATACGGTGATATTCTTGATTGCTACACGCCGTACATTATATCCTATTACGGTGAAAATTGCATCGTTGCTTTGATGGATATCCTGAACAGCCAACGACTAAAGATATCTAGGAACAAAGAAGAACAGTATGTACAAAGTCGACGACAATCCACTTTCAAGAAAACTCAGATACGACTTGTACTCAAGCTGAACTTTTAGGTAATCGTAATAATAAGTTGCCTTAGTTAACGCCTTGGTAGCTCGTTGTTTGAAGTATAATGTGAAGGTACGACAAGCAGAAGCTAATGCCGCTATTTCAATCGTTAATGAAGGCTTCGAAAATGCAAAATCTCAAGTGCCTGTTGTTGTTGTCGGTCACTACATTAATCTTCTGATTTTATTAACAGCATAAACACGGAAAAATGTGATTTTCGGTTTCTAAGGCCTGCCTCTGGGACTAAGAAACAGAAAATTATATTTAATATTTATCGGCAACAGTTTTATCTGAAGAAGAAATATGTGATGTACTGTTGCTTTTGCATCCATCAACAGGTTGTGATTCAACCTCGGCTATATATCGAAAGGGTAAACTTCAAGTCATGCGTCTTCTCCAGACAGATAAAGATTTGAGGACATCAGTTTTAGTGTTCAATGATCCATTGTCTACCAAAGTAGCAAAATCAGAGGCTGGCGAAACATTTCTGCTTCGACCATCGGCACAAATCTGCCTTAACATTAGGGGGAAGGGGAGGGGTAAGACCGTTCCCGTAATTTTTATTTTTAAGAGATGTTCAAAATATTTATGAGGTTGAGAAATAATGCTGTTGAGGATCAGGGGACCATAGATGTCTTCGACATTGGGAAGCGTGTAGATTTGAGGCTTATTTTGGGGGGACATCAATTTCATCTCACTTTCTTTTGTGGCAGTCGGACTCAAATCATCACATTTCTCCCCCCCCAAAAAAAAAAACACATTTCAAACCGGATTATTGGGAGACAGTCAGCTGTTATAAGATTGGAGGGGACATGCCTCCCTCATCCCCAGGAATTTGCACCACTGGCTACAACTCTATGGTGTTAAGAAATGCAAGAGCCTTGATGAGTATCGTTATTATGGGTAGAATTTTATCATCGGTAAACAAACATTAAGTTCCAGGTTTGATCTCGCAGTGCTACTCTCAACAGGTGCAGCCACAAAGCAACATTATTTCGTGTATATTATCAGGTGTAGCATTGGAAGTGAAATTCATTACGCCTACAAATTGGGAATGGACACAATCTAACAACAAATTGATGCTGGTTTGCTCAGACTTGGAACCTGCTCTTTCTGATTTATCACACATTTTATCGTGTGAGTGTAAAAATAATTCTATGAATAATTGTGATTGTTTCCATGTTGGACTACCTTGTTCTCCCATGTGTGATAACTACCCAGATGTTCCTACTTCGCAAGAAAATGAGAATGAATTATATACATTTAATATTAAAATTACATAGATGAAAGAACAAACTTTAGAACATATTTTTAATTATAATAAATTTTTGTATTATAATGTATTTTAGCATACATTATAATACAAAAAATGTAGTTTCACCTTTGAAAATAATATAAACACTGCACAAATGTTAAGTATGTTACAGATTTGTTAAGAAAAACGAATTATGCTCAATAGACAGTTATGACTACTACAAAGTAATTATATTTGTTGTAAACGTTATGCATCGAAACTTGATTTGCAAGTGTTATTGCTCTGTAATTTACAAGCCACTGATAGAAACATATAAACATATTATACACCAAATTATGTATTTTTATCCTCTTCATTTTAATGCATAATTTGAAAAAAAAAATGAAATGAAATCTTTAACGTCCCACGGTTATGCCGGTTACGCTAAAGGAGACGGTGATAATGAGAAATGAGTGAAATGGTGGAATGAAGAAAGTGGGAGGAAACGGGAGAACCCCGAGAAAACCCACGAGCACGGTGTTTCTCCACCACAAAGTCCACACGGCGCGAGCTGGGATCGAACCAGGGACCCCAAGCACCGGAGGTAAACGCTCTACCACTGAGCCACCATGCCCCCCTAATGCATAATTTGAGTAAGAATTCAATCTGTATTGTTCGAATTCTGCCAGAGGAACTGTACTATCTGCACAACATAACAAAGTTACCATAACCTAAAATTTCATATCTCCTGAACGAATAGAGCTAAAGAGAGGTGTTATATACCAAAATGTATGTTGTTTTCTTCTCTACGTATAATCACTGTTTATAATTTACACTATCTCTGTTCATTTTAAAGTTATCGGCGAAAAACTGAAAATCAGCAGCCATTTTCCAAATTGGCGGCCGAAGCTCATGGTCAATCTTAGGGGACTTATAGTATGTTGATAAGGAGGTAAAGTACTGCAACTGTGCAAAGTTCCCTGCTTGTATATTTTTTTAATATACAAACCATTAATTTTGACCTAAAATTCCTGCACTAATAGTGAAACTTATTGCAAATTTGGTGAATGTTGTACGAAGACTGTTCGCAAACTCATGTAACGATCATGCACTATTCAACGCTCCGTGACTACTAACCACACAGGCAACAGATGGAAATCGCATAACTTTCAGTGCTGCCAACCTATTAGAACAGAAATGACGGACATTTCCAAAGTTGCGGTCTTTACCGGGCACACATATATCATACTTTGGACAATACAACAAAAAGTTAAAGTTAATTGTAATTTTGGACTATATATCATTAACCATACCATGCATTATTTTGTGTTAGACTCGTAATGAAAAGTTAGATAAGAATATACTTTAGAATCAGTTTCATCTTAATACATCGCAATTATCTTGTACAACACAAATGTTTAAGTTTACTAGCAAATTCGTTTTTTTTTCTTTCTTGATTTTCCTGAAGGCTAAGCATAGACTTTTACAGTCCCCCACAGCTTTGTTCAGCTTAATGAGATCTATCAATTGTTACATGCTTCAGGCTTAAACACTTTTTCTCATTAAATTCTATATATAGTTAACTTCAACAGCATTCTCTGTTCATATTCGACAACACTTTTATGCAGAGAAAAGGAAATTCGAGACAACTTGCGGAAATATGGTAAATTCTGCATCACAGTGGTGCAAACGGATTACATATTTTTATTTCTCCTTAACTATAACGCACAAACTAACGAAATTTGGAATAAAGATGCATACTGATAAATAAACTAAGAATGTTATCTTCATTTGCACAAATGCTAGTAATTTATTTTGGATAGTATATTAAGTGTTGTCATAAAGTTAAGGGTGCACAAAGAGGGTCCACCGTATCCTCACCCTAACTCAACATACATTTGTAAACTTTCTCAATAACACTAGAACTGTTTGTTAGGGAAACGATTGAATTATCAGGAAAATAATTTGATCTTACATTTCATCTGTACTCTTTCTCTTATAAAAATAATGTAGTTCTTTTTTTTTTCTGAAAATATGGGTGGAAGTATTTTACACTCACTTATCGTCTTTTCGGTTGCAGAATAATGCCCGTTCAATACTACACAGACGTAGTGGTTTGTAGAATTAGACTTGGCCAAAGCTTGGACATCTCCCAACAAAAGAGAAAAAAAAATGGGTATGCCAATGCTTGCAGTACATTTTATAATGTATTTTACACATTTCAATGAAATTTTTGGGTCATTATTTATGATAGATGTGATTGTTAAAAGGTGTATTTACTCATTTTTTTTATTAATGTCCGCTACCGATATACACTTTCCTTTAGAATTTTAAGCCGTGAAAAAACAAAATTGGAAAGTAAGTGCATAAGATCATCACTTCCATTAGCTCAAAAAATACCACTAAAAGAGACAGTAGCGAACATTATTTCTCTTCACGTCCAAAGAAATATTAAACACAAGTGCAAATTATTTAAAGTAAGGTTATTGCAATCAAAAATATACGATGTTGAGAGAATAAGGGGTTAATTTCTAATTACTAAAGTTGTGGGGAAAAGGGGTGCATAGTGTGTACGGTGCTATTATAAGTGCGTGGAAAAGAGAACACTTTTTGTTACATTATAAGAGCTATATACAATATGGGCGTAAATATCTTATGGACTAAAAGAAGAAGTAGAGATTTTAAATATGAAATATATCCAGAACGGCCAAAAGTGGTTTTGAATCATTTGTGCATTGAGCGCTCCCCCCGCATATATATATATATATATATATATATATATATATATATATATATAAAAGACTATTTCAGTTTAGCGTTTCTTGCAGCAACGAGGCTATATGAAACGTGGACCTACAATTTAACGTGGGATCGAACCATATGAACTCTCCCCGGAAATCGAGCCCAGATCTCCCGCGCAAAAGGCGCGTACGCTAACCACTTAACCACGAGGAAGCTCATATATATATATACTACACATACTACATGTGTAAATGCTTTTAAAAATATATGCATAGTGTAAGCGTGTTTTTGAACGTTTAAACGTGTTTTAAACAATTAGAATGTATGTTGAAGTTTTCAAAAACGTTTTTAAATTTTAGTTTTAGTAGGGTTTTTTTTTTTACTATGTAGCGCAATTTTAGAGACAAAAACTAATTATTTTATTTGAGTATAACACTAAGCATAATAAACTATTGTGTTGCTGCATTTCTTTCCCAATACATATTGAAAGTAAACTATTTGAACATATGCATAAATGTAGATGCAGTGAGCGAGTGAGAAAGTTATGTAGATAAAGATAGATTGTAAACAAGGAAATACTAACTGATCGGCCAGTAGACGCAAAAGCAGACCGTTTCAGATATTGAAGTCATAAAGGGTTTGCTTTAGGTAAGGGGAAAAAGAATGGAGCAGAGTAGCAGAATAAAAGAACGAGAGGGATGCATCGAATCGTATCGAAGCAATTTAACGCTGATCGATCCACCCATCTCCAGAGGAAGAGGGCTTGCTGCAGGCTGGGTCGTCAGGGCAGTCCAGAGTACAGGGAATATCTACTGTTAATCAAAGTTATTGTACAGGGTATAAAATGAACCATTCTGAAAATGTTTTCTTCTGGTGCTGCTAAAAGTGATAGCTTCATTTATATTCGAATGATTGAGCTCTTGTTTATTATTATGTAGCAACAAAAGACAATGAAATACGCTATGGAAGTTCATACTGTTTCCAAAACTGCTAGATATTCTTCAGATTTACAATTGAAGCCTTTTCATGTATGTATTAATAGAAAGTGAATTACCAAAAGTCTTCTTTTAGCCAAGAAAGTTCTCTTTTTCTGGATTTAAAAAGGTCCGGGCGACTTTCTAGGGAAATTGTGAAAGTCCACAATACATAAGTAAATAAGTAATATGGATAAACAAATAATACTTAATGTTAATAATTGGTAAATTCAATAGCAATGTTCAGTTTTCAAGGAAATGCTGGACACCTAGTTCTAAATGCGAACGGAAGCAACGTAATATTTCCGTAATCCGTATTTTAAAAGTTTGGTAGTACAGAGTGGGCCATACTAATGGAGCACATTTAAATTGAATTTGTGGAGCGTGTTCAATACAACATTTATTACCAATATGTGGAACACATTGCCAAAGGACGGGAGTTTTGTATTTTGTTCAATGTTTGAAGATTATATCCCTTAGATGTAGGGAACTTGGACGAGAACATTCGTTGGCCCTATCATACTCAACATACGAGGGGCATTCAATAAGTAAAGAGACAAATTGCTATAGCTCAATAAAGATTTATTTCAATTTTTCAAAACTAAGGCTATTTTTCAATATAATCACCCTTTACAATTATGCATTTATTCCATCTTTCTTGCAGCTTCCTAATTCCCTTGGCGAAGAAATCTTTCGATTTACCCCGAAGCCACCTTTGCACCGCTGCATTAACTTCCTCATTGTTAGCAAATCTTTTTCCACGTAGGGCGTTTTTGAGTGGTCCAAACAGGTAAAAATCAGATGGGGCGAAGTCTGGGCTGTAGGCAGGATGAGGTAAGACTTCCCAACCCAATTCTTGAAGCTTATCTCGGGTCAGCTGGGCTGTATAAGGGCGGGCGTTATCGTGCTGAAGAATGACTCCTTTTGACAAGAGTCCACGGCGTTTGCTCCTGATAGCTGGTTTAACTTTGTGTTCTAGCATCTCAGAATAGTATAGGCTATTTATAGTTCGCTGATCTTCAAGGAAATCGCAATAGATTGGACCCTGTGAGTTCCAAAAGATGGTCAGCAGCACTTTACCAGCGGAAGGTTGAACCTTGAATTTTTTGCGAACTGGAGAGCTAGTGTGTTTCCACTCCATACTCTGCCTTTTGGTCTCAGGGTCGTAGTGATGGATCCAGGCCTCGTCGCAAGTCACTATTCTTTCAAAAAAAGCGTCTCCTTCAATCAAACTTCGTTGCGTTAAGGCTTGAAAAATGGAAAGCCTTGATTCTTTATGAGCGTCAGTAAGCTGTCTGGGAACCCATCTGGCACACGTTTTTCTGTACTTTAAAATGTTCCTAATGACATTGTGAACAGTTCCAACACTTACTTGAACTTCCTCAGCTATCATTTCAACAGTAATTCTTCTGTTATCACGAATAAGTCCGTCAATCCTCGATTCCAACGAAGAACCAGAAACTTCCACTGGACGTCCACATCGGGGTTCATCACCTACACTTGTTCGGCCACTTTTAAACCGATCAACCCACTTGTACACATTCGCACGGTTCATACAACTGTTACCGTACTGTCTCAACATTCGAGAAAAAAATTCACTTAGTTTTACACCTTCTGCGACTAAAAACCTAATGACTGAGCGCTGTTCTTCTAAGGTGCAATCTTCTAGAGGACTTGCCATGATGAATTGATATTTTTGAAGTTACGTTGACATAAAATTACGAAACAGCAGATCAGAGCATATCCCAAGGTTGCCAGCTAACACCCCTGAAACAAAAAAAAAAAAAAAAAAATTGATTAGTGTTAAAAATATAGACTTTGTCTATTTACTTATTGAATGATCCTCGTAGTTTGGCGCATGCTTTCGGAAGACATTACTGCATACATATACTGCATAACGCTACATATACTTATTTACCGAACTTCCAGGTAATACATTTTTAGGTAATTTCTGTGTCTATTGGAACGTATACAGTTTACATTAGAATTATTGAAAATGAACAACAATAATAAAAATAACAACGCCAATGTGAAAGAAAGTGAAATCTTCCAGCTATTAAATTTTCAAATATGATACTAAAATAAACCTTCGTCAAAATTTCATTTCTTTCTTATTTAGCCTTTAAGTAAGTAAAGATTGAAATGGTAGGTCCAAGGAAAGTATTCCCAAAATGTGTAGCAACACATACGTATCATCAGTGACTTTTATCCTATTCATTTTTATTAGCTTCTTACCCAAAATATAGAAAGTGTGATATTTATGAATACTTCACATGTGACAACGGTATTCTGAACTACTCTGAACTTTCTGGTACAAAGCCTGAAGGACTTAACAAACTAGTAGGCTATTATTTGGTTGGAGATTCGTGAACAGCACATCATGAATCCCATTGCGTTGCGTTGCTGGTCTTTCTAATGGAGTCCACTGCCTCTCTCATTCAAGTGGTTCACCAATTGTCCTCAAGTCGACGGATAAACGGTACAATTGCAACACAATCTAGTTTCCCCAAAGCATCGAAGTAGTGATCAGACCCATCACTGCTTCACTTCTGCGGTATCGAGGAAACCATTAGATTGTCACAGCTGAATTATTTGTTAACAACTATATATTATTTAAAGTTTAGAAAAAAGATCTGTCTATTATCATATGAACAGATATCTACTTAAGGTATTAACAGAGGTATTATTTGCTAGGCTTCATGGATTTTAGTGCACTTTAGATAAAAGCGCAAAAAACGAACACATAGTTATCGTGTTTTTTTTCTTTTAAGTGCTACTAATCAGAATTTCATATTTTGTAATATATGGCATTACAGTAACAAAAAAAAGCTGTTTTCGTAGATTTGGGAAAGTATCATTCTGCTTTCTATCACTGTAATGAAATAAACGTAAGTTGAAACCTTATCTAGGATTTCCGATTCATATATTTAATGCTTAATATTCGTACATATGGAATAAGGTTTGTAGCAAATACACAGTTAATTAAAAGAAAAAAATAAAAAGAATAGCATATTTCATACTTTGTTTCTTATGTATCACAGATTAGTAACTTAGGTTTATTGAATCAAATATTACAATTTTTTTTCAACCATCTGTTCCAAGGAACTGAAGAAGAGCGCGTCGTTGTAATTTAATGTTTGTCACAGCGCATAATTTGGCGCCCAGATTCTTAATTGGAACTTCGTGTATCGTGTTCAAAATTTACGTTATATTGGAGTGCGACATTTCAGTTTATATAGCGTAATTGATACTAAAGTAATCTATATTTCGACTTCCCCTTTTTTAATTCCACGAATCAAGCAGGCAGATAATAGTTCTCTTGCATAAAGACTAACCCCCATTCCTCGCTGTTTGATTAATGCTTGCTCATTCAAAACGCTAAAACATAACCAATATTCTTCAATAAACTCTAACGATAGAGTATGTATTTCACTAATTAACAAAGCAAGTTCATAAAGTTACATTTATGTTATTTTTTTTCTTTTTACTCAACAGTTTCAATTATAAGCAAATTAATTGTAACGGCCAGCACTCTTATTCATCAAACATAAAACTTGCATAGTTAGTAGTTATTAAAAATGTAGGTTTTATACGTATATCAACGTAAATGTTCTCAAGTACCATATTGTAGAAACGAACTTGTTCGAAGTCCATGATAATTAATCGTTCTATCATAGATATTTTTGCCATGAGAAAGAGAAAATGCTTCTTTCACGAAATAGAGATAATACGTTATTCTTAACCTATAATGTAGTAGTGACGATCTACTGGTTTCCGTAACATAGCAGCAGAAATTAAGCACTGACGAGTCTGATCAGTAGCTTGATGCATTACCGTTGATGAAACCAGATCGTGCACTAACTATTCATCCGTAGTTGTGAGGACAATTAGTGAACTACTTACAGTAGGGAATTCCCGTCAAGAGAAAAACAGCAACACAATGCGTTTGTGATAGACCGACCACGAATCTCCAACTAAAGAATAGTCAGTCTACTGGTAGGTTTAAGCCCTTCCTGGATTCGTTCCAGAGTATTTAGTTCACATCTGTTAGCATTATTTAGAACGAAGTCAAGTCGGGACAAATAAATCTACCAGTAGGCTATTTTTAGTCGTTGTTAGATATGTCTAAAACGTTCACAAATTTGAGACAGTATGTTTCTTAAACAGAATAGTAATGACTCATTTTTATTGTATCGTTTATTGAGGTATACTAATAATATGGTTTAAAAGTTGTGTCGGAGGAAGTATGCTATAGTCAGGGGAAAATAATCCAACGTGATAAGTTTCAGAACTCTGACTTTTTCCGTAGCAACGTTTAGAACCAGAGTTGCATTCTTCCAGACAGTTTGTTCCTATTTCACTAATATTGTATTAGTGATAAAATACTAATTCTGTATATTAATGGAACCAGTCAAATTTCAGTATTAGTGCATAATTATATAGTACGTTTATGGAGTCGCAAATTTGTACAAAGACTAATTATATGCAACTATATGCAGTGAGTTTCATGTTTATATATGCATATCAGAGAGATTATACATTTGTATTATTATTTGTATCAGTAAAAATGTTCATAGGTAGAGTCGTGATTTTAATTCATGGTTTCCAGAAATGTTTTGCGATCAAGAATAATCACATGAAACTCTATTTAGCAGCAAAGAAATGTTTTAAGGAGGGTTACGCAGTATTGTAAGTTCCAATCTCGCCTTTGCTGATGCAAACCTCCGGCACTATCAAACGTTCTCTTTTCTTGTTCGTTTCTACCATTTTATCATGTTTAACTAGTTCATAGCGATGCTGCTTATCCATTTGAGTGTCAATCCTTGTACAATTGAAAGCCTTTAACGGAAAAGTTGGATAATGATAATGTTGAGACTAGTCATGGCCCTCACCATTATAGAAATTACTTAAATAAGTGAATTCTGAGATATCCCGAAATCTTTTCCCATAATAAAGTAAGCATGACTCTTATGGCAATTTACCGCTTAATGAGCACAAAGTTAACCGCTTCGTAGAATTATAGTGACTACTTTGGAAATGCGCAATGTAGAATTTTGTTTTAGTTTTAATTTCGGTGAGTGGTAGCAGGTCTGACTTTTAAAATAATCTCACATTATCATGAAATTTAATGAACCATAATGACACAATTCTGCTTGGTCACTGTGGGAATTATGACCGATTGTGTGGGCGTTTTGACATTTCTTGATTGTGGGAGTTTTGACCTAGACCCGGTCACTCACACAATGGCTGGTTCATTTCTGTACAACACGTAAATTCCGAATTCGTAAGCGCTTAACAGCTAGCGTTCATTTCTTCCGTTGTGGACTTATTTGCATAGATTTATCTATAAGAAGTTATCGTCATCATCATAGGTCTTCAGTCATTATTGGCAAATCACTTGCCGCAACTAAGAAGCTTCCATGCTCTACGGTTTCTCGCTAATCTTTACTTATATTTTTCCTGCTTTCATAGCTTCCATTAATTGTAGTCTCCTTTACTTCCTCCCTCCTTTCCATGCCGCCATACCCTCTAACTTAGTACATCCCTCATGATGCAATTCCTTATTAATCAATGTCCCCACCAGCTTATCTTCCTCTTCTTAATAATATCTGAAATTGTTTGGTTCTCACCCACCATTTCGAACACTCTCTCATTGGTTTTCTGATCGACCCAGCAAGTTCTATCCATTGTTATCCATATCCATTGTTTTCCATAACCATATCTCTAAAACTTCAACTCATTTTTTGTGATTTTTTCGTAATGTCCATGTTTCTGACCAATACAGTACAAAACTCCACACAAAACATTTTATGAATATTTTTTCTCAACTTTTTATTCAAGGTCCCGCAAAATAGTACTTTCTTTCTCCTAAAGGCTCATATCGCCATTCCTATCCTTGTTTTTATTTCACATTCACACTTCACATCATCACTAATAATACTACCTGGGTATCGAGAACTAGTCACCTGTTCTATTTTCTCTCTTACTACTTCTAAATTTGACACTGACAGCTTAGTTCCAATTACCATGGCTTTTATCATTCTAACTTTTATTTCCATTCCATATTCTTCACAGACCTTCCTCAAGTTTTCTGACATCTTATTGATTTTCTCTTCAGATTTCGCAACAAGTGTCATGCCATCTGCAAATCTTATACATCTAATCATTCTACTTCCCACGGAAATGCCATCTTCATGATGTAGGCTCTTTATTTTAATATCTCTTCTAGATAGATATTAAATATTGTTGGCGAGATACAATATCCTTGTCAAACTTCCCTTCCATTTGCATTCTCTCTCATTTCATCCCCTATTCTGATACTTACTTGTTGGTCAGATATAAGTTTTTCACGAGCCTTCGATCTTTCCATTCGAATTCAACCCTTTTCTAGAACTTCCAACACATTTCAATTCATGTGGTCAAAAACCTTCTCTAGATCAATAAGTACAGCACACATCATTTTGCCTTTCTTCAAAAACCTTTTACCGATACCCTTAATAATTCAATTGCATCAGTTGTGTTTCCTTTCGGTTCATTTTTTTATTTGTTGTTCCATAAAACTGTTTTTATACTCCATGAGATATGACGTTAATAGTTATATAATTCTCACATCTCTCTGAGTTAAATTTCTTAGTAATTGGTATCATGATCGTCTTCAGTATGTATTTTGGCAAATTTCCTGTTCCATATATTACATTGCAGAGTCTGATAAATTCTTTCTTGCCTTTGTTTTCGATATTTTTAATGAATTCGTTTGGTATATTACATTCCGATTGCCTTTCCATTCCCAATGTCGGATATTGCTTTTGCAAGGTCTTCTCTAAGAATAATAAACCCTTTATCATCATCTCGTACTTCATTTTCTATATCAACATCTAGGCACATAGTCTATCCCTACTCTCATATAAGTCCTCAACATAATATATCCATTTTGGTAAGACCTAACTTATCTCGCTGGCTGCCTCTCCATTTTTGTTCCATACGTTTCACCTCCTTGTACATTTAATCATTCTTTCCAACTCTTTCTTTCTAATTATTCTATACTTTCTCACTTTCTTTTGTAAAACTCTTACCTTGTTCATTATGTTTCCCTTCGCACTCGTTGTTTAACTAAGTGTACATATTCCTAAGCACTTTTGTATCAATCACTTTCCACGTCTTACTTTCCCTCATTATCTGCAACATCTACCCTGTAACCTATGGTTTCTTATCCAATTTGTGTTCATGACAATCTACTAGTTATTCTGCAGCCTGCTGCATGCAAAGTCTAATATAGCCCATCGTCTGTTACTACCCGCAGATACCCTTTCCTCGTCTGAACATTTTTCTTCAAATTTTTCAACGAAAAGATTTATTACTTCATCATTTTTCAACTTTTCAGTATTCAGCATATTGTTCCTTATTTTTCTTCCGTCTATATTTTTCAGTTGAATATCCACTTCGACCAGCACAAGGTTATGATCAGAGAAATGTCAGGATTTTCTCGTTGTTCAGGCTATTCTGATACCTGCCCGGAATCATAACATAGTCTATTTGAAATCTTCGGCCGTTTATTGGGGATTTATATCTTATCTTGTGCTGATTGAACCAACTGTTCTCAATTATTAGTGAATTCTGTCTAGAGAAATTAATAGTCTCTCTCCCCTTTCATTTCTTTTGCCTAAACCATATTTACCTACGACGCTACCTTACTTTTTTCTTCCAAAACTTCATTGAAATCTCTCGTACAATTGCACATGCACTTCGATTCTTTCTGTTTATAATTTCTTTTTTTAAAAATAATTTTCCTCTACTTCTTCAGCTGTATGCGAAGTCGTCGGTGCACATTGCCAGATCCTTCTTTCTTTCCTTCCAGTCTTAACATTATAATTCTTTCATAAACAAATTCTACTTTTACTACCTTCTTTTTTAATCGCTTACCAAGAATTATTCCAACATCATTATGATTCCCCTTTTCATTACCTGTATAAAACATTCTATATTCTTCGCTGTTCAACACCACATTACCTTCCTATCTAACTTAACAAACTCCTATCAAGTGTATATTATTTTTTCATTTCCTCTTTAGGATTTCCTAAGTTCCATGTCTCTAGAGTATTTAAGTCCCGATTTTTTCAAGAAAGTGATGCATTATGGGAGTGTTATATCGAAAGGAGAACTAATTGCTTTGTTCTTTAGCAAATTTAAAATAAATAAATTGAACTCTATGAAGCGTTAAATTCCACTATGCCCAATACACTGTCTTAAACAGGTCAAAGACACAGCTTCCACCTTCTTCACTATTTTCGTATATATTTGCTTTTATTTGGATGAAAGCACTTATCTTACCACTGAGAATAATTAAATGTTGAAACTGAATGCTGTTGCACCCTTGCGGAGCAGAAAATACGTTGTTTGCTTGTAACAAGGGAAAGAATGGATTCATTTCCATAGAAAGTACATTTTTTAAAACAATATAAATCTTACTTACAGAAGTGGAAAACAAAGGTAACCGACTCTTCCGTCTTTTCCATGGAGGAATCGCCATTGATGTCTGGTCATCTATAAGAGTTCGCCCTTCCATCACCAGTTGTGATCTATCTGACGATCAGCACACTTGACGATTGCTCGACAGCGCACTTTCCACTAAACAATATTTATTTATAGCTGTACAAATGATATATTTTCTACTTCTATTGGGAGCTTTTTCTCAAATTCTTTATACTGTGCGCCGCCTTAGCGAAAAAAGTGTTGTTTCATAGATGCAAAGGTACAACAGTCCATTAATCTGGCATCTGGACTCTTCACTTGGATGTCGATTAAGGAAATACCACAATCCCGGTGCCACATTTGACCCGTTTGTAGAATACCAGATCCGATGTCTTGTCCTGACGTAGTTTCATTCGCTTTGTGTCCACTGCACATAATGTGGATGTTTCATTGTAAATATTGTCGAGACATTCTTGTAATACACGTATTTAATTTTTGCAACGCTACGTAGCTTTATTCTCCTCTATAGCAAAATCAAACTATAACTGTGGAATCGCGTGGATAATTTTAAGTTCACTTCGTCCTTTCGTATAAACATTTATGTACGTAATTGCTCAAAGATGTCTATAATTGACCAGATATATTCGCGCCTCGTCTACGGTGACTACAAACTTCCACCAATCTTCCGCCAGGAGTCATTTGTACAGCATTTTGTATTTGGTTTTCTTTTGTGCAACATGGCTCTCCTCCAGTGCATAGGTCATATTCACCTTATAGGCCAGATTGAGACGTAAGTTTTTTGTGAATAGCATGGTGCATTTTTGACTGAGACACACGGAACCATATGACCATGCAGCACTATGTCAGTGGTTCATCCAACGCCATCAATGCTTTAATTCCTTGTAATGCCGCTGATTCCAGCTTTCCTGTGTCCGTTTCAGGAGTGTTTTGGTTAGTGATACACAGTTTGGGAATGGTCGCGTTGCATATTGTCGAACTATAGTATTCACAATTTAGCGTCCAATAGCAAACCGATGTTCGTAGCAATATTTAACTATGCTGAAACAACTGAAGTGTGCATCGAATAGTGTTACCAGATGCAATGTGATCTGCATCTGCTTTGCTACCAGACGCACCACACACCACTTAGTATTGTCTTAACGGTATAAAGTGCACGTATCTGCACTGTGCTTGTATCAATTTGTGTTCTTTGCGTTTGCACTAATGGAAGTCTTTGTATATAAACTCGAAAACATACACATACACATTTGCATATACTCTTGCCCATTTCAACAGCATAAAATTGAAGGCATTATTATTATTATTATTATTATTATTATTATTATTATTATTATTATTATTATTATTATTATTATTATTATTATTATTATTATTATTATTATTGTTATTATTATTATATAAAAATATATTTAAAAATTTATGTAAGCTTTGCAACTACTAAAACTTATTCCGCAAATGATATAAAAAACGCATTTCTTCAATAGTATACAGCTTTTGACATCGATATAGAATATTCAAATATCATTTGGATTATGAAAAATGAGACTTATGCAAACAAAATATAATTCCGTATATTTTAAAACCTTCTAAAACAAAATTAGCAGGCGAGTCTCATTGTTTCGTGTTTCAATCGCATTGAAATTAAAATGCAAATATATGTACTTTCCTGATTTTTGGTTAGAACAATGCGTATCAATTGTAAAGATGTTGAATTGTTTTTAAATATAGATGTGGTAAAGCCGTAAGTGCTGTTTTCGTTATGTAGATAGACATTTTTGAGAGTTTCTTGTATTGGTGCAAAACAGTTCACCAGTGCCTAAGAAATCAGCAAGAACTCTTGTATTGTTCTACCTTAACAGTATTTTTCGATTGGACCTACAATAATTGGTTTGTAGTGTAACTCAATGTACCTCAGAAAGTGAGTAGTAGAGTAAACGAAGATAAAACGCTGATAAACTTCAGCGTATTTGTTTTATCCTGAATTCCTCGGAGAGAAAGCAGTCATGTGTCAGCTTTCTGCTTGTATTTGCATTCCAGTCAGAGAAACCTTCTCCTTCTTCCCTTGTCGCAGCACTAGCGCTCTGAATCAACAATCGAAAGAGGTCGTCCTCTCCGGGAACTTGCCCAGCATAAAAAAAACTTAATCCTATATAACGTAGATAACAAAATTAAAGAAGAGGAGACTTTTAACACTGTAGTGGAAAGAGCATTGAAATTCTGGAAGAGACCTTTGTTTTTGCCTTGTCCTCGCCTTAGTCCAAGCTATTATCTCCTTCCTAAAAATACCTAAGTTTGAGAATTTTCTTAGAAAGAGCCTCCATAAATAAACGTCAACAGAATAAAAGTGGTTCTTTTATGGTAAATTGTTGATTCAACGTGTCAGGAAGTTTCTACTAGAAATGGGATGTTGGACCAGTAACAAATTATAAGAATAGTGCGTTCTTATAAGATACTCCACTAAAACATTCACAAAGAAGTTCCGAGTTTAATGGAAAATTCGATCATATCCTGACTTAAGTAACACGTTTTGAAAATGTCTTTTGTGTTGTGTGAGTTTGTATGTTACTGTAAAATCAGTTACAAATCTTAAATCGGTCCAACTTTTATGCTGCCTGCTTACTTCCCAGCTAATATTTATTTTGTGCGGGGAAGGTCTGGCGAATTGTTTGTAATTATAAAACATTTTAAATGTGAGAAATATTAGTATGAGCTCATCCTGTGCACTTATGATATACGAGGCTTGTTTTTTTAATGCAAATACCATTTTGAAATTCAGCCACGGAAACGGTGCGGTCGGACTTACGCGCATGTGCACTGTGCATCTGCTCGCAAGCCAGACGTTATTGTGGAAACATTCGACCCTCTTTACGTTTGTTTGTAAGTAGTTAAAATGTCTCAGCCGATTGTTAAAATACGTGTTGTGATGCGTTTTCTTAATGCCAAAGGCTTGAAAGCAGCTGAAATACATCGCCAAATTAGTGAAGTGCATGAAGAAAACAATATGAGCGATGGAATGGAACAGAAGTGTATTAGTTTTTAAAGATGGCCGCGGGAATGTTCATTTTGAGGAATGAAGTGGGCAACCTTCGGTCACCACTGAAGATTTGGTGCAGAAAATTGACGAAAAACACAGTCTCTAGCTGGTACCCACTGATTACTACATGTTCCTGCATTTGAGTAAGCATCTGGGTGGTCAGCATCACAACGATGACGATCATATAAAAACGGCCGTGTTACAGGGGTCATGAAATTCACATTGAAATGTATGGCCTCGTGAGATACAGAAGTACTTGTAGTACGATCTCAACTGAATGCTGACTAGAGACCGTACTACATTTAAAAAATGTAACGAACAGACACTGACAGTAGAATGGGCAGAAAAACGGAACAAAAGAAAGTGTTGGACTTTGTTCAACATCGGAGTGAATAGGAAATTCGTTATGTTGGAAGATGCTCGACATAGGATCGAAAAGGTTAATGAAAACTAATCACTAGAGGGTAGAACTGTTGGAGCAGTTTTGATAACACGTTTTTAGTAAATGAACAAATACTTTTCATGTCAACAAATATGTCCGTGATCAAATGTCTCAAGTTTCATCCAGTGTAAACCATGGATAGAAGAAACCTTAAAACCTACTATAAACAGTGAAGATAAGGATGTATTAGCGTATGTAAGTGAACAATTTAAATTAATGAATCATATGTGGTGTTAGTGAGAGTTAAGATTATTTTATTTTATTTCTAAAGCGCTACAATGATGACTACATTATTTTTTCCTTCATCTGATTTTGTTTTTCCTTTTAAAAATCAACCACAGGAATAGTATACATATACCATATTAAGCTATGTTGCTACTTTATAAGAATATTGTAGTTGTCATAAAAAAAAATCTGGCAACCCAATCTTTCTATATACTGTCTACACATTACAATTTTCTGAAAGCAAGAAAGATATTTCCACCCATGCAGCACTGCACTCTAGTAGACAAATAGTGAACCTCCTGATTAAAAACGTGTATTTTGGAGCATTTCCCCTCCCAGTGCAAAAGAATCCGTTGTTTCGGAAGCTGCGAAACTGTTTTTTTTTTATGCCAGCTGGAGGGCGATAGCAGGTAGCAAGCAAGACGACCCAGAAAGTTGCACAAGGTTTGACTCATTGAAAGGTAAAAATAAAAAAAATAAAAAAAAAAGTTGTATGACCCTTTCAAGTCTATGTTTACATGGAGAAATATTGTGTAGAGTTGCATTTTTTTTTAATGACAGCTACAAGATTCTTGTAAAGTGTCAACCTGGCTTTAAATAGACAAAGCTTATCCTATTTTGTCCAAACTTGATATATACTAATAGGTCTTGACGAGGTTAATATGCATATTGAGTACTATGGTGCGCAACCCTTGGTCTCTCCGAGTCATGAGCTACCAAACTTGTTGAGATTTGGGTTTAGACAAATTTGTGCAATAGAAACTTTCCTATGGCATCAAGAAAACTCATCTAATTTCGACCAAACTTGTCATGCATATCTTGTAAAGCTTTCTATGGATATGAAATATTATAGTGTGTAGACGTTTGGTTCCCAGATTATAGGGCATCGAATCTCACATTTGGACAGCAAAATTTTCGTGTATATATTATTGTTATCCAGAACAAGAATGCGTGGAACACAATTGCAATTAAAAGCTAATTTTGAGCATGAAAAATAAATAAAGAGATTGATTAGGTGTGTTGTAAATGTAACGTGCACTTATAACAAATATTTGTTTTAAAAGTTCAAAGAAAGACGAATTTCCTCCCCCATATGTTAATTTGGGTTGGATTCATGGATGAGTACATGTTTATGTAGCGCTTAATTTAATTACAGAGAAATTTAGATAATTATTTAGCTATCGTTCAACATTTCTGTACATTAGGAAAAGACTGTAGATAATATTTGGTCTATTTTCCAAACTGTTGCTTCTAATTATGCTTTTCTTTGTCGTAATTTCGAAAGCATTTCATGTTAATACACTTCGTTACGGCATTATGTGTTTTCTCTTTAAGAAAATGGTTTGGAATACCATACTTATTTCTTAACAGAAAAAAATCACACAAGCTCTATACTCTTATCAATTCTTGAAGAGTTTTTGTGCTAGTACAGGTTTTATGTGGAAATAATCTTCAATGAATGATAATTTTACTCTGTAATAGTAATATAAGTGTATTAGATACAGAGCACGCAGTTCCTTTCGACTTCATAAATGTTGATTAGAACATAACAGACGGCATATGCTTCGCAAGAAAGGGAAAAGGAAAGAAAAAGGAAGAAAATACGCAAATTTCCTTGACATATCACGCGAGGTAGCAACTTGGTACGATCGTGTTCTTATTATCGTTGTTTGTCTTGATATGAGGCCTTCATTCAACTCTATTGACCTTAACAAGCATATGCCACTTCCAGAAGCAAGTTGCTTACTTTTTGTTCATTGTATATATTGTCATTTTCGTCAGTAGCCAGTGTGTATCTCTATATTTATAATTTTATATTTCTTTCTTATGTAAAATTTGGCCTTTCTTTCTATATAAATTGCAGTTTGACTATGTTCAATGCATTCTCTTGCTTGAGCTAAGTATGTTGACACAAATTCCATTGTTAGTTGGTTTCTTATTAAGTCAATGTATTGTATCGCTGTTGAAAATGGCAATTTGAATTGGCCATTTCTTTCGCAGATTGTTCAGTATACATTTACGTCAGATATAGTCCGAATGCAAGGCTTTTCGTATTTTGGTACATTTAAGAATATACGTGCATTGACGTATCTTGTTGATTTGTGTGTGTGTGTGTCCTATATTGCTTTGCAGTCCTGTTTCATCCACAGTTTCAACACACTATGATTATTACCGTTATTCAAATAAATACAATAATGCTTACAGGATCCTGTAATGCTAACTAGGCATCTGTAGTTTTATCAGTTAATTGATTGTAAGCATATTGTGTAAAGTCCTCGCCATCCTCTTCAAGATGTATTTGACAGTAATGAGCTCGTTTTGAAATGATTGTTCTGCTATGAATCAACACATTTGTGCTAATACTTTGTTTAATAAACACTAAACTATTAGAAGGTGAGCGATTAAATATACACAAACGGTGTCCTTCACTAGTCACTGGTATGTTCCGAGATATGAAGTTATTTCGAGACAATTGTCTTCCTAAATCCATTTGTTCTTGAGAATAGTTCACATCGCCCCAATGAGAATTGTGATAACAATCTTTGCACCAGCGTTGTCTTTGAGATACCCAAAACTAAGTTCTACTATTTTTCCTCAAGTTTTACCACAGTAGTAGCACTTCATTTTAAACCCAAATAACTAGTTAAATTTAAATATTCGAAAGTAACCATTGAAGAACATCATTAGAACATTGGGATTTGAACTCAATATCACTTGTTGGAAGCAATAAACTTTATCCCTTGAGCCATCACTCCAGGGTACAAGTCAAACTCTTAAATCTATGGTTTGCGTGTAAACAACTGATACAATCGATAAGATGTTGGTCGACACCTATCAATCGTTTTTGATTTGAAAATGGGACAGTAACTCAACTGATACTAACCCTACATCTCAGGTCCTCATCATTACTACATAAGCTATGGGCATACTATTACAACTAGGAGGATCATCGTATATATATATATATATATATATATATATATATATATATATATATATATATATATATATATATATATATATATATATTGTTTCATGAAACCATAAATGTATATCGGTATATGAAACAACTTAGTTTTTTATTTGTCAATAAGCGAAATGATGAGGAGCAACAAGACGTAGAAACTGCCCACATTGCCCTAAACTCAATGCAAAATATTGCCGAATTCTTCGATAAGGATCGAATTGTGAGTGGCAGTTTGTGACTCTAAGATCAAGCGTTCTCAGCGTATGTGAAGTTTTCTTATGGGGTGTCTTGAAACGGAAAGGGTATGAGAACAATCCTCAGATTTTGCAGCAGCTCCAAGGTTACATCATCATTACTATTATATATTTCGTGCAACATACGTCAATCTTATTTTCATGGAAAAAAAAGTATTCGGTGTTTATTTAACCATTTCCAGCACTTGTTATATTCAAACTGTCCGCTGCCAGATATAAAAAGTATTAACGATAGTAACTACATTCTAACTTCACTGTTTACCCTGGTTTCTTTGATTTTCCTGTATCGCAGAACTATGTCCAAGCCACTTCTATTTGTACTACTTTGTAGTTTAACATTATGTCTCTTGGCATCAGCAGAAACATCTAAATGTTGAATTTATAAGTCGTTGATAATAATTAACACAACTTGAAATAGCGCAAGATGGTCAAATTTCAATTCCAGTTTTATGGACAGAAATCACGTACAGCTGTGACCAATAGTATTTTTTTAACCTGTAGGAAAGCTTTCGAGGCTGATGGCGTCAAAAAGGAAATTCAAAGAAAATAGTTACGTTTAAACGACAGACTTTGTGAATCCATAGCTTAGGGCTTAAGTACCATCCCTAGTTGTTGTATGATCGATTATATCTTTATATTAATTATATTATCAATCTCATACAACTGCTGCGGAACCTTACTTTTTGACTGTTTTCACGTTTGGCGATAATTCTAAAAGCTAGACTATATTTCGTTAAATTTAGTTCTGTAAGATTAACTTATCGTGTATCTATTTCATACTCATGTGTGACAATGCTTGTACGCATCACTTGCTTCTTTTCTCCCAGTTGCCTTGAAACTGTCCTTGATTTGGGATTTATCTAACTGCATTGATCTCCAAAAACCAGTCACATAACTCGTTGACAAAGCTATAAAGCGTCACGGTACCTAGTCCCGGGTTCGATTCAACGCAAAGATAAGGAAGTTCCCCTCCTCTTCTATTTTCATCCAACATCCTCTTTCAGAAGAGATTTCAGCGACTAGCTCTCCGTAACAAGTTTCCCAGAAAGAAATCTTTTCTCGTAGAAGATTCTTCAAATTAAAAAGGAGAAAGAAATGTCTTCGCTCCAAGGAAGCACGTTCTTTTATCACGCTCAATAAAGAACTTTTCTTTGCTATTTGTTCGTAACGTAAGGCATCATATAATGAGAAGGGAAAAGACTCGACACACCGTAAAAAGACATAAAATGTCCAAATAAATAATGAAACGAAAAAGAAAGCACAAGGTCAGTCTGCGATCTAAGTTGACACAGCTTTAAAGCGTTTTCTGTTTAAGTCATCTGATCCTCCTCATCAAGAGGCGTATCTCTTTGCGCTTTTTTTACTTAAATTTACACCCGAAGAAAGACGTGGAGTCATGGCAACATTGCGATACATAAGAAGATATAATTAGTTTTTATTTTTAACGTTAGGGACTCCTTGAGATTCGTTCTTGGTTCCATTTTCATCTATTAAGTTTTATCTTTAAGCTAGTCTAGTGCTAAGATACAATCAGTACTGTCTAAAAAAAGCAGTTATAGGTTCTTCCCAAGATACGCGTTTAGTATATATATATCGGATGAGCTCCCTCGTGGCTAAGCGGTTAGCGTACGCGCCTTTGGCGTGGGAGACCCGGGTTCGATTCCCGGCGGGAGCTCATGTGGTTCGGATTCCACGTTAATCAGTAGGTCCACGTCTCATATAGCCTCGCTGCTGAAAGGGACGCTAAACTAAAATCAACTCAATATATATCGGATGTTCCAAAAATTCTTTAGATCAATATAAACGCTATATAATGCTATATAATGACTTCAGCCGCTATAAGAAATTAAAATTTTACTATATGGCAACTTGGAGCCATTAGCATTGCTCTACGAATCCATCGAGCAATTTCATCGATGCTTATGCTAATAAGTTGTGCTTGTACCAACGTGTATCGACTTTAACTTACATTTGGAAATAATCGATGAAATTATTTGATAGATTGGTAAATCTTATCTATGATTCTTTATCTGCGACGTTGCAACATAATGCAATTCGCATCTCCAGACGAGGAATCGAAAGGTCATCTATTATTTCAAGGCATTGTATTGTGCTATACTATTACTTCCATTTATCATTAATCTCTTGTCAACCTGATTGATGGCTGTAACCAAATAAGTCTAAACTTAAGTTCTCATTTCAACAATGCTGAAATGAAATACATTTCAAAAGTAAAGAAAAACTTGATGGCAATATAAACGCACATAGAAAAAAAATATTACTTTTACTTTTACATGTAAAACACAGTAACTGGTATGAATGTAAATCAAAAAGTTCAGAACCAAACTATTTTGGGCTGCTTGCAGTAAGTATTATAGAAAAAAAAAGGATGGTTAAAAACAACACAAATAAACCCAGGCATATTTCAATAGGGACAGAACGTTAACACTCATTTATTTCTTTTTTTCAGTATATCTGTTGAATATGTTTATGAGCTGGCGACCAAGATAGCAACGTATTTAAAACTTTTCATTTAAAACTAAAAAAAAATTCCTTTCATTTATTGGCATCCCACTATTCATGTAACGTATAGAGTTACCTCATTTTCTATTAATATAATACAAACGAAGAACTGTGGTTGGATGCTTTAGTCAATCACATTGCTATAAATAGTGATGCTGCTTAACATATGTTTGTTCAAATAATGAAGACATCCCTTTTCATACTTATAGAAGCTAGATTTAAAAAAATGGATATCACACAATTAAGAAAAAAAACATTATTTCAAAGCAGAAACAACATCATAGTTACTACATTGCTCTTAAAGCATTCAAACTGCTCACGGTGAGTTTAGTATTTTTTTTTCTATATAGAGAAGCATGCATATTGTAAATTTATTTTAATAGCGAAGAAAATTTATTGAGCATTTTCTCAAGCATATCCATCCAATTCCAAACATTAGTTTCTAAAACTTGCATGAAATATTCAAAGATCTAATCACTTATGAATGATTATAAGATACAATAAGAATTATGTATTAACTGTTTAGTTCAAAACTTTCTGATTTATGTGATAATTAATGCCTGTCAATGCATATTACTTTGAGAGTTCACTATATCTGAAGTAAATATCATTTAATTGCAATATGTTATGTAGCATCACTACTTACTGCCAATGAGATGAAGCTTCGAATCGTACTCATAAATAATTCCACTGAGATTACTTGTGTTTTCTCAGTGCTCAGTGCCCTTCCGTAAGCGAGTGGCTAATGCACGTGGTTTCCGTGCATGTGTCCTGAGTTCGATTCTGACACAAACGAAGTAGCTTTTCGAATCATTAGATGCTTCAAGTTACAGTATTAGGTGTTAAATGCATATATAAATTTAAAACCTAATACTGTAACTTAAAACATCTAATCATAGAATTCGAAAAACTACTTCATTTGTGTTAGAATCTAACCCACGACACTTGCACAGAAGCCATTTGTTTCGAAGAGCCTCATGCAAAGTGAAGAGCTACGATGAGCGAACCCTGCTACGAGGACTACATGGTCATGGTGTAGGCATATTTAGTCGCCAGGCCGAATGCCATACAGAAGAAAAATCGACTGTCGTGGGCGAGGGATCACTACCACTTGACTAGAGACCAATGGAGGCATCTTCTGGTCAGACGAATCCTTGTCCTACCTCTATCCCGATGACGGTAGTTTTCGGGTGATCACGTGGACCTGAGAAGCCTACAAAGCTGAGTGTGTGCAAAGGATTGTACAGAAGGGTGGTGGTAGTGTCATGTTGTGGGTTGTATTTCGAATGCTGGTGTGTGCCCCTTGATAGAGGTGCTCAACCGCATGAAGGCTGTGAATTACGCGTCCATTCTGGATAATGAGGTTATACCATTTGTCCCGTTTATACGAGATGTCCCAGAGTCCCAGAGTCCCAGTATTAAGACGATAACTGCACCATTCATCGAGCGGAGATTGTGTTGGAATGGTTTACTGAACATAAATAATGGTCATCCCACATTTCACTTGGTCCGCGACTTCGCCTGATCGCAACGTTATCGAGAAAATGTGGGAGATATTGGGACGGGCAGTGGAGAAAAGACATTAACATTATCCCATGGTTGCAATTCAGTGGGATCAGTTGTTCAAGGAGTTGGACTTGAACGTCGTCTTTTTCCACATTGACAGCATCCCACAGAAAATCAACGCTGCAATCTGCGCCCGGGTGATGTAACATGCAGTATACATGCATACATGCATACACACACACACACACACACATATATATATATATATATATATATATATATATATATATATAGAGAGAGAGAGAGAGAGAGAGAGAGAGAGAGAGAGAGAGAGAGAAATAAGAATGCTAGCAGTTGCTTAGTGAATGGTGGATGATAGCATTATTTTAAGTTTAGCATACGAAATATTCTTGTTGTGTACCGAAACGCGCATGTTTCAAGTAAATATCTAATTTCTAGAACGCTATGCTCCGACTAGTTATCATATAATTGTTTAATCGATAAAATAACTTACGTTAATCAGTGATAATAACATACTTCCGTTACTACTCACTACACGTGCGATATTGGAAAAGGTTCTCAGGGGATTTTAAAACTTCAAATAAACTGTCCTCTACTTAGTAATGAAATTGGCAGCACGACGCTCGAGCACGTCTGCACTTAAATTCCTGTTCATTTTCATCCACGTCAGCTCGAGGTGTCTCTCGCCAGCAATTAACTGCTTTCCAGAAGCCGCGAGTAAATGAGTTTGGAATGAGAGTATATAGTGCCGCTAGGTGTTCGTTGAACGCATACACAGCTCTTCGCTCTTTGTGCATGGGGGCGACTGGATCAATACGATACATACCTTGTGCGACGATATAACATTGAATTTAACTGTTATTCTCGGTATGTTATTGCTTCAGGTATTTTATTTGTTGAATTGTTGATAGAAATCCATACACACAGCTCCTGATGCGAATGCAACCACCATTACCGCATTGTCAAATGGGTTTCATATGAACCAGGGGCAGCTACAGGCTTTGCACAACATCCAAATATAACTGTGTTCGGCCACGTGGATGATAATATTGTTTTATGCTGTTTTGTTACTTTTCTTTTCACTGCTGCGCATACTTTTAACTTCAGAAACGATGAAACAGGATAAAACTATTTCATCGTATTTAAATATTTCCTACATTTAAATGTGTTATATATGAAACACGAATCAGTACTTTTATATCTATGTAAAGATCTTTCGGCAAAATACAGTCTACAGTATCACACTGCGAGAGTTAGCGGGAAACGAACACCAGAAGGCATACATATAACTTCTGTGTTTTTCCTCTTATATTTTCTCCCTCTACGGCTTTCTCAATATCTCCCTTTCTTATTCATCATCTTTTAGTATAAGCACTGCTTCTATTCTGCGCAGTAATTCATTTTGAAAATAAAAATCCAATATCGTTGTCCTTGCTTCCAGCCTTTCCGGAATCAGAAGTACTGCTTTTTCTGCTTCCTTTTCAAGCGTTCTAAAACATTAAAAATAATTTCAGTTAGACTTCATTCGTTTGTGGTTCCCGTTTTCAAACTAACGAGATTATCCTAATAAAGAAGACACGAAAAAGACTTTCGCGTAAAGTCTTTCTATTAAAACTTAGCAAAACAAAAATTACACAAATATAAGTATTTAAAGTAGAAAGAAATATTGTTTATCAGAAACCCGTCAAATACGTTACAACAACTACTAATTTTATGTAATTATGAAAGATATATATTAAATAAAGAAACTCATATTATATTATATATGCATACTGTACATGCATCCTATATAAACAGTTTCTTTCATACCAGTAAACTGAAATCAAATGTTGTTTATTCATATTATGAATTGTGTTTTGTGACAGAAAATAGGGTATAAATAAGGTAATTGGAGTAATATTTGAATTTCAACATATTTTACACCAGAACAACGTAAAAGGCGTGTAGAGTGGGCCAAAACTCACAAGTATTGGACAAGTCACCAGTGGCGCAACGTTTTGTTTAGTGATGAGACGAAAATACATATTTGGCAGTAATTCACGCACTAGAGTTGATCGCATAACTGGTGAAGGTGAAGCACTTAATTCTGCGTGTACTGTCAAACCTTCTAGGTACTATACCGTGTAATGATTCGGGAATATTTCTCTTTTAGTAGAATTGGTAAAATTCACATTTGTGATGGTATTGTTAAGGCACAAACTTATAAACATATTCTTGAAACGACAATGATACCTGCCCGTAGAGGTTTATTTAACGGTGGTCCCTTTATTTTAGAAAACGATTCTGCCCTTGCCATCGTGACAGAGTTATAAAAGACTATATGCTGTCCTTACGTCACGTTACTGAACTTCCTTGGTCTGGTAATTCGCCCGACTTAAACCAAATTGAAAATTTATGGAGTGTTTTGAGGCATAAGGTTCGTGAAAGACATACTACAACGAGAGCACAGTTAAATCAAGCAATAAACGACAACTGGCAACACTGCATTTCAATAGAGACACTACAAAACTTAGTACACTCCATGCCACAACGATGCAATGACCCTTTACTAAGCGTAGACACCCAATCAAGTATTAGCTTGAGCCAAAATCAATTGGGTAAGCTTCACTTCTCTTCACTTACTTCCACTTCACTTAACGATTAACCGCATATTTTGTCAATTATTATCAACGATAGTAAAGATACGTAACTTCTGGGAGTAGATTTGGATTCTACACAAAATTTCCTTTAAAATGATGTATATGTCATTTTATGTTTGTGCATATTTAGTTAGAAATTTCATTCAAATTTTTATAAATGCATAAAATCCCAAAGAGTTGTTATTAATTGTTCGGTAATTGTATATATATATATATATATATATATATATATATATATATATATATATGCAAGATGCTGATGCTGTTTATGCTGTTTATGCAACATACTGACAAACAAGTCTATAAGCTAACATAAGTACATACTACAATAATAATAAAGTAATGTTTAAGAATGACAATTTAGTTAACTGTGTCACCCTCAATCTCTTCATCTGTACTATCCCCAAAAGATTGGCTAATTGGAAGTTTTAGGTAAGCTTCCAGTTCTCCTTCTGCCAGATACGACGTTTTGTACTTCAAAATCCAGTTGAGCGTATAAAAGCTTCTCTGATCTGAAGCATATCATGAACTCTAGATTCAAGGTGTAAACAGATCAAGAAGCCGTCGAAACTTATACATGTTAGCGCTATTTTTACTGTTATCTTATTCATCACAGTACTGCAGTTATATTTTAAATTCTTGAATTTAGAATTTTAGTATAGTTACGTAAGAAAAGTTTTATTTTACTGTTGAAAAAATGTTATTGTTGAAATGTCTGACTTCATTGTTGCTTGAAATAAATCTAAAATGCACACACACACACACACATATCTATCTATATATCTATATATATATATATATATATATATATATATATATATATATATATATATATATATTTATATATATATATATTTATATATATATATATATATATATATATATATATATATATATATATATATATATATATATATATATATATAGCCGGATCCAGGATTTTCTGACTGGGGTGCACCGGTAACTACCAGTACATTTGATTTTTTTTAAATGTGTTTAAATGCATCTGCTGTGTGAATGAGAAGTTGCCCTGGAAATGCTAAGTGTCCGCTCTCAGTGAATCTTTTTCCTTCAACGTTCAGAATATTGACTTAAACTATTGATTTTGCAAAACTTCGCTTTCTTTTATACCCAAACGGAAACATAACAGCAGAAATTTTCCGAAATTGTTGTTAGTTTTATTGTTAATTTCTCACTTAGGTAGTGTGTGTTTACAATGAAGGGGTGCACGTGCACTTTTACACCCCCCTAAATCCGACCCTATATATATATATCCAGTACGTTCCACGAATAACACTAAGGCCCGTCTCCTGAAGAAACGAAGGTAGAAACACGAAACATTTTGTAACCTTTAAAGGGGCATAAAGACAACATTATGCTGATATGGAGAACCCCCCATGAGGTTCGCTCAAGTCGGTTACGGGGGGTAACTACAAAATGTTTAATAGCAACCCCCACCGTGTGATATCTCGTTTAGAAGGTAATCATTTGTAGAAACAAATTTTGGAAACTACATGTCGCTAGCGTACCCTGTTCCACATGGCGGCCATACGTAAAGTAAGGCCGAAGTACTCGTAGTTACTCCTCGTAGCCCCCTTAGTTCCCCCTCATGTGGGATTTTCCTTATCTCATAATGTTGTCTTTTGTATCCCTTCACGGTTACAAAAGGTTTCATGCTTCTATCTGCCTTGGTTTATTCAGGAGATAGGCCATAGTGTTATGCGTGGAAAGTACTTCGACCGTACTTACGGATGGCCGCCATGTTGGATAGAGACACGCTAGCGACAGGTAGCTTCCAAACCGAGTCTCTACATGTGATTACCTTTCAAACGAGGTACCACACGGTGGGGGTTGATATTTAAATTTTGTAGTTATCCCCCGGAACTCCCTTAGGCCCCTGGGGGGCCGCGGTGGCTCAGTGGTAGAGCGTTCACCTCTGGTGCTTGGGGTCCCGGGTTCGATCCCAGCCCCCGCCAAGTGAACTTTGTGGTGGACAAACACCGTGTGTGTGGGTTTTCTTGGGGTTCTCCCGTTTCCTCCCACTTTCTTCATTCCACCATTTCATTCATCACTCATCATCACCGTCTCCTTTAGTCTAGCTGGCATAACCGTGGGACGTAAAACTCAAAGATTTCATTTCATTTTTTCCCTTAGGCCCTTCTCTTGGGGGATTTTCGTTATCAGCTTAATGTTGCCTTTTATGTCCCTTGAAGATTACGAAAGGTTTCATGTGTTTCTATCTACCTTGGTTTCTTCAGGATACGGGCCTTAGTATTATTCGTGGAACACACTATATATATATATATATATATATATATATATATATATATATATATATATATATATATATATATATATATATTAGATAAATAATTAAACAGGTAGTTAGTTAATTTTCGAAGAGTGTTGTTTTATTTTACATATTATATTTTATTATTTTTAAAACTATGCTTCTAAAATTAGTTTTATCTGGATTCTTAGAAAGCCAAACATCAGTTCGGGGTAGAAATTATAAAAAGTCTTAATACGCATTATATTTTAAGGTTGCTTATTTGATCTTGTAGGTAATAGATATTATTTCCTTCACGACAGGCATTTTGCAATTCACCATCAATCCACATTTTTATGTGAACTTTTAAGTTCTAAAGAAGATCAAAGTAACATTTATTACGTTCTAGTGATGTCAGAATAGCTATAATCGTAATACAAATATGCTGAGTAAAGAAAGTAACACGATCGTGTTTCGCCCTGTTTATAGATATTCATGTGAATGAAATTACAAAATATGTTAGACACGTACACAATAAATGATATAATTTCTCGTCAACTTTTAGTTTGCGAAAAATTCTCACAAACAGAAATCATCAGTATGTTAACATTTGTAATGTTAAACAGTTGAAACTTAGGGAATCACTTCTCCAAGCCGTCAATATAAGACTTTTCCAGTCAACTTAAAAAAATAGTATTCAGAAGAGAACTACATACTACAGATATCTGGAACAGAATGCTCAGGTGATCACAAGGTTGAGCGTTTAAAATTAAAATATTGTTACAGCAACTTAATTGTAAAGAATTTTCAAATGTTTAGTTTGGCCAGATAATTTTTGGTTTTTGCCTCTACCTTAATAATGTGTGGCAATGAATTCACAAAACGAAAATCTCTAAAACGTTTCATCTAGTTAATGCTGCCAACGGTTTGCTGAATTTTCAGGTGGATAATAATTGAAATATATTTTGTGTATTTTCCTCTTTTAAATGATTAAATGTGCCATTTGACCTATGTCTGCAGTATGCACACCACATTGCTACTATTGTCTTTTAAGACAATGACTGTGTACATAAAGGGGGAAAAACTGAAAATGTAACATTAATAACTTTTTCCGACACTGATTCACCTCACATAATTCGCAAAATTTCTGTATTTAAATATTGTTGACTGATTGATTAATTGATAAAGGTTAATGAGGAGGTCAGCAATGAGATTATATCCCCGTCATAATAAGAACACTCACTTAAACATGTATTATTCAAGGATTACTATCTTTAAAATGAGGGGCAATCTTTACAATTGTTAAAATAATAAATGAGACTTAATAATACAAAATGAAAACTTAATATATGGATACGAGTTTAGCATCTCGTTCAGTAGCGAGGCTATATAAGACGTGGTATTACAACTTAACGTAGGATCGGATCCACATGATCTCCGGCCCGGAATTGAGCAAAATAGATATTAAATAAACTTAACAAATAATGTGAAAATAATAATAATAATAATAATAATAATAATAATAATAATAATAATAATAATAATAATAATAATAATAATAATAATAAGCAATAGTAAGAATCATGAAACTAAAATTAATAATGTGGATGAATAATTGGAAATTAACAAATAAATATAGCAGAAATTTAAAAAAATATATATCCTCCGAAACAAAGTCCGAAGTATGGCATTATAACTAGGTAAATGTATATTATAATACGTTATGAGGGCAACTAACTTGTCTGGTGGGTTAACAACTGTTGTATATTTTACACCCCGCTCTCATGGTAAAAATTTTATCTGTAATGACCTAACAAATCTCTCCTGGTGTGCATTTCCTGTCGAATAAATTTTAATACTCAACTGCAATGACTGTTTGTTGCACGAGAAGAATAAAAGTGAATGATAGCAAAACCGAAAATTAGAATATTCTAGAGAATGACACTTTCACATCTTGGAAGCGATATTTTCTAAAACATTGCAACGTTTCCTTTCATTTTCAATTAAGAGTTTATATATTCAAGATTTCACACCTCCAACTTAAGAAACTCCTTCCCTTTTCTGATTAAAAAATCGAAAATTTTAGTATTATAGAAATTGGCCCTTGTTTTCCTTTTCAGAGTGAAGTATTTGAAAATGTTAATACACGTGTTCGGTTATTTTCAATTGGAAGTTTATGCACATAATTGCACACCTCCAAATTAAGCAAACCCTCACGTTGTGTATTTTTTTAAAAAGTAAAACGTCGAAACATGTTGTTGTTGGTATTACACACATTTTCCTATGTCTCCCTTTAGAAAAAGAATCTTCGAAAACGAACGAACGCGTGTTCCCTTACTTTTAATTTAAAGTTTATATACTGAATTTTATTTCTCCAACTGAAGTGAATCTTCACTTTCTTTATATTATAAAAATAAAATTGGAAATTAGAATATCATAGACATTGGTCCATTTTCCGCTTTGCAAACAAAATTATCGAAAATGCTTAAGTACATTTCCAGATGTTTCTGATGAGTGATTTATATGACTAAGTTTAACTTCCTAACTTAACCCTTTTTGTGGGCGATGGGGAAGCATACTTCCCACCAAGGGAGCCTAGGTATGATTTTATTTGCTGCACTGGGAAGCGATATTCCCATTAGTCATAAGTATTTTCAGTATGGCAAAGGGAATTGTACTCGAGAAATGATTTTGTTTGTTTGTTTTGAATGTGTGCTGGGGAGCATAGAGGAGGTATCGTCCCTTCTCTTGTACAAAAAATCGCCCACGAAAGGGTTAAGAGGGTCATTACCAACTCTATTCTTGGTCAGAAAGTAAACAAATAAAATAAATAAACCTCTTTTGTCCACTCTTAGGATACTTTTTGAAAAAAAAATCATTCCTTAATTTCGTGACAAAAAGCGTTTCTAATTTAAGTATGATGATTCTAGCTCATTTATCGAGGACGCTGATAAAAGCATTGCACTTACGCTATATAATCATCTGTTCAATTTTCATTCAATACCATATGATTATTCAGAAAAATAAAGCATTGAAAAGAAAATTTGTAAATTTAATTGTCTACAAGAGCGGTCACTATAACTGGTCATTGCAGGATTTCATTAAAAATTTAGACCCAATTTTAACATGATCAATAATTGTACCTATCAATGTTTGTGACAAAACTATATTTCACAATTTATGAAGTTTGAAAAATATCCTATATACATTCCTACTTTCTTTTTGTTAATACTAAATGGAGACTAACGCACTCTTAATTTCTGATGGGATAGTCCTGGGTTTGATTATCGGAGCGGGCACTACGCTTAAATTAAATTTCGACTAGTAGCTCGAATACAATTTTAATCTGTACACCCCAACTTGTATAGTTTTTGTGCTAAAAGATATGTTTAAATTCCAATCAATTAATGATTGATACTAATAGCATACTTTACTTTTTTTAAAAAATATAAAGACTGATCAATATTTCCTGTCCACTGGATGATAGGTGCTACATTTTAATAGTTTCAAACGATTTTACCTTTATGTACTATAGTTCTTTAGCTATAAACGTTATTTTTTTCAGCCCAGTCAACAAGATGTCAGTTTTAAGCAGACTAGGTGGAATCGGATTCCTTTTCAAAAATGATAAAGGCAGCGGTAATATAGAAAGTTAAAGAATGTGTATAATAATGACTGTACTGGTGTCAGTAGTATCTTTAGATGGCTTCCATACGTTAAGTTCTACGAAACAACCACCCATGTTCAATCCAGAAGAGGAAAACTATTGGAAGACTATCATTGGTAACATACCTTTAATTCGAAATGAGAAGTCTATTTCCACACATGTCATGATGGAAGACTTGCACTATTTCAAAGGGACTGAAATTAGCATGATAAATGCAATTGTTACAGAAGGATATACACCGTATGGGTTCCTAACGTACTCATAAATGATATAATGATTCAACGAAAACAATTTGTCAGGATCTTCTGGAGGCATTTGAGAATTTGAAATCTGACTTTTTAGTAGTATTGTTACAGGATATGTAACGTTAATATACTCCTATAATCCTTATTCGAAACAATAGCCTATACGATGACGTCACAAATCATTCCTAGCAACAAATTAATCCATATGTTCCAGATCAAGTACAAAATTTGTTGTGACCGTGTTTTCGGACTAACCCGTAAGATAAAGTGGTTCTGATAGATCACATAGAGGAAGATACGACAGTAAGCAATGAAACGTATCGTATGATATTAGAGAAGCTTAATAAGGAGATGATGAAGAGGAAGCACAGGTACCATGATAATGTCCATCTCGCACAGACCAAAATTGCTAAACTTAGGGAGACAATCATAAATCACCCACTGTACAGTCCAAACCTAGCCTTTTATATGTTGTTTTTGTTTGGAAATCTTAACATTAGAGACAATATACGCAGTTCAGCCTCTAAACTAAGAATAACTATGTAAACTTGACTTCATTCCTAATGTGACTTTTTAAAAACTAGAAGGTCACTTGAGGTCTAGAAGGAAAGATGATAAAAGTGTGCCTAGAACGAAGGTGGATACATCAAGCGATCAGAGTCTAGCTACAAAACCCACTCTATGTGTTAAAAAAATCTCTGGGAATCTGATACTGCGTCTTTTATTTGACAACAGACATCAATTATCGATTGACCTTTGAGTATTAATATATTTATTTGTTTTCGATCATAAAATATTTTGAAATATTTTCATTTCCCACCAATGTATTACTTTTATGAGTACAACTAAAACACCACCCTGCAATACTGTTTGTCTTATAATGATATTCTGAATGTTCCGAGTGTCAATTTTGTCAATAAAATACTCAAATGACAAACAATACAAAAGCAAACAATCGTACAAGAGCGTTCCGTTGAATAGATATGTATTCATTTACAAAAGAACATGCAGCCTTGATTTTCTTTGATTGCTTTATTGTAACTTAACACTCTCTCTTGAACTCACAAACAAACCCTTCAATTAGGAAGTCTGATGCAAGTTAGTTCTATGTAAACGGAATAAAAACAAATGCAACAATAGGCTAGTAATTCAATGTAATAAAAATAATATAATACATATACTATCGTATATTTACCTAATCATTTAAATACCCACATAAGATTTTTTTGCAAACGAATTCATTTCCATAAGCAATACTGTTTGTTTGTGTATGCGTGCTATCTAATTCAGACTTGCGATATATATTCATCCAATTCATCTCTCTCTCTCTCTCTCTCTCTCTCTATATATATATATATATATATATATATATATATATATATGGTGGGCCATTTTAATCAATCCACGGAAATATCTAAAAAATGATAAAACAGAAGAAATGTTGGAAGTACACGTTATATATTGCTAAGGAGAAAAAACAATTCCTCCAAAAGTACCCCTCTCCACCCCCCGTAAATGGGGGTAACTTTGAAATGTCAAATGGGAACATGGGTCGAGTAATACCTCGTTCAAAAGGTCTTGAAAAACTAAGCAAAGCTGTACCAAAAGATGTTTCATATGGAGCACCAGTTTCAAAATGGCCGCCATCATATAGTCCGGAAACTCCAGTATCAGTAGTATGAAAACCATGGAAGGTAAATGAGTGGAGCAAAATTGAAATACGTAAATGTCGTAGGGCATATCGAATGATGTGATCCCTGTGATCCCAGCGGCTTCCCTGAAGGGGTCTTGTGGGCTAACTTCAAAATTTCAATGTCCGACCGGACAACGGTTCGGGCGTACGCTTGACCTACCCAATGCTGTTTGGAAGGCAGACTTCAGGGATGGAGAATTGGTGCACTGAGTTAATGCTGGTGGCCACAGTTATATTTTGATTAACTATTAGCACTCATGTCATATTGTGAGCTTGAGGGACGAAACAGTGTGTACGTATATTCCCGAAATGCTTTCCGAATAACCAGCACGCATTGCATAAAAGTTTCTGTGGCGACGGAGATTAGCAAATTCACACGTTTGTAAGTTCCAGCAACTGCATTATTCGACAACTTCTTTCGTATAACGTTCCTTCTGGTTTCGCATCAAATCATACTCAGCCATACAGATATGCGTTACCATTCAAATAAAATTTCACCTTTTTTTAGTCACTACAGCGTCATCCTTACAAAGAAATGTTTCAACCACACCATACCTATTTGTAGCGTAGCCTTAATTTGCGAATTAAAGTAGTTCTCATTTGAACTTTCACTGTTACTTTCCACCCCACTCACATACAGAGCGCAGGAAGAAATTATTTTGCAGGACTTTGATTTCTCTCTATACATTATGGCAATTTTATTCTAACATTTTTATCTCTGTTGTATCATTCTCGAGCCTTGGAACGCCTGTGTGGTTTTTGTATTTAATTTTCGTTATTTTCATTTATGTCTATCCGTATTCATACTATGGGCACTAGACGTTTTCTTAGACACATTCACCATGTCTTAGCGATCATTTTGAAAACGGTGTCCCATGTCGAAAATATTCTTACAGAAGCTGTTTGATATTCATTTGTCTATGGGAGGTGATGTTACTGGCTTCAAGTTGCTTTTTGAAATTTTCAAGTTGGCCCCGGATACCTTTCAGTGGAGTCACCCCGACAACACATCTGGATGTGCTTTACGTCAGTTACCTACTCCAGTTTTTCTTCTGTTGATTTATCTCCAATCGCTTTCATACTACGGGTACTAAACCTTTTCTCTGACACGGATACTATGTTTCGACAGCCTTTTGAGAACACTACCATTTCACCTCAATCGTTTTCTCCTGCAAGATGTTTGATTTTGCAAGATTTATCGAATGAGGTACTACTCGACTCATGTTATCATTTGAAATCTTGAAGTTAGTCCCCAAGACCCCTTCAGGGAGGGCACTGGGATCACACCATTCGATATGCCCTATGATATTTACGTATTTCAATTTTGTTCCATTCATTTACCTTCCATGGTTTTCTTACTACGGGTACTGGAGTTTCCGAACCATATGATGGCGGCCATTTTGAGACTGGTGCTCCATATGAAACATCTTTTGATACAGTGTTACTTAGTTTTCCAAGACCTTTCGAACAAGGTATTATTCGACCCATGTTCCCATTTGACATTTCAAAGTTACCCCCCGTTACCCCCATTTACGGGGGTGGGGAGGGGTACTTTTGGCGGAATTGGTTTTCCCCCTTAGCAATATATAACGTGTACTTCCAACATTTCTTCTATGTTTTATCATTTTTTAGATATTTCCGTGGATTGATTAAAATAGCCCACCCTGTATATATAGTAAAAATGAAAGTGGCTATGCTTGTGACTTCGCACTGCTTAAATCACTCGACCGATCTCTATCAAATTTTCAACATAGATGAGTTTAGGACTTGAGAGTGTTTTTATGATTAATGTTAATGTCCCTAGTTAATGAATTGTTTTGTCAGAGAAACATACCTGTGAACAAACAAAAAGCATTTTGTGTTGAACCTTCCAATACACTATCTGCTATCAAATAAACCACAACAAACTTGACTATTGCCTTTCCCTACAAGAAATTGATAAAACAGTATCAGTAGTCGCCCTTTCCTAGTCCTCCCAAGCACAGTTTTTGATCTGTTTTGTTTATGCTGTCCCTTTCCAATTCCAGGAACAGAATTCTCCAAAATGCTTAAATTAGTTTGTTCTTAATTTTTAATTAGAGTTTCTTCTTGTTGTTGTTCACCTCAATCCTAGGTTGGTGGGCAACATGAAAATGTTAAAACTTTTCTCTCGCTTAGGAGAGCTGTTTTACACTCTGATAAGGTCTCTTCTACATAACTGCATCTAGATATTCTATCATTGGTCTTCCTCTTCTCAAGAAAGAAAGGGAAATTTGGATGTTATAGCATCGACCCATTTTCCTTTCCGGAGGATAATTTACGAAAGCTATTAAATATGTTCACTAACAGAATTTCTCATCTCCAACTTAAGCGAATCCCTACATATTGCACTTTGTGAATAAATAAAGTGCAATTTCAATATTATAGAAATTGGCCTATTCATATCCCCCTTTTGAGCAGAATTTCGACACTGAAAGACATGTTCAATTATTCTTATTTAAGGATCTATATTTCAAATTTTACATCTCCAAATTACGTGAATTTTCCCATTGATCTCTTTCTTAATATGAATATTATTAATTTGACTCAAAGTTCTCCCTTAAAAGCAGAATTTTCGAAAACGAGAAAAAAAAAGTATTCCCTTATTTAAAAAAAAAATCAAAAATTCTTATGCCGAATTTTAATTTTTATCTTAAGCGAACCCTAACATTCTGCGCGTAGAGAAAAATTGTATGTGGCACACGTAAAAACGTAGGTTGCATGCGTAAATCCTGTAGTTTTTGGACTTAAAGTACGACTATATGTAATATCCTGCACCAAACATATAACTAGAAACGTATGTTTTATACGTACTTTCTGTATAAATGTTCCGAATAAACGTACTTTCCTTACGAAAGAAAGAACTGTATATAGGCGTTAAGGATCTCACATACAGATGGACGTATATAACATATGGCTGACGTATGCAGCACATGTATATACACGCATGTAATACAAGGAAGACTGTTGAATGTCAGACATCCTGCAGCAGAATAATGTAACATCTAAGTGGAAAAAGACAGTGCGTATGTAATATAACGTGTGCCCCGTTCAGATTTCCGTAGTAAACTTACGGATTCCGTATATTTATACAATATATCGCTGTCCGGATAACGAAGTTTTCTCAGTGCGCTTCCCGATTAAACAAAGGGAAATTTAAGTCTTTTATAAACATACCTCTCTTCCACCTTAAGAGTTTGACAATTGACCGTAACGCAGAACATACTGAACACGGCTATAACAGTGTGTGGTTGCTGCCGTAGTATAACTAACACTTTTTTTGTTGGGGACAGAACAAAGAAACAGTTGTAACTTCGTAACGGTTAGTGCTAGAGCAATGTAATTAATGTAATTCAATTTTTACAAAAATGGTATTAAAATCACCTAACTCATATTATGGTTTCCATTTAAGACAATTTCTTAACATTCAAAATGGTGGACCTTTTTGTAATGTGTCTTCAAACATTTTCCCAATCCTTATTTCTCACCTACATTGTTAATTTCGTTATAGTTTGCAGTGATTACCACTTATTAGGATGTTTCCATATTTTTGGGGCATTCTGTATAATAAAAAACCGTTAAAATAGCAATTTAAGGTCAGTATTGGACACAATAATATATATACTATGTGATCGAAAGTATCCCCCAAAGCATACGTTTTTTATATTAGGTGCATTGTGTTGCGACCTACTGCCAGGTACTAATTATCAGCGATCTCAGTAGTCATTAGACATCGTGAGAAAGTAGAATAAGGCGCTCCGCGGAACTCACTGACTTCGAACGTGGTCAGGGGATTGGGTGTCGCTTGCGTCAGAAGTCTGTACGCGAGATTTCTACACTCCTAAACATCCCTAGGTCCACTGTGTTTGATGTGATAGTGAAGTGGAAACGTGAAGAGACACGTACAGCACAAAAGCGTACAGGCCTACCTCGTCTGTTGATTAACGAAGACCTCCGACAGTTGAAGAGGGTCGTAAAGTGTAATAGGCAGACATCTATCGAGACCATCACACAGGAATTCCAAACTGCATCAGGATCCACTCCAAGTACTATGACAGTTAGGCGTGAGGTGAGAAAACTTGGATTTCATGGTCAAGCGGCTGCTCATAAGCCACACATCACGTAGGTAAATGCCAAGCGACCTCTTGATTGGTGTAAGGAGCGTAAACATTGGACGATTGAACAGCGGAAAACCGTTGTGTGGAGTGACGAATCACGGTACACAATGTGGCGATCCGATGGCAGGTTGTGAGTATGGCGAATGCCCAGTGAACGTTATCTGTCAGCGTTTGTAGTGCCAACAATAAAATCCGGAGGTGGTGATCCTATGGTGTGGTGATGTTATGGTGTGGACGTAGTTGGAGAGTACTTTATATCATAGGCCCGTAGTCGAACTCCCTCTATAAAAATTGTTGTAGAAACACATCAGGATTCTGAAACACGCATTTTTGGATAGGGCACATACTAGTTCCTAAGTGAAGTCTTGACCCGACCAAGGTAGGTCCCATTGTTTTGGAGCTATGAACCTTTAGAATTCATTTTTTTTTTCATGATTTTGGCAGCCTATAACACGTAAACGATGGGGTTTTCGCCCAATATTTATTGGAACTTTTTTGTTTGTTTTACTCTGAGTAAGCACTCCTCTGCGTTTGTACAACGAATTCAGCACCATATTGTATATATATATATATATGATGAAGTACTTTCTACGACTATGAGCATTTTAGTTGTCTTCTCTTAAATGTCTATTTTGTTTTCTAAACGTGAGCAGTAGTTATAAATCATTGAGAATCAAATTTTTTTTTTAAGTAAACGTCATAAAACAGCACCCTTATAGGTTAATATATTAAACGGTAAAGGCCAAAGAACGATCCAATAACATAATTCAAATTCATCTTCAGAAAACTGTATTTGTAAACAATCAGGTTAAGAAGAATATTACATTTCTTTGTGATATAACTAATATAAAATCTAGGATTTAGGATTTAGATTCCTGGGCTTTCGCATCTATGGTCATTTAGTCCGTCATGTTATGAGGGATGACGTCATTCGGCGAGCACACTATCCAGGGAAAGGAGAGGAATAACGGGTTGGGGAAGGAAGGGAGCAGCCTAGGACCGAAGTACTACCCCGTCATTTGCTTGGGGTGAATGAGGAAAACCCCATTCAGAGTGGCTGGCCTGAGAAAGAGTTTTACACTTTTCGAGCGAGTGTCCCCACCGGGAATCGAATCCGGGTCCGCTCGCACCGAAGGATTAATATCAAATAATTTTTATTCTTATCACATAGACTTAAAATATTATCTTTCACATCAAATAAAATATGAAGAGAAGGAAAGCGTACCATTTAGTATTTGAATTTAATAAAGATGTCAAAGTCTCCGTTAGTTTATAAGCAATTAATTAGTTTCAATTTTCCGAAAAACCTCTCCTTTAAATTTTCTAAAGCTTTCGAAGCATTATACCGTTTCCTAGACAATAAAGTTCCAATCTACGACTTTTCTCAGTCCTTGTTCTCCTAAGTTATCCGAGATCACGTCACAGAACAACAGGAAAAACTATCGCTTCAGCGCCACAAAACAGCACAAAGCCAAAGAAAACTGGAAAAAGAAGTTCGGCGGAACATCCAACTTTCGGACGTAAATCAGAGTAAATTCCTGAAGGGCTGGAAGAGGATTGCAAGGCGTGAACTCGTCTTCGTTCTCGAAAGCAGTCCGGCAGGATTTCAGTGACTTGTGTAGCTTTGTATGGCTGTGTGTGTATGTGTGTATGTGCTTCTGTGTTTCGAAGAAAGCTACGTGTGTCAGAGTCTATGTGGTGATTGTGTGTTCGTATCTTTGTGTGTTTCTGAGTGCCAGAAAGCGAGAGAACCTTATTTCAGGCAACACAGTTGTTGTTCCTTCTTTCACCAACAGCTCTATTGTCAGACAGCAGGCAAAGTTTACAAACTTCTGGGGCCTTCTTCTGTAAGGAAGGTACAAAACTCATAGCTTCGTGGGAGACTTGCAGTTTGATTTATTCACTGCTATACTACTGTTGTTAGTACTAGTTGCAAACACTGCACGCCAATTTTGGTTGTGATGACATATAGCGATTACTGCAGGATTTGACATGCTTTGCAAATGGGAGAAAACGTAACGCAAATGGATTCTGGGCTCTACAAAACATTGAAGCAGGCTTTTGTTGCCAATAAATAATAAGATTCTATATAAACAAGAAATAGCATAAGTGTTTGAAAACGTAAATGGATAACGAATGGTCCAAAGGTATCTTTGAATAAAGTTTACTTGTTAAGCTCATGTAGAATAATAAATATTTTGCATTGCACATACACATACAATGAATTATTTAGCTCGTCAATTACGTTGTTAATGATTATTTCTGTTCATTCTTAGTTTGTATGATAAGATAGACTACAATAACTCAAGCATACAGTCATAGCACATTTTGGCATTTTTTTCCGTACTATTTGAATTAGAATTCTATTATTACAGTTAAGTGATAAGACACTATTACAAATAGAGCTACCTCCTGGCTGTGTACTAAGCTTACGCGCCTTTGACACAGAGACCCGAGTTCGACTCCCGGTGAAAGCTCATGTTGATCGGGATCGCACGATAAACTGTAGGCCCATACTTCATATAAAATGGCTGCTAAAAGAGAAACTAAACTTAAATCACACAAACCTAATATCACGAATATTGTATTCATTTCCGCATAATTATTTTATATTCAGTTTATTACTAGACAGGGAAAAAGAAAGAGACATTATTCAGGATCTCAATAGAGAGAGAAAAATATTACCTAGTATAAATATTATTAAGCATTAATATATCCTGTATGTTTAACATCTTGAAAGAATATGAGTTTTCAAACAGTTTTACATGCTAAATTAGCTTTTAGAACATTCATCTCAGAGTTGTGCAGCTCCTAAACTCTGCCGAGATAAATATAGAAAATACGGAAATTCTGAGCGTCTACTCGGCAAAAAAAAAAAAAAAAAAAAATTGTATTAGCGGAAAATCTCATCATATCTTCTCATATGATGTCTTATTTTGGATAATCCGGCATATTCTAAATTTTCATGTATCTGTTTATTCAATTTAAATTATACGTTCTTTAACTTCCATTCTTCCTTGTTTATATATATATATATATATATATATATATATATATATATATATATATATATATATATATATTCTCGAAAGATATTTATTACACCGATCTCCTTGTATATAACCAATAGTAGGCATTTAAAGCCTGGTTTTAAGGAATGCCACCTAGATTAGTTTGTTATATGTTTGTTTGTTTTCCGTAATACATATTCACCACATCTACACAGCCAACAGTAGAACGCTGATTTCAGTCGTCAGGGATTCGATTCTTTATGTGCGTAGTTACTAACGCGGCGGCACTTATTTAGAGTTTGGACACCATAAGACAACAGGAGATCATAAAACAAAAGAGACAATCATAAATATATGTAAATTATGACGTAAATATATGTAAATTATGTAAAATGTGGAGTGCGAGGAAATGGAAGTGTTCTAATAAACTCCACGTTGCTTAAGTTAAATTGCACTTGATCCAGCGTTGACCATGTGCACTGAAGATAGACAACCACCATTAAACCGTTTTACAAATTTTATTAACATCAGGTTGGGTCTAATTAGATTTTAATGTTAGTATTACGTGCATTATCCCATACGATAAGTCCTGAAGTATAACGAATTTTATTTTATTTTATTTTATTTATTTATTTTTGCAATAGACAGCTAGAGCAAATATCTCGATCGACTTTCTTAATTTAATCAAAGGGGACACGGCATTCTCAGTGATGGAGAGCTTACCTCTGGTACGTGGGGTCCCTGGTATGATCTCCGACCAAGTGCCTTTGTGGTGGACAACATCCGTGAGTTTTTTTTCGAGTCCTTTCCATTTACTTTCTCATTCCACCAAGTCTCCCATCATCATTCACTTGAATTAATCGTCCGTCTCCCTTCACCTAAAGGACATAATCGTTGGATATCAAACTGAAATATTTTGTTTCATTTTCATTTCAATTTAATCAATATGTTAACACATTCACGGCTAACAGTGACTTTACCAGTGGCTATCCATATCCCGTTTAAATATTTAACATTCCCTAGTTTTTTTTACACAACCTACACTGTAGCAAAGAATGTTCATTCCATGTTATAAAAGGAATATATAGCTTTTTCTTTACTGCAAATATCTCATATTCCTTATACCCAATCGCGTCATCCTCTTTACTGTCTTTAATGAAGTATAGAATTATGTTATTATTATTATTATTATTATTATTATTATTATTATTATTATTATTATTATTATTATTATTATTATTATTATTATTATTATGTTTCACAATTAACTATCTGATTCAGTTGTTACAAATATAATAATGTAGACTATCTCTCCCATTGTTGAATAGAAGCAGGAACAATATTAAATAAAATGTATTATTCATCGTTGTTTGTCACATCCATATATATGAAGCTTCAGTGCTGAACGGTACGAGATGGTTACACAGTGGCACATGGGCTCGTAGATATTTAGAACATGCAAACACCACGTAATTGATATTGCCATCAGGATCACCACATTCGTGGACAGCAAAGGATTTGAAGCTAGAGAAGCGTTTTCTATGACGGGAAGTGAGGTTTACACCAAACCACGACCTCAAACGCCAGACATTTCCCATTTTCCGTCGTGTTCTTAGTTGTCGTATATTTCTTATTTTGAAAATATTTTTTATCAGTTAAACCAACGTTTCCCAACCGGTGTGCCGCGGCACACTGGTGTGCAGTGAATGGGCCGCTGGTGTGCCGCGAGGAAATCGAAACAAATTATTAATTCTATAGCAATCAAATTGCAAGACAAAGGAAAAATATATATTTGTATTTCGCATTACTATGAACCTCTACTATGAATCTACAACTTTAAGTTTCATACCGTGCTACTTTTCTGTACATTTCTAATGTTGAAAAAAATATTTGTTATCATTGTTATGACTATTATTGCTTCTTTACTGCTGCAAACTATTTCGTAGCTTGACATTTTAAAATATCATTCAATCCTTTCGACAAAGCAAACATGCATACAAATTACCTACATTTGTGTTTTAAAACTAAAAGAGATTTGTTTGTTCGTTCGTTATTTAGTGAACTTTCTTCTTAGTGAAAGGTTGGATACAGTTTTCGAAAAAGAAAGCTTACTTTTAAAAACCTAAGTCCAATATTTAATTGCAATTGTTTTCTATTTTTAAGTTAGAATGAAAAATAAGCATAATGATTTACCACGGGGAAAAACCAGTGATCAAGCTTTCTTCTCTGTGAGAAGGAGATCAGTAATCACAGAAACAAAATACCACGGTATTTTATAATTACAAATAATGATATTTATGAGTGTGCCGCGAGAATTCAAGTTACGCCCGTAGTGTGCCGCAAGTTGAAAAAGGTTGGGAAACGCTGACTTAAACAATCCAATAAAATCAAATTAAAATGAAAATATCAGGTAATAATTAATTTTGTAATAATACCTAGCTATAAGATTATTGCAGATAAAATAATGTTGTGTAGACATGTAAATGAGAATGTAATTGAAAAGTTTTCACTGGTTTCTTAAATTAAAACTGAAACTTTTCTGGTTCATCTTGTATTAAACGTGCATTTAATGCTACTAAGCCAACTTCTCTGTTAGCTTCAAAGGCTATACCACCTTATTTATTTCGCTCTTTAAGCTAACAATGTAGAGAGTCAAATATCAAAGTTCGGATTTTTCGTCATTGCGCGATAATGAATATGTATGCTGTCATCTTATACCTATCTCTATAAATAAAAATGAAAGTGACTAACTTTGTGATTTTATAACACTTGAACCACCTAACCGATCTCGATCAACTTTCAATATAGATGAGATTCTGGACTGGAATAGTTTTTTATCATTTCACTCTACGGTGAAACTTAGTGGAGGGGGAGGAATGTATATATATGAACTCCGATATTTCTGTAGAATCTATAGTTTTCGGGGTCGCTGAGATGAACAGTGACACTTTCGATGCCATTTAAACCCAAATTCAGTTTCCAAATCGGGGAAAATGAAGGGGATATATATATATATATATATATATATATATATATATATATATATATATATATATATATATATATATATATATATAAGGATAGAAAATGGCATATATCAGAGAGCGCTTCAGTAATAGTAAAAAGTGTCTGACTAACGGAACATGTTCCTATTTTTTTTTCTTATTTTAACCCAGCGAAGTGGGTTATCGACGCTAGTATATATATATATATATATATATATATATATATATATATATATATATATATATACTTATATATTTATATTGATAGATAGATAGATAGATAGATAAATAGATAGGGTGTTTCAAAACAACACTGACAGCGTTTGGGAAGTGATTCCTGACACCACGATAAGACAAAAAGTACAGACCAATCTGGGTGCACAAAAGCTTCCTTTCGGAGTCATAGGCTGCCGAAAACATGGAAACAAAATGAACTTTAATTTGTCCATAGCTCCAAAATTATGAGATCTATTGTAGTCGGGTCAAGACTTCACTTAGGAACTAATATGTGCATTATTGAAAAATAAACGTTTCAGAATCCTAACTTACACACGTAACAATTTTTATAGATGGAGTTTGGCTACAGGCATATAATCTAAAGTACTCACCAACTACCTGAATAAAAATTGTTATGGAAGTACCACATGTTTCTGAAAATTTTAAGATAAAGGACTTTTGAGATAAGGACTTTGAGACTTTTGGTTCACTGTGTACATATAACAATTTAATTTGTTTCGTACCTTAGTAATGTAGTACTTACAAAATATGTAAATAATTTATGGCTATGGTATTTTTTCCTGCTTTTATTTGTTCAGACTTTGTTTCTTTTTCCTTACTTGATATACGTGGTTCTTATATTGATTATGAAATGGTTCAGATTTTATTTTTATTTCTGTCAATCTATAAATAAATAATAATGGTTCTTAAATATATATTTATAAAAGATCCTATAAATCTTAGTTTCATAACATATTTTCTGTGGACAGCGGCGCACCATTGACTGCTGGCTGCTGAAGAAGAAAAGATACAACTATAAATTTGACAAACTCATCTTTCTATTGATCTAAATAATCTGTTCTTCCCATTTTGTGTCTCACAGCAGACTCTTTCCCGATGGCAATGCTTTGTCTGAGGGTCGTGCAGCTGTCTGCAGCGACATAAGTGTCTGGCTGAGTTGTTGTCCCGTTGCAGGGGCAGTGAAGTGAATGTGAAAAGGGCTGTGCGACTAACATGAAAACGGTTGAACAGCTTATGTTTCTTTTGTACTTCTTTGTGAGAAACAGGTTCCTGTCACATGCAATGCTGTTTTCATTTCGACTCTCTCTCTCCCCCTTTTCCCAAGTAAATTTATATCATACCAGCATCTGCAAATATTTCAAGATGTGGAATTTTATTATAGTAAATGTAATTATGATGTTGAAAAGGTCTGTCTTGCTCTTACTTGACAAGATTTAGGCTAAGTCTTATTAGAAGTTTGTCGTAGTCAATATACATACTGGAGTGTTCATCTTTCCTTATGCTTGCATATATGTAAAATAAAATACCGACTGATAACTATAGTTTTTTCAACTGTTCTGGATGTAAAGGCATGAAATGTACATTTTGATACGCGAAATACATATATATTATTATTTATTTTCAATAACTCAATATAAGAAACAAGATAATGTGGTACAGAGATTTTCAGTACCCTCATTTGTCGTTCTTCCCCGTAAAAACTACTTTGTGCACTATGCTTTATTTTTATCACAATTAAATAATCACTGTTTCTTCTTTAAGAGCATTGCTTTATTTTTCTTAATTTGAATATTTGAAAATTGAAATTTGACAAGAGGAGGATGTTTAGAAGTTCCTATTACAAACAATGTTATAATTAATTTTGTAATATGTATTATTATCCTCATAAAAGTATTTTTGAGTTCTTATTTCGTGACCCAGTTACCCTTAATATATTGAGAAACCCTCTCTTTCGACATGTTTTATAGTGGTCTCACGTAGCGTAGTCGCTAACACTTTGGTGCGAATGTTCCCAGGTTCGATTCCTGGTGGGAATATTTAATCCGGCAGATGTAAAAGTAATACTGACTGAGATTTTCCTGAGTTTTCCTCGTTCACATTAGAAAAATGGAGTAATGGTAAGTAACATTAAGCTCCCAGACGACTTCCGTCCTTTCCCACTTCCCTGGGTAGTATGGTAGCGGAAGAACGTAATTTCTCATATGTGACGGGCTAAATTAAGCCATAGACGCCGAAAACCCAGAAATATAATTCCTAATTTCCTAATCCTACATGTTTTCTCGATATGGAAATCTCAAAATTTTAACTGGTAATTGGTGGACGTGGAAAGTTTACTCATATTATTTATTTGTTCTCAAAGTATGTTTAACATGAAAGGATAGTAATAAGAAATGAAAATTTTCTTTATTATTATTATTATTATTATTATTATTATTATTATTATTATTATTATTATTATTATTATTATTATTATTACTTTGTCTATTGAAAAGAAAAAAAGGCAAAAATTTGGAATATGTGAATTTTTCTTAATTGAATACTATAATATACTCACGCATTAATTCAGTATAGTGAACGTAGAAGGAGAAAAATGAAAATGTAGTATTAACACACAAAATAGTGCATTTGTTTAAATATACATATGTGTATACAGATGGTTATAAAAACAATGGAAACAAGCATTAGTTCGCAACACATAAGGTGTGTGAGGTGGTAACACTGAAGATACCAATGCAGTTTCTTTTCTTTTAATGATGTATTGGTTGAGAGTTTATAGTAAATCAGGTGGAGTAGGATGGAAACGTATACTGGAGCAAGCAGACGATGGTGATGTAAAATAAAAGAACTCCCTGAGTTGCTATACGTCCAAATTGTAGGTGCTCAGTTAATTGACCCAAGTATAGCTAAAGCGTCCAATGTGCTAGATGTGCCACGAGGAACAGTGTTCAAGGTGACTATGGCTGCATAACTAATGCCAAACAACAAAGAGTTAAAATGCACAAATGCAAACCTTCAAAAACAATGTTAACTGAACATTGAAGAGGATAGTCATCAAGGATCGTAGAACGAATGCGGCAAGAATGACAGCGTATGCCGACCAATATCTGGAAACCTTCTTTTTTTTTCAATTACTTTCGGAGATAAGTTCTATTACCTCAACAACAGCGATTGCGTTGCTATTTTCAAACTACTGGTCACTGCCAACAACGCTTTGGCACGAAGGAAATAGTGCCGAGAACATGCAAAGTAAATTGATGATGATTGCAAACACATAACACGATCCGACGAATCAGTCTTCTTTCACCATACTTCCCACAACTGCCCGTGAGGACCTAAATATGAGTTAATGTTCCGAACTGTCTACTCCTCATCGTGAAACATACTGAATGTATCTGAGATTATCTGAACCTCGTATCTACAATTTAATATTGAATCTAAACAACCACAGGACGCCCGATGCTCTCCCTCGGATATTCGAAAGTAGGATCTCATACACGAAAGGCCCACTCTTTAGCCACTAGATCAGGAAGAAGGACACATACGCAAGAGTTAGAAGAACTGGTCGTCTTACTGGCAGCTCATTGTTCCCTAACTCCCAGTCCCAGTCCAGCAAGTGAGGTTATAAGTCACTGTCACTTCAGTTGTCAGATTTGTTGATCCATCATTATTATGTACGTACTGATATATAATGCACATAAAATATTTTAAATACGATAGTTGAATTCGTTAGTAAATTCACTCAGTTTAGTTTTGCACCTCACATACTTGGTATTTCGACTTGAGGAGAAAACATTCATAATGTATGGGTATTCCGCAGTAGTATAAAGAAAGTGGTATTGTGAATAATATATATAATTCAAATTTTTGGTACACAAACCTGATCGATTATCGGGTTAGTTAAATCATATAATGGTTCATATCGACATTGTGTTCAACAAAAGAAACTCGTTGGATGTAATTCATGGTAATATACGATAGCACATTTAATTACAATAAACATTCATGTTAATTTCTGTGTTGGTTGCAACTTTGTATTGAGATTAATTTCACCTAATGTTCCGGTATCAGGAAGAATACCAGGAAATTGAAGCAGTATCCTTAACGGTAAAAACACTTCTTCCTTTTTTAAAATATTTTTGGTTCATGAGCCACAAGCTTTGGACTGTGTTCTTTGTTTGATTGTAAGTTGAAGATCATGGTAAGCAAAGAAATTGTGGACGGGAAAAGGAAAGATGAGAAGGAACATTTTAGAATCCAGAAAGAAAGAGGTAGTAATCCCACTGGGGACATGAAATCAATCTCCATTCGCTTGCATGGCTTACAGGCCCCTCTCTCTTCGATGACCTATTCGTTATCGGGACAAAATGGGGAGAAATGAAAAGGAAGGAATTCAAGACAGAGGAAAAGTGTGTGTTCTTACCATGATAAGCTAAGCCACTCTGGAAAGAAGCTATTTATCTTTAGTTCGACCTCTCAGTTATCCAATTGCCTTTGGATTTTTCTTTTTTTTTTATCCGAGGGAGAAAGCCCGTTTGCACGGAGTAGGAGGAAACACGTCCCATGCTATTAAACAGATAAACAGATTGATGACGAAATAAATTATTGTGTTCTCTCTTAGGCCACTGATAGTAATGGAGGCAAAAATAGGATTTTGGTTCCCCTTTTTTCTCATAAGATGTTTTAAGTTAGTGACATAAAAAATGAAATTTACTGCCTTTTTAAACTAAAGAAACGTAGAGATTAGGAAGAAAAAGTATCAAATCAAAGATTGATTAACGAAGAGTTTGATTCGTTAGTTGATTTATAATTAGTTTAAGTCACTTTTCAGCGCCGAGGCAATATGCAACAAGGACTTGCAGCTTAACGTAGAATCCGATATACATATATTTGCTCCCGCCGAGAATCGAATCCCATTCCTCGTGTCTAAGGTATGTGTGCTAACCATGTAGGCAAGGGGGAGCTAAGTATCTTTGGGAAATGATCAACAAATCATTCGTTGACTAGTGTGTATGCAGATAGAAATTTCCACACACACACACACACACACACACACATATATATATATATATATTTTGGGGCCACGGTTGGTTGGACACTTTTAATGTGCTATTGTAAAGCATAATGATTTTCTTCGTAAAGAGAGCAAATATTATGCATACATCAAAACACACATTTGTTGTGAGGTGGTGTAGTTTAGTAAGCCGAAAATGAGAAGATAGAACGTAAAAGGGTGAATAACTCTGGTTATTATGACTGATATCTTCCTTAATATCTCCAAGTAAACGCTGTAATAACATATTTAATAAATTATAACTTAATATCGATTTGCCACCTCGACCTCAGAATGGTTCATCTTAAAAGCACGTCATCTGTTAACACCGGTAAATATTTCAAGTAGGGGAAAATGGTGTCGAACCGGGTAATCGGATCCAAACCGAGTACTCCCCTTCAGGGTGAATGAATACTAATCTTGCCACCTAGGTGAGTGAACTAGATGCTGCTATTTTGGAAGAAGTGGCATTACAGCGATCGCCTGTGATTAATTGTGTTGTAGCAATGATTTGTGTGCGTTTTCTATTATTATTATTATTATTATTATTATTATTATTATTATTATTATTATTATTATTATTATTATTATTATTATTATTATTATTATTATTATTCATTTGCATTGTGAGGCTCACACATTATTCCTTCTAGTTCTCTTCAACGTCCGCTGCAGAGAACAAACAGGCAAATAACGTTATCCCTACAGTATTTAATAGGTATTATTTTGACAGTAAGGAATTGTATTTAGTCCTTTCTTAGGTATGGTGACATCATATAGTGTCTAACAGGTTTAAGTGGGATGAAACCTTGTACCTAAGAGGGGGAAGAACAGGGTAGTAGTCGATTGTACCCAACTAGTTTCTGGAAGTGAAAATATAATTTAATTCTTTTATTGTTTAAGTGGGCTTAGCTGTTAAATCTGAAAATAACAGTTAACAATTAGGAAATATATTTTATGATTAACATAACACTACACATTATTATTTGGGTTGGGCTTATAGGTCTCAAAATGCTGAAAACTAATCAGTTTGTAACAATAAAATATATAAAATACTAATAATGCTTTAGTAATTGTATTTAAAATACAATAGAGATAACAAAGTGACTATAATTATTGACTGAAAATTCCACAAAATAAAATTAAAACTCAGGGAGAAAAGATTTAGGTTTAGGTTTAGATTCCTGGGATTTCGGCATCTAAGGCCATTTAGCTCGTCACGTTTTGAGGAATGACGTCCCTCGGCGAGCACACTATCCGGGGAAAGGGAAAGAAGAAAGGATTGGGGAAGGAAGGAAGCGGCCTGGGACCTATAAGTTAGGTACCACCCCGGAATTTGCCTGGTGTGAATGAGGAAAACCCAGGAAAACCTCATTCGGGGTGGCTGGCCTGAAAAAGCGTTTAACACTTTTTCGACCGAGTGCCCCCACCTGGAATCGAACCCTAGACCGCTCGAACCGAAGGCTAGAGCGTTAGCGACTACGCTAAACTCAGGGAGAAAATACGTTGAACCTAGTCTAAATATCAATTGAAGGGTTAATGTCTACAGTGAATTGTCATGCTGTTGTTTCGCACAGTTTTGGTCTGTTTTCTTTCTTTTCAGATTTCAAGATGCCTAGAAATCACAAACGGAAGTCGGATCAAGAATAGTGGAGGTAACAAAGTATCAAATAAGTCAATATAACAATTTTATTTAAGAATTTTAACGCTAAACATCAAACTTTGTTTATGTAGCCTACAATACAAATGTACGTTAGTTAAAGAAAGACTTTTAAAAAAATACACAGCTTTACATGTGTATTCAATTTAAAAACACTAATATTCTAAAACCAGGTGATTTATTTCATTATAGCAATATTGTATAACTTCTTTGTAGGTGGAGCTAGGTTAATGGAGCAGAGTCCGAAATGGACTCCCACTACTGGTTTATTTATAAAATCATTTAACATCAACAGTATTTACAGAAAATACTATAAAATGTTTTCTCAAATTTGTTTGGTAGTCCTTGACTGTGCGGTGGGAGACAGGATCTGCACAGAGCCCCACAGCAGGCTAAGCAGAATGACGAAGGAAACCTCAAAGCTGAGAAGCAAGCAGTGAGAGGGATAAAAAGTCACAGAGCCCCGCAGCAGGCTAAGCTGAATGGCGAAGGAAACCTCAAAGCTGAGAAGCAAGCAGTGAGGGGGATAAAAAGTCACAGAGCCCCGCAGCAGGCTAAGCAGAATGGCGAAGGAAACCTCAAAGCTGAGAAGCAAGCAGTGAGGGGGATAAAAAGTCACAGAGCCCCGCAGCAGGCTATGCTGAATGGCGAAGGAAACCTCAAAGCTGAGAAGCAAGCAGTGAGGGGGATAAAAAGTCACAGAGCCCCGCAGCAGGCTAAGCAGAATGGCGAAGGAAACCTCAAAGCTGAGAAGCAAGCAGTGAAGGGGATAAAAAGTCACAGAGCCCCGCAGCAGGCTAAGCAGAATGGCGAAGGAAACCTCAAAGCTGAGAAGCAAGCAGTGAGGGGGATAAAAAGTCACAGAGCCCCGCAGCAGGCTATGCTGAATGGCGAAGGAAACCTCAAAGCTGAGAAGCAAGCAGTGAGGGGGATAAAAAGTCACAGAGCCCCGCAGCAGGCTAAGCAGAATGGCGAAGGAAACCTCAAAGCTGAGAAGCAAGCAGTGAAGGGGATAAAAAGTCACAGAGCCCCGCAGCAGGCTAAGCAGAATGGCGAAGGAAACCTCAAAGCTGAGAAGCAAGCAGTGAGGGGGATAAAAAGTCACAGAACCCCGCAGCAGGCTAAGCAACTAAGGTTGGGATCCCGATAGAGCCCCGCAGCAGGCTAAACCAGGGAGAATGGAACCTAGAGTCCCACAGCAGACTAATAGTTAGGCTATTTGAGAAAGCGTTTTCGAAGCGTTACCCCCGTAGCGAACGCGACCAAGGTGGGTATTTGGTAATTTTGCTTTCTCCAGTGCTGTAAATCATACTGCGAACCAGTGAGGATTTCCAGGTCTTTTTTGCCAGGTCCAATTCTATAATAGCAGTGCTCCAATACTCCTCACAAAGCATCTTCCAAGCAGCTGTTTCTTGCTACAATCCCCTTGTCTGGCAACACGTATTTCCTTTTTTACTTCCTTTAGACATCTTTTAACCCTTTAATTGGCAAGCATTGATAGCATTACATTTAAAATATTTAGTTTGCTTTTATGGTTGTTGCGTGTCTTCCTGATCATAATTTCGTAATTTTTAAAGTATTTTTTTACTTTGGTTACAAAATACAGGATGTTTCTTTCAAAGCAATATTGTCATGAAATAGGTTTTATTTGTAGCTGCTGAAGAGCATTGCCCCATTATGCTCGAATGTCATAAGAATACCCTCAGTAATTAGCAACAGTTTCGTTGAAATATTTTCTAGTTAGCAAGAAACTACAAATAAAAAATAAAAAAAAGAACTTTCGCGGAACGTAGGAAATAAAGCTTCTCCAATACTAAATTTAACTGTCCCCTGCTGACAAAGATTAGAAGTATCTAAAGAAGCGACCCGCATATCATGTATATGAATCTTGTATGAACGCACAAGCTGACGTTTTCTCCGCGTTTTTATTGCTTTCGCGTTTTTGATTAGCCATCCACATTTAAATACATGATCAGCGTATTCCACGCGTACGCATGAGTAATAAAAACGCGTGGCAAACGCTTATGATTAGCCATGGATTAAAGGTTTTGAGGTAGAGTTACTCCGAGTCCCCAAGCAAGCAAGAGGAGGGAGACTTGAAAACTGGTACCAGTCCGCTGGTTGCTGCCCAATATATGGACCTCCAAGAGCGGCGGTGGCCCAGTTGCTGTCCAGTAGTCATGTGATTTGTAGGAGATGTTGGTGGTCCGTCGTCGGCTACTCGTAGTAATCCTACGTGGTGTGTAGTATTGCGACGTAAATTCATGTGGTGATATTTACGAACAGGAGAATATGACATTGTTTGTACACAGAAGCATGTGGTACATTACAATATTAACGAATAAAGTATAGAGCTTTGCAAACTATAAGCTCATAATAGTAAACATAAGTCTATATTAGTCCGCTGTAGCCTATATTTTGACAGCACTTTACTAGCCCACTGTACCATCCAAAGGCCATTAAACCTTTATCTACCCAGTTCTACTCTACTTTCCTCTATGTGTAAAACTTTCAATTATATTTTCGCTTGATCCAATAAGTTGGAACAAAATCTAGGGATATAATACGGGAATCAAGTTAGTGGCAATACTCTTTAAACACAAAACACAATAATAATAATAATAATAATAATAATAATAATAATAATAATAATAATAATAATAATAATAATAATAATAATAATAATAATAATAATAATAATAATTTCATTTTCTTTATTATCTTTATTTATTGTATTTTTGATTTATTATAAAGGCAATATTAATTGAGATGGACAGAAATCGTAACGCAATGTGATTGTACTCTTCTTTCAACATTTTTGCCATTATATTCACATCAATATTCTATTTTCCTTCCTTATGGCAGCCACTGTGACATTATATTTGTATAATCAATCGTATTCGTATATTATTCTGTGTTATTCTAAGGTTAAGAATCGTGAGCTGTATTGAATACTGAATAGTTTAAGAGCTGAGAGTTGTTATCATATATTGCGTCTCTTCTCGAACCCGAAACTAAGCGAGAATCGTTGTTTTATTCGAACTGAGAAGAAACTGGTTCTTTTTCTTCATGTTACATGATTCCACGTTTCTCATTGCATGTTAAATAATTCGCAGTGCCATAATGGTTGCAAACCAACTTCAAACCACGTTTGTTGAGCAAAGTATTTGCACTAGATACCGACTCTATTTCCGCGGTGTGTAAACTTAGGAAATGGAATTCAGTGTTTCATTAACAAGTTTAAAGAGGAGAGTGCACGATATTTCTTAAATGTAAAAACAAGTAAATAGATATGATCGTGTTGTTGTTTCAAAATTAAAACTTCTAAATTTGTTGTTGAGAACGCATATGCTTGATATATATGTATTACTGTATATAAACTTGCTAAACTTCTGACATGTTGCGGCACGTTTATTTACAAAGTTTACCGACCAGACACACACACGAAAACAGAAAACACAAACTACAAAACCAAATTTTACTTACGAATATGCATCACATTATAAACATTAGTATTTGTTTCCTTAAATTTGTATGAATCGTCACATAATAATAATAATAATAATAATAATAATAATAATAATAATAATAATAATAATAATAATAATAATAATAATAATAATAAATATTGATACAACCCTTTGCAAACTTCTCAGCTAACAGCGAAAGGGAAGAAAATAACCACAAATGTGTTTGAAAGAGTGGAGTTGATTTTGAGTTTAACGTCCTTTTCAGCTGTGAGGCTATAGTATGAGACGGGATGTGTTGGAAAAAAATGACTGCTTGCTTCCAATCTTTATTCTGATAGCAAACCAATTAATGCAAAGTGCAGCCAGCGCACTAAGCTTTCTCTTAAACTAACGAGGAAGGTCCATAAACCATGAGAGTTTAATTTTCATGAAAATTAATGACAAAATTCAGTTCGAGTTGCTAAGCAACTTAGTAATAGTCACTCGATGCGTAAATGCTTAGTTGAGCTGCTGCACCGACGCCATCTTGAAACCCAATAGGCAATGTACAAGAATATCCTTTTGGCACAAAAATGAGAAAGCTTTTGGTAGATCTGACTTCACTATTGTAAACCGGGATAGAGTACTTCCAGTACTTCCAGTATGTGGGAGTACTTCCAGTAGATGATCGCCATCTTGAAAGGCGCCATATTCAATCGTGGTCAAATATGATAAACGGCAAGGGGGTTATATGAGGTATCAAATAGCACTGGAATTTACTTCTGAATCTATTTACGTAACCAAAGTTTACGTATCTGTTTTCACTTCAGAGTTAAGAGCTTTCTCCCGCACAGGAACATATAAAAACTGTGCGAGTTAAATTTGTGTTAAGAAACATGGTGGTGCGAGCAGTTGCAGGGTCTTAACTAATGCAGTTGTAGTCACTTGATGTATATACAATAGTCAATATGCCAATCATGTCTTGAGCCTATTGAGATAAATCTTTAATTAAATTGAAATGCTTGTAGTGAAAAATGAAATAGAGCATTCTACAAATAGAGCATTCTACAAATTATACCTATTTCGAAGCGTGATGAAATAATCTGGTGGTTGATGAAATACATGTTTAATACTATTGACGAGCAGAGAATATCAAAGGGATTTTTCAGATCTATATTATAAAAATGATATAATCTAGTGTATGTTAGTTGAGCCATCAAAGTAGTTCGGATTCCACTATAATCTGCCGGTCCACGTCTCCTTTTAGCGTAGCAGGCATAAGTGTGGTATGTTAAACTGAATCAAACCAAAAATCTATTTTAGGTTATTTTACCTGGTCCATTATAGTGTCTTAAGTTTTCTTCTCCAATCTTGAAACCTTACGCAAAGACCCTCTGCATTGTTTTATTGCAGAATATTTAGTTCTTTTCCAATACTCATTCTTGACAACCTATAATTTACTGTGCATATCACGAAGCTAAAATACATTAATGTATTTATTGTCAGTTTGTCTAAATAAATTGAATTATCGTTGACACATTGAACAATGAAGGGGACTTAAATTATCAGTTCACAGCCTATTCTTAGAAGAAGATACACCTGGAAACTTAGAATTAACTTTTTTGTGTCTGTTCTGCTATTAGTGATAAGATAATGCATACACACCTGCTAAGAATAGATGGCAATAAAGATTATTACTAGATTTAATACCAAGTTGTAATCCATAAAACAAGCTTCTTTCTTGCTTTCCCCTTCAATATTAAATACTTAAATGTCTGCATCTTTTCAACTTTAACGAAAAAGAAACTCGCTTATAATAAGGACAAGACTAGTTTTCATATAAAAACTGTGATAACTAATTGTAGCAGGTGTTCCTTAAAGTCCGAGGATTCAGTTATTATTTAGGCTCGGTTCAGACGTGCAGAAAAGTCTGTTGCGGGCCCGCAACAGACTCGCAGCAGACTCGTGCGGGCGTCACAGAGCAACCAGTTCAGACGTGCAGAAAAGTCTGCTGCGGGCCCGCAGCAGACTCGTGCGGGCGTCTCAGCCTAACCACTTCACATAGACATAAAACAGCTCATTTTATTTTCAGCTGCAGTTAAATGAAGATACAAATTGAAAGAAGAAAACGTGCTGTTTTTGTACACTTAGCCAGTAAAATCCTAAGGAAGAAACAGAGACGATACTGGGTTCATCCGTACGTAAGCTCACGACTGCTTAAAGGTGAATTTTCTTCCATGTTTATTGACTTGCGCAATGACGAAGAAAAGTCCTTTAATTATTTTCGCATGAGCATCACTTCATTTGATGAACTTTTATCGAAAATAAGTGATAAAATTAAAGCAGAAGATACTTTCATGAGACTAGCGATACCACCAATTGAAATATTGGCTGTTACATTAATGAGTTGATTTTGAGTTTAACGTTCCGTTCAGCAGCGAGGCTATATGAGACGTGGGCCTACTGATTAACGTGGAATCCGAACCATATGAGCTCCCGACGGGAATTGAACCCGCGCCTCCCACGCCAAATGCGTGTACGCTAACTACTTAGCCACGGAGGAGCTCTGACTGTTACATTAAGGTAAGTTAATTATGTTAACTAATTATCATTTGTAAGAGCACAGAAAGTTAAACATTCGGAGACCTATTCATAGACATTTTCAAATGTTATTAGGGGCCACTGGCATAGTTTAACAATTGCGTGACTAATTTAGATTTTTTGACATAGTTGGTGGCTTTAAATTAAAAATTAGACTTTTTTTAGACTTCCCGAATATCCCGCTCAAGAGGAGGCGTTTCAATAATAGTAAAATTTCCCTTTATTTATTCAAAAATTACCGAATGTGAGGATTCGCTTCAGTTAGAGATATAAAATTCGCCATGTAAACTCATAATAAAAATAATGGAGCACAGGTTTCAGCGTCTTTGAAAATTTTCTCTTGAAGGGGAGATGGGGGATTTCTATAGTTGTGGGGTCTGGTGGCTCAGTGATAGAGTGTCCACCTCTGGTTCGATCCCAGCTTGCGTCAAGTGGGCTTTGTGGTGCGAGAAGCACCGTGTGCGTGAGTTTTCTCGGGGTTCTCCCGTTTCCTTCCACTTTATTCATTGCACCATTTCATTCATTTATCATAATCATTTCCTTTAGCCTACCCGGTATAAGCGTGCGACGTAAAACTCAAGGATTTCATTTCATTCCTATAGTAGTGACATTTCCCGTTATATATTGAGAAAGCGTTCAATATGAGGACTCGCTTAGATTGGAGATGTGAAATTCTTAATGTAAGCTCTTAAATAAAAATAATGGATTTAGTGTTTCCGAATAATCCATTTCTAAGGTGAGAAAAAGGAAACACTTTTATAATTGTGACATTTAACGATAGAAGGTTTTGAGGAAATCCCCAATACGTGACCTTGACCTAAAGTATAATGCAACGTACGTTATAAACAGTCGGTTCATTCCGGAGTGAGTGACAAGAAATCTTATCAAAGAAACTGTATTAACAATAAAGGCTTGTTCTCCAAGCGTATTTGTTTATTGTTATCACTAAAAAGTATTCATAGCCTCGCTGCTGGAAAGGGACGCTCGACGAAAATCAAGTGTAAATACTACATGAATATTAGATTTTTACATTGAAAAGTAATAATAATACATACCAATGCTGTTTTTTTTATTCTTCTGTTTTTTCATTAAATTTCTCACATAAGGTTTCACACACCCTATTCCATGCATCCATTTTTATTATTATTATTATTATTATTTCTATCTCTATACATTTCGCACTTTAAATTCTATATCTCGTGATATTTTTGTATTTCGTTAATGAATAGTTCTTCATTCATTTCTTCGCTTTCCATTTCTGCGGGCGCGGGAAAGTCTGCACGTGTGGCTTGCCTCATTGCCAGCAATGGTTTTCCGACCCGCAACACCTGTGCGGACTCGCTGCGAGCCAGCAGTCCCCGCAACTCAATTTTCGCCCGCTGCGGGCCCGCAGCAGAGTCGTGCGGGAAAGTCTGCACGTGTGGCATGAATGATAAGAACCAATGTATTTCCGGCTCGCGCGGGTCCGCAACAGAAAACTCTGTTGCGGACCCGCGCGAGTCGGAAATACATTGGTTCTTATCATTCATGCCACACGTGCAGACTTTCCCGCACGACTCTGCTGCGGGCCCGCAGCGGGCGAAAATTGAGTTGCGGGGACTGCTGGCTCGCAGCGAGTCCGCACAGGTGTTGCGGGTCGGAAAACCATTGCTGGCAATGAGGCAAGCCACACGTGCAGACTTTCCCGCGCCCGCAGAAATGGAAAGCGAAGAACTGAATGAAGAACTATTCATTAACAAAATACAAAAGTATCACGAGATATGGAATTTAAAGTGCTAAATGTATAGAGATAGAAATAATAATAATAATAATAAAAAACGAGATGCATGGAATAAGGTATGTGAAACCTTATGTGGGAAATTTAATGTAAAAACAGAAGAAGAAAAAAACAGCATTGGCATGTATTATTATTACTTTTCAATGTAAAAATCTAATATTCATGTAGTATTTACATTTGATTTTCGTTTAGCGTCCCTTTCCAGCAGCGAGGCTATGAATACTTTTAGTGATGACAATAGACAACAAATACGCTTGGAGAACAAGTCTCCTTATTGTTAATGCAGTTTCTTTCATGAGATTTCTTGTCACTCACTCCGGAATGAACCAACTGTTTATAACGCACGTTGCATTATACTTTAGGTCAAGGTCACGTATTATATAGCCTCTGTGCTCAAAAAGGACGCTGAAGTCCAAAACAACCATCAACATAATAGCAGAACAGAAAAGAAAGAAAAAAACATCGTTTTTCGGCTGACGATTGTTGTCTTTATTTGTTAATGTACTATTTTTTTTAAATTGAGTTAACACGAAAATTGTTGAACATCAGGGCATTCATGTGGTTAAAAAATAAAAAGCATGCTCGATATGTAACAGAAATATTTGTGTTTCTCGTACAATTCATAATATTGTGCACGTCGTTGCTATTCTAGAGATAACAACTGAATGTTTTCTTACATAAAGAACAACCTAAACAAAGTTATCTTGCCATAGAACTCTATTTCTGTCGCTTACAAAATAATCAACCCATCTGTTTCTGCTTCCGTTTGCTGCATTGCCTCCTTGTGGTGTGCTACACGTATTGGGGATTTCCTCAAAACCTTCTATCGTTAAATGTCACAATTATAAAAATGTTTCCTTTTTCTCACCTTAGAAATGGATTATTCGGAAACACTAAAACCATTATTTTTATTTAAGAGTTTACATTAAGAATTTCACATCTCCAATCTAAGCGAGTCCTCATATTGAACGCTTTCTCAATATATAACGGGAAATGTCACTACTATAGGAATGAAATGAAATACTTGAGTTTTACGTCGCACGCTTATACCGGGTAGGCTAAAGGAAATGGTGATGATAAATGAATGAAATGGTGCAATGAATAAAGTGGAAGGAAACGGGAGAACCCCGAGAAAACTCACGTACAATGGTGCTTCTCGCACCACAAAGCCCACTTGACGCAAGCTGGGATCGAACCAGAGGTGGACACTATCACTGAGCCACCGGACCCCACTACTATAGAAATCCCCCATCTCCCCTTCAAGAGAAAATTTTTAAAGACGCTGAAACCTGTGCTCCATTATTTTTATTATGAGTTTACATGGCGAATTTTATATCTCTAATTGAAACGAATCTTCACATTCGGTAATTTTTGAATAAATAAAGGGAAATTTTACTATTATTGAAACGCCCCCTCTTGAGCGGGATATTCGGAAAGTCTAAAAAATGTCTAATTTTTAATTTAAAGCCGCCAACTATGTCAAAAAATCGAAATTAGTCGCGCAATTGTTAAACTATGCCAGTGGCCGCTAATAACATTTGAAAATGTCAATGAATAGGTCTCCGAATGTTTAACTTTCTGTGCTCTTACAAATGATAATTAGTTAACATAATGAACTTACCTTAATGTAACAGCCAGAGCTCCTCCGTGGCTAAGCGGTTAGTGTACCCGCCTTTGGCGTGGGAGGCGCGGCTTCGATTCCCGTCGGGACCTCATATGGTTCGGATTCCACGTTAATCAGTAGGACCACGTCTCATATAGCCTCGCTGCTGAACGGAACGTTAAACTCAAAATCAACTCATTAATGTAACAGCCAACATTTCAATTGGTAGTATCGCTAGTCTCATGAAAGTATCTTCTGCTTTAATTTTATCACTTATTTTCGATAAGAGTTCATCACATGAAGTGATGCTCATGCGAAAATAATTAAAGAACTTTTCTTCGTCATTGCGCAAGTCAATAAACATGGAAGAAAATTCACCTTTAAGCAGTCGTGAGCTTACGTACGGACGAACCCAGTATCGTCTCTGTTTCTTCCTTAGGATTTTACTGGCTAAGTGTACAAAAACAGCACGTTTTCTTCTTTCAATTTCTATCTTTATTTAACTGCAGCTGAAAATCAAATGAGCTCTTTTCTATGTCTATGTGAAGTGGGAGGGCTGAGACGCCCGCACGAGTCTGCTGCGGGCCCGCAGCAGACTTTTCTGCACGTCTGAACTGGTTGCTCTGTGACGCCCGCACGAGTCTGCTGCGAGTCTGTTGCGGGCCCGCAACAGACTTTTCTGCACGTCTGAACCGAGCCTTAAATCACGCACTGGACAACTCAAGAAATTCATTTTGGGACTTGTTTATTCATTTGTTTTAACACTCACAATGATGTGTATGGCTCTTTGTTTTAACACTCACAATGATATGTTGTAGATTTCCTCAATATTGTACTCCGTATTATTAAAAACTGATAAAATAGACTTATTATTTCTCTTGACTTTAGACTATTGTTTTGGGCTTTAAGACATAGCACGCAGAATTTAGAGTGCTTTCCTACAGGCAATTGCAACATGGATGTACAGTGAGGTGCATGGTGTTTGTTTTCAAATGACAAACGGTATTAGTAGGACTACAGTAATTTTGGTGCGGGAAGGCGTGTGACGTTCGGTACGAACGCATTTGTTGGACCTGTGAAACATTCATTCCGTGCATAAAATGCGAACAATTAATCCGATAAACGTAGTCAATATTTTAAATCAAGCAGTGGTGGAAAAATAAAGTCTCGTGAGTGAGAATGGTTTAGAAGATAAGACATTTGCAAGTATATTGCTTGCAACGATAGCAAGCAAATATGATGGTGACGTTTTTCTAACACTTTGTGACACATTAGATGTAGACACTGACACAGAGAGAGAACATCAAGATTCGACAAACGAAATGGATTTGTTACAGATAACTAGTCCATCAATTATTGACAGTGAGCCTTCTAAGAGCGAGTATGATAAGTCATCTCCAAGCCGGACTATATCTGTACTTGTAACAGAAGCTGTCATTAACAAATATAAATTCAGGAGCACGTTACATTATTGAAAGGGAATGGGAAACGCAACACTGTTGTAGTTGCATCTAAGAAATTCAAAAAAAAAATGGCTGCTTATCATTATTCAGTTAAACTAATTATATAATAATAACCAGGGCCCGGATCTTGTTGACCTAAAAAATTTTAAAAAGTGACCTATAAAATGACACTAAAATTCCTGTAAAATGACCCTAAAAATCACAAAAATTGACCTTAAAACTTACGTTTTCTCAAACTTTTATTTCGTTAAACATTGACACTTTTTAATATCCATTGGAGTTTTAATTAACATTTCTCACCCATATTCAAAAAGTTTTGTTTCAGTTAGTTGCAGTCCATTGATCGTTTATTTCTATTGATCGTCCATTGTACTGAATTGTAAGTATTGAAAGCGTCAATTCACTTCCGAGTTGAAACTAGGAAGCACTCTTAAACAATAAAAGTTAGCAAGTGTAGACTACATGAAAATAATAGATAAAAACCTGTTTAAAACCCTTGTACGCCTTTTAATCCATTTTAGTTAATCACGTGATCACATTCTTTGTGGTCAATAACCCAAAATTATCTGTTTGGACACCTACCAACCCCCACCTTTCGTTAACCAGCTACAGTTTAGTTTTCATTAGCTTGTTAAGAATGCAGTTTTTCCACTCCAATAGTCAGGAAGTAAGAAAAGAGATTATTCAACTTCGTCTTTTCCACATCCGTAAACCGTGTTCATTTAAAGATTTCCTTATGTAGAAAAAAGAATAAAAAGACCAAAAGTGACCTAAAAGTTACCTTAAAATATTAAAAAGTGACCTGAAATTTCAAAACGGCAAAAAGTGACCAAAAGTTGACCCTAAAAAACTATATTTTTAGAACCTAGAGTTGATGGATAACGTTTTTATTTGAACTTGCCTTGTCCTATGCGTAACAGAAAAAAGTTGACTTGTCAACAACATCCGGGCCCTGATAATAACAATGTTGTTATGTAAAATTAAAAAAATACAGAATATAGAGAACTACGTCCAATAAAAAGAGAACACATGAACTGGGAGTGAATCAAACTTTACTAGTAACTCTAAAATCGACGCATGCTTTTTAAAGCTAGTTGTTCCAAACTCTATAATGAACGGGACTCTAGGATACAGAAACTGATCTGAAAGAACTCTAATATTACATAAAGAACTCTAATATATCAGCAAACTATTTTTTAGTAGTGAAGTAGCCTGCTCATCACAACACAGTTTATTCATATTAATCCCTTACTGTATATCGTTAATATGACACCCTAGTTGTTGATAAATATTTCCCGCCGGGGCACTTCAGAGACTCTACTTTTAAATTCTGTCCACCATCATCCTCAGTTTTTAAGAAAAAGTATATTTCAAATGTTCGAACGGTAATATATTTTCGTTCTCACCCTTATTAAACAAAACCAATCAAAGTAAATAGACTGCCATTGCACTCGTAGTTCACTCCTAGTGATAGACTTGGAGCTGTCAAAATCTATGTCAAAATCTTCCAGGTGCCTGCAATCAGTACACGTGATTTCCCTGAGGTCACGGGCGTCTCTGGCAGGGGTGAAAGGGGGACGTGTCCCCCCAAATATTTGTGGTACGAGATAAATGGATCAATGCTGAAAGTATTTAGATCTATATGGAAGAAGTAAAAACAGGCAGAACAAATTAAAGTTATGTCTGTTTTTAAACATTAGGTTATTGTGATTTGAATGTCCACCTGACGTGTGTCACTTTCAAAGAAGGATTCTCTTTTTTTAAGTTACGCTTCTTGGTTAGTCAAAGTAGTCTCGGCTGCAGGCGCACAATTTTTTCATTGCTTAACCAGCAACAATTGGTTTCCATGACGAAGGTAGACTGGAGAAGGAAAGGCAAGGATGTATAGAAAGTTTATCTGCGAATTAAGAAGGTAAATTTACAAAGATAGTGAAATATACCAAAAAAAGCGAAGGTGACAAGAGGAATTTAAAAAGATAAAGAAATTTGAATATTATATATGAAAGTAAATTTCTTGCGAATACTGTAGAAGGGCATCAAAAGACAGCTACTATGACAATATAGAAACTAGAGATAGAAATGAGTGTTTAATGAGCGGATTGAGTTTGAGGAAGATGGAAAGAATACATTGAGTAGCCGGATGACACCAAGAATAAACCGTACATTTTAGACATTAAAACGGAAAACGGAGTAAACGAAGATGGATCATTGGACAAGTTCAAAAACATACAGGAAATGAAGAACAAGAAGGTAAATAATATTTCTTTTGAGTTTATTAAGAATACAGAAGAATGAAAATCAAAAATTCGAAATTCGCATCAAATTAAGTGTTATCGTAAAACTTCTTTCACAGTTAAGATTTTGTTAGCTAAAAAATCGAAATATATGAGAACTATAAAACTACAATGCTGCAAATGCGTTTAAGAACACTGAATAGGAATTCACCGGTAGGAATGTCAAAATGAAGAAATTACCTAAGAACCATATTATATATAAACTTATTATTATTTTTTTTCGTCAAATAGTTTACCAGTGATGGAAGAAAATTATGATGAATTGTGTTGTTAAAGGTACAAAGAGCCGATACCACTAGTAAAGTAGATTACAGTTTACTCAGAATTTTGACGTAACTTTAGTTGTGGTCTACTAGCAGGATGCAAATTTCCCCCTCAATCACATTTTGTTCCCCCCAAAGAAATCAACTGAAGTATTCCCCCCAAAAAAAAACAATGCTTAGTATAACGCCAAATTTCATTGAGTTTTGTAATTTCTTGTAAGTTTAATCTGCTAGCCGTATTTCGAAATGAGCTATGTAAACTATTCAGTTTTGGTCATTTCTAATTTCCCTATTTTCACCGATGCTTAGTAAACTATATTATTATGACAACATTTGTTACTTGCAACGGTATCCTCATACCCTTCAGTTTGTTGTCGTCCGTGTATTTGAATGTACTAATTGCTCATAACAAAAGTCACATATGGATTTATAAATGCTCTTAGCGGTTGGTCAAGAAGTAAACAAATAGTTCTTCCATCATACTTGGGCATGTCATATTCATCCTCTACATTTGTATTGATTATCATCTTGTTTTGATTTTTGTTATATTTCATTTTAGTTTACAAGATTGCATAATATTTGTAATATCCAATAAATAGAACAAGTGGACTTAATAGAACATAAGCGGACTATTATTGCCTGAACATTACTGCCTTTTACAGTTACGGAAATGAACTTTTAAAACTGTACTCAAAATCTGAGATATATTCTCTCGTGGCTATATGTTAACGTACATGCTGACGATGCGTCCTTAGTGAGCAGACACGTTATTGAAGGTGAATAAGCGCATAAGATTTGTTTTAGCATTTGCTAATACGATTGATTGTCTGTGTCATTCATTGTCCGTGTTTGTATAAGCACTTCAACTGAAGCGGGCTTTTTAAAGTTAACCTTTCACTTTCCATCTTCCTTTTTGCTGTACTGTTTGCTGTTCATGCCAATAGTGCTGTCAGGAAAACTTCAATGTAATGTTTATACTTCATTTGATAACGTAGCACAGAGTGAATCAACTCAGCTGTAAGCTAACAGTAAAGTAATTGTAAGTGTTGGTTTCCTGAGTTCCGTCATGGGATAGATATTTAAAAAAATGGAGAGCGCGGCATTAGTGAGAAGTACAAGCTCGGAATTTGAATTGAGATATTTTAAATATTTGGTTTTCGATTTGACCTTGATCCCAGAAATCGGGAGCAACAATCCATTGCTCGTATGATAAGCAAAACGAATTTTTTTTTTAAAAAAAGTAAGTCTGGTTTAACTGATAATTTTAGTGGTTTTCGTAACACTAAAGTAGATTTTCTTTCGCAAGGCTGTGTGCAAAAATGCAAAGTGGAAGATTTCAATATGAACAAAAAATTAACATATGCTTGTGATCATGGCTATCACTCGGGCCGAATTATTAAGTAAATAAACCCTAGAGAGTTACGAGCACAAGAGTGAATACAACATTTAAAAAACATTTAGAAAGGTTAGGTGTGGTATATGCATGTCCAACAATATATACATAATTATTGTCGGTATATTTATTGAATTAGTAAATCCCTTGTGCACTGCAAATATCATATATTTATGTGTGTAGAGGGGTTAGGCATTATAGTATTATTTTGAATTATTGCACCTTCAGACTCTATGTCAGATTGGCCTAATGTTATCCCCCCCAATATAAATTGTCTAATTCGCACACTGTCTACTAGCATTCTAGTCGTTCCCGTCCCCTCCAATTTTAACATGCCAGAAACACCCATGCCTGAAGTTGTCATCTTCTAAAAACAGCACGTGGCAATATGATCTGTGTTTCTCTGTGTGTCGGTGACTGTCGATCACTGACATAGTTCATGTTCCATTATTCCACTCTGAGATATTCACTTACAGGAAAGAAACATTTGTTTCCGAAAAAAATACTTATATTTTAGTTACTCATCCGAAATGTAACGCGAAAAAAAGTAACGCAAACTAGGTACGTTACTTAAAAATTTGTAACGCGTTACCGTTACAGTTACTTTGGAAAAAATGTAACGCGTTACTAGGAAACGTTACTTAAAAATTAATGCGTTACAAGTAACACGTTATTTGCGTTACGTTACTTCTCAAGACTGGCACATATTTATCAGCATAAAATCCACTAAACTATTGGCGATGTTCTATTTTATTAGGCATGCTTGCGCGAGGTAATATTTATTAATCCTCCGGAAGAAAATTAGCACTGGTGGTTAGGGCGCTGATGACTGTTGCGAAGTAGCTTAGGAATTTTATTGAGGTGAAAGTAGACAACTTGCAAGAGCGTTAGGACACCGAAGATACCGAGGGTAGCGCTATTTACAATAATGTGGCTCAAAACTACTTTGGAAGAGAGTTCATATTGAGTATAATTCGTTTATGTACGGTAGATACACAACAATGACACTATAATTGTCGTCGTTCTACTGTATTGCTTCAGTTACAGGCATACTGATTAGACTATTTCTACCATATCGTACTAATGTTGAAGTTCCTTATATGTTACTCTTTCTTTGTGGATATATAGATTTTACCCGTAAATCTTCAAAATAGTGTCTCCATATTCTCAATCTACACCAAAAGTTAACACTAACAAGAATGACAAGGAAAGAGGTGGTGGAGTTGAACAATATGAGGACCAAATTTTACAGGATAAAGCTATTATGTCACTATGAAATATCAATTTATAAGGATCACGTGTACTCAAGGTGGATAACCCTAATTAAAATAATATGTTAAAAAAAATATAAGATTACTATCTTATAAGCCCGCTTAAATTGAGTTCTGTAAGTTGTATACACTTCAACATTTGCGTCCACTTCACTATGCTTTCGGCGCAATCCATCTTTCTTGAAATATACCCGCTGTCTCTTCTACATGCTTCCCACTACGAAAATGGTTACTCAGTAACGAAACAAATCCCCTCGTCCAAATATAATCATAAAAAGCTACTATTAATCTAATAAGAATTTTATGAAAATTAAGAGATGATTTTATATATATATATATATATATATATATATATATATATATATATATATATATATATATATATATATATATATAAAACTACAGTATGGAATGTGGTTGCTCTCATTGTTCAACTAAACGGAAGGAATTATTTATTCATAATCAATTCATAATGGGTACCGTATTGGAATTATATCAATTAAAAGGAAGGCAAGTATTTACTTTGGCCATTTCATTCAGTGAATCGTTCAATGAACCGATTCGTAACCAAGACTGAAAAGAACGTGCCCTGCGAGCCTCTAACCTGCCTTCACTCTCTTACGCTCGCTCGGCAGCAATATGTGATTTCAATTTTAAACTTTGGTATAGAAAGGAACCAACCTAGTTACTAACTTATTTATACATATGAGCTAACAGGCAAGTTCTTAACACCAGGACCGAAAGATCAAATCGCTGAATCGAAGAATAAAAAAAAAAAAAAATGGCCAAAGTAAAGACTTACCAAGTTGAATTTGTGAAATCTTTGATAAATGTGGAGAAAGAAATTTTTCTGTATTTCACTGATCTGTATTTCACTTTTGGGCAGCTAAATGTCAAAATGTATGGTCAAAATGTCAAAAATGTCAAAATGTCAAAAATGCAAAATGTATGGTAATTTTTATATTAGTCTCTCAAGTACAAGGAAATATGGTAGCTTTGAAAGGAATTTGTTTAAAATCAAAACTACAAAATTAGGCCTATCTACCTACGGATTAACATTTGCAGGTGCAACTGTAGCCGTAGGTATAGAAAAATGAATAATCTAGGTATTCATTATTCTATGATAGAGCTAAACATTTTAATTCATACGCCATTAAAATTTGTCATTTACGTGCAAATAGCTTCATTACCGATAGTATAATTATTTCAATTAAGCTACATAAACTATGTAATACTTAAGCACAAATGCCTTTATAGCATTATTAAAGAAACTATTTGGTTGCTATCCCTATACAATTTTAAATTCCATTGCATACTCAAAGAACACAACGTAAATACGTTTGTTATTTGCGTAAAATTTTTATATTCCATTTGTAAACGCTAATTTGTATATTGATCAAGTAAATTCTAATTAGGTCAGCCCACAAATATATTCACCTCAACAAAAATATTAAAAATGTGTTTTTAAAATTTTATTAAATCACTTTGACATATTGTTGTTCCTACTACGAAGAACTCCCATCTTAAATACGCAAGTGTGCTAACGTAGTGTACATCCTCGCACACTACGTACTATGCACTCGCTGACTTGTGAACTTGGACCTCTTGACGCACAATAGATGACGTCAGTTCCGGAAATAAGCGTACTTCGAATGCACACTTGTATATTTTGGACACGACCATAATTTGCTGTTCAGCATTAAACACAACATTAAACACAAAACTAGACAAATAGCTACTCTCCTAACTTGCTAAAAAGCATTTTAGTGATAGAAATACCAAATAAATAGTTGAAAATTTGTTGTAATAATTTTAATATTTATTTCTTTCTTAAAGCCAGAATTAAAATGTCGTATGCATGACTTTTTTAATATTATTCTTTCTATGTTAGAAGATATTCAAATATTTTAAAACGAAGCAATTCTAACTTATGCAGTCACAGTGATAATATCTGCACTAATTTGAGATAAACACGAACTTTTTAATTTCTTTCCCACGAAGCAATTTCCCGTTGCAAAATTCAGTTATGACAAGCAAAAAAAAAAAAATGAAAATGAAAGCACAAAACCATTCACTATCACGAGAGAAAACGAAGACAATTTTTGTATTATTATAATGTTTAGAAGGAGTTTCTACTTTCTATAGTCACATGATCATTTTTTTTTTTTTTTTTGTCTATTGAATAAAGAGATCCACTGCTCTTTCGGTATGTGACGATCTTGTTAAGATAAGAAATTAGATCATGTGGAATCAACTTATGCCAACAAAACAAAACGAAAGGAGAAATACTCTCTCTCTCTCCCAATATATATATATATATATATATATATATATATATATATATATATAATGCACGAAGAACGTCACATCCGGTGTGCTACCATGGCTACAGGCAGGCTTTGTGTCTGTATTGATAGCTTTGTGAATGTATTTCAACCAAAATGAACAATGACCATTATTTCTCCATCATATGAAGTTTCAATATTTATTCCATCTCTCAACCTTAAGATGGCGCTGTTAGAAAATTCTGCAAAATACAGATAAAAGCCTAAGCACGAAATTGATGTCCAAAGAATTTGTAGAAGTGGTATCTTGACCCAGAAAGACCCACAAAACTTCAAGCTTGGGAAAATGCGGTAGAGGAATCTGGGTAAACCAGTCATATATCTTATTAAGCATAGTCTCTCGTATCATGGATCAATAAAAAGAGAAAAAAACTCCTATAAAAGGTGATGTTGTTTATTGGGGAAGAGACAGTTAGTTTGTTTTTATCATTGTCATTTTTTATATAACTTACAATTGTGCATTGCCTCATGTCCATGAACTACAATGCCATCAAAAAGGAGTATTTTTTTAACTTTCAAGAAAACTCACGCCTTGTACAATCCGCGGCAAAAAACCTGCAACATGAGAATGTAAGTTTATTTTGAAACTACGCCTAACAGCACAGAGAATGAACATAACCTCTAAGTGGAACGAATCACGCCAGGATAAACCTCGGCCTCCTCCAGTGCACACTTATTTTGGAGCAAAAGACTTCGTCATTTCACAATAAACTTATATGCTCATGTCGCAGGTTTTTTGCCGCGGATTGTACCATGATTTTTCAAGTTAATCAGGAACGTTTCCCAAAATTGTGGCTAATTTCCGCATTGCACCTGACTGGTGTCAACAGAACGAATAGATTTGTTTGGGGAGCATGGAAGAATGCATACACAATTTTTCTTTCTTTTTTTTTTTTTTAATTTAAGGTTAACATGATTCATAAAACGGTGTGAACTAACAATATTTCCTTTGACTAATTAACACGTCAAACTAATGCCAAGCAAAATACGCACCACACACACACACACACACACACACATATATATATATATATATATATATATATATATATATATATATATATATATATATATATATATATATATATATATAATTTTTACAGTTTGTGTAATATATATGTAGGGTGTCCAAAAAGTCTGCACGCGTGTCATTTTCTCAGAAATGGTTCAGAGTTGGAAATTTCTGCTAACACGCAGTGAGGGCACACTGCTTGAAGTGGTGATTCATTGGAGGTATAGGTCAACTCAAGAACTTCAAATGGAAAAGTACGTTAAATTGGTTGGTATTCGGAAGTTCGAGAAGAATATTGGTTACAGAACCACACAGTACATGCTAACCAGCATAAATCTCTACTCAGGAAGTTGTGAACAAATGGCATCCAAAATTTTCTTGGTCCCACGCAGGAATAATACCTACCAAGTACAGGTATTTTGTTTGTCAAAGTACGTTTCCGACACATATATACATACACACAAAGAGAGAGAGAGATGCCGGCATCTTTTCACTAGTGTCAATTCAAATTTGTTTGTGCATTGTTAGATTTCAGTGTTACAGTAGTACAAAAGGATTCTATAAAAAGTAATGGAAACATTGTTATAATTCTTACCCGACTTTATGCACCGAAAAACACATTTATTAAATAAATTTTTCAGATATCTCTTCTCGTTTTCGCTGTATTCCACATAATCGCATTTTGACCCCATTTTTATTCCCCTATTTGACCCTTTCAATGCGCTTGTTGGCCGATATAAAAAAATATGTTTCGCTTCTTTTTTGATGTTCTTTATGTCTGTGCAATTTCATCACAATCGGCGTGTTACACCGAGGTACCCTGCCTTGTTAGAACACATGAATTTTCTTGCATGATTTTACTCAGACGTAAAGCCAGCCGCAAAAGTAATTTACCCCTAAGCGCTCTAATTCCATTACTTGGTGTCCAGGTCATTTGCGATCGTGGGAACGCACAGATAGATGCAACCCAACTTACACGTAACGTTTCGCGGTACTGACAGCAGTTAGTAGCACTGACTCAAGTATGTATGGAAGTAAAATTGTGAGTAGATGACGCACGAAACATTTCTCCATTCTGAGTTCAATCTCTCTGGTTCAGAGCGTGTTGTCCAATGAACGTCATATGTTAATCTCCATATTGCTGTGTATGTAATGTATTTTTTCATTATAATTCATATTATACTGTATAATCAAAGAAATAGAAACACTGATCACATATGAATCAGAAAATGTTTGAAAGTAGCTGAAAATATCAAATCTAGTACAACTGCTGAAAATAACTTTGTAAATGATTGCCTCCATTGAGAAACCTTCCACAATTCTCCTCGTTCCAACATAATCTTCTTTCTGGAGGAGAGAAGATCTTGCCTATGACACCGAGTATGCATTGAAATCTAAATTGAAACAAGAAGCATGACAAAGTTTCAGCCTAGCCGGGACTAGATCCCGGTTCCACCAAACAGAAGTTCAATGCGTTAACCACTCACCCACCGTTCATTTAAACTTCCACCCAAACTAATACTCAGTTAAAATCGTTTCATGGAAAAAATATAAACAAGATTCTCAAATATAACAAAAACAAACATATATAAACAAAAAATAAATAAGAAAATACAAGCAACTTGTGTGAGTGTCTTAATGACACTCGAGATTTCCTTGTTCAACTCAAAAACAAGTTATATAGACGTTCCTCAATGAGGAAAATATCACGAAACGTTCTTCAAGTTGAGGCCTCGCCATTGGCAGAGCCATAACTTGTGGGGGCAGGGGAAAACTGGCCCCCAGCGAAGCTCCCCGCCGTCAAGGGGGCCGATTTTGAGACAAAATTGTCTTACTCCATTTACGATAGGAACATGAAATTAGAAATGAATCATCAAATAGGGTGGCTACATTACATAAACAAAACAGCTTACAAAATGTAAATAGAACAAAAATGAGTTTTGGACCTATTTCATTAAAAAAAAATGTCTACTATTAGGGGCTCTAGAAATAATATTTATTCGTATGGCTTTGAGATTTATCAATTTTGTCCCCTTAATAATTTTGTCATGTATGGAATGGGCCCAGGGAGTAACTAAAGGAACCGCAGACCTTGCCGTGTGGGAGAGCCCACAGGCTGAGGGAGGCCCATAAAGATTAACAGAAAGTTCGAAAGAGGGGATCCAAGAATCATAAGAACAACTTTTTCTAGGGGCCCAAATAAGCTTATTAATGCTTGCCCACCCTCAGAAAAAATCTAAGTTATGGCGCTGGTTATCAGTTGCAGGGATTGTCCCGATTTACGTTACATTTCGTGTTTTGCATAACTTCCAGCTTCCAAAGAAGAAAAGACGACAGAAATTATTTTCACATTCTTTAAATTGAATCAACACGTGTAGAAATAGACAGTTCTATGTTTATGTTCCATAACTACTAGTTTATTTTCTTATGTTCATATGAGGAATTTGTGGCAAATTGTGGCCACATGATCATGAGGCTGCTGATCATGAGGCGCAATCCAATAAGGGTTGAAATTCCTCTGAAGAACAAGGTCGGAATTTTAACTGTCCTCAGTATCTCTGTGTTCGTGTTCCTGTAGTGTTTCGAATACGTCGAAAGGACATGAGGTGCACTGGCGAACAATACTCCGGTTGGGGTGATTTGTTTAAAAGAAATTGTGAAAGCAGAAAACTCCCATTGCAGCTACGTAGGTTCAAATCCCGTCGTAGCAATTATTAATTTTTCTGAATGGAAAGATAATGTTTATGTAATTGGTGTTGTAATTATGTCATTCCTTTATTATTATTATTATTATTATTATTATTATTATTATTATTATTATTATTATTATTATTATTATTATTATTATTATTATTATTATTAAAACAATGGAAAGAAAAAGTAACATAGTCAAAGGTATTCATAGGAACAGAAAAGATATAGAGTATGTCAGATGTTTCTTACGTATACACATGAACGCAATAATATTATTACGTTTATGGATTTACAGATACAATTATCATTTTATGACAACAAGAAATGGGATATAAAGATTTGTTAGCTGATAACAGTAATGCATTTTGTTACGCCCTTCCTCTAGGTAGAAAGGTAATGTGACATCTTAAATAGGATCATTCCCGTGACTAGCGTTCTAAGTTCACAATTTGCAATTTGTGCACAGCTACGAACAATTCCTTGGATCTCCTTTTTGGCCCATACTACAGCAGTAACGACGTGTTTATCCCTTATGTATTCATCAATTCTTGTCCAAACACGTTACTTGCCAGACGGTTACGAATGAAGTTGATACGAATGATGTAATTTTGTGTTGTTGGCTTTTCACCTGCGAAGGAGGTCGTCTCAACTCTTAGACCCAGAGAAATTGAATATTTTTCATGTTACTATACATCAGAGGTACCAGCTTTGTTGATTGTAAAAATTTACTCAATTGCCACACCCGGAATTGAAGTCGCGTCCCCAACATTACGAAACTAACGCTTAAGCTACTACTCTAAGACATCACTGTTCAGGAAGAAGGAAAAAATGGAGTTGTAGTGAATTCAGTAATTACACACTTTTACGATTCCAGTGTAATAATGCTGAAACTTTCTGATTTCAGTCATGATAAAATAATAAAGTATTATGCAGAAAGTCTACCTTATATTGACAACTCATATGTACGGATACGCAGCCATATGCTCTCGCTTCGGGCCCTAATTTTTCACAACATGGCATTGGACACATAGTTATATTTATTGGAATCTTGTGTTTCAGGGCACTGGATTATTTTTTTGAGTTAATTAATTTAACGAACCTTCCTCAGTACCTAGTTTTCTATTTTTACGCGTTTTACTCACTTTTAGAGTCCTGTGAACTCCCCCTTGTCCGAGCACTTCGCCTTTTCGCCACCAGATGCTCACTTTTTCATTTAGCAATCACTGCTGGCACCTCTACTGGGAAGAACTGAAAGATCGTACCGCTCAGTTTGAATGTGTCCAGGATATCCACACTTGAAGTGGGCGGGGAGAAGAATCCAACAGTTTTTTTTTCGTGCACCTGCAGTCAGTCAGTCTATTTATACAAGCCGTGTTGTTCAGCCGCAGGGCAATACCTCAACCATTGATGAGTAACATAAGTCTTTTCTTTTTGCAGGTAGGAATAGAGTTTTTGTACGAAAAACGGGAATTAGGTTGCAGAGAACGTCATTCGCATCGCGTTGACAAATTATCTTTCGTCCGTTTATCACATGAAACTCTTTTCTTTTCTTTTCTTTTCTTTCTTTTTTTTGATTATTACCAGAATATGAGGTAAAAAAAACTATATTGTTCTTTGTATACAGAAAACAAACAAACAATACTAATTCCCGTATTGTTTTTCTTGAGTATTTCATGATTTCTTTCTGGAGTGTATGATGCATAAAAAATGGACAAAATGAATTTTGACTTTTCTATTTGTCCCTATCCTTCTGAGTAGATATGAGAATAATGTGGCGCAACTAAAGGGCCTGCAGGGCCCGCAACATTGAGAGGCCCAGAACAGAAAGAGGTCCATTTCAGTTTAGAAGTTAAACTTTATAATGTTAAGATGTTAAAAATTATGTGATGTTCCAACTATATCTCATTTTTACCTATGAAGACGGTAACACCTGAGCGATTATTTAGTAAATTAAATGCCAACTAAACTGACCAGCGAAGACATTATGACCACTCGCTACTTTTTGAACGAAATCATCGGGCTGAGATAAGAGCTACAAGGCATAACATAACCGCGCGCCAAACATGACAAGAATCTCACTCGATTAGTCAGTGTGATGCTTGTGCCTTGAATGGGGAAGGACGACGATATATCAGGGTGACTAAATGGCTGGGAGCTTCATTTCGGAAACAACGCGACTTGTCGAGTTTTCGTGATCTGCCGTGCTTATGTATTTCAAAGATGGGAAAAGGACAGTGAAACGAGCATCGAACCAAACAACAAAAAGTGGGACGACCACACCTTATTAAAAATGTCGGATGTCGTAGACTCTCGAATTTGGTACAGCAGAATAGACGAAAACTATAGCACAATATAATAATAATAATAATAATAATAATAATAATAATAATAATAATAATAATAATAATAATAATAATAATAATAATAATAATAATAATGTGCATTTTTTTGCATATGAGCAAGTTGTGACTCACTAGATAGAACATAGAAAGTCAAAACTGTTCTCTGTAAATTTTACGTGACTCATGAATGTGAAAAGAGAGGGTCCATTTAACATTTTTGCGGGGAGGCCCATTCGTCCTTACTTACGCTACTGAGAGAATGTAAGGTAAAATAATAACACCTATATATATATATATATATATATATATATATATATATATATATATATATATATATATATATATATATATATATAATCCTGGCGCAACAGTCCCTTGTGATCTGAGCCTGCTGCGGGCTTATGTTAGTAGTAAGCACAAATACACCCAACGTCGCCGGCTGTCTAGATTGAAGTCCGCTATCTTTTAGTTTCCCAACTTTTCTCTCGATATTTGGTCAACACAGAAGTGTTTGAGTGCCACACCGGGAATTAATCCCTGGACGATGCACACCGTATCACTTTCGCTAATCATTTGGTAAAATTCAGGTTAGGGTGGTACTGAATTAATTTTGGAATATGCCATTTCTCATAAGGTAAAGTTCGCCCACCCAAAAACCGTCTCTGGGAGGTGGATTGGAAGCGCACCCCTGAAACATAGAATTATGCTAATCGTAATCTTCTGAGATAGACTACCCCCGAGGAATAAGTAAATAAATAAATATATAAATAAATAAAAATAATTTCTTAATGTTTATCTTCCGTATACGAGTAATTGAAAAATTTTAGTGTCTCAACAATGAGAGCCGTATACAGGTGATCCTGCGTTCTTGGCGGAACTTTCCTAGTTGGGACAAAATTTCACACTATACACTCTTTCGGCTCTCTCTCTAGTTTTTTTTTTGTTTTGTTTTTTGTTTTTTTATCTATTATCTACTCCCTTGGAGTAACTGTTGCTCTGTATTTTCACGGGCTTGCAACCGTCAGAATGAATATCTTGGCTGCCTCCCCAGCTACCCATTCAGCATGCAATAGATACATGCAATAACAATCAAATCCCACACAAACTACTCTACCCATCAACTATTTTAACATGGAAAGTTATTTTACGCAACGTATTTCGTTTGTTTAAAATGGAATAGACTTAAATACAACTTTTTTTTTTAATGTTCTTCTGGAGATTCGATAGCGAGATCGCTCACATCAAAAAAATGAGAGAATTAGTGCTCTGACAATCTGGTACAAATACAACATGCCATATGTACATTACTGTGATTACATTTCTATTTATTCAATGATTATTTTGCTTAGAGTTTTCTTACTCTCCAGGGTACTCTTCAAGGGTATACAATTACTCTTCACTTATGTCGCGAAAAAATATTCAGCTTGCAAATTTATTTCGAGAACTTCTCATTCCCTAATACATGTTTATTCTCTCAATTTGTACGTACAACCGACAAACTTACATAGAATCTCAACAGAGTTCAAATGTGAGGTGTCTGCTGTGAAACACAGGTCAGTTATATGGGAGGGGCTTTTAGAATGCAGTTCTAGGAACACTGTGGGCTTTTAGAGTGTAATTCTAGGAACGCTGTAGGGAGCCATCCCGCTCCACCTGAGACAAAAAAAAGAAGAAGAATGAATGAAAAGAAATCTGGCGGCACACAACTAATTCACACTGGTTACAAAGCAGGCACAATAAAGTTCTGAATGAAATATGTTTATTTTTTTACACTATTCCATTTTCCGAACAATAACATTTACCGATGACTTGTTAGCCCTTCCACCACAACCACCATGAAAACAAATTCAATCGGAATTTGGCCAGCTCGTTTGATCACGAATAATTATCATTTGATCCCAACGCAAAGTGACGTATTACACACAAATTGGCTAGGGCTTGTTAGCCCTTGATAATCGACATGTACCATTCCATAGATATTTCAATCGTAAATAGGTAAGCAAAGTTTCGTTAGTTTCTGGTAGAAAGTATGACAGATAAAGTTGATTGTTTATTTAACAATGGTGGCCTCTAACAATGAAACTAACAACAACAACTGAAATCGACAAGTACCATTTCATAGATATCTCAGTGGTAATCCGATGGGTGTGCTAAGTTTGGTCAGTTTCTGGTACAAAATATAGTAAAGTTGATTCTTTGTTTAACGATGGTGGCCTTCAATGAAACTAACAACAATATGTGGAATCAACACGTACTATTTCCTAGATATTTCAATCTTAAATGGGTGTGCAAAGTTTGGTTAGTTTGTTGTCGAAAGTATGTAAGATAAAGTTGATTGTTTATTTAACAAAGAATAAATCCAATGATTGTTTATTTAACAATGGTGATCTTCAACAATGAAACAAAAACAATATGTGAAATCGACACATACCATTCCATAGATATTTCAATCTTAAATGGGTATGCAAAGTTTGGCCAGTTTCTGGTAAAAAGTATGGCTGATAAAGATGATTGTTTATTTAATAATAGTTTCCTCTAACAATAAAACTAACAACAATATGTGAAATCGACACGTACCATTCCATAGACATCTTAATCGTAAATGAGTGTGCCAAGTTTGGTTAGTTTGTGCTAGAAAGTATGGCAGATAAAGTTGATTGCTCATTTAACAATGGTGGCCTCTAACAATGAAAGTAACAACAATAAGTGAAATCAACACTACCATTCCATAGATATCTCAATCGTAAATGAGTGTGCCAAGTTTGGTTAGTTTGTGGTAGAAAATATGGCAGATAAAGTTGACTGTATATTTAATAATGTAGAAATCCAACCATTGTTTATTTAACAATGGTGGCCTTCAATAATGAAACTAACAACAATATGTGAAATCGACACATAGCATTCCCTAGATATTTCAACTTTAAATGGGTGTGCAAAGTTTGGCCAGTTTGTTGGAGAACGTATGGCCGTTAAAGTTGATTGTTTATTTAACAATGGTGGCCTCTAACAATGAAACTAACAACAATATGTGAAATCGACCCATACCGTTCCATAGATATCTTAATCTTAAATGAGTCTGCAAATTTTGGTTAGGTTGTTGTAGAAAGTGTGGCAGAAAAACTTGATTGTTTCTTTAACAATGGCGGCCTTCAACAATGAAACTAACAACAATATGTGAAGTCGACACGTACCATTCCCTAGATATTTCAATCTTAAATGCGTGTGCAAAGTTTGGTCTGTTTCTGTTAGAAAGTGTGGCACATAAAGTTGATTTTTATTTAACAATGGTGGCCTCTAACAATGAAACTAACAAAAATAAGTGAAATCGACACGTACCGTTCCATAGATATCTCAATCGTAAATGAGTGCGCCAAATTTGATTGGTTTGTGGTAGAAAGAGTGTAAGATAAAGTTGATTGTTTATGTAACAATTTAGAAATCCAACGATTGTTTAACAATGGTGGCCTTTAACAATGAAAGAACAACAATATTTGAAATCGACACATACAATTCCATAGATATCTCAATCGTTCATGAGTGTGCAAAGTTTGCTTAGTTTGTGGTAGAAAGTATGGCAGATAAAGTTAATCGTTTATTTAACAGTGGAGAAATCCAACGAATGTTTATTTAACAATGGTGATCTTCAACAATGAAACTAACAACAATATGAGAAAACGACACATATCTTTCCCTAGATATTTTGATCTTAAATGTGTGTGCAAGGTTTGGCCAGTTTCTGGTAGGTAGTATGGCAGATAAAGTTTATTGTTCATTTAACAATGGCGGCCTCTAACAATGAAAGTAACAACAATAGGTGAAATCGACACGTATCATTCCATTGATATCTCAATCGTAAATGAGTGTGCCAAGCTTGGTTAGTTTGTGATAGAAAATATGGCAGATAAAGTTGATTGTTTATTTAACAATGGAGAAATCTAACGATTGTTTATTTAACAATGGTGGCCTCGAACAATGAAACTAACAAAAATATGTGAAATCGACTGGTACCATTCAGTAGATATCTCTGTGCTAATACGATGGGTGTGCCAAGTTTGGTCAGTTAGAGGTAGAAAGTGTGACAGATAAAGTTGATTGTTTATTTAAAAATGGTGGCCTCTAACAATGAAACTAACAACAATATGTGGAGTCCACACGTACCATTCCCTAGATATTTCAATCTTAAATGGGTGTGCAAAGTTTGGTCAGTTTCTGGTAGAAAGTACGGCAGATAAAGTTGATTGTTTACTTAACAATGGTGGCCTCTAACAATGAAACTAACAACAATATGTGAAATCGACACGTACCATTCCCTAGATTTTGTAACGTCCATTAACCAGATTATATCCGTTTTTTGCTTAATTTTTGAATTGTTTATTTTATTTTTGATTGTTTCAATTTTATTAGTTGTATATGTTAACATTGGTGACGGTGGCGCCATCTATCGTTTTAGACACAAACTGTTTGGACGTTATGAATAATCTTAAGAAGAGGGACAAAAACACAAAAACATTGAGGAGAGTAAAAATCACAAACACTATTCGCGCATTCTTCCCTTGCCTGAAGTAAAACAATAAAATATGGAGAATATGGGATTTTTGGTCTTCCATTTTCTATGTGATGTCAAATCTGTAAAACCGAATCAAAGAGCAATATTACTACACAAAACGCTCAACATTTTAGCTATTCATGACAAAACTGTTGCATGATCCGAATAACTTCAGTATATCCACAAATCATCAATTGTCATATTTTACCGAAATACGTCATGACTTTTCTGACAACGTCATACTTTAAATGTTGTTAATACGCAAAGTTCATTGATCTCAGCAATTATTCACTTACTCTCTTATGATCATCACAACCTTTAGGCACTTCCCGTAGATATAGAGAGGTGCAATGTAGTATCCAGGCTTGTTGTAGCATGCAAGTAAACAAATAAAAAGCAACAGGATTATATTTCCCTCCGCCAAGTCCCCTTCAATGAAGTGTGTTGTTTATTCAAGAAAAAGACGTGAAATCCAATCAGAAAGTTCATAAAATATAAAATGTGTAGCCAAGTCCCGAGCTAGCTATTTAAATATAATAATAATAATCAGTGGCGTATTTACGATTTTGTTTCGGGGGGGCTTTGCTAACTTTCGAGGGGGGCTTTGCCTGAAAATAAGAAAATTCTGCAAGGCATTTCATATACTTTACTATAGTAAGTAAGATTTCGGGGGGCTTAAGCCCGGAAGCCGCCCCCCTAAATACGCAACTGCATTATTATTATTATTATTATTATTATTATTATTATTATTATTATTATTATTATTAATAATAATAATAATAATAATAATAATAATAATAATAATAATAATAATAATCAACATCCAGGAACAACATAATTACAATACCAATTACATAAATATTATCTTCCCATTCAGAAAAATTACTAATTACCACGACGGGATTATAGCCCAAGTAGCTGCAATGAGAGTTTCCTGCTTTCACTTTTTTTTTTTTCTTTCAAGAAATCGCCCCAACCGGAGTATTGTTCGCCAGTGGCACCTCATGGCTTTCGACGTATTCCAAACACTATAGGAACACGAACACATAAATACAGAGGACAATTAAAATTCCGACCTTGCTCTTCAGAGGAATTCCAACCCCTAGTGGATTGCGCCTCATGATCATGTGGCCTCAATTTCCAACAAACTCCTCATATGAATATAAGAAAATAAACTAGTTGTTATGGAACATAAACATAGAACTGTCTATTTCTACACCTGTTGATACAACTTAAAGAATGTGAAAATAATTTCTGTCTTCTTTTCTTCTTTGGAAATTAGAAGTTATATTAAAGACGAAATGTAATGTAAATCGGGACAATCCCTGCACCTGATGACCAGCGCCGTAACTTAGATTATTTTCTGGGGAGGGGGCTTTGGTGTGGGAGACCCGGCTTCGATTCCCGGCGGGAGCTTATGTGGTTAGGATTTCAGGTTAATCAGTTGGTCCACGTCTCATATAGCCTCGCTGCTGAACGGGACGTTAAACTCAAAATCAACTCAACTCAACTCAAAATCAACTCAACTCTTTTCTGGGGGTAAGCACTAATAAGCTTATTTGGGCCCCTAGAAAAATTATTGGGAGCCCTCTCTCCAACCTTCTCTTAATCTTTATGGACCCACCGGAGCTTGTGGGCCCTCCCGCACAGCAAGGTCTGTCGTTCCGTTAGGTACTCCCTAGGCCCATTCCATACATGGCAAAATTATTAAGGGGACAAAATTGATAAATCTCAAAGCCATACTTACAAATATTACTCAAATGGGTCCACGAATCATTTTTGTTATAGTTACCTTTTGTGTGCTGTTTTGTTTATGTAATGTAGCGACCCTATTTGATGCTTCATTTCTAATATCATGTTCGTATCGTATATGGAGTAAGAAAATTTTGTCTGAAAATGGGCCCCCTTGAACGGCGGGGGCTTTTCTGGGGATCAGTTGCCGATCCCACAAGTTACGGCTCTGCCGATGACGTAGGCTCAACTTGACGAACATTTCGTGGTACTTTCTTCATTGAGCAACGTGTATATAGTTTGTTTTTGAGTTAGGCAAAGAAATCTCGAGTAAGTCATTAAGACCCTTACACAAGTTGCTAGTATTTTCTTATTTATATTTTTATTTATATTTTGTTTATATTTGTTTGTTTTTGTTATATTTGAATCTTGTTTTTATTTTTCCATTAAACGATTTTAACTAGTTATTAGTTTTGGTGGAAGGTTAGGTGAGCGATTAGCATATTGAACTTCTGTTTGGTAGACCCAGGTTCGAATTCCGGCGAAGCTGAATTTTTTTTCAAGTGTTCATGTTTCAATTTAAATTTCAATGCATACTCGGTGTCATAAATAAGATATTCTCTTTCCTAGAAAGAAACAGATGTTGGAATGAGGAGAATTGGGAAAAGTCTCTCAATGGAGGCAATCATTTACAAAGTTATTTCCAGTAGTTGTTCTAGATTTGACATTTTCAGCTACTTTCAAACGTTTTCTGATTCATATGTGATGAGTGTTTTTATTTCTTTGAATACACATTATATAATGAAAAAAATACATTACATACACAGCAATATTGAGACTAACATATGCTGTTCATTGGACAACACACTCTGAAGTAGAGAGATTGATCTCAGAATGGGGAAATGTTTCGTGCGTCATCTACTCACAATTTTACTTGCAGAAAGACTTGACCCAGTGCTACCAACTGCTGTCAGTGCCGATAAAAAGTATGTTTAAGTTGGGTTGCATCTGTCTAGGCGCTCTCACCACTGCAAAAGACCTGGATCCCAAGTAATGGAATTAGAGCGCTTAGGGGGGAATTACTTTTCTGGTTAGTTGTACAAGAAAATTATATACAAACTAAGATTTCTTTATATACGATAATAAAACATATTAGTCTATTTACTTTAAACCTCATTGTACAAAGTTTTGACTCTAATTTAGAAAGAGAAAAAAAGAGAGAAAGTTTTTAGTTGGTTGTCAAGTCAGTTTTGCACATCTTGTGTTACCTTTTTATTGGCGTGGAAATTGTTGTCTCTTTAAATTTCCTTCAGAGAACCAAATAAGTGATAATTGAGTGAAGGAAATTCATGGTTAGAAAATTATTTTAAACTTCCCGTGGTTGTGACCTGTAGCTTAAAGAAGACTCCCCCGAGTTACAAGCTCATAAAGGGCTATCACCAAGCATTTCTCCAGACTTTTTTTTTTCTGGGAGGAACAAGATGTAAGGGGCTGCAGTGGAATATTATTTGTTAAAAGACCTGCTCTGAAGAAGATCGCCATGTAATCGAAATTTAATTCTTAACTACTCTGGTGTAAAAAGAAATACACTTACACTCCGATGAAGCCTGACAGACCTCAATTGTTTATTTTGTAATTACTAACTTTGTAATGTGTGTTTTCTAATTCCACGGCTAAGTTATGTTCTGTAGTGTTTTTTTTCTTTTATCGTATTAGAAAGTTACCAATAAATATGAACTCGTTGAAAGATTGAATGCAAATCTCCAGAGAAATTACTAGTGTATGTTGAGAAATATGAGGGTGGATAAGATTATTTTTCACGAAGACAATGAAAGTGTTTCTCTCTCTTTTTTTTTTTTTTTTTTAATTTCATTTCCAAATATGCAATACAAAAGTGCATTGACAATGAGCATCCTGATTCCACATCGCCACTGTAATGTATTCCTGAAAACAAGATTCGCCATTTAGTGATTGAGTGACCACTCTTGCAATTGATCTTCACTTACATTGCTTTCAATCTCTTCGTTTGTTTTCTCATACAACTGTCTTCAAGATTCTCAACATTCCTTTTATGCCAATATTAAAGAAATATTCCTCTTGTTCCTGACAATGTCAATATTAAAGAAATTGTCTCCCTATCCCTCCTTAGATGCTGTATTTTCAAAAACGCTTGCTGAAATGTATATTCCCTTATTTTTATTCAAGAGTTTATATACTGAATTTTAAATCTTCAATTTGGTGAATCCTCCCATTCGGTCATTTGTCAATAAATAAGGGAAATTTCCATATGAATAAAATTGCTGTCTTTTTCCCCTTAATATTAGAATTTTCAAGGTTTCCTTATTTTTAATTACAAGTTTATATACCTAATTTTAGATCTCCAACTGAAGTGAACCTTCACATTCGGCCGTCTCTGATCAAATAAAGTTAAATTTGAGTATTTTATAAAGGTCCTCTTTTTTGGAGCAGAATTTTTCGCAAATCCTGAAACACTTTTTTAAATATATTTTTTTTTTTGGTGTGTTCATATGCTGAGAGTCATATTTCTAACACCAGGGATTCGTAAGATACACTATTCTTAGGGAAAATTTTGAATCGCCCTTTACCAACCTTAGTATGGATATTTAAAAAAAAAACAACTTCTCTATTCCTTATCTTTGTAATGAAAGGAGTATTATCTCCAAATTTCATGCTAATACTTATAATAGCGTGAACTGGGCCATGATGAGTCAGTTATTTCTACTCTTTCATATATATTAACTTTTCATGAATATGTTCGAAAATAATTATATATACAACGTACATCTTTACTAACAAAATGGCAACTATTTTTGACCATGATTGTGTGCTCGACTCTCAAAATTAGACTACTTTGTGATAAACTTTGTATGGGCAAAATGTATTGTTTTTATCCAGTAGAAAATGTGATATACTACCTCGAAAAAAGGAGTTAAGATTCTTTGATATGAAGATTTCTTTTTTCTAAAAAAAAAAAATAATAAAAAATAAGGAAATCAGAATTTTTATAAGCTATTGCAAAGTCACGTTCAAAAGTGGAGTGTGACTTACTGCTAGAGTGTTTGCTAATGGTGTATAGGATTCATAGTTCGATCAAAGCTCACTCCAGTTGAGCTTTGTGATGGAAAAACACAATGTATACGTTGTTTCTTTCGGGGTTCTCCTGTTTTCTCATAATTTATTTATTCCACTATTCAATTAATTCTTTATCACCATTACCGTCTCTGTTAGCCTCGGAGCATAAACATAAAACGCCAAGTTCAAAAAAGAACGAAAGAAGAAAATGAATTTTCTAAATTTTTTTCTAAGTTATTTCCCAGTTAATTATCTATTTTCAACATAATTTTATGCACAACAGCTTTTTCTGAGATAGATTTGAATACGTAAAAAATATCGATAAGCTTAGAAGACAGATAGACTAATAGAAATCATATATGCATTTTTGACATCCTTCATTTGATGTCAAAAAGAAAAAAATAAATAAAAATAAAGAAAAAGCGAAAAAAAAACACACAAGGACAGTTATATCGGGTGTTGCAAAATAAGTGTTACAACTCTTGGGATGTGACTCCTGCCACTAAGGCAAGAAAAACATTCTCTTGAACTTTCGGCTATCATATATAGTTTCGGATCTACAAGGTGCCGAAAGCGTGGGAAAATTACTTCGGAAACTATCCGACGTAAAGATGGCGGGTAAAAGATTCACTGAAGAAGTCATACTTGCTGTATTGAATTGTGAATGTTTCACAGTCCTACCATGCACGCGCAAGGGATTCCCCAAAGGAACGTAGGAAGCCCCGGATTATCTACCAAATGAAAATTAGTCTACGTGAATTGATAGGGTTTCTACCAGGTAACAATAATTCGTTTGTGTTATATCTGGAACAAATACAAAATGGCGGACACCTTCATGCCCGTTGTGTGTGGTTGCATAATCGCCAGATACGGATGCTGGCCAACAGTGACGGTCTGATTATTAAGTGTACTGATTTTTTACTCAAATGCTCTAGAAAGACATCTGGAGTGTCGGTAGAGGACAATAGATGAAGCAGAGTGATTCACATTTGTGAAAACACGTAACGAAAAATACCCAGAACTGCACTCATACTCAGTACACGTAAGTTCGAAACGTCGTAAATGTAAGGAATAGCATCAAGAACATGAAAGCCATTGCCAATTCACCAATAATATTCCCTCAAATCAATGTATACAGTTGCAGTGTCCCAGCAGTAGTGGGACATGTTGACCTTTGTCCATTAGCTACATATCGATATCAACACACACATGGGCGAAATTTCAATATCGATTATGCGATCTCACTAGTGACATTCCTTTAGTTTCTTCAATTTCTTTCTGAGTCCCCTTGGACAATTTCAACTCGGCCTCAGTTGTTGCATCCTTATTGGTATGCAACCGTGTACATAATATTGCATCAGTTGGAAGGAATATTATTGGTGAATTGGCAATGGCTTTCATGTTCTTGATGCTATTCCTTACATTTCCGACGCTTTGAACTCACGTTTACTTAGTATGAGTGCATTTCTGGGTATTTTTCGTTACGTGTTTTCACACATGTGAACCACCCTGATTCATCTATTGTCCTCTACCGACACTCCAGATGTCTTTCTAGAGCATTTAAGTACAAATTCACTACACTTAATATTCAGAACGTAACTGATGGCCAGCATCTGTATCTGGAGATTATGCAACCACAAACAACGGGCACGAAGGTATCGGCCATTTTGTATTTGTTCCAGATATAATACAAACGAATTATTGTTACCTGGTAGAAACCCTATCAATTCATATCCATTTAGACCAATTTTCATTTGGCAGATAATCCAGGATTACCTACGTTTCTTTGGGGAATCCCTTGTGCGTGCATGGTACGGTTGTGAAACATTCAGAATTCAATAGAGCAGGTATGACTTCTTCAGCGAATTTTTTACCCGGCCTCTTTACATTGAATAGTTTCCGAACTATTGGCGTCCGAAAGTCATTTTCCCACACTTTCTGCACCTTGTAGATCCGAAACTATGTCCGATAGCCGAAAGCTTAAGAGAAAATTTTTCTTGTCTCAGTGGCAGGAGTCACCTCCTAAGAGTTATAGCACTTATTTTGCAACAACCGATATAATTCACAATCCATATAATTCATTCTTTCTTGACCACACTTGACGTTGAGGTAGAGTTTGCTTTGTACTGGTGTTTTTTTTTTGTTTGTTTGTTTGTTAGTTACCGAGTTACTGTCCAACAAATTTGGGGTTTAAGACTTAATCGAATTTCATATTTAAAAATGTTTATTTAGAACAATAACTAGGAGAAATACACGAAACGAAATTGTTGAACGCGTATTTAGGATCAAATGTAAATAAATGCAATCTGTACTGATAATAGGTAGTTGCTGAAATCAATTAAGAACATTGTTTCTTTCTAAAATTTATTCCTGTTCTGCCTATTGACACTTCAGAACTTTGTACTTCATTTTTGATACTATCTCCTGGCAGAACATGAATAACTAATCTTCGCAAAAAAGATATATCTAGATGTCAGGAAAATTTATAATTATTTTGCCGACAATTGCAGTTGCTTTTTAAACCCCTTGATTTTTTGGTGTACCATTTCAGCGTAACTGAAATTAAATTAGTAATCATAGACCGTCATAATAACCATACAGGCATAACTAATATTTCGTTTCGTTTATATGTTTAGCAATAATTTTCCGGATACAACCTTAAAATCATTTTATACTGAGAATCAGTGGCGGATTTAGAAAAGTATTTTGGGAAGGGTTTTTCTTACTAATGTTTTTAAATGTCGACTAAAAGCAGGGAATTCGTATTACTATTCGGTTCAAAATCTCTTGTCGTCGCGAATTCTGTCGAAGAATTTGAAGCTTAAAATATACAAAACGATAATCATGCCTGTTGTTTTGTATGGCTGCGAAACATGGTCACTTACTCTGAGGGAAGAACATAGACTGAAAGTATTTGAGAACAAGATCCTGAGACGAATATTCGGACCCAAGAGAAACGGGAATGGGGAATGGCGGAAACTTCATAACGAGGAACTATATAATTTATATGGTTTACCCAACATCGTTAGGGTCGTCAAGTCTAGGAGGCTTAGGTGGGCGGGTCATGTAGCTAGAATGGAAGAAAGTAGAAACGCTTTCAAAGTCTTGACTGGAAGACCAATCGGAAAACGACCATTAGGAAGACCTAGGCGCAGACGGGAGGACAATATTAAAATGGATCTCGCAGAGATTGGAATACAAATTAGAAACTGACTCCAGTTGGCTAGGGATAGAGGTCAATGGAGGCTTTTGTGAACGCGGCATTGAACCTCCGGGTTCCGTAGACCATAGAGTTTTATTTAGTAAGTATTGCATAAATATATTCATGGTGGTGTCCGTGATTGCTAACTTAATTCCAGGGACGCTTAAATGATTTACGAAAACTAAGGAGCCCTCATAGCAACTGCAATTGTCGGGAAAATAATTACCATAAATATTGTTGAAATCTAAATAGTTCTTCTTGCAAAGATTAGCCAGAACCAGAGTTCTTGTTCTGCCTAAAGATAACACAATATCAGAAATGTGGTAAAAAGTGCTGAAGGGTCATTATTCAGAACATAAGGAATCGGGAAGATCACCAGATTTTTTTTTATTTACTTGTATTATTTTTTTCTCTTTCACACAAACACGCACTTCTTCAATTTTTTTGTTAAACCAAGACTGTCTGCTGAGTTAAGAACCGAACCAGTTACTATCATGTTTAGCATGAAAATAACGAAGGGTTAGTTTGGAGGAGAGGAGGGACCTGAATATTTTGTTTTTATTTTTTTCTTTCTTTCACCCAGCCTACTATTCTTTATCTTGCAAGCTCTTTTGTGATTACTTTTTGTTAACATTGATTACGAAGTCGAAGTAAAAAAAATAAATAAAATGAAAGAAACAGCAAGAAAAGTTCAACGAAAAGCAATCACATTGTCGTGAGTTGATTCCTAGGGTGCAATATAAGAACACTTATGTAATCTTATTTGACCTCCAATGAGCATTATTATTATTATTTTTGTTGTTGTTGTTATTATTACTCTTTCTCGCAGCAACTTCCTCTCACAATATGTTACTAAAACAGCACACAAACGCAGCTTTGAACTACCTACATACTTATAAGAGAAATGAAAAAGAGCCGCTGCTATTTCATAAGACGGATTTGGTTGAAGGTAGCACGGTATGATTAAACCCACGTACTCTGAAGTTTTCTGATGCTTCGATACGCGAGAGTAGAAGGCCTGCGTGTGGGCGATTTGAATAAAATTGTGCACAATAACTGTTGCCAACCTTTTTCAGTTATATCCAAATTAGTTTTATTTTCCTCATCAACCCGAAATCACGTTTTCAATTAGCATACTTACTTCCCCTCTCCCCCACACAAAGTTATTCAGATATCTATACTGCTCACCTCAATAATTATCAAAGCATATATTTACGTCCCTCTCAGCAGAAATTCCTATCATCTAGGCCAGACTTTAAACTAGTGTTTGTCTATAATTGAAGTATTAGTCAGCGGAAATTTGAAACAGTGACGTCGCCAGATATGTTGGGAGCGCAGACGAGAGGCATATATTTTTTTGGGGGAGCACTCATATATATATATATATATATATATATATATATATATATATATAACTCTATGGCCTATGGAACCCGCAGGTTCAGTGCCGCGTTCACAAAAGCTCTCCACTGACTTCTATCCTTAGCTAATTGCATCCAGTTTCTACTTTGTATTCCTATCTCTGCGAGATCCATCTTAATATTATCCTCCCATCTGCGCCTAGGTCTTCCTAATGGTCGTTTTCCTATGGGTCTTCCAGTCAAGGCTTTGAAAGCATTTCTACTTTCTTCCATTCTAGCTACATGACCTGCCCACCTAAGCCTCCTAGACTTCACGACCCTAACAATGTTGGGTAAACCGTATAAACTATGTAGTTCTTCGTTATGAAGTTTCCGCCATTCCCCATTCTCGTTCCTCTTGGGTCCGAATATTCTTCTCAGGATCCTGTTCTCAAATACTTTCAGTCTATGTTCTTCCCTCTGAGTAAGTGACCATGTTTCGCAACCATACAGAACAACAGGCATGATTATCGTTTTATATATTTTAAGCTTCAAATTTTTCGACAGAATTCGCGACGACAAGAGATTTTGAACCGAATAGTAACACGAATTCCCTGCTTTTAGTCGACATTTAATTTCTTCATATATATAGGGTGCTCAAAACAATTGTTGTGTGAGTACCTTAGGATTCTGAGAACGGGAGTTTGGATAGGGCAGATATTAGTTCCTAAGTAAAGTCTTGACCCGACTACGGTAAGTCCCATAGCTTTGGAGCTATAGGCCCTTAAAGTTCATTTTTCGATCAAAATATCCAATATATTTCAGACAAACATTTTCTTTTAGACCTTATATCTCGAGAACTACATACAGTGCAGCCAAACCAAAACTACCAATTTACTCAGTATGATGTGCTTATTCCGTAAAAAAATACGAAAACTCGATTTAAGGACCGTTCAAAATTTTTGTGGCCCCTAATCCAAAAAATTCAGTATATTTCATAGAATCAAACATTTTCTTGTACGCTTCATATTTTGAGAACTACATATAGTGTAGCCAAAACAAAACTAACAATTTACTCAGTATGATGTGCTTATTCCGCAAATATATATAAACTCGATTTAGGGGCCTTTCAAAAATTTTGTGGGAACTAATCCCACTAAATTTTGTGGCCACTAAATTTTGTGGTCAATATATTTCATTCAATCAAACATTTTTTGTACGCTTTATATCTGGAGGACTACGTATATTGTGGCCAAACCCAACTATCATTTAATTCAGGATGATGCGTTTATTCCATAAACAATACGAAAACTCGATTTAGGAAGAATTCAAATATTTTTTGGCCCCTGATCCAAAAACTTATTATTGGCCAAGATCGCAATCTTTTGATCATTTTTTTGGTTATTCCTAAAATTCTAGTTTCATGTTTTCGGCAGCCTATACTGTGAAAGGAAGCATTTGTGCACCCAGGTTGGTCTATACTTTTTTTATCTTGGTGTCAGGAATCACCTCCCAAACGTTGTCGGTGTTGTTTATATATATATATATATATATATATATATATATATATATATATATATATATATATATATATATATATATTAGAGGTGCAAAAAAGCCGGCTTTTTTGAATCGATGTTTTTTTTTACATAAAAAGCCGGCTTTTTTGGGAAAAAACGAGAATTTTGGAAATTTTGGCATTTTCATTTTCATGATTTTTCTATCTAAATAGCTTTCTTATAGTATATTCTATAGTTAGATAAGAATTCCATGACCTAAATGCGATATTTTGCTCTGAAATTCACCATCAAGATGGATGGAGCACATGTTTTACGAATTAAAGCAAACATGAAGAATGTAGTATGTGACGGCAATTTTAGAGGCTATTTAACTTTATTTTAACTTTTGAGTTATCGACGTCTTTTTTCTTCTCTAGATCATTTTCGTTGGTCATCCGTGTTTCATTTCTAAGAGCTTTTAGTACTCTAGCTTCTAGCGCAAAAGTTAAACTTGCCCGTTTTTCTATTTATCCGTCAAAGCGTACGTTTTTCAATATATCCGTCAAACCGTACTTCCACATTTCTGTTATACTGTAGCTATGAAGGGATTTAGCAATAATTTTCCGGACACAACCTTGAATACCAATTTATACAAATAATCAGTAGCGGATTTAGAAAAGTACTTTAGGAGGGTTTTTTCTGATTGTTTCGTTTCCTAAAAAGTCCTAATTTTATTTGGAAGGTGCTTGAAGTTTATGAGTACAGGCATAACTAATATTCCGTTTCGTTTGTATGTTTAGCAATAATTTTCCGGATACAACCTTAAAATCATTTTATACTGAGAATCAGTGGCGGATTTAGAAAAGTATTTTGGGAAGGGTTTTTCTTACTAATGTTTTTGAATGTCGACTAAAAGCAGGGAATTCGTGTTACTATTCGGTTCAAAATCTCTTGTCGTCGCGAATTCTGTCGAGGAATTTGAAGTTTAAAATATACAAAACGATAATCATGCCTGTTGTTTTGTATGGCTGCGAAACATGGTCACTTACTCTGAGGGAAGAACATAGACTGAAAGTATTTGAGAACAAGATCCTGAGACGAATATTCGGACCCAAGAGAAACGGGAATGGGGAATGGCGGAAACTTCATAACGAGGAACTATATAATTTATATAGTTTACCCAACATTGTTAGGGTCGTGAAGTCTAGGAGGCTTAGGTGGGCAGGTCATGTAGCTAGAATGGAAGAAAGTAGAAACGCTTTCAAAGTCTTGACTGGAAGACCAATCGGAAAACGACCATTAGGAAGACCTAGGCGCAGATGGGAGGACAATATTAAAATGGATCTCGCAGAGATTGGAATACAAAGTAGAAACTGGATGCAGTTAGCTAAGGATAGAAGTCAGTGGAGAGCTTTTGTGAACGCGGCATTGAACCTCCGGGTTCCATAGGCCATAGAGTTAGTTTAGTTAGCTAATGTTTAGTTTTTCTAAACATTCGTAATTTTTATTTGACAGGAGCTTAAAGTTTATGAGTAAAGGCATAACTAATAGATATTTCGTTTGTTGCAGACATTCCGTAACTTTGGGGAACGGGCTTCAGTCCGAAAAACCGCCCTCCCTAACCTTCGCAAAACCGTCACTGCTGGTAATTAGTAATAATAATAACGATTTAAAAACAATAAGAAAGGAAGTCGGCCAACTCACAGTACACGCACTATTTCTACATTCACAGATGGAATGAAGAAAACCTTTGTCAGAATGGTCGAATGCTGGTTGAATCCCGGACTACCCGATAGAAGTGCAAAAGCTAATCACTCAGTCATGTTTGTTGTGCAGTTGTATTTAGCTTAACTTAAATATATTCCGTAGTTCTTTTTTTGGGGGGGGGGGAGTTCCATAATATGTTGATCCCCTCTTGTTAAAAATTCAGAAAACTTTGAGGATTGGGTAAACCGTGATGGTGGTTATATAAAACTTAACTGTAGAATTTCAAGAATATACAGAACCACAGAACCAAAAGCTCTAGATGTGCAGCCTTTAAGTGTATCATATAAATCTAAGTACTTCTCTTATGTTTAATTTTAATTTTATTTTGTTTCAAAAAGAGGATATGGAATATTTTGAGGTAAAAATACTACATACTATTTTGATAGTTATTTGTGTAATTTTTTAAAAGAAGTGTTTACTTTTAGGGTTGGCTGGTTTACACCAACTTTTTATTAATAACTGTTTTAAACAAAAAAAAAAATAAAGTAAAATAAAATAAAAAGAATGAAAAATGCGAATCGTGTGAACTTCATGGTGACGTTTCCAGATATCAAACCATCTGCAATAGTTTTATTTCCCTTTCACCTTTTAATCAAGGTGTCCCATGTTCAATTCTCGGTCGAACCACAACCCTTCTTTCATGCGTAAACCAAGTAGTGGTTCGGATGTCAGTTTAAGCGAAAGTCTTCTCTTTGATAACCTCGGTATTTCGTAAGGATGTTAAGCCTAAACATACGAAACGAAACCAAATTGTATATTTCTGCATGCCTAAATGCCTGTTGTTTTATAAAGAAGCCAAGATTGCTTAAATATATTGATAGAAATTGGCAAAATTTATCGATTGCCTACGTAGCTTCCAAGATTAGCTTGGATTGGACTTTCAATTATATCTACGTACTAAATTTGTAACCTCAGTTTTAGCGTACTGATTATGATACGTTGACCTTTAAATTTTATATGCAAAGCAATAACAGGATTTTCCCGTTATTGTCTTACATTTCAAGTAATGACGGGAATTCCCGATGGCTAGGGCGGGAGATTCTCAATTTAAGAAATTTACTGACCGGACTTCTTTAAGCTTATGGGAGTTCTTCCGGCATAACCCCGCTGTTGCATAATAACACAAAGGCGAAACAAACTTATTTATGTGAATATGTAATATAAATACATAAAGCAAAAAATCTAAATCAAAAAAGCCTGGTTTAAACATCCCCCAAAAAACGGGTTTTTTGGTATTTTCAAAAACAACCATGGTTCTTGCCAACTCTGCTTACTTTTGTATATAGGAGGTTAAAAAATTCTTATTATATCCATTGGTTAATCCTGTGGAATTCATAATGTAAATATATTGAAGAAAAATTGTTTGAAATATCTTTTCGATATTCATAGTTTATTTTCGAGGTTTTATATCATTATCAGCATCAACCACTAATTAAATGACTTTTTGTGTTATAGAGAAGCAAAACAAAGTCTGTTTTATCAATTTAAAGCAGAATTTTGAAAAAATCCCAAAATTTCTCAAGCAAAAAACCGAAGCAGAAAAAACTATTTTTTTTAAAAGCCGTTTTTTTCCGAGCCCTTGCATCTCTAATATATATATCAGGGTGTTTCAAAACAACACCAACAAGGTTTGGGAGATGATTCCCGACACCGAGATAAGCCAAAAAGTATACTCCATCCTGGGTGCACGAATGCTTCCTTTTGGAGTTATAGCCTTCTGAAAACATCAAAAAATGAACTTTAAAGGTCCATAACTCCAAAACTATAGGACCATCCGTAGTCGGGTCACTTCACTTAGGAACTAGTATGTGCCCTATCCAAAAATACATGTTTCAGAATCCTAATGTACTCACGAAGCAATTTTTTATAGAGGGAGTTTTGCTACGAGCATATAATTTGAAGTACTCAACAACTACCTCTATAAAAATTGTTGCGGAAGTACCACAGGATTCTGATACTATGATATTTGGATAAGGCAAATACTAGTTCGTAAGTGAAGTATTCACCCGACTGCGGTAGGTCCCATAGTTTTGGAGTTGTGTACCTTTAAAGATCATTTTTCTCTTTTTTTATTTTCTTTCTTTTCTTTTTTCTTCTTTTTTCTTTTTCTTTCTGTTTTGCTTTCAGCAGCCTATAACTCCGAAAGGATGGTCTGTACTCCTTGTCTTACCTCGCTGTCAGGAATCACCTCCCAAATCTTGTTGGTGTTATTTTGAAACATCCTGTATATATATATATATATATATATATATATATATATATATATATATATGTGTGTATATATATATATATATATATATATATATATATATAGATATATATACATATATATATATATATATATATATATATATATATATATCAAATTTACCTTGACGGAAAGAGAGGACTAGGGAGGGGGATATATATATATATATATATATATATATATATATATATATATATATATATATATATATATATATAGATATATATACATATATATATATATATATATATATATCAAATTTACCTTGACGGAAAGAGAGGACTAGGGAGGGGGATATATATATATATATATATATATATATATACAACAATAAGTAAAACTTAATAACTATTGAATCTCCCGACCGATCCCAAATTTTCAACATATCGTCCCTTCCCGGCATTAACGCAGTAAGCGACATTTTTTTCGAAATTGACTTTTTTGCAGTTTTTTGCTCAGAATTTTAAGGCGCATCGAATGGTCTAATCGCCATGTTTCTATCTTTAACCGTTGCCGAGATAGCTATGTCGCTTATACGGGTGTAATTACACTTGCTGGAGGCAAAAATGTCGTATGTAACACTCAGTCGTTTGTATTTACTGCATAAATGTTTCCGATGATACGAAGAAACTGACTTGTAGTCTAGATTGTTTCAAACACCAAATTATTTTCGTGCTTGGAGCAAATAAATGTGGTATGGACATGATTATTACAATATTTCATGGCAAAAGTGTAGTAAGCGACAGATTGAAGTTGGTTCTGAGTCGCTTGAAACAATTTTGATGTAATGATATCAATGATTTCCAGTATTTGTTGCAGTTCCATTTACCTGCTAAGAACAAATACTTTTCCTTACAGCAATTTTGCTATCTTAAAAATATACGTAAGAGGCTCTCAGCCTCACTTCTGAAGTAAACGGTAATATTGTTATAGCTACTTACTGCTATTTTACTTGCAATAACAGTTTGTAACGTCGTATAATACATTTTAAGGTTTCATATTTCGGTGCAGAAGTTCTTCGGTGAAAACTTCCGAAGCTGCACAAGCGTCCAATTTACACGACTTCAGAGCGCCTATTGGGAAAAAATAGTGTGTTGCGAGCAATTAAGGGGGAAGGAGCTAAGAGGTTCTACGTTTGGCGTTTAATACATTTTTCCCAGTAGACTGAAAGTGACAATTGTATTGACCATGCAAGAGGAAAACAATAGTAAGGTTTGAAGCAACTTTTTTCGTTTTCACAATGATTGTTTCAGTTCCCTTTACTGTATGGTTTCAGATATCAGTTTTTTAACATCATTTCACTAAATAGTAGGATAAAACCAATAATTTCGTTTTCATTTATAATAAATTTAATAATTTCAAAACTTGTCAACAAAATAGGAACAGAAATTCCATAGTGGGCCTGGTGTGTATTAAACAGTCGGTGTTATTTTAATGGTTTCAGGGAGAATGGTAAAATTATTGTACATATACGTCCTTTTCAACAATAGGTGGGGGAAAGCAAATTTATGTTTACTTAACCTTAGCACAACAACGCTTCTGCGAGTTGAAGTAAAATCCTAAACAACAAACTATTCGCAGACAGTACATGCAACGGCATTCTTTGTGTGAATATAAGCCTAATGATGGTAATTGTCGGGCAGAAAAGAAACCTTAGGTGTAACTAGGTGCAGCTTAGATGTAAATATGTGTAGCTTAGGTGTAAATATGTGTAGCTTAGGTGTAAATAGCGGGCCTAGGGGCATAATCCTTACCTAAACCAAAGTCTAGAAAATCCCTAGAAAAATCAAATTTCATGAAAATAATTATGGTTTTTTGACTAATTTCTACCAGTTGCATCCACTTCCAAAAATATTTTCATTGAAGTCAGAAATATACATTTACACTGAGATTTTGTTTTTCCTATTGAGTAAGTTTATATTAAGAACTATTAGAAATTATTTATTCATTGTTTTACAGTTAACTTTAGTATGTCAATTATACAAGAACCCCTTTGATGTAGCATTCCATAACCCCACATGACCGTATCCATCCTAGACTTTCCTGCTAGGATCGATACGCCTATGATGTCGGGGAACTACTATCAACATACATGGGTTGATATTCACCGTAATGGACTGAAGATTTTTTTAAGAATATCAATGGGTCTTAGAAGTTTAAACTTTGCCTTTAAAACGCTTAAAATATCGTTGAAAAGCCGGACATTTTTCTGCTTAATGAACGATTATCGAAGTTTCGTGAACATGTTTTTCAGTGTTTAATAAACTTCCTGTGTACAACTGGATAAAAGTCAAGGTAAAATATGAACAATCACAAAAAGTGTGTTCTAAACATCCTATCACTTAAATGGAAAGGTGCAAAACAATATCCCGGTTTCACACACTGAAAATAACGTACCGTAGGACTTCAAATAATTCATTTTTTTAGGATGTCTTTATGTGTGCATGTATTTTGTTTGTACACTAATGTATTCGAAAATTCTTATTTCAGCGCAGCTTTTTGCGTTAGGTAACACTGTTCAGCTTACGAAATGGTGAAGGAGTCGTTAAAATTCAGTAAACATGTTATATAAAATATTCCTATTGTTGACAAGTTATTAGGAATGATTATTTTATACACTAAGACTAAACGATCACTACATTAGGGACCTTATCTAAGAGCGTGTTCATTCTGGGTAATCAAAGCATTCATACGCTTATGAATAGATTCCTCAAGGTATACTCCTTGTATTCTGCAGGTTCAGTCCAAGCCATCCTGCAAGTGGTGCACATTTGGACGATGTGCAGCACATTGCACAGAACATCACAGCATGTTCTATACATGCTTAATAGGGTTAAGTCGGGCAATTTTGGATATCAGGGTAGTATTGAAAACTCATTTTAATGTTCCTCCAACCATTATGTAAAAAACGCAGCCCGATGACACCTTCCGTTCTTCTGCTAGAATATGGCGGTGATCTCTTGGACTTGGAGGTATGGGCCATGAAAATTTAATCGAGTAAGAAATACTTGTGCGTCGCTTCCAAGACCCAGACAATAAACAGCACCGCCACCGTCCTATTGAATTACCATGCTGCAACCCGGAGACGTATACTCATGCAATTTCCAACAATATCATCGACATGGTTCAGTGAAAAGCGGGACTTACCACTGCAGATAACCTTTCATTGATCCATAGTCTAATGATCCCTTTGCTTTTGTTCATGTCAGCCGTATGTTATTTCTGTGTTATTGTAATAGTGTTGGTCTACGGCTATGTTACCCTAACCGATGTAAGGTACGTCACATGGTCATGGTTGAAATTTGCTGTAGGATTTATTGGCCCATATTGTACTGGCGCGTCAATTCCTCCATTGACATACGCCTGTGGTGAGATACCATAGTGCTATTCGTTGTTCATTTTCTGCCCACCGCACGTACCTGATCCAAGTGTGATCGCTTGGCGGATGACTAACCGTCATGAGCACTGTTGGTATCACACAAGTAGGACTGTCTCAGGTGTACTGGCAGCAGTCATTTGTGCCCCAACAGTTTGCGCTAGTCAAAATTTACTCACATAATTTTGTTTGCACATAACGGGCATCAGCTGCGTGCTATTATGTTCGGTAGGCGTGCGCGTCTTCTTTGTTACCTGCTCATGACGTGGAAGTTACGTGTTATCGATATTTGATGGCGGTTATTCCTATTGTAATGATCGTTCTGTCCATATCAAATCTAGCTGTTAAGAAAGGTTGCTTTTAGTAACTAATTAGCAATGTCAATTAGTTGTGGCCTTCAGGAAACTAAGGGTCAGGCTGGAGAAGAATAGAGGGCAAGGATGTGGAAAGCCAGCGGCTCTGGCCTTACAGAAGTGCCGTCCCGGCATTCGCCTGTTAAGACTGAAAAATATCACGGCGATCTTCAGTTTCGATGACTGGCTAGAACAAGGTTTGTGCTCACGTTCGACCTATCCAATGCTGTTTGGCAGGCAGGCAAGTTGCCCCCACCCGTCCGGCCAGGGAACAGATTGTCAATATTAATTATATAAAAATTAAACCGATTTCAAAGAGCGTGATAAAAATAGCAGAGTAATATTTTCCTAAAGCTTCGACTTACACTATCACATGCTAATACTTATAGCTGACCTTTTAGGTCAATGGAAATCAAAGCTACCTAATTTATTTAATGGATGTAAGATTTCTGCCAACTTCAAAAGTCAGATTTATTTAGTAAACAGGAGGTACTATTAGTCAAAGCTTTTAAAACTATTACTTTCCACTCCACTTACAAAAAATATTGCTTTTATCACATTTTAGGTCGGTTTATTTTTTTTGCTATTTTCTGCTTTTAGTTTTCCCGTGGGAGGAAAATTTTAAATCTAACCAAATAGTAAGTTTAAAAACAAGTCATGAAGCCGAAGGTACCAAGCGGGACATATTCCAATACAGTTAATTGTTTGAAGAGTGAGATCATGAAAATTGGGGCTGAAGAAAGGAAGGAAAACCCAAACAAGCATCAGAAGAGAGTAGCAGTGGAAGATACCCTAAACCCGGATGAGAACAAGGCTGAAGAAGGGAAGAAAAATCCAAACAAGCATCAGAAGAAAGTAGCTGTGGAAGATACCCTAGAAACCGGATGTTAACAAGGCTGAAGAAGGAAAGGAGAATCCAAACAACAAGAAGAAGAAACTAGCAGTGGAAGATATCCTTAAAGTCGGACGAGAAGAAGGCTGAAGAAGGGAAGAAAACCCCCAACAAGTATCAGAAGAGAGTCACAGTAGAATATACCCTAAACCCGGATGAGGAAAAGGCTGAAGAAGTGAAGAAAAACCCAAACAAGTATCAGGAGACAGTAGCAGTGAAGGAGACTTTAAACCACAATGAGGAAAAGAATGAAGAAGGGAAGGAAAACCCAAACAAGCTTCAGGAGACAGTAGCAGTGGAAGAGACACTAAACCAGGATGAGGAGTAGACTGAAGAAGGGAAGGAAAACCCAAACAAGCATCAGAAGAAAGTAGCTGTAGAAGATATGCTAGAAACCGGATGTTAACAAGACTGAAGAAGGAAAGGAAAACCCAAACCAGCTTCAGAAGAGAGTAGCAGTGGAAGATACCCTATACCCGGATGAGAAGAAGACTGAAGAAGGGAAGAAAAACCCAAACAAACATCAGGAGACAGCAGTAGAGGGAGAGACCCTAAACCCGAATGAAGAGGGAACTTTAGAAAAGAATCGAGAAAGAGATGAATATTATTTCGCTGAGAAACGGAACTTGAGAAAAAGAACAAATTTGGGACTGAGCTATTTAGACTATTTCTCTGACGATGATATCATATTTAAACAGGCTTGTCCTTCCGAAAACTCAATAGATTGGTTGGACAAAACACCAACCACATCAGATGAATATACCTAGGTATATTATATGTTAAGAGAAAAAGGGTTTCAGGAAATTCAGCTGGATAGTCGAATTCAGGTGATGGTTGCAATGAGGAAAGCGGTGCTAGGAAGCGGAGGAAGATTACTTTTACACCAGAAAATAACATCGTAGGGGAAAAGAGATTGAGAATTAAAAAGAAACATATTCACAAAAAATGATTAAAGCAAAGTGGCCAAGCTTACAACAGAAACAGGCAAGAAAGAATGGAGAAGAAACAAATACTGTACAACCAAACAAATGCAAGTCTTGCCCAAATAAATGTTCTGATATTACGGAAGAGAGGCGCCAATCCTTATTTAGACACTTTTTGTCTTTAAAACCGAATGATCAAAGGAATTGGATCTTAAGAGCAACCAGACAAGTTCCAGTGAAAAGAAGGAGGATTCATGGTAAGAGCCCACAGGCATAATCTTTTCAGTATTTTATTAACGAAGGTGAAGGCTATAGAAGAGTTTATCTTCAATTCTTGCTCTCAACATTAGATACCTCACAAAAGTTTGTGAATTACACTGTTACACAATCCACTGAAGGCTCAGAAAATCCTGATGGTCGAGGACGCCACTCAGTTCGCCCCAATGCGACATCCGAGCGAGATGTGAAGCTCGTTGTTGAATTCATTCAAAGGCTTCCTGTAGTGCCTTCCCACTACTGTAGAAATAAAACAACACGACTATATCTTCCCAAGGATCTCAAAAACATCGTTTATCTCTATACGATTTACTCACGTGGAATGAACGAAGAAGGAAATATTCCTGTGAGTGAAAGAGTTTTTCGTTATATATTTAACTCAAAATTCAACCTTGGGTTTCATAGACACAAAAAGAACAAGTGCCAGAAATGTATCGCCTTTACCAACAAGACAGACGTAACCCAAGAAGAGAAGGCTGATTACACCCGACATATTGAAGATGAAGAAGCAACTAAGGCTCGTTTCAAAAAAACAGCAGAGTGAGTGGTAGTCAGGAAGGAACACTTGTCGCGAGTTTCGATTTGCAGAAAGTTTTGAGCGTACCTCATGGCGATTCCATGCCTTTGTACTACAGACGAAAGTATTCTGTATACAATCTCTCGATATATGAATAAAAAAGCAGAACAATTATGTATGGGGTGAGAGCGAAGGTAAACGAGGTTAGAATGAAATTGCTTATATCCTTTCGAGATATATAGATGTAGTGGACGAACGAGGTAATGTTTCAACTGTAATCCTGTATTGCAATAACTGTGCCGGTGAAAACAAAAATAGAAATATTTTGGCCATGTTGAAATGTGAACTTGAAAAATCCAAAAACTTACAACGAATCCATATCAATTAGTTGGTACCGGGTCACACATATATGCCTGTGGACAGTGTGCATTGTCAAATTGAGAAAGCATCTCATAATCAAAAAATTGAAAGTCCATCCGAGTGGATTACCGTCATGGGAATGGCAAGAACAAAGCAACATCCATGAATTATGGAAGCATGATTCTTTTAGAAATTGGTCAACTTTGGCAGCCCAAATCTTCATTGCTAAGAAACATGAGTCAGGGGAACCTTTCTTGCTGTCAAAAATGAGAGTTGTCATTTTTTCAAAAAATAATGAATTTGCCAAAGTTAAGTATTCAATGACTAAGGACGCAGTGTATCTTACACTGAAATTTCGCCCACTAGGACAAAAGCAGCCAAGCAGACTTTATGCAGCAGCCATCCCTATCAGTAAAGCCAAGTACCAGGGTCTTGTCAAATTGTGTAATCAGAATATTCTACCAAAGCATATACACGGGTTTACCAGCAGTTGCCACACATGGGAGAAACACAAGATACCCTCCCTGAGACAGATGAAGATGAAGAAGAAACTCAAGGTTGAAACACGTTGTCATTATTTTTAATTTTTTCTTGCAATAGTTAAAAATTGATACAGTTACAACTTTCTGAAGTTTCGACAATTTGCATTTATTTAGTAAATGAATGATGCAAATTTTCATTGTATCAGTAAGTTTAACAAATCAGTAATAATTTGCAATATTCTAAGCTTTAATAAATTTAAAAAAAAACTAAAAATAAATGAGAAAACTAAATAATAGTGTCAGCTATTATTAACTTAACTATTCAGAAGATTAGATTAATTTTTACATATAAAGGAGAGGTAAGCCAAAGCATTTTTCTTGCCAAATTTATTTTAAGCAGCATTATTTCAAGAAGCGTTCAGTATTTTACAGATCAGTATACAACTAACATTCTTCAATTAACGAATCAGGAATTCATTACCATTTCCCCCCCTAAATGTCACTTAACGCAATCTCACTATGACACTGTGTGCCTTAATGCATTGTTACATTTGAGTGAATGTCGTTTGAAGCATTGATTTGTTAAAAATTTTGTAAGCAAAAATGAATTAAGCGCCAAAATAAGTGAATATTTTTAAGCTCTTATATACGTCACTGTCCTATTTGACGGAGCTTGTTTAATTATATTAGCTGTATTTTTCTTACGAAAATAGTCCAGAAAACAAAAAAGTTATTCAAGAAAAACCATCAAAATTTCAGTTTTTCGGCTCTCCTGTAAAATTTTCAAAATGTCGCTTACTGCATTAATGCCGGAAAGGGACGATATATGAGGTTTTGACCTGGAGTGTTTTTTGTCATATCACTTTGATAGTGCAACTTAGGGGAGGGGAGGAGAGAGACATTCAAACATGATCGAAAATGAGCTATATTAGTGACGAATTCATAGTTTTCGGAGTCGCTGAGAAGAAGAGTAACACTTTCGATACTGTTTAAATCCAAATTCAGTCCCGAAGCTTCGGGGGAAAGGGGGAAATATATAAAAGTGATCGAAAATGACAATTATCAGCATCAAATGCGTGGTTTTCGGGGGTCACTGAGATGAACAGTGACACTTTCGATGCTGCGCCTCGCAACATACGGAGGGAGAGGAAATATAAAAAATCATCAGAAATGACCGATATTAGTGCTGAATCCGTGGTTTTCGGGGTCGCTCAGATGAACAACCACACTTCCGATGCTGTGCCCTCCAACAAAGGGGAGGGGTGGAGATACATAAACATAATCGAAAATGATGGATATTAGTGCCGAATCCATAGATTCCTGGGTCGCTGTGATGAACAGTGATACTTCCGATGTCGTTCAAATCTAAATTCAGCCACGGAACATGGTGGAGAAGGAGGGGAGAGAAATATAAAAATCATCGAAAGTGACCGTTATCATAGAGTGCTCTAGTAATAGTAAAAAAAAATGACTGACTAACGGAACATATTGCTATTTTTCTTTTTTTAATTTAACCCAGCGGAGCGGGGTAATTGGTGCTCCAGTAGTATATATAGCGAGGTGTTAGTAATATATATTGAAAAGAATAGTAGGATTGACCTACACTACAATACATGTCTGGCAGGCAGCAGTGCTACCGTAGAGCCCTCCACTTGCACCCATTCTGGTGACTACTCTGATCTGGAATGATCTTAATCAAGGTGGCTAGCACAGCAGAAAAAACACGGTATATCCCAATTACGAAGGTACTGTATTACAATTGTCCTACTTGGTAATTATTATTACGACCTGTCACGAATGGGAAGGGGTGTTTTCAAAGTTACTGAATATCTACCTGTCTTTACAACGGTACCTATGACAGGTTTCTAAAATAGCCTTCAAAAGGATTAAGGAATATCTTAAATTCCTTGATTCTAGCTAAGGATAAGGGTACACAACTTCTAACTCAAAAGTATATTTTAAAAAAGGTAGTTAAACTATTATATTAAACTATTATGTTTTATGTGGAAATTATGCATATACACTAGATAGTGTCACGCATGGGCAAACATGAGGACTCGTATACAGTGTAGGCAGTTTCAAGCCATTTCTACGATGCGTTTCATGAAATTCAGTAGTATCAGTAATAGTCTCGCACCTATGGAGAAAGACGTGATGTATCACATCAGCAGTAGCCAACCAGCAGACATCATTTTCTGTTTCCTGTAAATAGGTAAACTCACAAGGGACGTATGCAAGCCGTGACAGCTATATTTTATGAACATTAGTACACTAACTAATTGAAGACTTTGGAGCAATAACAGGTTAAGTTCAAAAAATGAAAATGTAAAGGAGGTAGCTTGACAACGGTTTCCACTAATCCAATTTTCTTCAAACTTAGCACATATATAGTAAACCGAAAATAAATCGACATGTATTTTTTGTTTCTTTCCGAAAATAGGTTAATTGGGGCAAAGGCTTCCTTTTCAAAAATGGGGCCTCTTGTTTAAAAGGGCCACATTAAAGAAACGAAACTCTGCCGATGCAAAGATGACTTTAACGTAGGAAATACGGGTTTTGTGGTTTTTGCGAGAAAAGAGTTGCAGGGGCTATGGCACTTTTTGAAATGACAAAGGACCCCGCAAAATCCTTATGGAAATTGGATTTCGGTGGAATTGCTTAAAATCATGTCATGTTGTAGATATGGTGTTCCTGAGAAAAAGTCTCAATGAGCACAGCTACAAATCACTGTCCGTGCGGCCACTACAGGACCACTTTTTTGAAAATAGTCGAAGATAACGATATTTTGGATTTCGGTAAAAATGACTGACTGTGACATGTTTTAGATATTGTGATCCTGAGAAAAGGTTTTCTTAATATTGATAACCACCAATCAAGACCGTTTGGCCACTCCAGGGCCACTTTTTTTTGAAAACAGGTCATGCTCAAAAAGGTATGCAGGATTTTATGCAGTGTTGCAAACCGAAGACAGTTCGTTTTGTATTTCTCAGGAATGGTTCGAGATATTGATTCCTCACAAATGTCTTTGGAATTGCTGCGCTACAGGAATGTTACTGTTCACATTTCCGCATTATGTAACATGGGACTTTTTCCTTCTACTGCTACTCTAACATGTGCCCTTTTTGAGATGAATCCTGTATCAAGCCACTGGATGCTGTGCATGCTGAAGTTTACTCCCTATCGTACATTTTGTTCCTTCTGATGTATTGTTGTTGTTGTTCGTTTCATTGTACGGACCCCGTAATTTCTCAATTTTAGAGCCTCATATCTTCCTTATTTGACAAAATGATAATCCATCTTTTGCTTATTTTCTCCCACATCTTATGCCAATTGTTTTAACGTCATAAAATGGTACACGTTCTATTTGAAAACTATTACTTTGTGTTGGGATGGTAACACTGCTTGTTTGACACTACTGCCGTGTTCTCGATCACGTATCCACCTCCCATAGGTATCAGGTTACCTACACATATTTTTCATTTTCTGCTTTTTTTTCGGCGTGTTTGGGATATAACTCGACACGGCCTTACTCGGTCACTGCTTGGAATATGTACTATACGTAGCGGGTAAACAAGGCATTTCTGCACCGAGTGAATATCATTATGATGATTAGGAACCCACAGTTAGTCACTGTACCAATTTACATAAATATCCAGCTGTCACGGTTCGCATACGTCCCTTGTCAGTAAGATTAGTTACTGCTGATTTTCTGTGTGGGAAACCGTGCTTTGTGAAATAATTGGATAAACGTGCGCAATAAATCCTTACATGAAAAAGAAGCAATTCTAAACATTCATATGTTATTCCATAATTCAGATACATCTTGCAAAGGCAATTTGAACTAGGATAATTAGCCTAACAATTAAACAATCAGAAAGAAAATGGAAGGAATTTGGACAAATTTATTTTAAAGTCACCATCTGGGCGTTTACTTGCTGAAACTGAATGAAAACATAGAAAGCATTAGTGGGGACACTAATCATCGCATTCGAATTGATATATTCATATTAATATGCAAGAACGCTAACTACTAACCTACAGCATTGCTTTAGATAGTATTCAACCGAATGTTACGTTTTATTCTTTATTTCTGTCCACTCTTTTCTATAAATCTCACGTGTCAAACTGTCATTAATACTTTGCTCATGAAATTACTGATTAATATCTTCTTGAAATTAAATAAAAAATGGACAATACATACATAATATTGTGATTAATAAACTATATGTTCAATCAAGTGTTAATCAATGAAGTGAATTGAAAATGCTGAAGATTAATATACAAATATATTTAGTTCAAATGGAGCTAAGTGTCAAAATTAAATATTTTGGATATTAACAAAAGAAATTACTTATATTCGACATATGATCTCACAGCAGACGCCATCTTTGAGCTTTGCTACGAACTGCAAGAAAATAGATTGGCACTTAGATTATTTAAGTGCAGATTCCAGTTGGCACATAAAAGCATAATCCAACAAAAGCGTGTTCACCAAAAAAATTGCCCTGAGATCATTTAGAATTAAATACATTCTTATGTTACATAATGAAAATGTGCTTGTGTGTAGAGACATGTGACAAAGGCAGTTGGCAACAATGCATAGAGATCCCTTCTTTCAGAAAATCTGTATTCGATAAAGATCGCTGTCGTTATCAGTCACCTGGAAGGAGGGCACAAGAAATCTCATTCAAGGCTGCCGTTGTACTCTACGTCACGCAATCGGAACACAAAATCACACACACATGGAGACTTAAACACGTTAACCAACTCACGCGCTCACACGAAAACATAAAACTAATGATTGTGTATGCGATTATTTTGTTCTTATAATATCCGCATGTGCAGAGTTAAGTCGTAATGTATATTCCATTGTTGTGGATAGTTTGAAATCTTATAATAAATATGATTTGGTGCATACTCAACTTTGAATGATCGTACTAGCTGCAATTCAAACACTAGTACTAACAGTTTTTATTTATTAAACAAAATTACGCAAAACCATATAATCTTAATTATTGATTATTTTGCTCTTACATATTTTTAAGATGCAATAATGTACGAAAAAGCAAGAAATCAAAATTTGATATCAACAGTGTTCTGTGTTACTTGCCTTTCACAAATTTGCTTATGTAACCACCATAGTTGTAACACATTTTTGAGTTCTCTTTGTCCTTTAAAACTGTCAAGCCAATATAATTTTTGCTTCAAGTTTGAAGTCTGTGCATAACGTCAAAGCATTTATCTAACCGTACCTTTTTTATTTATTTTATTTAATTATTTACTGTTTTTTTAATACATCGGACTGGTCGTCTCTGAATTACTAACCAACATACAAACTACAGAACTAAAATCATTATGAGTCCAGTTTTTACCCAAACTTTTGATCCACTAATATTAATTCATACCCAAACTTGTTTTAGAAGCAGCAAGACAAGTTTCGTGGAAATGATTAAACAAGTATATTAAAATAAATATGCAATCAACAAACGTTGATTACCTCTTCAAAATAAAGATCCAATAGCAAATAAAGAAACAAACAATATATTTATTTTAATAAATTTACAGAAATGTGTTCGTTTCTTTATTTGCTATTGGATCTTTATTTTGAAGAGCTAATCAACGTTTGTTGATTACATTGATTTAGTTTCAAGCCCTGCATTGATATTTTGCATGCTAACGAAAGAAAAAATGCAATGCGAATTAAACTTAGGACCATGAGCACTTATAAGCAAATAAGTAAATTACTTAACTAGTGCCGTTCAAATCAATTTTTCAGAAATCTGAAAGTCGATTTTCTGTTTTTGATTTCGGTTTTGAAAATCGATTTTCGGTTATCAAAACCGGTTTTCAGTTTAGGTTTTCAAAATTGATTCTCAGCTTTCGGTTTTCAAAGCTGGTTTTCGTTTCCGGTTTACAAATCGACTTTTCGTTTTCGGTTTTAAAAACCGAATTGGATTTCCCGTTTTTGGTTTTCAAAATCTATTTACGGTTGTCCGTTTCCAAAACTGAAATTATAATTTTGGTTTAATTTTTTCACCATGAAAATGTTACTTCAAATAAATGTGAACGAAAACAATTCCCATAGGTGGAAATGAAATGCATAAACACAAATAGTACACTCGCATGACTGAACATATTTAATTTGTGCTACAAAGTGGATGTACGGTAGTAATGTTCTGCAACACCCAAACAAGTTGCATACATATGCATGCGCGTTCCGTGCGTAATATGCAGCAATTACACTCACCTCCAGTGCGTGAGAGGCCGAGTTTGAGTCCCAAGTTGGTACATAAGAACATAGAGTCTGCATATGTAAAATATTAACTACACTACACAATCTTAATGTAAGATTGTGCTTACATGAGAAGACACTGTCAGTACAGGAATAAAAAATATCCAGGAATCTGAATAACTTATACTAAAAATACAAATCACTGGGTAAAGCAACGTTTATTGATAAAATAACAAACGTGTGACAGTTTCGCCAACTAACTGAACACATTAGTTTCATCAGGCACCAGTAATCCTGCATCATATGAATTAAAAAACTGAGCACTGAGGTCTGAATGTAATGCTCTTTTTTTTTCACTCCATCCCTTTGATGTTCCAAATAGTTTCAAGTTCCTGTGTTGACGAAATACCGTGTATTTGTCATCAAAATATTCAAAATTATAGTAACCGTCACACAACCAACTTTCAACTACCATATTATTGTAGTTAGAGGATTAAACATTAGTATAAAATATTTCACTTTTGCATCGTAGGCTGCGACAATTCTGAAAATATATTTGAAAGTTAATTCTACCTATTTAGTATCTGGTCAAAACAGTTCAATGACCAAAACAGAGCTTGGCCAAAAACCGCGCAAAGACAAAAACAGCACATGCAAATACCGCGTGGACAAAAGCAGCGCATGTACACAAAGAGCACATGAACGAAAAACCGTGCAAGGCAAAAACAGCGCATGTAAACACAGCGTAGACAGAAACAGTACATGGAAAGAACCTGCAGACTGAGAAAAACAGCGTATGGAGGGATGTGGCGGGGACAAAACCAAAGAATGAAGAAAAAGCTCTGTTTTAATCAGTAACTTGGTCTTAGGTACTTCTTGCAATATTTTCAAATGAAGTTTGGCACAGGTCAAATAAATTTGACGGTCCCAGGTCAAAACCACGCAAACAATAACAGCCATGAGCGAAAACAGTGCAAGACAAATACAGTGTGGACAAAAATAGCGCATGGACAAAACAGCGCACAGACAAAAACAGCGCATGCAAATACAACACAGGCAAAAAAGCGCATGAAAAAAAACCGCGCATGCAAATACATCCTGGGCAAAACAGCGCATGGACAAGAACCGCGTGCACAAAAACAGCACATGCATATACAGCGTGAACAAAATCGCACACATACAGAAACAGCGCATGCAAATACATCGTGGACAAGAGAGTGCATGGGTAAAAACCACGCACAGACAAAAACAGCGCAAGCAAATACAGCATGGACAAAAACAATAGACAAACAGTATGCACTAGGCTCGCTCGCGCTTGAGCTCACTTGCTCAGAGTGGGCTCGCGATCACTTGAGCTCTCGATCACTTGCCTCAGTTGAGCTTGCGCTCTCAATCACTTCCTCGACTGTTCGTGCAATCACTCGCGCTCCCGATCATTGAGTCGCAATTATTGAGCATCAATGATATTAGTGCCGAGTGTGCGAGTGAGATTGAGCCCAGTTGAGACAAGTGAGAGTGAGTGCGAACCAGGTTTGGGGAAATGATCGCGAGCCCAAGGGATTGCGAACGCAAGTGATTACGAGAACAGTCGAAGAAGTGATCGGGAGCGCGAGCCAAATTGAGGTAAGTTATCACGAGCCCGAATAAGCGCGAGACAAGTTGAAAGTAGTGTGCTCGAGCGCGAGCGAGCCTAGTGCTAAATTTGCATCTTTTATTTTTGTCCACGTTGTATTTGCTTGCGCTGCTTTTGTCTGTGCGCGGTTTTTGTGTACATGCGGTTTTTGTTCATGTACTGTTTCGTCTACGCTGTATTTCCATGCGCCGATTTTGTCCATGCCCTGTTTTCGTCCACGCTGATTTTGTCCGTGCGCTGTTTTGCCCACGCTGTATTTACCTGTGCTATTTTCGTACGCGGTTTATATTCATAGCTGTATTTGTCCACGCTGTATTTACACACGCTCTTTTCGATCAACGGCGTTATTGTTAGCGCGGTTTGGACCTACAACCACCTCTTTGTGTTAACCTTTCACTGTCTTTCCTTTTTAAACATTCTGGTACATGCATATTATTATCTATTCTCTTACTTATAGATGGAGAATCCTTGAAACACATTTTTCACTTGACAGGGTTTGTCAAAATGGGTTTGTTGTTGGATGAAGAGGGGGAAGATAAAATCTTCTTCCTGCTCCCAGTGGCGCTTTCAGAATTCACCTGCTGAAATTATTTAGCACCGGGCTATTCAGGTGGCACACAATCACTTTGGAATGCAATCATTGTTGTTTGTTGCTGGTTTATTTCATTCAAGTCCCAAATGGTGAATCTCTTCCCATCTATGAATAAAAACCGAAATTGAGTATTACATAAGACGACACTTATATAAAGGTCCTCAGTTATGTTTATATCTAGACTAGGCTACTATAACTACCCTAACACATTTAGTATTGCATTTAATATTTTTCTTTTTATTATGGCACATAATTACTCAAATAAATACACACCTCAAAGATTACGCTTGCAACTTTTTATAAGAATGTTCCGGAATTATATATATTGACACTTTGTTGCTATGACAACGAATCTCTATTTTTAACAAAAATAGCAACGTATATCAACAACAAAGCAATTACAATTTTTATATATATCGTTTAATATATTTCTTCTTTCTCTTCTTAAATAGCTTGTGTATCAAGCGAAAATACATCCTGCCCAAATATGCTGAAATACAAGTATAAAATACAAGCAAAAATACACGTATTGTTACATAATGTCGCCCGAAAAATGGGACTTTTATTAAAAATAAAAAAGAAATCCTGGACCGTTGGATATAACATGTTGGTTATTTGAGTTCTCGAATGACCCTCGTTTATGCAATAATTACAATTCATACAATCATATATTATATTTTTCTTGTATATCAATATTATGTTCATATTTGTCCTAATTCTTATAATTAATTTCATTTTATACAATTCAACATTGACAATAGAAGGTACATTCAAATAACATTATAAAAGTTGTTTAATTTAAAGTCCTTTCGGAGCCATCGACACGTGTTACAAGTTGGAAATTAACAAAATCTCTGTCATTTTCGTGGGCAAAGCTAAGAAGATTGCGAAAGGATATTATTATGATGTTTGTATGATTGTTTTCTTAAATGACAAAGGATCCAATATATTATATATTCAAACAAAATGCAATTTATAAATGAAATATCTACAATATCTAGAACAAAACACGATAATCAACATCATAACATAAACTAACATAAATAAAGAAATTATCTTATTAGGAATTAGCATAGTTATCATAACTTTGACAAGCATTATTCATATTCCGGATCTTTTGTTATATATTATTTATATTATTTTCATAGAATTCAAATGAGGAATGAATAACAAACGAAATCATAACGGTATTTACAGCGAAATACAACAAAAATCAATTGAATACGGTTTTCTCGGACGCCGTAACGTTAGCCTAAGTTACATGACCAACGAACTCGCTTAAGTTTCATTGAAAATCATAAACCGAAATACAGTGTTGTGTGTTATTTACCTCTACAGTTCTTTGTTTCTTACTTTGAGAATTTGTACCATCTATGGAATTTCTATGAAATACAATTCGAGGGAAATTAGATCTAATGATTACATACTTTTTAAGTGTAAGTAATCGTACTACACTAGGATTATTTTCGGTTACCCAATTATTATTACTGTTACTACTAAGGTTAGGTTCGGTTATTTTTCCGGTAAAATTAGGTTCAGTTCACATTCGTTTTACTGGTGGATAAATGTCTTCTCCCCTAACAAATCTGTACTTATTCTTTCCACAATATTCACGGTAATTTGTAATACGGGTTTTTTCCTCTGTAATTAGGTTCGGTTACATTACCGGTACTCATGAATTTAACATCACCTCTTACATTGGGATCACACTTTAATCTCACATGGATGTTTCGACTTTGGCTTCGATTTAGGTTAGTATGGTTCAGATTAGTACTGTATTGCACCATTGATGGATTTTCAGAATTTTGTAATGTCATACCTAGATGATTGAAGTCAACGCACTGCATCACGTTCTGTAAAATCACCATCTGATTGTTCACTACTATCATTTCGGTCTTTTCGTTGAGTGAACATTTCAACAGCTCCAACTCATTCGACCAATCACTACAAGCATTGACGGTTACAAACGTTTTCTTTCTGAATTTCGAGAATACTGGTATCAACTTTCTTACTGCTGCATGAACTAAGTCGGGTACATATCGTTAAACTGTTCTATTACAATTGCTTCATCTCCAGCATTAATATCATGTTGAATATATCGTGGATACAAGCAGTCAATAGCGTTCACTAGACGAACATGACCATAACTTTTCGCACATTGATGCATACCAAAATCTTCATTATACACTTTATCAGTAAGGCAATCAAAAACATACGAATGAAGGGAGAAGTTTGGATAATCTGATCCGACCAATACCGCAGTATGTTTTTGCGAACACTCAGCAAATTTGTGAGTGCGTTCTCTACAAGAGTAGCTTTATGCGCATTCCAATTTTGGGGAGGAAATCGTAGCGGAATGCGTCTTACTCTCAGAGTTTCTATCCTTCCTAATCTCCTGTTTGAATCGGATACATATATTGAATCAAAATAATGAATGAGCTCTTCTGCATCTGGAAGAGCTATCTGTTTTAAGTACTCCATGTCCTGCAACACATCTTCACATGAATAAACGCCAGTGAATCAATTTGGTTGCAGAACATAGAAAACTCTACATCTTCTTTTATAAAGTCCTGACAAACTCAATTATTGAATTTTACGATAAGTGCTTTGTCGTAGATGGAAGAAACATCCTTGTACAGAAACATCATGTCCAAGCTTATTTCGAACTGCATTGTAAACTGCTACTCAAAAAGTCGCATACAAGCGTTGAAGAAATGCATAAGCAACCGTTATAGCTATTTATCCTATCGGGACCCATATTACATATAAAAAAATAGTCGAGATGTCATTGCAATAAACAAAACAGGTACTTCAGGAAGGACAGCCAGCTAAATGCCTTATGAAAATGCTTCTTACATATATATGGTACATGTTTACATATTTTATTTCCATCCTGCCATTTTTTCCGCCTGCATTCTTTTCTGCTCTACCATGTGCGTGGGTTTTCTCGGGGTTCTACCGTTTCCTCCCTCTTTCTTCATTCCACCATTTCATTCATTACTCATCATCACCGTCTCCTTTAGCCTAACCGGCATAACCGTGGGACGTAAAACTCACAGATTTCATTACATTTTCTTTTCCGCTCTAAAAATGACCCTGCCATTTTTTCCGCCTGACTTTTTACCGCTCACCGAACTAATATGATGGTATTGATATTATATAATTACATTCTATTAACTACCATTGAATTATGTGTGTTACAACATAGTTTCTTATTAATAATGAAATATACAGGGAAAGTCAAAATGATGGCCTCGATTTCAGAAATTCGATTTCAGAATGGATCCATTAGATCCATAAATTACCATATAACATATATTCAAACTCCCCAAAATGGTGATATTTTGTCTCTGAAAAAGAAAGGCTACATATATAAAGGGACTAATTACTTTCAATAGCTTAGGGACCCATGAATCCTAAATCCGGCACTGAGCACACTTGAGATTACTTTTCATTTCTAAACGGTTGAAGTGGTTTAATTTTATTGTGGACAGAGGTAGACTATCTCCATGAAAAGGGATATATCACAAGTATTGTGAGGGAGCCATACCAGTTGGTCAGAGAGGGGTGTATTGCGCCATTCATAGATATTTGCTGCTATAGACATATATTATGTCTGCAACTACTTTTGGTTTTATTAGTAGTAACTATGGCATAAGAACTCTTCCATCCATACTTTGATATAAAAGAGGACAACTGAATGACCCGTTATCGTCCAGGCAAAATTACTATAAGTACAGTAGAATTTACCACTATTTACTCAGAAAATGTCAAATGTAAGGATTCGTGTGGCCCCGTGTAGCGTATTCACGAACTCTCTCGCCTTTGGTGCGAACGGTCCCGAGTTTGATTCTCATGGGGTCGGTTTGTAACAGCTTTATCAGGCCAGCCATCATAAGGGACGTTTTTCCTGGTTATTACTCATTTACACCAGGCAAATTCCGAGATAATACCTAACATACAGGTCCCAGGCTGTTTAAGCATTTTTGAAAAATTCGCGCCTATGGGAAGAAAGGTAATAATTTATTGAATATTAAAATTACCCACTATGTATTCAAAAGTATCAAGTAATAGCATTCATTAAAGCTGGAGATGTGAATTTTTGCATTTAAACTCACTAAAAGTAACATGTTGCCTGTTTCCGAAAATTACGCTTCTAAGTTGTGAAAGGGGTATTTTCATGGATATTCAAAATACATATTATCCGCTCAGAAAAAAAAGATATAAGAATGTACTTAAGCTGAAGGTGTGTAATTTGTTTGGACTCTTAACAAAAAGTAGAATACGTGTTCGTTTTCGAAATTCCACTCCTAAGAAGAAAAGAGGTACAATTCCTGTTATATTAACCCTAGGAAGACCAAGGTGGGTCAAATTTGCCCGCACATTCTATTTCTCTTTGCTCTGAACAAATAAATTTTTCAACATGTTTGATTTTTTTTTTACTTTTGTATTTTCTTCTGTTAGTTCAAACTTAAATTTAGTTCTACAAGAACGTATATTATCATGGTATTAAATAATTTCCGAAAAAAAATGTAGCGCAGGTATCGGGTCAATACATTTGTTAGCAACATAGAATTGGTTAGAGAACTACAGTATTACTCCAATAGGATCTTTGTAATCTTACATGTTCATTGAATTCATGAATAAGATAATAAAATCTACTTTCAGATATTGATCAAATGTAACACTGGCAGATTTAGTACTGTAATTTGTCCACAAATAGTAATGCATTTCATGGTACTTCCCATCTGCTAAACAAATGCGACAGTAGCCTGTACTCAGATATATGTAATATTTCGTATCAAAATACCACTTCAGCAGATTTAATATAATATATATTTTTAAAACTCATAGTTATTAGTACAAGTCATTAAACAACTTAAAAATATATTAGTTATTGTTAAAATGGGTTTTACAAGCTCGGGCAAAAAAAAATGACCACTCTTGGTCTTCCATGTGGCAGATTATACCTTGGTCTTTCTCTGGTAACGCTCCCATTATGTATCCAGAAAAATGTCAAATGTAAGGATTTGGTTAAAGTGGAAGTGCGAAATTTGGCAACTAAAACCTTAACTGAAAATAATATAATATGCATTTTGTCATTTTTGCTACTTTGGCTCGTAAGTGGAGAAAAGTGGGCAGTATTTATAATTTTAAAAATCCCTCTATTTATTCACAAAATAACAAATATATGGATTTGCTTATGCTAGATGTGTGAAATTCTGTATGCAAACTCTTAACTAAATATAATTCCAAAATTTATCTTTTAAGGAGGGAGGGGAGCCAGGGGGTGCATTGTGTTTATTTTATTCGTTGACTGTCTCATTGTAACGGGAATACGACTAAACTGGTGAAATGAATTTCGAAACAATAAGAACTTGGCTCAAGCCGCATTTTTATAAGAACATTATCATTAAATGGCGTATACGGAGATGGGGTTCAAAATTTATTCCAAAAGTAGAGTACATCACGAAAACCTCAAGGTAGGCAGATGTATCTCGATATATAAAAACTCTTTTCTAAATATTGGTTGACATATTCTAAGTATTCATTATTTCTGTTTCGAAAGGGGAAAACTTGACAATTTCTAATATATTCTCATTTTATATATATGAAATGCCCAAAGCAAGGAAGTGATTTAACTGTTTAAAATGAGGTTTTGAAGATAGTACTTCGGTCGATCTGGGATTTTAACGGCTCTTTTTGATTGAAATGTGAATCCTAAGCGAGGAAGACAGAACAAATTTTCTCAAAGAATATTCGCTGCACCGGCTGTTACATTTGTATCACATGGGTCAATTGGATAAAGTTGATTTTTTTTTTTTTTTTACATTTCACTTTGATTCAAATACTGCGAGAAAGGTTTTACATAATACCTTCCAAATATTTTCTGTAAACCTATTCTTCCCATGTGCAGAACGGCGTTTTACATATTTTGCATGTTTGAAATAGAGATACTTCAAAGGAAAGTGCTATTTCATTTTGATGCTCAATTAAGAACAGCACCAAAGCTTTAATACATTTGTAATTTCAGATCAGTTAACTTTTCACGCGCCTTGAAAAGATAATATCATCAAAGAAACACAAGATAAACTAATTATTTTGTTTTAGTCCAGAAAAATAGTTTAAATATATCAGGAAAATTTATTTTGTTTTCATTATTAAACATTTCTCGTTGGGAAAGGGTGCTATAAAACGGAAAATGTACAGGGCATTTGCCCTGTTGCCCGGCGGCCAAGTCTACCTCTGATTCAGGACATTGAAAGTCCTCATTCGCGGACAAGTTTGCATGAACTGAATAAGTATCACGTAGCTACATTACACGGAAGAACATTTAAACGTATTATAATTATAATATGCACTGCTCGTCATTACAAACGTAACATTAAGAAGACAAGGTGCCAGCTCAAACCTAACAGACAGATAAATTAAGGTTTAATTTAAAATATTACAATTATCGCTTTGTATAATTAGTACAAGGTGACGAAAGCGAAGAAAAAATGAAATGAAATTTTTAAGTTTTACGTCCCACGATTATGGCGGTTAGGCTAAAGAAGACGGTGATGATGAGTAATGAATGAAATGGTGAAATGTAGAAAGTGGGAGAAAACGGGAGAACCCCGAGAAAACCCACAAGCACGGTGTTTGTCCACCACAAAGTCCACACCCCAAGCACCGGAGGTTAACACTCTACCACTGAGCCACCGCGCCCCCCGTGACAGCGAAGCAGAAGTGCTAAAGGTTAATAACCTGTGAGCAAACCATTTGCTTTTAGAACAGCTGCAACACGACGAACGCATAGAGGAGGCAATTAACTGACAAGCAAGGACACCAAATCTCATCAGCGGTAGCTGTGGGAGTTCAATAGCGTGAGAGAAATCACACAATTATGGATTAGACTTGTTCAAACGGCGAGAGATCGGTTGAACGCACTGTCCAAAAAAGCAGATACGTTGCTCCAGCCAGAAAGGGTACGGCATTGTGTGAAAAAAGAGGGAACGCATCACTCTGCTGGAACGACGTCCACCAGACTATGGACCTGAACTAAAAGCAGCAAAAACACAATTAACAACTTCGCTGATCGTCAAATATTCAACAGCGTACAGGAAACACAAACTGCCAAGGAATCGAGTAGTACCACATGATAATAAAAGGATAAAGAAATGATTTGTCTTTATTTTCCTTGATTTTAAGAAACTCCACCACGGAGCCTAAGTATATCTTAGGATAGACAACCTCAGTATAATTACTCTCATCTTGAGGAGATACGGACAAAATCTCGCGGCCGAAACACCGCCGCCCAAAATCTCGCCGGCCAAAACCTCGCGTGGCCAAAACCTCGCCGCCCAAAACCTCGCGTGGCCAAAACCTCGCCGCCCAAAACCTCGCGTGGCCAAAACCTCGCCGTCCAAAATCTCGCGGGACAAAATCTCGCCGGGCCGAAACCTCGCGTTGCCAATACCTCGCCACCCAAAACATTGCGTGGCCAAAATCTCGCTTGCAGCTTAATAAAAATTCAGTGTAGTATAACAATATCTGCTGCTATTCTTTTAAGTAAAAAGAAAAAAAGGAAGGAAGAGCTTGGTGTCGTGAGAGTAGGGGCTACACAACTACAACAAGATTGCTTTCATGAGCTACGATGTGAAATCAGGCTATGGCTGGCCAACGGGTTCATTACATAAACGAACTCAATCGTTCTCAAGACAATATAAATCTTAAACCGTAAACTATGTTACATTACTAAAAGTTACGGCTCGCGAAACGAGTGATCACTTTCAATCTCTGTTAAGATTTTCTAAAAGTTTGAGTTTGATAATTGTAGTTCGAAAATATTTTAAATTCGAAACTTGAGTTTCAAATTTTGATTTTAAAACTTTCTGAGTTCGAAAATTTTTAGTGAGAACTTTGAGTTCGAATTTTTTTAGTTCAAAATTTTAGATCGAAAACTTTTTTTAGTTTGAAATTTTGATTTGCAAGTTTTAAGTTTGAAACTTTCTGAGTTCGAAAAAAAAATTGTTTGAAAATTTGGTTCGAAAAGTTTTTTAGTTTTCAAATTCGGTTCGAGTTCGAAAATTATAAGTTTAAAAAATTTCGTTCCAGAAAGTTTGATTTTATTTTTTAGTTTTAAAAATTTTAGATTTTCAAAATTTGTTTCAAAATTTTATTTGAAATCTTTTAGTTTGAAAATTTTTGTTTGACAATTTTTTGTTTAAATTTTTTTATTTGAAATTTTTTAGTTCGAAAAATTTTTTTGAAAAGTTTAAATTTTTTTAGTTTGAAAATTTTTAGTTTTTAAAATTTTTAGTTTTGAAAAATTCTTGCACTCAGCGGAACCGTTTCGAAAAAAGAATCGGAGCAGTTTAGATTTTCAAAATCTGGCAACATTGTTTCCATCAATGAAGCGCTTACTGATCAACAAACGCTGAGCGTTTAAAAATCGCTCGAACAATGAACTAATCAGATTTAAGCAAAGAGTCATCTTTTTATTTAATCCATGAACGGAAACGAGAGGTCCAAAATCACATCATCCCATCCGCGTTTGTCACTAATGTGTGAGGTCCCTGCTTCAATCCTCAATCAAGTAAGTTCATGTTTTTCTCATGTTTCGTCCTATCACTTCTCATCATCATCGTTTTTCGGAGACGTTAAATTCAACATTTCCTGAAACTAGCACCAAGAATCGAACTCGGGACGATTGCAACACATGTACGGTATCCATGTTCACCCCTAAAGCGGAACAAAATGACCCCTAAAAGGGAACGAGGTGGACCACCCAAATTTATAGTATTATATATTAGGGTCCAGTACTATTATACCAAATGTTTAAATTGGGCAATTTCTAAAACTTAAGGGGTGGGCCAAGGTACCATTCCCAAAAATTTCAAGGGGTGCATCAATATACCTATGTCTTATGATAGGGAATGAACACCTATACATTACCATATAAGGTAATAGGACCTCATCCAAAGGAATAAATTAGGTAAAAAACGAAACACGTGGTACAACGTATTGTTTACGTTTATATTTTGGCAATTTTGTACCCTAAAAGGGAACGAAGTGAACCACCCAAATTTATCATGATACATATTAGAGTCCAGTAGTATATGCTTAAACTGGAAAATTTCCAAAATTTAAAAGATTGGCCATGGTACTCCTCCCAAATTTTTAAAGGGGTGCACAAATGTACCTATGTCTTATAATAGGAAATGGACATCTGTATACGTCCATATAACTATATAAGGTAATAGGACCTCATCCAAGGTGATAAAATGAGCCAAAATACCAAATACGTGGTTGTAGTAAAATTTGGTAATTTTGTGCCCCTAAAAGGGATATAATAATACATATTAGGGTCCTATACTATTATACCAAATGTTTAAATTGGGCAATTTCCAAAATTGAAGGGGGTGGGCCAAAGTACTCCACCCAAATTTTAAAGGGGTGCACAAATATACCCATATCTTATGAAAGGTAATGAACCCCTGTATACGTCCATATAACTATATAAGGTAATAGGGCCTCATCCAAGAGGATAAATTGGGCCAAAAGACCAAACACGTGGTACAACGTATTGCTTACGTTTATATTTTGGCAATTTTGTACCTCTAAAAGGGAACATGTTTTCTCCTGTTTCGTCCTACCAAATGTTTAAATTGGGCAATTTCCAAAATTTAAGGGGTGGGCCAAGGTACTCCCAAATTTTTAAAGGGGTGCACCAATATACCCATATCTTATGAAAGGGAATGGACCCCTATACATGACCATATAACTATATAGGATAATAACACCTCATCAAAGGGGATAAAATCGACCAAAAAGCAAACACGTGGTACAACGTATTGCTTACGTTTATATTTTTGGCAATTTTGTACCCCTAAAAGGGAACGAGGTGGACCACCCAAATTTATTATAATACATATTAGGGTCCTATACTATTATACCAAATGTTTAAATTGGGCAATTTCCAAAATTGAAGGGGGTGGGCCAAAGTACTCCACCCAAATTTTAAAGGGGTGCACAAATATACCCATATCTTATGAAAGGTAATGAACCCCTGTATACGTCCATATAACTATATAAGGTAATAGGGCCTCATCCAAGAGGATAAATTGGGCCAAAAGACCAAACACGTGGTACAACGTATTGCTTACGTTTATATTTTGGCAATTTTGTACCTCTAAAAGGGAACATGTTTTCTCCTGTTTCGTCCTACCAAATGTTTAAATTGGGCAATTTCCAAAATTTAAGGGGTGGGCCAAGGTACTCCCAAATTTTTAAAGGGGTGCACCAATATACCTATGTCTTATGATAGAAAATGGACCCCTATACATGACCATATAATCATATTAGGTAATAGGACCTCATCCAAGTGAATAAATTAGGTGAAAAACGAAACACGTGATTGTACTAAAATTTGGCAATTTCGTACCCATGAAAGGGAACGAGATGGACCACCCAAATTTATTATAATAAATATTAGGGTCCTATACTATAATACTCAATGTTTAAATTGGTCAATTTCCAAAATTTAAGGGGTGGGCCAAGATACCCTTCCCAAATTTTTAAAGGGGTGCATTAATATACCCATATATTATGAAAGAAAATTAACCCCTGTATACGCCCATATAACTATATAAGGTATTAATACCTCATCAAAGGGGATAAATTAGGTCAAAAACCTCCGAAATTTGAATTTTTGGCAATTTTTTACCCATAAAAGGGAACGACATAGACACCCAATACTGATAGAGGTACATACTATAGTCCTAGGCTACCACACACAATTTTTAGATTTGGCAATTTTCAAAATTTAAGGGGTGGGCCATGATACCCCTCCCAAATTTTTCAAGGGGTGCATTAATATACCCATATGTTATGAAAGGTAATGGACCCCTGTATACGCCCATATAACTATATAGGGTAATAATACCTCATCAAAGGGGATAAATTAGGTCAAAAACCCCCGAAATTTGAATTTTTGGCAATTTTTTACCCATGAAAGGGAACGACATAGACACCCAATACTGATAGAGGTACATACTATGGTCCTAGGCTACCACACCAAATTTTTAGATTTGGCAATTTCCAAAATTTAAGGGGGGTGGTCCTATGTACCCCTGCCAAAATTTAGGGGGTGGGTCATGGTACCCCTGCCAAAATTTAGAGGGGGTGGTCCTAGGTACCCGTAGGTCATTGACCCCGGGCCAGGTCATTGACCTTTCACCCCGGTCATAAAAGAGAGTGAGGATGAGTCATTCGCGCATAACGGGACCACTACTACTCTCACCACCGTTTAAGTTTCACATTGAGCGTATGTCCCTCACTTTGCAAGAAACAGCTTGGAATCATCTCCCTACAATAATTCTCCCTGTATTAGCCGTTATAATCAATTGAAAAAGAAGTAAAAAAGGTAAATAGGTAATACATATCACGCAAAGATCTGGCACAGTAGGTTAGACTTTAAGTAGTTATTGTTGTACCCAAGGGCGCCGATCCCGGGGGCCGAGTGAGCCCCCCCCCCCAAAGCTAAAGTGGGCCCCTATTGTATTTATGAATATACAATATTTGGCATAAATTTAGTGCAATTTGTCTTAAAATCTTCATTAACATTCTGCATTTGAATGCCCCCCCGCCACAAATTTACAGAGAAATCGGCGTCCTTGATCGTACAATGCAAAATTGTCAACAGAGAATGATTTCGAGCTGATTTTTGAGTATGAATTAATCTAAAACGAAATAATAAAAATACTACTACTACTAATAATAATAATAATAACAATAACAATAATAATAATAATAATAATAATAATAATAATAATAATAATAATAATAATAATAATAATAATAATAATAATAATAATAATAATAATAATAATAATGTTTGCTTTCTTCTGAAAAACAGTTGTTAATCGTTCACGCCAAATGAGCGTGTGAGTCTCTGCAGTGTGTGTTTCGTTGTCCAGACTACACCTAGAGTTGGGGGTTCGCATCCGATTGCAGGCATGGATGTGTGTGTTCGGTAACCTCTGCAATGCAGTCTATGTTTGGTATGAATGAGTAATCAAATATTTAAGTAAATGTTTATAAAAAGTGGAAGAGCGATGATTTAGCATTTGGAAAGTCATGGGATCTATCCCAACGGCCAGCCATCCTGGCATGTTTTTTAGGGATTTCCTTCAATCACACTCGGTGAATATTGGGATATTACTTAAATATATAGGTCCAACTCCTACCTTCCCCTATTCCGGTCTGAGTCATACATCTTTACTCAAGAAATTTCAAATCGTAATAAATAAATAAATAAATAAATAAAATACTGTTAACTGATTCCCAGAAATGAACAATATCTACTGCACCAGCAGTGAACATTAACGGGTTAGTAATGCATACATTAATATATAAAATATATAGTCTCATACTAATATATAAAAGAAATAATTATTTTAAAGTTAGTCTTTTTTTTTCGTTTTTAGAAGAGGAACTTTATTAAAGAAATGAATATGTAAAAGCTTGCATTATTACTCTGAACTAACAATTTCCATAACATTGAATCAAGAGACTGTGGAAATCCATAATGCTGTAATAGACCCTAATAAAATTCAAATGCTTTGGTAGGTTACAATAAGATACAATCAAAGAAAGTGAGAGAGAACAAACAAACAAACAAAAAAGAAAAAGACGAAACTACCCAATGGAAACTGGACATCCAAATTTACTGTATTGTATTTGATGACAGGCCATTTAGAGGGTAATCGATACTCTCCAGATTTCCAAGATTTTATACTTTTTATACTTAGGTAAATAAATGAATTCTTTAAGTTTTACGTATCATGCTTATGCCGGCTAGGCTAAAGGAGATGGTGATTATGATAAATGGATGAAATGGTGGAATGAAGAAAGTGGGAGCAAACGGGAGAACCCCGAGAAAACCCACGCACACGATGTTTGTCCTTCACAAAGTTCACGTGGCCCGAACTGGGATCAAACCAAAAGCCCCAACACCAAGGGCGAACACTCTACTAATGAACTACCGCAGCCCCCTTTATCTAATAAAGGAGATTATCTACTCCAAAACAGGAACTGTAAAAGGAAACTGTTCTGAAGTTGTTTGTAGAACGAGACAATAACCCGAAATGATAATAATAATAATAATAATAATAATAATAATAATAATAATAATAATAATAATAATAATAATAATAATAATAATAATAATAATAATAATAATAATAATAATAATTATAAACTGTAATACAAAAATGGAAACAACAAAACTCCAAAAGCAAGAAACGAAAGAAGAATACACGGAAGTTTCTCACTCACTCACTTTAACTAAACTGCAGAAATGTTTTAGACCGCCGGCATTGCATTAACGTTACCCGGTTTTCTGAACATTTGAAAATTTCTTGTCAACGAAATATAGTGTAGTTATATCGTTCGGATTTTCTAGCCAACGCAGTTTCGCCTATTTTGCCTTCTCTGTTACTTTGGTGCATTCCTGGTGCATGATTTCTTTGTACGTATTCCCGCGTGTTCCAATTTTTCTCGTGCTGAAATTTTAGTGCTATCCCTAATTTGAACCCAAGTATCCTCAACATTAGTACTCTCAAAACCTTCTAAAAACGAGAACCTATTGCACTTCAATCTGGTATTCCCCCTCTCGTCTGGTTCACCTCTATCTAATCTTTAAACTAGACCTCGCCGTTTTCAGGTTTTGAATATTCTATTTATTCAACGATAATCTCTCTCTTTTTATCGCTGCTACCAGATAGAAGTTCGTGTCACAGTGGGGTCCTCTCAACGACCGAACATCAATTATGCTAGACTTTCTTCTTCTATCTTTAACACGTGATCAACTTGATTGTGTGTTCTTTCATTTGGCGAGTTTCGTGTGTATATATGAGCGTCGCGATATGGGAATATAGTACTCTTCACAAGTATTTTGGATGTTCCAAATTTCATGAAACTAACGTCGTTGCCATTACTTTCCTTATGCAGACTTTCTTTCCTTATAACCGGTTTAAAAATATCATGTCGCCATACCTTCGCATTGAAATCCTCTAATAGAATTTTCATATGGTATCGCTGGACTTGGTCAAATACCCGTGATCTTCTTAAAAAGTGTATTTTATATCGTCATTCGTGTCTTCTGTTGGAACATGTAATTTAAAGCAATAATATCACACTACCCACCATTAAGAGTAATAAAAGAAAGTCTATCACTAACAAATTCAACAAGTTTAATTGCGGGTATTAAAAGAATCGTAATTAAAACGCTATTTGTGTGGTCGCATGCAGAATAAATTTACAAAAGTTTACAATTATTACTGGAAATTAAAACTGTCATACATTTTGAACATTTTAAAAGCACATAATTTATAATGTACTAGCATGTAGTACAAGCTTCACTGGGTTGAAATAAATAACTTAAATGCACATTGATATTGCTCATTTTAGATCATTTTAATGTGTCACCCCTCCTTATCTCCCAAGTGTCCTGGAGGAAAATGGCATCAGAAGTGCCACTGTTCATGACGGCGACCGCAAGGACTATAGATTCAACACTAATATCGGTCATTTTTTTTACCATTTATCTATCTATCTATCTATACATACATACATACACACACACACACACATATATATATATATATATATATATATATATATATATATATATATATATATATATATTCTCCCCCTCCCCCAAGTGATGGGTCGAATTTTGGATTTAAACTGGATCGGAAATGTCACTGTTCATCTTAATGATTTCGAAAACTATAGATTAGACACCAATATTGGCCATTTTCGATCATTATTATATATAGTTCCCTCTCCCTCTCCTCCGTGCTGCTACAAACGGCATTACAATTGTCACTGTTAATCTCTGCTACTCCTAAAACTGTGGATTTGACACGAATATTAATCATTTTCGATTATTTTTAAATGTTTACCCCCCACCCCTACGTTGTACCCTCTCCTCTCCAACTATTAGGGCTGAACTTGGATTGAAACAGCATCAGAAGTGTCACTGTTTCTCTCATCGACTCCGAGAACTATGGATTCAACCTAATATCAGGCATTTTTGATAATTTCTAAATTTCTCTGCCCTCCCCTACGTTGCATCGTCAAAGTGAATAGTTTAAAGTAATCCCTGCCCCTAAACTCATGTATGTTGAAAATTTGATTGAGCTCGGTCGGATAGTTCAAGAGTTATCAAGTTACAGAAAAATAGTCACTTTCAGTCTTGTAAAAGTTGATTATTATATCTCCCGCTCCTTCTCCTCTACTACGTTGCTCCGTCAATAATAATTTACAATGTTTCCAGGCCTGAGCCTCATCTATGTTGAAAATTTGATCAAGATCGGTTGAGTGGTTCAAAAGTTTTGTTTATTTTTATACCCCTCGCCCATCCCTCACTTCTACCATCAAAGTGAATAGCCTAAAACCAGCCCAGCCTCGAACCTCATTTATGTTACAAATTTGATCGAGATTGGTCCGGCGGTTCTGGATATTTAGAGTCACAAACATTGTGATTTTCAATTTTATATACATATAGATTGAAATTTCATCTGTTATCGATAGTATAAAACATTACAAATAGTTGTACTGTAAATTTCCATAAACGATCTCCAAATAGATCTGTTATACCAACAAACGTTAGTTTAGTCAAGCTTAACAAAAAGTCCAAAATGTGCCTCTTGAAAACAGCTCTTATCTGTAAAAGAATACATAATGATCGGTTTTGGCTGTTGCAATGATATGTACAAGCAGATTGATAAAACAAAAAATCAACATACTATAACAACAAAAGCTGCTTCTCTTATATGCAAAAAGAAGAAGAAAGAAGGAAGGAAGGAAGGAAAAGCTTGGTGGTAAGTGTAGAGGGCGCCGAATTCTACTTCGCCCTGGGCTCCGAAATCTCTAGTCACGGTTCTGCGTGGGTGTAATATACTTCGAGTTTGTTCCTAACGGTCATATAGTTAACGCCGACCTTTACCCAAAACAGTATGAGCGGATGTATTCTACACTATGCTTAAAAAAGAAATCACGAAAGCGTAACCAACAACTACAGTAGGCTCCAGAAACGCAACAAAAAAATGCAGGAAATTAACGGCATCGAGCTCATCCCATGCCCGGCATATATTCCTGAACTTGCCCCTTTGGATTACTACCTGATTCGGTCCATGGCCTACATTTTGGAATCTCAATGATCTACCAACCAACAGAAGGTGAAAATAGCAGTGATTAATTTCTTTACTTTTAAAGATAATAATGGAGGCGCGGTGGCTCAATGGTAAAGCGTTTACCTCTGATGCGTGGGGTTCCCGGTTCGATCCCAGCTCACGCCAAGTGGACTTTGTGGTATACAAATACCGTGTCCGTGGGTTTTCTCGGGGTTCTGCCATTTCTTCCCACTTTCTTCATTGCATTCATTTCTCATTATCACCGTTTCCTTTAACCCAGCTGCCATAACCGTGTGACGTAAACCGGAGATATTTCATTTTTCTAAGGACAAGACATGGAATCAAGGAACTTGATGGAAGGTGCCTGCAGGTAGTCGAACACGAATGGCTATAATCTCTATATTGGCATATTTTCATTGTACTGTAATAAATACAGATATGTTTTGCAGCAGAATATTATAAAACCTTTGACTCTCACTTGTGCATAAAGCCACTACTTTGTAGATTCTTATACGCTTACACTATTATAATTTATGTTATTATTAATTTAAAAATCAAAGAAGTGCGTCGCGATATCGTGGATGTTCAGTAAAGTGAATTCTCAATCAAAAAAGGTTGGAAACCACTGCCTTAAATAAGCTATAGCATTCTCCTAATATTTTTCATAATTCTTCTCAGATTCACTCAGATGAACCAAATGTATATAGAATAGGACACTAAAAGCGAATTCAACTTTGATATTCCATCCAAAGAATCACTGATTATTGAGAGATATGCTATAGCTTCAAACAGGGGCGTCATTTCGCACCACGGACATAAGACTTACGCGTTTTGCACTAGTATATTAGTAGGTAATCGATTAAAGTATATGTATTCCTCAAACTCTTGGGGGGAGCAATTGCACTGTCCTGCCCCCCTAATTGACGCCCCTGGTTTCAAACCTATAAGTATATAACCTACTTTCAAATATAGTTGCATTACAGATTGATGTAGATGTATTATGAAAATCATTTTTTTAACTATTATTATTCTGGTAACACATACCAATAAATGTCTGTTGCGTACAATACTTAATCAAGCAATGGCAGCTGTGAAAATTATTAGCATTTACAGGATTGAATCACAATGTTTAAATTTGATACGGAATGCAAACTCAGTTTGACGTGTGTTGTGATGACATGGAAAACAACCAAAATACAATGTAGCTTATTGTTAGACAATCTGAAATCAGTGAGTTTTGTTTGAAATGCAAGAGATTGCAGCTTAGTGAAATTTGTACGAGTAATTATTATCTGACATGTCTCGCTTATACAGGCATCATGAGCAAATGAAAACATAGCAGCAAGAATATTCACGTGTGCCTTACCATTGCATTGAAAAGTCAAAATAAAACTTTTTTTTTTAAAGATACGTTATAAATTACTTCGAATAGGAAGTTTGAGCTGTTGAAATTAACAATAGTAATCAAAAAAGTTATAAACTGATTCTTCTACTACAACAATTGACGCAAAATGAATTGAAAACATTCAGTTGGCTTAGGTTTGTCAGGCTCAGAAAAAAAAATAAAGAAGTGAATAATATATCGTCCCGCATTCTCTAAACTTCAACAAATACGAGTTCCATTATCGAGGGGGACGTGGAGTATCAATTCAATGGTACGATGTCAAAAATTACACTCTAAAGCTGCCTGTGAGGGAGATGGGTGCCCGAACTATATCGCAAGGTGAAAAAGATATCATTCTGAGAGGTGGAAAATTTATTGATTCTATAATACTGTTAATACTCCATCGCCCCTTTTCAACAAAATCACGTAAATTTTGATTTACAACGTCCTAGTTAGTGATTTTGACACTAGGTGGTGCAAGAGTAAGCAATTGTTATGGTTATATGACAATTGTGATTATATGGAAAATAGACAATTACGATCACTTTTATTTTAAAGATGATCTAAAAAAAATATGAGTTGCGACAATTGTGACGACGTTGTTAATTATCTTATAAGTCTATATCAAATTTAGGACTATTTTTAAAAAATCGGCGTAAGCATTGAATTTTTTAGGGGAATTTGTCAACTGTTCTTTCAAACTATCTTAATTGACCTTTGTTCTAACTTTTCGTGAATTGTCTATTTTTTTTAAGCTCAAAGATATTTCTGGTTGAATAAAATAGACATGAAGTATTTCAAAGTCATGGCTAATGTGAGTGATTGCAGTTACACACTGGAAGAAACGATCAGTGGCACACTGTTAAAAATACTTTCTTAAATCTGAGAAACCCTTTCTTATTTGTGCACCGAGAATATATTTTCTTAGAAACAAGAATTTGAAACTCTCAATAATGAGAAATGAAGAAAAGTAGATGAGGTTGTATAAAGCGAAACGAGAAAATATACTGTTACATTCCTTATGAATGAGAATTGCTAAATCTCATTTCTAAGAAAATATTGTCTCGGTGCAAAGATAAGAAACGATTTTTCAAATTTAAGAAATTATTTTTAACAGTGCATGTGTACGGGTGCACAAAGAAGCACACACAAAGCAAACAATGAAACGGGTAACTGTTGCATTTAGAGATCGCTTTGACAAGAGCCCATCTAGTAAGGCAACTCTGCTTCTTGGGACAAATGCTTTAGAATGTGTTAAAGGCATGCCGTGTAATGGACACAGGAAGACGTTTGACAAAGCATGACATTTCCTACAGCATATTTTAGATTACATGATGTAATAATGCAATATATTGATTTCTATATCGTCATCAGGCATATATAAAAATACACTTCAAGTCTTTTTGACAGTGGGAGTGGAAGTGGATTTGGAAGTGGCTAAAAACGTATCGTGAGATTTTATACGGACAGATATTTCAAGTTAATATGGCGTTATTTAAAATGTTATAGTTTTGCTTAAAATAAAATATACTATAAAAATAATCATGATGAATTTTGTAAGAAACCTCTCTGTCAGATAGAGGCTTCACAAGCGAAAGTTTTTTAAGTTGTCATCAGTTTGCAGCATCTGTGATAATATATATTGCGGTTGGTGAGACACCAGCTCACTCGTAATCAGAAATCGCCAAGAATGGGAGTAACCCGTGCAAACAGGAAAAAAAAAACTAATTTTTCTTCCACGTTGTGACCGAAGATGAGATGTGAGTCCATAGTTTACCCCCGGAATCAAAGACTGCTTTCTATAACCTGGAAGCGTATCCTGTTAAAAAAAAAAAAAGTATATTTAAGATAATTATTCATCAACAAGGAGCTTCCGTATGATTTAGTGGGATTTTTGAAGGTGTGTTAGATATTAGATCGACTGAAGACTGCTATTTGAAAAAAGAAACCCGATCTTCTGGCGGTAGAAGCGCCCATCCTACATAGCTGTGCGATATCTCTTACAACAACAACAACAACAACAACAACAAAAGAAACTGTCACTTATGCTTTCAAGAAGGCACAAGGAGCACAAAATTTCACAGCCAATGAAGACATGGAAGTTTCCGTTCACGATTATTCTCTTTAGTGAACAACACACAAAGTTTTGCAAACAGAGAATACTCAATTTTATAAAGCAATGGGACAAGTTTAGCAACGTATGTGTAGATTGCGTGGAGAAATAGAGAAATAACACCACTTTCTGTTCATACCATTATTTTATCTTGAAAAGAACTCTCTTTAAATGACAGATTAGGAAACTTGCTTTCCAACCATTCTTGGTATTTTCATTTGAATTTGTTTTATGAGTATTCCATCTTACAGTTTTGTCACTTAGGCTATATTAAATGTTCAGAAATAAACAATAAAATACAATGCATATCATCCATGCCTTGAGTTGGATTTGAACCCTCGATTGCTGACACTTTAGAGAGACACTCTACTACCAGTCGATTATTTCTAGTATTATTGTTTTCTCTGTCATCAGACATACATAAGCATGTAAAGTTTTAAGTCGATTGGTCACTGATATTGTAATAAAAATAATGATTGCAAGATTTAAAATAAACTTACAAATTTCATAAATATTTACAAGGTAAAGACTCAAGTGCACTTTTTGTATTACTAGTATCATTAAAGCAAGACTAGTAACATTAATTGAACATTAACTCCTCTCCAATCAGATACAATTGGTCGCTTAGTTGGCGAGACCGAGATAACAATGTATGTAAAATTGAGGTTTTGACGTATGCCCTTAGTATTGTTATTTTGTAGGACAATTTTGTCCTTCGAAAATAGATTGTATTGTAAATTTGGCTTGACTTCTACATGCTTTTGTATTTGTGTGAGCAATATTTTTTTCAGATGTATAACTATGATTTTATATTTACTAGTGTATGCTAAAATTCAAGAAACCTTGGTTCGTAAAAGTGTGAACTTTATTAACCCAGAAGTATCAAGCAGGGACGGATCCAGGGGAGCGATCGGGGCAATGCCCCCCCAGAAGAGGAAAATTTTTATTTAATATATGAATAAAACCCATCCCAGAGTTTGGAGCTCTTAAGAGTAGCTCTAAGTAGCAGTATTACAACTCATTGCCCCCCCAAAGTCCGTCCTGGATCCACCCCTGGTACTAAGAAGAGGTCAGTTTTACCCGCGGGCTCAAATTTTCATTTTTATTACAGGACAAAATGTTTCGTACGTGTTTCGTTTTATACATTGTTCGTTTGATTATAATGTTCACTTTTGTTAGCTTTATATTATAATATCATCTATTTTTTTTAAATATATATATTTGATGCGGGGTGATTTGACATCCCTTTGGTATCAGGTATAACCCATCTTTGTTTTTGTCACTTTTCTTTGCAATTTTTAGTCCATAGCCATTATATTGTCACTTCTGTATCTCATATAAATGTTGATGCTTACAAGAGCTTCTTCTAGTGTTGGTGGTATTGTTAGTTCAGTCCTTTCTTGGATAATAGTTTTATATACAGTATATCATATACGAATCATGTCTTAAATGAGCCATATATCTAATCATTTGCGATAAGTTTACAGCAGAAATATTCCAAGGTTTTCTGTTATTAGTTTACTTTTAAAATATTAGCTTAAATTCAATAGATATAGTATAGTAATCACTTGAAAACAGCACTGGCCAATTTGATCCTACCTTGGTAATACACGTTGCAGATACGAACTTGGTACTTCTAGGGTTAATCTACAAGAAGATGCTATGATCGTTTAAACTAAAAATAAATGTATGTAACAGAACTAAATGTATGAAAGAAAGAAGAATAAACAGACAACAGAAAAATATCGTTCTGTTAAAAAATCTATTGAAGTCATAATTAACAAAATGCTTGAAGGGAGATTTTATTCTGGTGCTGAGAAAACAGACAGAAGATAAATGTAATGGAATTTCTTCCCATGTATCTTTGTTGTTGCCAAATGTTCTTGTTGGGGAGCCATGGCCGTGGCGGCAGCCGCTGTCGAGAGAGGGAGGGAGGACCTCAACATAAAAGTGATCAAAGAAGCGATTTCAGCTCTAAATCCTTCTTCCGTTTCAAGGCAGGCTTGTATCTGAGAGGCAGGAATTAAAACAGGCAATAACTGTCTTCGCTGAACCAAAGAACTATGCATCCTCAGTTCGGATGGCTACTTCTATTTTCGGTTTGTTTAACTTGTAAAAGATGACAGTTCCGTTGGGGGATTTTATTGTAAAGACAAAACCAATGTTACATGCAAGACGGAGAAGCAAGTTATCTTCTTCAAGGAGATGACTCGATCTTCCGTTTCAAGCAAATATATTCATTCCTGACATTAAAAAGAAGAAAAAAATCAAGCACTTTTTCTTTTCAAGTAATTGCTGTCTCGTCTTATTTTCATATTGACGCCTGCCATCAAACTTCGCCGACTTTGAAGACGTACTTATATTTTCAGAAAAAAACAAACATCGTATTTTATTAATATTAATATTATTTTCATTAGATTTCATTATTTTGTGTTTTATGTAATTCGTTTCTGGTGTGACTCCATGAGAAGGGAATTTAATAACATATCAATACTTAATGCTTTTCTCGCTAATATAGCAGGAAATGCCTGTGACTGCTGTAAGATATATTACGACATAGGCCTACAATATTGAGGTGAAAGTGTATGAAAATAGGAAAATAAAAAAAAATGCTGTGATTGAAGAACACAACACAACGCTACTTCACACTAAGTTCACACCAATAAATGCTAGATGGATCCTCCTTGTTGGTCGAACTCCCTCGTGACTAAGCGATAAGCGTACGCGCATTTGGCGTGGGAGACCCGGGATCGATTCCCGGTGGGAGCTCATGTGGCTCTGAACCAACATTAAACTGTAGGTCGACGTTTCATATAGCCTCGTGCTGAAAGAAACGCTAAACTGAAAATCAAATCACTATCTATTGGTCCAGTGGTTAGCGGGCACGCCTTTGACGCATGGGTTCAGGGATTCAATTCCAGTATGAGATCCTTGAAATTTCAGTGCATTGTAGAGGTTCTGACGTTGCATAGCCTCAGTAATGAGAGATGCTGAACTCTAAGGCCTGCTATACACTATAGGATAGATTTTAGGAAATCTCTTACGATTTGTCCTAGAGTCAAAATCTCAACGTGTATGGCATTAGATCGCATGTCATTTCCTGTGTTCTGAACGATCCTATGAGATTCCTCTTGTTTGGAGCACGCTTTATTTCGGAAATAAAATTCGTAAGATTTCGATTTGAGCGACATTAGGTGAGAGAAAGTGAAAACAAAACAAGTGAAAACACAACTGATGAGGTATCTTATGATCGGGCAGGTTTACTTTAGGTGTATCACTCGAAATAATTGTTGAAAAAATATAACTTGTCACTGTTTCCTAAATGATTTGCGTTGATCGACATTAAAATATCTCACATAGCATAGATAAAATCCCTCAAGGGGACCATCAAAAGCAATTGTTGATAAAACTGCAATACTTTTATGATTTGCGTACAAATGCGGGGGCCGGATATATAGTATAAAAGCTATAGTGCAAAAAAAAAAAAAAAACGCAAACCAAGTTGTGCTAGGTAGCCTCTCGAAAGTACGAATGCTATCTAACCGAGTCAGGGCAGTACAAAGCGGGGGCCATCCCGAGCGTCGGCCAGGGGGTGCGAGTGAAGGAAGCAGGAGTAAAGAAGCAGGCAAAACATACAAAATTTACAGGAGAGAATAGGATGGTGGATAGTTGGTTGGGACATATGGAATTATGTGACCATAATACGTCGTGTCGATGTATTTTTCGATGAGGTCAATGATTTCATTCCGAATATCATCATTGGTGTCAGCTTCACTAACATGTGGCTTAATCGGTGATACACAAACCGGGAGAAATTGGGCTGCATATGTCGCACTATGGCATTCAAAGTAAAGCGTTAAACAGCAAATCCTTATTTATGGCACTATCTACCTGGAATAGCTGAAGTGTGTAGAGAATTAGACGGATATGTGACGGAAAGCGCGAAAGAATTTTGAACATGCTTCAGGAAGAAATAAGAAGTTAGTGTTGTTAGTAATATAATGTACTGAATTGAATATCGAATAGTTGTTGATATGGATGCCATAGTTATTGAAGTTTGAAGCCCATTGAAGAATTGTTAATTATATTAATTGCGTAGTAGATACTGGACATAGTAAGAGGGCTAGAGATTTATGTGTGTAAATGTGGCATCTTAGAGGTAGCTTCATTTTATGTGGTCATATGAGGTAATGATAATAAAGATAGGTGTGAAAACGGAAACTATTCAAGTTGGACTTATTTGTTTACTGATGTGTAATTAAGAGGGAGTCGAGTCTGTGTTGTTCTATGAAACGTAATACCGCCCAAGTAACGAATTGAACCCACGTTGAACACAGTAAAGTTTCTGTATTCGTCAACACGGGATTTAGCTATAACAATTACTTACAATTGGCGACGAGCTGATTTTTGCATAGAAGATAGCGGAGTCTAAACATGTACAATTTTTTGAACCTTCTGGCCGGAATTGTGGACGATTTAAGCATTTTGCTGTATGTTGTGATAATAAATTCCCATCCCACACTGACATTGCAAAACGAGTAGATGAATTCCCACAAACTGATCACATTTCACAGAACGAACAACAAGCATCAACATCCAAGGATTATGAACATGCTTTAGATAATTTGGTTACTTGCTCTGTGCGTGATGATTATGTATTGAACCCAGTAGAAGAATTTCATCTAAATGGCTTCACAATAGAAACAGGACAAAAAGAATAGCCAGTGCTATCAGAGCAAGAGCTTTTTTTCAGATTCGATTAACGAACACACAGTTAGTCAGACAAATAAAGAAGATAACAGGGAGCAATTGGATGTATTAAATTGTAATGGAGCAAATTTAACCTTTACAACAGAAACGGAACTGCAATATTCTGTTATATCAATTTTAACATATGCACAATTACTTAATACAATAAAATTACAATCAATTCCAGTGGAAATGGTGCAATGGGGTAAACGTAATCTTACCTTATTTGCAAAATTAGAGACACCACTGATAGCAGATGGAAGCAACTATCATGGCGAATTCAAACTATGACAAGAATTTTTGGATCACAGTATTATAGGATGTGACTTTTTGTATACTTTCAATAATGGGAGGTCCATGGAAAATCAAAGTACTTCATGTGATCTTACTGTTTCGACAGAAGACAGCTTTCGTTCTGCTTCACGAAAGTGGATGACGAGTTCCATACAAAGTAGACAATCGATTCCAATAGTACAGGGGGAAGGGAAGGAGAAATGTAAATGGAGAAATGACAAGAAGATTACTAACCAAGTTATTGTAAAGGGTGAACGGATGAGAACTGACTTACTTTTTGAATACAGGAGAGAACATTTTTCTTTAGAGTATGAAGGAGATTTATTTACGGTAACGAAAGATCAATTATTGAGATTGAAGACTAATAAATATCATGACCTAGGAAATGGAGATTTGGTGGATAATTGAATGGACACAAGCAAAAGTAACAAGTAAGGATGGTAAAGGATAACTACTTTCGGAAACACACTAAAAGACTACAAGAAGGTGTAGAAAAATTATTGGGAATTAAATGCTGACTATAACAAAAAGAAGAAGATGGGGGGATGTTGTAGGGAATTAGACGGACATGTGGTCTAACGCGAAAGAATTTTGAACATGCTTCAGAAAGAAAGAAGAAGTTAGTGTTTGTTAGTAATATAATGTACTGAATTGAATATCGAATAGTTGTTGATATGGATGCCATAGTTATTGAAGTTTAAAGCCCATTGAAGAATTGTTAATTATTTTAATTGTGTAGTAGATACTGGACGTAGTAAGAGGGCTAGAGATTTATGTGTGTAAATGTGGCATCTTAGAGGTAGATTTATTATATGTGGTCATATGAGGTAATGATAATAAAGATAGGTGTGAAAACGGAAACTATTCAAGTTGGACTTATTTGTTTACTGATGTGTAATTATGAGGGAGTCGAGTCTGTGTTGTTCTATGAAACGTAATACCGCCCAAGTAACGAATTGAACCCACGTTGAGCACAGTAAAGTTTCTGTATTTGTCAACACGGAATTTAGCTATAACAATTACCTACAAAGTGTGCATCAGGAAGTAATACGATACAGTGTTCTTAGAATTGATTCATTTGTGGTGTGACTAGACTCCGAACACACGCCTAATTTGCTAGTAGACACATAACATCCTACTGTCTTACAAGGACACTTACGGAAGTGTCACTCACCGATCTGAATGAAACTTTACATATTTGTAGAACATCAAAACATTATCGACACGTACTTTTGTTTCGGCAATGGTGAAGATTTAAGGGTGGAAACCTCCGTTTGAACGTTAGGGGTGGTCTCTAAGCATAGGCAGAGAACCATCATTTAATTTAGAAGAAAACATGCTGCCGGGGTGTGGTGGAGGTAGGACAGCTGATTCAGAATCTGGCGTCAAAATTACAAAATTCAAAATGACAGATCCAATATAGTGATTACAATTTCAAAATGTCTTCTGGTTTGAAATTCTCTTCAGTTAGTCAAGAACAATTATAGTTGGCAGAGATTACTACAAGAAGATTGCAGATCATGTTGAGATCCCTTTCTGAAATTATTGCAATAAGATCCTTGATTAAAATGAGTATATGCACCTCTCACTATAGCGTTTACAGGGACACAAATAGTAGAAAATGTGGCATAGCCAATAAATCTATGACTCATACTTACACCATGCAGCCTCTAATTTCTGAAAATGGTGTTATCACCGTTGTTAATTATTTTGAAGTTAAAGAATGGAATATTTGGTCCTACAGTCCAAAACAACCTCTTTTAATCTAAAAATGTCCTTGTGAAATCATGTAATTTGGGAAAATTAACATCTCCTTTTGTGAGAGCTTCTCCCAATATCTAATTCAAAGTCCATTTTGTTATTAGATTCGTAGATTGGTCACAATTCATCAAATTTTCAACCTATTTTACGAATAAAAGAGTACGTCAAAATTGAAATCATTCGGCACTAACAACTGGTAGGATTCAGTCTCTTGATGTGTTCGTCTTTGGACCGTGGAAAAACTTCTTGAGACGTTTTATTGATATTGTCTTCTATAACTACAACATGAATTTACATATTCGTAATGATATAATTTAGATCCAAATCACTGATTCACAATCAGTTTTCTTCTCCCAGATTTGCTAATCTTATTAATGATACAATAACAATTATTTGGAATAAGATTGTGCTGCAATGTGTGATTTTCTACAATTATTGCTGTAATAAGGCGAGCTTGGTGTAAATAATGTTTATGCATCAGACATTTTTTAAAAGAAATATCATTACTGTGAAGCGTTTTCTCAATAAATTCATAATTATAATAATTGAGGGTATATATGAAGTTCCGACATAGTGAGAAGCGAGGGAACTTACTATACATAAGCACCCCGAATAGGAAGAGGTGCAGAGACTCACTTTAATCAAGCATCCCGTTAAAATAATGGGGTTTCAGATCAACAGAGAGGGGTTTCAAATCGTTCTGAAACCTGCTAGCTATAATTGTTCTTGGCTAACTGCAGACAACTGCGAATAAGTAAGCTAATTTTGGTAGTTTTCTGAGAATTGTATAAAAGATAACTTAAATTAAATTAAATGATGTTTATTTTATTTGGTCTGCTCACTCAAAGTCAGTGATGAAACAAATTATATGAAAACGGAATCCAATTTTGAAAGTTGTTCGGCTTATTTTTTAAATATATAATTTAGTATAAACAAATTTTATACATGTTACAAGTTAATTCTCTATTTATAAAATTGCCTTTTCAAGCACTAAATTTTAATTAATTTTCAAGCTAAGAAAACTGGTCAGTACTTTATGGAAGCATATTGCTTGTGGAGTGTTACGTGTTATGTTATTAATAATTTTTCTCCATTGAAGTTATAAAGAGTTCTTTATATAGAGCATCCAAGTTGGATCCAATGCATTTTTTTCAAATATATTTTAGTTGATAGATCTGTTTTTACCATTAATGTTACATATTGTTACAAATATTAATGTAGCTTCAATTATTTTGACTCGTTTGCTTTACTTTTCAGTCATGGAGAAGTTTGGTACTGAACAACGTGTACTTATTGTGACCACCGTGACTGGACAGTAAGGTGATACGATCTTTCACCTTGTAATTTCTTCGTATAAGTGTTTGTGAAATCTCAAGCGCATGCCATCAAACCACCATTCAATAGGTATAAACCATATGGACTGAAGGCTCAAATCATTCGCATGATTGGAGGCATTGAGACAGACATCTGCGAGAGAGTTATCAACAAATTTGTGGAATGTATAAATGCAATCAGACTTAGTGGAGGTTGACATGTATGAAATTGTATTTTTTGCGTAAACAGGGCATGCCACTAATTACATAAATGAAAATATAAAAATTTGATGAAGTTTTGTCTATTTTTAATTAATTATTTATTTTCAAATTCGGTGTCCTGTATAGAACACCCTATATTCTCTTCTAATATAGAGCCTTTGCATACGCGGCGCCAGGATTTGGTAATGTGGGTGAAGGCTAGGATGGGACAACACATCCTTACATTGTTGCCAGAACGTTCTGTACTATTGAACCTTAAGATGTCAAAAATAATCCCTAAGTTGTATTTGAGAAAATAAAAATAGAAAAACACGGTATGATAGCAAGTAACTTATGAGAGACTTAAGAAGTCACTCAAATGTGTCCAAACATAGGAAACAAGAAATATACAAAATAAAAAGGATTATTGCAGGAAATCTGAAGATCGAAGTTAATCTGCACCCACTGTGGCGCCGCCTATGAGCCTTTGTCTTATCAAATATTTTGTGTTACATCACTAGGAATTTTTCTTGAGGTATATATTTCTTCAGTCTTGCAGTCCAAACCAAAAATGCATATTCCAATTTGCATGGTTATTAATAACAAACTCTTTGCTTGCTAAGTATATCTATTCATGTTGTAAAGGAAAAAGAGTTTAAAAATAACAAAGGAAGTATTGAATGAAAATGACAGTGGAGTAGTACGATATAAGGCTTTTCACTCTGACGGATAATCAATTTTTCCTTCCGTTATTTCTTCGAGACACTTAACTTGCAAGCAATCCGTGTAATCGACATGGCTTCACAGCCGTCGTCGGAACCTCCATTTCTGGGGAGAAAATAAACGTGCTCTGTAGGAGACAGCTCATTCAAAGCTATTTCACGGTGTAAAGATGACGAAGAAACTCAACAATTTGCGAGTTGATGTTGACACTAAGTGCTTCGCTAAGATTTAAACAAACGTGTGCGTTAGAAAGGAACAGAATTAAAGGGCACATGAGGAAAAGGGTGGAAGTGTACATTGTGAGTTAGAAATATTCAGTACATTTTAATATCCAAAGAGATGGTGAGCTTTCAGAAATAAAATGCAAGAAATGATTACTATAATAAGTATTTCCTTTCAACGTTAGTGGTCACTTGGTGTCTAAAGGTTAAAGCACTTTTCTTGAAAAAGAAAATACAGAACAGGTTCTGAATAATGGCTTGCTTTCCAGCTGAGTAACAATTAACAGATCTCACTTTATCTATCTATCTGTATGAAAGTAACTATGTTTGTGACTTAATAACACTTTAAGCACGTTCACGTTTTCAACATAGTTGGAGTTCGTACCTGGAATGTTTTATTATTATTATTATTATTATTATTATTTCACTTTGACAACGCAACTTAGGGGACGGGGATATAAATGATCGAAAATGACCGATGTTAGTGTCAATCCATAGTTTTTTTTTTTTTTTTTTTTTTTTTTTTTTTTAATAATTTTGAAATTCGTTGATGCGTTAAGAAAAGTCCTATTTTACAGCACTGTTTAGTAGAGATCTTGTCATGTCCTTTTCAAGTTCGCCTGAACACAAATTTTGATCGTCACAAGATCCATTTCTATCATTTAACCATAAAGCTTTCATTACATTTAAACATTCATTCGATATGTATATTGCTGATTAATATAGCGAGAATATACTGCATTAATTCGAGCAGTACTCCATAATTTATAACAAATATCCTTCCTAGTAACTGTTCATATTATAGATTTAAGATCAGAAACTTCATTGTACAGTTCATTTCCGCCGAAATTATTTGTAATCTCATTTCAGTCAAATCACTAAAAGAGAACCGTATTGGTTCCGCTCGATAATACAGACGCAAGAATAACTAAATAGAATTTAAACCTAGCCTTTTGTTACAATAAAAATTATATCCCTTGTAAACAAGAAGCAAAAACTAATATAAAATGTATGTATAAGTTTTAAATGGCGTGCATAATTGATTATAGGTAAATAATTTAATACTTAAGCCCACAGATTTAGTTCATTGGTCCGTAAACACGTATAATTTACGTATTCTAAACCTGAGTACTTCGGGCGGCGCCAGGAGATCTTGCAACCCTAACGATACGCGTTTTTCCATGGTCTCCTAAGAGATGGCCTATGGATATAAATTGAATTTGTGATATTCTTTAGAATGCCACTTACTGAAAAGTGTAAAGTCTCCAAGAATTGCAGTCGGCAGCTATCTTGTTGATTTCACGTAAAAAAAAAAAAAAAAAAAAAAAAAAAAAAAAAAAACTCTCTTTAGTACTGCTCATCAAGAGCAATATTTTCGTCTTTTCCGTTTTTTTTTTTTTTTTTTTACTTCTTATGACTTCTTCCATTAACGCCTAATGAGAAAATCCTACATAAATAGTGCCCCAATAGACTATATTTATCTTTTTTAGTGCTTTGCATATTGTTTGTCTGTCAACAGTTGATAACAGCTTGTCGTTAGTTTCCGTTCATCCTCTTAGACTTCCAAACTATGCTATGCATTTTTGAATGTTAGAAGTATTATGGAACGGCTTTGTCTGTCCGCCTCTCTATCGACAGACATAAAAATGGGAAGAGATATCAAGATGCTGCTTCCTGAAATCAATTCCACGTCCAGAAATAGGTACCATATTTTACAATAGCCCTGTATTTAAACCGGAAGTGGTTCAAATTAACCATTTCCAGTTTTAACGTTCATCACCATAGGACAGAAAGGGTAACATATAGTGAGAAGCGGTTTTCTGCAGACGATTCTTCATCTCAGGGCAATGTGCTATGACTATCCTGAACACTCTACCAAACGAGAAGCGGCTGAAATATACTACTACCTCCAGTTTCAACACTGATTTTTACGGAGCAAAGCGGTAAAAGATATAGAGATGTGTTTTTCTCAACTGATTCAACATCCCAAGAGTATGTTCCAGCTACCCTGTTAACCCTCTATTAAACACGGAAGTGGTTAAAATAAATCATTTTCGGTTTTAACTTTTATCTCCATAGAACAAAATGGTATTAAATAGCGAAAAACTGTTTTCTGCAAAACATTCAGGCTGTCCCGAGAACATACCATCACAAGCTGCAACCAGGGGCGTCATTTAGGGAGGGCAGGAGGGGGAAATTGTCCCCCCCAAGAATTTGAGGAATACATATACTTTAGCGATTGTCTACTAATATACTAGTACAAGACCTGAAAGTCTTACGTCGGTGGTGCTCTTGCCCCCCCCCAAGCAAAGTCTGAAATGACGCCCCTGGCTGCAATACTACAAAAACTGGAAATGGTTGAAATTTTCTACTTCTTCTGGTTTCAATACTGATTTCTATAGAGTAAACACATTAAGATATATCGAGATTTTTTTTTTTTTTTTTTTTTTTTTTGCAATAGATTCAGTTTTTCAAGGGTAGGTTCTATCCCTAATAGCATGTTGGTTTGCAGCAAGTCTTTCACTATATTTGATTTTAACTTGCTAGACTTTCCGTGCACTGTACACCTGCTGCAGGCGTTTTGAAAGAGTTACCCGCAAATGTCGTAATTTGATTTTCACTTGCTAGATTTTACTTGCCTCGAAGGTTTGGTGCAACTTTGTAGCAAGTGTGCCAGTTCTAGTTTCTACCAACAGGTGGCACAAAAGTCTAATCTTAGAAATCTCCCCGCCATTTGTAGTAGGTGCGAAGTGTGTGAAGCATTAAAACCAGTGGATAATTAAGATAATTACGTAAGTACCCAGTATGTAGAGATAATATATATTTTAAACGTGTATTGTTTGACAAAGTTGTTGAGAAAAATATACTGTGTGATTATTCGTATACAGTAAATGTTCGGTTTGTAAAAGCCATGCAATACAATGCTAGTATATACCTGCAGATGACTTACTACAAACTTGCTGTAGACTTGCAGTGCAAGTGGTATCCTTGCAAAGACTTGCGTCAAACCTGCACTAACTTGCTGCCGACTTGCTGTGCACTTGCAGTGCAAGTGGAAACTTGCAGTAGGCTTGCTGTGCAAGTAAACCCCTTGCAGAAACTTGCTTTGCAAACTTACCATACACTTGAACTGCAGGCGTGCTGCAAGTTCGAAGAGCGTCAACTAGGAAGTTTGCATTAAACTTGCATCAAACTTGCAGACTTGCATCACAAGTCTGTTGCAAGTTTGCCAGGCTTGAATTGCAAATCTGCTGCAAGTTTGTTGCAAGTCATTTTTTGCTATCTGGGATATCTTTTGTTAACCCTCTATTCAAACCGGAAGTTGTTAAAATTAACAATTTTTGGTTTCAACCTTTATCATCATAGAACAAAAACAGTAAGGCCTAGCAATTAATGACTTTCTGATTTGGATTCAGCATCCAATGAACAAGTTCTGTCTTTGATCTTATTAATTTATTGCAAAAAACCAATAGTTATAGGTGTATTACTTGAAGTTTGAGTATTGCATTCCCATTATTTGGAAGTCTACTGTAGTTTCACATTGTGAAACGAAACTCACTTTTTTTTTCGTTTTCTCCATTTTTGTTAGTATCCAGATTTTGGTCTTTCTTGTCATTGTCCTATGAATACCAGTAATGTTCATTCAGTGGCGTATTTAGGATTTTGTTTCGGGGGGCTATGCACAATACGTGAATAAGCATTTATATTTTTCCTTTTGGTGCCGAAAAATTTTAATGAAGATTTGCGTATGACAAATTTATTTCGGAAGGGGGAAAGCTTGAGTCCGATAACCACCCCATTATATATACACCCCTGCGTTCATTTGTTTTCCGTACAGTCAATACTTTTAAGACTTGATAAGTATTTTTGCATACTTTTACAAGTAGTGTATGCGTCACAGTTAAGAATCTGTCACTGCTAATAAAAATATTTCAGTTTCATATCCCATGGTTATGCCCTTTTAGGCTAAGGAAGACAATGAATGATTAAAGGAAGTGAATGATGATGAAAGAATTGTTGGAATGAGAAAGTAGGAAGAAACGGGAGTACCCCGAGAAAACCAACGGACATGATGTTGTCCACCACAAACTTACTTTGGTGGTTATCAAACCAAGGACCCCACGCACCAGAGGTAAGTTTTCTACCGCTGAGCCATTGTTCCCCCTGTTACTGGTAGGGCAATGTGTGCCAACGTTAGGAAATGATACGTCAGAATGGATATAGTTTTATTTTAATTTATACTGTATATGCAGTGCATAAACAAATAACAATAATTGCTGCAGAATTATGGTAACTAACGGCATATGTATTTTATCACCATAAAAGAGATCGTTATTTTCTCAAAAAATAAACATGAGAATTTATTCCCAACCGTATCACTTTGTTTAGCTTGATGTAATTCTTCGACAATAAAAAGTTTACGCAAAAGATATCCGTTGTTCCATGCACACATCATACAACGCACATGAGAAACATTGGATTATGGAACTAATGTGATGAAATGATGTAAAAGTTATTTCCCTTCCTTTTTTTATTTATTTATCGACATGTAATACATTTCGATATATGTACCTTCGCTGGCTCTACACACATCCAACTGATATTGCATATCTTACCATGATTGATCCAGCATGTCTTGGACTCTGTGGGGATGGATGCGATTGTGCTCATTATTCTCCCGTTTAAGGTTATCCAAATCTTGAATTATCTGAGCATACACCAGATGGTTTGCGTGCCCTCAACCAAAGAAGTCCAACGGTGTTAGGTCGGGGCGACAAGAAGGCCAAGTAATTGGACCTACTCTGCCAAGCCTTCTGCCACGAAACGTATGTCCACAGATGCACGAACATGACAACTAAAATTGATCGATGATCCTTTATGTTGCATTAGCAGTGCTCCACTTACTCACTCAATGTCAATCAATGGGGAAACCCAATATATTCTAGTATGTCACAGTACATAACACTGTTCACACTTTGTTCACTAAACTAGAAAACGCACTATGCTTTCTCGACTGGATTGGCAATTGCACTTCAGGTCCGACGCCAAGACGCGAAAAGTTTTAGTTAGAGTCAAGTGAAGGTAAAATCTGACGATGCAACAACCTCAATTTCCAGGAAATCAATTTCATGAATTCCTTGACAGCCTGCAAAAAGGAAAATGTATTAGTTTAACACATAAGATAAATAACAATCATTTAAAATGCCATAATAAAGTTTTAAAAGTTAATCTTAATTTTTGACTATATATAATTAATCATAGGATAGAGTGGAGCAAAATGAATGTGGGGCATCTTTCAATAATTTTAAGTATTTGATCATGCGCTGTGACACAAATACTACGCAAATGTCATTTCGTGAGTGGTTGTCGTTGATTAACGAATGAAGCTATTTAGATTTGAGGCTACAGAAAATTCACCAAGACTGAGTTTAAGTGATGAAGAAGTTTTGCAAATGTTTAGTGAATGAAGAGTTTGTAAACTTTATGTTATGTTCACTAAGGTTTACGCACAATTTGTGATTACCCGAGAGAAGTTATTTACATTCGGAGGGAAAAAAATACTGATTTATTTTTACGACAGACTATTGGCCGGTGTCGCCCTCTGTGAGAGTCTTGAGAAACCACACCGTGATGTCTGTAAAATGTGATGTGGGGTTACTTGAATAACTAAAAAGGGGGCTATTTGAATAATTGTATACTAAATGTTTTAGCTAAATGCTGAAATGATTTAGCTAGTAAACTAATTGTTAATTTTATTAATCCTTGTATGATGCTGACAGTCGGTGAGAAAATACAAAACAAAATATGACCAGTTAGAGTAAGATAAGAAGTTCGCAAACGAAGTAATTGATATAATTATTAGAAGGGTATGAGTACTAATGACCAGTAAAATGTAGGGATGGCCAGAACCGGTTCCTAGTGGAACCGGTTTTCGGGTCTGAACGGATCCGGTTCTAGAAGATCCGGTTCTTCGGATCCAGGTCTGGAACCGGTTCTTCGGATCCAGGTCTGGAACCAGTTTTTCGGATCCAGGTCTAGAACCGGTTCTTCGGATCCAGGTCTAGAACCGGTTCTGAAACAGAACCGGTTCCTCGCAGAATCGGTTCCGCTGGAACCGAAACTTTGTGACCATCCCTACGCTAAACCCGAGCTGCTGGCAAGCTGTGAACAGTATGCTAGATGAAATGGTGGAAGCGACAGGCAGGCGCCCAGGCGGCGGCAGCTTGTCTCATTTGGCTAAATAAACTGGGTAACTGGCAACTCATTGGTTAAACAGGCAAACTGGCCAACTCAGTTGGCTAAACACCCACTGGTGGACCAAAAATTTTTTCTGGGGGCACAAGCGGGTCTGGGCGAGGAAGGCACAAGCGCATGGTCCTCTTTGCATTATTTTTGAAGGTGAACTTTATGCCTCCTTTACGGGTCTTTGGGGGCTTTCGGATCCAGGTCTGGAACTGGTTCCTAAGATCCGGTTCTGGAACCGGTTCCTAAGATCCGGTTCTGGAACCGGGTTTTCAGATCCAGATCTGGAACCGGTTCCTAAGATCCGGTTCTGGAACCGGGTTTTCGGATCCAGGTCTGGAACCGGTTCCTAAGATCCGGTTCTGGAACCGGGTTTTCGGATCCAGGTCTAGAACCGGTTCCGCCGGAACCGGAACTTTGTGGCCATCCCTAGTAAAATGCATGTCTTGTGTTATTACTTTGTACCGCCATTATAAAGCAAAAAAGCACAAGATAGCGCGAATGCTCATTATCGCCGTTTCCTTAGCCTACACAGCATAGGCAAAACTCAAGGATTTCATTTCACTGCATTAAGCTTCCACGTAAACCTATATGCGAGTTAGGTATCCAAATAGCCCCATTCACTACGCAAACAGCCGCTGGCAATTTCGATTATTGTCGTTCGAGAAAGTAAGTCGAATTATTGTGTATAACAATTTTCAATCTAACACAACTGTCTTCCAAAGAAAATGAGAGGTTAGAGTGTTACTGCATATCTGAAATAAAGAACTGAGCTATTGTTCTTCTGACATTTTTGCATAGAAGTTTAAACTATTCATTTAATCACGCTCTGCCTTACAGTATACTCTAGCGTGGTCAGTGTCATAACGAAAAGCTTGACGTGAACATATACATATATGGTTCAGTATCAGTTTCAACTTAATAGTTATCCTATCGCACAGTATCATTATGTTAGGTTTAATGATTCTTTTTTCGAAAACCAGTTCTGAACATTTATACTCATCTGTATCATTTTCTTCAACTTTATGAGATCCATCGATTGTCATATGCCTAATCTTTGGACATTTTCCCGCAACTCGCTAATAACATTGAAGAATTCAACGTTTTGCAAAGTACACTTTTTCCTCCCTACATGCCTATTTCATCATCCTTACTTTTCTTTTTAATTCTTTCTTACATTTCATGTCTTCATCACTTATACTACACTGTTATCAAAAGTCAGCGAATTCGATGTTAACAGTGGAAGGCTTGGTGTTATGATAAATATGAAGTCGGTGCATTTCTCCCCTCAAATGTCTGTGATAGACACAGATCTCATTGTTCTTCTATCCTGTTAATTTTGGATTCGATTTGTAAAAGAACCATATTATCTCAAAGATTGTTTCGAAGTTTAACGTTCCTTTTCGGCACATAAGCAATATGAGTCGTAAACACTGGTATGGATAATACATCCGTAGATTTTAACAGGGTCTAAAGTCTTTCCCTTTGTGTTTTTGTTAGGTTCTGCTATACTTAATATTAGTAGTATTGAATTAGCATTTGTACCGCGAGTATTGGGGTATTAACAATTGTTTTCCAGGCTAGTGAGTGCAGATAATAAAGTTGAAAGTCTAGGGTGCATCGCTCGTGTAGATTCCTAGTCGGAAGTCCTAGGAAAAAAAATATATTCGTTTAGAAGAATGTAGAAGAATAATATAAAGCAAGATCTTAGGGAGGTAGAGCTTACCGTACGGATGAAGACAAGTATTTAGCATTTTTGTTTCACAGTTGGGTGGCTTAAGGTTCCAATCTGCTGGACAATCACCCTGACTGACGTTTCTATAGATAATTTCCTCCGTTTCGACAGGCGAATGATGAAATAGTACTTTTAAATAAATGCCCAGCGAGACTTCATTTGTCATTATTGTTATTCTTGTTGATTATTCCAGTGTAAATTTGATTCGCTAGCTGTGTCTGAAAATATAATCAATAAGTAAGTAAATAAGAATCCAGAGATGACTTGCTTGGCCCAGGATAGAATCCACATGAGAACGTATGTTTCTTTGGCGATGAATCTTAAGTTTCTTTTAATCATATAATTAATTTGTTAGCTCGTGCTGTTAATATCTCTATACGAACATGTAAAGCCAGTAAGATTCCAATTCTGTTTAGTTTATAAGTAATGACTGAAATTTTCTTGCGCTATTTTTAGTCACTGCTCTGCCGTACGCTAAGCTTTATAACAAAATATGAACCACAACTTTACCCATTTATTCCCTTGCTCTACTTTTTATTACTTGACTTATCGATTCGGAAGACAATTGCCTGGTTACCATTGCAGTGAAAGTGCCTTTATTCATTCATATTTTTCAATCTTTTATAGTGGCCTCTACCAACATTCCTTTATTGTTGTTACTGGTATTAAAGCAAACGTGAGTCTTTTAAAACACACTGCGGAACTATTAGCCGTTATACCATTTAAAAATCTTTCTTCTCATTAAAGAACTCTGCGGGAAGGGAAAACTGCAACGTACAAAAGTGACACAACCTGGGATGAGCAGTTCGTTAGGCCTGTGCTATACGAGTTATTCAGTGTTTTATTGCGTCATTTTACAAAGAGAAGACTGATCATAAAAGATGCTGTGTTATGTAGCATACAGACGTTCCACGAGGGAGCTTAAACCATCTAATTTTCAGTAACATTAAGAGTGGTACCTCTTAAAATTCCACACACTTCTCTCAATAAAAAAAATCCTATCGCTCATTTTGTGGAGAGAAATTCGGCCAAACAGAAATATGTTCAAAATTCTCCGATTCACTCACCAGCTCACAAGGGAAGATATGCTTTACGTGGGAGATGGAGTAATATAAACACAGAAGTAGGTCTCTTCAGTAGCGAACTTCTTCTGTAATCGTATGTAATAAAGTATTACAGAAAGATAAAGGCCTTTCATATAGATTTCTCTGGTTACTTTCTATGTATATATTAAACTTACAAATTAAATTTGAAGGCAAATAAGAGTAGTTTAGCTTGATAAATTTACATATTTTAATAATAAGTTAGTATTGCCTTTTGTTGTGTGTTCTTAAACTTTAATTTTGTAACTTTATACGACAATTTAAACGTTTATTATTTTTAAATTACATTATTGTTTAAATTACGGATAAAAAGTCCCATGTCAAGCTAACATGTGTTCCATCTTTAAATATGTTTTCCATTTACCTTAAATATTCTTATTAATAAAGACATAGGAACACATACTTCAAAAAAATAATAATAAATGAGGAGTTAGCTTCAGCGAGGTCACATACCATTATATGCCACACCTTAAAAGTTTTATCATGTTATTATGTGATATTTGATACTATGAAAAACTGTTGACATACTTAAATGTTTAAGTCTGGTAGTTCTTTCTCTTTGAACTAATGAATATTGAAATAGGATAGGCTCTTATTTATGCATCAACTTGTATTCCATTTTGTATGAGTGGCTGCATTTCAGAACATAAATAGGTTTTATATGTGTGTTTTATTTAGGTTAGGTTAGGATTTAGATTTCTGGGCTTTCAGCATATAAGGCCATTTAGCCCTTCACGTTTTTGAGGGATGACGTCCCCCGGCGAACACACAATCCGGGGAAAGGGAAGGAAGAAGGGATTGGGGGAGGAAAGAAGCGGCCTGGAACCTTTAAGTTAGGTACCATCCCGGCATTTGCCTGGTGTGAATGAGGAAAACCCACGGAGAACCTCATTCAGGGTGTCTGGCATGAAAAAGCGTTTTACACTTTTTCGACCTAATACCCCCACCAGGAATCGAACCCAGGATCGGAGTTTCATTTAGAGTACGAGAATTACTACTTTACAATCATCATTTAATGTTACTAAATTTAATGGAAAGAAGCCTGTAAAGTAGATTGAATGGAAAATCAAAGTAAATATGAAAAGCAGAACTACAGAACATGCCTACACCTACACCAGTAGGTTAATTGCTGCAAAGACATTTTTAACAATCAAAGACTGTCTGAAACATTGTTGAGAACACCTGACGAACAAAGTACACTTCGTACTGGAGGCTGTATGGAAATTCCAACAAATAAGTTCAAGATTCTTGGGTCGCAAATTGCATGACAAATGAATATCGACATAACCAAGATGAATCTAAAAGGAACCAACAAAACATTTAGTAGTATAAATTAATGGTAAATGTTTCCAAGACAAATGTATGTCAAAAATTCATTTTAACGTTATTTCAAATGAGCATGAGCAGGATTCAAGTCATTTAAAACAAGATGTTACGCACGGATAGTTTTGAAGGGAGGAGACCAACAGGCTAAGTAACCTAGACACTTAGATATGAGATTTTATTACATTGAACCTACAATCATTGCCTCACACACAAAAAAAAAAAATGTATTTAAGTTTTGTTTTTGTTTTATATGTTGTATGTAAGAAGAACATATAATGCACTTGTAATAAATGCATCATACCAGTACAGAAACTGACTAATTCGTATATCGTCGCTGCGCCTCGAAGAATCGCTATGTGTTAAAATCACAACTTTTCAGGAGAAGCAAAAAACATTATAAACTATAATTTTGCCAGATACACGGTAACACTTGAAAAATAGAATACAATTGGTTCTGCGTATATTATGCACTGGACATTGTTGTAGCTTGGTCAACAATATTATATTACTATTTTTGTGTCTACTGCCCCTTTATAAGCACATAGAGGATTTGTACACAATAATCAATGCGTACATGATGAGAACCTAAAGCCTTTAATTTCAATATATTATTTTTTTCATTGTTGTGGCGAAATAATGGAATATTCACTTATCACATTATATGGGACGCTATCTGACAGCTTTCAGGTTTATTTCCACATCATAACTCATTTCCGGCAAAAATGTCACAGCGGTTCTTTGCGGCGCAGTGAGGATATACTACATTATCTTATATTTAGAATAAACATATATTATTAATTCTATATAATCTTTATCACTTATATCCAGAAAGTTGCCATTTTGTGTATATGCCCTTTTTGGGCATAATTACTTCATTTTATAAAAATTTAGTTTATCCTTCTCTCCAGTAAATTATAAAATGTAGGTGAAATTTCATAATTATTAACAAAGTTTCATTGCTTTCGATACAAATAGCTACGCTAATTTTCCAACTGTATTATTTTCTGTCCTAAATTCACAGGAAAAAAATGTTTATTATACTTATATGTCAACATTTCTAAAGTTCATCTCTTCACTCTTCCTTAATTTTTGCCATAATGCATTTGACTAACACAACTTCAGCATGCTCATTGATCCGCAATTATGCGTCTAGTAGCAAAGTACAATATAAATTTTAGTGTGAGCATATGAGCAAAGTTTGTTAAAATCTTATTGAAATACACACATACACACACACACACACACACACACACATATATATATATATATATATATATATATATATATATATATATATATATATATATATACGAGGATTACAGCAAAAGTGGTCGCAACTATTTAATTTTCTTAATTTTTTTTTTTATGAAAATTGGAACAAAGCAAGAAATTCTGAAATATGCAAATAGAAAGCTACTACATATATAAAGATTACATGTAGAAGTTAGACGAGAACATGCATATCCTAATCAGGTGTAGCGCGAGAAAAATAAGTACAACGAATCATTCGTTTCACATGTTTTACTACAAGTTACACGGTAAAACGACATTGCTCATTTTTTCTAAGGATTAGGTCGTTGATAATCTCTGTAAACTATGATTTATTAACGAGGAGCAGAAAGTGCTGAAATTGCGCAAATTTCAACTGCGATGTTGCCAAAAACAGGATTCAGCAATGTGTGTGAAGCTTTGCACTGAAATAAAATGTATAAAGGTCATTTCTTTGTGAGATATACTTGTATTGCGTTCTAATATTTACAAACTAATATATATATATATATATATATATATATATATATATATATATATATATATATATATATATATATATATATATATATATATATATATATATATATATATATACTTCCAGAACATTTCAAGTTTATAGCTTGAATCCTTGGAATAATTAAGCATTAAGAAAGTAGCAAAATTGATGGAACCTACTGTTTGCTTTATAGTTTATTCATTCTGTATATCATTAGAACAGTAGTTTATTTGTTCATTATTTAAAAATGGTGAACGAATTAAGATTCTTCAGTCAAAAAAGAGTAAGATTCTATTTTCAACTGTGTCCTTGACGACAAACCTTTCTTACAGCAGCCAATCACAGTAACTAAGATGCAAATCCAAATAGATGTGTCATATATAGAAAAGTAAAAGGAGAGTTACTAAGATACGTGGTAGACACACCTTAAATGCTTGTTTGTGATTGGCTAAAACTGGAAAATGTAAACAATTTTTATCTATGATTGGTTGAATTCCTGTTCATGATATTTAAAAGGAACTCATATAGGGCCTACACACACACACACATATATATATATATATATATATATATATATATATATATATATATATATATATATATATATATATATATATTTGATTTTTTTATATAAGTTTGTTTTTCTTACAGTTTTCCAATAACTATTTACTTAGCATTTTAACCTTATAGGCATTTTAACCTTAGTGTTCGCCGTCCCCTCTTTAACGACGCCCGTGGACACATATAGACCTAATAGCGATAACTGAAAATGCTATTGTCATCAATTAGGTTGTACTTTTTCCTAACACGTCTTACATTTTGGGGACCGTTTTATTAATTGAAATGCTTATGGTAATAATGATAACGTATTCATATATATATATATATATATATATATATATATATATATATATATATATATATATGCACAATTTCAAATTTTGTTGCCTGCTCATTAAGACTTTATCTGTGTCAACAGGTAAGGAAGTGAAAGTTCGCGCAATTTCATTGCACCCGAGTTGCAAACCATTACAAATACTGTTACAATTATGGATGAAGCTCACATGCACGGATTCTATATATTATTGTATGTCTTTTTTCTGTGTTCTACGCATAATTCTATATGTTCTCTTAATGGTTAGTAATGCTGAAATTCGAGGTAAAATACTTACGAAAAGGAATTATTTTCTGTACTTATCTTGTTCGTGATATATTCTCGTAGGAATATGTATGTTTATTCAATTCCGTACATTTAACGTTTGCGTATGTACTAACCTTCCATTTGAATATTGTGCACAGTGAATGCATGCATTTGTGTACCGCGTGTAATGTGTGGTCTGTAAACTAAACTTAATATTTATACTATATATTAACAAATAATACGTGCAGAAGTGTACACAGACATGTTTAAAGGCCCAAAGAGATTCCTTTTCAATATATGGTATATAAAGGAGTTTAAAATTGTGTTACTTTCAGTGCTTAGAAATTTTCAGGACACCCTGTATTAACTCCTATTTCACCACTGTTTCTAATTAATTAGCATATTCCCAAATGTTACTTTCCTTTCCGCACAACAAGGATTTTACGTAACTTTTTTTTTCCTACCACGCTACGTGGGAGTTATCTTGACAAACTAAAATCGCCTCGGAGAAGGCAAACAAACTCTACTCAGCGCTTTGAATGGAACAAGAACGCAAATCCACTGGAAACTCGAGGAAACAGAAAGCATTCAACCTGAAGACTACGGATAACTGTAACTATGCTTGGCGTTGAATTCACTCTGGATGAGGTAAAATGCCACCACATACATCTATTTATAAGTAGTGCATGAGTTAGTGTTAGAATTATATGTGTTACTATTTTGAGAACATGCGTCACTGTTAGAAGTATGTGCGGTAATTTTGGGAGTACGAGGGCAGTCCTAAAATTACCCGACCTATCAAAGAAAACACACGTAGAATTGAAATAAAAAAACTATCTGTATTTCTCAATATAGTCTCAATTTAGCATGATACATTTTCCCCATCGATCGTCAATAGCTTCCATACCTTGTTTATAATGTGAATCGTCGAGCTCCTCAAAATAGCCATTAACCGAAGTCTCCACTCCTTCAATATTGGGAAATCTTTTGTCACCGAGCTATTTTCTTCAAGCTTGGAAACAGAAAATAATCCGAGGGGGCTAAATATGGCGAATAGGGTGCATGATGAAGCAATTTGAACTTCAACTCATTGATTTTAACCATAGCGATAACGGATGCGTGACCTGGTGCATTGTGTTCATGAAATATCACTTTCTTTTTCGCCAAATGCAGCCGTTTCTTTCTTGATCTCATCACTCAAATGCTACAATATCGGCGCAATCAATGATCGGCGTTGATTTTTATTCCTTCTTGAAGATAATCAATGAAAATTATCCTATGTGCATTCCGCAAAAACTGACGCCATGACCTTGACAGCAGATGAAACTGTTTTCGCCCTCTTTGGAGCCGAATTTCGTCTTTCAGTCCATCCTTTTGACTGTCCCTTCCTCTCATGTGTGAAGTGGTGAACCCATGGTTATGAATCGATGCAAAACTTTGTATTTATATCTCTGCGAGATCTCTTAATATTGTCCTCCCATCTGTGCCTAGGTCTTCCTAATGGTCGTTTTCCGATTGGTATTCCAGTCAAGACTTTGAAAGCGTTTCTACTTTCTTCCATCCTAGCTACATGACCTGCCCTCCTAGACTTGATGACCCTACCAATGTTTGGTAAACCGTATAAATTATGTAGTTTCTCATTATGAAGTTTCCGCCATTCCCTATTCTCGTTTCTCTTGGGTCCGAATATTCGTCTCAGTATCTTGTTCTCAAATACTCTCAGTTTATGTTCTTCCCTCAGAGTAAGCGAACATGTTTCGCAACCATACAGAACAACAGGCATGATTACACTGGTATACAAATTTTGATCAAGGTTGTGCTTATGTTGGTCTTTCGTCGGTTTGTTAATGATTTGCACCCGCTGAACACGAGTATGAGAGTTACTTTCCCGTAATGTCAAAATTTGTAATGCTATAAGCATATTAGATTTTACTCAAACAGTAATATATTATACAATTGTGTCTTATAGGAACATGGAATTACAAACATAACACATTTTGGACATCAACTTTCTGGGTACCAAAAATCTACATAACAATACATAAATACTAAAATATATGAATATTACATTTCTTATAAAAATTATATACAAAAGTACTTGAGGTTGGAGGAAAGTGTTCATCAAGTTCTGGAATTCCGTAGTCAAAAGTGAAAGTTAGTGGTTCTTTTTCTTTTGTGGGAAACGTTCACTTCGTCATTTACTAACCCCCAAATATAATCACCCATCATTGCACAGTCCCACCCTTCCACCCATCCCACCCTTCTTGGTATCTGCTTTCCATTACCTCAATGCCCTTATGGAAACGTTCACCTGCTCTTCGCTAACATCTCCTTAATTCTCCCTAAAGAAATCCAAGTACGAAAGTAGCATATGTAATTTTAAAGACATTCTACATCCCAATGCTCGATATTAATCAATGAGTGTCTTAACTTGGTGTTCAAACGCTTCACTTCGGTTCTGCACAAGAAATCCCGTCAGCAATTTATGAAAGGCCCCCCAAGCGTTTCTTTCTAACTCCGTCATTTTTTGTTTCAGTGGAGTGTAAGCATGACATGAATCTGAGGCCCTGTGAAAATGCCAGCCAGAACTTTTGCCTCTGATAAAGCTGGAAACATTTGTTTGATACATTGTAGGGCAGGTGAATTGTGACCCAGAGCTTTCACAAATTGTTTTGCCAATCCCAGCTTAATATGTAATGTTGGCATGAGAATCTTCTCCCTGGGCACTAATGCTTCATTTATCACATTATGTGTTCCTGGAATAAGCTCCGTTCTTTCAGGTCACGTGGTTTGATCATAATGCTGGTTAGTTGTCCGACTGTCCCACAGACATAGAAAGCAGGAATATTTAGTATAACCACTTTGCAACCCAAGAAGAAAACCAATAATTTTGAAATCCCCACACACGTCCCATTGATGTTCCTTATATTTTGTTTCCTCCAAAATCAGCTTCACACTTGAATAACTCTATTTAATCAATTTACAATTCTGCTATGTATCTTTAGAATCTATATTCTCTGTTTCGTACTCCGAACAATTATCTTTAATAACAAATGCGATACCACCTAGCGAGTATCGAAGTAAAAGGACGCAAATTACTCTGCATAAATCAGTACAGGAGAAAAATAAAACATGCTTATATCATTGAAAATATTGACACTACATAAAAATAAGTGCCAGATTCGTGTTCAGGGGGTCAAAATACATAAAAATTCATCAAGAAATAATAATAAGCAAAATTTTGTATACCAGTGTTATCATTTGATATATTTTAAGCTTCAAATTCCTCGACAGAATTCGCGACGACAAGAAATTTTGAACTGATTAATAACACGAATTCCCTGCTTTTAGTCGGCATTTACTTTCTTCGTTCGTCTGTTAATATTGATCCTAGATATTTGAAAGTATCTACTTTATCAAAGGTATTATTAATATTTTAACGCATCCATAATTTGCTGTATTACGGTCCCGACGCACTTCCATATATTTAGTTTTCTCTGCATTTACTTCTAAACCCATGTCCCTGCAAGTGTTTAGTAAGATTTCTGCATTTCTTACTATTCTTCTACTATCATCCTCTATTAAATTTACATCATCAGCATATCCCATAACCTGGTGAATACCGTTCAACTCTAGGCCCTGGTTGCTATCTTTGATTTTCCTTATAGCGTATTACAGAACAAAGTTGAATAATAATGGCGACAATGTATATCCTTGTTTCAGGCCATTTTCGACATGAAAGCTCGTGGACAAAAATTTTCCTACCCGGACTTTACTTTGGGATTCATTTAAGCATATCTTAATTAATCTAATTAGCTTTCTCGGAATTCCACGTTCTGTCAGAATTTTGTACAATGTTTCTCTCCTAGCCGAGTCGTAAGCCTTTCTAAAATTAATAAATAGTTGATGTACCTGGGTATTGTATTCCCACTTCTTTTCGAGTATTTGGCGAATGGTAAATATTTGGTGGATAGGTGATCGATTTCGCCTAAATCCGCACTGACAATCTCCAATAATTTCATCTGCGTATGGGTCAATCTTGCTAATAGAATATTTGATAGGATGTTATAGGATGTTGACAGAAGAGAAATGCCTCGATAATTATTAGTTATTTTTATATCGTCGATGTATATCGGCAATAAATGCTTGTAATTTTAAGGTTGTTGCATCAATCTGGATACCTTGAGTATGTGGTTCCAATATTAAAAGAAAGGGAACGAGAACCAGGTTATGCATAGAAAGGGAACGAGAACCAGGTTATGCATAATGGAAGACAGGGGGCAACCTTGTGGAGTGTAGGCATGGGCGCGAGACGCGAGAACGCGAGAAGTCTCGTCTCGTCTCGTCTCGCAAACGAGACGAGAACGCGAGACGAGACTTATAATATTTTGCGAGACGAGAACGCGAGACGAGACCTGATATCTTTTGCGAGACGAGAACGCGAGACGAGACTTCAGCAAGTCTCGCGCGAGAAGTCTCGCGAGACTTCTCGCGGTCTCGCATAGTTTACATTTGTGATATTGATATGGTATTCTTTTCCAAGTACCATCATACATATTGAAGAGAAGATAGTTAATAATGTCAGGATCGAGTTTTGTAATAAACATGGGTGTACCGACAGTAGAGCGCCAGCAAAGAGAGTGATGATAAAAGAGCGACAACCAGGAGAGCGTTAGCCAAGAGATCGACGGGTCAAAAGGCGACGCACAAAGAAAGCGACAGCCAGGAGACCGACGGTCCAAAAGGGCGACGCACAGAGATCGATAAACTATGGATCAAATGGTTGAAATGTGGTCATAATTCAAAATCAGTAAAAATGGACAAAAAATTGCTATAATGAGGCTTTTGATCTTGTTAATTATCAATTTGACATCAAATAAAAAAATGGAGGACAAAATTTGGAAAAAGTAAAATTGGCGAACTGGACTTGGTACATTGGAGCATTTGACTTTGTTGATTACAAACTTACTAATTTGACATTAAAATTTAAAAATTCAAAATTGCGGATCCATATAGCGGACTGCGTCTGAAAAAGTTTGAGATTTGAGAGGGAAAGATACTTTGTCTACTTCAATAGCTAGGACAGAGTCAATCTACCAGTCATTTATTAACTAAAATATAACTTAATGAAGTCATTTTAATTTTTCAGTTAAACAATTGTTCTTCTCCCCCTTATTTTTCGAAAGCTTAGTCCTTAACCATATAGAGTCATTCCACCTGAAAGCGAAAAATCGAGCAAGACCGTCGATTATGTGAATGATAATAACCAGAAATATTTATAAAGTTCTAAACCGTGTGGAACAAAAAGGCACAGTGGAATACTAACAATATTTTGATTCCAGCAAGAAATATGCTTCCTCCACAAGTGGTGAAACTTTCAATTTGTATTTCGACTTACTTCTGTCCCGGCATGTGTTTACGTGGCTGCACGTTCCTTGCTGCTTCACGTTTCTTAGCAGCTGTAAAATTACACAAAAACATTCTTGTAAACAAAGTCCGGGTGTAGAAAGGAATGCAATCACAAACTAGAGTCGTGTTTTTCTGTTTTCACTCCTTTTAGTAGACTCAGTTCACGATTGTTTGTAATTACTTGCAAAATTTGATTTTGTTTGTAGCGGTTTCAGACCCTGGAATGCAGACAATACAACAATCTTGATGTAGCGTTGGAGCTTCAAAAAGTTGTAATGGTCACATCTGTTTTAGAGATTGATATGTATTGCTTTCTTTTCTTTCTTTCTTTCTCTCTTTCTTTCTTTCTTTCTTCTTCTTCTTCTTTTTGAATTTTGGAGCAACAACAACAATATAAAATGACAACATGAAAACAGATACTTTAGTGATGCTCAGAAACACAAATTTGAGCGTTTTAGTCATTTACGATCAGAAGTTAGAGGGGGCATAGCTCAGCTTCCATTTTCCTTCCTATCACATATTGATAAGTGTTCAGACAAATACTCAAATCTCGAATGCGACCGCACGAAGATTTTGGCATAATTTGTCGTTTCCACATGGAATAACTCTATAGGTATTGTCTACATGTTCAGCCGAATCTCCATGGAAGTTATTCCCTTCATCACTTTCGTTTGAGTCGTCTAAATTTTTGTCAGCTTCCGTGTTGGAAATAATTAAAAGGTTTACAGCTTCAGATGACAAATTCTTCATTTTCTTATGAAAGGATTTGCCTAAAGAAGAAATGAAAGGATCTGTTGTTGCCAAAAGCCTTCGGAACTTATCATCCATGTTTTCAATACGAAAACAGTTTCGAGAAAAGTTCTGACAAGCTGACAAGAATGTAGACGGTTCAGATGATGAATTCGATCAGATTCGGCTGAACGTGTAGACACTTACTTATATGGTTGAGGATGAAGCTTTCGCAAAAGAAGGAGAACAACAATAATTGTTTTGCTGAAAATATCTTCAGTAAATTGTCCACTGATTTCGCATATTTATTCTTTATATAACTCCTCTTGTACCATCACCACGCTAAATAAACACCAAAAATGAATTGAATTAAGGCCTGGTCAAACCGAAAGTGAAAATGTTTACTATTTGCCTAAACAAACAGCTAAATTTCCGTATTTTGTTTTGTTTAATCTTGTTTTTGAGGCGAGAGATAGAGATTGGGCGAGACAAAATCAAATCTGTCTCGCTTCGTGACCAGGACTGGTGATATTCAAGAAACAGTTCACATTTGTTTCGAGATAATACATTAACGACATCTCAAGATAGACTAATTTTTCCTCTTGTCGCATCCCTATCACTAGTTAATATAAAAACTACTAATACTATAGAATTAAATTTGTTTGGTCCCGACACTACTCGAAACTTGAGCAAATATCGAGTCGAATTGGAGATTTTTTGAACCGAGTTCTCGAGTAGATATAACATATTTTTATTTCGAGTGAAGCCAAATTTAAAGAAAATTTGTTTGAACTTGCTCGTCCCCAACCCTCGAACAGAATGTGTCCAGAAAAGGTAAATCAATATTGTGCGTTCGTGCTGTACATTGCAGTAAGGAACAATGCTGTCATAATTATGAACTCCCCAAAGATGTTAATGTTCTACAAAATTGATACCTTAGAAGTGCATGGTTCTCATCGAAACATCCCTTCCACACAACATCATCACCTGAAATCGTAGAGACAATCGCAGACGAAAGCAAGTCAGTAACTAATAGTTTATTTCTTAACTTTTGGGCTAGCATTTATTTGAACATTTACTATAAATTATGTCGACTAGTGGAAATAAAAAAAAAATACAATTTTCCTTTGTATTATGAAATTTCTATTGATTTTTTTTTTGTTTTACTGTTATTTTGGAAGTTTCAAAGTATCTAGTTAACGGGGTAAGTGTTGTGACTTTTCGGTAACACTGATAGTTGCTTAGTTAGCTGTTCTCGCTTCTTGAAATGGTTTCGTCAGATTGTCACAATTACTGATTTCATGATAGGTTTAAGTTAACAAGGTTAATCAAAATCTAGTTATTTTAGGATATTTCCTCATGACAAAAGATTCAAGAAATAAAGATTGTGTTAGTTTTTTTTCTTTTTTTGTCACTACTTTCCCAAAATGTAATAAAATAGATTCTTCCATTATTTACACTGTTTTCTTTATTTTCTCTTTGGGGTCGTGAGCCAAGATCTTTGGTCATAAAGTTCTTGAGGAGGGGGAGGAAAATCGGGGGAAAAAACGACACGTTTTGCCTTGTGTATCCACCCTCCTCCTGATGATGAGACTACATCTTGACAAATCATAAAAGCAGGATAGCAAACACCAGTACAATGCATTTTTTTTTATTTCTTTATGGAGAACATATTTGGAAGACGTCTTTTCGGAAAATTTTGTAGATGGAAACAATGAACTTAGGTAACATTGCATATTCGCGGCTGCGGTTTCCGGTCTTCTGTTATTGCACCCTCGGTAAAAATATCCTAGTTCAACAATATACGGCTCGCTTTGATTTTTCCTTCAGTGCAGAAATTCGAGGCGTCGGTCAGAGGATATCATATCTTCTCTCTCTCTCTCTGTTTCTGCCTGTCCCTGACACTCTGACTTTCTTCTTCCTATTTTCAATGCATTATATATATGAGGGAAAAAGGCAAGTGTTTAGTTCCAATGTGATGTAAAGCCTCTGGGTTTAGAACAGATTTGTTCCCCCTGCCCACCAAATTGTTTTCTTACGGTAACTTGTTTTATGAAGGCAGAAAAAGGGCCTCTTGGCTTGTTTAAGAAGGAAAATTTTTTAGTCAAAATAAAGCAGTTGTTTCTTTCCGTAAACATAAATTTAGGATAAATGGATTTATGGCTGCAAGACGGATCCTCTCACCAAAACCAGAACTGATATCTGCTTAGCTTTTATTCGTCAGAAATTGAGGGAGAGAAACAGTTACGACGCCAGAGGGGGGGCAAGGGGGGCGAGCGCCCCCTAGTAGCTACTTCTGCTTTCTGACTGCTACCTAGACTGCCCCCCCCCCCAAACTCCTACAATCTTTAAACATTCTACATGTAGTATTTTATATCAGTATCATAACCAATCTCATTGTCAAATTGTAGTCTACTGTACTTTCCATGGATTTACTATGTGGTAGATAAGTCCTCAAGCTTTCTTCTTTGAGCGTCTGAGTATTTCTGTTTTCTAATTCAGCGCCTTTTGAGGTAAATTTTAGTTATACTTCTTATGATTTTTAATTATTGTGCCTAGCGAGCAATTTTAGATTTGGTCGACTTGTTTTCTTCTCATTGGATCAACTTCGATTGGAAACATAAGAAAGGTAAAACCAGTTTCATAACTTGTTTGTATTTATCCAGGTTTGAAGTTTTCAGTTTCATATTTTGTTTTATTTAAAGGTTCTATACTTATTTTTTCTGAAACATTATTCACAGCTTTCAATATTCAGAGGATGTGCTTATAACAGCTTAGTTTGCAACTACCAGGGCTTAATTTTTTTGAAGGGGATAAAATGAGTTGTGTTTTCCCTTCCTGCAAATGATAATAATAAATTTATGGAATTAAATTGATTCCCAATAAAACGTATTGTCAGAGTGCTGATCTTTAGTTAGTAATTGGCTTACACTATTGCTCCCTTACTTATTTTGTTTCAAAGTAGTGACGTGACGTCTACCATATTGACTAGGAGCTGCTGAAAAATTCGTAGCCCAACCCAGAAGGAGTGCACGTGGAATGGTAAAGTTTTACTTCTTCTACACTTCCCCCGAAAGTCAATATACTACCTTGTGCAGTGCTCCAGTTTTTGCAGAAAAGTTAAAAAAACTGAAGATTTCCTCGCACCACTGTTCGTAGCACTATCCCTATCAGATCTAAAATGGCGTCCTTTCAAGTGTTATTTAAGTTTGGGAAATAAGTACACGTAATAGTTAGACGGAGCTAAATCTGCGGAATAAGAATGATGATCTAGACATTGAAATCCTAGGTTATGCAATGTCAGTTGTGTTCGCAGGGGCTTGATGGACAGATGTATTCTCCTGAAAAAAAAAAGAGAGAGAATTCCTTTCTTTTCATTTTCCAGTGCGTTGAAATTTGAATTTTTCTTTCAGTTTTGTAAGTAATGTAGAGATTCTGGATTAATTATTTGACCGTTGCGGAGGTAGTCTATGAGTACGACTCCATACTTATCCCAGAAGAATGTTGCAAACAGTTTCTCAACCTACTTCTGTGTCTTGAACTTCTTGGGGCGTTGGAGAAATGAGCGCTACTACTCCATTGACTGTTGTTTCGATTCAGGATCATAGTGGTACAACCATATTTCATCTATGGTTACTATTCGTGAGCGAAATTGATCAGCATTACGGTCAAATTGAAAGAAGACTTCTCTTAATGCCGTCACTCTTTTATTCTCCTGACAGATATTTTGGGAACCCATTATGTCGAGAACTTGAGCATACCCAAGCCATTCTGAATTATGCTACCGACGAGTTCCAAAGAAATGCCCAGAATCTCTGACACAAGTTTTGCTGAGAAGGTAAAAACTAAGAAAGCGGGGTGCAGCCAGACCTCAGACTATAATATGTATATCGTGAGTTTACTATACACTTTAGAAACTATATAAATAATAGCTTAAATTATTTTTGTCACTCAAAAACTGGGGTAGCCTTGGCCCTCCAGCCCCGGGCTATATCCACCACTGGCTGAAATGCTGCAATTTTCAAGAATACTTCACAAATTGCATCCGTGATTTCGGGAAGAGTCATTGCTTTTAATCATCCTGGATGTAAAGCATAATTTGTTGAGAAATCGCCACGTTTATACTAAGGCATTTACTTCTTCACCACTGTATATAACGGAGGAGAGTCCCATGGTGTTTCACTGATTTCCTAATTAATATACTTCGGTGACTTTCCTTGGTGGAATAAAAATGTTATAACAGTTAGGATCTGGATGTTCGTGAAATTATCTGTTTGGGCACACATAATCATTTCAGAAGCCTGAGAAACAATAAGAATTTCATTATTAATATGCAAATTTGTATTTGTACATACAGCGATATGTTTTTCTAAACTGCGGTTTCATTTTTCTACCTAGTACCTACACTCCTTCTGGATTGGACTAGGACATTTTCAGCAACTCCCCGTAAATTCTCTCTCTCTCTCCGTGTATATATATATATATATATATATATATATATATATATATATATATATATATATCGAGAGAGAGAGAGAGAGAGAGAGATGCGTAGCATATAGTACTGGGCGAATGTGTTACTCGTAGCATACGCGAAAGTAATTCAATTTATGTTTAGATTTCAAAAGTTTCATTGAAAAATATTTCATATGCAGACGTTACTTATTTGTTAGTTACAAACTTTACCTGAAATAAGTTTAAGTTATAATCATATAGGTCTAATATAAAAACAGCAATGAAATTACACAATGTAATGTAAAATAAGTCAAACGTAATAAATATGTCATATTTGGCATGGCAAATAGCCGCCCCCTGAAAATGTATCTGCCCCCCTAAGAACTTAAAGCTAGCGTCGTCACTGGGGAGAAAAATGCTGTCGGTACTCCACTACTTTTTTATGGTTTTGTTTTGATTTTGAGGAAAAAACTAGTGTTTCAAATTGCAAACAGTTTGAAATATTATTTCCGATGAGCTTGGTTCGTTGCGTGAATTTCATTCCATTCCTCAGTTTGCGAAAGACGGTTTGTATTGAGTATAAGTGGTGCTAATGAAATTCTGTTTTTGTGATGGAAGGGTATTTGTCTAAGAAACACACATGATCTGAATAAATTTTTATTTAAGCTCATTGTAGTCTTTCTTGTAGTTATTAAAGTTTAATCTCTTAACTCTCAATTGTTAAAAAAACGTTTAGATGAAAGTGCATTTAAGTTGTGAAATATATATTACTAACGCTGCATGTTTACTATAAACACGAATATTTGAGTTACCGTCTTACCAAGTTATTTGAAAGCTTTTATCTTGCAAGTAAGATTACTCAAATGTAACGTGCCGATTTCATTCATACTTCACATAGACATAGACTACAGAAAACTGGCATTTTTTAATACCGAGAATGTGGGGTGTAAAATCAAGCATTGTGAATCGGAATGAGTGGATAAGCATTGTGTAACAATGCAACTATGAAACAGAACTATGTAAACTTTGAGAATACATTATTTTAAAAGGGCCGAATGAAGACTACATTATTCCAGTATTGATTTGCGAGACCGCGAGACCAACGCGAGAAGTCTCGCGCGAGACCGCGAGACGAGACTTCCAAAATTTTGCGAGACGCGAGACGAGAACTTAGGTCTGCGAGACGAGACGAGACGCGAGACGAGAACAGCTTTTGATTTTGCGAGACGAGACGAGACTTGTTTCAGTTCTCGTCTCGTTTGGTCTCGCGCCCATGCCTAGTGGAGTGCCTATACGTACATTGATAGGATTTGTTAGTGCGCCATTAACTTTTAATTTTATATGTAGTTAAGTATAAAGAAGTTTAATCAAATTATGAAAACTGTCTCCGAAGCCATATTTTTTTCAAGTACTTTAAACATATAATTTTCAAATGCCTTATGGAAATCAAGAGCTAGTAGAGCGACATGCAGAGAACTAGTTTTCTGACACAAATGAATACCTTGTCGTATATTACTCGTATACCTTCTAGTATGCTAAAAAACATAGGTTTGATATATTTTAAGCCATACTGATCATTGTGTATGATCTGATTTAGAATCGGTTCTAAACGAGAGTCAAGGCAACAGGATAAAATTTTCTGGTCAACATTAAGGAGTATACTTAATCCAATCATGGTTCAGTGATAAAGTGACTATATTACTGCATTTTTTATCCTATCTTATGCGCTGTACAAGCATATCAATCATGCAAAAAAAATACGCTTTTCTGTTAATTTGCTCTCATGAAAGAGAGAGAGAGAAGGAGAGTGAAAGAGAGAAAAAGTGGAAAATTCGTGTGATCTCTCTTTCGTCAAGTTATGCTGTTTTGATCAGTGAAAATTATTATGAAAACTTTGTTTTCAGCAATGATATTGGTATTTCCATCCTATTCCTCGCAATGATTTTCTTATTTTCTTCTAATACATCGGTGAGATTTTCTCTCTTCCTTCTCACAGTAGGTTAGTTTCTTCTGTGTTTCAAAGTTCTCATTTATGTTGTCATTGGAGTGATTCATCTAAGGATTATATCAAGAAAATATAAAATATATATTTTATATTTTAATGAAATTATTAATATATTGTCAGATATGTTTTTTATGTTAATCAAATAAGTTGACGAAACAGTGTACATGCAGTGGAAAATGGTATATTTCAGTTTACGACCAATCTAGTTTGTGATCAACTCAATGTTCGTCCATTTAGCGATTATATCTTATTGATAGGTAGATTTGTCAGCTATAATAAAATAGTCCAGTTTGCGACCAAATAGTGGTTGATTCCTTTGAAGAAAACCTTTCAAATGCAGAAATCACTGAACTGATTATTCGGTTCAATTATTTTCAACTGTTTATAGAAATAAATTAACCAAAGTGGAAAGCATGGGTGATCACAAAGCTTTGCGTACCTCTTTTAAGCAGGATATTAACAATTGCTTAAAAATAGCAGAATAATAGGCTAGATGGTACCAGATCAAAAGCTTCTGAGTGGAATATGAAAAATACGAAAATTTCCTTATATTTTGTGGAAAACGTTGTATTTTGTATATTTTTTTAGAATTATTTTCTATATTTTGAACTCCGTTTCCCTTCATATATGTAATTATAATTCATTATAATTCTGTCTTCGCTATATAATTCACTCGTCTGTGTTTGGTGCTGGATATCTGAATTTGATTCATGCTGAGAAACCATGTAATTTTGACTTTCACGTTGATGCTGTTGGTTCACGTGCTATTAAGCATCATCGCTAAGGAGCTACGCTAAATGTCAATTCAAGAAAATTGTATAGTCTGTTCTAACCTTTTACGTTGACGAAAGTAAATTTACAGTTCGCGAATTCAAACTGGTGTAAAGCTTATCTCTCTTTATTATTATTATTATTATTATTATTATTATTATTATTATTATTATTCTGTCATCAAAGGAAGGCCTTTGGCGATACACGTTGCAAATGTTGTCAATGTGTGTTCATAGTGTGAATAATGTGACCAATAATTTATTATTATTTCTCCCTTCAATTAACTGTATAAAGCAAGACATGTATGGCTAAAACAAGAGAGGCACATTTAAACTTTCGTTATTTATTATTTTCTCCTCAACAATGTAAAGTTTTATATACAAGATGGACTACTTATCTACTAATGACAGTTTCTGGTAGCATTCGTAATTAGCAGAGGGAGCGGAACACTTCTGTTTATATAGCAAAAACAGTTCAGTCCGTAAGTAACTCTAATATGCAAACTGGAAAACACCTCACAATTAGGAATTGTATAAACATGCATAAATGTGTATTTATGTATTTTGAATCCTTATATACGTAAGACACCTCACAATATATTAATCAGCATCTATCCTGTGTTTCGCCATTAGTCAAATGTTTGTATAAAATTTATTAAAAGACAATTCACATTCACTTTAGGGATTTTTTTTTTTTTATTGTGGTTAGAACAGGACGTTTAGTAACAATCGTATTCTTTTCTATGTCACTTATCTGCATTGACCACATTCCTGAATTATTTTGTAAGTTCAAGTGCTTAATGAAATCTTTATTGCCTGCTAGTGCCGATGACGAATACACGGAGCCAAGAGAAATGAGAATGCCGAATGGCAGAAACTTCATAACTAGGAACTGCGTAATAAATACGTTTACCAAAGTCATCAAGTCTAGGATATTCGCGTAGGGAGACATGTAGCCAGAATGGAAAAAAAGTAGCGACGCTTTCAAGGTTTTAACTGGAAATCCAATCGGAAAACGACCATTAGGAAGACCTAATTGCAGATGGGAGGCTAATATTAAGATGGTTCTCGCAGAAATACGAATACAAAGTAGAAACTGGATCCAATTGGCTAACGACAAAAGTCAAAGGAGAACTTTTGTGAATGCACATCGAACCTCCAGGTTCCATAGGCCATAGTGTCAGTTAGTTTTTTTTTTTTTTTTTTTTTTTTTTTTTTTTTTTTTTTTTTTAGTTTTACGTCTTACGGATATGCCGGCTAGGCTAAAGAAGATTAGCACCGCTGACAGAGGAGAAGGCGTTGAGGATGTCGAAGATACTAATTTAGTGAAAAGCAGAGACAGCAAGCCAGCAACCAAGGATCATGTCACCCGGGAAAACACAAAATTCAGCGCTCCCCAATTTATATACGTATTGCCCTTTTAAGATCCCTTCCAACCACGTGCCTGGTTTACTTCCCATTTGCGGCCGTGAGTGATGCTGGCTATCTACTTTCCTTTACAAAAAATATTTAGGTGAACCGTCAAGTTTATAGCCGATTCCACTACCAACTCGATTTTTGGTTTATAAGTACCTTGCCATAGATCCATGAAGATGCTGTGCTGGTTTCTTCTTCTCTTTCGTTTGCTACGTCCTGTATTATAGTGTCGCGATAGCGCGATGAGATTTTTCAGTCATAATCACACAATACAAGCTTTAAATTTTCTAATAGCAATCCAAAACTTTTATCGCCAAACGATAATCGGATGCACTATATGTCTATATAAGGACCTTTATTCACGAACCACATCACTTAACTTCGTTACACACCAATTATCTTATCGCGTGAGACTACAGAATAAATTGAAGGGAGATGGACCTCACCAACTCTGATCAACTTGACTGTTCTGACATTTTGTAAACTTCGGAATATTATTGAATGACGCATAATTGTTGCCCATGAATGATTTTCTTTTTTAAAAATCAAGAATAGAACTCTGAAGCGCGGGGATTTAGGCAGTTGTCCGGCACACTGAAGATTTATTTACTTATGTTCTGAAGATTCATTTTAATGAAAATAATTCATTGTGTAGTTCTGGGAAGTTCCATGTTGTTTCTAAAATTCTGAAGGTTTTTGAAATAGCAAATTACGAAAGAAAATAATTAAGTTATATTATTTTCTTCTGGACACATAGAAGAACATCTATTTATTATAAATCGTTAGGTTTCTAATTGATGATTTATTACTTGATTAATTTGCATTACCAATACTTGATTGGGAACCAGAGAATGAGAGCAATATAGTTGAATGGGAATCCGAAACCTCTGTCCAGCTCGGAAGTTCATATGAGTTAGTTAAGGGACAGATCAAGAGAGATAATTTGGAGATTATGTATTTGTTTATTTCAGTTAGTCGTCTGCTTACGACCGACTTTGGTTCTGAATACCTGGTCGTAAGTAGGTCAGGTGGTAACCTGCTACACAGGAAAGTATAAAATAAAACTTTGATCAATCGTCGGCCGTTGTTAACAGCTAATTGCCTGTTTATTGTTTCTAATTATGGAGATATATTTAATATATTTCTTATATTACAATACAAGCATATAATGTTTTCATGTGCAAAACTGTTTACAGTTCTATAATCTTAGTAAGAATAACTTTTCTGGGCTTATTACTAGCTGAATATACCTATTCTTCGCATGGAGGCTGTATTTGGAAGTCAACGCCTGTGGGAGTATCACCATTAATTTCAGTGACCGCGAAAACTATGGATTTGACACTAATATCGGTTAATTTGGGCTATTTTTACATGTCTCGGTGTGCTCTCCCTTCCACTTATTCCCGGCCGTCATACAATGGTAGCTGAATTTTCAAGTCATCGCTAATGGAAGTGTCACCATTGATCTCAGAGATCGCGAAAACTATGGATTTGACACAAATATCTGTCATTTTGGATTACTTTTACATGTCTCGGTATTCCCCCCGGCGACCCCCGGCCCGTAGCCAAATAGGGTGAATTTGAAAGTTAATGCGATTGGAGTTTCACCGTTGATCTCAGCGACCACGAAAACTATGAATTCGACACTAATATCGGTCATTTCTACTACTTTTGCATGTCCCGGTAAACGCGCCCCTGAGACTCCCCCCCCAGTTCGCATTTTGGCAAAAGCGCTTCGCCTTGGTCTGGGGCCTGGACTAAGTTATCTGTGACCAAAATTTGATAACTCTCGGTCAACCTGTCTGGTCCCCAGGTCGGTCCCGGTAAACGTCCCCCAACTCAGACCCCCTGTTTCGAAATTTTTAAAAAAAAGCTCTTCATCTTGATCTGGTGCCTGGACAAAGGTACCCGTGACCAAATTTTGGTAACTCTCGGTCCACTCGTCTGGTCCTCAGGCCGCACACAGAAAGACAGACAAACACACAAACAAGTTTTTTTTATTTCTATTAGATTATTATTATTATTATGTTTAGACGCTGACAATAACAACTACCTAACCAATCTTTCCAACCGGTCATTAACAGCGGATGGTTGTAAGCTGATGAGTAACTATTATTTTTATTATTAGTTTAGTAAATGTCAACACTACTGTATTAAAAAGCAGTTTCACCCATATTTTGTTGTATTAGTTATAACTACTCAGAATATAAAGAAATAGACATCAACAACTGGTTCAGTGATATATCCTGTTGGGATAAATCTCTCACAGAAATCATCAATGTTTAATCGCAAATTGAATTTTCTTTTTTCGTGGTTCATTAGTTTTATCATTATGTCAATCAAAGTTAGTCGCTACACGAACTGAAATGGATTTTTGTCCCAAACTGGACTGTTCGCAAACCGCACAGAATCGTGAAAATTTTAGAGAACTACAGCATTGCTTACACATATAGTGTATGTGTGCACTGTGCAGCCAGACTGGAGAAGACATGCATCCATAAAGAGTTGGAAAGTCGGTCGAATCTCAGAACAGTCACCCAATGCTCGCCTTGACTAGTCATTAATCATGCTGAGTGATGTGTAGATTTCTGAAGCACATCCAGAAGTAATCAATCGAACATTACCACCAAGTCTCATTGCATGAAAGTACGGAAACGTTGTTATTAAATCAATAGTTGGTTGAAAGTATAAGCTATTGAAGATAGCAAAATCTCAGTAAGTACTCAGTTCTGAAAGGTTCTATCTTCCGCAATCTTTAATCAGTGAGTTCAGATAGAAATTAAATGTCAAACAAGATTGTGTGTATTGTTTTCTAATACTTGTATTCGTTTCAGTATTTTTTCCAAACATGAACAATCAACATCTAGTATCTGAGAAAAATTTTAAGTTCTCTCTCACCACTTTTAATGTAATCTATATTCTTCCTAGGTTCATAGCTTAACCACTACAAGCTATTTATTGTGATGTTGCCGAGCATAATTACAATAAATTAGTTTGTTTACTGGAAAATATTATTTGAAGTAGTAATGAGTGAAAAAAAAAACACCAATATATCATTTTCAAACTCATTATTGTAACAAGTTATTCAAAGTCCAACAATATAGGGTAAATGTGCCAGTCCTCGACCACCTAACTCATTTTCGTATGATTCCTAATCGCTGTTGACTGTGTGTAACAACTTGGAAGGATGCAACTAGCTCATGTATGTTCCTAAAAGTATATTTTATTTATATTTTATCCAAAACTGAGACAACTTATACCATTTATGTAATATTAATCGGAGAAACACTAATGACTGTTTGTGTGTGTGTGTGTGTGTTCGACCAGTTTTCATTAATATTCGACTATTTAGTCATCGACCACTACTCGGTTAATGTGTTTTTAATTACAGTATAAGGCTAAAGCATAACTTTACCTAACTAATAACATCTGCAGATGTTACATCATTAGTTTTCCAGGTATCACTTCGCAGTTTCGCACAATACTCGCTAAGAATAAGTAATTTTGTTATAGTTTGTCAAGAAAGGAATCACCAAATTCATTTAAGGTTCAGTGGAATGCAGCACTAAACAGGCTTCCTCTTCTCTGATAGAATGTTAAATCGTAGGCCTAGTGACGTAATGGCCGGTCCTAACCTATCCACTCTACAACTAAAAACCCTTTACCTTTAGAGATCCACAGTTGAAAACGAGATTCGTCAGCATTAAATACTCACTCAGAATCATTCAGGATATCAGATTGCCCCTCTCTTCCAAATATTTCTCAAGGTCCTGAAATTACAAGTGAATATTTTCCTCGGTTAAAGCGTATCGCGCCATGTTCAAAGCTTCGGGAGTTCGGTAATGAAATGAAATGAATACGTCCCACGGTTATGCCGGTTAGGCTAAAGGAGACGGTGATGATGAGAAATGAATGAAACGGTGGAATGAAGAATGTGGGAGGAACGGGAGAACCCCGAGAAAACCCACGAGCACGGTGTTTGTCCACCACAAAGTCCACACGGCGCGAGCTGGGATCAAACCAGGGACCCCAAGCACCGGAGGTGAACGCTCTACCACTGAGCCACCGTGCCCCATTTCGTGAGTTCGGGACACGACTTGCGGGTGTCTTCTCATGTAAGCGTGGTACCAGATTTCACCAGGCCGTTTGTCTTTGAACGCGTTTTTCGTTTTTCTGCAACAACAATACTTCAGAAGATCGTGTTTCTTCTGTGGAAAGCCCATTTTGCTCATATTAATAAGCCAGTTTGCTAATCACTCTTCTTCTTTCTGTATTAGGTATGGATTTGGACCCATTCACCGCTCTTCGGAACTGCGACCAAGAAGTTTATCCATTAGCGTTACCCGAGGAATTCCATCGATTGCTGACGCCTTTCGTATGGAGTGCTCTTATTTGCGACAAGCGTCCAGATCTTTTTGTAGATCCTAGTTTGAATAAATAGGATCTACTCAGACTCGTTATTTCTGAAAGAAACAGGAAAATTCTGAAGGACGTGCAAGTAAAACAGGCGTATCCCAGGCGTAAGCCGATACTAGCTATTCTGCTAATAATATTTGAATGTAGTTCCACGACGAAGCGAGAATGGTGTAGTTCAATGCTAAACGAATTATACTAAATATAAATTTATTACTCAAATGAAATGTCATACCCTAACAATGCCGTTAATTTTGTATGAAAATCTTGGGGAAACTGCATGAATATTCAGTTACTTGAATTTATTTTATGGCCTTTAGGAATCTACGATTCCGGTAGGGATAGCGTGAAGAGAGGATGTTGGAATGTAGACGGAGCATTTGCCTAGTATGACTGAGGAAAACCCCCTGAAAACCTCAGTCAGGATGGTCAGTCCCTGGGATCGAACCCAGAACCACCCAAATGCAAAGCAAACGCTCTGCTATTTCTTTTAAAATTCGTCTCAACTGAGATATTCAGCTTTAAGGCACCTCACGCTAAGTTGGCGTAATCTTATCATGACAGGGACACGAACACGGATATATCAAGAACAGTTTTAAAAAAAGTCCTTGCTCTTCATAGAGTTTCGAAACCCCAAGTGTATTGTTGCCTCATGATCCGTAGGCTAACACCCGAGACTACTACCATTGAGCCACGGTTATTCGGTCAATATTCAGTTACTAGAGCTTTTCTATTTCAAGTATGCCCCTTCTGGCGCTGTTGTCGATGTGTGTTTTCCCGTATCTTGCTCGAAAGAGAAGGGACGGCGAGATATTTCAATTGTTGGATGCGAAGCGTTGCCACAATGAATTATTTCACGAATTTCGCTGTGCTCTGTTTTGTTATCCATTCTAAGTAGCCTACGATCTTCACTCGTCAAGACCAAACGACTGAATGACAAATTGGCAACACAGCTGAGGTCATTTACTTCTTTTCTCTAAGCAGGGCGATGGTTTTCTCTATCAGAGGGTGGTGGGGGTGGGGTGGAAGTATGTTTCGCATATTTTCCGAGGGCACACCTGAAATAGACAGGCTTTAACAATAAGATTCAGCAGATGCTTATACAGATGTAAAGTGATCAAGGAATTCTGCTAGAAAATACAATCGCAACGCATGGTCGGACACTGAAAAAAAATGTTAATCCTCTACCAGTACAGATGTATTACGAAAAGTAGTGTTCGAACACTAGTAAACGTTTTTGTATGCCATTATAACTTCAGAATTGGTAATTAGGAACTCACTGCATGCAGATGAATCGAAAGTTAGTCGTTATTGACGTTTCTGCAATTTTTCAATACTAGACCACCCTGTGGTCGAGCACTAGTTAACAAAGAATATTTCGTAAGTCATTGTCCGACCACTACATTTTATCGATTTATTTTTCAAATCTTACAGTTATTGCTAAAATTTTATTACCGTATTGAAATGTGCTCTACAGTTCCATGCAACAGAATAGTATGCATTTCTTACCTGGTGCGATAAAACTACGGAAAAGCACAAAAAACAGAGCGCTGTCGTTCCCATTTGCAACAGATTAAAGCTGTCGAAAATTCAGTGCTTCTTCCGTAAGCATACATTTGATTGGCTATTACGGAATGCACGTGAAATAAATTTTGACACTATCTTTAGGATTGGTTCAGAATAAGTTACAATTCAATTATAACAGAAAATCATGCTTTTTTATCGGAAAATAAGCCTAATATACGATTTTAAAGTGAAAAGTGGTCGGTAACTAGGGGATTATCAAAAACTGGCACATCCACCCTATACAATAATTATCACAACTACTTTTTTGTCGGGAAAAAATAAAAATTTAATTATGATTTATAATGTGGACAGCTTAGCACTATGTCATGATTCTCAATTTCTCTTGAACCTTGTCCTATCATCTTAAACAAAAATTTGAAAATAGATTTTGTAAGATATCCTTATAGGTTTCAGTTTATATACCTAAGATGTTCCCTTCATTGGAGATCTCCCAGTTTACGGAAAGACTTGAGGAAGGAGATATTTATGATATTCATTAAATACACTATTTCGGCATTTTCTAATGATGGTTGCAGTTTATGGAAGGCGATGAGATTCAAATTAAGTGATGTAAATATGGTTTACATGTTTAAATTTTAAAAAGGAATTAAATATAAAGCTTCAGTAAACATAGTTCTACCTGAACTCGAGACTTATCGTTTTTTTAAGTAAGTATTTTGCACTTTTTAAAACTATGTATAACTATATAAATACTGTTTTTTTTTTAGTGTTTCAATATGAAATTCAATAAAATATACAAGTATTAAAAATTAGTCCTCTGATAAGTTAGGCTGCAGAGTTTTGTTTCTTAGTAAATTGTTATTATAGGTATTTTGTTAGTAATACTTTTGTTTCAATATTATACGTCATTAAAAATAAATTTAGTAGCAAAGTAATCTTCATTTTTATATAGTTTTCACATGTTAAAATACTACAGAGAAAGAGAGCTTATATCGTATTTTATGAAAATAAATGTACTTTGAACATTTTATTTCAGAAGTGAATACAACGCAATTTCTTGTCGATGACATGTTAAACTATAGACATAAAAGAGTGTACAGGGTGGCCCGAAAATGGGCGTACCCCCTTTAGTTTCAAGAGTATAGTGTTAGTTATAGTAGAATGTCTGTACACAGTTACCTATAAGTCTTAATAGTCATAAACATCGGTATGATCACCATCCATGTCGTAACACAGCTGAATTCTGCATCAAGTTCTCGCAGATGTTTTGCGGAGAAACTCTGGAGTCAGGAAAGTGAAGGTGTGTTCCATAGCTTCTTGTAAGTCCTGCGTTGTGTGATGTCGAGTGATTCTTACTTGTCGTTTTATGAAACCCCAGAGAGCATTGTCTGGTGTCTTCAGATCGGGACTATCGGGGTCCATTCAAAGGAAGCTGGTGAAGATGCACAACCTCTTCCAATCCAGCGGCTAGGAAACGTCTGATTCAGGTAATTGCGCACGTGAATCGCGAAGTGTGCTGGTGCTACATCTCGATGTATCACAACAGTGCCTTTGATACAATTTCCTTCCAGTTGAGGCACCAACCACTCATTAAGCATCTCCAGGTAAGAATTTTCATTAGCATTGTCTTCGAAGAAGTATAATTAGGGGTACGCCCCCTTCTGGAACACCCTGTATATGTTTTCAAGCCATATCGTATTAGTGCATATATTATAAATCAGTTTTCTGAGACTAAATCAGTTTTAATGTCCAGTCTAGTGATGCCTAGAAATAAGTTAAAGCGGAACTGCCTTATCTTTGAATAGAACTAAAAGTAATGAGCAATAAGCAGGGGTGTCATTCCAGACTTCGCTTGGGGGGGGGGGGGCATAAGCACCACCAACATAAGACTTTCACGTTTTGTACTAGTATATTAGTAAGCAATCTATTAAAGTATATGTATTCCTCAAACTCTTGGGAGGGGCAATTGTCCCCTCCTGCCCCCCTAAATGACGCCCCTGACAATAAGGTCTAGTATGTTTATGTATGCATGTAATGTACCGAGCAATTAATGATGTTCATACCTGTTGGTAAAGCTTCAATATATTTGCAATTTTGCTGTCGAATAACGAAATCCTATCCTTGATTAATAACGTTGTACGAGTAAATCCATTGATCTTAATTAATGGTATTATGTGGGATTTGTCTCATGCGTTAAGAACATAAAACATGCAATTGATTTTTTTTTATTTTACGGATAACTCGATCGAGTTACGCCAATGGTTAAACTGCTAAATCAGCAGAAAACTGAGATGAACAGTTGGAGTTAAAACGCACTGTTATATTAGGACTCATACATACTGTAAAATTTCAATCATTAATTATATTTGTACAGCACTGTGTTTTTCTAGCAAATCAAGTCTTTCAAAATTAAACAAGTCAACGACAGTGGTGTCCCTTTCCCCAGTTCATAAACGTGTTTAACTAATTTTTATAATAGATTGTTTAACTTAATGTTGTTATATTGTTGGTTGATGCTTTTGCCAAAGAAAAAAAGAAGTTAATATTTGCAATTACTCATGACGAAACAAAGACCATAGCGCTTTTCGTTACTTTACTTTCATCTCCGCTGAGTGCAAATAGATATAAGAAGTACTGTAAACTGGGCAGCTGAAAAGTAAATTTGAAAGACAAATATCGCGCCTTACATTACGAGCAGATTATACACAATTCTCGTTTTCTTTTCGGCCATGGTTTGTCCTCTTTGGTGTTCTCTGATTACCTTGAGCAAAGCAAAGAGAAGAAGTGGGGTGTTGCTCGCAGGCAGTTGTCTCAGTTAAGAGCTCTGTAACTGTGAGCGTAATGTTCCAGTCAATGGTTAGTTAAAGAAGGAGCTGAGGATGCAGCCTTGGTTTTCGAAGCAGTCTCTAGATGTCAGGAGATGACCCGGTCCCATCTTCACCCTCGTCGCTCAGCAGACAATATCGATCCTAAAGCACACGACGAACAATGCCACCATCATGAGAACAACCAGCTGTTCCCATGATGTGCTTTCCTTGAACCAAAAACTACCATATCCAGCTCTCGATTTGAAGTATAACGTCCTGTAGAATCAGTTCCCCAAAATGCGTATTTTGATAATCAGTTATATTTTTGTCATTGGTAGTCTTTCTTTCAACTTATGGTTACAAACTGGACTGGATGATGATTTTTTCCCCTTTTAACAGCAACTAAAGTTAACTTTATGTATAATAATTCTGCAGCAAAGCACATCAAGCATTTTATGTAAAAGCGTGATTGCTACATTAGATTTAGAAACAAGCTTTCTTTTACATGGAAAAGCCACACATAATAGGTCCATTTATTTCTTTACGTTTACAGTATCAGTTGATAAACTAATGTATGCTTTGGGACGTATCTATTAACAGCAAACACAAATTCAAAAGCAATTTTGTTAAATAAGGAATCACTGTTAGGAGCACACAAACCTTCTTTTATTACAAGATTATTCTCTTAAAGTTTGTATCTTACATAGTGGGTTGGTGTGTCGTGTTTAGGAAATATGTATGTAAAATTTGAACCTAGTTTAGAAAATTATTGTACACCCTTGAGTGCAATTTACGGAATAATTACGCACATTATTTAATAATTTGAAGCATTGTATTTTTTTTTTTTTTTTTCAAACGAGTCTGTTACTGTTCCCTTACATAGTATATCGAGTAAGAAATGTCTTTTCAGTTCGGTTTGTTGCCATTACTCTGACAAATTAGATGCGGAAAGTAAAATTAAATCTTCGTTATACCCTTTAAACTAAAGAAGACAGACGCAGAGGCGTATCTAGGGTGGGGCAAGCAAGGCATGTGCTCTGGGTACAGCTGCTAGAGAGATGCAAAAATGTTACACGGTGCTGGAAGGAATAGCAGCTAGGCTCAACACAAATAGCTCCATAATTGCCAATGTGTTTGATGTTACAACTGTTGCAACTGTAAGATCTCTTGTATATTCCTTTACCTGATCACATGTAACTGACTTTACATCCTCCTGTAATGTATTCGAAGTTAGCAGCGTTCATGGTTAACTGAAAGCTTTCTACCTGTTATTAATAATAGCGCCCCAATAATATATAGAAATGTCGCGCGTAGCATTAGGTAGCAGTTTATCTTATCTCGTATTCACTGAGCTGATGATAATCATTGAGCACGACAACATATACATAAAATATTGTCAATCCCCGTGTTATGATAGCGTTGTTGTGATGGCAGGACATAGAAGTAGCTATTAATCAAATAATTACGGAGAACAATGTATCATAATGTTTGTGAACCATTACAGTCACTTACTCAACTTATATATATAGGGTGTTTCAAAACAACACTGACAACGTTTGAGGGGTGATTCCTGACACCAAGATAAGACAAAACAGTATAGGCCAACCTGGGTATATAAATGCTTTCTTTCGGAGTTATAGGCTGCCGGAAAAAAAATGAAGTTTAAAGATCCATAGATCCAAAACTATGGGACCTACTGTAGTCGGGTCAAGACTTAACTTAGGAACTAGTATGTGCCCTTCGAAATATTCATGTTTCAGAATCCTCCGGTACTTCCGCTACAACTTTCATAGAATTAGTTTTTGCGTACTTCAAGTTACATCCCGAGCCAAACTCCCTCCATAAAAATTGTTGCGTGAGTATCTTAGAATTCTGAAACCTGGATTTTTAGATACGGCACATATCAGTTCCTAAGTGAAGTCTTGACCCGACACGGTACGTCCCATAGTTTTGAAGCTACGGAACTTTAAAGTTCATATTTTTTCATGTTTTCGGCAGCCTGTAACTCCGAAATGAAGCATTTGTGTACTCAGGTTGGTCTACATTTTTTGTCTTCTCTTACAAGTAACACTTCCCAAGACTAACGCTCTAATTTTGATAAAATTTGGCAGGTAGACACTTCACATGAAATAAACGATTACGGTTTTTCTTTTTTTTTTTTTACGGAAAAACGGTTCTAGGGGCCAAAAGCCCAGACCCAAAATTTTAAAAGTTGACGCCCGAAATGCAAAAACAAATGGCCCCAAGTGAACGAAATTGTGCACAGATATTGTAGACGTAAAATGAGGGAATACTGGTTTCATATTTTTCTTAAAAAAAAAAAAAAACGGTTAGGTGGGGCACGGACCTCTCCAAAACTTTGATCACGAAATGTCAAAAGTGCTAATAACAGCATATCAGATGTGTGTATAGGACATGAAGAATTGCAACGAAACTTTATGTAGGGACAATACGCCAAAAATAAACGAATACGGGATTTTTATTTTCTGTAGAAAAACGGTTTTATGGGGCAAAAGACCCCATCCAAAAATTTTGAAATTTGACCTCTGAAAGGCATGAAGTGGTCCGAAGTGAATGAAATTGTGCACAGATATTGTAGACATAAATGAGGGAATACTGGTTTCGTATTTTCCTGGAAAAAACGGTTGAGTGGGACACGGACCCCTCCAAACCTTTGATCACGAAATATCAAAACTGCTAGTAACAGTATGTAATTAAAATTATGTGAATAACATATAAGAGACGAGTCTACAAACATGACAACCGTCGTCTCACTTTTGAGACGAGAAATTTCTTATGTCTAGTGGGCGACACTAGTTCACTCAAGTCTTAGATCTCAAACACTGTTTTAGTGTAACATGATCCATAGTATAAAAAAAACTATAAACTGATAAGGTATCGACATAATGAACATTTATCAACGTTTAAAGATACACATTATACTCCAATAATAAATGTGATTCAAATGCTGTTGTGTGTCACACTTTCGTAGACTTTTCGTGACGCGGAATAATTCTGATTACTTCTAAATAAAGTTAAGAAAAGAGTCATAAAATTTATGCATAAATTTACAAAACGAGACCAGATAACAACACCTTTCCAAGAATCAAGACGAAACAAAAAGGAATTATTCGAGAGCTAAAACAAGATGAGAGTTCGATAGAAATTTACGAGACGAAACAAAGAAACCTTATTTCTCGGCGCGTCTCATTATCTTGGCAACACCAACCACAAGGAGGTTCTCACTTATTTCTGATGCACGAAGTACACACTGGGGTTTGGATACTTGGGCGATTTTACATAAGATTCCGAAAGTAATCAATAAAGCTGCTTCTTTGTTTGGAATAAATCTTAATGAAGGAAGATTCTAAGTAGGCAATCTATAAGTTTAGAAGACTTCGTGGAAAAGTCAAACTAATTTCTAATACAGACAATCGTCAGTCCTATCAGTGGTGGTCAATTCCAATGCACTGAAGAACACATGTAAGCACTAAGCAGTGATATCAACCTAAAAAAAAAAACTATAAAATCCCATCTGATGAGGCAAAAATTCCCATTTTATATCTTAATTTCCCACGTTGTACTATATAATAATAATAATAATAATAATAATAATAATAATAATAATAATAATAATAATAATTATTATTATTATTATTATTATTATTATTATTATTATTATTATTATTATTAACTTATTTATGTCGCGTGTTACTTTTTTTCAATTTCTGAGTGAGTTATCAACAAATTTCGATCTTCAACGTTTATAAAATAGTATGTGAATAATTATTTTCCTTAATCAAAAACAATTATATTTCGTTACGTTGTCAAAAATGTAGTGGCTCGATCACACCTTTTTATCATCACCTTATAGTATTAAGTCGATTGATACTAGAAAATCTCTATTCTCCACATATATCATATGAAACGTTTGAAAATTGATTGTTTCTTGTTTGATATTTTGCGTTCCTTCTTTCATTCGTTCATTGTCTTGTTTTCTTCTTTCTTCAAATACCAGAACATAAGAATCGCATATGATTAAGTTATTCCTCACCAGTATAAACTTTACCGATAAGAAAGAAAAGACTTCATACTAACAAGGGGACGTTTTCTGGTGTCACACGGAATGTGGAACGAAATTATGGTCAACCGATTTGTGTTAGTGAGCAAGAAAATCCATAGGTGGGAAAAACCCTCGATAGCAACCGTTCTATACTTATGGGGAAAGTAGGGACACTGAAAACACAGTATGTTGTGGATAATGAGACAATTATGAAGCGTATTCAATTACAAATACATAGAAGCATCACATGTGCTACAATGTGACATTATATTCGACAATTCTCTGACAAGTGAGGGCAGAGGCGTAGCACATAACAACAGAGGAGGGAGCGGGTAAGCGCAAGTAAAAATGGTCACATAATTTAGGAAAACGGAGGAACAAAACGTCAGGAGAATGGCACAATAATAATACATGGTCAAGTAATCAATCACAAACTATATACAGCCTGTAGACGACACCGTGAAGCAGAAATGGAAGAAAGAGAGCTATGGAGGAGATTGTACGTAGGTTCCGGACCCCCTCCCCTCGTAACGACCGATGTGTTTAGACTGTTGTATACATGTAGGCATTCATTTCCCTTTGTTTATGATGATGATGATGTCATAAAAGTAAGGCAGCAATATACGTCCCTGTGTAAATGCACTGAAAATACAATGCACCACTATACATTGAATGATCAGTTCACGAAGATGGGGCTCGTTATCAACTTGGCTTTCTACTCTCCACTCATGTATTTCATCATGTCCATGATGTATTACTATCCTATTTCCCTCAAGTCCGGCTCCTATATGTTCATACCTTCTATGGAACTTTTCCTCTACGCTATACTCCACACTACCCGCCCTCCTACTCAGTCGTTACGTGCTACTCCTCTGGCTCATTTATCAGAGTATTGTGAAATGTAATGTCACATGTAATATATGTTTAACTGTGCTTCTATGCATATTTGTATCGAACTCGCGCCATATTTCGTCTCATTTTCCAGAACGTGTTGTGTTGGCAGTGCCCCTACCCTTCTTCCCATAAATACGGAACGAGGGTTTTCCCGCCTATGGATTTTCGTGTTCACTAACAGAAATCGATTGACCATAGTCTCGTTCCACATTGCGTGTGACACTAGGAAAAGTTCCCTTGTAAGAGTTGACAAGATTGACACGTTTATTGATGACTCATTACGTTTACTTCTAGCTCGTAGAGAATTTATGGGAATAGAAGCAGGAAGCTAGGGCGTTATTTCCGCTCAAGTTCTAGGCACTGTTAATACTAGATACGCTGCTGGACGGATGATTAACTAAAGTTAATAGTTATGAACAAATATGTGGATTAAAATATGTTAGGAAACAGAAGGACTACGAGCAAACTTACGAATGTAAGGTTGTCCACCACAAACTTGTAGGACTTTTAACGACACAGGAACTCCTCATGCCAAATATAAGTATTTGGGAGAATACCACCGTGCTCCTAAATGATCCACAAGTAACATACTAGTGAAGTGGAAGATATTTTCTTTCATCCAACTTGTATAATTGGGTGTTTCCAAGGGAAGACCTTGGTATGTCACATTTTCCGTGCAATGCAATGCAATGATACATATCGAAAGAGCTTCACCTGCCATCTGGAGATATATTTCCGATATTAGACTACCTACATACTCTTCTTTGAACCGACACATACCCATTTCGCCAAACAGCCCAATTTAATCAGAAATGGCCCTTAACATTGTCTTTCCCCGAACTCCTCATTTTTTTAACTTTCTATGATTAGAAATTATCCAATCACAAGTACGAGGGGTGGCATTTCTTCCTAAAGACTGGTCTGATGTAATTTTATCGTTCCTTTTAAGCATCTAGACTATATAAGATAGGAGCTACTGTATAAAATGGGATCCAAACAACTACAGTGGGCTTGCGTTCCAGGTAGGTATATCCTATCAGGAGTCAAACTTGGAACTGGAAGCACGAAAATAATGCGTGTTAATAATTCAGCTACGACATTTTGCAGAAAGAAACAGGAGATTGAAAGACCGTATAGACAATATAAATTGCTACTGTCAGATACGACTGTCTATTTCAACCTTTATAGACCCCTCATATCAGAGTCGGTCATTGGTAAATTATATCTCATTTACTTTTTAAAAATGTAGTTTGTATATAGAGTGAAACAAAAGTAGATAGATAGTAGGTACAATCGTGTCAGGGTTATATTATAACAACAGTTTGCTATAACTGTGGAGTGTGTGTTATATTAAATTTTCTAACTAAATTAACCCAGCTAATACAAATTATCTCTCTGATTTTCTTCGCATCTTGTGCTAAAAAGAATAAGGCGTAGAGTATTTAAAAATACAGCAAGAAAAGAAAAGCTTAGTCATAAGGGGCCTTTAGCACACCAGTTTGACCACTTGGCGAGCTTAAGCGTTGAGCGTGTAATAGAAGCTCGAGTGCGAGGTACCAGGAAATAAAATGCAAATTCAGGTAGAGAGTTTGGAAGACCACAGCTGTCACTGTGGAAGTGTTGTGAAAATCATATCTGCCAGGTAATCTTGATGATCTGAATAATCCGATCAGAGCGGTTGTGGGAAGGGTTGATCAGGATACGCTCCGATTTGTGTTGATAGAGTTGGGACTAGCATGTGGACGCAAACCGTGCTGTGTGATTAAAGGAGAGCATATCGAGCACTTGTAACATTTTTAACTAAAACTTCGTGTTTTTTTTTTTTTTTTTGTGCTATGTGTATCAATGATCTATGCCTTACACTTTAACCAACATGCAAATGAAATCAGGGAGATCATTACAGTAGCCCTGTATTTAATTATTTTTTGTTTCTTTCCATGTAGTTTAGAAAACCCACAAATCTCAAAGTAAATATAATCATTTACTGTCCACCTGCTTTTGGTTCACCCTGTTTAGTTTACACAGAGTTTACCGTCATATGATATAAAAGGAAAATGCACCTGGAAAAGCTTTGTTTCCTGTTTTGTATACATTTTTTACACAAAATCCTACAACGCTAAAATAAGTTTTGTTGTATCGTCTCTACTAATGAAGACGCTGACCATAAAATGTTAAAAAATATCAGGTCAAATATTTGTTATTAGGGTGAAAATTCGAGAAAGCAATATGTTAAACAATAAAAACATACCACTCCATATTCATCGTGTTATATGCATATATGAAAAGAAGCGTGCGGATGAATTGGCTACTGGTTTCATAATATAATTACGTAAAAAAATAAATCAGCGTTGTCACCTACACTTCCATTAATATCCACTTTCTTTAGCTGTGACGAATCTGAATAGCAGAAAAAAAATGAAACTAGGGATTCTCGCATCAGTTCATTTTACGTTGACAAATGCGACCATTATTATACATAAATAGACTGTTGGGAAAGCACTCGTTTATCTTCATTTTCTTTTAGGATGAGAACATAACTCTAAAAATGTATTTACAAAAATGAATGCCTTAAATATGTCCTTCAAATATATGCAAACATATTGATGTGATATTTTTTCATTAGTGTTCTTGTAACTTCACCATTGTTCTTATTAAATAAATTTCTATACTTCGTGTTTCATAATCCATTGCTCAAATTATTCTATTATCGCCGACAATTGAAAAAAAAAATCCTGCGCGGAACATGAAATAGTTTTATGTATACCTGTTCAATGTCATCTAAGAGAATAGAAAAGTAATCATTATTACGATAGATTATAGAAAAAGATAAAGAAAAAGAGAAAAGAGAAAATAACATTATTTCCAGTGTAATTTAATGTACACTTGGTGCATCATCACCGCGCGTGCCTTTGTTGTACATGATCATGAGTTCATTTTCCGATGAGAGAGCATTGAACCCATTACCCTGTTTGATTCAACCTTAAACTCTAGAAGACCCAGCCATGGAAACGGACGCTAAACTTCAACACACAACAGCAAGAATTATTTAAAGCTTGCAAAGAGTTAATCAACTTAATGCTTCATTTCTTTCCTGTATCTACCTCTTGTTGGAGACCAAGATAATCTATCTTTATAATGTTTCAAAAATCATTATCTATAGAGTATTGTACAAAAATTTCTATTTTACTGGAATTGCTGTCAGGTAAAAATCTTAATTTGTTACTTCTTTGACTATCAGCAAGTCTCCATGATTAGCGTACGCGTCTTCTATGTAAAAGATCAGGTTCGATTCCCGATAAGAGCTCATATGGTTCGCACCCCACATTAAGCTTTCAATCTACGTTTCATACAACTTCGATAGTGAGTGGTAATATATACTCCTAAGCATCCAATTAACCAGCGTTAGCGTCGGAAATCGCACGTAATACATATATTACTTAGAGATTGTATATTAGAGATTTTAGCATTCTTACTTGCTATTTAATGTTACTGTGCATACTTCTTAATATTAGGCTGATAGGAATGAAATAATTACTTTGATGTCACCTCAGCAACATATCAGAGGTATCGACTAACTTCACGTGCAAAACGCAACAAACTGTACATTTCTGTTCACAAAATCCTAGAATCCCTTTCAGAGACTAAGTCCAAAAAAGTTAGAGTCTGTGGGATCCATCACAATTCCCACAGACCTGTACAGAGGAAATTGCATTTTCCCTTAATTCTTTATATATATATATATATATATATATATATATATATATATATATATATATATATATATATATATATATATATAAACGCTGAAACACATATCAAATTAAAATGACAAATATAGATTCCAAAATTTCAACTCTCTAACCTCAATCGAAGAGCGTTCAAAAAGTCTCTATGCACCTGAATTGTCACATATTCAAAGCAACGAGAAAATTATTTTACTCAAAATGTATTATATTTTATGGCATAAAAGCACTATGTACAGGGCGTAGCATATACACACACATTTTCACAGCAAATGTTGGAAATGTCCCCCATGAGCCTCCAAAGATGCTTGCCCACGATTCAGGTGTATAGAGACTTTTTGAACGCGCTCTCTCTCTCTCTCTCTCTCTCTCTCTCTCTCTCTCTATATATATATATATATATATATATATATATATATATATATATATATATATATATATATATATATATATTAGCTACAGGAATTTATTGTGTCGACGATAGCCGAGTATGCCCAGGCATTCAGTATTCGTACAGAACTTGGGTAATTTGATTATCGAGGGTTCGAAACTTTGTCAGATATATTTTTCTATTTAATTTTTAAAGACGAAGACATGATGAACTAATTAAAAGTGTAATATTTGTTACACAGGTAAATTTCAAAAATATTGCTTTGTTGTTGCAAGTAGTGTTTATTGTTTATATTGCATAACTGTGTACTTTTAGTTTTTAATCAAACACTTACAAGACATCGGTTTAAAATCTCTAGAATAATCAGTGACACTTGGACGGGTGTGAAATTTGATTGAAAGAAATACAAATAAGCAATAATTAGAAATTTATAACACAAACTATTTTTATATCTGATAAAATACAATTCTACTGCAAACATATTTCATAACCAATTAATCATACAATATTGACGAATTAAAAAAAACATTTTAGAGAAAGAACACTCACTGCAATGAAAGTAACTTTATTTCCTTTAATATTACTAATATATATCGCTGTCCAGATATACTGTATAAAACTGGATGGAAGACTTAGAGCCCATTATTATAGCCATTTTTTCGAGAGTTGACATTATGGCGTGATAATTGATTATGTGAATATATTTTATTTCATTAATGATGATAATTGCATTTACAATAGTAATAGGATACGTTTGGTGTTGGCGTGTTTCCCCTATTAGTTCTAACCATGCTTCGAAACGAACTTTTTCAAAACGGGATTGCCTGAATCGTACAACATACAATATTTACAACTTACGAAAAAAAAAATATTTTATTGTTTCGTTTGTTAACACATAGCCACCCTAAACAAGTAACATTTCGATTCAATACGGATGCTTACTGGCATGCTTTAATAATATATGTCCCACTTAATTTACTTGAATTCTTCAATTTCTTCTACCTCTCTTCCAGAGAGAGTGAGTGAAAGTTGAGAATCTCAAGGTAAAAGACCTCGAATTATTTTCTCTGGCAGTAGTTCTTTTTGAAAGACAGCATCTGATAATTACTGACTGAATGTTGGATGATCTTAACGGTTGAATCAAACTTTCCACTCACATGTTACTGCACAGCACAGTTCTATTTTCTCTTAGTTGTGGAAATTTCGTATCCCTTTTCATGCAAATAATCAAATATTTTAAATATTCATATCAGATGATTATTTGAGAAAAGGCGAAAAGGATATGGAAATTCTTCATAAAGCTAAGAGCACATCTCTTCGTTTTAGAGTAAGTAATTGATATATATATATATATATATATATATATATATATATATATATATATATTGTAAAGTTTTGTCCCATATAGGTGTAGGTAGAGCGTTAATAAAAAGAGTGTCCGGAATAGATCTCAGACTACCAATTTCATTATAAATTTCTCTATAAAAGTATTTTCACAAAGTACTGTACAAATTACTTTCTCTAACATCAAAGGTTAGCTATAGGTGGTCTTTGACCGTAAGGTCGCAGATAGGATCTCTGCAGAGCCCCGTGCACGCTAAGCGGAGTAGAATTAGGTTCCCAAAGCTCCGAAGCAAGCAGTGGGTAGGTTAATCGACCAACAAAGCCCCGAAGCTGGCTAAGCGGCTGAGGTTGGGATTCCCAATCAGAGCCCCGAGCAGGCTAAGCCAGGAGAGAGGATAGACGTAGTCCCGAAGCAGACTAGAGGCCCTTGGCTTAGGATACTCCTAAAGTCCCGAGGCAGACTAGAGGAGGATCACCGAAAAACTGGTACTGAATTGCTTTTGTCCATCCAATTTATAGGGTTCCTTGGGTGGCGGTGGCGCTGCTGCTCCGATGTCGTCTTCTGCTCCGTGGGAGGGGCTAGAAGCCGTCGTCTGCAAGTGATTGTAGATCCATCTGGTGTGAAGTCTTCTTGCCGAACCAAGTGGTGGTGTTTGTAAACACTGACATGTGGAACTGTTTGTTTACAACATCACATGGGATATTACACTCCCTGGCTTGTTTAAAAATAAGCCGAAGGGTTATTTTTCTAGATGTGAGGATTTGCAACACTGAGAGATCACACACTGAAACATTAACAACACTGGTAACACTGAAAAATACACTTTTCGGAGCACTAGAAGGTAGCGGAAGAAAGCACTAAACAGTTGTTCCCTAATCACAGGCAGGATAGGTGCATTTGTACATGTCACTTCATTTCCCTCGAGGTAGGGCTGTTTTTAGCTTTGGGTTTAATATACATATATTAGTTCACTTATAGTGAGAGGCGTTGGAGTCTGTAATATCGGTTGCTCCTTAGTTGTATTATTGGTATTAAATTTGTCCATTGGAATTGGATTAGATATTTCTAAGCGAGGTCCCTTGGATATTTTTGGTATTGAGCGAAGACTGATATATAATATATAAAATGATAAGAGTTACAAGTACTAAAAAGTTGCTATTGACACAGAGATATAAAGATAATTTATATTAGAAAGTTCGTTATGCGAACGGCGTAATTTCTTGGTCACCCTGTATAAGTTGTAAAGTTTCTAAAATATATGCTTTAAAATATGTATTTCAATAAAATAATCCAATTTTAAATGCCAATGATGATGATAATGATAGTCCTGAATTCCTGGACATCCTGTATATTGATCGTGATTTTTGGAACATTCTGTATAATATTTAATGTTGCATTATGGCGGTGACAATATGTATTCAATAGTGGAAAAAGAAAAAATATCAAGAAATTATAGGCTAGCTCTACTTGGACGTCCCAGGACTTCTAGCAAGTTGATTGGACCACTATTCCATACATCTGTATCATTTTTACCTGGCGTTTTGTGCGCGGAATAACGAAAAATTTCGTTTTATGCATCAGCAGCGGTTATTTTCCAATATGGTGGCTGAACCAGAACTTTAAGTATGTTCATTGGATCACTATTCCACACATCTCTCCCACTTTGTATCTCTTCATGAATTTTTTCAACCATTTTGTCTAATTTGCCTGCACTTCTATGGTAAAACGGAAGAATAAATCCCTGCAGCATCGATGATCAAAACCGGTCTCTGTTGGTAGTAGGTAGACACCTTACCAACTAATTTTATCGACGATATGCATATTCATAGTCTTACCATAAATACTGTCCCAAAATGAGGGTGACTCTATTTTATTTCTTAGAAGAGAGCGAGGTCAAGAGTGGTACAGTGAAGCGTGAGTCATTGTTGGATAAGCTGAAGAAGTGTAAAGGTGTCAGTTGTAAGTGTTCAAGATGGAACAGGACTAGTATGAAAAAACTGTGGCCGTGATAGCGTTGCACAATGTAGGAAAATCACCAGAGGAGATTTTCAAAACCCTCCAGAAGCTGCAAATTATATAAAGAAACAAAGTCATTTACCGCACTATCCAGCGCATTGTTGAGATTCAAGCTGTGAAAAATTACCCGCGGGAAGGAAGACCACGCACAGTACGAACACTGGAACTTGCGAAAGCAGTTGCGGCGCATGTCTGATGAAATCCAGTTATAAACAGTCTTTTATGGTTCGTGACCTAAAGACATCGAAAATGTCTATGTCCCGCACGTTAAACAGTGACTTGGAACTCCATGCTTACAAACAACGCTAAGGGCATCTCGTGACATATGAACTGAAGCGCCAGAGATTCCTAAAAACAAAGCTCTTAGTTAATCGTTACACAGAAAATGGACACCGTCGAATCCTTTTAACTGATCAAAAAAATGTCAGTGTTGAGGAAACTTTCAATGTCTAAAATGACAGGATATATGCCACATCCTCTAGAAAAGCTGATGAAAATACTCCAAGTCACTGTTTAACGTGCGAGTTCGAGCCAATCTGTGTGTGTTCAGAGGGATCAACATCCTGCCTCAGGCATGATGATATGGGGTGTAAGCTACAACGGCACAATAGAACTCCATTTCCATAAAAAGGGAGTCAAAACATCAGCCAAAGTGTACCAGGAGACAGTTATTGAGAGACTATTGAAGAATCTCACCTCCATGGACAGAACTGGAGCTTCCAGCAGGACTAACCCCTTCACACAAGGCACGGACAACCCTGCAGTGGTTGGAGGCAAGTGTTTGGGACTTCACTTGCACTTCAAATTGGTCTTCTGCAAGACTCAACTTCTACCCTTTGGACTACAAATTATGGTTCAAGTTTCAGAAAATAACTTGCAGAAATAAACATCCCAATATTGAAAGTTTAAAGTGGTCTCTTCGGAAGAAATCTGCAGATTTTCCAGGCAATGTGTTGCGTAATGCAATTGATGAATGGCTAGAAAGACGTAAGGACTGTGTGCATGCTAATGGTGACCATTTTGAATAAATACTTGTGATTTTGGTTCATTATTTATCCATGTAACTCATGTTATTAAAGTATTAAAATATCTCTAACCATTTTGTGTCAATGTGCTGAAAACTTTGGAACAGTATTTATGGTAAGACAAGGTAGTTTCAAAACATAAATAAATAGATTGTTGATGCTACATAATCAATTTACTCTGGTTAGCTGTTCCTTTTAGCCAGCCACTTACCTATTAACGCATGTGTGGTCCCGTGTTTAAAATAGCTTATTTTGGTACAAAAAGAATAAATAAGGAGAACTTTACTATTAATATGCAAATGACGAATTGCAAAGTTGATTGCTTTCCATATACTCCGAGGAGGGCCTTTATCCGTATCGGCCTGTAGATACTTATTTCCTTTCTGAAATATTGTTAATCTTAATAAATATGACATTTTCGAAAAAGTTTCTCTTAAAGCAGGGTATAAATCTACATGTATAATCGGGTTTTATCTAAGGCTTGATACACCCACTGAGAACAGAACCCACGAACACGCACATACAGAAAGCACGAACGTTAGCCATCTAACTATGAAGGGATGAACAACAATTCCCCAATAAACAATGAAGTAAATAAATAAATAAATAAATAAATAAATAGAGAAACGACAGACTATAAAATGGTACTACTTATACATTTTTTAATTTCACATAATTTATTTCGAGACTTTCAAGACGAGACGAGCTCGGTACTTGGCCCTCAAAACACAGATCGAAATCGAGACAAGCATCTATTGGTCAAGACGAGGTAGAGATCAAAACAATGATTTTCCACTCGAGACGAGACCGAGACTGTTCCCATCTCATCTCGGTACCATACCTACGTCTAACTCCATGTTTTCTTATTAAAATAATACACACTACAGTAATTATGGTGTGTATTGTAGAAGAGAGCAAAGGTTATTTGTTTCCTTTCTCGCTCTAAAAATGGAGGATTTTCATCACTTTACCGTTTACTAATTTTAATACTAGCCAAAGACTAGTTCATAAGCTTCTAAAAGTATAAAAATGATTTGTTTCTTGAAAAGCAGGATTTCTGAATTTATCTTATGAAAGTAACCCTGAAACATAGTTATAAGATTTGGGTGAAAGTGATCCCTTCCCCTGTGAATTTGATCCCTTGACCTTGAGTGATGCCAGTCAAAATCAATAGATTATTTTTTTTTAACTTTGCCTTATTGCGAAGCTCAAGAAATAGAACACGCAATGTATTATTGAAATCGGAGATTTTTAAAGGAAAGTTTTATTTAATGGTTTCGTAAGATATGGTGAATCCAGTATTTTCTGTCTGATTAATTTCAACTCCAAACATTCGGAGTAAGTCAATAATTTCATTAAGTTTCACAAAACACTCATTAAGTTTCGGTGAAATTGTAGAAACTTTTCCTGAACGTTGCGAGGGAAGAAGCAGCAAAATAAACACTCTCGTTATTTAGCGATTCTAATCTCAAGCAGTGAGGATGAACAGAAAGCATTGATTTAAATATGAACACATTTAAACAAAATCGAATTTTGACGAATTAATTTGGGTATATTTTCTTAAATATCATTTAGATACGAAACTTGGAAGTTCAGGAGAACATACTCTGTCTACCCGCATTTGTTTGACCGATTTCAATTGAAAGCAATAGAAATAATTGCAAAGTGTTAAAGAAAATACACGCTATTTTGTGTGAAAACAGAACGTTTTTTTTTTTAAGAACGTCGTACTGGCAAATTATTTTGTTATCACATTTTGTAATTATCTACTGATATGCAGAACGGGATGGAGCTTACCACTTACGCTAGACAAATTTTATTATCAAGCAACAAGTTTAATTTGCAAGATTGGGAAAATAAAGATAGTCTATATTAAGAACATTAAAATCAATTAAATTCTAAGAGAGTTATCATGGAACAGACAGACACACAAATGCTGGTTAAATTTAATGGTATAATTTTCAATGAAGAAACAATTTTCACCGATAACTTTAATCAAAATTATTCATTTTGATTCGACATGGTGTGTATTTTCTTTGAGGCTTTTCCATGATCCCCCAGTGACTGAAGAAAAATCAGTCATCAATGAGGGGTAAATTTTCCGCAAAATGACTGATCAATCAGTGCCTCCCGCATGATTAAAAATATGGTTCACGATACATTCGTGAATATATATATATATATATATATATATATATATATATATATATATATATATATATATATATATATATATATATAGAGAGAGAGAGAGAGAGAGAGAGAGAGAGAGAGAGAGAGACCTATTTGATATTAGTGCAATATAGCTTGTATATACTATCTAAGGTTTTTCGATCATTGCTAATGCTTAGGTTTAAAATCAGTGAAGGGTAAAAGTGATGTAACGTCCCTTCCGTTTGTTCTATGTTGTGTGTGTGTGTTGCGTCCTTATGCAATATGCATGTTACTAAGGACAGAGTATTGTGTATGTTTTATTTCAGGCTTCCCAATGGGATAACATCAGTGAGGAGAAATTCACACTAACATTAAAAATCATGTTTCAGGGTATATTATATTAAAGAAATAAATTAACGAAATAGGGCATACGATTTCCTGGAGGCTTAAGAATTACTTGTGTTTGTTAGGACTGTAATTAGCGAAGGGTAAAGTGATGAAAATTTCTAAGTTAAAAAATGAAAAGGTAAAAACGGAAAATATCTACACTCTCTTCTACAATGGACAAAATCACTAGTTCCAACTTCTAAAAGTTCCTTTTTTTAACGGATTGCATACAGATATTATATACACTAAAATCTGCTTAATATGAAACTACACACATTTCGTTAATTAAGATTATCATTAGTCTCTTGTCCGTTAACGAAAATAACCTCATTTTTGTACATACAGGGCCAATCTTAGGAGACATGGGGCCCGATTGGGAAGAAAAGTTTGGCCCCAGGATATCAGCCAACTTGCACCAAGGTTTATAGGTTATATAGGACTATAAAGTACATTTTCTGAAAAGAGATTGCCCTTTACGCGGGACAGGCAAATGAGAAGACCCACAGGCGGTATGAAGGTAATACTTTAAATTTACTCGACTTTGGCACGAACATGGTAATGTAGACACTATTTAGCGTTTTGATCCCCTTTACCTCGCAGTTCATTGCCACAACTGTAAGGTCGTCCGCATATTGACCAGAGGACAGGACAGCCGAGCCGAGATACAATAATGGGATCAATACAACAGAGGCTCGTACCGCATATCCACTCGAGCATATTAGACAAAGATGTCTCCAGGTGTGACTAAGACACATAATCAAGGCACCGAGATCTCTCTCTCCGCATCCTCTCCTAACTCCTTCTCCTTAGACTTGATTGTCCTGCCTCTGGTCAATATACAGCCGGTCGTATACAGAGGCTTGAGATAATGTTAGGTGGATAACTTTAGTTCACCTAACATTCTTGATACTTTATTTCTTCAACATATATTTATCTAAATAAACAACTGGAGGTTTCAGGTTGGATGAAGCTGGTCGCACAGATGAACCCTATGGCCATTCCATAGCTACGGGCTTCTCCTCTGGTCGCCTAAAATTCTGGGGCACACTGAACGAGATGAAGAAGGCAAATACATTCCACTCTTACCGGGGACCGATGCCGGTCCGTACAGACTATGCAACCGCTGTTGTAAGAAAAAATCTAACTTGAGGTGTGGCAACTCACCTTAAAATAATTATAGAATGCTTATGATGGTAGTAATGATATGAAGTAAACCAGAGGGTAACATAATTTTTCCAAACCGCTAAGCTTATTAAGGAGAACCTGCCATCATTCATCAATGCAGAAAATTAGTCACTCAACAACATATTAATTCAGTAAAAGGTAAGTATATATATATATATATATATATATATATATATATATATATATATATATATATATATGTGTGTGTGTGTGTGTGTGTGTGTGTTTATGGATGCAACTTTTATTCAATTCCCCTGACTCTACTCATGGTAGAAGCACGAAACCTGAGTTTCCGAAAACACGTCCCGGCGTGGTGTATTGACTTAACAGAAGCATAAAGGTTAAAAGTTTGAGCTGTTACGAGAGCTCTTGTGAAGAATCTTCTCTTGGAGCTTCGATAGCTCTGTGAACATATAAAGGGAAAGAAGCCTAAAAAGAATTTTCCACTTGATCAGCAAGGAGAGGAAATTTAATTTTATGGTTCAGAGAATATCAGATCACCTGAGACGTGCATCTTCCTCATGATTTTTTTCTATGTATTTTTGTTCTTCCCTAAACAATTTGATATTAGCTTCTGTTCTTTTTTTCTCCTTCCCGACTTTCACACAGCACTGCAAAATATGGAATAGTTCTAGTTATAAAATGAGCATTTACATAATAAAGAAATCCTTGAAGATGTAGGTCATGTAGGCGTTAATTCTGAAACTATTTTTGATTTGAATTTATAGCAAAAAAAAAAGTACGATGCGCAAGCTTCTCCAATATTGAAAAAGAAATGAACATACCACAAATATTAAAGTCTTGTATTTCTTTTATCCTGGTTATGTGGAGCACTACAGATTAAAGATTTGTGTCCATATTTACTTCTTTAAAAATGTTGGTAATATACTATAATAAACATAGACGTTTCAAAAAACAGGCAGTGTTATGGTTCAATTAATTTGTCAATACTAACAGGATTTGTGCATCATAATGTGTCAGAAATTATATAATAATAATAATAATAATAATAATAATAATAATAATAATAATAATAATAATAATAATAATAATAATAATAATAATAATAATAGGGTAGCTTCGGTGGAATAGGGCCACCGGATGAATAGGGCCACTCGTTACGTTATTCACCTTACTTGTTTATAGAACAGAAGCAGCGAAGCGAATGCCACGCCGTGTCTTCACTGTGAGTCTCTACAAGTTCATTGTGCAGTTAGATTGAGTGAATACTGGACGCTGATTGTATTACAGAGCAACTTTCATCATCAATTGAATGCAAGTGTTAAGAAAAATAGCGTATTTTTAATACTTCTGTCCTGTATTATTTCTTGTTACGTTATGTAGTTTTGTTGGAAGTGCAGAAGTTTGATTTTCTTATCTTCAACAAGGTTCACTCAAGTTGTTATGACTAGGATGATAATCGTGGAAGAACCTAAGCAGGGTTGCCAACCCATTTTTCTATATATTATCAATTAGGGTGAATAGGACCATATCTAGTTAGGGTGAACAGGGCCATACTTTTTGATTAGGGAGCTGTGATGGCTCAGTGGCAGAACGTTCACCTCCAGTGTGTGGGGTCCCTGGTTGAATCCCAGCTCGCGCCAAGTGGTAGACAAACACCGTGTAGATGGGTTTTATCGGGATTTTCCCCTTTACTCCCACTTTTTTCATTCCAACATTTAATTCATTCGCATCATCCCCGTCTCCTTTAGCCTACCCTGCATAACCTTGGAAAGTAAAACTCGAAGATTTTTTTTCCCACTTTAATTTTGTACGAATGCATGCGTCAACCACACCCCACCCATTCATCCTATCTATCGTCTTATACATAGTGGTGATATAAGAATTCGATATTTTTTGTCTCTCTTTCTTATTTCAGATGGGAAATTATGAGCGTTAAACACAGATGACGTACAAGAAGCAGTATTTTTTTTTTTGTCCTGTTGCACAATTGAAATATCTAATAAGGAAGCAAAAATTAACGCTAACAACTCAAGGTCTGCAGAGTAAAAAACGTCAAATATAAATATATGACTTTATAAGCACGTAAATCTACCGTTTACACCTTCTATTATTCTAAAATATTATGTATACGAATTCTACTCTATGTTTTAGTACGACTTTACAATTGTGTGTGCTTTCAATCCACTTTATACATGTGGCCCTATTCACCTTACGAACGGCCCTATTCACCCAGATATGTTAGGATGAATAGGGCCATTCGAGGCAAGTATATATATACATTTTTATAGTATTATACAATTTTTGAAGAAAATGATTTTTTGTGAACTTTATAGTAGGGATATGGTATATTATAAATCTGTAAAAAGTTCTTTAATAAAGCACTAATTGTAGCAGTACAAGGTAATTTTCTTGAAAGTGGCCCTATTCACCCCAATCTACTATAATAATAATAATAATAATAATGTAGCTTCGAATCTCGTTGTGAAACAACCTTATACTTCCAAACTTTGCCAATCCAATAATCCGGTTGCAATAGTAGGATAAGATTAGATATGACTCTGTTCTTCGGATTCATATATATCTACCATAAACATTACATGTTTACCACCTCCTGTTACCATTTCCACTCTATGGAAACCAAGTCTGGAACCAAAAGTGATAGTAAATTTCTACCGCTCTCTTTTGTAATAAAGAAATGGTGCCGGTGATAGAGCCTGTTCTTGCAGTACTAAATTTAGATAAAACCTGCTTTTCTCTGTCACTTACCGTTTTGTGATTATTCCACGAATTCCGCTTTGAATAGAGGAACAAAGATGGAGACGAAACGTATCCTTGAGACGCTGAATCCATATCAGAAATCTATTTCTCTGTATCTGTTACCGTTTTTAGACTTCCAAACTATGCTATGTATAATTGTCGGAACTCTTCTAGAACGGCTTTGTCCGTCTCTCGACAGATATGATACCAAAAACGGTAATATATATCGAGAAGCAGAGTCTTGGAATCGATTTCGCCTCCCAAAGATAGGTACTATCTCATTCGTTAACCTTCTTTATTCAAACCAAAAGTTGTAGATATTACCAACTTTTGAACGTTCACCACCATAAAACAAAGCAGTAACAAATAGCTAAATTTATTTTTAATCGATTCAGTGTGTCAAGGAAACATTGAACAGCGAGTTAGGCTATAAAATAGTAAATTTAAGTTCTACAAATGTATTCGATTGATACACATTCAACGGTAAATTCACACATTCTCACTCTGGGGAATATGAATATTTCGCGGTGAGATTTTTCTTTCGGGTTCTTGCTTTCAAAGTTTCAAATTAACATATTTTAACCTTTTTAAGATTTTTGAAACTTTTGTTACCATGGGGTAGTATAGTCTTTGACCGCTTGTTTAGATTCTAAAACAGGTCTTTAGACCGTTTTGTTTTATTATTCAAGTCAAGTATAGACCAAAGAACACCAAAGATGCGCTTTTTAACCGGATTTCTATTTTTTAAAGGCAAGTTTCAAAACTTTTTCACACCTTTTGTTTTCACGATATCAAATTGGAACTTTGTATACGGATTTCACATGTCTTCGGATATTTCTAAAATTTTTCTGAGATCCCTGCGTGAAACCGGTTTCGGGCGCGAGGAGCACAAGTGTTCCGAGGGGGTGATTTTTTCAGAAAAATTGCCGGTTGGTCCCGAGTTTTCCGGTTCAGGTATATATATATATACAGAGAGAGAGAGAGAGAGAGACTAAATACAGATTTTCAATAATTTTTCCGTACTTCGTTTCCAAGATACATTATCCACATAACAATGTGTTTTTAGAAAAAGAATCAGATCCCTACGTCAACTCGGGCCTAGGCCAAAGAGGCAAAAGATTTGGTTAAATTAAAAAAAAAAAAAAATATGGGTTTATCCATAATTTTTCTGTCCAGGTGTGTGATAAGGACATGTAAATAATACTGTTGGAAAGGGCTTATTATGCTGATTAAAATGGCGTTTGAACCATGACTCTAGGTGAAATAGGAATGACGCAGTACATTTTTGAATTATTTTTATGTATATGTATATGCATATATGAAAAAATGGGTCATCTTTAGACACTCAAAAATTTCTCCCGTCCTCACTTTTCAAGATACAAGAACGAAATTTTGCACACATATTATATATAGCAACGTATTTTTAAAAATTCAGATCACTACGTGAACCCAGGCCCGGGCTAGAGGGGCACAAAAATTTCGATTTTTTTTTTCGAAAATCTCCTGTTTTTTTTTTTTAATATTTTTTCTGGTGTATAATACGAACAAGACAGTGGTCCTGTTGGAAAGTATGATCTATCCTGTAAAAATGAGCTATGAACGATAAATCCTACGAGAAATAGTATGGAAGCAATAAGTTTTTGAAGGAAAGTCTAAAATTTACCTCAAAAAGTGGAAATCCAAAATGGGTAAAATTAGTTTCCATATTGTTTTCTTCTACGAGCTTTTTTTTTTTAAAAAAAAATATGCATATTCAATAAACTAAAGGATATATCCTAGAATTTGTGTGTTGTAAAACTAACTTTCGAAACTACTTAAATGTTGTTTCTCGTCCGTTCGATACATGCATAAATAAATTCTTCTTGAGATATGCGTATAAGTGAACTGTTGGTAATTTCAATGACTAATTATTAATCACAATTTCACAGTTGATGACACTTTTCTAGCTTACAAACCTGGATGCCGACACTCATTGAATGATCCAATAATACCAACCATGCACAATGGCTGTATTATTTCACTCTCAAAAATTTGCACAGAAGATCTGCATCATACACTCTAAAATACTGTCATTATGTTATGTTTTATTTTAGTATGAAATGACATGTTCAAATTGCGTGTCTATTTTACTCTTACATACAGAAGTAGATATAAATACTAGGCGAAATATATTTAGTTTGTAGTGGAAGAATACGTATGTGGAAAATATTTGAGAGGCATATTTGAGTCCCCTTGTTTTAAATGATACAAAACCCACAAATTTGAATCCCTTCCCCCCCTCAGGATATGCATTTCGATTAAAGTGTAATGGCAAAAACTAACTGCGTTTCAAACTATCATCTTCAACGGTACAGACCCTCTTATGTATGTGTGTGTGATGAAGGAGACAACGTCGATTTGAATGTAGAGGAAAAAATAGATGTTGCTCATTTCCCTCCTTAGAAGCATTTTTTTTTAAAACGCTGGACACGTTTCCGATTTCTTTTCAATGAGAAGTTTATGTAACGATTTTCATCTCCCTAACTTAGGAGACTGCCGAAATACTGATTTTTTTTTTTTTGGGAAAGACATAAATACCTTGAATCCTTCTCTGTTTCCTTAGCATATGCAGTTCAATTAAAGTATTGTGTTGAAATTCCAGGTTAATTTAAGTGCAAATTATTTAAAAAAAATCATATTCAACTGTTAAACGTTGTGGATTTGTACAGTGGACAAACATACAAACAACAAACGTACATTTTGTTTATATATATATATATATATATATATATATATATATATATATATATATATATATATATATATTACAGAATTGTAAAATATGGGGATTTGTATTATGATTTATTTCTCTGTCTGTCAAGATTATGTAAAAGTAGAAATATCGGTTTATAATAATAAAGAACATCTTTCACAAAGATAAATTATAGACTAAGATAAGGGTGTAGGTAACAGTGCACGCAGTCATCATGAGCGCATTATGCTACCCTTTCTTCAACGAACTGTAACACAGCCTTTGCGTGTTGTAGAAACGAGCTCACATATTGACAGCGGTTTGCTCGTGGGCTCTTTTGTGAGCACCTAATCGATTAAAATAAAGGAGAATGCATTTCCATTGTAGCTGATTCTAACAACATTCTCTAACTATTTACAACATACCTCACAGCTGCCAAACAAAGGGAACAATGTGAGGAACCTAAGGTAGGGAGGAGAGTCCGGTCGGAATCCCTCTCTCCACCACTGAATGTGTTTCACTGAAGACTTTATGTTCTGCATCACATGCAAAAAATTATATATATGGAAAGTATGTGCATGTGTGTGTGTGTGTGTGTGTGTGATAGAATGATGACCAAAGCAAGTTTTCACATACTTCGTTCAAACTAAGCTCTTTCCAGAGCGCATGGAAAGAACGTGCCACAAATGCCAACGAAAGCTTCCAATTAGTCTTCTACATCGTTTCGTCAATGAGTCAAGGAACATCAAAACACGCACTTATTTTTTTGTTTCCTACGTATTCGAAATCGCGAATCGGACTCGTAAATCGAAGTCAACCTGTTTCTGGGATGTCGATAGAGAGAATTATCATTTATTCAAATGTGAAAAGTTTCGGGCCGTTGTTTTATTTTGACCACTTTTAGTGGTTAGACTTTAGTTTATTCATTTCCAAACTATATTATAAGTGATTATGGGAAATCTTTTAGATTTATTCTCGCCGGTTGGCACGCAGGTCGTCTGTCAACGGAAAAAAATAGTCAGAAATAGCGAGAAACTGCTTTCTTTTTTTATACGGATTCAGCGTTTCAATAATACAGGCTCCATATCTGTAATTATAATTCAATTAATGGTACAATTTGAAATAACATGTTACATACTTCTAGTTTTAATATTGAATCCAAATATAAAACATATACTAGTGTCATGTGTATACAACGTGAAACAGTTTGGTTAGAATACTAAAAATAATTGAATGGTATGTAACCAACGTGAGTTTGAGAGCAGTTGTGTTGCATACCAGCACGGAGCAACTCATTTACAATAATTCCCTATGAGAATAAATGGGGTGCCATAATCTGCTATCAACTGGATGGACCACTTCCAACAACGACCTCGATTCCTAAGTTTCGGTCCTCTACTCTGTTTTCTATTACTTTTCTAGACACTACAATCTCTTACGATCAAGAACTACACCATTTACTACTATAACTAAACCCTTTACACACAATAATTATACTATTGTTATATGATGAGAGATGTGGTATATTTTCATTGTGTTCAAACAACTTTGGTCTCGATTCCTCGATCCTGTCACTTAAAGGCAAACAAGTATGAATCTTCTTTATGCCAATCCCCGAAAGAGTTTATTCAACCTGTATCACTTAAATTCTTTAATTTTCAATGGAACGTCATATGCTATGGAACTAATATAATTTTCTTACTATGATATTGCTCTACATATGATTTTGGTTTACAGTTTTGTTGTCCTTTTGGACATCGATGCGTGGCCACATCAAGTTTAGATCCTTTAACATTCGAAGTTAGAAATTATTGGAACTCCCGAGCTTCCAGAAAGTATCAAAAGTGTATTCCTCTCACTCTTTTCCTTCCATAATTATTAATTGGCTAAGATATCAGAATAAAGATTTTGCTACCTATATATCCATATCTGAAACACCTACCTATCACTACAAGAAATGCAAACAAAAATAAGGTATTTCCAAAGAAAGGTAAAATTATTTACCATATACATTTTTAAAATCTATTTTGAAGAGTTGACTAAAAACATTGATAGCGAAGATAATAACAATAATGAATATGGAGCATGCCCGCGTATCTCGTAGCTTTAAGTTAGGTACACGTTTGACTATAAAACTATTAGGTGGGAATACGGCGTATATTCTCATATACCATCCATTACATCTCTGTTAAGTGTATTCTCTTTTGTGCCCTTCTATTTTTGTATGGTATTTCTTTTAAAGTCTGGTAAGCAGTTCTTAAACGACAGGTCTACTTGTTTAAATGGCATGAAATATATATATATATATATATATATTGCCTATAAATATTCTTTTACTAAATCCTCTCGCTTTGCAGTTAAGTAGCAAAACAGAAGTAGTTTTTCGGTTAGAACACCAAAAAATGAAGAAACGAACTAGATCTAAGTAGCATTGAACTACAATATAAGAATTGAAAGAAACATTTGTATGGAATTAAATTATTGTGTTTTTGTCGTAAAAAAAAAATGAAGGTTCACTTCATACACTACGAAATTTGAGTTTTTCATTCCTTCATGCTATTGCGGATTCATCACTTAAAAAGCTTCAAATGGACACACTCAAATTAAGTTATGAGCTTAGACAAACTGTAGAATGGCGGCAAAGTTATTACTTTCTAATATACCCACAAACACACACACATACAAACATATATATATATATATATATATATATATATATATATATATATATATATATATTCAAAAGTACTGATGCCATTGAAAAAAAGACTATTTTAGATTAAAAGCTACCTATTTCCAACAATTTTCCTCTCTTTCAAGGAGTTTGATACATTTGAATATATATATATATATATATATATATATATATATATATATATATATATATATATATATATATATATATATCCTATTTGCTGACGAAATGCAATGTCAGTGATTCTCCCTTACTGAGTTTCGATGCATTTGTACGTCACATAAAATTATTGGTAACCATGACGCAGATGTCTACCTCGATGTCTTCAATCACACATATGATTTCTGCTTTTACTTCCAAACGAGTGCATGATTTGTTGGCGGGTCCCTGTTAACCCACAAACAATTATTAGAAGAAATCATAAGGTGTAAGATCTCATAACCTAGCCGGACATTCCTGGTCACCATACAAAGAAATGCACATTACTAAAATTTTTCATGGGGTAAGGCAAGGGTCTCATTCGAAGTGCGGCAAGTTGCTCCATCCAACTGAAACTAGAGATTATTAATATTTATACTTTCTAGGGTAGGGCACAACCGGTTGGATACCATGTTATGGTAATATTCTCTATTTACTGTAACTAAAGTCCCCTCATCATCATCAAAGGAAAACCGTCCAAACGCTTCACCTGCTCAAACGTCACGCTACACAATCGTTCCCAGCGGATATATTTCAAACTCCTAGATTGATCGAAGTTATGCATTCCCCTATACCATGCTATTCTGTTTATTGGAAAATCCATTTAAATGAAAGTGGGCCTCGTCATTGAAACTTTTTTTTTGGCAATATCTTCATCCTCTGCCAGTCTCTTCATATCCAAATCAACAAATTGCCTTCACATTCATGATCAACAGGTTTTAGACATTGGGTAAGTTTGATTTTATATACATGCATATGAATTTATTCGAAATTTGGTGTAACGAAGTCATCGGAATTTTGAACTGCTGCGAACGTCAGCGAATCAATTTTCAAGGATCCATAATGACATTCTTGTACAACAACGATGTGTTGTTCCGTCCGTTGAGAATGATTCCGTCTAAATGACTTCATTGTTAACACCGAAACAGTTGTTTGAAACCTCAACTTTACTCTGCGAACTATAAACTCGTCTGGTGCTTCGTTCCTTCCGAAAATCGCACGAAGTTTTCGAACTGCCTGTGTTGCTTTCGCCACTTTGATAAATGTCTTCACAATGAATAGAACATGTTGCTCAGTCATAAACTGCTTCGTGACAAAGAGCCAAAACAAACGAGTCGAAACATTTTAAGTTGCGTTAATATGAGCGATAACAGACATCAATAATGGCAAGAATAGATCTGTCACCTTCCTTCGAAACAATAATAATAATAATAATAATAATAATAATAATAATAATAATAATAATAATAATAATAATAATAATAATGCACTCTATTCAACTTTGGCATCCAATATGGAACACCCTCAATAAAATCTGTGCATATACTCAAATATATACTTGTCATTATTGTTTGTCTACGCTGTTTTTCAGTGTTTGTGACATACCAAAATATTTTATTATTGTTATTAACCTTCTTTGCTGCCAAATGTGCTATACAAATTAAATTTGTTTAGCAATTTTCTACGGAAAAAGCAAAGATCTAAAAAAGAAGAAAAAGAAAACAAGAATAGAAAACAAAAAAATGCGTTTTACGATAAACGACATTCCTAAAGAGAAAACTACATTGATGTTACTTTGGTAACTGAATCATTTCTTTGAACAAGAAAATATGTTCTACTTTTGATTAAAATAAATGCGTCTGTTAATACTTGCCATACAAATTAGAGATCATTGATTCTTGTTTATGTTTATTATTTTACAATTATTCTAACTTTGTTTCTTGCATTGAACAATATTACACTTTCTTCTTCTTCTTCTTCTTCTTCTTCTTCTTCTTCTTCTTATTATTATTATTATTATTATTATTATTATTATTATTATTATTATTATTATTATTATTATTATTATTATTATTGGTTAAGTGGTACTAAACGATCAAATCAAAACAAGTCTAAATTTTTGAAACCACGTATTAACATAAGTAATATGCTAGTCAGATCATGCGGTCAGAAACTTCATGAACAACCGTAAGGAAACCGCTGATTGATTTCATGCCTAATGATTTGCTAATGGGATAACGAAGCTAGACAACATATTGTATTTCTGTTTAAATAATAATAGAAAATCTTGCTGTTTTCAAATTCATATTTTATCTATGCATTTAGAAATAGATTTAACTTATCTGCCTATAGAACGGCTTGTTTTCTTTCTTGAGTGGCGACTAGAAATGTGTAAAATATTTCCATGTGATACAGAGAATAAAGTTATACAGTTTTGTGCCCTTGAAATTTCCCAGGAGAAATTACTGATGACGTTCTCGCGGCAGAGGAGCTGTAACTCAACTTCAAAAGCATGAGGGAAAGAGTAAAAAACTCTGAAAATACTGTTTCTTTTAAAATATAATTTAAATAGCGGGATGGGTATTAAGAGGAAACGATCTACCATGTAAATGTAAGCATGTTTTAAATGATTTACTACGTGGAATGTCACCACTCTCAAATGATCTAGTGAAATAAGAAAGATTTCTAATCTGAATTAAGAACAATTGGTTCTATTGGGATCAATATAATGATTGCAAAATATTAATTGATTTTAGAAAACTTTTCTACATGTTAAAACGTAAAGATTTAGAATATTTCAATGTTAATTTTGAATAGACCCAATATTTGATTTTACAAAGGCGTACAAATTTTATACTTGATTCCGCATTGATAGTTAAGGTTACAACATTATGAGCGTGTTACGAGATATTTATAAAACATTTTTCATGCGTATCACTGATTTTCGTCGTCGATCTGATTTGTTAAAATTATAAATTAATGCCTGACGTTTACTTCATGGTAAAAGAAAAGGAAAATAAAATTAACAAAATCGAGAATTGTAGGAATAGTAACTAAAAATGCAGTACCATCTTCAAAAATTCCTGTTTGAATGTCTTCATAGTTGAAATCAATAAAACTCTACAAGATGAGTTCTATTTTCTAATACAGCAGAGCTATTAGCTGATGCATCATTGTGCAATATTCCTTTACATCATTCAATTATATTCTGATTAGAAATTTTTTATCATGGATTTTTTCTAAAGTTAAGTTACTTGAATTTTCTGTCCGTCTCGTTCTTAAGAATGATACAATACAGCAGTCCTTGATATATTGTCACACGACCATGACGTGCCAACAATCGAAAAGTGCCTGATCAATGACAGAGACATGCGTGTCTAACGAATTGTTTACATACTGTTGTATGTACTGACAAGTAAACCTTACGTTTGGGTGAATCGAGTTGCTGACTGAGACACATATGAAAAAGTAGTACTAAATGTGGTCAGTATTTCAGTGAAGTTTTAGGTGCGAAGCTCCAGGGGTTTAGGAGATACAGCTACCAGAACATCACATGAAAGTACAGAATAGTCTTCATACAGTTGGAGGTAAAAGCTCTGTAAGACCTCTTGTAACGACTAAAGATGAATAACAAATATATGGGTACATATTAGGACTAGGGGCAAGTCATATAGTAAGGGTATACCTGACGGAGGCCATCTTGAAATCCGCCATTTTGAATTAAGGTTAAGTTTATAAAATAGGAATAGGGTCATGTGATACATGATTTAAGGCGCAGATTTAATCAGAAGAACAATGGTGACGTTAATTTTGATTTACGCGCAATTGGTAAAAAGTTACAGGGAAATTAAATATTGTTGCTGCATATGTATTAGTCCTTTACCCCACCTTGTAAATTTTGTGTTAATGATAATAATTAAATAAAAAGCAGATGGATAAATATTAGGTCTATGGTAAGAGTTGCCTTGATGGCAGCCATGTTCAAATCCGCCATTTTGAATCAGACAAAAGTTTTAAACAAAACGCATAACAGTGACACCTTATTAATAGCAAATTTTACCATAACTCCAACGATATAACCATTTTTGCTTCATCATTAACCAGCACAAAATTAAATGGATCGCTCCTTACGACTACTGCTTTGACGGAATTGTTAAAGACAAATGTGTTAAGTGTAACTGGATTGCCTTTGTCAGGTGTGCTCACTGTGAGCAGAGCATTTATGCAAGTCATGCACTCTTTTCTGAACTACATATTGATTGTACTAATTGAGGACTTTTCTGGAAGAAAGACCCAAGTTCAATTATGACTCAATTCCACTTTGGTCATTTTTCCTTAAATTAGCAACTTGTTTATGCGATAACAAGTGCTGGTTAATGATAAAGCAAAAATGGTTATACCGTTGGATTTATGGTAAAAATTGCTATTAATAAGGTGTCACTGTTATGCGTTTTGTTTAAAACTTTTGTCTGATTCAAAATGGCGGATTTGAACATGGTCGCCATCAAGGCAACTCTTACCATAGACCTAATATTTATCCATCTCCTTTTTATTTAATTATTATCATTAACACAAAATTTACAAGGTGGGGTAAAGGACTAATACATATGCAGCAACAATAGTTAATTTTCCTGTAACTTTTTACCAATTGCGCGTAAATCAAAATTAACGTCACCATTGTTCTTCTGATTAAATTTGCGCCTTAAATCATGTATCACATGACCCTATTCCTATTTTAAAAACTTAACCTTAATTCAAAATGGCGGATTTCAAGATGGCCGCCGTCAGGTATACCCTTACTATATGACTTCCCTCTAGTCCTAATATGAACCCATATATTTGTTATTCATCTTTTGTCGTTACAAGAGGTCTTACAGAGTTTTTACCTCCAACTGTATGAAGACTATTCTGTACTTCCATGTGATGTTCTGGTAGCTGTATCTCCTAAACCCCTGGAGCTTCGCACCTAAAACTTCACTGAAATACTGACCACATTTAGTACTACTTTTTCATATGTGTCTCAGTCAGCAACTCGATTCACCCAAACGTAAGGTTTACTTGTGAGTAGTAAAGACAATAGTATGTTGTTCGATCTTCACTAAGTTTTGAACGCAAATGAGAATTGACTGCAATATTTTACTTCTATTATAATTTAGTTTCCTTATCACATGCAAAACTCACTTTGAAACAGTTTTTTCGTCACACACCTTTGAATTCCGTATGAGTTTAATTGCGTGCAGCTTCCTTTTAGAAAAGTATTTGCCTTCACAAAAGGAAAGAAAACATCAAAAATGTTTTCTTTTAAATTTCCTAATGCTCAGCTATCTAGTTGTTATAAATCTGTTATTATAAATCTGATATATATCGGGTGTTCCATAACAGAGTGCTGTTCTTTAGGTCAAAATAAAGCAAAAATCCTACCTAATGGCACACTCTCCAGAACCTCCTTCAACCGCTATATGGAATCAACAGTTTCACTATACGGCCACGTCGCAGATTAACTTGGAAACATTTAGTATTGCTCTACAAATCGATCAAACAGTTACATCGATTGTTATGCTGATAAGTGGTACGAGTGTCAACGTATATCAACTCTAACTTCCATCTGGAAAGAATTCATGTAACTATTTGATGGATTGGTAGATTTTCCTTGTGATTCTTTATCTGTGACGTTTCCACATAGTGCAATTGGCGTCCCCAGACAAGAACCCAAAAGGTATACAATTATATATATTTTTCGCTTTATTTTGACTTATAGAATAGTCCTCTTTAGTCCGTGTGCGTCATTGTTAGAACATCTAAAATATATATGTTTATTATTTGTTTTTTGTTTCAAATTACATATGGAAAGTAACAAGCGAGCAAGTATTAATAGTTGTTGATTTAGAGTGCCGGGATATCCCATGATTCTTCTTCCTGATTTGTTGAGTTCAGTGATTTATCTACACCCCCTAACATCCTCCAGCATCCCCTAAAATTTTCGCACACCCCCGGAAATAAATTCCTTACACCCCTCCAACTACGGGGTGAAATATTAAAAATATTCATTCTCGTTCTGTCTAAAGCCCTCCAGGAATTTGTAGAAAGTATTTTAAATGATTTTTTCTTTAGGCAGAACGGGAATTCGCGTTCTGCTTAATCTTCTGAGACGGAGAATTCTATGCGAGGATGAAATTTTGAGGGAAATGCAGCACCGAAAAGCTTGATTGATAGCGTGTTCGTATGCAGATCGGAACTCATGTATAAAATGGTTGTAGTAACGAGGATGGGAACTAAGTCCAAGCGGTCAAAATGCAAGGAAAATTCTGACGAGGACAAAATCACAGGAGTATATATTGGATGTACTAGTCCACACTTTACATGATTGTTTTTCCCTTCAATTGTCATATAGTCTAAAATGTTATCTGTATGTTTTTTTTTCAAATGAAATAACTTTTTCTTTCTTTAAAATGCTGAAAACAAATTAAAATGTAAACATGTTATAATAATAGGGCAGATAAGCATTAGCTTTAATTACTTTCACATATACCCATTTGAAAAGTTCTGGTATTCCTATTTATTATACCTTTAATACATTTGAAATACGTTTAGCATATTACAGTAAGACAATTTATTTTAATTACGTAATATGCTAAAGCTGCTGCATTGATGCTATTTGATTTTATAATAGTCGTTCTTGTGTGGTAGCATATAGCAGTCTGTTATTTTGATTAATGTATAAATATTTATTTTAATTCTCAAATACTGATCAAGTTTTTTTTTTTTTTTTTTTTAAGCAAAGATCAAAATGTGAAGTATATACAGTACTTACTATAACAGTCTTACGTCTTTTATTGAATTTTCTGCATTAAAAAATATGTCTGTAAAGTGAAGAATTTCAGATAACATTTTAGATGCATAATAGTCGAAGAAAAAATCATTCTTTTATTAATCTACGCCTATGATTCTGTCTCTTGAATTTAGTCCGTTTTGTCTGATTTTTCCTTGGGGTTTGTCCTCTTGAATTTTGTCCTGCATCCGTAATAATCTGATCGGTAATTCTAACGGAGGCTGTAAGAAGAATAACTATTTTTTCAAGTTTCATCATAAATTTCAAATGTTATTCTTCTTGTTCTTCTCTGATAAATGACAAGAATACAGTTCTTTATTAGCAGTGTTATTCACATATACTTTGGTAAAGATGAATGTGATTTTTGTAAAAAAAATAAAAAAAAGAAAGAAAAAAGAAAGAAAAAGAAAAAAGAAATCCGGGCAAATGGAAAATTGATTGACTCAGTTGCAAGAAAGGGTATCAGAACATTTGCGGACCAACCAGAAAAAAACAGTTTTTCGGGGACATTTGCGGTACACACTGTGGAACGTGCGCCAAAAGCATCCATTTCACACCACTTTAGTCTAAATTAGAATGAATATAATCATAAAGGAGGTGGGTATGGAGATGAAATAACCCAATAATATGTGATTCATTTTGATTGGCTGACTTTAGTAGGTTATGGATATGTAAGAGATCACGCAGGCCACCTAATGGAAACTATCACAGTAATCGAAACCTCTGACAAGAAACCATGTACTTTTCATCAGGGTTTTAAGGACAGACAGTATCGAAATTTCAAGATCGGAAACATAACTCGGAGGAAACGAATATTTTTCCGTTGATCTTCGGCCTCTTACCAGCAAGAGATAGTAAGACATATCAGGGATTTTTCAGTTTGGTTAAGGATAATATTAATGATTGGAATCCGAAATTAATCAAATTGGATTTCTGGCAAGCACCAATAACATCTTGAAGAACACTATTCCAGCAGGAAACGCACATTAGTGAGTGTGATTTTCATTTCAATCAGCGGAGGAAAGTTAAGGAATCGTGACTTATAAATGACTATAAATCAGTTCCAGAGGTGAGGCTCTGCCTCAGAATGTGTCCTGCCCTAGCATTATGTGTTAGTGTTATGTGTTTATCTCTAATGGACTAATTGAACTCTATTATAAATCATGCAAATAAATTACTAATTCATTGAACGTTAATTTTTTGACTTTGTCTCTTATACTTATTTCAAGCTTGATCTGACCGAAAATCCCTAAATATGCTCATAACAATGGACAGCTATGTGAAAAATGAGTGACTTGCCATAAATTACTCCGCAGCCAAGTTGCTCTTTGGCTAATTCCGTAATACTTTCTCGTAATTACAAATATCTCAATATGTTGAAAACGAAGAAAGAAGAATATTATATTTCAACTCTAACACTGGCAAATAGTTATTGGAAAACTGTTAATGAAACCTATAAAACAAAACAATATATATATATATATATATATATATATATATATATATATATATATATATATATATATATATATATATATATATATATATATAAGTTCCCTTTAAATGTCATCGACAGGCTTTTGACCAATCACAAATAATGATTTGTTTTTTATGATCTTTTTAGTCGACGATAGCTTAAAAAAGCTAATTAAAAAGACGATAATAATATACAACTTTAATTCAAGATTGCACCCCCCAGATTTTTTGAACACCCCAAGAAGTTCAAAATTCTGGATAAATCACTGGTCGAGTTGTTATATATATATATACATATATACAGGGTGTCTCAAAAGTCCCATGACATAGGGTAACTCTGTTATTATCAGAAATGAGATCTTGCAATCTTTGAGTTTTACGTCCCACGGTTATGCCGGTTAGGTTAAAGGAGACGGTGATGATGAGTAATGAATGAAATGGTGGAATGAAGAAAGTAGGAGAAAACATGAGAACCCCGAGAAAACCCACGCACCTGTTATTATCAGAGTTACAACAAAATGTAAAAGGAGAAACCGTCTCCAAATATGATGTTTTGAATATAACGCGAATGATTTTTTTTTTTTTTTTAAATCAGATTAGCCATTTGGGTTGTACACTCTTTATTCGCCTAATGTTAAATGAAGATTCAACGTTGCAATTTACTTGGATCCACAACATGAGTCAATGAAGTGACTGTCTTTTACACTAACTTGTCGATGGCCAGCCAGCATTTCAAACAAGCCCCCCATTCACTTGTGGGTCGTGGTAAACGGCAACGTTGAATTTGCATTTAACATTAGGCGCGTAAAGAGTGTACAGTCCAAAGGTCTTGCTCGATTTATTAAAAAAAATCCTTCACTTTAGATTGAAAACATCATATTTGGAGACTGTTTCCCCTCTTACATTTTGTTGTAACTCTGATAATAACAGAGTTACCTTATGTCAGGGGAATTTTGAGACACCGTGTATATGTATATTTGTAAGTCGACGCTGCTGGTGTAACACTGAGGAAATGTCCTGCTAATCGTGCAGATTTGGAGTTGTTACTTGTTGTTTGGTCGTGGCCTAGCGGAAGTGAACTTTCTCAGCTGGTTTGTTGTTGAATGAACATCTTGAAGGATAGAATGCAATTAAAATTATGAAACTTGATTTATCAATGGGAGAAAACCAGGAGAATAATTTCAAATAATGTTGTGGAAGAAAAATTTATAAAACTAATAATTCTAAGATATTTTCCTAGGGAACTCTTATTCTTACTTACATAGTTTGGAATATATTGTATCAAAGAAGAAACAATAAACTGTGGTAGACAGTAGAAAGAATCACGCACTTGAAGTTAAAATTTCGCCCTGTAGGTGTCAGCCGCTGGAGGATGTTTGCTGACATCTAACGAAGCGATGTGTAACTGCAAGTACCTTCGTCTCAATAGTAGAACATAGGGTAAAGATAGCTACCGCTAAATTCACTGTTGCTCTTTAAGATGTTAACAAATTGACCTCATTATCGAGATAATGGATTCTGATAATGGAACTTGATCGAGATAATGGATTCAGATATCTAACACAGAAACATAATTTTAAAATCTCGTGTTTCTTGAAGAGTTATCATGTGGAGTAAAGGACGGGTTAAAATCACAATTACCCGTTAAGATATTAACGGATTCATTATATTAACGAATTCGAACGAGACAATTGATAGAGTTGTATATTGCTATGGGGCATTGGACTGTATGATTCAGAGACTTCGGCATTATATAAGTTAGAGAAGAAATACTTAGAGAGCTCCGAAATATGGTGTTGGAGTATGATGAACAAAGATAAAATGGAAAGAGAGAAAACCGACGAAGAATATGTTTTAAAACGGATAGGAGAGAATAGGAAACTTTTAACCAGCAACCTTTGTAGGAAGGCCAACTGGATTGGACACATCTACCACCATAGAACGAAAGATGAAAGGAAAGCGAAGAGTAGGAAGGACACAACTGATCGATGGTTTGAAAAATAGAAGAAAATATTGGGCGATAAAAGAGGAAGCTAATGATCGAAACATGGAAGAGACATTTTCAGGCACAAATCTAAAATAAAAATAAAGAAACTCTTAAGTCAAAGGACCTGCCAAAAGATAGAATAAGTAATGATAATAATAATAATATATTTTAAAAAATAACAATTCAAAATTTCACTTCCGTTAAAGTGTTATCGTATGAAGTAAAGAACGTATTACGTTCTAGTAGCATAGTCTTCCCACTTACATGATCCTAATACAAATCAGAAACGAGTGTCCTGTTTCAACATTACGACCAGATGACTATGTTTTATTGTCCATGAATGAATGCAGAAGTTTACATTTTGTCCTGCTTATTCGAGAAAAAAAGTATTGTACATTCAATCACATTCTAAAATAACTCATCTTTGGCATCAAATTGGGCGTACTTCCATTTTGAAAAGCTTTCGTATTCTTGCTTAATCAAAGACTTGAGTGCACTTGTTCTTTTTCCTTAATTCAGTCAAGACTAGTAGTGTATATTCCTAATATAAAAGAATAGAAAATGGTAAAATCGTGGGTAAAAAAGGAACCATAATGGAAAGCTTCAGTGCTTTCGGAGAACACAGCCTGCAGTTTTAAAAGGGCATTGATTTTTCCTCTATAAGAATAGGAGACTCGAACAAAGACTGATTGTAGTACGTTGTATAGTATATTTCGTGTTGGTCGGCTGGCACGAACCCGACGTGGGATAATTGCCCGGATTGTTCTGTTGGTGGGGGTAAAAGTAGTCAATACCCTGAGTCTCCCTACCTTCCAGTCCTTCTAATAAGAGAATTGATCGAAGCCAGGAAGCTAGTGCATGTTACGGTGGATTTGCATGTATATCTTGAGCACGCAGCCACTTGTGAAAACTAAAGTAAGAATCGCCTTTTCATCATTCACTACTGAGACTCTCTAAGATCAGAATATTATTAATAACAAAAATATTAAATTTGAAGAAATCTTATTCCTTCTTTTCTTCAAACGAAATATTTCAAAACCAAATATAAGTTTGAGGGCGTCATGAGTTCTGGAAAAGTGGAGTCTAAATTACAAATTTAACGGTATTTTTTATGTATGTGTATAGCTTCAAACATTTTTTAAAGCTTCTACTAAAAGCATTCTTTTATAAAAATTACGCTATGACTTCAAATTATATCAATTTGAAATGTTTGGCAATGCAAAAATTGTGCACATAAATCTTACACTTTCTTCATTGTTTACAATGATGTAGAAATTAAACAATTAACATTTTTACCATACTTTCAACTTAAAAAAAAAAAATAATCCAGTTTGTTCTTTGAATTCCTTCAAATTTATGTTTTAATGGGTTACGAAATTAAAAAAAAAAATTGATTTTCTGGAATACTTGTACTCGAGTGTCTTTTATGTAGTTTACTAGTAGGTCGAATGGATTTATTTATTTATTTATTTATTTTTACAAATTGGCAAACTTGATATTGTTATGTTTGGATCTATGCTAGTTTTTAATACAGGCACTTGCCAAAGTTAAATAAAAACAAATCTTTACTTTAAGATCCTATGATTATGTCATTTAGGCTAAAGGAGGTGGATTATTAATGAAAGTAAATGACTATGAGAGAGTTGGTAGAATGAAAGTGTGGAAGGAATCGGAAGAACCCGTGGAAACTCAAGGGATACGATGTTGTGGTGGTATTTGAGGCTATAGAATCTTCATAAACGTAAAAGGAGAAGATAAAATGACAAGGGTGCAAAGTTTATTTTTTTATAAGAATTTATAATTTTATCATAATAGTCCTGCAGAAACCATTCAAATTTTAACAAACGGAGAACCAAACTATCTCCAAGTATTAAGATTGTGCATTAAAACTTGAACTAAGGACAGTGAAAGAGTAAAAATCTTAAAAATAAAAGACGAAGTTCCTCATATTGATACCAACACGGATAGAATAAGAAGAAAAAATGGGAAAATGAATGGATAAATTTAAGAAAAGGGGAAACAACAAGAAATATTATACATAGTGTACAGGAGAGAGAAAAATAGTAAGATTAAGTGAAGAAGTTAACAGAACATGGACCATACAAGTCGCCCATGAAAACAAACAAATAAATAAATATAATCAACGACGACATATGTACATGTGGCAACCAACCTACGCTTAAACATGTTTGGTATTGTGACAAGTGTATAAAAAGCAACAAAATAATAGAAATAAGACATGAACTATAAGAACTGAAAACATAAAAAGACATTAGAAAACAATCAAGAACTAGAAAACTTTCAAACAGCTGCTAGACATACATGAAAGAAACTTATACAATGAGTAGGACAAGAAGAAAAATTAAAATAGATAAGACCGATTTTATAGTTATAATGAAAAGAAAAATGAAATATGTAGAGTAAACATAATAATCTCTAAGGAAATCCGGTGTCTTTAGAATTTTCACATTTACTGCTTTAGTGTGTTAATGTAAATTATAATAAAGTAGAGTATTGTTTGTGTTTAATGTTCTTATGTCGTGCTGTAAAGAGGAAAAACAAAATTGTAAGGAAAAAATGAAATAAACTAAATAAAGTATAACACCAAATTCTAGGACAACTAACACTGGAAAATCTCGAGATCCAATTTCCAAGTACCCCCCAAAAAAGAGTCCTTTATGTGTTTTGATGATGATGTGAAATAATAAAGAAAACAAGATTCTTACATGAGATGAAACGAACAAATAAAATACTCTCCAAGTTGGGAATGAGGGACCAGAAAACTTTTTTTTTCTTATTTGTTTTCTAATTATTTATTTTTGTATCTTTTCAGCTTATATCTTTTTAGGTTTTGTGACTTTGTCCTTGAGTACGCATATACATTCGTAAAAGAGATAATTAAATAAACAAATAAAGAATAAATATAAAGAAAGGAGATAGAGTAACAAACATTTCAGACATCAGGTAAAAAAAAAAAACATGCCCCACTTCAACTTGTTAGTAATTTTAAACCTTTCAGGAAAAAAATACAGGAAGAAGGAAAAAATACAGAAGAATGTAATAGAGAAAAAAAGGTTGAGGAAAGTAGCATCTGTCATCAATAAAACCAAAAGAATCAGCAAAGGCAGGGAGAAGTGGAATCCAAGAAAGCTATAAAACAACTGGCGATCATACTCTTCTTCAGGTTTCCGTTACACATTATACGACCTGTGATTTGAAATGAAAAGAACGATGGCCCATATTGCCCGTTTGTGTCCATGTTGCAGGTTGCATGCTCGTGGCACAACTCGCATCGTGCTAAAGTGCTAAAGTCCATTATCAATAGTTTCAGCTGTACAACCCGACGTGCTATGTCCATGTCTTGTAATTATCGCTGACTGTGATTGCCGAAAAAGCCGGTGGAAGGTTATGCTTTAGTTCCTCTATAATATATATGGAATGGAATAAATTCTAATTCTCGTGCTATAATAGACTTCGAAGTCTCACGCCGGCTATATGGCGCACATTTCAGGCAGTGATGCGTGACCAGTGCATCGGTTTCCAACGTCACATTTCTGATCTTCTGAGGCCAGTACACACAGGCTGACGTCATACTATCTTGATCGAAAAGTTCGTGGAATTAACCCGCAAAATTAAAAATACAAGTTTATACCTGAAAAATTGATGATGTCTCCTTCGAAGTAGTACCCATCCATTGCAAAGCACTTATGCCAGTGCTTAATACAGTTCTCAAAATATTTGTGGTATTTGATTTTGAGTATGTTCATCAGAGTCGTCTTCGATTTTCGTATTATCTCCTCTCGGCTGCTAAAACGCGTAGAACGTAATGGTTTCTTAAATCGATCAAACAGGAAAAAGTTGCACCTAGGAGCAAAATCCGGTGAAGTTGGTGGCTGCTGATGTGCGACGTTACGTTGTCATGGTGCAAAATCCACTAGTTGTTTGTTCAGAGATTTTTTTGTTTTTACGTAGATTGCTTCACGCAAACGCTTCATAATGCCCAAATGATACTCCTTGTTGACTGTCTGACATTTTGGCAGAAATGTATTATGTACAACATCGTTGTAATCCATGAAACCCGTGACAATCATCTTCTTCAACTGAAAACGAGATGTTTTTTTTTTTTTCGCTCTTTTTTCATTGGGTGCTCGCCACTCGTAAAAGCCGCTGTTTTTTAAGAGCATCATTGCCGAAACACTTTTCCAACATTTCCAAGGTCTTTGCACCATTGAATCCGCTTTCAACGAACACACTCGTTGTTACAAAATTAACTCCATTGGAAAAATCGAAACATGAATCCAAACAGATGTAGTCGACACTGCGTCTCTTTCACAACTGGCAAACTAGGGTGTTGAAATTGGGAAGGAATATCACTAAGAGATAAGCAAATCACAAAAAAAGGAAAGAAAAGAAAAGAAAAAAGTCAAATCAGGCGACTGAGAGCGCCACACGATGGTGATTCCGGGAACTTTTTCTTTTAATCAAGGTAGTATAACGCTTGGTATATATACATATACTGTATGTAGGGTCAGATTCAGGGTTTTCTGAGGGGGGTGCACCATAAATACTAAAATAATCAGTTTCATTAAAACTCTTCAAAGTGACATGTGACAACATTATTTACACCTGACAACGCTGATACATGGAACAGAGGGGGGGGGGGTATTTTAAAGAGGGTCGCAAGTGATATGCAGAAAAAATTGTTCTTCTCTCTTCCTGGCTTTTATTTGCTTCCCTACTTGACAAATGTTATATTGCTTTGCTTGGTGCATCCTTTTCCTTCAACTTTCAGAAAATCGACTTAAACTATTGCTTTTGCGAAACTCCTCTTTCTTTTAAGCCCTAAACAGAAACATGACGGCAGAAAGTTTCGGAAAGTGTTGCTGTTTGCACTGCTAGCTTGTCATTTTTGATAGTATATATTTACAACAAAGGGGGTGCATTTGCACTGGTGCACCCCTAATTCCGGCTCTGTATATATACATACCTTGGTGTGTGTGTATGACTCTATGACATGTTAATTATTATCCCCGTCCATGGCGTTTTTTCTGGGTAAGCAATGCTTAGTATGTAAGTTTTGCACCACCCTGTATATATTCGGGGCGTATGTCTATGTATGATAACAAGTAAGAGCACCACTAGATGCATCAATGTTGTCACTGGTCTTGTATCTTCTTAACGAGAGAAGTGCAGGAAAATTTTAATACGAATAAATATCCTGTCATTGTAAAAATAAAAAAAGGAAAGAATAAATAAATAAATATATTAACACATAGTCTATCAAGCTGTTCATTTTTCTCTTCTGCTGAACTGTTGCTAGGAGACGAAAATCACTTTCCTGACAACGTCTCAACGGTTGCTACCCACGTCATGATGCTAACCAGTGAATTCGCTTCATTTACGAGAAACAATACAAAAAGCGTTAAAGAGATCAACACACAAGCAAACCCAACAGCCATCAGCGATAAAAATTAGCACTCAATTTAGCTGGTAGAACCACGCTGTCCAATGTTGCATAAAATCTTCTCTCTCTCTTTCTTTGACAGGATGTGGTTAATTGAATGGAGTCTTAACTGCGAAGATCAATCTGCGAAATCTGTTTTCGCATATCTCAAAACACATATTCCTTTGTCAGAATTTAACATAGCACTTTAATAAAATGGCTATTATCAACTAAAATATGTTTGCACTTTTCTTTCCACTATTGCATATAAGTTACAGCTAAGAGAAATCAACCAACAATAAATGCAATGTGTTGCTTTATAGTGTTAACAGTGTTTATTTTTCATATGCAGTGCATTAATAAACAAAATATATATTTGTACAGAATCAAAGCTATCAACTGCATCGCATTGGCAACAAACCAAATATTTTTATCGACTTCTTTTTAATCCTTTTCTTAAGTGAAACAGCCCATGGGGATTTACATTTACCCATAGCACTTTGTTCACTTCAACAAGAAACATCGATTGACTTCTCATCTTTTGATAACTGTATTGTTAGTTCAACGCTGAAATATTATAGAATCTTATTGTAAGTGTATATAGCACTATTATGTTTGAAATATTTGAGAATGAAAATGAAATTAAATATGTCAGTTTAACGTCCAGGTTTGGTAGATGTGCTTTGGCCTGTTTGACTTCCAAACCTAAATATGTGCGTCTTTTTTTTACCAGAGATATTTAAGGGAGTGAGTTTACGTCAACAAAACCGTGTTCACTAGATCAACTGAAAACAGTTATTTCTAGAGAGGTGCACCAGATCACCCAGGAAACATTGGAATGCCTGTGAGAGAGCTTCATTTCTAGACTTAAACTGTCGCATGGAAAATTGATATTATTTTCAAGATGTTATTTTTTTCTACGTGACAGAAATGGCATTCCTTCCTACACATATTCGAATCAAACTGTCATATGTCAACTAGTTGGAATCGAAACCCGGAAGCTGACATCATGCATATACCCATACGTAGCTCACAAACTAATGATCATACTTACGTAGTTATAGGGGCAATTGAGTATATGCTCATAATGAAATTAACTATTAAACTCAGATAATTGCAGATATTTCATCAAGTTTGTAATGGTTTAATTTATTAAATACGAGTAAAACTCTAGAGATCAGATTTAGTTAAATATCCAAAACTGGTGCTGTGGCCTTTTGGCTATCATTTGGACAATGTCTAATCATACTTAAATCAAGAAATGGAATTTTAACAGAAGAAAATGCTAGCAATTATGGTCGAATATAAGCAACGCGTTTATCAAGTCATGGACCAGCTGTGTACACACGAAAGTCGTTCTGCGAGGATGGCGGAAAATATCTTGCCTCTTGTTTTGTCACTAGTGCATTCTCTCGAGTTATCTACACTCATGCTCAAAAATTAAGGATAATTGCAGATTGTGGTACTACACAACGTGGCACTACACAAAACTGGCACTAATAGTATAGGCACCTAGTGAACACCATACGAACAAACGAAACGTATCGGTACCACGGTATTGGTGATATTCACGGTATTCACGGAAACCACAGTATTGGTGATAAGTTGAGAAACACACGTGCTACACAACGCCACTGTTTCCTGCGCATGTACCCCGACATCAATATGGGATATGATATCCATGCACACATACAGAGGCCGCACAACGGGTTGGCATACTCTGGATCAGGTGGTCGAGCAGCTGCTGGGGTATAGCCTCCCATTCTTGCACCAGTGCCTGTCGGAGTTCCTGAAGTGTCCTAGGGGTTTGAAGACGTGCAGCGATATGTCGACCGAGGACATCCCAGACATGCTCGATGGGGTTTTGATCTGGAGAACAGGCAGGCCACTCCATTCGCCTGATATCTTCTGTTTCACGGTACTCCTCCACGATGGCAGCTCGGTGGGGCCGTGCGTTATCATCCGTAAGGAGAAAGTTGGGACCCACTGCACCCCTGAAAAGGCGAACATACTGATGCAAAATGACGTCCCGATACACCTGACCTGTTACAGCTCCTCTGTCAAAGACATGCAGTGATGTACCTGAACCAATCACAATCCCACCACACACCATCAAACCACTACCTCCATACAGGTCCCTTTCAAGGACATTATGGGGTTGGCATCTGGTTCCTAGTTCACCCGGCGAGAATCACTGTTCAGACTATACCTGGACTCGTCCGTGAACATAACCTGGAACCACTGTTCCATTTACCATGTACTGTGTTCTACACCAGGCTTTACGGGCTCTCCTGTGAACAGGGGTCAGTGGAATGCACCTTGCAGGTCTCCGGGCGAATAATCCATGTCTGTTCAGTCGTCTGTAGACTGTGTGTCGGGAGACAACTGTTTCAGTGGCTGTGGCAAGGTCCCGAGCAAGGCTACCTGCTGTACTCCGTGGCCGTCTGCGTTCACTGATGGTGAGATATCGGTCTTCTTGTGGTGTTGTACACTGTGGACGTCCCGTACTGTAGCACCTGGACACATTTCCTGTCTGCTGGAATCGTTGCCATAATCTTCAGATCACACTTTGTTGTACACGGAGGGCCCGTGCTACGACCTGCTGTGTATGACCACTCTCCAGACGCCCTATTATTCTAACCCCTCATAACGTCATCAATATGTGTTCTTTGAGCCATTTTCAACACACAGTCACCATTAGCACGTCTGACAACATCTGCACACTTACACGCTGCACCGTACTCTGACATGCACCAACACACCTCTACGTATTTGGACTGCTGCCAGCACCACCGTGCGACGGTCGCATCGCATGCACCGAATGGTCAAATGCACCGCATGGTCATACCCCAAGGTGATTTCTAACCGAAAACCGCCCACCAGAGCGTTGTTTCACCATGTATCCGCATTATCCTTAATTTACGAGCACGAGTGTATTAATTCAATCCATCTACCTTCTCTTCCTAATGTTTTGGTGGCGTCATTATTCTTCTGCTTACCTTAACATTACAATAATTTCGAAGTAGGTAGCGTATGTGCTATTAAATCCACACATTGCTACATAACGTAGGTCTTATTTCTTATTAAAAGGAATATTCTATCTGTACATAGTTTTTATCTTACCATATAATTCCTTTAATTGTTCTGAAGATATGTGAACGAACTACAACGCCAGTCTGAGACTTGAATTTTATTTTTTGTTGAATTTTATTTTTTTGGAGGGCGCCACGAACTTGTAAGTCATTTTCAGTCAGGTGTCCTACTTTCTGATCACATAGTATATATATATATATATATATATATATATATATATATATATATATATATATATAGTCACCATCGAAACCATTATGGCCACCCACTAATTTTTCAACGAAGACGTTGAGAACGTAAAAGTCATGGCGCATAACATAATCGCTCCTCAGACAGTGACTGGGGTACTACTTGATTACTCAGTGTGAAACTTGCACGTAGAGTGGAGAAGGCCGGACATAAAATCACAGTTTGATTGTGATGACCAATATTGTTACCCACGAGACGAGAAGTGCCATTACAAATTAGACTAGACGAGAAATTTATCGAGTTTTTTTTTTTTTTTTTATGTAGCATCTCCCAAATCTTAGATCTCAAACCCTGATTTAATGTTAAATGATTCAGAGTATTATATATATATATATATATATATATATATATATATATATATATATATATATGAGATAAAAATAATAAAATCCAGTTACAGATTCACAACTGTCTAAATTAAATCATATAATAAGAGAGTGTGAAGAAAATTATGTTTAATGCACATTAATTAAACTGAGCGATATCAAAGAGCACTTTAATAATGGTAAAAAGTGAGTGACTAACGGCACATATTACTATTATTAAAGCGCTCTTTGATATCGCTCAGTTTCTATTATTTTTATATATCCCCCTCCCAACCCTCTGTTCCAGGGCACGGCATCGGAAGTGTCACTGTTCATCTCAGCAATCCCGAAAGCTTTGAATTCGACACTGATATTGATCATTTCGATAATTTTATATATCTCCCCCTCCTCTCTCCAAGTTGCTGGGTTGAATTTGGATTTAAACAACATATGAAGTGTCACTGCTAATCTCAGCGACCTGAAAAATTACAGATTCGACACTAATATCGGTCATTTTCGATCATTTCTAAGTGCCTATCCCCCTCCCCCTCCCTTAAGTTTCACTGTTAGAGTGATATGACAAAGACAATCTCAGGTTCAAGCTTCATCTAGGTTGAAAATGTGATCGAGATTGGTTCGGTGGTTCAAATTTATTAAGTTTAATTTATTTTTATGTATCTTCCTTTTCCATCTCCGGCCCTAGGTTCTATCGTGAAAATGAATAGAAAAATACCATCCTAGGCCCGAACCTCATCTATGTTTAAAATTTGATCGAGATTTCATTTTTCGACTTTCATTTTTCATCTTTTACATATATCTTCCCCTTCCCCTTCTCTACGTTACACCAAGTTAAATGATAAAAACTATCCCAGTCCCGAACGTCATCTATGTTGAAAACTTGGTCGAGATCGGTTGGGTGGTTTAATAGTTAAGTTTTATTTATTTTTATATATAAATCTCCCCCTCCCCTTTCCTTCTCCTCTCTTAGGTTCTACTGTCAAATTGAAAATATATACATAAGAAAACTTTCCACTCTCGAACCTCATTTATGTTGAAAATTTGATCAATATCGGTCGGGTGGTTCAAGAGTTATTAAGTTTTATGTATATTCCCTTTTCTCACCTACACTAAGTTCTACCGTCAAAGTGGTATAACAAAAACCACCCCAGGTCTGAACCGCATCTATGTTGAAAATCTAATTAAGATCGGTCGGGTGGTTTAAGCGTGATGAAGTCACAAAAACAGTCACTTTTATTTTTATTTTTTACATATATATCTCCCCCTTCCCATCCCCTAAGTTGAACCGTAAAAGTGAAATGATAAAAACATCCCAGGCATGAAACTTATCTATGTTGAAAGTTTGATCAAGATCGATTGGGTGGTTCAAGAGTTATTAAGTTTTATTCTTATATTTCTAATCCTCTCCTCCCCCCCCCCTAAAATCTTCCGCCGAAGCAAAATGGTGGAGAAACATCCCAGGTTTGAACGCCATCTATGTTGAGAATTTGATTTAGATCGATCGAGTAGTTCAAGAGTTACTAACTCACGAAAATAGTCATATATATATATATATATATATATATATATATATATATATATATATATATATATATATATATATATATATATATATATACAGATGGTGATCAGAAAAATGGTAACACCTGTAGTTGGCAGCACGTCAGGCGTATGGGTTGGCAGTGGTGTCGTGGCGCCCGCAGCGCCGGATCGCTGGTGGTGGTGTGTTAGGTCGGTCTCCATACTACGTCAGGCGCAGTGGAACAGCAGTGTCCAGTGGCTGCAGCAGACGGAAGTAGTGTAAAATGGGAGACCTCTCAGATTTTCAAAGAGGGCAAATTGTTGGTGCGCGATTATGTGGAGTGAGTGTGACGGCAGTGTCTACTGTGTTAGGTGTGTCGCGTGGGACAGTGTCGAAGGTGATGACGGCCTACACAACACACGGGAAAACCACATCGGGGAAGCGCAACAGTGGGCGGAAGAAAATCATGAGTGACAGGTCATGCCGGTTATTAAAGCGCATTGTCACGCAGAACCTTCGTGCCACTGCGGAGCAAGTGACAAAGGAACGAAATCAGCACCTCTCCCACCCTGTTTCGACAATCACAGTCCGCCGCGAATTGTATGACATGAACTTACGTGTCGTGTTAAACGGGCCAAACCGTTCATTAGGGACCATAACGCTTTCGCACGCCGCAAATGGTGCCGCGACCATGCAACTTGGGCCGTTGAGGACTGGAAACGTGTGATATGATCGGATGAGTCATCCTTCACCCTATTCCCAACCTCGGGCAGTGTTTATGTGTTGAGAACGCCCAAAGAAGCGTATGATCTGCAGTGTCTCCGCCCAACTGTGAAACATGGCGGTGATGCTGTGGGCCGCCATATCATGGTTTTCATTGGGTCCTGTGGTCACACTTAGCGGACGAATCACTGCCAGCGATTATGTCGCAATTTTAAGAGACCACTTGCATCCTATGGTCCGGATGTTGTTCCCGGACAATGACGCCATCTTCCAGGATGATAATGCACCCATTCACACAGCTGGCGTTGTTGCAGCGTGGTTTGAGGAACATCGGGATGAAGTTCAACACCCTCCCTGGCCCGCCCAATTCCCAGATCTCAACATAATTGAACATCTTTGGTCCGTCTTGGAAACACGACTCCGGCGACGATTTCCACCTCCATCCTGTCTCACAGAACTGGCCGATGCCCTGCACGAGGAATAGCGTAAAATTCCACTTGCTACCATTCACGACCTCTATGCCTCCATCCCACGTCGCATCAAGGCCCGACACCATATTAATCTGGTAAGTTGCAATTTCGTTCAGGCGTTTATATTTTTCTGATCACCATCTGTATATATATATATATATATATATATATATATATATATATATATATATATATATATATATTTATCAACCCTCCTTTACGGTCCGGCGTCAAAGTGAAATGATAGAAACATCCCAGACACGAACCTCATCTATGTTGAAAATTTGATCGAGATCGATCGGATAGTTCAAGAGATGAAGGTTCACAAACATAGTCACTTTCAATTTTATAATATAGATGTATAATAGTATTTACTACAGTTTATTATTATGTAACTTCCTTTTCATACGCTCCCTAGGAAGGAACTGCAGCTTGCTTCCTTGCAGAACGTTGTGGGAACTGGATAACAGACTGTCTCATAGTCTCAATATTCTCAGGCATACGAGCACCTTTAGGCCAGTCAGATTTTTTTTTTTTTTTTTTTTTTTTTTTTTTTTTTTTTTTTTGAACGTTGTTAAGAAATTCTCGACCCACTGCAGTGGCAATCTTTAAGAGAAAAGCTCTTTGCACTGCAATCACAGAACTGATGCTTTTAAAATCATTTGGACTGTGTACATGCATTGAACTGATCAAGCCATAATGAATGAAAACAGCAGAAGAATAGTGAGCGGAAGCAAAGACATCTCTCATCTCGCCCCTCCACTGCCAGTGCTAAAACCGATCATAAAATTGGAGGTTTTATTGGGTGTTATTAATGACAATTGTGTTGTCAACTGTTGTGTCTTTTTAACATACAACAGAACAGAGCAATTTAGATCAGGACTAAGTAATTACAAAGTGTTTTGAATAACATTTCAAGTTTCTGAATAAACACTTTTCTGCCTACAATATATTTAGTTTTATTAGCTTTTAGTACGGGGTAGGTTTTATTGGGTTACCGTGTACTTCATAACAATACTTTGTTTCTTCCAAAATGTTAGTATATAACATGGTCCAAGTATCTGCAACTGAAAAGAACGTGGATTGCAGAAAGAAAGAAAAAAACTTAATAATGATTGCAATCTGGCTGCAGTCGGTGCACGCTTACTTTTCCAGACTTCCCCCAGACAGGATTTTTCACTACCCACCACGTGTGTAGTTTAAACTCTTCCACACTCTCTTTTCACCTAACTTCCAGCTTATGAGTGATTTAAACCAGTGTTGCTGTGAATTGTAGAAGACAGAGAGATTAATTTATTTTGAAACACCATTGCAAATTCTTTTAAATTAATAGATAAAAAACGCTAATAGATAAAAAAGTTTGAAAGATGCAAATATCGATAGAGAGAAATCATCTGACATACTCTGCAATACAAGCAGGTTATCAGTATTGACAATCAAAGATTTTGTTAAGTATCATAGCTGATTATTACATATTTTGAATCTACTTGTTAAACGAAAATTTTCAGTACCGCATTTATTACAAAGCAAAGGTGATACAGTTTGACAAATATATTTTATTCAAATTCTGAAGCCTTCTACAGCAGTAATCACGCAACTGAGATAGGCGGACCAGCGTACTTTAAAAGTACCGTAGTGTCAAATACTACGAGGGCCATCCGGAAAGTGGTACCCGTTTGCGCCGCATGAAGCGCTGACGACTCAGGGAGCCGCTGGGCAAGGTCAGACCGCGTCAGTGGCATGTGTGCCTGCTCTGTGCGAGGTTGCGTGACGCTAGACCATCTGTCATTACAGACGAACTGCTGAAGTCAGTAGACGAATGCGTGAGGAACGATCGGCGCGTCACAATTGATGAACTCTGTGAACATTTTCCTAATGTGTCTCGAACAATTGTTCATGAAATTGTCGAAGACCATCTGCGTGACTACGTATATCAATACGATGGCGGCGGAGGACTATGACGCTGGAATACAAAAACTCATCACACGGTATGACAAATGCGTCAATTTGCTTGGTGATTATGTGGAGAAGTAGTGTAAAGTATGCTATTTCCAATAAAAATGTGTATATTTGTTAATATGTACTACTGTGTCTTTATTGCACAAACGGGTACCACTTTCCGGATGGCCCTCGTATCATCATGGGATCACACATTTCAAATACATAGAAACAAAGTTAGAACGGATTGAAAATTTAACTTTTCTTTTTCAAAGAATTTCGTTCTAAAAAACTATTTAAAAAATATCATTCCAATCACGTAGGCAGTGCTCAATCGACGTAAAAATCATAATGTTATTAACAACAATTTAATATCTGAAATCGTTCCGAGGATATGAAAAACATTGGTGAAGTCTTCAACACTGCTTAATATTATGTAATTGAGAAAACTTATTGTAATCTATTACCAAAAACAATTTCTGAAACGCTATAGAGACAAGAAAAGTATCAATAGCTTTAATTTCTCGCAAATAAGTCATTTTAAGCAGTGTAGCAATTTTTGTCTACGTTCTTCATGTCTCTAGAACGTTTCTAGATATTGTGGGAAGGACAAAAAGATAGGCGGACGACAGACAAAAACACAAATGCCTAATAAGTTGCATGGTAGAAACTCAATTACGTTTTCTTCAATTATTCGAATATCACTCACTCACTCACTCACTCCATGGCCTATGGAACCCGGAGGTTCATATATCTATGCTATCTATCCTGAAAATTGAATTATTTTCTCTTTTTATTCCTAAATTTAGGAATATAATGTATAATTCATAAAGATTACCTAATAAATGTCTAAAATTTTTAGTTTTCGTCTGTTACGGTCACTTTTAACCTTTTTCTATTTTAATGCACTTTACAGTCCATATCTTCTCTCACATTCTCTCTCCATACATAGCGACTAGTAGAAAGCCTTTTCGAAGTTTAACTGTTGTCTGTTAGAGGTGCGGCATTAATGTTTGTGCATTAAACATAATTTTCTTCACACTCTCTTATTATATGATTTAATTTAGACAGTTGTGAATCTGTAATATATTAATACAGAACTTTCTATTTGTCACAGCTTTTTTTTTTTTTTTTTTGTTATTAGCCTTTAAAATATGCAAGATTTTATGAGTCGCTTCGTATAAGCGTAGTTATATTTTATGATACGAAGATTAGTCCTAGTATTAATCACACATCAGTTTAAATTTTATTTATAATTAGCACATAGTTCCGTATGTTACCACGAACAACATTTTCATCTCCTTCACAAGTGAAAAACACAAACATGCCGAAAAACTATATAACCCCCATCCCTCCTAAAGATATGCAATTCCCAGAACTTTGCCTTTTTGCAGTCTACTGTGCAAGGAGGACATTTATACAAAATTTCAAGATCCTATAAGTAATAGGTTTGGAAATCTGGGAAACGCTAAAAGAAAAATATAAATAAATAAATTAATAAAATAAATAAATAAAAATAAATAAACTCCCATTATTATTTCCAATTCCCGAAACCTCGGCCAATTTGCGTTCTAGGGTGCAAGGATAACATTAGTACAAAATTTTAAGGTTTTTCACTTTACAGTTTCGGAGATCTGGCAAATGGAAAAACATATTCAATGCTCTATTCACCCTTAGGTTATGCAATTTCAAAAATATCACCTAATTGCCGCTCAGGGTGGTATAAAGAGAACATTTATAGAAAATTAAGCCCCCATCCCCTCTTAGGACATGCACTTCTCAAAACCTCGCTTTATGTGCAGCCTGGGAATAGCGGAAACTTCATAACGAGGAACTGCACAATTTATACCGTTTACCAAACTTTGTTCCGGTCATCAAGTCTAGGAGGCTCCGGTGGGCAAGACATGTAGCTAAAATGGAAGAAAGTAGAAACGCTTTCAAAGTTTTAACTGGAATTCCAACAGGAAAACGACCATTAGGAAGACCTGGGAACAGACGGGAGGACAACATTAAGTTTGATCCTGCAGAAATAGGAGTACAAAGTAGAAATTGGATGCAGTTGGTTAAGGACAGAAGTTAATGGAGACATTTTGTGAACAGGAAATTGAACCTTTGGGTTCCATAGGCCATAGAGTTGGTTAGCTAGACTGCAAGAGCAGCATTTGTATAACAGTTCTGCCACATTGCATCTCCTTCGGTCAAGGAATTTGAAAATACAGTGAACTGCTCAGTTAGACAGTCAGACTGTAGTATTTAGACTTATACTTGGTTCAGTATTTTGAAGCTTGCATACACCTTGACTTGCCTCTCTCTCTCTCTCTCTCTCTCTCTCTCTCTCTCTACATCATCCATGTTAAATTTAAGTGAGTGAATAAGATGCTTCTATTTAGTATTTGTTGTAAGCCCTATATACCAAATTTTACGTCTACTTGCATAACGGTTCAATACATGGTATAAATGTAGAATGTTCCTGCGTTTTTCGTAGTGAAATTCACATTATTTATACACATGATATTCATGTTCTCAGTGTCGATAATAATAATAATAATAATAATAATAATAATAATAATAATAATAATAATAATAATAATAATAATAATAATAATAATAGTAATAGTAATAGTAATAATAATAATAATAATAATAATAATAATAATGCTCTGAAGTTCGCGCAAGTTTAAGTTTGAATAGGAACATGGTTTATAATAAATATGAAAATGTTCTAATCGCCCAAACTCCCTTCGCCGTATAATTTCACAATATTCCACTTTACCTGTGATCTAGGATATGTGAACATTTCTAAATTTACAAGTTCTTCGTCAAATAATTTCGTTCATCTCTTGATGAGTGAATTGGTGAGTTTATTTATTTATTTATTCATTGCCAAACTTGTCCAAATGTTTTCTAATATTTCTCCTAGGGAAAGTTGGTTTTAAAATCTATTGTCACAGATTTTGATTTACATTCATCTCATGTTTTAATATTGTTAGGTTTCAATAATTAAACATCGCTTCAAACAGGATTTGAAAGCAAGAGCATGCGATTTTTTAATTGAAACTTAAAGTTCTCACACACTTAACCAAAGTCATTAGTAATCACGTTTATTCTGATACAGAGTACAAGAGCAGTTTCTTTTTACTTCTCTCCCTCCCTCTCTCTCTCTCTCTCTCTCTCTCTCTCTCTCTTTCTCCCTTTCTCTCTCTCTTTATTTCTGTGAGTGTTTACTATTCCTTACAAGGGAGCTTCACATAGTGGCTCCACTGAGATCCGAACTAGACAATTGTGTTTGAATTTGATATGTTATAACTAGTTGAATCCCAAAGTTATACGTGCCACCGGGCGGAATATTCTGAGTTGCAACATATTTTGTAATGTAAAAACTACTACAATAATAATAATAATAATAATAATAATAATAATAATAATAATAATAATAATAATAATAATAATAATAATAATAATAATAATAATAATAACAATAATAATAATAATAATAATAATAATAATAATAATAATAATAATAATAATTACCTGGCAGAATAGTTTAAACCTTGTCATTTGTTGGGAAACGGTTGTGTAAATGGAAAACTCATAATTTTAAAGGACACTTTTTGGGATTAAAAGCTTTGTCCCAGGGCCCCCCGCGGGATCCCAGACGGGGTCCAACTTAAATTTTTGAAATGGAAATGGGGTTAAGTGGCATATCGTTGGAAAGCTGTTGTAAAATGAAAGAAAATGAAGCAAGATTCGACTCTCTACAACCACCCTGTGCAGAATGGCAACGGGTCAAAATGTAAACAAAAAATTGAAAAGTCCATGGTCACCCCTATAAATCGGAAGCGATGAGACAAATGTGAAAACAGGAAAGGAAGTGTGGCATTATTTTCAAAGTACAACGATTTAAGTTAAAACGTCTTGTCCCAGGGCCCCCACAAAGTCCCAGGTGGGGTCCAACTAAAAAGTTTCAAATGGCAAGAGGGATTAAGTAGCACATCGTTTGAAAGCTCTTGTTAAACGAAAGAAGATGGAGCACGTCTCGATTTTCTACGACAACCCTGTCCAAAATTGCGGCGGGATTCATCTAGTTATAACATATCAAATTCAAACACAATTGTCTCGTTCGGATTTCAGCGGAGCCACTGCGTGACCCTCTCTTGTTAGAAAAAAAAAACAGTCTATGGTATATCTTGAAGGAAAAAAAATATATTTTTCTTCAAGTTAATATAATCAAAAGTGTTGTGAAAAACCAAGGAAAGGTATTTAAATATCCGTGATGCTTATGGGAATATCGCGTGCCAAATGCAAAGTTCAAGGTTAGAAAATTACACGAGGCGTTTTAGTTATCTGCTTGGCTTCACATATACACAAAATTAAAGAGTCATTTATAATAATGTTCAATAGATAAGAAAATTCTTATTTTCTCTGCATTCCGATACCTGTGTTTCTGACGGTGAAACCAGAGCATTAGCATAAATGTATATATGCGTACATTGTACTTTATTGAATATGTTAATATCGTATCTGTAGGCAAATAATATTCACATCGTATATTAATGTTTATTTCCGATTTTGTATTATTGTAACTATCAATACATAGATGAAAGTGGTTACTTCACTCGAAACTATTATTATTATTATTATTATTATTATTATTATTATTATTATTATTATTATTATTATTATTATTATTATTATTATTATTATTATTATTATTACTTTTATTTGTAAAGTTCAAGAGCATTTGGAAATTAAAATTTGAACACATTACGGTGTTTCGAATTCCATTTTACTGTAGGTCTGCATTTAATATAGTGTTGAAAAGTGACGCTTCAACAAATATGACACAGGGAAGTGACTCAGGGTTACGCATGGGAGTATGTTCATTTTTCAATGAACATTATTACAGTTAATTTAATACCAAACTTTATCATTTTTTTGTTGTAAAATGTGTGTGAATTAATTCAATTTATTTTACAAGTACTTCAATTACATTAAGTCGTGATCGGTGGAACAGTGCGTGTTTACATACAATATCTCTTAGAAGGTGACTCAGTCATTGCAGTTCAATTTAAGAGGCAATTCCGCAAGACCAATCTTAAAACGGGTTAAAAGTATTCAAACCATAGCGACTATAACTCCAAAAACACTGCCGTTGCAGAACATACGATCAGGACACCAGAGAATATGCATATAGTGAGAGCAGCGTTTCTCCGCAACACCGGATAGTCGGTTCGCCGCCATTCATTAGTATTACGTTGGGACGGGAATCGGAAGAAAGAATATTGAAACCGATCTTAAAATCCATCCACATAAGGTTCTCTGTGTGTATCAAATACTCGCAACTAATTATGGGCAACGGTTATGTTTTGCTGTATGGAAAATTCTTCTTTACGATGAAGCTTATTTGCTCATCTTTGTGACTAATGAGGCGTATTTTCACGTAAACGGGCCCATCAACAACGGAAACTCTGGGTGTTGGAGACCGGTAAATTCAAGACAACTGCATAAATGAACTTTGAGTTCACCCCGCGTGAGAATGTGCTGTGTGCTATCTATACATACTGTAACGTTATCGATCCCTATTCCTTTTTAAGAGCAGGGTTAGTGAAAACGATGAATTTCAATCGTTAAATGCATGTTAGAAACATCGTTTTTTTTTCTTCTGTCAGAGCTATAGATGTTACATTAGGAACAAAATTGTGATTATAACATGATGAAAATTGCTTCCCGACATCTGATGAGCATACCATGAACATCCGATGGAGATTGCTTCCTGGCCATTTGATGTCAAGTTTCGGAGATGTGCTTTGGCCTTTTCGATCTTCTAACCTCACTATGTGCAACTTCTTTTTGCAGAAATAATTGAAGAAGCGAGTATACGCCACAAACATTATTCATTAGATCAATTGAAGACAGTAATTCGTAAAGAGGTGTGCCAAATTACCCAGGAAGAAGTGGAACGCGTGTAAAACAGCTTCATTTCTATACTTATACTGTCTTATGAAAGATTGATATTTTGAAGATTTTCTTTCTCTTTTTCTTTTTTTATACGTGACACAAATGGCATTCCTTCCCACGCCTATTCAAACCAAATTAGTAAAGTTTGATGTGCAATTATCTGTCCAATGTTCATTTAAAAATAAGTACACTCGCCAGTGTCATCATATATACGATCACCAGCTAAACCATTATGACAACCCGCTACCTTGACAATGACAGAGGTTCCATTCGATTAGTCAATGTGAAACTTGTGCGTAGAGTGGGAAAGGCAGAAGATAAATCAGAGTTTGATTCTAATTGAGTAGTGGAAATGGAAAAGGCTGAAAGTGCCAAAAAATAAAAAATCGATTTTTTGCATGGAATATGTTGTAAACGACATCGCCAATAACCTAGAGAAGGTCCAAAGTGCCAGAAAAATTCCTACTAGTTTCTAGAGTACTCGCAAGGAGCAGCACCTTAAAGGATAAAGTACAGTTTTAGGAAGTTTTTATTGAATACTGGAAATTTTACTTTGTGGCACTTTCAGCCTTTTCCATTTTCACTACTCAATTGTGATGGCCAATAGTGTAGCCCACTGGACGAAAAATACATTTACAAATAGGAGATGAGATAGGAAATTTCTCGAGACGGAAATCTTCTTAACCTTTCATGTCACAAACTACTATACACAGTGTACATAATAACATTCTAACGTGCTTGCATATTTTGTTTACTACTAGTTTAAACATTTGTGGAAATTTGAAGGAAAAGTGTAAATTAATAAACATACATTTTGAACGTCATAATTATTAAATAGTTAAAGATAAATTACAAAAAAAAAAAAAAAAAAGTGAAATGTGTGACTATGATTTTTATAATGCATCAAAATAATATATCACAGGATCACTTTCCTATTAAGCATTTAAGAGCTAACTTCAAGATGTTGCACTTCAAAATGGTGTGCATGATTATATTACACAGTAGTAGATGCGATTATATCTAGATTGCCTCTATCTAAGATATGGTCCTCACTTTCTTATGTTGTTTCCAACTCACAAGAGTCTGTTATACACCTTTGACTCATACTATATTCTGTAAATGCACTCAAAATATCAGGTCGCTTGCAGCACTGTTTAATATTACTCAATTGAGCTAATTTTGTTCAATATATATTTCCACCATTATATATATATATATAGGGTGTCCCGTAAGTCCGTTTACATAGGATATCTCGGTAGATATTGAAGATACGAAAAAATTATAAGAAAACAATGTTGTTGGAAAGTATATGTTTTCAATCTAAAATGTTGAAATTTTCGGAATTGGACCAACTGTTTGAGCTCTACACTGGTATAGCGCCCAATGTTAAAGAAAAATACAACGTTGCCTCCTCTTTGTTAGACAACAATGAAGGTAAGTGCATGTGGTTTGAAGTATCCTGGACCGAGGAGAGTAGAAGGGACGGCCACAATGAAGGATATAAAGAAGGATCACACCCAATTTCAACCCAAGCCAGTGGCGTCACCATCAGAAGGGGAGAGGGCAGGTATGAAAACAAATTAAATTGAATTTATTCACGGCAAACTGGTATTAATTGCTTAGTGATGGGACAAGAGGACAATTGAATAAAACTAGAAAGGGCCTAAGTGCCAAAACTCAAAAACCAGAGAAAAGTCGATAAACATGAGTTATCGCAATACAAGATAAATGGGTGATGCGACCATATGAGTACTTTAAAACAGAAGCAACAACACTTAAGCCCGGTGTTCACCTATGGTGCTTGGGGTCAAGGGTTTGATCCCAGCTCCCGCCAAGTGAACTTTGTAGTGGGCAGACACCGTGTGCGTGGGTTTTCTGGGGGTTCTCCCGTTTCTTCCCACTTTCTTCACTCCACCATTTTATTCATTACTCATCATCACCATCTCCTTTAGCCTAACCGGCATAAGCGTGGGACGTAAAACTCAAAGATTTCATTTCATTTCAACATGTAAGCTATAAATTCCTTACAAACGTATTCTGCTTTTTACTAAGACAAGTTTGAACAATACAATTTAATTCTACTTGCTGCGGCACTGATCCTGTCTTATTATTTAATTGTTGTCTCGTCTAGGAACAGAAGCGTCAGTATCGTCACGTTTCCACACGAGTTGGAAGGAGACAGATTAATTATCTCGTACGCAACAGCAGGTGTAGGGGTAGTGTGCCTGCATGCCACTAGGCATTTGGGTAGGTCAAAAGAGGGCACGACAACTTGACATTTTTTTCTGGAATTCCTCAGTACCTCCGATTGCAACCCGGAATGGTCCCTTCTCTCAGGCCAAGGCCGCTTCCTCCTCCAGTCTTAGACTCACCTAAAGGGCCGATATGATCTTCAAGTAGAGGCCTGATCTCTATTTGTGTCATTTCCTTGAACAAATAATGTTTCTCGGTTGGTGAGCATCATTATTCATTTGCAGGACTCATTTCCGCTCGTAAACTTGTTGCCTGATCTCATTTCGTTGAATAATTTTCTAGTATGGTGTATGAGTTTTCGAAATGAGACGAGATACGATATTTTTTTTTGGTCTCGTGAGCAATACATCTTATGTCATTGCAAAGGAATTAAAAATATAGAAACCAGCTATTTGCTATACAACCGCAGCATTCTTCTGATGGGCAACAATGGTATAGCATTCTTTTCCTTTGAAAAATTAATGATGTGAGGAGAAAGGACTGCGACACTCACACAAGGCATACCGCATCTAACCTAACCGATTCAGTTCAAGTCACCTACGTGTTGGAAAATTCTGAAACAGGTAAAACAATGTTGCAACTGTGCTCTGCGTAGATGTTCGAAATGATGGCCACCTTGTTGTGCACAAATTGCCATACTGTCTCGCAAACTGGCCCTAACTCGTTGCAGTGTCAGTAGTAATAACAGCGCAGGCCTCGGGAATATTATGTTGTAGAACAGCAATTGTACGTGGGCGATCCCTGTAAACAACGGATTTTAAGTGGCTTCACAGAAAAAAATCAAATAGTGATAAATCTGCCGATCTCGGTGACCACTCCACCAGACCTCGACGCCCGCTCCGATATCCACGAACTGCTGCATCCAACCATTGTCAAATATTGACACTGAAGTGTGGTGGTGCACTATTAAGTTTGCAGTAAAAGTGCTGGCAGTTTGCGAGAGGCAAGTTGTCCAAACAAGGTTCCAGTATCACTTCTCACAGGTTTTGAAAGGTTTCACCTGTTAATCTTCCCTCTAGGAACGCAAAACTCACCAGAACATTACCGTATGTTAGCCGCAAAGTTGGGTTGTTTATGTTGTGTGCTTGTAAACCATTCACAAAATTCACGTCATCGGTCCGTATCATCTCCATGAAATTCCTGTGCAAAATGCACTTTAAGGAATGAAAATGATGCTTGAGCAGCATTCTTTGGACAAACGTTGGCTAGTAATACTCTCTTGGTCAGCTTTCGAACCGATCGCGTTGGACTGCCCATAACTTTAGCCAGAATGTCCAATGAGTGTGCCATCGTCGGTTACGGGTTGCGGTTAAAATGACAATCATTGCATGTGATGGCAATGGGAGCTCTAGATGGCGATGATGAAACTGTTCTGCAGCCACACGTAAACCCAAACCAGATCCATGAAAAATCGTTTCCGCTTTGTTTGCAAGTGAATACATAGGCACTATTCTTCATACGCACAGAGTCGTATGGGCGCCATTTCAACATACCACTTGAACGCAACACACAATTCAACACCAATTCAAGACACAACGGCACAAACAGAACTAAACAGGAAGTGAAAGATGAGTGGCTTGTTGCTTGCGCTTGATTACGTGAGGCACTGTCACTCGGGTAAAATAGGCGTATCATGGGACTATTCTCATTTAATAAGATCACTCAGCGGCGATTTATGCAGTGTTTAACGGTTTCCTCCCCTTCTGTTCCCGTTTACCTTCAACGGAACTTCCCATCAAATAACGCATATTCGAACAGTTACTGTGTCCCAATTTAGGCATTTCCTTTTCCTTTCTTAATTTATCTCATTTGGACTATTTCCCAGTTCCTATATAGTTCACCGTAGCTCAGTCGGTAACGCGTCAGCCTACGTACGATACAGGGAATTCATAAGGTTATGGTTCAAATCTCGGTCAGGACATTGATTCATTTTTAAGCGCTCTCGTGTCTAGCGGCACTGAGGTGAATTCAGCCTCCTACTACTGTATATTGTGTAACAGTGTTTTTTGAACCAGTATCTTTTTATGTTCTTTTATTTATTTAACAAGTAAATGACGAGCACTGGTAGCCCCTGCACAATATGCATTCTCTTGATTCCATCCATTTTCCAAAGGAAGAATGATGGTATGTCATTGTCGCCCATCAGACGAATGCTGGGAAGGTACAGCGAATAACTGGCTTCTACATTTTAATCCCTTTGCAATGACTTAAGTACAGGGTGATCTAAAGTCTGTGTACACCTCTATAAAACTCGAGCGGTGTGAGGATCATAACAATGTTTGCTATGGGATGTCTATAGATAGGAGCACAACTTATAGGAGCTATGAAGAAAGCGGTCGCCATCTTGAAATCCGCCATCTTGGATTTGGGTTACGTTTCTCAAACGGAAAGTGTGCCATGCCGAATATCATATTACACTGCTTTTTTTCTGGGGAATACACCTATGTAATTCTTTTTTTCGATATATTTATTTGTATAGGAGTTATGCCTGTTAAAGTTTAAAATTCCAAGCAGGTGAACATTTTTTTCTTGTCGTTGCAGGTGATCCACAGTGGCACTTACACAAGAGGAACGCATTGAAGTGATATTGAGTGGTGGACGAAGTACCAGAGGGATTGCTGCTGACTTCAATGCCCGGCATCCTGAGAGAAATGGCATTTCACATATGACAGTTTCCAAGTTATTGGATAAATTTCTATGGTGGATGCAACACATTCTATGGTGGATAAGCCATGCAGTAGACGTCAAAAAACAGCCACCGACGAGGAGACTACAACAGCAATTGTAGCATCAGTTGTGAAAAGTCCATATCGTAGTACGCGCCAGTTATCAGCAATGTTCAGCAACGTTCCGGTGTCAGTCAACTTTCAATCCTGCTTGTGTTGCACACACACCAATGACACTCGTACAAGTTATAGTTGCAACATCGTCTCTCGGAGGATGACCCTAATCGGCGGGTACTATGGAATGGCCGCCACGGTCCCCTGATCTCACAACTCTTGACTTTTATCTGTTGGGCCATTTGAAATCAATAGCTATTGTTTGCATGTAAGTGAATGAGTTCAAAGTAGCATAATTTGCACCCATTGCTGGCTGGTGTATTTGTATTTTATTTGTGAAAAAAGTAAAGGTAAAGTAAAAGCAATAGATGGAAAACGCAAATGAATACAACAAATATGCTTGACAATTCTTTTAATGTAGTTAAATTAATCTTATCACTTTACTTCTGTCATAGGAATTGAAACTCAACAAACAAGGGAAAATTTGACAAGAAAAGAGAAAATTTTGTGTTAGTCGAGGGAAATTTTGTGTTAGTCGAGGGAAATTTTCTTAAGAAAACCTACGAACACTGGCCGTGACGAGGCCTGCAAATGAATAATGATGCTCACCAACCGAGAAACTTTATTTATTGTTTGTTCAACAAAATCCCACAAGAAGAGATCGAGTGTTTACTCCAAGGTCACATCGACCTGTTAGGTTAGTCTAGGACTGGAGAAAGAAGCGGCCCTGGCCTGAGAGAAGGGACCATCCCGGGTTACACCTGGGGGAGTGAGGAAAACCAGGAAACACCTTAATCAATATGGCCTTTCTCAGCAGGTTTTGTGCCAAGTTCGACCTACACAAATGCTTTTTGGCAGGCAGGCACGCTACTTCTACACCTGCGGCTGGGTACGAGATAATTAATCTGTCACGTTTGAACTCGTAAACTTGATACTCGCGCTTCTATTTCTAGAAGAGACAACAATTGAATAATAATACAGGATCTAAGTGCAGCAATAAGTAGAATTGAATTGTATCATTCAAAGTTGTCTTACTACCAAGCAAAATACGTTTGTAAGGAGTTTATAGCTTAAAAGATGTTACTTATGTTTCAAAAATACTCATATGGTCGCAGTACCCATTTAACTTGTATTGCGATAACTCATATTTATCGACTTTTCTCTGGTTTTTGAGTTTTGGCACTTACGCTTTTTCTAATTTTATTCATTTGTCCTCTTATCCCATCACTGAGCAATTAATACCAGTTTACCGTGAATAAATTCAATTCAATTTGTTTTTCGTAGCTGCCCCCGCCCTTCTGATGGTGACGCCACTGGCTTGGGTTAAAATTGGGTGTGATCCTTCTTTGTATCCTTAATTGTAGCCGTTCCTTCTATTCTCCTCGGTCCACGATAATTCAAACCGCATGCACTTACCTTCAATGTTGTCCAACGTTGTATTTTTCTTTAGCATTGGGCGCTATACCAGTGTGTTTTAGATTGAAAGCACATACTTTCCAACAACATTGTTTCCTTATATTTTTTTTCGTATCTTCAATAGTTACCGCGATATACTATGTAAACGGACTTATGGAACACCCTATATATATATATATATATATATATATATATATATATATATATATATATATATATATATATATATATATATACGTGTGTGTGTGTGTGTGTGTGCAAGTATCGTTTATAAAGAACCTTTTCTTTTTTCGAAAGAAACAAGTATTTTACATTCAAATAAATTTATCTTGTTCAAAATAGACACCAGAGGAAGTAATACGTTTTGTCAGGTGTTTGTACAGGTAGGTCTTCAAAACTGTTGATCATCATTGATATCAAATGTTTGTAAAATATGACTATTCATATCACTTTATTTAATATCTACTACGCTTGCAAATCTGTGTTCTTTCACATCTATCTTGATTTTAGGCAACAACAACAACAACAAAAATGTATTTGATATGTCTGGAGAATATGTTGGGTGATTTAGCACTGGCGCTGAATTCTTAGCAGGTTGTTGCTGTTTAGACAATGTACTGAGGTTCTGTTTCTGAGACATACTGTAAACATTAGGCTTCTTCTCCACTTCAGTAGCCACAAAGTGAACAGCACTATTCCCTATTCACTCTATGTTAGTCTGTGAAAATGCGAGGCATTTTGCAAAACAAACACACACGCTCCTCATTTATAGGTCTTGGTTTAGATTAACCTACAGCCTTTTTTGTTTATCTGAAGCATTGCTTATAATGGCTACATAGTTACAAGCCTATCACCTCTCGCCAGTGCACCTATCACTTAGAAGGTCTATTACCTCAAAGTTTCTACACATTTTCTTCGTTCTTTGTTGTTCAAAGGGTTTTGACATTGGATTACCAAAATTTCCGTGTCTACATTAAAAACGGTTCTTCCACTCACATACCTGGATTCTTGATTCAGGATGCATCACCGTGCACTTTCCTATCATCTGTAACGTTTCGATAAAAGATGTAGCCCATTTGTAACATAACTTATCATTAGAACGTTGTTTAATTTGGATCTGCGTCTTTCGTACGACAACTTCACACTACCTGCATTTGTGGCAGGCAGTGTTGGGCAAATTTCAATTGAATTAACAACTAGCAATTAATCTGTAAATTTAATTGTTAATTGCATTAACAATTGAAATAAGTAATGGTCAATTGTTAATTGCAGTTGGCCATTAATAAATGAGAATCAATTACAATTAATCAATTGATTGAAAGTAATTGCAGTTGAAAATAATTGCAATTGAATTCAGCCATGCAATTGCAATTCAAATTAATTGGCAATTGGCAATTAACTCAATTGCAATTGATTTCCACAGCAATTACTTCCAATTGATTGATCAATTGCAGTTGTTTTTCACTGATTAATTTTCAAAACTGTAGATCAAAGAGGGCGCTGGTCAATGAAAACTTTAGCCACGACCAAATGACTCACCACCCATCATGACCCACGACCCACCGTGACCCACTCTGATCCACGAAATACCGTGACCCACTCTGATCCACGACCTACCGTGACCCACTCTGATCCACGACACACCGTGACCCACTCTCGTCCACCACCCACCATGAACCACTCTCACCCACTGTGACACACAGACCACCAAAACCCATTGTCGCCAACTCTGCCCCATGATTCACGCCCTCTTCTCTACTGACTAAAGAGTTTAAACTTGTAATAAAACAAGGCTATGAAATTATCACTCATCGGAGTTTGAATTTCGCTCAATCGCTCAAGCACCGCTATCACTGTAACGGTGAATCTGACCTTTACGAAATAAAATGATAAAGTGTTTGTAATGGACCAAATTACGATGACTTCACTTATATAGATAATTATTATATTTGGTCTAGGAATTAATTCGTGCGGGTGGACAAGAGATGGCGCAACGAACGGAGCGTCCCATAGTTCCGTGTATCCACACATGTGTTGCAAACCCCTGTCATCGCGTATCGTTCGTAGTATAGGGCAGTGGATTAAAGCGTCAACAACACCAGTTTGTAGTTAAGTGAACATGGCGCAATTTGTGCCTGATAAAGTGTTTTTGCGGGGTGTCCTGTTGCATTACTTTAACATGCAGAAAAGTGCGACTGAAAGTCATCGTATTTTGGTGGAAGTGTATGGTGACCATGCTCTAGCTGAGCGAACGTGTCAGAAGTGGTTTGCACGGTTTAGAAGTGGTGATTTCGGCTTGGCAGACCAAGAGCGAGCTGGACAGCCAAAAAATTTTCAAGACGAAGAATTGACAGCATTGCTCGAACAGGATTCGTGTCAAACGCAGGAACAACTTGCAGCAGCATTAGGCGTTGATCAAACAACAGTCTCCAAACGCTTGAAAGCCATGGGAATGATTCAAAAGATGTCACATTGGGTTCCACATGAATTGAAAGACAGAGACGTTGAAAGACGAAAAACCATTTGCGAATTGCTGCTTCAACGACAGAGCAGAAAGGGGTTTCTGCATCGAATTATTACGGGTGATGAGAAGTGGATCCATTACGAGAACGCTAAATGAAAAAAAGCCTGGGTGAAACCAGGTGAACCAGGTCCATCACAACCAAAACGAGATATTCACTGTGCAAAGGTTATGCTGTGCATATGGTGGGATATGAAAGGTGTGGTGTACTATGAGCTGCTGCAACCGCGTGAAACTATGAATGGAGAACGTTATCGACGACAATTAATGCGTTTGAAGCAAGCTCTGGCCAGAACACGACCATAATGGGAGAACAGACATGATAAACTTATTGTTCCACATGATAACGCTCGCCCACATGTCGCAAAACCGGTCAAAACCTATTTAGAAAATGTCGGATGGGAAGTTTTACCCCACCCGCCGTATTCACCAGACGTTGCTCCTTCGGACTACTACTTGTTCGATTGCATGAACAACGATTTGATTGGACAGCGGTTTACTTCTTCAGAAGATATCGAAACATGGGTCTCTGACTGGATCGCTTCCAAGGATGAAGACTTCTTTCGCCATGGAATCCGTACATTGCCTGACAGATGGGCGAAAGTGGTGGCTTGCGATGGACTATATTTTTCTTAAGGTATTTATGTATTTTGTGTTTGTACTACAGCTTCAATGTGTGCGTACCAACCGCACGAATTAATTCCTAGACCAAATAATTAGCATTGATAATTATTTCCTTGTTGAATTATATATACATTTCAGTGGAAAAAAGAATAAAATTTGAAAGTCCCAAATCAAGGTAAAGTAGACCAACGTAAAGCGGAAAAATTATAAAATTTTCCATATAATTAAGCGTACCGTGCAAACTTAAAATTTCCATGTAATTAAACTTAGAGTACAAATTTTATGTCTATTTTTCTCACAACTATATGGCTTGATTTCCTTGTGCTCTGAACACTAAACACAAGCATCAGCAATTATTATAATAGAAATCAGTGGATATATAATGCGAAGCACTGTATTTTTTTGTTTCTCAATTAATATCGATCGTTTTCGATTATTTTTACAAATCAACCCACTACCAATTTCTCGTACGTAGAAAGTCCGCCCCCAAAAGACAGATTTAAAAAAATGCTAGGACATGTTCTGTTTTTTTTTTTTTTTTTTTTTTTTTTTAGATCCCGAAATTGAAGTCGGGTTTCGTGTCGAGCTAAGTTTGATAAATAGCTCCCTTGTTCAGCGCGTTTAAACTCGTTTTGAAATCATGATCTGATTATACTGGAAAGCGAAAACCATGAGTAATGTAACCAGTAGTGTGGAAAACTTTTAGTGGTGCTCACGACAGGGGTGCATCTCGAGGGGTACTTTTAGAGCATCTCGTCTCGTCTCGCTATCGAGACGACAATAGATTTTATAACGAGACAGCGTCAAATACCGTGAGCACCGGCGTTATTAACTTGTTAAGCCACCAACTAATTTCGAGATTAGAGATGCGCACGAGTCGAGACATGTCTCGAATCTCGACTCGACTCGACTCGAATTCGAGTCGAGATTCGAGTCGAGACGCACTTTGTAAAATTCGAAACGAGTCGAGACAAACGTATTTCTCGACTCGAATTTTCGAGTCGAGACTCGAGTCGAGTCGAGACAGCTGGTAAAAATCTCGACTCGACTCGAATGTCTCGAAATTTTTTCTATAATTTTTAATATTATTTTGAAGAAAGTGCTCACTCAGAAACACTCGGCACGAGAATTTCGGAAACTGCAGGACTTGTCAGGTGTTCGAGGAGTGCTGTGGTGATTGTCTTCAGCAAATGGCGAAACCAAGGGGAAAAGACGTCCAAATGTCGAGGAGTTGGGTGCCCCCACCTCATTACAGATGTCGAACGTCGTAGGCTGGGCAGACTGGTAAAACACAACAGGCATCGAACTGCGTCGGAACTAAGATCAGAGTTTAATGCTGGGCAAAGTACAAGTGTGTCTGAACTAGTGTTGTCAAATTTCCGGAAATTTTGAACCTGTTTTTTCTTTTTTAAAAAAAGTTTTTTTTTTCGATTTTCCGGAAAAATTGAAAAAAATAAATATGTTTGTATTAGGTTAATTTTACTAGTAATGATATCTCTCTTTTTTTAAAACACGCGAAAAATGTAAGTTCAAAAATTTCAATATTGCGAATATTAAACAATAGCACTCGAAAATAAAACTATTCCAATTATTATCTATATATTAAAATACTAGATTTACGCGTAAATGTTTCTCCTCACAGAAAAGTTTATATGTTTGTCCCCAATCCTTTCAACAATGAGATCTCGAACCCACAAGTGCTAGAAACGTGCCGTTTTCATTTGTCGATTCCAAATTTTATGTAAATTGTCCAGTTCTAATTGAATATTTTTATTTAAAAAAATGGCCATTAGTTCTTTATTACATTTATAGGGGTACATAAGAAGTACTGTGGGGGCGCGGTGGCTCAGTGGTAGGGCGTTCACCTCCGGTGCTTGGGGTCCCTGGTTCGATCCCAGATCGCGCCGTGTGGACTTTGTGGTGGACATACACCATGCTCGTGGGTTTTCTCGGGGTACTCCCGTTTCCTCCCACTTTCTTGATTCCACCATTTCATTCTTTTCTCATCATCACCGTCTCCTTTAGCCTAACCGGTATAACCGTGAAACGTAAAACTCAAGATTTCATTTCACTAGAAGTAATGAAATTTTTGAAAAAGTAAAGCATCATACCCTACGAGTTTAGCATCTTGGAAAATCTCATTCTTTCCTCTGGAGAACAGAAAAAGAACGAAAATTTAGATGTCCTACTGACCGTTGGGAATTATCCCTTAGTTGAAGCGATGGTTGGAGTAATAAAACCAGTTAGTATTTCCGCTGTTGTATTGTTGAATTCACAGAAATGTTCAAAAATAACCAAAACGTGACTCTGTACAAGATGTTTACTTACCCATAGTTTTATTATTGTCAACTGAACCCTGAGTGTCTGGGATGTTTCTGTCCCTTCTCACTTTACAACTTGAGAGGGGAGGGGGTATGACCGCTAAAAGAAATGCTTCAGTGCTGCGTCGGAAGCGCGGCATGTTTTGCATATATTTCTTTGAAATGTTATCCATTCATAAAGTGTAAATTCTCCCTTCCTCCCCTGATTCTCTTTCCAATACAGAGAACCGACTCTTTAAATGAAGAAAGAACCCTGAACCCTCCCGAAAATCCAAAAATGAATGATGCGTACAAAAACAACAAATCGGTGAATGAATCAAATAATGCAGATACATGAGAAGATGATGACGAAAATAACAGTGCTTGATGCAGCGCAGTCCACCACATGTAAATAGATTTGAAGTGCATATTTGTGTATGTGTACGTATGTATGTGCTTGTTTCTGAGTATTTATATGCGCGTGTGTTTTGTAATTGTTATATTAATATCCACTGGATTAAGTGAAAGTATAAAATGGATTTGATGACTGCCAAATTGACGTCACCTTGGTAAGTCATTATTTTCTAATATTTAGTAATATTAAATTAGATTATAGTTTAGCGTCGTTTTCAGGAGCAAAGCTCTACAAGACGTGAACGTACAGTTTAACGTCGGATTTGAAACACATGAGCTCCTACCGTGAATCAAACCTCGTTCGAGAAAGGCGCATACGCTAACCACATAGCAACGGGGAGCTCAACATTTAGTGATATGTATATTAAGTTTTAAAATTATATTCGTTTAATTTTCACTAATATAATCTTCACAATGTAAAGCATTCGATAGACACGTTATCTTGTTTAAAAACAAAAAGCCTATCTCTTATGTTTCCGTCTCGGGGTTGGACTGCGGGATGATAGAAATCCGAAAGAGTTGTGTTTATTATATTTTGTACAGTAGATCTGTCCTTCATAATCTCCGTCTTTCATAAGAATGAACCTCCCTGGCTCACGACGTAATATAACAAACCATGCACATTAAATGCCAGACTAATATAGCAAACATTGAAGATGCCCCCCTAGAAAATTTTCTTCGGCCTCCCATGTCTGGAGGCACACAATTTCGCAACTCAGTGGATACGATGTGGATGTATTCAGTCTACTGATTTACCCATAAAATTTAAATTTTATAACAATATTCTCAGTGAATACTAACCTGAGGAGAACTATTTTTTTTAATTCGATCGCTACAGTTTTTTTTCACCAGGTCTCGGCAATCGTCCGGCACTAAAACTGAAGTTTCTACAAGTGTTTCCCCAGCAATTTTTTTGAGAAAGGGGTCCTGGTGACACTTTCATTAGCGAGGACTTGCAAATTCAGCTACAATTGTATCCGGGCCGGGAGTTAACGGGCTCTCAGGGGGACAGTATCTGCCCCCCGGTGGCCCCCGGCCCGAATAGGGTGAATTTGGAAGTTAATGCGATGAGAGTTTCATCATTGATTTCAGCGACCGTGAAAACTATGAATTCGACAATAATATCGGCCATTTCCTACCACTTTTACATGTCCCTGTAAACGCCCTCTGAGACCCCCTAGTTGGATTCCGAGACATGTAAAAGTAATCCAAAATGATCGATATTAGTGTCAGATTCATAGTTTTTGCGGTCGCAGAAATGAATGGTAATACTTCAACAGGCGTTGTCTTCCAAATACTGCCCCCATGCGAAGAATGGGTATATTCAGCTGTCTAATATAAATAAAATAAAAGAGTTTGTTTGTGTGTTTGTCTGTGTGCGGCCTGGGGACCAGACGAGTGGACCGAGAGTTACCAAATTTTGGTCAGGGGTACCTTGGTCTAGGCCCCAATCAAGACGAAAAGTTGTTTTCAAATTTCGAACCAGTGGAGTCTCAGGGGGGCGTTTACCGGAACCGGCTTGGGAACCAGACAAATTGACGGAGAGTTACCTAATTTTAGTCACGAATACTTTGGTCCAGGCTCGAGACCAGAGTTAAACGATTTTGTCAAAATTCGAACCAGGGGGGTCTCAGGGATTGTTTACTGGGACATGTAAAAGTAGTAGAAAATAACCGATATTAGTGTTGAATTAATAGTTTTCGCGGTCACTGAAATGAATGGTGAAACTCCGATCGCATTAACTTCCAAATTTATGCTATGCAGCACCGGGCTGGGGGTCACCGGGAGGGGGGCGGGAGTTGAGATATCGAGACATATAAAAGCAATCCACAATGACCGATATTAGTGTCAAATCCATGGTTTTCGCGGTCGTTGAGATCAATAGTGGCACTTCCAATAGCGATGATTTGCAAATTCAGCTACAATGCATGTGGGCCGGAAGTCAGCGGAAGGGGGGGTAAGACAAGTAAAAGTAATCCAAAATGACCGATACTAGTGTCAAATCAATAATTTTGAGGTCGCTGAGATGAATGGTGACACTTCCATTAGCGATCACTTACAAATTCAGCTACCATTGTATGCGGGCCAATAGTCAGCGGGGGGGGGGATACCGAGACATCTAAAAGTAATCCAAAATGATCGATTTAGTCTCAGATCCATAGTTTTCGCGGTCGTGGAAATGAGAGTAATACTTCCACAGGCCTTGACTTCCATGCGAAGAATGGGTATATTTAGCTAATATATATATATATATATATATATATATATATATATATATATATATATATATATATATATATATACTGATCAAAAAATTATGGAATCAGATGAAAACACATGTAAAACTTCTTCCGAATAATGTGAGAACACTGTATCTTGTCTAGTTCAGATTAAAATCGTGAAGGCCCAACGTGCAAACGAACCGTTTGGAACATCTGTGCACGTGATCAGTGACGTGGCGCTACCAGATATCATTTTGTAGTGTGGCGCTGCCAACACATTCCAGCTCCAGGATACCTTTGTTCTCATTGTGTTTAGTGCGTCACAAATCTACGTAGTGAAATTGCGCAACAACGTGATTTGCCAGAATCGTTGGCATGGCAAGCTGTCGGCAGGTTGGAAGCTGGTCAGTCATGGCGGAAGGTGGCACATGCCATAGGAGTGGCACAAAGTGTGATTTCCCGATTGTGGAATCGATTTCAAACAACTGGAAGTGTTCGAAGAAGACAAGGACAGGGCCGTCCACTAACAACCAAAGCCAGAGACGATCGTTATCTCTTGTTAACAGCCCGTCGTAACCGGCGTCAGAATACAACTCTGCTCCCGCGAGCCTTCCGAACAACAACAGGACGCACAATATCTACCCAAACGGTCCGCAATCGCCTTCGAGAAGGTGGTCTCTACTCACGTAGGCCTATGGTGTGTGTCCCATCAACTGCACGACACCGTGTTGATAGAAGAGCGTAGGCGGAGGAACATCGTGGGTGGGGACACAATGAATGGGGCAATGTTCTGTTCTCTGACGAGTCTCGATTCAGTGTAGAGCCTGATAATTGACGTGTTTTCATCTGGAGAGAGTGTGGAACACGACACAATCCCAGGTTTGAGCGAGAAAGATCCCAGTATCATGGTGGTGGACTGATGGTATAGGCAGGAATCAGCATTGGTGGGCGTAGTGAGCTCCACATCATCTGAAATGGCTCTTTGACGGCTCTCAGATATAGGGATGAGATCATGAAAACTCTTGTTCTTCCTTGTGCTGGTGCCATTGGTAATTCGTTCCTTTTTATGGATGACAATACTCGTCCTCTCAGAGCTCGGTTAGTGGATGAGATGCTGGATGCTGAGGGTATCGCTCGGATGAAGTGGTCAGCATGCTCTCCGGATCTCGTTCCAGTTGAGCATGTCTGGGATATGCTTGGCAGACGAATTGCCGCTAGGCCAGTAAATCCAACAACCACTCCAGAGCTGGAAGTCGCTCTTCGGGATGAGTGGCACATCCCCCAAGAACTCATCGATAATCTGATTGAATTCATGCCACGCAGGTGCGAGGCTCTGTTGGCTATTCGAAGTGATCATATGACATATTAAGGAACAATCAGTGTTGTTGCCTTGCCTGTTTGTGAGCAGTTCGAGAGGTGCACACACGAGAGGTCTTGTGTCATGAGCCATGTGAACAAGTTTTTCCGTGCCCCAACACCAGTATGTGCCCCATTTTTCTAGTGTATCTTAAAGCATTCCTTCTTGTATGATATATATGAGTCAAACACAAGCTTATTCATACACTATCTTAAGGTCTTGTGTGATATTTCAGCTGAACCCCTAATTTTTTGAGCATATATATAGTGGCGGATCCAGGATATGATCAAGGGAGGGGCTAAACCATAGTTTGCAATTTTATTCAGTGTAAAGCAGGATTGAAGCCCATTCTATGCAGTGTATACATGATCGAAAATGGCCTCGAATCCATACTCGCTGAGATGAACAGAATATGCCATTTAAATCCACATCGATATTAATGTCAAATTCATAGTTTTCGGGCTCCACAAGTTCATTGGTGACAGTTTCGGTGTCCTCTGTGTCCAAAATGAAACGTATTTTCCCAGTGCGAAGAACGGATATTCTGCTAGTCTGTAATAATAACTAACGGAAGTTTCACTTAATATATTTCCCGCTGCTCAAATTTCCTCACTTGTGCGGTATATGTGTTTAAAGTAGAATTAAAACCTGTTGCTTTAAGCATTTTTCCGTTAGCGACAGTAGGACGTCGATAATCCTAACGTCAAAAATCCGAACGCGGTCCCTAGAAGCTTTTTACATTTTGTCTTAACGCTAGCGATAAACAAACAATAGCGTGTCCATCGATGTTATGTGAAGTCAGTGTTTTTACAGAAGTTCATTTATATGTAATTGTTTGTCATGTATTTTTATTTTTATTTTTTTCTTAGGCCTATAAGTTTTAAGTGTGACTTACAAGAACAGTGTTATTTAGAGTACAAGCAAGTTCTTCAGAAACATTAAATGTAAGTAGCCTTACGTACGGTATTGTAATTACTGTGTGTACTGAATAACCACTGTATCGATAGAAGAACATACCGTACAGTATATGTAAGCCTAAATGGCATTTTCTTGGTCATTTTCGAAAATCCGAACAATTTGAAAATCCGAATACCTGTGGTCCCAATTAGTTCGGATTTTCGACTTCCCACTGTATATGTTGCAGACATGTTACAGCAAGTAAGATTACTAGCATCAGGCCAACAAATAGTTTTTAAACTACATTTTCCTGTTTTTGCCAATATTTCCGAACAAATGATTTTTTCCTAATGGTCTCGAAATTTCCGGAATTTTACGTAGAACAATGAAGATATCTCTATGAAATATATGTTTGATTTAACATATTACCTACAATGATTCTGTGATTAACAAAAGTGATGATTCTGATAACATCCAAATTTTCCGTTTTTTCCCCAGATCAGGAAAACAGTAAAAAAAAACTTTTTTTAACCCAAAATTTCCGTTTTTTTCACAGGCCTTCACAACACTAGTCTGAACACACAGTGCACCGAACACTCCTAACGATGGCGAATGTTAACACCACGACATCGGCAACTATAACTGAAATGAACACGTGACCATCGCCACTAGACCTTGGCACAATGCCAGAGCGTTGCATTGCCTGATGAATCCCGATATCTTCTTCATCATGACGATGTGAGGGTGCGAATCCGTCGTGTTCAAAGGGAACAGCTCGTTGACATCTGTACTGCGGGACGGAGACAAACTGGCTGCGGCTTAATTATTATCTGGGGAACATTCAGGTGAGCATCCATATGTCTAGTGGAGCTCGAGCAAGGCACCATGACGGCCGAGGGGTCGCACGCTGCTTGCAGACTACGTACACCCCTTCATGACGACCATGTTTCCCATCGGTAGTGGCATTTTTCGACAAGATAATGCACCAGGTCACAAGGCCAGAAGTGTGATGCTGTGTTTCGAGGAACGCAGGAGCGAGTTCCAAATGATGTGTTGGCCGCCAAACTCTCCGGATCTGAACCCAATCGATCACATCTGGGATGTGATTGAACGTGACGTGAGGGCGCATCACCCCCCTCCCCGGAATTTACGGGAATTAGATGACCTGTGTGTGCATATGTGGTGCCAACTCTCTCCAGCGAGGGGGGCGCGGTGGCTCAGTGGTAGAGCTTTCACCTCTGGTGCTTGGGGTCCCGGGTTCGATCCCAGCCCCCGCCAAGTGAACTTTGTGGTGGACAAACACCGTGCTCGTGGGTTTTCCCGTTTCCTCCCACTTTCTTCATTCCACCATTTCACTCATCTCTCATCATCACCGTCTCCTTTAGCCTAACCGGCATAACCGTGGGACGTAAAACTCAAAGATTTCAAAGATTTTCTCTCCAGCGACCCACCGAGGAACATTGCGACCATACCAAGACGCGTTGCCGTTGTTATTTGTGTCAAAAGGTGGACATACTAACAATTAGGTAGGTAGTCATAACGGTCTGACTGATGTGTGTGTATATTTTAACTCGTATATTTTGTCTCGACTCGAATTTCGAGACGTCTCGACTCGAATTCGAGTCGAGTCGAGACAGAGACTGTCGAGTCGAGACACGAGTCGAGACAGCAACATATTTTCGAGTCGAGACACGAGTCGAGACAACATTTTCTCGAGACGAGTCGAGACAGGCTTAAATCTCGACTCGACTCGACTCGAATGCATCCCTATTCGAGATGGTTTCTTTTGCATCGTTTTGTGTGTATTTTGTGCGCCTACTCCCACGTTTTGTGTTTCACCACAAGTGGGTCAAAAATGGGCCTACAAATATGGCAGAATAAGATAATGCTGTTCCGGCACAAACGAATTTCGAGGTCGTTTCCTTCATATCGTTTTGTGCCGTTTTGTGCGCATATTTCCACGTTTTGGGGGACATCGGAAACGGGTCAAAATGGGCCTCCAAGAAGGAACGAAAATAACCCACTGTTCCGCCACCAACGAATTTCAAGGTGGTTTCTTTTGCATTGTTTTGTGGGTACTTTGTGCCGTTTTGTACGCCTATTCCCTCGTTTTATGCGTCATTAGTTATTTAACTCCCACTTTGAAGGCCCGTTCAACTCACTTCCGGTGATGCACAAGACGAGCAAATAGGCGCAGAAAACCTAAAAATAGGCACTCAACGATGGGAAAGAAACGACCTCGAAATTCGGTAGTGGCGGGGCAGTGAGTCATTTTCGTCCTACCTTCGAGGCCCATTTGATCCTCTTCCAGTGACGCTCAAAACGTCGAAATAGGCGCACAAAAGGGTAAAAGACAGGAATTAAGCTATGTGAAATTAACGACCTCGAAATTCGATAGTAGCGGAACAGTGGGTCATTTTCGTCTCATCTTGAAAGCCCATTTTGATCCACTTCCGGTGACGCACAAAATATGAAATTACACGTTCAAAACGGCAAGAAACAGGCACTAAAAGATGCAAGAGAAACGACCTCGAAATTCGTTGGTGGTGTAACAGTGGGTCATTTTCATCCCACCTTGGAGACCCATTTTGACCCAGTTCCCATGACGCACAAAACGTGGAAATAGGCACATAAAAGGATGTGAAAGAAACGTCCTCGAAATTCGTTGGTGGCGGAACTAGGGGTGTTCGATAAGGCTGAGATTCTATCAAATTTCGGGAGTGAAAATTTATCGAATTGTCATCGGTTATACGAAACCGTTCGAGTATTTGAAATTATCGAAGTTTCTGTTATTATCGAAATTTCGAGTATTATCGACGTTTCGGGTATTATTGAAATTTCGAGTATTATTGAAGTTCGGGGTATTATCGAAATTTCGAGTATTATCGAAATTTCGAGTATTATCAAAGTTTCGGGTATTATCGAAATTTCGAGTATTATCGAAGTTTCGGGTATTATCGAAAGTACGAATATTATGGAAGTCTCTTGCAACCAATGATTCCTTCTCGCAGCCAAACTAGCCAGACAACTGTTATCATCTGATAAGTTATTGCAAAGTTGAATTTGTGAGGGGAAACGAAAGCGTGCAGAAGAGGACTGCTTTTTCGACACACACACACACACAAACACACACACGTAGTTCAATTTCTTCCTGAATTCTAACTCTTGTTTGTTATTTGCTGACCATCTATTGTATCAATGTTGCCAGACATACGATGTTAAATGTACAAATACGGTAATTTGCTCTTCGTACGATATAGTATACGGTCCAACACTTCAACCATATTAATCATGTGCGGTGTTGCTAAAATTTTGTAGCAAAATTTTATTTTTAAGCTAAATGTGTTATCTTCTGTCATGTTTTCTCTCTCTTAATGGCCTCTAGTTCACACATTGCCGCAATCAGATATGATGATGCTTTGGGCGCAAAGTCTCCCTTTCACCTTTCAGTAAAATAAATGTTAATCAAATAAGTTGTGATCTCAGGGGGTTGCTCAGAAGGGATATTCCACCTCAAACATATCTCTAATCATGTTCACGGTGGGTACCAGTATTTTTGCTACTTTCATCCTCCGTGTATTCAAAATCTCCCGGGGTAGGATTACCATAATTTCTGGACACCAATCCCGGACATTTCTTTTAAGAATGGTGTGTGTTTATTGAGAAGTTAAAAAAAAAGTCTAGCCTTAAGTTCCAAAAATGCTCATGCTCATTTTCTTTACTTAAAATATATTTTTATATCATTATCTTAATTATTTTCTAAATTATTTTTCTGAGTAAAGTGTTCTTCCGAAGGACACATTATCGCTATTGATTTTTTCATAAATATCGGCAATTTGCATGCCAACCACTTTACCAAACACAGCGAAATTTCCCGGTCTTCCATTTTTCCTAAAATTTCGGACATTAGTTAATTTTAGACAATTTTCCAGACACATGATTGAATCCCTGACGTATGGTAAGCCTATCCGTGTAAAACTTTGAAATCATCACTGAGTTTAATGAAGATGAAAAACGGAAATAAACTTACTAACTTGACAGTGAATATACAGCGTATGTTCTAAGCCGACGGTCTGTACATTGTGATGAATCCACACACTAGCGGATCCAGAAGCGTCGTTTGGTGGGGGAAGTTTGCTTCCTGGATATATAATGTAGGCTTAAAATACGTAAGTTTTACATCAATTCAGGCCTATTGAAAGGTAGTCTTTGTTGAAGGCGAGGTCGGCTGGACCCCCAACCCTCCCCATGGATGCTTCAATGGATCCCCATGTGATAGTTTCATACCATCCCAATGTAAACTAAAGTATACAAGTTGACTCCTGTATAGTTCGACCCAGGGGAGTATGCAGAATTTCATCAAGGGGTGTTCATCCAGTAAATTGCATTCTTTTACGACAAGCGTGATTTTTGTGTATATATATAAAAGTTAAGATAGTAAGAGTTTATTACTCCATAATATCTTGGTCACGAGAGTTTAAACCTCAAACTTCTTGTATACGCCACTGGTTCGATCTAAGGTATTTAAACTAACAAACTATTGTAATAACGCTCTTTTATTTCATTATGTACAATTTTAAAGCAAAACAAACATGTCAGGACACAGTTTATTATTTTTTTTTAACTTCCCACGTTCATACTCCGAGGCTAAGGAAATTGGTGATGATGGTAATGAAAGAAATGTTGGAATAAAGAAAGCGGGAAGAAACAGGAGTAAGTTCCATCAAAATCGTACAATCTCTTCGAAAGTTATCGTCGGACATCACAAAGAAACAGAGAGCATGATCTATAGGGAGCTTCGCACCCAAAATTTCCAAAGTTTGTTTCAATTATACTCGAAGTTCAGATATTACATGAAATTTAGACAATCTCAAATACATGGAGGGTTTCAAGTACCGGATAATAAATTATCAAAACCGAAGTTCGATAAGTCTTGAGCCTTATCGAACTTCCTTACTTATACCTATATCAGAAGCTGTCTCCATCCAAAACTTTAATTAAATCCTCGAAACAGGTACAAAATTTTCCTTTTTCTGCCTACCCTGTTATTGACGGAATCGGCAAATTGGTAGTTTGTAGACTAATGGGGTCTAATGCAGAGACATTTTGACGTATGGTTAGCGTCATACGAAATGCCTGACTACTGCAGGAAAAATATCTTAGTCTAACTCTTTAGTATGGCACTAATCACGGGTCAGAACGAGTCGAACTCTTTAGTATGGCACTAATCATGGGTCAGAACGAATCGAACTCTTTAGTATGGCAATAATCACCGGTCAGAACGACTTTGCATAAGGCTCATGGTGTCTTGGATTCCAATCCTATTCAGGTGATTCATGTTTTATCTTCCTTTCTCTGTCTCTGTTTGTCTGTCTATTTGTCTCTCTCTCCGTTCCCTACAGACTACTTAATCCTTGTACACACATAAACATTGGTCTTAAAGACATGTGGGTAGAAACTCTTCTTTCCCTTCATTTCAAGGGAGGCAACTTTTAAAATGAACACCTTGCGTATATGTAGTACAAATGTAGGCCTACACCTATGATAACATCGATTGCATTGTTTCTTCCAGATTTTTCAGTATTTGCTGCTTTTGAGCAATTTGAGTCTCTCAAACTCGTCGAATGTTTTTAACATTTCGAGTGTCTCAAACACTTCAAGTGTCTCAAACGTTTCGAGAGTCTCGTTCGTATAATAATAACACTGTTCGACAAAATGAAACTTTTTGAAAGCTGTTTTTGATTTGACACCTGATTTTATATAATTTGAGGTTGCAAATTGCGAAAATGAAATTAGTTTTTCCCCATCACGTCAGGTTTTTCACAAATCGGAAAACATGATTGCGTAAATTGTGCTGTTTACACTGCAACGCTGCTAATATAAAGTATCATTACGACTACATATTTCTAACAAAGGAACATTGTTTTGCGTCAGAACTAATCTGAACATCGATATTATAAATAATTAAGGTCATTAGTGACGTAACTAGGGGGGCAAACGAGGCTTGTGCCCCGGGTGTCTGATTGGGAGGGCCCAAATTGGGCAAACATTTGATGGAGCGTTTTGGTTTAGTTGGTCAGAGGGCGCTAAGGCGCATTCTTGCCCCAGGCGACAACTAGTGTATTTACGTCACTGAAGGTCATTGATAAACATCTTACCTCATTTTTGTCTCCCCTTTTCACTTGGAAGCTTCTAAAACTAGACTTACTTTTGTGAATAGTTCGTGAATCTTTACGTACCAACGTCCAACAATGATCCACCAACATTTGCTGTTCTCCAACGTCCCTGATAATGGTATTCAATTGCTTTGATATCCTGGTGAAATCTTTCATAATGTTCTTCACTTTAATCACCGAAGTTGGAAGGAAAACTGTCTAAATGTGAATACAGAAAATAAATCTTAAGACTCATTTTGTACCCTAATGTTTTAAACTTCTGAAGCATATTAGACACAAAATACTTATAATTTTCGTCTCTGTTGTTCCCGAGAAAATAATGACACACATCCCTGAATGCACTTCATGCTTCCTTTTCAACATTTGTCATACAATGTTCAAAGTCTGACTGATCTGAAACTTTCTAATCTGAGGACCAATGAATATTCCTTCTTTTAACTTAGCACTTGAAAGTTCTGGGAATTTTGTCACTAGACACTGGAAGCACTGCCCATCTTTATTCAGACCTTTGACAAATTGTTTCATTAGGCACAGTTTAATATACAAGGTGATAATATGACTTTTGAAGGGTCTACGAGGCAGATTTTTTTTTTTTTTTTTTAAATTTTTACTTCCTATATTGCGACTTTCCCTGACATGCCAATCAATTTGAGTCCAGTGTTTATCGCGCTCTCTGCTGTTCCATTCGAAAAATGTAGCATGGATATTTGGTGTACCCTTACTGCTGTCTAAGAAGCATACATATCACCTTCAGATCGCAGCACAATAACCACTGATGATCCTCGTATTTTTTTAAACATTTCCATATTTTAGTAAGTCTCCTTTAAATGCACATAATGAATAATGGATACAGAGAGGGTTGTTGGTTGCTGTTGTGAAGAGGCAGACCGTTCAAATTTACCTTGTTGGAATCAATGAAAAGCCTACATTCCTCTGAATTATAGTTCTCGCAATCACACCTTACATAGCCCTGTTATTGCGTTCCCAACGTGTAATGCGTTGATATCATTCAGTGCTACCAGATACAGTGCATATTTTTCAATGTTAGCAGAATAAGTTACTTCATGTCTTTCATTACAAATGCAAAGATAATCAGAAGAATATGGCATAGAAAGTATCTTTTTATATTTGTAATTATAATCTGTACTTCTTCCAAAATATACTAAAATAGAGGGGAGGGGGAGAAGAAAATAGCCGTATATAAGTAAACTGAACGCGATAGGGCAAAACTAACTACATTTTTGGATTTCTAGGGTCAAAAACATTAAGAAAACCTTAATAGTTTCCAAACAACAAAATCATTGTAGAGCAGTGTTAGTTATAGCAGTAGTAGTAGTATCATTGATAATTATATTGTCTATGGAGGATACTTGAAGAGAGTAATACTTGGAACTACACAAAGGATTTAGCTCGAATTGGTTCGTTTTGACTCGACTCGGCTCGAAACTCGATCTGAATTCGAGTCGAGTTGGGGGAAATTTTTCGAGCCGAGCTTAAAGATGTCTGTTGCGAGTCGAGTCGAGTTTTAAAGAAAATTCGCTCGAACTCTTTCGTGCCCATCACTATATGGGAAGTAGTTGACCGGAATAGATCCCTTCTGGTACCGACCGCTTTCGTTCGTCAAGACGAGTTGACATATATATACTGTATGTGTGCAAACGCTTGAAACACCCCACCTTGAAACCTGTATTAGATAGCATGTACCGGAAGTGGCCGAGCAGAAGTAACAAATTTCGATACCGATCGCTTTCTTTCGTCAAGGTAAATTGATTAATAATTATGTTGCAAGTGTGCATTCGTTGAAAATACCTCACCTCCAGAAAATGTGTTAGGTACTGTGTACTGGAAGTAGTTATCTGAAAGTGAGCAGCTCAGGTACCGACCGCTTTTCTTCGTCAGCATGAGTTAATTGATATAAACCTATACGTTGCGCGTGTGCGAAAGCTAGGAACACCCCAAACCCTGGAAACTGCATTAGGTACCGTGTACCGGAAGTGGTTGACCGCAAGTGACCAATTCCGGTACCGATCGTTTTCTTTCGTCAAGCCAAGTTGATTGATATATATGTTGTATATGTGTAATGATTGGAAATACTTCACCCCCGGTAGCTGTATTATTCCCAATTACCCACTAATTTTGAGACTTCTAATGATAGGATCTGTTTTCCTAATCACTGATTTTGTCGGCAGTCACTGTTTTTCTCGGTAGTTGTTTTAGCAGTCAATGTTTTTGTCCGTAAATTGTATGCATGACGGGCATATAGAGTTCTTTTGAGGGGGATAGATCCATAAATATAATATATTTAAAAACTACTGAGTTTCACGGCTTTCTTCCTAGGTGGGTGAAGGGATGGTAGTTATCCAGCACTTCTTATAAGTACCTTATTTGAAATATGTAAAACAGTAAGAAGTGGACAACACAATATAAACACGTCTTCTTATCTTCAGTTTTAATTACTGACTTCAATTGCACTTAACAATTACAAGTTTCAATTGTCAATTGCAACTAACAATCAAATGTTTCAGTTGCCCGGTGACCAATTAACAATTTACAATTGACGAAAATTTAATTGCCAATTTTATGATTGAATTCAATTGCAATTGAAATTAATTGAAAAGGACAAATTGAAATCAATTGCAATTAATTTTCAGAACAACTCCTTTTAATTGATTGATCAATTGCAATTGATTTCAATTGATTTTGCTCAACACTGGTGGCAGGCTTATCCAGATATAAACTGCACTAACCCAGTACTATTGAGAAGCTTCGATATAGCTCTTTCCAGTGCTGGCATACATTGGAAATATTTTAAAGGGAGTTGGCTATTTCCTTTTTATGAAAGTTCTGTGTCTGTATGAGTGTATATTGTATAATATGGTGTGTAGTTTTGGATAAAGGTCTTATCGAACTAGAAAATAAGGGTGTACGTTTTACTGAGAAACAATATGCCGGAGAAACACTATCGAATTTAACAATGATGAAACTGGATTACAGATTCCAGTATTTAATATATTTTTTTAGAGGGTAACCTTGAGGTGGTTCAATATACATTTACTATTGAAAATAAAAATACTTCTCGTTACAGTTTTGCGCCAATTTCAGGAAAATAGTGCGAAGTGAATTAGTGGCAGTTTATTTGTGGAGTTCGTGCGCATCATGAATAATGTATATAGCAAGGACAACTTCCAGGATGCTGAAGTAAGAAAATATAATTTTTCCAGCAAGAGGAGTATATATTATGATCTTCAATCCAGGTTAAACGTGAATCATTTTAGTTCTAGTATGAATACAAGTGTTTTGAAATTGTTTCAAGTAGTCATGGTTGATGTGTATAACCTACTATTCAAAGTAAGATACCGCTTATTTAAATAAAAAAAATTATACGAATATACCAAGTTTCATCTATTAAGTTAAGAGGATCGTGAGATATGAGATACTCAATTTTTCACATAAATGTAAATCCCCACTGTCCCCTTAGAATACATGTTTTAATCGAAGTAGCATTATGAAACCCGAACTTAAGCAAGCCCAGTCACAAAATATTGTTATTTTTTTATTCCCTAAACCATGGGTTATTTGAGCATCAACTTTGGTTCAGATAAGGGTAAGTAGTTACTAAAAAATAAAGTACCATATACAAGGTGAGCCGACTTTGCCCCTGGCCGAGCTCGGCCAAAAGATATAGTGATCTTCATTTCCTATACAATGGCCTATTTATCCGTCGAATTTCTTCCAGCTCCAGCTGGTAGTAAACGAAAAATAAAGTGCCACATACAAAACGAGTAGAGCCGAGCCGAGCCCACCAAACACGCACACACAATATCCAACGGAAATGCAACTATTAGCTTCTGTATGCTTATGTCGGGAGCTAAAAACTAATGTAACGATCTTTGTCCGTGAACTCTTCCTACACCACTAGATAACATTTGATGATTTTTAGTACATGATTTGACCCTAATTTAACTTAGTTTTCATCGCGTTTTCGGCATTAAAAGGTAAGAAAGGTAAGTAGTTGGGAATGGAATGAAATGTAAAAATAATCAAAAACTACCCACATTATTGTTCAATACATAGTTTTCGTGGTCGCTGAGATCAATAGTGACACCCCCGATACCATGCAGGTCAAAACCCATCTTCCTCCCCATTGGCATTGGCTGTGACATGGGGGACATTTTGGATTGTTTTCATTATACTTTCTTTGAAACGTGTGCCTTAAGGAAGAAGGGTTTCAAATAATTTCAATAAATATATTCTCCCCGTGCAAAAAACGGACATTTCAGCTAGTTTATAAATATAACAGACTATGCTATAATTGAAGTGGTCTGATTATGTTTCGTATAAGAATGAATTGTTCATGCCATTCGTAAAATTTGTCTACATGGACATGTTAAAATAAAAGAGCGGTCCCTATATAATAATAGATTGATCTACGGTTTAGATAATGTAGTCCAAATCACACATATTCATACGTAAATTACCACAAAAACAACCAGAATATCAATTAACTAACAACGAGAGATGTTAAATAAAGATACCAAGATGTGTCGTGCAAATACACACAAATAAATGAAAAGAAAGCTCCTATACCTCCATAACTTGATCCACAAAATTGTGAGCGTAATGCTTTATGAAAGACATATACAGTAAATGAAATAGGATTACGAATAATTTACTATTTTTTGAGAAGTCAAAATACTAAAATAAATGTGAAAGTATTGACAGAATTAAGGTATTGTAAATAGAATGAGAAGAAAGTGCAGAAATGAAAAGTAAACTGTTAAGAAGGAAAGGAACAGAAAACAAGACGAGGTATAGAAAAGGTCTCCAAAAGGTGTAAAATCAATACGTGAGTAAAAAAAAAGAAATGAAAGAAGGAAAGATGCTCGACAAAGAAAGAAAAATGGGTAGAAAATTACAGAGAAAGAAAACACTAAAAGATAAGAGAAAAATATAAGGCCTATAATGGGAGATGGAAAAGAAAGGAAGCAATGATACTAGAAGAAGAGAAGATATGCCAGCGAAGGAAAATTGGAGATGAAAGAAGTAAGTACAGGAGCAGGTAACTACACCCGAGTGAAGAAGAAAAAAATGTGCATAGTGTCAAAGCACAGACCACAAACGTTATAGAAAGCCATTATTGTGATTATGAGGTAGTCATAACATTGGAACTTTACTTTACTAATAGAAATTAATTTATTTCCAAAGTATTACCGTTTTTTTCTTTTATATATATATATATATATATATATATATATATATATATATATATATATATATATATATATATAGTACTCTAAATCTAGCATAAATGATAATGATTTTTAGTTACTTATTCAAACTATATTTTCTTTTCCTCTTTTCTCATTAGCCACATAAGTTTATTTTATCAGTGTGTGTGTGTGTTTTACATTAGAATTCTAGTTGAGAATAATTCTCCACATAGAATTACTTCCATTTCATTATGAATCGTTTATTCTCACTAAAACATTTTAGCTCCCGTCATTATGAAAATGCATTGCCGCAATATTATTCGTAATACAACTAGACATTATAGCATTTTTCTCCTGTTTTCACCCATAAACACCTTTAATGTTGACTTTTGTAATACAACATACAATCTTCATCTCCAAAATGCAATTTCACAGTTTAATTTTCCCCGACACGTACATATAATAATAAGCAATGGGATTCTCCCTTGGGTGCATGAGAAATTTCTCAGCTCTTCTCTAACACGTATTTTGTCTTCCTTCCAGCGTTCTATACGTTTAGTTTTATGTTTAATATCATCCACAAGCGGCATGCAGAAGATGCATATCTTTCTCTTCTTGCATGTTCAACAATGAAGTGCTTGCACGTATTGTTACTACATCCCCTTCTCATGTGAGGGTTTAGAGCGTGACTTGTTGGCTACAGGCAGGAAATTAGTCTCTCAAAAGAGCTTCGCAAGTTGAAACTTAAACACGAAAGCGAGAATTCAGTTGTTCAGTCTGGCTTCTTAAACTAGGATTTAAAAAATAACGAAATATAAGTTATAGGATGACATCAAAGTCATTCTTCTAAGACAAAAATGGCAACAAAATTTGTAAATATAAGAAATATACATTTAAGAAGCACTATAAAAGTTACTCGTTAGGTCCTTCTGTTATTGTATGGTGTAAACCAACATTCTTATTTTTTTTCCACACAGTATTGTACAGTCCGCAGCAAAAAACCTGCAACATGAGCATCTAATTTTATTGTGAAACTACACCTAAAAGCGCAGGGAATCAGCATAACATCTAAGTGCTACGAATCACACCAGGAGAAACCTAGGCGCCTTCCCCTGTACATTTATTTTGGAACAAAACAATTAGTCGTTTCACAATAAACTTACATGCTCATGTTGCAGGTTTTCTGCTGCGGACTGTACAATAACATTAAATATAGCATAAACTACGATCAGCAGCTTATTGTTTTACATAGTAATATTTTCAAACAGCAAACAAAGTTTTATATAATAATTGAATGTAGTAATGAGATAAATTGAAAAGAACAGAAAGGAAAAGAAAGATAGTAAATGGAATGGAAGAAAAGACGTTAAACAAAAGGGAAACAAATCGATACAAAACGAAATCTTAAGATAGAATAGGGTAGAATAGATAATAGAATAGAATAGGACATGATAGATGTAACCTTCAGTCACAGTTGAGGTGGTATGAATTTTTTGGGGGTCGAATAATTTTGACCGTACTGTGTACTACTAGTTTTATTGTATAATTTTCATTTCTTACTAAATCCGTTTTCTTTTTTGTATAAGTAGAAATTAATTCAGAAGTTTCAGAATAATTAAGAAAATCATATTTTCAGGAAATAATTTCTTTTATCTATATTATTTTTCCTTCGTAAATTTTTGAGTATGGACATTTCATTTGGATGATTATAAAAAATTTGCATTTTTATTTCGATGCAATTCATAAGTTAGCAATTGGGTAGAATTTTCTGAATTTTTCCACCAATCCAAAATGTGGCAGGATATTTTAGACCCTCCCTTCGTCCCGATGAGATATGCATATTCTGCTAAAATCCGGTTTGATTCAGTTTTCACTATTTTTCATTAGTTTTATATTTTCCGCCACGAAATTTTCTTCGCCGTGATTAGGAATTATATTCCACCTCAGTGTTCTTTCGCCGTCTTTACTTTGTCTTTTTTCTTGTGTCGCACGTCGGATCAACATCGCCGTTGGCATCACTGAAATAAAATTCAATAAATGGACAAGAAATCCATTGAATAAGGAGGTACCAGTAGTTTCATTTAATAAACAAACATTTGGAAGCCCATTGGAATCCTAATTTATTGGAACTGCATCGAAAAAAAGCAGATCTATGAAAAATGAAGTTGCATGTTAGAATCGTCATATTTGATTTCATGGACAGGTGTAAAGTGCATTGGTTTTCCGGTTTCGTATGATCTGCAAACTGAGATGTGGAGATTCATTTTCCATTCCAAAATATTCCCTTCATCTTCCCAAAGTCAATTAGATTGCGGTAGCTTGTCCATATACAGTTTTGTGTGTAGTTAATTTGTTTGTTTTTCTTTTTTTTATACATGGCGGTATACGTAGGTTTGGTAGTAGTCGAGTTAAGTTTTAAAATGTCAGAGTAAACTCTAACAGGGACTTCTATTTTACTCCTGATTTGATCCGGCTTCCTGTGTAGTATGGGATAAATAATTTCGTGAAGGTTCCTTTCTCTTCAAGAAAGGGATCTTCCTTAATCTTTGATATGTCCCTCCGTGGTCATTGACAATACCATAATTGAGAAAATGGGTTAGATTTGATGCAATGGCCACCTGGCCCTAACTATCCCCCTTCTTTTTTTTACCATCAGAGCCTATTCAATATGTGGTTGTGTTTAGTGAATTGTTTAGTGTAGATATGTGATAGATAATTTTGTGTAGTAATATGTGTTATATGTGTAGTTTTAGCTTCTTGTGATGTAGCATGTATCTGCATATTAGGGTGGGCCGAATTTAAACTTTTTTTCGAAAATCGGTTCGGCGAAGCGGTTAAAGGGTGTCTTTTAGTAGGAAAAGTGTGCCAGATTTTTTTCAGAATTTTTAGTCAACGCCTTCATGTACCGCATTGAGGTTTATGGGGGAAACGTATGCAACCCGCAGCACACGGCGCAATATTTCACGTTTCTGGCTGTGTAGAACGATTTTTTTTTTTTTTTTTTTAAAGATTTAGTCTTAGGAGAAGCTTGAACTATACCTAATTCACCTTCCCAAAGCTCACTTAGTTTTTCGCAGTGCAGTTCTTCGCTTGAATTGGCCTAATTTCATCGCTTAAGGCAAGAAGGTTGCGTTTTTTTATTCGTATATACAAAATATTGATTTATTTTTGTTTAGGCTAAGAGTAGAGTTTATTTACTTATTTATTTATCTTTTCCTCTAATGTAGTTCATTATCAACATTCAAGATCATTTATTCTTTGTTCAAAATAACCCAGGACTCATCACAAGGAGGTGACTGCACTTCAAATTGTACCCACCTTTTGTTCCGCCCTCCCGCCTTGTCTAATTTTCTGCCATGGCCTTACTTGCTTGCGTCCTCACTTACTTGCTTTACTTTTCTAGACGGCATAGAATTATTTCCATCCGAATGTTGACATCCCCTTGCTAGAAACTAAGGCACAGTGCATGAATCCATCACAAAATGCCGGCCCACACACGGATTGAGAAGCTTGCGTCACTAAACCCACCATTCGCTCTACTGCTTGGGTATGGCACGGTAACGTAATTATTTCTTCTCCGAGCATTGCAGCTGACTAAATATTTTCTTCGATCATGTCGTCGGAAAGCATCTCGGTGAGCGGAGGTTCTGCTGGGACAAAGTCATCCACTCCACCATGTCATAGTTATCGTCCGCATGTAAATTTATTTTAAGAACTGCGAATTATTGGGAAATACAGAGAATACTATCTGCTTAGGTTCCGTAGGTAGAAATTGGGCTAGCTGTTCCAAATTCCATAAATGCCGCGGTCCTTCATAGCATGATGGCGTTTGCTGGATGACAAATCAGACCCGGGGATACACCATGACGATGTATTGTACAAAACACATGAATGCCTCGCAAGGTCTCCCTGTGCTAGTGTACAAACGAAGAATGCGACATGAGTTGCTGAGCCAACGTGACTGGACCACTGGACTGGGTTTCTTCTTCGCCAAGTTTGAAGAACAATATCCTGAGTGAATTGCTCTGCAGATTGCTAGTAAATATTGTTGGTCCGCACTCAGGTCTTCAACTTTTGCGAATTCATCCAATCAGTAAAGATTTATTGCTTGGTATTTTACCAAGGGCGCTTCCTCGCACTTATCGAGCTTTCTTTGGATGAATCTCGAAAGTGTTTTTGGACCCGATGCTCCCCCGTCGAGATGTCTTATTAAGAAACGAAGCGGTAATTCATTTCCGTGAAAAACGCAAACGATAGATTGAAGCTCTCGATTTAGTTTTTCTTTTTTTAACAATGTAGAGTCCCTTTTAAATCTCCCCGTGTTGATTGGTGTATCGTCATCCGCAAAAAAAAGTTCGCATACACTGTAACTTCCACATTTTCATTAATAACTCAGTTTTCTTAATATATTATCGCTTCTTTGTGCTTTCCTTAACAAAGCAGTGTAGTAATGAATAATCATTTATGAGTTTTGAGAAAAATGAAGCAAGATAAGAAAATTATAAGCAAACAAACCTTTATGGTTATGAAACCATAGTCTATCAAATAATTACGAGAAGAATATCCCGAAGGAAATTACAGGGAAATTTACTCCATACAGTGCACAGGTATTAGGAGCACTCACAAATACGTAAAATTGAAGGAACGGAAAATAATGTATTTTTGAGATGAACATACAATTCGCACTTCACGCGAAGTTCCAATATGGGAAATCAATCAACATCTTCATTTGAAATTACTGATAAAGACAGAAAATGGCTACTTATACTCCAAGTGTAAACCTGCGCTTGGAGCGATTCTATTTGTAATATTACAACGCGTTAATGCGTAACATACCTCCGTGGTCAAGCGGGTTTAGCAATGCTGTTGAAGTTCTAGAATCGAAGGGTGGCAGTACGAGCCTGAGTACGGGAAGTTTTTTTTTTCTTTCAATATAGTGAAATCTTTTTAAAAATATAAATGTCTACTTTGAAGTGATTGAAAAAACAAGACCAGATGAACAATCATTTGTCAAAACTCAGTCACATTTATTCACTATGTTTATAATTTAGGCTATATACGAAGACACTAAAATTAGGAACATTAACAATCCTTATAAACGTTAATACCGCATCCGTTATAATGAAAACAGATTTGTGATCTGAATACCAACCTTAAGCCATACGTCCAAAATGAAAATTATTCATGTTTTTGATACCTATTGCAACGCACAGGTGTATAGAGAGAGTGAGAGTGCGAGAGAGAGAGAGAGATAAAATACTGTATATATGCTTGTATTTTTAATTAAATAGTTAGTGTAAATCATAATCTGGATTTTTATAAAACAATTTAAACAATCATATAGAAAATGTATACTGCTTAAAATTGAATTGAATTGCAGTTCCAGTATCTGTAACATCTTACATTTATTATTTATTTACATCGAATGTTAACTTATTGTATAGTTTATAGCATGAGTATCAGCTGATATGTAAGACAAAATTATCTATAAATTGAATTTAATTAGGAAACTGATATAGTTGCTATAAGAACAAGTTTATGAAAATGAAGTGTATAATAATGGTTGTATTTAAAACAGAGTTTGTGTAATGGAGTAAATATTTACACCACCAGCTTTGCAATACTCTGCAGTTTAAATTGTCAATCTCATCATTTTACATATTTCGCTTCAATGTTTATGGAATTTAGTATAGCATTATGAAACATACAACAACTGATCTGGTAGTGAAAAATATTTAATAACATTACCGCACATTACGGTAGAATTTGAGCTCGCTCCCAGCTTTGCGAGCACTTGATAATATTTTATTATTGTATTAGATAAAATATTATGTGGAAGAGCTATAAAGTAAATAAGAAAATGAAATGAAATATTTATCATCCCACTATTACGCCCTTTAGGCGGGAAGGTTCTAGAATGCTGGTCCGCACATAGAGATGAATTTGTGTTAGTAACCAGTTTGGTTCTTTTCTTTATCAAATCTCAAAACACAGTTTATATAGTAATGTCAAGCGAGCGATAGCGAGTGAAGGCAGGTTAGTAACCAGGTTGATTGCTTTAGTTATCACGATTCAATTGGTATACGGAAGAGTGTTCTAAAACTCTGCCACTTTACGCTAAGGGAAAAGATGATTAAAGTAAGAATAATGATATAAGGATTGGTGGAATGAGAAAGTGGGAGAAACGGAAATGCTTTGAGAAAACTCACGGACATGATGTTGTCCACCACAAGCTCACTTGGACGGAATAAAACCAGAGACCGCACGCACCGAAGGTAAGCACTCTACCGGTGAACCATCGCGCCCCATAAATTAAATAAGGAAGATTAGTAGGCTCTATATAATTGAATATTGTATGTAAGAAATTTATTGTCCAGAAAGATTCTTTCTCTTCAAGCTTTTGTAATTAATGTTGCAAATCGTCCAATTCTTTGCAATGTGTGTCAAACAAATAAATGCATGTTTTTTTCGGGATAGTATCGTCTGCCCTTTGTTGCTATTGGTTGTAAATAAAAGTAGTGTTGAGTTGATTTTGAGTTTATTGTCCCTTTTGTTATGTGAATATAGACAAGACCAATTTTTTTTTATTGGTGTCCATTTCAGGATCACTCAGTAGTATGTTTTTAGTGGGGGAGTGTTCGTGAATATAGATTAGACCAAGGTATATCACAAATATTTGGACAAAGGTATACATTTTTGTTACACAAATACTTTCTGTTTTTCCTTTTACTGTAAATGTTTGTTTCTAAAAGTGATTTGTATTCTTGTTGTATCCGTGAATACACTTTCAAGACTCATTCTTTAAAAAAATGTTTAATAAGACACTGAAAAATTTTGGTCTAGTCTATATTCACGTAACACTCCTCCACTTAAAAACATACTACTGAGTGATCCTGAAATGGACACAAATAATTAATTTTGGTCTAGCCTTTATTCACGTAACACTTTCAACAACGAGGCTATATGAGACGTGGGCCTACTAATTAACGAGGAATCCGAACCACATGAGCTCACATCAGGAATGACCCCCGGGTCTCCCACGCCAAAGGCGCGTATTGCCTGTCACATAAAAAATGCATGTTTTTTCCACAGGATAGGCCTAGTATCTTTTCCCCTTACTATGAGAATGAAATCCGTACAAGTTCCTTTCTATCACCTCGTGCTTTAATTAAATGTTGTAAAGATTTTAAAGGCACGATCGCTAACCAAATGAATCAATGCATCATGTCTCTCTTTGCAGTTCACACAAGACACTATAGAAATATCGCAAAACTTAATAAAAAGAAAAAGAAGAAAAACAACGTCATTTCACAGCACGAAGCTTACGGGTATTGCCATATATTTATAGAGTAGATGACTTGTGTATCTTATTCCGTAATTCATTGAATCCGTGAAGAATTCCCATTCCCGGGACTAGCGTTCTTATCTTAGTCTTACTTAATTTTCATTTTTCATTTTTTACTAACCAAGTAGGACTCCAGTAAAAAGAAACATACGGTTACAGTTTAAGGTGTGTTTCGATATTCTGCAAATAATTATTTATATATTTATTGCCAAGTGAACAAGATAAAGTAGATTTTACAAGCTTAACACTGTTCCAGATTTTACTCTTAATAAAAACTATGAATAAGTTTACAACTTAAAAATAAATTGAATTCTGTTGAATTGTAGTCCATAATTAGCTATGATCAAGGAGATTGATTTCAGTTGTTTTGTGAATGGTCAACACAATGGTTTCCATCGTCTTTATTTATGGAATTGAATATAACTATTTTTTTCGTTTAGATATAAAATACTCATCTTTAGTTCTTAACAAAACAAAGGTCATAGTTCAAAATGTCACTATATCATTACATTTCGTTATATAAAGAAACAAAAAAACAAATAATACATTTACACTTGAAAATGTCGAAGGTAATATGACAAATATTGTGAACAACTCTATGATACAATTAAGCAGTTTCTTTTATAATAAAATAAGCTCCAATGAAATGCAGGATATTTGAAGTTAGCAAAATATTTGCCCTTATATTCTGAAATACAGTAGAAACTCGATTAACCGTCACTCTTTTAACCGTCACTCTCTGTTATCCGCCACTGCTCCGGACAGTACTGTACTTTAAATATGCTGTAATTGACGCCGTGCGCCGTGCAGAGCACGGAATAAAGTGTAAGCGAAATGGACTGAAATAGTCATGCGTCACTTCCGGTCATGCTAGTTTCCACACAAAAGAAGCAGAAGCAGTTTACTACCAGTTCAGTGTTACTTTTGTAGGTAAGTATAGTACAGTAATTTAAATACAGTATAAACATGTATTATTCACTTGTATAAGGTTATTTATTTCTTCCAGAACCTTTTAAATCTACTTACTGTAGAGGTTCATAACGATATTTCTCTTATCCGTCTATTCGCTTAACCGTCATGGTTCCGGTCCCGAGGGTGACGGTTAATCGAGTTTCTACTGTACAAGTTTTTTTGAATATACATTTTGAATTTGATTCTCGATAGAATCTGAAATATATTTAGAACACTAATTTGACGTCCCGTGGTTATATTATTGCCGTTACAATCTGACTAAACTAGCGATAAATCCAAGGAGTAACTCATTCAACCAACTCCTGTTTTCCGATTTTTTTATATTAATTAACGTACCTAACAATGGATTTTTGGCGAAAAGATGTTTTCCTTTGCATATATTTCAGGGAGAACATGTAACGTCAACATATCATTAGCAAATGTAGCAACTGAGTAAATTGAATAATGTCAAAAATAGCCTATTTTGCTTGCTAGAACCTATTCTTGGTGGAAGCTCCTATGTATTTTTCTTTTAATTTTCTTTTCTTTTTTGAGGTGTTTGAATACTTCGGAAGGTTTTGCAGAATGCTTGTTATTATACATATATATTTGTCCTCTTTGGTAGGAAAAAAGTTTATTATGAAAAAAATGGTCTGCACAGGTCTTTTTAGAATGTCTGTTATTAGTTGTAGTAGCTGACTTGATTTTAGCGTCTTATTCAGCAGCGAGGCTATATGAGACAGAGTTACAGCTGAACGTGGGATCCGAAACGCATGAGCTCCCGCCGAAAATCGAACTCCGTTTTTAGAAAAAAAAGTATCTAACCACACAGTCAGTTCTTATTCGTTCGGGTTGAAACAGACCACATTATTATGCTGGTATTGGGAATCAGTGATGAAACTGGTTAAGAATTTCGTAATCTGGAAGCAGTCACATTAGTGTCCCGATATGACCGGAACAGACCTGGAGTCGACGAAACGTCGTCATACACACGGAATATTTGTATGATACTGTTAGTAGAATTTATTCTTTCTGCTGGTCTAGTGGCTAGCGCGTGTGTTTTCGGTTCTTGTAGTCTCGGGTTCGATTCCCGTTAAGGGTCGATTCAGGTTAAACTTTGAGGAAAGCATACGGGAAAAACGTTAAAGAATATACATGCAAAAGTCTGATGCAGTGTTTTGTAAGGTATTGACAAAGTAATAGAAATACAGGAAAGAAAATCTCTTGGGAACTGAAACTGAACAATGTTTTCGCATTCATGCTTAATTTGCTACTAGCGTGACACATTAAATTGAATATAATATAAATATTAGACACAAAATTCACTACTTCACTGTAATAGCATGGAAAATGCTAGGTATTGTTAAACATTAAACGTAATACCTCATTTTATATCAATAAATAACTTAAATAAATAACAAGACAATAACAATACTATTAGTCTATATATGCATAGTAAATAAATAAAAAAAACACGTTGGTTATCACAACGAGAAATGGCTGAGCCGTTTGAAATGAAGTTTATTAACATAGTTTACACCTACCTCGGACTGGGTTGTTGTCATTTTTATTGAAATGCGTATCCTAACAGAGGAGAGGGGATTAAAAATGTATGCCAAAAATAGAATCTCTCACGTTTGTGAGATGAAATTTGATACATAAATTCCTTATTTAAAACGAGTGTGCACGTGTCCGACCATGTTTAGAAATTTCGGTACTAAGTGGAGAAGAGGGGCAATTTGTATTATTTTTGCTCAATATTTAAGAATGATGAAATAGAGGTTGTGTCTTGTGTTCACAACAAAACGGATGAAGCACTTGAAATTATATTTTAAATATACGGTATTTAGCATTTGGTCCAGTCGGATTCATTAACACATATGTCGTAAGAGGAACAGATGGATATAAACACCTTATTTTAAAATATGTGAGCCCATCTTCCGTTGTCCTTAAAAATCCACTTCTGAGGGGAAATGAGGCAAGTTCCAAATAAGGCGGACAATATGTAAAAGTGACGTCGTGATTGTCTGTACGATCATCACGGGAAATCAAATCAACCGTTTGAAATAAATATTTGAATACATTTAGTACTTGGAAGAAAATGGTTAGTTGACGTCCACTGGAAACTTGACAAAAGTTCGATACAATTTAGAGGATAGTCAACTATGCCTAAATCTAACATTGCAGGTGGAAGTGAACACGACGAAAGAAGTAATAGCGGATTAAAATTTAGCAATAGAAGACATTTAAAAACATAATGTTATGCAGGCAAACGAAAAAAAGAAAGGAAGAAGAAGAAAAAGTAACGTTGCCGACTACAACACACGGGATGGCGCTTATCGAAAGACCCATAAACGCTATTCATTCGGTCATTCTTCAGGTTTGGATTGCAAGAAATAAAACTATTTATTCGTGTTAATATGCCTCTCAAAACGAAATGTTATATTTCTGCAAAATATGCTTTCCTCACATGACTGGATAATTTTAAAAAAACTTCTATTATGGTGAAGAAAACAAAATCATATGACAAGCTGGATTCGATCTGGAGACCTCATGATTTTTAATACATGTTGTTATTTATTACATCAGGGGGACATTGTTTGCAATGACACTGCAATCACACTGATACATTGAGTGGTTTGTTCGAGAAAGCAAACCTCTTTACATTGAATCTTTTGCTTGTTTCGTTTTTGTTTACTCTTTTAGGTTTCTCGTACAATACATAAAAACAAATACGTTTTTCGTTTAGGAATACTGTTTTAACTGATCAGAAAACAACAATTTACTGGTGAAATGATATGGGGTAATGTGTAGCATTTTATTTTCATGTCATCGATGACAGCAAATGGCATAGGAATTATATAAAAGAGAGTATGTTGTTATGAACTACTAATATCTTTCGCAAGAAAGACTGCCACGTGTTAGTCCTTGGCTCAGGGGATAAGTGAGAGCTTACAATACGTAAGTTCGCACGATCGAGTCTTGTCCACTGCTTTGAAGTTTTTTTTTTCATTTTCATTGTTTAATAGTGAAAGTGACGTAGATGCATTTTCATTGGCATTCAAAATATTATTATTATTAATATTACTATTATTATTATTATTATTATTAATTTTAATAATAATAATAATATCTTAGTATCAGACTTTCAGGGATTTTTATATGATGCATATATTCATGAAAATAGTCACTACTTGTTATGTATTCATTTGGTGTTCCCCCTAGGGTTACTAGGAATTGAAATCAGGATCTCTGACTCCGCAGTCCAGTATGCTAACCGTATGACCACAGAGCACGGGTCTGACAAACCACATTTTCAAAACGATTTGGTACCCCTCCATTTCCCGTATCGATTATAGTGCCATCCGTGAAGGAATTGTTTTCAATTCTGGGTGAAATCAGTCACTTTTTTCTGGAGAATCCATTGTGCGATAAGAAATAGTGGTCCCACTTTAAAATGTTAAAGTTACCCCCTGCCGCTGAAGGGGTGAAGATAGGGGGTTGTGTTTGGTATCGTTGAACTATACATATAAAGCAGAAACATGTATTCTCATTTTGGTAGTGTAGTTTCAATTTGATATTAACTTAGAAATCTATTTCAACTTTGGTAGTGCTAGCATTTCCATAGCGTCATCTTCGTATGCAAACAGATTGTGAACAAAAGTGACAAAGGTTTGAAAGGTTACAGTTTTTCTGATTTTGTTTTTATAACCAGTTCAAATCTTCAAAATATAACGTTATATTTAAAAAAATCCAATTTCCTTATATTGAAAGAAAACCGGACTCGGAACCGAACCGTCAATCATCATTACTGTAATTTCAAACGCTAGCTAATCCCACTTGTTTTCTTTTTAAGTTACGTCGCGAAAGGTGCCCTGAAGTTCACTTATCAAAGTCTGCTTTCCCCTTGTCAGTAACTTGTGTATATTTCCTACTCGGTTATACACGTTTTACAGCTATTTCCAGTAACCTTGAATGACAGGGACACGAACACAGGCACATCGAGAACATTTAAAATTACAAAAGTTTTCCCATCGGGAATCGAACCCGGGACCCTGTACAGCAGACACACATAATAGCTACTAGACAACACAGCCAAGTTATAAAGCCAGCGCGTTTTCATAGTTCTACTGGAAATGCTCGAGATATGCACTTGTAATACATCGAGTGATTTATTCGAGAGTGGCAAAGCACTTTACTTTGAATCCTTTTCCTTGTTTCGTTTTTACTGTATTTATTCTTTATATTTTCCGTACACTGCTTGAGAAAGCAAATACATTTTTCGCTACGGTGTCCAGAAATACTATTTTAACGGATAATAAAACAGCAAATTTCGGTGAAGTAACGTGTGGTATTCTAGTTTCATACCGAGTTCCTTCGTAGGTAAGCGGTTAGCTTACACACCTTTGACATAAGAGAGCCGGTTCGATTCCAGGTGTGAGTTCATGTGGTTCGGATTCCACGCTAGGTAAACGTCTCATATAGCCTTGCTGCTGAAAAGGATGTTAAAATCAACTCAACATTATTTTTATACCATTAATAGAAGCAAAAGGTAGACGATACTATCCTACTAAAAATATGCATTTATTTCTTTGGCACATATTACAAAGCATCGGACTATTTGCGACATTAATTACAAAAGTTTCAAGGAAAAGAAGATTTATGGACATTAAGTCCCTTCAGGCGTTCAAATCGCTTGGTAAAGATCCAGATTATGAATTACAATAACTTTTTTAGGTTGTAATTAAAAATACAAGCATATATTGTTTTCTATCTCTCTCACATACTCTCTCTAAAGCATGTAGCGCTGAGTCATCTTTCTCCTTGTTTCTAATAAGCTGCGTTTATGTATGACGTATCTGAAAGAGGCGTATGATCCGGAATTCCTAATTCTTACTATTAAATATGGCTGTGGCATATTAATTTTAATGTATTCCGTTGGATCTCTTACTACTCCTAAGGAACAAACTACTTCTAGTGATTACGTGCAAGTTTTAGGTGGCCAGGCGCATTGTATTGCACAGATTTAGCTTTCCAAAATGTCGATGAGCTAACACTTTTACGGGCCCACTAAAGCCTCGACACGGAAATTATTGAAAATCTATGGTCAGGGAGCAGCAAATCTAATGCATATTTCCTTTCGAATCATCGTTGACGCAAGTACGATGCTGTACTGCGTGGAAAATGACCTATTATTATCTTGGAAACCATATATGAGTATATGCCTCAATTTTGTGATGAATATAAGCTTTACTATTAGAGAAAGTAGTCAAAGCTTTTATTAATAAGGTAAATTGTATTTTGTTTTGGTGTTTCCAATATTTTGATAACTATTTGTATTTATTTTATTCATATTATTCAATGGGCACCTTAGAAACATACTCTGGATATTCCTCCGGCTAAATAACCATGCGCAGAGCTTGCATCCTTGGTCGAACGACCTTCTGATGCCACGATGTGTTTATTTTAACGTACATTTGCGTGAAAACCTGAAGTTATCTTCACGGTCATTCATTACTGAGCGCAATTATTTCAAGGTAGAAATGATCGATTGCCATCCTTCCCAAGACTGCCCAAAAACACGAAAGCAATAGAAGCATTTTATTTCGTTACCAAATAAAAAAATCAACTACAGTAAGCAACGAAATCTCAACGGCAGTAAAAATGTGACTGCTATAATAATGTGAAAATATTCTTCCTATTTTGAATCCGATAGTGAATCTACTAGCAGAAAAGATAATGGATCATTTAGAAAATAACTTAAACTTTTTTAAAATTACATACATGAATGATTTATTACTTTATTTTCAATTGAGGTTCATACAGTTTCGTTTTCATTTTTTTTTTCCTTAAGAGATGTGCAATTTGAGGACTATTACTCTAAATATGTTTCATTAGCGTTTTTGGATAATTGCATCTCCTCCGCGATTTAGTCATCAAAAGATAAGAACATTCACTCAGCTTTTGAATATACTATAATTGGCGATAAAGATTTTTGATCTCACTGACCTTTTAAATATTTGTAGAAATAAAATAGTAAAATCCTGTTATTATACATGTAGACTCTATATCATTTCTACAAAATTTTGTCATTACGTAGTAGCAAGAAAACATTTGTTAAAACTTAGATAGCCAGAATATTCATTAGTTTCGACAATTAATGTTAAAATACTGTTTGAGAACAAAATAGCCACATGTGACTCAGTGACTGTGAAAAATTACTATACCTTTATTTCAATGATACAGGTTTATTTTTACGTCATCGTGTCTAATATAAGGTTGGTGATCATTTAATATATTTTCGTAGTTGATCAATTCAATAAAGTTACAGTAATTTGGTAAAATTTACTCAAACATGAAAACATAAAAAAATCGTAGAAATAAATTATTACAAGGGATATTCGATCTTTTGCATATTAATAAGACTACGAATTTATATAAGTCAAAATCAATTTTCACTTCTCGTTAGAGTTGTAGATACATTTATGAATATATTTAAGCATTTTACTAAAGAAATATTGTACACTCCACATAAAAAATGCGACAGCTATCTCCTATAGTAAAATTAGGCAACCCAATGCAGTTAGGCAACCCAATGTATACCTCCTTATCCCATAATTTTGTCAGGTAAAGAGACCCCCTCTCTCTCCTCCTTTCTTCTCTCCTATAGTAAAATTAGCTAACAACATGAGTGCAATTCTTATTTCAAACTACATATGTATTAGTTCCGATAAAATGAAATAACAAAACCGAGACCAAACAAGATTCATAGATTGATGTAGGAAGAAACTAAAACACACACAATGAAAAATAGAAACCAATGGATGTCTATTACACAGAGATTTATAAATGAGGCAGAGAGAGAGAGAAGAGGAGAAAAGAGGAGAGAAGAAGAAAAAGAAAAGGGACAACAGATAAAAGTGTGGAATTCAAACGTAGTAAGAAAAGAACCTAACATTATAAAGTTCCGTTTCCAGAAACCCAACAGTAATATAGAAATAACGTTTGTTTTAACATACTTTTTCAGAACTATTCGAATATATAGAGGATGCTTTAAACATTCATTATGTCACTTTCATAATGGATAGCATACTCAATTTCAGGTAGAACTGTAGATCTCCGAGACACATCTGGGATAATGTCAAAAGTTTAACACACATACTTTGTTTCCGCGTGGTTCGATTGTAAATTCGATAGTGCTCATTGGACGTACCGTTCCAAAATACATTCTAATAAACCCGGTAGATAGCGTTGGTCATATCCTCAATTGCAGACCACTAATGCAAACTGAATAAAACAGAAAAAAACGAAACGAAACGAAAAGAAAAGGAAAGAGAAAGAAACAAAGAGAAAATAGAAGACAGTTCTATTTTACTATTAAATTTCTATCAGAAATACACTATATTAAAAGTCCAAACTGTATCGTAACGAAAAGTTACAAATGTTGGAAAGGAAAAGTTTATATTCCTCATAGATGTAGCGTGTTTCAAATTTCAACGTGGAAAAAAAAAACATTGAATTATAAGATGGGAACAAATTGTGTGTCGAATTAGTATAAATAAAATTTGGTTTTCAAATAACCAAAGAGTTACCATTTTCTAGTCTTTTCCGAAGATTTATCAGTTCCGAACATCCAGCATTGAAATCATCTCTTACGGATATAACGTAATTTGCACAGACAGAATGAACACGCTAAGAACTCAAACGGATCATCATGTCAGTGGGATGATGTTTGTTATTTTATAGACCACCACTGGGTCAAGGATTAAAATCCGTAGTGACCCGGTAATTCGACTGGGACTCGGTAACCCAGAGGATAAAAAAGATATTTTACTTATTCCCTTGCGTTTAAACAATATTTCCAAAGTAGACAGTAGGTAAGCCTTGACAACAATGAAAATCCAATGCTTCGGAGAGAAGTCGAAAGTGTTAGGAACCGGCAAGTCCATGTTTTGTGTGTGTGTCTGTGTGTGTGTGTGTGTGTGTGTTGGGAATAACGTGTGATGCGATGCATTTCGTCACGGTATATTTCACGTTTTCTTAATTTATCAACGTGAAAGAAAACATTGCAGCATGCGTTTTCCCGAGTACGAGAGACCGTGCTGCTGACGATCCTTAACACTTCCGACATCGCGCCAGAGGATTCCGTGTTCACTCCTCTCATGAATTCTTATTTTCTTACTTTGGACTAATCTTAATGTCAGAGCATATCTCAAAATTCGGTTGATGGCATGGCTGGGAATTTTAGCGTGGATGGAATACTCTGTACACCTATTGAACATTAATGAAATATGTGTTTTTGGATTGCGTCTGCGTGACTTCTTTTACTCTGATAAGGACCACATCCACAGTTTCTCGATTCGAAATAGGGCCTCCTGAAATTTGGCTTTCTCGCGATTTTGTACAGCCCTAGCTCTGAAACTATGCACTTTTTATCTTATTTTGATGTAAGGAATCGCCTCTTACAGTTTGTCAGTCAGGGCCGCCCACAGGGGGGATGTATGGCGCAAGCTGCGCCATTGAGAAAAATTTGGGGGGGGATTTTACTCTACTTTCGAACTAGCAATTTTACTGTCGGAATAGCATTAAAACACGATTTTGAGAAGCAAATTTTCAAAAATTTTCCGGGGTGAACCCCCGTACCCCGTGCTTCGATACTCGATGAATGAAGTACCGCGCAAGTAGCCGTATGAAAGGAAATGTTGGTTTGTTTTAAGAGAGAAGGGCCGCCCACAGGAGGGATGAATGGCGCAAGTTGTGCCATAGAGAAAAAAATTGGGGGGAATAAACAAATTGGGGAAGAATTTTACTCTAATGTCGAATAAGTAATTTTGCTGTCGTTAGAATAACATTGAAACACGATGCGATTTTTTTTAATCTCGAGAATGAATCCCCCTACCCCCTGCTTAGAAACTCTATGAATGAAGTACCGCGCAAGTTGCTATATGAAAGGATGGCGCCAAGTTCTGGTGAACAACAGTTACAAACACTCAAGGAATCACTTTCAAATTTAGATTTGAAACTTGCCTATGTTCTTTGTTAAAAATTATAAAGTAATTTGATATAATTGTGAGCTAGTGGTAACAATACAGACAACAGCCAAGTTTCAAATCTAAATTTGAAGTGAGCCAGTGAGTGTTTGTAACTGTTGTTCACCAGAACTTGGCGCCTAGTTTTGTGATTTCAATTCTTTTTAAGACCACTCGTACTTGGCTCTTTTACAGAAATGTTTTTTTTTTTGTTGTTGTTGTTGTTGTTGTTGTTGGATATCAATTTTTTTTAGGCTAATTTCGAGGATAACATTTTCTTTTGGTATCAAACTCAATAACTTGTAACTTGCGTTTTACTTTTCATGTACAAGGTAATTATATCAATATTTTGTAAAGAAAACAATAATACTACTAATTGTAAAAAAAAGAATACCTGTGCCATACACAGTGTGTAGAAGTTTCAATATCCTTATAGAACATATTTAGTACTGTACACTACCAAGACTACTAATAAAAGTAATGCCATTTTTATAATTACTACTGCCCCTACTACTACTACAAGCATTCTATAATACTACTACAAGAAATAAAAACAACAACAAAAATAACAATTACTAGTACTATAAAAACTACTGCTACACTGGGCAATTGTTTTTAGAGGACTTGAGTTTTGAGGAGGGAAGAGATTATAAGTTTTGGGGGGGAGTGCGCCATCAGCTTTGGGGGGATGGGCACCCCTGTTGTCAGTATAGATCATTAACACCCTACGAATAGCGACACTTCCGATGCAGTTTAAATTCAAATCAGCCATTAATGTCCAAAATGAAATGTATTCTCACCGTGCGAAGAACGAATATTCTATTAGTAGTCTAGAAGCCATACTACTGACGACTGTTGCACAGAGGTGTATAGAGAATTTCTCTTCAAAACTTGTTTCCTATATGTCTAAAAATAGTTTTTAGCTTGGGTACGCTTTTCTGGTATGGTGAGGTTTCTCCAAAAATGGACACCAGTATGGCCGCAAACTAATGTTTAAACTTGGTGAAAAATAGTCTACATCTCAGAAACTATTGCTTTTAGCTCAAAATTCCAAAGGAGAAAAATTTATCAGTACATAACTTTTGATAATGTGCAAATAGTTTTAAAAGAAGAAAAAAGCTAGTTTTAAAGGTTATAAGAAAAAGCATTATTAATGAAAACATTGCATTCTTTGCAACATTACTAAATTAAATATGCAGTTTGATAACTTACACAATCTTAAAGGTATGAGTGCTTATAATGATTAAAAAGTAAAAGCAATAAATGATTTAGTGAGGTCTAATCTATGTATACAATGTATAATAGAGGGTAATTCCAATCATTGTGGAAAGTTCTTGGAAGAAAGAGGTTATTAAATTCTTCCTACATATACAAGTGTTTGGCTGTATACAAATATGGTAAGTAGAAATGTGAGGGAAGCCAGAAGGACGTTGCTCTGTGGTAATTTGAGGAATCCCCTGTTTCAAGTTACAGATATCCATATTCATTGGGATTACGCATATCTTGTAGATCTAACAGACTGTACCACCAGTTAGCTTGTAAATATGCCCTCTCGATATGTAGTGACGTACTAGATGATGGTGGTGGAAGCTTTGTAAAGTCTAAAGTTTTCATTCAATGGTATTTTGTTATTCTTAAGTCATCCATTTTCCTAAAGTCTTTAGACAACATCCTTGTCAAAAACTCTTCAGCATTTTCAGTTATTGAGCTTGATAGTTCATCTTTTCCGAAGTCTTTAATCAAGTATTAATAGCCTTCTACCAGATTCAAGCTGCTTGTTTTGCACAAAATTTGCTGGTAGTACCACACCCACTCAGAGAGTGAATCGCAGAAAGTACTTCAATAACTCGTATTGTAACAGTTTGACATACATCATATACAGGTATATATCTTGTAGATTGTCCTTTCTCAGAAAAATTCCAAAATTCGTTTACGCCAATTGGTTGAAACTCTTAATGAAAATAATGAAAACCACAAACAAACACATCTGTGTCTAATAATGACATTATCACGCTTTCGACGTTTGATTACTTACATCATGATTTATGTGAATAAATATTATTTCATAGGCTGCCGCAAGGGTATTACACTGATGATGTTCTATCACATTGCTTTCTTCTAATTTATGAGCTTGTTATCCATTTATACCACTAAAATAAACTAATTTACTTGAGAGTCTGTCCTTGTGTTGAATAAAATATTCTTCACAACTGTTAAAATTGTGTTTTGTTTTTATTTGAAAACCAAAATCCATCCATGTCTTTAAGCAAAAGTGTAACACTGCTTGAGATTGTTATATTAATTGAGTATTTTTTTTAATTCGTCTCAATCTTTCCACAGCTTTTATACTATCATCTTTGTAACTATCAAGGACAATATCGACCTTTTTGTCTGATTTTGAGAAGTAAATTATCCTTTTTTAGCATATTATCTGCGAAATTACCAAAGCTTTTCATTGAATTTACAGTAGTAGCAGCTATGGTACGAGCATGAAGCATAAAATCAAATACGATGCAGGGTGTGTTTGGATGATATTCGGATGGATTTTATGTCAAGCTCTGTTACTAATTCTGTTTGCTTGACTTTTATCAAATTGTCATCTCTGGCTAAAAGGAATGACAATAGGGTTAGCTCAAATGGTAAAAGTTTATTAATTGAGTAGCAATGCTATTTTGAAATATCAATTTTTCTCTCAGCATGAGACGTTTTCACTTTGACATAAATCATTTTTGGCTTTTCTTTATTCTGGTAGCTATATCTTCTTAACGAAAGTGGATATATCGTGATGTATTGTGAGTTTCAAATGACAAGCGGCATGGCCGTGAGTTGGCTTCACGCTGCGTCCAATTGGCTTTGAATGGTGTTGACAATTCGCGACAAGCAGTTCTGCACGCTGACTTCTCGCGCTACTGCGAATCTTCACAATATCAGAGGCGCTTATTAGAAATATTGTATTAGCACATCAACTGCTCACTTTACGAAGTAGAGAAAAGAATTACGAACACATACGTGAAAACTACATCTTTTTATGTCAACGGTTGTTATGGTACACGCTTTTAAAGGTTTCCATATAAAACAATCAGTAAAATGAGCGATGAGTCCCCCGTCCAATTTCCAGTGGATTTTTCTTCAATTTGGAAATAGAACTCAACTTTTATTACAGGATAATCAGGGGTGTAACCAGCAGGTTGTTCTAGGGGAACATTACTTTCAGAGGGAGAAAGCTTCTCACACATTTAAAGGAGAACAAATGATCTCTTTCAGAATATGAAAGCATTTTAACTTAAAATACATACTATACACTTATTATATTTTCACGATGCTACCTTATCAAAAGACGGATCTTGAGAGTACTGAAGTTGAAAACCGGATTGTAGGAGATGAATCAATAAGCTATTCATAAGAAAACAAATGTTGTTTATAGCGGTATGTTTATCTGACTTTGTGTTCACGTGGATTAAAATAGTAAAGGAAAAAAATTCGAAAAAATATCAACTCTGATATTATTATGCCATAATATAGTAGTGAGTTCATATGGTGTGCACCAATGAGGGAAATGAGAATATAAAGCATATGATTAATTTTAGTTGTTTTAATTAGGTACATTGATGATGTTTGATTCTTTTTTTTTAAATTTCATATTTTATTATAAACGGTTCTGACTTCACTGAGGGAGTCGAGGAAGTCGAAGGAATCAAGGGAGTAAAAATAATGACTCGGGGAGTTGAGGGAGTAAAAATATTCACTTGAGGGTGTAAAAATAATCACTAGAGGAAGTTGAGGGAGTAAAAATATTCACTCGAGGGTGTAAAAATAATCACTAAAGGGAGTAAAAAATTCACTCGAGGGAGTAGAAATAATCACTCCAGGGAGTCGAGGGAGTAAAAATATTCACTCGACGGAATGGAGGAAGTAAAAATATTCACTCGAGGGGGTAAAAATAATCACTCGAGCGAGTTGAGGGAGTAAAAATATTCACTCGAGGGAGTAAAAATAATCATGAAAAATGGATCAGAAAAATGGAAACACCTGAACGAAATTGCAACTTACAAGATTAATGTGGTGTCGGGCCACCTTTCGCCTTCAGAACAGCCTTGATGCGACGTGGAATGGAGGCATAGAGGTCGTGAATGGTAGCAAGTGGAATTTTACACCATTCCGCGTGCAGGGCATCGGCCAGTTCTGTGAGAGAGGATGGAGGTGGAAATAGTCGCCGAAGTCGTGTTCCCTAGACGGACCACAGATGTTCAATTATGTTGAGATCTGGGGATTGGGCGGGCCAGGGGAGGTGTTGAACTTGATCCTGATGTTCCCCAAACCACTCTGCAACAACGCCAGCTGTGTGAATGGGTGCATTATCATCCTGGAAGATGGCGTCATTGTCCGGGAAAAACATCCAAACCATAGGATGCAAGTGTTCTCCTAAAATTTCGACATAATCTTTGGCAGTGATTCGTCCGCTAAGTGTGACCACAGGACCCAATGAAAACCATGATATGGCGGCCCACAGCATCACCGAGCCGCCGCCATGTTTCACAGTTGGGCGGAGACACTGCAGATCATACGCTTCTTTGGGCGTTCTCAACACATAAACACTGCCCGTGCTTGGGAATAGGGTGAAGGATGACTCATCCGACCATATCACACGTTTCCAGTCCTCAACGGTCCAAGTTGCATGGTCGCGGCACCATTTGCGGCGTGCGAAAGCGTTATGGTCCCTAATGAACGGTTTGGCCCGTTTAACACGACCCCGTAAGTTCATGTCATATAATTCGCGGCGGACTGTGATTGTCGAAACAGGGTGGGAGAGGTGCTGATTGAGTTTCTCCGTCAGTTGCTCCTCAGTAGCACGACGGTTCCGCGTGACAATGCGCTTTAATACCCGGCGTGACCTGCCATTCATGATTTTCTTCCGCCCACTGTTCCGCTTCCCCGATGTGGTTTTCCCGTGTGTTGTGTAGGCCGTCATCACCTTCGACACTGTCCCACGCGACACACCTAACACAGTAGCCACTGCCGTCACACTCACTCCATATAACCGCGCACCAACAATTTGCACTCTTTGAAAATCTGAGAGGTCTCCCATTTTACACTACCTCCGTCTGCTGCAGCCACTGGACACTGCTGTTCCACTGCGCCTGACGTAGTATGGAGATCGATCTTACACACCTCGACTAACTCTGTCAAGATGATAGATTTATGTAATATTACAAAAAGAGGAAAAGGTAAAATTAAAATATAATTATTCATACGTAAAAATGACAAGTAAATCAAACGTTATCCATGTGAATCTTGTAATGATGAATTTCATATTGTACGAGAGAATAGCAAATTGTCAAGAACATTAGAAACTTGGTAGAAATCACTTGATTACTGTTAGTAATTATGTGCTAGTACAAATTCAAGAATAGAGAAGTAAAAAAAATGGCAAAAATAAACAAAGCTTAGAAGATGAATTCAAAACTTAGTATTTTAAACAATAAGAACTTACCATGATTATAAATGAATAGGGTAGTAACTTATCTATAATGGATCAAAAAGTATATTTTTAACCCTCAGAAACAAATTAACATTGGTAGAACAAGATGGTCCTCAAACCATATGAAGCTTAATGAAGATTATACTAATTTATTTGGATCTGTCCTACAAAGATTTTCAAAAGTAATATAGACACTCCAATTATACGTTTTGTCTGCTCCACTAGATGAAATCAATATTTCAACTTCCTAGACCTCCTGAAGTAAATACCCTTACCTCTTCAATAATTATTTTTAATCCCTCGACTTCCTCAAGCCAATTTGTTTACTCTTTCGATTCTCTGGAATCAATATTTTTAATACCTCGACTCCCTCGAGTGATTTTTTTTACTTATCAGCTACCTCCGGAGATTATTTTTACTCCTCGTCTCCCTTTTATCCCTCGAATATTGTACTCCCTGGCACCCTCGAGGGAATCTTTTAATAACACTGACTCCATCGATTAATATTTTTATTTCACTGACTCCCTTGAGTGAATATTTTTACTCCCTCGACACCCTCAAGTGATAATTTTTACTCCCTCGAGTTAATATTTTTACTCCCTCGACTCCCTCAAGTGAATATTTTTACTCCATCTACTCCTTTGAGTGAACTCTTCTATTTTCCCGACTCCCTCGAGTGAACATTTTTCCTCCCTCGACTCCCTCTCGTGAATACTTTTACTACCTCGACTCCCTCGAGTGAATATGTTTACTCTCTGGACTCTCTCGAGTGTTTATTTTTTTCCCCTTGACTCCATCGAGTAATTGTTTTTACTCCCTCTACTCCCACGACTAAATATATTTACTCTTTCGAATTCCTCGAGTGATTTTTTTTTACTTTATCTGCTATATCTGGAGAATACTTTTACTCCTTGTCTACATTTATCCCCTCAAATACTCTACTCCCCGACTATCTCGAGAGAATATTTTTATTCCACTGACTCCTTCGAGGGAGTATTTTTATTCCACTGACTCCCTTGAGTAATTATTTTTACTCCCTCGATACCCTCGAGTGATTATTTATATTCCCTCGACTCTCTCGAGTGAATATTTTTTTCTCTCACGACGCCCTCGAGTGATTATTTTTACTCCCTTTATTGAATATTTTACTTCATCTATCCCTCGAGTGATTCTTTTACTCTCTCGGGTGAATATTTTTACCCCTTCGACTCCCTCTAATGAATATTTTTACTCCCTCGAGTGAATAGTTTAACTCCCTCGAGTCCCTCGACTAAATATTTTTACTCCCTCGATTCTCTAGAGCAGTGGTTCTCAAACATGTTGTTACTGCGACCCACATTAAATAATGAAAAGTACTTTGTGGCAAACCTATTACTATTCAAATATATATTGGCATTCTAGGTAATGCTGGTGTATTTCAAAGCTATTACATTTTGTAAACCATATCTCTAATTTATTATTTCCTAAACAAAAAAAGAAAGAAGAAAGAAAAGAAAAGAAAAATGCATTATACACAAAAAATAATTGAAAAGCAAAATCTTTGTACTGCTATTCATAGAGATGTGTGCGATACATGTCTTTGTTTTCGACATTTATTAATAACTACATTGGTATCCACGCTGATCCTAGTTCAGGTTCAAGGAATTGAAACTTGCAGCCGGTTTATGTATTTGTCTTGATCCCAACAATCACTGAAAACCCAGTTCCACATAAACAGGAAGAACTAAACTGGAGTTCACCTTCAACGCTTCAGTAGAAAGTTGTGGATAGGTTTGTAGCATGGGAAGCCAAAACAGCGCCAGTTTTTAAGGGTTGAAATTCATATGAAGTGATCTATCTTGAGATGTCTATTAGTTTCTCATCAGCCTTCACTGATATTCGAGTTGAAATGCCACTGAAAACGAGTTTGCAATCCACTCTTGTTGCTTACACATATCATCAAGGAAGTAACATTCACAATTTTCTTTCAATGTCTCCAAATATTTGGATATTTCAGAAATTACGGAATCGTCTCCGTTTACTTCATTTTCGATCACGAAAGTTTGAAATGTTTTGAGACAGTCATAATTGTGGTTTCCAACGTTACTCTTCCAGAAAACAAGTTTCCTCATCTCACCAACAAACGCTTCCAATTTCCATTTTCTGAATAGTACTTCAAAAGTTATGTTACTCCATCTAAGTAAAATTTTCATAATTAAAGAAAAAACTTCTCACGACCCACCTAAAGATAGCCCTCGACCCACCAATGGATCGCGACCCACACTTTAAGAAACACTGCTCTAGAGTGAATATTTTTACTCCTTCGACTCTCTCGAGTGATTATTTTTACTTCATCAGCTACCTCTGGAGAATATTTTTACTCCTTGTCTACCTTTAATCCCTCGAATACTCTACTCCCCGACTCCCTCGAGGGAATATTTTTATTCCACTGACTCCTTCGAGGGAGCATTTTTACTCCACTGACTCCCTAGAGTAATTATTTTTACACCCTCGAGTGATTATTTATACTCCCTTGACTCTCTCGAGTGAATATTTTTTCTCCCACGACTCCATCGAGTGATTACTTTTACTCCTTCGAGTGAATATTTTTACACCCTCGACTGATTATTTTTACTCCGTTCAGTGAATATTTTTACTCCCTCGACTTCCTCGAGTGATTCTTTTACTCCCTCTACTCCCTCGGGTGAATATTTGTACCCAATATGCTCCCCCTAATAAATATTTTTCTCCCACAACTCCCTCGAGTGATTATTTTCACTCCCTCGAGAGATTATTTCTACTCCCTCGAGTGAATATTTTCACTCCCTCGACTCTCTCGAGTGAATACTTTTACTTTCTTGACTCCGTCAAGTGAATATTTTTACTCCCTGGACACCCTCGAGTGAATATTTTTACTCCCTCGAATGATTATTTTTACTCTCTCCACTCCCTCGAGTGATTATTTTTACTCCCTCTACTCTCTCGAGTGAATAGTTTTACTTCCTTTACTCCCTCGAGTAAATATTTTTGCTCCCTCGACACCCTCAAGTGATTATTTTTATTCCCTCGACTCCCTCGAGTGAATATTTTTACTTCCTCGACTCACACAAGTGAGTATGTTTACTCCCTCGACTCTCTCGAGTGATCCTTTTACTCTCTCTACTTCCATGAGTGAATATTTTTACTTCCTCGATTTCCTCGAGTGAATATTTTTACTCCCTCGACTCTCTCGAGTGATTATTTTTACTCCATCAAGTGAATAGTTTTATTTCCTCGACTCCCTCGAGTGGATATTTTTACTCACTCGACTCCATAGAATGAATATTTTTACTCCCTCGACTCTCTCGAGGGAGGGATAATTTTTACTCCCTTGACTCACTCGAGTTATTGTCTTTTCTCCATCGACTCCTTTGAGTGATTATCTTTACTTCCTGTAGTGATACTTTTACTCACTCGAGTGAATATTTCTACTCCCTCGAGTAGATATTTTTACTGACTAGACTCCTTCGAGTGATTATTTTTACTCTCTCGAATGAATACTTTTACTTCCTCGATTCCCTCGAGTCCCTCGACTCCTTCGACTCCCTGAATGAAGTCAGACTCCGTAAAAATATTCACTCGAGGTAGTAAAACAATCACTCGAGGGAGTCGTGTGAGAAAAAATATTCACTCGAGAGAGTCCAGCGAGTAAATATATTCACTCGAGAGACTCGGGGTAGTAAAATTATTCACTCGAAGGAGACGAGGGAGTAAAATTGTTCACTCCAGAGAGACGAGGAAGTAAAAATATTCATTCGAGGAAGTTGGGGAAGTAGAAGAGTTCACTGAAAGGAGTAGATGGAATAAAAATATTCACTCGAGGGACTAAAAATTATCACTCGAGGGTGTCGAGGAAGTAAAAATATTCACTCGAGGGAGTCAGTGTTATTAAAAGATTCCCTCGAGGGAACCGGGGAGTAGAATATTCGAGAGATAAAAGGGAGACAAGGAGTAAAAATATTCTCCGGAGGTAGCTGATAAGTAAAAAAAATCACTCAAGGGAGTCGAGGTAGTAAAAATATTGATTCGAGGGAGTCGAAAGAGTAAACAAATTGGCTTGAGGGAGTCGAGGGAATAAAAATAATTATTGAAGAGGTAAGGATATTCACTTCAGGGGGTCTAGGATGTTGAAATATTAATTTCATCTAGTGGAGCAGACAAAACGTATCGTTGGAGTGTCTATATTACTTTTGAAAATCTTTGTACGACAGATCCAAATAAATTAGTATAATCTTCATTAAGCTTCATGTGGTTTGAGGACCGTCTTGTTCCACCAATGTTAATATGTTTTGAGGGTTCAAAATATACTTTTTGATCCAATATAGAAAAGTTACTACACTCTTCATTTATAATCATGGTAAATTCTTATTGTTTAAAATACTAAGTTTTGAATTCATCTTCTAAGCTTTGTTTATTTTTGCCATTTTTTTTACTTCTCTATTCTTGAATTTGTACCAGCACATAATTACTAACAGTAGTCAAGTGATTTCTACCAAGTTTCTAATATTCTTGACAATTTGCTATTCTCTCGTACAATATGAAATTCATCATTAGAAGATTCTCATGGATAACTTTTGATTTGCTTGTCTTTCTATGCGTCAGAATAATTACATTTTAATTTTACCTTTTCCTCTTTTTCTAATATTACATAAAACTATCATATTGACCGAGTCAGTCGAAGTGATATATTTTATGATTATACTCTTACAAATGAATGTTTTTTTTTATGATAAAAATTTTACATGAAAGTTAAATTTTCATTATTATAAAATAAATTGTAATGCAGAGTTAGTATTCATCTTCACTCAACAGAAGCATCTTTATTTATCAAAATTTCGTCACTTTATCATGGTATATATAGTATTTATACATTGCTCCTCTTATGACTTACATATTTATTACATTTAAGTCGTTTTTCGTTACAAACTCTATAGGTAATAGAATTAATTTATGTAGAAAAACTGTAATACACAAATCTTGTAAATTTTAATGAAATACGCTGACTTGGTAAAAGTTCGGTTTCTCTGACTACATGTTTTTCACTGTACACATACATATTTTATAATTTTTCACAAGTTTTTATACACTAAAAGAAATAATTAGTGCACATAATCAATAATGAACATAATCAAATCATGAATGTCAACTACACATAAATAATAATAATTGACATATATCTTATGTACTGTATTCTGATTACCGTATACGCTTGTGTGATGTCCGCAGATTTTTAATCAATATTTCAACTAAAATTTCAGGGTGCGGATATTAGACGGGTCTTCCAGTTAGTAAGTTTAAATACAGGTACTCGCACCGCGTCTCAAGTAAATGAGAGATGTTTATAAAACAAAGAGGTGTCACAATTGAAAATTGAAATCTGGGTACACAATTTTAAGCTTTTCGCCATCCATACTTGCGTTCAACAGCAGTTACTTAAGAAAAAAGATTTCATTGTTTAAGGAGACAGAGGGAAATAATTAATCTAATATCATATCATTGTAACGAGTGAGTGAACTGATAGGAGATCACATGTGAGAAACTAAACTCCCTAGACTCCCTGGAATGAATATTTTCACTTCCTCGACTCCCTCGAGTGAACATTTTTAATCCCTCTACTCTCTCGAGTGATTATTTTTACTCCCTCGAGTGAATATTTTTACTCCCTCGACTCCCTCGAGTGATTATTTTTACTCCCTCGAGTGAATATTTTTACTCCCTCGACTCCCTGAAGTGATTATTTTTACTCTCTCGAGTGAATATTTTTACTCCCTCTAGTGATTATTTTTACTCCCTCTAGTGAATAATTTTACTCCCTCAACCCCCTGAGTCATTATTTTTACTCCCTCGATTCCTTCGACTCCCTAGACTCCCTCGACTCCCTCGGTGAAGTCAGACCTGTTCATCTATGTTCAACCGTTTCCGAGACATTTGCGTGGAAAGATTAAAATGGGCCACCTTAGATTCTTCCTTATTCGACAGAAGAAATAGTGTGTTTTATGTTTCTTTCACGTTTTACTACCTTATTATGTGCGACTTTAATTCCCTCTTTTCTCCTCTGAAGAGATTCAAAAGCGTCAGGCGTCTTAATAGTGTCATAAATTATCGTAACCCAAAACATACTCGAGTATATCGAGTTGCTTAGGAATCGGACGGATTGCTTTTGTGACACCTACACCAACCCAAGAGTATTACTTGTTATGAAAATTGATAAGGAAACAAAGGGGCTAGTTGTGTATGAACGTAACCTCTCTTCTAGCATGAACAGAATACATCAGTGTCTGGGTTGTTTTCTTTTGTGGTAGTTCGTTTGTTCTCCAAAATTATAGTTGACAATGTTTTTGAGCAAACCGAGTACAAGTACAGAGTTTTCTTTTTTTTAAAAAAAAGTGCTACGAAGTCATGCTCAAAGAATTGTTTTTTGTGTTTATATTTTTTTTAGCCCATGATAATAAATTTACAAGACTCAGATTCAGACAATAACGAAATATTAACTAACATAGGCGATAGTGAAAGTAATGTTGAAGACGAGTGTTTAGCATATCCACTGGAGAAGTCAATGGGTAAGTAATTTAGTTGCTATATGTACTTCTAGGATGCACAGTTAAAGTTCTTGAGTTTGCTGGAATAGTATATTTACATTGTGAATAATGTTGCCAATGTATGTCATAATCTCAACTGGAGGAAGAGCGAGAAGAGAAAGGGGAGTCCGCACTCCGGCAATATCGAGCGGAATATCGTGCACCATTGGCTACTGCCCGTGATGCTTTACATCTGAAACACACAGTAGATAATATTCATCATTTTTCACAGTTCTACAGATTCATCTATGAAGCATATTTATTGAGTACGTCTCATGATAGATTATGTCTTGTAATGCTACAGCCTCTTTCCTCCGTGTCATTCCTATAATATCACACTGTCCTTTAGCTGATTGGTTGTACCTGATCTCCAGGCCCTGATTCATAGCTACAGTGCTGAACTTCAGTAGTAGAAAATGGATCGATCTGGCTCATATGAGAACATAATAGAACAACATTAGAAAACTCAGGAGCCCCTGAGAAATTGAGCACCTTACACCGTGAACCCACGGTCTTTCACGACCTCCATTTTAGGGGTGAATTTGTTCCCTTTTACGACCTCCATTTTAGGGGTGTACTCGTTCTCTTTTATGAGCACATTTTAAGGGTGAACTCGTTCCCTTTTATGAGCACTTTTCCAACCCCTACGAACACACAGCAGAGCAGATAACACATAAGAGTATGTAACATAACAAGGGTGTACTCGTTCTCTTTTATGAGCATATTTTCCAACCCCTATTTTAACATAGCAGAAATTACGAACACATAGAAGAGCAGATAACACATAAGAGTACCTAACATAACAAGGGTGTATTCATTCCCTTTTATGAGCATATTTTTCAACTCCTATTTTAACATAGTAGATAACACATAAGACTACATAACATAGCAGGGTGAACTCGTTCCCTTTTATGACCTCCATTTTAGGGGTGAACTCGTTCTCTTTTATGAGCATATTTTTCAACCCCTATTTTAACATAACAGAAATGACATAAGAATACGTAACATAGCAGAAACATATAAGACTATGTAACATAGCAGGGGTGTACTCATTCCAACCCTTATTTTAAAATAACAGAAATAGCAGACAATGCGCAAAGATTACAATCGAACACCCACGGTCTACAGATAGTCATTTTAGAGGGTGTATTCATTCATTCTCTTTGTTGACCATTTTTTCCACCCCTAATTGAAATTACATAGCAGAGCAGATAATACATAAGATTCGTTTCCTTTTATGAGCACTTTTAGGGGTGTATTCATTCCCTTTAATGATTACTTTTTCAACCCCTATTTGAACTTAGCAGATAGCAGGGCTGTACTCAGTTCAACCCTTATTTTAACATAGCAGAAATTACGAACACATAGCAGAGCAAATAATACATAAGATTCATTCCCTTTTATGAGCATTTTTAGGGGTGTATTTGTTCTCTTTTATAACCACTTTTTCCACCCCTTATTTTACCATACCAGACAGAAGTTACACTGAGACTACGAACACACAGCAGAGCAGAGAATACATGATTCATTCCCTTTTAAGGGGTGTACTCGTTCTCTTTTATGATCATTTTTTCAACCCTTATTTTACCATAGCAGATAAAACATAGCAGGGATGTATACATTTTTAGGGGTGGACTCATTCTCTTTTATGAGCATCGTTTCCAACCCCTATTCGAACACAGCAACAAACTAGAGAATAATGGGGATGTACTTGTTCCCTTTTTAACCCCTATTTCCCACAGAGGCTACGGACATAGCAGATTACCTGGGTCTTATAGTTCATGTGTGATACGCCCTTTCTATGACAATTTTAACCGATTTGGATGAAACTCGGCATATGGGGGTTTTCAGACATGCTGATTACGAATATCATACTTATTTTTACTTGGGTCTTATAGTTTATGTGGGATACGCCCTTTGTATGACACTTAAAACTCAATCACTCGTAAACGAAGCAACATATTGAGGTGGTGTTTCCACATTTAGTAATTGGTCACCAGCAACTACAAGTTCCAAAAATAATGACTATCGAGGTCAAAGGTCACAATACTTAAAACCTAATAATTCGGAAAAGGAGCCACATATTTAGATGGTGTTTCCACATTTAGTAATTGGTCATCAACTACTACAAGCTTCAAAAATAATGACCATCGAGGTCAAGGGTCAAAATACTTAAAACCCAATAACTCGAAAATGGATCGACCTACTGAGGTGCTGTTTCCACATTTAGCAAGAGGTCATCAACTAGTACAAGTTCCAAAATAATGACCATCGAGGTCAAAGGTCAAAATACTTAAAACCTAATAACTCGAAAACGGAGCCAAATATCGAAGTGGCGTTTCCACATTTAGTAATTGGTCGTCAACTACTACAAGTTCCAAAATAATGACCATCGAGGTCAAAGGTAAAAATACATAAAACCTAATAACTCAGAAACGGAGCCACATATTGAGATGTTCTTTCCACATTTAGCAAGAGGTCATAAAACTACTACATGTTTCAAAAATAATGACCATCAAGGTCAAAGGTCAAACACTCGAAAATGGAGCCAAGTATTGAGGTGCTGTTTCCAAATCTAGTAATTGGTCATCAACTACTACAAGTTTCAAAAATAATAGTCATCGAGGTCAAAGGTCAAAGTAGTTAAAACCTAATAACTTGAAAATGGATCCACATCTTGAGGTGCTGTTTCCACATTTAGTAATTGGTCATCAACTACTACAAGTTCCAAAAATAGTGGTCATCGAGGTCAAAGGTCAAAGTACTTAAAACCTAATAACTCGAAAATGGATCCACATATTGAGGTGCTGTTTCCAAATCTAGTAATTGGTCATCAACTACTACAAGTTCCAAAAATAGTGGTCATCGAGGTCAAAGGTCAATCTCGTAAATGAAACCACATATTGAGATAACGTTGTGTGATCTATTCAATTTTGTACAAAGCAGAAAAAAGTGAAGAAGGAATAAATTTGAGTGGCTTATTTACTTTTGTATTAATGAGAAAGAAATTAAAGGAACACAATTTTAACTAGCGCAGACTTTCTGTACCTTTTTGGGCTATTCAAATGGATTAACAAGAAAGAAAGCAAAGACATGCCATATTAACTAGCTATGTATTATTTAAGCAAAACGAAGGGCTAAATTTGAGAAAGCGAACATGGAGCATTTTACTCAAATTTGGATGGAGTATTTATCTTTGTATGAACCAGAAAAAATGAAGAAAATTCAATATTTCTGTACAATTTTGTACTACCCAAATAAACGAAATTTTATTTTTGTACCAATCACAAAAAATCAAAGAAGGGTCATTTTATACCTTTTTTGTGCTATTCAAATAATAGAGGGAACAAATTTCAGTGGTCTATTTTATTTTTGTACCAATCAGAAGAAAAGCAAAGATATACCATTTTAACTATTTAAACAAACGAAAAGATAAATTTGAATGACCTATTCAATTTTGTACCAACGAGAAATGCAATTTTTACTACTCAAATAAACAAAAAAAACGAAGAAGGTTCATTTTAACTAACTCAGACTTTTATACCATTTTGTACTATTCCAACAAACGAAGGAATACCAATCAGAAAAAAAGAAGTGAAGATTAGGTGGATTATTTTCTTTTGTACCAACTAGAAAAGAGAAGAAGAGCTACTTTAACAAGCTCAGAATTTATGTAACTTTTGAACTGCTGAAATGTTCTATTTTTGTATCAATCATAAAAACCCGAAGATTGATCATTTTAACAAGTTCATAATTTCTGTAACGAAAGAATAATTTCGATGTTCTACTTTTATACCAACGAGAAAAAATTAACTAGCTGAATATTTAAATATACGAAAGAATAAATTTAAGTGACCCACTCAATTTTGTACCAATGAGAATGCCGTTTTAACTGGCTCAGAATTTTACTACTCAAATAAACAATGGAATATTTAGTTTTACACCACCGAGAAAAACAAAGAAATGCCATTTTGACAAACTAAGAATATTTTACCATTTTGGAGTATTCAAATAAACAAAATCGATTAAACGAAGTAATGCATTTGAGTGAACTATTTAATTTTGTAACAACCAGAGAAAAACCGAGGCTGAGTATTATAGACCATTTTGTATTTTTCAACAAACAAAGGAATAAATTTATATTAACCAGAAAAGGACCATTTTAACTAGCACCGAATTTTATATCATTGTAAACTAGTCTAATAAACGAATGCATAAATATGAGTGAACTATTTAATTTTGTAGCTGAGTATTTTCACGAAAGAACAAAATTGTACTAATCAGAAAAAGCGAAGAAGACCCACTTTAACTAACTGAAAATTTCTGTACCTTTTTGTACTATTTAAACAAACGATGGAGCAAATTTGAGAGGCCTGTTTTTTGTACTAACCAGAAAAATCGAAGAAGGTACCTTTATACTAGCCCAATGAACGAAAGAACAAATTTGGGTGTTCTACTTTTTTTATACCAAACAAAAAAGAATCATTTTGTACTACTCAAATAAACGAAAGAAAAAGCGAAAAAAGACCTTTTTAACTAGCGCAGAATTTCTGTAACGCAAAAATTAATTGGATGGAGTAACAAGAAAGAAAGCAAAGATATGCCATATTAACTATTTAAATAAACGAAGGCATAAATTTAAGTGATCTATTCCATTTTGTACCAAGGAGAAATGCCATTTTTATCTAGCTTAGAATTTCTAGTGCATGTTGTATTATTTAAACAAAACGAAGGGCTAAATTTGAGAAAGCGAACATGAACCATTTTACTCAAATTTGGATGGAGTGTTTAGCTTTGTATGATCCAGAAAAAAAATGAAGAAGGACCATTTTAACTAACTTAGATCTTTATACCATTTTGTACTACTTTTTGTACCAATCAGAAGAAAATCAAAGAATGGTCATTTTAACTAGCCAAACAGAAAAAAAGGAAACAAAGGTATAAATTTGTACTAACCAGAAAAGGAGAAGAAGGATCAGCATTCTATACTTTTGTGCCATTTATTGAGGTGTCCTATTTCCTTTTGTACCAACGAGAACCATTTTTAATTGGCTTAGAATTTTATGCCTTTTTGTAAAATTTGTAACAAACCGAAAGAAGCAAGGGAATACCATTTTAAATAGCTCAACATGTTACAGCTTTTTGTGTTTTTGGTCTACCCAATTTCTTGACCATGTTGTACTATTTAAACAAACAAAGGAATAAATTTGTGTGACCTATTCACTTTTGTAACAATCAGAAAAAGGAAATAAATTTGAGTGGCTTAAGCAAAGAAGGTCAATTTATACCTTTTTGTGCTATTAAATTTGAGTGACCTATTGAAGAATGAATAAATTTTGTTTGCAATTAAAAAAGAGGAGAAGGTCTACTTTCTGTACCAACCAGAGAAAAACAAAGAAAGACCATATTCTGCTACTCAAACAAACGAAGGAATAAATTTGTCTAACCTATTCACTTTTATAGCAAACCGAAAAAGCTCCTTTTAGTTTTGTACCAACCACGAAAAAAAGGGAAGAAGGTTCATTTTGTATTACTCTAATAAATTTGGGTGGTCTATTTCACTTGTGTAACAATCAGAAGAAAAGCTCAGAATTTTATACCTTTGTGGTGCTACATTTTGTATTATTTTTGTGTCATCCAGAGAGCAATTTAAATTTACTCTCACTGATAATTCAGTTGTTAGAGTCCAATGTTTGTAATCTATTAAATTCTTAATATTACAATACTACAAATTGATCCATTTATAAAATAATATAGTTAACTTTAGCCCTAATATGTTCTTTTATTCTTACATAATCAAATGCATATGCTACAGTGTCTGTGTTCATTTACAAAATTAAATAATTGTTTATCTTTCTTTAAAAACATTTCTACTATTTTGTTGATATAATAATCACACTCTGTAATGTATTCATATACCAGAGTAAATTTTTCTCCAAAGTATAAGTTTTCTTAATATTACAACCTTTAAAATGTTTCTTTAAATAAAGTTTATAGATTTTCTCTTTCATTTCACGTTTAATTAAGATCGTCCACACCTTTTGTAATAATTCGTAATCATACTGCAGCAAACAGTTGTGATCTTTTTCATTTTCATTATGTTCAGAACATGCTACACATAATAATACTGAATTTGGTGTGTACGCATTAAATAATTGTATAACACATGTATCACTAATACTTTCACTAGTACACTCGCACTCATTAGCTTCCATTTCAAAACAGTTAATATTTGAAGCACTGTCATCATCACTTTCAGGGAGTATTTCATCATTATATCTATTATAGCGTCTAAAATAATACACTTCTTCTATTTCTTGTGTTGGATATATGATTCTTACTTTATCACGTAATTCATCTGGCAAATCGGGGTCAGACGGGTGAATTAACAGTATAGGTTTTTCGTTTTCACGCTGAATTTCTTTTTCTCTAGGTGAAACATAAACAATTTCCGTGCTAGTCATTTTTCCGCTCTTCAGCAAAAACAAATCAAGTGTGATACATCTATTTATATATCTACAATAAAAGTATTCCATGCATTCTCCGTGTTTAATAATATGTTTCAAGACAATATAACATCATGATGTATGTTCTATTATTTTCCAAATATACTCCATAAACCTATATTCCATTATAATAAAATACATAAATGCAAAAATATATATTTGTCACTTTGGACTTAGACGAGGAAAGAAAGTTTAAAAAATAATTGAATCGTTGAACAGTAGGCAGTACCCTAGGACTCTCACTATACTAGCAATACAACTGTTAGGTAACGCATTCGTAACGTTGTTTAAATATCTGCAGCAACATGGAACTTTGAAATATTTTCATTTCCTTGATCAGCTGATTTTTACTTTGATATGATCTCTTCTTCTGCTGTGATTCAAATTGGCCAAGCATGCTGTTTCTCCTTTTTTCTTTAGAACGCTAATTGCTATGGTTTAACTTATAATTGAATTATGACGCAATTCTGTTTTTTTAAATCTCACGTTTAAATATTTTATGAGCCTTACTTAGTGACGGTAGAGTAAATTTAAATTGCTCTCTGGATGACACAAAAATAATACAAAATGTAGCACCACAAAGGTATAAAATTCTGAGCTTTTCTTCTGATTGTTACACAAATGAAATAGACCACCCAAATTTATTAGAGTAATACAAAATGAACCTTCTTCCCTTTTTTTCGTGGTTGGTACAAAACTAAAAGGAGCTTTTTCGGTTTGCTATAAAAGTGAATAGGTTAGACAAATTTATTCCTTCGTTTGTTTGAGTAGCAGAATATGGTCTTTCTTTGTTTTTCTCTGGTTGGTACAGAAAGTAGACCTTCTCCGCTTTTTTAATTGCAAACAAAATTTATTCATTCTTCAATAGGTCACTCAAATTTAATAGCACAAAAAGGTATAAATTGACCTTCTTTGCTTAAGCCACTCAAATTTATTTCCTTTTACTGATTGTTACAAAAGTGAATAGGTCACACAAATTTATTCCTTTGTTTGTTTAAATAGTACAACATGGTCAAGAAATTGGGTAGACCAAAAACACAAAAAGCTGTAACATGTTGAGCTATTTAAAATGGTATTCCCTTGCTTCTTTCGGTTTGTTACAAATTTTACAAAAAGGCATAAAATTCTAAGCCAATTAAAAATGGTTCTCGTTGGTACAAAAGGAAATAGGACACCTCAATAAATGGCACAAAAAGTATAGAATGCTGATCCTTCTTCTCCTTTTCTGGTTAGTACAAATTTATACCTTTGTTTCCTTTTTTTCTGTTTGGCTAGTTAAAATGACCATTCTTTGATTTTCTTCTGATTGGTACAAAAAGTAGTACAAAATTGTATAAAGATCTGAGTCAGTTAAAATGGTCCTTCTTCACTTTTTTTTCTGGTTCATACAAAGCTAAATACTCCATCCAAATTTGAGTAAAATGGTTCATGTTCGCTTTCTCAAATTTAGCCCTTCGTTTTGTTTAAATAATACAACATGCACTAGAAATTCTAAGCTAGATAAAAATGGCATTTCTCCTTGGTACAAAATGGAATAGATCACTTAAATTTATGCCTTCGTTTATTTAAATAGTTAATATGGCATATCTTTGCTTTATTTCTTGTTACTCCATCCAAATTAATTTTTGCGTTACAGAAATTCTGCACTAGTTAAAAAGGTCTTTTTTCGCTTTTTCTTTCGTTTATTTGAGTAGTACAAAATGGTTCTTTTTTGTTTGGTATAAAAAAGTAGAACACCCAAATTTGTTCTTTCGTTCATTGGGCTAGTATAAAGGTACCTTCTTCGATTTTTCTGGTTAGTACAAAAAACAGGCCTCTCAAATTTGCTCCATCGTTTGTTTAAATAGTACAAAAAGGTACAGAAATTTTCAGTTAGTTAAAGTGGGTCTTCTTCGCTTTTTCTGATTAGTACAATTTTGTTCTTTCGTGAAAATACTCAGCTACAAAATTAAATAGCTCACTCATATTTATGCATTCGTTTATTAGACTAGTTTAAAATGATATAAAATTCGGTGCTAGTTAAAATGGTCCTTTTCTGGTTAATATAAACTTATTCCTTTGTTTGTTGAAAAATACAAAATGGTCTATAATACTCAGCCTCGGTTTTTCTCTGGTTGTTACAAAATTAAATAGTTCACTCAAACGCATTACTTCGTTTAATCGATTTTGTTTATTTGAATACTCCGAAATGGTAAAATATTCTTAGTTTGTTAAAATGGTATTTCTTTGTTTTTCTCGGTGGTGTAAAACTAAATATTCCATTGTTTATTTGAGTAGTAAAATTCTGAGCCAGTTAAAACGGCATTCTCATTGGTACAAAATTGAGTGGGTCACTTAAATTTATTCTTTCGTATATTTAAATATTCAGCTAGTTAATTTTTTCTCGTTGGTATAAAAGTAGAACATCGAAATTATTCTTTCGTTACAGAAATTATGAACTTGTTAAAATGATCCTTCTTCGGGTTTTTCTGATTGATACAAAAATAGAACATTTCAGCAGTTCAAAAGTTACATAAATTCTGAGCTTGTTAAAGTAGCTCTTCTTCTCTTTTCTAGTTGGTACAAAAGAAAATAATCCACCTAATCTTCACTTCTTTTTTTCTGGTTGGTATTCCTTCGTTTGTTGGAGTAGTACAAAATGGTATAAAAGTCTGAGTTAGTTAAAATGAACCTTCTTCGTTTTTTTTTTGTTTATTTGAGTAGTAAAAATTGCATTTCTCGTTGGTACAAAATTGAATAGGTCATTCAAATTTATCTTTTCGTTTGTTTAAATAGTTAAAATGGTATATCTTTGCTTTTCTTCTGATTGGTACAAAAATACAATAGACCACTGAAATTTGTTCCCTCTATTATTTGAATAGCACAAAAAAGGTATAAAATGACCCTTCTTCGATTTTCTTGTGATTGGTACAAAAATAAAATTTCGTTTATTTGGGTAGTACAAAATTGTACAGAAATATTGAACTTTTTTCATTTTTTTCTGGTTCATACAAAGATAAATACTCCATCCAAATTTGAGTAAAATGCTCCATGTTCGCTTTCTCAAATTTAGCCCTTCGTTTTGCTTAAATAATACATAGCTAGTTAATATGGCATATCTTTGCTTTCTTTCTTGTTAATCCATTTGAATAGCCCAAAAAGGTACAGAAAGTCTGCGCTAGTTAAAATTGTGTTCCTTTAATTTCTTTCTCATTAATACAAAAGTAAATAAGCCACTCAAATTTATTCCTTCTTCACTTTTTTTCTGCTTTGTACAAAATTGAATAGATCACACAACGTTATCTCAATATGTGGTTTCATTTACGAGATTGACCTTTGACCTCGATGACCACTATTTTTGGAACTTGTAGTAGTTGATGACCAATTACTAGATTTGGAAACAGCACCTCAATATGTGGATCCATTTTCGAGTTATTAGGTTTTAAGTACTTTGACCTTTGACCTCGATGACCACTATTTTTGGAACTTGTAGTAGTTGATGACCAATTACTATATGTGGAAACAGCACCTCAGTATGTCGATCCATTTTCGAGTTATTAGGTTTCAAGTACTTTGACCTTTGATCTCGATGACCACTATTTTTGGAACTTGTAGTTGCTGGTGACCAATTACTAAATGTGGAAACACCATCTCAATATGTTGCTTCGTTTACGAGTGATTGAGTTTTAAGTGTCATACAAAGGGCGTATCCCACATAAACTATAAGACCCAAGTAAAAATAAGTATGATATTCGTAATCAGCATGTCCGAAAACCCCCATATGCCGAGTTTCATCCAAATCGGTTAAAATTGTCATAGAAAGGGCGTATCACACATGAACTATAAGACCCAGGAAATCTGCTATGTCCGTAGCCTCTGTGGGAAATAGGGGTTAAAAAGGGAACAAGTACATCCCCATTATTCTCTAGTTTGTTGCTGTGTTCGAATAGGGGTTGGAAACGATGCTCATAAAAGAGAATGAGTCCACCCCTAAAAATGTATACATCCCTGCTATGTTTTATCTGCTATGGTAAAATAAGGGTTGAAAAAGTGATCATAAAAGAGAACGAGTACACCCCTTAAAAGGGAATGAATCATGTATTCTCTGCTCTGCTGTGTGTTCGTAGTCTCAGTGTAATTTCTGTCTGGTATGGTAAAATAAGGGGTGGAAAAAGTGGTTATAAAAGAGAACAAATACACCCCTAAAAATGCTCATAAAAGGGAATGAATCTTATGTATTATTTGCTCTGCTATGTGTTCGTAATTTCTGCTATGTTAAAATAAGGGTTGAACTGAGTACAGCCCTGCTATCTGCTATGTTCAAATAGGGGTTGAAAAAGTAATCATAAAAGGGAATGAATACACCCCTAAAAGTGCTCATAAAAGGAAACGAATCTTATGTATTATCTGCTCTGCTATGTAATTTCAATTAGGGGTGGAAAAAATGATCAACAAAGAGAATGAATGAATACACCCTCTAAAATGACTATCTGTAGACCGTGGGTGTTCGATTGTAATCTTTGCGCATTGTCTGCTATTTCTGTTATTTTAAAATAAGGGTTGGAATGAGTACACCCCTGCTATGTTACATAGTCTTATATGTTTCTGCTATGTTACGTATTCTTATGTCATTTCTGTTATGTTAAAATAGGGGTTGAAAAATATGCTCATAAAAGAGAACGAGTTCACCCCTAAAATGGAGGTCATAAAAGGGAACGAGTTCACCCTGCTATGTTATGTAGTCTTATGTGTTATCTACTATGTTAAAATAGGAGTTGAAAAATATGCTCATAAAAGGGAATGAATACAACCTTGTTATGTTAGGTACTCTTATGTGTTATCTGCTCTGCTGTGTGTTCGTAGGGGTTGGAAAAGTGCTCATAAAAGGGAACGAGTTCACCCTTAAAATGTGCTCATAAAAGAGAACGAGTACACCCCTAAAATGGAGGTCGTAAAAGGGAACAAATTCACCCCTAAAATGGAGGTCGTAAAAGACCGTGGGTTCACGGTGTAAGGTGTTCAATTTCTCAGGGGCTCCTGAGCTGGCTAATGTTGTTCTATTATGTTCTCATATGAGCCAGATCGATCCATTTTCTACTACTAGGAATGCAATGGATGTACCCGATTGCAATGAAATGAGCTGAACGAGCTTAAACTATGTAATCATTCCTGGCCATTATGCAATAATAAATGCCATTTTTAATTGTTGACAAAAAAAAATCGCGTGAAAACTTTTTCCCCATGTTAAGTCTATGCAAGCGTTTTTCGGTGATTATTCCTCGATGGTACATCGGATTTTTGATTTCGACCTATGTTGTCACTCAGCACGACATACTCTATCAGCGTGCTAAGTTTGGTTCAGATCGGCCAAACGGTCTAGGAGGAGTTCGCGGGCAACCAAACGGCTAACCCGAGTATAAGAGCTTCGCTTCGCTCAGCTCAACTAACTTTGTTTCTTCATGTTGTACAACAAATTCGCGTCTTTTTTAAATAGTGTACTATATTAGGAAGTTTTTCAGGAACTTTCAAATCGTCTTCATAGTAAACTGAGCCCCATCTTGGATAATTGACTTTAGCAAAGGCGAAAAACAAAGCTAAGTATCTGTCGAACACACATAAAGAGAGATCCCAGTTCCCTTCTCTACCAGCTCTAGTGATGTTCCCCAACATAAGGAATAACGTGTCTAGAAAAACGTTACAATAACGAAAAGTTTGAACTTTTATTCGTCCTGTTTAATAAAGGTAAGAAAGTCAGTATGGAAGTCCTGTAGAAGACTACCAACATCTTCAGCTTTCTTCTTTGCATTATAATAAGTTCATTGCCATTGCACAAAGTTACCAGAATTTTGAATTGGTCAAAGAGTGCTCGTGTTTCTCAATTTCAGATTTTATGATAAACTGTTGAAACTGGATTCGTTGTACAGCTTATGATATTATGTTCATCCCACAAACTCCTCTACAGTAATGATTACCTTGTAATGCACTTTCGATCACTATAGGACTAAATATTTCAGTCTCCATTAATGCTTCAAAGATTTCACTATTTTTTTTTTTTTTTTTTTTTTTTTAGATATAGCCCAAGACAACTTATTATGATTTTAGTTGTATGAAATGAACCCAGTCCAAAGAAGATATATCCAAACGTATCAGGGAACTGCAAATGTAGTTTCTTGGCTAAATGGTATACTCCTTCGTCACTCCACAGAGTTCCATACTCTTGATTTACCTGTATCGAAAAGTCCTGATAATTTACTATGGTGATGTATATAGATGCTTAATTAGTGGCTGGAAAATGAAGAATGGGAACAGATCCTGAAATAGTTTTTGGAGGCTTCTTTTTCAGTAATAAGTTAGTTAAATAAGCTCCAAGAAAGCAGAACAACTATTTCGGAAACTGCTAGTAAATAAGCCATAGTTTGATAAGAATCGCGCCACTGACCTTGTAAATCTATCTTTGATATTCAAACTGGGGTAGTTACTGGATAATAAATTATGATCAATGTTCTCTCTTATTTTAGGGTTGTTAAATGGCACGAGCTTTTGACAATTCAAAACATCTTTCAGTTTTCGTTGTGATTACCAAATGTAAAACTATTCAAACCTAAGCCCTAAATTACTGTATTATGATGTTGAACATTCTGATATAGTACTAGGACTGCGTCATGCGAGCTACCAATGCCTGATTTTATATCCCCTTGATGGTCAAGACTATCCAAAGCTGCTCGACGGAATGCTTTTGGCTAAGTGTGTTGGCAATGGGACACGGTGATCCATCGTCCCACAGCTCCTGCTACAAAAGAATGATTCATTCTTTGAACAGTGTCATAGCTACTGCATAAGCCAACGTGGTTCAAGGATGTTATTAAAGTTTTAGATTTGCATGTTCCGTGAATTGTCTGTGCAGTAGAGACATGCAATGGGGTTCTTACATATAACACATATTTCAAAACTGCTGGTTTTCTTCTGTTGCTTTGGTGGTGGAGTAAGTTGTACTTTTTTATGATACCGTAAGACGGGGTTACTTTGCACAAGATTTAAGGAATTTTAAAGAAAATCACATGTAACTTACAAACGCAATGATTTAGAACACTCTATTTTAAACATACAGTATAATAGCTAGATACATAAGGAAAACATGCGTGCGAGTTCATTAGTAAACGTTCAGTATGACCATAGTTATTGAAATATAAACTTTTGTGCAAAGTACCCCCAGAGTTGGGGTTACTTTGCACAACATACAAAAAACTATGTAACGTTTCTGTGCAGTTTTCCCTTCAGTATTTATACATTTTACTTTCTACACAAAACTGCATGAAGTCTACAAATATTGATATTAGAATGAGGATACTCGTATCGATACTTAGTATAAATTACCAATATTTATAAAGAAAATTATGTAGTTTCTGCTACCGGCATAGAAACCACATTCTAATAGTTTAGCATATGTCCCACAAAAATGCCAACTCTGAAACAGAAAAAAAAATAATCCCCGTGAACTGATTTACCTTGGTTATTCCTTAGGTCCAAGAATATCATCCCAACCGTAATCAGTGGAAGATTTACAGGGTTTAGGACTTTCAGGCTGAAGCCAACCCAAATTTCATGATTTCTTTTCTTTTTTTTTTAATCTAATGTTATTCACTCCTATTCGTATAAGCTTCAAGCTTCCCCTAAAAGTCTAGTGATTTCTAAAAAAAAAAACTAAGCCTTTCTGAGTGAAACCCTTCTCAAATTATTTTTTTGTATCCACCACTGTTCATAATTCGTTTTCCAACAAGAAATTCATTCCGGCATCTATCTAAATAGGAAATTTACCTAAATTTAGAATGCAGGGGGTTCCAGTAGTAATAATTTCCTATCTAAGCGGTATTTTGAACCTGTGCAAAGTAACCCCGATTAGAGGCTGAAACCGCCTTCTCCCAGTTTTACTTTTTATGACTTTAAAACGTTTCACATTTCAATGTCCACTATTGCATCAAAGTCCCATTATACACAGTAGTATTCTACGAAACTGACTTAACTTTGACGGAAATTTTTGTAGGTGATATCTTTCAAATTTTTGCTGCATTTACTGTGACTGCTTTCCATACCTCTACAAAAACAAACTCTCCGGGTAATTAGAACTGATGTTAATTGCCAACATTATAGCCAAAATACAGTTAAAAGTTCTATCTTACGGTGGCAGTTGAAACTGTCTCTTTACAGTTCATGCTTTTACCAACAGAGGACTATGAAACTCTTTTCATATTTTGTGCAAAGCAACCCCTGATGTGCGAAGCAACCCCGTCTTACGGTATTTATTTGTTTGTTTTTACAGATGCAGCTTTCTAATATCCTAAAACACAAAGCAAAACAAATAATTAATCTCACATACTTAAAGTTTTCTTACCAAGTATAATTAATGGTTTCAAAAATAAATTATATTCATTCTCAACATAAACATTTATGCAATTCATCTAAAAATGACCTAAATAATTCAAAATAATGTGCTGATTATTTTTGTGCTAAAAGCAATAGTTTCGGAGGTATAGGTCATTTTCCACTGATGTTGCACTTTGGCTAGTCAGTCATATTGGCGGCCATATTGGAAGAAACCTCCCCATACTAGAAATGCGTACTCAAGCTACAAACTATTCTTAGACAGATAGGGAACAAGTTTTGAAGAGAAAGTATCTGTACACCTCCGTGCAACAGTCGTCAGTACTATGGCTCTTGTACTAATATATGCACCACGTGAAATTGCTTTCTGATCCCCACATGTCTATCGACACATTACAAGGTATTTTCATTTGCCAACTCAACTATACTCATATACATATTTTCGTTCTTCACGTAGTCATAAGACACATAAACACACATGTCTGGTGTGTTTATGTGTCTTATCTTACATCTTATGCAAGCACCAAACTTTGCGGATATGCTTTACTAAGACAACGTAAGGTGGACAACGAATTACGTTTAAAATAAAAATCATGAAACTAGTTTATAAGGTGATGAAGTTTTAAAACAATTACAGTATAGAGATATCGAGATATAAATTAATAAAAGGAGCTCTGAAAAGCGTCATACAGGGAGCACAACAAATTTAATTACCCTTCAGATTGAAAAGGTTAAGGATCTAACAAATGTGGAAATCTCTTCACGAAAGGGGGAGGCATGTTTTCTCTCTACGTTGCAGTAATGCTACAGTTATATATTGTAGCATTGGGCTATGCGCTTAACAAACAAACAAACATAAAAACATGGTTTATGATTTTAAAAGGTTATTTTCTTGTAAGTAGCATTATGCAGATCTTTCAGTATGCGATATTAGAGTTTACTAATACAATACAATACAATACAACATTAGTATTGTCTTGATTATTTACCCTGGCTCCAAAAAATCTATCATCTGAATTGCAGATGTTTTAAGATCGTCACTTACAAAGACAAGCTCACATTTGCACCGTTAAATCTATTGACTTGATTTAGTAAGAAAAGATTAATTCACCATCTCACTCATCTGTATCAGAGACGTGATTTAGGGAGGTCAGGGGGCAATTCTCCCCTGAGTTTAAGAGGCACACTATTAAATCAGTCGTATACAAATAGACGAACAAAAACGTGATATTCTCATAACGATGGGCAATCTTGCTCCCTGGTAAAATCTGATATGACGCCTTGTACCATGTAATATTTCTATCTTTGATATTTTAGATAATGTGAGTATATATATACATAGTATACTGTAGTTTGGAAGTACTAACAAATGAAATGAATTCATTTTTTTCTTTTTTTTTTACGAAAGTTATCCGTTTTCCCTTTCTCTGCAGTTTTCGTTTTCCGTCTTCGAAAAACTTTGTTTTCGTTTTTCGAAAAAAAAAATCGTTTTTCGTTTTTCCACAAAAATTTCGTTTTTCCTTTCTCGTTTTTTCGAAAAAAAAATTCGTTTTCGTTTTTCAATTTTCGTTTTCGAAAAATTTACTTTCCGGAAAAGTGTTTTTCGGAAAATTGTGGCCATCCCTAGTGCTAGTATCACTGGCATATTCAAGTGCAGGACTATGGGAGCCACTTCCCCTTTCAAATACTACCTTTTTATAAGCCTAAATATAAATTATTGCAACACTTTACTCTGATTTGATGTAAAGCTCCGCACTACAAGCCTACATTAATTGACCAGGAGGTGATTGTCCCCTCGAAATGCTCCTTCTGGATCTGCTAGTGACTATATATTGATATGTATATAATCACCATATGAAATAAAGTGTTAATCCTCATATATAACGGAAAACGTCTCAGTCTGTGCGTCATGCTAGTCCTAATAATAATCAGTCGCTCTAATATGCTAGTAAATATAGCTACCTGCGCTATCGTTTGTTTGCTGTCGCTAACAGGTAGTGCTACCTGCACTATCCCTTACTTCTGTAACGACGTTCTGGAATAATTGCATAAACACATTACAGAGTTTGAGGTTTTTGGTGGGCAAACTAAAAAAAATGTAAAATGTAAAAAGTAGAGCTTATAATTAACCTATATTGTACAGTGAGCGGCAAAAGTTCTTTCCGTTTGGTAAAATTTATTTTGTTCATAACGGTGGAACGTACACAGTTTCATCGAATTTCAAGGCTGGAACGTACTTAAAATTACAAACTTTTAAATTTACTGAAACCTATACCCAACTTGTTCTTTTACTTAGATTTTTTTACAGGATGAGGTTGTTTGCCCTACCCAAACTCCCAAGCTGGAGGACCATTCCTTGTCGTCTGTCCGCGACTGCTTATTCAGTATATTCGCAGCTAACCTGTATATCTAGAGGCCTACTCCTCGATCCGCAACCTGAGGATGCGCCATGCCGTGGTGACAGAAACCCACATTACACGGATTATTATTATTATTATTATTATTATTATTATTATTATTATTATTATTATTATTATTATTATTATTATAATGAAAAAAGTGGTTGGTTAAGTTTTGTTTTGAGACCATTAATGTTTTCCGTCGTAGATAAAATTTCATCATACATTTGCGCAGTTAAGTTGCCGTGGGTTGTATTCGTAAATGTTAACTTTTACGAATGTCACTACCCCCAAGTGTCACCTCTGTTACTGACGTTGGTTGTCATTCCGTACCAGTATTTGTAAAATTTCTGAGTATGCAACGTAACGCAAAAATGTGGACAGTCATTATAACTGTTATGTCGATTATCGCTACCTAAATCACAAATTTTGCGTTGTATTAACGCAAACGTTTACGGAATGTGCCCAGTTATCCCATACAATATTTTTTTCGTTCATCAGTTTGCATCACGAAATATATATAGTGATTTTCTATTTGCTTTTAAACACATTATTGCGTTGATTTTAACCTTACAAACAAACGTTCTATAATAAATTTACTTTGTAAGAATAATATAAAAAATAATTTTCCTCGTAGCATTTCATTTTCCCGCTAGATGTCATTCACAACGCTCATCAGAGTAAATAGTGACTAGCTCGGGAGAATAATGTTCCCGGAAGTATGAACAAAATACACGGTTCTGCTTGCTTGGCGTTACCTATTTCTTGTCACGTAGCATTCATATAGCAGAAATCAAATGCTTGTTGCTGCCGGCTCTATTCGCCGAGCCTGCTTGCCGCCGAGCCTGCTTGCGCTACGTGCTGGTAATAGAAGTCGCTTGTGGCGTGGGTTCAAACCCGGCAGAAGGAAATTTTTCTTTTTAATTTTTTTTAAATTTTCATAACAGCTTTTTTTTATTTACTAAAACAAGATGAAAATAATACTCAAAAAACTGATTTACTTACTTTTATGCAGATAAGTAGTAGTAGTAGTAGTAGTAGTAGTAGTAGTAGGAACGGGTTAGAAGCCCCGCAGGGCTCGTTTTGTTCTACCCTAACCCCCGTGATATAAACTTTGTGACAAACTTAAAACAGCTGGCTAGGGCAGCGCGTAAAACAGCTGTCGAGAGTAGCGCGCGAGAAAAACGTACTTACGGGAGCATTAATCTCGCGAGCGGGTCGTAGTAAATAGACGTTAACACATTTTGCATTCTACAATACTGTTTGCGAGCCTCCTTTCGTAACGGTTGACGTAAAATCAGCGGATTCGACTCGATGCAAACAACGCAATAAATAACTATAACTACAACAATTACAAACTAAGACACAAATTTTGCATTGCGTAGATGCAAAGTGCTATGAAATGATGCCCCGAAATTATCAGCTAGCCCCAAAATGTCTGCTATGTCATTCTTCTTCGATTTACTCACTCCGCCTACAGAAACCGATACACATAGAGCAGGCTTGCTTGGTTGCCACCCCGCAGCTCGTAGCTCGCTAGCACGGAGGAACCTACGTGGGCGCGCAAGCAGTTATGCTTTTCTTTCTGCTAGCAGTAGAAAGTGGTATACCAGAAGGTTGCTACATATATTTTACATCATCAGCCTCTAAGAAAGCGAGAGGGATTGCGTTCCAAGCGTTAACGGCTATCTTAGTTATCGCTTGGTACGTAACCTATGTTAGTACTTAATCATGTTTGTGAAAAATATACAGAAACTAGTACCATGAAAAGAAGATAGTAAACTGTAAACGTATTATTTTAAATTAGTTTATACGTGTTATATTAACTTACTTTATTAATGTTGCAGGGCTACCGCCGGTAGCCACGGCTGCCCATAAAATACGCCACCGTTTTGAAGCATCCTGTATATAAAAATAAATATGCAATAGGTCACTGTTAAAAAAAAGGATATGTATCACTTTAAAAATGCACATATAACATTTTAACAATGACCTATTCATTCGTATTTGTTATGTTAATGCGAATGATGTTCCAATATTAAATTCCAAAGGATAGAGAATACATCAGGCTGCAAATAAAAAAGAAAGAAATTAATGTTTATGCAATCGATGTTGGTTTGGGTACAAAATCTCGCAGCAGAAATCTTCCGGCCAGAATCACACGGTCCAAGATATTGCCTGGCCAAAACCTCGCCGCCCAAAACCTTGCATGCCAGAATCTCGACTTGCCAAAGTCTTACCGCCCAAAACAATCTAAGCATTTCTGAACCTATATTACTTAGATATTTTTTCTAGCTATAATAATAATAATAATAATAATAATAATAATAATAATAATAATAATAATAATAATAATAATTATTATTATTATTATTATTATTATTATTATTATTATTATTATTATTATTATTATTATTATTATTATTATTATTATCCCAGAAACTCATTGAGTAAATTGTTATGGCGAGATTTTATCCCGTAATATTTTGGCTAGACAAAATTCGTTCCATGAGGTTTTGGCCAAGCGAAATTCTGGCTAGGCGAGAATTCAGCCGATGAGGTTTCAATCACGCGAAGTTTTGGGCGGTGAAGTTTCGATCACACAAGATTTTAGGCGCAAGAATTTGGCAATGCAAGGTTTTGCCTCGCGGGATTTTGGACAGTGAGGTTTCGGTTGTGAAATTTTGTCTGTATAACATCAGTATTCTAGAAGTTAGTTGTATAAATTGTATTTTCTTTCAACACCATTAAGATCCATATCTAGTAATAAAATTATTTTTGTGGGGTATACCTTACTATAACTGTCTTAATATAAGAATATAATTTGGTAATGATTTTTCAGGGTACTTTTAATACTGATACTATGTGTATAAACGATAAATATATATATTTATGTTAAATTTCATAGGAAAAGAATTATAAATACAAAAATTAGAATGAGTAAAACAAAATGTTGCTATATACACAAGAAAGTTTTATTTTCGTTTTATTGTTCTTATTTACTGCTCTTTTGACATGAAATTTGCAACATACATGTCTTTGCAGATTATACATATACTAACATTATAAGAAATACTGGTCGAATCCGTTATCAAATTATATTCCTAAAGCATATTAATAAACATGCGGCAATAATTTTGGACATAAGTGTACGATACGCAGAGTTAGCAATAATTTTTAAAAAATGGGAAATTATACTGTAACACTCTGTACAAGTACACCACAAAATCTCCTGAGGTTTTACGTGGGTAAATGGTTAGTTCTTTCTAATGTTCCAAGCGATTCAAGTAGGATATCTGTTGATATTCTTGTGTGATTTCGGTAGAGATGCAAAAAAGCCGGCTTGTTTGAATCGATGTTTTTTTTTACATAAAAGCCGGCTTTTTTGGGAAAAAAACGAGAATTTTGGAAACTTTGGCTTTTTTTCATTTTCATGATTTTTCTATCCAAATAGCTTTCTTATAGTATATTCTATAGTTAGATAAGAATTCCATGACCTAAATGCCATATTTAGCTCTGTAATTCACCATCAAGACGGATGGAGCACATGTTTTACGAATTGAAGCTAACATGAAGAATGTAGTATTTGAGGGCAATTTTACAGACTATTTAACTTTATTTTAACTTTTGAGTTGTAGACATTTTTTTCTTCTCTAGATCATTTTAGTTTGTCATCCATGTTTCGTTTCTAAGAGCTTAGTACTCTAGATTCTAGCACAAAAATTAAACTTACGTTTTTCTATATATCCGTCAAAGCATACGTTTTTTAATATGTCCGTCAAACCGTACTTCCACATTTCTGTTATACTGTAGTTGTGCAATGATTTAGCAGTAATTTTCCGGATACAACCTTTACTAATTTATACAAATAATCAGTAGCGGATTTAGAAAAGTACTTTAGGAGGGGTTTCTCTTATTGTTTCGTTTTCTAAAAAGTCCTAATTTTATTTGAGAGGTGCTTGAAGTTTATGAGTACAGGCATAACTAATATTTCGTTTCGTTTATTTGTTTAGCAATAATCTTCCGGATACAACCTTGAAGATCATTTTATACTGAGAATCCGTGGCGAATTTAGAAAAGTATTTTGGGAGGGGTTTTCTTACTACTAATGTTTAGTTTTTCTAAACATTCGTAATTTTTATTTGACGGGAGCTTAAAGTTTATGAGTAAAGGCATAACTAATAGATATTTCGTTAGTTTTAGACATTCCGCAACTTTGGGGAACAAGCTTCAGTCCGAAAGACCGACCCCCTAACCTTCGCAAAACCGTCACTGCTGGTAATTAGTAATAATAACGATTTAAAAACAATAAGAAAGGAAGTCGGCCAACTCCTACACTCCTAGTCGGCCAGTACACGCACTATTTCTACATTCACAGATGGAATGAAGGAAAGCTTGGTCAGAATGGTCGAATGCTGGGTTGAATCCCGGACTTCCCGATAGAAGCGCAAAAGCCAACCACTCAGTCATGTTTGTTGTGCAGTTGTATTTAGCTTAGCTTAAATATATATTCCGTAGTCCTTTTTTGGGGGGGAGTTCCGTAATGATATGTTGAATCCCTCTTGTTAAAAATTCAGAAAACTTGAGGACTGGGTAAACCGTGATGGTGGTAAAGGGCGCCCATGTTGTGGTTTCCAAGGAAGGGGGCAAGTATAAGCGACGTTTCAAAAATAGTTTCAAATTTTGCTGTAACTAATGTAAAAATTCTATTGGATTTTCGATATTCTGAAGTACATTTTCTTCTAGGGGAGGCGAGCGCCCCCTTGCCCCCCCCCCCTGATGGGCACCCTCGATGGTGGTTATAAAAAACTTAACTGTAGAATTTCAAGAATATACAGAACCAAAAGTTCCAGATGTGCAACCTTTAATTGTATCATATAAACCTAAGTATTTTTCTTATGTTTTATTTTGTTTCAAACAGAGGGTATGGAATATTTTGAAGTAAAAATACTACATACAATTTTGCTAGTTATTTGTATATTTTTTTTAAAAGAAGTTTTTACTTTTAGGGTTGGCCCGTTCACACCAGCTGTTTTTTTTTTCTTTTAATAACTGGTTTAAACCAAAAAAAAAAGAACAAAAATGCGAATCGTGTGAACTTCATGGTGACGTTTCCACATGTCAAACCATCTGCATTAGTCGTATTTCCTTTTCACCTTTTAATCAAGGTGTTCCATTCAATTCTCGGTCGAACCACAACCCTTCTTTCATGTGTAAACCAAGTAGCTGTTCGGATGTCGCTTTAAGCGAAAGTCTTCTCCTTGATAACCTCGGTATTACGTAAGGATGTTAAGCCTAAACATACGAAACGAAACCAAATTATATATTTCTGCATGCCTGTTGTTTTATAAAGAAGCCAAGGTTGCTTAAATATATTGATTGAAATTGGTAAAATTTATCGATTGCCTACGTAGCTTCGAACATTAGCTTGAATTGGACTTTCAATGATATCTACCTACATACTAAATTTGTAATTTAATACCTCAATTTAGCGTACTGATTATAATACGTTGACCTTTAAATTTTACATGGAAAGCAATAACAGGATTTTCCCGTTATCATTTTACATTTAAAATAATGACGGGATTTTCCCGATGGCTAGGGCGGGAGTTTCTCAATTTAAGAAATTTACTGACCGGACTTCTTTAAGCTTATGGGACCTCCTCCAGCATAACCCCGTTGTTGCATAATAACACCAAGGCGAAACAAACTTATTTCTGTGAATATGTAATATAACATAAAGCAAAATATCTAAATCAAAAAACCTGGTTTAAAACTCAAAAAAGCCTGGTTTAAACTGCCCCCCCCCCAAAAAAAACAGGTTTTTGGCATTTTCAGAAACAATCATGGTTTTTGCCAACTCTGCTTACTTTTGTATATAGGAAGTTATTTTTTTTTTATTATATACATTCGTTAATCCTTTGGAATTCATAATGTAGAAATGTTGAAGTAAAATTGTTTAAAATATCTTTTCGAAATTCATGGTTTATTTTCGAGGTTTTATATTATTATCAGCATCAACCACTAATTAAATGACCTTTTGTGTTATAGAGAAGCGAAACAAAGTCTGCTTTATCAGTTTAAAGCAGAATTTTGAAAAAAGACCAAAATTTCCCAAGCAGAAAAGCGAAGCAGAAGAAACCGAGTTTTTTTCCAAAAAAGCCGGGTTACTTTTCCGAGCCCTTGCATCTCTAGATTTCGGATTTCACGTTATTGTGTAAAAGCCACGTTTCATATACCCTCAGAAATACTAACAAAACTCCAAAGAAACAAATCAAAGATGCCACAAGTTGTACTGCTTGTTACAATTGAACTATTTTAGATAATTTATTTAAATGTTTCTGGACTGAATTTTAAATTGTATGTATATTAAACTAATACAATATTTTTTTTCAAGTAATTTAATTGTAGACCATCTACATGCATAAACTAAATATATACTGCTACAAGGGCTGCTGGAAAAGTTTCTGTAAAGTACTACCTACTGACTTGTCAGTTCAATGATTTGAGCATTTCTTTATGCCAATTGATACGAACCTGTTTTTGAGCTTCAGTCAAGTTGTACGGGTTCCAACAATTTGAAAGTTTTCTCACGTTCAGGTGACCATGCAAAATTATATGTATGTATTTCATTTCAGTGTTCAAAGATCCCTAAATCTCACGATATGTCGAATAACGATTTTTTTAATCATTTCACACACACCATCAACATTACTAACAACAGCAGAAATGTACGGAATTCATCAATGAGAAATATCCAACCACGCTGGCATTCAGGTAACCAATCACAGACAGTTCTATTAGATTATACTTCATCCTCAAAAGCCAAGTAATGTCTCTCGATGCATTGTTTTACATTTGAAATCATAAAAAGTCATTGTCTGAAAGTGTTCACGATAAATTTCCATTTCACACACAAAATAACCTTTCCAGAATGCTATGAAAAATAAATGAATAGGCTTTATACACAATCAAAGACAATTTAAGCATATGAAGGTCCATTATTTTGGATTTTATAATAAAAAGACACAATCACTTGTGTTAGCAGTAGTTTGCAGAAACTGTTCAAGCAGCTCTCGTATTTAGAAACAAAAAGTGCACTAAGTTGAATCTGCTGGAGAGAGATAAGTTACGTTCTAATATACCTTTCGTTTTATCCTTGGATCAACGAATGTCTGCCCACATAACGTTTCGTTTCTAACATTAACGTCAAAATGTTCAACATTACATTTTATTGGTAATCTATCTTCCTCACAAGGAAAATTATGATTCTTTCATTTTTACAGTAATTACTGAGAAAGAATATCCATTCCACTTTGTTCGAAATCTCCATTACCCTTTTATATCTAGGCTATAAAATTAGTCTCGAAACTTTATTATCATTGAGGTTCTCTACTTACGTATATATACACGTTGTTGTTTTCTAATTTTCGTTGTTTGTCGATTAAATTGTGCAAACTCGAAAGATACTTCATTACACAAATTTACAGAGCTGCAAATCTGCAATGCATAAAACCTTTTAAGAAGAAAATAATTCAATGACGGAATGATAGAACTAATCGGGGTATTATGTCTTTTGTTATCGAGTACCGAGAACTTCAGTTCAGTTCTCTTTTGTTTCTGCTCTACATTTCACGTCTGTTGATTGTCTTTAGTGTGTTGTTATAATAGCATATGCATTGAAATTAATCATTAGGTGCTAAAAGTCTGTTGGAATTATATTTTTCCTATTCCAGTTTCTCAAATTAACTGTTAACCAAAATCGACACTTAAAGGTGGATATGATATTACACTATAATTTTGAAATTACTACGAAACACAGTGACTGTTAGGATTTTTGAGACTACTTCTTTTGTGACTGAGAAATGTGTTAAGATTACTCTGTGATGACATCGCGTAATTCTCAGTTACCAATACCACATTAACGAGATTACCACTCTGAATAGTACATTGAAAGGTTCAAATTGGCCACCAACACTTTAACTTGACAATTTCGTTAATATGGTAGCATATATATTGGTTGGAATGTTGGATTGAAGTTTAACATCCCATTCCGAACCTGACCGATATGAAACGTGGGTCTACAGTTTATGGTAGAATCAGAACCACTATAATGCTTTTAAATTTCAGTCCTCTTCCACCAGGAATCAAACCCGGGATGCTGTATACCATAGACACACACGCTAGCCCCTAAACCAGAAATTTACCTGAATAGAGTCAGTCAGAGAAAGAATGATAGGCTTGGCTCTTATTTGGTTGAGAAATGTCAGTATTACAGTGGTTGAATGACACTGAATATGTGTTTCAGCTGTCTTTCTCCTCTACACTATCCAGCGGGTAAGTGCTTGATGACAAATAAAAGTTATATTAGGAGAGAGCTAGGGCCTTAGAAACTCTTACTGCCTGGTTTACAAACTTTTGTATTATTTTAATGAAACATTATATGATATGTAACGATATAGTTAATACTAGAAATGATATGAAATCTCTAGTTTTGCGTTCAACGTTTACACAATTTAGGGTAGAGGAAACGAGTAATTAATGATTGTGAAAGAATTGGTAAAAATCTGCGGAGGACACGATGATGCACAGCACAAATTCGTACGGCCTAGGTTCAAACCAAGAATACCACTACGAAAGGTGAGCGCTGTACCTCTGAGTCATCGTGTACCCGTTTAATAACTGTTATAAGTTGTGATTAGTTTTATAAAAGGAAAGGGCATATACTAAACACATGACAGAAAAGAATAATACGTTAAATGTAAACTAAATACATAAATATTTCCATAAGATTTGATTTATGACAACTATTATGCTAGAGTCAGGAGTAATTTGCTGGTAAGTTATGTGATTGCGAATTTGATAAATGGGAGTGGAAATTGGCGTACAATGCAGATAGGAATAGTTTCAATATTGATTTCCATTATCGCAGATGTTGTAATTAGTAATTATGGATAATGAATAATATTATACCTTAGACTGTGTATTTGCTGGAGCATTTATGTGCAACCAATTCGCCCGTTTTTCAGGGCAGAATACAACACTTAAAACTCTTAATTTGCATCCTAGATAAAACAAAATTCTTCCTAACACACTTTCTTTAATTCTGATTAAAGCTTTCACGAATTATTATTATTATTATTATTATTATTATTATTATTATTATTATTATTATTATTATTATTATTATTATTATTATTATTATTATTAATTCTCTCTTCAAACAACTTTTCCTTACATTACCTTATTTCGCAATAGAAGGAAACGGCGCGGGACAATAGAGTTCGATTCCCAGAGGAAACTCATATGGTTTGGTTCCTATGTTCAGCTGTAGGTCCACGTCTCATATAGCCGGAAAGGGATGCCAAACACAAATATGTTTATCAAAGCATGTTTTAGACAGAAATATGATTACGATTTGAAAAGATAAAAAACTGGTTTATTAAAAACAGCCATACTTCTTCATACCGCCATACTTCAGCCATACTTGAATAAGTGGATGTTTTATTCACTTGAATGGGCTGAAAATTGTTTCAACCTATTTGTCGTGTATTAGACACACGGATCTGTGGATCTCCGCCATTCTAAAGTTTTCTCTGTAAATTCAGCAGTGTAGTATCTCAGTGAAGAGCATGAGTGTTTAATTTTCTATTACTCACTACATGGTAGTCACAAATGCAAACAACAAAATGCCAATAAATCCAACGCTAATAAAATACTATAGAAAGAACTAACTTTTTTGTTCCAAAATAGTTTTGTATATTGCATTTTGCATCTTGATGACATATTACCGCAAGAGTGAACGTTATTATTTCGATATTCGTATGAACAATAGCATATACATGGGTTACTATTTGCTTTGTTCTCTGGAAAATACCAACATAATCGATTCGTATTTCTCACGCATGACAACCACAACAGTTAAATGCATATTGCACGAATATATTCAATCAACAAAGCTTAACACTTTGTTAGGTGTGAATAATTTTCCTTGTTATTACCATTTCACTTCACAGAGAAGTCATTATACTCAATAATATCCGCAAAACATTCTTCAAAGAGATTGATGAGAATCAAATCAAGAAATACGCATGCATATCAAAAAGATAATGCGGGACAAAAATATTATTTTACCTTGAAATTATAGTTCACACAAAAAAAATTAAATTACAAATTTTGAAACAGATAAATGCGTAATTTTACTTTATGCGTTTCCTTAGAGCTATGTCGACGGTAGTTCACTACCAGAAGGTTACCCCTACCTAATTGTCTAAATGGAGTAGCCAGACGAAGAGTGTTCTGGAAGGAGACAGAAGTTCTCCAGTATTCAAGTCGGCGGAAATCATTGTGATTGGTACGGCAAATTGGACATTAGTCCCAGGCATGGTACGAGTGACTTTAACGGCTAGCATATTGTGAGGTGGAAGGTAACGGGAAACTACTACTCTATTTTACCAACTTTGCTAAGAGCAGAAAGAGAGCATAGGTACAATGGACTTTCGCAGAGCGAAATATTGTTCCGGAGGTAAAATATTCCTCCATTCGGACCTCCGAGACAGAGAGAGATGTCTTTGGAAGGACAATTGAACACAGACACAGAAAAAAAGAGAAAGACAAGCAAGAACAAAAGATTTAGGATAGGACCTTTGAAACGTACGTACGATGACACAGGGGCGGAAGTTAGAAAATCTTAACGAAGAAATGGAACAAAATAATCTAGATTTGATACAAGTTTGTGAAGCTAGCTGAGAAGGTAATGGGATGTTGAACAGCAAAGGATATAGAATATTTTACTCGGGTAATGAACAGAGCAGTCATAATGGTATAGAAACAATTCTTAGTAAGCGCTTAAAACAGAAGATATGAAAGTAGAATTTGTTGTTGATAGAGTTATGATGTTAAGACTTAAAGGGAAAAAAAGAAGAATCTAGTGGAGGTACAGATGAGCGCACAGACGACTTCGCATACAGCTGAAAAAGTAGAGGAAAATTATGAGAAGATATAAGAAATAATAGACAGCAAGAATCGGAGTGTATGCGTAATTGTAATGAGAGAATCAATGCAGTTGTGGGAAAAAACCAGGAAGGTAGTGTCGTAGGCAAATATGGTTGTAGGCTAAGAAATGAAAGGGGAGAGGGACTGGTTAATTCACTTATACAGAATTCACTGATAATTAAAAATACGTGATTCAATCAGCACAAGAGAAGAAAGATATGCATAAAAATCCTCAATAAGCCGCCGAAGATGAAGACTGTTATGATTCAAGACAGGTATCGAAATAGCTTGAAGAACGCGAAGACGACCTCGGCGCCGATATTTTCTCTGATCATAACCTTGTACTGGCCGAAGTAGATATTCAATTGAAAAATACAGGCAGAAGAAAAGTAGGCAGCAAGATGTTGAATACTAAAAAGTTGGAAAACAAGGAAGTAAGGAATCTTTTTGTTGAGTAAATGAAAAAAAAATACTGAAACGAGGAAAGGATAGTTGCAGGTAGTAACAAATGTGGGCGCATATTAAACTTTGCATATAGCAGGCTGCAGAAGAAGTAGTAGGTCTTCTCGAACACAGAACGACTAAGAAATCATGGGTTACATAACATATGTTGCAGGGAATGAGGGAAAGGAAAACGTGAAAACAGGTTGATTCAGAAGAGGGCAGAAAGATATACAAGAAGTTAGACAACGAGCTACTAAGGGAAACATACAGAGCAAGGGAAGAGCTTTACAAAAGAAAATGCAAGGACATAGAAAAATTTGAAGGGTTTGGGAATATGAGTAAATGTACAAGGAGATGGAATCTATGCAACTTCAGAAGAAACAAAGGGCTATTATGATGAAAGTAGAAAATAAGAATGAGAAGGTAGTCAGCGAGAGAAGTGAGGTCTTAGGGAGATGGAAGTAATATGTTAAAGTCATATATCAGAGTAGGGATAAATTGTGTGGTTATATGTTGAAGTAGAAAATGAAGTACATGAGAACGATAAAGAGTTTAGTGTTCTTCAGGATGAGTTTGGGAAAGCTATATCTGAGATTAGGAACGAAAAGGCAACCGGGATAGACAATATACTAATCAAACTCATTAAGAATGTGGAGCAGGGCAAGATTGTTCCGACTCTGCATTGAAATATATGAAACAGGAGAATGGACAAGTGACTTCCTCAAAACAATCATGATATCGATGACTAAGAAATCAAACTCAGGGAGATGTGAGGATTATAGAACTATTAGTCTCATATTACATGCAGCAAAAAATTGCTCTGAATACTGAATAGAAGGTTGTATTAAAGAACAAATGGGGAAAAAAAAGTTGGCGAGGAACAGTTCGGGTTCAGATTAGGTAAGGGCACAAGAGATGCAATTGGTTTATTAAGGGTAATCAGTGAAAGGTTTATAAAGAAGGAACAGACGTGTGTTGTATTTTTTGATCTATAAAAGACTTTTGAGTGCGTGAATTGGGAATTGTTGTTGGGAGTTTTAAAGAAGGTTAGATAGGAATGGGAAGATCAAAGACTCATAAGAAACTTATATATGAACCAACAAATAAGTGTTAGAATAGGGTAGGAAATGACAGAGAAGAGTGCGATTGGAAGGAGAGTTCGACAGGGATGTTATATTTCGCTAACATTATTTATAATATATCTAGAAGAGATAGTGAGAAAGAGCCTACTAGTCCGGTAGCCGAGGCCTAAACCCGAAGTTAGCGTATTAAGCTTTTCTGTTTGCATAATCTTAATGATGGATATGTGGGCTCTTAAAATTCGAGTAATGCCATCTTGGCACACTTGGGAAACTCGGGCGGTGACGTCATCAATTGCGTCATTGCAAGAGTCATTGAATACCCTACGACACGTTTTAAATACTTGACTACAGTTCCTATTATTTTTATCCGATTTATATTCTGTAACTTTCTGCTGATAGATAATGAATTCACCTTCCGATATACAGCTAATATATAAGATAATTATATCCAGCTAATTATGTATTCGTTTTCATTACAGTTAAAATATTTTAAAATATAAAAATTATTTGTTCTTTAAAAGAAAATTTATATACATGAAATTCATTTAATTCCATATATAGCTAGATGCATCCAATTAAATTAGAAGCTATTAACGTAACCTAATTCCAAATCACGAAGTCAGCAGTGTAAAGCAAACCACATTATTCGAATGGAAATCGAGCCTTTGATCCATGGCATTATAGGTGAGAGCGCCAGTAACTTGAAAATATATAATATAGTTCCTTGGGAGTTAATTTTATTCCAAATTTTAGTATTGTACTGAAACGTAGGAAAGATAAAGCCAAATTGTGATCATTAAAGAACATTTTTCATGAAAAACATATATATTTTAATATACGTAATCTACCACTACATAATTTTCATGGACAGCACATGTACGGAGTTTCATGGTTACAACACTTTTAAGTTGTAGAGAAAGTAGTTCAACTTTACAACCATCCACTTCGATGGTGTATCTATCTTTGATTAATATGTCCTCTTCTCACCCTGACATTATCATGACAGCCTTGACGAAGGCTCAGATAATAACAAAACAAATTGGGCAAAATATTACTGTATTCACATGTAACCAGCAGTTAGCTATACAAATGGCATTATGCATACAGTGGGAATATTCTGAACGATTTCAGAACGTTGTGTTGAGACTTCGAGGCATGCACCTTCTTGTGAGCTTTGTTGGTTGCATTGGTACTCTCTTGGTGGACAATGGATTAACTGAGGTAATGAAGAATGTATTTGCAGGTGTTAGTAAAATGCTTGAAAAAAAATCTCAGTGTGTAAGCGCAATGAGGATGATTGCTGAAGAAATTTGGAAAGTAATATTTTAGTTCAAATGCCTAGAAAGTGGCAACGAATTACTGGATGTTCTGGAGAACATACCCAAAAAACTAAAACAACAAAGCTGAGAGATGATGTTCTCCTAAAGCCTGTATTCATTATAATGCTATACATAAAAGCAGAGAAAGAAGGTGACTGGCTTCTGCACATAGAAACTGTAAATAGCATCATATATATATGTTTCTGCATCTCATACTAACTACGCCAGGTATGGTTTGTTTTACTTACATTCTATGAACAAAATGCTAATATCTGTCCAACATGTCTTTCGTGATAGCCATGTTATGTGTATTGGTATTTGGAATGGTATTTGGAACCTGGTATTTGGAATGGTGTTTGGAATGGTATATGGAGTGACATGTAGATAAAAATGACTTTCATGAGATTTAGACACAGCAAGGGTGAAATTCTCACTTACATTCGTGACATGTTTTACAAGTGTCTTACAAGAATGCGTGCTCAATGCCCATGTTTTCAACGTCTCTGGGCATAGTGTAATTCCAACTATGCCCAGAGACGTTGAGAACATGGACATTGAGCACGCATTCTTGTAAGACACTTGTGAAACATGTCACGAATGTAAGTGAAAATAGTGGCTTAAAAACGCAAGTGACCGACAGAGAGGAAGCAAAATCAAGAATTTCGCTTCTGCAGCTGACAGGCATGGAATTCGTGAAAGACTTACTGCCTTCGTTGACCAAATGAATCTTGAAACACATCCAGAAAATATTGTAAACATAGCTACAGACAAAGTAGCTTCGTCAGTAGCCAACGTTTATGAAGCTGTTGCAATTGACAAGAAAATGATGAAAGAATTTGAAACTGGTTGACCATCAACCTTTTATAATCCAATTTCGAACAAAATTGTAACAACGGCAGAAAAAAGGAAGAAAGGTAAAGCTGAGATTTCAGAAATCTTGAACACAAACATAATATACTGTAGAGTCATTGGTCTTCAAGCAAGTTCAAGAGATATAGACATAAATCAGGAGCTGTCCTGTGAACTTTCTCCAATTTTAATTTCAATGTTTTTAGAATCAGGTGAAGTGAGACTATGCACAAGTAAATCAAGCATGAAAAAGTTGTTATAAATTACTTGTTCTAAAGAATTAAACATCAAGAACAAGGAATAACATTAATTGATGGAGGAGCACTTATGTGGTGTATCAAGTAGGCTAAAAAAAGGCACAATGCGTGATTTCATTGACGAATTCAAAGTGATCATAACGAGAAGATTAAATTCTGGTGATGTGTATCTCGTTTCTAACCAGTAGAAAGAATACAGTACAAAATATTCCACAAAAAGTTGTACTAGGTGTGACAGAGAAAAAAAAAGAAAAGAAAAGGAAAAAGGAACAATCACCCATTTGATTTGTAAAGATCTCTTACAAGATTTCGAATTCCATGGTAATACTGGATGGCATAAACTGTTTATCACTGGTTCAGAAGGTATTTCATTCGAAATTTCCTTGAAAGACGAGCAAAGAGACACTACATGATCATTTCACATGAAAAGGCTGATAACATCTTTGTGCAACAAGCAATGACAGTAACCCTGGCTGGAGACTCTCAAATGACTGTAATATCGGATGACATCGATGGTTTCCTCTTGCTTGTTCATTTCTACTTCCCGAAAACATTACAACAAAAATGTTAATGGAGTCAACAATGCAATGACGAACTGTCGTAAATATTGGTGTAACTGTATTGAAGCATCAGATCGTTCCTAACATTTTGGCAGCTCACGCTCTCAGTGGTTGTGACACTACAGTTTCATACTTTAGTATCGGTAAAGGAAAAAAATGTTAAAACCGTTCAGGATGGATATTCCCTGTCATTACTGGGTGACCATACAGCAACACTTTCTAGTCTTCTAGAGCAAGCTTCACTGTTTGTAACAAAATGCTATGGTAAAGGAAGAGTCATGAATAAAACTGTGGAATGAAAAAAATGGAGACTGTTTTCAAGCACCACAACTTTCCTCGCTTCCTCCGACGAACGAGGCTTTAAAAAAGCGTCAAACGTGCACAATTGCAAACATCTGTGGAATAGTGCATTGTCACATTCACCTAAACTAGACTCAACTATGTATGGATATTATAAAGACACTGTTCACAAAACTTTAGTGTCATTAACTTTGTCTGAAGATGTACCCTTAGCACTCTCTGAGATATTAAAGCTGTGTACTCGTGTGGAATGTAAACTGTATCGTTGTAAATGTAGAGATTCTTCTTTACCATGTACCTTCTTCTGTACCTGCAACAGTGTTGGATGTTGCAGCCCCATAACACGTCGTTCAGTTTCAGATAAGATTGAAAATAGTACTTATGATGAATGTGCAGTGGAATATTAGATTTTTTAATTAAATTTTGCCTCATTCCTTGTGAAATATTTAATATTTCGTCAGGAAGTTTACATTGGTAAATTTGAATGTATATATATATATATATATATATATATATATATATATATATATATATATAGAGAGAGAGAGAGAGAGAGAGAGAGAGAGAGAGAGAGAGAGAGAGAGAGGGAGATCACTTTTCAGTTGTCTGAAGAAAACATTTCCATAATCGAAAGAACATATTCAGGTTTGTTTTCATTAAGTCGTTTTATTTGTGTCACATTTTGTAATTTAAGGTACATATACAGGGTGTTTCAAAACAACACCGACAACGTTCGGAAGGTGATTCCTGACACCAAGATAAGACGAAAAGTATGGACCAATGTAAGTGTACAAATGCTTCCTTTTGGAGTTCTAGGCTGCCGAAAACATGAAAAATGAATTTTAAAGGTCCACAGTTCCAATACTATGGGACCTACCGTAGTCGGGTCAAGACTTCGCTTAGGAACTAATATGTGTTCTATCCAAAAATACATGTTTCAGAATTCTAAGATACTCACGCAACATTTTTTTATGGAATCAGTTTGGCTACTGACATATAGCCTAATTTGAAGTACTCAAAACCTACTTCTATAAAGATTGTTGCGGAAGTACAGCAGGATTCTGAAACATGAATATTTGGATATGGCATATACTAGTTCCTAAGTGAACTCTTGACCCGACTACAGTAGGTCCCATAGTATTGGAACTGCGGACCTTTAAAGTTCATTTTTTATGCTTTCGGCAGCCTATAACACCGAAAGGACCATTTGTACACCCAGGTTGGTCTATACTTTTTGTCTTATCTTGGTGTCAGGTATCACCTCCCAAACGTTGTCGCTGTTGTTTAGAAACACCCTGTATACATACTATGGTAACCTATGGTATACATTTTTCACGCACTGAAAGTGAAAATTTGTTATGCATATGTAAAATAAATACTTATGAGATATATTTAATAGAAGTAAATGATATAAATGAGCATCATTTACTATTATGTATGAATATGGAAGTACAGTATGACCTTCATAATCTAACAATTTCCGATATATTCCTTACCCTCTACTTAACCGATTTTTACCAAATTTTGAGGGCAGGCCTCTGTGACTATCTAGTTGTGCCCGCAAAATATGAAACAGATCGATTAAACAGGGGTTGAAAAAGATCCCGGAAGCTATTTCATTATCGAAATAATACTGTATATTAAAGGCAAAATTTGGTAAATTTTAAGTTTTTAAAGCAATTTTTAACTACAATAGAAGTAAGTAAGCAAATAAACAATACTTAGTAGGAAAAAATAATTCATTATCTATCGGAAGAAAGTTACAGAATGCAAATCAGATAACAATTATAGGAACTATCGTCGGTTGTTTGGAATTTGTCGTTTTAAACTTCACGACTATTATGATGACTCAAGAATGACGTCACTGCTCGAATTCCCCAAGGGTGGCATCATTCAATTTTGAGAATCTTTCGTACCTATCATTCAGAAAATTTAAAGAGAAAAACTTCATACGCTAACTTTGGGTTCAGCTGATTTCAGGCTTTTGGCTGCCAGACTATTACATAACCAAGACGGCATTTTGGCAGGAGGTAGAACGACTAGATGTGTACAGTTTGTAGATGATATAGCAATTGGCACGGAATATGAAAATTAAAAATAAAAAGAGAAATCAATAGGATGTTAGAAAACTTGAGGAAGGGTTGTAAAGAACATTTGATGTAAATAAATGTTAGAAAAACAAAGGCTATGACGATTGAAACGAAGAGGTCAGTGTCAAATATAATAGTAGAAAGGGAGAAAATAGAACAAGTGACTAGTTTTCGATATCCAGATAGACTTATTAACGATGATATGAAGTCTGAATGTGAGATAAAACCGAGGATAAGTATGCCTAAGGAAGCTTTTATGAAGAATGAAGTATGTTTTGTTTATCCTTAAATAAATAGTTGAGAAATAGACTTATAATTTGCTTCGTGTAGTGTATTGTACTGTATGGGGCAAAAACATGAACATTATACAGGAATGATGATAAACGATTGAAAGCTTTTGAAATGTAGGTGTGGAAAAGAATTGAGAGAATTGCCCGGGCCTAGTGGAAAACGAATGACTGAGCGTTAAAATGGTGGGGTAGAAAATGACAATTTTAAATACGAGTATTATTGAGAAGAGGAACAGAAACTGGTTGGAACTTGGCTAAGAAGAAATTGTATCATGAGGGACGTGGCAGAAAGGGGGAGGGAAGGGGGAAAAGAAAAATACAATGAAATTTTTGAGTTTTACGTCCCAGGATTATGCCGGTTAGGCTAAAGGAGACGGTCATGATGAAAGATGAATGAAATGGTGAATGAAGAAAGTGGGAGGAAACGGGAGAACCCCAAGAAAACTCGCGCACACGGTGTTTGTCCACCACAAAGTTCACTTGGCGGGAAGGGGGCAAAGAAGGCTATAATTGATGGACGATATCAAAACAGAAGAATCGTAAGTGAAGATGAAGAGTTTAGCTGAAGACTGGAGCATGGAAGCTTCTCAGTTGTAGCAAGTAAATTGCCAATAATGACAGAATACCTATAAAGGTAATGATGAATACTGATTTAATTGACAAACTTCAATTGACAAAGTACTATATTACTCGAACAGACAATTAAAAACTTACAACAACTATGTGCCTTATTGCAAATAGAATGTTAGATCATCAAACAAAACTGGCTTTCCAATATGAGTTTAAGGCACTCTTTTTGGTGGTATTTTTTCAGTGATTGGCTAACAAATATTATATTAAACGGCGATTATACATTTATGATGAATCCTAAAGAAGACACAGAGAGTAGACCTACATGATTTAATTTCTTTTGATCGATTACTGTGATGGCATACAATACTGTGCAATAGTGTGAAGTTACTGTAAAGCTAATACAACTACATCTTCAATGGGCTGGTTAAGCTATTGTTAAACTCGAATTATCAATCTTTGCTAAATCTCATTCAATTTATTAGCTCAACTTCAAACATCTCTTAACTTTGCTGTACATTACCAGGTAAGTACTTGTAAAATAGTTTTATTCATTTCATCATTCTGTAAGGAAAACCAATAAACGATGGACTAGCAATCCTTCAACCATCAGCCACATTCCTTTGGGTTGTAGGAGCCTTGCTAGTTGTATGACCGAAGACGTCATTGTCCACTCCTATCAAAACTGTTGGAACCCACTTCTCGAGGTGTATTGTGAATATAAACATAGAGTGAAGTGCATCGCCATAGCAATCGGTATTGAGGGTTAGTATCGTCCCCAGGCTTAGTTCATTACAACAGAAGCACCTCATAAAACGACACCCAGACCATCATCCAGATATCATTATTAAGTTGAGTTTAATCATCCATTCGTCGTCCCTGGCAGATTTGATGGGATACGAAATCCAATCGACAAGTTCAGTATTGGTTCTACTGCATCTACGTCAGGAGGTTGCATAACAACTTTAAAGAATCAACCGAGAACGAAAGATAATTAAGCCAAATGCTTATTTTCTATCCTAGAAGTCAATCCCTTTTATTTTCTCTCCTCTTTTATCCTCCACCTAATCTAGTTTTGTTTCGTAGTTTGAAATTATTGAGTTTAACTCATGCATTGAAGCATAACCTCTTATGATCTTAGCTGCGTGTGAATCGTCAATTCTCATCCCCATTTATAAGTCAATTTCTGAACTAATCGAACTAACATTCCACATACCTGCACAATAGGAACCTTCATGGGTTACACATATACATATTTACCTATTTTTACTTTAAACTTGCATATCCAGATTAGTATGTTAACAATATTAGGTTATATTTTGTTTGCAAGCATCGCAGATTATACGCAAGATTAAATTGACTATCAATTGTTAAAAGATGATAATTAAATGCATATTTTTTTTTTTAATTTGATCGATATATTTTCAATATTTTTCATTTTACGCTGTAAAATATAAATATTTGCTAGTGGTTGCTCTTAACTTGAAACTAAATAGCTGGAAGTGATAAGAATTATTACTATAACACTGTTAGTAGAAATTCTCCTCTGAACTTTATGCTCTTCCAACAAGAGCGGGTACCACGAGGAAACAATGCAATGTGGGCCGTGTTGGATTACGGTAGACGTGCGGGCGAAAACCAACTATTAGTACACTGGCTGGGAACAGGATTTCAATTCACCATTCTGAAATCAAGGTTTTGTGTGCGTACCGCTATATCAGCTTCTCTCTCTGTCTAACGTTCCCCACTTCCAATCATCTTTCCCTATCCTCTTCCCTCTTCCCTCTGTTCTCTTCTCCCACCTCCCAAGCTCTCTTTCTATCTGTATACACGTATATATATATATATATATATATATATATATATATATATATATATATGTATATATATATATATGAGTGAATGTGTGTGTGTGTCGTTTCCTTTCTCACCGTCGTGTCATCTAGATGAAGAAGTTGGGGACGAGGGGGTACAGTAACCCATCTGTTACATGGCTTCGTCTGTTCGATACGGTACTAGATCCAAGCTCGTCTGCGCATGTGTAGTATCACAGATAGCAAGAGGCCCATGCTCTCTGTGCGGTTACGTACGGGTTTACAGATCATAGTGTCTATCTTGAACTACCATTCCTTCCAATCCCCACCCATTTACGGCGTTCTGTACACCCTCCACCCTTCCATGAATGAAAGTGAAGTGAGAGAACAGTTGGAAGATGTGGAGTGATTTAGCTCCCAAATTATTCACAGAAAAGCGTTGAGTACAACCTATGGACGGACTGCATAATGGCTTGTCTTCTGCTGACATAGGCGTCTTCAGTTGGACGAAATGGAAGAGAAAATAAAGATGTTCTCTAGAAAATCAATGTTAAATTAACATGACAGTACAAAATCAAAAGATTTTCAGAATACTTTCACTATAGTAAATTCAAGAAATTGTTTCAACACCACTTTACGCGTTACCTTAAAACATATCCTGTTACAAAGAAACAGAATTAGTTCGAATGTTAAATTCTAAGGAAATAAAATCGTCGTCTAAAAGTATAACTAATAATACTGTGATTCAAACATGTGATTCAATTATATAATATGAGATTATATTTTATACTCATATCCTGATTATGGTTTCCAGGAACTGAAGACAATAGTTCAAATGTATTTTTTGAGCAGGTGAAATCACAATATAGTTGATTTGATATCCGAAATTAAAATATACCAGAACAACAATTTTCTAAATATGTATTTGCGTGTTACGATGACCTTTACATAATATGAGAATTACACTTACAGAATTAGTGGCAACCTTGTACATGTGGTGACACGCTAAATACAAAATGCAACGTCAAACCTGCAATAATCAGAATTAATCTAACTATGCCCTTAATTTTATGACGGCCTATGTAAATTATGAAGGCCATGGATACCAGAACTCTACCGAAAAATCATTAATTCAAACTTAATAAAATGACAATTAAATCATTTTCAAATCCCTCTATTGAGGATCAAAACAATAATGAGGAATAATGCTTTATTTAGACACTCTCCACCATTTTTGTAGACATGGAACTTGACTTAACTGTCGACTTCTTTGGGATGTAGTGATGTCTGTCAATTCGACACAAATAACTAGAATGCCACTTAATAAACAACTATAAGTTTGGTGGAAGCTATACATTGTATGTGGATTATAGAGTGCTTCAAAGTACCATATATTTCTGAATCCAACACGACTACGAATATAAAACCACTTCCATTATTTGTAACAAAGCACTACAAAAATGCATATATAGCATATACTGCCTATATTATCAGAACTTACAATAAAACTACACTAAAAATCAAATCAGATACATATTTCCCCATGGTTTATCTTTCTGGAATGGCCCACTGAATCTGCAAAGTTCAAAGCTAAAGCAGTAGACGAGGAAGAGGGTAAAGTTAGAGCTTAGTTGAAGCTCGTGACTCTGTTCAGTAAAGAAAAACTTCACTATGTATGCTTCACTATAGAAGCAAGACGACCCCATGTTTCTGGGCACGAAATTGCGGCAAAATATCTTGGATTCAGAAACATAGTACGGAAATATATCTAAGTGCAGAATTTTAAGCTAAGTTGCTAAGTTGTTGATAGTTGATTTGAGGTGTAAAGTGTCAATTTTCCTATGAGAAAGTGATTAGCTAATTCGGTGATGTTATATATATATATATATATATATATATATATATATATATATATATATATATATATATATATATATATAACAGCACTGGATCTAGGATATGATCAGCCCATATTATCCAGTGTAAACCTGACCGTCAAGTTCGGGGGTATAGCGCCTATAACCCCCTTGGATCCGTGCCTGTATATATAACTTTTGTATCAAAAATGAAAAATAAAAAATAACACAGCCAAAAGTAGCTCACAGTTGAAATTGTATCTACTATCGCTTGTGTTTAAACATATGCTGTTAGTAAATAATCAAAAATAGCTGAATCAAGAATTTTGGGAGTTAATTAATTAAATGTTCGAATATTCGCATATAGATTATTTCTCCCTTATATCCAACTGATTACAGTTGAAAGTTTTTGTTTTCGTTCTTGTTTTCATGAAATTGAAGTTGTTTTAATTACTTTCCACTTACGAAGATAATTATAATTCTATGTTAAAATGTTGGGACAAATTGAACATCTATTCGTGAACAACACGATGAGAGAGAAAAAAATGTATTTGGCGTACCTAAAAACATAGGTTACATGTTTAAATACTTTAGTTTTTGGACTTAACGTACAGCAAATGCATAACAGAAAATGTATATTTTGTATGTACTTTCCGTATAAGTGTTTCGAATAAACGTGCTTTCCGTACGAACGAAAGAATTGTATACAGGCGGTCAGGATCTCACATACAGATGGACGTATGTAACACATAGCTGACGTATGTAAGATACGTTTATTTATGTAATATACGGAAGATTGTTAGATGTCATACATCCTGCAACGGCACGATGTAACATCTAAGCGGGAGAGGTATGTAGCATATGGATAACGTACATTTCGTACAGATTTTCATAGTAAACATAAGGATACCCGTATATTTGAACAATATACCGCTGTCCAGATAACGGATTTTTTTCTCAGTGCAGTGGTAAGTTTTCAGAGATATGTCTCGCCTCCGTAATAATTTAAAATCCTCCACAACATTAGTAGCAATATTTTGCCATATTACTAGCAACTGATAGTGGTATTAACTATGTCAGAAATGAAGTAACAGAAGTGTGGTGAAAAGAATATATACAATTGTGAATATCATGAACAAATTTTTATGGCGTAGAGATGCTTATTATTTACTTAATTTTAGTTCTTTCCTATTTACTTATGTCTTGCATAATTTATATGTATCTTTTTACGGCATATCTTCTATCATTTTCATTCCTTTATTTGTATTATTTATGATTGTTGCAGTTAATCATATTTGTCATGATAATACTAAATATCCAATTGTTAATCACTTGAAATCTTGAAATTTAGTGCTCCTCTCCAACATTGAGGCTATATAAGACGTGTATCTATAGTCCTAAGGTTGGATCCGAACCAATGTAATGCGTTCTTAGTTTTTAAGCTCTCCCACCGGAAATCGAACCTAAGTCACATGCAATAAAGACATCGACCAGTGGAAAGAGATCATGTAACTCCGGGCCTACGGTGTGCACCAAATTGTTTTGACATTATGATTTGACAGAGCCGAATCTAGGGGAGGTCAGTTCGGGGCATCTTCCCCGGTGAGTAGCTAGTTGAGAGTATGTAGAGGCCGCCATTTCGATGCAAAATTGGGAGAAAGCGGGCAGATATGCGTCTTTGCCATGGACGCAATATTTCGTAGGTCCGGCCCTGTGATTTGATTCTAAGTGATCAGAATAGCTCATTTATTCCCATTCATTTCTATTTAGAAAAATATGTTCTTAAAGCGCTTACGAGGAGAAGTTGGAGGAATATTCAATGTGCTTAACTGTATAATGTGAAAATACAATTATGTATATCATCTGTAATAGTATTATATTACCAGAGAAATTTACTGTGGATATGTTATTAAAATACAAAAATTTAAAGTGAAATTGCAGGCAATTGCAAGGGAATATAACGTTTGTCTTCAACTTATCTGCTCTTATAAAAGTAAATATATTGAGTGTTATTCCCAACCTTTCATGTTAAATATTGTCCTTAAAGTTAGAGAATATTTCTTTCCCAAATATTCAGATAAAAAAAAAGTTTAAAAAATTGTAGAAGAAAAGAAAATTCATATGTTCCAAACAAGGCGAAAAATATTCAAATAGTCTTATAGGACCAATATTATATGGATATGTTATGGGACTTGTTTTGGAATATGAAAAAAAAAGTTAGAAATCTTGAGGAAGGATTACAAAGGATATGTGTTAGAAAGAGAGAAAAAATCTTTTTGACTGGAGTGAAGCGGTCGTTGTCAAATAGTGAAGTAGAAGGGGAGAAGAAAGAACAGGAACTAATATTCGATAGCTTGGCAGTATTATTAGTGACGACATGAAGTACGTATGTGAAATGCAAAACGCAAAAACGATAAAAAAAACTACATAATTTCAAAACGTAGATATGAAGAAGAATGAAGGGAATTAGCTGCGTCGAACGGAAACAAATAATGTGTTAAAAATAGCAGGGAGAAAATAATAATAGATCTAATTAGAATAAAGGAGGAGAAACGAGTTAGGACATTGACTGAGAAGGAACTGCATCATGATGTATGGTGGGAGGAAAAGAAGGTTACAAAAAGATTACAGTTGATTGACCGTATTAAAACAGAAAATGCCTACATCAAGATGAAAAGGTGAGCGGAAGACCGTGGAGCATGGAAGCTTCTCAGTTCGCAGCAAGTGACTGACAATAATGCCAATGTACCTATGGTGATGATGATGGGTATAAACTCAAGTTTCCAGTGAAGTTTCAAACTGCATAATTCTGCTTTCCCCTTTCGTAAAAAAAAGAAAGAAAAAAAGAAACGAAAAAAAAGAAAATCTTAATAAAGACAGCTATGCTCATGCTATAATACTTTCTTCTTTTTCTCTACTTTTATGTTTCACCCGGTGAGAAAAAAGAATGGGAAGTTCTCTAATGAGTGCTCACTAGCAAACTTGTAAACTAATAAGTGATCTTAAATTGATTTCATACTGGTAAATCCAGATACCAGAAATATAATTGTTTTAATATTTGTTACATAGGGTTAATTTATAATTTATATGACCTCTTGTATGAAAAAAAATAAAGAAAACACGTACAGATTAACCGGTCAGATGAGCAGTATAAGGGCATAGGTACAGTTAATAGCGAAAGTATGTTACAGAGATGTCGAAACTCGCGAGTTTGGCGATCTCCTTCGTGGCTAAGCGGTTACCATACGCGCCTTTGGCGTGGGAGACACAGGTTCGAATGCCGGCGGGAGCTCAGTGGTTCGGATTCCACGTTAATCAGTAGGTCCAAGTCTCATATACTGTATCTTTGCTGCTGAAAAGGACGTTAAACTGAAACTCAAACTCAAGCTCGCGAATTTGGCTCTCGGAGCTCAATCATTTGGCGCGAGCAAATGTAAGCAGGAGCGCTTTAGGTAGAAAGAAAACCAGAGTTTTAGTCTGAGCGAGTGTGAATCTCAATGAGGTTGTGAGCGTGATTACAAGTGAGTGTGAGCCTCAGTGAAATCGGTAAGCGTGAGCACGGGAGAGTGAAATTCAGATTGTGGATATTGAACCCGAGCCTTAGCAAGTACGAGCCCATTGAGGTAACTGAGCGACAGATCAAGTAACCTAAAACACATTTAGGATAGTGAGTCAAAGCACAAAGCGAATGCGAATCTAAGCTAACATGAAGCTCATTGAAGATAGTGAGTCAGAGTTCAAGGGAGCGCGATTCTGAGCGTAATTATCATTAGGGAATTATTCCTTTTCAGTATAGTGTGCCTTGGTCAGTGTGAGTCCTTGTGAGCCGCGATTGCAATACATATTTTACGACATTCAATTCAATAGATAATTTGAGTACATTTTTCTTGAAGAACACAGAGAAAGCATCCTTCTACGTAGGTTGATGAAAATCACTTATAAAAGTGTCCTTTATTTTTATACATTTTAGATTTTCCAATTTACTAAAAAAAATAGCTTTGCATCTCACGGCTCTGTACTTTAGTCTAAGAAAACGATTAGAAATTAATGATTATCAACAATGGTGAAACGATAGTATGTATAATTCATACCTGTATGGCTTTGAACCCAGTCCGAACATTTTGTTTAGTAGTTACTTTGTGCATCCTTACGCAATATCGAGGTTATAAAGATAGGACTTACTAATAACATAGACTCTTGAGTCACGACTGGGACTTGAATTCAGTGCATGTCCGGTTGCACAGACCATCACACGAGATCTTATAATCTTGCACCGCCAAGGAAATTGGATTATAGAACAAAGCCACGCTCCCGGAATAACATACATTTCTTGCCATTACCAGGCTAATGACTTAGCCACTTGACTATGCCAACCGGCAAGGTACTGAGGAAAAGAAGTGGTATAAGTATATATCTTTGTTAGCAACTGTACAATCACATACACAAATTTAGCCAGTTTAAAAGAAGCCAAGTACATTTTATTGTATAAATCTATATTTCAAAGAAGCTTAATATAGTTTAGGATGTTATATTTATTCATGGACCCTTATTTTCAATTAAATCATCTCTTACCTCCAAATTGATCGGCGTTTCCGCCGCGGGAACTCACGTGGTTCGGATCCCAAATTAAGTTGTAGGTCCATGACTCATATACCCTCACTGCTGAAATGGATGCTATACCCCAACTCAATAAACCAACCTTCAAATTCAGTTGATTGCAGCATCGTCATTTCATATTTTCCTTGGGAGCCAAAACCTTAGATGTCAGTAGATTTTCATTTCTTTTTCTTCATTTTATATTATTATATTATGGATTGAAATGTATACAAATGTCCACCTCAGGGGGCGACTGACACCCATTAAGCCCCAAACAACTCCCCTGGTTTATTGTGTTACTCAGAAAATATATTTACTTTTTTTTAAATACAATTCACTTCTCGATTAGAGCAATTACATAGTTACTCAGAGTTTTCAAAGTTCATAAAATTAACATCTTTCTAAAATTATATAATGGAAAGAACAAACAATAGTACACTTCCGAGAAACTTTCAAAGACATTATAACACATTCTGCTGTAACACTGTAATCAAGCGCAGTTAAAAATACAGATTCATACTTTTTGGGAAAATGTATGTCTAATGTGAAAGTACTTAATCCGTTTCTGAATAAAGTTCTTTTGTGTTGTATCATTAAATTTTCCAAAATATTTCACCAGCTATCGCAAAGAAAATAGAGATGGCAGTGACAATGAAACAATAGAGGGAATGGACTGTGCTGTTCGTTGCCCTTGAAAAGAGCCAGTGGCACTGATCTGGAAGCCAGGCCGTGTCGTAAGTATTGATTTTATTCAACACAACAAGAAGCATGGGAGAACGTGCGTCAAATAAATGACGAACCTACGGGTCGAACGCAATTTCTAATGTGGGTGCGAAGAGCTACAGCGACTGGCTTACACAAGATAACAGTCTGGTTATCTTCTGCTGCGAGTTTATCTTTTGAAGAAGTTGCAACTTTGATAATAAATGAGTAATTGATTAATTGCCTTAATCTAAGCAGATTGCCCTTATGTAGAGTTAATATGAGAATACTATTGCCATAGACAAAATATTTCCCGATACTGTTAAGCTCTTACATCAAAAGTGATAAAAACAATTGTGCCAATATATATATATATATAAAAAAAAAGTTTCATGATAGAAAAAGCAAGAGTTCAGTGAATGTGTTGGAAACTTTAAAACTGCCACTTTCACTAAGTGTGCGCATGGATCAATACGTTACCGTTAATAATAAATATGGACCAACAATTTCAAGGTTGTAAGCGAAGGATTAACGTTTATAATGATATCTTAATGTAAATGACTCTTGTTAGTTTGAGAACGTTGTTCCCTTCAGTCATAGATATACTGCATGTTCTTGCAACATGAATTAAAGAACAGAAACACTCTTTGCATTTGCCTGGCATCACTGACGGAGAAACATGGAAATAGTCAGTGTGGCCGGTTACAGGAATCAAAAGCTCAAACCCTCTGATTACGACGCGTGCTAGCGTAGTACTTCAACCCCTCCGTAAAAGCACTTTGTACTCCCTTCCTTTCTGTAGCTACGGTAATAGTTACATTAATTACTTCTCTTCGTAGTCATTATCCAACTGCATCTTACAGAAGTAGTTACTTACAAAATATATAACATGTAAATTTAAGTATTATACAATTGTCAAATGTGCAGATGGTACATACGTAGAATAAAACTTTTATCTGTTAGTGTACACTGCTGATCAATAGTTCCTCCTAGAAAATCGATTTGGTTTTCAGTCAAGCAGAGAGCGTCTGTATTATGTACTGTCCTGGAAGAAAGTTTTGTATTCCTTGCCATCACGTGCAGCCTACTATTAGACAGCTACAAACTATGCTATGCGGAACTCTTATATAACGTTTTGTCCGTTCGTCCGCCTGTCGAAAGAATCACAGTAGAAATGGTAAGAAATATCAAGAAGCTGTTTTCTGCAAACGATTCAGCGTCCAAAGAAAATGAAATGAAATCTTTAAGTTTAACGTCCCACGGTTATGCCGGTTAGGCTAAAGGAGACGGTGATGAGAAATGAGTGAAACGGTGGAATGAAGAAAGTGGGAGTAAACGGGAGAACCCCGAGAAAACCCAAGAGCATGGTGTTTGTCCACCACAAAGTCCACACGGCGATAGCTGGGATCGAACCAGGGATCCCAAGCACAGGAGATGAATGCTCTAACACTGAGCCACCGCGCCCCCCTCAGCGTCCAAAGACTATATACTCTTCCATTTCCTTTATTAAGCCTCGAAAGTGATTCAAATTATCCATTTCAGCCAGGTTTCAACGCTTATCGCCATAGAACGAAATGGTAATAGATAACGTGTTTTTTTTTTTTCAAACGATTTAGCGTCTCAAGACAACATACCATAACTATCCACATCATTCTATTAAAACCGAAACTGGTTCAAATTTGCTATTTCCGGTTTCAATACAAATTTCAGTAGAATTAAAATGACAAATTGTAGTTTTTGGCAATCGATTCAGCATCCTAAGAGTAGGTCTAATCTGCTCCATTGAAGTTCTATTCAAACCAGAAGTGGTTAAAATTAGCCATATCCAGTTTTAACGCTTATCGCTATAGACAAGGGCGCCGATTTCTTTGTAAATTTGGGGGAGGGGCATTCAGACGCAGAAAGCATATATGAGGATTTTAAAACAAATTGCATTCAAATTATGCCAAATATTGTAAATTTACGAATACAGTAAGTGGGCCCATATGAGCTTTGGGGGCCCCCTTTCCCCCCTTCGGGATCGGCTCCCTTGGCTATAGAACGAAAGCGGTAACAAATAGTGAGAAGCGGTACTTTGCAAACAATTAAGCGTCTTAAATCAATGTAGCATGACTATTCACAACACTTTACTTAAATCTAAAGTGGTTCAGATTTATTATTACTTCCAGTTTCAATACTGGTTTCAAAGTTCACCGACCATAGAACAAAAACGGTAACAGATAGCTTGAAACTTTTTTTTTTTTTTTTTTTTGCAAACTATTCAGCGTCCTAAGACAGTCTCATGACTATCCACAACACTACCAAAACCCGAAGTAGTTCAAAGAGTATAGGCCAGATTGTTGTGACATTTATACCGAAGATATCGCATATCCAAAGATAAAGGCCAAAATCAACTTCAAATTTTGAAGTTATTGTTGAAAATTTGAAAATCAAACATTGTTCATACCTCGGAAATGACTCGAGTTACAAGGGTGAAACAAAATATGAATGCAGTTTGCTCGATGCGTTACGCTCTTCAAATTACTAGCGAAAAAAAGCGTCGAAAATATTCGAATTCAAATCTTCTTGCTATATGTTTGAATGACCACCTTCTATTTTCCACCATAAAAGCAGCACCAACCAACTTATAGCATATTTTGATGGTTTGATACCTTCAGTGCAACTTGATGTAAAACGAGGAAAGCCAAAATCGCGACGTTGTATTTTGCCTGCAAGATAGCCAACCCACATTAAACCATAAATGTTTTGGCCGGCACTGATAGTGTCAAAAGTCAAAGATGATCGATTTTGAGTTTCTGGCTCGCCATGAATGATTCTACATGGCAATATAACTCTCATAATCGTATCTACTCTTAGTTAATAGCTAGAGCAATTATCTCAGCTTAGTTCGTTAATGGAGCCAATCTTTAAATATTAACGGGTAACGGCGACTTCAATGATAACTATCTACAGCTTATATCCCATACATGTAAAAAAAAATATTTAATTTCATTTTACGCAATAGATAGCTAAAGCGGTTATTTCGATCGAGGTCGTTAATAGGGACGATACGTTAACATGCTAACGAATAACAGTGATTAACGCTGGCTATGTATAGTCCATATCACATACATGTAAGTGATTTTTTTAATAGGAAGCTTGGGTGATTGTCTCGGCTGGGTTCAGTAATGGATTTATCCGTTGACGTATAAACGAATAATGGTGACTTTAACGCTGGCTATCTATAGCCCATATTCCATGCATGTAAGCAAATTTCTGATTTATTATTTTTATTTTATTTATTTATTTATTTTTGCAATAGATAGCTAAGGCAATAACCTCGATCGAGTTCGTTAATGTAATCAATCTGCAAACATATTATCGGGTAACGACAACTTTAATGGTACCCTAGTAGCAAGATAGCTTTCTTCCAGTTGGCGCGTGCTTGAGTTTTGGCTTTCTACGCTTGCACTTGAAACGCATCTTTCATACAATCTGCCTTTTGTTGTACTTGCAAACGATGCTTTAGGCCCATCGCAGAGTATCATAGCATCACTGGCCATTAATTGGCTATTGACTTGACTTGACTTGTAAAACGCTTGCGTCAAGCTTGAATGGAACACTCAATACAAGGTTGTCCGCATGTAACTTCCTTACTGGAATCCAGCTTGCGGCATGCTTGCACGTTTCCCAATCAAGATGGATGCAAGCTTGGCCGACTGCAAATCAAGCTTACAGCAAGCGGTTTGCATGTTGTCTCTGCTACTAGGTAGCTGTCTATAGCCCGTATCTCACGTATGCAAGCGATTGTTTTAATTATGTTTTTTTAGTAGGTACCTAGAGCAATTATCTCGACCGAGTTCGTTAATGGAATTATATTGACAGATAACAGTGTCTATCCAACCGCCATATTCAGTGATATAAGTACTCAAGCTTATATAATCCTCGTGTCTATTTACTCCAGCCACATGTGGACATAAATTATCGTGGAAGAAATCCTGGGAACTGTTATTATAAACAAGTAGCATTATTGCATGTACACCACGAGAATGGATTTGTTTTCTGTGACGCGAAATTTTTCTCAAGTAATATTGATAGCGGAAATGATAGTATATTTCTACCTCTTCTGGTTTCAGTAGAGAGACTGGAATAGGGATAGAATATACATTTTGTGACGCCTAATTGACTGCAGACAATCGCCTCTCGCGATCCATTACCGTTTTTGCTTTATAACAATCAACGTTAAAACCGGAAGTAGTTGATTTTGCCACGTCTCACCTGAATAGGAGTTAAGAGAGAATACGATGGCTATTCTCAGAACGTTATATTGTTCTCACTGTCTCTTATCGTTGCTGCTATATGTAGATTAATATTGAAACCAGAAGCCGTAGTAGACTTCTATCATTTGAAGTTTTGTAAAGATTTAAGGATGGAGATAAAATGTATTTTTAAGACGCTTAATCTATGGTAGGAAACCGCTTCTCGCTATATATTACCGTTTTTAAAAAATCTATATTGATCAAAGCAAGAACCAAAAATAGTTGCCTTCTGCCACTTCCAGTGGATCACCTCCATCAACGCACTCAATTCCTAATTTTTGACTCTCTACTTCCTTGACAAAGTTAATGGTGATCTTTTCGTCGAGATTATTTTGTCTCCCGGACAGACACACAGGATAAATATATAAAGTAGTTTTAATTGGTAAATCAAAATATTTAACTAGATTGTTAGCATTAGCTTTAAAATGGCTCATTACACTTCAAGAGATTAAACATTGAGGTAAAAGCGTACTTGATTTATTATGTAACTTTCGCTACACATTCTCAGTAGAACTTGCAAAAGGGAAAAAGTCATTGTTTGTTCTTTCCATCATTATATAGTATGTATTAAATCGATTTTTCTGCGACTACTACCATGATGGGGGAAGGATTAAAAAAAAAAAGGAAATGAAGTATCGATTACCTGGTGGCTTGATGTATTTTGTAGGCACGAGAGAAGTCAGTGACATTGACGCTCGGGTCAAAACACACAAAATGCTCTGTCAGTCATCTATTCCGCTCAAGGCTCAAATGCTTCAGTGGATAAACAAATAATACTGAAAAAAAATTAGAATCTGTAGAAGAAAACATATTAGCTCAAAGTTCTTATCACTTAATTCACGAGTTTGAGTTACAATGTAGCAAGTATTTATGAATGTAAAATGTTCAAGTTTGAAGTATTGGTGGATATCTTAAGCGAAGTTCATTAACACAGAACGACACACATATTATAATATCGTGATGAGTGGTAGTTATATTCAGCCAAGAAGCTCTCTTTTCATTTATTACGTTGTGAATGCTACAACTGACAGTAATATCAACATATCATACTAAGACCGTTCGCTAATCAATCTTAGCCTAGGTCACTGACCTGCAATTCCACAGTTCCTAGCGGAATCTTGCAACATATATATATATATATATATATATATATATATATATATATATATATATATATATATATATATATATATATATGCATAGAGAGAGAAAGAGTAAGAGAATCGATAGTTTCAGTAATAATGGGGGTGGACGTACTCCAAGGTTAAGAAAACATCAATAATACCTATTACTGTTTAATTTTCGTACTTACTTATTCTGAAATGAACTGCTAAAAGCAACAGAAGACCTTGACAACACAACAATGTTAAAAATGAAATCGTCATAAATACTAGGAAATGATAGCTGTGTAAGGAAATTACATTTGCAAAGAGAAGGTATGAAAAAATCTTAAGGTGCATATCTTTCAAAGCTATGCGTATTTAAACGTAAAGGGCATATGCTGAAGAATTTGTGTAGAATTTGGATTTATCACATCGCAAAATTTCATATTATTATCCATATTCAAAGTGTAAATCTTGCTCTGCTGCTCAATTCGGTGATTCTGATGCATCCATTCGTGCATGACTCTTGTACAAGTAGTCCTGAGGTTCGATTCTCAGTAAGAGGTGTTTGCATCTGACAAAATCAGGTAGTGTTTTGAAAACCACTTTAAACAATAAGTAAAATATCGTATTTTCTCGCTGCTGGAAAGGAACATCAAACTCCAAACACTCAGTTGCTTTTGTTCTGATAATTGCACTCTGTGTTTCGTTACTTAACGGGATTTACTTCTTTGTTAAATACTCATGGCTTCATATGTCGTCCACTAGGTGACCTGTTTCCTTTTCTTTCCAGTATTTTCAGAGATTATGTACCACTGGAGGTGAGATCCGGAACCTAGCAGGCCACAATAAAGGGCCATTTTTTCGTCCACCTATAACTCTCTCCTCTTGCTTAATGGCTAGTGCACGTGTCTTTGGTGCATGGAGACGCAGGTTCGATTCCAGAAGGGAGAGTCTTGCATTTGAACTGTTATATTTTAGATTTTCCCTTAATCTGTAGATCTAAATTTCGTATATCCTCTGTGCTGAAAAGGGGTAAGACTTTAATTTAATCCACCAACTAACCAACCTCATCCACCTATAGTAACAGGTTGCATACAATAGCATTTTTATTAGCATTCTAGGCTAGGTGTTCGTCGTAGTAAACAATTTTTGTTAATACGATTAGGCACGTATGAAGAGCTAATCTATACAAACCTCAACATGTTCTAAATATGAGCAGTAAAAATAATAACGAAGACCGAATTATGAAAAAAGGGATGCAATATTTAAAGAAATATATGTACGCGCTCCAGAAGAAGAGAGTAGAAATTGATTTGCACTCTGCACGTGAATAATAAAATTATACTGTTGTAACATTGTAAAGAAATATGTAATGTATCTGTGTTCGTAGCACTTGCCTTAAACTTCTGAAGGATGTGTTCTTTAAGGCTTAAATTTTTGTAACAGTTTATTCTTTTCCACATATACTGTACCTGTGTGGTAATAAAAAATGTTGTAGGAAAAAAAGCTTCCTATATGTGTATTTAAATGGTAATACAGCTTACCATATACTTCACACGTGCACTCTTAACAAGTATAGCTTTCTTGCACAAATATTAGTTTCTACCATTTACGATACATTTTGACGTTATTGTGTTGTTGTTAAGTTTCGTACCTTCTTCTATTACTTATGGGCAGGGTTGACCAGGTAATTTAGTCGTTACTCGTAATTTATTAGTAATTCACGTCACTTAGAAAAGCAGTTTTCTTTATGTATAATTAAAAGAAAAACTATTTTTTCTTTTTTTTTAAACAATACCATTCAAAAGCAGGCCACAGTAAAAAAAAAATAGGACAAAAAATGCAATTTCTTTAAATTCACTATCAACTAAACCAAAGTATAAACTTTCAGGGCTTTAAGCAGAGTCGTTTTGGCGTATGATTAGCATCATACTAAAAGCCTGACTACTACAAGAAAGATATGTTAGTCGAACTTATTAGTATAGCACTAATTACGCGTCAGAACGTCTCTGCGTAAGGCCCTCAGTGTTTATTTTAATAACAGAGAGTATGAAAAATAGCACTTGTAGCATATAAACAATATTTCTTCTGGTTTTACCATCACTACAGCCTGTGGAGCAGACAAACCATTGAAAACTGAAACTAACAAAACATATGACAGCAAGTATGAAGGGAGAGGGTTTTTGTGAGTACAGAAAGTCGTCAGATGCAGCGAACTCGAATGTGCATGGATATCAATAGCAAACATTGTTGCGTTGCACAAGCTTTGCTCATTTCACCACGAGTTCTTTGGCTTAAAATTTGTCGACCATAAATACTTTAAAATATAAACATCATTTGGGTACCAAACCTAGCAGGCACAATATTGCGTGGTCAAAACCTCGCGGACTAAAATCTCGCCTGGCCAGAATCTCGCTGCCAAAATTTTCTATCTTGCATAGTCAAAATCTCGTGTGATGAAATCTCGCCTGACCAGAACCTGGCGGCACAGAATCTCAACTAGGAAAAAAAATTACCACCAAATTCTTGCAGGAAAAAATTCGCTATAGTGTTTTCTTTCTTTTCTTTTCTTTTTTTTAGATTGTTCAAAATATCGCATATGTATGTACACTTAAAATAGTTTATACAGTTAAACCTCTACTAAGGGACACCTTCATAATGAGGAGAGATGGTTTTGTCCAGGTAAGAATGTATGTATTATTATGGGACATATCCCTCTGTTTCAAGATCACTCTTCGATATGAACACGAATAGCCTTTTCCTCTCCCCCATATCATGTTACTAATATTCTATTTTACCTCTTCGTATCGGACAGGCACTTTCCTCAATTCACATGTTCCACGTAGAATAGTTGCTAACGCTCTCAATTTTGGAGCAAGCGGTCCCGCGTTCGATTCCAGATGGGGAACAATCGGTAGAAAAAGTGCAAAAGCTTTTCTCGGGCCAGCTACCCTGAGTGATGTTTTCCTGGGTTTTTCTCATTTACACCATGCAAATGCCCGCATGATTAACATAATGGTCCCAAGCTGTAACAGATCACTTTGACCGTGTTACATTGCTGTGTGTATTGTGTTAATTTTGTTTAAAATTGTGTTTTGTTCTGTTCCTTATTACCATTATTCTTATTCTTATTAAGTTTGGTTGTACTAATTCTGATCTGCACCGGTGATTTAATGTGCAGATAAATAGAAAGTCGGAACACTTTATGGAGTTGACTTGTCCATAAAAGTTGAAGTCGACTGCAAAATATATTAATACTTCTATTGTAAATAAGAGGAAGAAAAGAGTAATTTATCTTTATAAATGATATTTATTATCCGTTGTACTATTATTATTGATGTTATATAAAACCTGAAGAAAATAAATCAGATATCTAGTTATCTAATAAGTTTGAGGAGAAGAGAAGTAACTGTAATCTATTTCATTCTAATAATTTAGGTAAAGGAAGAAGAAAAGATTTAATAATAAATATAATTTAGAAGAAAAAAATAATATAAATATTGTATTATCGCCTAGCAACGCTTGAGTGAAGTTCTATTTTGTATTCGAAATTAATGATATAATTTGAGACACTTGAGTCAGATTTCCGATGTACCTACCAGGCTCCAGGTATTGGTATAAAGGCAATATCTGCTAGAATTTAACAACAGATAAAGGTCAGTAAATTAAATTTATAAATTTGGAGGAAGTTTTCGAGACACCAGATTGTTGAAGATTTTTCTTCGGGCTTCTTATTGTAACAAGTTCCGGGGACAGAAATAAGAGAACGCATTGCTAAATTGGACTTCTTAAGTTATCTATAGTTATTTGGTTTGACAGCATAATGGACAGCTTATATATAATGCGTCAGTAAACGTTTATAGCATCATGTACTAAGGACTTTATCGTGGGGAATGACGTAACAGGCCACCTATGCAAATTCTTTAAATTAACCAATGATTTTTTTTAAGATTTGTAGATCATAGCGATGAAAATTCACAGTTGCATTCCTTTTAGCAAATTATTATCGAGAAATATATACGTATAAAATTAACTTCTCCTATTTTAGAACATATTACATTCTTAATATTCACACTGTAATACACTGAAATATATTGCACAAAAGGCTGATCACGCTTGTATAAATAAATTTACTATACTTTGAAATGTTAATAGTGTGGAATGCATATGTAATTCTTGTTTCCTTTGGTTGTTACGATGTTATAAAGACAGACTGCCATTATAAAAGCTATAGAGATATTCACCAAATTATGTAAGCATGTCGATTATTGCAAGAACTATAAAAATGTTTCACTTTCTCATTTAAAAAAAATCAAATAAAGGCGATAAGAGGTCAGCTAATGTTTATTATGATTTTCTATATTGAAGCTAAATGTCAATGACTTTTACAGAATCTAAATAATACAATATAACAAGGCTTCGTATATGGGAGCGCCATTTGAGACAGCGTCCTGGGTATTTTCTGACTTTATTTCTTAACTGAGGTTTTCCTTTTCTATTTATCCGAAAGGAGTCAATATACGAAAGGAGACGGTTTGGGTCATTGGATTCCATAACTCCATAGTTCAAAATTTATATTACAACAGTATCCCTAGTTGTTGAAAGCTTGTAATACCATTATTTAAATAGTAATAATAAGCTAATTTTAGTATCCCGCTTTATTAGTCACGATCTGTTTTTTTTTTCTTTGTAAAGTTATTGTTTCTTTTTCTCTGGTTATAAAAAAGGTAGCAAAAGTAGTAACAACAATCTCGAATGAATTTTTTTATATTTTGTTTCAAAGCTGCTTCCTTCGTTCCCTATTCTTTCTTTCTCTCCAGTTTCCTGATTAGTGTGATCGCCGAGAGACGTCATTCCTCGTGCGAGACGGGTTAACATGGGCACTGGTGCTGAAATCTCAGAAATCTAATTCCTAACCCTAATTCTTTTCACAATAATTTATGTCTATTTAGCACACACAAAGAATCGCCTTTCTGTATTTTAGCAATAAGTCAAAGTATAGTACAGTAGACACAAATTTCATTTCAAATGGTTCAGCTGTTTTTAAATATTGGTGACACAGACAACGTTAATTTAACTGTAGAAGAAAAAAAAACTATAGCAATTGCTCCCTTCCTCCTTAAATCTAAATCTTCGAAAACGATGGGACATATTTCCACTTACTTTTAATGATGATTTCATATACAAGGTTTCATCTTTTAAACTCGGGGATGAACGTTGAAACCGAAAACAGTTAATTTCTACCAATTCAGGTTTGAATATGGTGTTAATGAAGAAGACGAAACATATTTTTAGACAGTGAATGGATTCCATGAAACCGCTTCTCGCTATTTACTCCCGTTTTTACTCTATTGAGGTTAACATTGAAACCAGAAATAGAAGTAAAATTTTACCGCTTCCGGTATTAGTAGAGAAATGCAGTTGAAGGTGGTATATTTTACTGAGACGTTTAAGTGATTAAAATACCGCTTGTAGCTATCTATTACCGTTTTTGTTCTATGGCAATCAATATTGAAACTACAAATTGTTAATTTCTACAACTTTTGGCTTGAATATAGGGTTAATAGATGAGGTGGAACCTATTCTTCCAGAAATTTGCTTCCCGACAGCTTTTACAGGTTTTGCTGGTCTTTTTCTCTGTTAAAAATGAATAGAGTTTTAAAAAGATCAGCATAAAACTTTTTTATTAGACTTCCAAACTATACTTTGCATGAAGTCAGAACTATTATAGAACGAGTTTATCCGTGCGTCCGTCGGTCGGCATGTATCAGAGCAAAAACGGTCAGTGATATCGAGATGCAAGTTTTTGCAATCGATTTAGGATCCTAAGAATAGGTTCCATCTTATTCGATAACTATTTACTCAATCCGGAAGTGGTTTAAATTAGTCGTTTCCGGTTTCAAAGTTTATTGTCATGAAACAAATCAATAACAGGTAAGAGAAATGTTTCTTTGCAGGCGACTTAGCGTCCCAAGACAATGTACCATGACTGCCCCGAACACTTTACCAAAACAGGAAGTAGTTTGAATTTAATATAACTTCTTGTTTCATACTGATTTTCATAGAGCAAAAGCGATGAAAGATATCGAGATGTAGTTTTCTGCAGTCGATTCGATATCCCAAGAATAGCATTCACCTTATCCATCAACACCATCAACCAATTAACGTTTATCGCCATAAAACGAAAACGGTAACAGACAGTGATAAGTGGTTCCCTGCAATCTCAAGGTATCAACAGAACACATTGTCAAAACCCACAACACTTTATCAAAACCGGAAGTGGTCTTAATTACTGCTTCCGGTTTCAATAATGATTTCCGTAGTAAGAGATATCGAAATAGAGTTTTTTTTCTTGCAATCAATTCAGCTTGCAAACAGTAGGTTTTATTTCCTCCCTTAACTCTCTATTGAATCTGAAAGTCGTTAAAATAAACCATATCCGGTTTCAACATTTATCGCCATAGAACAAAAATGGTAATAGATAGCGACAAGCTGTTTCTACAATATACCATCCTAACTCGCAACTCTCTACCAAAATAAAAATTTGAAGAAATTTACTGATTTCCGTAGTGTAAAACCAGTAAGATATTCCGAAATGCGTTTTTTTTTTTTATCTATTCAGCTTCCTAAGAGTAGGTTCTATCTCATTTCGTAACCATCTATTTAAATCAGAAGTGGTTCAAAGCAACGATTTCAAGTTGCAACCTTTGTTACCATGGAACAAAAACAATAAAGCAAAGCGAGTAATGGCTTTCCGATATGGATTCAGCGTTCAAGGAACAGGTTCTATTTTTGACCTTCTTTATTCTTATTCATGTATTTGTAGCCAATAGTTATAGATGTATCACTTCATGTTTGAGCATTGAATTTGCATAGTTTGAAGCCTACGGTAGCTTCACACTGCAAAACGAAACTCACTTGTTTTATTTTTCAAAGAAAATCATATATAAATTTAAGCGGAAGCTCCTCCGTAGCTAAGCGGTTAGCGTACGCTCCTTTGCCGTGCGAGACCCGGGTTCGATTCCCGGCGGGAGCTCATGTGGATTGGATTCCACGTTAATCAGTAGATTTCTTCTCATATACTCTTGCTGCTGACAGGGATGTTAAACTCAAAATCAACTCAATAAATCCAAACGGGATTCATTAATATTATGCACTTTCTTTATTCGTTATTAATTGGCTCCCACTTCATAAAATAGCCAACATACCTTGCATTAACAATTTACAATATCGATTTACAATCACGTATTTTCAAAAGCACATTGTATGATAGCCTTGTTTATAATAAAGCAGATTACGACATCTAGAAGGATTTCCACTGGAAACTTTCGGGTACCCCCTCGTGTTACAATAAACTAAGCAAACAGAGCATTCTGTCTTGATTCGCATCTGTGAAAAACAGAAAAAGAAAAAAACAGAAAAGAAAAAGAATGACGTAGGAAAAGAAACAGTCAGAGAAGGAAATGACATTCACAACATTGCTAAGTTAGAGATCTTGTTCACTTTGTATGAGTTGAATGCCTGAAACAAACTTATCTTCGCAAGTAATTGTAGACTGCGATAGAAGCGGTTGCCAAAAGAAAATGAGATCTCTTTTCTGCACAAATTCCGTTGAATTAGACTGTGAGAGGAATGGAGAATCTTCCTAAAGCCTCGTTAGTGCGCATGATGTATGGGATATTCTCTGAAGGTACTTCTTGAGCTAATTAGATTAGACCCACGCACTTTTTCGCATACTTATTTGTACTCGTGTTTTAAGATGAAAAATAGGAGTGCTATACGAAATTCTGGTCAGCATTGCAAAACTCTTTAAAACTGCATAATTTATTCAAGACAATATAGCCTGTTATAATTTCATTAATTATTCAAAATAAAAAAATAAAAAGAAACTTATGTATAAAATTAAAATATATTGATTATTAAAACTTTGAAATGAAAATCTAAGTAAAATGAGACTATTGAAAACTTATTAGAAACCTAGGTGAAATAAATAAAATAATTGGACGAACCACCAACAGCAATAATGTCTTTGACATGAAGACTCGTGAGTCTAAGGGAAAGTCCCACAAGTTATCGCTCAAATCTGATTGCCACATAGCACATCTGATAGAGCACTATGAGAAACAAAAATGAGCAAAATTTAAGGTGTTATGGACTAGAATGATAGGACCTATGGGGCTTCACCACTTGAATATCCATATATATATCATGGAAATATATACTTTTTAAGTAAAAATCTTGAAAACCGTTACAGCAATCAAAACAAAAGGTACACAATATAATAAGAACAAAATTCCGTATCGAAAACCACAAACAGTGTTGCCATAGATGAAGCACTGTTGCAAACTCAGCATGAAAGTACTTTGTTAGAAATAGCATCATATAAAAATGTGCACAGATTTAAAATGCACTATTATCACTAAACAAAACAGTGAAGTGTAGTGGTACAGTGTTGCACACTGTTGAAGCTACTTGTGCTGAAAATGAACAATGGAGAAATCTGATATGTGGCAACAAAGAGTAATAAAAGAATATGGGTCTTATATTATGAATCATCGATAGTATAATATAGCAAAACGTCAGCAGTGTCACAAAAGATTGATGCATTTGAAAAACGAAATTGAGTGATGCCATTTTTACGTCTTATTCGGCAACGAACCTATATAAGACAGGACCTACAGTGTAAAGTGGGATACGAAGCACTCTATGAAAGATGAAAGATGACAATGAAATGCAAGTTGAAAAGTACAACAAAAACCTCCATGTCCAAGGCGGGGTTGAAAACTGCCGTCCTAATAAGTTGGTGGCCTAGTCTTCAAGACTATCCGGACCGATTAAAAACGAAATGAAGTAGTAATAAAATAATTATATTTCCAAAGTGAATATGGTAATATTACAGTGTGCACTAACATAATCATAGGATGTATAAGAGGGGAAGTAAAAGGATATGTTACTTAACACGAAAAACATAAAAGAAGTAAGTACTCTATCAAATGTGGATAAGATAATCTGGAAAAGCAGTTTACAGAATTAGAAAACACGGGTTTCTTTCCTCGTGTGTAACAGTTTGTTTTAGCGAGTTGTACCGAGGCTACGGAAGTGTATTGCAGATCTGTTACTTTTTTTCTAATGCATTTCGTTGTTAACTCCTGTTGCAACATATCAGACTTCTCCACTATACATTTTCATCACACGTAGCTCTAACAGTGTCAACACTGTACCACTACACTTCACTGTTATGTTTAGTGATAATAGTGCAGTGATAATAGTGCATTTTAAATCTGTACACATTTATAAATGGTACTATTTCAAACAAAATACTTTTTATGCTAAGTTGGCAACACTGCTTCATCTATGACAACACTGTTTGTGGTTTTCGATACGGTATTTTATTCTCATTACAGTGTGTACCGTTTGTTTTGATTGCTTTAACGGTTCTCAAGATATTTACTTTAAACGTGCATAATTCCATTATATAATTTCGAAATGTAGCAGGTGGTCATAATGTTTTGGCTGGTGAGTGAGTGTATTGCTTTAATTGTTAAGTGCTAGCTACAGCTTACATCTGAGTAAGACTTCTGTCTAAGAAAATTAGATAAACTTCAGGTAATCAAAGTTCCGATTGTAAATAAATATATACTCTATAACTAATTACTATCCATAGCACTTTCGTTAATAGGATACTCTGTGCACATAGAATGAGATACTTGATTTTGGAATTACAGTACTTAATATTATTTTGTGGACCCAAATTTATTCTTCTATTAGACGTGAGCCAACAAAATTATGATTAATCGGAAACTTCAGTATATTGTGATTATATTGCCGTGAACATATTATAATGTATTTAAGAATAAATAAAGTGAGTTCTTCTGGGATATTTTTTCTTCTGATCCTTTTTCTCAAATTATTGGTTGACTATTGATTGGTCATTGCCCCATCACGATTCGTGGAATTTCTATTTTGTTGAAGAATAAATTAAAAAAAATGTTTCTAAATCATTACGAATAGCTATTTATTAAAGAAGTTAGGAAAATAATTAAAAAGGGATGCTCGTTTTAAAGCAGTAGATCTATTCAGCTTATTACATTGGAGGGCTTTGATTGGATTTCTAAGAGGTAGGAGACAAAAACTAGCTATAAAAAACGAATTAAACTCATTAATTTTATACTGCTTAGTACATTCGGTCTGTTGTAGCTTAAACAAACTCTTCAAAGAACGTTTAAAATAGGGGCCTACATTCTCTTCTCAAACTGTATTGAAGTAATCACTGTTATTTCATTCCCAATGCAAGTTGTGACCTTGTGTATGCACCAGAGAAGCTCTCTAACCTTACGCAAAAGTACCGTATACAAGGTTCGTCAGGTATTTTGGTATTCATTTCCTCCAAAATGATGGCGCTTATACACTTTTCATCAGATGTCGATAAGTATGTTATGCGACAATCATAAATTATATTCATGCTTCTATTAACACCTGTTAAGTTTCATTTATCGTTTATCATTTATTTTTACATTACAAAACCAATCGTTAAAGCTCTCGAATAAAGAAAGTAGATGAACGTCCGCTGCGTAAATTGTATTTAACTATGTATTCTCCCGCTTTAATTGATTTCCACTACTTATAGAACAAAAAACGAAAGTTTCACACGTGGATTGTCAGTTGATGCACTTTGCTAAATAAAAGATGACTTTTTTTATTTTTTTTAATTCCAGTGTTAGGTTAACATTGGATATAAGAAACTCAAGAAGTAGCACACAAAACATGCATAAGTAAAATAGCCAATCAAACAAGGCCATCTAGTGCATAAAATGGCATGCAGTAAGAAAAAATCATGCAAGATCCTTTCTTGATATATTTTCAGCTTTCGCGGATATTTTGTTCCCGGTAAATCTAAACAAGTTTTTTTTTTTTTTCAGGACTTCAATACAATAAAGAAAGTGTATTTATGACTTTGGTCGGAAACTCCTAACTACGAGTTTCTAATACCACCCTACGACCAATTCTACTGCTTACCTTAAATTGGCTCCACCTTCGGATTTATTTGTTTCTGGACAAAGTCGCAGGGAGCATCCAGTGCTGTTCTCTCCGAGGATTTTTTTTCTGACTGTTTGATGAAGATGTTTCAACACCTGCGAATATCATCCCTTATATCTATCTTCTTTTATGAAAGAAATTCAAGTAAATGGTATCTTTAGGTGAAAATAGTGAACAAAACTTTTGTATTTTACCAAATTTGTCGAGCCTTTTTGTGTCGTGGTGAAGATTTTCTCATCTGTCGTATTGATTGATGTTTTATTTCTTTACCATACTCATATACACCATATCTTTCCCGGTGATGACGTTCTTCATGAGTTTCTAATCAGACACTGCTCGTTCTTGAAGCTCTTGGCTAATTGCGATTGCATCTGCTTTTAGTCTTCATACAACAAATTTTATAACGAGATGGAACATTTCCAAAATATCATTTTGAATCTCGAGACACACAATTTTAACACTTCTTTAGATATTAACATATTTAACTACTTCACGAACTGACATATGACACTTTGAACTGAACCTTAATTATATTTTTTCTACAGTTGAATTAAGTTTTCAACATATTCGTCACAAACTGCAAATACTAATCATAGGATTATACTTATTCCAAACTATGTATAAGAACCGGAAACCTTATAGAACGGTTATGTCCAGTCATCCACTCATCTGTCTGTCTGTCGACAGGTATCAGAGCAGAAGTTGTCAGAGGTAGCGACTATCGGTCTTTTGATATAAATTCATTGTACTAAATAACATGTTCTGTTTCCTTCCTTAAACTTCTATTGAAGCCCGAAGTAATAGAAATATACTATCTCCTCTTTCAAGTTGATCACCATACGTTAGAATCTTAAATACAAGTAAAAACGAAAAACGGTATTCTAATGTGGATTCAGCGTCTCGAAAAGAGTGCTATCTGCTTTCTTATATCTCCACTAAAGGCGGCAGAAATTTACTATCATTTCCTATTTTAATATTCTTTTTATAAAGCAAAGTGGTCAGAAATAGAAGAAAACTGTTTTATGACATGGATTCATTATCCCAAAAATAGAGCAAAGTTCTACAAGTGCTCCAAACACCACATGATGGCTGTAAATACACTTCAGACGACAACCAGGAAGAATTCGTTGTCAACCATCGAAAACGATCGTCAAATAATGGGGATTAATGAAGTCAACAACATTTCTGGATAAAAGGAGCCAGAACACCGCAGAAGGCATCAATTTCTACAGATCGATCATCACCTCCACTCTCTAGGACGCCTGATCTCTGAGAGCTTCTTTATCATTAAAACTCTCTAGGACACCTGGTCTCTGAGAGTTCCTTTTGCAAGGATGTCTAGTCTCTGAAAAACACCTCACCACTCTCCGGGACGCCTGGTCTCTGAATTTTGTCCTCCTCTATGGTACACCTGGTCTTTGAGAGGTACCTATGCCACTCCTTTGCCTCAAAGACCCTTGGATCCTGTCATCCTAGGACACATGGTCTCTGAGTTCCTACAAACTCTCCAACAAACCACCAAATATCCAAGAGAAATTTATATTTGAACTGTAATTATTATTATTATTATTATTATTATTATTATTATTATTATTATTATTATTATTATTACTGTATATAAGAAGAAATTTTATAATAAAAGATGATTGTGAAAGTCCAAAATTTCCTTGTATCATTTTTGGCTCTACCCTAAACTACAGAATTTTACAATAGGTTGTATCTCTACCCTTGCTCTTTCTATTCAAACTGGAACCTTTACAAATCTGCTACCATTCGTAGTTTCAATATTGGTTTTGAAAGAGGAACTAGTAAAATTCCCTATATCGAGAATGATTTATCCTTCATTGATTTGTATCAAATCTTTTTATATGTATACGCTGCATTTATTTTCTTAAACAGCTTAGTAAGTCCAAATCTCAAATTGTAATGCAAGTGAGTCCGGAATCAAAGGTTTCAACTTAAATGTATTAACGAACTTACTGTAGTTGGCATATAAAATAATATTGTGTGCAGACGTTTGTTTATTGATTTATTTGCCATTACATTTGAAATTTGATTGGACTATAATAAGTCCAAATACCAAATTCCATCACCTATAACTCGGAAATCAAAAATCTGCATAGCATAATATTACATGTGCATACTAACCCTGCCAGTCTGGTGCCATGCAAGTTTAATTAAGGTAGGATGAGTTTCGCTTATGGTATGTGATATTTAACCCTTTCAAACCTGGTTTTCTTCCAATCGTTAAAAAAAAATTCTATATTTGAGGAAGTTAAAATGGATGTAAATAATACAAGTCAAGTTACCCTATTGATTGCACGATCTAGTATCCATATAAGGTACTAGATGTTCTCAACTGAAATATTTCGTTATATGAATAAAACAAGTGAGTTTCGTTTCATGAGGTGAAACTACGGTAGACTATCAAACTATGAAACTGTAATAACAAAACTTGAAGTAGCACATCTATGACTTCTTATCGCAATAAAGAAATAAGGTCAAAGATAGAACCTGTTCCTCGACCGCTAAATCCATATAAAATGGCTATCATTCAGTATCTCTTACAGTTTTTGTTCTATGGAGACTAATATTGGAACTGAAATGCTAATTGATCTTAATTCTGTATGATGGTAATTGTCACTTCCGGTACCAATACAGGGATAAAATCAGAAGTGAAACATATTATTACTGTAATTAATCCATACCAGAAAGCTACTTGTTACTATCTATTTCTATTTTAGCTACTATGTTATCAGTGCTGAAACTGGAAATCGTTCACTACTTCTGGTTTGAACAAATAAATAAAAGTCGAGACCAAACTTGTTCCTGGCACCTGGGTCCATGTTAAAACACCGTTTCTTGTTATATTGTACCGTTTTCTCTATGGAGATCAATATTGAAACCGTAAGAGGTAATATATTTCTAATATTTCCGGTTTTAATAATGTTACTGGTGGAGATCGTATATTTTCCTAAAATGCTAAGTGGACTACAAAATGACACTTTTCGCTATATTACCTTTTTTCCTTCCTTTTTCTCTATTGTGTTTATTCCGTAAAAAGAATACGAAAACACGATTTCTAGGCCATTCAAAAATGGTGTCGCCCCTGATACAAAAAATCCAATATATTTCATTTAATCAAAAAAATTTTTGTAGGCCTTATATCTGGAGAACTACATGGAGTGTAGCCAAACCCAAACTATCACTTAACTCAGTATGATGTGCTTATTCCGTAGAAAATACCAAGACTCGATTTAGGGGCCGTTCAAAAACTTTGTGGCTCCTGATCCAAAAAATAATTATTGGCCAAGATCACAATGTGTTGATGCATTTCTTGGATCATTTCTAAAATTCTTGGCCAAGAACGCTATCTTTTGATCATTTTTTTGGGATCATTCCTAAAATTCTTTTTTTTTTTTTTTTTTTTTTTTTGTTTTTGTGTGGAGATCAGTAATAAAACCGGAGGTACTAGTAAATTTTCACTACTTTTAGTTTTATAAGGTAATACTATAGGGATAACATCATTTTTTTAAGAAGTTGAATCGAGTTTAAAAAATACCTCTATTATATATTTTTTTTTGTTTTATGGTGATCAATCTTGAAACCTAGGAACTGTTGTTTTCTACCACTTCTGTTTATATATATATATATATATATATATATATATATATATATATATATATAGAGAGAGAGAGAGAGAGAGAGAGAGAGAGAGAGAGAGAGAGAGAGCTAGCGCTGAGACGAGACGCTGAATCGATTGCAGAAAGCTGTTTCTCGATGTCCCTGATCGTTCTTATTCTATGGAAATCAATATTGAAACCGGAAATGCTAGTAAATTTCAGCCCTTTTCGGTTTTGGCAGAGTATTACAGGTGGTAATGGTATGTTTTCTTAATCATGCCATTAAAAGGAAAACGTTTGTCGCTATATATTACCAGTGATTTATTTGTGGATTTTGTAGAAGGGGGGAATGTTTATGCAAGATTGTGTTCCGTATAACAGAACAACTTTACAGTCGGGTTGGGACAACGTTATTTTTAAACCTATCTACTTTAAAATTATGGTACTAGTTTGATAGGCGGTCCCCAAGTTCTTCATTTTTTACCTTTTTAAAAACAATTTTATGATAAATACGGGTAGGTACGTTATATAAGATTTGGTTAGGTAACTTAGTTTACATGTGTTACCTTGCTACTTTTCGTTCTACTGCTGAAGACAAGTGTGCAGCATCCAGTAAAAGCCCTATAGTTCCATTGCAATCTGCACAACTTGTCGTAACAAGTGTCACGCTCCTACGTAAAATAGTTTTGTTATGACAAATAATTCTTTAGTCCGTTCTAATTTGGTCTTTGAAAACCAAATTCCTCACCCGAACAATAAATATGATAAAAGGAAGAGTTTACTTTGGGCAGAACAGTGATAGGTGCACATACACTTGAACCTGATTTTATTAAATAGAAGGGGAAAGGCGGTATTAAATGTCATTCCTCATATCATAAATGAGTTTTTGCACTTGCTCCTTCTACTTAATAAAATTAGATTCAGGTGTGAGTGACCATAGCACTGTTCTGCTGAAAGTAAACTTCCGGTCAACAAAACATACTGGTATTAAAACGAATCCAGAATTGAACAAAGACTGTTATCTGGTTTCCGAAGAATCATGAGCATCTATTAAACAATTACCAATATGATGCTACCCAGGAAAAAAATACCTTTTCTTTCACTTTTACTCTCGAAATTGAAACAGCCCTTGTAGCCTACAATATTTACAGTTTTTACAACAAAATAACGAGAAAGGATTGACTGCCGATTTCACCTTAAGTTAAGCTGGAGCATGACTTACGGCGTGTTATCTAAAACTGTCTTTAGAAATTAACAATATTTTCACAGCGTATTCACAATATTCACACAGGAGGAAACAAGGGAGTATTATGATGGCAGTAGAGAATAAGAATGGGAAGGTAGTCAGCGAGAGAAATGAGGTCATAGGAAGATGGAAAGAATACGTTGAAGACTTATATGAGAGTAGGGATAGACCAGAGTTGTCCAAATGGCGGCCCGCCAAACCATTTTCTGCAGCCCACAAAGCTCTCACAACATACGATTGTTATTACTGATAATATTTTCATTTATGTTCATTCTTTTAATGTTTCCACTCTTCTTTCGAAATAATGCATCCATTTAGCGCTTCTGTACAACAAAAAGGCCCGGACATCCAAGGCAACACTGGAGTCAGTAATGTAGCTATAGGCAAGGCATCGTTGCTGAAAGAACGATTACTTCAATTAACCAAACCAAACCAACCATACCAATTCACCATGAAAATTGTGAAGAACCGCTTCAGAAGCTGCCTTAGAGATTCTTTTCCTTTACATCTTCTGCGGCTCGCAATAACAGGATTGGATGTAGATATCCCAGCCCTTGTAAACTCTCCTAGTCACCCTCATTTATCACATTGAATGTGATATTCCAAATACATTTTTATATTTTTCTTTTGTAGTATTTGGTATTATTATTATTATTATTATTATTATTATTATTATTATTATTATTATTATTATTATTATTATTATTATTATTATTATTATTAGCTGCGGCCCTTCACCTTGTTAGCAAAGACGGTTATGGTCCTCAGGCTCTGGACACCACTGGGATAGACCGTGTAGCCTAAATGTTGAAGTGGAAAATGAAGTAGACGAGGATGATAAAGGATTTAGTATTTTTTGGAATGAGTTTGAAAAGGCTATATCCGAGATTAGGAATGGAAAGGCAAAAGGAATAGATAACATACCAATCGAATTCATTAAAAATATAGGAGACAAGGGAAAGAAAGGATTGTGGCGACTATGCAATGAAATATATGAAACAGGAGAATGGCCAAGAGACTTTCTGAAAACGATCATGATACCGATGGCTAAGAAATCGAACCCAAAGAGATGTGAGGATTATAGAACTATTAGTCTCATATCTCATGCAGCTAAAATTCCGCTCCGAATACTGATCAGAAGGTTATATGGACGAACAAATAAAGATGTTGAGGAATAGAAGTTCGGGTTAAGAAGAGGCAAGGGCACAAGAGATGCTATTGGATTATTAAGAGTGATCGGTGAAAGATTTATAGAAAAAGGGAAAGAGGTGTATGTTGTAATTATTGATCTAGAAAAGGCTTTTGACCGCGTGAATTGGGAATTGGTCAAAGATAGGGTTGGAATGGAAAGATAGAAGACTCATAAGAAACTTATACATGAACCAACAAGTAAGTGTTAGGATAGGGGAAGAACTGACGGAAGAGAGTGCAATTGGAAGGGGAGTTCGACAAGGATGCTGCCTCTCGCCAACACTATTTAATGTATATCTAGAAGAGATAGTGAAAAAGAGCCTACATGATGATGATGGCATTTCGGTAGGAGGTAGAATGATTAGATGCATAAGATTTGCAGACGATATGGCGCTTGTTGCAGAATCTGAAAAGAAAATCAATAAAATGTTAGAAAAAATGAGAAAGGGCTTTGAAGAATATGGGATGAAAATAAATGTTAGAAAGACAAAAGCCATGGTGATTGGAACGAAGGGGTCTGTGTCAAATATAAAAGTAGGAGGGGAGAAAATAGAACAAGTGAATAGTTTTCGATACCTGGGTAGTATTCTTAGTAATGACATGAAATGCGAACGTGAAATAAAAGCAAGGATAGGAATGGCGAAAGAAGCCTTTAAAAGAAAGAAAAGTCTGTTTTGTGGGACCTTGAACAAAGAGTTGAGAAAAAGACTCATAAAATGCTTCGTGTGGAGGGTTGTACTGTATGGGGCGGAAACGTGGACATTACGTAAAGGTGACGAAAATAGACTGGAAGCCTTCGAAATGTGGGTGTGGAGAAGAATGGAAAGAATTAGTTGGGTCGAGCGGAAAACGAATGAGAGAGTGTTAGAAATAGTGGGTGAGAAAAGAACACTTTTAGATATTATTAGGAAGAGGAAGAGAAACTGGTTGGGACATTGTCTAAGAAGAGATTGTATCATGAGGGACGTCTTAGAGGGTATGGTGGCGGGAAAGAGAGGAAGGGGGCGAAGGAGACTACAATTAATGGATTATATTAAAACAGAAAGATCATACGCGAAGATGAAAAGGTTAGCGGAGGACCGTGGAGCATGGAAGCTTCTCAGCTGCGGCAAGTAACCTGCCAATAAAAGCAGAATACCTATAAGGATGATTCACAGCGTATCTCACTTTAGAATGGTGAAGCAATAGGAGGTTGGTTTACATCGAATACCGTCTTTTTTAGTTGATTTGTCGGTAGCAATATGATGTCCATTTTTTATCCAGCTGAAGGCATACTTTTCTGCATTGAAAGATGTAATGTCCGGCCCATTAACGTTTATGGAAAGAAGAGATTTGAGGGTTTTTACAGATAAATGGTTTCTAGCGTCAGTATGCTGTAAGTTTAAGTTGGAAAAGCCCCTCTTACACTCTGCAGAAGAAACTGAAAGCAATTCTATGAACAATTCTTCAGAAAGCAATTTTATAAACAAGACCAACATAGCTCGCGACAATAAACATACTGAAAAAAAAATAAAGAATCGCTACTAAAACATGAAGTTGAATCATTGCACTTTAAAAGAGTTTATAGCTTAAGAAACGGGGAAAATATCTTCCCAGGCTGAGAAGGCTGAATTAAACCTAGAGACAGGGAATCGAAATTTAGAAGGGGGGAAATTCCCAGGCTTCCCTGGCTACAAATAAATCCCTGTATATTACCATTTTTGATCTATGGTGATCAACGTTGAAATTGGTAATGGTTGATTTCTACCACTTCTGCTTTGAACTGAATGTTAACAGAGATGAAACCTATTATCATGAAGCTGAATCAATTAAAAAAAATAACACTTCTTGATATCTCTTACTCTTTCTGCTCTGATACCTATCGACAGACAGACGGACGGACATAGCCGTTCTAAAAGACTTCCGACAATTATCCATAGCATAGTTTCATAGTATAAAATAACACGATAAACTACATGTCAATTGGAAAAAATGAAATCTTTGAGTTTTACGTCCCACGGTTATGCAGGTTAGGCTAAAGGAGACGGTGATGATGAGTAATGAATGAAATGGGGGAATGAAGAAAGTGGGAGGAAACGGAAGAACCCCGAGAAAACCCACGAACACGGTGTTTGTCCACCACAAAGTTCACTTGGCGGGGGCTGGGATAGAACCCGGGACCCCAAGCACCAGAGGTGAACGCTCTACCACTGAGCCACCGTGCCCTCCTACATGTCCATTGGAATGAACATAGAGACTGAAAGGACATTGCAATTGACACGTCTTTTCAACCAAACCAAACTCAACTTTGATGGCAAACAACTCCGGAACCAAAGGTACGCAAACCCTAATATTCTTTATGAATACCAAGCTCGTCAGTTCCACTACTATACAAATTTTGGTCAAGATTACAGTTCCAGCGTTTGCGTACGTTATATCGAGAAAATCAAATGAAGAATGAATACAATAAGAGATAGATGGATTTTTTTTTTTTTTTTTTGACGGGAGCTCAGCAATCCTGGAACAAGTTCCATATCCGACACTGTGTCTCTACTGAAACTGGAAATAATAGATGTATTACTCCATTTGCAATATTGGATTCCCATAGTTTAAAAATTATAAGTAGTTTCATAATGTGAAACGAAACCCACTTATTTCTACACATCATACTCTCTTAGGACTAGTGTATTCAACCATGTAGTAACAGCGAGGTCATTAACAGATGGAAAGTGCTTTCCGAAAAGAAAAGTGCTTCAACTTCAGAAACAAGTAGTAAGCGCATTATTCCACGTCATAGCTGTACATCGAATGATAAAATACATCTCAACCAAAATGTTGCAGTAGGTTTCGAGTCACAATAACTGTATGAGGGTGAACTTGTTGTAGACCAACAGATAGAGTTACCCATAAGACGAGACGAAATAAAATTTTTGTGACGAGATATGAAACGAGAAAGAGATCTTCCAATAGAAACATATTAACTTTCCGAGACGAGACATCGCTTTCAAGATATATTTTCAAAATAACCTCAATTTTTGTCTCGTAGGCAACCTTTGTTACAGAATGGAGTGGTATATATAAAATATAATTCAAACACACACTGGTTTTAAAGGATAAGCAGCGCCCCCTCAATCAGTTAAATGTCTTCACAGTTACCTTTCAAAAAGCATTTCCCGTTCATTTTATTGATTTTTAAAGAGTATATATCAAGTTAATTCCTGCACAAGTGCAGAGTCAGAGCTATTAAGGTTTTATTAAGTATCGGTGATAAATAGCCATGTGGAAATAGTGGTGGCTCTCAAGTATTGCTATGATGTTATCTTGCACCTAATCAAAGAGCTTTTACTTACTTATGTGGTTCGAAGGCTCAATAATCTCAAAAAAAAAAAAAAAAAAAAAAAAAAGTGCGATTTCTATCTCTTGGTAAGTAACAATAACTATCATTGAAGGAAAGAGAACAGTTTCATCATAAAGAGAAAGTATAGCTAAGTTCAAATACTTAGATTCGTTGAATGTTAATCAGTATAACCATGTATATTGTTTAAGACCCTACAAATACGTGTAGAATTCTATAAGTCCGGGGGAGGTTTGGATCTACTGGGTACCCGTGAGTGGGCGACTGGTTAAACCTATTCCTCATAACATGGCAATTGATTGGAATTTACGATTCCGACTTTCATAGCAGTAATAACAATAAGGTGCTCCGTGTGGTCGAGTGGATAACGTGATTGCTATATATGCGTGTGGTCACGGATTCGCTATTTGATTTTGGTTGGACTCGATTTCAGTTTAGCACCCCATTCATCAACGAGGCTATGTAAAACATGGATGTACAGCTTAACGTGGGATCCGAAACAAATGGTCTCCCACTGAGAATCGAACTCGGGTGTCCCACACCAAAGGCGTGTAAGTTATCCACATAGCCATGAGAGAGATCACGGATTTGATTTTTGATAGGGGTACATGCATTGAACATTAACCCGACTAGTGGTTCAGATTCCACTTTAAATTGTAGGTTCCTTCTCATGTAGACTACGTACTGGTAAGTCAAATCATTCGCATAGTAAACTCAAATCAATCTAACAGTAAATTCAAACCAATCCAATAGTAAACTCAAATCAATGCAATAGTAAATCCAAATCAATCCCATAAAAGTCAAGTCACTATAATAGTAAGTTCAAATCAATTCTACAGCAAACGCAAATCAATCCAAAAGTACACTCGAATCAATTCAATAGTAAAGTCAACTCAACACAATAGTAAATGTAAATGTATCCCAAGGTCCGTCGACCCTACCGTTCCTTTCCTCTTTTAAGGTCGCGTCATAACTACCCTTCTTTGGAAACCGAAGATGCAGTAAAATTGTGACGTCACGGCGGGAGCAGAAACAGCTTTCGCTGAAGGTCCTTGTCATTCACCCTTGCTTGTTTCTTTGATTTTTGCAGGAAAGTGAGTGATTCTTGTTTTTCTGTATTAAGAAAACATTAATTACTGTAGTGCTCGTGTTAGCCTATAAGCATGTCGAATTCTACACTAAGTACTTGTCGCAATTATAGTAGAAATACTACGGGTTCTAAAGTTATTTATCATGTATTTCCCTCGGATTTTTTGCGGAAAATTTGGCAAAAGAAATGCAGTCGCAAAGACATCTTTAAAGTTGAAAACGCCAGCGTCTATTCCGATCATTTTATTCCCGAAGCTTATGGACATAATTTAAAATGTGAGCTTCTAAATATACTACCCAAGAAAAAGTTTAAACAAGATGTGCCTTCACTAAACTTACCATTACCATACGGAACCTTGTTGATGTAAATAATGATAGAATTAAATGTACGGAAGTTAGGTGTTTAAAGAAAAAACAAATCAGACATTGGGGTGCAGCCAGATGAAATAACTATTGTGACTGAAACAAAAAATAACTCTTTGTTTATGTTATTTTCCGTTTGTTCTGTTTAGAGTGAGGGGCATAAACCAACAGAAGAGCTCTCCTTTTTGCGTAAAGAGAACGAGAAATTGAAGTCTAACAGTATGTGCAAAGCCAAAATAATATGTTTACAAACGAAGTTAAAAGAATTGGAAAGCAAATATAATAAAGAATTAATTTCAAAGGCCAGTTCTAAAATATAATATTGTGGTCGTTTCAATAAAGTGGTTAATAACCGGGTGATGATATAATACGAAAAAGTTTTACACTAGGCCAAGTAAATATGCTAATAAATGGCAAGAAAAAACTAAGATGGATTGATTAAGATATCATTCGTGCATTAACACAACACGCCTTATTGATAAATTATACAATCATCTGCGGTTACAAGTTCGAATCCCCATACCCAATGTGTCAACATTTCGATGTTGTATGCAAAAATTACCGTTTTTTCCTGATATTCTTACCCCAGTTTTGAAAATTTTGATTTAGCAAGGGCGCTACTTAAAGAATGTGGAAAATTTTTCAGTGCTTATATTTGATGAATTTAATGTTAATAGGCGCGTATGCTATGACCAAGACATTTATTTATTTTTAGGGCCACACAGAAATGTCCAGGTGGCAATGATTTGAGGCTTAATAGATGTGTGGAAACAGCCTGTGTATTATGATTTCAATAAGACTATGAAAAGTAAAAAGTTACTCCTTGAAATCATATCGAAAGTTGAAGTCTCAGGATTCAAGATAGTTGCGATTCTTTCGAAGTTCAATGGTGGCAATATGAGGCTACGTGGTGGTTTCATTTCACCTTCTCCCAGGTGGATGGAAGCAATAAAATAGTATGAAGTTATATTTCGAACATTTCAAAAAAAACTGTCAATCGAAGAAAAGAAAAAAATGTGATTGGCCGACCGTTTTATGTCCTAAGAAAGACACTTCGATCTTGAAACTATTCGACACGGCTAACGTGAGACATACTTTAGAATTCGGGTTTTGAATAGAAAAAACACAGGAACTCCGCAGGAGGAATGTTCTTTAAGATAGTGGATGCAAAGCTATTCTTCAAGTGCTACTCAATGCTATAGTAATTACATACTGTATCTGTATGTAGTCTTTATTTTTATTGCCTTTAAAAATTTGTTTTCCTCTGCAAATCGCTACGGCGGAACATAGGCTTAGCACACGATATTTGTCCCTGCTTCACCGTGGTGACGTCACACTAAAGCTGGAGAAAGTGATACGCAGAAACAGCGAGTTATGAAGGGACCTGTAAAAGCGCGGAACAGTAGGGTCGACGGACCTTGAATGTATCCTATAGTAAACTCAAATCGATACACATGTGAAACAGTAAACTCAAATCAATTCAATAGTAAACTCAAATCAATCAAATAAAAATGAGGAAAGGGAAAAATATGAAGGTAAGACCCTATGAAAACCTAATAAATACGACACTAACTTGATCTAAATAGTTATATGTCCATTGTTTAACATCAGACTTTCAATTAAGGCCACAAAAGTGTGTAGAGTTCTTTGAGATTAGATATGATCTGGACCTACTGGACTCCTACTGGACCTACTGGACAGGAAAACCAAATTCACCCGACTCCATGAATAAAATTGCATGGGGCCGGGTGAAAACTTCAAGTCTGACGACGTCTCTTCATTTTAGTAATATAAGTGGCATAATAGAGGCAAGAAATAATAATAATAGCTTTTCTAAGAACTATGGTATTAATACAGCTCTGCAGAATGTACTAATACTCCACTTAAATTTACAATCGATAAGAAACAAGTTGGCTGAACTTGAAATTTTCTTAGATACATTTCCCTGTGATATCTTATGCATTAATGAACACTGGCTTGCAAATGAAGAAATACATTTGTATGTTCCAACAGGATATAGGTTAGCCGCTATATTCTGTAGAGATTCAATACTCCATGGTGGTGTAGGTATATATCTCAAAAATACGTTTAATATTGAATACACTGTTTTGAATTTAGAATGTTTTTGTATTGAACAGAGTTTTGAAGTAGTTGGGTTATTGCTAAAAAGCATAAAAGTAATAATTGTTTCCATATACCAAACCCCAAACTCAGATATCAATATTTTCATTGCTAATTGGGAAGAGTTAAATATTTATCTTAATAAATACAAAAATTACAAAGTATTCTTTATTGGTGACGTGAACATTGACGTTCTAACTAATTCACCGGTACGAAGTCTATTCTGTGATATCCTCAGATCTCACAACTATTATTACGTTAATGATCAACCAACTAGAAAATCTGCATGCCTAGATAATGTACTTACTAACGAAGATAAGACCAGAATGACGTGTGGTGTCATACAGCCTTTGCTATCTGATCATGAAGGTTTGTGGCTTCTGATTCCTGTGACAGTATGCATGGATTCTAACTATGTTAGAACTAAAAAGTTTAGAATAATGGCGGAAGCTAACATACAAACATTACGAAGTAATCTAAGGGAAACTAACTGGGAAAACATAGTTTTAAACGTTAAAAATACTTCTGAAGTCTTTCATAATTTCATGTGGACTTTGACTAAATATCTAGAGGAATGTTGTCCTGTAAAAGAAAAAACTACTTCTTACAAGCGCGTTAACAAATTGACCAGAGGAAATCCGAAATGGTTTACACCTCGCCTTCAACTGCTCCGGAATAAAGTAATGGCTCTTTATAACATCGCTAATGCGACAAGGTCAGCCAGTGACAAAGAGAAATATAAAATGTCAAGAAAATTGTACAGAAAAGAAATTAAAATGGCGAAAATTGCTGCGAATGAGAATTTCATAAATAATTCAAAAAATAAGTGCTCTGCGGCCTGGTCTATTATTAACAGGGAGCTAGGGAAACAGGTTGTTGAAGACTCGATAAAGATATCCCCAAATAAATTCAATGAATATTTTGTAAATAGTGCTAACAAACTAACTGGTAGGCACAAAAATGGCATTAGTTCACAAGTAGATTTCGCTTGCTTATTGACACAGACAAATATTAATCAACATAGTACTCATTTTCTGTGGACCCCTATAAATATTAGAACTGTACTGTCAGTGGTCAACAAATTAAAAGGTTCGAATAGTGAGGATATATATGGGTTTTCTAACAACATGCTAAAGAAGATAATAGACATAATAGTTGAACCTTTGACCTATTTATTCAATTGCGTACTTCTCGAAGGTGAATTTCCGGAGTGCCTTAAATTCACTGTTACAGTTCCGATTTACAAGAAAAATGATAAAACGGAGCTTAATAACTATCGCCCAATATCTTTGGTACCAATAATATCTAAGGTTTTTGAGCAATGTATTAAGAATCAATTGTCAAGATATTTTGAGGAAAATAAATTATTTCATAATATGCAATTTGGATTTAGACCTGGGTGTTCCACGACTAAAGCCGTGGAAAATATAGTATCAGAAGTGTTAGATAATTTGGAGAACAATCTTCATGTTGGAGTTACATTATTAGATTTGAGTAAGGCATTCGATACCGTGTCACATAATATATTAATTGCGAAGTTACACTATTATGGTATTACTGGCTTGCAATTATCTTTAATTGCATCGTATCTTAAAAATAGAAAACAAGCTGTTCGCATTGGAAATGAAAAGTCAAGTTTCATGTGTGTAACAAATGGTGTTCCACAAGGTAGTGTATTGGGGCCCTTTCTTTTTCTTGTATATATAAACGATTTTCCAAGCTTTTTGCCCAATAGTTGTGTTTTATATGCTGACGATATTACTGTTGTAAATTCAGACAAAAATATAATTGATATTCAAAGTAGGAATAACGAAATGTTAGAGTTGTCTTCTATATGGTTTAAATGTAACGGACTTACAGTAAATCAGGATAAAACAGAAACTTTGTACATTAATCTTAGTAATTCTACGAGTCATTCAGATACACGTAAATCTGTAAAACTGTTAGGAATGTACGTCGATTCAAAGTTAAATTGGAATGAACATACAGAAAATTTATGTAGAAAGTTATCCAGAGTATTGTTTTTATTGCGTAAATTAAAAACTGTAATTAGTGAGAAATCTCTTATAACATCGTACAATGCCTTTTTTCATTCACATTTGGAGTATGGAATAATATTCTGGGGCAATTCTTCTGGTGCACAGAATGTCTTCAAATGGCAAAAGAAAGCAGTAAGAATAATTAAGGGATTGCCTAAAACAGCATCATGCAAGGAAGTGTTTAAGGAAATTCAAATTATGACAGTGCCTTCTTTATTTATTTATCGATGTCTCATGTATATAAAAGAAAATTTAGATAATTTTAATCACCGAAGCGATGTTCATTCCTACAATACTAGGCATAAAAGCGACCTTAATATGTCACAAGTTAGGTTAACCACTACTCAAAAGAGTTATAAGTATACAGGTATGAAATTATTTAATGTATTACCACAAAATGTACGCACAATGCCTCACGACAACTTCAAAAACTTTTGTAAATCCTTCCTTATAAGCAATTCTGTATATAGTATCTCTGAATTTGAAAAAATCTGTTATCTAGAGTTGAAAGCAAGAACAATGATACATAGATAAAACTTGCCTGGTAGTGTGATAAAACTTGTATATATATATATATATATATATATATATATATATATATATATATATATATATATATATATATATATATATATATATATATATATATATGTTATATTTGACAATGTCTATTGCAACAAATGTTGTTTAATGACAATAAAGCTTATTTTATCTTATCTTATCTTATCCTGTTGGTGCACCACTAGTGGGAAGCGATGGAAAATATATAGAAGTTTATTAACTTAGATTATAAAATAACCTAAGTAACTATCATATTCAATCAGAAAGAAACCTAAATGTAAACTTCTCTCCTCGCTCCCCAAAAAACTCTTGAGTACGCCACTGAAGTTTAAAAATTCACTGGAAACTCCTCACATGTGAATTCATTTAATAACTTTTGGTTTGGTAAGTTCAATTTTCAAATTATTAATAAATTTTATAATAATAATAATAATAACAATAATAATAATAACATATGCATTTAACAATAAAGTTCAAAGTTCTCCCAAAGAGAAACAAAATATTGTCATATTTCGAACCATGCTTCATGTCTCTTCTCCCATCTACCGACTGTTGCTAGAACTTACTACTACGAGAGGTGTGACGTAAATAACGCTACGGACTCCTCCAGTGAATAACCCACCTGAATGGAACAGCAAACAACGGCTTCGACTGAGCAAGAATATGAATGACATTTCTGTTCGGCATGAAAGCCACTTTGTGGCGCTTGTGCCAACATAAGCACGTTTCTAACCTAAAATTCGATACATTTTCATCTTATAACAAAGCGAAAAGAGACATCAGCAAACAAGAAAAAAAAATATTCTGCGCGTAGGTAGTAAATCGTAGTAATAATGGTAGTCGTAGTGTAGTAGTTATAGTAGAAGTAGTAATATTAACAATAGCAGCACTGCAGCAGTATAGAAAGCTTAAAATGAGCTATCAAAAATAATAACCTGACCAAATGCTAAGCAAGATGGAAATACTCGTACATGAGACTTTAATAATAAAATTCCGTTGTTTGTCCCGACAAGTTTTATTCCTGGTTAGTCTCGTATCCAAACGCCACGTAAAGTTGGTGGTCTTATGTTTCATAGTATGGCTTGGCTAAATAAAAATGCTCATTGAGCTCTAAGTCAGAAAGCATTAAAAAAAAAAAAAAAAAAAGATTTGGGATCCCACGTTACTTTGTCTCAGCTTCTATGAGATATGCTGTAGTACAAAAAATGAATGAAATCTTTAAGTTTTACGTCCCATAGTTATGCCGGTTAGGCTAAAGGAGACGGTGATTATGAGAAATGAATGAAATGGTGGAATGAAGAAAGTGGGAGGAAACGGGAGAACCCCGACAAAACCCACGTGCACGATGTTTGTCCACCACAAAGTCCACACGGCGCGAGCTGGGATCGAACCAGGGACCCCAAGCACCGGGCGTGAATGCTCTACCACTGAACCATCGCGCTCCCTTTACCGTAGTACAATTGCGTGTATTTATATACAGAGTTAAACGTTCGATTCTGAGGAAAAAAGTATTTAATGTTTTGATTTCAGGAGAAGTGTTCTTTTTGGGGAAGTGGTCAATGTCATATCCAGAGGAACCCTATTATATACAGGGTACTCAAACTCAAAGAACCCAGGAATACACTTGTGTAGAGTATTTCTATTTGACAGTTTTGCATCTGAAGATAATTTCTCATGCACGAGGTCCCGTGTTCGATTCACTGTGGAAGAGCCTCGAAGTTTAAACGCATTACGATGGGTTGGATTACTCTTAAACTGTAGATTAACCCATATAGCCTTGGTGCTCAAGAAGGGTGCTAAGCTGACATAAACCAAAAACCAATCAAAGTTCATTTTCCTGCTGCCAGTTTCATATTACCTGCGCTAGCTATTGTCAGAATACAATTTAACTGTTAATAATCTAAATATGCTAGACAGGACTTGACAGGAAATGAAATGAAATGAAATCTTTGAGTTTTACGTCTAACGGTTATGCCGGTTAGGCTAAAGGAGACGTTGATGATGAGTAATGAATGAAATGGTGGAGTGAAGAAAGTGAGAGGAAACGGAAGAACCCCGAGAAAACCCACACACACGGTGTTTGTCTACCACAAAGTTCACTTGGCGGGGGCTGGGATCGAACCCGAGACCCCAAGCACCAGAGGTGAACGCTCTACCTCTGAGCCACCGCGGCCCCAGGACTTGACAGGAATTTGATGTGTGTTGTGTTCAGGATAGATCTCACGTTATATATCTCACGTTAAAAAAACTAAAAAAAGTCAGTTTTTTTTTCTTTCTGTTTTATGTAGCCTATACAAATTACGTTTATCTATGTTTCATCGAATAGCAGTAATCAATTAATGAAATAGGGAATGGCGAATAGGGAACATCAGTTAAACTTTCCTAAACATCACCTCTACGAAGATACTTACATGTCGGGTGCGGAGAATTGAGCGTTACAGTGAAATTAAGAGCTATGTCAGCAGTAGATCTCTACCAAGGACCACCCCTAGCGCATTGGTCTAAATGGAGTAGCTAGACAAAGATGTTTCTTGGAGAAGGCAGCAGTTCTCCAGTAGCTAACTTGGAAAAAGTCATAGTGATTGGTACGCCAACTTAGACATTAGTCCCAGGCGTGATCAGAATGACTTAACGGCTGTGATACTGCAGTTTGTAAGTCAACGGGAAACCACCACTCAATTTTTCTCTGCTTTGCTGACGGAGGAAGAGATCATATATACAATATCCTTCCATTTGAATCTCTGAGAGGGGATTGCTTGGGAAGGACTGTTAAACGAGAAAGTAATAATATTGGGTAGGAACAGTTGAATAGGAATAGTTCGGGTTTAGGAGAAGTAAGAATAAAAGACATGCAATTGGATTATTAAGGGTGATGAGTGAAAGGTTTATAGAAAAAGGGAAATAGGTGTATGTGGTATTTATTGATTTAGAAAAGGTTTTTGACCGTGGGAATTGAGAATTGTTATTGGAAGTACTGAAGAAGGTTGGGTTGGAATGAAAACATCAAAGACTCATAATAAACTTATATATGAATCAACAACTAATGGTTGGAATTGGGACGGAGATGACAGAGGAGAGTGAAATTGTAAGAGGGTTTGACAGGGATGTTGTCTCTCGCCAACTATATTTAATATCTATCTTGAAGAGATAGTAGAAAGGAACCTACATAATGCAGACGGCATTTCGGTAAGAGGTAGAATGAATAAGGTATGATATGGTGCTTGTTGCGGAATCTGAAATGAAAATCAATAAGGTGATAGAAAACTTGAGGAAGGTCTATAAATAATATGAAATGCAAATAAGTGTTAGAAAGACAAAAGCAATGGTGATTGGAACGAAGCAGCCGGTGTCAAATATAAAAGTAAGAGGGGAGAAAATAGAATAATTGACTACTTTTCGATACCTAAGTAGTATTATTAGTGGTGATATGAAGTGCGAACATGAAATAAAAGCAAGGATAGGAATGGTGAAAGAAACTCTTAAGAGGAAGAAGCATGGACATTACTCAAAAATGATGAAAAAGGACTAGAAGCTTTCTAAATGTGGGTGTGGAGAAGAATGGCTAGAGAATTAGCTGGATTGAGCGGAAAACGAATTAGAGCGTGTTACAAAAGACAGAAAAGAACAATTTTAGATATTATTAAGAAGAGGAAGAGAAACTGGTTGGGACATTAGCTAAGAAGGAAATATAACATGAAACATGTGATAGAGGGTATGGTGGCAGGGCAGAGAGACGGGGGACGATGAGACTACAATTGATGGACGATATCAAAACAGAAAATTCGTACTTGAAAACGAAGAGGTTAGCGGAAGATTGTGGAACATGGAAGCTTCTCACAAGTAAACCTTACGTTTGGGTGAATCGAGTTGCTGACTGAGACACATATGAGAAAGTAGTACTAATTGTGGTCAGTATTTCAGTGAAGTTATAGGTGCGAAGCTCCAGGGGTTTAGGAGATATAGCTACCAGAACATCACATGGAAGTACAGAATAGTATTCATACAGTTGGAGGTAAAAGCTCTGTAAGACCTCTTGGAACGACAAAAGATGAATAAAAAATATATGGGTACATATTAGGACTAGGTGGAAGTCATATAGTAAGGGTATACCTGACGGCGGCCATCTTGAAAGCCGCCATTTTGAATTAAGGTTAAGTTTTTAAAATAGGAATAGGGTCATGTGATACATGATTTAAGGCGCAAATTTAATCAGAAGAACAATGGTGACGTTAATTTTGATTTACGCGCAATTGGTAAAAAGTTACAGGGAAATTAAATATTGTTGCAGCATATGTATTAGTCCTTTACCCTACCTTGTAAATTTAGTGTTAATGATAATAAATAAAAAGCAGGTAGATAAATATTAGGTCTATGGTAAGAGTTGCTTTGCTGGCGGCCATCTTCAAATCCGATATTTTGAATCAGACAAAAGTTTTAAACAAAACGCATAACATTGACACCTTATTAATAGCAAATTTTACCATAAATCCAACGGTATAAGAATTTTTGCTTTATCATTAACCAGCATTTGTTATCGCGTAAACAAGTTGCTAATTTAAGGAAAAATGACCAAAGTGGAATTGAGTCATAATTGAACTTGGGTCTTTCTTCCAGAAAAATCCTCAATTAGTACAATCAATATGTAGTTCAGAAAAGAGTGCATGACTTGCACAAATGCTCTGCTCACAGTGAGCACACCTGACAAAGGCAATAGAGTTATACTTGACACATTTGTCGTTAACATTTCCGTCAAAGCAGTAGTCGTAAGGGGCGATCCATTTAATTTTGTGCTGGTTAATGATAAAGCAAAAATGGTTATACCGTTGGAGTTATGGAAATAATTGCTATTAATAAGGTGTCAATGTTATGCGTTTTGTTTAAACCTTTTGTCTGATTCAAAATGGCGGATTTGAAGATGGCCGCCATCAAGGCAACTCTTACCATAGACCTAATATTTATCCACCTGCTTTTTATTTAATTATTATCATTAACACAAAATTTACAAGGTGGGGTAAAGGACTAATACATATGCTGCAACAATATTTAATTTCCCTGTAACTTTTTACCAATTGCGCGTAAATCAAAATTAACGTCACCATTGTTCTTCTGAATAAATTTGCGCCTTAAATCATGTATCACATGACCCTATTCCTATTTTAAAAACTTAACCTTAATTCAAAATGGCGGCTTTCAAGATGGCCGCCGTCAGGTATACCCTTACTATATGACTTCCACCTAGTCCTAATATGTACCCATATATTTTTTATTCACTTTTTGTCGTTACAAGAGGTCTTACAGAGCTTTTACTTCCAACTGTATGAAGACTATTCTGTACTTCCATGTGATGTTCTGGTAGCTATATCTCCTAAACCCCTGGAGCTTCGCACCTATAACTTCACTGAAATACTGACCAAATTTAGTACTACTTTCTCATATGTGTCTCAGTTAGCAACTCGATTCACCCAAACGTAAGGTTTACTTGTCAGTTGCAGGATGGTGATCTTCCAATAATGGCAGAATGCCTATGATGATGATGATGATTTAAATTTGTTCTGTGTGTCTTGGTAATTTCTTTTAAATATTTCATCACACGTTAGATCTCTCGTAAAAAGAAACAATCTTTAAAAGAAACGATGGACTATAGGCTATGTAAACGGTAGAAATTATACAGTATGTCGCGTTAAGCAAAGCTTCTCCTAAGAAATAGAACAGTATTGTCCAGGGACATATTTACTCATGGACCAACATGAACCGGCTCGGGGTGTCAAATTTTCTTGAACCAGTCTTTGTTCATACGTAGTCCTGAAAATTTCGGAATCAATTATGCATGCGAGTATGAATCTGGTACTACCATCATTTCAGAAACACCAATGCTGTTCAGGCGTGAACTAAAGGGGTAAACTACAATCACGACGAGCTCTAAATATACACTGGATAAAATAAAACTTACGTCATTAGATGGAATATATATATACTGTGAGAAATGCATTTAATAACACACAGAGGAGCCATTTTATCTCTCAAATCGACCAAAGTATAAGCATTTTAAAATTTCATGGTCTCAGATTTTGATAATTTTTGTACATTGAAAGACATATTTGAGAATGGTTATTTCCCAAAATAATACTTTTCCAGCCCTCGTAGTTTACTAGCCATTAATTACGCAATTAGCTTCAAATGAAATGATATCTTTAAGTTTTACGTCCCACGGTTATGCCGGTTAGGCTAAAGGAGACGGTGATGATGAGAGATGAGTGAAATGAAGAAAGTGGGAGGAAACGGGAGAACCCCGAGAAAACCCACGAGCACGGTGTTTGTCCACCACAAAGTCCACACGGCGCGAGCTGGGATCGAACCAGGGACCCCACGCACTGGAGGTGAACGCTCTACCATTGAGCCACTACGCCCCCACAATAAGCTTCAAGATTACGACTCAAATACAGCTGTTTTTGCATGTTATTGTTTATTTCAATAACCATAAGTGCTATGAAGCTAAAAGGTTTCTTCCCCATGGAATTTTGCCTATAGATTTCAAATATGCAATCAAAACTAATGAATATTATATATGTGTAGAGTTATAGCAGCATTTAGGTCCCAAGTTCAGGCCTCGGAATGAGCATGTGGTGAAAGTTGTATATGTGTGAAATTTTAGCACAAGGTGAAGAAATACCTATATTTTGTGCGAACCAAGTTTGGTTTGGGGTATTTGACCCTAAGGCCCCAAAAATCTGAATGTATCTTTGGCCTCTTAACGAGCTCTATTTAATATTGTATAACTTTTATTACAACTATTCCACACAGCAGCCTACAATCATGGGCATAAAGGAAGGAAAATGAATGGAGAAAACGAGTTACAGATTTAATTTTGTTAATGATTCTATATTTGATATTTACCGTTAATTTTGTGAATTTTTAAATTGTTGTTTATTGACACTATATTACTCCTTGTGTTTCAATGTATAAATTTGCACAAATCACGAACCCTCCGTTATATTTACAACCTAAGGAGAAATATGCTTAGTACGGGTAAGTTCTCCAACACGTTTAAATGTTACCGAATTTTGCCTTTTTATTATTTACAAATAAATTACTGCATATCAATATTTAGCATTTTCAAAAATTATTTAACGAATAATGAAATCAGACAAGTTCTTCTTTCGAAGTAACGTTACGTATCAATCGGTGGCGCCGAAACCTAGGAGCTCAGGCCCTCTTAGACCCCCAGAATTTTCATTAGGGGCTGGGTTCTTTCCCTGAATGATGAATCCATGCTTTAATTGATTTGCAGGTAGGACTACTGTTAATAGTTTTAAAACTCAGCGCAAGGCTTTGTGTTTATTTTTTTTAAATAAACTAATACATATACCGCATAATATATACGTATATTATTTGATAGGCATATATGTATAGTCATTTGAAGTAAGTTAACTTGTTTATATAATCCCTAATTTGAGATAATTATAAGATTATTTAAGTTCCCCGACTGTTATATTCTCATCGGCGCCTCTGGTGTCCCTATATTTTTTCTGGTACTGTGCTTGTGCTGTGAGTGCAAGTATGCAAAGACTTATTTTTGTCATTTTGTCAGCCAGCGTTTCTCCTCACTCCTGCACAAAAACAGAATTTACAATTCATTCTTTTAACAGGAGGGGCAACTTCATGCTGCTGTTCTAGCTACTCTAACAGGCGTAATTAATCTTGTAGCGGGCTCAGTTGGGTTGCCTAACGCACAGACTTTGTACCTCAAGAATTCATGTGGCCCACTGTACATCAGCACCAAGGCTAGGATGCAACAACTAATATAAATAAAGGGTGATTTAGTAACTATGATAATAAAACCGATAACTCCCATCAAGAGAAACAGAAAAAGAATCTTTAAACCTAGATAGAAAATAAGAGCTAGGTTCTTCCAAAAAGGTACCAATTAAAAATTCCAGTTAAACATATTTCATACTACTAGCCCTTGAGCTGAGACGATATGTCCTCGTCTTAGACTTGTTTCCCGCAATATCTAAAAATATACATTTGGGAGTCAGTCAGTGACGACTTAAGAGATTTCCTCAAAAACCATAAGGAATTACTCGAAGTGGTGGGCATGCATGTGTCGAGCAGCTACTGAGGAGCAGTGACACGTCTGTACAGTAATCAGCAAAAGTATCCCCCCCTGAGTGCTCTAGTTCCATTAAATGGTGTCCAGATCATTTACAGTTAGTAAAACCCCTGAACAAATGCAACTCAACTTACACGGAACCTTCCTTATAAGGACAGCAATTGGTAACACTAACAAAAGAAGTATTTGAAGTGGTAAGCGGGAATCTGCATATGCTATACATTGTTGGAAAGGTCACACCGAGTATACCTCGCATGTGAAATTTTTCGCTTGAATGGGGCGTGCAGGGGGCTTGGTGACCATTTGAATAGCAAAACAAGGCAGGCTCCGAAACAGTAGAAAACATGGACAAAAAAGGAAGATATGATGTAATTGTTTTGAGAGGTGTTATATATGTAGGTTTTAAAGTTAGCTGAATACGAATCTGACATCAAATATTTACGGATCAAAATGGCGGATCCAACATGACGGGCACAAATTACCAAAAAAAAGGTATGTAGCTGAAATTAGGTATATAGAGATTCAACGTCGTTATATATGAACCAGATATCTAAAGTGTAAAATTCAAAATGGCCGATTCAAGATGGCGGGTAGAATGAAAAATACTGCTGTGGAACTGAAAGCGGGTAGGTAGAGGTTTTCGTGCTCGCGGAGTACGAATCCAATGTTAGAAGTGCAAAATGGAATGTGACGGATCCAATATGGCGGACAAAAGTGCAAAGGCACAGAATGGACATATGCGTATCGAAACAAGGCTGGGCTCCTTCACGATCTCACCTCGATTTGGAAAAGCATATATCGGTCTCGAATTAGTGACGAAATCAAGACGAGATCGAGAAGAGTCTCAGTGTCGGTACCCTCGACTCATGAGAGTGGACATTTGTCATACTTATGACACACAAGTGTACACGACATAATGTGAAACCAGAAAGACAGTTGTGAAAGCACAGGGATGTCTAAAACTCCAACGCGCACTTTTTACTGTCATGGTTCGGATATTCAGATGGTATCTGCAAATAATTGCAACGCACACTACAGGTTCCAATCAAGCGAAATGTTATAGATGTAAAGTGTACTCGGTGTGAGCATTTCAACGATATATGGCACATGCCGATCCTTACGTATCACTTCGGGATGGAGCAGGGAGTAAGTGGTAAAATATAAAGGTAACCAGGAAAGTTATGTCGCTTTTTGTGGAGGTCTGTGTTCAATTGGTTCTCACACCCTGAGTTGTTGGTGTGCGTATTCCAACATACTACCTGGTTGTGGTAGTTCAGTTACACCATGAACATGCATAAGGACAGTGAACATGGGACCTCCACAGAGCGTCATAGGAACGTGTATGCTGTACGAGTTCAAACTGGGATCAAATGCCACTGTAGCAGGACGGAAGATATGCCAGACCTTTGGTCAGGATGTCGTGACTACGCGGACAGTGCAGCGGTGGTTTAACAAGTTTAAGGACCGTGACAAAACACTCGAAAGGGCACCACGAACCGGAAGATCAACACATGCACAAAATGAAGTTCAGGTAGCAATTGAAGCGAACAATGGCCAGACATGTAAGGAACTGGGACTACAATTCAGTGTGAGTGGAGAAACCCTTCGGCAGCACCTTCATCAACTTGGGAAGCATTACAAGTTGGGTTGATGGGTCCCACATGATTTTACTCCGGGCCAGAAGGCAACGCTCGCAAACACCTGTGCTTCTTTGCTGTCTCGTCTGAAGAAGGAGCCATTTCTGGACAGAGTGTTGACATGATGTGAGAAGTGGGTCCTCCACGAAACCCCATGGAGCCGTCATCATTGGTTAGCATCCCATGAACCGTTTCCAAAACAGCCGAAACCAATACTGCACCAGAAGAAAGTTCTCCTGTACGTTTGGTTGACTGCTCGCGATATCGTGCATCGAGAACTTCTACCAGCTGGTCAGAGTATCAATGCAACTATGTACTGTCAGCACTTGAGTCGTGTTCAAGAAAAACTTAAAACTCTGGAGGCAGCACTTCTGACTCGCAAAAGGGCCCTCGTGTTACAGGACAACGCTAAGCCCCAGGTGGCTAGGATGACCCAGGACACTATTCTACGCCTTGGATGCGAAACATTATTGCATCTGCCATACTCTTCGGACAGTGCACCTTCCGATTATCACCTGTTCCATTCCTTGTACCATCACTATAGAGTACCCCAGTTTAAATCTCTAGTAGAGGTGCAAAATGCACTTGATGCCTTCTTCACTTCACGGCCCACCAAGTTCTACTGTGATTGAATCCATGGCCTTCCAGAATGTTAGCAGGTCATCGATGTTGATGGGGACTATTTTTGATCTTCCAGTTACGTCTTAGATGTCGTATCGATGTTCGAAGATGGTGGTCAAAAACCGACAGAACTTTATTGGTTACCTTTGTCATTATTGTCTATGATTTCAATCTGTTCGAATCATAAAACTTTCATGTGCGCTGCAAAACCTGCCCTGCATTCAGTACCTCAATTTTGGCATGATTGTATAGCAAAACGCGCTCCCTGTATATTGCAAAACATCAACTGATCCTAATTGAACCTTATGCACTATATATACTTTTCTACTACATGTGTAAGAATCACATATGTCGGTTCTGTGCAAATTTTTTGCACTTTTCAACCACCACATTAGATCCGTCATATTGCATTTTGCACTTCTAATATTGATTTCGTACTATGCAACCACGAAAACCTCTACCTATCCGTTTTCAGTTCCATAGCAGTTTTGCATTTTGTCCGCCATGTTGGATCCGTCATTTTGAATTTTACACTTTTGATATCAGGTTCATATATAACGACATCGAATACCTCTATATACCTAATTTCACATCCATAGATTATTTTGTAATTTGTGTCCGCCATGTTGGTTCCGCCATTTTTATTTGTAAACATTCGATGTCAGATTCGTATTCAGCTAACTTTTCAGCATACATAACACCTCTCAAAACAATTACATCGTAGCTTCTTATTTTGTCCACGTTTTCTATTGTTTTGGAGTATGCCTTCTTGTGATCTTCAAATGGTCGCCTGGCCCCTACAGTCTCCATTCAAGCGAGATATTTCACATGCGAGGTGTACTCGGTGTGTTCTTCCCAACGATATATAACATATGGAGATCTCCGCGTACCAACTCAAGCACTTCCCTTGTGGGTCAAGTGTTTATGCAAGTAAAATTGTGAGTAGATGACGCTCAAAACAGTTCTCTACTCTGAGATGAATCTCTATGATTCGAAGCGTGTTGTACAATGAACACTATACATTAATCTCAATACTGCTCTGTATGCAGTGTGTTATTTACTATATATTGTATTTTCAAAGAAATAAAAGCACTGACCACGCATAAATCAGAAAATGTTCGAAAGTAGATGAAAATATCAAATCTAGAATCTGGCATTAAGTAAGTTTGTAAATCATTCCCTCCATTGACTGACATTCTCCAATTCTCCTTATTCCAACATCTCTTTTCTTTAGAGAGAGGTCTTCCTCATCACATTGAGTATATGATGAAATTGAAATTGAAGCATTTGGAAAATGAACGTTGCTGGAATCGAACCCGTGCTCCCAAATGGCAGTTCATTATGCTAACCATCAACCTATTAAGTTTTATTATACATGCGCTTGACTGTTTACAGATAGAGATACAATAGACGGACTAATGTAGTCAAGTATAATACGAACCGGAGCAGCTACAAAGCATTGCTGCACGAAACAACAATAATATATAAACTGAAAATAACTGAAAGCGGCTGCTTGCTCAAGATTGAAAGCACTCAGCTCGATTACACGCTGAAGGAAGAGTCTACTGCAACACCACTTCTAGAAGTCGACTAAAATACCGCCGGTTTAACGCAGAAGGAAAGAGCTTGCGTCGAGTGCGTTTCAAAAAATCTAACTAAATAAAGGCATCCAGCAAGGAAACAGCGTTGAATATAGACTATCGTACGTGCACTAGAAAAAGTATCGCATGGTGTTTAGATGGGGGAAAGCTAAAATCCGGAAAAGCAAATAGACAGCAGTAAATTGACGGGGAGGTTGGCGGCTAATACGTCCTAACAAAGCCGTAATACAGTTACAAATGGGTGGGGCACCTACGCACTAAGTATAACGGTGGGCCAAAGTGTCCCCTTGGGTGCATCAAACACAGACGCATCATGGGAATGATAAATTTCAAATAAACGAGTAGGAATGAGCCAGAAACAACTCAAAACTCGGCCAGAAACAACGTACCCATTGATGCGTGAAAGACTCGACATTGGCAACTGCGACATAAAAATCTAGCATGAACAGAGTTCGGCATTTTAAGCGGCGTTGAACGAGGTCAAGCCCAAGGAGCGAATACGGAAGAAAGGGCCGACCACGTATAAACCAAAGAATTATGGATTCAAACTGTTTACCACACACTTCTGGTGAAGTAAACGCTGGCCCGGAACTACAATTTAGAAACTACGTAAATATTGACAAATTGATTGCGGTGAAGTAGACGAAGGTGTCAAAATGCTGGAAATGTGACAGCTGGCACATCTGTGTCAAGAGTGGGAACAAGATCTCCTCATACAGAGAAGTAGGGCGTGACGTAAACGGAATGCTCAGGATTGTCAAAGAAGTAACATGGGGAATAGTGGGGGTCCCAGGAGCGCTAGCTGGTAACTGAAAACCATTAAATTGTAATACTTTAGTTTTCAGTGCATTATAATGGAGGCCAGAACAAAAAGAGTAAGCTGCAGTACGGGAAAAACCCTCGCCATATGTGCGGGAACGACACGGATAATCGTATCATCGTCCGCAAAAGCAAAGATATCCTGACTCAAAAAATTAGAGGTAAAGGAGTATCCAGCATAGCGAAACAACGGAGTAAGTAATCTAAAGCTAATGTAAAGAGAGTGGTCGACAAACTACAGATTTGGCGTAAAACTCGCTTCGGCGGAATAACGGGGTACAAGTGTCCGTTATCCTAAATTCGAAAGTTCGCTGTAGCATAAATTGGTAATAACCTGACGGAAGGTCAAAGGAAATCCCCAAGCTTCGAGTTAACAAAAGAAACCAGTGATCAGTACTGTCATAAGTCTTCTCCAAGTCCACCGTTAGAGCACCCGCCGGATTCTGTCGCAAATGAAAATAAGGAAATGATCTCGTAAGGAGCGAAGGGGGTACAGAATATGATGCGTCTCATGAAGTCCCTCCTGAAAGGAACTAATATAACGAACGATAATAGGTCACACTCGAGCTGAAAGAACTTTCGTAAATAACTTAAAGCCAACCGGCAATAAAAAAATGGGTCGGTAGTTCTGAATGACGCTCGCAGTAGAGAATTTCAGAAGAAAAAGTAAAGCAGCCTATTACGAGCAAAAACTTCCCCGAACACGAGGCGTTAAAGTGGGAGGTAAGAAAAGTGCAGAGAAAAGACCAATATCGTCTATAAAAGGATAGTGCCAAACCGTCTTCGCCGGAGACGCTTTGCCCACCTAAAAGTAGCAAAGATTTCATCCGTTGTAATAGGACGGGTCAAAAGATGACACTCTTGCTTTGTAAGACGATGGAATAAAATGGACAGGAACTCAGGGGCATATGTATAGTCCATAAGACGTGCACTCGCGAAGTCCGTATAATAACGTGTGAACTGTAAAATATGTGTAGAAGCGGTAGTGATCGTGTCGTCGTCCAGAACAAGAGAAGGAATGAAACACGAGCCTCTTTGACACAAAATTGTCAAGGTGATAAATGGATGTTGTCTTGTCCGGAAAACGGTGATAAAAATAATCACATAAATAAGCTTGAAGGGAAGTTTGTGAGTAAATCTGTTTCAGCTGGAGTTTGATATCATTAGTACAAGTGAGGTTATCAAGTGAGAGAGGGGTGACCCAAAAGTAACAGAATGCGTAGTATAAAATTCCATGTAAGTGACGGTCATTTTCACGCACTACTCGAACATGCCATTGGAAGAAACTACACATTTTAGGTTTACACTAAAGAAGCCAATATGAACCGACAGTGGGGTAGTACCGCTGCATATCACATGAATAAAGAGAACGAGTATAGAACTCCTCTACCTCCTCAGTGCGACATGACTTCATTATTAATTTTCCAAACGAAAGAGCCACGAGCTTGCAGTAAAATAAAAAGGTATTTTAAAGGCCACCCAATGGCGACATAATCCAAAAACATCAACTACAGAGCGAGATACGAAGAACCACAGAGAAAAGAGTATCCATGACATAAGGTCTATCGATTCTACTCTGAATAGTGGAAGTACAATAAGAGAAAACACACTTTGAATTAGATACAAATAAAACATCCTTTAATTTCATTGCACGCACAAGTTCCGCCAAAGGAGGACAGGTTGGTACAGGCGTGAAGGAATCTCGGGGATCGATGATAGCATTAAAATATCCCACTAGTATGTAATGAGTAACCTCCGAAGGAAGGAAAGAAGGTATGGTTGTTGAATAAAACTGTTCCCTCTTTCGTGCACGTAAAAACTCGGAATGACTTATAACGCTATAATACAAATATTTTGAATATAACAACGGATGGCCATACCATCAGGAAACAGAGTAACTCAATCGTAAGTAAGTTCATTCCTAACTATAAGTGTCACTCCGGTCGAGTGTTCACAATAATTGCCTGGTAATTAGCAAGAAAATACAAGGAAGAAAATCAATTCGTCAATACAGCAACATCCAGTCGGCGACTATCAATGAATTGTTTAATAATAGTCTCATTATCACCAAAACTAATACGGTGAATATTGATAGATAACTTAAATGATATCACTGCTGACATACCATAACAGTAATAAAACAAAGAAAATACTTACAAAATTGTAAAAGGACTCTGTCCTGAAACGCTGTAGAAAAAACATTCGTAGGAAATTTTTCATAACACAAGATAACAAACCTCCCCACGCGAAAGGAAGATATTAACACAACAAAACACAAACACATAACATGAACTAGTTGCAGTTAACGAAAAGTCAATTGTAAATAGTGACTCCAAGAACATTATCACCACCACTCACAGCAGCTCCGAGTCTCAAATCGCACGAACTTGCGAACGTGGTTCACGTGAATCTACTTTTGTCTCTTTCTTGAGCCTCAGCAAGAAATACACTATGTTCTTTCTTACTCGTAAAACACTTTGACATTTTCTTCGTTTTTGTTGAGAAAAGGGTTCAGAAGAAACTGAAACACCTTGTTTATCAGCTATAGAGAAAGCTAAAGTCTCTGTTACAGTGGGAGGGAAGACTTCTTGAAAAGACTAACTAGTGGGAGAAAGCTCCATGATGTCCACTAGCGTATCCTGTAGAGGCAAGGGTTTGGCTTTCGAACCGGATCTTCCCAGAAATGGCGAAGGATTTTTCATTGTCAGGCGCGCTGTTTGTGGCCGCGGTAATGCAGGAAACTCACGTGTATAAGCCAAATAGGCTACCAAGGATGTGCCCAGAGCTAGTTCAGGGGAGCAGCTGCGGGTAACGAAGAAAACCCTGCAGAATGCAAGAGGAGCGTTGCACTCCTCTACTTCAGTCATGAGAAAAGAAGACTGGTCACTGACCACAATTGTATATTTTATTTTTCTCAAGGGACACATAGAAATTGCATGCAAGTGTGATTGGCAGTGAAAGCATGTAATAGGTTGACCTTCGTAGGTCACACGATTTATAACCCTAAAGTATTGAACGGAACAGAATATATTTGTGTATTTCCATATGAATAGTGCCTACACCACTATCGATACCAGTTAGAAATCGTACAGTCCAGAACTAATGTTCCACTTAACTATATTTTACTATAAGCACTAAAATGCTCTTCAAGTAACTTTAACGGGGCCTTCAAAGAGAAATCACAAACATTCACCAGTTCAACTGGGTCATCTGCGGCGACGATCGTGACGTTACTGATATTTCCATCAGTGTGGTGAAAGGCAATTGATGCAGCAATTATCGAACCATATTGCAGGCAAGCGTATAATTTTTTGAAATTAAGATAAATACTATACAATTCCGTACGTAACTGAAGCGCACAAAAATTGTCAAAAATGTGAGGAAGCTTATCGTCTAACTACTGATATACTTGGCTCGCATTAGGACATGAGGTTCTAAATCGGCGATCGAAAATCAATTGAAATTGTAGGTCATTCTTATAAGGATTGATGAGACAGAATATCGTAAACTGCTGAACACTGAACACAAAAAATGCTATGCACGAATAAACAGGCTAAAGCACTAAATACCTGGAACATATGTCGAGTTACTCAAAAGTCGCAGGAGTAGCAAGAACGACATACACAGGTATAAACAAGACTAACACTACTGCACGATGTGAATAGCTCGAACGCACGAGCGCAAACTGTCTACAGCATCTCTTTGCCTTATGTGCAGTCTGTTACATAGTTAAATCTTTTTATGTAAGACTATACAATACATAATGCTCGTATAAAGAGACGTTCCTTATGTGAGTGTCACTAACTCGAGATTTTTCTTCTTTAACAAAAAAAGCAAGTTATATAGACCTTCCTTAATGAGAAACATTTCTTGATATTTTCCTCAAATTAAGGCCACCTCATCGTTTTCAACGATGGTCCTGATTTACACTAAAATTCTTCCTCATCTTCTAATTTCCAAAGAAGAAAAGAGGGCAGAAATTGTTGTCACATTCTTTGAATTGTTTCAACACGTGTAGAAATAGAAAGTTTTATATTTATCTTCCGTAACTACTACTTTATTTTCTTAGCTTTACATGAGAAATTTGTGGCGTAGTAGTAAAGCAGGAGATTCCTATAGCGGGGACCAGGTTTGAATCTCGTGGCAATTATTTTTTTCTTTATTAAAATGTATTGTTTATGTGATTGGTATGAATTCCTATTATTCCTTTATTATTATTATTATTATTATTATTATTATTATTATTATTATTATTATTATTATTATTATTATTATTATTATTATTATTATTATTAACGATAATGTATACTGTGTTTTATTAGAAAACACAGTAATAATCTCATAAAAAATATTTCATGTAAAAAATGCTCAGTCTCGAGCCTTGTTCACTCTTAAAAAATTGCCTCATGCAGCGCCAAGTCTATTCCTCCTTTACGAATTCTAATAATTTCATTCTAAGGACAGTACGAGTCTCTATATCTTAGGGTATGACAATTTCATTACTTGGCTCTTATGATACACTGAAGTTATTAAATCTTACGATCGTATGTGAATTTATGTCCACTATATCAATAGACACAGTCCTATATCTGCATTCATTTTCACTTCTTATATGCATAGATAATAGTTAACGAATATATGGGATATTCCACATGCATTGCAATATGTTACACTGGATTACCAAAATACATCACAATATTTGGGGTAACGGCATTGTTCCTTCATATTATTGTTTATATCTTTAATCGAAGCTATTCGGTATGTTTCTGAGCATTTCGTCCTGGATACTATTTCCGTTTTCAAAATAAGATAGTCACCATATTTATAAAAAGTACTGAATTATATTTTCATATATTTTCATAGTACTTGTTACTTTAGATGTTGTTAATAAGCGAAGTTCATTGATCTCGTGACTTATTCAGTTACTCTCGTATCATCATCGAAACCGTATATAGAAAGACGAAATTAGTATCCAGGCTTGGTTTGGTGTGCAAGTAACAAACAAATTTAAAAACAAATAAGTTATATTTCCCTCCTCTAAACTCTTACAGTAGAGTGTGTTGATTCATCAACAGAAATACTTCAAATCCAATCAAAAGCTTCATGTAAAACATAAAGCCAAGTCTCGACTATGCAATAATAATAATAATAATAATAATAATAATAATAATAATAATAATAATAAAAGCAAAAATAACATTACAATAAATCGAACAAAAACAACTTCTAGGACGGGAATCGAACCCGAAATGCCTTGTTGAAAATCTCGTTCGTTACCATTATACCACAAATCAGTTATGCGAAGCTTATAAACTAAACGAGTAGTTACGAAACATAAACATAGGGCTTCATATTTCTACAAAGTTTATGTAACTTGTTTCTAAATAGAAGAAGGAAATTGTGAGTAATTCATTGCGCCACTCACCGAAAGAACGTCTCTTTATACGGACATTAGTATCTTGTGTATAATCTTACATGGAACGATGTAAGTAGTCTCTGTGTAACGTGAAGTGACGCTGTAGGCTAGTTTTTAGCACAATGAACTGATATTTGGGACACTGGGTTCGATTTCAGCAACGTCTATTTTTTTTTCAAATGCTTCAATTTCAATTACAAATCATACTCAGTGTTACAAACTAGTTCTTCTGTTGTCGAGAAGAAAAAGATATATTGAAATGACGAAAGTGAAAGAGAATTAGGGTAAGTGTGTGAACTTGGAGACATTCATTCACTAACTTAATTCCTTCAATTATTCTAGCTTTGATATTTCCATTTAGTTTCAAACAAGTCTCATGTGTATCTTCCGTAACTACTAGTTTAGCTTGTCAGTCTTATATGAGTAATTTGTGAGTAATGGTAACGCATGAAGCTTCTATCACAGAGGCCTGGATTTGAATCTTATCATGGCAATTATTTTTCTTCGTCTAATTTTATTGTTTACGTAATTGGTATTCAATTCTATTATTGCTTTATTATTATTATTATTATTATTATTATTAGTAGTAGTAGTAGTAGTAGTAGTAGTAGTAGTAGTAGTAGTAGTAGTAGTAGTAGTAGTAGTAGTAGTGCTAAAGTGTATTCAACGTAAGAACCACACCTGAGATAAACAAAACAGTTTGTATCACTCCGCGGCAAGCACGTGCTTCACGGTGAGACTTCTGCTTCGGTCAGCTGTTCTTTTTCCGTACGTTCCTCGATCTCAAAAGCAAGATATATCTCGGTTATAAAGCAAGCATAGCTAGAAGGTAATTTCGGGGGAGGGGTGTCCGAGGTTCCTCCCCCGGAAAATTTTTGGGCGGAAAACGCAATTTTAGGCTTAATTTTAACAACTTTTCCAAATTCCGGGGAAGGGAGGGGGCGGAACCACCTCCTGGCTACGCTACTGAATGGAATTAAGTAATAGCGCTAAGTAAATGTTATTATCAACTTAAAGAAATAAACGATAAAATAATTATGAATTACTCACATTAATCTGAGGTTTCTCTTGAATCGCTCAACGCAGTAACTTGCAGGTCTTCATCAGAAGATTCATCAGATTCGTTGTTTATGTTAATTACAAGGCGATCCACCAAGGTGTCAGAAAGTCCGTCCAGATTCCACATTCTCTCTTCTTCCTTCAGCACATGGCGAATATTGTTTTTCCACATATCTGGTGTCACTTGAGTCAAGGCAGTTTCAAGCAGCAGCCGAACGTCACGTAACTTAAACGTGGTATTGTTTCTAGCTACAAAACCCTTAACAAACGCCCACACAGTTTCTATCGGGTTCAAATTGCTGTCGTAGGGAGCAGTCTCTCAATCATTCTCCCAGTCTGTTTTGCGATGCTGTCTACTACATATAGGTTTCCGTTGTTGAGAGCAATGCTTTGCGCTTTATTCAGTAGTTCCACTTTAACATCGGACTCTGAGAAAGGCACTTTCTTTGCTGTTAACCACTCAATTATTTCTTGTTTTCGCCATGAGGAGTTTGGACGTCGTTCGAGCCTTACGCTATGGTATGAAGCATTATCCATTACAATAACATTTCTTAGAAAGAAATCATGCACTTTGCTCCGAATAGCACATTTCACAAAGTCATCCGCCTTCACTAATTCTGTTTTCAGTCTGTTTCTCTTTTAACCCGATGTTTTCAACAACCCCGTTTCTTTGAACTCTTTACGTACGTTCACAACACTCGACTCAGAGACACCAGTATATTCTGCCGTTAATTTCACTACCGGTATGTCATTCACTAACACAGTAGGATTGCTTTCCAGCAGTTTATTGAACACGTTTGAAACAATTCGTTTTCCCCGCTCTTCAATGGCTTTCCTTTTGGATGTTTCATAACTTGACACTGAACAGAAGCACTACATGTAGCCGCCATGTTTTCAAATTGTAAGGTGACTGTTGGGAGCGGGACTTAAAATGACTGTTGCAATCTCTGCGTTTCTTAAGGACAGCCATTACACTTTTTTAAAAAACAGTTTTTCTTTATTATTGTTGTTAAGAGCAATTCAAAATATATTAAATTTGTACCGAAACATATTATATAAATGTTTATTCTCTACTACATTTACTATCTACATCTCTCTCTCAAGTGTTTAACATTTGTTGTTATAGATACTTATCGGTTTGTATGTTAGCAACACTGTGACGATTGCTTTTTTCTCGATAACAGAAGGTAAAAATCACAGAATATGGCATATATTTTGTCAGTAATTTGTAGTAGTATATTTTGCTCCGTGAATTAATATTTTTTTGTCTCGTATAACAAATGTGTGAAGTTAATTATACGAAACAATGTGAAAAAATAGTTCCTCTCTTTAACCAATTACAAATAAGCAATTACGTCAATCACGGAACTATATTTGTAACTCCAGCCAATTACGTTTCATTGTAGTACGTCATTTGTTTATCCCAGGTGTGTTTCTTACATTAAATACACTTTAGTAGTAGTATCGGCAATTTATATTGTTACATTCCAAAATAAATCATCCCGTCGAAAACCCATGTAATAAAACTGCAGCTAAGTCCCACGTCTCTTTCACTCTTAAAAATTTACGATGTCTCATTTAGACCTAAATCTATTCCTCTACAAACTGTAACACTTTCATTTAGAGTTGGGGAAAAGTTAAACAGGTTCTACTTGACACACTCCACAATAACATTGGTAGGATAGAAAGAGCACCGAGAAAACCATTCATAACTTGAAGCAATGCTTAAGAAGATGGAGGAAAGCAGAAGGGCGAAAAACATAGACATCAAGGAATACAGAAGGCTGAATAAAGAATTGAGAAGAGAAACGGACAAAGCCAAAGAAAAGTACATGGAGCACACATGTGAAGAAATAATGGAATTTCAACGGCGCGACAAATATGATCTGATGTACCAGAAAGCACAAGAATTGGGAGGGAAAATAACAAAAGTATACGAACATTTGGCATAGAAAATCAACAAGGTAATATAATCACTGACCATCAAAGAATCCTTAGAATTTGGGAGCAATACATAAAAAATCTGTATGATCAGAAGAACCGCTCCACAGATATTGCGATCGAAGCAGAGGAAGAGGTGGATAATGATGGAAAAGGACCCAGCATATTGAAAAGTGAAATAATACAAGCAATCAAAGACATGTAAAGGAGAAAGGCCACTGGAGACGACGACATACCAGTAGATTTGCTCAAAGGATTAAGAGACAATGCAATGAAAGTATTGACTTCAATTATTAACAAGATCTACCTGAGTGAAGAATAGCCAAAGGATTTTCTTGGTGTTACAATGATTGCATTGCCTAAGAAAAAGTAAGGAAAGAAGTGCAGTGATCACAGAACCATTAACCTGATTTCCCACACTGGAAAGAATATTGCACGCATAATGAACAAGCGGCTGGAAAGTAGGATAGATGAGAGGTTAGAAGATCAATTTGAATTCTGAAAAGAAAAGGCACCAGAGATGTTATTGGAGGATGAGAATTATATCAGAAAGAACTCTTGATGTAAAGAAAGCGTTGTGTTTGTGCTTCATCGACAGGCGAGAAGCTTTCGACCGGGTTAATTGGACGAAACTTCTGAAAATACCTAAAGAAATTGGAGTCAACTGGAAAGATCGACGACTCATTCAAAGCCTGTACATAGGACAACGAGTGAAGTTGCGCTTGAATGAAGGAGAAACCAATAGTGTGGAGATCGGAAAAGGAGTCAGACAAGGATGTAGTATGTTACCCCAATTATTCAACATTTACAGTGAATGTTTAATGAAGGAAGCATTAATGGGAATTGGAGATTTCAAGATTGGAGCACAGATCATTAATAAGATCAGGTATGCAGATGATACGGTTATAATTGCTAAAACCAAGGGAGGACTACAGGAGATGATTGACAAAATAATTGACACTGGAAAACTGTATGCAATGGAAATTAACATCGAAAAGTCGATCAGAGTAGAACAAAGAGAACTTGAAGAGGTCAATAATTTCAAGTATCTGGAAAATATTTTGACGAGAGACTTACTGCACCAAAGAGTTCAGGTCAAGAATTACCGTAGCTAAAGAAGCATTCAACAAGAAAAGATCACTCTTAAGTAGCAGGCTTACTATTGGACTTAAGAAGTTGGTCAAGTGTTATATATGGAGCATTGGAGTGTATGGTTCAGAGATTTGGACATTACGGAAGTTAGAGAAGAACTATTAAGAGAGTTTCGAAATGTGGTGTTGGATGAAAATGGAGAAGATAAAATGTACAGAGAGAGCAACAAACGAAGATGTTTTAAAACGGATAGGAGAGAAGAGGACACTTCTAGCCACCATCCTTCGTAAGAAGGTGGATTGGACACATCTTGCGAAGAAATTGTCTTCTTCACATCGCCATAGAAAGAAAGATGGAAGGGAAGCGAGGAATAGGAAGAAGAAGAATAGAGCTGAATCGATGATTTGAAAAATACAGTATAATAAAATATTGGGAGTTAAAAGAGGAAGCTGAAATCGAGAAACGTGGAAGGAACATTTCCAGGCCCAAATCTAAAATTGAAAAAAAAAATCCCCATTAGTCCCAGGTCTTGCCAAAAGGCAGAATACTTAATAATAATAATATCATCTTATTGTAAGAAACTTTCATGATTTGCCTATTACTGAACGCTGAAGTTATTAAATCGTACCATCGTTACTCGTATATAAATTTATGTCAACTCTATCAATAGGCATAGTGCTACACTTATATTCATATCCACTTCATATATACACACTTAATCGTTGCAAACTGTTTTTATTATGTGTATGTAATAGGCACTTCAAAAAGGAATATGAACATTTAAATATAAATGACAGCGCGCTGCAGCATCATGGATTGGCTCCGTATTGGCCAAGTCATGAAGCTAAGCTATAGAGACCTCTAGTGTTCCAAAAATGAAAGTGTTAGAGTTCAAGAGGAATAGAATTAGCGCTGTATTAGATTTTTTTTTCACACCCCACTGGGAGTTGTTGCGGAATGGAAATATAAAGGTTTTGTTTTTAATATAATTGTTTGTTACTTGCACACTAAAACTAGCCTGCCAATACTAAATTTCAACTTTCGATATGTACGGGAAGCAACTTGATGATACAGTTTTAATGATTATGTGAGAGTAACTGATGACATCAATGAACTTTCCGTGTTAATAAAATCTAAAGTAACAGGATTATCAGAGTAAAATGTAGCACATTTTTTAAGCTTTGTGACTACATCTTATCTTAAAACTGAAGTAGTACTATATCCAGAACGAAGTAATGAGAGCTCAAAAACACACCTCCAGAGCAGAAAAGGCATCCTCGGTAGCGTCCTTCGAGCTCAACTTGGCGGAAACTTGACATTATTGCAATGTTGGATAGTAGAATCCATAATGAGTTTATCGTGTTCATGTCTGAAAGTGTAAGTTATTATTTATTTATTATCAACAGTATATATCATGTAAAATAGTACAATAAAACATTTTCCTGACAAAAGTACATACCTTCACTTGAATTTGAACCTGAGAACCGTTGCATGGAAACAAAATATGCTAACCATTTTTTAAAAATATTTTATTCACTTACAGGCAATTACATATCAGAATACAGAAACATTGTCTAACAACTAACAACTAATTATTCACTAACATGTAACTACTCTTATTACTAGTTTGGCTCTTTTTGAGCTATTGAACTCTTTGCTTTTTACAACTATTAACGCACATTAACTGCGGAAGACAGCGTTTGATCTCTGCGATAAATTGATTTGATGAAAAAAAGCGAAGATGGAAGGCTATTCGTCCCTTAAACAAGAGGAAGAATAATTGGTATATGGGAAGCTGGAGTACCTGAAAGGTAAGTTGCTCGAGCAATGGACCTGGATATTAAAACAGTAACACATTAGATTGAACGATTCGAAGCAAAAGAGGAACATAAATTACACACTAAACAGAAATTGGGTATACCGCACGTGACAACGGAAGACGAAATGTGTCAAGTATTGAACCTAACCCAGCAAAACAGTTCGCTGTTGCAACAAACCTGAAAACAACTTTAGATCTGGAATGCAGAGCAAAGACATGTAACTGTACTCATATTATTTGTTCTTCTTTTTAGGTTCAACTAACAGATGTACATATAGTTGCTCGTTTAGAGTTCGGAAGGACGCACATCAACAACTGCAAGACTTTTGAACCGTGAAATCGGGAGTGATGAAAGTGTGCTTATTTGAGACCACGGAGGAAACTTTTACTTTTGGCGGCAGGATAACACAAAATATCTTCCACAGAACGATCAGCCAATACATAGAGTGGGTCATGTCTCTGTATGTGTTTGGGCATGGATGAGTGCAGATGGGATTGGAGAAAGAGATGACGCATCATCTAGGATGAACACTGACGAGTATGTTCAGATTTTGGAGAAGTGTATGTTGCCATCAGTGCGCTTGGTCTATCCTGCTGAAGAAATGCCACAAATAAATGTTGTTCATGAGAATAGCAGCATTCATATAGCAAGAGTTTCTATGGAGTGGTTAAATGAACACCCTGAAATTTCGACTTAGGACTGGCCTGAGAAATCTCTAGACTTAAATTCAATAGAGAACCTTTGGGGCATCATTGTACGGGAGAGAAAACCAAAGAGGTAATGCTACAACATGTGAAAGAAACGTTGGATAGTATCCGTAGTAGACCACGAACATGTGAGAGACTGGTATATAGCATGTAAAATGGCCTTAGAGCTATAATAGAAAACAATGGCTGATGGACACATTATTAATCAGTGTATTAGTAGCCTATTACTGACTTCCTACTATCAGTGACTACTACTACTACTAGGGATTTTATTCCCTTTTCTGTACAAATGTGCCATATACAATTTAGCCAAATGCGGGGAAAACTGCTAGCGTAATTTACCTTTGGGTTCTTTTCAGACCTGCAACTATGGGGCATGGAAGTGATGGGCCCTAAATTTCCCTTGCTCCTCTAATCTATAAATGCTTACTATAGAGAAGGATAAGGCTCACCCCCTAATATCTTTATTGGCTCCACATACAGCTTTATGGTTCTCCAAACTATGGTGGCTGGCCGCGGATCTGGTTCTCTTAGATACCAGATGTGCCGGTCAATAATGCGGATTTTGTAACCAAAGAAAACACGATAAGTTAAACAGTATCAGCACATGTACTAGTTAAAAAAAAATGACCATCACTAGCTAACATTTCTTCCATTCTTTAGGTAATTTGTGGATACCATCCCAACAGCACTTTGTGTCATTCGAAGCACACTGTTCATATACCCAATTACCCACTTCTTCATACTTTATAAAATGCTGCTTAGAAAATGCGTATGCCATCTAGCGGAAAAAATAGTAATCTGAAGTGGCAAGGCCTGTTGAATACGGCAGAACTATTTAATTGAAGACGTATCCTGCCAACATTAAAAACATATGAACAACACAAACTATTCCACTAAGTAGTATTTTCTAAATACAAAATAATTAGGTAGATAAATTTTTTAATTAATTTTTACTTTCGCATATTCTAAGAAATTTGGAAAAGTGGGGCGTAGCTGATGATTACAAAGACAAAAATTTCACAAGGCTTAAAAAATTGTTGACCTCAAAGTCAGACAACCGAAAAAGGCAGAAAATATTGCCTCCTCAACTGTCTGTTGTCTTGTTCGAGTTGCTTCCATCATAACTTGTGAGTTTTGCTACATGTTGATCAGAATGATAAAAGTTTCCTATATTACAAATTATATATATTTTATTTGATACTGCTTTGGTCTCGTCTTAAAAACGAAACTTCTCTTCTCGAATTTCAAAGTGGGACAACACAGAACTCTTTGAGGCGAAACGGGATTTTATTTCTTTTAGGTGAAACACGATGTGATACAATATTTTTTTTACTCAAAATGAGATGAGACAAAGTTAAGGATGTCTCGTCTCATCTTGTGCGCATCCCTAACTACAACTGTCAGGATACATTAATGCTAGAAGTTCCTATATTTGATCAAGTAAAAATCCCAACGTGATACTTGAATTATCCATCCATTTCCAGAAGTTCGATGTTTGATTTCAGATATTCCCATAACACATAATTTGTTTCAACTTCTTCACGATACAATAACCACAACAGCTAAATCTTCTACATACATGTAAATAAATTAGACGAGAAAACCACCAATAGATATTTCAACAGAAATCAATGAATTATTATTATTATCAAGTATTTTGTCTGTAGGTAGTTCCTGGATCTAAAGAGATATTCTTTCCTTTCTTTTGCTTTTTGTTCTTTTGGGTAGGGGTCTGAAAATGTTTCTTTCACGTTTTTCGATCTCTAACTTTCTCTTTTAACTCACAGTTTGTTCTTTTATTTCTCATATAATCTATCAATTGTCTTATTCTTCTTCCTATTCCTCGCTTTTCTTCCATCTTTCCCTCTATGATGGTATGAGAAGACAATTTCTCGCAAGATGTATCCAATCCCATTGGCGTACCTATGAAGAATGCTGGCTAGAAGCGTCCTCTTTTCTTCTCCCCGTTTTGAAACATCATCATTTGCTACTCTCTCCGCCAATTTTATTTTTATTTATTGTTTTATTTATTATTATTTTTTGTATCTTCCTTCAACACTACATTTCGAAACACTCTAAATATTTATTTTCTAACTTCTGTAATGTCCAAATTTATACAGTTCAATACTCCATATAGCCTATAGCACTTGACCAGCTTCTGAGCTCCTTCGTGGCTAAGCAGTTAGCATACGTGCCTTTGGCGTGGGAGACCCGGGTTCAATTCCCGGTGAGAGTTCATGTGATTCGAATTCCATCTTAATTAGTATGTCGCGTCTCATATAGACTCGCTGCTGAAAGGGACGTTAAACTCAAAATCAACTCCATTCAATTGACCAGCTCCTTCCTTAGTTTAATATAAAGCTTGATAGTAAGGAGTGATCTTTCCTTACTAAATGCTTCTTTGGCTACGGCAATTCTTGGCCTGGCCTCTTTGGTGCATGAAGCATCTCTTTTCAAAAGATTTCCCAGATATTTAAACTGGTCGAACTCTTCAAGTTCTATTTGATCTACTCAGATCCGTACTGGCGGGTTTCCACGGGATATTCTCATAACTTTCGACATTTCGATGTTGCTTTCCATCCCATTTCCATGATATTTCCAGTGTCAATCATTTTATCCACCTTCGCTTGTAGTTCTTCTTCAGTTCTAGTTATAATAACTATGTCATCAGCATATCTGACATTGTTAATGATCTGTCCTCCAATCTTGAAATCTCCAACTTCCACTTCCACTTGAAATCTCCAACTTCCTTCATTAAGCATTCTCTATAAACGTTAAACAATTAGGGTGACACACTACATTCTTTATCTAACTCCTCTCCCAATTTCACACTATTGGTTTCTCCTTGTTTCAAGCTCAACTTCACTCCTTGTCTTGTGTACAAGTTTCAAAGAGTCAACTATCCCTCCAATTGACCCGATTTTTTTAGGTATTTTCCGAAGTTTGTTTCAATTGACCAGGTCGAAAGCCTGTTGCCAGTTGATGAAGCAAAGTCACAACAACTCCTCCCTTACGTCAAGAACTAACTCTGATATAATCCTCATCAACCCAATAGCAGTTCTGATGCCTTTTTTCGGGATACAAATCGATCTTTCTCCAATATCTCGTTTATCTTACTTCCCAGCCATCACAGTATACTGCCTTGATCAAAACGTTCCCGGAACGGATCACCACCGTGTGGCACTTTCAGTCACCTGATTTGACTCCTTTCTTTTTTTTTTTTTTTTTTTGGAGGAGGAGGGGTGATTCCCACACCTGTCAGAGATATTCCCTCCCAATTTGAACATGTTAGTTTGCCATTCGTGAAAGTGACGCAGTGCTGAGTACATCTGTTTGGGTGCCTGTTTCGATTTTTGCAATGGAATTTTGCAACGAGTGTGCGCGTTAAAAACGGATTCAATGCTGCAAAGACCTTGGAAATGATGGAAAAGTGTTTCAGCAATGATGCTTTAAAAAAAATGCGGTTTACGAGTGACGGGTCGTTTTCAGTTGGAAATGGTGATGGTTACGGTTTTCATGGATTACAACAGTGTTGTACATCATGAATTTCTGCTAGAAAGTCAAACAGTCAACCAGCAGTATTATTTGAGTGTTATGAAACGTTTGCGTGAAACAATTCCGCCTTTAAAAAATCTGTGGACAACAGCTCATTGATTTTGCACAATGCCAACGCAGTGTCGCACAATGCTATCATTATCGGCAAGTTTCTCACCAGAAAACGTAACCAATAAAATTCCACGGCCACCGAATTCACCGATTTTAGCTCCGTGCTACATTTTCCTGTTTAATCGACTCAAGAAACCGTTACGGGGAACTCGTTTTATCAACCGAAAGAGATAATACGAAAATCGAAGCAGCTCTGATGGACATACCAAAAATCGAGTATCAAATGTTTTGAGAACTGGATCAAGTGCTGGCATAAGTACGTTGCAGTCAATGGGGATTACTTCGAAGGGAACAACATCATTTTTTACGAATAAACTTGTATTTTTAATTTTGTGAGTGAATTTCAGGAACTTTTTGATCAAGGTAGTATGCGTAATAATCTTTCTAGTGTTGGAAATAAAGCTAATGGTTCTGTGATTGTTGCGTTTCTTTGCCTGTTTTTTCTTAGGTAATACAACCATTGTAACATCTAGAAAATATTTAGGCCATCCTTCACTCAGGTACAACTTGTTAATAAGTGAAATCATTACTCTCATTACATTGTCTCTAAATCTCGTGAGCAAATCCACTGATATGTCGTCGGCCTTTCTAATTTTGATTGTTTGTACTACGTCACTTTTCAATATACTGGGTCTTCTTTTTTCATCATCGACCTCTTCCACTTTTTGGATCGCAATATATCTTGGGCGGTTCTTCCAGTCATATAGATTATTTATGTGTTCGTTCTGCACCCTAAACATTTGTTGATAGTCAGTGACTACATGATCTTGTTCATTTTCGATTTCAAACGTATGTATTCTTTTGATGGTTTTGCTACATGTTGATCAGAATTATGCAAGTTTTCCACACTTTAAAATTTTATTATATATTAAATTTTGCTTCGTATACTTTTGAGTCGAGACATTATACGATACAGTTAATGAATTGGTGAAATAAATTAAGGAATTAGCTAATTCTATGGCCTATGAAATCCGAGGGTTCAATGCCGCATTCACAAAAGCTCTCCACTGACTTATGTCCCTAGCCAACTGGATCCAGTTTCCACTTTGTATTCCTATTTAGGCGAAAACCATCTTAATGTTGTCCTGCCATCTGTGCCTAGGTCTTCTTCCTAATGGTCTTTCGTTCCGATTGAATTCCCAGTTCAAATTTTGAAAGAGTTCCTACTTTCTTCCATTCTGACTACATGATCTGCCCACCTGAGCCTCATGGCCTTAATGACCCTAACAATGTTAGATAAATTGTCTATATTATGCAGTTTCTCGTTATGAAATATCCCCCCATTCCCATTTCCGTCTCTCATGGGTCCGAATATTCGCCTCAGATTTTATTTTCAAACACTTTCAATCTGCATACTTTACTCAAAGTAAACAGCCATTTTTCGCATCCATACAACACAACAGGCATAATTATCGTTTTATATAATTTAAACTTCAAATTCTTGTACAGAATTCGCGAAGGCAAACGGGTTTGGAATGAATAATAGCACCAATTCTTTGCTTTTAGTCGGCACTTTTTTTTTTCGTGGGTATTATTTTAGTCAGTTAATGTTGATCCTAGATATCTGAAAATATTAACTTTGTCGAAAGTATTATTTGATATTTTAATGTGTCCATAATTTGCAGTATTACGGTTACGGTGAATTTCCATGCAATTAGTTTTCTCTGGATTTACTTTCATAACTCATGTGCCTGCAGGCTTTTAATAAAACTTTTTCTTGTCGTCATATAATCTCCTATCATGTTTACATCATTAGTATTAGGCCATAACCTGGCAAATGCAATTCAGCTCTAGGTTCTGGTTTCTATTTTTGATTTTCCCTGTAGCGTAGTTTAGAATAAATTGAATAATAATGACGAAGCCACATCTCCAACCCATTCTCGATGTAAAAGCTCGTAGAAAAGTATTTCCCTATTAACACTTCTCTTTGAGTTTTTTTTTAACACATTTCCATTAATCTAACTAGCTTTCTTGGTATACCGAATTCGGTAAAAATGTTGTATAATGTTTCCTTCATAACCGAGCCATATTCCTTTCTGAAATCAATAAATTATTGATGTGTCGGATTGTTGTATTCACATTTCTTTTTGAGTGTTTGGAAAATGGTAAAAATGTGGTCGACAATTTAATCGATTTCGCGTAAAATCGCACTGATGATCTCCAATAATTCATCTGCGTATAGGATTAGTCTTGCTCACAGAAAGTTTGAGGGAATTTTATAAGACATTTTTGTTAACAAAAGAGTAGTGCCTCGAAAATTATTACAATCAGTTTTGTCGCCTTTTCTGTGAATTGGAACAGTGATTTATTCTTTCCACTCTTTTGAAAATCCCTCTCTCTTCTAAGGACTAAGGAACAAGAGAAACAAAAAATGAATAATTTTTACAACATGAATTAATACAGCAAGAATTGCTAGAAAATATTATCTACCAGTAATAGTTTAATATGTTTGAAAATCATGGTCCAGCTTTTACCTAATGGTAATACCAGATTTGACAACACTAGTTTTAAGTTGCACGAGAGGCTAAGATAAGAGGTTTGGCAGCCCGTACTATTTTATTTTTATGTCTTATTTTATTTATTTATTTGTTTGTTATTTTGTTAGATGAATTTACGTGTACTTTTGTCTGAGTATTTATTGCGTATTGTGTGGGAATCAAATGGTGGGACAAGCTTTTGTTAAATGGGCTGTATAAAGATTAGTACGAAATTACCACTTTTGCCACTTTTTGAATTTTTGATGCATAGTTCTGACTTTTCAAAAGCCAATTCCCGTGTTTATATTTAATCAGGGACATGTAAGTGCTTCCCGAAAAGGACTCATAACTAACTAACTGATGATAAACGCGTAGCAAGCAATACACAAAGTGACAATTATTAATGTCAAATCATAAACACTCGTGTACATACACTAGAATTCGTCAGGATAAATTACCATGGTGGTTTAATTTAGTTAAGGATTTCGCTGATCAAAATTTTGCTGATCACGAGTTTTTTTTTATTACTATTATTTATTTTTGATATTTCCACTTCTAAAGGGAAAAGGGAGCAATTTCACTCTAAAATTGACGCTGCATATCTTTGTCTTTTCACGAGAAAACGGTTGAACCGTTTGAATGAATTTTTGAATATGATTAGCACTTGGCTTAAGGCGAGTTTGTACGATTTCATTTTGATTTAAATACCTATCCTAAGGGAGATGAGGGAAGGAAATTGAAATTTATTTATTTATTTTCCTTCAACGGAGAATAGAATCTCCAATTACAGAAGGTACATAATATAGATAGTTCATATAATATTTATATTATTATACATAATAGTAAATATAATGATACTGACAAAATTCCTGTATATATCTGACAACGACAATAATAACTATCGTAAGAGTATAAATTCATTAAACGTGAAGAGTATAACAAGTAAAGAAACCATTAAAAGTCAAATACTTGCTTTACACATGTGTATGCAAACATATGTATTCACATTCTAATACAATATATTTTTCAACTTCTTTGTATACAGAGACAGAGGTAATGCTAAATCTAGATCTTTGTTTAATACTGATATGCTATTAAACCTACTGCACATTCTATATAATGGTGAGCCTTTATACATTTCAGTTTTTGGAACATCTACAGTCAACAGATTTCGCTTACGTAGAGAGCCTGGTCTAGCATTGAGTCCAATTTCTTGTAAGAAATTACTATTGTCAACATAAGAATTCATAATTTTATAGAGAAATAATTGTTGAAAAACCTCACGTCTGTTACTCAAACTAACATAGTTGAATTTATCTAGAAGGGTTTTATACGATATTTTGTTTCTTATAGCGGAAGCTCCCATTAGTTTAAAATAGATATACCTTAGGAATTTATTTTGAATACTTTTATTTTCTTCTAAAGTGATTTATAATATGGAGCCCAAACAACGCATGTATATTCTATTTTGGTCCAAACCAAGCTATTATACACCATGGAAATAGCTACAACATCATTTAAATTTCTGGCGTTCCGTATAATGAAACCAAGCTGTCTATAGGCATAAAGAACCACTTCAGTGATATGGTTATCAAGTGATAAACTACGTGTAATTTTTACCCCTAAATCTTTGCATGTGATAATTTCTTCCATGTTTTCACCATTAAGAGTATATGAATAACAATTAATACACTCTTTCGCTCTTGACATTATCATAAATGCATTTTTTAAATATTGAGGTTAAGGTTATTTTCTACACTCCATTTATATACTAAATCAAGATCTTCTTGCAGTTCTATTGTATCTGTAATACACCTTATTTCTTTATATAATTTTACATCGTCTGCATACATAAGGTATTTGGAATGTTTTATTGAGAACTGTAAGTCAATAATATACAATAGAAAAAATAATGGACCCAGATTTGATCCTTGAGGTACTCTCGAGGTAGCTACGTATTGTAATGATATTGAACACAATATTTCCTTCTGGATAAGTATGATTTAATTAAATTCAAAAAAAAATGTTGAGTTAATCCATATTATGATAATATATTTAAAAGTATGCTATGATTTATTTTGTCAAAGGCTTTACTAAAATCCAAGTAAATCGTGTGTGTACTAGTTTTATTTGAAAACGAACTGTGTATATCTTGGACGAAATTAATTAAATTTGTAGTTGTAGATCGACCAGGGTAAAATCCATGTTGATTGTCATCTATAAAGCATTTTACATGATTAAAAATTCTACTATATAGGATATGTTCCAAAACCTTAGCTGGAGCGCAAATTACAGCAACTGGCCTGTAATTTTCAATATTGCACGTATCACCCGACTTAAATATTGGGCAAATTCGTGTTATTTTCCAGTTTTCAGAAAATACTTGAGTCCTTATTATAAGATTAAAGATTGTTTATAGCGGTCGCATTAAGACAGCTGAACATGCTTTTAGTAAATATGGAGGTGTACTATCTGGACCACATGAGCGTTTTGGTTTCAGTTTTCTTATAGCATTTTTATACTCAACATCAGTAATTAAGCCTAATTATAACGAGTTCGGTGACAAAGGTAGAATATTTTCGTGATGTGTATGTTGTACAGAGCTATCTGTGTATACAGATTGAAAATATCTAGCAAATCCTTCCACTATATCACTTGTTTCAAGAGGAACATCTTGAAACTTCATTGAATAGTTTCTTACATTACGATTTACTTTTTCATTATTTAAGAAGTTCCAGAAAGATTTTGGATCAGATTTTATATTATTTTCTATTTCTCGTAAATAGTTTGAGTATGCTTTACTAATCATAGTTTTTACTTTTTTCCTTGCTTGCCTAAATAATTCCTTATATTCTTCCGCTATCGCAAAATGTTTCCGATAGTAATCTTTTAATTTTAGCATCTTAATGATTTCTTTATTAAACCAACATGGATATCTTATACTTGTTCTTTTTCGTATTTTCGGAACTGTACTAGAAAAAAACCTCATTAATTTTATTATAAAATATGCTAATAGCTAGTTCTACACAATCTGCATTATACAAGGCAGACCAATTCGTATCACGCAACATTCTATACAATTGAAGAAAGTCTGCTCTTCGAAACTTGTTATAATAAATATTTTCGTTCTTGACCCTACTAACATTACTTTTTGTACTTATTAATATTCTTAGAGCAGGATGTTGCTTGTCTTCAGATACCATCGGCATTAATTCTATAGTTACTACAGTATTTAAAATATTAGTTAAAACTAAATCAAGCGTTTGGTTATTGCTATTCTTAATGTCATCCAAGGTGAATAGATTATATATGTTCATAAAATTTAGAAATTTTTGTAGGCGCTACCTCCGGTTTGTAAGTCAATTTCGAATCACTAATTAGAGGTAAATTATAATCACCAATAACTAGTATATTATGATATTGAAAATCCAGATGCGACTCAAACATGTTATAAAAAGACATATACTTATCAATAGAAGAAGCAGGTGTAAAGTATACAGTCACAATATAGTACGATGCACTATGTACAACTACTTTTACAACTAAAGATTCTGTTTCACTCTTTAAGTCAATCAGTTTGGAATCGTACTTATCCCTTATTGCAATCAACACTCCACCACCACGTTTATTTCCATTTCTATCGCATCGATATATCTTGTAATTATCATCAAATAATTCATTATTATAAAAGTTACTATGCAACCAAGTTTCGGTAATAACAATTCCATCAAAATTATTGCTTAATGTATTTAAATAAAATTCCTGACACTTTGTATTTAAACCCCTAATATTTTGATAGTAAATGGTTAAATAACCAATCCTTGCAGTATTCGTTAGGTTGTAACTAGGTTGTTAACATCCTCGAGTGTTCTTAAAGCATACACGAACGTGTCTTCCTTTTTATTTCTCAGTTTTAAATTCGCTGAATAATCAACCCATAAGTAAGCATAGTTATTTTCGCGTTGCTTCTTTCTAGCTTGACCAAAGTACGTCTTCTATATGACGTGAGAGAGTGATTAACATAAATCATCTGATTGTAGGTATAACCCAAATGTACTGTGTTTAAATTTCGTTTTACTTTTCTTTGTTTTATGAACACTTCTTTATCTGTACGCCTTACAAATTTTACAATAATACCACCACCAGTGCCAGAGGATGAATCAGGTAATCTGTGGCAAGCATCGATCATTTCATCTGTAACAGTCATATCTAATGCTCGTCCCACACACTTTACAATATCTAATACATTTTCATTAATTTGTTCGTTAATACCATACATTTCTAATGTATTTCGTCTGTTATATTGATCTACCTCATCAATTCGCAGTTCAATGTCCGTGATTTTTTCTTTAGTGTCACATTTTCCTGTTTTAATTGTTCTACAGTGGCCAAACAAGTTTGTATTGTTTCCGCCTACTTCCTGACTAAATCGGCGTTTTCACCTAACATTTTATGTGCCAGTTCTAACAAGTTTCCAAGTTCCCGTTCAGTTTCAATGTTCGATCTCTTTAGATCTGACACTTCCCGTTTTAGCTCTTGTAAAAACTTAAACACATCAGAAAGAGTTGGTAATTCTGTTTCTGGTAAAGAAGCGGATTCTAAATGCAAGCTACGTCTTTTTGTCTTATCACACGACTTGCAGCGCCAGGGTTGTTTCACTGATTTCATGAATTCTAAATCCGTCTCTTCTAATTTAGCACATTTGAGATGACATAAATTCAAACAGTCCGAGCACTGTAACTTAGAAGCTGTTGCTTGTCTCACAATAGTCTTATTACATTCGATGCACTAACTCATCGTGATTCGATGTATCGAAACCAACAGAACGCAATAGTCTGTACCCAACTTGCAGATTAATGTGGGTTGGCAATACTGTTTGTTTACATTACAGCCTAACATTCAATAAGGGAAATTGACGAATAAGGCATTTTATATATGATTTATCGCAGTTATACATATAGAACAATTATCTACAGTACTTACTGTGTTTAATACATTCACCAAAACCCACTTAGATGATTATATTTTCACATAACACAGTAACTTGTTGGAGACACAAAAACAGCGTTCACTAGTCACACATCACTGTTGCCACTATATCCGAGAATAATGTTTCCAAGAATACAATGCCTCATGAGTCCTTAGAGTTAGGGAGATTAAATTTGGCTTATGAATTTCTTATTAAAAATAAACGTTTTAGGGTTTTCCAAAATTTCATTTATAAACACGAAAGTGACACATTCTATAATAGTCCAATTTCCCATTTCGTATTCATAAAGATGTTGTTTAACAATATGCATGAATCGTGTCAATCCATCGGCATAGGATGTGAGAAATCAATTTTACTTGTTTTGACTTTGTGAAAAATTATTCAGGGACATAACTTCAGGACTGTAAAAGGATGTTAACAACAAAAGAACTCCAAAGAAACAAAACCTTCAGAAGTTAATCCGAAAACTATTATTGTTAATTTTATTATTAGCTCCCGGCGTAATCATACTGGGCTCATAGTTTAACTTCAGATGAGTGTGAGTGTGTGTGTTTGTATGTGTTACTTCATTTCTCGGTAACTATTGGCTGAATCAGAATGAAATTCTGTGACCAAGTAGCCCATCGTGTAAGAAATAAAGATTGCTATATTGGTGACCAGGGAGAGGTTCGGCTCGACAAAAGAGACTGTGTTCAACAGGTTTGCACGCCGGGAGTTTCTGAGGTCGGTTCACTTTTGCCTTTTATTAATATTGGAAACAACAAATGGACTATTTTGTAATAAATATTTAAATAGGTGTCGACACTTATCAAGTACTACACTGTATATTGAATTCTATCTCTAAATACTTAAGTTTAGAGGAAGTAAAAAAAAAAAAAAAAAAATAGATGTGTTTACTCATTACGAAAATCCACATTACAGTATTGAGGCAGATAGTAAATTGCAATACTTTATTTTGCTAGAAGCATCAAAATTCAAACAAATCAACGTAAATAGTTTGTATCTATATATTAAAATATTAGGTTTATATGTTTGTGCGCAATCCTTTCGATAATGAGATCTCGAAAACCACAAGTGCTAGAAACGTGCCGTTTCCACTGGCAGATTCCAAATTTTGTGTAGATTGTCCAGTTCTCATTCAAATTTTTAAAATCCGTGTCGTTATTGTTCTATTCAACATTTTAGGGGCCGTTTTGAGACCATAAGATTAACATTGTTGCAGGCCGAAAGTACAATATTAGGCAACCAGTATAGAAATTATGTCTGGAGGGTTTACGGATATTCCAGACGCTTTGCTTAAATCTGAATAGCAAAACCTATTGCATGCTGACAACTTCAAAGGCCTCAAGAGACGCAATGAGACATACTCGGACGGATATGGATTTATTAAATATCCACTTGATATCTTGTTCCTTCAACAAATTTACTACAAACTCACTCCAACATCTATACATACCTATTAACTTCTTTTGTGAGTCTCCTATCCTTTACTTGTGTGAGTAAGGAGACATGCACAGTGGGAAGGAGATTCATGGCCATAACAGAATGATGCACTGAGTAGACAGCACAGGTTCAGCTAGTAGTACATTAATATATTATTAATAACTAACTAACTCTATGGCCTATGGAAATTCAATTCCGCGTTCAGAAAAGCTCTCCACTGATTTCTATCCTTAGTCAACTGGATCTAGTTTCTACTTTGTATTACTATTTCTGCGAGACCCATCTTAATATTGTCCTTCCATCTGTGCCTAGGTCTTCCCAATGATCGTTTTCCTATTGGTCTTCCAGTTAAGACTTTGAAAGTGTTCATAGTTTCTTCCATTCTGGCTACATGACGTGCCCATTTGACCCTCCTAGATTTGATGACCCTAACAATGTTCGGTAAACCATATAAATTATGTAGTTCCTCGTTATGAAGTTTCCGCCATTCTCCATTCCCGTTCCTCTGGGGTCCGAATATTCATCTCAGTATCTCGTTCTCAAATACTTTCAGTCTATGTTCTTCCCTCAGAGTAAGCGACTATGTTTCGCAACCATACAGAACAAAAGACATGATTATCGTTTTATATATTTTAAGCTTCAAATTTCTCGACAGAATTCGTGACGACAAGAGATTTTGAGCTGAATAATAACACGAATCACCTGTTTTTAGTCGAAATTTGACTTCTTTGTGAATATGGTTTTCGTCTGTTAATATTGATCCTATATATTTGAAAGTATCTACTTTATCAAAAGTATTATTTGATATTTTAATGCATTGAAAATTTGCCGTTTTACGATCCCGACGAACATCCATGTATTTAGTTTTCTCTACATTTACTTCTAAACCTATGTCCTTGGAAGCGTTTAATAAGACCTCTGCATTTCTTTCTATTGTTCTCCTATTATTCCGTATTAAATTTAAATCATCAGCGTATGCCATAACCTGCTGAATACCATTCAACTTTAGGCTCTGGTAGCTCTGATTTTTCTTATAGCGTGTTCCAGAACAAAGTTGAATAATAATGGCGACAACGCATCTCCTTGTTTCAGGCCATTCTCGACGTGAAAGCTCGTGGACAAAAATTTTCCTACCCTGCCTTTACTTTGGGATTCATTTAAACATCCCTTAAATAAACATACTTTCATTAATTAGCTTTTCCGGTATTACAAATTTTGTAAGAATGTTGTACAATGTTTCTCTCCTAACCGAGTCGTAAGCTTTTTTAAAATCAATAAATAGTTGATGTACCGAGGTAATGTATTCCCACTTCTTTCCGAGTATTTGTCTAATAGTAAGTATTTGGTCGATAGTTGATCGATTTTGTCTAAATCCGCACTGGTAATCTCCAATAATTTCATCTGAGCATGGGGTCAATCTTGCTAATAGATTGTTTGAAGGACTTTATAGAATGTTGAGAGAAGAGAAACGCCTCGATAATTATTATAGTCAGTTTTCTCGCCTATACATATTATGAATAGAATATATTATTAATATTATATGTTAATAGAATATAGAATACAAATATATTATTAATAGAACATAAAAGTGAGAGTTTGTGAATAAAATTACATAATCCACTTACATGTTAGAATCACACTACATACAGAAAAAGTTAGAAGAAAAGAAGAAATAATGGTAGATTAGATTAGATTAAATTCATTGCGTTCGTATGATCATTATATAGTGTATAGAAATATATAAATGGTATAGAACATGTCAGTATTGCATATATAAAAGCACAAAAATACATAGTCACAACATTGTGATACATAAACACATTTTCACAACATTGTGATAAATGACAAAATACATGCATATGAATCCTAATTGATGTTTTGTAAGTACTCTTCGTGCAAGTAGTACACTTGCTCAGTTAATATATGTTTCAACTCACGTGAAAATAATACTTTATCCTGTGTGTTTTTCATCATATTTGGTATCTGTTATACAATATTATTTCTATATGCATAGTAGCCTTTTTAAATGTTGTCGTTCTATGTGAAGGTATATGCAGCAAATTACAATCCTGAGTTTCGTAGTTATGGATGTCAGAGTGTAAAACGCATGATCTTGTAGGTTATTTTTGTCAACATCAATATCTCATTATATATATATATATATATATATATATATATATATATATATATATATATATATAAACATGGTATAGTCAGAATGTTTAATTGTCGCAATAATTTTCTACAGTGATATAAAAGTGCGTGTATGTGATGATTTGGTTGTTTACTCTTTTCTGCAATTTTTGAACTTTTATTGTTCCACTTAAGCATAATATAATGTCATACTTAAAGCGTGAATAAAAAGTACCATAATATAAAGCAATTAAGGTTCTTCAGTACACAAGTGAGTGATCTCACCACGAAAATCACTGAAGAAAGTGCACGGCACAGTTTAATGATGTGTGTTTTCCAATTTAACTTATCGTTTATGTAAAGACTAAAGGATTTGATAATTTTTTACACATTCTGTACAATTTTTCTTTATAACGAAATTGGGTCAATTTGAAGTTTCTTTATTACTTGGACAGGAATATATGTATTTACTCTGGTGTTCAACACTAAGTTGTTGTGGTAAAACCAATTTTCAAGTTCAGTGGATATATTACTCATATTAATATTTTTGCAATGCTGTCAACTCGCTTAATTTAAGTATGATACTAGTATTGTCTGCGTATAAGACTAGATTATGGTATTTTATGTTGTTCGACAGAACATTAATAAAAAGAAGTAATAAAAATGAATTTAGAACTGATCCCTGTGGAACATCAATATATATAAATGATGGCTTAGATGATATTTTTTTTTTTTTTTTTGACATACTGAGTTCATCGTGTTTGTTACTTCAACATACTGTTTTCTAGGAGCTGAAGCTCTCCTGGTGACATGATGCAAATATAAGTTCTCAGTACATCAACCAGGTGAAGTGTTCGTTGTCCAACGTTTCGAGAACAGACATTGTTCTCTTTTTCAAATAAAGTTCACTGTGGAAGTAGAAAAAGAGAGTTTCCTGACGTTCCTGGATATTCTGATTAGAAGAAAATCCCAAGGAAGCCTGGGACATAGTGTATATATAGGAAGACTACACACACTGATCTTTAACTAACAGTTTTCATTACAAATCTAAACGACAAGGAGTAATTAACATTCTAATACACAGAGCCTTTGCCACCATCGATGAGGACAGTATGTAAGCTGAACTTCAGCATCTACAGGCCAGTTTGCTACAAAATGGCTATAGTTTGACAAACATACGGAGGACGCTGAAAAGGGCCGCATAGAATCTAAGCCATAAGATACATACACCGAAAGAAGAAGCAAGAAGAATCGCATTCCTTCCGTATACTGGTAAATTGTCAGAGAAACTGAGCAGGATTCTATCCAAACGCGGAATAAAAGTAATTCACAAATCTTCAGCAAAACTCAGATGGTTTCACATACAGTGAAAAACAAATTAGGACTCAGTACAGCAGAAATTTACAGATTCTGTGTAACTGTCATAAAGTTTACATTGAACAAACTGGACGCACTGCTGAAGTTCGCTGCAAGAAACATGCAAATTACACATATAAAACGCCTCCAACCAGACAAATCGGGACTGGCAGAACACAGTATAAAGGAAAGGCACGTCATCTTATTTTTCGAAACTACTATACTTTCCAGGAGCCAGGCATGTAGCCAAGAGGGAGGGAGATACGGACTGCCCTTCGAAACTAGAAATGAAAAAGAAAAATTAAGAAGAATGAAACAAAAAGAAACGAGAAAAAGAAGAATCAACGTTAAAAATAAAACTCTATGAATATCCTGGAATGAGCGGAATATCCTGGAAGTCAGGAAATTTGAAATTTCTAGAAAAGTGACGGAATTCTCAGAATTTCTGCTACTAGTCAGGGACATTTCAAGCTTTCCAAGACATAGTCCGTTCTGTAATAGTGTGGACATTTATCATAATTTTTTGTCATCGCTTCTCAGCAGTATCAAACATGCTATTTCAAAAACAGTTTTCTACTGCTCCTCTAACTTGTCATTTGGAACAGACAGTAGCTGACGGAATAAAAAGACAAAAAGTTAATGCAAAGAAAGTTCTGATATTTCTGAAAGACATTATTGGATATGTACTTTTTATAATAGTTTAGGTCATAATTAAAGGAAAATTGTTATATTTAAATGAACAGAGGAAGGAACGTAGATATTGTAAAATCTTTTTCGATACTCATATATATATTATTTTACTCGAGATTTCTTCATAGTTTGTTATTGAAGTACTTACTACATAGCCTCATTTTATTGTCCTAACAAACCAATGTATGTTGTCAGTAAAATAGTTAAGAATGTTTGAGCCCCTGGTGTCATCACCACGGTATTTCATGTCACGGGTGGCCCCCATTACGAAATCCTGGCTACGTGCCTGCCAGAAGCTCAGGATATTTAGATAAAAAAGAAAAAAAAGAACGTAGCAATTTTGAAAGACAGCATGAATCTCAGAGACCTTGGCTACCAACTTAGTAACATCCGGATTTCCCTAACCAGAAAGTATCAACCAGCGACTAATCACTGGGCTAACAACTGATTGGAAAACACCAACCAATCAGAAAGCCCCAATCATAGCCAGCCTTCAGGCCGACAACTGGTTGGACAATCCATCAGCCAATCAGAGCCCACCTTGTCCATTCCAGATCATATATATATATACAGGGTGGTAGGTAACTCCACCGACAAACTTTGGGAGGTGGTTCCTTATATGAAATGAAGGAAAAAGTTCTAATAAACATGGGAGTTATGAACCGCCGAAAATTCGAAATATCATGTTTCGAAACGCCCTGCCTTAGAAACTATAGGACCTATCCCAAGCGGTTTAAGAAATTACACAGAAACTAGTATGTGATCTATCTAAATACTCATGTTTTACCATCCTCCGTTATCGGGGAAATGAACGCGCCATTAGTACTTAAAGGAATATCTCTATACCTCAACTTCCTTTTTGCAGTTCGTTTCGCCGATAACGGACCACGGTAGAACATAGATATTTAGATAGAGCGCATACTAGTTCCTTTGCTATTCCTTAAACCACTTGAGATCGGTCCTGTAGTTTCTAAGGCAGAGCGTTTCGAAACGTGAATTTTCGGCGGTTCATAACTCTGAAAAGAGACGTTTTTTGTCCCATGTTTATTAGAACTTTTTTCTTTCATTTCATATAAGGAATCACCTCCCAAAGTTTGTCGGTGGTATAACTTACCACCTTGTATATTACAATTTACATTTTGTGTAGCAAATTGCGAAACAAATTTCAATTTGTACCGCAATTTGTAAATTTTGTATCGCATTTTCTAAAATAGGCTATAATTGTTAATTATAGATTCATAAAAGAAGTCCAGTAAATACGAAAGTACTTCACAATTCCATTCATTATGAATGGAATAGTAAATTACTTTCGTATTTATTGGGTTTCTTTTATGTATTTATTATTATTTTTATTATTATTATCTATAGTTACTCAGCAATAAAAATAAATAATTTTGGTAATTCCCAAACAATTAATCGGCTCACTACAAGCTTAAAAAACATGAAAAGTAAAGCATCAAACAATGAATTATAAAAAAAATGAATTTGAAACCTTGACATTTTAAACAGCCCCTGCAACTTACAGCAAAATACAAACATTAATATTTGCATATAACTAACTAACTAACTAACTAACTCTATGGCCTATGGAACCCGGAGGTTTAATGCCGCGTTCACAAAAGCTCTCCACTGACTTCTATCTTAGCTAACTGCATCCAGTTTCTACTTTGTATTCCAATCTCTGCGAGATCCATCTTAATATTGTCCTCCCATCTGCGCCTAGGTCTTCCTAATGGTCGTTTTCCGATTGGTCTTCCGGTCAAGACTTAGAAAGCGTTTCTATTTTCTTCCATTCTAGCTACATGACCTGCCCACCTAAGCCTCCTAGACTTGACGACCCTAACAATGTTGGGTAAACCATATAAATTATGTAGTTCCTCGTTATGAAGTTTCCGCCATTCCCCATTCCCGTTCCTCTTGGGTTCGAATATTCTCTTGTTCTCAAATACTTTCAGTCTATGTTCTTCCCTCAGAGTAAGTGACCATGTTTCGCAGCCATACAAAACAACAGGCATGATTATCGTTTTGTATATTTTAAGCTTCAAATTCCTCGACAGAATTCGCGACGACAAGAGATTTTGAACCGAATAGTAACACGAATTCCCTGCTTTTGGTCGACATTTAATTTCTCCGTGAATATGATTTTCCTCTGTTAATATTGATTCTAGATATTTGAAACTATCCACTTTATCAAAAGTATTATTTAATATTTTAACACATCCATAATTTGCTGTATTACGGTCCCGACGCACTTCCATATATTTAGTTTTCTCTGCATTTACTTCTAAACCCATGTCCCTACAAGCGTTTAATAAGATCTCTGCATTTCTTTCTATTGTTCTCCTATCATCACTACATATAGCAGGAGAAAATTATTAACTACAAAAAATGTACCAATTTCGTCACTTTTTAAATCAGATGCACTAGTACACGGTCTTTAATCATATGGAGCTGTTTCTGACTTACATGGTTTCTTGTTTTAAAAAAATAACAAATAAAAAGCGAAAAGAAAACAGAAAGAAAGACGAATGTATTTTTCTATATTTTCGGCGCTGAAGAATGCCGTTACTGTTTCAGTGAGCTATTGTACTCACTTCTGCGTTTTGCTAACTAGATCCAAGCCCCATTCATGCTACACCATATATCGGCTAAGTCCAGTGTAGTTTGAACTTGTTTTTTTCTGCTGCCAATGCGCCTTTTCTTTAAGGGACAATTTTCTTATTACTCATTCAGAAACAAGGATAGGATGACAGGAAAGTAGAAAAGGTCTGGAGGATAACCCGTTAGCCAACAAACCGACAAAGGAAAGGAAAGAGAGTGGAAAACTGTTTTGTAACCTAAAGTCGAGGCATTGTTTCTTCCAACAATTGACTCGTCAAAGAAAGGTTTATTGAAATAATTTTAATATTTTGTCAGCTTACTCCTTATTTTAGCTTCAGTAGTAATAGTGAAAGATGGAAAGATGCATCGTTATTTGCGTTACATTTTTCAATTTGTATCGCATTTCCATGTTTTTGCATCACAAACTGCGACGCGATACCGTTTTAAAAAAACGCTGATATACAGGGTGTAACAAAAAAAAAGTATGGCAAGATTTCAGGGGTAGATTCCGTATGGGTAGACAAGCAAAAAAGTTAATATGACTATACGCCAGAAAATTCATCGTTACAGAGTTACGGCCATTGAGCTGCCTGATGCTGTGAAATACTCACATTCTGACTGCCCCTTAATGTGACTTAATTTAAACCTCAATACCTCACCCCCTGATTAAGCTAAGAAGATAATTTTGGTAGCAATGTGTTCGTGAAGAATGAAACATTCGGCTGATATGTATTTCATGTATGTAGAGGGTACCACGGCGGAAAGGGGAGGGTAACTACGTGATGCAAAAAAACAGAATAACATGTAGTTTCCCTCCCCCGTTCGCCGTGGTACCCTCTACATACATGAAATACATATCAGTCCTTCATCCTTCAGGGACACATTGACATCAAAATTATCTTTCTAGCTTAATTAGAGGGTGAGCTATTGAGGTTTAAATTGGATCACATTAAGGAACACTAGAATGTGCCTATTTCACAGCGCCAGACGGCTCAATGGCCATAAGTCTGTAACGATGCGTTTCCTGACATAAGGTCATATGAACTTTTTTGCTTGTCTACCCATAAGGAATCTACCCCTGAAATTTTGCCGTACCTTTTTGTTACATCTGTATATTGAAATATCATATATATATATATATATATATATATATATATATATATATATATATATATATATACAATTTCTCTGTCTGGTCTCTTCATACTGACCCTGAAGATAAGAACAATGTATGTTCTCGAAACGTTGTGCAATGAACACTTCACGTGGTTGATATCCCCAGAACATATATTTGTGTTCTCGTTTCTGATTTGAAGATATGATTGGAACCACTCAACCATTCATTAGCACCATACGAGTACAATTTATATGAACAAAAACACCACAGGTGGAAAGAGTGCAGCCAAGTTCGTCAGCCTCAAAAAGTGTTAAGATGAGGACGGATGAGCCAAGTTCCTTGGCCACTGCATCTGAAACGAACACTGGAACTTGGCGCGAGGTGTCTAACATATTCGAATACATTAAGATGTCTGTTCCTAGTTTCACGGCCGGGACATTTCAGCCCTAAGGCTAGTGGTGACCCCCAAATCCACCACGCTCACAAACACCATCCCTAAGGCTCGTTAACATCGTTTACCTTGACACTTCGTGAAGGAATATAAGCTTTCCTTGTCTGGGTTTCAAACCACTAATCTTACTGCAGTATACTGTATTAGGTATATGTGCCTTAGCGCCTTAGCAAAGTTGATATTCCTAAGGTTGGTGTTGGTCTCAAACCCACCACGCCCACCACCACTATCCCTAAGGTTCCTTAATATCATTTTCCTTCACACCTCGCGCCAAGTTCCAGTGTTCGCTTCAGATGCAGTGACCAAGGAACTTGGCTTATCCATCCTCATCTCAACACTTTTTGAGGCTGACGAACTTGGCTGCACTTTTTGCACCTCTGGTGTTTTTGTTCATTTTTCACTTCTTTCTGTAGTTCACCTTGTCAATATCGTATATTGGAATTCTCAATTGTGGCATATTGCTGGATTTAAATTTAAAATTGTACATTTTTAAAGGAGTCATAATGTGTCACATTAGTTCCCAAGGGCCCTCCCATCGGGAATCGAACCCAAGACCCTGTACAAGAAAGGCGCACATGCTAGCCACCAGTACAGCGAGGAGGATTTATTCTATTAAATATCTGTCAGAGAGTTATGTCCAATTTCTGATTGTAAGGACAGTTTTTTGCCAATAAAAAATTTTCTATAGCAAATTCCTCAAATTTCATTCTCAAGCCGTTATGGGGCACCTTCATGGAGACTTTCGCATCTTTATCTCATTAAGAAGTACCTAATGGCTATGGACAGTTTTTCGCCCATAAAAATTCCCATAGTACATTCCTTAAATTTGGAACCTTTTACTTACACAAGTCATTACGTAAGATAGGTAACATTATGCAGAGTTTCAATTCTCTATCTCATTTAGAAGCACCTAATCAGTGATGAGTGAGTAAATGAACCGATTTCTGTTTGAGTAAGGACAGTTTTTCGCCCATAGAAAATTCCATAGCACATTCCTTAAATTTCGGATATTTTTCATATTCAAGCCATTAAAAACTACCTTCGTGTAGACATTCACATCTTCATCTTATTGGGAAGTACCTAATGGCTACGGACAATTTTTCGCTTATAAAAAATGTCCCATAGCACATTCGTCACATTTATGACTTTCTCCATACTCGGGTCATTATAAGATACCTTTATGCAGAGTTTCACGTCTTATCTCATTGGGAAGTACGAAATCAATGTGATGAGTGGGTGAGTGAACCGATTTCTGCTTGACTAAGGACAGTTTTCACCCATAAAATTTTTCCATTGCACTTCCTTAAATTTCGGACACTTTCCATACTCAAATCATTATAAGGTACCTTTATGCAGAGATGCATTCCTCTATCTCATTGGGAAGTTCCTAATCAATGCTATGAGTGAGTCAGTCAATGTATGAACCGATTTCTGCCTGGCTAAGGACAGTTTTCACCCATAAAAAAATTCCTTTAGTACATTACTAAAATTTCAGACCTTTTTCATACTCAAGTCATTATAAGGTACCAATATACACTTTTACGTCATTATTTCATAAACAAGTACTTAATCAATGTGACGAGTGAATGAATGAACCGATTTCTGCTTGGCTGAAAACAGTTTTTCACCCATAAAAAAAATTCCAATTTCACATTCTTCACATTTCGGACTTTATCACACTCAAGTCATTATAAGGTACCTTTATGCACAGCTTCACGTGATTATCTCATTGTGAACTAGCAAATCAAAGTGACGAATGAGTGAATGAACCATTTTCTGCTTTGCTAAGAACAATGTTTCGCCTATGAAAAATTTCCCATAGCATATTCCTCACAGTTCGGAATTTGTTCACACTTAAGCCATTATAAGGTACCTATATGAAGAGTTTCACGTTTCTATCTCATTGGGAAGCACGCAATTAATTTGATGACTGAGAGGACGAACCTATTTATGCTTGGCTAAGGACAGTTTCTCGCCCATAAAAAATTCCAATAGCACATTAATCACATTTCGGACTTTTTCTGTACACGAGTCATTACAGGGTGCTTCTATGCAAAGTTTCACGTCTATATCTCATTGGGAACTACCTAATCAATTTGATGAGTGAGAGAATGATCCGATTTCTGCTTGGCTAAGAACAGTTTTTCGCCCATAAAAAACTCCCATAGCACATTCCTCACATTTCGGACTTTTTCCATATTCAAGTCATTATAATGTACCTTTATGCAGAATTTCACGTCTATATACCATTGGGAAGTACCTAATCAACTTGATCAGTGAGTGAGTGAAACGATTTCTTGCTTAGCTAAGGACAGTTTTTTGCCCATAAAAAATTTCCAATACCACATTCCTCAGATTTCAGACTTTTTCCATACTCAAGTCATTATAGGGTACCTTTATGCAGTTTCACGTTTCTATCTCATTGGGAAGTACCTAATCAATTTGATGAGTGAGTGAGTGAAACGATTTCTTGCTTGGCTAAGGACAGTTTTTTGCCTATAAAAATTCCCATAGCACATTCCTCAGATTTCGGACTTTTTCCATACTCAAGTCATTATAGGATACCTTTATGCAAAGTTTCACGTTTCTATCTCATTTGGAAGTACCTAATCAATTTGATGAGTGAGTGAGTGAAACGATTTCTTGCTTGGCTAAGGACAGTTTTTTTTTTTGTTTTTTTTTTTTCCTATAAAAATTCCCATAGCACATTCCTTAGATTTCGGATTTTTTCCATACTCAAGTCATTATAGGGTACCATTATGGAAAGTTTCAAGTTTCTATCTCACTGAGAAGTACCTAATCAACTTGATGAGTGAGTGAGTGAAACGATTTTTTTTTCCTGGCTAAGGACAGTTTTCTTGCCCATAAAAAAATTTCCCATATCACATTCCTCAGATTTCGGACTTTTTCCATATTCAAGTCATTATAGGGTACCTTTATAGGGCAAAGTTTCACGTTTCTATCTCATTGGGAAGTATCTAATCAATTGGATGAATGAGTGAGTGAATCGATTTCTTGCTTGGCTAAGGACAATTTTTTGCCTATAAAAACTTTCCCATAGGACCTTTCTCAAATTTCGGACTTTTGCCATACTCAAGTCATTATAAGGTACCTTTGTGCAGTCTCACGTCTCTGTCTCATTGGGAAGTACCTAATCAATTTGATGGATGTGAGTGAGTGAAACGATTTTTTTCCTGGCTAAGGACAGTATTTTGCCCATAAAAATTTCTCATAGCACATTCCTCATATTTCGGACTTTTTCCATACTCAAGTCGTTATAGGGTACCTTTATAGGGCAAAGTTTCACGTCTCTATCTCCTTGGGAAGTACCTAATCAATTTGATGAGTGAGTCAGTGAGTCAGTGAGCCTGAAATTTACATATTTTAGGGGTGCAGTACTCGAATATGGTTGAAGTTAGGAATGTGAGATTTGGCATATGAGTACATCTCTCGAATGTCTCCTTAAATTCTAAATTTCATTTTTCTACCTTTAATAGAGTCGTTTTTGTAGAGCCTTGAAATCGGTGATTTTACCCAAAACTCTTGTTCGTGTATAATTTGCTTACGGCAGTGCAGGCCAGTTTTCATTCTTCGCGGAACTTGGCTGCCATGCACTGCCGTGCATGTTGATATAGTAGTATACGGTGGTTAACGCAATCTAAAGCTTTACCTAAATTACACACACACAAAAAAAAGATGAAAATGAGTATTATTCATTCCAATAGATAGTAATATATCTTGTAAAAAAAGTCTAGCATTGCAGATGTATATTTGTTCTTGAGAAATCCATTTTGAAAGGGTAATATTACTTTATTGAATTCTAGATGCGCTAGTAGCCTACTTTTAATCAGTGATTCGATTAGGATGGACATCTTGGAAGATATTGATATAGGCCTATAATTTTCACTTTTTTTTTTTTTTTTTTTGTCAGCTTTTTTGTGGAAAGGCTTCGTTAGTGAGAATTTTAAGCAATCTGGAAATACGCTAGTGTGAAAAGATTAATTAATTATACATGAAAGCGATATAACAATAGCATATGCACCTTTTTATTATATACTCGGAGATTTCACCAGGTCCAGCGGAGAAGTGACTTTCTCAATGTCTTGTAACGGAGTTTATAATATAAGAATTTCATAAGGATTTGTTGACGTTTAAAAAAATAAAAATAAATAAATAAATAAATAAATAATAAAAACATCCCTACGTGAAATAACTGTTTAGGCAACTTCTTGGCATGAAAAGGTTTTAGGACGATGAGTAAGTATTTTGCTGATCATTGTACCATAGAAATAATTAAAAATAATCCGCCACTGTATAATGGTTCCTATAGATATCGTTATCTGAAGTTCTAAATTTTGTGGAAATTTGTATATCATTTGAATTAGTTAATAGTCTGTCATAGCAACATCTTTTCGCTTGCACTAGAACCTTTCTATATATTCTCTTATAATTATTATAGTGAACTGCTATTGGGTTTAGTTTGCTGGGCAAAACTCAAGACTTCCATTCTTTTCGAGGATATTTTTATATCTTTTGTTACTAATTTCTTATTAGCTTGAATTGCGAAAGGAAAGCAATGTTCGAATAATATTAGGATTTTATTTAAAAATGATTCAAAAGAGGAGCTAACAGAAGAGGAAGTAATGAACATTATGGTAGAATCCTCTGACTCTAAGCAGTTATTGAAATCACATATGTTTGCATCATTGAAATTTCTATTTCTTTTCTTAACTATATGAACTCTTGAAACAGATTTATTATTTTATAATAAGAGTTTGTTCTAAATGGTTATTTAGTTCCAGATTTATGTCGCTGATGTGAATTCGCCAGGACTAATATTAGTCACAGTGTTACCAATTGCAGTGCACGACGTTTTTGTACGTATAATGGGTAGGTTCCTTTATTGTGGTTGATAAGTTGAATATTATGTAGAAATATGTAGTAACTTATGTAGAAATATTTTCCCTTTCGTTGAGTGTAAGAGTACATTTGCATCAAAATGGACCAAAAGAGTACTTACTGGTTATTTTAGATACCAATAATTCAAGATTAGAAAAACATAGTATGTCCAAATCAGAATCAGGTATGCGATAAAATTCTACTATAAGAATATTACGTGATTTACTAATTATAATAGCTGTATATTCAATGTGTTTTCCAATATTGGCTACACAGTTTGTAATAGTGCAGTCATAAGTTTCTATATTAAGTCCAGCCAAAACATATATACGACCATTTTTTGTACTTTTTCTAGAATATTTAGATACTACTTTATTGGGCTATAACATATATAGTATTTGGACTATAACATATATCCAAAAATGAAAACTGTTTCATTTTCCAAAACCAGTGTTCTGTTAAACACAGAATGTTTGCACTTGTAGTCTTCAATAGAGCTTCTAGCGATAAGTATTTATTTCTAACCAATTGAATATTTTGTTTTTAATTGTATTCTTTCATTTAAATGCTATTCTTTGCAACTACATCATGCTGGACCATAAAATATCCACAAGTGACTGAGTTTCTTTCTTAATCTAACAAATCTCCAGTGGCGTATGGTGAAATTTTACTTTCAGTAAGCAATCCAGTGACCCTTGTTGCCTACTTTCTGAAAACTCTAATAACATTTAACATTTGAATTAAAGCCACTGCTACAAATAAAAATAAGATAATTACTTCTGCTGTTACCTACTCCTAATATTATTCTACTACTAGTATATTATTATTATTATTATTATTATTATTATTATTATTATTATTATTATTATTATTATTATTATTATTATTATTATTATTATTATTGTTGTTGTTGTTATTGTTATTGTTATTACTGATATTGAAATAATAATAATAATAATAATAATAATACGTTTAAAAAGTTGCCTGAAACTAGAATTATTTGAAGTGAGTCTCAATGCTTAGGGTTTTTTCTTTTTTTTCTTTTTTTTTTTTAATAATAATAATTGATGAAATAATCATAGAAGTTAAAGTCTTTCTGTAGCTCCGAAGGTAGATCATTTTCAATAGAGATTAGTACTGAACTTTTAAGTCTGTCCTGGCCTTGTGAATTGGTGTTTATGAAACATCTTAATATTAGGATCATCATGTAATCTTAACTTTTTTCTCTCTCGCTCACATACGTATTTTGCTTCCTGTTTTGTCTTCTCCCAATACTCTTCAAATTTTTCACGTTTTTATTGAAGTTCACCTTTCAGCTCTTTTATTTTACTAATACAATAATCAATGTCATAGGATTTCTTTTGCAAGATGGAAAACATCACATCAGTTAGAGGGAAAATGCTTGAAAATATCTTCAATATAAAATTGAAATCAAAGTCTTTTTTAATGAAAATAAAATCCCGCAAGCAGCTATTAATGCTTACTAATCTCATTTTTCACTTGGATCTGTCATTTTCAAATAATGAAATAAAATGCTGCTAGTCCAATTAATGTCAGGAAGAACAGAGTGCAATCCTTTGATGTTACAGGTCCCCTGAGGTAACACAAGGTTTAATTTGTGAGTGAAACAATAGATGAAAATGGCAGTAGCTTATGATGTTCTAACTTTTACCTCAAGTCCATTCAAATGACTCGAAAAAAAGGGCCGCACCATCATAAATTTGTGCTACTAATTTTTGAGTACACTTGTATCCATCAATACCCGGCAGGCAATGTTGTAAAGAGCTACAGGTGACGATTTTCAGTAACGCTAACCAATTCCATAGATCTTTCCTTAGCTGTGCCATCGAACCTTGGAATACACAAAAGAGCTTATAAAAATTACTTACATCGGTAGGCTCATCCATGGTTATCGAAACAAAATTAGTTTTAGAAATTTCTTTGATTTATATACGAAACTAATACATTAGAAACATGTTCTAGTATATCATTCTGAATTACATTAGATAATCCACTGAACATATTAGAATTTTCTAATTGGCTCAATAATAATGCATCATATTTATTAATTAGAATTAGAGCAGTTATACATAATCTCCTCTATTTGAAGAATCTGTACTCTTATATTGACCCTTGAAAGTTTGTTTATGTTCGTACAAGAAACAATCATCAATGGAACGTTTCATAATGCCTGTATTTTCATGAACGCGCTCTTTTGTTAGTTCATCAAGCATATGGTCAATCCTGTATTTTCTGAAAGTTTTTTTCATTTTTTTTTTTTTTTTAATAATTACTACTTTCAGATGACATGAGGAAGACAGTGCATTTTTAAAAGCTTTGTGTACATTATTAATGTGGTTATATCCTCCATTGTTTCAAATATTCTTATCATCCTATATATATATATATATATATATATATATATATATATATATATATATATATAGATAGATAGATAGATAGATAGATAGATAGATAGATAGATAGATAGATAGATATAGATATAGATATATAGATATATAGATATATAGATATATAGATATATAGATATAAATTGTTTGTAGAAGAATCACCATGAATAGTTGTGATATTAAAATGTCAAATGCATGTTTCCACTTCAGTGGAAATGTTAAGTTGAGGAGTTGGACTAGCATTCTGCACAATCACTTTTTTTATTTTCATATGCTAGAGAAGCAAAATTAGATCACCGAAGATCGGAAATTATGCAGTCACAATTACGTCTAGCTCACTCTGACTCCATTTCACAGGCTTCTTGATAAATAACAGGAATAAGTTTAGGAAAAGGTAAATCCCATTTCAGAGCTACACATATCTTATCATCATTTCCATCAAATTTACATCTTTTATGGAAATCTGCCACCTGACCAGTTCATCATATTTAATTTCTCCCATGGTGGCTACACCCTCTCCCACTTGTTTGTTAGCATCAGCTCCTAGTCAGTAAGACTTACACAATCTCATTTCAGGGGTATACACTTAATAAGTTGTCATGAAAGTCCGTCAATACAGTTTTGTTAATATAGTCATTTTTAATAGTGGCAAAATTGTAAGACATAAATATTCTGGATTAGGATTTCTAAATGACGACACGTTCATATTAGTCAATACTTGTTTGCTTATTAATAATATGAACTGAAGATACACTGAAAGAAGAAATTAACATTGATGCTTAGAAAATTAAAAACTTTAAGTACAGTGCAATGTGGTATAATTACTCTTAAAAGTATACATACTAAAAATGCATTTCCCACCATGATGTTTATTTTAAAGATGTGACTATAAGAAGTACTGTATTTAGACATTTACCAGTATTTCTTTTTTCTTCTTTTTTTAATGTAATACATTTATTAATATATCTAATTTATGCAGTATTTATTATTTTCATAGAAAACTTAAATTTAGACTTCTAATGCAGTACTTCAGTTCATTTTTTGTTAAATAGGTAAAGAAATCAACTACAGATGTTCAATGAAGCTTAACGGTAAAACGCCCATCTCTGGTGTATTGGGACCCTAGTTCGATCCTGACTTTTATAATAGACAAGTCGTGTCAGTGTTCGTGGTTCTGTTCTCCATTGCCCTAACAGTGAGTATTTTCCGTAGACCTGGACTTACCTGGGTAAGACGTTGAAGAACATCTCCAAAAAGGGATTACAGAATTGTTCCCAAATTGCTCGTCGGTCTCAATGATGAGATGAGCATTAGGCACCGAGAGGTATAAATCGAAATAATAAAGTATAAATCGAAAAAAAATAATTACTGTCTTCACAAAATATACAGAGTGTCCACAAAAATACTTGTATAACCTGGTGACGGTTATACTTTCACTAAATGGTTTCTGTGGTAGCAACCATTGTGAGCGTGGAATTTCTCGGAGTTCTTCCATTTTCACTCAACTTCATTCCACAATTTCGTTCATTATCATCATCATCTCTCTCTTGATCTAGGTGCAGAGACGTTAAACTTAAAAAATCGTGTTCGTGTGTTTTCTCAGGTTCTTTCTCTCTTCCCACATTTTCATTCTGCATCCGTGCAAGTAGGTCTCTAATCTCGAAGAAAACATTCATTATGTTTTACAAAAATAGAAGTTCTTTATGAGATTGCCGTGGAAACATTTTATTTACAATCAGGAGGGATTCACTCCCTCATTATTAACATGTCAAAATAGAACCATTTTGCATGTGAATTCTGGAATACATTTTTTTTTTTTTTTTTTTCAATAGGGGAAGAGGCAGATAATTTCACTCTCTAGTTCCCGCTTGATTTTAAATCCAAGTATTGGGGATGATAGTAAAGTCTCAAAAAATATGCGCCATATTGTATTTTTCTTTTATTTTTTTTTTATTTTTTTAACGTAAGTTTTCAAGTTACCTTGAACCTATGTAGCATATCCTGAAAACTTGTTTTCCATGCTTACAACATGCGGTTGGTTTCAGCCATCTTTCACTCTTTAGGAAGGTATTCACCTTACACTTGGACTAAATTAATCGATTATTTCTGACTGATTTTAATCCGAAACACTGCGCACTGTGAGAAATTCTAAAAGAAAATGTGTACAATACAATCCTATCAAAATCGATTATCACTTACCAAAGACATCATGGATTTTTAAAATATCATTGGAGGGGGTCTAATCAATCTCTTTATTCTTCACTGATTTCATCTCCTCCCAGTGGGACTCAAAGCAATATGCGCAATATTGCATCAAACAGTTTTTGTTAACGAAAATTATAATGGAACACGTTTTTTAAATGAAGTATAAATTCACAATTTTGTTCTTGACAAATTTTGACAGCAACCTGGGTATCATCGGTATCCCCTAAAGAAATTTTACATTACATTTAGTCAAAATCGAATAATTTTTACGTACTTTATCCTGATTTCTTTTGTATGTTTACAACATGGGGTGGCTTTGATCCATCTTTCACCCTTTATCTTTTATAAGTTGCAACCCTAAAAATTAAACTTATTTAGGGAGGTTGGAGGAAAATATTTACTAAATTTCATTTGAATTAGATAAATTTTACGAGAGTTCTCGTGGAACAAACATAATCAGAAATTCCGGTCGAATCAAATGGTAAAAGCTCACTGCACTCGCTTCGATAACTGAGACATATTTATTTTTCGGCAAAAATATAATCTATTAATTCCTACGGGAGAGAACTCTCTTTTACGGACACGTGCAGCTTTTTTTTTTTTTTTTTTTTTTCATAGTTTCATTAACCTCTTCATAACGAAGAGGAATTTTTCTCTTTTCATTCGTACTTAGCACAGAAAGACTTAATATAATTTGAAAGTAGTAAATTTGTGATGCAATACAGCAGACATAATATTCCTTCCCCGTAAAAAGTGTTATAAGTCGACTTGTTAAACCAGCATCCAGAACAGTTGCATACTAAAATTGATTTATATTCCTTGTCCACAGTAGATTTTCAGTATTAAATAATAATACTCGATATGTTTATTACATTATTCTTACTTGTATTACAGTCATTATGCGAAGTACAGGAGCTCTACATAAGAATGACATGTATTGAAGAAAAAAATTACCACAGTTGCAGTATAGGTATTTTGCAGCTCACATAAAACCCTCTTCCCTGCCATAACTTTGTTACTTTACAGAGGAAGGTATTCCCCTCACCTCCTAACTAATTTGAACACCGAGTACAGTGTTTCGACAGTAGCCTATATTTATATTTACAACTAATTTAATGTGCTGAAAAAATAAAATATCGTGAAAATTTTCAGTGTTTTACAAAATGAAATAAGTTGTAATGCGTTTTCGCATTGAATAATTTACTATTAACATCTCCCAATAAGAATAGTTTGTTCTGTGAGGTGGCTCTCGTTTCTGTATACACTGAAACTGATGGAAGGATGTAACTACAGGAAATTTTACGGTATTTTTTTTCGTGTAATTATCTAGTTCTATACTTAATATTTATAAAATATTCGCATATATATATACTACATATCAACCAATAAATCTCATTGAAGTGAAGGAAATGGCATCCTTGTGAATAATACTTTACGTGTAGTTTTCGAAAAAATCTACGTAAACGAATATTTATAGCACTAAAAAATATTATTACTGGCCAACAATAACAGACTCAATAACATTACACCCATTAAAGCAAAACAACTAATATTTAAAAAAAAAGAAACACCATAAAACCTTTCATTATGACACTAGCAAGAGGTCAGTACACGCTGTGGTTAAAGATACAATAACCTAAAGTTATTATTAACTCTTATACTTTAATTTTGATAGAATATAGCAAAAATTCGGGATTGTAATTGTAATAATGTGTCCCCTTGAATTGAGATCGTATGAGTCTTACCACCTCGGGCAAGGTGCTGATAACAACTACAGCAAGTATGTAAAAGTGGTCTTTTCTGACAAAAATCAAGTATAACTAGCTGACCATAGAATGATATAGCCATTGGCGTGGAACGATCTCCAGTGAAGATATGATGGAAATAACGATACGAGATGTGTACCCCTGAAATGGGATTTACCCTTAGGAAATATTACAGCAAACAGTAGATGAAAGCAACAAACCAAGACTAGTAATAGTGGACTAAGCTGCAAAAGTCGAGTTAAGGTATGTGAACTTTAATGGATTATAGGATAATATGATGCAACTATATCAAATGATGATGAAGTAATAATTATCTAGTTTTGTGTAAAAATTTAAGTAATATCACAAAACATATTAAATTTGGTCATGAGAGTGTCTACCTACACACAAGAGAAGTACCTCAAAGAAAACGAAGTTCATAGTTGATCATATACTTAGAGAAACATGGAAAGAAATTACACATACAAATAGGGAAAAGTTATGAGAGGACCAGAAATAAGAAGTGACCATCATCTATAATTGACGAAATTAATAGTAACCAGACAATATACAACAAAAAATCTTATTTAAAAAAAATAAAATAAAATAAAATAAAATAAAATAAAATAAAATAAAAATAAAATAAAATAAATAAATAAATAAAACAAAGTTTAAAGAACTACAAAAAGATGTAAAAATTGTAAGAAGTCTCTAGAAATAATTATAGACAAAAATGTATCTGAAATATTACCCCAGAAATAAGAAATACAAGATGTAAAACAGCTGTGAAAGCAGTTTAAAATAATCATAATATAATGTGCATAGTATATCGAGCATATACAGGGTGTTTATGGGGGGGAGGGTAAGGACAATAATTTGGGAGGTGGTCATGCGTATCGAATACAACAAGAAAAGTTAATGTAAATATATATGTTGCAAACCTTTGTTTTAGATATAAAAGTCATATCTAGAACCTACTCGTCTAGGATGACTGCCTTCTGAAGACGTTAGTTGGCAAGACCGGAGAGAGGGGGCGAAGTGATAGAACCATTGCGGTGACGTACTATGAGTAGTGAGTCCCATAGTTCGTACAGTGGTGGTTAGTGTTGCTGTAAGTAGAGAAAAATACCGCACGTGTTCATCCATGAAAAATAAACGAACAAGATCTTTGTGTATGGTGCATGTAATGGAAGCAACATCGCAGTTGTGCAAGAATACCGAAGACGCTTTCCACATCACCGAATACTCAATAGGCGTATGTTCGGCAGGGTGTTTCATTTACTGTTAACAACAGGTATTCTCTCCAGTGCTACAATCTCAAATGAACGAAACAGAAACATATTGGCTGTGAAGACAGCCCATATTGGCTGCTTTAACAAGCACAGGTTGTCACAACGTCTGAATGTGGATTTACATCAGTTACTGTGTCTCACAATAAATGAAGAAGGTTTTCATCCATATCATGTTCAATCAGTACATGACTCCATGCTCATGACGATTTCCTATGACGCATATTTCGTGAATGCATAACCAAACATCCAGACCTCCTGCCTGCTCTACTGTTCAGTGACGGGGCAACGTTTAGAAGAGATGGAATTAACAATACATATAATTGTCACCATTGGTCCGTGGAAAACCCACATGCTTCACGTGAACACAGTTACTAAATGCGATTTTCCCTTAATATGTGATGTGATATTGTGAATGATCAATTAATTTGACTAGTTTTTTTTTATTTTATTTTATTTTCTTTTATCGAGTAAACGGTACATCATGCCTTGAATTTTTGCAAAATATTTTACCTCTGTGTTTAGAGGATAGCTCCCTTGCTACACGCCACGTGATATGGTACGAAATGGTTAGTGCACCGTGCCACTCAACTCGAAATGTCACCCAGTACTTTCATGCATAGTGCCATGGCCCTTGGATTAGACGGGGGGCCAGTCCAATGGACACCTAGGTCACCTGACCTAACGCCCTGGGAGTACTGTATATTGGGTTGGTTGTAAGAAAAGGTGTACGCAGATGAAGCCAGTAGATAAAAATATCATCAGTGCTCCAGATCACATATGCGGCAATATAGGAGCACTGTATCAGTGTACCCAAGCGTTGCTAATGTGGGGAGGTGTCTGCATGTTAATGGAAGTATTTTCAAACATTTGCTGTAAAAATCTCACAGTGTTTTACTCAGTCCTCTTAACATTTGTCACCATTTTTGTGTCATGTAGTGTCATGGTACGCACTTCAGCATTACAATATATACATTTTCTTATTCACATGCACGAATTTCATGTAGTGATATCTCTAAAATTAAATTTTGAAAATATATTATCATATTAACTTCTTTCTTGTATTCGATATGTATGATCAGCTCCCAAATTATTGCTCTTTTCCCATGAAACATCCTATATGTAGGAAGTAATTAGTGGATCACAAATTAAGAGAAAAAACATTGTAAAATTCGAAAATCCAGAAAATTAAAGAAAAGAAAATAAATAGGGTAGAAGGGGGGGAATTGGTTGGAGGATGTAATTGGGCGGAAAACTTTTTTAAAAATTTATATTTTGCATTTCAGTATATTTTTAGGGAATTTAATTACACCCAAATTTTGGGTGGGTAGATGTTTATAAGAAAAAAAAAAAACAGATGAATTTTGAGAGAGTGTAATAATGACAAAAGAAATAAAACACTGATTTGATTGAATAATGACATATTTGAAACCGAATTTCAGGTTTGTGTGTGTTTTGGTTTGTCACAAGAAATCGTATGTGTTAATGTTTTGATCTTGATTTTTTCCTGCTGCTTAGAAACATCATAAGGATGGTGCCGTGATGAGCAGCGATCTGTGATCCTCATAGTGAGGCAGTTAAAATTTTGATAAAATTTGTACCCTTAAATACCCCCAGGGGGTAATTGGGCGCAAGATGTGGGGGTAAATGGCTGGAATGCCTTAAGTGAACATTTTTTGCTTAGAATTCATTTAAATGCGGTGCTATCTTTGTCTTTTGTGGCGTACATTTTTGTGTTAGTGCATTGTGCTTATTAAGCTATTTTATTCAACTTAGGCCTCCAGTGGCCGTTTCGTATGCCAATAGTGCTGATGCTGTAAATAGGACCTGTTTATCAACCCAGAGTTCCAACACATGTTCTATTGCAATAGTTTATAGTTATTTAGCGTTAGTCTTCTTACCTTCTCCTATGATTGTGTGAACAACAGGGCTTGTTCTGTTTTTCTATTATTTTTTCTTTTATTTTATTTTATTTTATTTTTATTAATTAATTAATTAATTTATTTATTTATTTATTTATTTATTTATATTTATTTTTTGGGTTTTCGGCCAAAATTTTGACCGCGTATAGCTTTCTTCGAACGTGATACATTTTGTATTAAGTTCATAGGAAAATATGCTATGCTATAAACAATAAATAGAAGGCTTGAAAAGGCATTCAAATATCTTTGAGATTTAGAAATAAGTTACTTCAAACTTAGGTCTCCAGTGGCCGTTGCGTATGCCAATAGTGCTGATGCTGTAAGTAGGACCTGTTTATCAATCCAGAATTTCAACACATGTCCTATTGTAATAGTTTATAGTTATTTAGCGTTAGTCTTATTACCTTCTCGTATGTCTGTTTGAATATCAGAGCCTGTTCTCTCTCTCTTTTTTTTTTCCTAATGTTTTAAAGTTTTCGGCCAAGGTTTTAGGCGTTTTTTTTTTTTTTTTTTTTTTTTTTTTTTTTTTTGTATGTGATACATTTTGTATTAAGTTCACAGGACGATATACTATGCTATAAACAATAATTGGAGGGCCTGAAAAGGCATTCAAATATCTTTGAGATTTAGAAATAAGTTACTCCTTATTTTGCTTAAACAAAGGTGTAAGTTTTTTCTAGGCCACATAAAACTATTAGTTTTTAAGTGAAATAAAGTTACATACACCAAATAACATCTTGAGTTTTCTTCATTTACACCCAATTACCCCCACAGGTTTACACCCAATCACTCCACAGGTTTATGTGCACTGGCAATGGTTTTAATCATTTTGCACCCATTGGGTGGAAATCAGACCAACAACAATAAAAAGGTTGCAGCATCAAAAGTAAAGATGTCGAAAGCTTACCACTATTACAGTATGTGCAGAAGATCCTGCAACGTATAATCAGTTCTTAAAAACTAAAAAATACACCTATAACCTGTGAGGAAAAAATGTTTGAAAAAAGTACATACCTCCCAACAGGGACGTAGCTAAGGGGGGGGGCATGGGGGGCACCGGCCTCCCCAAATCTTGGCTTGGCCCCCCCAAATATTTATTTAAAATTATATGTTACAAATTGTTTTTATCCGACAATAAATGAAAAAATTATCCACAGTAAACTGAAATTATTCATTCTTCTAAGAAAAGATTATTTTTTTAAATCCATTTATAGGCTATTTCTTAAATATTAAGTGAACGGTGATAATAGTATAAGATCAGTAACTTTGGGGCCCGAACGTCATCTTCGTTAACACTCCGAAGTTCTTCCAGCCCTTACAGTGATTCCAGCCTTATAGTCGCCTTGAGGTACTAAGGGCTAATAATCTATGCGAATGCACTTTTTATAACCGACTAAGACAAAACTGAAAGAACGATTCGACTTAAAGACTAGGAGGATTTCTCTCCCCCATTGCTGAGTTTTGCAACATAGTATCTTATATTTTAATTGTTTTACGGGAAGGTATTGATTGTAGATTTACTTTCTTATTTTTATTATATTTAACAGCAATTCTGGCAAAACAGAGGAAGATGTAAACTATTTAGACCCTTATATGTGCTGGCGCTGGCAACAGGCTGAGCGGGAAAGAGTCTATTTTCTTATTGAACGTGGAGTGTGCAGTGTTAAGTTTGCTATGTGTGTCTTCATGAAATTAAGTTAAATATAGATAGATTTATAAAATCTGGATATTTTAATTCACATGGAAAAAGTGATAAGCAATTGGTGAGTACCTGCAGCGAAACTGATAAGTGCATGTTGTAGAGACCTGCCCGAGGGCCGACTCTTATTTCTTTGGGCTGGCCGGGCTTGGGCGGACCGACACTGATTTCTCTTCAGATTGGGCCGGGCTAGGGCCGATTAATTGTAATTCTTTATTAATTATTGACTTTCGTTAAACGATAATTGGAATAAAGCCAAACATCGAAGAAGTGTGCCCTTGAAAAATGTTACAAAGAATGCGATAGCTATTTACAGTTTGTGTGGCTTAGCGACTCCACTTTCACTGTAGAGGATTGCAGGCATTGCGCGGTAAATTGAGCTCCGACCTCGACCGTCACTGAACCCAAAAGATGAAGATGACAGCAGTTTAAACGAAGGGAATTTTTTGCAAACGTTCGAGTCGTTACGAAGTTTTGACTCTTTTTTTAAAGAATATACAGCGCCAGGGAATTCCACTTATTTATCCTTAGAAATTCAAAATGAAGTTACCTTGTGTTGCGGTGAGAAAATCATCAATGTCATTGTAAGTGAACTGAATGCCACTTGGAAAGTTCAGCGTTATGGCTGATGAAACGCGAGATATTAGTGTTTCTGAACAACTTCAATGCTTGCGTGAGATATGTGAAAAATTCTAAAACGGTAGAGCACTTTTTGAAATTTGTTAAACTTCTTGAGGTAAATGCTGAATACATATCGAAAACAATTATATCGAAACTTTGGCTTCTGTAGGTGTTAATAAGGACTAAAAATGCATTGGGCAAGCTTACGATGGGGCGAGCGTTATGAGAGGCCACATAGGTGGTGTGCAAAGGTTATTTCGGAACTCTCATCTCCTCGCACTGTATATCTATAACTAGACGCACCAGTTAAACTTAGTAATTGTAAAAGCGAGTGAGCTCGAACAAGCAAATTCTTTTTTTTTTTTTTATTTATTTATTTATTGCAGCTCCGTCGTAAGAGCTCATAGACGATTACAGCAAGCTCAGACAGTGTTAGGTTTGGAGCAGTCCATTATACCTGGCTTTTCAGACATTCGTTAGGCTTCACATACCGGTATTCGTTCACTGAAAGATTAGAGAGTAAGGATGCTAAGAAGATTACTGAAGCTGACGGTATTGCAAACAAACTGATATCATTCGCAACTGTTTCATGCTTAATTGCTTTTAGCAAGATTTTGTGAATTAGTACTGGCCTAAATAATTTTCTACAAGGAGAAGATATTACCCTAGCAGACGCCCAGTTACCTATTTGTTCGGTTATTGAAGCCATAAAGAACTTAGAACAGAAGAAAATTCATTACGCCTCTACAATGAAGCATTGGAGTCTGCCAAACAAAATGGTGTAAAATGTTTTAATCGACCAAAGAGCATATAAAAACCGAAATAATGGTATGAAAAATTTTCTGGTTTGGTGTAGTATTCCTAAGAAATACACCATCGAGTAGTATTCCGCTATCCAAAAATGCATGGTTCAGAATACTAGCGTATTCATGAGACAATTTTCATAGAGGGAGTTTGCCTATGGGCATATAATTTGAAGTGCTCACCAACTAACTCTGTAAAAATTGTTACGGAAGTACCGAAGGATTTTGAAACTTGGATATTTGGATAGGACATATACTAGTTTTTAAGTGAAGCCTTAACCCGACTACGTAGGTCTCATAGTTTTGGAGCTATGGGCCTTTAAATTTCATTTTTTCATGTTTTCGGCAGCCTATGGAAGCACCTCCCAAACGTTGTCGGTGTAGTTTTGAAATATATATATATATATATATATATATATATGGGTTATTCCATTTATATGACCCCCCCAAACTTAGAACTCTGGCTACGTCCCTGCCTCCCAATTAACCCTTCTATCCTACCTATTAACTACTAAGATAGACAATAATTAGAGACTAATATAGCCTCGCTGCTGAACGGGACGTTAAACTCAACATCAAAATCAATAATTAGAGATATAAGGAACAGAGAAAGAAGTTAAGGAATTAATGATAGAAAGTAAATAAAAGATGCGAGCCACTGGACATTATCTTTCTTGCTCCAATTTCTTAAATCATGTTATTCTACAGTTACTACTGTAATATTTATTTGTTAATACGAAGAAAATTATAAGACGCTTTCGGAAAATTTAGTCCAAAGAAAACTCATTCCCTTAAGTAAGTTACCAATTGTGTACTTTTATTTTTTCGTGAGAAATACCAATACATTCGGCTTATTATTAAAATATTTGCTTTTTAGCAGCAATAATCAAATATCAACAAAATCGCTTCAGTCGTATTTGAGGAAATTGTTGTAGAAAGAAAAATAGTTAATCCTTTTTTGGACTTTTTCATTATAAATGATTTCCCCTGTAATGCAACATTTATTTATGAAATATGAGCACAATCGCCTTAGTCGTTTTTGAGAAAATGATGTAAAAAAAAAAAACTCATCTCCAAGAATAAACTACCACTTCTGAAGTTTCCCAGAAAAATTACTTACACCACAGTATAGGATTGTTAATAAAATATTGATGTGTGAAATATGAACTAAATCGTTAGAGTCGTTTCCGAAGAAAAAAAAACAAAAAAAAAACGCTTGTTTATTTTCGCTTTTGAATGAACTACTCTTCTCTTTGAGAGTAGGAAGAAATTAAAAAAAAAAAAAAAAAAAAAAAAAAAAAAACTGGGGAATCTTATTTAAAAACTTAAAGTTTGGTGCACTTACGTTGGACGATATAGTTCTTAGGCGAGTGTAGTGTAACGATACTCTACGTCTGAGGCTCCTGAGGCTTGTATGGACGGACTTTTGGATTTACTTGATCTACTACTTCTAATTATTTTACTTATTTATTTATTTATTTATTTTTAATTTATTTATTTTTAATTACAAAAGACTGTTTTTGTAGCATCAAATTTCCTGGAAACATTTCTGTAATCCTTTCTGTTTATTAAGGTGTTAACAGATAGCTTTCATCCATAATAATGTTTCAACGACCTTGCTCATTACTTGTACCTTTTGGCAATCTGTTATTTTCTACTTGTGTTTGGCTACGTTTCGTGACTTCACCGAGTCACAAAACTGTGCTTGAGGACAATGCTCATATATTTAGCTTATTTATGTACACTTGGAGCGTCCAGTTGGCACTCTTCTAGCTTCCTTCACTGATTTCTTCAGTTTAAGAGATTGTAACGTTACTATGTTTGCGTTTATTTTAAAGCTGGGATTTTTTCGCCCTATTTGATGATGTTAAGCTTCCGTTTCCTCACAAAGAAAGACACCACGCAGGAACATTAGGTGATTTTCCCAGCTTTTTATATCTACGACTCATGAAACGCCTGTCATTCCCTGACATCACGAACACGTTGTTAAGAGGAGGCAAGAATGTGAAGGGTTGATTATATATGGAAATGTGGAAGCACATGAGGTGGTTTGTGTTTCTGTCCGAGGGACAAAACTGAATGCTTGGAGAATTTCGAGAGACTACGATTAGAATTCTTGGACAAGTAACAAGGCCGAGCGAGAGGAGAAAATGGAGTTACAACTGTTGAAGAAGGTAAAATGAGAAGTTCGAAAATTTTACTTTCACCTATACACCTATCCTCATATATATATATATATATATATATATATATATATATATATATATATATATATATATATATACTGCATATAGATAGATAGATAGATAGATACGTAGATATAAAATGATATTTGCTTTCTTGCATTATTTAACAAGTACCTTTGAGTTATATTTCCAACTTAACTTTGTGTTGAATTAGTTATAGTCTCATAGATGATATTTTCAGTCATTCTCCAGCTCCTAATGCTGGTGGTGGAGTTCCATCCCCATAGATGGAATTCTCAATGGTTAAGTAATTATTAAAGGTTGAGATCTTTACGGCTTTTTACATAATGGAAACCCGTCATGTTACAGTAGATACATGAGGAAGAACGAACGGACGGACTGACATTCAAAAATTACTTTCTCTGCATGCAAGAACCAAGGAACGTGTAAATCTGCTTATTTATTTATTTATTTATTTATTTTTATTTATTTATTTTTTTATTTATTTTCTATTATGATCACCATACTTTCTTCTCTCCTATGGTCGCTCAAATATAAAACAGGAAACTTGAAAATTACAGGAGAGTTATCGAGGAAATGTAAAATTATTCTGTAATGTATTTAAAAGATGAGAAAAGAGCATAAAGAATCTTCAATTGAAATAATAGATTGGTAATAGATTAAAGAATAAAAGAGAACCATAGTAATTAGAAGATTCTTATAGTGAATTCGGATATAAGTACCAAGTCTAAATATTTGCCTCACGAGAAACTATAGAAAAAAACAATAAATAAATATAAAGAAATCAATTTATGTTTCATAGACGTAAAAAGAGCATTGAATATAGGTAAAAGAGATGAAATATGGCAAAATATTAACAATGGGAGAACGTATTGCAAGTTAACAAATGTAATTCAAAGCTACTATAAAGCAAAAAATTGTGAACATAAATAGTAAACCTTCCAAAAAGTATTCTATTAGAGGGGATTAAGACAGAGGCATGTGCTTAGCCTTTTATTATTATTATTATTATTATTATTATTATTATTATTATTATTATTATTATTATTATTATTATTATTATTATTATTATTATTATTATTATTATTATTATTATTATTTCGTACTAAATGATATGAAGGAATACCATAGAATAATAAGTGGTATGAAATAGGATAGTGGAAAATGAAGCAAGAAAATATTTCAGAGTTAGCATGAACAAACGATATAGTGTCAATAGCCAAGTCAGAAGAAAACTTAATATGCAACTTGAAGTGTTGTGAAAGTCAGTTATAAAATAGAAACCCAAAATGAACGTAGATTATTTCTAAAGAAGATAAAAAGCATCAAGTCAAAATGGACTATGAAACGATAAAGTGAGAAACTTCAAATATTTTGGAGCTTGGATAAATTAAGATTAGGATAGACAAAGGCGTTACTAATAAAGTGACAGTAGCACGAAAGTGTGCTAATGGATTAATGTTACAATGTCTAAACAAAAAGGAAGTAACAAAAACAAATACAGTTGTATACAAAATTGTATATAAAGTAATATTAAAATATTCTTATAAATCCTGGACTTTAAATACAAACCAATAGAAGAAAGTATAGGCATCAGAGATGAAATATTTGAGAAAAACAGAATGCAAAACAAAAATAAATAAGATAAGGAGTGTCAAAATAAATGTTAGAAGTCACTTCATTAGGAAACGAAATATAGAAAATATTAACGCAGTTTGGTCACTTTGTAAGAATGAAATATAATTGAATAATGAAACAGGGATGTGAAACAAAAGTTACAGAAAGAAATCACAAAGAAACAGGGTTGGAAGTAATACAAGGCATAGAAAAGAAAGAAATTTTCATGGAAGACGGTGAAGACAGTTCTATGAAATAAGGATGAATAGAAAATCTTTCTGGAAGCTCCTGTACAACGAATGGTAGAAGACCGCGAATTAAGTAAAGCGTCGGTAAGTAAAAAGTAAGCATCCCCGTCAGGAATCGAATTCGGTACCGTGTGCACTGGAAACACTTGCGTCAGTTTCTCGACTGTGAGGGGCACATGAAAAAAGTGAAGCTACAATTTTCAATCTTAAGGATTTTTATAAAATACAGTAAATCAATCTTCAGATGGAAGAAGATGATTTAATGACTCGGGAAAACTCAGTAAGAGCAATTTGGGAAATACATTTTTGAAGTGCCTATTGATTTTGGTGAATGACAGCAAATTATATAGCCCCATAGACAGTGGCATGCTGTGACTTTTCTCACAGGAGACTAGGTTTGAAAAGAATGTGCGCTGTACAATGGAGGTCCTGACTGATATTGTTGACACTAAATAACACAACTTATATGTTTCTGTAAACGCTTCTTCTACCAAGCCTCTTTCTTTCAAGAAATGGATAATTTCAGTCGCAGTTTTGTTTGAAAAATCTGAGAGTCTGTAAAAAAAAAAAAAATAAATAAAATAAAATAAAAAAAAATTAAAAAAATAAAAAATAAAAAAAAACGAAGAAATTCTTCCGGAACTTGATTTAAGGGTCTAAAACAAGCAATCAAGAAATCGAGATTTGAAACACTGAAATTTCTTTGAATATAACAGCTCAAGAAATTGCAACTCATTGAGAACTTGAAATCTCACCTCCATTTGTCCAATCACATTGTCAATAATGTCATTGTAGAGACGCATATATTTAATTTTTGGATCTGTTGAGTCATCTACTTTACGTCTTTTATTAGAAGGTTCCCGTTGTCATCTGATTCTACTTTTCTATAAGTCTCTTCAAAATCGTTTCTTGCATTCCTAAGGTGAGATACCGTCTCTTGTACTTTTTCGATGCAATATTTCACATCCAAGGTTTTACTTTGAAGAATGTTGAATAGTATGTCCGTGCGCATAAAAATATGACTGAAAACTTTTAGTAGATATGCAAAATCGAAATCCTTCAATGATAACACACAGACTTTTGCAGTCATGAAAGCTTCATTGTCCTAATTATTTGGATCTTCTACAATGTCCTCAAAACACCGCAAGAGCTATATTTGACTTTCAGTCACTGCATTCACAATTCTGGAATTGTAATTCCATTTTATATTGGCAACTGTTGGAAATCGCTTAGTTACTTCTGACTCAGCAAGCGCATTACAGCGTTTCGATGAATGCGAAAAGAAATTTGGAATGCCACTCAATATTAAATATTTTACATTCCTTGATGTGATTGACAGACTGTGGAACAACTAGATTGAGTCTGTGAGCACAGCAGTGTATGAAGAGTGCACTGGGACACCTCCTTTTCACAAGAGATTGTAAACCGTTCAAATGTCCAAAAAACGTGGCAGCTCCGTCATAACCTTGTGCTACAAGCTTTTGTTCACAGTTAAAGTGAGAGAGAACTTGGAAAGCATGCTCACTTAGAGCAGTCGCAGTGCGATCACTAGAAACATCTGCAAAACAAATAAATCTTTCATGAATATTACCGTCTTTCACGTACCGAAGACGATTCAATGCAGTGTTCGTAGGTTTCCTTAAGAAAATTTCCCTTGACTGACACAAACTTTCCCTTTTCTTCTCAAATTTTCCCTAGTTTGTTGAGTATTCAATTCCTATGACAGAAGCTATGTAATAAAGGAAGTGTCAACCACCTATGATACATTTATTTGCTTTTTGCCACACACACAGACACAAACTATTACTATAGAATTGGTTTATTCCTGAAGAACAAAGAAAAATTTAAGCATTATATGGTCAATCAATCAGCACGAGAATTTCCCAGAATTTTCACGTTTTATCGAAAAATTCCCTTTTGTTAAATTTACCTAAGAAATTTCTCCAGATTAGGAAAATTTCCCTCAAACTACTAGCACTGATTGAAAGTTGAGAGAGCTTTGCATAGTTTTGTCCAACATTATTGCTGTAAAATGTGTATTGTTTATTTCTGACTTAATTTTGTCCAGAATTACGTCACCAACACATTTAATAATATAATTCTTAATCCCGTTTGGTGTTCCTTTAAACACTACCGTGCTGTGAAAATGACAAGTCAATTTAGTGTCGTACTTAGAAAGTAACTGAATGACTTCAATATAGATTCCCTAGTTGACCGACTCTTCCTGTTCGTGCCCGAAAGTTTCCAATTTAGTTATTGTAGACACGTGTGAATAACACTTTTTTGTGGCGCAACTTGGCTTTGTAAAAATTGTTCATGCAAAAAAAAAAAAAAAAAAAAAAAAAATCCACACGTCCTTTTCTCTGTGGAACAGAATATAAGGCCATCAATACTGTTTGCTTCTTGACTCATATTCTATTAACTATTTTGAAGAAGCAAAATAATCCGTTTTGATATTATGTATATAATTTTACACCATTTTGGGTAGCAGAGTGTGATTAATGCAGTGAAAGATAGCAGTGGATGAAGTTTAATATATTTAACATAATATATGATATAAAGAAAACTACTACAAAATCCTATATGGAACACAAGAAGCATCAACATTAACACAAACTTGGCTCTCTCGTAACTCCACCATTTGTCCTCTCTGAACTACTCTCGAACATATGAAGATCGCACGCGGACCATCAGTTTATTCTTTTCACTTCAACATATAATCTTTCATTTTTGTCTGAATGGAAATGCATGGAGTTGATTTACCATTGGTTATTATTTGGTGCTTTTCTTGTAAACTAAGGAATCCGAATGATATCATGACTAATTGGTCCAGAATATAACACTGAAACGGACAATCCCCATCCCTACTGTCCCCTGTACCAATTGAAGTAATACCACTGCTTGCGCCATCGCTTTGCTGCAAGAGACTCGATTTCTTAGACGAGTCCCCTTCCATACTTTACTCGTCGAGCCACTTTCAAAATATAATGATAATCTAAAAAGTTAACACTTCACTAGATCTCTTATGGTGTCAAGATTAATACTGTAACTTTAATTTCGTTAAAACTATTAACTGTAAAAAGCAAACGAGCATTAAATTCGCTTACGACAGATCGCCCGAGCTTAGAGCCTAGACAACATGATATGCGGACTAGCTGCCTGGACCCTGTTCCTTACCCCGAAAAAAGCCGATTAAAACCAGAGCGCTTTCGATCTGTACTTAGCTATCGCACCCAGCACACGGGCGTGGACTAAACTTGTATAAGAACAATTGAAACAGTGTTATTTTACGAAACTAGAGAAACATAAACAATGTTTTCATTTTCTTTGGTATATATCACAAAATACTTTAATTAAAATGCCAGGGGATTAGTCTAGTCCCCTAGTCCCCTTGACGGCACGCCGCTGCCCATAGATATTTTCACCCTCACTTAAGGCTTATTAAAAACTAGCATATATTACCCGCTTCGCTGGGTTGAAATGAAAATTTAAAAGCACAACTCCGTATCTCTTGTGTTTAGTACCCGTGAAATATGCCGTTTTCGTTTTTAATGACATCGATTTAAACGGCATCGGAAAGATCATTGATAATCTCGGCGACCCCGAAAACCATGGATTCGACACTAATATTGGTCATTTTCGATCATTTTATTATCTCCCCCTTTCCCAAGTTGCGGGGCTGAATTTGGTTTTAAACGGGATCGGAATGTCACTGGTCATCTCAGCGATCCCGGAAACTGTGGATTCGACACTAATATGGGTTATTTTTGATCAATTTTATGTATTTTCTTTCCCCCTTCTACAAGATGCGGGGCTGAATTTGGATTTAAACAGCATCAGTAGTGTCACTGTTCATCTCAGCGACCCAAAGAACTATAGAATATATATATATATATATATATATATATATATATATATTCCTCCCTCCCCCATGTTGCGGGCCATCTGAATGACCCCGAAAGCTATCGATTAGACACTAATATTGGTCATTTTCGATCATTATTATATATAGCGCCCCCTCCTCCGTGCTGCGGCACGGCATCAGAATTGTCACTGTTAATCTTAGCTACTTCTAAAACTATGGATTCGACACTAATATTAGTCATTTTCGATCATTTTTAAATGTTTATCCCCCTCCCCTACGTTGTACTCTCCCCCTCCCCAACTATCAGGGCTGAACTTGGATTGAAACAGCATCAGAAGTGTAACTGTTTCTCTCATCGACCCTGTGAAAACTATGGATTCAACACTAATATCGGTCATTTTTGATCATTTTTAAATTTCTCTCCCCCTCTCCTTCCCCTACGTTGCATCGTCAAAGTAAGTAGCCTAAAGTAATCCCTGCCCCTAAACTCATGCATGTTAAAAATTTGATTGAGATCGGTCGGGTGGTTCAAGAGTGATCCTCCCCCTCCTCCTCCCCTAGGTTGGCTCGTCAAAGTGAAACGATAAAAAACACCCAACGCCTGACCCTCATATATGTTGAAAATTTGATCGAGATTGGTTGGGTGGTTTAAAAGTTATTAGGTTTTATTAGTTTTTATTTATACGTCCCCTCCCCTAGGATCTACCGTTAAAGTGAAATTACAAGAATGTTTCCAGATCCGAGCCTCATGTATCTTGAAAATTTGGTTGAGATCGGTTGGATAGATCAAGAGTTATTAAGTTACAAAAATAGTCACTTTCACCCCTACGTTGCTCCGTCAAATTTAAATCATAAAAACAATCCCAGGCCTGAACCTCATCTATGTTGAAAATTTGATCAAGATGGGTCGAGTGGTTCAGGAGTTTTATTTATTTTTATACCCCCTCCCCAACCCTCTGTTCTACCATCAAAGTGAATAGCCTAAAACCAGCCCAGCCTGAACCTCATCCATGTTACAAATTTGATCGAGATCGGTCGGGCGGTTTAGGAGATTTAAAGTCACAAACATAGTGATTTTCAATTTTATACATATAGATTTTCAAACAACTTGCAATAAATATATGACTTCTTTAATTATGATAGACTTAAAATCAGTTATTGAGGAGTAGAAATCTCAATACTATCAATATTTCTCTACAATTTCCTGATTGTCAAAGCTAAATTTTGTAAGCCTTCTAAAGAAACAAATACTTCCCACGATATCAAAAAACAATATTGAATCATAATGTTGCCGTTTGCAAGAGAAGTATGATATGATATTTCGTTTCATGTCTTTGAAAAGTAATTTGGCTATTATTGATACCGATACAGACACATGAAAGGTATCTGTACATAACAAAATTAGATTTAGCAAGTGTTTTTCCAGAAACTTACAAATTGCTTGTTAATATTTGACTATGGCAATAACTAACACAGCAGATGAATGCTTTTTCTGAAAACTAGAGAGAATTGAAAGCTGCCTGCAGAACTCTCAGAGACAAGAAGAAATAGTCTAAATTTCTTTAATCTCCTGCTCTGTTAACCATCAGTCTTTCAGAAATAGTAATCCGTAATGGATATCCGTGAATTTTATTATTTACAGTTATTGTCATGAAAACCTGAAAAATATATAAGAAACAAGGTAAATAGTGTTCCGGTTAAGTATATTCATGAATTTTTCAATACAAAACAAACTTTTTTTGTGTATTTTACAGAATATTGTAAATGTACTTGATAGTCAAAATTTCTAGTTTCCTCTAAATAAAAAGTCAATATGAGTACTTAACATGTAGACTATGCTTGTTTTGTAAACTTCATTGCAAGTGACTTCCCACGATAATTTTGATCAGTTATATAGCAATGATAATGTCTGGAGAAGGAGGGTTGATATAAAACTTTTTTTATGTTTACCAAAATTATTTTTAATGCGCTCAAACTATTCAATATCATTTTTTTGTTCGTTTTGTGGTTATCCTAATAATTACGCAAATGTTTTTGGACGTCTCATTTGAAACTGCACCAATTGTGTCTATCTCTCTATACACACACACACATATATATATATATATATATATATATATATATATATATATATATATATATATATATAATATCGAGAGAGAGAGAGAGATGACACTAAAAGTGCAATTTGCATAGTTTTGCAGTGTTTTAATGGAGTAGTGGAAGCTTTCTTGGTAACAAATTCCCTTTGAACTACATACTGTATCTAATAAATTGTTGTATACTTTTTTTTCTTAAATGAGAGAGCATTTATTTCGTTATTTCAATTTATGGCAACATACCAACGCAGCTATATTATCAACATATAGGGTTTTCTATGTTGAAAGTGTCTCTGTTTATATATTAGTATATATACACTAACATTCTGCAGAAGATTGCATAAAAAAGTATATTTGAAATGCATGCATTGAGATGTGTTTCGTCGGTTGAGATACGACATTTTCACGACAGATGTTCTTGCCAGTACGCTTGGAACACGCTCACTCAGTTACACAGTTTATGAGTTTAATAACAGAGAAAAGAGAGACAAACTTGAGACACTCGCTCCCCCCCCCCCTCTCTCACACACACACACACACACACACAAAATGGGAACAATTAGTCAACGAAATCTAAATGTATGATGTATATTATAGATTTTCAAGAAATTATATGAAAAATTATTTTTCATTGAAGAGCATCTTTGTAATAACAAGAATTTTAGGAAAATAATAAAAAAAAAAATGCACCAAAAGATTGCGACCTTGGCTAATAATTAGTTTTTGGATCAGGGACCAAAAAAGTTTTGAACAGCCCCTAAATTGAGTTTTCGTATTTTCTACGTAATAAGCACATCATACTGAGTTAAGTGATAGTTTGGGTTTGGATATACTATATGTAGTTCTTCAGATATAAGGCATACAGTAATTTTTTTGTTGAAATATATTGGATGTTTTGATCCAAATAGTATCAAATGTGAACTAATTCCTTAATTTGAGATACTGGGAAATTATTTACAGATATTGTTTCATAAGCTAACAAAGCACTAAGTTCAGGGAAATCTTCAACCATAACAGCATTTTTGTAAACTGTCAATTTCTGAGATATTATTTTACAGAAGTAAACAACAAAACTACCACAGTCAAGAATGTAACTTTGTGAAGGTTTGTTACGGTTACTAAAAATGAACTTAAATACAGGCATACATTGCCCTATTCTCCTCAGAAAATCACGGAAATCATTCACAAACTCTTTCCTTGTGGAATGATCTTAACTTTGTTTTGAATCAATGCAGCTTAATGTGTTTGTTCTTTAGTCGCAGGTGATTAAGTACCAATGACCTTTTGACTGAAGAGTCCGAATTACGAATACTGTCATCTCCGTTGATTGACGTGAAAGTGATACTGTGCTTGTGCTGCTTTTATGCTCAGAGTCAGAAGATTCACTTTCTGACACCTCGAGTTTAGAGATGGAACCGCTCAAGTTACCAACACTATTTATGGATATGTCGTAGAGCCTCTCGCGACGTCTGAAAATTTTTGAGTGACTGCATGAGAACGTGAGACTACTATGTCTTTAAGCCTTCGAACTCGAGACAAAGTAACATATGATATTCCGAGAGACATTTCTTTGTCACCACTGGTGGCACCTAGGGGAGTGGGTACGATGGTACAGCCATAACCTCAGTTGTTTCGTGGACGCCGGGAAGACATGAAAGCAGAACGTAGTATGTTTTTATTATTTGTATATTATTTACAATTATTAAATAAAATACTATTTTTTATTACTATGAAAACATTAGTTTAATACATTATGTACTAGAAGAGACACCTCGGAGCAAATTTTATTACACAAACTTATCAATGAATCAACGGAAAAGTGGGAAATTTTAAAATTGAAACTCAATGTGAATAAAAATAGGTTACACAGTTAAGCAAAAGTTACTTTGCTTTTGAATTTACTTTGCTTTTGCAGTAAATTGTACATTAGTCATTTCATTTGGTAAAGGCATTGTAATATAAAAAAGATGCGTGAAATTGTGTAATCGTTTTTTATTCTGTATAAATATACAGGAATACTGTTTTGCTTATCGTACCCCTTGTTTACGAACTCTGAGATCGCTAATGTCTGTCTTAGAGATCAATAACAAATTTTGGCAATATCGTGTCTTATGAAATAAGTGAATAATCACACCGTAACAAACAGTGATCGGTATATGACGCCGAGAGAAAGTTTTACTATTCTTGGTTCACGTTTTATTTATTGGAGGGATCAGTAGATTTATTAGGACTCAATAAATGATGAAGAAACAAGTCAAAGATGAAGATAGAAATTGCTAATTAAGTTAATACCCATTTATCATACATCCAATCACTTTCACTCTTCACATCCACACTTCTCAATAATATGATTAATTAGGACCCATTGATATTGATTCAATTATTATTTTTTTCTTCAAATTTTCATGTTTTCCTCTTTGTATACGTCAAGATATGCTCACTTACTACCTATATATAGTTCAACTCAGTAAAAAATATGGAATATTTTAATATATCACACATATAAGTGACATCACCTATGTATGAGTTATATTTTTGTGATTTACTAGCCAGCCCCTTAGTCTATATTGAGTAATATCTTTTCAGATCTAGCGCTTCTTAGTCTCCATCTGTTTACTAAATTTCAACTCGATCGACTGAGTACTTTTTGCTGCAGCGAAGCTGCAATCGTCATTCCCTGGAAAGAGTCTCATTGCAGTTGAATTGATCATGTTGTTCTGTAGTTATTAATGAAACAATTCTCTTCGAAACACGAACAAAATTATACAACGTTTTGGGAATTTTTTTCCTAAGAAAACTCACCCCCAGAAGTAGATTTATCATGAGAAATGACTCTTGCCACATATTATGGGTTATTAATGATTTATGATATATGAACAAAATCGTGTCATTTTTGAAAAATCGTTCGAAGAAATTTACTCCCCAAAATAAACTAACCCTCAGATTTTTTTCAGGACAAATGAGTAATGTCAAAGTGCCAAGTTAATAATAAAATATTTATTTATAAAATATGTACAAAATCGGATGAGTCGTTTTTGAGAAAATCGTCCGAAAAAACTCAGCCCCCATAAACCACATATTCTCTCCAGTATATAGGTCAATATAGGTCTGAACCATATTAACTCATATATCGTTCGACACAGAAAAAAAAACAAAAAAAAAAACAAGTGGAACATTTTGATATATCACAGGTATCTATGTCTATATATGAATTATATTTTTTTCTTTTTAATTTATTAACCACCCTCTTATATTCAGTAGTGTCGTTTCAGACTTGGCACTTTTTAGTCTCAATCCGTGTAGTAAATTTTAGGTTGATTGGCTGAATATATTTTAGTTTCAATTTGTGTACTAAATTTTAGCTCGATCGGCTAAATACTTTTGGCTGCAGCCAAGCACATTTTTTTACATTCGTCTCTCCCGCGAAGATTCTCCTTCCAGTTGGATCAAATATATATTGTCGAAAATAAATAAATAAATATTAATAGCAAGCAAAAATATTGAATAAAGAAAGTTTTGTTGCTTTGTGTAGAGTAGGATGTTAGACTTTTTCATCTCGTGTGTTATTTCTTGAAGTTCAAATTTGTCCTCACCGAAATCTGTTTCACGTCTACTATTTCTTGAAGAGAAGTCCGTATGATTTGGAAATAGAAAACAAGAAATTGAAATTTAGTTCACACAATTCAGTAAAGATATATTTCTGCAGTATATGCAACACGCAAGTGTGATATCTTTAAATGTAGCTTTTTCAAAATATACTCTTGCTCTATTTGTGGCTTCGCTGTATCCAGCAGTCTCATAGAAACGTGATGTTCTGTGATTGGGTTACCACAGAAATATAGTCTTATTTTCGCTGGTTTTACAAATTGTATTTTTTTTCACTTATGTTTCATCTCTGTATCAAATGTTTTTTTCAGATCCTCGAATTATTCGACTTGGTAGCAAACATAATGATCGAACTGAAAAGGTGATCTTGAGCGCAGTACTAGACCATTAACATTTCTAATGGGACGTATCTCCGCTACATTGAACAAAGAGGTAAAAAACTCGCACTAGATGATAGAACTATGCGTAGATCCAGAAGATTGAGATTCTAGATGCATTTCCCCAATGACGGATACATCTTACTATTCTCTTTTTTAAAGGATAAATCTTACTATTCTCTTTTTTAAAGAAAATTAAGCTTGTCTGTAGATGCTCTATCTGCTTTAGCGTCGTCTTCTATTGCCAATAAAGATGCACTATCCTTTAAGGGAATTAAGTTTCATGTTCAGTCCCAAGAACAATGTTCTGAATTACGAAAAATAATGTATATTTGATTTCCGAAAAACCGTCCCAGTCTAAAAGCTCCTTCTGAATATAGTAAAGCATTCTTCTGCCTAGATATTTCGTAAATCGGATATTTGAATGTAACATGATGATCATCATGAGTGAAGTTATTTCATGATTGCAGAAAGTCATTGAATTAGCCAAGATTGACCTCGTAAACAAAATCGCAAGTGTCTATAAATATTGGCAGAAATAAATTTCAGAGAGATTGGCACGGAGCAGCAGAAGATAAATGGACATTTTCTTGTCTAAAGTACACACCTAACTGTAAATAACAAAAACTACTTACCGATTTCTTGTTGTGTAACTATTTATAAGTGTTTTCAAATGTAGTGAGAGCACAAGAAAATTTATTTGTTCGTAATTATTTTGAAATTTAGCTGCAATGTTAATTTGACAAAATATAAGGATAAGTCTATCATTGACCTACATTTATTACGCAAATTTAGAGAACTGAGATGCTATCCCTTTACGGTGCAGACTCAACTTAATCTCATACATCAAGATGAAAACTCAAAATGAATTTCTGGTTCAGAGTTCAAGTATTTAAGAGGAAATGTAGTACTTTTGAATGAACTTATACGGAGATACCTGATCTTTAGTTTTACTTTCTTATTTTCTTCCTTATTCTTCTTCTTTCTATTTCTGATCCATAATCGCATGATATGTTAGAGATTGCCATAGTAAAGGAGGTCACTTCAGATGGGATGCATTTTCTATTAGTTACATTTTAGGACAGAAAACTTTGACAAATTCTATCATATAAACCTTTATATGAATGATGTTAAATTAGCATTAAAAATCAACATTTACTGAAAAGTCCTATTAATTAACTTATAAGTAAATCTAAAACACGTAGAAATTGTTTTGCTTTTAAAGAAAGAATTAAATAACTCTTTGACAATCCTGTTTTATTCACAAATTCTTAAAAATAAACCATTAAAATTAACTAGGTTTAGTTTAAATTGATTTGTCAGAAATATTCAATTTTCTTAACAAACTCAAACCAAATACAATATGTTCCTATTACGCCAAACTTGCATTTCAGGTAATGCATACAGCATCATAGAAATAATACACAAATGCTAGTGTATATGTTATGTGTAAGTGTGAATTCTAATAATACATATATGTAAAAGTTAATAAAAAGAGTGTATTATGTAAATACATAAAATAATTCTTTAAAAAAAGATCTTCATATTGTTTAGTAAATATCTTAAGTGTTTAAGGCAAAGATGAAACAAATAATTGCTGTAATTCGTACAATGAATCTTCTATGGAAATTAAGGTTAACTATAGCTCAAATTTTATCCCAAAATAGGCCATGATGGCAACTTACATTCTTCTCAAATAATTAAGAGGGGGGGTGTCATTTCGCTAGAATGTTGATTATCGTACGCTACGTACATAAAAATAATTTGTCACTTACTTGAACTCATCCTTGGGGGAACTCGCGATAATAGGAGAAACCGTACAATTATTGGCCCTCTGACAGTAATTGGCCATTTCCGAAACGAAGTTATATAGTAAGGTTAATTTTATTTTTGCTGCGTCATTATTTCACCGTACGGAAGCGCTATCCTCTTGTCATATTTTCTGCTTCAGTTGGTGGCATGAGTAAGAAGATATGGCTGCTAGTACTAAAATATCTTGTGATTGATACGTAAATCTTACTGATTTTATAAGGAATTATTACTTATCTCTGAAGGTGTAATTCCCAAATTTCTGTTGATAAACTAGTAATTTCTTCAGATTTAAATAGAGGAATGAGACTGTGATTACTTTCTGTACTTGCACGTTATATATATATATATATATTGGCATTAATAAGGGCCTGGCTAATAACTCGACTCGTAATTTAGTTCGTATGCAGTAATTAGGCACTCATGCCATTAGCTACGTTTTGTCAGTAACGAATTACGTCTTAATGTTCTTATTGAAAAATCATAGCTACATTTTCTCTTCTAACCTGTAGTTTTCTTCCGTTCCTATGATGCATATGTACAGTTAACCGCCGGGGTGGCTAATAGCTATTAATGTCAGTAATAAGTATCACTTCTAATACTTATTTTTATTCTCCAATTTTGTAAATGCGGTAACGAAATACTTGTTCAATTTATATTGCTGATAATATCCCTCTTCAGGCCTTTGCCAATTGACTTATTATGCCAAAAAAAACAAAGTATTCATCTGAAGATCTCAGTAATACATTTCATGAAGTTATAAATGAAGGAATTTCTGTGAGAGCAGCTACGAAAAAAGTATGGATTTTCAGGAGCAACTACCTAATTTAAGAGGAAAAGGCCTGGATGCAAAGAAACCTTCGATCCCTTACATAACATTGAATAATTTTATGAAATAATTATTATAAAATACAGCGGAAACACTGTGATTCATCACGTCGAAGTATGCTGATTCTCTTTACTAGGGCCTAACTTAAGTACATTAATTGATATGATTTTTTTGTCGGAAATTTAAGGAGCACTATGCTCGGCTCGCGACACACAGATTAAGAATCTCTTATGCAGATCGAGTTTGTCTTTTTTCTCTTTATTCCTTATTTCATTTATCTAATTTTCTCACATATAAAGACTAACATTTTTAAAATTTCGTTTCAATTTTATAGTTGAATTAATATAGCTTATATATAATGGTATATAAATTAAATATACCAATAAATCTACAATAATGTGAAATATGTTTGGAAATTGAATATGGATCTAATAAGTTTAACTAATTAAAACATTTTACAGTCACAAAGATTTAAGTAAAGCTGGCAGTCGAGTTTGAGTCTATTTACGCTACAAGGTATGTAAATTTCACCAAGACATTCAAAATGTATTGTAAAACTAAATTTTTGTTCGGAAGAGTAAGTGATTAAATAAATCTATATTACTTGACCAAATATCCTTTTGATGGACGAAAATCTATCTATTATTAAACAATGGCTATCTTCACCACATAATGTCCAAGGTTTGTATGATATGTTGCTATGTTTATTTGTAAGATATGTATATTTCACATAATTATCGTTGAATTTAATCTGTTTTGCAGAGTTTCCTAAAACGCCACCCACAAACAAGAGAACGAACAAGCGAGGGTATCACATAGGCGAGCACACATGCAACTCAGAATAATATACGAAAATTGTTCAAATACATATATCAGCATGTGCCGAATACACTGAAGGGCCGCGGTTTCTCAGTGGTAAAACGTTCACCTCTGATGCATGGGGTCATTGGTTCGATCATAGCTCGCGCCAAATAAACTTCGTGGTAGACAAACACCGTGTGCGTGGGTTTTCTCGGGGTTCTTCCGTTTCCCCCCACTTTCTTTATTCCATTATATCATTCATTTCTCATCATGACCGTATTCTCTAGCCTAGCAGGCATAACCGTGGAAAGTAAAACATATATTTCATTTCATTTTCATTTCCGAATACACTGGAATAAATCTAGAGGCTACACTGGAAGATCCTTAGAGAATCTGGAACGGTAATGAAACAGTGTTCCAGATGTGCATAGCCTGTGACAAATTTCTTCCTGAACAAGAATTTTAGGAATGATAAAAAAAATGGATCAAAAGATTGCGATCTTGGCCAAGAATTAGTTTTTGAATCAGGGGCCACAAAATTTTAGAATGATCCCAAAATGGATTTTTTTTTTCTTTTTACGGAATAAGCACATCATACTGAGTTAAGTGATAGTTTGAAATTGGTTACACTATATGTAGTTCTCCAGATATACGCCGTACAAGGAATTTTTTGATTGAAATATATTGGAGTTTTTGGATCAGGGACCATAAAATTTTTGAACAGGCCCTAAATCGAGTTTTCATATTTATTTTACGGAATAAGCACATCATACTGAGTTTAAGTAATAGTTTGGGTTTGGCTACACTATATGCAGTTCTCCAGATATAAGACCTACAAGAAAGTTCTTGAGTGAAATATATTGGATTTTTTAATCCAAAACAAACCTAAAAATGTGTACACTATCGAACAATGATCCTCAAGGAACTCGATACAAATCACAGTATTGTTTACGTTTTCTACTAGCTGATCTTCATGTCCATCTCCTATAGCGTATCCCAACAAAAGAATCCACAAAAGGTTAGCACATCAGTTCTGTCTACTTGGGGTTTATGACGAAGCAACAATGGGTGGATGACAGCTAAAGCTTTCTATGAACGCATAAAAAACAGGCTTTAGCCCTTTTTATTGCATCAGAATGTAAAATTTCCTGTATTTTTGTTCCTTGATGGACACAAATCACACCTGACTTATCAACTAAGTATTTCATGTACATAGTTGCAAATAGAAAATATAGCACTCTATCCGAACGCAATCGGAATTCTACAACCTGCCAAAATAGTGTTTCGAGCCAGCAAAATATGTTGGTATCAAGTAGAACGAATGTGGTAAACTAATCACTCTAATAAAGTGCTTAAATTTTTATTTGCTCCTGCCTTTACAGGACACAATTGTATCTTTCATAAATCCGCAACATTTTAAAAGCGGTTTTGAAGCGTTCAGGCTGTACCCTTTTAATCCGGATGCTGTAGACTATTTATAATGTCTTTCGGCTTCATGCAAAAATACGCACCCATTAGTCTAGGGATACATCTGGAATGGTCTAGGGATACATTAGGGTTAATTTGTGAATTATTCACACACATTGCTCGTGAAAATAGATTGCAGGTATTGGTAATACTAAACGAAAAAGTTGTGAAGGCGATTCTAATTCACATTTCCTTACAGTTATTATACAGACTGTGATACCTTTGCTACTCAAATGATATTTCAAGTACGGACAAGAGTCACATCCTTGGTAACGAAACTGAGAAAGAAGGAAATAATTAAGATATAACCCAGAATAATAATAGCTCTAAACCGCAAAACATTAACAAAGTCAGCATGAATTTTGCAAAGTAGTATCATGTAGTAGCTTTTACGATCGCCGTATGTGTCAGGTCAATAAAATAGGGGAAATCATAAATAACCACTTAAGCAAATTTTTCAGTTTAAACGTTTGCGGACAGAAAAGGTTTTCGAATAACTGAATGTAATGTACTTTTTAGAAAAACTGTTCATTTCTTAGTGAAATGGTATATGATTGCTCAAGAACGCTGCAAAAGAAAAATACAAAAAGCTGTTTTGAATTAAAATGTTATACTTGAAAAGCCACTTTTTGCAATAATTGGGCTTGACAAACTCAATAATTAGCTGTACGATCATTTGCATTTTTGCATTCTATATTTATACAAGTTATATATTTGTAGGCCATAGCTACACACATTATATTGTTATAGACCATGTTAAGATAATTTACATTACCATAAATCTCCTAGCAACCTATTTGTGACTTATTATAACAGAACCTATCATATTTTCTTTCCATAGAAGAATGTTTATATCACAACTAAACTAAGAAGGACTGACGGGACACTAATTTTAACGTTATTGGTTATTAACCATTAGAACCATGATAACATGTTAATGAAAATGAGATCTACTTTACGAACAAATGCAAATTTACTTTCCTTTTAGGAAAATGACTTTACATAGCTAAGCTATATAACCTAGGCTTATATGTTTTTATAAGAAGTGGAGACAAGGTATAGAAGATATTTATGTGAGTTTTCCTTCACATCACGTGAACTGCTTGTTCCTTTTTCCTAGTAATAGTCTTGTCAGAAACATGTCACCGTCTCTCGAATCAGGACTATAAATTCGATAACCATAAACACTGTTATTCTTAGTCATGTCTTCACTGTCATTTACGTCACGTTTGCAAGTATAATATTGATCTGTAACATTACTAACAGTTTGTTAATTTAAAGATAAGCTTCCTTTTTTAGCGATTTTTTTCTTTTCAAGCAACTCCTGATATTGTTTAGATGCAGTGTTCGAATTAACGGGAAAGGGGGGGGGGGATGGCAGGGAAATCCTCTTCTCGTAAAATATCATCCCCGGTTCGTATCACAGAAATAACATAACATTCTTGCCTGGGATAAATATTTCCCTTTTTTATATATACCGACATTGCACAAGCATCCCCCTCTCGTCCGGAAGTTTAATTCGCACACTGTTTAGATGTATCGTTATAAGGAAGTCTTTCAGCCTGTCTCCTTACTTTTCTTTTAGGAGTCTCTGGCCACTGAAAGAAACTGTGTACATATACATTTTGAGCCACAAATTTTGGACGAGTTGTCCTGGTTCTGACTAGAAATTAGATTTATTTAGTGAAAACAGTTTCTAGATTTATCTATGGCTCGTCTTTTTTCCTAATTTTGGGAAATTATTCGAGTTTTTTCCCTTCTTTCACGCGAGAAATAATAGGTTGAAGCTTCTGTAAGAACGCATCTAGGCTATGGGCCGCTAGCCTTCCGCCTTTCTCATGCAATCTTGAGTATGGGGCGGTGACAATCGCTTTCCCATCACCCTCAGCAGACGAAAACCATTTAAGCAATACACAAATTCAACTCGATGCAACGAAAGTGGTCGAATGTTGACGAAAGGCTAGCCTTTTGGGTGTTTGAGGAAACAAAAGCGACAGGACGCGGTCTTGTAAGAAAGTATAAAACAGAGTGACTATGAAAAATTTAGAAGCTCGCATTCAGTAACAAGTTCTGACACACACACACACACACACACAAAAAAGAGAGAGAATAAAAATCTTATTATGAATAGTACTAATACATCAGGGGCCTTATTGCGTAACGGCTTGCGTTGTCGCAGCCTAAAATTTGCATTTTAGTTGGCGATAATTAACATAGCAGTTATAATTTCTTGTATTTTTTGCGTTACGTTGCAATTTGCAAGTTTTGAGAAGATTGATACTGAATGAGGCCTCAGACGAGGTATATTTTTTATATATACTCCCAATCTAAAAATAGCTTTATCTGTAAAAAGCATTAATTGACTGTGAGCTGCTGCACTATTGTTTTCCATTAGTAGACTGATATTTGTTGTTGTGTGTGAAGCGGTTGAGTTCGTGTGTATAATTTGGGAAATTTATTCTTAAGCTAGCTCTATATCCGTTTTTATTTGTTTCTTTGAATCAGTAATACAGTGTATGTGTGATATGTGAGTATCGCATATGTAAGGAAACCGTATATGTAAGGGAAATATGAAGCAGAACCACTCTTATTCTTTTATTTGCTTTGCATGAACTCGTATATTGCATGAATTAGCATTTTTCTATCAAACATTACAGCCAGGTCCGTAGTCAGAACACTAACACGTGACCATTTAAATAAAGGCGGGATAATTTTGTGTGTGGGGGGGGAGGGCAACTTGAATTCACTTTACACTCATATATACCTACGTACCTGTACACTTGGCTTTAGAAGATGTGATATGTTCCATAGTATGTCGACGTGTTCCGTTGATTCAAGGTGTTCCACACTTCTGATTGGTTTGTATTTTATAAACTGCAGTCCACTGGCCGTTGAGCGATAATGGGTGATGGGAATGATGAAAATGTAAGGGTGAAGACCTTTGATGGACATCGGCTTATGGAAGCGAAATGGTAGATATTTTTTACCCAGCGATCCAAAATGTCATCTGTTGTTTCTGCAACTTCCTTCTTGTTTTGGTGTCTACAAGATTGCCTGAATTGCGTATGTGAGTGTCTCAAAATACAACACCCTGCATTACATAAACCACGTAACTCCCTTACTTTCAGACATAGGTGAGGAATTTTGGTGTCGATGGAAAGGTAAGATTGGGATCTATTCTTTTTATTTCGGAGTGTTTTCTAGTATCTCTGAGGATTTCATAGTTATTAGCCTTGAAAATGACAAAATAAGACCAACTGAACAACGCTTTCAGGCTAACAGTGACCACATTTAAATAATACTGCATACAATTATATCAATTTTACATTTTTGTGATTACATGGTTTATTAGCTTCGATTTGGGACAGGAAGCATGTCTCTAGCTTGTATTCATTGCGAAGATATTACAAGAAAAGTGTATCAAAACAGTTTATGAAAATATCCCAGATGGAGGCCTGAAATGGCGGCTTTCCCATAGTCAGATTTTGGTAGACTCTTGATATGTTGTTCAGGACACTCATTAGGACCGGAAACAACAAAAATACCTTTTATTACAATTACTTCTAGGTTACCCATTATTTGGCCTAAATTTACTCGTTTATAAGCAATGTCGTTTTTTTATGGCGGTTATGTAAGGGAAGGTGAGGTTCTGACAAGAATTTCCTTAAATTTCGTGCGTAGGGTATGAAACTGTGTCGAATGAGAACAAAAGGATAAGGATCCATAACGTTTTTTTTTTTTTTGCTCTGAAAATCTCAAAAAAAAAAATGAAGTAAGTACTACGACAATTCTAACTACCCATGTTAAATATATAACACATCTACGTATCGATGCTATAAATATTTGTTTCACGCCATTCAAATTTAAGTTTATTTTAGAGTCCCGAACTCAAGTAGTTGGAGGACTTTTGCGAAAAGTTGCTCATTTTTCGTTAATCTCGTGCTTGTTAAACTATGAGCGCAACGTTGATACACTTTCTTATTTATATATTATACTAAGCATGTAACGACACATAATATATGTAAGTAACAAAGTGTATCACGATTGCGCTCATAGTAAAAAAAAAAGAAAAAAAAAGATATGAGTGGGTAGCTGCTGCACTGACATCATGTAGCAGAAAGTTACCTGTAAAGACCAAACAAAACCGCATTTGATCGAATGGAGTGTGCATTTGTGAGGGAAAGAAGGTCCATGCAGAAATTATAGAACAGAAAGCACTATACTAACGTTGTGCGAAGTTGTAGAGATGTATGTGTGGTGTAAAATATTAAAGAGTCAAGGGAGACATACTCCAAAGTGCCATATTTTTTACAAGGCAAGAAACAGCATACCTGAAATGAATCGAATGAGTCAGTTACATGTATTAGGTAATTGATCGAAGCTTTCAACCGTTTAATCAAACGATAAAAAGCTGTGGGACAGATAATGCCCAACACACAGATACCAATGATTGGCGAGTGTTTTTCGAATTATATGTGCTATGTGCAATTCTTTTCGACTTTCTCGTATCTCAAGTGATGCGGAAGACGAGATCTTTGCTATGGCTTTTACAGAGAAGCATTTGAGTCTATTAAGGTCTTTACGAAATATTTGTTCATAAAGAGCGCGATGATATTGTTCATGTCCAACTACAATCACGTCACACGTCTTCCAAAATATACAACACATGGAATCAATATCGCAATGGTGTTTCACCGCCAATTCGTGGCTAGTATTGCGATTGCAATGTTGGTGCACGGGTGATTGAGTATGTATCCTCATCCGCAAAAAAAAGTTCGCATATACTGTAACTTCCACATTTTCATTAATAACTCGCTTTTCTGACTATATTATCGCTTCTTTGTGCTTTCCTTAACAAAGCAGTGTAATAATGCATAATTATTTATTATTTTAGAGAAAAAGTAAAGCAAAATAAGAAAATTATAAGCAAAAAACCTTTAATCTTATGAAACCTTAGTGTGTCAAATAATTACACGAAGAATATCCCGTGGGAAAAAAGAGGGAAAATGACACAGGTATTAGGAAACACTCACTAACATGTAAAGCTATTGAACAGAAACATGAACTGAAGAGTCAACTACGTATTTCTGCGTTTAATATGCAATTCACACTTCATGCACAGTTCCAATATGCAAAATCAGTCAATATCTTCAGTTGAAATTACTGATATAGGGAGAAAATTACTATTTAAAACTTCAGGTGTGAACGTGCGTTTGGAGCGATATATGAGCATTATTACAGCATATTCTTTCATGAATTTTCTCGGTGGTCAAGCGTGTTCAGTAGTGTTCTTGAAAGTCTATCATCGTAGGGCGGCAGTTCGAATCTGCCTCCCGGCAGTTTTGATTTTTTTCAACATATGGAAACATTTCTTTAAATATAAAGTTCTGCTTTGAAGTGCTTGAAAAAAAAATCAGATGAACTATCACGTTTCAAAGCCGGTTACATTTGTTCACCCTGTCATCATTTATATACGAAGACGCTAACATGAGGAACGTTAACATTTTTATAATGGGAACAACTTTCTGATTTGAATACCAACCTTAAATCACACTTCCAAAATGAAAATTAATTATGTTCTGATACCTATTGTAATATACAGGTGTGTATATATAGAGAAAGAAAGAGAGAAAGAGAAAGTATGTGAGAGAGATAGAAAACAATATATGCTGTAATTTTAATTACAACGTAAAAAGTTATTGCAATTCATAATCTGGATTTTTACAAAGCGATTTGAACGCTTGAAGCGACTTAATATTCATAAAGCATCTTTTTCTTGAAGTGTCGCAAATAGTCCGATGTTTTGTAATATGTGCCAAAGAAATAAATGCATGTTTTTAACAGGATAGTATCGTCTACCTTTTGCTTCAATTGATGGTATAAAATAATGTTGAGTTGATTTTAACATCCCTTTCAGCATCGAGGCTATATGAGACGTTTACCTACTGATTAGCGTGAAATCCGAACCACATGAGCTCACACCGGGAATCGAACCGGGTCTCTTACGTCAAAGGTGCGTATGCTAACCGCTTAGCTACGAAGGAACTCGGTATGAAACTAGAATAGCACACATTACCCCATATTATTTCACCGAAAGATTTCTGTTTTATGATCAGTTAAAATAGTATTTCTGGACACCGTAGCGAAAAATGTATTTGCTTTTTCAAGTAGTGTACGAAAAATACAAAGAATAAACAGTAGAAACGAAACCAAGAAATGAATTCAAAGTAAAGTGCTTTGCCTCTCTCGAATAAATCACTCAATGTATTACAAGTGCATATCTCGTGCATTTCCAGTAGAATTATTAAATGCGCTGGCTTTATAACTTGGCTGTGTCGTCTAGTGGCTAGCATGTGTGTCTGTGGTGTACAGGGTATCGGGTTTGATTCCCGGTGGGAGAACTTTTGGAATTTTAAATTTTCTCGACGTGTCTGTGTTTGTGTCCCTATCATTCAAGGTTACTGTAAAACGTGTATAACCGAGTAGGAAATATACAGAAAGTACTGATAAGGGGAAAGTAGACTTTGGTAAGTGAACTTCGGGGCCGCCTTTCGCGACGTAAATTAAGAAGAAAATAAGTGGGTTTAGCGAGGCGCTTGAAATTACAGTAATGATTGACGGTTCGGTTCCCAGTCCGGTTTTCTTTCAATATAAGGATATTTTATTTTTTCTAAATACAACGTTACATTTTTAACATTTGAATTGGTTATAAAAACAAAATCAGATAAACTGTCAGCTTTCAAACCTCTGTCACTTTTATTCACCATCTGTTTGTATACGAAGATGACGCTATGGAAATGCTAGCACTACCAAAGTTCAAATAGATTTCTAAGTTAATATCAAATTGAAAACACACGCCCAAAATGAGAATATATGTTTCTGCTTTATATGTATAGTTCAATTATACCAAACAAAATCCGCTATCCCCATTCCCTTTGGCGGTAGGGGTAACTTTAAAATTTTAAAGTGGGACCCCCATTTCTTATTGGACATTTCGATTCTCCAGAAAAAAGTGACTGATTTCACCCAGAATTGAAAACAATTCCTTCACGGATGGCACTTTAATCGATACGGTAAAAGGAGGGGTAGCAAAACGTTATGAAAATGTTTTTTGTCAGATCCGTGCTCTGTGGTCATACAGTTAGCATACTGGACGGCACAGTCAGAGATCCTGATTTCAATTCCTAGTAACCCTAGGGGAACACCAAATGAGTACATAACAAGTAGTGACTATTTTCATGAATATATGCATCATATAAAAATCGCTTAAAGTTTGATACTAAGATATTATTATTATTATTATTATTATGTTACATATTACTTGAGCTTATAATTAGGAAGACCTAGGCGCAGATGGGAGGACAATATTAAGATGGATCTCGCAGAAATAGGAATACAAAGTAGAAACTGGATCCAGTTAGCTAAGGATAGAAGTCAGTGGAGAGCTTTTGTGAATGCGACATTGAACCTCCGGGTTCCATAGGCCATAGAATTAGTTAGTTAGTTAGGAGGCTATTACTTGAGATGCAAACTATAGTTGCAATTTTTGAAGGAATGTTGCCTAACTGGAAAGTAGAACTTTACATATTGTTTTGTCTGTGAAACATATGCTTGTTTAGCTTTATTTGAAAGTGTTAATTTTGCCAAAAATATTGAACGTTGGAAAACCGCAATAACATTTCCTTATAGGGGCCAAAAAAAAAAGAGAGCTGATATTTCTAAAGAAGGCAATCGTAAGAAAAACGGATAGGAGATAAACATAAATCGAAAATGTTATGTTGAAAACATTTTCATTGATTTTGTCTTCTGCCTCAGGCACTGACAAGGTCAGACAAATATCGTCTATTACGTTTAAAATTGCCTAAAGGAAAGTTGAACAGAATACCACAGATCTTATCACTCAGTAATCAGTTGTGAAGTGCTCCCTTGTAGTCAAACAACATATATCGAAATAACGTGTTTTCTGCCTCTTAGCAAATAAAAACTACGATCTTACTAGCTCTTGGAGTAACCAACTGCGCATGTCGTTTAATAGCTTCAACTAAAAGGGGTGCTCATTCAACGTGCAACTCGTGAAAAGGGTAGAAGTCAGAAATGGCTGAGAATAGAAAAGAGCGTGTTCTTGCTTTAGTGCAAGAAGGCTATTGCGCTGCACAAGCCGCTGAAAGGTGTGGAGTTTTACCAAGAACAGCACAGAAGTGGATAAAGCGTTTTCGAGAGACTGGAGAAACTATGCGGCGCCGAGGTAGTGGTAGGCGTCGTGTGACAACACCTGAGTAGGATGCCCAGCTTGTTGCTACTGCGCGACTTAATCCCAACATGACCGCCAGACAACTTCGGCACGCATTAGCTTTTCCAGGCTCTCGAGATACTGCTGTACGGCGTCTTAGGGAAGCTAATCTTCACGCCCGTCGTGCTGCGGAGAAAGAATTCCTCTCGGAAGAGCATATAAGACGACGGCTTCAGTTTGCGGAAGAAAATGTGAACCGTGATTGGAGACATGTTGTCTTCACAGACGAATGCACATTTTCTTCCTCAAATAATGGCCCAGTAGTCGTGTATCGTCCGAGAGGCTCCAGGCATGATCCCAGATACGTTTTCCACAAACGTCACTGTGGACGCGTATCTGTATCTGCTTGGGGTTTCATGACATCACAGTGTCTTGGAGTACTCCATAGGGTAGAGGGGCGTCTTACAGGTGAGCAATATTTACATATCCTTCGGGATGTTATGTTGCCATCTGTGCGTTTTATCTACCCCGATGGAGTAATCCAGTTTCAGCACGACAGGTCTCCGGTTCATATGTGTCAATTAGTTCAGAATTGGCTCTCGCAGCAGGCTGATTTAGAGGTCCTAGATTGGCCACCGCGTGGAGCCGATATGAATATAATTGAGACAGTATGGGCAGAGGTCAAAAGGGTGATGAAGGAGAACTGGCCTAACCCGCCTCCATCCACAAAAAATCAATTATGGGAAATCGTTGAAAACAGCTGGGAGGAAGTCTCCCGTAGTGAACGCTTTCTCCGCAGACTTACCGAAAGCATGCCCAGGAGGCTCCAGGCAGTCATCGATGTAGAAGGTCATTGGACCTCCTATTAAACACTTATATATAAACAGCCCTTTTCAGGGCTACGTATTCCCTTCCATTCTTTTTTTTTTTTTTTTTTTTTGAATGCCAATGAAAATGTATCTACGTCACTTTCACCGTTAAACAATGAAAATGGAAAAAAAAAACATAATAGCAGTGGACAAGACTCGATCGTGCGAACTTGCGTATTGTAATCTCTCACTTATCCCCTGAGCTACGAAGTAACACGTAGATTTTTTGAAAAAGATATTAGTAGTTCATAACAACACACTCCCTTTTTATGTAATTCATGTGCCCCTTGCTGCTATCGATGGCGTAAAAACAAAATGCTACACATTACCCCATATCATTTCACCAGTAGATTGCTGTTTTCTGATCAGTTAAAACTGGATAGCTAAGCGAAAAATGTATGTATTTTTTTCATGTATTCTACGAAAAAAATAAAGAGTAAACAAAATCGAGACAAGCAACTTTCTCGAACAAACCACTCAATGTATCAGTGTCATTGCAAACAACGTCTCGCTGATGTAATGAGTAACAACTTGGAGTAAAGATCATGGGGTCTTCAGGTCAAATACAGCTTGTCATATGGTTTTGTTTTCTTCAGCACAATAGAATTTTTTTAAAAAAATATCCAGTCATGTGAGAAAAACAAATTTTGCAGAAATATAACATTTCGTTTTGAGAGGCGTATTAGCACGAAGAAATAGTTTTATTTCTTGCAATCCAAACCGTGAAGAATGAGCTAGTGAATAGCGTTTATGGGTCTTTCAATAAGCACCATCCAGTGTGTTGTCGTCGGCAACGTTACGTTTTACCTTTTTTTCTCGTTTTCGCGCATCACATTCTGTTTTTCAATTACTTCTAATGCTAAATTTTAATCCGCTGTTACTTCGTTCGTCGTTTTCACTTCCACCTACAATATTAGATTTAGGCATAGCTGACTATCTTCTAATTTGTATCGAAGTTTTGTCAAGTTTCTAGTGAACGTCAGCTAACCATTTTCTTCCAAGTACTAAATGTATTCAAATATTTATTTCAAACGGCTGATTTGATTTCCCGTGATGATCGGACAGACAAACACGACGTCACTTTTACATATTGACCGCCTTATTTGGAACTTGCCCCATTTCCCCCTCAAAAGTGGATTTTTAAGGACAACGGAAGATGGGCTCACATATTTTAAAATAAGGTGTTTACATCCATCTGTTCCTCTTACGACATATGTGTTAATGAATCCGACTGGACCAAATGCTAAATACCGTATATTTAAAAGATAATTTCAAGTGCTTCATCCGTTTTGCTGTGAAGACAAGACACAATCTCGATGCCATCATTCTTAAATATTGAGCAAAAACGATACAAATTGCCCCTCTTCTCCATTTAGTACCGAAATTTCTAAACACGGTCGGACACGTGCACACTCGTTTTAAATAAGGAATTTATGTATCATATTTCGTCTCACAAACGTGAGAGATTCTATTTTTGGCATACATTTTAACCCCCTCTCTTCTGTTTGGATACGCATTTCAATAAAAATGGCGTGACAACAACCCAGTCCGAGGTAGGTGTTAACTATGTTAATAAAATTCATTTCAAACGGTTCAGCCATTTTTCGTTATGATAAACAACGTGTTTTTAATTTATATACTATGCAAATATAGGTTAATAATATTGTTCTGTCTTGTTCTTTATTTATTTAAGTTATTTATTGATATAAAATTGAGGTTTTACGTTTAATGTTTAACAATACCTAGCATTTACCATGTTATCAACCATGAAGTAGCGAATTTTGTGTCTAATATTTATATTATATTCAATTTAATGTGTCACGCTAGTAGCAAATTAAGCATAAATGCGAAAACATTGTTCACTTTCAGTTCTCAAGAGAATTTCTTTCCTGTCTTTCTATTATTTTGTCAATAGCTTACAAAACACTGGCATCAGACTTTTGCAATTATATTTTTTAACGTTTTCCCCATAAACTCCCCTGAAAATTTAACCTGAATCGCCCCTTACCGGGAATCGAACCCGAGACTACAAGAACCAAAAACACTCGCGCTAGCCACTAGACTTTTTTATTTTTATTCCACGTTAATTAGTAAGCCCACGTTTCATTTAGCCTCGCTGTTGAAAGTGTTACGTGAATATAGACTAGACCAAAATTAATTATTGGTGTCCATTTCAGGATCACTCAGTATTATGTTTTTAAGTGTTAGAGTGTTACAAAATCCAACACTTTTCAGTGCCTTATTAAACAACTTATTTTTTTAAAAAAAAGTATTGAATGTGTATTCACGGATACAATAAGAATAAAAATCACTATTAGAAACAAACAGTTGCAGTAAAAGGAAAAGCAGAAACTATTTGTGTAATAAAAATGTATATCTTTGTCAAAATATTTGTGACTTGGTGTAATCTATATTCACGTAACATTCCTCCACTAAAAACATGCTACCGAGTGATCCTGAAATGAACACCAGTAAAAAATTTTGGTCTAGTCTATATTCACATAACAAAAGGAACAAGAAACTAAAAATCAACTCAACACTACTTTTATACCACCAATAGCAGCAAGGGGCAGACGATACTATCCCGAAAAAATGCATTTATTCCTTTGACCCGCATTGCAAAGCATCGGACAATTTGCAACATCAATTACAAAAGCTTGAAGAGAAAGAATCTTTATGGACAATAAGTTTCTTACATACAATATTCAATTATAAAATGCCTACTACTTATCCTTCTTATTTAATTTATGGGGCGCGATGGTTCACTGGTAGAGCGCTTACCCTTGGTGCATGCGGTCTCTGGTTTTATTCCGTTCAAGTAAGCTTGTGGTGGACAACATTATGTCCGTGACTTTTCTCAAAGCATTTCCTTTTCCTTCCACTTTCTCATTCCACCAATTCTTATATCATTTTTCTTACTTTAATTATCTTCTCCCTTAGCCTAAAATAGCAGGATTCTAGAACACTGGTCCGTATACCAATTGAGTGGTGATGAAGAAAGCAATCAACCTGGTTAACCTGCCTTCACTCGCTATCGCTTGCTCGACATTACTATATGAATTGTATATTGAGATTTGATAAAGAAAAGAACCAAACTGGTTACTAATCCAAATTCTCCTCTATGTGAGGACTAGCAATCTAGAACCTTCCCGCCTAAAGGGCGTAATAGTGGGATGTTAAATATTTCATTTCATTTTCTAATTTAATTTAGCTCTTCCATATAATATTTTATCTGAAATAATAATAAGATATTATCAAGTGCTCGCAAAGCTGGGAGCGATCTCGGAATCTACCGTAATGTGCGGTAATCTTATTAAATATGTTTCACTACCAGATCAGTTGTTGAATGTTTCATAATGCTATACTAAATTCCATAAAAATAAGTAAAATTGATGAGATTGATAATTTAAACCGCACAGTATTGCAAAGCTGGCGGTGTAAATATTTACTCCATTACGCAAACTGTTTCAAATACAACCATTATTATACAGCTCATTTTCATAAACTTGTTCTTATAGCAACTATATCATTTCCTATTTTAATTCAATTTATAGATAATTTTGAGTTACATATCAGCTGATACTCATGCTATAAGCTATACAATAAGTTAACATTCGATGTAAATAAATAAGAAATGTATAATGTTACAGATTCTGGAATTGCAATTTAATTCAATTTTAAACTGTATACATTTTCTATATGATTGTTTCATTTACTTTATAAAAATCCAGATTATGATTTACACTAACTGTTTTAATTAAAAATACAAGCTTATACAGGGTGCGGGGAAAGTCCCGGAACGGTCCAATATCTCGCGAAATATACAGATCAGCAAAACAAAAATAACACGTGTTAAACAGTTTTGAAAAATCTATCCAATGATACCAAACGCAACTCTCCATTCCCACACGGGGGGTAACTTTAAAATTTTAAATGGAAATCCCCATATTTTGTTGCACATTTGGATTCTTCAGAATAAGTAACAGTGATTTGACCCAAAATTGAAAACAGTGCCTTCACGGATAGCACTTGAATCGACACATAAAAAATGGAGGCGGCAAATCTTTATGAAAATGTGGCTTCTCAGTGTCGAGCTCTGGGCCATGCGGTTAGCGTACGGGACTGCGGCATGAAAGGTCATGAGTTCGATTTCCACGCAGAGTAAAATTTTCATATGATTTTTTTACCCACATAACGAATTCATACATTTTAACGTCCATAAAATAATGCATTTGTCCATATTTATTAATTTGCAAGAAAATACAAATGGTGACAAAAATGGCTTATTTTTGTTGTAAATAACCCTACTACTAAGAACTACTTCATAAAGCTACTTTGCAAAACAATTAGGGGAGAGGTGCCGAATATCGCACCCATTTTATTTTTCGTACGTAGCGAAGCAGAAATAGTTGAAAATGAAAAGAGAACGAGGACAAGGCAAAGGATGGAGTGTTTGCCAACTCGTGTGATGCCTAGAATGGATTTCAGTACATTACATACTTGTACATAACGTTTTAAACAAAAGTCTACGATTTCCCGAGTTGAAAACAAGTGTGCATAATATCGTACCCCGGTGCGATATTAAGAACACATTCTGTAAGGGCATAATGTGCAAGACTTTGTTGCCGAAAACAAGAACAAGAAGTTATAATGAGGCATGTAATTAAACAGAGGCCTCTTACATGTTAATATGCTACAACTATTAAGGCCTCTTACATGCTACAATAGAAAAAAAAAAACATGTTTGGTCTACATTCTAAAGCATACACCACATTCTTGTACAAATTATCTAGAAATGGAACATGGACATTGCAGAATAGCCTACATGTGTGTTACAAATTACAAATGAAACATCGAAATTGCATAGGCCTACAAACAAAGCTAGAAATATTTAATGAAGTATGGAATGGATGCTTTGAAAAAACATTAGAAAAGATGTAGTTAAAGAAGAGGCGAAATAAAAAAAACAATGCCGCCAATGCGGTTCAGTGTTCACGTCAAATTCAATGTGAAAGTGATGATTCTAATGTTCCAAACACAAATCACACACAAACTGCTTGTAGTCGTCAGTACTCGTGCATAGCTCATGCCACCAAGAGCTACACTGAATACAACGGATCCATTTTTCGCATCCTTTGTCACGTGAAAATGTTCCGTTACAATAAGGACATTCTCAGTCTTCATTTTCACTGTCTTCATCAGTTGACACTAAATGAAAAGACATATCCAAATCTTCATCACTGGTTATGCCAGGGCTTCTCTCTCGTGTTCTTTTCTTCCCCTTTTTTAACGTTTGTTTCTTCTCTGTCCTTTCCAATTCGCTTTGCTGCTTTCTTTTCATTTTGTTTGACTGTTCCTTTTTGAGATGCGCGTTCCAAATCTTCAATGAGCTTATTTTTGTATGATGAGCTTGTTAGAAGAGTAGCAGAACCACCTCGTCTTCCTCTAGACATACCAGGATTAGGCACATGATGAGGCACTGGACTTACATCCGATGGTAAGACGAGCGACGATGCACTGGAGGTGCATCCATTTGAAGAATGCGAAGACTGATTGAACGTATCGATGTTTCCTCAATAACTGCCTTCAAAAGTCGTTTAAGAGTGAGCAGCAGGTGACTCATGCAGGCCTAATGCTGTAGATGTCTTGGGGCCTTCTGTTGGTGATGTAGGCCTAAGTGTTCTCACGTGTGTGGAAGCCACAGCACCTCCGTTTGCAGCTTCCTTGCTGACTTCTTCGTTTGCCTCAGCAATGTATTCATGCTCAGGAAATATACTGCGATCGCAGGGATACAGACCAGCCACTGGATATCCATTGGCAGCTACTTCAATTGTGGCAGCCTTTTTGTAAGCTTCTCCAAATAATGCTGCAACTTCGTAGTGGGTAACTGCTCTGTGTTTGTTATGTTTGAGCCATGTCTCTATTGGTTACGTATGATATGTCTTCAGTGGTTGCATAAAAGCTCTGTCGAGAAGTTGCAATTTATGAGTCGTGTGTGGTGGCAAAGAACAAATGTGAACATTCTCGCGTGCCAATTGAAACGGCCTAACATTGCGCGTATGTTAATAATGGCATCCAGAATAAGAACAACTGGATTATCTTTGGAGGGTCTGACGTTCGTTAAGAACTGCTCCTGGAACCATTTAAGGAAACTATCAATTTGTATCCAGCCTAAGCTGTGGCAATGAGCGATGGTGCCATAAGGGGCACCATCCAAAAGTTCCTGCTTCATATTCTTTCTAGGATATACAATAAGGGGTGGTACAAAATGCCCTGACGCACTCATGCATGAAACCACTGTGACTAGGGAACCACGTTCCGCGGACGAAACTGAACCAACTTGCCTTTTTCCTTTAAGAGCAATCACCTTTGTTGTTTTGTGCTGGACGATGGTAAGGCCTGTTTCGTCAACGTTGTAAATTTTTGTTGGGTCATGATGCACAATGTCAACCAGTGGTTCGTATATATCAAAAATGCATTAACCTTTTCTTTAATGAACCCCTTAAGTCTAGCAAGACTTGTCGGTTGATGTTTGCGTAGAGTGAGCTTCGGATTGCGAGTCATAAAGCCACGAAACCATTTAGCACCAGCTGACTAATCGTTCTTCGGAAATGGATGCGGAATTGATTTCAGCGAGTTGAAAAGCTAAAAGTTTGATATCCTTGGCCGTTAAACCATAAAACACAGATTCCATATCTACACAATAACTCACTAATTCACTTTCCAGATTGTACCCAAGAGTTTGTTTTCGCCCTCTAACCTAATGGAAACTAGCTTATCTATATCCTGTTCGGCACAACCCACACGGAACATGCCCTGTACAGCCTTATGCGACATCATTCCAGGGTGAAAAGTGCTATTCGTAATATCGCACCCGTGCGGTATTTGGAACATATGCAGGGTGCGATATTCGGCACAAGTGGGCATGCTAACATGACGCTTACTTCTACCAACACATTTGGTATCCACGTCGCAATATACACTTTACACTATAACTAGGTAGTTACACATACCATTTATATACTAATTGTATGATTATATCATACCTTTGACTGCAGAATATATCGTTGACGACAATCTTGCAAAATATTTTGGCCTTCACCAAAATTACAACAGCTCGTGCTTTTCTTCCACCTGCACACAGCGCGGCGAAACTCCGTCTACCGGAGTGGATATCTCAGCCGATTATAGTACACGTGTTAACACCAGAGTGCAGCACTCCCCGGCTGAAATCCAATGGGGTACGGAATTAGGAAGGGGTGTGATAATCGGCACTTCTCCCCTATCGATATTGTATTCCATGTAACTTCATCTTCGCACACACTGTTTTCAATTTTTGATCAAATCACTATCACTTTTTCTGGAGAATCCACATATGAAATAAGAAATAGGGGTTCCCATTTAAAATTTTAAAGTTATCCCCCGTAGTCCCCAAGGAGGTAGGGATAGGTGATTGTGTTTTCTATCATTGGATAGCTTCTTTAAAACTATTTAACATGTGTTATTTTTGTTTTGGTGATATTTATACTGCGCGAGATATTGGACCGTTCCGGGAATTTTTCCGCACCCTGTATACAGTATTTTATCTCTCTCTTTCGCACTCTCACTCTCTATATTACAACTGAGTGTTGCAATAGGTATCAAGAACATGAATAATTTTCATTTTGGACGTATGGTTTAAGATTGGTATTCAGATCACAAATCTGTTCTCATTATAACGGATGTGGTATTAACGTTAATAAGGATCGTTAACGTTCCACATTTTAGTGTCTTCGTATATAGCCTAATTGATGAACATAGTGAATAAATGTGACTGAGCTTTGAAAAGTGATTGTTCATCTGGTCTTGTGTTTTTAAGCACTTCAAATTAGACATTTATATTTTAAAAAATATTTCACTATATTGAAAAAAAAAAGCGGTCCGTACTCAGGCTCGAACTGCCACCCTTCGGTTCTAGAATCTCAACAGCATTGCTAAACCCGCTTGGCCACGCAGGCATGTTACGAAATAATGCGTTCTGATATTAGAAATAGACTCGCTCCAAGCGCAGGTTTACACTTGGAGTTTTAAATAGCCATTTTCTGTTTTTTTTCAGTAATTTCAACTGAAGATATTGATTGATTTCCCATATTGGAACTTCACGTGAAGTGTGAATTGTATGTTCATCTCAAAAATACATTATTTTCTGTTTCTTCAATTTTACGTATTTGTGAGTGCTCCTAATACCTGTGCACTGTATGGAGTGAATTTCCCTCGGGATATTCTTCGCGTAATTATCTGACAGACTAAAGTTTCATAACAATCACAGTTTTTTGCTTATAATTTTCTTATTTTGCTTTATTTTTTCACAAAAATCATAAATAATTATTCATTACTACACTGCTTTGTTAAGGAAAGCACAAGGAAGCGATAATATATTAAGAAAACTGAGTTATTAATGAAAATGTGGAAGTTACAGTATATGCGAACTTTTTTTTGCGGATGACGATACGTATAGCCGCTGTATTGTGGTATTTGGGTTATCAAAGATACTTACAAGCATCAGGTCCTTCTTTACTTCCACACGCCTCCTATATCATGGATGCTGACGTTTCACATTGGTCTGAAAGTTCAGAAAGCAGTGACGACGGGTCGGACTAATTACTGAGTAGGTTTTCACATAGTTTGTTTGGTTATTGTACTAGGCAAAGCAATGTTTTACGTTTTTGTGATTTGTTGCACCAATAATGTTTTAGTATATTCAGCTAGGTTATTATAAACTTTTGGCTTTAATTTGTGTATACTTTTTATACTAACGATCCTACTTTATAAATACACAACTCATAATATTTAACTCCTTAGACTGACCCCCCCTAATGAACCTTTATTCTTTTGAAAACGGGTGGTGGGCCCCATAACGCATGTCGGTTATTTTATATCCGAAAGGAAAGTATCCGGTTATTCTATGTCGTTTTTGAAGAGCTGGTGTCACCTTCCGACAAAAATTTGTCTCCGTTTCGTGCCTAGGGAGTTTCACACTATCGAATAAGAGCAAAATTTTGAAAACTGGTATAGATCTCCATCACAATTTCCAGTTATTTTGTGTCGGTTATGGAGCTGAACGGAGATGTTCCGACTTGAATTTCTTTCAGATTCGTGCTTTGGGAGAGAGACTGTCGAATGAGAGCCAAGTTTTAAAAATCGGTTATAACCCTTGTCGGTTATATTATGTAGGGTTTGGAGGAAAAGGGGGAGCTTTCAACAATATATATATATATATATATATATATATTAAATTTTCGTTCTTAGGGAGTAGCGTTGTGCCGAATGAGAGAGAAATTTTTAAAATCGGTAGTGATCCTCATAACCCTTGTCGGTTATTTTGTCAGTCAAGGAATGGAAAGGAGAGATTCCGAAAAGGATTTGCTTCAGATTATTGCTTACGGAGTGGCACTGTGTGAATGAGGGCAAATTTTTTAAAATCGGTAAGTTCCCAATAAACCATGTCGGTTATTCTATGTCTATTATGGAGGGAAAGGGGAGGGTACGACAAGAAGTTGTCTCAATTTAGTGCTTATGGAGTGGCACTCTGTCGAATGAGGGCCAAACGTTGAAAATCGGTATAGGTCTCTATAACCCTTGTCGGTTATTTTATATCTGTTATGAAGGGTAAGGGGAGGATCCGGCAAGAATTATTCTCAGTTTAGTGCTTATGGAATGGTACTCTGTAGAATGAAGGCAAAAATTTTCAAAATCGGTAGGCTTCTTCATAAAACTTCTCTCTTATGGACAGGAAGGACAGGTACAAACAATATTTTTTGTTAGTTTGGGATTTACGGATTTTCACTCTGTCGAATGAGGACAAAATTTTGAAACTGGGTAGAGATCTCCATAACACTTGTCAGTTTTTTATGTTGGTTTTTGAAGAACAAGGACGAGGTTCGAACAAAAACCTTTTTTTAGTTTCGTGCTTGACGAGTTTCACTCTGTCGAATGAGGGCAAAATTTCGAAACTTGGTACAGGTTCTCATAACGCTAGTCGGTTATTTTGTCGGTTATGGAGGGGAAGTGGGAGGTTTCGACAAGAATATGTTTCAGATTAGTGCTCATGGAATGGCAGTCCGTGAAATAAAGGCAAAATTTGAAAATCGGTAAACGTCCACATGACACATGTCGGTTATTTGATGTCCCTTATCCAATGGAAGAAGGAGCTTCCGAAAAGAATCTGTTTCAGTTCCGTGCTTAGTGAATGTCACTCTGTTGAATCAGAGTTAAATTTTGAAAATCGGTATAATTCACCATAACCGTTGTTGGTTAATCCATGTCAGTTATGGAGGAGAAGGAAGATTTACCGACAAGAATTTGTTTCTGTTTCGTGCTTAGGTAGTGCAACTGTTCAACAGAGTGCAAAATTTTCAACACCGATAGTGTTCAACATAACCCCTGTCCGTTATTTTGTATGTTGTGGTGGGGAAGAGGGAGATTCCGACAAGGATTCGTTTCAGATTACTGCTTACGTGGTGGCAATCTGTCGAATGAGGGAAAACTTTTGAAAATCAGAACAGGTCCCTATAACTAATGTCAGCTATCTCTGTCAGTTATGGAGGGAAAGAAGGAGGCTCCAACAGGATTTTTTCTGTTCCGTGTGCTTAGTGAGTGACAATGAGAGCACAATTTTGAAAATCGGTAGAGGTCTCCTGTGCCGTTGTCGCTTGATATACAGTATATCGGTTTTGAATTGGAGAAGGGAGGTTGCGACAAGAATTTCTTTCAGCTTCGTGCTTGCGGAGTGGCACTCAGTACAATGGGAGCAATATTTTGAAAACTGGTAGAGATTTCTGTAACCCTTTTTAGTTATTTTATGCAGATTATTGATCTGAATGGGGCCGTTCGGAGTACAATTTCTTTCAGTTTCGTGCTTAGGAGAGACAATATCGAAAGAGAACCAAATTTTGAAAATGGGTAGAGGTTCCAATAAACCTAGTCAGTTATGTTTTATCGGTTATGGAGGGAAAGGAGGAGGTTCCGACAATAATTTGTTCAGTTTGGTGGCTAGGGAGAGCCACTTGGTCAAACGAGAGGAAAATTTTGAAAATCGGTAGTGGTCCGCTTAACCATTGTCGATTATTCTCCCGGTTATAGAGGGAAAGTGCAGTGTTGGGCAAATTTCAATTGAATTAACAATTAACAATTAATCTGTAAATTTAATTGTTAATTGCAATTAACAAGTGAAGTAAGTAATGGTCAATTGTTAATTGCAGTTATCCATTAATAAAGGAGAATCAATTGCAATTAATCAATCGATTGAAAGTAATTGCAGTAGAAAGTAATTGCAATTGAATTCAGTCATTCAATTGCAATTGAAATTAATTGGCAATTGATTCAATTGCAATTGATTTCCACAGCAATTACTTTCAATTGATTGATCAATTGCAATTGATTTTCACTGATTAATTTTCAACACTGTAGTTCAGAGAGGGCATGGGCCAATGAAAACTTTAGCCACGACCAACTGACCCACCACCCATCGTGACCCACGGCCCACCGTGACCCACTCTGACCCACCACCCACCATGAAACACTCTCACCCACTGTGACCCACAGACCCACCAAAACCCATTGTCATCAACTCTGACCCTCTTCTCTACTGACTAAAGAGTTTAAACTTATAATAAAACAAGGCTATGAAATTATCACTCATCGGAGTTTGAATTTCTACGATCAATCGCTCAAGCACCGCTCTATTACAATAACGGTGGATCTGACCTTTCTAATATAAATAAAAGAGTTTGTTTGTATGTCTGTGTGCAGTCTGTGGACCAGACGACTGGACCGAAAGTTTCCAAAATTTGGTCACGGGTACCTTGATCTAGGCCCCAGATCAAGACGAAGAGTTTTTTTTTTTAAATTTCTAACTAGGGAGTCTCAGGGGTACGTTTACCGGGACCGGTCTGGGGACCAGACAAGTTGGCCGCGATTTACCAAATTTTGGTCACGGATACCTTGGTCCAGGCCCCAGACCAAGGCGAAGCGTTTTTGACAAAATTGGAACCAGGAGGGTCCCAGGGGGGCGTTCGCCGGGACATGTAAAAGTAGTAGAAAATGACCGATATTCGTGTCGATTTCATAGTTGTCGCGGTCGCTGAGATCAATGGTGAAACTCCGATCGCACTAACTTCCAAATTCACCATATTCGGCTGCGGGCCGTTGGTTATCGGAGAAAGGGATACCAAAACGTAAAAGTAATCCAAAATTACCGATATTAGTGTCAAATCCATAGTTTTCGCGGTCGCTGAGATAAATGGGGACACTACCATTAGCGATGACTTTCAAATTCATCCACCATTGTATGCGGGCCTTGGGTCACCAAAGGGGGGAATTCCAAGCCATGTAAAAATAATCGAAAACGACCGATATTAATCTCAAATCCATAGTTTTCGGAATCGCCGAGCTCAATTGTGAAACTCAAGACCGCGTTTACTTTCACATTTAGCTCCCATCAGCTAAGGAACGGGCGCATTATAAAGGCGATCACGAGACATGTAAAAATAATCCACAATGACCTATATTAGTGTCAAATCCGTAGTTTTCGCGGTCGCTGAGATCAATGGTGATACTTTTATTAGGGATGGTTTTCAAATTCAGAAATCATTGTATGCGGGCCGGGAGTCACCGGGGGTGAAGAATTGCGAGACATGTAAAAAATAATCGAAAATGACCGATATTAATGTCAAATCCATAGTTTCTGCTGTCGCTGAGATGAGTAGTGATACTCCTACAGGCGTTAACTTCCAAATACATCCCCCATTGGCTGGGAGCCAGAGGCGTTGTTTTTTCAAAATTGGAACCAGAGGATCATAGGGGCGTTTACCGGGATATGTAAAAGTAGTAGAAAATGACAGATGTTAGTGTCACATTCATAGTTTTCGCGGCATCGGCTGGGGTCCAGAGGTAATTTTTTCACAATTCGAACCAAGGGGGTCTCAGGGGGCGTTTACCGGGACATGCAAAAGTAGTAGAAAATGACCAATATTTGTGTCGAATCCATATTTATCGGAATTGTTCAGATGTATAGTGACACTTTAGATAGTGTTTATGTTCAAATCCAGCCCCCATCAGCCTTCCCAATGAAAACACATGTACGTTGTTGGCTATATATTTACACAAAATACAGTAAAACCTCTACTAACGGACACCTCTATAAAGCGGACACCTCCCTTAAAGGACATATTTTGTATTCCCCAAACACTGGACTAGGAAAAAGCATATTGACAAACCTCTCTAAAGCGGACACTCTCTAGTACGGACACGGACAGTCTTTTCTGTCTTTTATAGGTATTATTTACCTCCGTATTACGGACACTTTCTCTAGAAATAAGTTGAAAAGTGTAGTAAAAATGCATTTTTAGTAATTCACACATGTATCACCAAGGAAGCATTGTGACAACATTTTGCCCCCTCAACTGTCTGCTCAGCAACCCAGACGAAGCGTCTCTGTTTAACAACATCTTATGTCCTTTGCTTGCATCCCACTCACACCCAAGCTGTTTTAGACACAAAAGTGATTGACAGCTGCCCGCCGTTAGGGATGACACATTATGCTACTGTCTCGTTGGAGTCTCTAAGTATCCAGAATACAAGTTTAGTACTTTTTGCCCTCAGGTATGTATATTGTCTCAAAAAGAACACTTCAGGACTCCAATCATCCCACAAATTAAAGCGCCATACTGAAAACGAAAGAAGTACTGATAAGTGTAAAGTGCAGAGAACTATAATATGTTATTTCCATGTTGTGCCTCGAACATAGAGTATTGGATGACAGAGAATAATGCATGTAATATTCGTAAATACGTGATTCATGCAATTTTTTAATTGTATATTATTTTGCTCACTAATTTACATAAAAAAATACTGAAACCTCTTGAAGGCGGACACCTCTCTATAGCGGACAATTTTTGATTCCCCGCGGCTGTCCGCTTTAGAGAGGTTTCACTGTATATCCAATTTTAGAAATGTTTCTTAATTGTTCTTCCGTTGTTCAGTTTGTTTACATTGATATTTTATCTGATCCGTGCGAAGAACGGGCATAACAGCTAGTACGAAATGGTAAAGTGTTTGTCATGGACCAAATTACGATGAATTCAATTATAAAGATAATTATTATAATTATCATTGATAATTATTTCCTTGTTGAATTATAGATACCTTTCAGTGGAAAAAAGAATAAAATTTAAAAGTTCCATATCAAAGTAAAGTAGACCAACGTAAAGAAAAAAAATATAACATTTTCCATATAATTAAGCGTACTGTACAAACTTAAAATTTCCATGTAATTAAGCTTACAGTACAAATTTTATCTCTCATTTTCTCACAACTTGATTTCTTTGTGCTCTGAACGCTAAACACAAGCTTCAGCAATTATTACAATAGAAAGCAGTAGATATATAATGCACAGCACTGCATTTTTTGTTTCTCAACTAATATCGATCGTTTTCGATTATTTTTTACAAATCAACCCTTCAAATCGCCTAGTGCCTGTTTTGTGCGGTTATGTGCGCCTATTTCCACGTTTTGTATGTCACTGGATGTGGGTCAAAATGGGCTTCCAAGACGGAACAAAAATTATCAACAGTTCCGCCACTATCGAATTTCGAGGTCGTTAATTTCACATCCTTTAATGATTGATTTGTGCCGTTTTGTGCGCCTATTTCGACGTTTTGTGAGTCATTGGAAGGGGGTCAAAATGGACCTCCAATGTGGGGCTAAAATGACCCACTTGCGTCACTATCGAATTTCGAGGTTGTTTCTTTCTCAACGTTTAGTGCCTTTTTTTGTTGTTCTGTGCCTATTTTCACGTTTTGTGTATCACTGGAAAGGGGTCAATGTTATCCTACAAATATGGCGGAACAAGTTAATGTTATTCCATCAGGAACGATTTCGAGGTTGTTTCCTTCATATCGTCTTGTGCGCGTTTTCTACCGTTTTGTAAGCCTATTTCCACATTTTGTGAATCAATGGTAGTGGGTCAAAATAGGCATTCAATGTGGGAAGAAAAATGACCCACTGTTCCACCAGTATCGAGTTTCGAGGTCGCTTCTTTTGCATTGTTTAGTGCCTGTTTTGTACCGTTTCTGCGCATATTTTCACGCTTTGTGCGCCACCAAAATGGGTCAAAGGTGACCTAAAAATATGGCAGAAAAAGACATATTTATCCCTCTTTCAAGGCCCATTTTGACCCACTTCCACTCAGTGTTTCTTTTAGACATGTTTTTGTGGGGCACTGCACACCAGAGCTATCAGAGTGCCCCCCTTCCCCCGGAAGAGACAAAATAATACATCTATAATATAATAAAAATAGAATAGTACCAGCAGTGCCACCCCGAAATACTAAGTGTGCCCCCCGGAACATTCTTTTAAAGGAACGACTGCTTCCAGTGACGCATAAAGCGACACAAATCACGCACAAAAATGTGAAGGACACGACCTCGACATTCGATGGTGACGGAACAGCATTAATTTGTTCCGCTATACTTGTAGGCCATCTTGATCCATTTTCGTTGTCGCACTAAAGTGGAAATAGGCGCACAAAACGGTACAAAACAGGCACTATACGATGCGAAAGAAGCGACCTCCAAAATCGATACTGGCTGAACAATGGCTGCCTTTCCTCATACCTTGATGGGTCATTTTGACGCATTTCTGGTGATGCTCAAAACGTGGAAGTAGACGAACAGAACGGTACAAAACACACACTAACGATATGAAGGAAACGTCCTCGAAATTCGTTGGTGGCGGAACAGCATTAACTTGTTTCGTTATATTCGTAGGTCCAGTTTGACCCACTTTCGGTGACGCATAAAACGTACAAAACAGGCACAAAACGATGCGAAAGAAACAACCTCGAAATTCGATAGTAGCGGAACAGTGAGTCATTTAACTCCCACTTTGAAGGCCCGTTTTGACTTTCTTCCAGTGACGCACAAAACGTCAAAATAGGCGCACAAAAGGGTACGCGATGTGAAATTAGCGTCCTCGAAATTCGATAGTGGCGGAACTCTTGGTCATTTTCGTCCCATCATGGAAGCCCATTTTGACCCACTTCCGGTGACGCATAAAACATGAAAATACGCGCTCGAAACGACAAGAAACTGTCCCTAAACGATGTGAAAGAAGCAACTTCGAAATTCGTTGGTGGCGGAAAAGACGCGCAAGACGAGGAAGTAGGCACATAACTTTTTTTTTTAAGGCACTAAATGATGCGAAAGAAACGACCCAGAAATTCGATAGTGGCGGAACAGTGGGTCATTTTCGTCATACCTTTGAGACCCATTTTGACTCTCTTCCAGTGGCGCACAAAACGTCGAAATAGGCGCACAAAAGGGTACGCGATGTGAAATCAGCGTCCTCGAAATTCGATAGTGGCGGAACTCTTGGTCATTTTCGTCCCATCTTGGAAGCCCATTTTGACCCGCTTCAGGTGCCGCACAAAACATGAAAATACGCACTCGAAACGACAACAAACTGGCACTAAACGATGTGAAAGAAGCGACTTCGAAATTCGTAGGTGGCGGAACAGTAGGTCATTTTCGTCCCACCTTGGAGACCCATTTCAACCCACTTCCCATGACGCACAAAACGTGGAAGTAGACGCACAAAACGGTACAACATAATATGAAGGAAACGACCTCGAAATTCGTTGGTGGCAGTACAGCAATAACTTGTTCCTCCATATTTGTAGGCCCATTTTGACTTACTTCCGTTGACGCACAAAAAGTGGGAATAGGCGCACAAAGCGACACAAAAGATGCAAAACAAATCACCTCGAAATTTGTTGGAGGTGGAACAAGTTAATGACACCGTGAGCACCAAAATAAGTATATACTGTAGTTCTCACCATCAAGGCTGAGAACTGCACGGTCCAATTTTTTAGCCAAAGCAGAAGACCAACCCGGATAGTGATGTCAACCGGCTCGGCTCGGTTCAACTGAGCGAACAGCTTGAGCTGGCTTCGTTAGGATGACCCATCGACTCGGCTCGATTAGAGCCAATGGCTCGAACCAGCTCCGTTGAAGCGAGTCCATAGGCTGGGTTCGAGTCAGCTCAACTGAGCCATGGCTCGAACCGGCTCGGTTGGGGTGATCAATCAGCTCGGCTCGTTTCGGCTCGGGTGAGGCATCAGCTCGAACTGGCTCGGTTAGGTGAGCTGTTGGCTCGGCTCACTCCTCGGTTCGGCTCGATAGTGAATGAACTGTGAGAGAGCCGCTTGAGTCGTTGACAACTCTAAACCCGGGTCGAGTAGTTTTGAACATTTTTGGCCGGAGTCCTATAACTTTTAACAATTTTTGGCTCGAGCCCGAATACATAACCCTCCTGAACTCAAACCTAGAACCTCGTGATTGATGTCCTTGCTTCCTGAAGATTTCTTGACGACCGAGATCAACAGTCAACTAATTTTTAGTATTCAGATACAAACCGCCTATATTTCATGTTTATACACGATGTTATAATAATAATTAGTTATAGCAGTAGTAGTAGTAGTATCATTGATAATTATATTGACTATGTAGGATACTTGAAGAGGGTAGAACTCGGAACTACACAAAGAATTTAGCTCGAACTGACTCGTTTTGGCTCGAATCGACTCGAAAGTCGATCCGAATTCTTGTCGAGTTGCTGGAAATTTTTGGAGCCGAGTTCTCGAGTCGAGCTCAAAGATGTGTGCTTCGAGTCGAGTTTTAAAGAATACTCGCTCGAACTCGCTCGTGCCCATCCCTATATGGGAAGTAGTTGACCGGAATAGACCCTTTCCGATATATATATATATATATATATATATATATATATATATATATATTAGGGATGGCCAATTCCGGAATTTTTACTTTCCGGAATCCGGAAAGTAAAATCGGAAAAAATTTCGGATTTCGGAAAAATTCCGGAATTCAAAAAAAATCTGGAATTCAGAAAAATTCCAATTTCGAAAAAATTCCGGAATTCAGAAAAAATCCGGAATTCGGAAAAATTCCGGAATTCAGAAATATTCCGGAATTCGGAAAAAATATTTTTTCTTTCTGTAATCCTAAGAATTTTGTTCAAATGCAAACGAACAAATTTCCTTTTTGTAATCCTAAGAATGTATGATGCAAGTTAAGCTGAAACTTACATCCTAAAATATACACTACTCAATCTTCCCATGGTTAATAAGATGTAGTCCAAAAGTACGATGTACTCCTAATATTTATTTTTTGTTTTACTGTGATATTGTCCAGAGGTAAGACATATATCACACTGAGATAAACAACTTGACATAATGAAGATGTTATCATACGTAGTTTTCCAGAAAATCGTGAGAAACGAATTTTTATGAAGTTAAAATATGCGTCGCTTGTTGCCAGTGTGATGCAATTGATAACTTTTATGCTGGAATAGTCTTCTTCTTATTATTATTATTAATCGTTTATGTACTGTAAAAGAAAAATATGAACCGTTAAGTAGTAGATTTTATCTGTTGTTTTTTGATATCTTCTAACAGTCAGTGGCGGATAATGTTAGTGTTGCAGCGTTGCGCAACGACCAAAGTATTTCAAGAAAAAATATTATTAGCAATAGTAGTAAAGAACAGAAAAAATACTTTTTAATACTCTCATATATACTTTAAATAACATTTTTTTTTTTACTTCTGTAACTGTCCGTTTCGTTAAACCGTTTTAAAAAGCGAAAAATAATCCGTCACAGAGTCTCTAATTTACATTGTGTTGCAGCGAGCATGCAACGACCAGATTCCTTCAGCGCGGGAATTGGAGCAAATGTTAAGTCTTCTTTCCCCTATCTCAGAAGTTAAAGGGTCTGGTCGTTGCAGTGATTCTGCAACACAGCACGGTTTCCAGTGAATGAGAAGGTTTTTCGCGCTAAATAAGCTTTCTGAATTTTATTTCACTAGCAATTAACAAATGGAATTTGTTTTTATGCATTCATATTTTTAAATTACGGTACTTATACTGAAGCAAATCAATATAATGACAAAGAAAGTGATAGCAGAATTACATAATAAGAAAGAAAATATGTAGTAGAGCAGAGATCAAATGAAAGTAGATCCGCATTTACAAGTTAATTCTTAGCTTATATAGATAATGAAGGTTTCTTCTACAGTAATTTGTGAACCAAATATTAATAATTCAATATGCAGACCCCCCCTTCTGTGGATAGTATTTTAGTATATACATATTTCTTTTATAAAATAAGTATATTTTATCCTCTCGATAATTTCCACATAAAACTGTATGATGGGAAACGCCACATTGAATTTAGGACTAGTTGGGAATGCTCAGGGGCGTAGCCACGAGAGGGTCCACCGGGTCCGGACCTCCCCAAAATTTCGAAACACGACTAACATTTGTAGATTTTCTTAACGAACTATACTTGTTTAACAGAGAAATGATTGATGTAAGCTATTTTATTTTGCGCCTCTTCATGTACTCTTTCTTTTCTTATAGAAATAATCGTTCTATCATTTTTTGCTAAAAATATAGGTGACAGTAATTAAGAATTACTTATCTTTTCGGGTACAGTATAAGACAGGTTCGTTATTACTTAGACGTATTGGACCTTCCTCAAATACTTTGGACCCCTCCCAGCTAACATGTTGTTCCTATATCTGGCGGTTTCAAGATTGCTTTCCAGAACGTATGACGTTGATAAACATTGTTTCCCCTCATGTGGAAGTATATTGTGTTCATCGTGCATTGCGTAACAACCAAGACGGGTGATTTGGAATGTCGTTTTTTTTTCTTTTACGCACATGTGTGTGTTGATGTGTGAATAGGGTTGCCAACTCTGTAAAATAAAAAAAAAAACCGGCACTTCCTCAAAATTCTCTATGATATAGGTCTCAGCGTGAAGTATCTCTGTTCGGACCTATCCATGGAAAGGAAATGTACTAGCGTGAACAAAAGTGCATTAACACATATATTCTGTATGTCCTTAGAACATTCACTTATAAGCTTAATAGATACATTGTGCTATAAATGAGAAACTGAAATTGATCAATCGGCATTGATCAATTTATTGTATTTACCAGTAACTACCATTTCTTTAAAATTATCGAAACAGATGAACAAAAGTATAATAATCTTTACGTGACAATTTTGGATTTGGAAAATTAAATTCACTCTTTAAACATATAGTATCTACTTCAACTATAGGAAATTGCTTTAAGAAATCCTTTTCCACTCTTAATAAATGTATAAAATTCCTTGAAAGTAAATTTCAAATTTTCCCTGATACAGTCCCTGTCATCTCTCTAAAATTTTCTAAACAGGTGAACAAAATATATTAATCGCTGATAGATGGTGAAAGGTAACAGTTTTGAGTTTACAGAATGACAGCTACTTTTCAATATCTATACTTCGAACTAGATACAAATTAAAAAAAAAAAAAAAACGGTTATAAAGGGGCTGGTGAGAAGTTTGTACCCGTCACCGGCTTTAATCAAAATAACAGCAATTTTTCCGGCCAGGCCAATAAAAAGCCGGCCAGTTGACAGCCCTATGTATGAATATGTGACATTCGCAATTCATATACCAGTATCTCTTTTGTATCAGCTGTTTTGGTTATTAGTTATTAGATTTAATTTTATTGTGTGTGCTTTAATTTTTGTACATAACCTACACATTCTGAATGAATTGCATACCATGACTTCTGTAAATAACTTACAAAAAACATTGACCAGCTTTCAACTGAGGAAAAACTTGGAATTAAGGCTTAGAGAAAACAAACAAAGTGCAATTCAGGAGAGTGTTCAAAAAAAAAAAAACGTTTAAATTTACCGGACATCTTAGGGCAGTAATGTTGTATGCACTAGATACATTTCCACAATTTATTTTCAATTTTCCTAGATAAATTGTGAATAAAGCGTGTTCAATGTACATTTTTTATAACATTAATCTCTGCTACGAAGTCTCTTCAGTCTACACTGAAGAGGAATTCGGATCACTGCCAGGGACTGTTTGCTAGAATGAATTGTTCATAATAATCTAGAAAAATATTTAGTGAATCTACAAAGCTTCTGAAATTAATATTAACTGTACCTATGGCGTCAATAAAAGAAGAAAAGTTTTTTTTTTCACATCAAAAAGAAGTGACACTTTCAAGAAATTGAATGTCCCAAGAAAGGTTATCACCATTGGTTATGCTTTCCATTGAAAAAGACCTGACAATAAGAATACTAGAGTTCAACCAGCATGTATTAGGCAGATTTGTTCCAATCAAAGAGAGAAGAATGGACTTACTAATTAAATAAGGTGATTAATCGGATTAAATGTTCTGCATTTTTTATTTTTTAAAAACATAATTTTATTTAATTTAACATGTCACATAGCATTTGCATCTAAAGTTATGCTGATTAGTCAATGAGTCCAATTTATATCTTCTGTCTCCGATCGTTCGTACTGCAACACCCGAAACCACAATCCACCATCCGCCACTGCTAACAGTAATAACAAACTGCTTGTAAATACGCAATGATTATCAAGGACAATGGCATATTAATGTAAGGACTACTCTGCAGACTAGCAATAAACAATAAACAATAACAGATAAACAATAGTTGCAAAAGGAAAAAAAGTATCTAACTTGGGCACGTCAGAATGTTCGCGAGAATATAGGGACACATTGAGACTCTAGCAAAGAGCGTGGTGTTATTATTACTCAAAGGTCCGTACAATGGAGGCATTAACGTTAATGTTAATGGCACTAATGAGCACTTACTTGCTCTAACGGTTAACCTCAGTTTTGAGATGATTCTTAGAAGTGGGCGTGTTGGCATGCAGTTAGAAGACATATCCATTATTTAAAAAGCACACGTTATCTGTGGAGTACTAACGATTTGCGTCACTATCGAACACTAACGTAGCACTAGCGACGTTTAAAGTCGAAATTGGAGTCTGACATAAGTGGCTTGTCAACTTCACGGACATTATATTTTCCTTGAATGCGAGAATTTTGCGCCCGGGAAATTTGCGCCCTACCACAAAAATAGGAAAAAATGCGCTCGCAATATATTTGCACTGGGATGTTTGCGCCCTACCCCAAAAAGAGGGGAAAATGCGCCGGCTATATATTTGCACTGGGATGTTAGCGCCCTACAATTCAACTTATTTTTGTATTGTGTAAAGTAACTTCCACTCACACTTGAACTAGGCTTGTCTCTCATCGTCTCAGTGAGTTACTCCATCCGTTATAATATTCCGAACAAATGAAAAAAATACAAGTTTAGGTCACTAAAGGGCAATCCATACAAATACAATTTTTCATTATACTACAAAATTTACAATAAAAGTATGAATGACTGATATATAATTATTTATTAATATAATCAAAGAGTATAATTTAATCTAGAAAAGGCTGTTTGGCTCTACTCAGATATCTCTGTTCACAATCCTTGCGAGTTGTTCGGCTTTTCAGGACACAAAATATAGAAAAGAAAATGTAAAATGAATGTAAAATCAGTTCAGTAATATTATCAAGAAAACTATGTACAGTGTGTTTACTTGCTGGAATTACACTTCAAACACACAATTGCGTTCAGTCGTTCTTTCAGAAAAAATGTTCCGGGGGGCACACTTAGTATTCCGGAGGGGGGTCACTGCTGGTACTATTCTATTTATTATTATATTATAGACGTATTATTTTCCCGCGGGAGTTGCTGGACTCCCACCGGGCGCCTCCCCAGGTGGCGGATAGGGGAATGCCCACCAGATATGGCGGGTACCGGAAATCACCGGGGCGGACCAAAACCAGACTGCTGCCTTGCAGTCAGTAGTGGAACTACAAAGGCTAGGGGAGGAGGACCCCAACAGAAAACTCCTGGTCCTCCAGGTTGGGGGTTGTGCGCAGGGCTAACAACTCTACCACGGAAAACAAAACTGTTCAGAAACAGAAGCCAGAGCCTCGGGATTGGAAAGGAACAGTGGAGACGGCAAAGCAACGGAAAAAGGATGTGAAGATAGGAACATGGAACATACGAACAATGCTAGAACCTGGGAAAATGGAAGAGATTGCTCAAGAGACAATATTAAAAAATATGGATATAGTGGCGTTGCAGGCGATCCGATGGGAAGGCAACGGCAGAATTGATGAAAAGAATTACACTCTCTATTACAACGGAACCCCAACAAAAACCGGACAATATGGAATTGGATTCATGATAGGCAGACATCTCAGAGATAAGATACTACAATACACACCAGTCAACGAAAGAATAAGCAAAATTAGAATAAAAGGAAAATTCCGAAACCTCTCAATAATCACAGTTCACGCCCCTACTGAAGAAACAGACATTCCAAAGAAAGAAGAATTCTACGAGAACTTAGAAAAAACTTACGATAACACACCGAAATATGATACAATAATAGTACTGGGAGACTTCAATGCCAAACTAGGAAGCAGAGATGCAAACACGAAAGTCACTGAGAAAAATACACTGCATGAAGAAAGTAGTGATAATGGACAATTGCTAATTCAATTTGCAATAAGAAACCAATTAGTAGTAAAGAGTACAAGCTTTCCACACAAACAGATACACTTAGGAACCTGGAAATCTCCTGATAATAATACGATAAATCAAATAGATCACGTCCTTATCAACAGCAGATATGCATCCTCCATAATAGATGTTAAGAGTCGAAGGGGTCCAAACTGCGATACAGACCACTTTCTAGTGGAAACAAAATTAAGGGAGAGAATATGCATAAAACAACAACAGAAAACAGTTACAAATGAGAAATGGAATACAGAGAAACTAAAGATCAGAGAAGAAGCTGATAAATTCAAGGACACGATTGAAAGTAAATGTGAAAATATGACAGAAAAAGTAAATTCATCGATACAAGAGAAATGGGACGAAATTGTAACAGTAATAAAGGAAGCTGCGACAGAAACAATTGGAGTAAAGAAAAATGGAAACAATAAAGCAAAATGGTTTGATGAAGAATGTCAAGAAATAATTAGCCAGAAAAATGAAGCAAGAAGAAAAATGCTACAAAGAGAGACAAGAAGCAACTACGAAAGGTATAAAGAGCTGAGGAAACAAGCGAAAAACGTTTGTAAAAAGAAAAAGATAGAGATGATAAAAGGTATGATAGAGGAAATAGAAAACCTAAATAAAGGAAATGAAACCAGAAAATTTTATACAGCAATGAAGAGAATGAAAAGAGGATATCAGCCAAAAATGATAGGATACAAAAACGAGAAAGGAGAAACAGTAGGAGATAAAGAAAAAATAATGAAAATATGGACAGACTATTTTAAAGAGTTATTGAACCCTCAGACGCAGGTGGAAGAAGAGCTACAAGAGAAGCAACAGGAGCAAATAGACAAAGATAAGATGGCTGAAGCACTCAAGAAAGGAAAATCTGAGGAAGAAGTTGAAGCAGCACCTTCAAAGGAAGAAGTAGGAGAGATGATTAATAAACTGAAGAATAATAAAGCCCCGGGAGAAGATAGCATAACCATAGAACTAATAAAACATGCGGGTCCTAAACTGAAAGAAAAAATATATGACATACTTCAGCAAATATGGATGGAAGAAGACATACCAGACAGATGGAAGATAGGAATAATACATCCTCTGCATAAAAAGGAGATAGAATGGAATGTAAAAACTACAGAGGAATCATGCTCTTAAATGTAGCATACAAAATATTAACAGCATAATCAACAATAGAATCAAGAAGTATGCAGAGAAGGAAATAGGGGAATATCAATGTGGATTTCGGAAAAATCGCAGCACGATTGACCAGTTGTTTATCATGAGGCAGGTAATAGAAAAAAGTTATGAATACGGAACGGATCTACATATATTATTCATAGATTTCAAACAGGCTTTCGACAGTGTGGACAGAAACAGACTCACAGGCACTTGAGAACATGCGGATACCAAAAAAACTCATAAGACTTGTACAGATGACGCTCAACAAAACAACAGCAAAAGTAAAAATAGAGTAGTTATTAGGAGAAGAATTCCAATATGATAAAGGAGTTAAACAAGGAGATGGATTATCAACAACGCTGTTCATAATCGCCCTACACACAGCCATACAGAAAATAGACAAACGAGGAACTATAATGTATAAAACCAGCCAAATCTGTGCATACGCCGATGATGTTGCAATAATCGCAAGAACAGAAAACGAACTGAAAAGAATGTACGTAGAACTGGAAAAAGCAACCAAGGTAATGGGATTACAGGTGAACGTGAGCAAAACCAAACATATGATAATAACAACTGCAGAACATAGAAGAAATACAACGAACATAACAATACAAAATAAGACGTTTGAAAGTGTACCCACATTTAAATATTTAGGATACTTAATAGATAGCAAAAACAACACAACAATAGCAATAAAAGAACGAATTCAAGCAGGAAACAAAGCCTATCACGCCAACAACACGCTGCTGAAAAATAAGGTAATTAACAGAAGTACAAAATTAAAAATATATAGAACCCTCATAAGACCAATAGTAACATATGCTTCAGAAGTATGGACACTCACCAAAGAAAACGAAAATAACCTGCGCGTATTCGAAAGAAAAGTAATAAGGAAGATTTATGGCCCTGTGAAAACTGGAGAAGAATGGAGAATACGCTCCAATAGAGAAATAGAAGAAATTCTGGAAAACAAAGACATAGTCCAATACATAAAAGCACAAAGACTGAGATGGCTGGGTCACGTGGAACGCATGGAAGAAGATCGCCTTCCCAAAAGGATCATGAATGTGAAGATCTTTTCTAGCAGAAGAAAAGGGAGACCCAAACAGAGATGGATAGATAATGTGCAAGAGGATCTCCGGATATTGAAAGTGGCTAACTGGAAACAAACAGCCAGAGACAGGAAAAGATGGAGGCAACTGGTGGAAGAAGCCAAGGCCCATATCGGGCTGTAGAGCTGTGTGGTAAGGTAAGGTAAGACGTATTATTTTGGTCTCCTCCGAGGGGGCACTCTGAGAGCTCTGCGGAGGCTAGTGTTCCCCCAAATTGTGAGGGGAGGATTGTTTATGCTGTAATGTCAGCCCCTCCGAGCAAATGCGTAAGCTCCAATAGGTTCTTTTATTTCGCAGGGCTCAAACTTCCCGGTGGAGGTACATCGCAGGCGCAATTTTCCCTGTTCTTGAGGTAGGGCGCAAATTTCCCAGACGCAAAATTCTCGACACCGTTCGAATGACCTCAGAAGACTATATCTTTTTCAATACTTTTTTTATATTCTTTTACTCGAGATTTCTTCATAGCTTCTTATTAAAATACTAATATATCCTCATTTTATTGTCCTAACCAATCAATATGGGTATGTTGTCAGTAAAATATTTAGATTGGTTGAGCCTATGGTGTGTAACCACAGCATTTCATATCATCCCCCCATTAGAAATCTTGGCTAAACGAACCAATATATGTTGCCAATAAAATAGTTTAGAATGATTGAGCCCCTGGTAATGATTGAGCCACAGTATTTCGTGACAGACCCCCCCCTTCCTATTCCCATATTCTAGCTACGTGCCTGACTCAGCTAATTCTCTACATTCTTTACCAAGCACACATTTTCTAAAGCGGAAAATGCTCTCTAAATACCTAAGCTCATTATTTTCAGCAGATGCACAAATTGGGTAACACTCTATCTACATGAATGTTATATATGTCGATTACTGGAAACCGCTTCTCGCTATCTATTACCATATTTACTATATAATGATTAACGTTAAAACCGGAAATGGTTGATTTGTACCGCTTCCGGTTTGAATATTACATTCATCAGGGAACTCGATTCTTAACTATTGACTCGGTACATCATGGCCAAAATTGATGGTAATCCATCAGATAGTTCTTGAGACTGTTTGTTTCACTGACGGACAGAATGAATATATGGCTATAGAGTTTTGATAAACTAAATTCGTTAATGAGTGATGATGGAACAAATATAAGAAAGGGAACCAAGAGTAGGCCTACCACCGAGAAAATTTTCGAACACAAAATTAGCCATCGAAAACCCACATGTTCTGGGTTAGAATACCATGGATGAAAACTCTACCACTGAGTCATCAATCACCCGCTTATTAGTTTTATTAATTATTAAATTAATATAAATTAATGAATGCCTGCTTATGTTAATTATTGAACAATTACATTGTATACTTCGTAAAGTCAAAAATTATAAATTTGTATTTACTGTACATACAGTGAGCGCAGAAAGTGTTCGTACACCTATGCTATTGAAACGAGAATGCCTGCGAAAAAGAAACAGAAAATTTAAGAAGTGTAATAACACACACAATATGAATAATGAAAACTAAGCTTTATGAATATATCAATAAAGAACCACAAAGACAAGTTTAATGATCAGAAAGTAAATAAATTCCGTAGAAAGTGTATAGAGTAGACGCAAAAAGTGATCGTACACCTGACGTACGAATACGAAACAAAGATACCACAACTGGGGTTCACTAGTATTCACCTGAGTATACACCTCTGTATAGCATGACGAGTAACAGAATGAGTTTAGTTGTGAATAGGAGTGAAAAAACTGCACGGTGGGCTGTCAAAATGGGAAGCAACCGAACAGAAACAAATGAGGAGACAAGAAAAGTAATGATTAAATTGCATAAGAAGGGTAAGTCTTTGAGAAAGATAGCAAACCTTGTCTCGTTCAACAGTACAAACAATAATTGCGATGTATAATGTTTCTATCACTGTGCGAAAAAAAACAAAAAAAAAACTGGAAGACAAGAGTGTTGAGTGAGCAAGATAAACGTTACATTATTAGGGAAAAAAAAGTTCCGAAAAGTAGTGCTGTGCAATTGGCAACGGATCTGGAAACACGCGGTGTTAAAGTATCAGCCAGTACAGTGCGGAATATTTGCAGAGAGAATTGGTATCATGGTCGGATAGCCAGGAAAAAGTTCTGGGTGAACAAGACAAATCATATAAAGAGACTAAAGTTTGAAAAAGAGTATAAAGATAAGGGATCAGGCTTCTTTCTGGAATAGGGTCATATTTTCGGACGAAAGTAAATTTAATCTTATCGAGTCCAATGGGAGGCGTATGGTATGGCGCAAGGTGAATACAGAGATGAATCCTCAAAATCTCCTCCCTAAAGTAAGACACGGAGGAGGGTCCGTGCTCGTCTGGGGTTGTATGAGTGCCTCAGGAGTGGGTCGTCTCCACCTTAACGATGGAGTGATGATCCACAAAGTGTATATTAACATATTAAAGGAAAATCTCCATACTAGTGCGCAGAAGATGGTTCTTGAAAACAATTTATTGTTCAGCAAGACAACGACTCCAAACATACAGCGGAAAATACTCGATTGTGGCTACTCTATAATACCTTCAAACAGCTTCGCACATCTCCCCAATACCCAGACATGAACCCCATAGAACATCTATGGTCTGTTCTGGAGACAAGAATCAGAAGGCACAGCTTCTCTACTAAAGAAGGCCTGAGAAAAGCTATTCAAGAAGAATGGGACATAATCAGTCCCGAAGCTACAGAACTACGAACTACTACAGGTGAAATCAATGCCACGAAGACTACAGACAATCGTTAACGCACAGGGTAATCCCACAAAATATTAAATAACGTAATATACTTTATAAGCATTAATTCAAGCATAAGTGTATGGTGACTTTTTGCGTTTACAAAAAAGGAATTCTCTCTTTTCTTCTGAACAAATCAGTGATTGTGTTTGTTTGGCCTTTCTCTTGTATATAGAAATAAAATGTATGAATGTGTAGTCTTAATTCTGGTTATATATATATATTCCACCTCCCGTTCTCATGCTAGCTGTTTTCAATATAAAGTATGAACGGTGTACGAACACTTTCTGCGCTCACTGTAGGTATGTTGACAATAAGCGAATGTTATTAGAATATTTGTTGAGATTTCCTTTCCTTCACTGCCTTTCGCCTGGTTAAAAAGTAGTTTGTAGTACTTTGGAGCAGCTGCAGGTGGGAACGCGATAATGTTTGAGACATACCGGCGACTTTTTTGTGTGTGAAAATAAGACCTTGCTCATAAAGCAGTAAATAGCTGCAGTAGCAATTGTCTACGTAAGTGATAAAGACATATCCAACTACAAGAAACTAATACAGTATATATATTCATTATTGTGTTTCTCTTTTAACAGCTACTAGCTAGGGATGGCCAATTCCAGAATTTTTACTTTCCGGAATCCGGAAAGTAAAATTGGAAAACATCCGGATTTCGAAAAAATTCCGAATTTTTTTCTAAATTCCGGATTTTTTTCCGAATGTCGGAATTTTTCTGAATTCCGGAATTTTTCCGAATTCCGGATTTTTCTGAATTCCGGAATTTTTCCGAATTCCGGAAAGTAAATTTTCCGATTCCGAAAAACAAAATTTCCGGAATCCGGATTCCGGAAAATTTTGTCCATCCCTAATATATATATATACTGTATGCGTGCAAACGTTTGTAACACCCCATCCCTGAAACTTGTATTAGGTAGCATGTACCGTACTGGCTGCCCGGAATTGACCAATTTCAATACTGACCGTTTTCTTTCGTCAAGGCAAAGTGATTGATATATATGTTGCACATATGCAATCGTTTGAAACATGCCGGTAGCCAGCGCAAAAATGTAGGGGGGCGGCTGAAGTTAGGGGGGCCCGATCCAACCATATTATAGTTCATCATCATATTATAATTCATTTGAAAGCCTACCGTGAAAATTTTAGGGGGGCGCGGGCCCCCTATACTCCCCTGGATACGGACCTGGTTTGAAATACCTCACCCCCGGAAAATGTATTAGGTACTATGTACCGAAAGTAGTTGGCCGGAAGTGAGTAATACAGGTACTGACCGCTTGTGTTCGTGAACACGAGTTGATTGATATATACGTTCATGTGTGCAAAAGCTAGAAATACCAAAATTCTGCAAACTGTATTAGGTGTCATGTACCGGAAGTGGCCGACCAGAAGTAACCAATTTCGATACCGATCACTTTCTTTCGTCAAGGTAAATTGATCAATAATTATGTTGCACATGTGCATTCGTTGAAAATACCTCACCTCCAGAAAATGTGTTAGGTACTGTGTACCGGAAGTAGTTTCCTGGAAGTAAGCAGCTCAGGTACCGACCGCTTTTCTTCGTCAGCACGGGTTAATTGATATAAACATATACGTTGGGCGTGTGCGAAAGCGAAAGAAACACTCCAACCCCTGGAAACTGCATTAAGTATCGTTTACCAGAAGTGGTTGACCGCAAGTGACCAATTCCGGTACCGATCGCTTTCTTTCGTCAAGCCTAGTTGATTGATATATTTGTTTCATGTTTGTAATGATTGGAAATACTCTACCCCAGGAAACTGTTTTATTCCCAATTACCCACTAATTTTGAGACTTTTCTAATGACAGGATCTGTTTTCCCAATCGCTGATTTTGTCGGTAGTCGCTGTTTTTTTCGGCCGTGGCTTTAGCAGTCAATGTTTTGTCCGTAAATTGTATGCATGATGGGCATATGGAGTTCTTTCGAGGGGGATAGAACCATAAACATAATATATTTAAAAAAAATACCGAGTTTCATGGCTTTCTTCCCAGGGGGCGAAGGGATGGTGGTTATAAAGCATTTCTTATGAGTACCTTATTTGAAATATGTGAAACAGTAACAAGTGGACAACACAATACACACACATCTTCTTATCTTCAGCTTTAATTGCTGATTTCAATTGCAATTAACAATTACAATTAACAATTACAAGTTTCAATTGTCAATTGCAATTAAAAATTAAATGTTTCAATTGCACCCTTTGCGATTGACAATTAACAATTAAAAGTTACAATTGCCTGGTGACCAATTAACAATTAACAATTGACGAAAATTTAATTGCAAATTTTATGATTGAATTCAATTGCAATTGAAATTAATTGTCAATTGCAATTGAAATCAATTGCAATTACTTTTCAGAGCAATTACTTTCAATTGATTGATCAATTGCAATTGATTCCAATTGATTTTTCCAAATACTGGGAAAGTGAGAGATTCCGACAAGAATTTTTTGTTTCTTGTTCGCGGCGTGGCACTATGTCGAACAAGGGCACAATTTGGAAACTCGGTACAGGTCGCCATAAATGTTTTCGGTTATTTTATGTCGGTTTTATAGGGTAAAGGGTGGGGTTACAAGAGGAAATTGGTTCAATATCGTCACTATGTTGAATGAGGGCAAAAGTTTGAAAATCGACAGAGGTTGGTTATTTTGTCGGTTATGGAGAGTAAGGGGAATTTCCGACATGATTTTTTTTTCTAGTTTCTTTCTTGGGGAGTGGTACTATGCAGCTAAATTTTGAAACTCCGTAGGGGTCTCCTTAACCTTTGACGGCTTTTTATGTCGATTTTGTATGTAGGTTATGGAGAGGTAGGGGGAAGTTTTCTCGAGATTTTGTTTCATTTTGTGCCTAGGGATGGACGCTTTTCCGAATTAGAGCATAACTTTAAAAATCGGTAGTCGTTCCCACAACCATAGTCGGTTTTGGATGGAAGGAGGAGGTTCCAACAAGAACTTTATTATTTTCGTGGTTAGATATTGGCACTCTTTCGAATGAGGACAAACGTTTGAAAATCGCTAGTGTTTCCCATAACACTTGTGAGTCATTTTATTTCAATTTCGGAGGATAAAGGAGGAGGTTCCTAGAAGAATTTGTATCAGTTTCTTATTAGGAAGCTGAACTCTGTCAAATGAGGGCGAAATTTTGAAACTTTTTAGAGGTCTCCATAACACTTGTCAGTAAATTTATGTCGGTTTCGGAGCGAAAAGGGAGATGTTCTAACAAGAATTTGTTTCAGTTTTCTTCGTACGGAGTGGCAGTGTGTCGAATGAGGGCACAATTTTGAAAATCGATAGTGTTCCTCATAACCCCTGTCAGTTGTTCTTTGTTGGATACGGATGAATGTGTTTCAGTTCCGTACTCAGGGAGAATTACTGTCTGGACTGAGTGAAGAATTTTGAAAATCGATAGTGGTCATCATAACCCTTGTCTATTGTTGTGGGGAAGGGTGAGGTTCCGAGAAGAATTCGTTTCAGATTAGTGCTTACATGGTGGCACTCTGTCGAATGAGGAATAATTTTGAAAATCGGTAGAGGCACCATAACCCATGTCGGCTATTTTCTGTCACTTATGAAGAGGAAGGAGGTCGCTCCGACAAGAATTTGTTTCAGTTCCCTTCTTAATGAGTGACGCTCTGTCCAATGAATCCAAAATTTTGAAAATCGGTAGAGGTCTCCTCAACCGTTGTCGCTTATTCTATGTCCGTTTTGAAGATGAAAGGAGAGGTTGGGACAAGAATTTGTTTGAGCTTCGTGCTCAGGGAATGGCACTCTGTCGAATCAGGCAAAATTTTTGAAAATCGCTAGTGGTCCGCTTAACCACTTTCGGTTATTCTTTCGGTTATGGAGGGGAATGGGAGATTCCGATAAGAATTTCTTTCAGTTCCGAGCTTATGGAGGCTACTCTGTGGAATAAGGGTTCAAATGTTGAAAACTGGTAGAGGTCTCTATAAACCTTGTCGGTTATTTTATGTCTGTTATGGGAGAAAGGGAGAAGATCCGGTAAGTTTTTTTTCTGAGTGCTAATTGGTGGTACTCCGTCGAATGAGGCAAAGTCTTCAAGATTGCCAGAGTTCATCATAGCTCTTTTCGGTTATGGAGGGGAGGTTCCGAGCAGTACTTGTTTCAGTTTTGTGTGCAGGCACTTCCTCGAATGAGAGCAAATATTTGGAAATCGGTGTAGTTCCCATAAACCTTCTCTGTTATTTTATTTCGGTTTGAAGACTAAATGTGAGGTTCCGACAAAAATTTGAGTTTCGTGCTTAGTAAATGACACTCTGTTCAATGACTTTTAAAGGTCCCCATAACCCTTCTAGGTTATTTTATGTCGCGTTTTAAGGAGAAGGGAGAGGTTCCAACAAGTTTTTTTATATTTTTTTTTTTTTTAGTTCCATGCTCACGGAATGGCACACTCACGAACGATGGCAAAGTTTTGAAAATCGGTAAAGGTTTCTATAGCACCTATCGGTTATTCTTTCGCTTATGGAGGGGAGTAGTGAGGTTTCGAGAAGTTTTTTAGTTTCGTGTTTATGGAGTGTCACTCTGTCGAACGAGAATAAAACTTTGAAAATCGGTAAAGTTCTCTATAACACTTGTTGGTTATTTTGTTTCCGCTCTGGATCGGGAGAGGATTGTTTTGTCAAGAATTTGTTTCAGTTTCGTGCTTAAGGAGTAGCTCTCTGTCCAATGAGAGCAAAGTTTTGAAAAATGGTATAGATCTCTATAACCCTTTCCAGTTCTTTTATGTCATTATAGATCTAGACTTCCGACTAGAATTTGATTCAGTTTGGTGCTTAGGGAGAAACACTGTCGAATGAGAGTCAAAGTTTGTTCCGTAGAGGTTCCCATAACCCTGGTTCGTTATGGAGCAGAAGAGGAGGTTTCAACAAGAATTTGTTTTAGTTTCAGCTTAGGAATTGGCACTCGGAGGAGTGACGGCAAAATTTTAAAAATCGGTAAAGGTCCACATTACTTGTCGGATATATTATGTCGGTTTTGGATGGGAAGGCGAGGTTCCAACAAGAGTTTTTTTTAAGTTTCTTGCTTTGAGAGAGGCACTCTGTGGAATGAAGGCAAAATTTTGGAAATGGGTAGAGATTCCATAAACCTAGTTAGCTATTTTTTATCGGTTATTGAGTTGAAAGATAGCGTTCCGAAGAGAATTTGTTGCAGTTCTGTGCTTAGGGAGTGGCACTGTGTCGAATGAGAGAAAAGTTTTGAAAATCAGTAGTGTTCCCCAATACCCTTGTCGGTTTTGTTCCGTTATGGAGTGGAAGGAGGAGTTTCCGAGAAGAATTTCTTTCAGATTAGTGCTTGCAGACTGGCACTGTGTTGAATGAGAGCAAAATTTTGAAAATCGGTAGAAGTCCCCACAACCCATGTCGGTTATATTATGTCAGTTATAGAGGGGAAAGAGGGGGTTACGACAAGAATTTGTTTCCGTTTTGTTCTCAGGGAGTAGCAATCCCTCCACTCATAGAAAAATTATGGAAACAAGTATTAGTTTCCATAACTATTGTCGGTTGATTTGTGTCTGTTTTGAAGAGGAAGGAGGAAGTTCCGACAAGAATTTGTTTCAGTTTCGTTCTTAGGGAGTGATACTGTCGATTCAGTGCTAAATGCTGGAAATCTGTAGTCTCTATAACCCTTCTCTGTTATTTGAAAGTCGGTAGGTCCTCATAACATCGGTATGTCGCTTATGGAGGGGAAATGGGACGTTCCGACCGGCACTTTTTTCAGTTTGATGTTTGCGAATGGCACTGTGTCGAATGAGGGCGAAATTTTGGGAACCAGTACAGGTCCCCATAAACCTTTTCTATTATTTTATGTCGGTATTGAAGACCAACTGGATGGACAAAAATTTGTTTGAGATTCGTGTAAGGAAAAGGCACTCTGTCCAATGAGAGCAACATTTTGAAAATTGGTACAGTTCCCCATAACAGTTCTCGGTTATTTTATTTCGGTTATGGAGGGAAAGGCGGAGGTTCCAACAAGATTTTCCTTCAGTTTCGGGCTTAGGGAGAGATTCTCTGTCGACTGAGAGCAAAACTTTCAAAATCGGTAGAGGTTCCAATAATCGCTGTTGTTTACTTTATGTCGATCTAAGAGAGGAAAGAGGAAGTTCCACCAAGAATTTCTTAGTTTCTTCCTTAGGGAGTGGTATTCTTTCGAATTAGGGCCAAATTTTGTAAATCAGTAGAGGTCCGTAAAACTCTTGTCGCTTATTTTATTTCGGTTATGGATGGGAAATGGGAGGTTTCGACAAAACTTTGTAAGAGTTTCGTGCTTAGGGATAGGCGCTGTGTCCAATGAGGGCCAAATTTTGACAATCGGTAGAGGTGTGTATAACACTTGTCGGTTATTTTATTCCGGCTATGGTTGGGAAGGGGAGATTTAGACAAGAATTTGTATTAGTTTCGTGCTCTGTCCAATGAGAGCAAAACTTTTAAAACCGGTAGTGCGCCTCATAGCCCATGTCGGTTATATTATGTCCGTTATGGGGAAATGGGAGGATCTGGTTATTCTTTGTTTGTTTTGAAGGGCAAGTGTTAAGTTTCAACAGAAATGAGTTTCAACTTCGTTCTTATCGAGTGACACTCTCTCAAAGGAGTGCAAAAGTTTCAAAGTCAATAGAGTTCCTCATAACGATTGTCTTTTATGGAGGAAAATGGTAAGTAGAGATGGTATCGAGACGAGACGAGACGAGACTTTGTACAGTTCGGTCTCGTCTCGGTTGATAAGTAGCAGTCTCGGTCTCGATCTCGTCTCGAGTCAAAAATCGCCGTCTCGGTCTCGTCTCGGTCAACAGATGCTTGTCTCGATCTCGGTCTCGGTCTCGAAGGCCAAGTCTCGGTCTCGTCTCGAAAGTCTCGAAATAAATAGTATGAAATTAAAATTGTGAAACTATTATTATCGTACAGTCTGTCTTTCCGGTTCTTACTTTTTGCCTTCATTCTTGACAGAATTATGGTATGATGTACTTCTTTGTAGCTAATTTGCTAGCGCTAATGCTTTCCATGCGTGTGTTCTGGGTTCAATCATCAGTGGGTATAACATACCTGGGTATAACATAACAAACCCTAATAGTAACCCATATTTCACTTTCAGCAATAGACTTTGTCTCATATAGCCTCAGTACTGCCTATACAATTAAACTCTATTAAATTAACTCCAGTACTATACAGTAGTTTATTTACTTCTTTTGAATCAGAATTGTTCAATACCTCCTAACGGATAACGCAACATATAGCAGCACGAATGTATTTAATCGTACCGAAATTGAAATTATACAATTTCTCAGTTATTATCCAAAACACGTTGCTTTGATTGCCATTTTAACAACAATTTAACGTTCATTATCTTAACAAATAGAGTAAATTATTACTACTATATATTTTGTTTCAAATTGATCAATTACTTTATTACCGTTTCACATCTCAGTGTTTAATTTGACACTTTAAAACAGGCACTTCCTTAGCCTTATGGTGTGAGCTACGGCACTCATCTTTGCTATCTGTGGTATCGGGTTGGATCACCAAACAAATTAGATTCAAAGTCTTATGTTTCGTATAGTTCGCGTCTCACTTTAAGTACATTCTGTTTCTTATACAAGTTTATAAGGTCGTAATGTATTATGTAAGCATATATCCAGTGCCTTAACATAGATTAAGCTTATTCCTGAGTTCTCAGCGGTGCATGATGCCGCGGTGGCTCAGTGGTAGAGCGTTCACCTCTAGTGCTTGGGGTCCTGGGTTCGATCCCAATCCCCGCCAAGTGAACTTCGTGGAGGACAAACACCGTATGCGTGGGTTTCCTCGGGGTTCTCCCGTTTCCTCCCACTTTCTTTATTCCACCATTTCATTCATTACTCATCATCACCGTCTCCTTTAGCCTAACCGGCATAACCGTGGGACGTAAAACTCAAAGATTTCATTTCATTTCATTTCAAAGATTTCATTTCATTTTTCTCAGCGGTGCATATGATCTTTATTCGAGAAAACTAATCATGCATTCATTACGCTGAAATTTTATGCTCGTATATTGCTTGAAAATTACTTACGAAACATGGACATACATATTATGTAAGTATATAGGTAATTCGAGATATATCTATCTATTTTCTCTGTCACGGCAAAACAAATGATTATTAACTTTCTAGTTTTCTTTAGTATTAATTTTCGTAGTTTTGCTGCAATATGAACGATCAAATTTGTTTTTCGCTGTACGAATTTCGTTAAATTTTGGATCTGTTTTTATCCTACCTTACGTAGTAAAAGTTATATATATACATTAATTTTAGAGATAGACTATGCTGTCATTTTTTGGTTGAAATTGAGTTAAGAATACATTTTTAGTAGACTATGTTCTTTCTAGTGGTGTAAAAATGTAATTCTAAAAGCATCCTATTACTTTGTAACTACTTAGTATAGTTTGAAAGACAGTACTACAATATAGGTCTTATTTAAGGAACTGGTTTTTCGCTTATCTTGTAAAATTACGAAATTATGACTTGGTTTAGTTTACCTCTAAGGTCCAGATATAATAAAAATCATAGCCATAATCATAATCAACCATTGTCAATCCACTGCTGGATGAAGGTCTTTTTTCAAGTCTTCTCCACAACTATCTATCTTGAGCAATTCTTTTTCAGGTTACTCCCCCGTTGTTTTTGATTTTGTCAAACCTTCTTGTATAAGGACGTTTCCTAGGCTGTTTTTATCTCGTGGTATCCTGTCTAGAATTGTTTTTGTTCATCGATCATAATTTCTTGCAATATGTCCAGCACATTTTCCAGCCGATGTTAAAAATTATTCAATTGGTACCAGTCATTAGCTGCCAAATAACTCATTTCTACTGTATATATTTGTCCTACAAATAGTTCAAATCCGTTACTTTTGGAGCACAGACACGCTACTTTTTGATCCTCGAATCTGGCAACACTGACTCAATGATTTAAATCAACACAATGTGAGGACCTCCATTTGGTCTAGCGGCTAGCACGCTTGACTTCGGTTCGCGTGGTCCCGAATTCAATTTCCGGTGCGGGTACAGTTGAACAACCGAAGTGGTTTGGTTTCCATTATAATCATTAGCTCCACATCTTTAGACGCCCTAGCATAATCGTGGGACATTAAACTAAAACAAACAAAACCAAAAATCAACACAATGTGTATTACTAGCTGTAAGTCCTTGAATAACTGCATACAGCTATGGTATGGATCGATTTTGAGGTGGTCGGTGGTCAAACTAAAAACAAGTGAAATGTAACTAGGGTGTATTTAGAACTTTTAATTAAGCATGGTTTTGTGTACATCAGACCTAAGGCTTAGGGGAACAACTAGTGTTACTGAAAAGTTAACAGTTACATTTAATTTCAGTTACAATTTGCATTTACATGTATTGCTGAAACCAAAACTATGACATTAACATTATAAATAGCCCAAAGACTATGAAAAACGTCGTCTTTTGAAATCATTCTTGCACCATAAAGCAAATTACGAGTTTATAAAATATTTTGCAGCTTAGTTACATTGCTTGCACTATATTTAGAATAATATTTAGCAATTTATTTAAGTTGGCAACACTGCTTAAAATAATGGAACTGCAACTTGTTTTAATTAAAACATCCAAAAACTATTGTTGTAATGTTATAGAAGCAAACTAAAACAACAATCATAAAAACTTAACACAAATGCGTTATTTTAAGCAATAAAACAATCACTATCCATGTGTTTGGTATCTCTGAAACGGTTAAAATAACAATTCTTGTAAATGACATTATGATCACTTAAGTCTTTTGGAAGCACCTACATGATGAGACGTGATATTTCAGCATGTTTTCGAAGTAAAGTCTTTAGAAAAAGTTAAATTTTTCATTTCTTGTAACTTTGTTCCTTCATTCATTCGAGATACATTATACCATGATCGTAGTATTTGACGCTAAGATACAAATGATGCGCATTGCACCGTCTATGTTATTTGGGTTATTAGATATCTCCAAAATGTTGATGTTAGTGATACTGTATTGTCCTTTGTTACACTGAATAATATATGTGGTATTGTGGTTTTATTTAATATCTAAATTAGAAATAGGTAATACCTTACATAGTGCAATTTGAGAAAAGATAACTTTATTTTGCGTTGGTAACACTGCTTGTTTATATATAGGCGCGAATCCAAGGGAAGGGCTATAGGGGTTATATCCTCCCTTAGCGTTCAGGTATACACTGAATAAAATGAGCTTCAATCCTGCTTTACACTGGATAAAGAGTATGGTTTAGCCCCTCCCTTGATCATATCCTGGATCCGCGCATGTATATATATATATTTATATATATATATATATATATATATACAGTATAACCTCGTTAACACGAACTCGCTTAAGCCGAACACTCAGTTAGGACGAACAAAATTTCGGTCCCGGCATCGTTGTACGTTATCTTATAGGAAGTTTTATCGGTTAACACGAATTTCGGTTAGCATGAATTACGAACTAATTTTTAGTCCCTTGAGTCAGTAAAGGTTTTTATTTAACACGAACTTTCAATCCAATCCTTCGTTTTTTTTTCAGATCATTTTTCTTATTTCAGATTTCACTCCAGATCAGTTTTTGTCATACAGTATTTATACAGACGAAAATTGCCTTGTAAATAAGAGAAAAACCAGAAACAGGTATCTTTCCTCTCTCATGAGGTGTTGATTCTGTCCTCCGTCAAGCGCTGAACATGCAGGTGCTTGGCAGACGAGCTGGCGACAGCTCGAGACAAAACATTTTCTCTCCCCTGTAACTCCAAACTGGTGACAGCTATCATAAATACCTTTCCGTTATTAGCGGTACTCACCCTGCTAGCGGAGTTATCAATTTTATAACTTGACCTGGAATTTCTGCGTGGAAACTTTTTTTTTTTAAATCTTCGAAGATATGATAATAAACTTACTGTAGTGTTTTCACTTTTCAGAGGATGGTACCGAGACCGAAACTAGTCTCGATCTGGATCTTAACTCGAATTTGAGACCGAGGAGTGTATTTCGAAATCGAGACGAGACCGAAACTCTCAGTCTCGTCTCGAAACAATTCTGTGCATGGTATCAAGACAGAGAATAGTCTTGGTCTCGTCTCGAATTTGGAACCGAGACGAGACCTAGACTACTCAGTCTCGTCTCGATACCATCTCTAGTGTTTTCTATGACATACATAATATACTGTAGTGGTATGTATAGTTTGTATACTGTAGTGCGTATGTATGGAGAAAATGTATTCGAATAATAAAATTTGGGTCCCCGGTTAACACGAATTCTTTTAACACGAACTCCTGATTTTTCAGTCCCTTGGAATTCGTGTTAACGTGGGTTTACTGTATATATATATATACAAGGTGGCCCATTTTAATCTTTCCACGGAAATATCTCGAAAACGATTGAACATAAATAAACTGAACAAAAACTCAAATAGAAAATACTATGGGATAAATCGAATGGTGATGTCATGGTGTCCCCCAGGGCCGCTCTTCAAGGGCGCCCGGGGCCTAACTTTAAAATTTTAAATGGAAACATGGAGCGAGTGACACCTCGTTCGACAGATCTTTAAAAACTGAAAAGGAATGTGGCAAAATATTTTTTTATATCGGTCACCGTTTTCAAAATGGCAGCCAAGATAATCATGTTACCTCTATCAGCTAATTGTCCAGTAGCACTAATATGAAAACGATTGAACATAAATGAACCAAACAAAAGTTCAAATAGGAAAGCTATGGGAGTACATCGAATGGTGTTGTCGCGGTGTCCCCAAGGGCCGCCTTTCATGGGGGTCCAGGGCCCAACTTTGAAATTTTAAATATAAACATGGGGCAAGTGATACCTCGTAGACCTTCAAAGACTAAACAGAGTTGTGACAATGAACAGAACCAAAAGTGAAACAGGAAAATGACATAAAGCACGTCAGATGATGTCGTGGTGACCCCCAGGGCCGCTTTTCATGGGGGCCTAGGGATCAACTTCAAAATTGTCGATGGAAAAACATAGGTCAAGTGATATCTCGTTCGATAGATCTTTAAAAACTAAAAAGTGTTGTGCTAAAAGATTTTTCATATCGGTTACCGTATTCAAAATGGGCGCCAAGACATGGTGCCTGCATTAGATAAAACGTCCAGTACCATTAATATGAAAACGATTGGAGATGAATGAACAGGATAAAACTTGTATAGAAAATCGCAGAAGGTATTTATCATTCCACGCCTCGAGAATAATCCAATAAGATTATTAAAGTATAAGTGAGATAATGCTAAAGAGGAAGAAAATTATCTTTCCCATCTCCCTTCGTAAGTGGGTGAAGCGGAAATGAATGGTAAAATCTCAAATGTGAACCACGCTTTTTCTTGCAATAGATATGGTTTGTCTGAAACACTTGGGTGTACAAGGACTGGTACTGTAATGAAGTAATGAACCAATATTGTACCGACGACTTTTGAGCAAAACCAACATTTATACACGTTGTTCTAAAATTGCATTGTTCGACAAATTGGTTTCACATTTCAGTTGAATCAGTTTTGCACAAACCATTGCCTGCAATCAAAATGGAAAGTAATATTTAACAAGAAATTTACCTACCTCTTTTTTTTTTAAGACACCTATCTGTTATAAAATCACATTTCAGATAATTGTGTTGTGTAGATACAATTTGCAAAAACTAAGGTTCTCATTTGCAATTTCACCGTTTCTTCCCGTCCCGCTTCACCCACTTACGGAGGACGTTGGAACGATGATTTTCTAGGAATTAGATTTCCTCCCTTGCATTATGGCACTTTTACTCTAGGCATCTTCTCCTCCGTTGCAACATTTTCGAGTCCTGGAATGATAAATATCCTCTGTGATTTCCTATAGGAGTTTTATTCTGTTCATCCGTTATTATCTTCAACCGTTTTCATATTAGTGGTACTGGACGTATTATCTGATTTAGGCACCATGTCTTGGCGGCCATTTTGAAAACAGTGAGCCATATGAACAATCTTTTGCCACACCGCTGTTTAGTGTATGAACATCTATCGAACGAGGTATTACTTGACGCATATTTTCGTTTAAAATTTCTAAGTTGGACCTAGACCCCCATGAAAGCCGGCCCTGGGGGCACCGCGACAACATCATTCGATTTTCCCCGTGGATTTAATATTTGAATTTGTGTTTGGTTCATTAATGTTCAACCGTTTTCATATTAATGCTACTGAACCTTCATCTGATGCAGGTAACATATCTTGGGGGCTAATTTGAATACGGTGACCGATATGAAAAATATTTTGCCACATCGCTTTTAAGTTTTTCAAGACCTATCGAACGAGGTGTCACTCGACCCATGTTTCTATTTAAGATTTTAAAGTTGAGCCCCAGGTCCCCTTGAAGAGTGGCCCTGGGGGGCACTGTGACATCGCCATTCGATCTGCCTCATGATATTCCTTATTTTAGTTTTTGTTCAGTTCATTTATGTTCAACCATTTTCGAGATATTTCCGTGGAAAGATTAAAATGGGCTACCCTGTATATATATATATATATATATATATATATATATATATATATATATATATATATATATAGAGAGAGAGAGAGAGAGAGAGAGAGAGAGAGAGAGAAGATACAACAGCAGTGGATTTTATTTCGGGAGAGGCTTGAGGAACGGTTGTGTTGTACTTGCAATGCGAAAACTGATTGCAAATTTATTTCGTAAGGGGTTTGAGCCCGATACCTACCCCCTAAATACGCCACTGTGCAGGTACACCAGTCAACAGTTTCCATATTATCTCTTACAGCAACGAAACAAATTTTGAGTAAAGGTAAAATAACTATCAATATTCGAGACGAGACTTTCGAGACTAACCATGGTCTCGTCTCGGTCTCGGTCTCGTCTCGGTATGTAGAAGTCCGTCTCGGTTTCGTCTCGGTATATAAAAGTCCGTCTCGGTCTCGGTACCATCCCTAATGGTAAGTTGAAGCAATATTTTTTTTAGTTTTGTGCTTAGGAATTGTCATTCTGTCTAATCAGGGCAAGAGTTTGAAACTCGGTAGAGGTCTCCATAACAATTATCAGTTATTTTATGTTGGTTGTTGAGGGGATAGTTGGAAATTCCGACATTTTTTTAGTTTTTTGCTTGGTGAGGGCAAAATTTGGATGTAGGATGAGGGCAAAATTTGGAATTTGGAACAGGTCACCATAAGAGTTTTCGGTTCTTTTATGTCGGTTTTGGAGGGGAAGATTGAGGTTATGACAAGATGTTGTTTCAGTTTCGTGCTTAGGGTTTGGCACAATGTCGAATGAGAGCAAAATCTTGAAAATCGATAATGGTCCCCATAACCCTTGTCGGTTATGGAAGGGAAGTCGGAGGTTCCGGCAATAATATATTTCAGTTTAGTACTTACGGAGTCGCAGGCTTTCGAATGATGGCACAATTTTGAAAATCGGTCCCCATGCCACACCACAGAAATTTTATGACTGTTATTCTGGGGAAGGAGGAGGTTCCAGCAAGAATTTGTTTCAGTTCTGTGTTTAGGGAGTGGCTCTACGTCCAAAGAGAGCAAAATTTTGAAAATCCGTAAAGGTCTCCATAACCGTTGTCGGTTAATCGATGTCGGTTTTAAAGGGGAAGGGTAGGTTGCAACAAGAATTTGTTTCAGCTTCGTGCTTAGTTCATGGCATTCTGGCGAATTAGGGAAAAATTTCGAAAATCGGTAATGGTCCACTTAATTATTGTCGGTTATTCTACTGGTTATGGAGGGGAAGGGGGAGGTTCCGACAAAAATTATTTTTTGTTTCTTACTCGGTGTGAGGCACTCTGTCAAATTTGGGAAAAATTTGGAAAATCGCTACACCATAACAGTTTTCGGTTATTTTATGACGGTTTTCGAGAGGAAGGTGAAGGTTACGACGAGAATTTCTTTCAAGTTCGTGCTTAGGTAGTGCCACTGTGTCTAACGAGGGCAACATATTGAAAATCACTTAAGGTCTCTGTAACACTTGTCGGTTATTTTATGTCGGTTATGTAGGGAAAGGTGTGGTTGTTACAGAAAACTTATTGGAGTTTCGTGCTTAGGGAAAGGCGCTCTGTCGAATGAGAGCAACATTTTAAAAATCGTTTCAGGTTCCCATAACCTGGTTAAATTATGAGGATTTGGAGGCGAAGGCGATCTTCCAACAGGATTTTTTTTAAATTTTTGTTCTTAGGGAGTAGCACTGTGTCGAATGAGATAGAAATTTTGAAAATCGGTATAGGTCCCCATAACAACACCTGTCGGTTATTTGATGTAATTATACAGGGGAGGGACAAGGTTCCGACAAGAATTTGTTTCCGTTTCGTGCTTACAGAGTGGTTATCTGTCCAATGAGAGCTAAATTTTGAAAATCGGTAGAGGTTTCCCTAACTGTTGTCGGTTACTTTTTGGCGGTTATTGAGGGAAAGTGGGAGGTTCCGACAAGAATATGTTTCGCATTAGTTCTTACGGAGTGGCAGTCTTTGAAATGAGGGCAAACTTTTGAAATGCGGTAAAGGTTCACATGACATATGTGGGTTAATTTCTGTCCGTTATCCAGGGAAAGAATCAGTAGGAATATTCCCGGAGGGAAGGAAAATAAAAAATGGGAATATTCCTGGGTTTTTTCCCTGGCATATCAATTCCCGAGAAGGAATTAATTTCCATTTCTTTACTTTATCTTCCAAATTATAAGAACCATATGACTAATTACTTTATTTTCATTTATTCTGATTTACTACCAGGTTTTAAATAATTTGGAGGTTAAAAAATTTAAAATTCGTTGACTGTATTTTATATTATTAATAATATGATTTTTTAAGTTCCATTTCTATTTGCACTAAAAAGTAGCAAAGCACTAATTTACAAATGATGAAAAGGAATCATTTTGTAAAGTAATGTAGAACTTATGTAGAAATAGATACGAGTACTATTAATAAACCCCGAACCACCGTTAGTAATAGACGTCGGTCTGTTTCCTCTCTCTAACTCGAATTTCTGAAGAGGTACTCGGACTTAACCTAATTTGTTTAAAACATTCAAAAATTTAATATGTTTATAATATCGGTAGTACAGTCAAATTTAGAAAATCCACTTACATATAAATTTAAATGTTTAGCGTTTTAAAAGTATGTGGACTTACTATACCATTTTTTTTTTTTTTTACATATTTACTTGCATAGAACATATTGTAAATAAATATACATTTATTCGTATTCTCTCAATATAATAAAATATTAATAAAATAACATAATACCGTTCAGAATATAAAGTTTAAAAATTCCTCTGGGGACAACAGTAATAATATAATGTGATATAGAAACGAATTTAACTTTGAAATCTTAATATAGTAATAGAATCCAATTTTCTTTGTGATTGTACATAAATTCCCGGAATATTCCCATTTTTGGGAATCTTACCGGGAATTTACCCATCACTAGAAAGGAGGAGGTTCCGAAAAGAATTTGTTTCAATTCCGTATATATTCAGTGTCACTCTGTCCAATGAGAGCTAAATTTTGGAAAACGGTAGAGGTATCCATAACCGTTGTCGGTTATTTTATGTCTGTTATTCAGGGGAAGGAGGAGATTCAGGCAAGAACTTGTTTCAGTTCTGTGCTTAGGGTGTGGTCCATTGTCCAATGAGAGCTAAAGTTTGAAAATCCGTAAACGTGTCCATAACCGTTGTATGCTATTCTATGTCGGTTTTGAAGGGAAAGAGGTGCTTGCGATAAGAATTTGTTTCAGCTTCGTGTTCAGATAATGACAGTCGGTTGAATGAGAGGAAAATTTATAAAATCGGTAATGGTCCACTTAAGCATTGTCGGTTTTCCTGCTGGTTATGGAGGGGAAGGGGGAGGTTCCGACAAGAATTTTTTTCTTGCTCGGTTTCAGCCCTGTGTCGAATGAGGCCAAATTTTGAAGCTGGGTAGAGGTCACCATAACACTGTTATTTTATTTCGGATTCGGAGAGGAAAGGGGGAGGTCACGACAAGAATTTGTTTCAGTTAGTCAGTTAGAGTGTGCCAGTGTGTCGAATCACAGCAAAACTTTCAAAACCGATAGTGGTCGCCATAACAGTTGTCGGTAATTTTGTCGGCTATGGAGGGAAAGTGAGAGGTATCGACAAGAATTCCTTTCAGATTAGTGCTTATGAATATGCACCGTGTCGAATGAAGGCCAAATTTTAAAATTGGTGGAGGTCTTCATAAACGATGTCGTTTATGAAGGGAAAAAAGGAGGTTCCGACAAGAAATTATTACAATTATTGAAATTCTGTGCTTACAGATTGGCACTCTTTCAACGAGACCAAAATTTTGAAACTCGGTAGAGATCTTCATAGCCGTTGCCGGGTACTTTATGTTGGTGTTCAAGGGGAGCGGGGAAGTTCCGACAAGAATTCGTTTCAGTTTCGTGCTTAGGGTGTGGCACTCTGGCGAATGAGAACAAAATATTGAGAACTAGCAGAGACCTTTTCGGTTAGCTTATTGCCGGTTATGGAAAGGAAAGGGGAGACTCAAACAAGAATTCTTTCAGGTTTCGGGATTAGGGTTTGTCGAATGAAGGAAAAGATTTGAAACTTGGTAGATGTCTCAATAACCCTTGTCAGTACATTTATGTCGGTTTTGCAAGGGAGAGCGTTAGGTTCCGACAAGAATTTGTATCAGTTTCGTGTGCCTAGGCAGTGGCACTTTGTTTAGTGAGGGCAAAATTTTGAAAATCGGTAGAGTTCCCCATAAACCTTGTCCGTTATGGACGTGAAGTGGTAGGTTACAACAAGATCTTGTTTCAGCATTGCGTTTGGCGAGTGGCACTCTGTTGAATGATAGCCAAACTTTGAAAATTGGTAGAAGTCCCCATAAACCTTGTCTGTTACTTTGTCGGTTTTGAACACCAAGTGGAAGGTTTTAAAAAATATATTTTAGTTTCGTGCTTAGGAAATGGCACTCTGTCGAATCAGCGCAAAATCTTTGGAACTGTTTGATGTTCCCATAAACCGTGTCAGTAAATTTTCTTGGCTATGGATGTGAAGGAGGAGGTTCCGACAAGAATTTGTTTCAACTTCGTCCTTAGAGATTTTCACTGTGTCGACTGAGTGCAAAATTTTGAAAATCAATAGTAGTTAACAACTCTTTGTCGCTTATTTTGTCTTTAGTGGTGAGGTAAGGGGATGTTCCGACAATAATTTGTTTCAGTTCCGTGCTTAGCGAGTGACACTCTGTCCAATGAGAGCAAAATTTTCAATTTTGATAGAGGTCTCCATAATCAACAAATTCTTGTCGGTTTTCAAGGGAAAAGAAGAGGTTGCGACAAGAAATTTTTTGAGCTTCGTGGCTCAGAGATTGGCACTTTGTCGAATTAGAGAAAATATTGAAAATCGGTAGTAGTCCCCTTAACAATTGTAGCTTATTCTTTCGGTTATGAAGTGGAGGGGGTGGTTCCGACAAGAATTTGTTTTAGTTCCGTGCTTACGGAGTCCACTCTGTCGAATAAGGGCCAAATGTTGAAAATCCGTAGGTGTCTCTATAACCCTTGTCGGTTATTTCATGTTTGTAATGGGAGGGAGGCCCAGGTTCCGGCAACATTTTGTCTGAGTTTAATGCTTAGGGATAGTACTCCATCAAATGATTCAAAGTTTTCTAGATCGGTAGAGTTCCTCACAACTCTTCTGGGTTATGGAGGGGAAGTATCAGATTCCAACCCGAACTTGTTTCAATTTTGTATTTGGCGAGTAGCACTCCTTCGAATGAGAGAGTTTTTGGAAATCAATAAAGACCTCCAAAAACCTTATGTTATTTTATATTGTTTTGAAGACCAAGTGGAAGGTTCCGCCAAAGAAAAATTGTTTCAGTTTCGTGGTTAAGATGTGGCACTCTGTCCAATGAGAGCAAAATATTGATCAGTTTTAGAGGTCTCCATAACTCTTCTCGGTATATCATGTCACGTTTGGACGGAAAGGGGGTGGTTCCAAATTTTCTTTTTAAGTTTCTCACGTAGGAAGTAGCACTCTCTCGAATTTGTGCAAAATTTTGAAACTCGATAAAGGTTTCTTTAACACCTGCTGGTTACTCTTTCTCTTATGAACTGGAAGGGGGATGTTCAGACTAGATTTTTTTTTAGCTTTTTGCTTAGGGAGCGCCACTGTGTGAAGTGAGAGCAAAATTTGGTACAGGTAGCCATATATGTTTTCGGTTATTTCTGTTGGTTTTGGAGTGGAAGAGAGAGATTGCAACAAGATTTATTTTTCGGTCCGTGCTTAGGGAGTTTTACTCTGTCTAGAAAATTGTCAACATTTCTATATATATCTCTCACATTACTAAGTTATTTTATGTCATTTGTGGATGTAAATGGGGATGCTCCGACTAGTATTTCTTTCAGTTTTGCGCTTAGGGCGAGACACTGTTGTATGAGAACGAAATTTCGAAAACGGGTTAAGTTCACCATAACCCTGTTTGGGTTTGGACGGAACGGGAGAAGTTCAAAAATGTTTTTTCAATTTCGTGCGTAGAGGTGGCAATCTCTCGAATGAGAACTGGTTTCCGGTAGAGGTCCTCATATGTCTCCTCTTGTCGGTTATTTTATGACCATTATGGGCGGAAGATTATGACCATTATCGGGTTATTTTATGTCGGTTTTGAAGAACAAGTGTTAGGTACTGACAACAATTTGTTTCAGTTTCGTTCTTAGGGTGTAGGGCTCACTCCAATAAGAGCAAAATTTTGAAAACTGGTATAGATATCTAAAGCCCTTTTCAGTTATGTTATGTCGGTTATGGATGTGAATGGGGATGTTCATTCATTACTCATCATCATCGTCTCCTTTAGCTTAACCGACATAATCGTAGGACTTATAATTTAGGGATTTCATTTCATTTTCCGGTTATATTATGTCCATTATGAAGGGGAAGGAGGAGATTCCGAATAGTTTTTTTCAGTCCCGTGCTTAGAGAGCGGCACTCTGTCCAATGTGAGGAAAATTTCGAAAATTGGTAGAGGATTCCATAACTGTCGTCGGTTACTTTTTGTGTTTTGAAATGTAGGGGAAGGTTAGGATAGCGATATCTTTCAGCTTCGTTTCCAGTTAATTGTACTTTCTCGAATCAGGGCAAAATTTTGAAAATCAATATTTTTCTCCATAACCCTTATCGGTTATTTGTCTGTTATGGATGGGAAGAGTGGGTACCGAAAAGAATTTGTTTCAGTTTATTGCTTAGGAGTGGCACTGTGTGGAATGAGAGCAAATTTTGTAAATAGGTAGAAGTTCTCGAAAAACTTGTCTGTTATTTTATGCTGGTTTTAAAGGCTCCCTAGAAAAATTTGAATCAATTCCATGCTTAGGGCGTGGCACTCTTTCGAATGGGAACGAAATATTTAAAATCGGTAGAGATCCCTATCAACCTTGTCAGTTGTTTTTGCCGGTTTTGGAGTGAATGAGGTAGGTTCCGACCATAAATTGTTTAAGTTCGTGCTTAGGAAGTGGTGCTTTGTCGAATGGGAGCAAAATTTTGAAAACGGGTAAAGTTCACCATAACTCTGTTTGGTTTTAGACGGAACGGGAGAGGTTCCAACAAGATTTTTTCAGTTTTGTGCTTAGGGCTGGCATTCTGTGGAATGAGAGCAAGTTTCCGGTAGAGGTCCTCATACAATGAAAGTCATAAGTATTCGTACACCGACTGCAAACTATGAATAAATACCTGTAGCTCTGATTTCCTTGGAGACAGAGCATTGAAACAAACGGCACTGCATTCTGCATTAAGATCTTTAGTATTTACAAAAGAAACGTTCCGTAAATGTGGAAACATAGATAAATAATAGCAAAAGAAACAAAAGTGGACATGGTATTGATCTGTCAAAAGTATTCGTACACGTACGAAACGTCCAGAAAGAAAATGATTGTGCATGATTCAATACTTGGATGAGTATCCTTTGGCCCTAATTGCAGCTAGAAGGAGCTTCGGCATTGAGTGCGCCAAATGTCGAGAATCTTCGACTGTTATAGAAACTCATCCCTTTTCAAGTGCAGTTTGTAAAGAACGTTTACTCGTAATGCTGCGATTGCGGAGTTTTTTTTTCAAGTCAGTACCATAACACTCAATCGGATAGAGGTCAGGCAATTGATGAGGAGTGGTCAGTTGCTTTGGCACATTGTATAGTAACCAGAGCCTTGTATTGTGTGCCGTATATTTAGAATCATTATCCTGTTGAAATATAAAGTGGTCGTGCAAACCCATTTGATCAGCACTAGGATGTAGATTTTTCTTCAAGATACCAGTATACATATGCTGGTATATAATACCGTCGACAATTGTCAACTTTCGCACTCCCGAAGCACGCATGCGCCCCCAAACTAGCACTTCTCCACCTCAATGATTGACGGTTTGCTGCAGATATTTCGGGTTCATCTCTGTATTTGGCTCCCGCCACATTATTTTTCTACCGTCGGAACCAAACACATTAAATTTACTATCATCTGAGAATATCACTTTTTCCCAGGAAGCTACATCTTTGTTTACGTAAGCTTTCGCAAACCGGAGGCGCTTCTTCCTATTCATCTCGGAAGCAAAAAATTTCTTTCAAGCAACGCGCCCATTATAACCTTGTTTGTTTCACGCACGACGCACAGTACTTTCCGAAACTAACATACCTGATTTGGCTGTTTCTGCCATCATCTGTGGAGCACTGATTCTTGGGTTCTTCTTAATTTCATTCAGCAGTATGTGCTCACATCGTCCAATGATCTTCCATGGACGTCCACTTCGCGGCATGTTTTTGACTATGTTTGTTTCGCAGAAGCTATCTATGATTGACTGCACGGTCGAATGTGGTCGTCCGATAACATCTTATATCTCCCGTACGAATTTGCAGTCAATGGTAGATCGTTATGAAGCCTTATAACTATTTCACTTTGTGTATCTGTTGTCTCCATCCCTTTTTGACCCATTACGTCTTCCGTCTTGAATAACTCTTTGAACTTGAATGATATTTCGCTTGCCTGTAGTTGTATTTAGCTTTGCAAACCTCCAGAGGGCGTTCTATGTCAACAGCAGCTCGAACAGCTGGACGTTCTTGTCTTTAATTTCAGTGTACGAATACTTTTGACAGATCAAAACCATGTTCATTTTCGTTTATTTTGCCATTATTTGCCTATGTTTTCGCACTCACGGAAAGTTAGTTTTGTTAATAAAAAAGAACTTAATGGAGAATGCAGTACCGTTTGTTCCAATGCTCTATCTCCAACAAAGTGGGAGCTACAGGCATTTATTCATAGCTTGCAGCCAGTGTACGAATACTTATGACTTTCACTGTATGTCTCCTCTTGTTGGTTATTTTAGATCCTTTTTTCGGTTATTTTATGTCCATTATTGGTGGAAGAGGAAGATCGGGTTATTTTATGTCGGTTTTGAGGAACAAGTGTTAGGTCCTGATAAAAATTTGTTTCAGTTTCATGCTTAGGGTGTGGCACTCATTGCAATAAGAGCAAAATTTTGAAAACCGGTATAGATCTCTATAACCTTTTTCAGTTATTTTATGTCGATTATGGATCTGAATGAGGATGTTCCGACTTGAATTTCATTCAGTTTCTTGCTTAGGGAGGGACACTGTTAAATCACACAAATTTTGAAAATTGGTCAGGGTCCCTATAGCTTTTGTCGGTTATTCTGTCGCTTATGGACTGGAAGGGGGAGGTTTCAAGAACTTTTTAGCTTCGTGCCTGAAGTACGGCACTCTGTCGAGTGTGGGCAAAAGTAGAAAGCTTGGTAAAGGAGCCCATAAACCTTCTCGGTTATTTTATGTTACATTTGGAGGGGAAGGGAAAGGTTCCAACAAGTTTTTTTTTTTTTTTTTTTTTTTTTTTTTTTTTTTTTTTTTTGCTTGGCGAGTGTTACTCTGTCGAATGAGGGACAAATATTGCAAATCGGTAGAGGTCTTTTTAACACTTCTCAGTTATTTTTTTTTTTCGGTTCTGGTGGCGATGGGGCAGGTTCCGACAAGAATTTGTATCAGTTTCGTACTTAAGAAGTCTCGTTCTGTCGAATGAGAACAAAATTTGGAAAACCGGTAGTTGGTTCGCATAGCCGATGTCAGTTATTTTATGTCCGTTATGGGGGGAAGGGGAAGATCGGGTTATTTTATGTCGGTTTTGAAGTGCAAGTGTTAGGTTCCGACTAAAATTTGTTTAAGTTTTATGCTTAGGAAGTTCCACTCAGTCCAATGAGAGAAACATTTGGAAAACTGGCATCGATCTCTATAACCCTTTCCAGATATTTTATGTCGGTTTCGGATCTGAATGGGGATTTTCCGACTGGAATTTCTTTGACTACCTGCTTAGGGAGAGACACTGGTGAATGAGAAACAAATTTTCAAAATCAGTAGAGGTTTCCCTAACCCTTGTCGGTTATGGAGCAGAAGCAGAGGTTGTGACAAGAATTAGATTCAGTTTTGAGTTTAGCGCGTTGCACATGGACGAGTGATGGCAAAATTTTAAAAATCGGTAGAGGTCCACATATCACTTCTCGGTTATATTATGTCCGTTTTGGAGCGGAAGGGGAGGTACAACTTTTTTTTCTTTTAAGTTTCCTGCTCATGGACTGCAAATCTCTCGAGTGACGGCAAAATTTTCAAAAAGGGGTATAGTTTTCTGTACAACTTTCAGTTAGTTTATGTCTGTTGTGTAGAGGAAGGTGTGGTCGTTACAAGAATTTCTTTGAGTTTCATGCATAGGGAAATAAACTCTGTCGAATGATAACAAAATTTTAAAATTCGTTTCAGGATCCCCTAACCCTTGTCAGTTATATTTTGAGGGTTTGGAAAGGAAGGGGAAGCTTCCAACAAGATTTTCTTAAAATTTTCGTTCTTAGGGAGTGGCACTGTGTAGAATGAGAGAGAGATTTTGAAAATCGGTAGAAATCGCAATAAAGCCTGTCGGTTATTTGATGTTGGTTATGAACGGGAAGGACTATGTTTCGACAAGAATATGTTTCAGATTAGTGCTTCCGGAGTGGCAGTTTGTGAAATAAAGGCGAAGGTTTGAAAACTGGTAAAGGTTCTCATAACACATGTGGGTTATTTTGTGTCTGTTATCCAGGGGAAGGAGGAGGTTCTGAAAATAATTTGTTTCAGTTCCGTGTTTGTTGAGTGGCACTCTGTCCAACGAGAGCTAAATTTTGAAAATCGGTAGATGTCTTCATAACCGATGTCGGTTAATCCATGTCGGTTTTTAAGTGGAAAGGGCGCTTTCGACAAGAATTTGTTTCAGCTTCATGCTCAGTTAATGGCATTCTGTCGAATTAGAGGAAAATTTATAACATCGTCACTCAACCATATCGGTTATTCTGCTGGTTATGGAGGGGAATGGGGAGGTTACGGCGAGAACTTGTTTCGTGCTGATGGAGTGTCACTATTTCGAATGAGGGCAAAATTTTTAAAATCGGTAGAGGTATCTCTAACTCTTGTCGGTTATGTAGGGAAGGAAATGTTCTGAGAAGAATACTTTTAAGTTTCGTGCTTAGAGAGAGGCATTCTGTCGTCAAGAAAAATTTTGAAACTCGGTTTTGGAGGGGAAGTTAGGAGATTCCTGGTTAAGATTGTTTCAGTTTCGTGCTTAGTGCGTAGCACACTGTTCAGTGAGGGCAAAATTTTGAAAATCGATAGAGGTCATCATAACATATGTCGGTTACCATATCGATGTCGGTCCCGGAGTACCCCACAGGGGACATAAAATATGACTACATTATTATTGCTTTACAACTTGAAAATCCGTCTGGCAACATTGAAAACTCTTCACAAGGGACGATACATCTATGATTATACCCTGTAAATTATTCTTGTAACTGAAGAATTTCTTTCAGTTCTGTGCTTAGGGAATAGCAGTCCGTCCAACAATAGCAAAATTTTGAATCTCGGTAGAGATCTTCACAACCGTTGTCGAGTACTTTATGTTAGTTTTCAAGGGGAAGGGGAAGTTCCGACAAGAATTTCTAACAGCTTCCTGCTCAAGAAACGGCACTCTGTCAAATGAGAGCAATAAGCCCCATAACTCATGTCGGATATTTTATGTCAGTTACGGGGGAAAGTGCAGGATGTGGTTATTTTATGTCGGTTTTGAAGAGAGGGTAGGAGGTCCGACAAAACTTTGTTTCAGTTTCCTGCTTAGGGAGTGGCATTTTCGCGAATGACCCACCCAACACAAGTACATACTGATCATGTGTAAAGAATGTTCCTCGAGGTACATTGGAATGTACATGATAGGTACGTGAATAGAGCAATCATGTGAAATACACATGTAAGGAATAAGGTTACTTCCGCCCAAAAGTACGTGCATGACACATACCGAGGAATGTATCTATTATGTGTATATCACGTACCGTGTATGTACTTGACACATTTACTTGGCATTGGCATGTGCCAGGAATGTACTAGGCATGTCAGTAATGTTCCTTAGGGCAGTGCTATGCAACTGGGGGTGCGAGTACTTAAATACTAAAACCTTAACGCTTCATTTTTATGTTCGAATTTAGAAGCTTGTACTTTAAAAAAAAGCCAAGCAACTAACTCTGAAAATATATGCCCTCCTCCGGCATCTGTGTGGCAATTTAACTATCAAAATACTACAGTAACATTTACGAGCGACCGAGCTCTAACCTATAATCTTAGCATTCAAACCTTTGATTTACGGTTATTTGTGATTTCACGTTTATAACAAAGACAAATATTTTTAAAAGAGTGTAGTTTAAATAAATTACTGAAATAAATATTTTTCACAAAGTTTATCCTTTTAAATTATTGTTCAAAGGCCTTTGCCTTTGGTAAGCCTTCTCCGAAATACATGCAAATGAATTGTGCTGCCATCTTTGGAGCTCTTTTAAAATACACATATATGTTTCTCGACAATGAGATCTCAGAAACTACAGGCTCTAGAAAGATGACGTTTTCACTGATCGATTGCAAATTTCATGTAGATTGTCCAGTTCTAATTGAATATTTAAAAAACATGGGCACTATTTCTTTAGTACATTTTTACGGGTACATTGGAAGTGTTGAAATTTCAAACAAATAAAATAAAACATCACATCCTAATCATTACACATTCCAACACCACTGTTGTATATAGCGGTTGTATATGTCTCCGGCATTTGTTTCATAGCCAAATAATAATGGAAAAGGAAGGATAACCATTTCTCCAGTCTAAGATGAACTTTTTTGGGGAGTGTTTTTCCCAATAAGCACCATATATAGAACTGACAATATATTAATTTTGTATGTAATGTATTTGCTTATTACATACTGCATGCAAGAAGAAAGAAAACACTGGTCGTACATGAATTAGAAACTCCAACCGGAAGTAGGCTCAAATCTTGCAAACGGTGCGAGATATTCAGAAAAATAATCGAAAAATCCCCCTTTATGATACCCCTTGGATATTTTTAAATCAATACGTCTTTAACTTGTGTCTGTAAAGAGACATGTACAGATGTTGTAAGGAATGATAAGGCGATATATGCTCATATGCGAATAATGCGCTGTGTAGAGAGCGCAGGTTCAGCTAGTTTCTTGCAAAAATTCTTCAATCGAAGATTTATAATCGCCACTGATTTTCAATTTTGTCGATATTATCTTCAAATTCCACAGAAGGTGAAAGAAGAAGCTAAATCAGTAAAAGATGTTTCACCGGTTTCAAGCTTATTGCCACTGAAAAGCGACATTTCCTGAAGGATGTCTATATTATCAGGCTGAATTTCTTTAAGGAGTTAGTTTATACTTAAACTTACGTCTTCCCGAAAATTTTATTTAACGTCTAGTTTTAACGTACAGGTTTTGAACTAATTCTCTGCTGTGTAACGTCACAATATAACCATCAATGCTAATTTTATGAGGACAATTCTGACAGTGGGGTTTAGAATGTTACAACCTAGAGAACGCATCAAACGTCAGAAAATTGCAAAATGACACACACAATATATTACAATGTGGCTAAACTCAGAAAGTGGCTATAGAAGTGAAAAGCATATGGCTAAAAAGCCACTATTGGCTCTTTGGAAATTATGTGACTAACGACGTTCTCAAAATGGCCAGATCTCGTCACAAAGTGGCTAAATTGGCAACCCTAGTCGCAATACGAAGCAACTTACGCACAACCATGCCATGGTACATGGGGTATGTGCCATTCACATTCCTCACATTCCAGTGAAGCATGTAGAAGTACCTTTCAAGTGTCAGAAATTCCTCGAAAGGCACGTACCTAGCGACACGTGCTATGCATATGAAATGTACATTTTTCAAGTACCAGGTACGTAAACGGTACATATGGAACTTAAATGGCACGTTCCTAGAATGTACCTGGTTGGGTGGGGAGAGCAAATTATTGAGAACTAGCAGAGGTATTCATAACTCTCTTCGGTTTCCTTATGTCGGCTATGGAAACGAAAGGCGAGGTTCCAACAAGAATTCTTTCAAGTGTCGAGGTTAAGGTGTGTTACTCTCTCTCAATCAGGGTAAAAATTTGAAACTCGGTAGAGGTCTCAATAACTATTGTTAGTAATTTTATGTCGGTTTTGCAAGGGAGAGCGGGAGGTTCCGACAAGAATTTGTATAAGTTTCGTGAGTCTAGTCAGTGGCACTTTGTTTAGTGAAGGCCAAATTTTGAAAATCGGTAGAGTTCTCCATAAACCTTGTCTGTTATGGACGGGA